>NC_138095.1:6220636-9034425 GCF_964212035.1 Myotis nattereri | reverse complement strand
AGGATGGTGATGATGACGATGGGGAGGATGAGAATGGGGAGGATGAGGATGGTGATCATGAGGATGGTGATGCTGAGGATGGGGAGGATGAGGATGGTGATGATGAGGATGGGGAGGATGAGGATGGTGATGATGAGGATGGGGAGAATGAGGATGGGGATGATGAGGATGGGAAGGATGAGGATGGTGAGGATGAGGATGGGAGGATGACGATGAGGAGGATGAGGATGGTGATGATGAGGATGGGGAGGATGAGGATGGTGATGGTGAGGATGGGGAGGATGAGGATGGGGAGGATGAGGATGGGGAGGATGAGGATGGTGATGACGAGGATGGGGAGGATGAGGATGGTGATGATGAGGATGGGGAGGATGAGGATGTTGATGATGAGGATGGGAAGGATGAGGATGGGGAGGATGAGGATGGAGAGGATGAGGATGGGAAGGATCAGGATGATGATGATGAGGATGGGGAGGATGAGGATGGTGATGATGACGATTGGGAGGAAGAGGATGGTGATGATGAGGATGGGGAGGATGAGGATGGTGATGATGAGGATGGGGAGGATGAGGATGGGGATGATGATGATGAGGATGAGAGGATGAGGATGGTGATGATGAGGAAGGGGAGGATGAGAATGGTGTTGATGAGGATGGGGAGGATTAGGATGGTGATGATGAGGATGGGGAGGATGAGGATTGTGAGGATGAGGATGGGGATGATGAGGATGGGGAGGATGAGGATGGTGATGATGAGGATGGGGAGAATGAGGTTGGGGATGATGAGGATGGGGAGGATGAGGATGGTGAGGATGAGGATGCGGAGGATGAGTATGAGGAAGATGAGGATGGTGATGATGAGGATGGGGAGGATGAGGATGGTGATGGTGAGGATGGGGAGGATGAGGATGGGGAGGATAAGGATGGGGAGGAAGAGGATGGTGATGATGAGAATGGGGAGGATGAGGATGGTGATGATGAGGTTGGTGATGATGAGGATGGGGAGGATGAGGATGGTGATGATGAGGAAGGGGAGGATGAGAATGGTGTTGATGAGGATGGGGAGGATGAGGATGGTGAGGATGAGGATGGGGAGGATGAGGATGGTGATGATGAGGATTGGGAGGAAGAGGATGGTGATGATGAGGATGGTGATGATGAGGATGTGGAGGATGAGGATGGTGAGGACGAGGATGGGGAGGATGAGGATGGGGAGGATGAGGATGGGGAGGATGAGGATGGTGATGATGAGGATGGGGAGGATGGGGATGGGGATGATGAGGATGGTGATGAGTAGGATGGTGATGATGAGGATGAGAGGATGAGGATGGTGATGATGAGGAAGGGGAGGATGAGAATGGTGTTGATGAGGATGGGGAGGATGAGGATTGTGATGATGAGGATGGTGATGATGAGGATGGGGAGGATGAGGATGGTGATGATGACGATGGGGAGGATGACGATGGTGATGATGAGGATGGGGAGAATGAGGATGGGGATGATGAGGATGGGGAGGATGAGGATGGTGATGATGAGGATGGGGAGGATGAGGATGGTGAGGATGAGGATGGGGAGGATGAGGATGGGGAGGATGAGGATGGGGAGAATGAGGATGGGGATGATGAGGATGGGGAGGATGAGGATGGTGATGATGAGGATGGGGAGGATGAGGATGGTGATTATGAGGATGGGGAGGACGAGAATGTTGATGTTGAGGATCGGGATGAAGAGGATGGTGATGCTGAGGATGGGGAGGATGAGGATGGGAAGGTTGAGGATGATGATGATGAGGATGGGGAGGATGAGGATGGTGATGATGAGGATTGGGAGGAAGAGGATGGTGATGATGAGGATGGGGAGGATGAGGATGGTGATGATGAGGATGGGGAGGATGAGGATGGTGAGGACGAGGATGGGGAGGATGAGCATGGGGAGTATGAGGATGGGGAGGATGAGGATGGTGATGATGAGGATGGGGAGGATGAGGATGGGGATGATGAGGATGGTGATGAGTAGGATGGTGATGATGAGGATGAGAGGATGAGGATGGTGATGATGAGGAAGGGGAGGATGAGAATGGTGTTGATGAGGATGGGGAGGATGAGGATGGTGATGATGAGGATGGGGAGGATGAGGATTGTGAGGATGAGGATGGGGAGAATGAGGATGGGGATGATGAGGATGGGGAGGATGAGGATGGTGAGGATGAGGATGCGGAGGATGAGGATGGGGATGATGAGGATGGGGAGGATGAGGATGGTGAGGATGAGGATGCGGAGGATGAGGATTAGGTGAATGAGGATGGTGATGATGAGGATGGGGAGGATGAGGATGGTGAGGATGAGGATGGGGAGGATGAGGATGGGGAGGATGAGGGTGGTGATGATGAGGATGGGGAGGATGAGGATGGTGATGGTGAGGATGGGGAGGATGAGGATGGGGAGGATGAGGATGGGGATGAAGAGGATGGTGATGATGAGAATGGGGAGGATGAGGATGGTGATGATGAGGATGGTGATGATGAGGATGGGGAGGATGAGTATGGTGATGATGAGGAAGGGGAGGATGAGAATGGTGTTGATGAGGATGGGGAGGATGAGGGTGGTGATGATGAGGATGGGGAGGATGAGGATGGTGAGGATGAGGATGGGGAGGATGAGGATGGGGAGGATGAGGATGGGGAGGATGAGGATGGTGATGATGAGGATGGGGAGGATGAGGATGGTGATGATGAGGATGATGATGATGAGGATGGGGAGGATGAGGATGGTGATGGTGAGGATGGGGAGGATGAGGATTGTGATGATGACGATGGGGAGGATGAGGATGGTGATGATGAGGATGGTGATGATGAGGATGGGGAGGATGAGGATGGGGAGGATGAGGATGGGGAGGATGAGGATGTGATAAGGTGGGGAGAATGAAGATGGGGATGATGAGGATGGGGAGGATGAGGATGGTGATGATGAGGATGGGGAGGATGAGGATGGGGATGATGAGGATGGTGATGAGTAGGATGGTGATGATGAGGATGAGAGGATGAGGATGGTGATGATGAGGAAGGGGAGGATGAGAATGGTGTTGATGAGGATGGGGAGGATGAGGATGGTGATGATGAGGATGGGGAGGATGAGGATGAGGAGGATGAGGATGGTGATGATCATGATGGGGAGGATGAGGATGGTCCTGGTGAGGATGGGGAGGATGAGGATGGGGAGGATGAGGATGGTGATGATGAGGATGGGGAGGATGAGGATGGTGATGATGAGGATGGGGAGGATGAGGATGGTGATGATGAGGATGGGAAGGATGAGGATGGGGAGGATGAGGATGGAGAGGATGAGGATGGGAAGGATCAGGATGATGATGATGAGGATGGGGAGGATGAGGATGGTGATGATGAGGATTGGGAGGAAGAGGATGGTGATGATGAGGATGGGGAGGATGAGGATGGTGTGATGAGGATGGGGAGGATGAGGATGGTGATGATGAGGATGGTGATGAGTAGGATGGTGATGATGAGGATGAGAGGATGAGGATGGTGATGATGAGGAATGGGAGGATGAGAATGGTGTTGATGAGGATGGGGGAGGATGAGGATGGCGCTGATGAGAATGGGGAGGATGAGGATTGTGAGGATGAGGATGGGAGGATGAGGATGGGGAGGATGAGGATGGGATGATGAGGGATGCGGAGAATGAGGATGGGGATGAAGGATGGGGAGGATGAGGATGGTGATGATGAGGATGGGGAGAATGAGGATGGGGATGATGAGGATGGGAAGGATGAGGATGGTGAGGATGAGGATCGAGGATGAGGCTGAGGAGGATGAGGATGGTGATGATCAGGATGGGGAGGATGAGGATGGTGATGGTGAGGATGGCGATGATGAGGATGGGGAGGAAGACTATGGTGATGATGAGGATGGGGAGGATGAGGATGGGAGGATGAGGATGGGAATGATGAGGATGGTGATGATGAGGATGGTGATGATGAGGAAGGGGAGGATGAGGATGGTGATGATGAGGATGGGGAGGATGAGGATGGTGATGATGAGGATGGGGAGAATGGAGGATGGGGAGGATGAGGATGGTGATGATGAGGATGGGGAGGATGAGGATTGTGATGATGACGATGGGGAGGATGAGAATGAGGAGGATGAGGATGGTGATGATGAGGATGGTGATGATGAGGATGGGGTGGATGAGGATGGTGATGATGAGGATGGGGAGGATGATGATGGTGATGATGAGGATGGGGAGAATGAGGATGGGGATGATGAGGATGGGAAGGATGAGGATGGTGAGGATGAGGATGGGAGGATGAGGATGAGGAGGATGAGGATGTTGATGATGAGGATGGGGAGGATGAGGATGGGGAGTATGAGGATGGGGAGGATGAGGATGGGGAGGATGAGGATGGTGATGATGAGGATGGTGATGATGAGGATGGGGAGGATGAGGATGGTGATGATGAGGATGGGGAGGATGAGGATGGTGATGGTGAGGATGGGGAGGAAGAGGATGGTGATGATGAGGATGGGGAGAATGAGGATGGTGATGATGACGATGGGGAGGATGAGAATGTGGAGGATGAGGATGGTGATGATGAGTATGGTGATGATGAGGATGGGGAGGATGAGGATGGTGATGATGAGGATGGGGAGGATGAGGATGGTGATGATGAGGATGGGGAGAATGAGGATGGTGATTATGAGGATGGGGAGGGATGAGGATGGAGATGTTGAGGATGGGGAGGATGAGGATGGTGATGGTGAGATGGGGAGGACGAGGAGGGTGATGATGAGGATGGGGAGGATGAGGATGGAGATGATGAGGATGGGGAGGATGAGGATGGTGATGATGAGGATGGGGATGATGAGGATGGGGAGGATGAGGATGGTGATGATGAGGATGGGGAGGATGAGGATGGTGAGGATGAGGATGGGGAGGATGACGATGGGGAGGATGAGGATGGTGATGATGAGGATGGGGAGAATGAGGATGGGCAGGATGAGGATGGTGATGATGAGGATGGGGAGGATGAGGATGGTGATTATGAGGATGGGGAGGACGAGAATGTTGATGTTGAGGATGGGGATGAAGAGGATGGTGATGCTGAGGATCGGGAGGATGAGGATGGGAAGGATGAGGATGATGATGATGAGGATCGGGAGGATGAGGATGGTGATGATGAGGATTGGGAGGAAGAGGATGGTGATGATGAGGATGGGGAGGATGAGGATGGTGATGATGAGGATGGGGAGGATGAGGATGGTCAGGACGAGGATGGGGAGGATGAGCACGGGGAGGATGAGGATGGGGAGGATGAAGATGGTGATGATGAGGATGGGGAGGATGAGGATGGGGATGATGAGGATGGTGATGAGTAGGATGGTGATGATGAGGATGAGAGGATGAGGATGGTGATGATGAGGAAGGGGAGGATGAGAATGGTGTTGATGAGCATGGGGAGGATGAGGATGGTGATGATGAGGATGGGGAGGATGAGGACTGTGAGGATGAGAATGGGGAGGATGAGGATGGGGAGGATGAGGATGGTGATGATGAGGATGGGGAGAATGAGGATGGGGATGATGAGGATGGGGAGGATGAGGATGGTGAGTATGAGGATGCGGAGGATGAGGATGAGGAGAATGAGGATGGTGATGATCAGGATGGGGAGGATGAGGATGGTGATGGTGAGGATGGGGAGGATGAGGATGGGGAGGATGAGGATGGGGAGTAAGAGGATGGTGATGATGAGAATGGGGAGGATGAGGATGGTGATGATGAGGATGGTGATGATGAGGATGGGGAGGATGAGGATGGTGATGATGAGGAAGGGGAGGATGAGAATGGTGTTGATGAGGATGGGGAGGATGAGGGTGGTGATGATGAGGATGGGGAGGATGATGATGGTGAGTATGAGGATGGGGAGGATGAGGATGGGGAGGATGAGGATGGTGTTGATGAGGATGGGGAGGATGAGGATGGTGATGGTGAGGATGGGGAGGATGAGGATGGGGAGGATGAGGATGGGGAGGATGAGGATGGTGATGATGAGGATGATGATGATGAGGATGGGGAGGATGAGGATGGTGATGGTGAGGATGGGGAGGATGAGGATTGTGATGATGAGGATGGGGAGGATGAGGATGGTGATGATGAGGATGGTGATGATGAGGATGGGGAGGATGAGGATGGGGAGGATGAGGATGGGGAGGATGAGGATGGGGAGGATGAGGATGGTGATGATGAGGATGGGGAGAATGAGGATGGGGATGATGAGGATGGGGAGGATGAGGATGGTGATGATAAGGATGGGGAGTATGAGGATGGTGATGATGAGAATGGGGAGAGAGGATGGTGATGATGAGGATGGGGAGGATGAGGATGGTGATGATGAGGATGGGGAGGATGAGGATGGTGATGATGAGGATGGGGAGAATGAGGATAGGGATGATGAGGATGGTGATGGTGAGGATGGTTGGATGAGGATGGGGAGGATGAGGATCGGAAGGATGAGGATGGGGAGGATGAGGATGGGGAGGAAGAGGAAGGTGATGATGAGGATGGGGAGGATGAGAATGGTGATGATGACGATTGGGAGGATGAGAAAAGGGAGGATGAGGATGGCGATGATGAGGATGGTGATGATGAGGATGAGGAGGATGAGGATGGTGATGATGAGGATGGGTACGATGAGGATGGTGATGATGAGGATGGGGAGGATGAGGATGGTGATGATGAGGATGGGGAGGATGAGGATGTTGAGGATGAGGATGGGGAGGATGAGGATTGGGAGGATGAGGGTGGTGATGATAAGGATGGGGAGGATGAGGATGGTGATGGTGAGAATGGGGAGGATGAGGATGGTGATGATGAGGATGGGGAGGATGAGGATGGGGAGGATGAGGCTTGGGAGGATGAGGATGGTGAGGATGAGGATGGTGATGATGAGGATGGGGAGGATGAGGATGGTGATGATGAGGATGGGGAGGATGAGGATGGTTATGGTGAGGATGGGGAGGAAGAGGATGGTGATGATGAGGATTGGGAGGATGAGGATGGTGATGATGAGGATGGGGAGGACGAGTATGTTGATGTTGAGGATGGGGAGGAAGAGGATGGTGATGCTGAGGATGGGGAGGATCAGGATGGTGATGATGAGGATGGGAAGGATGATGATGGGGAGGATGAGGATGGGGAAGATGAGGATGGGGTTGAAGAGGACGGGGAGTCTGAGGATGGGGAGGATGAGGATGGGGAGGATGAGGATGGTGATGATGAGGATGGGGAGTATGAGGATGGTGATGATGAGAATGGGGAGGAAGAGGATGGTGATGATGAGGATGGTGATGATGAGGATGGGGAGGATGAGGATGGTGATGATGAGGATGGTGAGGATGAGGATTGTGATGATGAGGATGGGGAGGATGAGGATGGTGATGGTGAGGATCGGGTGGATGAGGATGGTGATGATGACGATGGGGAGGATGACGATGGTGATGATGAGGATGGTGATTTTGAGGATGGGTAGGAAGAGGATGGTGATGGTGAGGATCGGGAGGAAGAGGATGGTAATGATGAGGATGTGGAGGATGAGGATGGTGATGATGAGGATGGGGAGGATGAGGATGGGTGGATGAGGATGGAGAGGATGACGATGTGGAGGATGAGGATGGGGAGGATGAGGATGGGGATGATGAGGATTGGGAGGCTGAGGATGGGGAGGATGAGGATGGGGAGGATGAGGATGGTGATGATGAGGATTAGAAGGATGAGGATGGTGATGATGAGGATGGGGAGGAAGAGTATGGTGATGATGCGGATGGGGAGGATGAGGATGGTGATGATGAGGATGGGGAGGATGAGGATGGTGATGATGAGGATGGGGAGGAAGAGTATGGTGATTATGAGGATTTGGAGGATGAGGATGGTGATGATGACGATGGGGAGGATGGGAATGGGGAGGATGAGGATGGGGAGGATTAGAATGGTGATGATGAGGATGGGGAGGATGAGGATGGGGAGGATTAGAATCGTGATGATGAGAATGGGGAGGAAGAGGATGGTGATTATGAGGATGGGGAGGATGAGGATGGTGATGATGTCGATGGGGAGGATGAGAATTGGGAGGAAGAGTATGGTGATGATGAGGATGGGGAGGATGAGGATGGGGAGGATGAGGATGGGGATGATGAGGATGGTGATGATGAGGATGAGAGGATGAGGATGGTGATGATGAGGAAGGGGAGGATGAGGATGGTGATAATGTGGTTGGGGAGGATGAGGATGGTGAGGATGAGGATGGGGAGGATGAGGATGGAGAGGATGAGGATGGGGAGGATAAGGATAGGGATTGTGAGGATAGTGATGATGAGGATGGGGAGGATGAGGATGGTGAGGATGAGGATGGGGAGGATGAGGATGGGGAGGATGAGGATGGGGAGGATGAGGATGGGGAGGATTAGGATGGTGAGGATGAGAATGGGGAGGATGAGGATGGGGAGGATGCGGATTATAAGGATGGTGATGAGGAGGATTGGGAGGATGGTGATGAGGAGGATGGGGAGGATGCTGTATGTGCTCAGAGGGGTCCATGCTGGGTGAGCCCCATCGCGATGGCAGCCTGGAGAGAGGAAGAGATGTGGGGAGGGCAGTGAGGACTCAGGATGGAGGCGCTGTCAGCCGGGCTGGATTGGACACCCACCACAGAGGCACGTGCACCTTGGCAAGCAAGTCCTGCAGGTTGGACAGATGGGGGCACTGGCTGGCCTCAGCCCTGCAGGCCCTGGAGGACTCTTTTTTGGTTGATTTTTCTTTGTTAAATGGCGTTTAAATATATAAAGTAAATACCAAAAATATACGTCTTTGTTTTACTATGGTTGCAAAGATCAAAAAATTTCTATATGTGACACCGCACCAGAGTTCAGTTAGGGTTTTTCAAAATGCTGGCACGCCGAGCTCAAAAGGTTCGCCATCACTGACCTAATCCCTGACACCCTGACGCGGGCACTATTTTTAAGGGCTGTTTGACCAGGAGGCAACCAAGGCACCGACATGTTCAAAGGCTCAGCTACTAGGGGGCGAAGCCAGGACTCGAACCCGGAGCCCACTCTTCTTGCCACCACCCGACCCTGTGAATGTCAGGCTAAGAGATTTGGATATTTTCCTTCATAACTGCTTGTCCTTTCCTCCCCACCCCAAAGGGTTTTTCGGGAAGAAACCAGAGGTGACCTGTTCCTAGGGGCGAGAAGACTTGAACTTCATCCTTGAACTCTGACCCTCTGGGAGAAGCAAACATGTCCGCCCCCTGCTGTGACTGCTTGTCTAAATAAAGATGGTGCTGGGGTTTGGGGGTGGGGGAGCAGGGGGTGTTTCTAACTGGGGACAAACCCCCCCTGACATTTCATCTTGGCCTCGCATGGAGATGGGCCATGCCAAGATATCGGTCTTATTGATAACAATAACGGTGGCGATTATTATATTTTATTTTCCAATCGTGGTCATTATCGTACATTAAATCATTAGCATTCATTATTCCTACAATGTGTAATTAGGACAATGGTGGATAGATTGCTCTCGACTGTAATGAAGTTTTTGTAATTGTAATTTATTGGCATCAAATTACCTTTCTTCCAACGAATCTGAACCTCACGCTCTTCATTGGGGTCGGGGGGAGGGAGGGAGGCGATTCTTTTTAATTAATGTTTCTTGTTTGCGCCGCGCAGGGGGAGCTGGCCGGCCGGCCCCCTCCCCTGTGTCTGCGGGAAGTTAACCAAGAAGAGCGAATGCTTCCTCCAATCAGTCATCCAGCAAGACAGGGCTTCCTCCTCCCGCCCCCACCCGCCTCTCCCCTCCCCTGAGCTGCAGCCACAGGGAAAAACAAAACCAACCGTCTACCAACAGGACGAGCTGAGCAGACCGGAGACCAGGATGCAGACCAGTGGAGCCCGTTTGTTGCTGAGTGTGAGGGGGCATGTTTCCTCCTCCTTCAGAACTGGCGTGAGTCGCCAGCCTCCGTCGTGGAGGGCAGGAGGGCACGGACGTTGGTGGGTTTTGTCATCTGCACATGTGATTGTGAGGTTTAGTGGAGGTGGGGAGCCCTTCTCCCTCCTTCCCCACTTCTTGTTTCTGCAAAGGCTGAGTGAGGCGTCTCCAGGCATTTATTTCTGCTGTTGTAATAGGAAATTGCCTACATTTGACTGGTTTTGACCTACAAAAATGGCGATTTAATGGCTCAAATGAATCTATTCACTGGAATGGTCATCAATAAAATGACTCCTCCCCAAAGATGATGATTAGGAGGGAGAGAAACGGCCATTCGTTTTTAGGCGATGGAATGAGTAAGAAGGGTGTATGTAAGGGGGGGGTACAGGAAAGGAGGGGCAGACAGAGGCTGCCTGGAGAAGAGGAAGTGGCCTGGAGAAGGGGACCGAGCGTGGCTGCCACCCATCGTGGACCAAGCACAGGTCAGGTCCTTTCTGTGCAGAAGGCCAGTCACCTCCCAGGGTGATGGTTCCACCCCAGGCTCTGGAGCTCCCAGGTAGCTGCACGGCTGCTGGTCCGTCTCCCCCGGAAACACATTTCTATCCGTCACTCACATCTTAGACCGGACCTGAGGCCATCCTGATCTTTTGCCTCCTGAACGTGGCTTTGGTTTCCCAGTAAAGGAACATTAGCTTGGTGACGCTGGAAGGAAAGTGTTCTTAGGTCTAAAATCCCACGGCCCCTAACATCAGACCGGAAGCAGGTGTCTCTTCTGTTTCTGCACCTGCTGGCTTGCACTGGGAGGTTTTGGCCTTGTCCGGACGGACCAGGACTCGAGGAATCCTGGGAAGTCACTAAAACCAGGACTTTGGGTCTGAATTGATTAGTTGGCAGGGCACATGGACAAAGTCCCTGCCTTCTAAGAGGCTGAGCGCCATCTGGCCCAACTAGGTCTGGTTCTGAGGTTCTGAGAAGGGCTTTGGATTCTTCAGCACCAAGGACAGAGGTCAAGCAAGGCTCCCTTGCCCCTACACACACACACACACACACACACACACACACACACACACACACGGGGGGGGGAGGGGGCGGGCGGGAAGGCAAGGGCACCTTTAAGGTGAACTATAGACTTTGATCAAGGGACAGACGCACTAAAGAAGAAGGTGCCATGAAGAAAGCAAAGGGCCCAAGAGAACGCACAAGGCATGGTGCAGGGCACCCTGAGAGGATGTAGGGATTGGTCCCCGGCTTTGGGGAGCCCCCAGGCTAGCGGGAAAGGTAGACAGGTGCATAAATAACCACCACACGGGTGTAAGTTCCACTGGCAGGATAGCAAATGCTATGGGAAACCAGGGAAGACAGCTGTTTTCCATAGGGAGGAGTTTGATGGAAGACTTCTTGGAGGAGGAAGCCCCTGAGCGAGGCAGGCAAAGATATGCCGGGTTGGGACTGGGTGCCCGAGAAGAGAGGCTGGAAACCAAGCAGGTTCCTTCCCCCTCTCCTTCCTCCTCCTAATTCTCTTCCCCGGCTCCTTTCTCTTTCGTCTCTGCTTTCTCCTCTCTGTGCGTATTCTTCTCTTTCTGCTTCTTCCCCCTCCTCCCCCTCTTGTTCTTTCTCCTTTCCTTCCTTCTCTCCCCCCTAAATTATTTCTTAATAATGGGCTGACTCACCATATCAGGGCATCTGCCAGATATTCAGAACATGAACCCGTAAGCCTTCCTCACTGTTTCAAACTCCCGGCGTGGGCTGGAATGGGACGTGGGTGGAAATTCTGTGTGGGCAGAGGCAGTGCCTTGGTTGAGGACAAAAGCTGGATACCCACCCCAGGGCAGTCGATGTGAGGAAGGAATCCGGTCAAGCAGACCCCGTCAGATCCAGCCGGATCCTGAATGACCTGCGTGACCTTCAGCAAGTCTCCGCAGGGCTGTCTCTGCAAACGTCATTCTGTAAAATGAGAGTAAAGGGGCTCCCTTTTCACAGGTTGTCGTGAGGGTTAAATGCAATAATCTCGTGCCAGGCACTTAGTCGATGCTAAAAAAAAGTTCCTTTCCCACCTCCTTTAATTAATGAATCCTTCTATGTAAAGTGGGGTCTCTGGCTCCAGCGCGGGAGCCAGGCGCGGTGGGGTTGTGCCCGCAGAGGAGCGGAAGGCAGGAGAGGAGATCGGCTCCTGATGGGGTGACGGTGGGCAGTGGGAATCTAATTTCTCAGCAAACGCTGCAATTTGCCAGCCCTTTTAATTATTATTTTTTATGATGGATACAAATGAAAAATAAACGGTGTGTCTCCATCACAGCAGGGATTAAAATTGGTCCCTAATTATTATCTTTGAATCAGTCTAGCTTCCGTGAGCTCTGCTTCCTGAGGTATAATTGAGGTGCGAGTGCGTGCGTGTGCATGTGCGTGTGCGTGTGTGTGTGTCCTTGGTTTGCGGGGGAGGCACTGCCTTCATTTGATGTGCCCCGTCGTCTCTTCAAGCCCCATCTCACTTTTCCTTCTTTCTTTGCCCAGACCTTGAGGGACAGTAGAGTGGAGGGGACTTGAGCACTAGGTCCTCATCCCCATCCCACTCTTCCCACCAGTTTATTTCCCAAACCAGTGTGCTCTGTGATATATAAAGAAGTGCATTTAAAACAATTAAAGTTTTTTTTTCCTATTACAGTTTGACATTCAATATTATATTAGTTTCAGGTGAATAGCAGAGTGATGAGACATTTATATAACTCATGAAGTGACCCCTCAGTAAGTCGAGCATCCCCCAGCCCGTACATAGTTATTAAATATTATTGACTGTGTTCCCTATGCTGTACTTTGCATTCTCATGACTATTTTGTTAACGGTTGAGTTGTACATCTTAATCCCTTCATCTTTTTCGCCCAGAGTCCATACCAGCCGTGGGCAAACTACGGCCCGCGGGCCAGATCCGGCCCGTTTGAAATGAATAAAACTAAAAAAAAAAGACTGTATCCTTTTATGTAATGATGTTTACTTTGAATTTATATTAGTTCACACAAACACTCCATCCATGCTTTTGTTCCGGCCCTCCGGTCCAGTTTAAGAACCCACTGTGGCCCTCGAGTCAAAAAGTTTGCCCACCCCTGGTCCATACCCTGCCCCTGTGGCAACCAAAGGTTGGTTCTCTGTATCTATGCGTCTATTTCTGTTTTGCTTGTTCATTTATTTTGTTGTTTAGATTCCACATATAAGTGAAACCATATGGTATGTGTCTTTCTCTGTCTGACTTATTTCACTTAGCGTAATACCTTCTAGAGCCATTCATGTTGTCTCAAATGACAAGACTTCATTCTTTTTTATGGCTGAGTAATATTCCATTGTATGTATGAGCCACATTTCTTTATCCAATCACCTAGCAATGGACACATAGGTTGTGTCCATATCTTATTGTAAGTAATTCCATATGGTAAATAATGCTGCAATGAACACAGGGGTGAGTATAACACAGGCTGGGTGTTTTATTACATACACATCATTATTCTATTCATTTCTCCTTTAGATTTTAAAGAAAATTATGTTGAAAAATTTCATGGGCCCCAAGTACTGTGTTAGCCCTGTGCTGATTCTGTATCCTGTTCATTCATTCATTCACCCTTGCATTCATTTATTCAGCAAGAACCTCGAGAGCAGATTCTGCTAAGACCTGGGGCTCCCAGGACGGGCAGAGGCAGCCACTGCCCTGCCTTCATGTCGCTGATGTTCTAGTAGAGGAGACAGAAGCAGGACAAACGCCCCAAGAAGTAAATGTATAATGACTGGGTTAGAAGGTCTTTTGAGAGCCAAGAACAAGGAAATGTGAGGTGGTCAGAGAGAGAGGGCGGGTCAGTGAGGGATGGTACCCCAATCTGAGCTGCCGGTGAACTCTGCCAAGTGGGTGGGGAGCAGCATCCCAGGCAGAGGGCCCGATATAAGCAAAGGTCCTGAGGCCGGCTCTTTAAGCAACTAGCAGGAGGCCACAGGTTTGGGGGAAAGGAGGGATGGGCAGGAACCTCCCCCAGTTTCAGGCATCTCATTAGGAAGCCTTATCTGTCCCTTAGGGCTCTCATCTGCTCACCTGATTCTCTCACCTGATTCTCGCCTTCCCAGCCCATCGCCTGGGCCAGGGCTCTGGGCACCAAGCACGAACCAGGGCGGTGGCTTGATTAGATCACTGTCAGGAAGGGACGGGAGGTTAATTGCTATTCTCTTTGTGAGGCTGGCGTGGCTAGGCCGCTTGGCTCATGGCTGTGTGTGTGTGTGTGTGTGTGTGTGTGTGTGTGTGTGTGTCTACTAACATGTGCAGGGAAGTTGGGCCTGGAGCTGGGGGGAGGCCACAGGGGCAGGGGGTGGGTTGCACAAGATTTCTTTGGGAGCCCGGAGCCTTGTCTTGTCTGGTGTGCAGCAAAGAGGAGTACTTAACAAGCATTAAGGGACACAAATAATTCCCCTTTTCTCCTCGGGGCCCATTCTTCCCGCTCTCTTTTCTTGTAAATCCCGCTCCTTGCATGTGAATAGCGGAATGGCTTCATCTGGGACCTTTAATCAGATCCCTGGTCGGCACTCGGAGGGCAAAGTGCCCCGGGGATTACCTTTTCTTTTCGGGTTTCTCTCCCCCAGGTCCGCCGCGCCCCTCCCCTCCCCCCGCCGCGGCTTCCTCCCGCGTTTGTTCTCCGCAGAAGTGAGTGAGGACGGTTTAAAGGGCGGGGAGCGGGGCTTACAAACTTAAGGGGATCGGGCCCTATTCAGGAGGCCTTGTCCGCAGGCTCCCCGCTTTGTTCCCGCGCCATTCTTCAGCTGATTTCTTCACTCCAGTAAAAGCACTTTAATTCCCTTTTTGATACGGAGAATCGTCCTCTTCCCCTCGCCCCCTCCCTCCACCCCACACACCCCATTTCACTTTCTCAGACCCTTTATGCCGCGTCTCATCCGCCCCAACAAAGACCTAACATCCTCGCAAAGTATTCCTTTCACCGGCAGAGTGAGGCTGCGGAGAATGGAGTGGGGGGTGGGGGTGGGGAAGCGGGGAGGGGGAAGGACGGGGCTTCTCTGGGGGGACCCTTGGGTTCGGCAGCAGCCCCTGCGGTTCCAGCCGCGCCTTGAATGGGAAGCCAAGGCGTGGGTGTAGCACGTGTGTGGGGTGTGGGGTGTGGGGAGTGGGGTGTGGGGTGTGGGGAAGGAGAGGGCGTTTGGGCGTGTGTCTGGGTGAGCGTGCCAGGCGCATGGAGACACCCAGGCCTGGTGTGGGCTTTGGGGGGGAGGTGGGGGGTGGGCAGGGGGGAGACAGGGCCTTCAGCCTCCATCCCAATCCCTGAACCTCTTGGGTGCCTCCCAGAGGAGCCTGGGCCCTCGTTGGGGCTTTGCAGCTCCGTGAGGATGCGCGGAGGAAACGGGCAGCTGCAAGGAAGAGAAAGCCCCCCACTCAGAAGGAACACTGGTGAGAGCAGAACGTGAAGTCCATGCACCATGCACCCTATCCGCCCAGTGGCGCTGACGGTCCCGGTGATGCTCATGGACATTCCACTGCGCACGAAGCCAACGGGGGGCAGGCTTCCCCTCGCTTCCCAGGCACGGCCTGGCCTCTCTCCCTCTCGCTTCCCTCTTCCCAGCGACGTGGAGAACACGGACCAGCCCCACCTGGGACCTGCCGGGAACCAACTGTGACCTGCTGCTTCAATCCCGGTTCCAATCCCGGCCCTCCCTGGAGGAGGTGACCATCTTCCTAAACGTTGTCTTTCTCTCTCAGAGATAGTTTTTGTCGCCTATTTACAGTCCCCAAATCATACCCCCTTTCGTTCAGATTTTTCTCACTCTGCGAGGATTTCCCAAGCATGCCTGGGGCCGGCAGGCGGTCCCAGCCCACCACCATCTCAGCGAGCTCCTCCTCACCAGGCTGCCAAAGGAGAACTCGGAAAGCCCGTTCAAACAGTTTACAGCAAAACCAGCTCCATGTCCTGCTTTTGGGGGTGTGTTTTTTTAAAAATATATTTTTACTGATTTCAGAGAGGAAGGGAGAGGGAGAGAGAGATAGAAACATTAATGATGACAGAGAATCGTTGATCGGCTGCCTCCTGCACGCCCCACACTGGGGATCAAGCCCGCAACCTGGGCACGTGCCCTGATGGGGAATCCAACCGTGACCTCCTGGTTCATAGACTGATGCTCACCCACTGAGCCACCCGCCGGGCTCGGTGGGTTTCTCTGATGTGGGAAGGAGCCCTCAAGCTGAGAGTGTTTGGTGCCTACTGACACCTGCACAGGGCCTGCCGCCCATCCCACCCTCATCGTGGGATTCGGTTGTGCCGGCCGCGACCAGCCTTGGCGTTGCCATCCATGAAGTGGGAATAACAGATCCGCCCAGCTCTTCACTGAGCAAGAAGCACTGCCCCTGCCTCCCGCCCTGGAAGGATGCCGCGTGCTTTCCCATCTTCCCTTCTTTCTGTCTGAAATGTGAGAAAGATGAGTTCCCGCTTCAAAATGTCGACAAATCGAAGCAGGGCCATTTAAGAGAAAGTGGCCGGGCCGTAATAGCCCAATTGGGAGTCTGCGCAGCTGAAGGGCCGGCTCTCTCCCTGCCGGCGGACGGGCAATTACCACCAGGCATTTTTCGGGCAAAATAGAAGGCAGAGAAATAGCAAGCAGGAGCCCCAATTATCAGGAGTCATTCTCAAGATGTGGGGGGACCGCTCCCTCATCCTGCTGCTGGGAACTGCAGGTGGGGGAGACCCCGGCAGCTAGAGCAGTGAGGATGGCCCTTCAGCAAAGAGAATGTCTGGTCTTATTTGGCCTGAAGGCCGGGCCCAAGAGGAGGAGGATGGGAGCGTGGTTCGGGAGCCAGGCTTCTCCCTCCGATGGGTGTGTCCTCCTCTGCTGGCCCCTAAGTAAATAGAGGGGACCTTTGCCCCTCGGAGCTCCCAGAGGTGCAGACAGAAGGCACCACGCCTCCAGCCACCGTGAGGGTTCAGGCTGTGGGAGCTGGTGAACGCTTAGCAACAGACTCTCAAAGCCCCAAAGCTCCTACCTCTGATTCATCAAGTTGGTCAGTGTCCATGGTGTAAGCAGAGCATGTCAAACTCGCGGCCCGTGGACCGCGTGTGTTTATTTGGCCCATGTTAGCCTTTGAGTTGGACATGCTTGGTGTAAACACTGCCCGCCCACTGGGAAGAGACACGCACAGCACGCGGCTGTGGAATATGTTCACCACCCAGATGTGACCCAGGTGAATACCCTCACGCACGCAGGAGCAGTGACATGTAGTCCTGTGATCAGGAAATGGCGACTTTTGGAGTGAAATAGGGTTACATCCTCAGTTTACGTAAAGGACGATTTAATGATGGCCGTGCTGAACACGACCCGCCAAAGTCCTATACACGGGACCGTTGGCTCTGGGGAGCCAGGAAGAGCTGCTGCGGCCACGGCTGCTCAGGGTCCTCAGGGCCCACCCACCCCCCTCGCCTGTGGGTGTTCCCGGCCGTCCATCAGCAAATCGATCACTTTGTAATTAAAGAGAATCGAGAGGCAGCTCTCCACGCCTCGCTCCGGAAACCCACCTTCCAGGCCAGCCCGAGACTGGGTTCGCTTTAGGAGAGTGAGTTCTCTTTTCCCCTCGCCTGGAGTTTTGTTTTTAAAACCACAAGCCTGTGGCCTCATCACGTGTTCAACAGCAAACCCTCAATGCCTACTACGTGCCAGACTTGGGAGAGGGAGATGGTACGGGCCCCATTGTGGGCATCCTTCCCTCGACAGGCCAAGCAGAGACTCCCGGCTCAGCTCCCCTGGGGGACAAGGCGGTGCTTCCGCTGCACCGGGCCCCCACACTTTTCTCCTGCCCCGGCTTTTCTGGGGAGCTTCCCACTAGGGGGTCTGGGCTCCCCTCTCTTTGTTTCCTATTTTCTAACAGTTTCTTCCCTTGGATCCCTAGAATGTTCCTAAATTAGCTGATGTAGTTCAGTATTTTTAAAAAGCTCATGTAACTTGGTTATAGAGCTACTGTTTGCACAAATGAGAAAGCCCGGGAATGCAAAGTGGGGATGTGGGGAGCTCATTTGCATAAAGCACCTTTGGCATGGCTTTGTCCAATGAAATATGCAAATAATTCGTGATTCAGGGGTCTAGAGGCCAGGAAACCCACACAGGTCTGCCAGGGGCACCTAGGTGGGTGCTCATCAGTGTTGTTTATGGGGGAGTCGGGGCACACAGGTGAGTGTGGGGACAGGCGCTGGGGCAGATGCCTCTGATGGCCTCATGCCACATCCCCTTGCCCCCTTCCCCCCCCCCCGCCCCCCCCCCCCCCCCGCCACCATTGCCGTCCCACCTGGGGAGTCCCCACCTCCGCACAGGCTGCGTGCCTCTCCCAGGCCTTCTCTGATGTAGGCAGGCTCAGCCCAGGTGCCAGAAGGGGACACTGACTTATGGGGAACTCTTTCTGACTCAGTTGTTTCTCACAAAAATGTACGAGGTGTGTGTCAGATAATGAAGCTATGGCAGCTCTGAGTTCTTGAATCCAGTAGTCATGGGGTGGCCGGGTTGTGGTCCTTGTTTTTAGAAAATGCATACTGACGGCCAATAGTCCAACAAAGAAAAAAGCAGACATAGGCAGATAGACCGATAAAGCAAATGGCTCAAAATACGAACACATAGGGAATAGAGAGAGTGTACAGATGCTCATGGATTTATTACTCTTGCAACTTTTCAAAAGGGTTGAAACCTTCTTAAATAAAAGAAAAAAACACATGAGGGTGACATTATTATTGTCCCCATTTTACAGATGGGGAAACTGAGGCACAGAGCGGTTAGCACCTGTCGGCCACGGCCTAGAAACATTATTGCCTTATTTATAGGATGAGGCTCAGAGACATCACCTCCTCTGTTCACCATCACACGGCATGAAAGTGGGTAGGTCTCCGCTGTGAAGGGCCCCACGTGTCTCACCCCCCAAAGCTGTGGGGGCCTCGGGCGGGTTTGGACGAGGCAGAGGTCAGAGAGTGGACTCCCTGCAGTGGGCACACCAGTGTCCTCCCAGCCCCAGGGTGAATTTTTATGGTGCCCTTTCCTCCCTCCCTCCCCACCCACCGCTGCAGAAGCCTGACCCGGGAGCCGGCCAGCCCCCTGCCCCCATCTCCCCCCCCATTCACTTTGCAACAGCAGCCCCACTGGGGTGGGGGGGGGAGGGGGGGGGCTGGCGAGGCAGGCTGGAGGTATTTGCCAGCAAACATGAGATGTGTGTTAAACACTCGGCCACAGCTTCTCCCCACCCGGCAGTGTTTGCTCAGCAAACACTATGGACTCCCTGTCCCTCTGCCTGGGCCTGGGCCCCCAGAGCAAAGCTGGTCCTTCACCAGCTTCCCGCCCCAGCTCTGCCTCCCCGCTCCGCCCCCACCCAGACCTGTGGAGCAGAATGGGCCCTCCTCCCTGGGCCATGTCCGGAGTGTCGGGGCTTTGGGTACCACCTCTAACAGAATTCCTCCGGCGCTGGGATTCTGCAATGAGGGGGCGGTGAGTTTTAACCAGTTCTCTCTCTGGTCTCTGCTCCATCCATCCTCTAGGATCCAGGAAGCCAGCTTGTTCCAGCTCTCATTCATTCATTCATTCATTCATCCATTCATTCATCCAGGAAGTATTTTTTAAAAATATTGATTGACGGGAGAGAGAAACATCAGTTTGTTGTTCCACTCATCTATGCATTCATTGGTTGATTCTTGTTGCCCTGACCCGCGATTGGACCCCCAACCTTGACGTACCAGAACAACGCTCTAACCAACTGAGCTCCCCAGCCAAGGCCCAGGAAGTATTTTTTGAGGCCCACTGTGTGCCAGGCAGGGCTGTGTGCTGGGGACCCTGCAGTGCCCAAGACTAACGTAGTCAGCAGAGCTTCTCCCCCTCCTGGAGCCGACTGAGTAAGGCAGTCAGCAGGCCAATCAACAGGCCTGTAGATACAGGGAGAAACTAGGGTGTCGTCAAAGGCCCCTGGAAGGAGGCGGGACACAAGTCAACATGATGGTCAGTTCCTCCTTCTGCCTCAGACTCCACGGGGCCAGCATGGCGCTGTTACAGATCTTATCTCTATTTAAAATGCTGGTATCTTACTGGTCATCGATTTTAAAAAGTGACATAAAACTCATCGAACATAAAGCTCACCATTTCAAAGAGTACAGTTCAGTGGCTTTTAGTACATTCACAGTTGTGTGCGACCATCACCAGTCACCATTGATTCCAGAACATTTTCCCTCCCAAAGAAGAACCCACACCCACTGAGCTGTCCGCCCCATTCCTCCGGCCTCGGCAGCTGCAAGCCTGCCTTCTGTCTCTCTGGCTTCGCCTCTTCTGGATGCGTATACGTTTCATCTGTGTCTTTTGGGTCTTGCTTCTCTCACTTGGCAGAATGTTTTCTGGGTTCATCCACATTGGGGTGTGAGTCAGCACCTCGTCCCTTTTTGTGGCTGAAGAGTCCTCCATTTGCAGGCATAGACCACATTTCGTGTACCCATTCATCTCTTGGTAGACATGCGGACCGTTCATGGGCTTTCGTATTCAATTTGATTTTTTAAAATATTGCATCAAATGTTACTTATTGTGGGTCCTGAGTTTCCTGGCAGCTCCCTAAATCTCGCCCCCGAGGCACCCTACCCTCATCTCTGATGGGGTGGAACCAGGTTTCAGAGAGAAGGAAGAGAGTGAGGGCGCTGAGGGGGACAGAGCGGACACTGGTGGGGAGGGAGGCAGGCAGAGGGAACAGCCAGTGCAGACACCTGAGGCAGGAACATGCTGGGGATGTTTGAGGAGCAGCAAGGGCTCGGATTGGCTGGAACCTGGGAGCAGCGAGAGGTGGAGAGGCTGGGCAGGGCTGGAGGAATGAACGGTGGGGAGGAAGTGGCGGGACCCCGCAGGGCTTTGTGGCAGGGAGAGGAGGGTGTGTTTCCTGTGAGCCCGATGGAAGCCATTGGTTAACTTTGAGTTGGTGAATTTACAGAATCTGGGTTTAGTTTTAAAAGCTCACTGGCTGCTCTGTGCAGGGGTTGGAAGCAAAACAGAAAGTGGGGGTCCTGGTTGGGGGGATCGTTGAAGGTGTCCAGATGAGACCCCGTGAGGCCAGCAACAGACCTGGAGAAAAGGGTCATCGGGTAGATGTTGAACATATAGAGAGAAGGCCCATTCGTTCACTTGGCGAACAATTATTGAGCACTGACTGTATGCCAGGCGGCGCGCTACATGCTGGGAATACCGTGGGACACAAAGCCAGGCGAGGTCCCAGCCTTCACGGAGCTCAGAGACATGAAGCAAGGAATGGCCCATGTGACCAGGTGTGACGGGGAGCGGGGAGGGGGTGGGCTGCTGTTGACCCGTGGCTCTTTCTGGAAATGGGACCCATCGGTCAGAGGAAGACCTGCTATCTCACTGGCAGACGCGCCCAAGACACTCCGCTTCCTCTGAGGACGCGCCGTGGAGACGATGTCCCCACGGTCCTGCAACATGGCAGCCTCCTCCGGAAGACACACGTGGCCTCCCCAGGTGGCCCCTCTGCAGGGGGAACACGGGCTCTGGGAGGTTGAGTCGCCCCAGGACTCTGAGTTGGCCTTGTCTCCCAGTCTGGTCTTTAGAGGGAATCCGAGGCCGTAGGGAAGGCTGAGAGGGGCCATTAGCGCTCACCAGCCACTTCCCTCAGCTCCCAGGCGGGCCGCCTCCCCCGTGACTGATGAGGAGTCCTGGCAGGGGGCTGATTCGGAAGAAACGAGGCTGGGAGACCCCTCAGATCCGGCACGGGAGACACCCCATTAATCTTTAACAAACATGAAGTTCCATGAGGCCGGGCCTCAACTAATGAGGCCTGGTTTCCCAGGACTCCCCGGGGAAGAGGAATTAACCACGGAGGTCCCGCAAGCAGGGAGTTGATTTCCCAAGAAGGGAGGGCGGGCTGGCGCCCAGGCTCGCGCCGGGGCCACCTGGACGGGTTCCCTGCAGGCCGGGCCACCAATGCCACCGCTCCCTTCATGGGTCTCCTTATGGACACTCGGTGTTTAAAGTGAGGTGCGATTGACACACAACTCATTGCATTGATGTGAAGTGTAAGCTTTGATACATTATACACCTCAAAACCATCACAGAGTCCATATACTCAACACCCCCATCGCCTGCAACGTGTCCCCTTTGTAGCTCTTCCCCTCATCTAAAGCTTCAAGGGCATAGGCACCCGAAAGCTAGTGTATAAAGTCAATCAGCTTAATATTCTAGAATTCTGTAATTCTGAGATTTTACTTATTACATTTCCTATAAGTTTATGATTCTTAGATTCTAGGAAGGAAGGGCTGCATGCCTTGAGGGGTTCCATTAGACGAGATGTCTCTAATTCTACAATTCGGTGGTTCTAAGTTCCTACAAAGCTAGAATTTTAGATCCTCTTGGTCTAATGTTTAAAATTCCATCATTCTAAGGTGCTTTTGTCGAGACTCCTAAAATTCTAGAGCGATATAGTGCTCAGTTTCTCTCGAGCTCTTAGTCTGGAACCCTCTCTCTCCAAGATTCTAAGACGTGAACTTGGGCCAACGAGTCGCCTTTCCAGCACTTGTTGCCAGGACCACCAGCTCCATCCCAGGTTCTGTGGCCCCGGGCGGCACCTGGCCCTGGACTGGAACTTGAAGATCATCAGCTCTCGGTGGCCAGCTTCTCCATCCTCCTTGTGCCGGGACATTGGCTGCTCCTTGAAAGCATTGAGGGTGGGGAGGCACCGACTAATCAAACGAAGTGGCCGCCATCCGGTAGGCGACAGGTCCCTGAGGGAGCAGGACACAGGACCCGTATGTCCGTGCTGAAGGCTGCTTCCCAGGCAGGCTCTCCGACCCGGTGTGGACGCAGAGCTGTTTCTGCCCAGCCTTTCCCACCTTTCTCTCCTATTTTGGAATTTTGCATGGAGCCTATCCTTGCTAAAGGCCACTCGTCTCACTGCCTAGAACTGGGTCCCACGGCCGCCTAGAGCTGCAAGAAGTTAGGGGAAGTATTTCTGTGAGCATCACTGCTGCTCGGCCAAAAGCAGACGTCTGCTGAGGAGGAAGAGAGGAAAGATGGTACCAATGGGTGACCAGCAGCACCTGCCATTCCGATGACCATGATGCAACTGACAAAAAAATCCAGGTGTGCGCAGGCTGCAAGCACAGCTGGATCCCGGGGCTCAAAGGAGACTGGCAGGTAGTGGGGTGACTCTGTGCGGCCCCACACCTGGTGGCAGGAAGGCTTCCAGCAACTGAGGGTCGACATTCTCTCGGGTTAGCATTTCAAGAAAGGAGAATGCGACTTTCCCGCTCCCGTGGCTGGGGGCGGGACTTGTGGTGGAAGATATACTCTGATGAATGGATTCGCACCGTGTCCCTCCCCGGGAGCTGCAGGTGAAGGCACGCAGACACAGACCACGGTGTGTGTGTGTGTGTGTGTGTGTGTGTGTGTGTGTGTGTGTAGGGGGGGCAGGTGGGGAGGGGTATTGGGCAGGTAAAGCCACCTGTTTCCATTGCAGGCTGGGCATGCGCTTTTGCATGACTCCCACTCAGGCATAATTTGGATCAGACAAATTATGACTATTTGTTCAGACAAATTATTGAGTCCCGACTCATAAGTCACAAGATTTAGTATCCATCCATCCATCCGTCTGTCCTTCCATCCATCCGTCCGTCCATCCAGTCAATGTTCCTTGCTCTCCTGTGTGATCTCAAGCTCACCACATCCACTTTGAAAGGTCTCAGTGTCCCTCTGGGAGAGGCAGACTCCCCTAAAAATCTCCTCACCATTAGGGGTGCAGCTCTGGCCCTGGCTGGTGTGGCTCAGAGGATAGAGCATCGGCTTACAGACTGAAAGGTCCCGGGTTTGATTCTGGTCAAGGGCATAAGCCCGGGTTGCGGGCTCGATCCCCAGTAGGGGGCATTCAGGAGGCAGCCGATCAATGGTTCTCTCTCTTCATTGATGTTTCTATCTCCCCCTCTCCTTTCCTCTCTCTCTAAAAATCAATAAAAAATATATTTAAAAAAAGAGTACAGCTCTGGGGTCAGACAACTTTGTTTCAATCCAGGCGCTGCCACTTGTCAGCTCTGTGCATTGAGTAACTCACTTCCTCATTTGGAACCTCAGTTTCCCCAATCTCCACAATCCCAGCTGCCGTGAGGGGGTTGCATGAGATCATGTATGTCTAACATGTAGACAGGTGCCTGACCCACCATCATCACCACCACCACCATCATCATCATCATCAAGATCATCATCATCACCATCATCACCACACCACCACCATCACCACCGTCACCATCACCACCGTCACCATCACCATTAGCACTGTCACCACCATCATCATCATCACCACCACCATCAGCAGCACCGTCACCATCACCACCGTCACCATCACCATTAGCACTGTCACCATCATCATCATCATCACCACCACCATCAGCAGCACCGTCACCATCACCACCGTCACCATCACCATTAGCACTGTCACCATCATCATCATCATCACCACCACCATCAGCAGCACCGTCACCATCACCATCATTTGTCCTGCCTGCCTGCCCCAGGAAGATGACCATAGTCACAAAGCATCACAAAGATTAAAAACAAACCCAAAACACTAAAGCTCAGTTCCCCTGCCCACCCTTCGTCCCGTCCCCAATAACCAAGCCCCTTTCCGGCTTTTGCTGGGGCTGGGAAGGGTCCCCCCTAACAGGAGCGTGGGAATAGTACATGGACCCCCTTCTTTTGATTCATCTCCCTCCGTGTTCCCGGCCCATCCCTGTTGGAGAAAATGTCTCTCACACAAGATCCCTCAGCAGCAATTATCTAAATGGGAGGCTGGGAGGGGAGAACCATTTAGAATCCACTTCATTGTGGGATTAGCTAATTAATTAACGGTTTCACTGACAACTCGGTGGAGAAGTGTGTGTTAAACAGGAGCGCAGTGGGGCGTGATTTATAGACTGTCTCACAGCCCCCATCCCAGCCTCTCCAGCCGAGCGCCCTCCCTCCTGCCCACTCCATGGCCCCCAGAGCGGGGAAACCTGCGGGGGACCCTCCCTGGAGCTCCCTCTGGAGTCCTGGGGCCTGGGCTGCTGCATGAGGGGGCCACGCGGAGATGACAGAAGGGCAGCCGGGGAGGGAGGAGGGCGGTGGGCTGGGGCGACAGGGAGACAATGAAGAGATAACGAGGCAGCTGAGGCTCCAGGGGTGGCTGCATCTGCCCCTTGCCCCCAGCCCAGAGCCACTCCATCTGTGCCCGTCCAGGCACGCGGGCCGTAGGCACCTGCTGGCCACGGCTGCTCCCTGCCTCCCAGCAGTTCGCGGCTCTCAGCACCCCACCCATCCCATGCACAGAGTAGAGAGCACTGTTCAGGGAGCCCAGAGATGCGGCGGGGCCCGGGCATATGCACCTTTGGAACCCCAATTCTGAATGCCGTGACAGCCTAAGAGCCGGCTTCTAGGCTTGCTCCAGGGGACCCAGGGATTCGGTTCACACCGTGAGCTCAGCGGAGCCGAAGCCCACAGTCCGGCTCTGGATTCTTATTGCTACCATGGAGGCGCCCAGCCCGGCCTCTGGGGTGCGGAGAAGAATGTGGGGGCCCTGAGGTTGCAAGGCAAATGTAGGAGGCAGGCCTCTATGATTCCTCTTCATAGAAAAGAAACAGCATGTGGCCAGTCGGTGACTGAATTTCCCAGAGCAAACAGGATGTGGGGAGGGGGGTGGGAAGCGGGTATGAGAACTGTGCACGTGACTGTGTGTAGCGCATTTTCAGGAAGATCCCCGACACAGGGAGATGGAGACAACTAGAAAGGCCTCAGCCCATTTTTTAAAATAAGCCGATAGGAGACAATAAGACCACAGCGCTCAGCCAGCCCGGAACCGGGGGAGGGACTCGCGTGCAATATGGTTCAATGCCTGTGCTCGCCACTCCAGGGGTGCCCGCCTGCCCATGGGCACCCGCTCTCGGGAACGTATTCAGGTCTCGTTCTCACCATCCTTCTGTCTCTGAGTCCGTTATTGGAATTGGGACAGGTGAGCATTTCTCACACAAATGTTTTGCATACAGACAGGTGGGCATTTTTCCGGGGAGAGGGTCTGGAACAACCACAGAAGGGGTGTGTGACCCCAGAAGAGGTCAAGTATATATACTGGAGAGAGAGAGAGAGAGAGAGAGAGAGAGAGAGAGAGAGAGAGAGAGAGAGAGAGGATATTTCAGAGAGGAAGGGAGAGAAACATCAATGATGAAAGAGAATCTTTGATTGGCTGCCTCCAGCACACCCCCTACTGGGGATTATATGGGCCCTTGACCTGAATCAAATCCGGGACCCTTCAGTCCGCAGGCCGACGCTCTATCCACTGAGCCAAACTGGCTAGGGCAGGTTAAGCATCTTTAAATGAGCTTCTCTGAGCTTCTGTTTCCTGGCCCACGATTCTAGAAGAGTCGTCTCACTCCTTCTTCACAGAAGAGGGCAAATTCTCTTCAGTGCAGCCCACGGGGCCCCCAAAGGGCTGGGTCCATCTTCCCCTCCCTCTCCCCTCCCCCAAGCACCTCCTGCTGCATCAGGGACCCCACTTGCTCGGCAGGGACTGAGAGAGGAGGGGTGGGGAGCCTGGGCTGGCTCGCGTCCCCACGGGCGGTTCTTTCTCCCAGGAGAAGGAACACAGCACAGAGAGGGGCCTGTCACAGCCCAGCACAGAGGCTTCTGGAGAGAGGCCGGGCCCACGCGCTCCTGCCTGTCTTGCCATCTTACTTACCAGCACCTTTGAGAGGCATCATGGACAAACCTAAAGAAAACTGCATTTCAGGGCCGGTGAAGACCACAGTCCCCCCACCCCCCGGTGACGGTCCAAAACGTGTTCTGGCGACTCGCAGTTCCCTCCTCAGCACCCGTTCCCTGCAGCAGTGGCCAGGCTCAGCGGGTCTCGTGTCCCCCGGCCCTATGGCTATTCCATGATGCCGCCAGAGTGCACCTAATTCTGGAACACGCGCCCCCTGGAGCTGCCTATAGGGGGTGCATCCAGGTCTGACGAGCAGAGAAGCGCTACTTACATCACAGACTTGGCAAGTGCCCGGCCAGACTGCCACTCAGAGTTATTCACAGAGACGTCACGCGGGAGTCTGCCCCTCGGACCGTCTGGCTTCGTGGTTTCATCACCTGGAGGCCAGGTGCAAGGGCAGCACCCCGGCCCCTTTGGACGAAGGGTCCCTGTGGAAGGTGAACTCGGAGCTGGTTACAGGCAGAGTGGCCCCTCAGTCCCGACCCCATCTTGTTCTGCTCATTGTAGGTTCCATGATGAACAGCCTTCGCTTTCCGGCAAACCGCCTCCCGCAGTGTCCCGTGGCCCGCCTGCACCTGGCCCCACCTGCACTGGCCCACTGGTACTCTGACCTTTAGAAGAGACACAAATATCCCGCTCCCCCTGCTCTGCCCCGCTGGCACCAGTCGCTGGTCTCGGCCGCTGGGAGAGAATGGGATGACATTTCTTAAGCTCTCACAGCGTCTCTTGGCCTGGCTCCTTTCTGCACAGACCTAACAGCAGTAACCTCCCCCTACCTGACTGTGTGTGACTTACTGGGGCCACACCCGGTAAAGTTGTCAGAATGAGTATGTGATCCTTTTAAATGTTAAAATAAAGAAAAAAATATCAATATATATATATAGAGAGAAGCCGGGGAATCCGTGCTGCCATTGCTCCCATTTCATAGATGCGCACACAGAGGCATTAGGAGGGTAAGTGACAAAGATAGCAGATAATAGAGTTTAGTGATTTTATATATATACTTATATCTATAAATACCGATATATATAAAATCACTAAACGCTCTATATAGTATTCACCCTAAAATATGTACCCTTCCATTAGACTCGTTCCCAGCACAGCGAGAGCTCAGCCATGCTGGTGTTACTCTCATGCTGTCCGTATAGGGCACGCAGAGCCCACTAAGACCCTGGCACGCACCACCTCAGGGACCTCTCCCACTGCTTCTCCGAGCCAACAGGAATTGAGGCACAGAGAGGGTAGGTGACTCCCCGGAGGTGGCACAGCACCCTGGGGAACCTGAGGTCTGCCCTCTGCCTCACCTGAGACCCCTTGGGTCCTGAGGTTCAGCTGCCAGGACGGGTGAGGCTGTGAAGTCCCCCCTGTGCGTGTTCAGGTGGGAGAAGAGGCTCAGAGAGGGGCAGGGACTCGCCCCAGGTCACACAGCAGGCCAGGGGGCAGGGCAAGAGAGCCTTGACCTCCTGCTGGCCTCAGCTCTCCCCCAGCTCGGAGTTCAAGGATGCGGAGAGGACGGGCGGTTGGAGGTTAAACCCAAACCAAATACAAAAGGGCTGCCCCTCAGCTGGCTCGCACCTAGCCCCGCACCCACCCCACCCCACCCCACCCCACCCCACCCGCGCATCGGGCGGCAGGGAACAGATTTCCCGGTTCACACAGCGCACAATGGCCCCGCTCAAAGGCGCGCCGCGGGCATTGTTCCGCCCGGCGCCCGCGCGTCCTACCTCCGTGCGCGAATTAACCCCGGCCACCCCCGCCTTTGTCGCCGCGCACTTCGGGGCGGCCACAAAGGCGCCAGAAACCCCTGCCGTGTTAGGAAGGTTGGGGGGTGGGGTGGGAGGGAGCCACGGGCACAGGAGCGGCGGGGGCGGGGGTGACAGGTGGGGGAGCCATGCGGGAGGAGGTGCCGCAGCAGCAGGGGCTGGGCGCAGGCGGGCAGCGGCAGAGGCCGGAGGGAAAGGGGGCTGGGCGCAGGGAGTGGGGGAAGGAGAGGCCCCCACCCTGGTCTGGGGTTTCTGATTAGATTTCCTCTGCTCTTCTCCCTCGGTCTGCGACCCCCGCCGCTCATCCGTCTGTCTGTCCATCTCTCTGTGTCCCTCTGTCTGTCTAGGTGTCTTGGTTTCCCGCTGCCCCTCTTTATTTCTCCCTGGGTATTGGACTCTGTCTCAGCTTCTGTCTCTGGCGTCTCTATCTCTGGGTCTCTCGCTCTCTCTTATTTTCTCTATCTCTCTGATTATCTCTCAGTCTCTCTCTGTCTCTGCCAGCTTATCTCTCGGTCTCTGACTACCGGTCTTCCTCTCTCCGTTTGCCTCTTTAGTTCTCTGCCTCTGTGTCTGGGTGTCTGTCTGTCCCTCCAGGAAAAAGGACGAAGCCCTTGGTGGGGACTCGGCCCCTGCACTTGGACTGCCCGCCCCCCACGTCCTCCCACAAGGAGTTCTGCTGACACCAGGGGGGAGAAGGGCCCAGCCCATTGCACAGATGGGGAAGCTGAGGCTCAGGGAGGTCCTGCGGGGGTGAGAGCCCCGCCCTGCCCTCCTGACCCGAGTCAATAGCCATAAACATAACCAAGTCGTCCGTGCGTGACCTCTGGCATCCAGGACACGTCCGTCCGTCCGTAGCTGGGCCAAGGCTTTGGGTCTTCCAGGCAGGCAGGCCCCCAGCTCCCCAGGCCCCAGCCCAGGGACAGCTCTGCAGGACCTTCCCCGGCTCAGCTGTTAACGCCTCCCAGGCAGGCCCTGCCCTCCTGCGGGAAGGGTCCTTCTCTGGGGCCGCCTGCTGCATGGAGTTGGGGGGCCGGGGGAGGGGGGCCAGCCAGGCCTGCTGCGGACTAGATAAGGAGCAAAGCCAGGCAGCTCATCCTCTTTTTTGTAATCTCCTCCTCCACCACCACCCTCCCCAGCACTGACCCCCCTCCCCCCTTTATATCATCTTTATGGCTTTGGAATTATCTGGGCTGACACCGCATTCATTTAGCCAAGGGCAGGTGGGGTTGCGGGAGACAACTTCCTCCGTGTGTGTGTGTGTGTGTGTGGGGGGGGGGGGGGGTTGCGGGAGACAACTTCCTCCGTGTGTGTGTGTGTGTGTGTGTGTGTGTGTGTGTGTGTGTCGGGGTTGCCCCACCCTCACTCCCTAGCGGGGATGCTGGGGAAGAGGGAATAAGACTCACTGGAGGAGAGGTTGGGGACACAAGGGACATCCAGTCCAAGGCAGAAAGAGATTCTGAGAAATCCCAGGGGCAGGGCCAGCGCGCAGGCAGCCGTGGCTGACGCGGCCCCACAGAGAAATGCGTTTCATCTCGAAATAATCCTTCTTTCCTCCCTGCCTTCCTCCCTCCTTCCTTCCTCAGAATAGCCCTTGAACTTCAGAACACGAGCCCTGGCTTTTGCAGGCTGTGTGACACTGGGCCAGTCGCTTCACCTCTCTGAGCCGGTTTCCCCATCTGTCAACCGGAGACAAAAAACAAGCCCATTTCATTCTGTGTTATGTGGACTGAAGAGAAATGAGGGAGGGTGCCTGGCGCACCACTGAGCACATAGTAGGGCGTTGCCGCCCCCGTCACTTTACTTGGCTGTGATGCCTGTGCACCCGTGGGACCCAGGGACGACTCAAACCGCCCCTGCCCCCCACGGTGCTCGCTGATGTGAAAGAGTGGCCCCCAGAAGCAAGTGGGGTTTTACAAATAGTATTGTATTTCCGGATGGGGATACGGACGTGCTCACAGTGCTTAAAGGAACAGTGCTACTGAACTTATGAAGCAGATAAATTAGGGGTGATTACTCTCATCACAAAAGGATACACTACAGGGGTTCTTTAAGTGGCGAGCCCTCTGATAGGGGAGCCTCGAGCCTTAGCTGGAGCTCTCTCTGCCTACTTCCCCGTGGAGCAGTTAATGGTGGTGAAATGAATCAGGGCCTGGCCTGAGACTGCAGTTCTGACTTTGTACCCCCGGCTGCTGGCTGGGCGCCTGGGGCAGGTGGCTGCCCCTCTCTGAGTCGTTTTCCCACCTGGATGATTGGACGGGACCCCCTGTGGCAGTGGCCCACCTCCACCCCAGGCCAGGACTCCTTCATTGCTCCCCTGGACAACGGCCTCCCCGCTGGGTTCTCTGCTTCCTCCTTTACACTCCTTGACCCCAACCCCCATCACAGTCACAGGGTCTTCCAAAAACCGGAATTCATTTCTCCTGCATCAAACTCATCGAAGGCTTCCCATGGCCCTCAGTTCTGCATGACCTGCCCCAGCTCATCTCCTCTCAGTCCCTGCCTTGCTCACTCAGCTCTAGCCATTCCAGCTCATTTCTACCCCAGGGCCTTTGCACTTGCGGGTCCTTATCGGAACACTTTACCCCAGACCACCCTGGCGTTTTCTTGTCATTAGTTCCTGGCTGAAATGTCACCATGTCATGACAACTTAATCTAACAGACTTCTCATACTCACGGTGCCTGTTTGTTTTAACTTTATTCTCTTAATTGTTCTTAGTTCTATCTGATATTGTGTTTTCGCTTGTTTAGTATCTGTCTCTCCCACCAGATTGGGAGCCAAGAACAGGGATGGGGTCAGTCTTGTTTAGCGGGCCCCTCAGCACCTTACCTGTGGCCTGGTGGATAGCAGAGGCTCGGTAAGTATTTGTGAAACTAATCATTGGATCCTGGGTTTTCAACACGTCTCCTAGGTGCGTCTTAAGTTATAAATGAGTGTTTTCCTAATGTTGGAAAAATAAAAGATGGCCTGAATCTGGCCACATAGGACAGTCTCCTGGACAACCTGCCTACAGGCTGGCTCGCTGTCATGAACATCAGGCTGAGGTCTAGGCTTCCAACCAGCCCCGAGGTGACAGGTCACCCTCAGCCCAGCCCCCCCACCCCCCTTCACCCCCCTGCGACTCCAGGGAACCTTCCTGGGGTCCGGTTGGCGACCTTGGCAGGAAACTATGGCTCTTTGCAGGGCCTGGGCTGGCTGGCCACGAGTCCGTGATGGAAGACCCTCACCCGCAGCTGCCCCAGCAGTCCCACCGGCCATCGTGGCCACACTGTTCTCTATGAGTGACTGTCGTCAACTAAGGAGGTAGAGATGCAGGATGAACATCAGAAAGGCTCTCAGAGGGGCTCATGGGAAGTGCGGGAGGGCAGCGGAGGAAGGAGAGTTGTTCTGATGGGAAAGATCTGGAAAAACGAGGCTGGGACGAGAGGGGAAGAGGGATGGGGCATGGGGGGGGGCATTGCCTTGACTGGAGGTGAGCCTGGGTCATCTCCTTCTGACACCTCTGGTCTTGAATCGATACTGAGGTTCTCAGAAGACGTTCACCTGATCACCTTGAAATGACCACACTGAAGCAGGGACCAGAGGAGATCGGTATGGGGTGAGGGTATGCAGTTCTGACTTTGTACCCCCGGCTGCTGGCTGGGCGCCTGGGGCAGGTGGCTGCCCCTCTCTGAGTCGTTTTCCCACCTGGATGATTGGACGGGACCCCCTGTGGCAGTGGCCCACCTCCACCCCAGGCCAGGACTCCTTCATTGCTCCCCTGGACAACGGCCTCCCCGCTGGGTTCTCTGCTTCCTCCTTTACACTCCTTGACCCCAACCCCCATCACAGTCACAGGGTCTTCCAAAAACCGGAATTCATTTCTCCTGCATCAAACTCATCGAAGGCTTCCCATGGCCCTCAGTTCTGCATGACCTGCCCCAGCTCATCTCCTCTCAGTCCCTGCCTTGCTCACTCAGCTCTAGCCATTCCAGCTCATGTGCTGGCCCTCACCTGTGTCATTGTGTCTAATGTTCACAAAAGCCAAGACCAGCCAAGCAGCGCGACCCTCATTTCAAGGACTGGATAACTGAGTCTCTGAGAGGTTGAGTGACTTTTCTAAGGACACACAGCTCCTAGGGGCTGAGGCTGGGATTTGAACCCACTTCTGTCTCACCGTGGAGCCAGCGCGTGCTTTCTTCATCACATGGAGCTGGGTCCTGAGCTCAGGGATGAAGATAATGGAGATGCCGGAGGGGGAGGGGGAGAGGAAGCCCGTGGTGCTGGTGTGATGGCGGAAGGCACACGGAGGACGGTTGGATGGAGTAGGGGTCTGGCCCCCGAGACGACACCCTGCGTCCGTGTTCCCGGCCCCACTCCATCCAGTCCTCTCTGGCCTGAGCCAGCCGGAGCCTCGGGAGGCGGGGGAGGGGAGGGGGCGCAGACGTCCTGTAATTGCCCTGGCTCTTCTGTGAAATTTGTTTCGGGACACATTAGTTCCAGTGAATTTAGCCGAACAGTGGGGGGCCCTGAGGAATGATTTGCAATTAGCCGCAGCCCCACGGCTCCCCGTTGGGACGTGAGGCTTGGGCACTGAGTGGGGAATGGCCAGGGGGTGGGGCCGCCGCCCATGCCCGGGGGCTGAACTTGAGCATCTCCGACCTGACTTAGGGGCAGTTGGCTCCCAGGTCAAGGCCAAGACGTCGCCAGGCCAGAGGGGCGTGAGAGGGTCAGATTCAGGCTTCCGCTTCGCAGAGGGGGTGCCGGTGCCCCCACCCCTGTGGGGAGGGCACTGCCTGAGGTGCCTCTGTCTTTGCTGTGCCCTTTGTGTCCTCGACACTGTGCCGGGCACTTCCCTCTGATTGTAAAGTCTCTTCACTTCTCAGGTAAGGAAATGGGCACTTGGAGAGGAAGGGGATTCTCACAAGCCTCCCTCCCCCCCCCCCCGCCTCCCCCCCCCCCCGCCCCCAGGATGAGCGAGAGGAGGACTTGAGCCCTGGCCAGTCGGTCTCTCCAGGTCACAACAGCTGCCTCCTCTGTGGCCTCTAACGGGAGGCAGACCAGGGTGGGCTTACGGCTCCCGAGCCAGGCGTGCCTGGTGTAAGCCCCCCACAGGCGCGTCTGCTCTCTGGGACTCAGTTTCCTCAGCAGGTAAGTGAGATTGCCGTCATGGTGCTTCCAGAATTAAGTGAGAATGGCCATAACATTATGGCCCTGGCTGGTGGGCTCCGTTGGTGGGGCATCGTCTGAGCACCAAAAGGTTGTTGGTTCGATTCCTGGTCAGGGCACATGCCCGGTTTTGTGCTCCATTCCCGGTGGGGGGCGTGCAGGAGGCAGCCGAGCCATGTTCTGCTCTCACGTCAATGTTTCTCTTTCTCTCTCCCTTCCTCTCTCTCTAAAAAACCCCAATAAAAATATTTAAAACAAACAAGCAAACAAGCAAACCATTATGCCTGCAGAAGGGCTCACTGAATGATAGTTGTTACCATTACATCTGATCACGTTTAACTGGAGAGGGGAGACGTAGGGGAGGGTCCCAGCCCAGGCCTTGAGCGGGTGTGGAGAGAACCAACACAGCCCTGGCCTCCAGCGAACCCCCCAGGGCTGCTGGGCCGAGCCAGGCAGCAGGCCCTGTGAGCCTCCATGGCCCGTGAGGTCTCTGCGGGCTGGGTGGTCAGAGGGGCTTCTGGGAAGGGGGGCTTTAGTGCAGAATTGTGCCTGTTAGGATGGGGGCTCCACATGGCACAAACCCAGGGGGGGCTTCCCCCCCTCACATCCCCCCAGGCCAGGGAGGCAGGTCTCACCTTTCTCAGTTCCACAGATGAGGAAACTGGGGACCAGGTGCCCACAGTCCTGCAGGGCCCTGACTGGCCTGAGATTCCCACACCCGGGGGACCCCCTCAGTCCTGGCAAACCGGGGTGGCCGGTCGCCCTCTTTTAGTGACTGGGCGGGGCCTGAACCCAAGACTGCCTGCCCCCACACTCCTCCCTCCTCCCACATCACCGGCATTTTCCCTTCTACTCCGCCTCCCTCTTCTGACTGCATCAGCTGGTCCCCCTGGTCCCCAGAGGAGTGGCCGGTCCCACGCCTTCCGCGGACCCCCCAGTGCCCAGGGCCGGGCGAGCTCTCCCTCTGGCTCCTTATCTTCCCTGGTCTTCTTGCGGAAGAAGCGATAAAGGGAATGCTGGGGCCGCGTGTGCGCCGCGGCCAGCCGGTCCTCCTCCTGCCTGCGCGTCCCTGGCCCGGGCAGATAAAGGGTGAGGCCTCAGCACATGTCATTTTCTTTGTGTGAAATCAATATTCAGCAAAGTTTATCTGCCCGACATAGCAGGAAGTGCTAATTTCACCCGCGTCAATTATTTTGACGAATGTTCATAATGCCCAGGGTGTGAGCAGAAGATAAAAGAATTACGAGCATAGCGCACGCGGGGTCCTCACACACACACACGCACACGCATCCATGCTCACCGAGTTCACACGGGGCACGCGCGGCCCCGATGAGGACAAGGCCACGGGGGGCGGGGGGGCGGGGGGGGGCGGGTGCTGGAGGGGCTGTGCAGGGAGTTCTCAGTCTTGTCTTTGATGTTTAGGATAAAGCAGTGGTTCAAAACCCAGGGCGGTTTGACCCCTCGGGGACATTCGGCAAGGTCTGGGGACATTTTTGGCTGGAGGAGGGATGCTTCTGGTATCCCGTGGGTAGAGGCCAGGGTGCCCAGGACAGCGTCCCCCACCCCCCCCCCCACACACACACAAAAAGTATCTGGCCCACGTTCAAGAGCGCCGGGGTGGAGAAATCCTGGAGTCAGGTGGTTATTGGTTTTGAATTTTTTTTTTAAATATATTTTATTGATTTTTTACAGAGAGGAAGGGAGAGAGATAGAGAGTTAGAAACATCGATGAGAGAGAAACATCGATCAGCCGCCTCCTGCACATCCCCCACTGGGGAAGTGCCTGCAACCCAGGTACATGCCCTTGACCGGAATCGAACCTGGGACCTTTCAGTCCGCAGGCCGACGCTCTATCCGCTGAGCCAAACCGGCTTTGGCAGGTTTTGAATTTTTTAAAGTGTTTCTCTCTAACTATACGGCTCTAATTTCCAACCGCACAGGCAAGGGAAGATGTGTGCATTTGCACCTGTATTTTTGAAGGACAGGATCAAGAACCAAGAAATCAGAGGTTAAATATTATATATATATATATATATATATATATATATATATATATATATATATATTTACTTAGGTAATTCCAGCTCCTGGTGATTCTCTATGAAATTTAAAAAAATAAAATACATAAAGAGTAATATGAGTTTTGGGCTCAAAGCTCTGCATCTTGACTTATTGGGGGCATTATTAATAAAGTTTCAAAAAGTAGTTTATTGATTTTTAGAGAGAGAGGGAGAAGGAGAGAGAAACATCGATGTGAGAGTGCAACATCGATCAGCCGCCTCCTGCCCACCCCCTCCTGGGGATGGAGCCCGAAACCCTGGCATGTGTCCTTGACTGGGAACCAACCGGCAATCTCCTGGTGCACGGGACGCCCAACCAACTGAGCCACACCGTCCAGGGCCATTATTCACTTCTTACGTTTGTTTTATAGGATCCGCTTCTCCCTCTTAAAACATAATTTTCACATGGACAGGGACCTTCGTTTCGTGCAATTTGCTGTATTTCCAGCCCCTAAGACAGCGTCTGCCACATTAGGCCTTTAATACATGTTGGTTGGCTGAACCCACGTGCCTCAGCTTTCCTGCCTGTAAAATGGGAGCCTTAGCAATCATGCTAACGACCGAGGGTAGTTTAGCACTCAATGAAAGTTGGTGATTATTATTGTCATTATTATATCACTGCCTCCACCGACCGCTCTCCTTCGCTTCCGTGAATATTGTTTCAGTTACTACTGCTGCTAAGTAAGTACCCCCAAATGTAGTGACCCCCAACCGCCTTGGATTCTGTGGGGTGGGAATTCAGAAAGGGCCTGTGGGGATGGCTTTTCTCTGTGCCCCTTGCCTGGGGATACTTGACGGCTGGAGGCAACACAGAGGCTGAGGGCCAGAATCATCTGGAAGCATCTTCCATCCCCCTCTTCCCCCGCCTTGGGCTGGGGTGCCTCGAAGGTCTGTCGACAGGAGCCCCTGTGCATGGCCTCCCCGTGAGACTTGGGCTCCCTCACAGCATGGAGGCCCTGGGGGGTCAGACTTCTTACGGGCTGGCCCACTGCCCGGCCTTTCATGACCAGCCTGGGGAGCCACACGACATCGCTCCACCATCCTTGGTTGGTCGCAAGAGTCACAGGCCCACCCAGATTGAAGAGGAGGGACCTGGAGAGGCATCAGAGAACCTTGGGGCCACTGTTGGAACGCCCACACTCGCTCACATATGTACACACACTGTTCAGCCAGCTGTATGCACACAAAGGCAGATGCCTCTGCTAGTTGTCCAGCCGGAACCACGTAGCCCGGATGAGGAGCTGCAGGCGATGTTGGGGTCCTTCCAACTCCATTCAAATCAACCGCCAACACTTGCGGAGATCTCCCCAAATCTACCAACTGCCAGCCGCACTTAACGTATTTTTCAAATAACTATACCCGAGGACGCTCCTTCTAGGACAGTGGTTCTCAACCGTGGCTGCACATTAGAATCACCTGGGAATCCTTTTAAAATCCTGATTTCTGGGCCTCACCCTCCGGAAATTCTGTTTGTTTGTGATGGGGTGGGGCCACAACATTAGTAACAAAGAAACAGAATTTCTGGAGGATGAGGCCCAGAAATCAGGATTTTAAAAAGATTCCCAGGTGATTCTAATGTGCAGCCAAGGTTGAGAACCACTGTTCCAGGAGGAGATGCCGGGTGTCGATCACATAATATATGGTGGTGTGAGCAGGTGTCATGATGTTATATGATAAAATATTATGAGCAGATGATATGCTATTTATTATGAGCAGGTGATAGATGACGCCATATTACGATTATGGATGATGATGTATCGGCGGCCCTGGCATCCGCGGGAGCTGTGTGTTCACAGGCGCTGGCGCCCAGGCTCTGATTTAAGAACTCCCTTCCACTCGCCCGCCCCTGGCCCTGCCAATCAAAGCCTCTTTTCCTGAGTGGGACAACGGATCCAAAAACCTCTTCCCTCCTGGGGACTCGGCCAGGTGTGGATTTGGGATTTCTGGGGATGTTAGGCCCAGGGCTTTGGGTCTCCAAAAGCTGATTCTGAGAGCTGTTTGTAGCAGGAGCAATGCCGAGGATGAAACTGCCTCGGGCCGACGGCTGGTCCAAGGTACACGAAGGATACAAAGGGTCCACTCGCGATCTTGAAACGAAACGCTAAGGACGGAGAGCGGAGTGGAGAGGGGACCTGAGAGGGCGGGGACAGGCCTGCTCCCGCGTCCACCTCAGGCCAGCACCCGCCGGCGGGAGCACCGCGAACACTCGCCGGTGCACAGTCCCCGCGGGTTTGCAGGGATGCAGGGACCAAGAGGAGTTTCGAGGCGCAGCAGGTCCGAACACGAAGTATCCCTCCATCGACACGGATCCGTCTCCTTCCTGTAAAATTCCAAATCAAGGCCTCGCATTCCCAGACGCAGAGCTGAGATCCACGGGAAGTGGCCATTGCAGGGGTGCCTGGGCTGCGGGCTGTGGAGGCCGCCGGCCCACGTTGCCACCCAGGGTCTGCCACTTCCTGGCTGTGGGCGGCCCGAAGCGGGTCACAGACCCCTGCGCCTCCACTGACACGTCTGCAAAGTGGTCGTCGCGGCAATTCCCGCCCCACAGCGGGGTACTGAGGATCGCAGAGACGCAGTGCTCCGGGCAGCCCGGCACGCAGGACGCACTCAGGAAATCCCCAAGGTCGATGTCATTACCAGTGACCCCATGCACGCAGCCGCTAACATGCTCCTCTCCTTAACGACAATCCCTCCTCTGACGTGGCTGAAACACCCCCCAGAAATCTTGCGCCAACACCAGGACTGGGCCCAGGGCACCGCTCTCGTGGCTGCAGCAGAAGTGGGTCCCCACGGGGGTGGGGCGGGAGGGTGGTGCGGGGGGAGGTGGCATTATCACAAATGCCACATTGCGAAGGTTTTGTTCAATGAATCCCGTTATACGTTTGTTGGAAAAGGAAAGCACACAACAGTATTACTTACGAAAACACACGCAGAGATCAGAAGGCCAGAGCGTAAGGCTGGCCCTGGGTGGGTCACCATCGTGTCGAGGGCAGGGGCCAAGGCTTCCCTCTGGAGCCGCCCTGTAGGCTGTTAGTCTCACCCAAAGGCCAGGTCCGCACCCCGCCCCTCCGACTTCCTGTTCTAGGGAGCCAGACACCAGCACCCAATGTCCCCCACCAGCTCCCCGAGACGGCCAAAGACCAGGGCATTTTCCCAACAGCTTTGCTGTGATGGTTGCTCTATTTTTATTTTATTTTTTCAAATAAGGGAAATTACAAATGTCATGCAAATTACACAATTAGCACAGAATGTGGTTTTAGCCCCCAAACAACACTTGAAGCCAACAAAATAAATTAAATAAAAAGAAAATAAACTCGACAGTCTACTGAAGAACAATTTCATTTAGCAGATAATTTAGAGCCTTGTAATTATTGTCTTAGTTTTCTTAAAACCCAAACATCGCGTGCTGTATTTCAAAGACCTGGCCTCTGTTCCCGAGGAAGAGGAGGAGAGCTTTTGCATAATTAGCAGCGTGGCTCTCTGCGAAAGCAAGATGCTCCTCTTGTTTGGAAAGGCGGGCATGAATTCTCTGTGGTGTCTTGTTTGTTGATGTGGGTTTTTAGAAGTGTCACCCCTAATCCATGTCTGGACTCCAGCCAGACCGTGTAATGTTTGGCAGGCGTTCGGTGCAGGCAGGGAGGGGGAGGCTTGGTCAAAGGCTGGGATTCTGGCTGTAACTCTTGACTGATGTGGTCCGAGACTTAGTTTCCCAACTGGGTCCATGTTTGGACGAAGTGCTGGATGACAGTCCGGGTGTGGGTTGAAGTTCTGGGAGGGTTAATGGCCTCGGCGGGCCTAGAGCTGGTCATTCCTTCAGCACGATGTGCAAGGTACAGGGTCAATTTAGGAGCAAGCCTCAATTCTGCTTCTAATGTGCAGCCGCTGGGGAAGGGCTAACTGCCTTGTATCAGTCAGGATGGGCTAGGTCATGCCGCTGTAACAAATAGTCCAGCAATCTCCTGGTTTAAAACAATGAAGGCTCTTTTCTCACTCATTTCACTTGTCCAGGACCCGTCAGCAGGTGCACAGCTGCTCACTGAAGTCAGGCAAGGACCCAGCTAGAGGGGGCAGTCACCGTTCTAGGACACCACCATCTCAGCAGATGTCTCTACCACCCATGCAGCAGAAAAAGAACAGTGGGCAGTAAGCACCAGCAATTAAATACTTTGGCCAGGAAGCAATGCTCATATTTAACTGGTCAAACATAGTCACATGGCCACACTTAATTTCAAGGGAAAGAGAACTTGTAAGCCCCCTGAACTTGGGAGTAGAGCCCTGGATTTTGATGTACCACTTGGATCTTGAAATGGTGGTGGTGGTGGAGGTGGGGGGGGATCAGAGCTTTTGGGGATCTGGGAAATTGGGCGCCCAAGAGTAGCTTCCCCTTCGATAATAAGTTGAGAAGTTATTATTAAGGGCAACATTCCCACCACTATCTTTATTGTTTTTGTACCTATTTATATTCTACAAAGGGTATCCACAAATATCTTGCTTAATCTATTAAATAAATACAACAAGAACCAACATTTTCTTTTTACCATTAACCATGTACCAGGCATTTAACATATGATGCCTCATTCAACCCTGTATTACTATGACTTTCCATTTCACAAGCTGAACAGCTGAGGCTCAGAGAGGTGAAGTGACTTGGCCGAGGTTGCACAGCTACTGAGGGGCTGAGTTAGGACTTGAACCGAGGTCATGAGCAGCGATGCTTCCAAGTCCAGCCATGCGTTTCTCTTAAGGAGGGAAAAAAGGGTTACCAACGACTGACAGGGCTGAGTAGGTGACGGTGAACACGTCAGTTAGCTGGAAAGACAGATTTGGATGATCAAGGAGATTCAGTGACCACTTTGGAAAAAATCTTAATTTCCAAGCCAGCAACCTTTTTCCCTTTCCCACAGATGTATCTTTTTATTCCAGTTAATCCTCACCCAAGGATATTTTTTCCATTGATTTTTAGAGAGAGTGGAAGAGAGGGGGGCAGAGAGAGAAACATTGATGTGAGAGAGACATCAATTGGTTGCCTCCCGCATATGCCCCGACGGGGGCCTGGGATTCACCTGCAACCCAGGTATGTGCCCTTGACCAGGAATTGAACTTGAGACCCTTTGGTGTGCGGGTGGATGAGCCACTGAGCCACACGGGCCAGGGCCCACAGAGGTGTCCCGATCTGTCTCTAGGGCATCAGTGGATGGAGCAGGGCTGGGCTGGCTTTTCTGGAGGCTGTTGGTGGGAGCGGGACGAGGCCCTGAAGAGATGTTGAGCGGCCCTGACCTCAGGGATTCAGCAGCCAGAGGGGCTTCTCTCCGAGGGCCAGAGGTGGGAGGGGCTGCTGGGGAGCTGGAGAGGCCGGAGGTAAAGTCCCATCTGCCTCGTCGCAGCCTCGGCCCATCTGTCTCCCCGCGGTCTGACCTGACCCCTCTCATGGGCACTTGGAGAAAGGAGTTTTGAAGCCCCCGCCCCAACCCCGAGTCAGAAGGAACACTTGGGAGCAGCATTGCTCCCTAGAACTTTCTTTTTGCTTTTGCTTTAAAAAATATACATATTTCTTTATTGATTTCAGAGCGGAAGGGAGAAGGAGAGAGAGATAGAAATATCAATGATGAGAGAGAATCATTGATCGGCTGCCTCCTGCACACCCCCTACTGGGGATCGAGCCCACAACCCAGGCAGGTGCCCTTGGCTGGAATCGAACCTGGGACCCTTCAGTCGGCAGGCTGACGCTCTATCCACTGAGCCAACCCGGCTAGGGCTCCCTAGAACTTTCCGTGAGGGTGGACATGTCCCCTTGTGCCCCTCCACGTGCTGTTCAGCTGCCACACGAGTGCCATGGGGCACGTGGGATATGGCCCGACTTAACGGGATTTCTCCTGTTATTCAGTTTGAATGAAGTTAAACGCACTCAGACACAGGTCGCTGTGGTCCCCATATCGGACAGAGCTGCCTAAGGGACAGGACACGCCCTCAGCAGGTCACGGACACGGCTTTAAATGAGCTTGCATCCCCTGGTGAGAAATTACACCTCTTTCCTCTTGTCTTTCCCCAACCTCGGGATTCCAGCAAGGAAACTGGCTCCATGGGTGCTGATAGGTCATTAACACTTTTCTAATAATGGCTCAACTCCCTCGTTTTTTTTTTTTTTTTATTAATCTTCACTGGAGGATATTTTTTCCATTGATTGTTTTAGAAAGAGTGGATGGGAGGGAGTGAAGGAGAGAGAGAGAGAGAGAGAGAGAGAGAGAGAGAGAGAGACGCATCGTTTAGTTGCCTCCTAAGCATGCGCCCTGACCGGGGCTAGGGATTGACTCTGCAACCCCAATACCTGATGGGGAATTAAACCCGTAACCCTTCAGTGCATGGGCCGACGCTCTAACCACTGTGCGCCAGCCAGGGCTCACCTCCCTTTTTGACGCAGAGAAGTCAGAAACAGGCTGGGACCTTCGGCAGGTGAAAGCATTCGGCTTAAATTAACAGCAGCGTATTTATTTGTTCATTTACCACCAACCAGTGGCAAGAGAAACAGTTTTTTTTTTTTCCATTTATGTTCATGATATAGAATTTCATTTTAAAATACAAATTTACAACTAAAAAACCTTTTAGTTCAACAGCATGGTGGATAACATTAATAACACTGTATGGCATACTTGGAAGTTGCTATGAGAGATCTTAAATGTTCTCACCCTAACAACAACAAAAAATGGTAATTATGGGATGAAGGATGTGATAGCTAACCTTTTGTGGTAAACATTTCATAATATTTACAAGTATTAAATCATCACATTGTACACCTTCAACTTCCACATGTGATATGTCAGCTGTATCTCAGTACCACTGAGAGGACAAAAGAGGAACATACTGTAAAATGTAAACACAACGCATGGTCATGCATTTAAAGGCTACACATTATTAAAAATTAATTAGCACCGGCCTAGAGAAACCTCAGCATTTTAATTCTGAACAAAAGAAATGGCCAGGCACATAAAATGCAATCCGGCCCTGGCTGGTTTGGCTCAGTGGATAGATTGTCAGCCGGCAGATTGAAGGGTCCTGGGTTCGATTCCCAGTCGAGGGCACATGCCCGGGTTGCGGGCTCGAACCCCAGCGTGCAGGAGGCAGCCAATCAATGATAATCTCTCATCAGTGATGTTTCTATCTCTCTCCCCCTCTTCCTTCCTGTCTGAAATCAATAAATATATATATATATATTTTAAAAAGCAATCTAAATGATTTCCTTTTTGGTCAAACAGGCAAAATTGTACGTTTGAGGGCTACAGGAAGAAGTAAGGGGAAGTGCTTTAAATGTGGTGATATTTCTGTGGAAGAAGCAGTGGAGGTTAGAATAGAAAAGAGATGAGTTCTCCAGAAATTTTTTTTTAAATCTTCAACTGAGGATTTTTTAAATTTCTATTTCTTTGATTCTAGAGAGAGGGAGAGAGAGAGAGGAAGAGAGAGAGAGAGAGAGAGAGAGAGAGAGAGAGAGAGAGAGAGAGAGAGACTGGCTGCCTCCCCAAAGATGCCCTGACCGGGGATTGAACCCAAAACCTGGGCATGTGGCCTGACCGGGAATCGAACAGTGACCTCCGAGTTCCAAAGTCGATGCTCAGCCACCGAGCCACGCCCAGGAGCTGCGTCCTGGCGCCCATCTGTCCCAGTCAGACCGGGGCTCCTGTGTCCGTCTGGTTTTCTTTCTGTTTTGGAAGCTGTGGCTTCATGGGCCCCAAGAGAAGGCTTTGCATTTCTTCTCGCGGTCACGTTGGTAGGTGCAGCCTGAAGGCTCTCGGGAGAACCGCTGGCGCTTCGGACTGCAGCGAGGGAGGGACCCGCGTGGGAAGACGAGGCAGGAAGCCACGAGGGCAGTGAGCGGCGCCTTGAACACGGGTGGGTAGTGGATTGGAAGAGAAAGGGTTTCCCTGAGCGTGAGGGAGGTCCCGGGGTGGAAATCTCTGTTTTACACGGTATTTCCTCCCCACCAGGTGGTCATGGTCACATCTCGGCTTGCCTGCCTCCAGCGACGGGGAGCTCCCTTCCTCCCAGGCCACCCCCACCCGCGTGGGACAGCTGTGAATTGCATTCAGCGGCTCTCCTTGTCTCTCCGCGTCCTGTGCTCACTGGCTCCCTTCCAAGTGACAGCCTTTTCATCTTTCAAGGCCAGAGGACGTCCTCCAAGAGCCTTTTCGTTTCCAAGGAAGGTTTTGTCTCTGGGCTGCTCTCGGCGAGCTCTACCCATCGCCGGCTCCGCCTGAAGCGTGCGGTCCACAGTGACACCACACGGTGCGTGGGGGCTGACCAGGTCCCGGCGCGGCGGCGGCTCTAAAACCTGGGGCCGACTTGCCTCTGGGGCACATCTGGCAGCGTCTGGAGACATCTCTGTGGGTCACAATGGGTGCAAGTGCACATGCTCCTGGTGCCCGGCAGGTAGAGGCAGGGGTGATGCCAAGCCGCCCGCCACGACCGGAACAGCCCCCACGACACAGAATCATTGGCCCCAAACCCACTGCGGCTGTGGTTGGGACACCCCAGCGTAGAGGTGCCCAGGCCATGCCCCTCGCCTCCAGGAATGCAGCCGCCGACGGCACGAGCCTGCAGGCCATTGGTCTGGGGTAAAATGTACCGTCCACCACAGGGGTGGGCAAACGTTTTGACTCGAGGGCCACAATGGGTTCTTAAACTGGACCGGAGGGCCGGAACAAAAGCATGGATGGAGTGTTTGTGTGAACTAATATAAATTCAAAGTAAACATCATTACATAAAAGGGTACGGTCTTTTTTTTTTTTTTAGTTTTATTCGTTTCAAACGGGCCGGATCTGGCCCGCGGGCCGTAGTTTGCCTACAGCTGACCAAGAACCTTTCACCTTTCCCTCCCGCAGACCAGGCTTACGGAATAGCTTCTCCACCCACAGCTGAGCAGCCAGGGGAGCGGAGAGTCTCGCTCAGGTCCAACACGCCCTGCCCAAGTGTCTGCACGTCACCCACGCTGTCACGGCACCGCCATCTCGGGCCTGAAGGACCAGAATAACAGGCATAGTGGATGCGCATCAGCACTTCACACGCGTGGGGTGTGTCCTAGCTGTTTGGTGTGGAGACTGTTTCAAAGCTCCTCGCCCATGATGAGGTGGGCGTTCTTGTCACCGTGTCCATTTTACAGAGGAGGAAACTGAGGCTCTGAGCCGTCGGGGACATGCCCTCGGTTACAGGACTGGGAAGCAGAGAAGCTGGGTCTCCAAACCCAGGGCACCTGGCTCCAGGGTATGAGTTCTTTCTTTTCTTTAAAAATAAAATTTATATATATATATATATATATATATATATATATATATATATATGTTGATTTTAGAGAGGAAGGGAGAAGGAGAGAGAATCATTGATCAGCTGCCTCCTGCACACCCCCACTGGGGATCAAGCCTGCAACCTGGGCATGTGCCCTGACTGGGAATTGAACCGTGACCTCCTGGTTCATAGGTTGATGCTCAACCCCTGAGCCATGCCGGCCGGGCCAGGGTCTGTGCTCCTGAGGCCACACCGACCTGTGGTGTCTTCTTGCCTCTCCTGTGGCCCCTTCGGACGGCTCTTCAACCAGCTCCCCAGTGAGCTTGTAAAGATGCAAATGGGCTCCTGTTTGTCACTTCCCTGCATGACACCCTCCAGTGGCTGCTCGTGCACTTCGGATTCAATCACGCTCCTAACGCAGGTCCCACCTGCTCTCCAAGCCGACCTCCCGTGGTGTCCCTTTGCTCCTCTGCACCCCCACACCCAGCTCCTCCCGGCTCCTCAAAATGCCAGCTCCTTCCTTCTGGGGTCTTTGCCCTTGCTGGGCCCTCTGCCTGGAGACCCTTCCCTAGGTCCTGCTCTTCATAAGCCTGGCTCCTTCTCAGCCTTCGGTTTACACTATGGGGACACCTCCTCAGGGATGCCTACCCTGATTTCTTCCCGCAGGCCTCCCGCCCTAATCTTTACCCCGTGTTAGCTGCAGTCACTATGCCCTGTGGATGTTCCTCATCTCAGCCTCACAATCCGCCATCATCTTGTTTGCTGGTTGACTTCCCTGCTTCTGGTTCTCATCTCAGAGAGGAGGGAGCTTGCTCGGCGCTGGAGCCAATCCCCAGCACCCAGGCTAGCAGGGGGAGGGAGGGAGGGAGAGAGAGAGAGAGAGAGAGAGAGAGAGAGAGAGAGAGAGAAGTAGCCATTGTTATTTCTGATTCCCATTTTACAGATTAGAAAATTGAGGTTCCCAGAGGTTGAGGGACTCCCCTAATCCCACATATACCTTGTGTGGGTGTTAGAGGGTACGGGGTGTGGACCCAGGAGGGCTCTGAAGTGGGGGTCCAGACTTCACCCCCAACGCCGGATCGCCTCACCCAGAACATTCTTCCTTTACTTTAGCCCTAAGCCACCGGAAGAGCCGAGGCTAGGAGGAGACTGGGGGCCGAGCAGGAAGATTTACGGAACAAGGGGAGTTCAGCAAGGACACAAGAAAGCGGCCGAATTTGGAGCGTGGAGGGGAGACGGTAGGAGGGGATGTGTAGGGGGAGAGATTTCCCCCAGCAATTAACACAGGCTTCATAGAAACAGAAGTGTTCCTGGCAGTCTTGCCCTCTTAATACATCATATCTCTAATCCCCGGCGCCCTCTGACCTTACCCATAATCCCTCCTCTTCTGTGCTGGTGCCTAAAACCTTCCTACCCCAGACCGAGTGTTATGTCCCCGTGGGGTCTGCGCAGAAGAGAGCCGGTGGCCGGGAGAAGGGGGGCGGTGCGGGAGGGGGAAGAATGCATTCCCCCAAGTGTTTGACCAACAAAATCCAGCTAAACTCCCGGCCCGCGTGGTAAACTGTTCCTCTGAAAGGCTCGGGAGCCTCGCCCCCCGCCCCCTCCCTCCGTGCTCCCCGCCGTCGCCGAGACACAAAGCTGGGCCCTGGATTATCTTAATTTCCATATGGAGAGCTGTGTAAGCCAGTTCAATGCATGGCCAGTCATTTTGTTCACAACTTTGCAGCAAGCAGGAGCAAAAGCCGCTGGGAAATTAGCCATTCATCCTATCTCACCTTGTGTGTGCATGCACAGATCAGTAAATACGGAGGCACCGAGCCCGGCGCCTTTGTTAATTACCGCGTCGGGCCGCCTCCCCCGACATCGCGGCAACTCTTGCTTTTAAATGAGAAAGAAAAGTATAGATAAATGTCTTTACATTTGCTTTGAAGCAGCGTCAGGGCGACGGGCTTAAGCATGTGTGTTTCTCGGACTTGGTTAGCCAGGAGTCTCGGCGTCTTCTCCTATCTGGCTTTCTTACACACGCGCGTGCACCGCACCCCAGCCCACCCCACCCCACCCGACCCTCTTACACACACACCCTATCCATGAACTCACACCCGCCCGTCTACCCCTCCACCCCTCCCCAGTCCATGAGACCTCTGGTTTGGGGCCTGCAGGGTCCCCCATGTTCTTCTTGGCCCCTGCCCTCTCCTCGCCCTGGCATTCCCGCAGCGGGCACGTGTCCGGGAGGGCTTCTCCGGTCAGCCAGCCCCCCCTGCTGTCGCCAAGGTTCCCTGCACCTCCCGGGAGCAGCAGGCCTCCCCAGTCCTCGACCCCCACACAGCTGCGGGGGGGAGGGGGGGCCCACGGGAGCCGAGGACACAGAGGTGGTGCTGCTCTCCCCAGGGTCTCCGTGCAGGGACCGGAAGGTTTGTGTGCCCACCGAGGGGAGGGAAGAGGGCAACGGGGCCCCTGGGGGGAAATGGAGAGAAAAGGCAAGTCCCAGTGGAAATGCTGCGGAGGTTGGGGGGGGGGGGGCGTCAGAGAGGCCCTGACGGAGGTGGGAAGGGGAACAAAGAGAAGCGGGTGTCTCCGGGCCTCCTGGGTGAACCTCGATGTCCTGGTTCAGGGGCTGGAGGGCGCTGGGCCGGTGTGGGCTCCCTCGTGCCCTGCAGCCACCTGAGCGTCCAGAGCAGGTGCTCAGGGAACGGTCCCAACGGAAGTCACTGTCGCCGCCACACCTGGCGTCCGGCTGGGCCTGACACGGAGGGTGGCGGTCAGGGTGATGATCGCCGCTCTAATGCTCCGATTGCACTTCCGCTGTATCTGCCTGGAGTAGACGTGGTGCCTAATAAACGGTGCCCAGGACCAGCTCATTCATCCAGAATCCCAGGGAAACGGCCAGCACAGGGCGCCCTGACACCGGCAGAAGCGACTCTGAAAGGGGCAGTGTGGCCAGGAACGCTTCCTAGGAGCGGGCGCACCTCAGCGGGCCGCGGGGTGAGTCGGAGCTGGCGGCAAAGGGAGGCGGGAACCGGACAGGGCGAGGCCACCAGGAGGGAAGGAGCTTCCGCTGTGGCCGGAGGGGAAGACTCTGTCCCAGCCCCGGGGAGGCGCTAGGCGAGGGGCCTCTGCTTTGTTGTGGCCGAGAGTGTGGGCTCTGCAGTCAGACGCCTCGCAAGCGACTTTACCTCCGGCCTGAGTGTCCTCATCTGTAAAACAGGGATGGTCCTGGGGCCTCTCTCACAGGGTGATGGGAAGAGATGGAGAGAAATGGTGCACAGCGTCTGGAACCAGGAAGTGCACAGAGAATGGTGGGCTGCAGGGCCGGGGATCGAACCTGCAATGCAGGTACATGCCCTTGACCAGGATTCAAACCCGAGACCCCTCGGTGCAGGGACCGACGCTGTAACCACTGAGCACACCTGCCAGGGCCCGGGGTGCATTTTAAGGTTTCTGGTTCTCCTCCTGCAGAGCCCCCATGGTGAGCTCAGGCTCATGGCCAGAAGGTTGTGGTTCTCTCTTCCGAGTCCCATCCAGCTCGGCAAGGTGCTCAAGACGCCCCTGCCTGACTCCGGCATCAACTTTAGGGGTCCGCACTCAGCCCTTCCTCCTCCCCCTCCTCCTCCCCCTCCTCCTCCCCCTCCTCCTCCTCCTCCTCCCCCTCCTCCTCTTCCTCCTCCTCCTCCTCCCTCTCCTTCTCCTCCTCCTCCATCTCCTGGAAGCCTTTATTCGGTGGCCTGTACTTGAGCTCCCCTCCGCCTGCCAGTGCCCATTGGGGTGTCATTTCCCATTGGGGTGGCACTAATGCTCCTCGCCCTCACTAGGGGCCGCCCCAGCTGACCCCTCCCTAGACCATGGCTCAGGACGGGCAGGAGCGGTCTCAGGCAAGGCGATGCTGTGTCTCTCCGTTTCTGGAGTCACACTGCCAGGGCACAGTCTGGATGCCCTGTTTATTGACTCTTCTGCCAGTTACGTAACCTCCTTGATGCCTCGGTATTCTCATCTGTAAAATGGGGACAATGACATCTACCTCTGAGGGCTGCTGAGGGACTAGCTGAGCTGAACTGCTTAGCAGAGAGAAGGGTTCTAACAAGGCCAACCACTTCACAAAGCCAACTTTCTGTGGCTCTTGCAGCACTTAGAACAAAGCCTGACATGCAGCAGGTGCTCAATGAATGCCTAAAGAAGGCACAAGGAAGCATGTTATTTTGCCAGCTGGATGACCTCAAGCAAGGTTCTGAGCTTTAGCTCCTGCATCTGTAAAATTGGGAGAATAATGGTACCGCTTTCTTGGGCTTGTTTTGGGGGTACATGGCATAATGTAAATAAGACACTGGACCCCCCCCCCATAGGACCAGAATGAATAGAAATATCTAATACCTAAGTGCGAATACCCTCGCACCAGGCATTGGATCCGCCAGCAATTTCACGAAGGAGGAACTGTCATCATCACAGATGAGGAAACTGAGGCACAGAGAGGTGAGGCTGTTGACCGAAGTCACGCAGCTTGAGCGGCAGAGCTGGGAGGAAACCCGGCGGCCACTGCACTCTTGCCAAACCTGACAAATACTCCTTTCCACTCTCCCCCGTGTTCCCACGGACCACCAACTCCAGGACGAGGCGATGGGCAAGGCCGTGTCCGTCTCTTACATCGGCTGCACGGTCAGTGTCTAGGCCAGTGATGGCGATCCTTTTGAGCTCCGCGTGTCAGCCTTTTGAAAAACCCTAACTAACTTAACTCTGGTGCTGTGTCACATATAGAATTTTTTTGATATCTGCAACCATAGTAAAACAAAGATTTATATTTTTGATATTTATGTTATATATTCAAATGCCATTTACCAAAGAAAAATCAACCAAAAAAATGAGTTCGCGTGTCACCTCTGACATGCGCGTCATAGGTTCGCCATCACTGGTCTAGATGGCCCTGCAGGTCCTGGCCCAGCTTCCTGGGGCCCAAACGCACCCAGCACTTTGCTGCCCTGCCAAGGCCGGTTCTTGGGGGTAGCGTTTAAGACCTGATGTTTAAGACCACAGGCTCTGGGGCAGGCACACCTGGAGTCAGGTCCCAGTAATGCCTCTACTGTGCTGTGTGACCCTGGGCAAATGACTCCCCCTCTCTGAGCTGCAGGTGCACATCTGTAAAATCAGGTAGAATAAGCTGCCCTCCCCGATAGATGGAGTGTCGATCCAATGAGCTAGAGCCATGAGGCTCTTAGCACGTCCCTGCCCCGAGAGCCAGCAACCCGCGCCCTTCAGGCCGGGGGGAGCGGCCAGGGTCAGCGCGCCCCGGCGTGGTCCTGCGTGCGGAGGGGCCGGCCAGAGATTCCAAGAGTGGCCTGGCGGGCTTGCGGGCCGCCGCCTGTGCCGTGTCGGGCGGCGGGTGATGGATCGGCTCGGACACACTCGACAATAGCTCGCAGACACTCTATTACCCGGTGATTGTCTGCCCGGCGGCCCCTCTCGGCCGCGCTGCCACAGATAATGGCCCAGAACAAAGATGGCAGCTGCTTTGCAGGGGAACAGATCTGTGGCAAGTTGAGATAAAATAAAGAGGAAGGAGAAAGGGGAGAGGAGACAGTGGCGGGGGTGGGGGTGGGGGGTGGGCAGAGAACATAAAAGGAAGAAAGAGGGAGAGGACGGAGGGACGGAAGCCGCGGTGTCTTGGGGAGGGAGGTGTGGCGGGGCTCGGGCGGTGAAAGAAAACCCGAGGGCCGGCTTTGTCCAATAATAATGACGATAATGATGGTGATAATAGTAATGAGGATAATGTGCTGCAAGCGCTTGGAGCTGTCCGTGGAAAGGCCCCGATCGCTTAGGCCGAGCGGCTCGTTTCCATCTGTCTTTGCTCATAAGTAGCCGTGGCTCCGGCCGCCTGCCTGGGGCCTCTGGTGCGGGTCCAGGCGGTGAGGTCCACCCCAGTGAGGTGTCCAGTTTCCAGCTTCCATCCTTCTAGGCTCAAAGAAGGCAGAAGGAGGGGCCGGTGGGGAAGATAAAGGCTCTCATTCAGTTGGGGCAGCTCTTTTTAAAGAGCCCCCCAAGCCCCCCACTCTGACTGCAGTTGACATCTCATTGGCCCGTCTAGCTGCAAAGAAAGCTGGGAAATGCAGTCGATCCAGTGAGCCCAGTGCCGCCCGGAATAAAAGCCCAGTGCCTCAGCAAGGGAGACGGGGGAGCGGATGCTGGGTGGCAGGTAGCTGTCTCCACCACTGGGGCTGCATAAGGAGCATTTAGTGAGCATTTTTTATGCATCTTGACCGGTAGTAGCCTATGTAATCCTCACCTAGAAAAGAGGCAGCGTGACCACCCATTTTACAGACAGGGCAACTGAGGCTCAGAGAGCTGAAGTGACTGCCGAGGCCACACAGGACAGTCCCATGCCAAAGTCCATTCTTACGAACATGGCGTGGCCCAGATTTCTGCTGATTTCTCTTCCTTTGTGCAGAAGTAAAAGAGGGAGAAGGGTAAGAGCAAAGTTGGAGGAGGCATGGACTGAGGGCCGATAAGGGGTGATGCTGGTCATAAGTGACAATAATATGCACTGGTCACTTCCACTTTTTAAAAAATATGTTTTTTAAATTGATTTTAGAGGGAGGAATGGAGAGGGAGATAGAAACACCGATGAAAGAGAAACATCAATATCGACCAGCTGCCTCCTGTATGCCCCCGACCGGGGGTCAAGCCTGGAACCCAGGCATGCGTCCTGACCGGGAATCAAACCCGTGACCTCATGGTGCGTGCATCAATGCTCAACCACTGAGCCACACCAGCCGGGCCACTTCCACTTTTCAAACTTCCTGCCTAATATCTCGGTTGAAGTTTGCAGCTGCCCGTGAGTGAGTGAGTGGGTGAGTGCAGCTATCTGCAGCTTCGTTCAATAGGTGGGGAACCCAGACTATCACCCCAAAGCTGAAGGGACCAACCAGTCAGGCCTGGACCTGTATCTGCTCATGCTGCTTCCTTTGTCTAGAAGGTCCTGCCATGCCACTCTCTCCTCCTTCTTCCCGGCCTGGAGGGATGTCCCTTCCTCCAGGAAGCCTTCCCAGCTTCCTCCTGGGCTTGCCCATACCTGGGAGAGCACTGGCCCTGTGAAGGGCTATGAGCACCTGGATGGTGGGGGTTATGTGCCCAGCCAACCTGCACAGCCCTGGGTTTGCAGGGGGGATGGAACACCTCCACTATCGTGGCTTAGAGGACATGAACCCCATCAGCAGGGCAACCTTGGGAAAAATCACGGCACCTCTCCAAGCGCCGGTCTCCTCATCGGTCAGCTGGGGGTAATGATCTGCCTGCCTCAACTGTGAGGGTGGGACGAGGGGACGAGCGGCCAGAGCAGCACAGAGCTGGCAGGAGGAAGTGCTCAGTGAGCGTTGCCTCTGCAGCGACGGGGGCAGCTGGGTGGCTCAGCCAAGGAGGCCGCCTGAACCACGTACTCAGAGCAGAGCCTGGAGGCGAAAAGTATTCTTAATCCATCAGACCTCTAGTCCCCGGCAGCCTCTGGCTTTACCCATGATCCCTCCTCTTTGGGGCTGTTTCCTAAAACCTTCCTACCCCAGACCAAGTGTTATGACCCTGGCGGGGTCTGAGCAGAAGAGAGCCGGTGGCGGGGTGGGGGCGGGGGCGGGGGAGGGGAAGAATATACCCGCCCCCCAAGTGTTTGACCAACAAAGTCTAGCTGAACCCACCAGCCCGGGGGGTAAACTGCTCTGAAAGACGCAGGAATCTCGCCATCTCTTCGAAGCGGTGGGTCCTGGCCTGCGCAGGCTGTGGGTCTGCCCTGCACGGCGCGTGGACCGTCAGCCCTAGATCGAGGCTTCAGGGCCTTGGCCTTTTGCTAACCTTTGTGCCATCCAGGCCAGCACTTCGACACTGGAACAAATTTCACTAATTTATTGATGAGAGAGAGAGAGAGAGAGAGAGAGAGAGAGAGAGAGAGAGAGAGAGAGAAACATCTGTTTGTTGCTCCTGTATGAGCTCTGAGCGGGGATCTAACCAGCCACCTTGGCTGATCAGGCGGATGCTCTAACCAACTGTGCTCCCCCCCACCCCCCGGCCATGTGTGGCCCTTTTAACCAAACTAGTGTGAGGAGGGGCTGCCTAAGCCCCTGAGGTGCACCAGCCCCGAGTCTAAAGCAGCCCCATCCGGCAGAAACAGGACAGGGCGGGGGGCACACACCATTCCCAGCGTCCCAGCGTCCACATTCTCAGAGGTAAGAGGACGCAGGTGGATGAGCTTTAACAGGCGTGGTTTAACCCAACACCCCAGGTGCTTTCATTTTAACCTGCACTCAGCACAGAGATTCCTTGAAGGAGATATTTTACATTCCCTCTTTGTTTTGTTTTTCCCTATCAAGTCTTCCAAACATTGCGTTTACTGCAAGTCCAGAGCCCCAGGGAGTGTGGCTACCGCGGTGGGCCATGCGGTCCGAGAGGGACGCGCTGTTTGCCCCTGCCCATAAACCAAATCGTTTCAGTTATTTTTTCATTTAAATTTTATTTAAAAAAATTTTTTTAAAGCAAGTGCTGTAGTCCATTCTCTATAGATTCCCACCCTCTCCCTATAGAGACTGAATATACATGTATAGACTGAAGATAGAGTTATATGTTTAATACATATAATGAAGCTATTGAACCAGAGCATTCTTTGATCCTGAATTGTTGGGCAATTATTTTGTCCAGAGGACCGGGGCTGCTGGGCCACATTCGAGAGAAGTCGGGGTGTCCTTGTCACCCCAGAGCCGGAGCTCAGCGCCTGCCTCCTCTGTGCAGGAAAAGCTATCTATGGCCCAGTGCTGTGAAATTTGCTGCCGCGAGAACAGCTAATTTTTCACACCCAGACGCACTGGCTGGGTTTGTTAAAGCCCAAGATAATCAAATAATCATTATAACTCATCTTCGCCCTCCTGTCTTCGCTCTTTGTACCATTAATGTCCCGGCGGGGAGCCGGGCCGGGGAGGCAGCCCGGGCCTGTTTAGATAACCTTCCCGCGGCCGCTGAGAGCAAGGCTCCCTCCCGGAGAGGCTCACAACAAATGAGCCAGCCCCCTAATCTCCTTATCGGCAGCCTCTGCTCCAGGCCTGTTATCTCCCGGGCTTGCAGAGGGGAGATTTGTACATATATAGTTATGTTTCATAGAGATTGCTATAAACGTGTGTGTATGCGGGAAATACTAAAGAGAGGCCAGGCAGGAAGTGAGCCCTTTTCTCTCTCTCCTAGTGAGACTGCCCGGCTGGGGAGGCCCCGAAGGAGGGAGGCCCCCGAGGAGCCAGTATGGTCACCTTCCTCCCCCCAGCGGAGCCCTGTGGCTGGATGGGGAGGGAGCACCTCCGGACAGGACCTGAGCTCAGGGTCTGGCCTGGTCAGTGGGGGCCTGGGAGCAGCACCTGACTCCCCTGGGCCCCCCCTCCCCCTGGCATGGAGGCTCCCACATTTCATTCTCTTTCCGCGGGTTTCCCTCCCTCGCAGCCGTCTGCTTTTCTTCTCTCGGGTCGGAGTGTGTTGAAGCTCTTTTGCAACTTCTGTCTCATCCTCTCCCTCTCCCTTCTCCTCTCCCTTCTCTACCTGTGTCTCTCTTCTGTGCTTTTATTTTCCCGTGTCTCAATTGGCGTCTCTTCTTTTTCTGTCGCTAACTTCTCTCTTCCTCTCCCACCTTCTCTGCCAGCCCTCCCTGCATTTCCCTCTTTCTCTCCCCCTGCGCCACCTGCCCCAGCACCTCCCACACTCATGTTCTCCCCCTCCCCTCCCCCTGCATCCCTCCCTCACCGGCCCCATCATCAGTCTCACCTCATTCCTCCCTTACTTTCTGATGACTAAATTCTTAGCCCAGGAATGGAGAGAGAGACAGGGCCGGAGAGAGAGAGAGAAGGGAGGGGGTGGGGGGAGGGGGAGAGAGAGAGAGAGAAAGAGAGAGGAGACGCGTCTTCTAGATAAATCATTTCGTCATGTGAAGAGCTAATCTGCAAGTGACGGTGGCTATTTATCGAGTTTTTAGCGCGCATGTTAAGTAGCGATAGGGAGGCCACGTTCACCAAACCCCACCAGAGCCTGCGAAGGGCTTCTTAACGTCACTGCCCAGAAAGAAAAATGCCGAGGACGACGGAGATAAGACTGCGGCGAAGCTCTGGCCCTGAACCGTCAGCCGAGAAGTTAAGCAGGTAGCCCACCCCCTTCCCGGCCTTCCAGCCCCAGCCCCCAGCCAAGTGCAGCCCCTCCACTCCCCCACGACTTACCCCCTCCCCAAGCCCCTTCTGTTTCATAGCCGAGCCAGACCCGTGCGGGCCGCACGCAGCTGCTCCCGCGAAGTGGGTCTCCGCAGGCCAGAAACCCTGGCTCCCCCGGCCTCAGCCTCCCCACGGCCTCCCTCCCACAGAGCTCAGCACCCGAAGGGGAAAATGATCAGCTCTGGTCTAGGAAGAGCAACGTTCGGAATCCAAAGTCATACTGACGTTTCAAGTAAAATGACAAAATCCTTCCAAAGTGTTTTTTTTTTCATGGAGTTGTCTTCAGTGTGGGCTGCAGGTGTGTTTTAATGTGTTAGAAATGCCCGGGGTGGGGAGGGGAGGGGAGGGGAGGGGAGGGGAGCTCCTCCCTGCTCGGAACCCTGGGAGTTCTTAAAATAGCTCCGACGCTCCTGCTGCTAATAAAATCATGACAAGAAGGCGCGTTTCCTTGTGTTTGGAGTGTGTGTCACATGGGGACAGTGCCCGGTGTTCTTAGCTTATTTCCTTGTCTCCTCCCTCCCCTCCACCGCCCCCCCGCCCCCCCCCCCCCCCCCCGCCAGGTCCTCTGAGAGGTCAGTTGAGTTTTTGTGCCTCACGGGGAGAAGATGCGGAATTTAGAACAGGAGGGACTGCAGCTCAAAATAACCCCACCTGTGGGCCCAGGGCCGGCTCTGCGACCTCTCCCCTACCAGGGCCCCGCCGGGTGCCGGGAGCCTCACGGGGGGGGGGGGGGGGGGGCAGGGAGGTGCCGTTAGAGCTGCCCAGCGGGACCTGCATGCTGTGCCCGGTGGGGAGCTCCCCGTCCACTGGAGGCAATCAAGCTCACACATCCGAAAAGGAATTCCTACGTTGAGCACGAAGGTGGATTGGATTCTGGGGTCAGACTGACCGGGATTTGAATCCTAGCAATACCCCGGCGTCCTTGCCCTCAGCGGCACGCGCTGCCGTCTCCCGGGCGGCCCTAGGGGGAACGAACCCCGGTGGCCACAGCAGTCGCCGGCTGTTGGTGTGACCTGTGTCTGTCTCTTCCTGCCTTGCTGTCTCTCCCTCCCAGCCCCCCAAGGCAGCACTTGCTCCCAGTGCTGGGATCTGTGTGGGGGGAACCCGGCCGGGGACAGCGCTCACATCTGCATGTCGCAGAGGCTCCTGAATCCACCGGGAGCGAACCATTTTCTCACCTTTTTACATTTACAGCTCTGCTCGGCACTGTGAAGAGAGGAGGAGCGTGCAGGGAACTGCAAAGCACCTTCCACCCTGTCTCAGAGGGGCGGACGATGAGGAGAGAGCTGCAGGAAGATGGGTTGTCAGGGGGGTAAAGGGCCCCCCCGGCCCTGCTGGGGGAGGTGTGTGGTACATTTTGTCAGAGAGGGAGGGGGGCAGGTGCTCCCCCCCACCTACTGTGTGATCTCTGGGAACTCACATCACATCCCTGAGCCTCAGTTTCCCCATCTGTCAAATGGCCCCACGCCACCTGCCCCCGCCCGCCACTTCTGCAGAATGGGATGTGGAAACTTAGAGGTTCAAATGGGAGAGGCGCCCTGGGAATGGGACCCATGATGACAACCATGTACCTTTTAGTGGCCGCTGACTGAGTACCTGCCCTAGAGGCACCATAAGACCCTGCTTTGTTCACTGCGTTTTCTCTAAGCCCTTGCTCTCAGGGAGTGACAATCTCGTGGAAGAGAGTATCAAAGAAACAAATCCACAAATAGCTACAACATATATAAGCACAGTGATGAATTTTGTGAAAAATAAAGCAGAATAAGCAGACAGTATGGGAGAGGGGCATACTTTAGATCTGACCTCCGAAGCAGGTAGAAAAGCCCACTATTGGGAGAAGAGCAAGCCAGGCAGAGCAAACAGTACGTGCAAAGGTCCTGGGGCAGCATGAGGCCAGTGCAGCTGAGACCCAGTAAGCAAGGCAATGTGGGAGGTAATAGGAGTGGAGATCAGAGAGGCTGTGGGGGTGCAGAGCTCACAGGGCTAAAGTGACGAGTTTGGCTTTTAATCGGAGTTAACCAGGATTTGGAAGTCGAAGCTGGGTGGATGACGACATCTGATTTATATTTAAGGATCATCCTGGCTGCAGCATGGAGAACGGCCCATCAGGGGGCAAAGCAGAGGCAGGCAGGCGAGGGATGAGTCCCTTCCCTCTCTAGCCCACTCCCAGCCCGTGGGACTGGCCCCTGCTTCCCACGTATGTCCCTCTGATGCCCAGTCCTCAGGCCCCATTCTGGCCAGGGAGTGACGGGCTGCAAATGAGTGGGCAGGCAAGCGCCTCTAATTTCCACAAGCGCCGTGGGTAAAGGCTGTGGCAATGTGCAATTAAGCTCGGAGTTTTAAAAACACGGTAATAAGGGATACGGGCCGAGGAGGCAGCCTGGTAATTTAAATGATATCCAGCTCGAATATGGAGTGTCTAAATGTTCTCTTCCGAAGATTTATATCGGCGTAGACCTGCCTCGTTCATTTATTTAGTTAACTAGCTACCTATTGGCACGGCCTCCCAGCCGCTCTCAGGCGGGAGACAGAGGCCCTGGTGGCCGTCGGGGGCATCTTTGGGCAGGGTTGCCCCCCGCCGGGGGGTATAGGGTGGAGATAATGACAACAATGACCATTGGCTTGTGCTGAAGGCCTACTGTGTGCCTTGCATTCACAAATCTAGTGTGAGAATTAGAAGGGATGATATAGGAGTCTGTGTGAAGAACCTCTTCATTCACATGAGGAAACTGAGGCAGGGGGAGGAGAAATGACTTGTTCAAGCTCACGCAGCGAGGGCACGGGATAGAAGGCAGGGCTCTGTGTACATGGATTTATTGTCCCACTCAGTTAGGTATGCACTGGCTGATGCTTGTATGTGCCCTGACCGGGGATCGCACCCACAACCTCAGCGTATGGGGGTGATGCTCCAACCAGCTGAGCGACCGGGCATTCAAGGGGCTCAGTGCACCTGAGCACAGCACCTGGTGTCAGGGCCGCACTGCCAGGCGACTCCAAAGGACACGCGAGTTAGTGTGCCCTAACATTGCATATCGGTTCCTTGCTTCTGGTCCTGGCGTGCATAGCTGCTCCCCACCTAAGGGTGGTGCCGCCTCGGAATTCACCTGAGGGTCCCGCACACAAAGTCCTCACCGCCTTCGGACCCTCCCACCTGCGTGGGGCTTTACAGCTCACACAGGCGGGGGCGCTCCAGCTCCGATGCCTGTAGGGCCGAACAAGGCGATGCTTGGAAGGAAAATCAGAGGCCCCCTGGCCAGGCTTTCTTTAGTTTTCCCCGTATGTTGGAGACATGGACGTAAGGAGTATGCCGCTCTGCCTCTGCATAAGGAAGCAGCAGTGAGCCTGGCCCGTGTGGCTCAGTGGTTGAGCGTTCACCCATGAACCAAGAGGTCGCCGGTGGTTTAATTCCCGGTCGGGGCACCTGCCCAGGTTGCAGGCTCCATCCCCAGGAGGAGGCCTGCAGGAGGCAGCCAGCCAATGTTTCTCTCTCATCCTTGATGTTTCTCTCTCTCTCCCTCTCTCTGAAATCAATAAAAGCATTAAAAGAGAGAGAGAGAGTGAATGTAACAGACCAAATACAGTGAGAACAAAGTAATGTTCCGAGAACAAACCATTCTAATGAGAGTTTGGTAGAGGCTCCAACCCCAATCTCGCTCTTCGTTAAAGAGGGAGCTAAGCAGGCACAGACCTGCCCCCCACCGCACAGCCACTCGCCCTTGGATGGACCCAGGCCACCCGAGGTCACCCCAGGACACGCACCAGAACAGGTGTGGAGCTTTAGTCACAGGCGTGCCACGCTGGGGACGGTCCGCATGCGCAGCAGCAGGACAATGGGTAGTAGACAGGGTGCCTTCCTTCCGTGGCACATCGCCCGGCAGTGACAAAGGATGGACCACGATCCGCCACAGCGCCCTGGCCTGCATGTGCGGAACACGGAGTGGCAGGAGCGGGCCCAGGGGGCTCCGAGCTCGTCCATCCCCAGGTGGGCGGTAGGTCAACGCGGTCCATTTCGCAGCGGAACCAGACTCAGCCTCGAGAAGGAAGGAAGCCGTGGCGCCCCCACACGAGGAACTTCGGGGACACGGTGCTGAGTGAAAAGGGTCAGACGGAACAGGGCCACATCGTCCGTGACTCCATGCACATGACGCGCCCAGAACAGGCAAGTCCAGAGAGACAGGAAGCAGCTGGGTGGTTGCCAGGGGCTGGGGGAGGGGGGTCGGGTGTGGGGTCCATGACGGCGGAAGGAAACGGGTTTCTTGTTAAGGTGATAAAATATTCTAAAATGGACTGACGTTCGGTCAGAGGCAAAACGGGTCTTTGAGGAAAGGAAGTCTGAGTGGTGGGTCCGCTTGGTGAGGGGCTGGACGGGGAGGGCACTTGGGGGCTCCCCGGGCTGGGAATGTTCTACAACTGGATCTGGTTCTAAGGGGGGAGCGCCTCGCTGGCTGGGTGACCTTGGGCCAGTTACTCAACTCGCTGAGCCTCAGGTCCTCTGCGGTCCAGTGGCGAGACGAAGGTCCCTCCCCCATCGCCTGGTGTGAGGCCTGGGATGGGACGAGGCCTTAAGGCTGCCCTTCTCCAACTTCAGCCTGGGCACCAACCACCGGAGCTGTTTAAACGCAGCCTCTGGTGCGGCAGCTGGGATGGGGCCGGACCGCTCCCAGGTGAGGCTGTGGCCGCGGGCCTGTGGCCGGGCTGCGAGTAGCCAGGTATGAAAGCGCTCGGTACCTTGCAAATGCTCCGTAAATGCAGGCGGTGGTCAGCCGACAAAGACTAGGCACCCCCCTGCCTTAGGTTGTCTTTCCAGGCCCCTCCCCTGCCCACTGCGCCCGAATTCTTTTCCTCCCCGTCTCCCCCAGAGTCCCTCAGCTCGCCCCGCCCACTCGTGCTTCCAGGGCCGGCCCACCCTCGGGGCAGTTTCCTTCTGCCCAGAGGAGCCTTGGGTAGGTTTGCAGGAACAGCTGCCAGCAGCTGAGCTATAATGACCGCCTGGAGAGTCGTTAGGAGATAATTAATATTTGCAGCCCAGAGCTGTGACTGCTAAGCTGCTCCCGCCCACCGACCTGGGGCCTCCAGTCCTTCTGGGGCGAGGACGACCCCAGACCCTCAGGATGGCAGCATCTGGGGGAGCAGGAGGAGGACCCTCGATGCAGGGGCTGGGGCGTGGCCAGTGGGGTCTGTTTGGGGGGCTCTCCCTCCACCCAGCTGCTAGGGTCGGTGACTTCCAGAGGCTGCTGGGCCGGACACAGCGTCAGGAATGGTCAGAGGGCACCAGGGCCAGGGCTCAAGGTGGCCACGGCCCCTCCTTGCACCTGAGGCCCGCTGGCCTTTGGCGGTTGCCATGGTGATGGCTGGCCCCAGCAGTTGGGCAAGGACGTGGCAGCAGCGGCAGCTGTGTGAGTGCTCAAGAGAGAGAGAGTGTATCAGTTCCCCTCCACTTTCCATCTGCGAGGGGCACGCAGCTCAGCCGCCCCAAGTCACCTCCCTCCATGCTTGTCTTGGGGACAGTGTGGCTGGAGGCCTGGGCTCTGGTCTGCCCCAGGGCCTGGCTTGCATGGTGACTCCCAGCTCAAATACTTGGTACCGTTGAGTCCCCTACCCACCGGCAGACCATTGAACTTTCTGCAGCCTCAGTTTCCAGGTCTATAAACGGGTTAATCATGCTCAGAGGATTGTGGGTAGGACTAAATGAGATAATGTAAGCAAAATGCTTATTCTTCCTGGAAACGGGACCTGTCACTCCCAGGCGGTGGGCCCCAGAAGCTTAAAAGGGAAGGGACTTTTTCTATGCTGTGGACTTACTTCTTTATTAAGTGCCTATTGTATACCAGCACTGTGCTCCATGGTGACATACATGCCTTCCTCCACTGGTTCCTGCCTGAACATCAGGCGTCTCATCTCATTTAATTCTCACATGCCTCATGCAGAGTTGGCCTGGCCATCCCCATTGTACAGATGAGGAAACTGAGGCTCAGAAGCTCGAGCCAGTTACATCCCTCAGGTCACACAATGAGGACACTGCAGAACCGGAGTTCAAACTCCCAAAGCCACACTCTGCCCTCCGCGTCCCAGATCTCACTGGCCTGCATTCCTAGGCCAGCCTGCATTCAGAGCCTGGCTCGCCAAGGCCCCACAGGGGGGCCTGGGCCCAGTGACTTTCTGAGACTTGCTTTACAGAGCGACTGCGTGCATTTCAGCAGGTGTGTGTGAAGTGTGTGGGTGTGTGCCTTTAAGCAGATGTGTGTGAAGTGTGTGGGTGTGTGCCTTTAAGCAGGTGTGTGTGAAGTGTGTGGTTGCGTGCCTTTAAGCAGATGTGTGTGAAGTGTGTGGTTGCGTGCCTTTAAGCAGATGTATGTGAAGTGTGTGGTTGCGTGCCTTTGAGCAGATGTGTGTGAAGTGTGTGGTTGTGTGCCTTTGAGCAGATGTGTGTGAAGTGTGTGGTTGCGTGCCTTTAAGCAGGTGTGTGTGAAGTGTGTGGTTGTGTGCCTTTGAGCAGATGTGTGTGAAGTGTGTGGGTGTGTGCCTTTGAGCAGATGTGTGTGAAGTGTGTGGTTGCGTGCCTTTAAGCAGATGTGTGTGAAGTGTGTGGTTGTGTGCCTTTAAGCAGATGTGTGTGAAGTGTGTGGGTGTGTGCCTTTAAGCAGATGTGTGTGAAGTGTGTGGTCGTGTGCATTTCAGCAGGTGTGTGTGAAGTGTGTGGTTGCGTGCCTTTAAGCAGATGTGTGTGAAGTGTGTGGGTGTGTGCCTTTGAGCAGATGTGTGTGAAGTGTGTGGTTGCGTGCCTTTAAGCAGATGTGTGTGAAGTGTGTGGTTGTGTGCCTTTAAGCAGATGTGTGTGAAGTGTGTGGGTGTGTGCCTTTAAGCAGATGTGTGTGAAGTGTGTGGTCGTGTGCATTTCAGCAGGTGTGTGTGAAGTGTGTGGTTGCGTGCCTTTAAGCAGATGTGTGTGAAGTGTGTGGGGTACAGTGGATGCCCACTAGGGGACCTGCTATTGTCATTGTTGTGATCATTATCATTTCTCCCCCTGCAGAGTTGGACCCCATGCTCCCCCAGTCCCCAGCTCGTGCCCCATCAGCGTGTCTAAACGGTGTACCCAGGCCTTTGGAGTTTGGGCCGGGGGATGAGCCCTTGTGGGGAAGGCGATGGCAGGAGGGGCTGCCATTTCTGGCTTCTCTCAGCCTGCGTTCTAATCACCTCCCTGTTCCTGCCATGCCGCATTAGGCCGGGCGTGTGAGCGTGGAGGGGGGCCGGGGAGGGGGGGCGCCCTGCCCTGCGAGGCTGCCTTCTGTCGCTAGACAAACACACACACAGCACCCACGCGCGCTTGGAAATGGAGCGAGGCGTTAAATACAAGCGCACAGCGGGCCGAGGCGGAGGCCAGCCTCCTCGGGGCCCCTTGGACCTCGGTGGCGGCGAAGGCAGCAGCTGCTTGAGAAGCCGCTCACGTCCCGGGTGCCTGCTGCCCGCAGCCAGGCCTGGGCGGCCCCTCTCCGGGTGGCTGGGGAGGTTCATGCGGGCGGCAGTGTTTGCCTGGCATCTGCCATCTCTCCCCCGAAGGCAGCGAGGGACCTCCGGGGGTCATCACAGTGTCTCCCACCCCACTGGGCAGCTTTTCCAGCCTGAGCAGTCTGCACTGTGCACCCCGGGCTGCACGGCCCCCGAGTGTGGCCATGGCCCGGCCAGTACTCAGGGTCCGTCACTCAGACAGCTTGGGAGAAACACCTGCTGGGGAGCTGGAGAGACGGGGGGCTCACACCCCAACTCTGCCACTCAGATGCTGTGTAGCTCGGGACCCGTCAGCTCACCTCTCTGAGCCTCCCTGTCTGTAACATGGCAAGTGTATTAGTACCGACACACTGGGCAGTGATCGGGATTAAAACCCAGTGCCTAGAGTTCCTAGCACATAGGTGGGCTTGATCAAGGATGTGACCATTATTATCACCATGTGACTTAATGCAAAAAAAATGTAAACTATCTGGTGGGTACTTTCCTCTTGATTTTATGCTGAAATAATATCTCAGATATATTGGGTTGGATAAAATATGTCTTAAAAATTAATTTAATCTGTTTCTTTTTTACTTCTTCTCCTTCATCGGGCCAGTGGGAAGTGCGGTTACAGATGTGGCTCACATGTTTCTCCTGGACAGCGTGCGTCCTGGCCCTGTCTGGGTGCTAGTATGTACGAACGATCTCATTTCAGATGGATGCTTTTAATCAATGCGTCTTCACCTTTCCCTTCCTATTCCAGCCCCCCCCCCCCTCCCCCCCGCCTTGTTTCCTGGGCATTTTTCATTCCAACCAAAGGCTAACATCGCGGACCGGAGAGGCCTTCTCCCCTCCACAGCACAGAATGCTCCTCCACGTGTCTGAATGTGCCCAGCACCCCGTCTCCTCCTACAGAAACAGTATCGGACTTTCTCTTCTGGAACCCTTCCTTGTCCCTGTGTCCCAGGGGTTTGAATGAGGCGCATGCACCCACAATTTAAGAATGGCCACACGACCCAGCTTTGACCAATCAGAGCCTTCCACCCCCAGATCGTTGATTGGTTCGGGGAGAACCACATGGCTTAAGCCCGGCCAATGAGATACAGTCCCTGAACTTGAATGGAATTGCCAGGCGGATATAAGAGCACGTACCCCAGGACCTGCTGGGCCACCCCCGTTGCGTGAGCCTGCCTGAGAATGGAGCCCCCCCCGAGGTGCCAAGAGACGGGTTCGTGACACACCTGAGCCCTGGCTGCAGCCCTCTGGCTCGGCTGGCTTCGGCTGGCTTCTCGGTTCTATCAGCCACTAACCGTTAGTTTAATTGGGCTCCCTCTTCAAAAATAAAATGTATGAGAATCTGTGTTGTGTTCCAGCCATTTGCAACCCAAAGAGTCTCAGAATGAGATTCCTCATAGACAGGTCCAAGAGGGACTCAGGTATGGATGTCTTGGCAAGACGGGCGTGGACGACAGAGCAAGTCTAAAACGTGGGAAGTGCTAAGAGGGTGAGCTTCTGGCCACCGTTTATTTCAGCGGGAGGCACGGAGCAATGGCTGGGCGGCGGCGCCAGGCAGAGGGAACCCGGGACCGGACGGGACGGAGTCTGCACAACCGGCATCGTTTCCTATCCCAAGAGAAGCACCCACGGTTCCTTCTCCCTGCCAGCAGAGGCAGGCCAGGAGAGCTGAGTGGAATTGGACTTGGAGTGTTATTTTGAGTCATTTTCCAGGCGGCCATGACTTATGCCTCCCCGGCCCCCCTCTCCCGGCCACGGTGAACTTGCCCATTAAGTTTAGAGGCCACGTGTTCTGTACCCTGCTTCCCACCCTCCCCTAACACTTCTGGCCCGGCTAAGCCATCACGCACGTCAGCAGCTGCTATGAATGATGCACACTGGTTTGCGTACCCAGGCGGCGTTCGTCCATCTCCCCCGCAAGAGTGCCAGCTCCCGGGGGGCAGGGTTCTATCGCCGCTTTGCTCATCCCTGTGTCCCCACTGCCCAGCACGGTACTGGGCACATAGTAGATGCTTAATCAATAGTTAGTCAATGAGAACTTGTATGCTCTTGGTTGAGTGAGTGCTGACTGATCACGGGGGTGCGATCCTTTGTCCTGTCCCTTTAAGAACCTGTCTTCCTTTTCCCGCTCTTGTCCCCCAAACTAATTAAGTGCCCTGCTTCTCTCTGCGGGGTTAATCCTGTTATCAGCTGCCAGACACACATCGGCTGTGTCGTTACTTGTTTATGGTCCGTCTCCCTTCACCCCCAATTAAACTCGGGGACTCACCTTATGGACCGCTGTATCCCACAGAGCCCTGCACACAGTAGGCATTTTTGCTTTAATGAGTGAGTTGGCGTTCCCCTTATCACACACCCACACAAGGAGGAGGAAGAGCCGATGACAGAGGATAAAAGAAATAATCTGCCGGCCCACAGAGCCAGCCAGGGTCCGGCTCTTTGTCTGGGAGGCGGGAGGTGGGGGTGGGGGTGGGGCGGAAGCTCCCTAAGGCAGGGTTGGAGTGGGGGGGCGGGCACCGACCTCTTGGGAGGCAGGCGTCCACGGAATGGGCTTTGGCGTCCATTCCTCTTTAAGTTCAGAGCGTCCTGTTGGGGAGATGGGACCCCGCAGGAAAGCGCTTCTCTCTGGACGTGACCTTTACAGCCAGCAGCCTGGCAGTGTCTGGGCGCTCTGGTGTGCTTGCAGAGTCTTTGGCTCAGCCGGGCCATCTCAGGGCAGCCGCCGAGCCAGGACAAAGGTCTCCGTGCGCCCTGTTACCGCTGGAATGCCAAGGGCTCCTGACGCAGAGAGTGGCGCTGGCCTGTCTGGCTCGGGGCTGGGTAACTCGGCCACCTGAGACCCTGGCTGGTCAGGGGCGTGGGGGTGGCTGCCTCCCTGCCCAGCCTGAGGGACAACACAGCCTTCTCTAGCTCCCTCCTCTGTCTTTGCGCCCCCCCACCCCCACCCCTGCCACCCGCAGCCTCTCCTATCCCTGCTCGCCCTGGGGCCTGATCCCCAAAGGCAGGTGTGTGTCCCCGCGGGAGAGGCTTTGAGGCCCAGGCTCCATCCAGCCCTGGACCATCCCCTGTCAGCGTCTACGGGCTTCCATCCAGAGCAGCCCACCGCCCCCACCCGGGCAGGTTTTGGTCAAACATCTCAGCTTCTTCTCGAGAAGCCCTGGCAAGGTCTCGGAGGGTCAGAGCAGCGACCACATGTCACAGACAATCGATATGAAGTCTAGGCCAGGGCCAGGCATACAGGAGGGCGTCCCAGAAATACTGGGTGAGCAAAAGATGTGGGTGAGCAAACATCTCTAGTGCTGGTGGCAGCGGGGGGAGGGGGAGTCTGGAAAGACAGAAAGGATGCAGGTAGCATCCTGGGCCAGAGCGCCAGCAAGTGCGCAGCTGGGGACTGGCGGGCGCATTGGGATGCGGGGTCAGGTGCTCAGAGCTGCCCGGCTTAGCCTGCGAGGCTGCAGCCCCGGAAGGGAGCCCTGTCGGGAAGGGAGTCGTGATCACAGCAAAGATGACAAGAGCTTGTCAAACAGAAATCCTTCCTGGCAGATGGTCCGCGGGCTCCCGGGTTCCAGACCGGGGGGGCCGGGGGGAGCCCTTTCCCCTTGAGAACCCCAGAGCCTGGAAACCAGTAGAGCAAATGGTGCCTTCCTGAGTCAGCAACAACAACAACAACAGCAATAATAATACAAAGCATGTATTTAGAGTCACCACCTTTAGGCGCTCTGCGGGCCTGATGTTGTTTAAGCCTCAGAACCAACCCATGCGAGACACACATCGTACTCCCATTTCACAGATGAGGAGAGGAAGGCTCAGGGAGTGGGAGCGAGGGGTTCGAGGCCGCACTGCCCGCAGGGGCGTGGGAGTTCCACAGAGATGCCGGCAGGAGGCATCGGGCTCTCCATCACTGCTGCTGTTGTCGCTGCTGCCGGACCCTGGCTGCCCCTTGACCAGGAGATCCCGCCCGCGTACCTGGGAGGGGAGCTGGCGTCACTCCCTTTCTCTAACCCTCTGACTTATAATCCGTCGTTAATGCCGCTGGAGGAAGCAGCTTTGAACAGGAACCAGCTCCGTCCGCTCCCGCTGTCCGCCAGCCAAGCCTTGCCTTTCAAAGGCCGGATGAGGCTGCCAAATCCGCCCCAGGGACCTAATGCGATTGTCTCGCTTCTGCAACTCTGCTGGGAAGCCTGGCTTTTGGGGGGGTGAGGGGCACTTATGGGAGACCAGCAGGCCAGGGTACCAAGCCTGGGAAGAAACAGGAGGCCACAAACTGAGCACCTACTACGCGCTTGGCAAGAGGCCACCCATGAAGAACCCTTTGTTGGTGTTAATGACGAAGAAACCCATAGTCGCTGTGATGACAGGAGCATGGGCAGGGAGTCCCGATACCTGAGGTCAGTCCTACGCTGAGCTGGTGCCCTCAGGGCTGACACGCCCTAAGTCTCTTTTCCCATCTGTAAGGTGTATATTTCTTTAATAAGGCGGTATAGTTCAGTGGCTATGAGCTGAAGCTCTGGATTGAGACTTGCTGGCTTCCAGTCATTTGATGCCTGTGTGACTATGGGCCAGTTGCTTAACCTCTCTGTGCCTCAGGCTCTGAGACCATAACATACTGACAATAATACCTGGCTCTGATGCCTGAGCGCTGGATGACCTCAAGCAAGTTGCTTGACCTCTCTGGGCCCCAGTGTCTTCATTTGTGAATCAGGATCAAAGAGAAGGCCTACCTCCTGGGGTTGTTGTGAGCATCACATGAGATGAGATGCCGCGTGCTTGGAACTTTCCCTCCTTTCCTTCCCGGGTTCTCCCATCCCGCCTCCCGTGTTGGGTACCCAGCATGAGTCAGGTACTTTTCTAGGCACTGCCCACCTCCAGGGTTATTGTAAGAACCAAAAGCACCAAATGGGAACGCGCTTTGGCGAGAGCAAAGCTGATCTGTCGTGGAAAAGACGAGGTGATAGATTCACGCTGTGGCTGCTGGGGACCTCTTTTCCCGCTCACTCTCATCCAGGGCCATTAATTTAGAGCCTCCACTCGGATTCCTATCATCAGCGGCTGTCGTGACATTAATGTGATATTCATCAGCCTCAGTTGCTTGTGTAGCACCATTATACTCACTATTATTTGCCACGTGCCACACACTCAGCTGGGCTTTATTTCATATTTTGTTTTGAATCACTCAGTTTTTAAATGTAACCTTAACCTAAGTGCTACGGTCCATGAAACCAAGTTGGATGGGCTAGCACGCCTTCACACTTAGCTATGAAGTAAAATAAAAAACTGTTTCCCCCGCAAAAAACAACCACCCCCCATCCTCCGAGAGAGCTGCTATACCAGGCATTCCCTCCTAACCATTCAGCTATTTAGAAACCCTTTATTCATTGGCTCATATTTATCAAATACTATCTCCTTTTCCAAGCTGAGGGCTTGCTGTCATATGTGGCTATAATGACATTAATTTGATCATGCTAACGTCAGTTACTTGCGTATCACCAGCATAGTAATCATTATATATATATATATATATATATATATATATATATATATATATATATTTTCTTGCAGTGGCCACATGCCAAATGCAACAATTACTCAACATTTTGTTTTGAATGGCTCTTAAAAAAACTACAAAACTTAAATTCAACCTTCACGTAAGCCACGATGTCTAGGAAATCACACGTTCGATGGCTGGCTATGTGCTTATTTCTACAGCGTACGTGAAAGTGAACACTTAGCTACCTAATAAAAGAAAGTGTTTGCCGTCGGCCACCCCAAAGGGTCTCCCATGTGCCAGGTGCCAACGGTGGGCTGATGTCCCAGCATCACCTCTTCCCCCTCAGCTGGTTAGGAACCTCTTTGACATAGGGCTCACATTTACTGTGTTGCCCCCCTTTTCCACGTTTTGAGGTCCATCAAAGCGTAGGGAGCTCAGTGCTCCTGCGTGGAGCGACCTGGCCTGCCGGAGCCTGGGGAGTCCTCTCGGAAGCATTACTCCGACCTGCCTCGGGCTCATGAAAAACACGTCCTCTGCGCTGCCACCCGTGTCTCTCTCCTCCCTGGCACTCAGAGACACAAAAAGAGTTAACATCCATCTCCCAGGCTTCTTGACACATCCCTCCGTGGGCTCCTGTGGCTAATCACCAGCTTCCCTTGAGCAATGACCTTGCCCCCCGCCGTGGGGGCGATGAAGAGACAGATCTAAACACCTCCAAGTTCCCAGCGAGTTCCCTTAATTGGCACCTTTCTGTTCTGCTTTAAATTAATCAAAGCCAGTCCGATATTAATACTGTAGGGGGAATTAAAATCATGCAACGCATTAAAGATGTAATTTAAAATTAATAACTCATAATTATTTATCATGGCGTATCAGTGGAGCTATGAATTTCCCCTTCGAACCCGGCGCCGTCTCCTGCCTTTGCTTTTAATAGCATCTGGACTGTCGCTGCGCCCAGCCCCGGTTCCCGCAGACACCCAACCTCAGAGATGTAATTCGTTTAATTTAATTTTGGGGGGCTTAATTGTGGTAAATCACTACTTAAGAAAAGACATCTATTTGAAAGGACAAATTGAGATAATTTAATAAAAGCTCGAGTGAAGAAAGCCAAGGACTTAATGAGGCGCTGTGGGCTTTGATCAGAGGCACCCCCTGTTCTTCGACTCATTGATCGAGGGATGCGGGTTCCGGAGTCTTTGGAAACAATGGCACCATTGAAAACGCTTACCGTTCCATGAACACAACCCTCGAGTCCATCAATATGGGATTGAGCAAAGAAACGGTGGTCTCTCCCTCCAATGGAATACTATGCAGTCAGATAAAAGAATCAGAATAGCCCTGGTCCGGTGGCTCAGTTGGTGGGAGTGTCATCCCATACACCAAGAGGTTGTGGGTTCAATTCCCGGTCAGGGCACACGCCCAGGTTTTGGGTTAGATCCCTGTTTGGGGCTCATATGGGAGGCAACCAATCGATGTTTCTCTCTCACATCGATGTTTCTCTTTCTCTCTTTCTTCCCCTTCTTCTCTCTCTAAAATCAATATAAAACAAACAAACATATCCTTAGTTGAGAAAACAAAAGAATAAGAACAGATTTTACGTATTAACATGGATGAATCACCAGGGTATATGGTGTAAATATGTTCGAACAGTGTATATGGCATGCTATTATGACAAAACGAAAAATACATACACAATGATGTATATAGTACAGACTATCGCTGAAAAGAAATATAAGAAACTGGCGTTGCCAAGACCGGTTTGGCTCAGTGGATAGAGCGTCGGCCTGCGGACTGAAGGGTCCCAGGTTCGATTCTGGTCAAGGGCATGTACCTTGGTTGAGGGCACATCCCCAGTGGGAGGTGTGCAGGAGGCAGCTGGTCGATGTTTCTCTCTCATCGATATTTCTGACTCTCTATCTCTCTCCCTTCCTCTCTGTAAAAAATCAATAAAAATATATTTTTTTTAAAAAAAAGAAACTGGCGTCATTGTTTGCCTCAACTGGGGGACAAAGGACATAGGGGCAGTTTTCATTCTTTAGACACGCTGGGAGCTTTTGAATTTTACAGCACATGCAAGTATTAGCCATTCAAACAGATAGAGCATTAGAATGGTGATGGCAGAAAGGCTCTGGCCCCGGGGCCTGGGGTCCTCGCACACCCTTTCCCAGTGCTTCTCGGTGTCCGTGCACTGCCTACTTATCACCATAATTGTTACCCCGCGGCCAGTGTCCTCTCTGGACGGGCCACTCTGCAGAGTTCGTCCTGCTTGGTCCTCGCGTCAGCCCGAGAAGCAGGTCTCATGAACCTCACTCACCTCCGCGCTGTGGACAATTTCAACCGTAAGGTGAACGGCTTTGCCAGTGACCATCCGCTCGCTCACCGCTGAATCCTCTCATCGCCCCGCCTTATCGCAGACGGCTTCCTGGCCAGCCCTCTCTCCACCCGTCAGGCCAGCTCAGGTTTTCAGATGCAATTCCAGGAAAATTGCAGACATCTATACCTTTCCCAGGAAACACTTCAACGTGTTGGTAATTGATTACAACGCAAGATCTGGGTAGGGTACCTTGTTTTAAAAAAATAAAATGTACGAAGAGTGAAGACCACTACTCTTCAGTGCACCATTTACTGAGTTTCTAAAATTTTTATTGATGGATTAATTAGAGGGGGGGGGAGGGGGACTCAGGGGTCAAACCCATGTCTCGTGAGGAAGCTGCCCTGGCTTAGTCTTCCCGTGAATTCCCCACTGGCTCCGCTGTCTTACTTACGCTTACAGATTTAATTCACAGATTTAATTCACACACCCACCTCTTTCTGAAAAGAGCTTAAGGACATTTACAACCTGACAATAAGGATAGAAAATGAAACAGAATCAGAACCAAGGTATCCAAGACCGCCCCGGCACCAAGACCCATAGCGTAGCTTGATTGAGTGTAAACTTTAGGCTCTGAGCTTCCGGGCAACCAGCAGAAGACACGTGTTATTGACAAAGAGGAAAGAATTCTACACGCGGCAGACGGCTTGCACAGGGTAAAGCCACTGAGTATTCTCTATGGCATCTTTACAGCAAATGGAAGAAGTGGGCTTCGTTGTCGAAATCCCAGTTCAGTGAGGGCAGCACCATCTGAGGTTCCAAGCCACATCGTCGGTGGTCGATTCAGGTGATTTGGGGATTGTCTTCAGCCTCACTTGGTGGTGGGGAGGGGAGTTAGGGGGGAGGATGGGTGCGGTGACCCTGGAGCCCCTCTTGGCAGGGCAGACAAGGTTGGTTTTGTGGACACGGGGCCTCCTTCCCGGCTGAGCACCTCCTCGCTATTGTTTGTATGTCATTTCCATGGGTTGAGACTTGGCAGGGGCCCAGATGGCCTTGGGCTGATGGCTGAGCACAGACACGGGAAGGCTTTCTGTTGACGGTCCAGACTTGGTTTGCAAACAACCATAACTGTGATTCCCAAGAGTTCTCACCCGTGAGCGTGTTTTGTGAGCTGCTGGGTCCTGACTCAGGAAAATTAGTGATTGCAAAAGCTCAGCGGAGCACACCGGGCTGTCCCCGCGGCCCCGCCGCTGGTCAGGGGTGGCCTGGAGCCAGCACTGCCTCTTCTCTGACCGCTTCCTGCCCATCTTCCTTAGGGGGAACCTCCTTCCCCATGGCTCAGGCAAAGCTGCCCCTCAACCCTCCGCTCAGGGCGGGCACAAGACCAGTCCTGACCAATCAGAGCCCTTCACAATCCACCTATAAGGACTGGTTAAAGGATGTGCACATAACCCAACTGGGGCAGGAGAGAGGGGAGGGGAAGGGGGGAGGAGGGGAGAGGAAGCGGGGAGGGGGGAGAGAGATGAACGAGGGGGAGAGAGAAGGGGGGTGGGAAAAGGAGGGGCCGAGGGGAGACATTTGTGCTCAGTGGGGAAAGGCTGTCAGTGGCAAATGTTTGCTGTCCAAGGTGGACCCGTGTCCAGGAAGGACAGGCAACAGGCAGGTGCACCTGAGAGATAATCGTTAGCATCAAGCCTCAAACTTCTCAAAGACCCCACCCCACCTGGTGGCCAAGAGACACCCCGTTAGAAACCCTCACGCCCTCCCCTCCGCTGGTGGCCGTGGGGAGAACGCGCTGCGGGAGGGGGTGGACGTGGAGGTAGAAGGGAGAGGACCGCGCCGGTCCCGTCCCGGCGGAGGTGGTGGCTGGGACAGGGCTTGCAGGTGGCGGTGATGGGCGGGATTGGCTCTGTTCTGGATGTTTCTCTCACACGGCCACTCACCCATCAACTCCACCATCCATCCTACCAGTAACTATTCACTGAGACCCTCCTCCGTGCCAGGCCCTTGGGTGCTCAGCACTAAACGAGACAGACCGAGCCCTGGCCAGCTGGCTCAGTGGATAGAGCGCCGGTCTTGGGTGCAAGTCCAGTCAAGGGCACGGACCTCGGTTGCAGCTCGACCCTGGGCCCTGGTTTGGGGTGCGTGCAGGAGGCAACCAATCGATGTCTCTCTCATGTTGATGTTTCTCTCTCTCTCCCCCCTCCCTTCCACTTTCTCTAAAAATCAATGGACAAATATCCTTGGGTGAGGATTAACAACAAACAAACAAACAAACTAACGAAAAACAGGCCTAGCCCCCTGCCAGGTGGGGCGGAAGTTCAGTGAAGACAGACATTCACCCGGTGAGCGGAGAAGGAACACAGGGTTCCTCACTGTGATGAGGGCAGGAGGGGGCAGGGCTCTGGAACCCGTGACCCCGTGTTCCAGCTGCGCATGACACACGTGGAGAAACTGAGGCACAGAGGGGCACGACTGGGTCAGGGCCACCCAGCCGGGCCCTGGCGGAGCCGCGCAGAGAACTCATGCCTCTGCCCCCGGGCCCCCATCACCGCCTCCCCGAGCCGGGCGCCCCCGCGGCAGCGACCCGTGGTTTATGGCCCCGGAAGCCCCTCCGAAGTGTCTCGGCGGCGCCGGGGCCACGGGAGACGCGGCCTCGCCCGGCGGCGGCAGATCGATCGCGCGTGTGCCCGCGCTCCGTCTCATTAGGTCTCCGTTTTCATCTCGCGGCTTCCTGGCAGCCTTCAAATTATCCCATAAAATTTATTTACTATTTCATGAATACATAAGCAGCAGGCAGGCACAAGCTTTTTATATATTTACACTGTATATATTTCACGGGAGACTTATAGCTGTCTCCAAGGCAGAGCGGGCGGGAGCGCCGGCAGACGGAGCGGCAGCTGGCGGAGCGGGAGGGGGAGGCAGGCGCGGGGCGCAGGAGGAGGGTCCCCTGGTGCCCACGGCCACGTCGGCCACGGCCACGCCGGCCACACTGAGCGTGGCAGCCTCGGGCCAGCCGGCCAGGGCGGGAGGGAAGCTCCACCTGGGACCCTCATCCCGGGGAGAGGAGGCAGGGCAGGGGGCCCGGGGTCTGAGGGTTGGGACTGAGATGTGGCTCAGGTCGGTGGGGCCTGAAGTCTGGTAAGTGAGTTCTGAGGGGCCACAGGGGGATTCGGACCCTGGTCAAGGGCTGGGTCCTCATCCTGGACCGAGCGTGAGCCCTGATTGTTGCATCAGACTGAGTCCTGACGCTGAGTGTAGACTGAGCCTGGATCCCAGTTACAGACCAAGTCCTGTCCCCAGTTCACAGCCTGAGCCCTGAGCCCAGCCACGGCCCGAGCCCTGAGCACAGCCATAGCCTGAGCCCTAATCCCAGTCACAGCCTGAGCCCTGATCCCAACCACAGCCTGAGCCCTGATCCCAGCCACAGCCTGAGCCCTGATCCCAACCACAGCCTGAGCCCTGATCCCAGCCACAGCCTGAGCCCTGAGCACAGTCACAGCCTGAGCCCTGATCCTGGTCACAAACTGAGCCCTGATGCCAGCCACAGCCTGAGCCCTGATCCCAGCCACAGCCTGAGCCCTGATCCCAGTCAAAGATTGACCACTGACCCTAATCCCAGAATAAGTCCCAACTCTGGCCAAAGACTGAGCCCTGACCTAATCCCAGACTAAACTTCAGCTCATAACACAGACTGAGCAGGTCCCAGACTGAACCCTCACCCCAACCATAGGCTGAGCCCCACCCCAGCTTCCCATGGCTGTGCGCCCAGCCTGCTGTCTCACAGTTTCTCTCCTGCACAGAAGCAGGAAATGAACGGCTCACAGCCCCAGCCCCAGCCCCTCCTGCTCCCCGTGGGTCTCTGTGGTGATCACGTGTGGGGGCCACTGAAATTCTGATTCTCTTCCTCTGGCCACTTGGTAGGATGGCCCTCCCCAGCCCTTGATGGTTAGGCATGGCCATGTGACTTGCTCTGGCCAATGAGATGTGAGCAGGGGTGAAGTGTGTCACTGCCAGGTGCAAGTCTTAAAATGCCATAGCCCAGGTGACGCCATAGGTTGGAGTCTCCATCAGGCTGGGACCCTGAGTAGGGTTGACACAGCCCTCACCAGCCACCACTGGACATGCAGCTTCAATGCGATATGGACATCTGTTGGGTTGTTTCAAGGCACTGGGATGTGGGGCTGCTTGTTACTGCAGCATAACCTGACGAATACATCCAGAAACCTTTTTTCCTCTGAAGGCAGCCACTCTGGGTTCTGTCTATTCCTAATCACCAAGATTTTGTCCCCAGAAGCCAGAGGGAAGGTGAACAGGACATTGATTAGCACATCAGAAAACCCCTCACACGGTTCCAGGTACACAGCAGGCGCTCCATAAATGCTTGTTGAACTGAAAAATATGTATTTTTCACCTAACTCTGCCTTAGTCCTCTAGCAAAGTCTCATCATCCCAGGTCAGGACCCAGGACAGAGGCTGCGCCCAGGAGGTTGTTCTGAAATGGAATCCTGCCTCCACTATCAGCAGTGACCTTCGCAGGCACTCAAACGCCCTCCCCTGTGGAATGGGGCGGGAAATTCAAGTCTCTTCGTCTCACTTCCTGGCTGCTTGAGAGCTCTGGCTGGTCACATTGTCCAAATGTCAACCCGCTGGTCCCACTCACTCTCATGCAGATATTTATCCATTTAGCCATTCTATCTTCATTGTCATCATCGTCACACCATCCTCATCGTTGCTAATGTTTACTGAGCATTTACTATGTACCAGGCCCAGTGTCTTTACTCATTTTAATCCTTATAACAACTCTCTGAGGTCAATGTCACTCTTTCATCTACCCATGAGTTCATTGATTGACCAACAATCTCATTTACCCTTCTCTCCTTCCATTCCTTCCTCCCTCCCTTCCTTCATCATTTATTCAAGAGGCAGTCCGGTGCAATGGTTAGGAGAATGGGCTCTGGATACAGACTGGCTGGGTTCAAATTCTAACTATCTCTTGCCAACTGAAGGACATGAACTACTTAATCAACTTCTGACTTGGTTCATGCATCTGAAAAATGGAAATAATAATAGACCTTCAGGAATTGGTGCAAAGATGACTTGAGTTCATAGGTGCAGCTTGATGCTTGGAATAGTGCTTGACAAGAGCGAACAGTTAGTGAACTGGCTGCGGTCACTCAGAGAGCCAGTGACTTAACCCAATGTACCACGGCCCGTCTCTGTGCTGGACATCGGCTTTCAGTGATGAATGAGGTGCAGGAAAGTAAACAGAAATGATGGACATTGGAGGGCACATACACCCCTTGTTTCAATCCTTGCTAAACCCCCCTGAGATGGGCACTTATTATCACCATTGTACAAACGAGTGAACTGAGACCAGAAAGGTTAAGTGACTTGCCTGAGGACACACAGCTCACAGGTGCTGAAGCCTAGATTGGAACCCACGCATCTGGCTCTTGAGCCTGTATGCCTAGCCGTTGGGTCACACTGCCACCCTATGCATTCAAGGTGAGTGCACTTTCCGAGGGGGTGTGCAAAGGACTATGGGTTGGGGAGTGAGCAGTGCGCTCTGCCCAGGCCAGAGTGGAAGTGAGGTCCATTCAGATAGACCATCAGACAGACTCTCCTGGAGTTGTCTCACAAACAGCCAACGCCCGGGGATCTCTCCTGACCTCCAGCCAACTCCAGAAATACCTGCCCTCCCGGTGGGTCCCTGATCTCCCCACCTTCTCACAGGGCAGAGCCTGAGAACAGCCCATCCCGGCCTTCCCCGGGCAGAGAAGCACTTACAAGTGCACAGGGCCAAGAGCAGAGGCACATCGGGCTGGCTTGGTGACACGTGCTAGGCCTGGGCTCCAGGACAGGTGCCCACCTCACTGTGGCTTCCTCGTCCAGACTGTGTAGCATCTATTATTAATGGTAATTCCATATAATAAAAGCCTAATATGCTGAGTGCCTGACCATTCGTTTGACCGTTCGACCAGTTGCTATGATGTGCACTGACCACCAGGGGGCAGATGCTCTGACTGGTAGGTTAGCTTTCTGCTGGGGGCCGGCCTATCAGGACAGGGTGAGACGGGCTGAACACGCCCTGTAGCCCTCCCGTGGCCCCTCCCCAGCCCCAATCATGTACTGGTGGGGTCCCTCGGCCTGGCCTGTGCCCTCTCACAATCCAGGACTCCTTGGGGGATGTTGGAGAGCTGGTTTTGGCCCAATCCCCACAGGCCAGGCCGAGGGACCCCACCGGTGCATGAATCCGTGCACTGGGCCTCAAGTAATAATTATAATTGCTTATTGATCTCCCCCAATGCACCTGGCAGTCCACCCAGCAGACTCACAAATCTGTGTCCCATGCAATGCATGGCCCACGCTGGTGCTCAGCAGAATCCTATAATAAGACCACGTCCACACGGATGGTCGCTGCCGGCCACGTCCAGGCGCATGCGCTGATCTGGTCCTCGGTGAACCAGAGAGCGTCCACACGGGCCACATGGAACCAGCCTCTGACCACCTCTTTAACATTTGCAATGGACAAAAAAAAAAAAAAATGCTCTCCTGGAATATAAGAAGAATAAAAGGAAGGCACTCTGCTGGTCCTCAAGATGATCTGGGACCTCACTTCTCCACCATCCGCGTGCATACAGATGCCCTGGGGGTGGCGTTAAAATGCAGAGTCCCGGCCGGCTCCCCAGAAGGTCAGGAATCTCCGTATGGAAAAACCTGCAGGTGAATCTGGGACAAGGGGTCCCTCCTGGAGGGAGATTCAAGCAGAAGGCTGCACTTGGACCCAGGGATGAGGCCAAGCCGCACCCCAGGTGAGGGCCGGAGCTCTCCAGCCAGCGGCTCTGGGCCGGGGCCTTGCCCTGCCCTCCAGACCTGGGGTCTCCCACCACCGAGGTCTCAGCGCTACCACTTCGCCTCCGAGAGAGGACTTGCCCACATTTTGAAAGCTCCATCCTCACTCCGCTCTTTAAGGAGACTCGTAGAGGAAAGCGAGTCTGCAGTCACCAGCCCAAGGGCCGCAGTGACTCCGCTGAGGCTAAACCACACACGCTCTTTATCATAATCCTGCGCTCTCCAACCAGGGGGCTGCGCAGGACAAACATTGCCCAAGGTGCTTCCAACCTCAGATGACCACTGTCCGCTGATGGGGAAATGCCCCAGCCCCGGGGGGGTGGGGGGTGGCCCGTCTGCCCATCTCGCCATGCATGCCTTCCTAGCATTCTCTGGCTCCCTCCCCACCAGAATAGCAAACCCGGCTCTTTACCCCGAATCCTCACAGCCCTGCGACACGGACATCTTTTTACCCGTTTCACAGAAGAAGCAACAGAGGTCCCAGGAGGTCGGGCCGCCTGGCTGAAGTTCTATCTAACGAGTAGATGAGGCCCATCTGGATCCCCTTCTTTCTGATGCCCAGGAGGGCACCTCATTGCAGGGCCACAGGCTCTGCCCTGCCCTGGACGGCCTGGGTCCCGGACAGAGTCCTCAGAACCACCCTCAGGGGAGCAGGGAGCCATGGGCCCCTCCATCCTCACTTGCACCCAGAGCGGATGGAAGGGCCTGCATCTCACCATTGAGACTGCACCTGGTGGAGCCCACAGCCCTGGGCGCTTGGGGATGCTACTGCTGAAGACGAGAGAATTAATTGTAGAGGGAAATGGGAGAGGCAGGAGGGAGGGAGGGGGAACTAAAGACACACTCCCCGCAGCCTGCGGGCTTAGGCTCAGGAAACGGCCACGAATCACCGAAGGAGATCAGTTGGGACTCGCGAAATGTGGCAAGGCCACCAGCAGCTCGGGGCCTCCGGGACGGAAACAAGCCAGTCCTGGGGTTCAGACCAGGCCACGACAGTGTTGGGCAGACTGGTCCCTGCACACAAGTCCGGGGTCAAGGAGATGCCTGGGGGAGGGGCCCTCACCCAATTGTATCCGGTGGCCCAAGGCCATGCCTCCCTGGAAGAAGTGATAATCCACCCATCTATCCAGCCAACACATCCACCCACCCATCCACCCATCCATGTATCCACTGACGTAAATGTCCACGGAGCACCTACCACGTGCCAGGCCCGCTCTCGCAGTGGGCATTCGGCGGTGCACTGGGCAGCTGGGGGCTCAAGGTCTCGGCCCTCTTGGGGCTGATATTCCAGCGGGAAGAGACAGGTCACAAGCAAGTCAACACACGCACACGATCATGTCGGTCCCTGGCACGTGCCACACTTAGGATTAAGCCATGTCCAGGTGCGAGAAAGGGATGGCTGCCCCAGAGCAGGCGATCAAGGATAGCCTCCCTGAGGGGGACACGTGGAGACGAGACCGAGGCGGCAGGCAGACGCCCTCCCAGGCAGGGTCACCCAGTAGGTGCCCATGACCTCATGGGGCACCACCATCACCGATGTGAAACCCGGCAGGACTTCTTTTCAAACCGGGAAATAGTCACAGCCAGGCCCATCGAGTTGCCAAGGTCAGGCTCTCAGAGTGACAGGAGACACCCGCCTGGTCTTTGGGAACTAACTTGCATGGACATAAAAAAACCATCAGCGCTGGTGACAGACAACGGCATCTCCCTCTCAGGGGTGGAGGAGGGCCGTGTGGCCGGAGGATCACCAGGCTGGGCTGTAACGCTGGCTCTGTCACCCACAGCCACAAGCTGTGTGACCTTGGGCCAGTAACTCGGCCTCTCTGAGCCTCAATGTCCTCATCTGAAATGGAAACCTCCCTGTGTCCTTGATTCTAAAACATGTCTCCCCCTTCCCCCCCATACTTTAATGACTCCAAAATCAAGACAGGTTTCGCAGTGCGCTGCCCTGGTGGGAGCATCTTGTTTGTGAAAGCCCAGATTCTAATTCAGCAGGTTGGGGGGCAGGCCCGAGACCCCGCATTTCTACCCAGAGCTCAGGTGACCGGGATGAGTGGCCCAGGAAACGGTCGACTTCCACTTTTCACGTGGTGGTTACTAAATCGAGGGGGCAAAGCCACAGTTGATGGGATTTTTGATTTCAGGAAATGCATTATCCCGCGTCTCATTCTGTCCCCCCAGGAAGCCCATCAACGCGTTTGTGAAGCGCCCGGCACCCAGCCTGGCCGGTGGGAAACATGAGTGGGTGTCAGCTGCCTCCTTTGAAAACCTCGCGCGCTGGTTCCGGGATGAGAAGGCGGACGCCGGACCTGGAAGGTCCGTCTGTAATTGGATGCGAACCCCATGGGGCCCAAGTGTAGGAGGGGGCGGGGTGCTGGCAGGGTCTGCGGAGAGAAAGATGTTAGTTCCTCTCACCGCCCGCCCCCACCTCGCCCGCCCGCACAGGGCCCTGTTTGCTCAGGCCCGCATCAAACCACACGTTTGCAGCCAGACGAAACCCAGGCGGGGCGCTGTCTGAGTTGGCCCCACTCACCCCCCAGACGCCCCCACCCCGACCTGCCTCAGACAGACACGTGCAATGCTTGTTTCAAGACACGGACACGGACAAGCCGCTGAGCAATTCTGCCGGCGGTTGGACGCTGTTCGATGCCGGGCCGGGCGGGAGAGCGGGAGAGGGAGCCTGGGTTTTACTTGGGGCTGGGAACCAGGAGCAGGGAAACCGGGAGGAAGGGGCTGAGCCAGGCAGGGAGTGAGAGCACAGGAGGCGGTTTGATAACCCTCGGGCCGCCCCTGCGAGAACGATGCCACCTCGCTGAGAGCGTCTTCAGCTCGTAGCTTCCAGTCCCTTCTCTCGCCCGCTATGGGCCACAGCAGTAAAGGATCTTATTAGGTTTTATTTCTCAGCCGAGGAAACGGAGGCTCAGAGACTTGGATGAAATTACCCGCCAGCGAGTGGGGAGCTGGATGGAGTGGACGCGGGAGGGCCGGGCGGGCGCCAGACGCTGTATTTCTGAGCGGCTGCCAGGTCGGGCGCCGGGGCTGCTCCATGGCCCACACTGGGGGCAGCACAGGCCGATCGACGTACACGCTCAGGAGACGCGATCCAGGCACGGAGGAGCCGCCACCCCAGGGCTGTGCCGCTCATGTTCTGCCCCTGCCTGTCCGGAGCCACCCGTCTCCCGGGCGCCGGTAGAGGACGAGGCAGGCCTGCTCCCGGCCTGGGAGCGTTTCAGCCGAAAGCAAATGAATCCAGCTCTTTCGGACTGTGGCGAGGGCGGCTGTGCTGACAGCACACAGAAGTACGTGCATCCAGGGGACATGGAGGCGCAGAGGCCCGCGTCCGGGTGTGGAAGCAGGAGGGCCCCCACCCCTCCTGGTGTCTGAGCGCATGGCGCCCTGGCACAGCCATGGAAGGGCGGAGCACCCCCCCGCCCCCCGCCGTCTGCTTTCCGTGAGTGGGAGTTACAGGTGTTCCCAGTGGAGACACCGACGCCTGCGCTTCCCCCTCTCGCTGGCCATCGGAACCCTCTGCGCAGGAGGCTGCCGGACCCAGCAAATACAAGTCCGAGGGGGGGGGTGTGGGGGGCAGTGAAATGGGAATTCCCGATAGACAACCAAGTTTGGGGAATAGGTATGTCCCGTGCAAAGTGTGCAACAAGGCCTAGAGCGTCCGGCCACCGTCTCCCTGGCCAGCTCCCGGCTGAGTGAGGATGGAGCCGTGCAAACAGGCGGAAGAGTTCAGGACAGTGTCCCCATGGAACGCACATCCCGTCAATGGCAGCAGCTATAGTACATGCCCATGTGGGGGGTGGGGGGTGAGAGAGGAATAGAGAGGGAGAGGAAGGGAGCGGGCGGGAGGGGTAAGAAGGGAAGGCTGAGGCAGAGGCAGCTGAAACAGAGATAAAGAGAGTCACAGGCAGAGGGACAGGGGCCAGAATCAGAGACCAGGCAAGACCCGAGAACGAGAGAGACTGTACGCCCAGGTCTCTGGTCCTCCCCCACATAGTGGCTCATGTTGCTCCCTCTGGCCCCCGTTTACCATCTCCCCCCACTCATTTCTAAAGTCCACACCTTCCCCACCCATACCATCTGCCTCCCCTACCCACAGGTCGGGACGCCCTGGCTAAGGAGGTGGGGGAGGGAAGCCGTGTAGACCTGGACTGGAAGCCACAGATGGGCTCCTGCCAGGAGCCCACAGCCCTCGGGTCACGGGCCCTGGCCGGCCAAGTCGGGGTGTGAGGCAGAGCTGGTGAGTTCAGTGTTTGGGCAGCGGCATCCCCTGAGACGGAGGCCCCGGCGCGGTGCCCTGCGGGCAGGGGTGCATTCCTCCGGGCAGCAGCCTCAGTGTTGTATCTAGTGCTGCTCAGCCATCCGGCCATGCCTGGATTGGCTAGATGGTCCGGCATGGACCCAGGGGTGGAGGTGCTCATGGCAGAGGGGCCACGAGCCGAGGAATGCGAGCAGACCCTAGAAACCGGAAAAGGCCAGGAAACAGATTTCCGCCCAGCGCCTCCGAGAAGCGCAGCCCGCTGGCACCTGGGTGCCGGACTTCTGCCCTCCAGACCCAGAGGAGAAGAAATGTGTGTTGTGTGAAGCCATGGCGTCGCGGTGATCTGTTACAGCAGTTGGAGGCCACGGATGCGGCGTGCTCGCCGCTGTGCCGGCTGCGTTTGCCACACTCTGGTTGAACGCGGGCGAGGACCTCATTTTCCCTGTGACAGGGGACCATGGCAGTGGACAAGTCAGGGTAGCACCCCTCAGAGGTCAAGCACATCAGGCTAAGGGCTTCATAGGGATTATCTCAGCTCATCTTCACAAAAGGCATAGGATGAGGTCCTATGATCATCGTTCCCATTTCGCAGATGGGAAAGCTGAGGCTCAGAGAAGCTGTAAACTGTGCCCAAGGCCGCACCACTAGGAAGCGGCAGGGCTGGGGTTCACACCCAGGTCTGCGTGATCTGCAAGAGTCAGTGACATATAAATCCTCCTGGACTCAGCTTGTGCAGAAAGAACGCCCCGCCCCCATTTGCTTCTCCCTGCCAGGGTGTGGGGCTTCCCATACATTTCCCTTGCCACCCGACCCCCTTTTACTTCCCCTCAAGCCTCCACAAAAGGCCCTGTCTCTCTTCATACGCCATTTCATACGGCACAGACAGGCTGGCATTTCTGAAAGGAACTTTATTTCTTTTTGGCTGTCCCTCAGCTTTGTAGCAAAGGAAATAGAAATCGCAAAAATATAGACAAGTCCTCAGCCCGCAGATTTCTGATCCTGAGAATTCCCTCCAGCCAGGATGGGCTGGCACTGCTGACTGGCACCGTGCCTGGCTTCCCCTCCTCCCAGCTCGAGGCCCCCACCTGCTGGGCACATCTTGTCTCCCATCCTTGGCAGAGGTTTACCTAAAATTAACAGCACGTGATGATCTTGTTTGTGGGGACGTCTGGGCTTTTTCCTGTGCCCCCTTTTATGTTATAAGCACCCCAATTTTCTTAGGGGACCCTCAGCTCACTCCCTCTCAGGACAGGGGGCCTTCGTGGGGCTGACCCTACCCCCAGGTGCTGGGATAGGCAAGTGAACCCAGGCAGGCCAGTGAGAGCACCACATCCCCTCTCTCCACAGTGATTGGCTCAGGCACAGGCACATGACCCCACATGAGTCCGTCGCAGCCAAGGAACAAGGATTCCTGATGTTCGCTGGAGCTGTTGGGTACAAAAACCACTCTCGTTTTTGCTGTTTGATGCCCGAGCAGCCGGGGGCCATCTGCCCATGTGTGAGGAGAGGCTGCCGGAATGAAACCAACGCGGAGGAAAGCACAGCTTCCCAATCGAAAAAGAGACGAAGTCGATGCCATTGCGGACCTGGATCCAGCTGTGCCTGAAGTCCCAGATAAAACCAGAAACTTTTCAGTGAAAATAAAGTGTGTCTGCTCCCCGCCATGACCTGGTGGGCAGCACACCCTGGCCAACAACGCGGTCTAGCATCAGTGGCGCCGTCTTAGCGTGGGTTTCCCCGAAGCCAGGGCTTGAGACAGGATGTGGGTACGGATCGCTTATTTGGCTGGTGCTCTCCCGGAGCGCGAGCGAGGGGCGAGGAAGAGTGACTCAGGGGAGGAGGAAGGCCCGCACCAGGGTGCATCCCTGCGGCTGCGCCTGCAGACAGCGGAGGTTTGGTTTCTCCGGGGCCTCCTGCGGAGGGTAGCGAAGGCCTTCGGGAATTACCGGTGGGAGACCAGAAGGCTGGAGCCGTATCCACTGGCTACCGTCCTCCGCTTGTAGAAGGGCTGAGCCCAGGGGTGGTGTGGTAGGCAAAATAACACCCCCCGAAAGCTGTCCATGTCCTAATCCCCCGCACCTGTGAAATGCTGGGGTATGTGGCAAAAAGGAATGAAGGTTGCTATTCAGCTGACCTTAAAATAGGGAAATTGGCCCTGGCCAGTGTGGCTCAGTTGGTTGAGCATTGTCCCATGCACTGAAGGTTGCTGGTTCGATTCCTGGTGGGGGCACATGCCTGGGTTGTGGGACCCATCCCCAGTAAGGAGTGTGCAGGAGGCAGCTGATCAATGATTCTCTCTCATCGATGTTTCTCTCTCTCTCTCTTTCTGTCCTCTCCCTTCTTCTCTTTCTCTAAAATAATATATATACACATTAATTTTTAAAAGGGAGATGGTCCTGGATTAACTGGGTGGGTCCAATGAAATCACAAGAGTCCTTCCAGGTGGAAGAGGGGGCAGAAGAGACGGCAATGGGAGCGGGACCTGGCGCGATATTGCTGACCATGAGGATGGAGGAAGAGGCCACAAGCCAAGGAATGTGGGCAGCTCCTAGAAGCTGGAAGAGGCAAGAACGTGGTTTTCTCTTAAGCCTCCAGAAGGAACTCGGTCCTTGCTTTTAGCCCAGCGAGACCCTTGTAGGACTCCTGGCCTCCAGAACAGTGAGATTAGAAGAGTGTGTTGTTTCCAGCCACTCACTTCGTGGCCATTGGACACAGCAGCCATGGGAAACGAGTCCAAGCCTCAACCCTAAACGTGCAGCCAAGCGGGTTTCCATGGCTTTGCCAGCACCAGACAAAGGTCGGATGCTGGTGGTCCAGACCCGAAACTCAGTCTGCTGGCTCAGAGTTGTAATGAGAGCTGGGCCGAGCACGAGGAGCCAGAGGCAACTGCCACAAGCCATCCCCTGTGCCAGCCACCGTGCTAAGCGTGCCACACGCAATATCTTGTTTATGCCTCCATTCAATTCAAAAGGCTTCTCGCCCAGCCGGTGTGGCTCAGTGGTTGAGCGTCGACCTATGAACCAGAAGGCCCTGGTTCGATTGCCGGTCAGGGCATATGTCTAGAGTTGTGGGCTCGGTCCCCATTGTGGGGCGTGTGATCAATGATTCTCTCTCATCATTAATGTTTCTTTCTCTCTTTATCCCTCGCCCTTCCTCTCTGAAATTAATAAAAATGTATATTTTTAAAAAGGGGCTCCTCTCCTTTCTTTATGCAAATCCCACGGGCCCCCAAAGGCCTCTCCTAATGGGGGGTCCAGTCTGAGGGACCCCTCTGGTGTGCAGCTCCTCAGCACAGCAATGCTGCACGACCCCCCACTCACAAATGATGGAATGACCCCTCCCTGCCTCCTCGGCTTTTGTAGGAGTCGCCCTTCAGGTGCCCCCGTCCGGTCACAGTCTGACCCCACAGTAGGAAAAACTGTCCAGAATCAGTTTAACACCTAGAAACGGAAGAAGATGGTTCTTTTCTCAGGACCCAGAAATGATCTCACCCAGGGGAGCAAATGGGTGACCGTGTCCCTGCCCAGGGCAGACATCACTAATCGATGGTGGCGTTCTTGCTCACGAAGCGCAGATATGCTCACAGCACCTTTCTCAGCACAGTGCTCCAGAGGGCGCTCCCCATGTAGCTGGAAATCCCCTTCCCCGGGGGTCCCCGAGGGCTCCCGGGGGTTCCCGGGGGCAGGGGACCGAGTGGGAGGTGAAGGTGGAGGCATTGCTCTCTAAGTGCAGGGCTCACCACAGCCTCCCACGTGCCTGCCGCGGTGCTCGGGGCGGGATTCCGAGTGTGTGGGTCCCCGCGTCCCCTTTTCTCTCCTGCTCTCTGAGCCTGCCTCTGTCTCTCTGGCTGTTTGTCTTTCTGTCTTTCGGCATCAAGTGCTCTAGCTGTCACTCCTGTCTCACCCTGTGTCTCTTCCCCCATTTCTTCATCTCTGTCGCTCTTTGTTCCTCTCCCTACAGGCTTTCCTCCTCTCCCCGCACCTCCTTTCCCTGTCTCTCAGTCTGTGTCTTGGTCTATATTCTTTCTGTCTCTCATAAGCTCTGCCCTCTGTCTGTCTGTCTGTCTCCCCATCTGTATCTCTCTGCTTTTCCATCTATCTCTCCGCCTCTCCCTGTCTCTGCCACTCTTACTCCCGCCCACGCCCCGTCCCCCCAGGCCTGGCCCCTCCTGCCCTCCGAGTCCCTCTGGCCACCGTGGAAAGGTTACTGTAAACGGGAATGAAGCCGAGGGCAAAAGTAATCAACCCCCGGCCTGACCTCCGATCCCGCTCCCCACGCCCAGCCTGACGGAGCGGAGTCCAGGTCGCTGGCTGCGCCCCCTCCCCCACGACCCCCCCTCGGCCCCCTCCCCGCCCACCCCCAGGTCCCCTTGCTGACAAAAGGCCTATCTTCTCTCTGCCTAAATGATTTAAATTCTAATCAAACATCATTTATAGTACATCTCGGAACCGTCTCCTGGGAGCTGCTCCCACATGAGGCGTTGCCATGGCAACCAGGGGGTCTTGTTTCAGAAATGTCAGATTGTATTATTGTCTTCACACTTCTCTGATAACCTAGTGTCTCTCTCTCTCTCTCTCTCTCTCTCTCTCTCTCTCTCTCTCTCTCTCTCTCTCCCTCACACCACCATCCCCAAGATTTTATTCCTCCTCTCTCTCCCTTCCTCACTGCCTCCCCACCCTCCATGCAGCCCCCAGGACCCCCGCCTTCCTCCCACCCCAGGAGAATGTGACCTGATCAGTTTCATCCCCAGCCTCTCCGCAGGTCTGCCCCCTCCTGTGCTGGCCCCAGGGCCTCCCTGCTTTGGGAAAGGTGTCTACCCCACCCCTCTCTTCCGCAGACACGCTCCCCCTCTGGGGGTTTGCTGGAGTGTTCTGTGTCATTTTATTTTGCTAGATATGAAAATGAGACATAGATTTTTCCCGGTGATGCGTGTGTGAAGTTCTAATCTGGCTTTTCAGAATTTTTTTTTCTCTTGGGGGAGGGGGAGGTGGTGGCAGAAACCGAGTTCCTAACAAGATCCAAATGGAGGTTAGAACACGAGGCAAAAGGTGTGCTGTGGTGTGTGCATGCATGAATGTGCATGCAGGTATGTTTATATGTGTGTCTGCATGTGTGTGCATGCAGGCGTGTGGTCACGTGCATGTTGCATGTGCCTGCCTGCGTATATGTGCACGTATGCAGGTGTTCATTTATGTATGTGCTGTGTGTGCATATAGGAGTATGTTCGTATGCACGTTGTATGTCCATGCATGTCTGTTTGCACGTACGTGTGTGATGTAGAAGATGCTTTCCCCAGCCTGGCTTTTGACAGCTGACAGACAGCTGCACCACACGGTCCTTCCTGAACAGAAATGGGCACATTTTACAAGATTTTCACACTCATCTCAGATTCTTCACCCCTTCCGCTGCCGAGATGCATTAGCCCTGAAAATGGTGCCGCGAGATTTTCTAAACCCAGCCACCCCCTTGTCCAGACATGGGGAAGCTGAGGCCGGGAGGAGCAGTGCTGTGCACAAGGACTGAGGTCACAGAAGAGCCGGAGGTGGAATGGAGCCCAAGTCTTCCCCTCCCAGGTCACTAAGCGGACGGGAACTGGGCAATACGCCCTTCGGAGCTGTCACTTCGGAGGGGCCGAGACTAGCCGCATTTCCGGCCGTCCCTTCAGGTCCTGCAGGGCTGGCAGACAGGTCCCTGGGTGTGGGCTTTGCTAAGCTCTTTACGAGAATTGTGTCCCCATTTTGCAGATGGGGAAACAGAGGCTCAGAGAGGTCATGTGAAGCAGCCCAAGTTTGCGGAGCCAGTACGTGCAGAAGTGGGATTCGAACCTAGGACCTGTGGCCCTGATGCGTACCTTTTCCATTGACCAGGCTGCTTCCTGTGGTGGGGGCAGAGCAAGCCCCGCCCCTTTGAGCACTGAACAGACCAGGATGGAGGCGTCTGGCTTTGCCCTTGACATCTCGAGGGTCACATCATGGGGCAGATCGGGAGCGGACCAGACAAAGGCCACCAGGACGCATGAGTGGGCACAGGCAGGGCTCAGAAGAGGCGAAGAGAGAGCAGTGGGTCCCGGACCCGCTGAGGGTGTCTGCCAAGGGCAGTGGCCGGGGCAGCGGCGTGGGGTAGAGGACCCGGGTGAAGCAGCCAAACCCTAGATTAGAAATGGCCCCAAGACTCTCCCTCCGTCGTTTCCCAGAGGGAAAAACCGAGGCTCAGGGAGGTCGGGAGCTTGCGTGAGGGCACCAGCGTGTAAAGGACAGTGGCCCTCAGCCTGTCTCAGCGACTCTGGCCATTTCTACCGTGTGGTTAGGAGCCAGAGGACCAGGTCAGATCCCAGCTCTGCCCCTCACTGGCTGTGTCATCCTGGGCTCGGTACCTAACCTCCCGGAGCCTCAGTTTCCCCACCTGTAAAGTGGGGATCAGAACGGTCCATACCCTATGGGTGGACGTGAGGAATAGAGGAGTTGATACTCAGACAGCGCCGAGTGGTGCCTGGCCCGAGGGAACACTGGTGAGGTTCCGCTGTGGGTCACGATGAGACGTGAGCCCCTGCTCAGGCCCAGACGCCTTCCTGACCCGCCCATTCCCTCCTTTTTAATTCCTGCTCAGGGACCGTCATCCCCGAGGAATTCCAGAAACTGGGAGCCCCTGCCCGTGAGCTTTTGGGGGATCAAACCCTTAAGAGATGCCAGCCTCCCCCCTTTCTCTTTTTCTTTCTTCTTCTTTTTTTGGTTAATCCTCACCGAGGATATTTCTTCCATTGCTTTTTAGAGAGAGTGGAAGGGAGGGAGGCGGGGGAGGGAGACACACACACACATCTATGTGAGAGACACATCTATGGGTTGCCTTCTGCACGTGCTTTAACTGGGCCGGGGATTGAACCTGTAATCCCGGTACATGCCCTTGACCGGGAATCGAACCCAAGACCCTTTGGTGCAAGGGCTGATGCTCTAACCACTGAGCACCGGCAGGGCCTTTTCTCTTTTTCCCAGTCTCCCAGTGACGTGGGGCCAGGAAGAGCAGCGAGTGGGGCTGGCGTGGGCCCCTCTGCCTCTCTGGGCCCAGCACACGCGTCTCAAGAGAGAGATGGTGACAGACCGGGACGTGCCACCTTGAAACTGCTCATTTTTGAACAAGGGGCCCCCATTTTCATTTTTCACTGGGGCCCAAGAAGTAAGCACCTGGTCCTGACCGAGGCAGCTAGACACAGAGAAAGAGGATGCATTGTCTCGCTGCCTCTCTGGGTGTCTGGCTGCCTCTCTGGGTGTCTGGCTGCCTCTCTGGGTGTCTCGCTGCCTCTCTGGGTGTCTGGCTGCCTCTCTGGGTGTCTCGCTGCCTCTCTGGGTGTCTGGCTGCCTCTCTGGGTGTCTCGCTGCCTCTCTGGGTGTCTGGCTGCCTCTCTGGGTGTCTCGCTGCCTCTCTGGGTGTCTGGCTGCCTCTCTGGGTGTCTCGCTGCCTCTCCGGGTGTCTCGCTGCCTCTCTGGGTGTCTCGCTGCCTCTCTGGGTGTCTGGCTGCCTCTCTGGGTGTCTCGCTGCCTCTCTGGGTGTCTGGCTGCCTCTCTGGGTGTCTCGCTGCCTCTCTGGGTGTCTCGCTGCCTCTCTGGGTGTCTGGCTGCCTCTCTGGGTGTCTCGCTGCCTCTCTGGGTGTCTCGCTGCCTCTCTGGGTGTCTCGCTGCCTCTCTGGGTGTCTGGCTGCCTCTCTGGGTGTCTGGCTGCCTCTCTGGGTGTCTCGCTGCCTCTCTGGGTGTCTCGCTGCCTCTCTGGGTGTCTCGCTGCCTCTCTGGGTGTCTCGCTGCCTCTCTGGGTGTCTGGCTGCCTCTCTGGGTGTCTCGCTGCCTCTCTGGGTGTCTGGCTGCCTCTCTGGGGGTCTGGCTGCCTCTCTGGGTGTCTCGCTGCCTCTCTGGGTGTCTGGCTGTCTCACCGTCTCTGGGCAGAGACAACGTGGAAGCGAGAGAGATGGAGAGGATGCAGGAGGCCAGTGGGGAGGAGGGAGGAGGGGAGGAGGGAGGAGGGAGGAGGGCTGCGGGAGGTGTTTGTCCAAGGCGAGGCACATTGATCCTCCGCCCCCGTCACCATCGGATAAATCCGTCCTCGGTAATGAACCTCCCCACACACCGCTCGCAAAGCACACACCAGCCCTGGCCCCAGCGGTTAATATTTAACTGAATAAGGGCCATAAATATGGAAAATGGGACTTTTAATTAAATAAGCAGCTTTTAAAAGGGCCCTTGGGCGGGAGAGGCTTTTGTTTAAATATGATTGATTTGACATGTCCTTTCGCTCTCTCTCCAGGCTCGCTTCCGTGGCTGACTCTCGGCCCCGCCCGCGGAGGAGTGCTGGGGGGCGGCCAGACCCCCTCCCGCTGGAGGGAGGCACCCCCAGGGGGCGGAGCGGGCGCTGTGGGAAGGAGGTGCCCACGGGCTGGGATTAAAACTCCAGTTGCGTGGCCTCCAGTATTTGGGTTAAACCACATACATCAGAGGCCGCTGGATCGGGGGTGGAGGGGAACATGTATTCATCTTTCAGAAGGAAAGGGTTTGTGGGCTGAGATGCCTCCAGATCTTGGGGTGTGGGTTCCCAAGGACCTAGGTCTCAGCCACGTCTGCATGCCCTCTGGTGGCCCAGCTGGTAGTCTGCCCTCTGTCCCTCTGTGCTCTCACCTGTCATATGGGCTGAGATCATTGCCCTCTGCAAGGCGACGTGCAGACTCAGGCCATTTCGGTCCGTTGGTTGGTTCCCTTCCTACTGTTGCCAGGATTGTGGCTGGAGGCCGGTGCCCACCGAGAGGCTCACAGAGGCAGCGGAGGGCCGGCCTCACGGGGGAGCCCGTGCCGTCGCGGGGCCTGTGCTGAGAAGGGTGGGTGCTTGGTTCAGTGCTCTGTTGTCAGCATCCTGAAAGTCCTCATCACTTGGAACAGGGTGCCCACGTTTTCCTCTCACACTGGGCCCTGCAGCACATGAGCGGGTCCTGCCCAGCCCCGCCCCCCACAGCCCCACAGCCTGGTGGCTCGGGAGGCAGGCTCTGCTGGGGGAGCCTGAGTTCGCCGCTTCCGGGGCTGGAAGGAGAAGCCACCACCGGTCACGGAGGTCTGTCTCCGGCCTCCACGCTCGTGGCTTTTAACTTTCAACACTTTTCCAAAGTAAGAAACCCCATCCTATTCGTTGTAGATCTGATATTTATCAAGCGCTTTCCCCGTGCCGGATGGCGAGCCCGTCTGACCTCCGAGCCCTGCTGGTCCCCCCACTTCCTGGGTGAGGGGCCTGGAGAGGCCCAGTCATCAGCCTGGGGTTGTCCGGCTCAGGAGCAAGCAGAGCCGGGATTTGAACCCAGGGCTCTGCCGCCACTGTCGTGTCTTAAGTCCCACGCAATGGGCACGTCTGCGTTGGTGCTGACGGTGAGCTCCCCGAGAGAGAGCTGGAAGGGGCCAGCGAGCTTCACACCCACGGGCAAACCTCTCCTTTGGTGGGACGTCCAAAGCCAGGGCCCCCAGTGCCAGCCCCACGGACAGTGGCAGGTCCGTGCGCCCCTCTTCGGGGCAGCCAGCGAGCTGGGGAGGCTCAACAAAACTTCCCATCCTGCTGGGCCAGCTGCCTGTTGCCATGGCAACTCCTCGGGCCCACCGGGTTCTGGGTCTCCTTCCTGGGCTCAGTGTTGGAGGTCAGGGGCTCAGGCTGGCACTGGTTTGGGGTGGAGACTCAGGGCAGAGGCACAGGCCATTTCTAATGCGGTCACCAAGCTCCGGCCACTCACCCACAGCAGGGACAGGGCAATGGCGAGGCGCCTGGACCCCTCGCTGTGAGCCCGGAGCAATGAGACAAAACCCATGGTGAGGACATTGGGAAGCGACCCCCCTCCCAGGCAACCCCCTCCCAAGACCCCTGGGTGAGTGAGCCCTGCAATTTCACCCCCGCAGTCTCAGCTGGAAACCTGCCCCTGGGGATCTGTTCCACCTGGAATCCAGCGGAGCTTCTTGACCCAAAGGTCCTCCATTCTCCAAGCAGCAAGCGGTGGCCCGGGCCGCCTCCCGCCGAGGTCCAGGCCGCGCCCATCATGGGCAGGCGACTCCCCGTCAGGCCCAGCATCACGGGGATCAGGGAGGCGGGAGCAAAGGTCGGGTGAGGCCAGCTCCATTCGATGTCAAAGAAGATTAGGAGTCCTGCTCTCGGGGCTGAGGGCCGCGGCCGAAATCAGCCTGTGATCCCAAGTGAGGCGAGTTCAGAGGTCACCAGCTGGTGCCTTTGTGTGTCAATATGAACATGGGCGTCACCTAATTGGGGTGGGTCAGCCGGCGGACACGCCGGGACGCGCATCGGCAGAAGGAACGGGACGGCCGGCCCCGCAGGCACTGTGTGGGGTGCAGGACGCGACGGCTCGTTCGTTATAATAATATTCCCATGAATAATCTGAATCCAGGAGAGGAGAGCAGCAGGGGCCACACACGGCGTGGCTTCATTCATTAAACTGTGTCGTCCTCCCAACCTCCCTATGATTCAGCTTCGGTCGCCACCTCCTCTTACAGCCAAAGAAACTGAGGCACAAAATGGTTATGTCAGCGGCCCAGGTCCGACACCCCAAATGGAGGGCAGGGACGTGAACCCAGTCGATCCGCCTCCTCGCAGAGCTGGGAGGCAGGGCTGCCCATCTCCACGGTAGTGGTGGGGGAAGCGAAGAGAGAGGGTGCCACAGCCGTTCCAACTCCTGGAGCAAGTGGCTGGCCTTCGCATCCCCGCATCCACCAGGCATTGGTTGTGGGCGGCCCCCGGGGTGGCAACCCCCACCCTCAGTGGCAGCTCCCATTGGCAGAGGGCATGCAGGTGGAGAAGGGAGGTGCTGGGAGCCTTAGCAGCCACCCCAATAGTGGGGGGCGGGGGCAGTGGGTAAAGAGGATGGGGGTGGGGTACCAGCGTATCTCCTCTACCTAGACCAGTGATGGTGAACCTTTTGAGCTCGGCGTGCCAGCATTTTGAAAAACCCTAACTTAACTCTGGTGCCGTGTCACATATAGAAATTTTTTGATGTTTGCAACCATAGTAAAACAAAGACTTACATTTTTGATATTTATTTTATATATTTAAATGCCATTTAACAAAGAAAAATCAACCAAAAAAATGAGTTCGCGTGTCATAGGTTCGCCATCACTGCCCTATTGACTCATTTATTCCAGCTGACCTCAGGCATGGCAGAGCGGCCAGCCTCGGCCAGCAGAGCCACCTACCTGACGGACAGCTGACCACAGATGCACTGGAAAGTGGCTACCATGCGCCTAGCATTCTAGATCCACAAACGAACTTATTCTCCCTACAATCCTAGGAGACAGGAAAGTCCACTGAACAGGTGAAAAAGATGAGGCTCTTTTGGTACCAGAGCCAAGCAGAACGGGAAGCTCACCTAGGGTCCCCCAGTCCAGTCCCCAGGCCTGGGTGCTGCCCGCCATGCTGTCCGCCGCCTGGGAGAAGGTCACGGGCGAGGGGAGGCCCAGCCGGCAGCAGGGCGGGAGCCGCGGCCGCGCCCGCGCCGGCTTTAATGGCCTGGCGTTGTCTGACATTTGGGTTTTACTCTCTGTGGGAAGTGTGCTAATTACCTCTGTTCACTCCGGAGTCCGGCTGAAGTAGCGTGCGGATTTTATGGAGTTCTGGGGGCTGCCGTGGCAAAGGCAGGCGCGCCTCTTCCCCAGCCCCGGCCAGCGATCCCGGGGACTCAGGCCCGAGCGCCACCACAGCTGGGGCGCCTCCCTTACCCACTTTCCGCTCGGGCACACACACAGCCCCGTGGTCCCCCGCCACCCTGGGAGTAGGCACCCCGAATCACCCCCATTTTGCAGGTGAGGAAACAGAGGTTCTGAGAGGTAAGTGGCCCCCCTGCTCCTGCCCGTGAAGCCTGGTGTCAGGGCCAGAGCCCGACCTCTTTGGGTCACTGCCTCCGCCTCCCCGACGGCCCTCAGCACCCGGAGCAGGACTCCAGGGCCCCACACTCCTCTCGACCCCCTCGCCAGGTCCGCAGGGAGGGTACTGAGAGCCCCACTTGACAGGTGGGGAAACGGAGGCAGGAAGCCTTACAGCAAAGAGGTTAAAAGCACGGGCCATTAAGACGTTGGACTCTGGTTGGTGGCCCAGCTCCCTACGTACCATCGTGTGACTTTGGGCACCATTTTGGCCTCAGTTTCCTCATCTGTGCAATGGGGTAATCGTAGTACCTGCCTCCTAGGCTGGTTATAAAGGTGACCCCGGGGTCAGCCTGCGGCTCTAGTGTATGTCGCCGCTGCCCCGGGCGCCATGTCCGCCTCCCCCACATCCTGGGGCTTCGCTCCTCTCTCCCACCTCAGCAGGGGTCCTGAGGTCCTCATGGGGGGCGGGGGACTGACAAGACCTGCCCTTGGGAGGATGAGCAGGTGCCAGCTAAGGGAATCATTTTCAGGAAAAAGGGGGATCCTCAGTCTCCCCCCGACCATTGCATGTTAGAGCAAGAACTGTCTTGTCCGATGGCCTGCCCACCCCATGCCCATTGTACACATTAACACAACCCTGACATGGCATCGGCAAACATTTCTTCATGAATGAATGGGATGGAGTCACATGTAGAACGTGGAAGCAACACCTGCCAGGCACCGGGTTGAGGGCTGGGGCTTGGCAATGAGCAAACTGCCTGCAAGGTCACTTCGCCTGACCACTGCACCTTCAGGGGGCGCTGGTCTCAGGCCACCAGGTGGTAGGTGCCCCTGCAACGGCAGGAAGGTGGCCTTATGTTGAAGACACAGCCTGCTCTCAGACACGTCCTAGGGGAGACAAGACAATCCCGCATTCATTGAGAATAATGGAATCATCAGAGGGGAGGGCCGCTGGAACAGCATTCGCTGGGTACAGATGAGGAAATGGAGGCTCAGAGAGGTTAAGTAACCTGCCCCAAGCCACACAGGAAATGGCTGATAGACAAACCAAGCCCAGTGTCCGCTGCTTCAGAAGAGGAGGGGATGTGGGACCAGGGGCTTCTCCTCTGGAATGTGACGTCCGAGATGGGCAGCAGCCACAGCCAACATAGCAGAGTTCATCGGAGCCAGAAGTTTAGCAGACAGACTCGCTGCTCCTCCCCCTCCCCCTCCCCCTCCCCCTCCCCCTCCTCACCTCCTCCTAGGCTGGGATTGAGAGAGAGCTTCCCTTTTGTGTTCTGTCTGCAGAGCAGACGTCCTGTCCCCGTGGGGACTCTGGCTTCCTCCCCGCCCCCTGCCTGTCCCCAAATTCCAGGGGCTTTCAGCGCCCCACCAGGCCCTCCCGACAGCTGACATTTCACCCGCCCCTGCGGTCAGCTCGGGCAGCGGTAACAGGATTAGCCTGTGGAGGCCGATCACTTAATTAAACTTTGGGGGGAAGATGCTGTCTTCTCTGCTCCTTGCAGCTCCCGGGAAGGGGCACCAGGGCTCCCCATCCGCCGGGCTGAGGGATTTAACCCCTTGTCATCAATTCGGGCTCCACCGAAGCCAAGAACATCCATCCGTCCTCCCTCCACCTGTACCCCATCCCACAAACACTGACGGAGCTCCTCACCTGCGCCCAGCACCGTGCCATATTGTGGGGGCAGATAAATGGTGGACCAAACTGGCTTCCAAGGTTGGTTTGGCCTCGGCTCTGTCCTGTAGCTTCGATTCTGTCCTGCAGCCTCCGCCCTCTGTCCTGCAGCCTCCGCTCTCTGTCCTGCAGCCTCCGCGCTCTGTCCTGCAGCCTCTGCTCTCTGTCCTGCAGCCTCCGCCCTCTGTCCTGCAGCCTCCGCTCTCTGTCCTGCAGCCCCCACCCACTGTCCTGCAGCCTCCACCCACTGTCCTGCAGCCTCCACCCACTGTCCTGCAGCCTCTGCTCTCTGTCCTGCAGCCTCCGCCCACTGTCCTGCAGCCTCCGCCCTCTGTCCTGCAGCCTCCGCGCTCTGTCCTGCAGCCTCCGCCCTCTGTCCTGCAGCCTCTGCTCTGTCCTGCGGCCTCTGCCCTCTGTCCTGCAGCCTCCACTCTGTCCTGCAGCCTCCGCTCTCTGTCCTGCAGCCTCCGCTCTCTGTCCTGCAGCCTCTGCTCTGTCCTGCAGCCTCCACTCTGTCTTGCAGCCTCCGCTCTCTGTCCTGCAGCCTCCGCCCTCTGTCCTGCAGCCTCCGCTCTCTGTTCTGCAGCCTCTGCTCTGTCCTGCGGCCTCTGCCCTCTGTTCTGCGGCCTCTGCTCTCTGTCCTGCAGCCTCCGCCCTCTGTCCTGCAGCCTCCGCCCTCTGTCCTGCAGCCTCTGCTCTGTCCTGCGGCCTCTGCCCTCTGTCCTGCAGCCTCCACTCTGTCCTGCAGCCTCCGCTCTCTGTCCTGCAGCCTCTGCTCTGTCCTGCGGCCTCTGCCCTCTGTTCTGCGGCCTCCGCTCTCTGTCCTGCAGCCTCCGCCCTCTGTCCTGCAGCCTCCGCTCTCTGTCCTGCAGCCTCCACTCTGTCCTGCAGCCTCCGCCCTCTGTCCTGCAGCCTCCGCTCTCTGTCCTGCAGCCTCCGCTCTCTGTCCTGCAGCCTCCACCCTCTGTCCTGCAGCCTCCGCCCTCTGTCCTGCAGCCTCCACTCTCTGTCCTGCAGCCTCTGCTCTATCCTGCGGCCTCCAGTCTCTGTCCTGCGGCCTCTGCCCTCTGTCCTGCGGCCTCCGCTCTCTGTCCTGCAGCCTCCGCCCTCTGTCCTGCAGCCTCTGCCCTCTGTCCTGCAGCCTCTGCTCTGTGTCCTGCAGCCTCTGCTCTGTGTCCTGCAGCCTCTGCTCTCTGTCCTGCAGCCTCCGCTCTCTGTCCTGCAGCCTCCCTGCTTGCACCTGGGGAAGAGCCGGGCGGCCTGCTGGAGGAGAGTGCGTGCGTGGAGGAGAGCCCAGTCCTCCCGGCAGAGGCCATTCTGCAGCAACTGCCGGCCAGCTGACCTCAAGCATGGCAGAGCGGCCAGCCTCGGTCAGCACAGCCACCTTCCTGCCGGACAGCTGACCACAGATGCACTGGAGAGCCCAGCCAAAGCCAGGCCTTGACGGTAGACACGTGCAGCAATAAAAACTGCTTGTTTTAAGTGACTGGGGCGACTTGTTCTGCAGCTCCATGCTAGCCATGGCTGACTGACACAGCTTCCCTGTGCCTTTGGTATGAAATCGAACCGCCCCCCGCCCTCACTCACTTTGCTCCGACCATGTTTGCCTTCATTTCCTTGTAAGAAGCTTGCTTACTCCGACTTTTTGGTCCTCCGAACCATTCAATCTGGCACATGGCAGGTCTCTATCAGCAATTGTTGAATGAATGAATGAACGAACGGATACAGCCCATCCTGGTACATGGGAGTAAAGAGAAGGCAGAGTAGGGGATTTTGATGTTTTTTAAAGGCACAGGAGGCCTCTGAAGCACCCGAGGGTCGCCCCTCCCTCTGTGTGTATGCCCACACTCTTCCTCCTTGGACAGGAGAGGACCTGGATGTGGTGTGGGCAGGTCCTAGCTGTTAGCCACACATTCCTGAAGCTCCTCCCAGATCTGTAAGGTCTGGCCTCTTCCATCGGCTCCAGGCTTCCAGACGAAGCCACCAGAGCCCACGTCGCAGCCCGTGGCCACAGGAGCTCCCACGATGGGGCTCTCAGGACGTGCCTGCAGGCTGCGTCTGCCCTTGCTGGGCACGGCGCCTCCCTCCCGTACCTGTTTCACGGTCCAGATTCTCCAGAACGTTCCCATCTGGCATCCCCCGTGTGTGGGAGGGGTGCAGGTGGTGCGCGGAGGAGGGAGTTCGCAGCCGTGTTTTCTCAGTGGGGAAACTGAGGCCCGAAGCAGGAAGTGGGCCGGTCCAGCTGTGACAGCAGGGCCAGTCTCCCTCCCACCCTCTGCAGTCTTCCCTCTTTTCCCGGCCCCTGATCAGAGCCCAAAGCCCCCCTGTCTCCCCGCGGGGCTGCCCCCCCCACCCCCCGGGGAGAGCGAGGAGGACAGTGATGGATTTGGGCCAGCCTTCATTTTCATTCCGGGGCCTCGCATCTCAGCAGGCCCTCCCTCCCTCTGCACGTCTCCTGCAGACGGATGACAAGCGAGAATGTCTGTGACCCAGAGAAATTATCTTCCCTTCTCTTTCACCGCATAATTTTCTGCCCTCTCGTCTGGACAAGCCTGGGTGATTTTTAGCTACAAAAAAAAGGGGGGAGAAATTATCATTCAGAAAAAAAATAGAGGAGGCTCCTCGCTCTCCGACAGGCTGTCTGCTGGGTGAAAATGAGAATCTCCTGTCTTGTGAACTGCGGGGACTTCGCAGGGGGGGCACTCACACCTGCGGGGTGTCTGTGGGCACCCCCAGGGCCAGGCCCAGGGCCCCAGGAGGTTCCAGTGGCTTGAGGCACCTGCAGTTTTTCCACGTGGGTGCACACCTGCAGGGCCTCAGGGACCACAGCACGGCCGTGGGTCACCTTTGAGGGCAGCGGCGTCGCTTGGCAATCCAGCCTCATGGTGCCCAGGACCCAGGCAACTATCCACCCAGCTTGTGGCTTTCCGGAACGTTCTCTACCCGCCTCCAAACACACACACACACACACACACACACACACAGCTACATACGCAGGGTCTGCTCCAGAGATAGGCAAGATAAGCATTACTGACTTAAAGAAAAAAATCTGCTTTATTTGTCTGATTTAAAATTTCAAACATTGCAAGTAAAGGTCTAGCCAATGAAGGCCCATCTGTGTCCTTAACCTTCTAAGTCGCCACAGTTAATGGTCTGATGTCGATTTTTCCAGACTTTTCCATGCAAACACCATGATTATAAAAATGTACACGCCCACACACATCACACACCCACACACAGGCCTCCCCGAGTTCATCCCCAGCACGATCCCCATCACCGACCCAGTCTACTGCCGACAGACACGGGGGTTGCTTCTTTAGCTACTGCAAACAAAACTGCTGTGAACATTCTTATAAAGACCCTTTTCCTGTTAAGATCTTTTATTGATTTTTAGAGAGAGAGGAAGACAGAGGGAGCGAAAGAAATACTGATGCAAGAGAACATTGACCAGCTGCCTCCTGCACACCCTCTACCTGGGATCGAGGCCGAAACCCAGGCATGTGCCCCGACTGGGACTCAAACTGGCCCAACCAACTGAGCCACACCAGCCGGGGCACATGCCAACCTTTTGCTGTCTCTTTTCTTAATTACATTGTATTCCTTTCCACTTTCACCTTATGCCCCAAATCCAACTTTCCATGGTGAATGTGTCAATACCAATGCTTTGAGTTAGAAAAAGGCAGTTAGAAAGCTATGCGGCCGCCTCCCGGAAGCCGGAGAAAGGGACGACTTGCTGCAGACCGGGGCATAACGCAGAGCCGTGCCCCAGTCACGCGGGGTTTCCGCGCATCTCCTACCTTCCGCCCTGGGGGTCACTGATTTTCAATGACCTCCAGGGCAGAGGGCAAAGCCTCGGGTCCTTCCTGCAGCTGCTCTCTCCTGAAGTGATCCAGATGAGGCGGATGCTCACAGCAGTGAGGCCTCTAGCATTTGTGCCACGTCTGGCGCCTTCTAGGCACAGGCTGACCGTGCCCTGCTTGAGACGGCTGACACTTCCCAGCAGAGAACATGGCAGTTGGAATGTCCTTTTTTTTTTTTTTTTTTTTTTTTTGGTTTAACCCAGCGGTTCTCAACCTGTGGGTTGCGACCCCTTTGGCGGCCGAACGACCCTTTCACAGGCGTCGCCTAAGTCCATCCTGCATATCAGATATTTACATGACGATTCATAACAGCAGCAACATGACAGTTATGTAGTAGCAACGAAAATAATTTTATGGTTGGGTCACAACATGAGGAACTGTATTTAAGGGCCAGAAGGTTGAGAACCACTGGTTTAACCTATGAGGGCCCTAGATATTCCTTTTTTTAAAAATATGTTTTGATTGGTTTGAGAGAGAGAGGGAGAGGGAGAGATAGAACCATCGATGGGAGCGAAACATCATTGATCAGCTGCCTCCTGCACACCCTCTGCTGGGGATCGAGCCCACAACCCGGCATGTGCCCTGATGGGGCATCAAACTGTGGCTTTTGGTTCCTAGGCTGACACCCCACCACTGAGCCACACAGGCCGGGCTAGGATGTTCTTGATTCTAAGTTCCGGCAGCTTCCTTGATATCCATCTTTTATGTTAATAGTCCTTTGGTCTTAGATGACTCCAACACCCAGGACAGTGTGTACACAGTAGGTCTTCAACAAGTGTTTGTTGATTGAATGTCAACATGCCACTGGCTCAGGCAGACAGCGACTGCATTGGTGTCCTGGACGGGGGTGTGATAATTCCTCTCAGCCCATGGCGGCTCCTCAAGGCCCTCCTCCGGGAACCTTGCCCTCAGCGGGGACCAGACTACCGGGCAGGACCGGGACCGGCCTGCTGCTGGATTCCGGGAACCAGGGCCCACACGCCCAGCCCGTCCCTGTAACGCGTGCCTTCCACCAGGCGTATCTGTGAAGCCTCTACTCCAGCTTGGTGGCTATTGCACGATTTCTATTTCATGCACACCTTCGCTTGACAAGAATTGATGTGGGCCTCCTGAGAGCACACGCAACGCTGAATAAATGTTCTTTTTTCTTCTTCTATCGTCGTGTAAATAATTTGCCCATTCTGATAATTTCTCTTTCCTATTACACACATTTATTGTCACAACGTGCCTTAGACCCTGGGAGTCCAGGGATAGTGCGAGGGCTTCTTCGGAGCCCTGGCAGCAAAAACTCCTTGCTCGTTTCTCCTTCACCTTGGCCCCTTCCCCATCTAGGTTCAGCGGACACGTGACTATACCCAGAGGATGTCTTCCTCCAATGGCGATGTCTGTTTACCCAACTTGCTTTGGGGTGAGGCCGGGATCGCAGGTAAAATCAGGATCCCAGTCTGTCTTGACTCATTTCCCCTCTGTCCTGCCTAATACACATGGAACTGGAAGTAGAGAAATTAAATCAGCAGGTTCGTTTTGCCATCAAAGATGGCTCCTCTCCTCCTGGCGCCCCACTTTAGAACCATAGGCTGCTGCTTTTGAACTCAGACTCATTTACATTGTTATTCGCCTCTCCCCAGCCCCAATCCCTTACTCCAAGTACCAGGCCAGGAATGCTTTTGACAAATAACAGTAAAACCGACTTGCTGTGTCTCAAACGAATGGGGCCCATTCTTTTCAATGAAAAGGCTGGAGATAGGCGCGGGTGGTAAGTGGCTCCTGTGTCTGCGATTCTCTTAGTTTTCCCCTCAAGGCTGCAAAACGGCTGCCGCAGCTCCAGCCATCACATCCCAGTTAAAGGCAAAAGGAACGGAGGAAGGAAGACGGCCTGCAGTTGTGCTATATATATATTTTTTAAATCAGGAAAACAAACACTTTCCTGGAAAGCTGCTAGCAGATAGTTGCTGTGGTCTGATTGGCTAACAGACTCAGGCACCTCCAGCTGCCAGGGAGGCGGGAAAAGCAGTGGGAAGGAAGCACAGGTGAGGGGTCATCGGCCACATCCTCTCCTCACCCACTCGGCTGCTGCACCGCCTGTGTCTTCTGAATGGCCGTTTGCAGGGTGAGGCCCCCACAGCGGCCTCTATGAGACCAGTCTCTCTCAAGTCCCTTCTTCCATCACCCACGTGTTCCGGGAACCCCGGCCACCTTTACGTCCTGAGGTCAGTGTCCTCCTGCTGCCTTTGAACCTGCTTGTCTCTCTGCCCGAGATGCTGCTCGCCCACCGCCATGCCCGGCACCCACGGGTGGCTTCTTCTGTCTTCGAGTCTTGCCTTAAGTGTCACTTCCTGGGAGTGGCCTTCTCCAGCCCTCATCCCGACCTGGAATGATGCGTTTATCTGTTCCTGGTTTACCGTCTCTTTCCCCATGAGACCCAAGGAGGTAAAACTGGCTGCCCTGGCCATGGGACCCCGTGCAAAGCGCAGTGCCAGGCTCCCAGTATTTACCGAATGAATGAAAATATGCCGATCGTCTCAGAACTGTTGGCAGATATTGAGGTGGGGACCACGGCTTAAACAAGCCCAGGACTCTAAATGCTTCTAACAGCACTCGTGAGAGGAAAAGGAGTGTGCATGCACGCATACCCCCCCCCCCCCGCCCCGCCCCAGAAACCCAAAACAAAACCAGAAGAAAAAAGCAGAGAAATTTCGCGGCATAATAAAGACTCATTCCTAGCTCCCACCAGCCTTTTTGCTTCATTCCTGTCTTGAGGACCACAAGGCTGGCGACGGCCACACAGCGGACAGATGACGGAATGAATCTTCAGTTCTCTTGTTGTGTTTCTTTCCACGCGGGCCCCAGGGTTGCTAGGTCAGACTAACCTCCACGCCAAGGACGGACGGGCTGTAAGTCACCTTTGTTTGGAAAAGGCTCGGCCCCCGAGCCGCCCAGCCAGGCTGGAGGGGGTCTCGGTGGGCATGTGGGTTCTCGCTCATGAGGGCCACTGTGGTTGTCCCTTCTTCGACTCAACAACGCCCCGCCCCCCTTGATGCCCTCCTTCTAAAAGGTCACCTCCAGCCCTAGCTGGTTTGGCTCAGTGGCAACAGCATGGGCCTGTGGACTGAAGAGTCCTGGGTTCGATTCCAGCCAAGGGCACATGCCTGGGTTGCAGGCTCGATCCTTAGGAGGGCGCATGCAGGAGGCAGCTGATCAATGATTCTCTCTCATTGAGGTTTCTCTCTCCCCCTCCCTCCCTCTCTGAAATCAATAAAAAAAAATTTAAAATAAATAAAAGGTCAACTCCATGCAAAGGTCACATCTACTAAACTTTAACCATCCAAGCCCAGGCCTGTCATCTTTGCCACCCTGGTGCCTAGCACCTAGTGGGTGCTTATTAAATGCGTTGCCTTCCTGCCCGAACCCCGCCTTCTCCCGATCTTTCAGAAGATGCACACCACCCACGTGACACCTCCTCAGTCCATTCCTGTCTGATTAGCCCCGCACCCTCCTCGAAGCTCCTCTGGTGCAGGGTGTGGGCGCTGCCCCTCGGAGCCGGCCCTGTGCCTGGCCCATCGCGGGGCTCCCGGGGGCAGGGCTCAATGCGGAGCATCAAGTCCCTGCTCTGGGGCCTCGGAGCAAAGTCCGCTGTTGCTGTGTCAGCCCCTCCCCCACCCCAGGGGCCTCTGGATTTGAAGAACTCCAGTGACTAGTGAGAGAGGCACAGAGGACCAGGGGGAGGAGAGAAGCAGGCGTCACTTGGGAGGGATCCCGAGTCATTGCTGGGTCCTCTGGGCAGAACCCCTGACCGCCGTCTCCTTCCTCCAGGAGGACCTCAGCAGCCGTGACACCCCCACCCCCTCCGCGGACACGCCCAGCCCTGCCTCCCATCAGCTGGGCTGTGCCCATGTTTCTCTGAGACGTCCCCCCACCCAGATCCTGCTCCGCCCCAGCTTCTGAGGGTGTCCAAGGGCAGGGGCTCAAGCATTCGGCATCCACAGCCGACCTCTGCCTCCCTGGTGACCCCAGTGAGGTCCACGGGAGGGGGCGCTGCCAGGCAGCCAACACTGGGGACCTTGCTCACATCCCTCACGGGTGGGAGGGCGACCACCTGGGCCTCGGGGGGCCGTGGAGGAGGCCCCGGCTTCTCTGCAGCGATGCCAGTTACTGGAACCAGAGAGGGAATCAGAATAAAGAGGAGCCGGAGACAGCCACCCCCCCCCCCCCCCCAAGCGGTTTCCAGGCGACACGCAGGCTGTCGCGGTTGCTGTCATACAAACCCTTTTCCCGTAAGACGGCAGGTCCCACGGGAGAAGGGGTGAAGTGGAATATTTTATCAGCCATGTACACATGTAACAGAACCCGGCTGAAAGGCAGACCCGCGTTTCCCTGGATGGGGGGAAGGGGCGGGTGGAGAGGGCTGGCGGGTCAGCACGCGGCGGCCCAGGTTCCCCCTCCGTGTTGTCATCGAGGAGCGTGTCCCCAGAGGGCTGCAGTGAGGACAGCGTGTAAAAGGCACCTTGCTTTTGTATTTAGAAATAAAAACCCGACGTACATACCAAAGGTGAGGGAAGGAACGTATATAAAAACCACGCTGGATCGGGAGCCCTTTCCACATCCCCCCCCCCCGAGACAGGTCCTGCTCCCCACGTTTCCGGTGGGTCCAGGGTCCAAGTGCACTCTGCAGCAGGAGCAGGGCAGTGCGGTGCTTGGAGGCAGAAAGCCGGCTTCCCCCGGGGTCTGAAGAGGCAGGAGGCGGTCCAGGCACACGGAGTGGAAGGCACAGGCTCTGGTTCTCCCTCCCGGAAAGGCAGCCATTCTCTCGCCCTGAGCACCGTTATCCAAGGATCTAAAGAGCAAGTGACAATGAATGAGGACGATCTGGGACACACAGTGTGACAGTACCCACCTTCCCGACAGCCACGGGCCCACGTGCCCAGGGAAAGCCAAGGTGTGCTGTGAAGGAGGCTGGTTGGTGGGTGCTGCCCCGTCAGTTGTGCTGGGATGCGGCTAGGGTTAGAGGGGGAGTGGGGGGACCAGGCAGCCCCACGTGCTGTCCGGGAGGCAGGAGTGGGACATTCTCCTGGTGACCGCCTGTGCACGCATTTCTGAAGAATGGAGCACGGAAAGGCTGGGAGGCAAAGACCCAACACCCTCCAACAGCTCCCCCAGATGTTCAGGGTGGGGCTCCATTCAGAAGTTTGAGATGATTCAAGTTAAGCAAAGAGGGATGGAGAGAGAGAGAAGAGGAAAAGAGAGAGATGGGAAAGGCAAGGACCCATCTGGGCAGTGCATCACATTGAAATTGCCCCGCATTAAAAATTCACCAGCCAGTGAATTTTCAAGGGATTTGTAGTAATTAGATGACAAAATGCTGGCAAGTCTCAGGCTTGCCAAAGATGTTACTCAGGGGTCAAAGACTCGACACTTTCGGCTGGGTAATTTGTAAGTGTCAATCACTCGCAGCCATCAGAGAGAAGGGAGCAATCTAACGGCTGAATTCTAAGTAAGTCCAGGCGCAGACCTCAGCCCGCCGTCTGCGAGCAAACCCCAAGGCCCAGGCCACTCCGCTCGGGCTCAGACAGCAGCCGAGCCCGGCCTGTGGCTCCGAGCCCCACGGGCCAACCGAAGTTTCCCACTTCTTGTTTGATTTTATTCTTTAAGAAAGCAGTGCCTGGCCAAGAGTCATGACCCTCCTTGTTGGATGAGAAAGTTTCCTGCTGCCAGCGCCACTGAAGGGAGACATGGGGCGTTTGTGCAGGCGACTGATTTCACAGCCTCGATGCCCAGCCCCAGGACTCAGTCTTCTCATCTGTGAAGTGGGGATAAGATTCACCTTGCAGGGTTGTTCTGACTGTAGGAGGCAGGACCCGCTCTCTAACTACCTAACAGGTTTCTCCCATCAGGATCAATTCTACTTGCCTCTGCCCAGACGTTGTTCCGGGCTCACCTGCCCTCATGGAACAGTCTAGTTGGGGGAGGGAGGAGGAAGGAACAATAAACAAATAGAAAGCGTGTCAGAAGGTGGCAACGGCTAAGACAATGAGTGGACTTAGTGCAGGCTGGGAGGGAGGGCCGCCTGGATGGGCCGCATCTGAGTGGAGGCCGGGACACAAGGGCGGAGAACTAGACAGGACAGGCCTGCAGGGCACAGTGCGCAGGCCAGCGTGGCGGATTGTCACTGGGAGCACTATCCCAGGCCGGAGACTGGGGGACAAAGGCGGGCGGGACACGGAGGCTCTCGGCCCCTGAAGCTGGACTCCGCAGCCCCATCTGGACGGCGCCTGGTCGGAGCGGCTCCCAGAGCCCCGCTGGGGACCGGAAGCACCTGGAGGGCCCATCTGTGGCGTCTGGCCCGCCTGTGGGCCTGGCAGGCCCTGTGAGGGCCTCTCATTCCAGCTGCTCCGCTGCCTGAAAGCTGCCGAGGGACGAGGGGCCCGGAGGTAGTGATGCTGTCAGGATGGCGCTGCCCAGCACCTGGGTGGGCGGGAGACGCTCTCCAAGATGGTGGGCACAGAGGGGCCTTTCTTCCCCTCGCTGCTCCCACGTCAGGGTATTTTCTTGTAAGGGCACTGGCTTTGGAGTCAGACAGACCCCGGGGCCTGAAGCCTGCCTGCCGTTTCTGAGCTGTGTAACCCTGAGCAGCCACTACATGTCCCTGAGCCTCAGCTGCCGCATCTGGAAAATGGGCACAGGCGTCCCACACACAGGGCTACGGACAGGCATTAACAACGGGATCTTAGCCCAGGGGAGGCTCAGCAGACAGTCTTGATAAACGTGACATGACCCCCTCTGATGGCCACCGAGTGTCCCAATCGGAAGCATTCTGCGCAGAGCGGAGCCACAGGGAGGCGGGCCGCGAGGCTTAGGGGCGGGCCTCTGCTTTAAAACAGGAGCGGAAGGGGTCTCGGGTCTTGGGTCTCGGTACAGTTGGCTGCAGAGCGGGACCTACGTGCTGGGGGTACTCCTGCAGCTGGCGAAACTCCCGCTGGGCCGGGGAGGGCAGGGCTGTATCTGAGTCACTTTCCCTGGAGCTCTTCCTGGTTCAGCTTTGTTGTTGGGGGCAGCGCCCAGCCCAGCCCGCGTTGGGTGTATTTATTCCCTCACCCGCCTCCTTCCCCAGCCCGGGGAGCCTCGCTGCAGGTTTAACTGGGCTGCGGAACTGCTCAAGGGGAAAATGAGAACCTACCCAGTGTCCCCTGGGAGGCGGGGGCTGGGCCTCGGAGCTCTGAAGGCCACCCCGCCACCCCGCCACCCCGGGGGCGGCCAGAGAGGACTGGGAGGCCAGCCACCAGGGCACACACTTGAGATGCAAACAGAAATGAGCAGCAGCTGCAAGTGGGCCCGGCCATCCCCCAAGGCCCCGCCCCGCCCGAGTACTGCCCGTCTCCGCAGTTCAGCTGCGGGGTCTGGAGGTGCCCGGCGTCTGCTTCAGCATCGCTGCGACCGCAGAGAGTAGCTCAGGGAACAAAGATGAGCCACAGAGGCTGCCGTGTATGTGCCCTCACTACGTGCCCGGCACTGTGCGGAGGTGCGGGCCTGCTTCCTCCTGGATCCTCACAGGGACCCGGTGGCACGGCAGCCTGCCTGCTCTTCCTCAGCAGGGGTCCCGCTCCCTGCTCCACCTGCCAGCCCTTCCTCTCTGCCGGACGCTGTCACGTCTGGACACAGGCTTGTCTGTGACGGAGGCCGACGACTCCCTTACCTGCCGGGTCACAGAGCTCACAAGCAGCCCAGCACCCTGGCTTGTCCCCACCCGGCTGCCCCCAACTCAGATCACACGCCTTGGGGGGGAGGTGGTGGGGAAGAGCATGGCAGCCGGGCTCCACCTGACCCCCAGGACCTGGCCTCCTTCTTGGGGTGGGCCTGCCCCGGGGAACCCATCTTTCCTGGGTGTCTGCCTGGACCCCACAACCGTGGTCATGAGAGCCAGAGGGCTCTCAGCGGGTAGAGGGAACCTGCTCCCACCCCAGGGAGCTGGCTGCTGCCTGGGAGGGGACCCCACTCCCCAGGCTGTCCGGCGGCCCCTCAGGACCTCAGCCGTCTGCAGCTCAGCTGTGGGGTTTTCCAATTCTGGTCACGTCGTGCCCACACCTGCCCGTCCCCAGACCCAGTTTGGGGTGAAAGCCTTGCTTATTAGTCAATCTGGATCACACTTACTGTGAATTACCAGGCCTGATTGATATTCATGAGTGGATACATCTGAAACCTCACTCGGTGGCCACGTGACTCCCTGCCTCGGGGAGAAGGCGGTGAGGACACGAGATCTGAGCCGCCCACATGCAGCGGCGGCCCCCAGGCGGGACACTCAGCTTGGGGGAGCGGCCCCTGGCTGACAGCTGCCGTCCCCCGGTGGCCGGGACCAGGAGGTGCCAGCAGGACCTTCCGCTCTGGGTGGGTGACGGTCCTGTTTCTGGGGTTTGGGGCAGACTCCACAGGGGCCTGGGCCTGGCACAGGGCGGCGTTCAGTAAAGCGCGCCAGGGCTCCGAACCCACCCCCCGAGAGGAAGCAGGTGCAGAGCCTGGAGCCTGGAAAGCAGCATCCAGGCTGGGGGTTCTCAGGCCTGTGCGCTGGGCTGGAGGGCAGAGCTCCCCCTCCCTCCCCACAAGGGCCCGGTTTTCCCCTCCCTCCCCACAAGGGCCCCGTCTTGAGGGCCCAGTGGCTTGTCCGAAGCTGAGTCCCGGCCAAGACACAGGAAAGTACCTGACGGGCAACTCAGAGAATGCGAACACCCACTGCACCCTCCCTCCGAGGGCGGCTTTGCTGAGGGCTGGGAACACGTGCGTGTTCTTCTGGGTGGATCCCTACACGCTGGACAGGAGGGAGGGAGAAACTGGGCTCCCTTTCAGACAACAGAACTAGTTTGCGTTTCTCAAAGAAGAAAGAACGTACCTTCCCCCGCCCTCCCCCTAGAAATGCGGCTGCACCAGCTGAGAGCAGAAAAGTCTTAGGGATGGAGAGGAACCACGATGCAGAGAAATGCGACTAAATCCCAACTCTGAGTTCTTTTACTTTTTACAGAAAGGAGAGAAACACCCATTGGTTGCCTCCCTATGTGCCCTGAGTTCGTACCGAACCCGCAACCTGACTGGGATTCGAACCCCCACCTTCTGCAGGGGATGGCGCCCCAGCTCACCGAGCCACCCAGCCAGGACCCAAACTCTGATTTCTAAAGCCAAACGTTTCCCAGGGAAGACGGGTCTGAGGAGATGAGTCTTAGAAGCCGCCATGATTTGGCCCGGCTGTCGGAGGAGCTGAGCAGCTTTTAAGGGGGCGGGGGGGGGGGGAGGGGGGAGGCAATGAGCACAGGACCTTCCAGCAGGCGGGAATCAGCCTGGTGGTCCATCCCACCTGGGCCACCTGCCCGGCTGGAACGTCCCTGGTCTTGGCAATGAAGCGTCTCTGAATGCCTGTCTCTAGACAAGCTGGGCTCCAGCAAACAGTCGGTGCCCCCTCATCACCCCGTCCACTCACAGCCAGGCCTGCGGGCGGCCGCTCCTGCTGAACTTGGGCTCTGCCACGTGACTTGCTTTGGCCAACAGGGCAGGTAGTGAGCACGTTTCTGTGAACGCAACATGACCCCCGTTCCTTTGGGGAGTTCCCTACAACCGCCATCTGAGACCGGGGCCATAAGCTCTTCTTGGGCTAAGAATCCTCGGGAGCTTGATGGGTCCCTTCCCCCCAGAAACCAAGACAAAGAAAGATCCGTGGAAGCGTCTGTGTGGGCCTTTGGATGCTGCTCCCCCGGGGTTCCGTTCTCGTTTACCTCTAAAGGCAGAAATCGGCACAGACTGACCTAGAAAGCGACCCAGACGGCCAGGCAGCGCCCCTAGGCCGCAGGCCTGCCTACCTTCCGACCGTCCCAGGAGAAGTCAGCCTCCTCATTTTAACCGCTGACATCTGGGTCTGAAACGCTCTAACCAACACAGCGTCTCCGCAGGCCCCTGGCCGCTGCCCCTGGCTTTGGAGTGGCTGGGGCTCCGGCTGGGCACCAGATGAAGGAGCTGGCTTGCACTTTGGGGTCCACAAGACACCTTGGGGCTTGAAACTGTTGCAGTGAGATGCTTATCCTATGAGCTGGGCATCCGAATCCACGAGTAGAAATACTGAAGGGGGGGGGTAAGGGCTTGAGGTTCAACCCACTTGGCCCCCATCCCAGCTCCTCTGGGGCAGTCAGAACCACAACCGGAACCAGGGTGTCCAGCGTGTGCTGCGTGGCTCACCACCTCCCTGCAAAGCCCAGGGGCGGAGAGGAAGCCTGACTGGTGCTCTGGCCGGTGGAGGTGCCCGGAGGGAAGGGGCCTTCCTCCGAGGTGTTCCTGGAACGTCGGCCTTGGCGCTCACCTCACCTCACCTGTGCAGCGAGGGGGCTGGCTCCACCTGTGACTCAGCTGAGACAGCGGAGCTCATGACTGGGAGAGGGCTCTGCAAAGAGCAGGGTGATGCGCAGACATGGGGGGGTGGGGGATGGGGGCAGCGGTATCGCCTGGAATCTTTTTGGGGACCAGAAGGGGGGCTCCTGACAGTTCCCAGGGAAGGTGGGGGCAGCTGCCACCGGAAATCGGCACAACAGAAAAAAGCCTGTGCTGGCCTCGCCCAAGGACGGGGCGCTGCGGTCCCAGGGGGTCATTTTCATAAAAGCTGCCATTAGGGGAAGCGGGTTTATTAGGGAGCTGGAGGGACGCAGCCCTGGCTTCTGGCGATACTGACTGAACTGCAGGGCTTGGGTTCGGGGCTGGAGCACTGTGGCCTCCCATGGGAGTGGGGGATACTCCTTGATGTTGGGGGGGGGGGCAAGACAGTGAACGCTGGTACAGTGCTCACAGCCCACTCATTTAATCCTCACATCCCGTGAGCTGGGGCTGCTGGTGCTCAGTTCACAGGTGGGGACACTGAGGCTCTCAGAGGTCAAGGAGCTGATCAAGGTCACGCTGCTGGTAAGTGGCAGAGCGGGGATCAAAGCCCAGGGGCCTGGGTCTGGAGGTGGAGGGTGAAGGGCACACAGAGGAGAGTTCGGCCACGGCGTGACCTAGTCGAAGCCACTCGCCCTCTCTGGTCTGACCTCTGAGCTGCCAAGTCAGTGGGGTTCACCTCAGGTCCCGGCAAACTTGATGTGAAGGGCCAGCTGGTCAATACTCTGACTTGTGGCCACACAGCTGCTGCCGCCGCGGCGGGAAGACAGCCCTGAACAGGACCAGGCCAATGGGCGTGGCTTGTGCTAATAAAACGTCATTTACACGAACAGGCGGCGGCTGGGCCGTAGCTTGCCAATGCCTGGTTTGGACATTCAGGTCCCTTCTTTACCACTTATATCAGGATCTTAGTAACTTCCTTCACACCACTGCACAATAGGCTCAGCCACCCCGTGGGACGCACGCACCAGGCCTTACTGGGCTCCACAGCTCTGAGTCCCTGCGTCCCAGGGCCGCCCCATGCTGAGCCGCACACCCAGACAGGGACTGACGGCATTTGATAAGTAACCGCCGGCTGGGGGCCAGGCTCTGCACTGCCCCTGCCCGGAGACAGGAGAGCAGGAGATGAACCCATGGAGCCGGGTGGCAGCCCCTGTGTGGTGCCCCCTGGGGAATGTGCCTCTCTGAGCTCCACGGCTCCCTGCCCACAGCTGCTGGGAGGGTGACGTGGTTCGTGCCTTCATCTACGCTGGCCAGCACCTCCCTCCCACCAGGCAGGGCTCGGCTGGGGTTCACAATTGGGAGGACAGACATGAAACACAGAGCAACATTCCCGCTGGCACAGGGGCCGAGGAGGAGCCAGGTGTCCGAGGGCATCTAACGGGCCCGGGCTTGTCTGCTCAGGGCTCGCAAAGGTCACCTATGGGAAGGTGTCTATCTCAACTCCTGGGGCAATACGGGGGACAAATGACCATCCAGCACCTGTCCCCTCATCCTTTAGTGCTAACACTGCTGGAAAAGCCTCCTTATTATGAGTGACGCTCAGCAGGGAAGCGGGTGGAGAACCCGAGGGGCATTTCCCGGGAAGGAGTGTGCCCCGCTTCTGCAAGGCGCACCAAAGGGTTAAAGTCATTTTCATTAAAATTTAAATTTCAGCAGGCGCTCGCGTCCTTTGAACGTTTGACTGGCAACCATTTCATATTTCAATCTCGGCAGAACAAATTGAATTAGATGTTGAGACCGAGCTCGGCTCTGCTCAGCAAAGCCTGCGTGCGCGGCGGGCACTAATCCTCTCCGAAGGCTGTGGCCACGAAAGACAAACCGGCCAAGGAGGCGGCGAGAGGAAAGGAGGCCGCTGGAGGCTGTCCTCGGCCTGATCGGGGGTCTCCAGGCCTGGGGAACGGGCCAGCGTCTCTAACCCTATACCCCAGGTGCCCACCAGTGCCTCGCACACAGGGGCACCTGCTGAGTGTCGAGTGGAGAGTGGATGGATGGACACCTGGGGTGAGGATCAGCAGGTGGCCCTTCCCGCCCCGCCTTTCTGAGAAGCCACAGGTGCCTGGCGCCCTCCCGGATTTGAGGTGCTTCCACGGGAACCTGGGCTCACTGTGGTCTCCTGCTCCTTCCCTCAGGCCCTGCCCCGAGTGCAGGCCGCTGGAGGATGCCAGCTTGTGTTGCCCAGGAGGAAGGAGGAAGGCCTCCCCTGTACACCCAGACACCACCCTACGGCCGTGGGCCTTTGCCAGTGTCAGCGACCCCACTGAACCCCGTGATCCTGGCTCACCTCTCCTCTGCTCTCCCGGGAGCCCGCTGCACTCTTCCCCCCACCCCCCAGCATTCTCTCCACAGCTCTGTCCCGACCAGGGGGTGCAGCACCCCTCTGCCAGGGGGACGAGCCTGCTGCCTGCCCCGACACCAGCCTACACAGGAATTGGGGCCCGGGTGGCACTCCTTTCCTGTGCCTTCCTTTCTCCCAGACCTTCCGGTTGCCGGGACCACCGAGGTCCCATCATCACTTCACACTCGACAGAGCCCCTTCCCGAAGCTCTCTGGTGCCCACCTCCCTGGGGACTGTCTGTCGCTGGAGTTCCCCCAGGTCACCCTGCACTGACGATGCTTTTCTCCTAACAGGCGGCCCCGCTTCCCAAAGCGGTGAGACGGGCACCTCCTGTGGGCCGGGCCCAGTACTGACCTGGTTTTACTTTATTATGGCCTCGCTAGCTACACCTTCCTTCACTCCAGAATAATAATAACGACAATAATGAGGAGGCTAGCCAGGCCCCACCCCGCCCCACGCCGTTCCCTGCCCCAGCAGGCTGTGCGGGGACAGCTGGAATCTGAACCAGGGATCGGCAATCCCCAGCCCTGTCCCTTCCCTCTGACAAAACATCTGCTTTAACAGAGAGGAACTGCCAACCCTGGGTGCTTACCCAGGAGGACCCACGGGCCCTGCACAGAGCAGTGGGAAGAACGGGCAGACCCCAGGCCTGTCACCCGAGACCCTCGGTGGCTGGGGAGTCTGGTCACCACGCGTCTAGCCTGGGGAGGTTTATCATCGACCCCACCACAGCTCCCGCCCGAAGGCTGTGGTCCCCTCTGTGCCAGCGGGGACGGGCCACGCTGGGCACCGGGGTGCGTTTCACAGGGCCCAGCTCCAGGCTCTGCAGTGATAAGCTGGGGCTGCTCAGCCTGGCAGGGTAGCGGGTCCGGGGAGCGCAGCGTGGGTCCCAGGCCACTCTGAGAACTGGGTGAAGACTAAGCCCCTACGATGCACAGAAAGGCGGAGGTTCTTAGACTCTCACGTGGAGCCCCACCCGCAGGCCCCACGTTATGCAGTAAACAAGAGTCATAGTTCGAGCAGCGATGGCTTTAGTCCCAGTGCCATCTCCGAGGTGGGTCTACAGCCGCGCTTCACAGAGAAAGATGCTGAGGGCCAGCAGGGACCTCGGTGGTCTGCAGTGACATAGCTGGGGACGGCCAGGCCGATTCAGACCCAGGTGGCACGGCTGCAGCTCTTTCCTCTCCACTATCCTGCGTCCTGGTAAGTGCTGGGCACAGGCCTCCTCGCGGGGGAGGCTGGTCTCTGGGCTGGAGGTGTGAGCAGTGGGCACTGCTTACTGGGCTGGGCACCTGGATGCATTTCACAGGCCCAGCTGGGCCCAACCCATGAGACTGGCCACGAGGTCAGCAGGGCCTGCAGTCCCAGGTGACGAGGATGGGGCAGGACGGAGGCGGTCCCAGGCTGTGAGCAGCCCCTTGGACAGACAGACAGACGGACAGACGCAGGCAGGACTGCAGCTCAGCAGCCCTGGAGGGAGAGCGAGGGTGGAAGCACTATGCCTGGCGCCTTCCATGGGTTACCCCAGCCTTTCCTTCTCACTAAAGCCCCGAGTGGGAACCAGTCAGTGAGGAGGCTGAGCCAGGAGGTGAGGTAACGGCCGGTTCCCAGATCCATGGGGTGCCTGGGTCCTGGCTCCCATGAGCTGGGGCCCTCCGTGCCCTGACCTTCCTGCCGGTGGGATGAGACCCTGCGGCGTCTCGGGACCTCGGAGAAGTCCTGTGAGCGCAGCCAACAGCTGGGCCGGCCCTCCTGCAGGCCCAGAGCGGCTCAGGACCCAGGGCTCCGGCAGGCGGCCGTCATCCCCTCTGACCTTGGACCAGGGGAGCGGGGGCTGCCTGCTGCTCCCACCCCGGGCGGCGCACCAGGCCCCCGGCCCCCGTGGCAGGACGCAGCGGCGGAGCGGCTGTCCCGTCCTCAGGGCCCTGCAGCCACGTACCCTCTCGGTGCCAGCTCACAGCTGAAGGGCTCGCTCCTCACTGTCGTTCTCACTGTCTTCCAGCTGCTCCAGGATCTCGTCCAACACCACAGACCGCTTTTTCTTCGGGGGCTCTGTGGGCGCCCAGATGGCAAGAGAGGAGAAAAGAACAGCCGAGGGGGTTGGAGGCAGGCAGAGGGCGATGGCAGGGAGGGAGGGGGATGGGGACGAGGAATGGGAACGCAAGGGAAATGGGACGTGGTGAGAGGGGAGACACAGAATAAGATGGGAGGCGGGAGAAAGCATGGAAGGGGAGGCATGAGAGAGAGGAGTCCGGGGGAAGCGAGGAGAGAGGGAGAGAGGGAGAGAGGGAGAGAGGGAGAGAGGGAGAGAGGGAGAGAGGGAGAGAGGGAGAGAGGGAGAGAGGGAGAGGGAGAGGGAGAGAGAGAGAGAGAGAGAGAGGGAGAGAGAGAGAGATTGTGGGTTAGTCTCCAGCTTCGCCGTGGGGAGCTGCCTCTTTCTGGCCCAGAAACTCTCCACTCTGGGGCCAACCCCTCCCACAGAGGAAAGGGTCCCATTTGAAGGGGAGGGAGGCGACCCCTCCAGCAGGTCAGAGGTTAAGGCCTCTCTGCCTGGTGTGGGGCCTTGAAAACCCTCAGGGAGGCAGCCCAGCCAGGGCAAGGGTTGAGGAAACAGTGGTAGCTGCGGTGTCCCTGGAGGCCGCAGGCTCGTAACCGAACAGCAGGCGGCTAGCATCCGGTAGGTGCCGAACAAACACACGCTCAAGGGTTCCCGAGGAGGCACGGAGGGAATAACCATTGGGGTGGAGGCTTTAGAGAGGATGGGTGATGTGACCTGGGTTTTGAAGGATGCAGAAGAGTTCTCTGAGGGGAGGGGGAAGGGGGTGCAGATGTGCAGCAGGAACATATGAAAGGCATGGCGGGCTCAGCAAAATATATGCCCTCTGGGCCCCAAATGCTATTGACTGAGTACCTACTATGTGCTACGACTCCTCTTTTCAACAATCCCGCAGGTAGGTATTATTACTGCCTCTCACAGGCGAGGGAACTGAGCCACAGACAGGAATGGAACCCAAGCCCACCAAAGCCATCTTTCCACTTTTCATGAAAGCCTCCGTGGATGGCAGACACCAGGGAGACGAAGGGAGGCAGAAGGCATGCTGGTCCCCTTGGCCCTCCAGGAAGGAAACGGAGTGGGGGGAGTTGGGCTCGGGCCTGCCACGTCCCCTCCTCAGAGAGGACTCCCCTGACCACTGTCTCTGACAGGACCCCCTGCCCTCAGCCCGTCTGTACTTCTCCCTGCAGCAGCATATCTGTGTGTGGGACACTGTTCCGTCCATTGTGTCCTCTGCCTTAGCACACTGCCTGGCCTCGTGAGGGCTCATTAATATTTGACGAGTGAGGGGATGAGCAAAGGGAGGGGACAAGGCGAGCTGCCCCCTTGGCGAGGGTGAGGAAGGTGAGGGAGGCTGCACCCCCCCCCCCCCGTCTGTCCGGGGAGCCTCAAGGCCTGGCAGCTGTATCCATCATTGTTAGTCATGAGAAGAGACGGGACAGAATGGGCTGGGCGGGCGGCAGCCCACGGCTCAGACACCCGCTTCCGTTCCTGCTCCCTCCTCAATGCTCCTGGCTTCCTGTAATCGCCAGGCTCTGGAGGGGCACCATGGCCTCTGGAAAGGAATCTGTGGGCAGGTAATAGGAGCCGGGGATGGAAGGGCCGCAAAACAGGGCTGCGGCCTGTCATGGACACCCCCTTACAGCGACTGACAATGGGAGTGGCAGTGGGGTGGGCTGGGTCTGTCTTATGGGCCCAGCACACAGTAGGTGCTCTGTGATCATTTGCTGAATAAAAGAATAAATGGCTAAAATTAAAACTGCTAATGTCGGGATAGCCATAAAACAAACCAGCGGCTGGGCAGGGATGTCACCTGGCTGGCGACACTGAGGCCCAGAGGGAGGGCCGCAGCCGGAGAGGAAATACACACAGGATGGGCACTTTACAAGCAGCATCTCACCCCAGTTCCACCAGCACCCGCTTCAGGAGTGGGCGCCATCAGCCCGTTTCCCAGGTGGGAAGACAGAAGCGTAGACACCAGCATACCCCGAGCCCCACAGCGACCACGCGGCAGCCTCGGTGTCCGAACTGCACCCCACACCTGAGGGCAGGGGCAGGGCCAAGGTCCCACAGGACCCCGTGAGAGGGCATGTGGTCGCCACGCCTGGCTTTAGAATGAGGCGCATGTGGCTTTAGCACTTCCAGGTTGTGTGATTCGGGCAGGGCATGCTCGCTGTCCGAGATTCAATCCCTCATGTTTACAAGGGGGGAAAGGGCGAGTCCTCCATCCCTGCCCTCCTCGGCGGCCACCCTCTCTCTGCCGACCCCAGGCCTCCCTGACCGTCTGGTGCAGGCCAGGGGTCCTCCTTCCCGCGAACACCTCTCAGAGCACTGCTCAGTAGCTCGGGCGCTGATGCCACAGCCCTACTCAGCCCTTCCATGCCTCAGTTTCCCCATCTGCAAAATGGGCACACTATTAATAACTACCCCTCATGGGTTGTTGGGAAGATTAAAGGAGTGAAAAGAGAAATGCCGGCACCTGGGAGGGTCCTGATGATGCTGAGACCAGTGTCTTTGTCACTTGTTATCCCCGTGAGAGGCGTGGGTGTTCCATGTCTCTCTCCCATCAGGCCGACAGCGGGGACTGTCATAGGAAGGCTAGTACATCAAGGCCAAAGGAGGCACGACCCACACTGCCTCCTCTCCCCCAGTTGGGAAATGGAGGCCGAGGGGTGCCCACTGACCGCTGTGCGGTGAAGGGCTTGGGAGGCAGGCCGGCTGAGGTCCAGGCCCGTCACCTCATGGCTCAGTGACCTTGGGCAAGTCACCTCCGCTCCCTGGGTCTGTGCACTGGGGGTGAAAACAGGACCCACCTCCCAGGGGGGCTGCGAGGGCCAGTGCGTGGGTCTGGGCTCACGCCAGGCACATCCTTACAGCATCCTCTCGTGGGCCTGGCATCTCTGGCTCAGGTCAGGCGCCCAGGTGGCCCCAGAAGACACATCAGACCCTGAATTCCCACCCAGCAGCCCCCGCGGGCCCTGCCGCGCGCGGAGCACCTGCTGGCCGGGACAGCTGCAGAAATCCCACTTCCCTGCCATCAAAGCCTCAGTGGGTTTTCACCAAACACACACAATGCAGAACCGGGAAAAGGTGTAAAATAAATACACGCAACAAGCTGCGTTCCTTTCAGTATCACAGCTGCACCCGAAGATAAACAACACGCGAATGTCGCCCAACATCCACACCCGAGAAATTAACTTGACAAAAAGCTCAGCCGGCCCCCAACAGCCCCCCCAGCCCTGCCCCCTCTCCCCCCTCCAACCACCATTCTGCATTTCTGGAGTTCCCATCTAATGATTTTATTTTTCAATTAATTCCTTGACAGAATGCCAGCCCGTGTCTCTCTGCCGTCCCTGGCTGGCGCGGGCGCCCTGCATGGAAGGCACAGGCGGGCAGAGAGAAAGGCGCAAGGGGGTGGGCGGGGAGCTGTCGGGAGGACAAGAGAACGCGCTTCGTGGGGTTTTGTTTCGGAGGCAGCACGTTGAGGAAAGGCAAGTGGGGAGAAGGCATCTGAGCGGCACCGGGGGCCAGGCAGCGGGAACAGCGGGTAGGGGAGGGCCTGCGTGCCAGCTGGAGCCGGGCTGCGGGCTGTACGCCTGCTGCTCCCGGCTCCCAGCTGGGCGGCCCGTGCCAGGGGCCGCGCCTCTCTGGGCTCAGTCTGCAGTTACTGCACAGCACCCAGCGCCGAGGGTGCTTAGAGCATTAGAAGGGCTAGCACACAGTAGGCGCTCCATAAAGGCTAGCCTGCTTACTGTCGCTGATGGAAGCTGCTCCTGTCACTCCCCGTCTCTGTGAACCTTGGGCCGGTGCCGAGGCTTCGGGGCCCCCTCCTGGGGCGACCCACCCACAGCATCAGCAAGCAGCCCTGGGCACGTCAGTGGTCCCCACCTTGAGAGCCAGGAGCTGTCCCAGGCCACGGGCCACATGGGCCTGGAGACTGAAGGGAGCTAAACTCCACACCTCACTGTTCCTCTCTGTCGAGTGGGTACAGTCTGCTCTCCTGATCTCACGGGGGGCTGTGGGGTTCCTGCCGGCCGGCATTCACAGCAAGTACTCACTGAGCATCTACTCTGCCGGGCCTGGTGCTGGGGACACAGCACCAAGAAAACCCCAACGGGTATGCTGACCCACCGGCCTGGAAGCCATGCTGGGCCCCGGGGGGCAGAGCCGGAGCCCCCGCTTGCCTCTGAATTCCAGGGTCTGTCTGCAGAGGGCACGGTGCCCACTGCGGGGAGTCGATGACATCAGGCGAGACAGCACGCAGAGGTGCCGGGTAGCAAACGCTAGAAGCAAGGACACCCAGAGGGGAGCGGAGCCCAGTCAGCTGAGGACCCTGCAGACTCAGTGGGTGCTGCAGGCTGAGCAGGAGGAGCTGGCGCCAGCCGAGCGAGCGCCTGCGTCCTGGGTCCTGGGTCGGAGCTCTTCAGGCTCCAGAAAACCCTGAGCTGGGATATTCTTGTCCCATTGGTCAGGTGTGGAGGCAGCCCTCTGGGGCTTTGGGGAAGGCACGTGACCACTCCCAAGAGGGGCCTTGAACTTGGATCCACAGTGATACCCATGGTCCCAGGCTCAGCTGCCGGCCCCATCGTGGCGACCCTCGCCCAACCCTCAGCCGGCAGAGAGCCAGGGGAGTGTCCAGGTGACAGTGAGTCGTTGCAGAGGAAAAGAGAAAAGGGAGCTGCCAGGTTGGAAAGCACCCCACTCCCTGCCGCAGGCCTGGAGGGATCCTTCAATTCCGAGGGGCTTGGTCGGCATGAGCCCCCTGTCCCCCTCTCCGGGCACAGGCCCTGGGTTGGGGTAGAGGGGAAAGGAAGGGAACAGTACCGGTGCCTCACAGGCCTGACGTGGGATGATGTCTGTACCAGGACCTGTGAGTGCAAAGGCCTGAAGGGCCAGGCGGACACGTGCTGCAGTCGGTGGTCCAGGTGGGTGACTACAGGGAGGGCTGCCGGCTGTGGCAAAAGCAAAAGCCGCGCACCTCGGCCCCCGCTGCTCACTGGGATGCAGGACCAGGTGGTCAGATCCGTTTTTCAAGAGAAGCCAGAATCTCAAATTTCAGGCCAAACCTGATAGCAAAAGAGTGGTGATTTAAAAAACAAAACACACCATTTGTTTCCATGTCTTGTAGGCAAGACAAAGATCTGCGGCTGATCTTAGTGGAGGGCTCGCCCACGCAGCCTGACTCTCTCTCTCCTCTGCCTGCAGGGCCCCCCTGGCTTTGCCTGTGATCACGGAGCAGTAATAACCTCCTCGCCTGTGTGTTTTCCTGCGGTTTCTCGGCCGGGGCCAGCCTCGAGTCCAGAACAAACCTGGCCGCCCCCTGCTGCCAGCCAACCCTGGAGGGAAGCCCACCACCTCCCGCCCCTGCCCCCAGCGCTCTGGTCCCCAGGCCCCGGGCCTCGTCCAATCCGAGCCCAGCCCCTGCCCCTCCCAAGTCGCTCTGAAATTCTCCTTCTGTCAGTTTAATTCCGTGATGGATGAGGAAGAGCAGGAGAAATGGCCCGCACAGCTGGCTTCCCCGTTAGCCCTAGCAGGGAATCCTGGCCTGGCTGGCGACGGCTGAGTGAAATGTTTGCGGAACGCAGAGAACACAAGTCAATAACAATTTAGCTGGATTGGGAGCAAGTACCTTCCCGCACGGACAGCCGCTCCCAGGGGAAGGGGCCAGGAGTGTGCAGGATATTGCCAAGCGCTTGGAAATATTTCCAAAACACCACTCAAAGGGGCTCGGGGCGTGGGGGGCGGATGGGAGACGGGAGGACACCTGCCCGGCCTGCTCAGCCTCCCAGCACCTCTGCAGGGAGGAGCATTCGGCCTTGGGAGCGTGGCTCCCGCCCCTCGGCCAGACGCTCGCACCCTTGCTAGCAGCTGCTACCTAGGAGCTGCCTTGACCAAAACAATCCCCGCTTCTTCATTTTTCTTCTCTCCACTCTGCCTCCACCAGCTGGGGTGGCTGGGGCGTGTGAGAAAAACGGGTCTCCAGGCCAATTTCTACCTCTCTCTTGGGGCCGCCTCCCAGCACAGAGGGGAGGGGGGCGGGGGGGGGGGAGCGAGGGAGAACAAAACATACTCCTCTGGACAGGGAAGGGCACCCACCTCCACACCAGGGATACCACACCTCCCGCAGGCCCCCACCCCGCCTAGTGGCCTCTTCCCCCCCCAACAACCCCCCCCCCCCAGGCCCTCCGTGACAACTGGGACAGTTCCCCTCACCTGCCACCGAGAAGCCTGAAGGAGGGAACAGAACCACCCGAGTGGAGGGATGAAGCTGAGGCCAGGGGAGCTTACGGACCCGCCTGCCTCCAGGGAGCTGCAAAGACCCTGGCAAAGGGGCCTTCTGAAGGTACAACCTGTGACTTCAGCCATGTGCTTGAACTCTCCTGACTGTGACTCAAAGCCCGACGATTGCTTTCACGGCCGAGATCAAGGAGGCGCATTTGCAGGGGCTGGCGTGGGGATAACAGGCTCCCCTGGCCCCAGTCTTTTGAAAATATGCCATCTTATGAGGGATTAAGTTATGGGGGGGGGGGGGAGACTGATGGAGGCTTTAACTATCATCTGTGTGCCGATGGCTTCCAAGTTTATATCCCAGCCCAGACTTCGCCCCTGAGCTCTGGACTCGTAGATCTATCTGCTTGACATCTCACGGGGAGCCCTAACAGGTATCTCAAACCCAGTGTCCGGGCCTTGCCTCCATACCGCCGCTTCCCAGCCTCCCAGCCTCCCAGCCTCCCAGCCTCCCGCGGCACCACCATCCTCTGAGCGGTTTAGAGCAAAGGGCTCTGTCCCTGCCTCAGTTTCCCTCCGGACTTCCAGGAGCAAGTCTGCTGGCTCTACCTCCATCACAGTGCTCAACCCACCTGTTTCCTTCCACCCTCGTCTCTGCCCAGGCCACCCCCTCGCTTGCTGGAATGACTACCGTGGGCCCCTTCCTGCATTCTCGTCCCCCCACAATGCATGCCCCACGCAGCAGTGAGGATGAGGGCCGGCAGTAAGTCAAGCACACACTCCCCTCCTTCAATCGTTGAGAGACTCCCCCTGTATCTTAGTAAAAGCCAGGCTCCCTACCACACCCACAGGCCCCACAAGGGAGCCCTGCTTGTTCCATCCGCTCCCCACTCTGGCCACAAGGGCCTGCTAGGAACACGCTCCTGCCCCAGGGCCTTTGCACCTGCAGGACTGCCGCCTGGGCCATCTTCCCCCAGATCTTTGGCTGGCTGGCTCCTGCACATCAGGTGAGGATGCTGACCCCTCAGGCAGACTTTTCCCAACCACCGTACTGGACGGCTCCTCCCAGTCCGCACCGAGGGCACAGTATGCTGTCCTTCCTGACTCCCTCCCACGGCTTGCTATCCTCAGGACTGTGCTGTTATTAACTTTTCCCTTTTATCATCTGTCTCTCCCACTCAAATAGCCCATGTTCACTGTTCTGTCCCCCGTGCAGGGAGGGCCTGATAATCGGTGACAGGGAAGAACTGAGTGAAGGAAGGAATGGAAATGGAGGGAGAAGCAAGCGACGGGGCCTCCTTCCCAGGAAAGCAGAGCAATCCATGGTGGGGGGGCCAAAGGTGTGGTTACGGGGCCTTCAGAATTGTCGGCTCTCTGGGAACAGGCAGGTAGTGGTGGAGGAATTAGCCACTGGCAGCTTTTGGCTAAAATAAAAGCAGCCGTTGCATGAGGCTTAGGGGCTGTAGATTTTTTCTGGAAAGGGTGAGGCAGTATTTTAGGTTTTGGGGCCATGACTCTGCTCTGCCCTCGCAGCGTGAGAACGCAGCCAAAGACACATGCGTGCGCACGGACATGGCTGCGCACCAAAAAACTTGACTTACAAACACAGGCTGCAGCTGCGGTCTGCAACCACTGCCCGACCTGGACTGGGAGCCCAGGACCATTAGGGACTGGGAACTCCAGGGCTAGAGGGAGGACTGAGAGAGGGTTATGGGTTCTGTAGTGCAGAGCGGTGTGCCCGCAGGCAACTCACTAGACCTCTCCGGGCCTCCGTGTGCACCTCAGACAAATGGGAGCAGCACCCTCTCCAGGGAGCTGTGAGGCCACAAGGAAACCATTTGGCACTGCCCCCCGCACATGGTAGGTCCCCGACAAAGCTCTCTCCCCCATTCTCTTTCGCCTGACTTGATCTTCAATAAGAAGTCACATGATTGCTCTTTGCAGACAGGTGGTGTTCCCAGGCTCAAGGTTAGGCATATCTGGCTTCTGACCAGCAGGGCTCCAGTGCTCGCACTCACCTGGCTAACCATGGGGCCCGGAGCACACGGTCCAGCCTTTCTGAGCCCCGGGAACCCCTACCTGTGGGGGATGGCGGAGCTGAGCTGAGCTGGCAGTGGCACTGTCCCTCATCCGTATTCTATGCTCAACTAGAACAGGCCATTCTGATGCCTAGGTTCTTATTTATGCTCGTTTACTCACAAACAGTGACACCAGACAATCATGCATGTGAGCACAGAGCAGCAGGAAGAGGAGGTGAAGGTGTGATGGGGCGGAGAGGAAAAGGGGTGTCAGGGACGTGTAGAAGCTGACCCTCTGGCTGAGCCCTGAAGGCATGGGGCTGGGGGCCGGGCTGACGGGACAGGGCTCCCGGCTGGGAGGGCAGCTGTGTGCTAGAGGCCAGTGACTGACGGGACAGCACCCCATCTAGGCTGGGCCTGGCTCGGGCGGGTGGGGACGGGCTGCTGCCAGCCACTTGCCATGCGGGTCATGTCTGCACTCGCGGCTCCGGAGGTGAAAGGTGCCGCGCTAACCACAGCCCATCAGCCCTCCCAGCTGGAATAAGACCACGCGGGAGCGGAGCCGTGCTCCCGGCCAAATAAAAGCCTGCTCTGCCTGCGCCTCCCTGGCTGTGCCCGTTTGAAAACAGAGGGTTCTGCGGGCGGACTGCTTCTGTGCCATTATATTCTCGGCGCGCGCGCAGGTACCGCGGCCTGCCAGGCCCTGAAAGCCCCTCAATGCTGCGACCCTGCTGGTTCGTAACACGCTCGGGAAGAAAAGGACACAGCAGCCGCCTCTTTCCTTTCTTCCCTCCCTGCTCGCTCTTTCCACCCTCCCACACGCCAGGCTCCGAACTGCACTTCACCTTCACCTGCCGGGCCGAGCCAGAAAGGAGAAGGCGGATGCTGGGATGCTGGGCTGGGAAGGGAGGAGGGGGCAGGACCGGGAGAGGGAGGACGATCCCGTGCAGAGCGGCCGTCTTACTATTCTGGTCCGTTCCCGAAAGCACCTGCCTGATGTCCAGGTCTTTGCCTGGTCAGGGCAACTTTTCAAATGACTTTCAAAGACCTGCTCTTTGCTGTTCAATTTCATGGGTATTTTGTAAGCATCAACTGGTAAGCGAAAAGACGACCCCGCCCTTGTCCAGGGACAATGGATAGAACGAAGGCGTCCACCTGGAGGGTGTGGGGAGTACAGGGGGCCTAAAACCAAACTAGCTTCTTTCTGCTGGCAGCAGGGGACCCCAGAGAGACAGCGAGCACCAGATCCAGCATGTTTACTTCCCACAACTGCGCTGAGAGCCAAGATGTTGGGAACACTCCTCTTCGTCACTACTGTACACTAACAGCGCCTCCTACGTGCCACACTCAGGACTATGCTACCGTGTACTAACAGCGCCAACTACGTGCCACACTCAGGGCTATGCTGTGTACTAACAGTGCCTACTACGTGCCACACTCAGGGCTATGCTACTGTGTACTAACAGCGCCAACTATGTGCCACACTCAGGGCTATGCTACTGTGTACTAACAGCACCTACTACGTGCCACACTCAGGGCTATGCTACTGTGTACTAACAGCACCTACTACGTGCCACACTCAGGGCTATGCTACTGTGTACTAACAGCGCCTACTACGTGCCACACTCAGGGCTATGCTACTGTGTACTAACAGCGCCTCCTACGTGCCACACTCAGGACTATGCTACTGTGTACTAACAGCGCCTACTACGTGCCACACTCAGGGCTATGCTACTGTGTACTAACAGCGCCTACTACGTGCCACACTCAGGGCTATGCTACTGTGTACTAACAGCGCCTCCTACGTGCCACACTCAGGGCTATGCTACTGTGTACTAACAGCGCCTCCTACGTGCCACACTCAGGGCTATGCTACTGTGTACTAACAGCGCCTACTACGTGCCACACTCAGGGATATGCTGTGTACTAACAGAGCCTACTACGTGTCACACTCAGGGCTATCCTACTGTGTACTAACAGAGCCTACTATGTGACACACTCAGGGCTATGCTACTGTGTACTAACAGCGCCTCCTACGTGCCACACTCAGGGCTATGCTGTGTACTAACAGCGCCTACTACGTGCCACACTCAGGGCTATGCTGTGTACTAACAGCGCCTCCTATGTGCCACACTCAGGGCTATGCTACTGTGTTCTAACAGCGCCTACTACGTGTCACACTCAGGGCTATCCTACTGTGTACTAACAGAGCCTACTATGTGACACACTCAGGGCTATGCTACTGTGTACTAACAGCGCCTCCTACGTGCCACACTCAGGGCTATGCTACTGTGTTCTAACAGCGCCTCCTACGTGCCACACTCAGGGCTATGCTACTGTGTACTAACAGCGCCTCCTATGTGCCACACTCAGGGCTATGCTACCGTATACTAACAGAGCATTCCTCCTTGGCCTGGACCAACCAGAGTGCAAGAATGAGGGAACTGTTTTTGAGCCCAGAGGAGGAGGCAGGATGCATAGTGTCTGTGGCAGGTGGGTGGCCGTGCACCGGGAGCTTCACAGGCCCGTCTCCTTCACAGCCCACGATTCCCCTAATGAGGACGGCACCTGGTCCCATTGTACAGATGACAGAGCTGAGGCTGAGTGACGTAAGGGACAGCTACACACCCACTGATATGAAGACATGGTCCAGCAGGATGGCTAAGAGCCCAGGTCTGACTTCCGCCTTGGCTGGCCGGCCTTGGGCGAGTTATCTGCCCTCTCTATGCCTCAGTTTCCTCATCTTTGAAGCAGAGGGTAAGGACTGTACTTACCTCCTAGGATTCTGCAGAATTTAGACCCATGAAAGGCTGTAGGTAGGATCTCACACGGAATAAGGCTTAACAGATGAAGGTTATCATAGCAATAATAATAATGATAACAACAATGTGTTATCTGGCCTGATGCACACTGAGCTGTCTGCCCACCGTGACGTAGGCTCATCACGGACCTCAGGGAGGAGAAAGGCTGCTCATGGGGGCTGGGCCCCAGGTCACCAGTTAGTGGCTGGTCTGCTGGGGAAGCTGAGCCCCAGGCGCAGGGTGAACTTGGGGTAACGACGCTGACAGTGGCCACAATGAGGGCTGAGGCGGGGACCAGCGCTGACCCAGAGGGCAGCGAGGAGGCTGCGGTGTCACTGGCTAGCTTCCTGCCGGCCCTGCCGAATGGCTAAGATGCCGGCCTTTCATTCCAAGGCCCACATTCCACAGGGAGCCCTTTGTGTGGCTGAGCTGCTCAGGCCGGCAAATGGGGCTCAGGGCCCCCACCCGAGACCTGAGTGCCTTCCTGGCACAGCTCGGGCCGGGGCGGGACTGGGCACAGCTCCCATTGCCCCGAGTCTGCCAGGGCCTGGGAAGCTCTGAACAATGTGGATTTCGACACAAATGAGCCGGGCACTTTTCGCCACAGGGGAGGGGCAGAGCAGGGGGAAAGGGTCCAGCCAGGACGGCAGAAGGCCAGCAGCCCTGTTTTGAACATTCGAGGCCGCTGCAGGCACCTCCTGTTGCCTGAAGAGATCAAACAGACGAAGGGGTGGGTGGTGAGGGGGGCTGCTTCCAGAGCACCTGGACCCCTTCCCCGCAGCATCCGGCTGGGAACAGTCACCTGCGTGTGGGGCACCACAGCCAGCTGCGGCCACCACTGCTTGCCGGGTCACCCTGGCCAGTAACTGCGTCTCTGTCCCTTCCTCTGTCCGATGGGAAGATTAAGGGCGCCCACCTCCTAGGGCGGGAGGGGAGGAGGGGACGGCCTGGGGTGCAGCGCCTCACTACTCTCACCTCCCCCCGCACGCCCCCCACGCAGCTTCTGCATCAGGGCTCTTCCTGCCACCACCCACCACCGGGGGATTCCCGTGGGGACGCTGTCCTCCCTCGCTTCTGGGAGGGGCTCAGAGCTGCTGGGAGCGCTCGCCTTAGGCACAGTTGGCCGGCTCAGAGCCGGCGGCCCTTCCAGCACCCAGGAGGGCAATGGCTCCGACACTCAGCACTGACCTCGGGGTGGCCCCACTCTGAGCCCGTCTCCACCTGCACATGCACCGCCGGGCTTCTACAAGGACACGTCAACCCTGAGGGCCACGCGACACTTTCTGTTGTCACTTGTCACTCATTCTCTCCATTGCTGGAGGGAGCCTGCAGATTCTAGGCACAGGGCCCTGGTGAGTCAGGAGGAAGGAAGCCACGCAGGAGACACATCCCCCCAGATCTAATGAAGGCCAAGACCTCTGAAATGGCGTCGGCTGGCACAGGCAGGGTGTTCGGGGGGCGGGGGGCTGACGGGGAGAGGTAGGGGCTCTCATTGGTCTGAACCTCAAATCTCAGCTCCACCACTTTCCACTTGAGTCATGGCGGGCACATTGCTGAGCCTCTGTCTCTGGCCCCAGGGGGGAGGCAGCAGTGCCCACAGCTGTCGGGGAGATGAGATGAGCGCGCCCCATGCTGAGAGTGGCCCTGGCACAGAGCAAGTCGCTCACGAACGACACTGTCACCGGTTACTCCAACGCCCATGAAGCGGGGCTGACCGCGTCGTCTCACAGGGCTGCTGGGGGATTGTGGGCAGAGCACACGTACACGTCGGCCTTTGTTCCTGTATCACTGCATCTGCCCGGCCGGGTCTCAGCGGCGGGTGATGGGGCCGTGGAGACAGCCAATCCCACAGAAGCCTTCCGAGCGGGGAGGCAGTGGAGCTCGATTTATTGAAGGGGCTTCTCTCGGCCGCGGGGGAAGTGCTGAGCCTGCAGGGGTGGCGCGGGCCGGCAGAGCCCTTACACAAACATTTGCGAGGGGCATTGGGCCTGTCAATGCTGTCGATAGGACGGCTCTGTGGGGCGGGACGTGGGGGCTTATGGGTTGTGAGCCAGTGACTGTGTGCGTAACCCCGATTTCTCTGGTTTCTTGTTCACTTCAGACAGACGGCCCAGCCTGTGCCTGACACCATGCCAGGCCCGGGGGCCCAGAGAGGAACTGATCGGTGATGAGATGAGCATGACAGTCCCACTCCGGGGACAGAGGTGGGAGAGCAGAAGATGGAGCAATCACTGATACCTGGGAGGGGTGGGGAGAGGGGCGGCTTTCTGGAGGAAGTGCCATTCGAGTGGGCCTGAAAGGCTGCATAGGCACTTGCCAGGTTACAAACAAATATCCTGAAGGGCAAAGCATTCTCAGGAGAGGGAACAGCATATGCAAAGACCCTGAGTCCTACCAGGCTGGGCCCAGTGAACTCTGGGAGGTGTAGTGGGAGGCAATAGGCTAAAAGGCGCTGGGTCAGCAGAGGGGTTTTGTGTGGGGATGCAGTCCTGCATCGCTGTGACCTGCTCAGGTCTGCCCGCTGCCCCCCCAGGCCCAGTGAGGCCACCTGGACAGCTCACGGCTCCACGGAGCGAGCTCCCCCAACCTGCCCCTAAGCTGTCTGATCTAGGAGGCCAAGTGTCACGGCTGGGACAGGAAACCATCACGTCCCCAGTGACACAGTGGCCCAGCTGCCGATGGGGGTGGAGATGGGGATGGGGATGGGGATGGGACAGCTGAGGGGAGCAGTGCAGGGGCAGGAGCAATGGCTCGTCCAGGAAAAGCACTATGAGCCACCACTGTCGGTGCTGGAACTCACTGGGGACAAAGGCAGCAGCCACGTGGGAACACCATGCGGGGGGGGGGGGGGGAGCTGCAGGCAGACCACCCAGCCCCTTCACACAGCCAGCCCCCTGCCTTCCCTGCCACCCCCCCAACCCCATGTGTCAGGCTCACACCACCTTGGGTCCCCCTGCTCAGGCAGCCCTTTCATGGGTACAAACATCCCCTGTGGGGAGGCCTTTCTGGACCTCTCGCTCAAACAACGTGCCCAGCCTCTTCCACCCGGGCCCACAGCCCCGAGGTCACTGCTGCACCCCAGCCTCTTCCACCTGAGCCCACAGCCCCGAGGTCACTGCTGCACCCCAGCCTCTTCCACCTGAACCCACAGCCCCACGGTCACGGCTGCACCCCAGCCTCTTCCACCTGAACCCACAGCCCCATGGTCACGGCTGCACCCCAGCCTCTTCCACCTGAACCCACAGCCCCACGGTCACTGCTGCACCCCAGCCTCTTCCACCCGAACCCACAGCCCCACGGTCACTGCTGCACCCCAACCCGAGGACAGGGCAGGTGCCCACTAAGCCTCTCTGGGGAGGGACTGAACAATCCGAGGCCACGTGACACCACGTGGGTAAGAGGTGAAATGCGGTGCTGTCACTGTAGGCCCCACAGGAAGCGGATGGTCCTAAGATGGGGTAACCGCGGAGGGTCCAGCACAGGGGCAGGGTGTAGGGAAATTGGCCTGAGAGGCCCCTGGGCCGCCAGCGGAGCCTGGAAAGTGCTGGTGGAGAGGCCCCTGGAGGGGAGCCTTTGTTGGGAGCCAGCCCACAAGCCCGGCAGGAAGGGAGGCAGGGTACACACCCTGACCCACTCCTCTCCCCGACTTCCCGCCACATCTCCCAGTGACCCGACAGGAGCCAAAAGGGCACGGCGGCCACCGATGCCGTCCACACGGGCTGCCTCCTGGCGCCGGCCCCAGGCCCATGGGTCAGGCAGCTATCCCGCAGCCCCGCCACTCACCGTGGAAGTGCTCGGCCGTCTTCCGCCGCAGGGCCTGCAGGGTCACCTCAGAGTCCGCCCACTCCAGCACCAGCCTCCGGCCGTACAAGTGGGTGCTGTGGCACAGGGCAGTGAAGGCCCTCTGGGGACAGGACGAGAAATAAAATACAGCGCGTCAGCTAAGCCCTGACCTGGAGCACTGCTTTCTGTCCTGCCGGCACTGCAGACCCAAAGGCCACCTCTGGCGCCTATAACACCTCCCGGGAGAGGCGTGCCAGCCGTGGCACGTCTATTTCCTTAGTGGGTGACGTTCCCAGGGAGCGAGCTGCAAGGGCCCTGCAGTCAATGCTGCCGCCCGGGCCTGTCGTTGGGTCTGGCCAGGCGCGGCGTCTTTCCCAGGGCACATCCGTTAACCTGCCCCCTCCACCCGGCTGCCAGGGGCAGCGCCAGGGAAGAAAGCCGAGTGCTGCCCGCACTCGATGGTGACCAGGCAGGCCCCTCATTCACATGGGGGCTCTGTCCCTCGCTGGCCCTGGCGATTCTGGCCATCTCTCTGCTGCCCTCCACCTCCTCACTGCCCCCTCCTTCCCAGCCACCAGCTCCTACCTCAGCGGCCTGGGTCCAGCCCCGCGCTCTGCCCTCTCACTGTCTTCGCTCTTCGGACCCCCACACTCTGCCCACTTCCCTCTTTTTGGATTTTGTTTTGTGGCAGCTTTGAGATCTAGGTCACATGCCATTCAATGGTCTCTACTAGTCACAGAGCTGCATGACCTCAAGCGCCACAACCAACCTTAGAGCTTTTCATCATCACCCCCCACCCCATGGAAGCCCCATGCTCACCAGCAGTCACCCCCACCCCCAACCCCGGAGCAGCAATCTACTTTCTGTCCCCGGTTTGTCTATTCCGGACGTCACACACAGGGAATCACACAGAGCCGGCGAGTTTCTGTCAAACATCGCTGCGCTTCAGGCTAAATGGCGTGGGCAGGGCTCTCCCTGAAGCACCCCGGGTTACAGAGGCCACTGTGTTTCGTGGACAGGAGCCCGGAGTCCGGAGCCACCCTGCCTGGACCCTGCGCGCCCTAGACCCTGACAAACAGAATGAATCTTCCTGTCTCCATTTCCTCATCTATCAAATGGGATGCTAATGGTTCTCCAGTCCCAGGGTTCTAGGGAAGATGAAAAAGACTTAACAGGCCCAGAAAGTGTGGGTGCAAACAGTCGGCGCTCATTAGGTGCTGTCCTCGCCGTGGCGTTGCTAGTGTGGACGTGCGGCCTGCGCACTCTCTGCAGAGGCCAGGCAGGCGCTGAGCTGGAGAGGCTGGCTCCCCGGCTTGGCTCCTCAGCACAGGAGACCACAGCGGCCGCCGGGAGTTGCTGGGCGGCAGGACGCAGCATCTGCCGTGGAAGGAGGGCGGTGGGTGTGTCCTTCCTGCTTCTTAGATGCTTCGAGGAGGCAGCGTATAACCAGGAGGGTTCTGGCCCTCGACAGCAGCATGACCGTGAGGGGTGGGCCTGTGTCTCCCAAAGGGAGATCGTGGAAACCCTAACCCCTCAGGCTGTGGGCCTGTTTGGAAACAGGGTCTTTGCAGGTACAGTTTTTTCAGTTAAGAGGAGGACATACTGGAACGGGGTGGGCCCCAAATCCAAGGACTGGTGTCCTCCTAGGAGCCGGCCTGTGAGGAGGATATAGAGGCTGGAATGCTGAGCCTATACGCTGAGGAGCTGGCTGGCGAGAGGCGCGGAGCGAGCATGGCACAGTCTCTCCCTCAGAGCCTCCAGGGGGAGCCGGCCCAGGACACCTTGATTGTGGGCCCCTGGCCTCTGGAACTGGGAGAGCAGACTTCTGTTGCTCTCCGCCACCCAGGCTGTGGGGCTTTGTTACAGCCCCTACGACAATGACACGGACCTGGGGAAGCCAGCTGCCCTCTGAGCCCATGTCCTCGTCCGCAGACAGGCTATGGTGGCACACAGCTATTCAGTAACAGCGTGTGCAAAGCTCGAGTGGAAGGCGGGTGGGGCCCGCGTCTTTCTCAAACCAGACATGTGGCCGATGGAAGGAATGCTTTGTTCTCCGCCATGCTTTTCCGAGAAGGGCCAGGTGCAGGAAACTTTCTCTCTCCCTTTTTTTTTTTAACTTTAATTTAAAAAACTCTCTGTGACTGCCAGCAGAGCCTCTGCGCTCCTTTCCACGAGGATATAAACGTGCATCTGGACTCCGAGCCGAAATGGCCCATTCAGAGCTTTACAACACATGCGCTCTCAGCTGGCGAGGCAGGGAAACAGCCTGATGGGAGCTGGGGTTTGAGACGGGGGAGAGATTGGTCGGGAGCTGGCGCGGCGGGTACTCCATCCTGGCGCCAGGGTCCCTGAGGAGCTGCAGCTCCAGGTTCGCAGGCGGGCGGGCGGCCGAGTGTATCTGGTGGGAGCTGAGGGAACTTGGATAAAACAGCAGAGCCTGGGAGGGCCCGGCGAATGCCCAGACGCGACCTCTGACCCCAGCCGTCAGACGTCTGATCCCCTCTCCCTTGGAAACCCAGTCTCCGTTCCCGTGTCACACAGACCCTGGAGAGGTCTCATTCGCTGAAGGAGTTGCTGAAAATTCCCTCTTGGCCTCCCTCTGATAGGACCCCTCTCCAACTTTCACCTCCCTTTCTTCGTTAGGGCTTTTCACAGCAGGTACGATTGGGGGCTCGCGACCTGAGACACTTTGGTTCAAATCCCGGCCCTACCACTTATGAACTGTGTGGTCCTGGGTAAGCTGCTTACCCTCTCTGAGCCTGTTTCCTTATGTGCCAAAGAGAGGAGGCAGCGAAGGATGGGTGGGAGGATTTGATGCACTAACACCTGCGAGGCCGCCTGGCACAGGGTAAGCCACTGAGCTGGCTGTTATTGTTCCTATGCTGCATGCCCGCCACTTCCCATCACCACCTACGGAGCAGGAACAATGGCAGGCAGGACACAAAAGCCCTTTTGTATGTGAGGTCTGAGCACAGTACGGGGGTCTCTAGGAACAGCCGACAGCCGAGTTACCTCTCCTAGCAGGAGTCAGGTTAACACGAAATCAGGCTGCAGTCCTACGTGCCCACTGCCTGGTGGCGGGAATGTGGTGGCCTCACAGTGTCACAGGCGGCGAGCACAGTGGCTCAGGCTAAAATTGGGTAATCAAAGTCACCGCATCTTATTAAAAGAGCCTGGTGAGTGTCTGTCCTATTTGAGGCATTCGAGGAGGAGTGTGTGTGTGTGTGTGTGTGTGTGTGTGTGTGTGTGAGGAGACACAGACGTGGGCAGGCACGGGGATGCACTGTGGTACCTGGGGGTCCTGGGCACAGCGGAGGCACAGTGCAGCCCCAGCCTCTGGCCTGAGGTCCAGCAGCACCTTCCTCTCGGCCTCTGGGCTACCCCTGATGCACTGAGACCCACGCCACCTTCTCCCCGGAGACAGAGGTCTGACCTCGGCTCCGGCACAGCGCACCTCTGCCGAGTCGGCCAGCGCCTCGGAGGCTCGGCGGGTAGCGCGGGGCTGCGTGTCCCAACAGAGGAAGTGGAGTCAGACGACTTGGCCCTGGTGTCTCTCCAAATCCTGCTTCCGCTGCCTGGTTTCCTCCCTTGCAGCCCAAGGGCCTTCGCTGGCTGTGGGCCATGGATGTCCTGGGTTCCAGACCCCTACGCACATGGCCTCCCCTATGCACGAGGACTAACACGATTCCCCATGTCAGCAAAGGAGAAACTGAGGCACTGGCCCCGTCTGCGCACGTCAGCCTCCTGCCTCCTTCCCCTTCCCGCTCCATGCACTCATCTCCCGGCTTCTCAGGGCTCTTCCTCTGGGCCATCTGGGGGCAGGTTCTGCTTCCTGACCCAGATGGCGGCCTGAAGTGTCTGCCTCGGCCCGGGGCAGATGGCCTCCCACCTCGGATGGCAGGTCTCGTGCCCCGGCCCCGCTCAGAGGTGTGAGGCCGGCAGGGACTGCTCTGCGCTTCCAGCTGGCATCGAGCTGCCCATCCGGTTCTCTGGCTCGGTGGTCCCGGAATCACACCTCTTTGATCTCTGACCTGAGCCACCAACTAAGGACCCCCCGAGCCCTCGCCTCAGCTGCCTTTCCCGCGTTCCCCGGGAGGAGACCTGCCAGGGGCTCGGCTGTGCCCAGCCTGGCAGCATCTCTCCAGAACAGGGAGGGCCCTGGACGGCTGCCAGCATGGTGCGGCCCGACCTTTCCATAGCTCTCCCTGGAGACAGACCTCCTCCCTGGCCACAAAGGCCCATTGGATGCCCTTGGCAGGACTCCCATCCCAGGGCCGTGGCTCTGGGCAGAGCCGAGGACGGGCCTTCTGTCTTTCCAAGTCCAGGGCGCCCTCTCGGCCCCTCCTGCTCTGTGTCTTGCAGACGCCAAAGCCACCTGAACACGGACACTGCCAACCTGTCCCAAGCCATCTGTGCCCTCATCGCCTGGAGGAAACGTGACCTAAGCCGCCAATGACCACGTGCGCCCACGAGCCCACGAGCTGCTGGGCTCCTTCCCTGCCCAGCGGGCAAAGAACCGGGGCCTGTGACTGCTGGGAGGAGCCTGCTGCCTCGGGATGCTGGGTCCTGTGCTCTCAGGGACCGTCCTTCTCCTCCTGCCCCCACACTCCTGCACACAGGCCCTGGGCCCTCCTGCAGCTGTTTCTGGCCCCACAGGGCTGGAGCTGGGAAGAGGCGGGTCCTGGAACCCGTGTGGCTCTTTGCACAATACTGGGTGACTAACCGTGCACCCCCACTTGGCACCCTGTTCCACTCCAAGGCGTGATCCCATGGAGCTGAGGGCAAGCTTCTGAGAGAAACACCCAGGTCCCCACTTCCAGGCTGTTGTGCCTAAAATCTTCAGATAAACAGCGGTCTCTTCCATTCAGTTATCCCTCCATCCCCTCAGCTCAATCAATTCAACTCAACATCCTGAAGCCCTGCTGTGAGCCAAAGACCAAAACAGGGGATGTGAAGGGGACATCACCTCTGACCTGTGGGAGATAAAAGAGGACCAGTCCCAGGGAGCCCAGGTCCCGCTGGGGAAGGAGGGCCACCTGCTCGTCTGAGGAGGGGGTTTGTCCTGATCCGGGTTCCCGGCCAGAGGTGCTGGCTGAGCCCGAGCCTCTGCCATGAAATCCAAGGCTCAGGTTCCAGCACATTCTCTGTTCACCCCGAGGCTCCGATGCCTGCACAAAACCTGGGTGAGGCGCACACCCAGCACCCGTTCAGAGAAGCGGGACAAAACCCCACACCCTGACTTTGCTTCCAGTTACTGTTTTGGGAACAAAGAACTACCGACACCCAGGCTTCAGCCACCACCTCCAACCCGCGGGGCCCAGCACCCGCTGCCTCCACTTCCCTGGTGCTGGTGCGCGACCCGCGTGAGGCCCTTCACGCAGCTCTGCTTCTATCTTCTCCATCGCCACAAGGGGCAGCGCGACCATTTCCTGTTGTGCAGATGAATGACCTGGGCTGGGGACATGGAGTCCCGTCCATGGTCACACAGCTGGAAGGAGGCAGCTGACTCGATAGGCCACACTGCTAACCACTGCGCGGCTGCCCAGGGATGACACCCCACAGGCCCCTCATTTCCACCGGCCGTGTCCCCGTCAGACCCCAGCCGCCTCCCCACAGCCCCATGGAGACTGCGCTCTGTTCCCTCCTTGCAGTCAACTAAGCAAACGCGTGTGCTGCACGCTCGCCACTGACCATCTGGTGGCGATCACCGTTCACTGCGCCTTTACGCGGCCAGCCCTGCTTAAGCAGCCATGTCTGGCTCGCTTATCCCAATCACACCTGGTCCGTGGACTCTACAAGGTGAAGGCCACAGGCCTAGAGAGCCTAACGGGGGCCCCATTAGGGTGCCCAGCATCACCCCCACCGGGATGGGCCCGGCCCCGGTCCGCACCCTCCCCTAGCAGCATCCAAAAGTGAGGCATGAGGAAGGCGACATTCACTGTGGGACCTGCAATTACAGCTGTGGTTGTTTACCACGGTGAGAATAGCTCTGGCTGCCAACGCCGACCGCCATCACGTCTCCCTACTGCCGGCTCCCCCCAAGTGTTTATTTAAGCCAACACATTGCTCTGCTAATTGGATAACATTCCATGTGAAAATAGACCTTTTAAAGCAACAGCGGCGGCGGCAAATAAAAACAGCTGCAACTGCAGAAGTACACAGCGTGGTGGGCTGGGGAGGAAGAATTAAAGGCGCGTGCATGGGAAGAGGGGATCTTCTGGTGTCCGGCTGCAAGCCTGCTCTCTGCGTTCCTTCCCTTCCCTGTTGCCCTTCCCTCTGTCCTCCACGACCAGCCTGCTCTGTGAGAAGAAAGGAGGCGGTGGCTTCTAAATGGAATCCCAGTGGCTATTGGTGGCTTCTCGGCCAATGGGAATGGGCACACCGGGCTGGGAACCCCAGGTCACCTGCCCAGGTAGGATTCTGCTGCAGGGATGCCCACTCCTCCTCTGGAGGCCGGGATGAGCTGCCACTCTGGGCCTGATCCCAAGAAATGTTTTAAGGGACAATTCTGGGTTTTCTTCCAAACTGTCGGCAAGTCCTTTTCTTTGGGAAACGGGTGGGGCTGGGTGAGAGGTGATGGGGTTGCTGGAACGAGGAGGGGCCGGTCCACAAGCTCAGTGGATAAATGGATGAAGGGAGGGAGGAGGCCCTGCATTCATGGGCTTGGAGTCAGAAGGTGGTAGATGGTTTCTCAGCCCTGCCCGGCTCTGGCTGTAGGACCCTGGGGTAGTGATTGCACCCCTTCGAACCCCGGTTTTCCCATCTGTCATATGACTCCCCACCTCCCATCTCCTAGACTCCCTGGAGGGTTAAAAATTACACATGCAGATCGGGCTTTTAGGAGTTGATAGCTTTTATCAAAGCCAAGATGCTGCCCTTCCAGAAACATCATCCGCACCCAGGGACCACGTGGCTGGCGCCTTAGACACTGCGGGCAGCCACGCATGTCCTCGCAGACCAGGGCACCCGGGAAGGTTCGAGTCCTTGACTTCCTGTCTGTCCTCGTCCACCTTTGCCCACCCCCGCTTCTCTCCACCATGCGGGGAAGGTTCTTTGGAAAATGCTGGACCATCACACCTGGGGGAGGATGCCTACTGTGTGGGACATCGGGCTGAGCCTGTGCCCAGGGCAGGTCACAGGGCGTGGTGCAGATGCAGCTTAGCGAAGGCTCAGAGAATCGCAGAGGGACTTCTGCAAACCTCCCGCCCAAGCCCAGGGCTGCTGCTGGCTGGGGCAAGACACTGCGTGTTTGGTATCCATGCTGGGTATAAAGCCGCTCGGCCGTGGGAGCCTCTGGCTATTGTAGTCAGTTGCCTGGTTACTCTGAGCTGGGCCCCAGCAGCCCCTTGGGGCCTGTGCTAGAATCCTCTTCCTGTTTCCAGGTGTGTCTCGACCCGAGGGGCTTCCCAGATAACAGAGTTCCCCATGAGGTGTGGGTGGAACACGGGTCATGGAGCCGGGTCAGAAGACTCAGACTCCCTGAGGGCAGGGGGCACGCAGATGACACCTGCTTGGGGCCCAGCAGAGGCGGTGGGGCCAGGGGACTGACAGGTGCCAGGGAGAGAGCCCACATCTGGGTTCAGGCTCCGACCCGGCCCTGCCCAGAAACCACTGCTTTCCAGACTCGAGGTTCCACAATCAGCTTTACTCCTTCCCTACGTCTCCCCCGGATCATCTGCTCATCCATCCCTCTCGTCCTTTCTTCCCCTCCTCCCTCCCTCCCATCTGAGGACTGCGTGAGGCCCCCACAGGAGGCTCACAGCTCCAAGTTCAAGTAGGTGCTGAAGCCAAGAGTGACCGATCGCCTATCTTCCCGTGATGGGAAATGGGGGTGAGGCCTGGGGGGAGAGGGGTGGCATCGAACCCCGGGGAGGTTTCTAAAGGTCGCTTTCCTAGAGTGCTTCCAAGAGAGGAAGGCCACCCCAAGGACCCGGGGCCCACGGCCCACAGAACCGCCGTTGCCAGCCCCGCGCGTCCCAGCATTCCTCCTGCGAAGGCAGAAAAGATCCTCGAGGTTTCTGCTCAACGTCTCCTCGCAGCATTGCTCACCCTCTTGTAACTCGCGCCCACTCTCGAGCTAACTAGATATTTACCATATTCACAACTCCATTCACCAGTAGGCAGTGCGCCCTCCGGGTCAGTGGAGAGCGCTTTGTGCTCCACTCGGAAGACAATCAGGCCCTTCAGGCAGGCGGGGAGAGCCAGGCGGCTTCCCGGGAAGCAAAAAGAGCACCAGGAGCTTCGCAGGAGAGACGCTTCGTGGGCCAGGCTTTGCGGAAGGCCGCTTGCTCGGTGGCGGCACAATGGGTGCCCGCACAATGGTGACAGGGAAGAGCAGCTGCCGGGCTGGCTGGGCCTGAAACTGCCTCCCAGCCAGGCTGCCACCTGCTGGAGGCGAGGGGCTGTGGGATGAGTCCTCACTCCCCTGGTGCCCTTCCTCCTGGAGCCCAGAGTGGGTGGCAGGGAAGGACGGAGGGAGGAGCCTGTCCACACAGCACCAGATGCTGGGATGGGCCTTGGCAATCACATCCGCAGCCACCCTGCCCACCTGAGAGCCCCCCACTTTCTGTTCTGATGACGAACGCAACCTGGCCGTGGGCCCATGAAATTTCAAGACGGGGAGCCTGTGCGGGGTCTAACCCGCTGGGCCTGGGGGCCGCGCCCATCCCGGAGAGGCCGAGTGCGGAGGATGGCTCCCTCCGCCCCCTCTTCAGATCATCACCGTCCGCACCGGCGCCCTCCTCCTCACAGCTCACAGGCAGAGCTGCTGGGGCCAGCCCTGTCCCAAGAAAGTCACCTCACCCAAAGGCCCGGACACCTGGAGGAGGAAACCTACCACCGCTTCAGAAGGCGAAAGCGAGGCACACGCGAAGTAAGCCACCTGCCCAAGCTCATAGGGCAGGGGAGCGGCAGCACGAGGATCCCAACTCGGGCAGCCTGGCTTCAAGGTCTGCGCTCCAGCAGGGCCCTGGCGCTGGCCCGCGCACGAAGGGCCGGCCAGCTCTGAAGGGACCTGGCTGGCGGAAACGGGGAGGAAACAGCGCGCCTGTGTGCCAGGCCCGGTGCCAGGTTTCATGGGCACCGTCTGCCTTCACCCTGTGAGGAGGCACCTGTTATCGCTGCTGTCTGACAGATGAGGAAACTGAGGCGCGGGGCTAGGAAAGCTGAGCGCCGGTGCTCTGGACGGCTGTGCCGGCTCCTGCGCCGCGGCCGGGCTGGTGCACGCGGCAGTGCTGCCTGCCGTCCCTGCGGCCACTGCGGGAGGCGAGGGAAAGGCTGCCAGCAGAGAAGAAAGAGGAGCAGATGTCTGGACAAACGTGGCCACGTGTCGACAAAACAGGCACTTGAGCTCAAGACACGGAGACAAAGGTGGCTGGCAGCCGCCCTGAGGTCCCGCGGCGCCCTCTCTGCCTGTGCGTGTTCCCAGGGCCCACAAAGGCCGCAGCTGTGTCTGAGGCGTCACCTTCGCTCCACCCACTGGGCCGCTGGCAACACCAACTTGCTGAAGGCTGCGGGGGGCAATCCCGGCAGACACCCGGCTATTCTTGGAGGTGGGGGGTTCGCAGCCATTAGCGAGACCCGGACGAGGCTTTATCGCCGGGAGCGGAGAGATGCCGCCCGAGGCACAGGCTCCGGGAGAGGACAGAGGACAGGGCCACCGCCGCCTCCCAGGGACGCTGACCTGGTCTGGCCGGGGCAGTGACCGCTGACACAGCTGGAACCCCAGGCCCAGCCTCTGCCCCCATCTGCTGGGCCAGGCAGCACCAGTCCGTTCCCACCACGAGAATGAAGCCCGAGGCTGCGCCACACCCCAATCCAGAGGCTGCCCTGCTTAGAGCGGAGGGCGTTTTGTGTCTCCAGGGAGCCTGGAGGGAGGCTGGGCTGCAACCAGCTCAAAGCCGAAGCCCCAGCCACCAGGAGGGAGGAGGGAAGTGGGAGGAGGAAGAAGGAAGAAGGGAGGAGGGAGGAGGAAGGAGAAAGGCGGGAGGAGGGAGGAGGGAGGGAGAGACAGGGCACCCAGGTCCCACTAGGGTGCCTTGGAGTCTCCTTGTCAAGAGCTGCCCCTGGGGCCCTCTGCACTCTGCACAGCTCTCTGCACTGCCCACTGGGGAGCACGACCAGGCGCTTTCTGTCTGACCTGGGAGGCCCACTCCCAGGCCCACTTTGTATCCCAGGTCCCTGCATGGAGACGTGGGGGAGGCAGGAAGGGGACACAGAACTGTGCCTTTCTCCAAACACAAAACCCGGGGCCTTTTCTCCCCAGACACCATGCAAATTAGCAGGGTTGGGGGGCAGCAACAAAGAGAGAAACCACAGAACTCTGCTGCCCCGCCTACAAAAGGCCCAGAAAGGAGAGGCGGTGGGCGGGGCCCCTCACCTTGGCGTCCTGCTTGGTGAGGAAGTCCACGAAGCCGAACCCCCGGTGCGCGCCCGTCCCGGTCATCTTCTTGGGCAAGCGGACGGTCTTCAGCTCCCCGAAGGTGCTAGAAAGGAAGGCACACAGGGCAGTTTCAGAATGGAGGGCTGCCCAGGGGGAGGAGCAGGCTGATGCTCACAGGCTCGGTGCCTCCCTGCAGGAGAGGAAAGCGCGGGCGGACACACACAAGCACGCGCACACGCCTCGTGCCAGCTCCCGACCGGCCTGCGCGCCAGCTCAGGGCACCAGCGGCCTTCTCCTCCAGGCCTGCCACCACGCTGGGCACAGGGGGAACGAGCAGGCTGAAGAAGCTAACGGACAACACTCGGCTCCGCTCTGACAGGCCGGCACACCCCTCCTCCCCTGGCCCACAGGGTGTCCAGCCCGGTACACATGCGGCCAAATGCGGAGGCGAGGGCTGCTTGTGTGTGCCAGCCGAGGCTCCACACGGGGTTGGGGTCGTCTCCCGCCCTGAACCCACCCCATGGCGGAGCTCTGCATTGAACAAGGCCGGGCCTAGGACGTATCCTCAGTGCAAGACGCCGGAATGACACACAGCGACTCCCTCCCTCTAAGCCCCTGTCCCCTCCCTCTGCACATCCGTTCTGATGTCTGCTAAGCCGGTCAGGCAGCGCTCTGGGCGAGGAGGCGGCTCGGCTCCCAGAGAGGATCAAGCAGGTAAACAGGCTGGGACCACCCCCGGCCCGCCTGTCCTCCCGCATAAACCTCTGAGAAATTCCCGGACAAAAGCATCGGGCCTCTGTTCCTTCTCCCTCCCACATGCCCTGCCCCGTCCTAATGTCCATTTATCAAATGTACACGTGCAAACTGCTGCCGGTAAATATTTAATGTGCCCGGCATCGGAGGAGAATTATTTTGTATTTGAAAATCTCTGCACACTTGATGGCGCCCGGGCACACAGACACATGGCGATCGAGGAGGCTTTGGGGCCAAAGACCGAGCGGGTAAAAAACACGGTAAAGGCCGTTTGCTCTGGCGAAACGATATAAGCTGAATCCGAGCGTTAACCCGCGGCCCTGCCAGCATGACCAGGCATCTGCCAGCCCAATTTCCCAAGTCAGGACACTGTGTAAATGCGGCATGATGAGTCCTCGGGATGAATCTGCACGTCCTCGCGGAGCTGTGCCGGCCGCGCCGCTCCCCCCGCCTGGCGCCTCTGTGAACATTCAGGCGACAGAACCCAGAACCGGGGCTGCTGGTGCCGAGGCCAGCCTCCCAGGAGGGGAGGGCTGGTGCGCACGGGCAGCGGAGCCCTGTCAGTCTTCCTGGCCCATGTGGAGGGGGCGGGTTGGGGCTCAGAAGCCAGGCAGGTGGGGACAGGCAAGAAGATGATGTGACAGCTGAGAAGCCAGGCCGCAAACCCTGCTTTATTCTGCCACCTAAAGGCAGCCGCGGCCCATGACAGACAGGCTGCCTCTTCCTCCGTGGAGCCCGGCCTCCAGGCCTCTGCCGGGCTGACCTGGGCAGGGGCTAGGGGTGGCTGAGGTTCCATCAGAGCCTTCAGATAGAGGGGCCTGGGCTCCAGTTCTTCAGAGAGCCATAGAGAAGCAGGCACGGAGGGTCTGATGGCCTTGAGGGCGGAGTCTGCGAGCATTCACACCTGGTGTGAGGAGGCTGACGGGCACAGGGAGACCTCAGAGAGACCGCCTATGTGCCCAGGCCATACCAGGTCCGGTATAGGCACGTCCCAGACAACCTGTGGGTGTGCTGGTCTCTCCACCCACTTCCCACCCCACCCCAGGCTCCGGGCTCTTTCAGGCCCTGCTTCCTCACTACCCGCCCGCCAGGAGCAGCCTGTGCTGATGGGCTGTGGACGCCTGTGCAGCTCTCTGCCTTCCCCTGGGGCTGGGACCCGCTCTGCCATAGCAAAAATCATGCCGTCTTGTTTCTCACGGGGCCTGCAGCAGGGAGACCAGTGCCTGGATCAGCGTGGACGCCTGGCAGTATTTTTGAAATGAACCAACATGCGAACAGTAGCCCTAAGGGCAGGCACGACCCCTGGTACATTACGCCTGTGCTCACTCAGAACGCTGTGATGAGGGTTACCTGAAACAGGCCACGGGCCACGTTCGAACAGCACGAACGCTAATGATCAGAGTTACCATCCCATTTTACAGATAAAGAAGCTGAGGCTCAGGGAGGCAGCAGTTCTCGTTAGTAAGAGGCAGGGCCAGCATGTGAATTCGGGGGTGTCTGATGCTGAGCTCCCTTTCTGCTGCGCCCGCTTCACCCCTCAGTTACCTGGAGGGGACTGGTCCCTTTCAGGAATGGGGAGGCCAGGAACGCCCTGAGGGCGCTCTGAGGGGTCCAGTGACTTGTCCGAGACCCCAGGACAAGGGAAGCTGACCAAGCCCAGTCCCTCCCACCCGCACCGTGGACAAACCTCCTGCCTCTGCCCACGGCCATAGCCCTGACCCTGGGTGGTCTCACAGCCTCTGCCCAGATCTCCTCTCAGCCCTCTCACTGCTGGCGAGCAGCCTGTGTGTGTGCATGTGAGAGAGAGAGGGACAGGGGGAGAGGGGAGAGGAGGAGAGAGAGGGAGAGAGACTGGGAGGTTAATTCCTCCCTCTCTGCAGCACACGGCAAGCTGTGGATGCTCCGTGCATGGTAAGCAGCTCGGGGTCCGGAGAAAGGCGAGGGAAATAATTAAAAGGTGGAGAACAGAGCTGATGAGGAGAGGCTGGAGGAACCATGCTTACGTGGCCTGGGGAAGTGGCACTGAGAGCTCGGGGAGGGGGTGTAACAGAGGGGTACCGTGGATCCGGGGGGATGGTGGGCAGGGATCAGAAGTGAGGGGGTCGGGTGGGGGAGGATCATAGCCCGTCTGGGGTTTGCAGGCAGATATCTGCCCGGCAAACGAAAGGCTGTGTCCCATTATTCTTCAGGGGCTCAGGGAGGCTGATGGGAGCTTGCCCCCTTCTGTCTGGGAAGGGACAGGAGAGAGCTGGGGCCCACGGAGCAGCAGGAGATCGGGGTTAGATCTCGGAAGGACTTCCCGAGTCTGTGAAACCGTGAAATGCAGGGCTGGGATGTGCAGACACCGCCACTGCTGCCGTCACCCCGGGCCCAGTGATGGGGCTGCAAGGGGCTGGGGCTTTTCAATGTGCTGTTTCCAGGCACAGTGACTGGGGGCTGTGAGGGGCTGGGGCTTTTCAGTGTCTGTTTCCAGGCCCAGTGATGGGGCTGCGAGGGGCTGGGGCTTTTCAATGTGCTGTTTCCAGGCACAGTGACTGGGGGCTGCGAGGGGCTAGGGCTTTTCAATGTGCTGTTTCCAGGCCCAGTGACGGGGGCTGCGAGGGGCTGGGGCTTTTCAGTGTCTGTTTCCAGGCCCAGTGATGGGGGCTGTGAGGGGCTGGGGCTTTTCAGTGTCTGTTTCCAGGCCCAGTGATGGGGCTGCGAGGGGCTGGGGCTTTTCAGTGTCTGTTTCCAGGCCCAGTGACGGGGGCTGCGAGGGGCTGGGGCTTTTCAGTGTCTGTTTCCAGGCCCAGTGACGGGGGCTGCGAGGGGCTGGGGCTTTTCAGTGTCTGTTTCCAGGCCCAGCGACGGGGGCAGCAGTGAGACCCTCTAGTTTTACAGGCGAGAAAACCAAGGGCCAGGGAGGCCATGTGACCCGCCAGGCCCCGGGCTCAAACCTGCCGTGGCTTCCCTCCGGGAGCCGGGACCAGGCCGGCGTGGAAGGCGTTGGCTCCTGTATGAGCGTGTGGGGTGGTATTAGGGTGCTGCTAGTGATCTGAGAGCGAGAGAATTAAAATGGGGAGAAAGAAAGGGTTGGGGGAGACAAAAAAATCGATGAAGTACCTTTAGCTCCTTGGAGATGAGCGATATATAAATCTACCAGCCACCATTAAGGCTCATCTGACAGCCAAGCCCGCGGAGCCATTTTAAGTGGCTCTGGGGGGAAGTTGTGTGTGGACTTCGTGTCCTGGGAGCCGAGGCCGCCACGGGTGAGGCCGGCAGGGCCCGGAGAGGGAGGACACCGCAGGCACCCAGGACTCCTCCCCGAGCCCAGACGCCGCCGCTTGGGGAAGGAGACACGAGACCCGCACACTCCCCACTGTGTAGATAATAGAAACCACAAAATAGCAATTACTGTATCAGAAGCTGTGAATAAAAGGGACACACCGGGCTTTTAAACATGGCCCTCCTTCCCTCCCCCACCACGCTCACACTTCAGTAACGAACTCACACCTCACTTTTCCAATTATTTCATTCACCTCGGGTTCACCAATTACTCCCCCACGCCGCGGCCCGCCCCCTCCGCCACGCCGAGCGCGCATGACTGGTGGCGGATTTGTGGGTTTCCAACAACTGGCGTTTGTGGTCACGTTTCTAATTTCTTCCGAGGTGTGTGCAGATGGTGGGGTGAGGGGCAGGAGGGAGTGGGAGGGGGCGCCGAGGTGCTGCGCCGGGCAAGCCAATTACACCAGCCTCATAAACAAGTCTGGGCGTGCAAATCGTGTTTGCACACAGCCCGAGTGCAGGCACGTCCGCGTGAGAGCCCTGCGTGCAGGCGGGCCTCCTCCCCGGGTGTGCTGTGCACCTGACCCGGCCTGCAGCCCTGGATGGCAACGGCTCTGCTACCAAACAAGGGATGGCTCGTCCTCTCTCCTGGATGGAAATGACGGGTCAGGGGCAGGCAGCGAGGGGGGAGGGGCCAGGGAGGCAGAGAGAACCCTCGGGGATGCCGAGTCCAGGCTGGGAGGCGCCCTACCCCCCTGGCCCGCAGCTGACACCAAGTGGGGGTCAGGCACACGAGGAGCCCAGGCTGTGCTGCTCCCGGCACATCGTCCTTATCCCTCTCCCGTCGGGATCCGTGAGCGCACCCGGTCCCAGCAGGAGTGCGGGGTCCTGTGGGGAAGCCTGGGCACGACTTCCTCCCACCCGCTTCCGCCGGGACCGGAGTCAGATAACAGTGTGGTCTGCGCAAGGCAAAGGGGAGGTTTTCTAAGAATCAACGACGGCTCCTTTCTGTTCCTTCCCCAGGTAAGAAAAAGCCAAATCTCTTGGCATGAAAATGCCTTTCATATATGCTAGGAGTTTCTAACACACATCACACACATGTAACATAAAACCAAGGCCCAAAGCAGGCATGTGCTTCCTCCAGTGTCACCCGAGAGGCAGCACCTGCCACAGGGGTGACTTGTCCAAGGTTCCACAGGTGATAATGAGCTGAGCGGGGCCCCAAGTGAGGGTCTGTCCCTGAGCGGCTGCACGGTGCCAGACGTCAGCCTTGTGCTCAGGCGACCCTCACCTCGGGGAAGAGCAGCAGGCCCCCCTCAGCCCCAGAGACACAAGAGGACTTTCGGGATAAAGCCACTCATCTCAACTGCGAACGGCTACAGCCGGGGGCTTCAGATCTCTGCGCACTTCTGCCCCCCCACCCCATGCTCACCACCCTCAGGGGGGGTCCACCCCTGAACCCACAGGCATGGGGTAGTCCCACTGGGTGAATGAACGTGGCAGGTTGGCAGAGGCTTTGCCCAGTGTCCTGTCCCAGGTCCCCTTTCTTTACAGAGTGGCCATGTGGCCAAGGGCCCCAGTGGAGTGGACAAACCTCTGCCTCCCTCGGTGACAGGTGAGTGGGGGAGGCTGGGGGACAGGACCCGCTGTCCAACTCCCCCACTTCTGCGATGCGGACACACAGGAAGGCAGCCTTGCCCAACCCTCCAGCCTCGCTGGCTTTCCTCCCGTCCCGAGGCTGCCTCAGGACCTTTGACCTTGCTCTTCCATAACCTGGAAACCTCATTCCCTAGGTATTCCCATGACCAACTCCCAAACACACAGTCTCAGCTCCAACGCCACCTCTCGGAGACCTCCAGGGGGCACTCTGCTCGGTGATGCTCTGGGCCCGACTCCCCGGCCACCATCGAGTTGGTCTGAGACGGTGTGTTTACTTTTTGTCTTTCCCTCCCTGTTCTAGAAACAGGAGGAACAATCCAAGATGACAGGCTCCCAGTGTCCGCAGAACCTAGGACGGTGCCCGGCACATGAACGACACTATGTGCTCATTCAATCGCACAGCCAGGGCTAACGCCCGAGTGCCGGGCCCTGCTCTCCCGGGAATCACCACACACGATGCCCAGGCGACGGTGGCAGCACCGTCACGCCGGGGCAGACCCTCCGCCTGTCTGGCCCTGTCCTGAGGACAGCCTCGCATGCACGACAATCACAAGTTACCCCAGGAGAGTGTGGCGGGGGGGAGGGTGGTCCATGCTCCTTTCCAGGCTCACATTGTTCCTTCAATGGCAGGAAATAAATCCCAGTCAGCACAGCGGGCGACTAGATGTTAACCGAGGGCTGTGGCTGGAGGATGAGTCCACCATCAGGTCCTGTCATTGGAGAAAAGACAGGGTTCCTTCCAGACAGCCCTGGCCCGGGACGGGCAGGGGTCTCAGCGTGGTCCGACTCCCCCAAAAGGTCATGCAGGTGAGCATGCGCCAACCCCGTGGAGCCGACGCTGAGCAAGGGGCGCTGGCACCGGGAGCCGCGGAATGGAGGCGGTTCGCGCGGCGTCTCTTCCTCTTTTGTTCCCTCTCGCTCCTTTTTAAAGAGGGCCTTTTAGAAGGAACTTTCCCAATCACTCGCCGCTCATTACGGTGAGGGCCGGAGGGAGAAAGGTTACCTTATCACCATCAGCGCACGGCTCCCTTTCATGTCTGCCTCTCGAAGGCTGAAAAATGGCCTGGTTTCCAAGAAAGTGGGAAAGGAAGTGCGGAGGACGGCGCCTAGCTGCTCTCAATAGCCTTTCACAGGCCCTTTCCAGGAGAGCGTGACCCTCTCGTTTTCTAGATGAGGGATCCCGGGGACAAGCAGTAAATGGTGCCTCTGAATCAGTCAGAACCCAGACTCTCCTGAGAGGTCCTGGCAGAGGGGACAGGCCACCGGGAGATGAAAGCCCCAGGCTGAACTGATGGGAGAGGGAGAAGGAAAGAGAGAGGGAGGGAGGGAGGGAGGGAGGGAGGGAGGGAGGGAGGGTGAGGGAGAGAGAGAGAAGGGGAGAGAGGGAGGTGAAGGCATTTTGAGACATGCCAGAGCCAGGCCAGCAGAAGGGGGAGGGTGCTGACCACCAGGTCCTGGACCTCGGGGCAGGCAGATGATGGAAGGGAGCCAGGAGAGCCCAGCTCTGTGGGACCCCCGGCCAGCAGCATCAGGGACATCCGGGAGCTCATCAGAAATGCAAAGACTCAGTCCACCGGTCTCTCTGACTCCAAAACTGGGGTGTGGGGTGGAGGGGGGGGGGACAATCCAGGTTGGAATAAGCCCTCCAGGTGAGCAAGTCTGCTCTAACGGAGGGCGCAGGGGCCAGCCAGTGTCACCAAGAACAACACACACAGCCTGCACAGCACCTTCTCACTCCACTTCCGTTCTGAGTTGGCCCTAAGGGGTCAGAGGGCTTGTCTATTTAGAAAACCATGGAATCTCCTTAGGCCCTTATTCCCGAGAGGGTCTCTCTGTCTCCTCCTGGCCCGCTGCAGCCTGTCGCCCCCTCGGTTGCCTGTGTTCACGTGTGGGATTCTAAGCAGCTGGAGGACAGAGAGGCTCCTGCCACTGTGGGCTGCCCCCCAGCATCTACCCAAGGCGTGGACACATTTGTGGCTACACATGCACTGAACGCACCCCCTCCCGCCCCCCACCCCCCACACATGCACTGAACGCACCCCCTCCCGCCCCCCACCCCCCACACATGCACTGAACGCACCCCCTCCCGCCCCCCACCCCCCACACATGCACTGAACGCACCCCCTCCCGCCCCCCACCCCCCACACATGCACTGAACGCACCCCCTCCCGCCCCCCACCCCCCACACATGCACTGAACGCACCCCCTCCCGCCCCCCCACACACCCCCGACCCCCAGGACCCAGGACCCAGACCCAGATGGAGGCTCGGTAGGAATGTCAATGCCTCGCCATCCAGGCCTGTGGACCAAGCACGTCCTGTGTGAGGCCCTGGGCTCTGTGCTGGGAAGGACAGTGGACCCGACACGTTCTGGCCTCCACGGGCACCGCCTCTTTCCCGCTGATCGTAAGCTGGTGGTTTTCAGTCCCCCCGCCCCAGGGCCGGTGCACACCTTCAGTAAAGCAGTTTGGAGTGTTTATCCCCAGTATATGCACACTTGTAACTTATGAACAATGGCTGTATGTGCTGCTCTTTTATGTTCATCGTTAGATATTTAAACATCAGACAAAATTTAATGAATGAGAGAAAACAAATAGAAATGGGATCTCTAACATTTTCCTCCTGTTCCCCCAAATGCCGGTACCGGGTCCTTTCTGGAGGCCCACGATTTGAAGGCACACCACAGGCCAGGCCCTGCAGCAAGCACATCCCATGCATAACCTTATGCAACCCTGTGAGGCAGGGATTATGCATCCATTTTCCAAATGGAGAAAGCGAGGCTCAGGCTGCTTTTAGGCATTTGCCAAAACTTGAGAGGCTAGTACATGGCAGAGCTAGGACTCCCTCAGGCCGAATGAAATGTTGAAGCCGTGTTCTTAAACCCTGCTCTGCGTGAGGGGTCCATCTGGCACGGCTTAAGGATTGAAGAAGCAACTTAACATTGGACGCTGTCTGCTGAACCTGAGTAGAGTCCTTAGGCAGAAAATGTCATCAAAATAGTTTTTAAATTCAGAGGTAACTTAACAGTACTTCTCAAACTTACCCTGAGTGGTGTTAATAGGTATTTTGTATAAAAGGGCTTGTGGGATTAAATAAGTTTGGGAAACATCTAGTTAAGGTTCCTCTACTGCAGACCTTGTCAGTACCTTAAAGATATTAGAGTGTGGGCCCCAAACACTAAGGGTCGTGGGTTCAATTCCAGGTCAAGGGCACCTGGGTTGTGGGCACTTCGGGAGGCAGCCAGTCCGATGTGCTTCTCATATCTCTCTCCTTCCCTCCCCTCCCCTCCCCTCCCTTCCCCTCCCCTCCCCTTCCACACTCTCTGAAAAGCAATGAAAAAATATCCTCAGGTGAGGATTAACAACAACTAATATCCATATATATTAGGTGCATGGAAGAGTGAGAGAAGATTGTTTCTCAAAGTCACCCTCCCCCGAAACAAGAAAACCTATTAGCATCTCTCAGGACCCTGGTATTCCATGAAACGCAGCTGGGAAATACAGCCTGGGAAATAAAAAGGAATGAGGTGGTCATCGCGGACGGTCTGAGCACACACAGTGAGGTGGGAGGCCTCTGCCCTAACACTCAGCGAAACCTAATTCTCCGGGGACTGTGCGGGGGGACCTGCTACAGAAGACGCCTGGTTTTGACAGAGAGGGGCCAGGTCACAGCTTCACTGGAAGAACCTAAGTTTGGAGTCAGACGTGGGTTCAGACCCATCCCTGCACCCATGTCACCTTTCTGAGGCTCAGTTTTGTCACCTGTAAAGTGGGCCCCCTCCCCCCCACACATGGCTGCTGACTCCACGGTTCCGGCCTCTCTCAGGGATGAAGAAGCGGAAGTTGTTGGCAATGTCCATGTCCACTAAAAGGATCTGTACGGGCGCCAAACAAGGGACGCCCCCCAAGCCCTTGGGATGTTTCGGATGGAAGCGGAGAAGGAGCAGCTGGGCCAGGCAGGCCCCTCCCGGGGGACCCCAGGGGTTCCAGCAAAGAGCCGACCTAAGAGGGCCAGGTGTGGCTTTGTGATTCCTGGAGCCCTGAGAACAGACGCCATTCTCCATCTCATCCACATGTCCTGCTCCTTTTATAAGATAACTGAGAGCAACTGTCCCCGAGGAGGCTTGTCAGCCAGACCCAGGCACCAAGTCCTTCCCGGGCTGAGCAAGCCCACTGGAGCAGCCGTGTCCCCTTCCTCTGCCCGGGGCGGACACGCCGGCCAGTCCCCGCCTCTGCCGGGTGAGTTAATGAAACACAGCACCGCTCTCCTTCACGTTCTCCCCCTCTGGTCTTCAGCTGCCTCAAGTACAGCTAATCCCATTACAAGAAAATAAAGTGGATAATTCAGGCTAATGAAATCGTTGCAAGAATGTGGCCAGCCAGAGGTGGACATTCAGAACCAATTTAACACCCTTTGGTGTTGTTATCCGCAGTACAGGAAATGTTGAGAGGAGGAAGGAAAAAATTAAAAAGAAAAAAAAAAGCCGGCCTCTTTCTTGTTCGCGTAAATCTGGTTAAAGAATTAATCCGCCAGGAATCTTGCTTATCGCCATTATCTCCGTCATGCCCGACATCTCCAGTGACTCCGGGGGTGGGGGCTGGGGGTCAGCAGCTGTGGTGGGACTGTGTCTACTCGATGCTTTTTGCTTCGCTCGGAGGAGGATTACTAAGAGGTGAACTCCTGGGCCACCATGAACTACGAAATCCAGACACCTGACCATGGGTTAAAACAGCTGTACCCAGAGTCTGTATGAGGCAGGAGAAGGTGGGGTGAGCTTCCGTGCAAAACGGAGCAGGCAGCTAGACACCCTGCCTCAGGGTGGGTCTGGGTGCTAAGGTGGGGGACACCCACGGCCACTGGCCCATACCCCCTCTGCCACCTGCCGCCAGGTCAGAGCCAGGCCTCCTGACAAGGATGGCCACTCACTCCCCAGCACCTACGACCTCCCTTCACTGTCCACTCCCTGGCCCCATCTCCCTCCACACAAGGGGCCCTGTCGCCTTCATTTCTTTTGGACTCATTTCAATTCTCAGACCCTGAACGAGGAAGACACATCACAAATCCAGGCTATCAGCCTCCTCTGCTCTCGAATGAGTCACGCCTGCCCAAACTCCCCGCCAGTCTCCCCATGATCTGGACCCTCCTGACTGGGGAACACGGGGGCAGCTGAGTGGAGCAAGACGGGCGGAGAAGCATGGTCTTACGAACAGGGAAAGACCTTCTGCAGAGCCTGCAGGGCTTTGTAGGGACTTTAAGGGGCACGTGGGAGTAGGTGAACGTTCCGGTCATGGGGAATTAGAAATTCTCCATCAATGCTGACCTGCCCCCTGGCCCCCCGAGTGCCAAGCGCAGCCCTCGATCACCAACACCTCCACTCTGGTCCAGAGGAACACATCCTGGGAGGTTTGAGGCCAGAAGACGCAACGTTGGTGGACGGTGCCCCAGGGCAGCCTGGGTGCAGCCCCCTTTGCACAGGCGGGGAAGGCCCCGAGCACTTCAGAAAGGCGCCCATGCACGGCAGCGCCTTCAGGGGACTGGTGCTTGGAGGCCAGGCAGCGGGCGCTGCCGGGGAAGCCCTCATTCCTCAGAGACGGGAGACGTGACAGGCATCGTGCGGGCGACAGGCTGAGTTACGGTGTGTTTGCACCTAGCGGCGAGTGCCAGGTCCCACAGAGCCAAGAACCATACGTCTTGCCAGCAGCCCAGAGACCTACTCAGCACGAGACCAAAGTAAGGGACCATAAACCTAGCAGCTGCCCCGCTCAGCGGCGAGACGGGCAAGGAACGCCGGGAGGAGGACGCGCCTCGAAGGCTCTCGCACCCAGCCCGCCACCTGCAGAGGCGTGTGCTTGCTGCTCCCTGCCTCCCTCCACCTCCGGGTCGGCAGACTTCACACTCCACTGTGTGTTCTGTCCTCTGTTTGCGCCTGTCCGTCCCCCAGCTGGACACTGACGGCCAGCACCCTGGACAGCGCCCACAGGCCACTCAGCACAAGCCGACTGCTGAGTGCGTGAGTTAGGAGCGGATGCTTGCCTCTTCCTCACTGTTCTGTTCTGGGCCCTCTCAGCACCCAGGTTCTCAAAACCAGAAACAAGAAACGGTGGGGAGGGGCCCACGTTTGCCGAGCACCTCCCCGTGCCTGACCCTGCACCAGATGCTCTATGTTCACGGTCTAGAGCAGGGGTGGGGAACCTTTTTCCTGCCAAGGACCACTTGGATATTTATAACATCATTCGCTTAATATAACTCACTTACTATAAATTTATGTTGCTATGAGAAAAGCTCCTAGATTTATTGAATTTCGAGTCCTGCCTACAGTTGCCTTGGCAGGGCCAGACCAAATGACTTCACCAGCCTTCTATGGCCTGTGGGCCAGATGGTCCCCACCCCTGGTCTAGAGCAATCCCGAGGTGGCAGCATCTCAGGGTACACGTGACACCAAGGGGAGGCCTGTCTCAGCCACAGGGCGCTCACCCAGGACTGTGGAGTTGGCAGACTTCCTACTTGGCTGTGCTCCGCCCGCTCTGGGCAGAGTCGCCGCGCCTGCCCTTGAACTCGCTCCTCAGGTCCTTGCACCCATCTGACTTTATGGTGGGGAAGAGGCAGAATATGGTCACTCTGGCTCCCTGGGGGCCCCCAGACCAACAAGTCACAGTGAGAGGTGACCCCTTTTCTGGTGCCGTAGGGTTCAGGCTGGGGTGTGCCTCAGGCAACTGAGCGGTTTCAACACTTGAGCATCACCGAAAGCCAGGACGATTGTCATCGGGGGACGACAGCTGAGACACGCTGCAGGATGCAAGATGCAAACACAGCACGGGCCTTCGATGGGAGGTGATTCATGGTGCTGAGCCCGCCAGCGCGGAGGGTGGGAGGCACACTCACCCGGCCGGGACAAGTATTATTTTTAAAAGTCTGGGAAGGAAAACAACAATAAAACAGCTCGAGCTCAGGATGGCTGGCGAGGTTTAAGATGCAGTGGGAGGTGGAAATGGATCTGTGAGGGGGGCCATTTGTTTGGGGCCAAATAAACCAACACAACATGTGATTCGGTTGCAGAAGGAGAAGAGGAAGTTTAGAATCGGATGGTCCATCGGAAGCAGAGACCCAGGGGGGGTTGGAGGAGGGGCAGAGAGAAATAGGCTGTGGAGGGCGGGTTCCCGGGGAGCTGTGTGCGTGTGAGAGCCAGGGGTCCCACCAGGGGGATCTGGGTGTGCGTGGGTGGGGAGGGCTCTGGCCACGATAAGAAACCCAAGGCGCCCAGCAGAGGTGGAGAGAAGGGGAGAAATCTACAGAGGGGAGGCAGGCCTTGCAACAAGCACTGTTGATCTCACAAGCCAGTTAAAGAGCATCGTTTGCAAAGTTCGCAAGGAGGGAAGGTAAATTATCTGTCTCTGGCGACGCACAAAGCCCTAGCGGTGCTTTATCTCTGCTCGCTCACACGCACGGGCTCGCTCACTCGCACAGGAGAGGGGCTGTTAGTGAGCATCTTGCTGTGCCTCCCGCTCCGTTCCACGTGGAAGACAGGAAGTGTGGCCGCAGCTCGTTAGGAGGCAGCAGGCCCGGGTGACGTGTGCCGAGGGGCAGCGTGGGAGTTCACGTTGGAGGAAAATAATCAAGAGGTTTCCCACCCTCGCGGGGCAGGTGGGAGTAAATAAAGCCTGACCTGGGTTCCCTGCAGGGATCCATGCTCCCAGGGGGACAGAACGCCCACCGGGATCCGAGGGGTGTGCCCACCCTGGTGGGGGCTGCTCCTCCACAGCAAGGACGAGTTAGCACCCCGTGTTCAGACTGGGAGATGGAAGTCGGGGGCACTGATGATGTAGAGGCTGTACGCACAAGTGTAGGGTGAGCTGGCTCGTCCACGCTGGGCCTCAGCTTCCAGAAACCATGCCTTCCCAGGTGTCGGCACTTGGTGGCCTGTCAAGCTGGCACACAAGTTAACCAGCACAGGCTCTTTACAGGAGTCCGACGACCCCAGATCTCACCAATCCCACGCCCTGGCCCAACCCACTCCACACGGAGGCACCACCCTCACTGTCCCCCGGCGCGGGCCTCGTCCCTGCACCACGCTGCTCCGTCACCCCGACACCAGGTGTCCTTGCCTCCGGCTCCCTGAGCTGTTTGTTTTCCTCAATCAGGGACTTATTAGATCGGGGCATTCATTAGAGGCCAGAGGAAACCCAAGTCTGCGGTAATGAGGGAGGCTGGAGAGTCATTACGCCTCTTCACCTCGCCCCCCTGACGTGCCATTACCTGCGGGCCCTCACGAGGGACTGATTCCTGGGAGCTGCCGTCACAGAGGCTGAGCCTGGCAGGCCCCGCTGCCCCGCCCAGCTTCTCCCTGCAGGAAGGGATAAGGGAAACCCCCCTCACCCTGACAAGACACAGTGCTCAGTGCTCAGTGCTCAGTACGGGAGGCAACAGGGCGCCCTGTCCCTCTCCCTGCCTGGCACACACCCTCACTCAACCAACACAGCACAGCACAGACCTGAGGCAGGAGGAAGGCCGTCCGAGGCCGCCTATGTGGGGGGCCACGTTAGGAAACTGCTCCCTAAACCAGAGCCTCACCACGTGGAAGAAAACAAAAGCCAAGTGCCAAAGAGTTAAAAAGAAGAAGAACGGGTGGCACGGGGAGGGGTGTGTTAACGTGTGCACAGAAAACAATTTCTGGACGGAAACACAAGACACTGCTGCAGGGGCTGCCTGTGGGGAGCAGCACGAGGGGTCAGGCCTCGCGCCCCCTCCCCCCCCCCCCCCATGCTGGAGGTTGGCGCGGGCTGCGGTGGCCAGGCTCTCGAGTGCTCACACGCCCTCCACCCTGCCAGCCCCCCCTCCCCCCCCCCCCCCGTTGGACTCTGGGTTAGCTGTGCTGACTCAGGGCTGGGTGAAGGCTAGAGCTTTCTCATCATCGGGGTCTCAGGTCACAGCCACCTCTTCAGGGAAGCCTTCCCTGACCTACACTCCCAGGCACCGCCGACCCCAGCACCCCCAAGTCCGCACGGTGCGTGTCGTCTCTGACGTCACCCCTTTACTGTCCACTCCCCACGTGTGTCTTCCAGCTCTGCCAGGACCAGACTCCCATGGCCCTACCACGCACTCGATAACCCAGGAAAGAAACGAACAAAGGGGAAACGAGGTCTGCAGAAAGAAGGGGCCCTCTCTGCCGCCCCCACTCCTGGAAAACAGGCCGTCACTGAAGTTGACTTCGTCTGTGGACACCCTAGAGTCCGGGCCTGTCAACACAAGCACCCATATCACATACAAATGCCCCGTCCCAATCTGCTTCCTTACACAGGCAAGGCGCTTGCACCCCCTCGCCCCCCGGGCACTGCTCTAGCGGGGCAGGGGCAGGGGCAGGGAGGGAGCCCTGGGACCCTCTTGTCCTGGATTCCCCACCTGGCCCCATAACGACTTTTCTCGACCAAGTTTCCTGGCGGCTCGGGCTGCAGAAGAAGTGACAGGACGGGAGACGGTACAGTTGCCATGACATCGCTGCCGCGTGACTCAGCCTCAGAGCTCTGGCTCCCTTGGAATACTTTAACGATCTGTCGTGGGGCTCGATGTCCCCACCTCCCAAAATACTCTCGTTCTGTAGCCAGGGCAGCCCGCAGCTGCAGAGAGGGAAGGGAGAGGACACTGTACGGGACCCAGGTGGGAATGCCTTCCCGATCTGCCTTGGGGGGGGAGAGGGGGAACAAGCGAATCAGAGAAACCGGAGGGATGTCTACTCCAAGCGTCCTCCTCCGGCCACCAGCTACATTCCTTCCATAACCAGAGCCTGGAGCGTCTCCCTTTAAAGCGACCGCTTGTCCAAGCCTGTGACTGGCCCCCTCCCTCCTTCAGGGCGGAGGATGAAGCTGAGGGCAGGACAGGGTGGCGAGTAGCCTCCTCTGCAGTCTGGACGGTGGGTGTGGACAAGAAAGGGAGCGCTGGTCCGCCCCGTGACCTCCGGTGACCCTTCGTTCTGCGAACACCCTCGCTTCCCTGGACCACCGACTCGTGGGTGTCTCGTTAGGAGGCTCCATAGCTCTGCTGGGTGGAAGCAAGGACAGGAAGGTGCACACACCTTCCTCTCCTGGGTGCGTGTCCATGGACCACACGTCACTGACTGTGCACCTGGACAGCACCCTAGGTTGCAGGTTCGATCCCCGGTTGGGGCGCATACAAGAGGCAACCAATGGACGTTTCTCTCTCTCTCCCTTCTTCTCTCTAAAATCAATGGCTAAAGGGTATTCTTTAAGAAGAGGAAGAAAAAGAAAAAGGTAAAGATAAAAATTATGAACAACAAAGTAACAACAAATACATATGTATCAACAAGTGAATCTGAAAATCAAGTGAATAAAAAATCTGACCAAGAGAATGAACTGGTGAATAGAAAAGAATCAGGGGCATAGAAAGGGAGTGGACTGACAATTCTCGGGGAGAAGGGGGATGTGGGGGGTGTGGGAAGAGACTGGACAAAAATCGTGCACCTATGGACGAGGACATGGGGGGGGGTAAGGGCAGGGGGTGGGGTGGGAACTGGGTGGAGGGAGCTATGGGGGGGAAAAGGAACAACTGTAATAATCTGAACAATAAAGATTTAAAAAAAAATCAATGGAAGTATATCCTGGGTGAGGATTAAAAAAGAAATAAAAAAGATCCACAAAAAAACCAGACAAGGTGGGAGGACGGGTACCATTTGCTCCCACTTAGCAGATGAGGAAACTGAGGCTCTGTGAGGACCAAAGATGAACAGAGGGGCTAAGACTGTGGCCCGACAGGAGGGGTTTTAACCCCGTCTTGCCTGCTTCTGGGCTGCAGGCAGGGGATGCCGCCTCTCTAACCTCACTGCCCTTCCTGCCTCTCACGCACGTGAGAACAGCGGCCTCCTGCGACTGCATGGAGGCTAAACATGGAAAGAGCGGGTGAGAACTCAGCCTGGCACTGAGCACATGGTCACCACGAAAAGCAAACGAACGGCAGTGGTTCGCCGGGGGCACTGCCCCCCAGAGGGCCTCTGGGAAGCTGTGGGGCTGTTTCTGGTTGTCACAGCGATGGGAGCGCTGGGTGGCCAGGCACAGCCACCATGCCTGCAGCACTCCTCCTGGGGGACCCTCGCAGCCCTGGCTCCTCTGCACAGGCCCTGCCCTGCAGTCTAGCCCAGGGTGTCTCACCTGGGCACTGCCGACACCTGGGGTGGGCTTCCTCATCCTCGACTGTCCTGTGCCCTGGAGGGTGCTTGGCAGCAGCCCAGCTCCCACCCACCAGGTACCAGTAGCTTCCCCCACATTGTGACAACCCTACATGACCTCAGACACGACCCAATGTCCCCTGATGGGCACAAGCTGAACACGAAGAGAACCGATCTGTTTTCAGCTCTCCGGTCCCAGCAGGCAAGGGAGATCCGTGGGGATGCAGTGAGCGCGCACCTGTAACACCCCGTCAGCCCGCGTCTCGTCTGATGGCAGCAGCTGACACCCAGAGTGAGAGAAGTGGAAGTCCGTGTGGGTGTGGGGGTAGCAAACAGGAATGACACGTGGTCTCCCCTGTCCCTGTCCGACACGCAAAGCTGACATTCTCCTGCAGTCCCATGTCTGAGACTACCCTCACAGACCCTCAATTTAAGGTAGAAGCACGCTTCCTGACCACGAAACATCTGCTTTCTGGTGCCGCTAACATTTTTTTTATACTTAAAAAAGAAGCAAAGAAAAGAAGGGAATGAATTTTAAACTGCTGGGTAAAAGGCAGTGAATACTAAGCATTATTTATCCCAGGCCTTCGTGCCCACGCCCGGGAGGACACACACGGAACGATGTATACTGTGGAGAGAAGGCTCTTCGAGGCAGAGGGAACACGTGCGCTCCCTGCTCTCCAGCTGAGCGGAGGGAGCAGCCTGCCCCGAGCCAAGTGCCTGGGCTCCGCTCTCCATCGGCTGCCCTTTCCGGGCTGGCAGCTGGGGGCCGGGAGCAGTAACCTCGCTAATTCAGTAAATGAACTCTGACAAGACTAAATGGTTGTTTGGATGGATCCTCTCTCATCCCCCCTCCCCTCGCTGCCCCAAACCTCAATTAAAATAAATAAAACACGAGACACTATCAGAGTCTTTTATGGCCAGTTCTCCAGCAGGAGTCAGAAAAATGCTAACGACGCGGAGGCTGCGGTGAGCCCAGCCGGCTTTAGGCCTGCAGTGGCCAGGGTCACCCTGCCTTTGCTCTTCCTCCCTGGGCTCCCCGCCCAGGCCTCCTGCTCCCGTTTCGGGCAGGGCTGGGTAGGCTTGGGTATTCCTCAGCTGCCATAGGTGTCTTCAGCCAATCGGAGGTGATGGCAGCCGCTTGCACCTTGCTGACAGCTGCTGTCAAAATACTCTCACAACCAGCGGCTCGATAATAACTCGAAAATGAGATACAAATGAGGGACTCTTCGTGAGTGGGACCGGCCACATTCTCCCCACCCCTGGCTCCCGAGCGTGGTGGGCAATGCGTGGGGATGCTGGAGATAAGCTCAGGCCACCGTGGAGAGATCAGTTAAAAAAAAACAAAAAACCACAAAAAACCCAACCAAACCAGCTAGATGTGGAAGGCTGTCCTGATCCCCTCGGCTCCCAGGGCCGCGGAGCGGGTCCGGAATCTTCCCCGGGAGGATGCAGCACACGCGGAGCTGCACTGGATGTGCGGACGGAACCTGAGTGGGAATAACCCGTGGGGAGTTTTCTGTCCATCAATCAGGCAGCTCCCTCCCAGGCCACACCACGTGGGCCTGGCCCCCCTCCCGCAGTCCACAGCAGGCCGCTGGGCTGTTTTTCTGTTTTTATTCATCAAGCCGACTCTTTCCCTAGAACGTGGGCTGCTTCTCCCTGGGGACGGGAGGCCAGCACACACGGCGTGTTCAGAAAAGCACAAACCAGCCCCAGGGAGGGCGAACCGTGTGGCCAGCACTTCCCGGCTCCCAGGACGGAGGGGCTCTGGCGGGGAGAGGCAGCGGATCTGAGCGCCTCGGCACTTGCCTGGGGTGGGCCTGGCTGGGTCTCTCTCGCCGGGCCAGGCAGGGTCTGGGCTGTCCAGGTGGGCAGGGCTGTTAACATTCACTTACTCGAGGTTCAGAATGTCTGGGAAAATTCCACATTCACCCAAGAGGTTCAGGGGCCCTTAGAAAACCCGCTGAATTTTTTATTATTTTTTGTTCTTTTGCTGTTCTGGGTTAAGCTTGGCTATATTAAGAGAAGCGGAGGCGAAGGCTCAGGCTGAGGTTAAAAAAAAAAAAAAAAGCGCCTTTGCGAACAAGCCATTAAGGATCTTTATTTAAACTCAAGGTAGGCTGAGTCTAATTGTCTAATCCAGGCGCGTGGATTAGAACCTCCTCCACAGCCTCTCTCTCTCTGCCCACGCCTTCCCTCACAGACGCCTCTATTCCTCCGTCCACGCGTCGGGCAAACACGGAGCTTTTCCGGCTCATGTGTGACAATGTGCGACCTGAATAACCCCGTCGGTGCCAGCGGAGGCCACTTTAAATATAAACTCCCTCCCAGGAAGCGCCAGCCCCGTCACTTACTCTGAGCTGGGCTTTTACATGCCACACTCGAAGGACAAGAGGCTCTCGGCACCCCATGAAAAGGTGGGGTGACAATCCGGGCTTACGTCAAACCTCACCTACGGGGCCCAGGAAAGGAGGCAGAGACTGGAACTCAGGCTCGGGCCGGTGCGGCCTTTAAGCAGCTACGAGACCTCCGGCGAGGCCCTTAGCCTCTCCGGCCGCCAGCTCCTCACCCGTGAGATGGCGATATTAGGACCTGCCCGCCTACAAGGCGTGCGAAGAGGAGGGATGCGGGAAAGCCCCTCAAAGCGATCGCTGTCATCTGGTGGGAATGTGGGCGGGTGGCTTTGGCTTTTGTTCAATTTCCCAAACTCTCTGCAATGGGTTGCTTTTCTCATCGCAAGAAAGACTTTTAAAGGACTAAAGGTCTGACTTGCTAATAACAGAGAAAGATTCCAAAGAGTTTTGTATATGAAAGAGTTTTGAAATGACATAAAACGCTGGTCAAAACAACACCTCACCAAAGTGGCACTGTCCTATCTTCATTTAATGCAACTGGAGGCTGTTGTTTTTTGTTAATCCTCACTTGAGGATAACATCCCATTGATTTTCAACAAGAGAGTGTGGAAGGGAGAGACACAAGAGAGAGAAATTAGAGCGAGTGGAAGGGAGAGACACAGAGAGAGAAACATTGATGTGAGAGACTGATGTGATCAATCGGTTGCCTCCGGCATGTGTCCCAACCAGGGCCAGGGATCGAGCCTGCAACCGAGGGGTACTCTTGACCGGAATTGGACCGGGACCCTTCAGTCCATGGGCCGACTCTCTAACCACGCTCAGTATTTTGCTCAAAAACCGGCTGGGGTGCAATTCAAGTTTTAGAAGGGTTGGCTTTGGAGTTAAAGAGCATACAATGGACAGAGAGGGGCAGAGACGGTGCTAAGAGCCACCAGAAGGCACTCTGCATGGTGTTACTGACTGAAGAGTATCGAGACAGACTAGAGATCTGGACCCGCAGCTACATCTTCCTAATACCAAAACCCACATTCTGGATCTCGTTCCTGCAAAACAATGCCATCCATCACACTAAACTAACATTCTTAATTTGAATTTCATTGATTTTAAATTTTGTTTGTGTTTAATTGGAAAATGTGTTCTGGTTTTATAGTCCTAAGAGAACCATGAGCATAAGTTGTCAGTTTGTTCGGAGTTTTACATTTGTACACACTTAAGTCGCATATTAATAACAATATTTACACGACTGCCGTGGGGGAAGGGCCACGAGACGTTTCCTTTTCTTTAAGAGGACTCCTTAGACATTACTCGGGTTTGAGAAACACAGGGCACGGCCCCAGACTTTATGAAATGTTTCACAGACGATCATGCGCTTGAGTTCCCGCGCCCAGGGTCCTCGGGAGGACCAGAAAGGTCAGGTAACGTTCCTGAGAGCACACAGCTGACTGGCAGCAGGGCTGGGCGTAGGAGCCCGTCCCTGGGCTCTCAGGGCCGCCCTGCGCATTGCAGGAGCTGTCGGTGTGAGCCACACTAGATGACAGCTACCCCTGGGCCGGGCCGAAGGCCAAGTCCTTGCCAGTATCACTGACCTTGTCCTTACAGCAAACCTGGCCCTTCTGTAGGGATGGGCTCTGAGTCCGGGACTGTCACCAGGCCGACGATGTAGAAGATCTGCCCTCTATGGACGGGCTTCAGTGGGGTGGAACTGGGGTGCACGGCCCCCTAGGCCAAGGCAGTCCTTTCCCGGAGTTCCCGTTTGCTTCTGTAACCCAGCACCTGCCACATCCCTGCCTCACTAGAGATGCTTAGTAAATATTTGCTAAACCGACGAGCTCTTTCTTAACTAGAAAGCAGTGTGTGGAGACCTCCGTTTACCAGGGGAAGCTCCGAGACAGGAGGAAACGGAAGCCTCCCGAGACGGCCGGGGCTCCGGCTGCCGCTCAGCACCCGGGACGCGGAGACAGGAGCACAATCATCAGCCGCAACAATAAGCCGACGGCGCCCTCCCCACAAGCCCAGACAAAGCGCAGAGACCTTGTAGCTGGCAAGGAAGTGAATGGAGAGAGAGGAGGTGTGAAGGCAAGGTGAGCGCAGGCTGCGGTGACGGCGTGCGACTGCAGGGAATCAGGGCGCCCCGTGCCACCCTGCCTGCCCCCCAAGGACCCGCAAGGCCTCCCTCCCCAGGGTGCTCCCTGGGCCTCTGTCACCGGGTCTGGACTGGCTGGTTGTGGAGAGAAAGAAAACGTCAGCTGCAATGGAAGACCAAGCCTCTGGAATCGCAAAGGAAGGGAGAAATCCGCAACCCCACGCTCTCCAGCCCTCAGAGGTGCCTGTGGTTTTTTAGAGGAAAACTCCATGGCTTCCCGTGGGCCCCGGTTTGGGATGCGCTGCCAGTCGGACAGAATCGGAAAAGCCCTCGCCACCTGCCATGAACACCATGTTCTTAGGCCAACGCCTGCGGCGGCGGTGTACCTACTGTGGGCGGTCCGTGGCGGACATCACTCACCAGTTGCCATGCCATCTCCCAGGAGCCCGGGCGGCCTCGCCATCCTCCAGCCCAATTCTAGCCCGCCGTGGCCAGCAAGGCTGGGTGCTGGCTTGCAAGGTGGCAGCTACCCACCCTGCCTGGCCTCGCCCAACCCGTCACCGATTCACTCAACAAACAGAAGCTCTGAGAAGTCACGCCACGTCCAAGGTCACACAGGGCAGAGCTGGGCGAGGATTAAGGTCTCCTGACCGCCCCCCCCCTCCCCCCCGCCCGTGTTCTCTCACTTGGAAAATCACACAGGCTCCTTTCCAAGCTGACAGCCAACTGCTGACGATGAGGACGAGGACGGCACGAGCAGGGAGAACCCGGCTAACCTGACACCTTCTCTGAGCAAGCGCTGCTGCGTCCTGGCCCGGGGGTCAGCGGCAGTAACTTTTTAAAAAAAACATTTAAAAATATTTTATTTTATTGATCTTAGAGAGAGTAAGGGCTGCGCAACTGCTCGGAGGCACCATCAACACAGCCTCGATCCCAGGTCAGCGATACACCCACAGGAGTGCTCCCAGAACCCACGAACACACGCACCCATGGACAGGCCAGCGGAGAGCCGCGACCGGGCACCACCACTGCGGCCAGTGGTTGTGAGTGACACATCACAGCGAGGAAGGGGTGGCGTGCGGAGTGGGGCTGAGGCCTCGCTCAGGCTATTCCACCCGAATGTGCCGTCTCCCAGCCGCTGTCCTCTCTGCATCCCAGTCCTCACTGAAGCCATCAGGCTCTCTGCAAATGCATCCCCAAATCGACCCGGCAGCTCCCCCTTTCCACCCGACACTGGGTCCAGCCGGTCAGCTCTGGCCCAGGTGACCACAAAACCTCCCGGGGGGCCTCCTCAAACCCATGCTGACCCCTCTGCTCCCCACAAGACCTCTGACAATATAAGTGAGACCCCCCCCGCCCCCCGCGCCTGCCCTCTGCTCAGAACCTGCAGTTGCTGTGGTTTTACAAAAGCCCAGAGGCCTGACATGCAAAGAGCTGACCGGGCCCAGGTGATCTTGAGGAACAAAGACACTAGACACCATGCGATAACAAAGCCACGGTAATTAGGACCGCAGGTATTGGCACAGGGTAGACAGATAGACCCGGGGAACGGATCACAGCGTCCAGAGCGGACCCTCACACACAGTCACCTGATTTATGACAAAATCAATACTGCAGAGCAGAGGAAAGAATGGTCTCCGCGATAAATGATGCTGGACCCACTGAATATCCATGTGGGGGAAAATGTCCCTCGATCGCTACCTCACGCCATACACAAAAATCAATTCCAAACAGACTGCATGCCTGAAGGTGAAAGGTCAAAGCTTGCAGAGGAAAACTCGGCAGACTTCCTTCATGAGCCTGGAGGAGGCAAAGGTTTCTTAAACAGGACACAGAAATCCTCACCATGAAGGAAAAAATGACAAACTGACAATATTAAGAGCCTCTATTCTCCAAAAGATACCATTAAGATGACACCATTAAGCTAATGACAAAATGGGAGGGAGAGGGACTCCAATCATATAGCCACCAAAGAACTAGGACTCAGAATATTTAAAGAAATAATACAAAAAGTGACTAGAAAGTTAGTAAGAAAAATTGGCAAGGAAAAAACCAAATGACCCCATTTTTAACAAATGGGCAAAAGACTTGAAACAGGCATTCCACAACACAGTGTGTCCAAACACTCATAAATATATCAATATGATGATGTCATTGTTTATACACCAAAATGGCTAAAAAGAGAAAGAGAGACAATACCAAGTGTTGGCAAGGACGAGGGGCAACCAGAACACCCAAACTGATGGTGGCAGTGCCAGCTGATACAAGTGCCCTGGGAACGAGTCTGGCAGTATCTAGTGACCTGAGCTGTGCACACCCCATGACCAGCAATGCCCATCCTCCATGGATACCCTACAGAAACCAGGCACACAGTCACCAAGACACACACGGGAATGTTCACAGGAACATTTATTCGTGAACTAGCTAAAGAACTGCAAACTGCCCAAATGCTCCCAGCAAAGTGCATATACTTTAGGGCAGTGAAACTACTCTGACACCATAATGATGGTGTCATTATCTATCCGAACCCACAGGATGCACACCCCAAGGGGGAACCATCTGTAACCTGGACGCTGGGTGATTACTGTGTGTCAGTGTAGGTTCACTGATGTAACCCATGTCCCACTCCGGTGGGGGATGTGGATAATGAGGGAGGGGCTCTGTGGGTGGGGACAAGGGACATGTGAGAACTCTCTGCACCTTCCTCTCAATGTAAACCTAACCTGCTCTGAAAAACAGTCTTAAAACAAGACAAACCTCAGCAGTGGGAGGGGCAGGGGCCCCCCGATGAGGAAACGGGTCAGAGTGGGGAGTGGCTGGAGGAGGGAACCAGAGATGGCGCTGGGACCTCACCTCTTGTCCTTAGCGGGGGCCGACAGGCTACAGCCTGGCCTGTAATGTTTGTACGTTTTATAAAAGGGGGAGAAAAAATACCTTAGTTGTGTAACTAAAACTAGAAACAAAACCAAAACCCTTACCTAGGGTGTGCCCATCTCCAAGAGGCCATGTTTAACTTTGTTTGGGTATCAGCGCCCTGTCCCCATCAAGGGCCAGAGAGCCAATCATTTATAGGCTTGAGGGTCATTTGGTCTCCGACACTAATACTCAATGCGGCCACTGGTGTGACACACCACCTACAACACGAAAATGAGTGATGGGATGGGATGCCCTCTACCCTGGGTCTCTCAGCAGGGGTGGGGGAGGGGCACCTGGGGAAGCCTCGCCCTCCCCACCCCACCCCTCAGAGAACGCAACTGAGGGTTTCCTCTCCCCCCACACACCCCTTCTGCAAGGCCCTGAGGAGCTGCTCAAGGCTGTTTTCTTTTCTTTTCTTTCTTTTGCAGAGCCTCTTCCCTAAGAAGCCTGGTAAACAGGAAGTAACCCCCTCTGCTCAGGGCAGATGACAGTGCTGGCGGCTCACGGCTTTGGAAAAGTATTGCTGACAAACCAGGAGTTAATCAGGCAATGACCCCACACCTGGGCGAGGGAGGACTCAGCAGGCAAGTTGTCCTCAGCCCTCCCTCCACGGTCATGGTCATGGTCACTGCGAGAGGAAATGAGGAGAAGCGATCAGGGACAGTCATGGTCATGGTCACTGCGAGAGGAAATGAGGAGAAGAGATCAGGGACGGACAGCGCTGTCCACAAAGCCGACACAACAGGTGCACCGGGCACAGGAGATGCAAGCGTGTAATTAAGGCCTCCAGACACCTGTTGTGAGCTCGCCCATTCACACCCCTAGCAGGTGGTTCACACCTCCAAGAAAGAAACTAACAACAAAAAAAGAGGCTCAGATGAAAAGCTCTCCCTCCGCAGCCTGCAGCCACCTGACCAGCCAGCAGCTCCCACTGACATCGCTGGCCCTTGGGGACATTTGGGGGAGGGCCTCTAGACTGAGAGTCACCCGGCCATGCTGCTGCAGAGCTGTGTGACCCTGCGCAACTCCTTAGCCTCTCTGTGCCTCACGAGCTCCGTCTTTATCAGGCTTCCATGGATCAAGGCTCTGCACAGTGGCTGTGTGCGCTCAGCAAACATTTACTGAGCACCGGCTCTGTATCAGGGAGCTGTGGACACAGCAGGGAGGCAGACAGTGTGTCTGAGATTGTAGTCTGGGGCAGGGGTGAGGTGGACACTAAACCACCATGTGGACAGCACTCCCAGGGCAGCGGTGGGACGGGCTGGCAGACAGTAATGCGGGCTGCGGGAGAACAGGCCAGGCCAGCTACCCTGGCTGGGGTTGGGAGTGAGCCAGGGGGAGGGGAGCTGAAGGCCTCACTTTTAGCAGCTATAAGTCGGTGCTCTGGGAGACGACGGTGCCCTCTCTAGACCTGGGAGATAGGAGGGGGCCGAGCCCAGGCTCTGAGTTAGACACTGACATTCAACTCCGGGCTCAGCTGAGTGGTCTCAGCAGGATGCTTCGTGTCCCGGTCTCCAGTTCCCTTCGGGGTGCAGAAGTGGCAACAGCATCCGCCCCCCTTTTCTGCAGGCTGCTGTGCAGCTAGAGGGGAAGACACTGCCTGGGAAGGAGCGCAGCCAGGCGCCACAGCAGTGAGAGCTCCGTAGGACGGAGCTGGGATCTTGATGACACCTGGTAGGGCAAGTCCACAGAACGTGCCTGGCAAAATGGATCAGACTGGTTCCCCCAAACCCTGCTGGCCACTAGCTTTGTCTGAAATCGGTCTCTGGTTTCTGGACAAGCTGGTCTCCCCGAGAAGTCTCACAGCGACCCCTGCTGGCCGCCCCTCAGAACAGCCTCAAACTCACAGGCACAACAAAGCAAGGTGAGCCCTGGCAGAGGCCTTCCCGTCTCCAGGGGTTGATGCAAATCCCAACAGAACAATGGCAGGGGGAAGGCACCGCATGTAATTCCGCTCAGTGGACACTAATTCCCTGTCTTCTCAAAATAAATTATAAAACACAATACCAAACAAAGTGCTGTTCCCTTGCCGTGTGGTCTTTTGTTCCCTGGATAGTGTCATCCTAAATAGACTGCGAACCAAGTGAAACTGTCATTTCCTGATCCACACGCGCCGTTTGAAGCAATTCCGTTTGGAGCTGGCAGGTCTTCAATTGGATTCTTTTTAAAGAGTGGAGGCACGTGAAACCAGAGGACACCATAGGCTAGGACCCGTACGTACGCACTGTAGCGACGCCCTCGCGCACACTCCTCTCCACTGCTATCCAGGCTGCAGGAAAACATCCCCCAGAGTGAGACCCCATCTCACCAGGCTGCCCCCACACAGGGGACCTGGCCCACAGCGAAGGCCCTGCTACTCAGAACCCAGTGGGGCCGGTGTCTTTGCTTCGACCCCGGCCAACCACGCCTGCAGGAACCCACGCCTGCAGGAACCCAGGCCTGCGGGAATCGTGCGCCAGCATGCGACTTAGCATGGCGGGGAGGACGGAGATTTTTAAAGCAGATCCTCTAACCAGCTTCCCTTTCTTTAAACCACTGAGTGAGAGCAAAGGGGTAGATTTCACACCAGGAAACTTCGCTTTAGTCTCTGGAACACAGAACTTAACTTTGCATCCACCGCTGACCTTGTAAAATGCTAACTGGCAATTCTAATACACCCAGCTCTTCATGCTGGAACTAGATACACACAGGCTGCACGGTCGAGGCCTGGTATGCAGAATCCTTCATTATTCACCCATGTAGGTTTCCAGAACTCTCTTAGGTCCCATTCAAGCCTGGACAAGCAGCCTGGCTGGGGCTAATGTCACCTGCCCTTCCATTCTGAGGGCCAGAAGGCCTCTCTCTGGGCCGCCCAGCACACACCTGGGCAGGCCTGGGCTTAAACATCCCCCCTTATTCCCTCTCATAGCATCCGGGACTTGGTGCTGGAGGGCAGCTAACCAACCTGAGAAAGCTGACAGTGTGAGGTACGAGCACAGGGCTGCAGCCCAGTGGCCCCTGCGCTGTATCCCGTCCACAGACGCTGTCCTGCACGGTGCTTGATTTTAGAAAGCGAATGACTTGCCAACATATTCCCCTAAAAATTCGGATTGCCAGTTTCTCTTTCCAAACGTGGGAGGAACTGGCTGATCAAACCTGCATGTCTGCACATCACCACACCAGTCCCCGCTCGGCCTGCTCCTGCAGGTCCCCTCGCCTGCCGGGCCTGAGAGGTCTCTGCTGGTGGCATTACTATGTAGGGGATGCACCTTCATTTTAAAAGGTGCTCTCCACACACAGCCATGCAGCCCAGGGGTCCCCACCCTGGCTGGACTTTCCAAGGGAATCCAACCCTGGGGGTTGGGCCTGACAGAGGCAAGCTTGTAAGTCGCCAGGTGATTCGAAGGGGCTGCCAAGGTGAGGAACCACTGGCTTAAACCAAAGGAGGGCCCTGAGCGGTAGAAACGTCAGCAAGACCAAGGGAAGAGCTGATGGGGGAGAAGACCGCCCTTTCGACTCCTTTCCGCCCCATGCTCTGGAGAGCAGAGCTGGGACTCAGGGAGATAAATCACAGGCAGCCACAGACGACCTTCAGAGACCACGGCGCTGGCCCCCAGGGGTGCCACCGTGGCCCCAAAGCCGCCTCCCCAAAGCTCCGGCAGGTTCACATGCCGTCCCCCGGACCGAACCGGGACCGAGCCGGCGCTGCTCACCTGAAGAGCTCGCGGATCTCCCGGCTGTGGGCCTGGAAGGGGATGTTCCGCACCAGGATCTTGGAGGTGGTCTGCTTTCTGGGAACTTGCTTCTTCCGAGCGGATGTCAGGGCTGGCCTGGAGTGGGGGAGGGGCTGGTCACTTGGGGGTAGGTAGCTGCTGCCTTACACTGACTCGACCACCCTCCCCGCAAACCAAGGCTGGTCTTGCGTTCAGACGAGGGAGTTAGGGAGTGAGTGTGCACGAGGCTGCGGGCACAGGGCAGGTGGCAGCCTCCCTGGGGAACAGACCATAATCATCTTCTCGGGTCGACACATCCTACCCTTGGGGGTCTCCTGCCCTTCATCCAAGAGACTCAGAGGCCGCTGGGACTGAAGACAGGAGCTCCGGTGAGGAGAGGCCTATCTCTCCCCAAAGCCAGTCTCCCTGTCTCATTCCAGACGCAGGAAGACCCCAGCTGGTCCAAAGGTCCTGATGGCGAGCTTTCATCACTCACCAAGAGCACATCCAGCTTCTGCTCAGGGAGCTGGACCAGGGGGGAGGGAGAAACTCCGCCAACACAGCCCTGCCTTTCCTGCCCCTGCTCCCGGGGACCTCCCGCGCCACGGAAGGGTCAAGGTTCGCTGCGAGTTAACATCCGGGCGCAAATGCCAACTCGGCCGCTTGGGATCTGTGTGGCTGGGGCAAGTCACTTGGCCCCTAAGGCCTCAGTTTCCTTAACCATAGAGGGTCTAGTAATGGTGCCAACCTCAAAATGCCTGAGGACTTAACGAGAGAGGTCATGTCAAACCCTGTGCAGCACCCACGTGTGATAAACATCCCTCTGATGACTGTTGCTATGGCCACTTCCTGTAAGTCCGCCCCACACCACCTCCACAGAGGCCCTCCCTACCATCTCCGCTGAAACAGGAACCCCAGCTTCACTTCTCTTCCTGGGGCCAATCGCTGTCTCACAGCAAGGACATTCAACCACGTTTCTATTCACTGTCTGTGTCTAGGGCTGTGCTGGCCAACAGCCCAACTCCCTAGGAACAGGGACTGAAGAAAGGTCGCCAGATCTCCACCCCTGGCCGAGTTCTCGTGTGCCCCGCACGTGTTAGATGCTCCGCACAACCTCCGGCCATTGCGTTTCAATTCCAGGCGCAGTCACCCCAAGGTCACACGGCCCTGGACTGGAACCCACAGCTGTGGGGCTCAGGAGCCTGGATCCCACGCTCACACCGCAGCTCGGGAACCCGTCGGGTCTCCGAGGACTCCTATGCCGAGCCTTCTTCTCGCTAAGGGTGCTCTGCGTGGCACAGACCGGGATGGGAGCGCCCGGCGGCCTGGGCTGGAGTGTCAGGCAGCATCAGCAGACGAAAAGGGAGGAGACAGCAGGTGAGCTCACTGAGAGCAGTTTGCTCCAGGACCACACGAGGACCGAGTGGCTGAAAAGTACCAAGTAAGTATCTGAGACCGGCCCTAGGGCCGTTAGATGTGGTCGCTTCATCGCCTGAGGCCGGTGGGTGGCAATGGCAATGGTGACGATGGCGTACACTGCGCACGCGTTCTGGGCTGGGTGCCATGGGAAGCCCCTCACGTATACTGGCCCATTTAGACCTACAGACAGTGGATATGTCGGGGCAAAACTGAAGCTCAAAAAAGCTCACTGCTTCAGGAAGCTGGGCCCTGGGCATGGGTCTGCCGCTGGTCACCACCTCTAACACCTACTGAATCGCCAGTTAACGGAGGCCGTGTGGGCACTGTTGCCTGGCTCCATAATAAAAAGCCCCATGAAGGGATGCGTCTAGGTTTCACACTTCTGGTTCGGCCCACGTGGTAGTCATGGCACGCCTTCCCTGGTTTACGGCCCGGCCAAGGTCGTGGGATGTGCTTGTTTCTCCTGCCTGCGCCCCTGCCTTCCGCTGCGTGTATTAAACATTTACCCAAGGACTGGCCGGCCCCCGTCCGTCAGGGAAACGGTGACAGAGCTGGCAAGCGTGCCACCACCTTAATTAGGAAGGGTCGGGGAGAGGCTGTAAGGGCCGTGAGACGCCCCTCGGGGCACCGAAAGGATGGACCCGGGTGGCAGGGAAGGGAAGGGAAGGCCCCGGGGACTCACTTAGTGGCTCGTTCCGAGATCCTCACTTCCAGCTTGTGGTCGTCCACGACGTGACCCTACGAGGTAAGACGACACACTTGTCCCTCTTCCTCTTAGAAACACCCGCCCGCCCCCTGCCCTGCCCCAGGCCTGGCTTCAGCTGAGCGAGGGGACGGGAAGCTTCAGGGAGGAATGACCGGTCCCGGGAGGAGGGACCAGCTGGAGCCCAGGACAGAGCAGGGCTTTTCCTGGAAACGCCCGCGCTGAGCCGGCAGCTGGTGGTCGGAGACCTGGCGCTCCAATGTCCTCTCGAGCTACGAGGGACCTGGGCCATTCTGCCAGGCGAGGGCACAGGATTTTCCACGGCTGCAAGTGTTTTCAGCCCAGCGAGCCCCTTCGGCCCGGCTGGCGGCGTTCAGTCTGGTTCGTATGCTCTTCCAAAAAAGGTCTAAGCCCAGCGGAGCTGCATCTAAGCAAGGCTCTGAGGTCGGTCCCTCGAGGCAACACCGGCATATTAGGAAAATCACCCTCAAAAATCCCTTAAATCGCCCATAAGACACAGCACGCACGGCTCCGTGCGAACGACTCTCTGCACAATCTGCACATGTGCATGCACCACGAGGACAGATGACGCTGTGCCCAGCAGAGCCCCGCAGATCCGGGTTCACATGGGCGGGGAGGAGGGCCGCGGAGCGCGCAGAGCTGATCCCAGTGCCGCTCAGAAAACAGCACGAACAAAACACCACGGACCCCGGTCGCCGGGCCCACCTTCCTCTGAGGCCCAGGAGCGGGCGGGAGTGCGGGGTTTGTTCTGGGTCACGCCTGCCCCTTCGCTGACCGCTTGGCCCCCGGGGGCACCTGTGTGTGCGAGCCCTGCTGGAGAGCCTTTCAAACGAAAGGCGGAGGGAGGCCCCCAGGCCATCACGTCCCCATCATCCTACCCAAACCCAACTCAGCCCTCCCTGCAGCTGCCTTGAGGCAAGGGGAAGGTCAGGTTCTAGTAGAACTGACCACGCACCCAGTTATGACCCACAAGGCCGTTCCCATGACCAGGGAGCTCTCCTGGGACAGTCAGTCACCTGGACCGTTCCTACAAATGAGGGGAGCTGCCCAGGGCGGTGTCCCTGCAGGGCGCCCTTCCACTGTGCCCGGCCCACGCGCACCTCTGGGAGAGGAAGGAGAGCTGGGTGGTGAGCACACCCGGGCCCTTGATAACGAGCGCTGGATGGGTGAATGAATGCACCACAGTGACTACAGACCCTGAGGAAGGCTCCTGGCTGCTCTTGGGCCACAGCCCCCTGGAGAACTGGAGACAGCGTGGCTGGACCCGCACTCCCACTCAGTATGGAGGGCTGACGGGACCCGCCGCCCCGCCTGCCTGTGACTCGGCCCTCCCCCGAGAAACCCTTTACCTGGAGCTGCTTGAGCGCCTTCTGGGCCTGCTCCGGCTTCCTGTACTCCACGAAGCCGAACCCCATGGACAGCAGCGCCCCTGGAAGAGAGAGGCGGGAATCACGCTGCGTGGCTGGTGGGGAGGAACACGAAGAGGGAGCGCAAGGCCAAGTCCAAGGGCCCGGTGGGCCAGGGGCTTCGTATTCTCTTCTTCACACCCTCCTTCATTCCCCCAATGTTTCAGCTCCTGGCTCGCCACTCATTACTAGTCATCTCGTAGAGTCAGCCAGGGAAGCGATACAGCCACCACCCGAGGCAGGCTGCCTGTGAATTAACAGATGACTGGCATGATAATTAGCTTCGTAATAGAATTCCGCCTTTGGGAGGGAGAGGGAACTGTCCCAACCATGGCAGTGACCAGCAGCAAAGCCTCTCCCTGGCAGTCCCCTGCCCTCCTGTACGTAATGCTGAGGTGGACGTGGGCGTGACAGTCCCACACGCCCAAGGCTCACTCTTAGCTGTGCTTCTGACCATCGGGCATGAGGCTGGGAGAGGGAGGGAGGCAGCCTCAGGCCGTCAGGACGGGGAGCTCAAACTGTACGAGCTCTGGCTTCCCCACCTCGGACGAATAGCACTGGGCGGGGTTTGGAGGACACACACACAACGTAAGGCCTCCAATTGCATCTTGCCCTTTCGACACAAAATGTGATGCGTGCCTCCCCCAGCATTTCACACACATTTCCTGAGCCTATTCTGTTTCCCCCCAAGGTGAACTCCAGGACTGGATGGGGTCTGATGGAGGCCTCTGTCTTTTGGAACCAGCCTGTCTCTCCCGTCTCCCGCCATTGCCTTTGCCTTGCGCACTCCCGCCGGCACTCGGCTGCTCCCACCTCCAGCCTCTGTCCCCTGCCTGCTGCCTGCTGCTCCCACCTCCAGCCTCTGTCCCCTGCCTGCTGCTTGCTGCTTCCACCTCCAGCCTCTGTCCCCTGCCTGCTGCTTGCTGCTTCCACCTCCAGCCTCTGTCCCCTGTCCCCTGCCTGCTACTTGCTGCTCCCTCCTCCAGCCTCTGTCCCCTGCCTGCTGCTTGCTGCTTCCACCTCCCAGCCTCGGGCTGACGTGAAACCTTGTGCTGGGCTGCCCCACCTGGCCCCCTCCCACTGTGCTGCAGCCACCAGCTCGTGTGTCCCTCAGGACACAGCTGTAGGCGGACTTGTGGCATCCCTGCAAATGCCACCAAACTGAAGGGAGGGGGACTGCATGGCTGTGGAAACAAGGGGTGTTTACAGGACACACAAAACAAAATCTCTAAGAGCATCTTACAGGAGGCCAGGACTGGAGTGGAGACACAGCAGAGGCCAAGCAACTCGGGACAACACCCAAGGCCGAATGGAGAGACCACGGCGGCCTCTGCATGGCCTAGGCACCCACCAACCAGTGAGGTGCGTGGCTAATGCCTCGGTGGAACCTTCCAGATGTTCTCCGTCTAGGCTACTTCTTGGAGGGGAAGGGGAGAGCCCTGGATCGGCATTTCCTGCTGTTCCCTAGCAAGTTCCCCAGGAAGAGGTGCTGGCGGGGGAGAGGCCTCTGCCACTGAACGGCGCCACCCTACCAGCCTGTGCCTGCTCCCAAACCGTCCGACAGCCCAGGGGCTGGAGTCCAGGTTCTCAGACCCTGACGTGCGCGGCTGCCCCGCTGGGCACCAGGGTCTCCGGGACACAGGAACCAGGGCCGCTCTGCCAAGCGGGTTCGGCAGTGGCAATATTTCAGAACAAGAGGACTCTTCAAAACAACCCGGTGCGAGTCGCCCTTACCCCCCACCCAAAGCTCCCGTTTCTTCCAGAACCATTTGGTTCCGGCTGAGGCTCCGCAGGCAGTACCTGCTTTGTTCTTCTTCCTGGAAATGGAGCAGCTCTTCACCGCGCCCACCTTGGAAAACACCTGGAAGAGAGTTGACAGGTGTCGCCGCCGTTCCCGGCTGATCCTGCAACCGCCCCAGGCAGGGCCTTAAACACGGGGGTGCCCAGGCTGTTCCCTAAGTCTGTGCCGTTGACACTGACTGCGCTTTCGCAGGACGGGCGCCTTCCCAGGCATCCGACGTATCCCTTGGGTGTTGTGGGTGCCCTCCCTCCCCAGCCCCAGGCTGGTCTGGCTGCTGCTCGGGTCTTGGGCGACACGTCCGCTGGACGGCCTGGCAGAGATGTCAGGCGGTGGGCGTTGGCTGCTCAACTAGATCAACACGAGCACCTGCTGACAGGCAGGCCAGGCAGCGACCACGTGAGCCGGGGGGTTCCCAGCCTGCACCCCGGAGCCATCACTCACCCCCTTCAGCGTCTCCTCAGTTGTGTCGAAGTTGAGATTTTTAATAAACAGGGTACACCCAGGAATGCTCTCTTCCTCCTCCTCCTCCTCCTCCTCCTCCTCTTCCTCCATCTTCAATGAAGAGTTGGCTGCTCCTCCCTCTGTCGGCTCTTCACCTTCGCGGGTCTCGCTGTCTGGCACTGGATCCCCATCAAAACAACAGAAATAAAAAAAGCCACCCCAAATCCATTAAATGACGCCTACTCTGCCTCAGGCGCAGAACCTGCTGGATCCAGGGTGTTCTGCTGGGCAGGCGACGCCAGGAGGGATACCACTCCCAGCCGGGCTGGGTTAGCAAGGCATGATGGACAGGGAGAGGCGGTCCCGCCCCTTCCTCTGTTTTGAAGAGAAAGGAACATGAAACACAGACCCCAAACGATGACCCTTCGAAGGCTCGGACTCCCCACACTCCTTTGAACTTCCAAGTAAACTGCTGTGTGAACTGCTGTGAACAGTTTTATTGACCCCCAAACCTTCAGCAAGTTTTATTTTTTCTAAAACAAAAAAATACTTAGTGAACTTTCAAACTAAAACTCAACTTTAAAACTTTTTAGAAATTACAGAATGCGAACAATAGCCCTGAGGCTAAGGGATGTTCCATTCAGCTTCAGGGAGCACTGACAAAGGAGTGTTTTACCCACATGTGACATGTTCGATTCAGAGTCAGGCATCATGTGAGGACACGGGACACACACACCAAACGCTCCCGGACAGGAGAGGAGGAGAGTTACAGGGCCACCAAGGCTGGGATAAGGGGTGTGGTCACTGACGATGCTTCCGAAGGATGTGCGACCACACGGACAAGTTCACGGGCAGCTGGAGGTGCTGAATAGAACGTGATGCTCGTGATAAAAAATTAGGAGGAAAGTGAGACAGGAAACAGTATACAAGGTCGCTCATTGCCGCACATTCTGGGCGCCGGGGACAGAGAGAGCTCCCGGGACTGTCCTGAGGGGCTCACAGCTTCCTCACAGGCCTGGAAGGAAGCAGGTTTTGTGTGGTTTTGTGTGTTTTTTTTTAAGCCTCACCAGAGAATATTTTTTCCATCGATTTTTAGAGAGTGGAAGGGAGGGAGGAAGAGGCTGAGAGAGAGAAACATCGGTGAAAGAGACATCGGTTGGAGCCCCAACCGGGGCTGGGGATCGAATCTGCAATTCAGAATGTGCCTTTAACCCGGAATCGAACCAGCGACCCTTCAGTGTGTGGGCCAATGCTCTAACCGTTCAGGTAGTGGCCAGGGTGGGGCAGTTTTTCTTTCAGAAAAGAAAAAGAGCGTTTCGGTCGGTTCTGTGTCTGAGTGCCCTCATTCATACTTCAGGTTGTTCAAACAAGCGTTCTCAACCCTCCTGAAGTATGTCCTGTGAACCAGCTGTGACTGCAGACACTTTAAGGTTCTACTTACTCGCCCACTGTGCAGGCTGGGCTTATTTCACGTACGCCCAATGTTCTGGAGTTTAGTAACTTCCATCCTATCTCACACTCACACGCACACGCACACGCACATGCACACGCACACGCGGCAGGAAAGCAATGCTCAGGGTGCTCCTGGTTATTTCTGGAGACGGGGTGACAGAGGCTGTGGCTTCATCTGCCCCCCCCCCCCTCCTGCTGCGAAGGAACAGCGTTGCGGGAAGAGGGCACAGCAGATGTGACACGGGGAACTTGCAGGCGGGTGTGTGGCTGCGACACAGGCGGCAGCCCTTGTGCCGAGTGTGAATTCCACCCGAGGCGACAGGAGCCTCACAGGGATGCCCCGGAAACGTGTTCAGTTTCCATCAACCTCCCCCATTTCCCCCCAAGTCACATGGTCGAGGTTGGGGACAAGTCCCCCCCCCCCCCATCCAAGCTTCTGATGCCCCTCCCACAGCCTCTAGGAAATAAACCATCTCAGCAAAGGCAGCCATCAGCTGGGCCCTCACCCCTTGGCCTCAGGGCTCTGAGCACATGCGGGCGCGCATGTACAGTGCTATTGAAACTTCGTGGCCCATGAGCAGAAGTCGGTATTTTGTGGAAGAGCCACACTCAAGGGGCCAAAGAGCCGCATGTGGCTCGCGAGCCGCAGTTTGCCGACCACTGCCCTAAGGGAATGGGTGACAGCTGAACAGCAGTGGGACAGGCGTCCTCCCTCCCTCTGAGGTGAAGCTAGAACCCAGTGTCTCTCCAGGACAAAAAGAATCATCTACATAAAGGCTCCTTCCTACACAATTTACCCAACAAGGGACTCCACGGTGTGGCCATTTATACTCGATCTCCACTTGCAAAGCAAAGCAAAGCAGGGTGCACTCTGTATCACTGATGGTGGGGAAGCGGAGCTATGCAGAGCAGCTAAGACTTCGGTTCCGAATGAGAACTTCAATGGAAACGAAGGCCGCGGCCTTCAGCTGGGAGGACAGCTCCACCCTGGCTCTCCTCGCATTTGCGTCGGAGAGGAGAGGAGAAAGGAAGGGACTGAGGCCCCCGCGCACGCGGCTCCAGGGACCTCAGTGTGCTGTCTCGTTAGGGACCTCAGCAGCCACATTCCCAGGGAAAATTCTGGGGCTGCCGGAATTTTAAGTCTCAGGCGCCTGCAGGTTGGAGAGAGGTTTATGGAAGACTAAAAAAGATTTAAAAAAAGAACAGTGGGGATCATGGAGACCAAGAGGGCTCACGGCAGTTTAAGGGGCAGCCCCCTCTTGACACTGGCCAGCGGCTGCCATGTAGGAAGGCCAGCCCAGGGTGTCAGACGTTCAGATGTTTCCAAAGAAGCTGAAAGTCCCGCTTGTACGGGAAAACCCACAGTTTAAAAGCCTCGGCAACCATAACCGGTTTGGCTCAGTGGATAGAGCGTCGGCCTGCGGACTGAAGGGTCCCAGGTTCGATTCCGGTCAAGGGTATGCAACTTGGCTGTGGGCATATCCCCAGTGGGGGGGGGGGGGGGGTGCAGGAGGCAGCTGATCGATGTTTCTCTCTCATCGATGTTTCTAAATCTCTATCCCTTTCTCTTTCTCTCTGTAAAAAATCAATAATGTATATACATTTAAGCTTCGGCAATGAGCTCAAAGGCATGTCGCAGCTCTGCACCAGGCAGTGGTCAGCTCGTGGCCGCCGGCGGTCAGCCGGGGCTCTGTGCTCCGCGCCCCCTGCCTGGGCAGACTCCTGGCAAAGCCTGCTGGCCCCTCTCTCGGCCTCTCCTGGGGTCGGGACTCCAGCCAGGCCCAGTGTGGCATCCAGGTGTCGCAGCCTCACAAGCCCAACAGCTCGGGGGCCCAGCACCTCTGAGCGTGGCCAGAGTCCCCCCACGCCAGGGGCAGGGGCTGGTCTGTGTCTGTTTAAAGCCCCGGGTACCTGCCCAGAAGGGGTGACGTCAGGGCTGTGGCAGAGCTGAGTCGAGAGGCAGCACAGCACCCCAGAACCAGACAGAGCCTCCTTCCCTGGCGAGTGAGCCGCCCTCGGGCCCGGCCCAGGATGAGTGAGGGGACTGTGAGGACAGCCAGCACCTGCGACCCGCCTGCTCATCTGGTCCCTCCCCCTTCCAACGAGCCAACCAGCACTCCTGGCCCCACCTGGGAGGAGCGTCCGACTGAAATCAAAGGCGATCGAAGGGGCCTGGCCTTCCTCCAGCAGCACAGCGCTGCTGCTGTCTCCCTAAACCGGTGTCCCAGCGCCCGCCTCCTGCCCCTGCACCCCCTGGGCTGCGGGAAGAACCAAGGAGACAAGGGCACCGAGCCCTGAGATCTGCTGAGAAAAGGGGGCCCCAGCCTGCAGTCAGGAGGCAGCGCAGAGCTGGGAGAGCACGCGGCCTGGGAAATGAGAGTGATGCCGATACTAGCGTGGCCCCGGGCAACTGTCTTAGCCACGGAGCCGCAGCATCCTGACCGAGAAAATGGAGTTAGACGCACACTCACACCCCCTCTGATCGTGGAGAGGCAGTGGAAAGACTAGAAAGCATAAACGAGGAACTGTGAGACTCAAACAGATGTTTGCCAACGAAATCACCAGGAACCAGGAGAGGGGAGAAGAAAGAAAGGAGGCAGGGCTGGGCCCAGGGTGGGCAGAGGGGGCTGGAGGGAGCCGGGGAGGCCTGGGAGGACGCGCTGCCGCCGGGTTAGCACAAAACCCAGTCACGCACGGCCGCGCGGGGCCTCACTGTAACCAGGCGCAGAGTTTAGCCGCCCCCTCCCCTCCGCTCTGGGCGAAGGGCGCCAGCACAGACTGTTATCAGCGGCGAGCAGCTTTTCGGGGCCCCCTCCCCCTCGGAGGCCTTTATCTGGAGGTGAGGGTCTTGGTTGTGGGGAGATAAAACACACAGCCCCCCTCCCTCAGGACTGGTACAGAGAGCGGAGGGCTGCGCAGGGGGGGTGAACAGAGAGGCGCGTCCACGCCCCTCCTGCCCGCCTCCCTGGGGAGCCCGAGGACACGCGGGGCTGGGCTGCTGAGCCCCGTGCAGCGCGGCCGGGCCTGGGGAAGCCGCGGGAACAATGCGAGAGGCCGGCCGTCAGGGAGGAGCAGGTGACAAGGAACAGCGCAGGGGACAGGGGACTGTGTACGTGACAGGTGTCAGAAAGGAACAAAAAGGGCAAAGAGGCCCCGGGTGAGCCCTGGGGGATTCGCCTGACAACAGGGCTGGCAACCAGCACAGACATGGCCCCAACCTGCACTTTTCCTTTTTGATGTTAACACTTCAAAAACAGGAACAATGGATACGGTAGATAGCAGACTGGTAACCCCAAAGGGGTAGAGGGAAAGGGGGAGAAATATTACTGATGGACAAGACCATGGCCCCTGGCTAAAGGACCATCACAGCCCTTCTAGAAACTTTTCTAAAGGCCTTTCATTCTAGGATGCGGATACCGTCTCCAGACTAAGTGGTTCTCAACTGGGGGCTGCACCGGCCTAGGGGGCACTGGGAATACAGGGGGTTCAGGTGATCCATCACGGGGGCGCCCCTGACCCTTCTGGTGGGTCCAGAACGTGCAGTGTCTCCCCATCCTCAGGACAGTCTCCACAGAGAACTGCGAGGTCCCCACTGCCAATGGGGACCCACCTCCCTTCCCTGCCTTTGCAGCCCCTGGACGCCAGAGGGCGCTGCGCCACGCCCGGACCCTCCACCCTCCAGACTGACTCCTCCCCCAGCCACCCTGGCCCAGGAGGCATCAGGGCGGGTGGGTGAAGTAAGGCTGTTTTCACTGGCCGTGTTCTGAGTCCCTAAGAATAGATCCCAAGTAGTTTATTTTCCGGGCAACCTCTAATTGACAAGCCAAAAAGCTGACGGCCTTGCGCTGCACCCATCACGTTTATGCTCTTTTTTTATAGGGAATGCGCCTATGAAATCCAAGAGTCTGAGACCCACTGGTCTCTGGGACGAATAATGAACTTTAAACCTAATAATGGTGCCGCCCACCCGTTTCCCTCACCGCTGTCCCGGACTCAGCTCTCACCAGGTTCTGGCTCCGCCCCATCCTTTTCCGCAGGCTCCACCGGTGTGTCTTGGGGTCCCTCCCTCTGTGGGGCTGAGCTGGAGAAGACGCCCACGGGAGCCCATTCCAGATACAGGGGGACGTGGTGGAACTGCAGACAGAGGTGAGGAGGGACTCACTGTCTTACACAGACGAAGAGCCCGAGGGTCAGAGAGTACGAGGGACTCGCCCTGAAAGAGCCAGGAGGGGCACACAGCCCAGACCCCTCCGCCGCCTGATCCTGAGAACCCCGGGGCCTGCTGCAGCTCAGGGCTGGGGGAGGGGCCGAGCACGTGTCCCCTGGGCTGCTCTGGCCGGGGTGTGAGTGGGCAGGGGGTGGGGGACAGACCAGGATGAGATGCAGCTCTCGTGCAGGAAGTGCAGTGGGGACGCTGGAGACCACGCTTCTCTCCCCACAACAGACTCTCGGCCACGCATGTGCATGTACGTGCCTACGGCTCTTAGAAAGGACAAACCAGACGCTGACAGAGGCTGCACATGGCTAACGTGCCTGAGAGAGAAGCTACTTGCAGCGGCTGTAAGGTGGCCCCAGAAGAGCCGTCCACGTCCTGACCCCCAGCACCTGTGTGACCGATTTGGGAAAAGGGTCTGCAAATGTCACTGAGTGAAGGATCTGGAAGTGAGGTCGCCCTGGATCCAGCCAGAAATGGAGGGAAGGAGAAGGCACGTGAGGAGGCAGAGGCCAGTGCAGCAGCCACAGCCATGGGCACTGGCTCCACCAAGCGCTGCAGGGGCGAGGGGGGCCTCCCTGAAGCCTCAGAGGGAGCACGGCCCTGCAGCACCCCCATTTCCCACCTCCGGCCTCAGAACTGTGAGAGGACACATTGCTGTTTTAAGCCACGGAGTTGGTGGGAACCTGTTATGGCGGCCACAGGAGACTATCACACTCATTACTGTGTGTGAGTGTGTGTGTGTTTCTGCCAAGGACAGGAGACAGCCCGCCTGCAGAACTGACTGCTACGCTATTGTAGGTACAAGACCCCACAAGCAGAAGAATGGGGTTCAGGTCCAAGGGAGCAGAATGCTGAGGAGCCCGAGGCTGGGACCTCTTTCTGGAGGTTCTAGCCTCTCCCCTGTGATCTCAGGGGGAACCATGCTCACAGTGAGCACAGAGCAGGTGCTTTCAGAGGGGCTCCCACGCGCCAGGCCCCTGCTCAGACCGTTGCTGCGTCCGCTCCCTTCATCCCCAGGACGCAGGCCGGCGCCCTACCTTGGAATAGGCCAGGTGGCGGAAGGCCTTGCGGGCCTCCAGTGGCTCCAGGAACTCCACGATGGCGGTGATGCCGCCCTCGGGCAGCAGCACGCGGCCCAGGCTGCCGAAGCGGCCGAAGGTCTCCTGCAGCTCGGCCGCCAAGGTGCCTGCCGGCAGGTTCTTCACCAGAATCACGGTTTTGCTTCGCTCTGCAGCAGGCTGCGAGGGAGGAGATGGACACATTAGGGACAACAAGAGGGCAGGCCCTGCCACCAGCACTGATCTGTGGTCGACTCCAGACCAGGTGCCCCCCTGGGACCTCAGTCACCAGGCACTTCAAAGGCCGGCCCAGGAGACGGCACCGTCTCAGGCACATGGCTCCCTGGATAAGAGGAGGCTCCGTGGAGTGGATAAGGGTGAGGGCACCAGAGTGGACCCCCTGGGTGAAATCCCTGCCCCTCCACTGTGGAGCCGCGGCAGCCCCCGCCACTGCCCGCCGCAGCCCCCGCCACTGCCCGCCGCAGCCCCCGCCACTGCCCGCCGCAGCCCCGCCACTGCCCGCCGCAGCCCTGCGGGACATCCGGGCACTCCAGCCCAGGCAGCATCTGCATCCCCGGCCCAGGCCCCGGCCTTCTCCTGCAACTGCAGGCGCCTGCTGTCAATCACGGCAGGCGACAGGGGCTGGGTGGGAGCAGCCCGGGCTCCCAGGGGCTGGTGCGTCCCTGGTCCTGTGGGTGGGACAGTTCCAGGCAGGGCTCTGCCGGTGCCCCAGGTCCAGCCCGGCCCTGCCGGACGAGGTGCTGTCATAAGCACGCCCGGCACCGGGCTCCCGCCCTCCCCTTGGCCTTTCTCACTGTGTCTGCTGCCCAAAACCATACTTGTCCTTGACTCTGAGTCTGCCTTTGGAAGAACTCAGACCTAAACACTAGACACTGGAGACGCACTGACCGGCGCTCGGCCCCTCACTAACAGAAGGACACGGGCGATCTCCAGGACCGCTCCGGGAGAGGCTGCAACAGCTGGGCTAACACAGGCAAAGGGCGAATGCATAAGCGCTGTGTGAACATCAGCAACTGTTTCATGAAAAACAATGTTGGATGGGGCAGGAGAGCCAAAAACATGCAATGGGAAAGTTCCAGGTCTGGGATCATCTGAGCATGAATCTCAGCTCAGCCACTGACCTGGCCTGAAACCCTGGTCTGCTTTCCCTGTGGGCCTCACCGGCTCTCCTCATAGGGGAGGGCACATCTGCAGGTGGGAAAGGCAGGGCACCCATGGGCTTTGTAGGTACAACTCAGATTGCAAGTGTAATGATTAGGGACGTGGACTCTGGGGCCACGTTCAAATCTGGCTCCACCATGAAGAGCTGCATGACCTGGAACGAGGGACTGCACCTGTGACGGTCCCTTCTGTGTGACCGGGGACAGCAGTGCTGCTTTCCATGAGGGTTAGGAAAGTGAAACTTGGAAAGGTGCTTTGGTAAGTCCCAATAGATGCTAGCTAGTGACAGTTACTTATCCACCCACCCACCTCCCTACCCACCTCATCCATCGCCCCCACTTTCCACCCACTCAGCTATCCGCCCATCCTTCCATCCTAGCCACCCTCTCAGGTCAGTCTAAGGCAGGTAAATCTCAGGAAGCTGTTGTTTGGAAGGCGGAAGCTGAGACTGAGCGCAGGCTCCTGCCACAGTCTCTTTGATGGACTTCTAAGCCATCCCCCGCCCTCAGGGTCTGTTTCCTTGTCTGTAGAATGAAGGGGGATCTTGATGAGTGTGTTAGGTGCTCACTGGGCCCCCGAGACTTAATCAGCCATAACCCGAGAACCCCACCTGGTGGAGGGAGCACGTGGAGGTGACCGCTCCCCTACTTGGTTCAAGGAAGGCCCACCACTCAGATAGACAGCAGCTGCTCTTAGAAAGGAGCTGGGGGGGGGGGGGACGGGGACAGGATGTTTGGGGCCCCCTGGTCTACATGAAGGTTACGAGGTAGCCCTCTTGCATATGGCCCCTGAGAGACACCATCCAGTCAGGCGCCTTGTCTGAACCCGTGTGATTTTCTTCCTCTCTTTGGAGACTAAAAATTAATGGCATCACCCTCGACAGGCCAGGTCCTCAAACCCATTGCCACGCTGCCAACCTGAACCCAGCCCAGCTCCCAGCTCTCCGTGGCCGGCGGCCGCACCGAGCCGGTGTGCACCCACCTGGCTGAAGGAGTCCAGGCTGACCCCGTTGTCCAGGAGGAAGCGCCGCACTTCCTGCACGAGCTGGGTCTCCCCGAGGGCCATGCGCACGGCCACGCTGCCCTTGGTCTCCTGTGGGAGGGAAAGAAGAGGCCTGGTAGCTGTCGGGCAGGTGACGAGCAGCCTCCCGTGTCCCACAGCCCGAGAGGAAGGCCTGGAGGGAGAGGACCCCCCGATGCCCTCCCCGACCCCACTGACCGGTTGGCTCTGGCTGTCACCTCTCAGGGTGGCTCCACACAACCCCGCAGGAGCCAGGGTCAAGGGGCGGCTGGGACGTGCCGGGGCCCAGGCGGACCACGATGCAGCAGAGGCCCCCTCCCAGGCGACCCAGCACGATGGCCCCTCCTGGCCCTTGGCCCCTCACATCTGGCCCACAGCCGGTACATCAGACGGGGCCGCTCACTCACATGGTCAAACACTTGGCTCTTGGTGGCGCTGTACTTCTGTGCGATGGCGTCGGCCACTGCATTGGGGCCCATGAACAGCGTGTTCCAGTTGTGAGAGCTGAGGCAGGAGAGGGACGTCAGACCACAGAGCAGCGACGGGAATATTGTTTCAGATGCGAAACCTTTGAGAAATGAGCCCTCGGCCTGCTGTTCTGAACCCCAAAGCCTCTCTCCCCCAGCTTCCCTGGTGTGGGCCACCTCCCAGGGCCTGCGGACGAGGACGGTGATGATGACATGAACAACCCTCACTGTGTCAGGCACCCACTCTGTGCCAGGGACTAAGCTCTGTCAACCTGTTTAACCCCCAGGGCTCCGCATAGCTAAGCACCACTACGATTCTCCCGTTCTGCAGGTGAGAACGGGCTCTGCAAGGTTATGGCGAGGCTGGACCCCCCAAGGAGCCAGAGCCCCGCGGCGGCTGGGGAAGAGGGGGCGAGGGAGCAGGAGCCTGGCCAGGGCCGCGGCCGCGCGTAAGAACCTGGAGCTGTTGGCTTTGTCTTTAGCCTCTTTCTTCTTCTTGTAAGAGGACGATCCTGGGGCGCTGGCGTCCTCGCTGGCTTCCTTCTTGATGGTGGATGGTAAGACATGGAGCATCCTGCCCTAGAGGGGGTGGGGGGAAGGGAGTCAGGGGGGAGGGGTCAGGTGCCTCCACATCCTCCCCAGGATAGCGGCCTCTCCGAACAGGCGGCAGCACGCGGTGCTGAAACCCTCTCAGACACGGCCTCAGGCCAAATGACCATGTGGTTACCCTCGACCCAGAATGGGGACCTGGCCACGGGACCCGGGGGCCTGACACTGGGACAGAGGCCATGTGACAGCCTCACGAGGGAGACTGGTCAGCTTGTAAGTGCCACCCACCCCCCACCCCGAGGCCAGGGCCCACCCTGCCCCTGCACACGTAGGGCCTGCACGGGAGGTCTGGTCCGGAGGCCACAGGGAGATCACTGCACTATGCAGGCACGAATGGAAAAAAGGGAAGAGGGGGACAGGAGCCTGGGCTGGGGGTGCGCACTCAGCACCTTACTTGGAGGCGCTGGGAAAAAAGACAAGAGCGCCTGACACTCCACTGTGGCCATTTAACATGACCGCGCCCAACTCCTTCCTTCCTTCTTCCTCTTCCAAGTGCCATTTCTCCAGGAGAGCATATTCATTCATTCAGCAAACGCTCCAGGAGTGCCCACTAGGTGCCAGGCGCTGTCCCAGGTGCTGACGGATCAGTGGAACCAGAGCCGACCGGCCCTCAGAGTGCTGCCTTCTGGGTGGGTGTAAGGACAGCTTCCCAGGCCACTAGTGTGCTTCCTTAGAAATGGGGGGTGTGCACATGCATGCACGCACACACACACGCACGCACGCACACACACACGCACGCACGCACACACACGGCCTCTCCCGGCCACCTGGGCCCAGGGCAGTCACCTGGAACACCTGCCCGTCCACCTCCGCGTAGGCCTTCACCGCGTGCTCGGGGAACATGAAGGAGACGAAGGCAAAGCCCTTGGGTTTCTTGGTCAGGCTGTCGATGGGGTAATGCAGCTCGGACAGGGGGCCTGCGGACAGGAGAGGGGTCAGTGTCTGGGGCCGGGATGGGCCTGCACGCTCGGCACTGAGCAGGTGACGGCCTTCACTGGCGAGAGCATCGGGCTGCCGCTCTGGGTCGGCCCATGGCCAGAGGCTGCCGTGAGACCACCTCAAAGGTCAAGGGTGTCCCTGACACCACTCTTTATGCGTCTCTCCTGACAGTACAGGTGCTGGGCGGGGTCCTGCCTCCACCACCTATAGGTGTGGTCTTCAGGTGCCTCCGTCTTCTCATCTGTAAAGTGGCATCATCAGAGCACCTGACTCACGAGTGCTGGGAGGGTTAAAGGCACTGACACGTGACGTGTCCTAACAGCGCCTGCTCAGTGCCCCGGAAGTGCTTGCAGTCTACTGACTCCCTCTCGTGTGCAGCCGGCCCTGCTATCAACTAGGGTGCTGGCCTGGGGGGAAGGATCCGTGCTCAGGACAGCAGTAACCACAGGCTGGAAGGTTACACCAACGGCAGAGTCCTGCTCAGGGCCTCCCTGTCCCCACACAAGGCGCTCAACCACGCCCCGACCCCCACCACCCAGAGACGGCCTCCGAATAAAAGTGGGAGACCCCCCAGGGGATCTCAGTGGCATCGAGACCTCACCGTCACTTTAAACCCTAACTTCCTTCCCTTCACAGCCGTGACCTTACAACCGAATACTGCCCAGGGTGACCCAGCTAAACTACGGGTCTTCAAGTTCATGTCCTGTGAAACAGCAACAATGATGACAGCAAAAACACCCTCGCTGTCAAGCACAGCGTGTGTGAATTCTCACATCAGCTCAGGAATCATCAGCCCATTTCATGGATGAGGAAACTGAGACGGGAGGGGACGTCACGAGCCCAAGGTCAGGAGCTGAGGGGCAGCCTGGGACTGGAAACCAGGCCTGCCTGCCCTCAGCCGCCTGCTCCGGGGAGCCGCGCCCACCGTATTTGGAGAAGATCTTCTCCAGGTCCTCCTCGGTGCTGGTGTAGGGCAGGTTGCGCACGAAGAGCCTCCCCGAGTCGGCCAGGTCCTCCTCCTCCTCGTCCTCCCCGAGCGTCCGGCCCTGCCAGGGTTTGCTGCTGCTCTTCGGGGGCCCCTTGGCCACGGGGACAGTCTTTTCCCTGAACACCTCGATGTAGCGGCCACCTGCACAAGGAGGGGAGTCAGGCCTGGGGGGAGGCCTGGAACTTGCCAGTGACTCCCAACTGACGATTCCCAACTCGTCGCCGCCGCCTCCGCCGCCTTCCAGATGCCAAGGCCCAGGCTCAGGCTGCAGCTGGCCTGACCCGAGGCCCTTTCCCCATGTCATCCATCCTGCAAGTCAGTGTCAACCCGGGGGGAGCCTGCCTGGGCCGCCTCCGTCCAGATCTGCATCCTGAGCTCAGGGCATGTGTCCTGGCACCGACGGCTACTCTGCCTCAGGACACATGACGTGTGCACCCAACGCCAAGGAGCCCGTCGCCTTGCACTAGTGAACTCTACATGCATTACCCGGGGCCTGATTAGACCGTGACCACCACTATCTCCTCCACGTGCACACAGCAGGTGCTCAATAAACACCTACTGCCTGACTGGCTGACAAGACTGCTTGGTTTCTCTCCTTCCCCGACAGAACTTGCGTCTTCACTGGGGGCAGGCGGCTGGATCTGAGTCACTTGTCCAGGGTCAGGTCAATGATCACGTCTTGCAGACCACTCAGGCGACCTCCCAATTCAGGGACCTGCACATGCTGCCTGCACTGGAGCGCCTGCCCCCCCAAGCCAGGGCTTGCTCCCTCTGCTCCTCTGGGTTTCCTCACCTTCTCAGGGAGGCCCAAGGGGACACTCCTGCTCATAAACGTGCCTCCTCCAATCCTGCCTCTCCTGCTCTGCATTTCCCCCCAGCACAGCCCATCAATGCCTCCCCCTCTCCCCTTTGTCCATTTACTCTACAGCAGCTGCTGAAGCTGTTCTGCTTGCTGCTGTCTCACCAGTGCCCAGAGCAGTGCCTGGCACAGAGCAGACCCTCACCAAACGTGGAGTAAAGGAAAGAATAAAGGAATGAACGCACCCTGCCTCCACGCGGAGCCGGGCCTGTCCCCGTGCCCTTACCCATGTATTCTCTGTTGCACTTCAAAGCTCTCTTCACTTCCTCTTCGCTGCTGAAATCCACAAAGACGTACCCTGAGGAAGGACAATGACAAAGGTCAAGTCCGCAGACGTCCCCCACACTGTGCTAGGTGTTCAGGAGAAGCTGGGCAGAGAGTGGGGAACAACTTCCACTTTTGCCAATTCTCCAAAATGCAAAGATTCCCTCCCACTGTGGCCGAATCTCCCTTCGCAGAATTTTTAGGCCGGGGGGAGGGGAGGGGATGTCCAGTCCATGGGCCGTCCAAGGCCTGCAACGTCATTTGGTCTGGCCCTGCCAAGGCATCAGGGGTGAGTTAATGAAATGTCTGACCACATACAACAGGCTAATTTTTAAGTTGGTAATTTTGTATGGCCCGCGAATGGTGTTATAAATACCCAAAAGGCCCTTGGCAGGAAAAAGGTTCCCCACCCCTGGTTCAGACTCTGGGGCCTGGCTCTACACTGACGACACTGGGATGACGATGCTGGGATGTCGGAGTCAGAAGACAGGAGGCCTCTGTCCCCTTCCAGCCCCGCCCCCGCCGTGACCCACCCTGAGGGGCCATCTCCACAGCCACTCTGCTGGAGCCCGAGGCCCGAGGTGCGCAGAGCCAGTGTGGGGGTCTTGTCCATCCTCGGCCTGCACCCGGGGCTGCAGTCCAATTACTGAGCACTCAGTGCGGGACCAGCCTGCCTCCTCGGCAGCTCCCATGATGGGGGACATCCGATTACTTCCCTGAAGCGTCACGCTCACAGGCCAGCTCTCTCCAGCTCCAAGGCCTCCAATATGGCTCCTCGTCCTGACACCTCAAGTGTGCCCCTCCCTGACCCTCCCGCTGGTCTCTGAAGAGCCGTGCGAGCGGGGCACCGCCACAGTCCTAACGCTGGCTCGCAGGGAGCCTGGATGGGCGCTCAGCGCTGTTGTAAACACTGTGCGTACTAACTCACTGAGTCCTCACAGCTAAACGAAACACAACCACGCCATTGCTCAGATGAGGAAACTGACTACGTCCTGGTCTAGGGCCCCAGGGCTGGCAGGTGGCTGAGCTGGGATCTGAAGCTTTCCCCTGCCCTGGATTGTACCCGAACAGGTGGGCAGGGAGAGAGAGATGCTGGCCACTGGGCCTGCCTGGAGAGCAGGGCTGTGTGCTCAGAGGGCCGGGGAGGGGACACAGAAACTTGAAGGCAACAAAACCACCCCTAAAGCAGGTGGCCTTTCCTCCCCGGACTCTGGCCCCAGCAGCTCCTGCTGCTCAGCCTGGGCCCACAGCTTCTTGCCAAGGGCAGCCTGCACGCCCAGCGCTGCCCAGGCCTCGGCATGGTTCCTGGGAGCACAGCTCTGCTGCTGCGTGTCCTGCAGCCCCGGCCGGGGCAGTAAGGGGGCGCCCACCTCTCCAAGCTCAGACCCTTCCTTCCAGCATGTTTGCTGCCCAGCAGGGAAGCCTGGCAGAGGAAAGTGAGGGGCAGCAGCACACATTCTTAGCAGCTCAGAGTGCTGCCTGTCGGCACAGCAAACCCTGGACTGGGGCGGGACATCTGTTTAAAGCAACAGGCGAGCCCACTGGCAAGAGTGGAGACAAGAGAAACAGTGATAACCACGCACCAGGCTGCCAGGCAGGGACAAGAGGAGACCCTGGCCCAAGCAGTCTAGCCCAGTGGTTGGCAAACTGCAGCTCGGCAAACCGTAGCTCGCGAGCCACATGCAGCTCTTTGGCCCCTTGACGGTGGCTCTTCCACAAAATACCAGCTCTTAATTCCGACTTCTGCACATGGGCCACAAAGTTTCAATCGCACTGTACATGCGCGCCTGCACGTCGTTTTTTGTGGAAGAGCCACCGTCAAGGGGCCAAAGAGCCGCATGTGGCTCGCGAGCCACGGTTTGCCGACCACGGGTCTAGCCAATCCACGGAGCCGGGGACCGCAAGCAGAAACAAGAACAGCCGCCCCTCAAGTGTCCCCAACTCCACTGCCCCGACCTTCCACCTTCCCCAGCTGCCTCTGGACCCCTGGCACCCAGACCTCACCTGTCTTGTTCCCGTGAGCATTCCTCACGATCCGAATGGCCACCGGTTTCAGGGGCGCCAGGAACTCCGTAACGTTTTTCTACAAGGAAAGGTTCCCCCTGTATCAACTGGTAATAAAAGCGCAGCCCAAACAAAGAAACCTGGGCCGAAGTCCAGAACGCGGAAAGGTTGCCAGTGTTTCGTCCTTTCTCGTTTCTCTCTTTCCCTTAAATATACACATCTTTTCTCCATCATTAAGTGAAACTTGGAAAAAATCTGAAGAGAAGCTGGAGGTGAAGGATGTAAATATAAAATAGCAATGCTACCATCGGCATTTTAAGGCACTGTGTCTGACATTCCTCCCTGCAAGTACCTTTTATATATTTGGGGTTAAGTCTGGCCTCTGATCAGCGCGGGACTATCTGTCCCTTGCCCTCACGGTGATGGCTCGCAGTCACTTACGGTGCTGCTGCAGGCCGTCCCAATACTCTCCAGTCTCTCTCTTCTGAACATGAGGGCGATTCAAACACATTTTTTTAAAATGCACTAACACAGAGTATGGATCCCAAAGCCTTAAATATTGATCAGGTGACCCTCTCCCTTCTCCAGCAGGAGAAGCATGCGCAGCCCTAGCGTGCACCATGGGTGGGGGCAGCTGCTCCTCTCGGCTGGTCAGCCACCGTCCCGTGAAAGGCAAGGCCTGGGATCGCACTCAGCGGCCTCTTAGCCCCAATTCTTCCCAGCTCCAGTCCTCCGCTGACCCTGAACCCCCTGCAGCAGGGGTTCCCAGCACCCCACCCTCAGCTCTGGCCCTTGTCCCAGTTAGCGGCACACACCTCTGTGACGTTGAATGGGGCTCCCCGCAGCTTCACGGTGTGGGGGGTGCTGGGTTCCCACTGGACGGCTGGCTTCTCTTTCTGAGTGACAGCAGAGAACAGAGTGGGAGTGAGTCCCTGGCCCAGTGGCACTGAGTGTGCAGAGGCGCGCTGACGGCGAGCCGGGGATGCTGCGAGCATCCTGAGGTCACGTGATGCTCGCTGCCACCGACTCGGGGCTCAGTCTGTGTCCACTGTGCAGAGCACCATCGGGCAGTGCTGTCTGGTTGGGTCAAAACAATCCCTCCCCTGGACTTCAGCGCCCTCCCCTGTGAAACCGGACATGAAGAACGCCTGGCCCTCAAGACTGTCTTAAGACTCAATGACAAAGGATACAACAGGCACTGGACCCAGCACGTAGTAAGCGCTCACTTAATCATACGCATTGTTGTCAACTGTGGGCTGACATCTGAGTACACTGCCACTAAATACAAAGTATAACAGGCTGCATCCATCAGCAGCTCACTCTCCAGTGACAGGAAACAGATTCAGAAAGAAGTGCACGCACAGGTCATAGAGCAAGTGGCAGAGCTGAGATGTGTAGCCAGGTCTGGGGCCTGCAGGGTACGTGGGCGAGGACATGGTGAACCACCAAGCGGCTCCCGGACCCCCAGACCCACCCCGATCCACACACCTGGGCACTGGCCTCCTGGGGTTTCTTGGTCCCAGACAGGGTGCCTTGCTCTGGGCCTGGCCCTGTCCTCTCTTGGCCCTGCCGGGCGGGGGCCGCGCAGGGATCTTCTTCCTCGGCCTCACTGCCTTCGTCACAGTTCACGGCCTCATCTTCACTTTCCTCCTCCTCCTCCTCCTCCTCCTCTGAGGAAGACGGCGACTCGGCCCGCACCACCTTGGATTTCAGGTAATCCATGTCCGACAGCTCCTTCCGCACGGCTGCCTTCGGTTCAAGGCCGCCCTCCTCTGGGAAAACAGGGAGGCTGGGAGTCGGGGACAGTCCCTGGCACCAAGGGACTGTGTTTGTGCAGCCCGCAAGGGGCCTGGGACGGCAGGGGGCACGAGGTGCCAAGCCCACCATCACCAGGGGCCCTGTGCTGTGCAGCCCTGGTGAGTCCTGATAGTCACATGGTGAGACGCTGCCGTGTTGAGGTGCCATGTGCCACACGTCGGGAGCTGCGTGTTCCCCGCAGCAGCCCTGCCCTCGTCACCCACTCTTTCAACTGCGACCTGGAGGACCTTTTGGCCACTCCTGGACTAAAGCCTCCAGTGACTACCAGGTGCTTGCAGGGAGAAACCCGAGCTCCTGCCCCTCGGACGGCTGACTGCCTCCAGCTCCCACAGCTGCAGCCATCCTGAGCCTCGCAGAACGCTGTTCCCTCCGCCTGCACCCCCGCCTGTCCCCTCCATGACCGTGTCCCACCAACTCCCAGCGAGTCCTTCGGCCCCCAGCTTTGCACGGAAACTTGACCGTATGTAACATCCACATTGAACCCATTCTGTGCTTTAAGCCACAATAGATTCCCGACCCTCACCCGCCACGTGCCATCCTGGGCTGCAACTGCTCACACACCCGCGTCCCCCCACTACACCGTGGGCACCTCCTGAGGACGGGGCTGCCCCCACCTCCTTCCGACCTTTGTTCTCGGGAACTCTCCTACCCCCTCCCCGCTTTCTCTCTGTGTCTTCACGTAACACACTAACTAGTGGGTGATTTCTTTACGGTGTCTTCCCCCCCCACCAGGATGACAGCTCCGTGGGGGCAGGATTCTTCGTCGTTCGCTCACTGCTGTATCCCCAATGCCTAAAGCAGTGCCTGTACACAGTAGGTACTCAATATTGAGTGGCTGAATAAGTGACCAAGATCAGTCAAGGCCGCCGTACTTGCAGTTGGGATAGCCACCCCACTAGAGGGCAGTGTCTGGCACCGAGGGACCCACATTTGCGCAAGCCCGTGAGAGCACAGGCCTAGGCGTGCAGGGACCCGAGGGGGTGTGTCCATGCCTTACCTTCTGAGTCCTCCCCGGCTCCCTCCTCACTCTCCTGGCCCGAATCGGAGTCGAAGTTCAGGTAGTCATTGGTCTGCTTGCTCTTCCCTTGCGAGGGCTCCGTGTCCAGGGCATCGTTAGCCCAAGTGGCTGCCTGTGTCCGCCTCTGGTGAACCGACAGGAACTCCCGGAACTCGGTGTTTTCCTTCAGCTGGTGGCACCGCAGCGGGAAGAGGGAAACACAGGCCAGGACGACTCAGCTCACCCCTCCTGACTCCCGGTGGGTCAGAGCACCCTCCACATTCACGTCCCCTGGGGCCAGCCGGGTCAGCCCTAGGAGGGCGGAGTGGACGCTTCACCGGACAAGAAGCCTAAGAAACCAGACTCGGCTCCAGCGCTCCCAGGACCCCTCCCACTGCCCACCTTCTTGGGCACCAGGACAGACTCACCTCCTCCAGCTCACTCGCTGCCTTTTTCTTCTTCTTGTCCTACAAACAGAAGGCGCAGATGGTGAGGACCATCTGGCCTGAGAAGCGGGGGGCTTGGGCAAGGGGAGATGAAACTGAATTGTCTTGGGAGGGCCCTCTTGCAGGAACCATCCGAGAGGGAGTCGCAGGTCACCCCTGCTCCCCTGCCCGAGCCCCCAGCGGTGGCCACCCTGCCGACCCCGGGTTCGAGGGCAGGAGTGACCGTGTACGCACTTTCTTAGTTTCTGGGGGCACCGAGTCCTTGTTTTTCGGAGGCTGCTTGGTCTGGCTTGGTTTCTGGGCATGCTTGCTCCAGGCCCGCGGCTTCGTCGGGTCCCCAAACGACTTGCAGAACTCCACCTGCACAGGCGAGGGAGGGTGGTCAGGGGGGACCTGCCACTGCACCCAGCCACATTCACACCCAGGAGCTTGGGCTTTTAAAAAGGCTGCTGCCACAGCCTAGCTGAGCTGGCTGAAGCAAATTCCGCATCCTCCCCTCGCCTGGCTTTGCTCTCTTCACAGCACTGTGGGCGTGAACGTTTACCAAGCAGTCTTGCTGTTTTGCAAGTAGAAATACACTGAGCCTCCCCCAGTGCGAGGAAGGAGCCATGGCTACCCCACTTCTCAGGCCAGGAACCGAAGCACAGGGAAGTGAGTGACTTGCCCCAGGTCACCCAGGTCAGAGAGGGTCAGAATGGTGACTGGAACTCGATGTCTTTACCGAGTCATTAAATGCACGTGAGTGACAGAGTAGGACCTCCTCCTCCAGGAAGCTTTCCTGACTCCCCATCCACTCCCCAGCAAGGACGGCACCTCCTTTGTTCCTTAGCATGGACCACTGTGACTGAAAGCAACCACGTCTCCCGTGGGCTGCTGGCTCCATGAGGACGGGCCAGGGGGCCACATCCGCTCCAAATCCCCTGCATCACGTAAGCGCTCGAGTGCTGGCTGAATAGTTTGTGAATGAATGACGTAGACCAGTGGTTCTCATGTGGGGACCGCAGCATCACATCACCTGTGAGCTTGTTAGACATGCACATTCCTGGGCCCCCTCCCCCACACACTGAACGAGAAACTCCGTGAACGGGCCCAGGAAACCAGTTTAACAAACTCTCCGGGGATCTCTAGGCAGAAAAGACTGAGCAGCAGTGAGACGCTGAGGACATCACAGCCTGAAAGGGGACAGGGGTAGGAGGGAAAGAGTGTTTTCCACAGGCAGGCAGTGGCGAGATTCCCGCCAACTCACCGTGATCCGGGACGTGTCGACAAAACTCTTGTTGAAATGGTTCAGTGCCCTTTGGGCCTCTTCCTCAGACTTGAAGCCGATGAAGCCGAACTTGCGGAACTTGCCATCCTTGGTGAACTTGAGGCTGCAGTCCGTCAGCGTGCCAAAGGCGGCGAACAGCTGCCGGAACCGCTCCTCTTTCATCTAGGACAGAGGGGCACCGTGAGGGAGAGCGGGGGGGTCAGAGCCCAGGGACAGATGGAAGCGGGGAGGGGAAGGGGAGCCACCCTCATCCATCACAGTGAGGCATCAAGAGACACGGCCTAGCCCTGGCCAGGCGGCTCAGCTGGTTGGAGCGTCGTCCCATACACTAAAGGTTTCGGGTTCGCTTCCCAGTCAGGACGTACAGAAGGCCCCCAAATGACTGATGTTCCCCTCTCACACCAATGTTTCTTTCTCTCTCTAAATCAATACAAATATATCCTCGAGGATTAAAAAAAAAAGGCACTGCCTAAAGCTGACGGATATGATGGATAGATCAATAACAGGTATTTTAAAAGTATACCATTTACGGTAAATGATGGATGGATTAAAAACAACAAATAGCACCCCCGGCCAGTGTGGCTCAGTGTTGAGCATCGGCCTATGAACCAGGAGGGGAGGTCAAGGCTCAGCTCCCGGTCAGGGCACACGCCTGAGTTTCAGGCTCCACCCCCAGCGTGGGGCGTGCAGGCGGCAGCTGACGGATGATTCGCTCTCATCAGTGATGTTGCCATCTCTCTCTCTTCCTTCCTCTGAAGTCAAGAAAAACACTTTTTAAAATAAAAAATAACCGATGAAGGAATAGGTGACCTAGGTTCCTCATCTTTCATAGTGGGGGTCAACAGATAGTCATCAGGTAAACAGGCCAAGAAATGGGGCACATCTTTGGGCAAAGGAAGAAACCTATGGGGAGTCCTAAAATAAGCCAGAGAAGATGGTTACTCCTGGACAGAGGGAGGGGAAGAGGGAACAAACCCTGCTTCTCAGCTTATACACTACTGTGCTGTTCAAATTTTTAAAATTGTGTCATAGCCGCCCTAGCCGGTTCGGCTCAGTGGATAGAGCGTCATCCACAGGGTCCCGGGTTCGATTCCGGTCAAGGGCACATGCCAGGGTTGCAGGCTGGATCCCCAGCAGGGGGCGTGCAGGAGGCAGCCAATCAATGATTCTCTCTCATCATAGATGTTTCTATTGATGTTTCTATCTCTCTCCCCCTCTCCCTTCCTCTCTGAAATCAATAAAAATGTATTTTAAAAAATAAAATTGTGTCATAGCCTCCCGATGCCCAATCTGTGGTGGGGAGGGGCAAGGGGGAGATAAGGTTAAAAAACCAAAGCAATGAAACAGCAATGGCTTTGGGTCCTTCCTCTTCCTAAGGGGAGAGAGTCCGTCCCAAGGGGTAGTAGAGGCAAGAGCACAGAAGACGTCGGACCAAGATGGCACATTCTGGGTGTGCGGGATGAGCTGACCGCCGCACCAGCGTGTGCAGTTTCCCACGCAGGAAAGGTGACAGGGAGGGAGGTGAGGATGGCCCAGAGCCCCAGCCTTCTGGCCCCACATCCGTCTGTTTCTTCGCTCCCTCCCTGGGCATGTGCTAGCTGAGCGCCCACCGCAGGTTCTGCGCGGGACTCCAGGGAAACAGAGTCCACGTACTGGATAAATGGTTCAGAGCCCCTTATCGGTTCTGAAAGGAACCCGCCTGCCCCGATGACGGGATCCGGAACTGGAACGCGGGGCCCTAAGCCCATTACTCCCCACGTGCCGCCCATCAGCCCCCCGAGTGGAAAGGGCTGCAGGTACCGGGTGTGACCCAGCCTCGAGCCAACAACAACGAAATGTGACCGGACCAGGGGCCGGGGGGCAGGGCGGTGCCTCCCTGGGAGAGGGTCGGGCTGCGCGTCAGGGACCCACCGGCGGCTGTGGAGCCGTGAGCAGTTACGATCCCTTCCTCCCACTGTCAAAGGGGGGAAAGCCGCGGGTCCTGCCCCGGAGGGAAAGCCCCTCAATTCCCCGCAGTCGCCTTCCTACCGACCCTTGGCCCCCGACCGGCCCTCATTTCAGACCCCCGGGCCCAGGCCCCTGCCACTCACCCCATTCGGGAGGTTCTTCACGATCAGGCGCGACATGGCGCCCGGCCCCGCGGCTCTGACCCCAGCACGGCGCACAGAGTCTCCCACGGACACTTTCACGCCGCAGCCCTGGGCGCCGCCATCTTTCCCAAGCCGGATCCCAGTCACGTGCTCCCGGCCTGGGCCAGCCCCTTCCGGAAATGGGCGTGGCCAGACCGAGCGCCCCGAGGAAGTCACACCCACAAGGGGCGGGCCTGAGCGCTTGCCTTCTGCGCAGGCGCAGGCGGTCGGGCGGCCCCGGAGGAGACCAATGCTCAGCCGGCAGGGGGCGGTGGTGCTCCCTCGGCCGGGGATGGGATTGAGGCGGCCCCTTAGCGTACGGGCGCCCGGCCCACTGTTCCAGCCTCCTTTCCTACTGCACCTTAGTATCGAGTTCTAAGCCTGAGGATGGGGACAGGGTTAGGGGTACTTGTTATTTACTTATTTATTTATTTATTGTTTTTTTTACAGACAGGAAGGGAGAGGAATAGAGAGGTAGAAACATCGATCAGCTGCCTCCTGCACGCCCCCTACTGGGGATGCGCCCGCAACCAAGGTACATGCCCTGGACCGGAATCGAACCTGGGACCTTTCAGTCCGCAGGCCGACGCTCTATCCACTGAGCCAAACGGTTAGGGCTCTTGCCTCTCTTTTAGAGATGGGGGACGGAGGCTCAGAGAGGCTGCGGGGCGCCGTGAACTGATTGCTGAGCATCACCTGTAAATCCTGGAATGCGGACATTGGAAAGAAAACGTCCCCAGTTTGCCGGCGGCGAGTAAACTGGGAACCAGAGGAGCGAAGCAGCATCTTGCTCAGAGCCATGTGGCGCTCAAGCAGTATTAAGTACAAGTCGTTTTAAGTGATAGGATTACGGGTGTATTGGTTCCCTGGGCTGCGGTAACAAATTACCAGAAATTTAGAGGCTTAAAACAACAGGAATCTCCTCTGCCACAGCTCTGGAGGCCAGACACCCACAGTCCAGGTGCCAGCCTGGAAGGCTCGAGGGGCGGCCTTCCTGCCGCTGGCGGCCCTGGGGGCTCCGGTGCTCCTGGTAACTCACACCACTCCGCTCCCTACCTCCATCTTCACGTGGGCGCCTCCCTCCTGGTGTCCTCTGTCCTCTTATCCGGACAGCGCCATCGGGTTTAGGGCCCATCTTAAATCTAGACCAAGCGTGTCAAACTCGCGGCCCGCGGGCGGCATGCCTCATTTAAAAAAAGGCACGTTGACCGTCTATCGGGGCAAACATACCTACACGTGGAAAAAAATGCCCTCAGGCCCAGAGCAGATGACTTCAGGGGTCACTGTGCTTCAAGTCACCTGTTTATTCAACAGATATTTACGGATCCGTGTGCCAGGGCCCTTTACTGAAATGGCCATTAGGGGTTGTTTTGTGCAACCTGTGACCTGGGTCAGGACGGAAGGAGCGGGCTTTCCCGAGCAGCTCCGAGACCTTGGCCTTTTAGGAGGGGGCAAGTGTGGGCTGCCCGGCCAGTCCTGGTTTCCAATTCTTTTATTTCATTATTTTCACAAACTGCCCTTTGAAAAATGCGCACCTACACGCAGCCTTCCCTAAGGAAATTCACAAACCGGAGGCATTAAAAGGCAACGAAGTGCTCTTGACCAATCTACCCGTCTCAACGCTGGGCCGAGGAAATATGGTCGCCACATGTCAGGGACGGAGGGGCGTCCCGGGCTGTCTACCCGAGCATTTAATAAACAGCCCGGGAGAGGGTTGTTATTAGTCTCGCTGCTCTCCTGACTTCCTGTTGGGTCTCCTGACTCCTTTTCTCTCCAGCAAATGTCACCCAGGGCACCTAGAGCCCGTGGGGCCGGCCGAAACACCACAACAGATCAGCCAGGTCTGACCAGCACTCCCCCCCCAACCCCCCGCCCCACGGCTGCCTTCCCCACTGGGGCTGTGAGAGGTCCTGTTGGGACTTGAGGGAATTAACTGCCCACAGGGAAAGGCCAGCAGTGAGGAGAGAGCCTGGAAGGAGTTGGGAGAGGCAGGAGGGAGGGAGGAGAGAATACGGAACTCAATATTCCCCACGTGAGAAGTTTAATTACGGGGAAACATCAGACAAACCCAGTGGAGGAACATCCTAAAAGAAGATCCTGATCAGAACTCTTCAAAAATATCAAGTTTGCCCTGGCCGGGTAGCTGAGTTGGTTAGAGCGTCAGCCTGATACACCAAGGTTGGGGGTTCGATCCCTGGGCAGGGCACCTATAGGAATCAACCACTGAATGCATAAATGGGCGGAGCAGTACCTCTCTCTCTCTCTCTCTCTCTCTCTCTCTCTCTCTCTCTCTCTCACTGCGGGTTAATCTGATATTTCTGCATGATTAGATTTGGGTTAAGATGTCAACTTGCCCCCAAGTGGGTGGCGGTACCTCTGATCACCTGGTTAAGGAGCTGTCGGCCAGGTCCCTTCTCCGGACAACCTTCCCCTTTGTCATTAACAAGTCCCGTGTGGGTGTAAGAAAGTGTGTCAGTATTCAGAAAGGCTCAGAGACCATGTTAGCTTTCATAGGTGTAGACAGGTTCTGAGGCCATGGCCTTCCTAGCTGTTGATACACAGGGAAATGGAGGCCCGGAAAGAAAACACGTGCTTAAGATCACACAGTAGAAACCAAGGTCAGGTTCAAGGGGGCTGCTCCTCTCTGCCTGTGGTCACCCCCAGGGGTCAGGAAGTGGGGGTAACAACGGTGCTGGGGACCACTGCCGGGGGGGTCTCCACCTCCCACCTTGAATGGGGCCGCAGCATCGCACAGCCCCCCCGCCCCCAGCAGGCCCTCGGAGGGCAGGTGTGCACCGGCCTCCGCCGCACCTGCACGATATCCGGCGGCTCACCTATGGCAGGTGGTGGCTGAACCTTGCCCCTCCCCCCAGGCCCTGCTGGGCACTGAACATCAGAGAATGGGGGCCCCTCCTGCTCTTGGCGCTGAACCATAAACATTCTCAGCCGACGCCACAAATCGCTCATCCGTCAGAGTGTGGCCAGGAAAAGCTAGGAGGCACGTGGATGGGGGTCGTGTTCTGGACTCCGGAGGCTCCAAATTCCCGTTCCTGTTTAATCCCGGCCGCCTGCTGGCCCGAGGCCGGGCAGGATGATCCGGGGATGAACTGGGAATAAAACCAGAACTGTCCTTCATTTTCTCATTTTTTTCAGCTGTGCTGCGGCGGATGCCTCCTGTGCACAAGAGGACCCCCAAGGCCTGGTTTGAAAATAAAGTCCATTTCCTGACTTTGGCCTGGAGCTCCTGTGAGATGCAGCCAACTGACCACCACGGCCCATCCCTCAGCCTCGGCCACACCTGCCGGAAGCCGGTCCATCCTTGCTGCTTGACACAGTCGCTGCAGGAAAGAAACATCTGCACAGCATATGTTTCAAGGGACCTGGCGTATATAGCATACTGTTCTTAATATGTTTGCTCCCCTTAGCGCTGTGTGTTTTAACCAAGGTCACCTCTCCGAGAAAGGTTGTTTCCCCAGGTAGGGATTTTTCCCCGAAGTCAGGGAGGGGATAAAACTCCTTAACTAAGTGCCAGGCGGGTAGTTAATCACTTTAACTACAAACAATCACGCTTAAGCTACATAATCTTTACTCCCTAGAATGGAGATAAGAAACGCCCTAACCTTTGCAATAGAAATTGACAGGATTAAAATCAACTGGTATAAATACGGATGTAACAAGACAATAAACACCAGAACTTCGCTGGAGATCCAAACCAGAACTTGGCTAGAGATCCTGGCTAGAGATCAACTGAACGCTGTCCCCATGTCATTCCTTCTTCGCCGACTCCGTCCACAACTTTGGGGACCCCTGGACCTGCTGGGGTTGGACCCCAGCACACACCGGCGGCCACTTTCTCGCAGATGAGCTCGCTCTGCCAGGAAGTAGCAGGCGAGGATCCAGAGCCTGCGTTCCACCTACTGTTCCGTACAGAGTACAAGCCGCTCCTTGAATGGCCAGGGTCAGCTTGGCGCCTTTCTGCATTTCTGTCTCCCAGGCCTCTTGCTAAATGCCATCGCGTCCCACAACCCTCCATCTCTTTCCCCCTTTCCCCCTTTTCCTTATCCAGTGAGAAGCAGCATTTTTCAGCTGATCTTTGCGCTGCCCAAGTAGAACGGCTCCCTGCAAATCTACAGATCGGCCACAAGGCGGCGCCAGAGGATCGCGTATAAACCCGTGCAGAGACGGGACCCTGGAACCCCACTTGTGTGAGCCTGAACCCAACAGTGGGGCCGTGCGTATTTCTGGATAAAGTGACTGAACCTGGAGGAAGCTAAAGGAAGCCAGAGGGGCCTAAGTGCAGAGAGCAAGAGCGCGAGTGCTGTCTGGGAAGGAAAGACAGGACACTGCTGGGCAGGGCATGGAGCGGAGAGAAGGCCATGAGGGCTTGCAGGTTCTTCAATGAAGGGATGGTCTGCAGAGCCTGCGGCAGGGGAAGATACCCAGGATGTAAGACAGGGGGAGCGCACAGCAGACTGAGAAATGGCCCCACTAGACGGATCTCCACACCCCAAACCCTCAACCTGAGACTTATGTGGCCAGAGAAAGGAAATGGGTGTCTTTGCACGTGTGACCAGGTTAAGGGCTTTGTGATAGCATCTCGAATTTTCCAGGTGGATCCTTGTGGAGAGCGGCTACAGCGTTTGGACAGGTTCAAGCCTGGGACTAATGAGGGGGCACGGTCCTCTCGTGGCAAAGCCGCGTGCAAGCCCCAGCACAATGACAGCCAAAGGCAATGGTTGTGAGCTTGACCTTATGGTCCAAACCTGTGGTCCCACGTGGCTGAGTGATATGGGCTGCGGGAGGTGCAGCAAGGAAACAAAGCTTGATCAGGTGCATGTAATTGAGTGGATTGGAAACCCGAGAGAACATTGTAAACATTTTGACCACACCCTTACGTTGCCTCGAGAAATCTGGCTATAAAACAAAGACTCGGCTCGAAGGCTGTTGCGCTGTCTTTCCATCAGAGAGGGCAGCGTCCTACCCAGACCCAGCTTTCTTCTCTTGTCTAAATCAGTGGTTCTCAACCATTAGAATCACCTGGGAATCTTTTTAAAATCCTGATTTCTGGGCCTCATCCTCCGGAAATTCTGTTTCTTTGTTATGGGGTCGGGCCACAACATTAGTAACAAAGAAACAGAATGTCCAGAGGATGAGGCCCAGAAATCAGGATTTTAAAAAGACTCCCAGGTGATTCTAATGTGCAGCCAAGGTTGAGAACCACTGTTCTAAGCCTTCACCGCCCCCTCTCAGGCTCACCGAGCCTGGCCGTGCTGGCGCAGCCCAGATCCTAAGTGCAATCATGTGTCCTCGGAAGACGAAGGCGGAGTGAGGTGACACACTCACAGAGGCGGCGATGGGAAACGGAGCAGAGATTTCAAGGCTACAGCCTTCAAGACTGGGGCACCAGAGCCACAGCCAGGAATGCTGGCAACCACCCCCCCTTTCTCCCCCCAAGCTAAAGGAGTCCCCCTCAGAGCCTCAGCGTCCTGGGGAGATAGCAGCTGCCTGCTGTTGCTATGGCCTTGGTGCTTAATCATTTCCTCTCCACAGGGGTCGCCTTGCTGGACAAAGCCTACTACGTGGACAAAGCCTACTATGTGCAGCGGGCGGCCCTGCCCGTTCTTATTAGAAGCTGGATACAAAGTAACGCCCTGCCCCTTCCTGCCTCACAAGAACATGTTACAGTGGCTAGAACGCCCTGGCGACAAGGCTTTGCTTAGTGGGACCGCCCCCTAGAGGCCAGGACTGCTTTTATTTAAGTCCAGCTCACTCAGGCAGAGACGTGTGGGGGCCAAGAGAACAAAGAGGGGGGGCAGGCGCTCCCGGGGCCTTAGCAACAGTGGGGAGCTGTCCCTCCTGGGAGTGTGGGAAGGTAAGTGGAGAAGGTGACATGGCAGCTGTGGAGAGCCACCCAGCTCCGCCCACCAAAGCCGGTTACAGGCAGGACAGCTGTCCAACCGCCCGCAGGTGCCACGCCTTTGGGTCCTGTGCCCACGTGGAGGCCACACTCCCTCCCAGGCTGGTCTCCATTCACCCCTGAGCGCGTGGGGTCCCAGAGCCAGGCTATTCTCTGCTCTGGGCCACCTAGTGGGCTGGCTGAGATTTCCCCCCCTCCTTCCTGCTCCCGCCCCCCCCCCCCAGGCTGTGCTGCTGCTGTTCCTCCCCCCCTACCCCCCCCCACCCCCGCTTTCTTCCCAAGTGCCCGGCCTGTATCCTGACCTGGAGGGTCTCCCCGCCTCCTCCTGCTCCCTCTCTTTTATCTTTGCCAGTGAGTCAGATGCCCTTAAAGGTCCAACCAACAGAAGTCTCCCAACAACGTGCCAGTAGCCAGAACCCAAGTCTCTCTTTAGCTGCAAGGGATGCTGGGAAGTGTAGTTCTGCAGGTGCACCACTGCCACCATTGGCCAACTCAGAGTCCTAGTAATGGAGCAGACAAGAATGGGTGTTGGGTCTTTCTGCACAAGGAGGCCATGGAGGAGGCTTCCATGGTTATGCAGTGAGAGGGGATGGTAGCTTGGACGAGGAGGGCGGCACTGGGGATGGAGAGGCACGAGTTGGGTCCTTCCTTGCATTCGGCTCTGAGGCAGCCTGGAAGACTCTCCCACTCGCCGCCCCTGACGCTGAAGGGAGAGGAAACCGTCAGAGGCCCCTGCCCTCCTGCGTGGTCCCGATGGAGCACCCTACTCGGCCAGAGGGGGCCTTCTCAGCAAGGCTGGGAAAGATGTCGCTTCCACCGGCCGCGGAGAGGGCCGCAGGCAACACCACGTCTGAATCCTCGGTGGGGGACGGCGTCCTGCGGCCCGGGTTGGAGAAACTGAGGAAAGTTGAACTAAATGACCCCATGACCCACCACATCATCTGTCTTCACGGAGGCACCGTAAGGCCGGGCTCTTCCCACGTGGTCTCACCCAGTGCCTCCCCAAATCTGGGCTATTATTATCCGATAGGAGCCGCTCAGAGAGGTGAGGGCGGTGCTACTCTGTAGACACCATGGGGGTGAAGATCACATGTGCTGAGCGCTGCCCTAGCACTTTAAAGTCCCGCCTTCATCACGTTCCCATTCGCTTCCCCATTAGGGAGGTGCTGTTATGCTTTCCATTTTACAGATGAGGAGACTGAGGCTCCAAGAGGGGAAGTGACGTGCCCAAGGTCACACAGCAGGACCCTCGGGGCTTGGCGGCACCCGGCACCTGTCTGTGCTTGTAATGGCAATGCGGTGATGACTTTCTTGCAAACAGAACCAAAATGCTTGCTCCTTCGAACATGTAAGTTCCTCCCTCACTCCAAGTGCTTTAGGGCAGGATCTTATTTATTCCTGGGCAAGGTACTGGCTTCCAGAACTATTCTAATGCCCTTCTAACAGATGAGGAAAGGGATGCCCAGAGAGGTTGAGTGACTTGCCCCAGGTCACACAGCTGGAAAGTAAGAGATTCTGGTTGGAACCCAGGACTCTGTGACTTTGGAGCCAGGGGCTCTTGCTCTTGATTCTGCCTCCAAGGGCAGCACGCTGGGGTGGGGCGCAGAGGATGAAGGGCCGGACCCAGAGGGCATAAGAGAGGCAAGGCCAGCCCGCCTCCTTCCCAGGCTCTGTCTGCCCCTGGGACTCCGCCTCACTCACACGTACACAGCTGCCAGCGATCAAAGTCCTCGCCAAGATGTATTTGCTGTGAGCCCTAAACAAACGGGTGTTAGCACGCAGCTAAGAGAAACATTGGGAGGACACGGGCATGAGAGCCCAGCGGCCTTTAAAGTCCGGGTGATTGATCAGCCCCCCGTTGGTCTCATGCTCTTAGGGGCAGGACGGAAGGGGGAGGAGACTCCAGCCCGGGAGCACTCGGCCGAGCCTGGGCTCCCTCGCTGGCACCCAAGCCGCTCACGCCCGCTTTCTTTCCCTGGGAAGGACTTCTTTCGGCCAACAAGCCCAGGAAAAGAACCACGCAAAGTCATAATAAACACCTCCCCTGGCTGATGGGGATCAGGCTAAGCTCTTTGTCCCTCTGATGCCAAACCACAGGCAGATACGTCTATTGACCCATTTCACCAACGAGCCCAGAACAGCTGGTAACCAGGGAAGCTGGAGTCCCTTTGACATGCAGGAAATATTGACCGAGACAGTGGGACATGGTTCCTACCTCCAGAGGGACACGGCTCCCACCTTCAAGCGGGTAGAGCTGGAGAGAGACCGTGTGGGCCAGCTGGCGAGCGGGCTAAGCAGAGGTGATGCTCAGCCGTGCTCGGCAGTGCGGGTAGACCAGTTGTCTCCAAGACATACTCCCTCTGATTGGGTCCAAGTCTTTGGAGGGGCTGCTACCCAGCTTGCTGCTCACTAGAGATGTTAAATGCTCCCTCCTGCGGTTTCTCGGGGAGCCTGGGGGCCAGGGAGCAGGCCCTCACCTGCCCGGGTGGGTCAGGAGAGAGAAACCCAGAGGAAGTGAGGAGGCCCCAGAGTTGCACTGGAAGGAGGAGACGATTGGGGGAAGAGCACCCTGAGTGCAGAGCAGAGGGTGGGGCCTCGGCATGTTGGGGCCGAGACGCTTGGGGAGCCAGGTCATAAAGGAAACGGGGACTGCGAGGATGAACTGAAGTGTGGGTCCGAGCACGCTGGGCCTTGACCTTGTGTTGCCACATCTCGATTGGGGATGGGGTCGACCTGACCTCCAACCCCGTGGCCGTGGGAGTCAGCTGCTGGCACCAGGACGGGCGCTGGACTTCCTCACGACGGGCAGTGACGTCCTGCGCCTGCTCTTGTGTCTGAGGAAATAGCGTTTGGGGAGGAGGACGGGTTCTGCAAGGCCAGGAGGAGCAGGCGGGGCACTGTTAGCTGTGCGTCAGGGCACCTCCTATTCCCAAGGGTGACGTGTAACCTTGGGGCCTCGACTAGGGGAACGGGAGAATGAAGGGGGTGGGTCTTCCCAAACGTGTTAAATGTCCAAACATGTGTTGTGGGGAATGGAGGAGATAATGTTCTTACAGGGCTCTGCACGCACCCTGGCATACAGTAAGTGCTCAATAATGAGCCACAATCCTCACCAACACCGAGTCTCAGCTGTGTGTCTGGGAAGCAGCGTCCATCTCCCGGGCAGGGGTGCAGCGAGGATGCACCTTGTTTAAAGCTCGTCACATCGCCAGGACAGGGTTCGATTCGCTTAAAGGAAACTAGCATTTTATTTCTTTACGTACCTGGGAGCCTTGGTACCTTGGCTCTGAGGCATTTGCCCATTTCCCTGGTGTCAATGCCCCTGCCGTGGCTTATTTCTATAAACACACGGTAGCATCCCACCAGCCAGAAGCAACCTCTAGAGCAGCGGTTCTCAACCTTCCTGATCCCGCGACCCTTTAATACAGCTCCTCATGTTGTGGTGACCCCCAAGCATAAAATTATTTTCGTTGCTACTTCATAACTAATTTTGCTACTGTTATGAATCGTCATGTAAATATCTGCTATGCAGGAAGTATTTTCACTGTTACAAACTGAACATAATTAAAGCATAGTGATTAATCACAAAAACAATATGTAATTATATATGTGTTTTCCAAATGTCTTAGGTGACCCCTGTGAAAAGGTCGTTTGACCCCCAAAGGGGTCGCGACCGACAGGTTGAGAACCGCTGCTCTAGAGCATAGATAAAAGCGCAGTAAAATCATGAGAGAGGGCGGAGTTTTGAGCATTTCCTTGATTTTTAATATAATCTAATTGTAAGTTTACACAATTTAATTGTTAATAATGGCCTTGTTTAACAAATGATGCACAAAATTCCTGAAAATTGAACAGTCCGCTCCCAAGAGCTGGCAAGAGCCACGCCTGCGCACCCCTGCCTTCGGGTTCCTCAGCTGGTAAAGTCAGGACAGTGTTTGCTACGTCGGTGTTGAGAGGGTTAGAGAAAATGTATTCAAAGGCTTGGCCCGGGCCACACACTCAGAAAAGGGAGCCGCCATCATCCCAGGTCCGGTTAGAGCTTGTAACCGTGGGGTTTGGGGGTGGGAACTGGAGCCATTCTCCCACACCAGGCATTTCTATTTCTCCCACAGGAAATGGAAACTGAGGCAAGGGGCGGGGGTGCGATTAGCCACCTGCCAATCAAGTCGCAGGTGCTGGGGCTCTTGTGTACATCAACGCTTTTAAAATATATGTATTTTTTATTGATTTCAGAGAGGAAGGGAGAGGGAGAGAAAGATAGAAACATCAGTGATGAGAGAGAATCACTGATCGGCTGCCTCCTGCACGCCCCCCACTGGGGATTGAGCCCGAAACCCAGGCACATGCCCTGAAGGGGAATTCCGTGACCTCCTGGTTCCTAGGTCAACGCTCAACCATTGAGCCATGCCCACCGGGCCATCAACGCTTTTTTTTTTTTTAGCGTTCTATCTTGACGGTGTATCTATCTGTCTCTATCTCTATCATCTATCCCTTACGTAGTTATGTCATGTCTTTTAGAAAATTGATATTCGCCATTTAATATTTTGCTTACATTTGAAAAATCTCTTTATTATAAAAATTGCGTATATTAATAGTGCAAATAGAGACACGCTGTTTCTGAGTCCAACAAGCACTTAACAAACCTTAGGCACTATTATTGGAGAACAATGCCCATGCATTTTGTTGAATCAATGACTGAGGATAAAAGACAAAGACCACCGTAGGTTTCTGGTGTAGCCCTTCCCGCACCCCCCCTCCCCCCTCCCCCCCCCCCCACACACTTCCTGTAACTGCTGGAAACTCAAGATTCCCACCATTATTTATACACTTTGCTTCATCTCCGAGGTTTTAATTAATTGGAAATATAAACTTCAGCTCTTGTCAACCTGCAAGAAAAACCAGCGTCCGTGGCGTGGGGATGTCATGGGAAAGAATGATGTCATTATTAATGACGTCATGAGCTTAATCTCTGAGATTTGGCTGCGGATCTGGGTGGGAGGGTCCCTGTAGCTGCGAGTTGAAGTGAGGCCCATGGCGTATGTGTTCCAAGCATCAGGTTCTCCGTCCAGCGCTGGCGGAACCTGGTCCTTCTTCAACCTGCGGCCCCTGCGCCCCGCCGCGCCCCGCCCCGCTGGTCGCCGCTCCATCCGTCAGTGCCTGCCCCTCCCCGCGCCCGCCCAGCGCCCGCCTCCCTCCAGCCCGCGTCCATAATCTCGTGCTCTGGGGAGGGTCCGGGCAACAGCTGCCTTTGATCAGCCCAACATCTGGGAGACTCGGCACTTCAAGCACGCTGACTGGTGATCAAAGGTGGGATCGCTGTGACAGCTGAGACTTGGCCGGGGCCCAGCCCGGCTAATGCTTGGGAGGGGGAGGGGGAGGGGGAGGCGGGGCGGGGGAGGGGGGAAGCCAGGAGCACCCCCCCCCCGCCCCCACCCCATCCGCGGGGCCTGGCGCTAAGGGCAGGCAGGAGCAGGAGCCTAGCTTCTGTGGCTCTGACTCCCTGGTGCCTCAGTTTCCTCCTCTGCACAATGGGAGTTCGAAGGGAGGACGGGATGAGCGAGGACGGGGGTGGCTGGTCCCCGGAGCGCATACAGGCCAGCCGGTGTCACTGTGCCCTTGGGGACATTCTTTGCTTTAAAAAACCAGAGGATATTTTTTCCACTGAATTTTAGAGAGAGTGGGAGGGAGAGAGGGGTGGGGAGAGAGTGAGAAACAGCGATGTGAGACACATCGGTTGCCTCCCGCTGGTGCCCCAGCTGGGGCCAGGGATCCAACCTGCAACCCAGGTACATGCCCTTGACTGGGAATTGAACCCGTGACCCTTCGGTGTGTGGGTTGACGTTCTAACCACTGAGCTACCGGCCAGGGCAGTTAGGGCCATTCTAAGAATAGTAGTACCTCCTCAGCTGTAATGAACTGTTTGGGGCCTCAGTTTCCCCATCAGTAAAATGGGGAGCCAGGATGAGACACTGCAATTAGGCAAGGGGGATTTCTTTCCATGTGACCCGGGGGGAAACTGAGGTCTGGAGATGGGGAGTCATGCACCCAGGAACCAGCCCTCCTGGGAGGTACCCCAAACCCTAAATGGGAGGGCTGGGCTACTGCTTACAGGGTTGTTCACTGAGGCCGAGAATTCTCCCACCTCCTCCGCAGGCTGGGTTCGATGATGCCACCACCAGCAGCAGCAATGGGCAATGTTAGTACTTTCTGGCTTCGAATGTCTCATTAAAGTATAACACGCAGCCCAGCCAGCATGGCTCAGTGGCTGAGCATTGACCCAGGAGCCAAGAGGTCACTGGTTCGATTCCCAGTCAGGGCACATGCCCAGGTTGCAGGCTCTATCCCGAGTAGGGGGTGTGCAGGAGGCAGCCGATCGATGATGGTCCTCTCTCATCGATGTTTCTCTCTATCCTTCTCCCTTCTTCTCTCTGTAAAAATCAGTAAGAACATGTTTTTTAAATAAAGTGTAACACATGCAGGAGAGGGTGCCGGTCAGCGCCCCGAGCTGTCACAGCCAGGACACCAGCAGCAGGTTCTCAGCCCCAGGAAATGTCAATGCACGCCCCCTTCTGGCCACGCCCCCTCCGTGGAAACTACTGGCATGTTTTTCTTGGTTGCCACTCACTGGGAACTAGGCAGGGCAGGAAGCCGCCTGCAGCACTGACCCCACATGAACCTTCACCCACACTGAGGCCAGCTCTGCGATGACCCCATTTTACAGATGAGAAAGCCGAGGTGCAGAGCCTCTGAGCAACTGGCAAAGTGTCAGAGCTTCGAGCTGTGGCCGCAGGACTGTGCACTCCTGCTGCTCGGGAGCAGGGAGCGCTTTTCTAATTTGGGGGACATGGGGTGTCAGGGAAGCAAGTTTACAAACAACAGTGTGTGACATCCGGGGCTTCTGGGGAACAGGGCTGTCCTGGTGGCTTGTCTCTGGGCCCGGATGCCCCAGTCCCTGCGCCTCCTGCTCTCACCTCCCACTTCTCTCTCCCTTCTAAGAGCTTCATCAGGGCCCACAGGGGACGTGCTGATGGCACCAGGGAGAAGGCCACCCCTGTTCCCCTGTCGCCATCACCTGCAGAGCACCGTAGCCCAGGTCTGAACCAGAGCTTGAGGCCAGAGCTCCTGTGCAGGCAGGTGAGCCCAGGGAGCAGGAGTGAAGGGCAGGGAATTGAGTTTCCCGAATATTCTTATCTTGAAATCCTGACCTTTTTGGAAATAGGGTCGTTGCAGAGGTCATACTGGCGCAGGGTGGCCCCTAGCCCAATATGACCGGCATCCTTATAAAAAGGGGGCCTTTGGGAACAGAACTGCACATGGGGGGAGGGGGGGACACGAACAGCCCGGGAAGGTGCAGGCAGAGGTCAGGGTGAAACACCCTCCAGCCAGGAACTCCAAAGAGTGCCCGCAAGCCACCGGGAGCCAGGGACAGGCGAGGCACCAGCCTCAGAAGGAACCACCCACCGACACCTTGATCTTGGACTCCAGCCTCTGGAACCCAGAGGGTAAATTTCTAAGTCCCGCGCGTTGCGGCATTGCGTTACGGCAGCCTGAGCAAACCAATAAACACAGTGAAACAGAACATTCAATGCTGCAGCCAGGGGAACGTCTACCTTCTACCTTCCATGTGTTTTGGGTCTCGGGCCACCTGGGTACCCACAGATCTCACTTTGAAAACCCAGATCCACATAGAATTTTGGAAACAACTTCCGGAAGTTCTCAGCCACACCCAACCTCGTCTGTCCGTCCATCCGTCCATCCATCTGTGAAGTAAAAGACCTCCTGGAGATGGCTGGTGGCTCAAAGAGGCAGAGGATTGCACGCGGGAGCGAAGAAGCCCCTGGGAGCTGATGGAGCCAAGTGGACTTGACGTACGGGTGTTCTTTTTATGGGCAACCTCTGTAGAAACATAAATCAGGAGGAGGAGCAAAGCCTGTCTCCTTCTATGACGGGAGGGGCACGCGTGGCAAAAGCTCCAGGCAAAGGTTTGGTACCAACAACGCCCACTGACGTCACACCCCTCGCCCAGCTCCCAGGAGCTGCTCACCAATGCTGCTCCCCTTCTGCCGGCCCCTGGGAGGGAGGGACACACCCACAGGACCTGTCACTTTGCAGACCAGCAAAGTCACATGGGATGGCCCAGGTTTCCTGCAGATGCGCATGGTCGGTCCTCCATCCCGACCCTGCAGGTGTGTCTGTGAGAACATCCTCTCGCTTCCGTGAGCGCCCCCGGCCTGGCGGCCACACCTGCGCTGTCCTTGGCAGTCCGCTCCCAGGCCGCCAGCTGCCCGGCCTGCAGCCCGGAGGGCCGATGGTGTGGGCGACGGAAGACGCCCGGATATCGCACTGGAGGGACAGGACAGGGGTACAGAAGCCCAGCTGCTCTGCCTGGAAGGAGGTGGACGATCGCCAAGCTGTAATTTACACTCCTGAGTCCCCACAGGATCGGGCTAAGCTGGGGCTTTGCTGAGACCTCGCCCTGCGGGCTCTTCCTGCTCCCCCTCTGCCTCGCTTCATCGCCTCGGGCTCCCCCAGAGCCCTTCCTTCATAAATCCCGTGCACACACCTCTTCCGTGTCAGTCCCTGCTTCTGCGAACCTGACAGACACGGGGCCATGTAGTGCGTTCTGAACACCCGAGTATCTCCTCAAATCCCCTGGGCTGGCTGCTGTAGGTCTGGTCCAGATTGCGATGGAGCAACACGAGGAGAAAGACTAATGGGAAAACCTCCTTCCATTAGCAAGGTGAGCGCCCTGACATTCGGCCAGAGCGTCTCCATCTTACACTCCTGACTTTCGGGGCTGCTAATTCTCCGTGGCTGGGAGCTGTCCGGGGCACCGCGGGATGTTGAGAAGAATCCTCGGCCCCTACTCCCTCGATGCTGGTGGCTTCCCTCCAGTTGTGGCCACCAAAATCTCTCCCCGTTTGAGACCCACTGCATTCAACGAAGACCTAAGGGACAAGACCGAGCCGAGTGAAGGCAGCATTCTGGGAGAGGAAGCGCACGTGCAAAGGCCCTGGGGCGGGAAGAACTTGGATCGTTGGAGGAAGACAAGGAAGGACAGGTGGCTGGTGCAGGGAGGGAGGAACCATAAGAAGCAGCTGGAAAGTGGGCAGGGTCCGTGCCACACAGGGCCTCGGAGATGGGAGTGAGGACTGCGGATTTCACTTAGAGCCTTGGGAGTCAGAGGCCGTGTTTGCAGCCCCCACCTGGATGGATATTCACTCAGTGTTTACTCTGAGCCAGACACGTGCTGCTGAAAGTCGGAGCAGGGCTTTCGGAGGGAGAACCACGGGGCGGGTGGTGGTGGTGGTGGGTCTCCTCTGGAACCTGACGTGATTCCTAGGCCGGTTCTGCACACGTCATCCCCGCCACACACTCGGGGACACCGTTCCGATGTCTTCAAATTGGCCACAGAAATCGGTACCTGCTACGAATCAGGACTCTTGGGGCTGCGTGCCCCAGGGGGTCAGGCATCTGTGAGGAGGCACAGTTTTACTTCTTCCTTTCTAGTCTGCTTGCCTTTTATTTTATTTTCTCGCCTAAGTCCGGGGCTGTAACCTGCAGGACAATGTGGAGTGGCCATGGCGAGAGTGGCCGTCCTGTCTCGGCCCTGCTCTCTGGGGGAGGTGAGCAGTGTTCTGTCCTCACGCCTCGTGCTCACGGGGGTGGGGATGGGGGGTGGGGGGCGGGGGGGGTGTCCTTGTGACCGGGCTGAGCCAGGGACCCTCTCGTCCTAATTCACTGAACGTCTCTTTCTTTCTGTTCACAAAAGGCTGTTTGTTCAATCCCCAGGGACTTACAGACCAGTACCTGGGGCGGACTTACTTCGAAGAGCCCTCTCCGGCTGTTTCGAGGAGTGACCTGCAGGGGGCAGCATGGAGGCAGGGAGGCTGGGAGGAGCCCGCGTGGCCATCCTGGTGTGAGATGCTGGTGGCTGCTACGCTGGGGTGGCCACAGCCAAACAGTCACAGCGTCAAGAGATACTGTTGGCGGATTGTTTATCTTCCTTTTGTTAAGTTGTATGAGTTCCCTATAAATTTTGGAGATTAGGCCCTTATCAGATATGACATTGGCAAATATGTTTTCCCACTCAGTGGGTTTTCTCGTTGTTTTGTTGACGGTTTCTTTTGCTGTGCAGAAGCTTTTTATTTTGATGTGGTCCCATGTGTTTATTTTCTCTTTAGTTTCCAATGCCCTAGGACAGGGGTGGGCAAACTTTTTGACTCGAGGGCCACAATGGGTTCTTAAACTGGACCGGAGGGCCGGAACAAAAGCATGGATGGAGTGTTTGTGTGAACTAATATAAATTCAAAGTAAACATCATTACATAAAAAGGTACGGTCTTTTTTTTTTTTTTTTTTTTTAGTTTTATTCATTTCAAACGGGCCGGATCAGGCCTGTGGGCCGTAGTTTGCCCACGGCTGCCTTAGGAGCTGTATCGGTGAAGAAATTGCTTCGGCATATGTCTGAGATTTTGTTGCCTTTGGATTCCTCTAGTATTTTTATGGTTTCCCGTCTTACATTTAAGTCCTTTATCCATTTTGAGTTTATTTTTATGTATGGTGTAAGTTGGTGGTCTAGTTTCATTTTTTTGCATGTATCTGTCCAATTTTCCCAACACCATTTATTGAAGAGGCTGTCTTGACTACAAAAGGAAGATAAACAATCCAATCAAAAAATGGGCAAAGGACCTAAATAGACACTTTTCAAAAGAGGACATTCAGAAAGCCAAGAGACATATGAAAACATGCTCCAAGTCACTAATCATCCAAGAGACGCAAATCAAAACAACAATGAGGTACCATCTCACACCTGTCAGAATGGCTATCATCAACAAATCAACAAACGACAAGTGCTGGAGGGGATGCGTGCGCTGCTGGTGGGAATGCAGACTGGTGCAGCCACTGTGGAAGACAGTATGGAGTTTCCTCAAAACGTTAAAAATGGAACTCCCATTTGATCCAGGGATCCCACTTCTAGGAATATATCCCAAGAAACCAGAAACACCAATCAGAAAGGATATATGCACCCCTATGTTCATAGCAGCACAATTTATGGTAGCTAAGATTTGGAAACAGCCTAAGTGTTCAACAACAGATGAGTGGATTAGAAAACTGTGGTACATCTACACGATGGAATACTATGCTGCTGTAAAAAAGAAGGAATTCTTACCATTTGCAGCAGCATGGATGGAACTGGAGAGCATTATGCTAAGTGAAATAAGCCAGTCAGTGAAAGAAAAATACCACATGATCTCACTCATTCATGGATAATAAAGACCATTATAAACTGATGAACAAAAATACATACAGAGGCAGAGCAGCCTCGAACAGACTGTCAAACTACAGCGGGAAGGCCAGGAAGGTTGGGGGTGGGGGGGGGCGGGTAAGAGATCAACCGAAGGACTTGTATGCATGCATATAAGCATAACCAATGGACACAAGACACTGGGGGGTAGGGGAGGCCGGGGGAAGGACAAGAGGGAAAATAAAAAGGAGACATATGTACTGCTCTTTGTAATATTTTAAGTAATAAAACAAAAAAATTTTTTTTAATATATATTTTTAAAAGAGTTAAAAAAAAGATTGTGTGGCGGGAAGGGTACGGGGAAGGGTCACCTGTGTCACAGACGCTACTAAATTCCATTCAGGAGAGAGTGGCATGCACCTACCGAGTGTCTTATGGCGGAGAAGGGGTAACCGGCCCGTTCCAGGACCCGGGGACTTGGGGTTGACTGAAGTGACATCGGGAAAAACTCTTCCTGGAAAGCTGAGGACAGAACCCCAAGTTGCCGTCAGTTTCTTAAAGCTCGAGGCAGAGGGGAGAGGGGGTGTCTCTCTTCATCAGCTCGCTATGCGCGGGCAGTCCCCCCCCACCCCATGCCTTTCCTTCGGCTATAAGATCATTTTATTTCAAAACAGAAGTAAAATAAGGTTTTTGAAAACCACCATCAGACGCTTCTAGAACAACTCGGACCTCTGAGGAGAGAGCGGGGATGTGGCCTCCTCTGGGCGTGCATGGCCCCAGAGCCCGGTGTCGGGCCAGCTGGCGGGGCTGCCGGAGGCCAGGCTCACGGGGATGCCAGGACCACCCTGGGCAGGGCGGCCGGCAGGGCCCACAAAGTGGCTCATTCTCTCCAAGATGGCTGGGCGGAAAGGTGGGAGCTGTGTATCTTGGCCCAGCCGGGCAGGGGGCAGAGGAGCTAGTCCTTCCAGGGCGAGGGCACTCACACGGCCTGGGAGAAGGAGCCGATTGAGGGGAGCCGCTGCAGTGGCCGGTGGATCGGAAACTGGGAGCCTTCAGGGTCCAAGCAGGTCGGTCTCTCTTTAAGAGAGACCGTGACCCAAAGTAGCCTGTCCAGGACGGCAAGGCTGTGGATCCCGTGAGCTCAGCCCCGGCGGCGGCCTGGGCCCCGTGACCTCAGGAACTGCAGGTGCCCTGCCCGGGAGGGGCCAGGAGAGGGAGGCTGCCTCTGTCGTGGAGGAAATTGCAATCAGGTGCTGCTGTCGCCGTCGGCCCAGACCACACTTTGGGAACCACAACCTTGGCTCAGGTAGCTCCAAACACCCAGGTGTCCCCAGGAGGTGGCACAGTAGCGCCTCTACTTCATCAGGTAACGGGGCGATGGTGCCCCCTCCTTCCGAGGGCAGGAGATTTGATGTGAGTCACCAGGCCCTGAGCACAGCGCCTTGTATGTAGTAAGAGCTCAATAAACGAGCTCCACCAGGTGAGAGCTGGCCTGTAAGTAACATCGCGTGTAACTCCGGGGTGCCTCACAGCTCCCCCACGCCCCACTGAGAAGCCAAGAGACCATCAGTGTCTGAAAGCCAGTGGGTGGGAGGAATAAAGGGTACACCTGTAACTCATGGGGTGTCTAGGCTGCTGCATGGGAGCCCTGGGACCTTCTTAGCATCTGGATTTGGGTTCAGAGGGCTGGGCTGGGGGCCCGGCTCTGCCCGGAGGTCCACCCACCACCTTTGCTTATGCAGGGCTCAGACAGCACCTGAGAGCTGGGCTCTGCCACCAGGTGGCCCCACCTAACCTGGGCTGCTCCCTTTTTACCTGCCAGGGCGGTCCAGGCCCAGAGGCAGCAGAGGCGGCAGAGCGGGAGGAAAGTGGGCTTTGGGTCCAGACAGACCTGGGCTCTAACCTCTCCCCTGCCACTTAGCAGCTGTGTGACTTGGATGAATCACTGCTCGTCTCTGAGCCTCAGTTTCTTCCCAGGAAAGATGAGGAGAGGGAAGTGCCTAAGGTCCCCCAAAAGCGGGTGGCAGAGCCAGGGTCAGGGCCAGACCCCTAACCGCTTTGCCACGGCTCCATGTCCCATGACATGCCCGTTGCTGGACTGGTTTCGATGCTCTGCAGAGAGGCGGCAGGCTGGCGCAGCCAGAAGCCCACCCTGATCTGGGAAGGCTGAATCTTCCTGAGAGAGGAAGAGAGGAAGATGCCAGAGCTGGGGGGACTCGCTGGCTAGAGGCATGGACAGGCCCAGCCTGAGGATGTGGCTGATGGAGCATGAGGCGGCTGGATTTCCGTAAATACCTGCAGGGCACCTACCACGTGTCAGGCAGAGGGCGTGACACCATTCCTGGGGACATTCTAAAGGCATGCTTCTCTAAAGTGTTCCTCTTAGGTGCTCTCAAATGTCCCTCCCCTTCTCCAGATTTCACCCCAACCTCATCCTTCACCCCCACCCCACCTGTAAGGACAGGCTCAGGGGAAGGACTGGTCCTTGTTGGCCACAGAGAGTTCAATTCTTAAAAAAATATATTGATTTGACAGGTAGATAGATAGATAGATAGATCAGTTTGCTGTTCCACCCCCTTATGCATTCATTTGGTTGCTTCTTACATGTCCCCTGACCAGGGATTGACCTGCAACGTTGGCGCACTGGGATGACACTCCAAACGAGTTACCCCGCCAGGGCCCAGACAGTTCAGTTTTTGCCAGTCCCGTCCAACTCATGGTAGGGAGGGTTCAAGATGCAATTTGTTGCCCCATTTGACAGAAAGCAACACTGAGGCATGCCGTGCCCATGAGTGAAATCCTTGTCACGTGGGCAGCCAGTGACCCGGACCAGAGGATTGACTGGAACTCCTGGCAGGGGGTCCTCAGACCATGCCCAGCAGGGGCTGCGGGGTCCCCCACTTTGAAGAATTTTAGCTGCAACTCATGAATGGAGTTTGGAGAACCGGAAGTGTACATGCCAGCGACTTGCCCTTCTGTCAAATGGGTAGAATCAGGCATCCCGCCTTCCCCAGGGGGTTGTGGGACAGGGAAGGGGTGGAAATGAGTGGTGGATATGACCCTCCCACCCCCACTAGAAGAGCTCCTTGGGTGCACCCCAACTTTGAGAACATCCCAAAACATGAGCAGTGAGTGTGTCTAGTAATGGGACATGATTGGGTCATTTGAAGGTCGCGTATAGGTGGGTAGACTGAGGCCTCAAAGAGCGAGGACTTTCTTCTCTCCTAGGATGATAAAAAGAAGTTTTAAACTTCTTAATAGGACAGTGTTTTTATCCAGAGGAAAAATAAGGCGGTTAGGTGTATCAAATTTGGAGACTACCAGTAGGAAGAAAGGATATTTAAAAAGCGCCTATAATCAATCTTACCATCCGGGTATCAGCAGGCACCGCTGATTTACTGCATGGCCGAGAGGATGTAAGACGCAGATTATTTTTTTAGAAGACGGAGTGGTCGGACATGATTGCTTCCAGCCTGCTTTTCCACGAAGCTTTTGAACATTTTCTTTCCAAATTACTCACTGTCCTGTGACACCAGCTTAAGCGGCCTCTTGCAGGGCGTTATATAAATGGATTGACTGAAGCAATCTCTTGTTGTTGCACATTTGGGTTGGTTTTCATTTTTCACCCTCTTACCACAGCTGAGACGAAATAATTCAGTTGCTTTCACGGGAGTCTCCCTTTCTCTTGCCACAAGGGGGGAAAACATCTCCTGCCAGCTTCCCCACCCCTCCCCTTGCCAGCCCACCACTCCTCCTTCTGTGGGAACCGTTTTCAGACGAGGCGCAATTTTGCCACAAGGGGTCCCCCGCGCTCTTCAAGCAGAAGCAGCCCTTTGCGAAGGAGAAAGGCACCTGGAGCCCGAAAAGCCTCTGGTCTGCATCCCAGCTCTGCGACTTGCTCCCTCCGAGGCGTTGGATGAGTGGTTGGAGCTCTCTGCACTTCAGTGTTCCCATCTGAGAAATGGGGAGAGCAGCCCTTTTACCCCCATCGTCTGCTCCTCATGGCAACCTTGTGAGGAGCGTATTCAGCGCAGTGTCGGGTGGGCGCTTGGTAAGTGACAGCCTTTCATGCTGTCCGTTCTGCAGCCCCTTGCCTGAAAATTGGGAACTAAAATAGCCCCCAGCTCACGGGGGTCGTGGGGAGACGGAAACGAGAGAGCACGCATAATGTACCTAGCCAGAGGTTCAGTGGATTGAACTGTAATGTTTTAACCATGAACAGACAATTTTGTTGTTTTTAGCGTTCTAAGGTCCTGGTCTGCTAGCGTCCCCATTTTACAGGAAGCTCTAGTAGATGAACAAGGCCAACCTTTGACGAAGGTCAGGTAAGACAGTGAGCTGCCTTGAGGCCTGGGAGCGGACCCCCCTCCACCTCCTCATCAGCACACTCCCAAGGTCACTGGCTGAGCAGGTCCTGACAGGGACACCGTATGGCAACCCCGAGAGCAGCTGTGCGCACAGACCACCCAGAATGCAGTGCACACGGTGCCCCCTTCTGCTCTGCAGCAAGATGAGCCAGCGCTTCACCCAGCCCCACACCCAGCCCCACACCCAGCCCCACACCCATCCTTGCAAAGACCAGGCCCCAGCCTGGCCCAGGGTCTTCTCTCCTTGGAGATTCATCCCAGTGGCTCCTAATTGGCAGGGTCACATCCCATCTGACACCAACTCTCTGAGGGGTAGCAACAGGGGACACCAGCCTCCCCTTGCCAATCATCTTGAGAGACATCATTATTATCCACAGAAACGGGACTGGAAACCAGGCCCAGTCTGAGTTCAACACCAGAGCCCTTATCTACCATCCGCAAGACAAATTACATGGGTCAGTGCTTCGTAAACACTGGCTCTGTTCTAGTCCATCTATCATCTATCTATCTATCCATCCATCCATCCATCCATCCATCATCTATCTATCCATCCATCCGTCCATCCATCCATCCATCATCTATTTACCCATCTATCTATCATCTATCCATCCATCATCTATCTACCTACCTATCCATCCATCATCTATCTATATCTATCTATCTATCTATCCATCTATCTATCCATCTATCTATCTATCCATATATCTATCCATCTATCCATCCATCTATCTATCTATCCATATATCTATCCATCTATCCATCATCTATCACCTATCTAGCTACTTACCTATCATATATGTAACTAAATATTTATGCACATAGATAAGAGTATATATAGAAAAGAGAATATGTAGATAGGAGGATATAGATAAAAGAACATATAGCTAAGAGATATATGTACACATGCACATAGATGTCATTTTATATACACACACATATATAATCATTTAATCCTCTCAATAACCCTACAGGGAAGGAAGGTACTATTATCATTCCCATTTCACAGATGAGCAAACTAAGGCCCAGAGATCTCAGGTGCCTTGCTTCAGAGTCCATGCTCCGAACTGTGAGCCCTGCTGTGAGGCTGAGGCTCGGGAAAACGTTAAAGGGCCCAGCACAGAGCCTGGCATGTCGCAGGCGCTCAGTACCTCATGGCTGTTATCACAGGAGGCTCTGAAGAGACCCTGGAGAGGCAGCCAAGGGGGTTCCTCCACGTCGATGCTTTTTAACTGACCTGCAGGGTGGGGGCACGGAGCTGGGTTATCTCACAGTGGCCTTTCAACCTCTCGGAGAGCTGGGGTCAGGGCCGGGGCAGCAGGCCTGCTGAGAGCTGGTGGGCTGGGCAGCATGGACCCTGTCAACCTGAGACAGCCCAGGAGGGCTGCTGGGAGGGCGAGGGGCAGCTGGGACAGGCCGGGGTGCTCTGCAACCAGCGGGCCAGCCGGGAGAACAGCCTGGGGCCGAGGGGCAAAGGCGGGGCCAACGCTGCCCCTCCCACCCTCCTCCTTCTGCCAGCAGCTCGCAGAGGTGTTGGTTTTAATTCTTACCTTTGTAACTCTGAGTAGTTATGAAAATAAGGAAAACGAAGGCACTCAGAGGGGGGTACCACCCTCACCATCGGCTAACCCACAGCAATCACTGCCTGTGTGACTTCCCGTACCCTCTCCTTAGTCCAGATAAGAAATGCACATGTGGGATTGCTCCCTTTGCAGACACTGGATCACACCATGTCATCGTTCTGCGGGTGTGTTGGTCACTAGTATGTCCTGGACGTAGTTCCAAGTTAGAATCCATGGGGGGGGGGGCTCCTTCTTTTTGAGAGCTGCATACTATTCCACACCGATGCATCGTCATTACTCAGCCGCCTCCCTGCTGATGGACACGTGGCCCATGCCAGTGTTCTTTTTTAAATCCTCACCCAAGGTTATGTTGTTTTTTAAAAATGAGAGAGAGAGAGAGAGAGAGAGAGAGAGAGAGAGAGAGAGAGAGAGAGAGAGAGAGAAATTGCTGTGACCGATCGGCTGCCTCCAGGATGCTTCCCGACCAGGAACCGAACCTGCAGCCTTTTGTTGTTGTCTGGGACGCTCCAATTAACTGGGCCACCCGGCCAGGGCATGCCGGGATTTTTGATGTTACGAAATGTGCCACAACCAAAACCCTCGCCCATGTTCTTTGGGGAGTCACTGTCACGTGTGTTTGGCTGGACAGTTCCAGAAGTGGGTCAAAGACGACGGAATTTTGCGATTTCACCGGACTGCTTTCCAAACAGTTTCTAGCAGTTCACCTCCCTCCAGCATCTGCTGAGGTGCCCGCCACACTGAGGCTCGGGGACTGGGAGGTGAACGCTGCCACCCTCCCGTCCAAGTTCCATGCTTAAAGCATCTGCGTGACACGCCGTCGGAAGGAAAGGTTCTGCCCTGTTTTGCAGGGAAAAGAGAATAAAGATCATGGCGTTCTGATCAAATGACCATCTCATTTCACAAGGAGGCGACTGAGGGTCTGACAGGGAAGCCCGGGCCCCCGCCCACGACAGCGTGGCCAGAAGGAGGGAAGCAGCCTGGGGGCTGGTGCTGCTGCCGTCAGCTTGGTGGCCCAGGGCAGGAGGCAGCGCCCAGGACGGGAGGGGTAGGACTCATTCCTGGTGGCTCTCCCCCAGGTCCCTGAGGTGCCAGTCCCCTGCCTGTGTCCCCATCCCCAGGCGTGGCGCTCCCGTGGCCTGAATCCATACCCCTCTCCAGGAGAGACTGGGCATGGGCCCTGGAGTGGCTCAGCCCTCGCTGGCAGAGACAGGGAATATCGGGGACTTCATGTCCTCCAGGGGGGCCCTGAGACAGTGACTGATGGTGGGCATAGCCCGGAAGGAACCAACTTGGCACCTAACTGTTAACTGCATTCAGACTTTATTTATTTTTTAAATGTCTTTATTGATTTCTAGAAAGCAGGCACGTGAGAGGGACAAGGAGAAACATGGATGAGAGGAACATCATCCATCAGCTGCCTCCTGCAAGCCCCACACTGGGGATCGAGCTTGCAACCCGGGCACGTGCTCTGACTGGGAGTCGAACCGGCGACCTCTGGGTTCACAGATCGACGCTCCGTCGCTGAGCCACACCGGCGGGGCTAAACTTCATTCAGACTTTAGCTTTCACCACCTTTCATACCATCGTGTTTCTTTCTTCATTTCTAGGTCTCATCCGGGGTCACACGTTGCATTTGCTCATCACGGCTCTTTCAATCTCCGAATTTTCCTGTCTTTCCCTGTTGGCTTATGACCTTGACGGTTTGAGGCGTTCCAGCCTGGCGATTTGTAGGCGTCCTTGGGTTGGGTTTGTCTGATGCTTTTCTCACCATGAGACCGGGTGGTGGGTGCCTGGGAAGAAGAGCACAGGGGCGAAGGGCCGTTCCCACCACGCCGTCGCTGTCCTCACAGGGGGTGGGGACCTCGGTCGCCTGGTCAAGGTGGGTGCTGTTGGCCCAGTTTCTTCAGCCACTTTCCTCCTTCCACACTCTTATTGGCTGGGAGGAGGGAGAAGGGGTTCATGTCCACCCCTGGTCGGGGCCGTATTTACTCACATTGTTCGGGTTTCTTCTGCGATGAAAGCTTGTCCTCTTCCCTCAATTACTTTTGTAAAAACAGAACTTCTTACATTCCACTGGCTCCCCATCTTTCTCCCAGAGGGTTAACGAGCTGCTTGGTAACTTAAAGATCGCACCCCACGTTGTGATTGCATCCAAATGGTGGTGATTGGAGTTTCCCCAACGTGTGCAAGCAAGACCCCCCACATCATCGGGGTTCTTCCTCAGAGTCCTGGGGGTCAGGCAGCAGGCGGGGGATGGGGTGCTTCTTAGATGTGGCTCTTCAAAGGGCGGCCCCTGGGCCAGCAGCATCCGCACGGCCTGGGAGGTGGGCCGACAGGCGGAGTCCCAGTTCCCCCCTGGCCCTCCTGGCTGATTCTGTGCTTCATAACACACGCTCGGCGACTGGCGTGCACGTGCTGTCTTAGATCGCAGATTCCCCTGAAATGGGACAGGGCAGCAGCTCCAGGCAGGGAGGCCCATTTGGTCACGGTAGCACCTGCCGTCTGGCTCTGTGTCTCCCTCAGTTGGAGGAGGACGAGGGAGGGCAGGAGAGAGGGTCCTGGAGGCAAGGGTGGAGGAGAGGAGGGCGGGGCAGAGAGATGGCGCAGAGACAAGCCCCATGTGCAGGGCTGGAGGGCTGGGGAAGGCGGGCAAGAGGCAGGCAGTATGGGCCAACTGAGATGGGCTGGTGCCTGGGGCGCCTGGGGTGATGGATGAGCGCAGGGACCTAGTGACGGATGAACTGGGGTAGGGGGGCTGCTTGACAGCTGCAAGGAGCAAAGGACTCGGGGTTCAAGAGTCCACGGTGGTGGGCAGCAAAGCCCGACAGCCACAAGTGAGGCCTCATAAAAGCTACCTGCCCGTTCGCTCTCTTTACAAAAGAGTAAGTGACACTAAATACATCCACAGTGTTGAGCAACCACCACCCCATTCCTCTCCAGGACTTTGTCATCCTGCAAAACTGAAGCTCCCACCCGTTAAACATCACTCCCCACCCCCCCTCTCCCTGGCTGGGCCACCTCCTTCCCCACCTGCCTCTGCGCGGACGCGCCATGACCCTCGCGTGCGTGGGAGCACAGGGCCTCTGTCCTCCACGAGCTCCTCCAGCCTCGTGACTGCCTTCTGGGATGGAACGCCACCCGCTCCTGGGGATGAGGAGGGTGACGTCAGAGATGGAAGGACCGGCCACATGGAGGAGGGGCCTCTCATGACTAAGGTCGCGGCTCCGAGGGGAACGAGGGATCTCCCAGCCCCGCCCTTGGCACCTGTCCCAGAAGAGAGCGCTCACGTTTGTTGAGTGAATAAACCGTGAAGATACTTCCTACCTCTAACGATCGATAAAACAGGTGATTGCTAACCACTGTGCTGTACACCGGAAACCAAGACAAATTATATTGAAAGTAAACTGTCATTAAAATAAATACATATATACGTACAAAAACTCTTCCCCAGGCCCTAGGTCCTGCCCCCCTAAAAAGATGAATTTCCTAACACAAGAGGGGGATCCACTATAGGAAGCTTTGAAGATAGAAATCCGGTGAGAACACGCTGACTGGATTCAGAGCAGGGGTGGGCAAACTTTTTGACTCGAGGGCCACAATGGGTTCTTAAACTGGACTCAGAAGAAGGAGCTGCGGCCGTGTTTCCCGACGTTGCCATGTTAACACTGCTGCTGGTGAAGGAGCGGAGGGGAGAGCAAGAGAACCCTCTGCTCTTTGGGCTCCGCGGGCCGGATAGAACAGCCCGCGGGCCGGATAGAACAGCCGAACGGGCCGTAGTTTGCCCACGGCTGATCCAGAGGCATCCTGGGAATTTTTTGGGGGGCCTCCCCGTCTAGCCGCCCAGCACCCAGGGCTGTCTCTGCGCCCACCGCGTCGATGGCAGGATGAGATGCGATGGCCTGACTGTGTGGCCATGTCACGTCTGCCTTTGCAAGCAGAGCCCGAGAGGCACGGGGATGCTCCCTCCTCAGAGCTGTGCCGGGTTACCTGACCCTGGCCCTGATGCATCACCCATCAGACACTCAGCGTTACAGCAGGGATGTTTAATGTCTACCGACCCCTGTCCTCCAAAAGAGCTTTGCTTATTTTGGTAACTTCCCACCAGACCAGGAGATGACAAGTTTTTTCTGCAAAGGGCCAGATGGCAGTCATTGTACGTTTTGAGGGCCACACGATCTCTATGGCCACCACTCCACGCTGCCGTTGCAGGGAAAGGAGCCAGAGACAAGACGCGAAGGGGGGAGCTTGGCTGAGTTCCAATAAAACTTTATTTATGGAGACGGGGTGGGCCAGCTGGGGCCATGAGCCGCAGTTTGCTGGCTCCTGCACTGGACCATGGACCAGGCTGTGTCGGCCTTTGGACCTCCAAGGCCTGAGAACCCAGAGGTGTTTCAGTTTCGGAAGCAGTTACTGGGCTGCCCTGGAAACTTCCTGGCATGGACGACTGTGGGTGCATTCTCAGCCCCAGATCCACCCAAACCTTTGGAGAGGCTGACCAGTGGGGACCAGTCAAGGGCTCCCTTGCTCTCTGACTCCCTCGGTGCTCGGCTGGTGGAAGGTGGGAGGAGAGAGCTTGGGGCCTTTCCCTGCTGGGCCACTGGTCGGCCCCAGCAGGAGCTGCAGCTCTGGGCAGGCAGCCCTCTCCACACAGGCTCCTCCAGGTTCTAGAAACTGCCCCTCTCTCCTCCTGCGAGGGCCGCCATCACAAATGTCTGTTGATTACGCCACCAGTCTATGCTGTCTTCATTTCTCAGCCCTGGAGGCTGGTAAGTCTCCAGATCCAGGTGCCAGCAGATTTGGTGTCTGGTGACAACTTGATTTCTGACCATAGATGGCCATCTTCTTGCTGGGTCCTCTCATGGTGGAAGGGACAACGGAACTCTCTAGGGTCTCTTTTATGAGGGCACTAATCCCATTCACCAGGGCCCCAACCTCATGACCTCATCACCTCCCAGAGGCCCGACCTGTAACACATAAATTTGGAGGGACCCAATGAGTCTATAGCTCTCCCCTCACCTCCTCAGGTGTAGGGGGTCAACAGTGTCTGTTCATGCTAGCCCCAGGGGACTTCACTGCCTCTCTTTTTTGGTCCCCTGCTCCCTTTCCACACCTTGAAGGGAGTTTAATGAAGGGGCCTCATCTGAATGTGCCGTCTGTGTTCTGCTGGGATCCCAGACAATTAAAGCACCATACTCAGCATTTCATCTACATCAGCTCCTTCATTCCCACCTACGAGTTACATAAGCCTGGCAGAGGCTCAGGGATGGTCCTCAACAGTCTCACCTCCTGGTGTCATGCCCTTATAAAACCACCATCCCCTTGGGCATGAATGGAACCTGTGACTTGCTTCTACCCAATAGCACCTGCCAAAGCGGTGGGATGTCACTTCTGTGGTATGTTACATAAGATTATAACTTCTGTCTCACAAGCAGACTCTCTCCCTTGCTGGCTTTGGTGAAGCAAGTGGCCATGTTGGGGAGGCCGATATGGCAGAGAACCAAGGGCAGCCTCATGCCAACAGCCGGCAAGGAAATGAAGCCGTCAGTCCTACAACCCGCAGAAAACTAGATCCTGCCAACATCACAGGAGTCTGGGAGCAGATCCTTCCCCAGTCCAGCTTTCAGGTGAGACCCCAGGCCCAGGCAGCACCTGGAGTGTGGTCTTGTGAGACCTCGAGCTAGAGGACTCAGCCAAGCAACGTACTGATTCCCCACAGAAACTGAGAGAATAAATGCGTGCTATTCTCAGCTGAGTTTGTGGCAACCTGTGAACCAGGAACAGATAAACTACCCAGCATGGTAACTGCCTCTACTTCCAGGTGAGGACAGTGAGGTTCGGGGGCGTGAGCTAAGGGACTGGCTAGGGAGCTGGCAGAGTGAGGCCTGTCAAGCCCAGAGCTCACTGCCCCTCCTCAGTGTGCACATATTCCCACCAAGTGGACGCCCTCTCGAGTGTCACTGTCCTTGTGAAGACTTGTCTCTGAGCCCCTTCCTGCTCTACCCAGCACCCCCCGGGGAGTAAGCAGGAGGCCAGCGTTTGTAAAACAGCGTCCAGCTGTCAACGCTGGCATTTGTCAAAGGAAGTGACTGCTCTTGGGCCCCAACACTGTTCCCAAAGTGGACACTGCTTTGAAAAGTGCTAACGTACAAGCCTGTCAGGCCAGGCCTTGGGGGTAGGGGAGGGCTGAAGCCGGGATTTGATGCTTGGGGACAGATAAGGGGAGCAGCTGCCACGGAAGGCTGGGCATCTCTCGCCCTTGCCACCTCTTGCTCACAGCCAGAAGCAGCCCCTTTCTCCAGAGCACGTGTGGGCTGGGAGATGGGGGCAGGGAAAGCAGAAACCGCCTGTCTTCAGACCTTCCTATTCTTAGGCTGATGAGCCGGTGAGAAACACAGACACCCGGTCTCCAGTGGAAACCAGTGCCAAGGGAACAGAAACGGAAGACACATCTGCTCAGCCCTGGTTGGAAGCTGGAGGGTCCCTTCTGTTACAGGGCAGGGGAGGAATGGGGTGCAGGCCACAGATGGAAAGCAGTAGGTCCAGAATTTAGTGAGGAGGATACCCTTTGGAAAGGGGACCCGGGAACACCGGGCTGCCTAGTTACATGTGAAGATATTCCCAGATTGCCCTGCCTCATGGTCCTGCTTTATGTCACTATCATGTCTGTCTGCCCTTATTGAACAGGAATAGGTGATTTCAGATAAAGACTGTACACTGTTGTTTCTAATCAACAAGGGGCAGGGCCTTGCTTGCCTAGACACTAGAACAGCCGTGGGCAAACTACGGCCCGCGGGCCGGATCCGGCCCGTTTGAAATGAATAAAACTAAAAAAAAAAAAAAAAAAAAAGACCGTGCCCCTTTATGTAATGATGTTTACTTTGAATTTATATTAGTTCACACAAACACTCCATCCATGCTTTTGTCCCGGCCCTCCAGTCCAGTTTAAGAACCCATTGTGGCCCTCGAGTCAAAAAGTTTGCCCACCCCTGCACTAGAACAAGATACCACCTCCATTTAAAAGAATGGCTTCAACCATCTACTAAAATACATAAGCCATTACCAAGTGCTAGGTACCATTCTAGACCCAAGGATACAGTGGAAGCTAAAATAAAATCCTAGCATGTGGGCCCATATCCAGATGAGGGGAAGTAAATGACTGCTGACTAACAAACATCCCCAAATTTAGTAGCCTCAAACAACACTGATTTTTTTTATTTTTATTATTATATCATGGGCCTGACATTTGGATAGGGCTCAGCTGGGTGGTTCTTCTGCCTGATGGAATGGCAGCTGGACTCATTCGTGTGCTCGCGTCTACCTGGTGATTTGGATGAGATGCCAAGAGAGCCTCTGTCCTCCAGGTGTCTCATCGCTGAGTGGTCCAGCTTGGATATCCTTACAACACGGGGTTCGAGAAAGGAAGGCAGCAGATCCAGTCCTCGTCAGGGCTCAGATGTCCCAGAAAACTCCTTCCTCCATGCTCTACTGGTTAAATCAAGCCCCAGGGCCAGCCCACACTCAAGAAAAGGACTCCATGCCTCTTACTGAACTGAGTGGCAGGTGCCTACAGGGAGCAGAGGAATTATTGGTGGCCATTTTTGGAGACTATCTTTCCTGACACATCATTTCCAATAGTGACATGTTCGGCAATGGATAAACACAATGGATATTAAACAACCTGGACGGTGAGTGGGGGTGAGAAATGCTCAGGAGGCATGGATTGGCTTTCATGCTGTGATAGGAACTGATAGTTAGAGTTGATACATATTTAAGTTTATCTGTTATTTAATCCTTAAGTGTTAAATGATGATTGTTATTCTCCTTATGCACGTGAGAAGATTGGGGTGGGGGGGGGGGATGAAATGACTTAAGATGATGCAGTGAGTATGGGTGGTGGTGTCTGGACCCAGAGCCTGACTTTGCAGTCTGTGTCCTTTTTGCACCAATGTCCCAGCTGTGAACCTGTGACTTGATTGGCGAGGTCTTCCTTTTCTCCTGAATTGACCGAAGTGGCCAAAGGGACAGACTTTTGCCAGCATCTTCATATGATCCCTTTGCTACCAATTTATCAGCAAAAGTTTGACTCGACAGATGGCAGGTGACTGTCCACTGTGATAAACCAGAAGCTGACATTGTATTCACAGGAAAGGGGCCAAGCAAGGAAGACCAACACAGAGCGAAGACGCTGGTGCCCCGGAGGACCAGGAGCTCTGTGAATAGTCTCTCCAGCTCAACTGCTATTTCCTGGAGGCAAAGCCACATCATACATCTGTCCTCACCCGGGACCACTGAACAAATGCAACTTCCCATTTGATTGTGGCAATTCACTCACTCACCCAGCCATTCACATATACGTATGACTATACATGTATTCATATACATATTCATTCATATCTATATCTATCTATATCTCTCTAGATATACACATCTGTGTATGTGAATGAATGTAGGCATGGATCTAATACATTAATAATTATGTTTTGTGTAATAAGATATATGCATAAATTAATATAATATGACATATTTCCATACTCATAGGAAAAGGCAGGGGGTTGACTGCATTTGGCCACTTCCAAGTTCATTTCCAGAGGACATTGAGGAGCGTATGTCCCATGTGGCCCTCTGGCCCATGGGCTGGAGGTGGTGCACGGGGAAGGTTTGTGCACCCTGGACCTGGGGTGCGGGAAGCTGGCACTGGGGGTCCAGGTTCTTTGGGTCTCCAGTCTGAAAGGTGACCGCTTTCTTTCTCTCCCAGATTTTGGGGTTGGTGGTAGCGGTGGAGGAATGGGGACCCCAACCAGTGCATGCCATGCCAAGGGCCGAGAGATGGGAAGCAGTGATGTAGCGCCATTAGGAGCAGGGACCTGGGTAAGTCAGTGACCTCATGGTTACAGCCAGGGAGGGGCAGAACCAGGCCCCAAAGCCTCTGCTTTGGCGCTTGTCCAACAGGATCACAGAAGGGCCTGCTACTGGCACAGCGCTGCTGCGAGGCATGTACACTGTGTGGTGCCAGCCCCATGACGTGGGCAGTAGTCAACGTTCTGCAGCCAAGAGTCGGGCCTCCTCCCTCTGTCCTCCCTCTCACCTGGCACCACAGGCCCAGCGTGGACCCTCCATCCGCCCGGCGCAGGTGCAAGGAGCTGGAAAACCCAGCACAGCCCAAAGCCCTTGGGCAAGGCCAGGGGAGCGATAGGCGTCACGAGTCTCACACAGATCCCTGTGGAAGGGGCAGCCATGGGGCCAGCAGGACCCTCAGCACCATTCCTGCCCCTGTGTTGCTGCTGAGAGGGCAGATGCCCACCCTCCCGAGACAGCACCCCTGTCTGCTGAGGGGCAGAGAGAAACGCCAACGTTTCCCCTGCAAGTGAGTTCTTCCAGGTGGAGTACAACTCCACCATTGTGGGCGTGTGGTGTCGTCAGGCACGTGCCCACGGCCAGCTGCGCAGATGACTCCTCCATCACCTGGCAGACTGCCCACCTGCTGGAGTGACGGCCTGGGCCTGCTCTCTCCGGCGCCCCAGACACCGGTTTCATGGCTCCCAAGGCTCCCCCTTCCTGCTGGCCGGCCCGCCATCTGTCACGGACAACCCGGCCAACCTCAGAGCCCGTGACCTTTCAAAGGCACCGGGATTTGTTTAATTTTCAGAACTCGCCTCTTTTCGGCCTTCTTATCAGAGGCAGCGAGGCCCCGGCTCAGGAGGCTGTTTTGGCATCTTTCCCTGGCGTTTGAACCAGATGGGCTGGAGGCTTCTCCACCGAGTCCTTTCTCCTCCATGGAGGGGACGGAGAGAAGGAAGACATGGCAGCATGAGGAGTGGATGGAGGAGAGTCGCCCAGAGAAAAGAGGGGAAAGCCAGGTGCAGGTTTAATTGTAATGCCTGACTCACCATGAAAACCTTGTTTATCTTAATCACTGCATTTTCTCTTAGAAACATCTTTTATATACACAATTGCAAAGTATGTTTGCAGAGTTCCTATCACGGGCCAAGCATGGTCTCATCCAATTCATTGTCTCAGCTATCATCACAGCACCCGAGGTCCTGTTATCCCCATTTTACAGGTAGAGAAACTGAGGCATAACCAGGGCTAGTCATTGCCCAAAGCCACACACTATGTGGAGGGTCCAGGGTTTAAATCCAGCTTCCTGGCCTTGGAAGTCCAGGCATGAGGCAATCCTGTGTCTGATTAAGCCTCACCTGATCCTTACAATTGCCTCGAGGGGAAATGCCTACTTCCTGATTGGATTCTGAGTACTGTGGGGCCTTGACTTACGAGTGTCCCGACTAACGAGTATTTCGAGATACGAGCCATCTCTCGGCCGATTTTTTGCTTTGAGTTGTGAGCTAAAATTCGGGTTACGTACGAGCCAGGTTCAGATACCCCACCGCTAGTTGGCGCAGCGAACGTCACAGTGAGTTGACATACGAGTAGTTTGAGTTATGAGCTCCATCACAGAACTAATTAAACTCGTAAGTCAAGGCCCCACTGTATTTCCCTTTAATTTTCAAGTCGCACAGCCAGCCAATGTCCAGCACCAGAGGAATACAATAACAACAAATACTGCACAGTGCCTGGCACATGGGGGTCCAAGCCCTTTAGCAGCTATGAGTTGATTTAATTCCAACAGCTTCATGAAACACTGTTTCCTGGTCCTGTGGTTGCCATTTTACAGGCGAGAAAAAGAAGGCTTGGGGAGATTATGAAGCTAGGACCAGGGTCTCAAGGTCTGGCCCATTCTTACCGAATGCTGTTTTTGCTAAATGTGACAATGTAGCACTACTGTCTATTTGCTATAGTCAGATGAGCCTGACAGGAAGGCAAAGGGATAACTAGCCAACTGCAGATAAGACATCAATGTGTAATTGATGAAATAGTGTATGTACATAAGCAATGGCTCAGCCTCCCTTCAGGGGGACAGATTTGGGTGTGAATCCCGTCTCCTTGTTGCCAATGAATAAAACAACCTCGTGGCAACCGTGTCTCATTCTCCAATGGAACACCCCAAGCGGTGAAACCCCTGCGTTTGGTAACAGGTCCAAGTTCAAACTGCTGGTGAGTGGTAAGACCAGCTTCCATCCCAGCCTTCTGACCCAGCAGCTCACTGTGTTCTCGGCTACTACACCAGCCCCTTTCCTCTGCAGACCGCGGCCAGCTGGGTCTTTCTCCAGTGGGGTCACCTGGTGCGTTCGACATGAAGGATTCTACACGCTCCAACGCAGCAGACCCCCTGCCACCACATGCCAACTCATCTGCCTCCCTTTTCTGCCCCAACCAGTCCAGACCCTCCCGCTCCATCCCCCTTCAAACCACGGGGCATTTTCAGGATGGTGCGAACTGGTTTGGGTAGAAAACATCTCTTAAATAGGAAATCGCCGTAGCAGGTTATCCCAGCTAAGCCAGGAAGGGAGAAAGGTTTTCCAGAAGAGAAGCTGCCATAAAACAAACAAAAAATAGGCGTGGGAATTATGGGCACATGCCCATTTTTATTTATTTATTTTTATGGAGAAATATTTGCCGAGAAGCCAAGCCTGAGAGTGTGGTACCTGGGTTCTCTCCAGCGGCATAAGGTGACAACGCGAAAGGGTCCTGCTCTGGCGGAAGTGGGGACAAAGGCTCTTCTAAGTGGCCGCTTGTTGGTTTATAGTTCACGCTGGCCGGCTAAGGTTTTAGTTTCCCAGCCTGACTTTATAATTGCACCACCTGTGTCCTCCTTCTTTCCTACCATGATGACATCATTTATCATCTTGGCTCAGGCCTTGGGCCAGGAGGCTGTTTGGCATCTTTGTCTCATCCTTTCGCTGGATATCTTTGGTTTTCGGGGTCTCACTGAATAACACTGCAAGCGGGAGAAAATGCTCAGTGAGCACATCCTATGTGCTGGGATACACCCTGCAGAAGGCAGATGCTATCTCCACAGGTCACCTCTCTCATGCACCCTCCCGGGAGTAAACGCCAGCTGTGACGGGGAGGAGCTCTGGCGAGGGAGTGCAGGAGCTTTGAGAGCCTACGGCTGGGGTCCTAACCCAGCCCGGGGAGTTGTTTTACACTAATTCTGTTATTTTAACCTTTCCTACTTTTATCCATCTCTTTAATTGGGTTTATTTTATCCTCTGTTTGGAATATTATCCATTTAGAATTTTATTCTTAGTTGATGAACTAGCAGGCAGGAAACGTGGACATGGGGTGACTGTTGCAAGAACAGCCCACAGTCTAATCAAGGTGGCCCTTCAGCTGCTCCTTCCAGCAACTCTTAGCAACTCCCCCAAACACACACACACACACACACACACACACACACACACACACAGACAAACACTGACACACACAGATACACACAGACACACTTATTTCCTTCAAAATTCTGGCTGTGGGATCTCTGCGCTATAAAGAATAAAAATTGCTTGACATTTATACCTTAGCCACTGGAATTAGGTTCCTTTCACAGACACACACACACACACACACACACACACACACACACACTGAGTGGCCAGATTATTATGACCACCTGACGTTTGTAGGCAAATTAGCCGTACACTGCATCATCGTAGGGGATATGGAACCCGAAGGCCTGTTCAAACACCTTTGCTGTCTGCAGTTACCAAGATAAAACGTCTCCAATTCGCCCTGTGCAAATTGGACAAACACAAGGATTGGACAGTGAAGCATTGGAAAAAAGTCATGTGGCCCAATGAATCACGTTTCCAGTTGCATCATGCAGATGGCAGAGTGAGAATTTGGCGGAAACAGCATGAAAGCATGCACCCCACATGCATGAGTACAACCCTTCAAGCTGGTGGGGGCAGTGTTATGGTTTGGGGTATATTTTCCTGGCATGATTTAGGCCCTTCAGTTTGTGTGGAACAACGCCTGAATAGCACAACATACCTAAGTATCATTGCTGATCAGGTTCATCCCATCATGTTGATGGCGTATCCCAATGGAGATGGCTTCTTCCAACAAGACAATGCGCCATGCCACGGTGCTCATATTGTGCAGGAGTGGTTTCAAGAACACGAGGGAGACTTTACCTTGTTAGGTGGCCCCCACAATCACCAGATATCAATCCAATTGAGCATTTGTGGGACGAAGTTAAAAGAGCCATCAGGCAGCTGGTTCCACAACCATCAAATCCCACAGAACTGGACAGTGCCATTCATCAGGCATGGTGTCAGATTCCTCGCATCACTTTTCAACATCTTCTGGAGTCAATGCCAAGAAGAATCGCCACAGCACTGAAAGCAAAAGGTGGCCCAACGAAGTACTGATGGGGTGGGCATAATAATCTGGCCACTCAGTGTGTGTGTGTATGAGCACACACACACACACACACACACACACACACACACACACATACTAGAGGCCCGTTGCACAAAAATTTGTGCACTTGGGGGTGTCCCTCAGCCTGGCCTGTGCCCTCTCACAGTCTGGGACCCCTTGGGGGATGACCACCTGCTGGCTTAGGCCCGCTCCCTGGGGAATTGGGCCTAAGCTGGCAGTCAGACATCACTCTGGCAGCCCGGGAGCCCTCGGGGGATGTCCACTTGCCAGCAAGGAGCAGGCCTAAGCTGCAGTCAGACATCCTTAGCGCTGCTGAGGAGGCGGGAGAGGCTCCCACCACCATCGCTGTACTGGCAGCCATCAGCCTGGCTTGCACACTGACCACCAGGGGGCAGCTCCTGCATTGAGCGTCTGCCCCCTGGTGGTCAGTGTGTGTCATAGTGACCAGTCATTCCCAGTCATTCTGCTGTTAGGGTCAATTTGCATATTACCCTTTTATTATATAGGATAGAGGCCTGGTGCCTGGGTGGGGGCCGGCTGGTTTGCCCTGAAGGGTGTCCTGGATCAGGGTGGGAGTCCCGCTGGGGTGCCTGGCCTGCCTGGGTGAGGGGCTGATGGGTGTTTGCAGGCTGGTCAAGCCCCCCACCAGTGAGGACCCTCACCCCATGGAGATTTGGCCAGCCTGGGTGAGGGGCTGATGGCTGTTTTCAGGCTGGCCACACCCCCTTTAGGGTGGGGGGTCCCCAATGGGGTAGCTGGCCAGTCTGGGTGAGGGGCTGAGGGCCGTTTTCAGGCTGGCCAAGCCCCCTGGAGACGGAAGCTCCCAGCCTCTCCTTTTATTCTTCTGGTTTTTTTTTTATTCTGGGATTTATTTACCTTCTATAATTGAAACTTTGTTGCCTTCAGTGGAGCTCAGAGCTGGCTCCTGCTCGCTCCAGCTCCATGGCCACGGCCGGCTGAAAGCAGGTATCTGGGGTTTATTTATCTTCTATAATTGAAACTTTGCTGCTTTGAGTGGAGCTCAGAGCCGGCCGGGAAGCTCGGCTTCCTCCATCACTGGAGAAACCAAGCCTCCTGCTCACTTCAGCTCCATGGCTGCTGGCTGCCATCTTGGGTTAATTTGCATATAGTCGATCTAATTGGCTGGTGGGCATGGCTTAAGGCATAGCAAAGGTAGGTCAATTTGCATGTTTGTCTTTTATTAGAATATATATATATATATATATATATATATATATATATATATAATTTTTTTTAAAGAGGTGGTCGTATCCCACGTGATGCAAAGGTCCTAGTAAAACTGTCCAACATTTGCATCCTTGTCATGTACCTGATCTTGTATAATCTTCACCATGACTGTAGCAGTGAGGTGCTATTTTCTGATGGAGGAAACTGAGGCTCAGCAAGGTCGAGAAACTTGCCCAAGGTCACTTGTGGCTTGCTGTTAATGGAGTCAGCACCTGGACCATACAGTCTGATTCTAAAGTGTAAGTGTCTTACAGCCCCCAGATGGACACCCCATCTCCCTAAGCCTGGGACAAGGCTTGTCATAGTTTGGAATCATCAAAGCCACAGAACACATCACCTTCAACATTTAGAATTGGGTCAGATGCTACAAGGAGAGTGGCTCCCCGCGGGGGAAGATGCCACTCTGCTACCCTTCTAGGGGACCCGGGGGACGCTCATCCACAGTTGCGGGGGAGGGGAGGCTGTGGTTCTTGGACTGGCTGATACAGAGTGAAAGGCGGCAATGAGCTATGGGTCTGCCCCTTCCAGCAGTGTGGCTTGGGGTGAGCCTCCGTTTGCTTATATGTGAAACAGGGATCCTGCCACTTTCTCCCTCAGAGAAGCATTTTGAAGGTAAAATGAAGACCGTGAAAGGAAGGATGGCACGGAGGCGGAGAGAGGAGCACAAGGCACGTGGGAGATGGTGGACGTGGAAGCCATCACTCAGGTAGGCAAGCACTGGCCAGATGTGGGCCAGCGGATCTCGTGAACGGCTGGTGGGAGGGTACAGTCACTTTGGAAACCAGGTCGGCATCATTCACTGAGTCAAGTAGTCCAGCAATTCCACTTCCAGCACCAGGAGACACATCCAAGGGTGTCCATGGTGACATTACTCACCCTTGTCCTCGACTGAAAACCATCAAATGCCTGAAGCAGGGTGGAAAAATTGTGGCTTATTCATATTCTATTGTAACAATACAAGTGGAGGAATCACACCACCCCGTTATGGTATTGTCTGAAGCAGAATGGCCACAACAGAGCCAGCATTCCAAGGCCCACCTAGTGAGCGTGTGATGCCCAAGGCAGATGGGGAGGCCTTGGTAGCATAAAGTCTGGTCTGCAATCTCCCTAATACCAAACCATGAAACCGAAGGGCTAATGATTTAGAGGCCACATGACTTCCAGTGCCCAAATCCAGCCTCTCTTCCTCGGGTGCTACCAACTACGTGCTTCTCGCCCCCAACCCAGGCAGCCACGTGAGACTGAACGAGGAGCAACTCAGACTTTGCAGCAGCTCTGACGGCGAGACCCCTCTGGGCACCCTGCCTCCCACCCCTCACCCCCCTCCCTCCACCCCCCACCCATGCCCATTCTTGGCTCTGAATCCCTGGACCATGGTCCATTCAGGGACCATGGCTCTGAATCCCTGGACCAATCCCTCTCCATGGTCCAGAGGAATTTCCAAGGTGGACTTCAAATATGGGATGACCTTCACCACTGCCCCAGCCTCGTCAGTCCCAGATGGAAGGCAGTGCCACATAACAGCTATGAGCCCCTTACACGAAGCCGGATGACTCAAGTTCAAAGTCATTTGGGGCAATTATTTAACCTTACAGAGTAGGTACTCCCATCTCCCCTTGACAGATGAAGAAACACCCTCAGAGAGGTTGTCCCAGTGATGACAGTTGGGGTATGCCACCATTTAGCACAGCATTTGACCCAAATTTAATATGTGAGGTTTTACTACAGGGGTCCCCAGATTTGGCTGCATGTCAGGATCACCTGGGAGCTTAAAACAAAACAAAACAAACTCAGAGGCCCAGTCACATCCTGTACTAGGCAAATCCATGTCTGGGGGTGGGAGCCAAGCATCGGCACTTTTTAAAAGACCCCGCTGTGCAGCCAAGTTTGGGAACCTTTGCCATCATCATCATCATTTCCTGAAGTTACCTTTCGGCTGCCTGGCGTTTGTCCCACTCGGAGTGTGCAGACACCTGCCTGGCTGCAAATCTCTCCTGCAAGATGAGCTCGGCAGCTCCACTTGGCAAATCGAACAGGAAACAGGCCACCGTCTCCCCTCAGTGCAATCGATGGCCCCCCAAAGCCCAGTTGCTCACAAACTCGGAGGCTGCCTTTGCACCAGCTCTTTTCAGTGAAGTTGGGTGTGATTCCTTCAACAATGACAACGCTTCATCACTCTCTTCCAAGGAGAGTGAGGGAAGCTGTCATCCTCCTTCAAGCCCCGTCACACCCTCACTACCCATCTGGACAACTACAAGAATGTACCTGCCTTCCTGGCCTCAGCGCGAGTCCCCACTCCCAGGCACCAGCCACACGAGTCTTTGAAAACTTGCTTCATGCTCTCAGGATGAAAACCAAACTCCTGATCCTGTCCTACAAGACTGCCACCAGCTCCTCTCTCGGCACTCTTCCAGCCCCATGAGCTTTCCAGGTGCCAAGAATTCCTTGAATACTTCAGCCCCAGGACCTTTGCATATGCTGGTCTATGCTACTTTTACCCCCAACAGCTTTCTCTGAAGCCCCCAGCTAGTTTATGGGCCTCTGTTAGCTACTCCCAGGGATCCTCACTTTTTTCTGCTTTTCACCCCATTAACGGATGACAGAAATGTGCTTGGCACTCCGTGGCTGCTATTAAATACTTCTAGTATTAACTCATTTAATCCTCTGATGGGGGCCCTGTCACCCTATTTCATATGTGAGGAAACCTGAGCACAGAGCGGCTGAGTAGTCTTCTTGCATGAATGTCACACAGCTAGTGAATTGCAGGGCTAGAACTTCAACCCCGGGCAGTCGGGCCCCAGAGCCTGAAACCTGGGCGCAGCCTCGCCCTGATTGAGACCAGACCAGGAGCATCTCGAGGGTCCATCCTAGATTATGACCGCACTCACCCCTCCATTCCTAGAGCCCGGCATGCAGTGAGCACTTCATGGGTTTTGAATGCATAACCCTCAGAGAAGGAAGGGACAGTAGAAAAGCATCCTTCTCTCAGGCCCAGGTTGGCTCAGACACAGGAAGAGACCAGTGGACGCAGAGGCTGGTGGCCCTGGGTGGCAGGGCGTGCCGGCGTCTCCGCAGTACCCTCACCGCAGCCAGGTCTTTCCCTGTTGGGAAGGAACCAGCCCGCCCTTCCCCGGCCCCTTTCCCAGCCGCCTGCTCGGGGTCTCGGAACAGAACAACCCCACCAATTCATCAGGGGACGTCAGCCTCGTGGAACGGTTGGAGGCATAAATCAAAGTACGAGGAAAGGTTTAAAAAAAGAGGTAGTGGGAGAGAAAAATCAGGGACGGGGGTGGGGAGAAAGAGCAATGGAAGGAGAATGGGGGGGGGTGAGATCAAAGGGAAAAATTCATCAGAGATAACGGAATTATTTATTTTTCCTGCTCTCGTTCTCCGGGCCTTTGAGGCCTCCACACTGATGTATTTGGACATCTTGGGGCCGTCTGTTACCGGAGGCCACCCCAGCCCCACCGCCTGAGCCCAGCCCCCCAAAGGCACGTCGGTTCCATCAGCAGCAGCTGCCCCCTCGGCGGCTGGGCTGCCCGAGGAGCCTTTTGAAGTGGGTCCGGGTGGTGTTTACTCGCCCTCGTGTAAGAAACGCGCGCATGGTGCTGGCAGCGGCAGCTGCCCGGGTGGGGTGGGGGTGGGGTGGGAGGGAAGGGGGTGCCCTCATCACTCATGAGCCTGTTTATTTGGGAACCAGAGCGGCCCTTTCTCCGGTTATTATTCAACGTCTTCCACGGCCTGAGCCACCCTCATTCCAGAAGGTGGGGCAGGAATAATAAACACACTGCCCGCTGCCAGGCGTGCCCACCTTGCCTGGCCCCATGGTGCACTTGGCTTTCAGGGGAGACTTGGAAGTGAAGGGCCAGGGATGCTTGGCTGGGCCCAAATGGCTGGTCTGGAGCCAGGACGCCAGGCTCCAGACTGTAGTTCAGTCTCCTGCTATGTGACACTCACAGGCAAAAAGACTCACTTCATCCTCAAAATGACTCCCCTCCTTCTCATTACCGATGGGGAAATGGTGGCTCGGAGACATTAAGATAGGCAGAGGGCATAGAGGAGCGCTCAATACGTAGTAAGTCCAGTATAAATGCTCTTCATAGATGAACAGTTAGCTACGAGCTACACCAGATTAACATGGTTCCTCTCCCTGGATTTTGGTGAACCAGATTATAAAATAGCAATTTTAGGCAGTTTTATAGGACAACTAGTGGCCCGGTGCACAAATTCATGTACATTGAAAGGAAATTAATTAGAATAAATATTTTAATATCACTATCCTCCCTTTCTCTATAATAGAAGTGTCAACCAAATTCATGATCGACAATGACAGATTAAAACACACACATGCGATTGGCGCCCGCGAGAGCTTTATATGTATCATGCATGCACGAGTCAACTTAGCCTTTTACAGATATAGAATAAACTTGCTTAATTAGACCTGCTTTCTGATTTAGCTAAGCTTTTCCCAGCCCAGTGCAGCACCCCAACTTCTCATTCAGGTAATTGTCAGCCACACAGCAGTAAATATCAACATGAAGCAGATTATTATTGTAGGTCACACAGGGAGAACAAAGGGTAAAATATTTAACTGCAGCAGTGTTTGACTCTCTTCTGTGCAGTGAGAAAACCTGAAGTCATTTTCAAGGTCCACCATTTCTTCTTTTCAGGCTGGTCAAGTTTCTAAGCTTCCTAAATCTCTGTTTTCTGGCTAATGAAAAGAAAATAGGATTCCACCGAGTCTCCTATCTACCTACCCCAGGACTTCTGTGAGGATCAAATGAGATGAGGCACAGGAAATTGCTTCACAGACATTTGGTTAAAGTGTAAAATGTTTCCACCTGGCTATAAAGCAAGTTGTGTCCCTGGACTGAAGAAACTGCAAGGAGGCTAGTCGCTAGGGAGAGGAAGCTGGGCGTTGCTACGTGGTGGCATTACCCGGATGGTTGGACACTTAGCATATTAGCCTTTTATATATATAGATAGACTGGCCAAGAAGCTGTGGACTAAAAAACACCCATAGTCTGAATAATAGTGTTCAGGTTGATGGATAGTGTTCCAGCAAAATGCAAAAGGATCGCGAGGCAAGATGGTTTTTCTTTTTAAAAAGTTGCCAGATCAGCGAAAGACAGTATTAAACTGGGTATGTGGGCAAAGACTAGAGTTAGACACCTGTGCCTCGGGGTTCTGAGCTGCCTCTTGCTGGCTGTGTGACCCTTGGGCACAGAGTCCCCAAGTTTGCTTCTTTCTAAAAAAAAGTATATTACTTATTTTTAGAGAGAGTGGAAGGGAGAGGGAAAGAGAACGAGAAACACTGATGTGAGAGGGAAACACTGATTGGTTGCCTCCTGCACGGCCCCTACTGGGGCTTGAGCCTGCAACCTGGGCATGTGCCCTGACCAGGAATCAAAACAGTGACCTTTTGGTGCACGGGAGGACGCCCAACCAGCTGAGCCTCACCGGCCAAGGCCCAAGCTTTCTTCTTTCCTCATTGGTGAGAGGGAGACAACAGCTCCTTCCCCTGTGAGGGTTTCGTGAGGATTCGTGGTTGTGTAGAAGAACACTTGTATACACAATGTGCCGGGCACCGTTCTCAGTGCTCAGGAACATTTTGCTTATTTCAGCCTCGGAGCAAGCCTAGGAGACGGGCACTCTCCCCCGCTTTCACAGATGAAGAAATTGAGGCCCAGAGGTGTGAATAAGGTCACACAGAAATCACATGGCCAGAGGCCTGTGAGAAAGAGGGGCACTTAACCTGTGGGTTAAATTTTGTCTTATGTTCATGCCTGCAAAACAGTTCCTAATTGCAATGCGTGGGTTGTTGTGCTCTGTAACCCCTGGCAGGACACTCCAGAGGCGCCAGCGAGCCAACAGGAAGAGACAAGTCTCCTGGAAGAGAGGGAATGCGAAGTGCTAGGCCTGCGAGCTGCGGACTGAAGATGGGGTGTAGGGCTGGGATCTCGAGTCTCCGCGAGAGAAGGTGGCCTGGCCTGACCTCTCCCTTCTCCTGTAGAAGCAGTGACCAGCGTCCTGCTAGAGGGGCTGTGGGCCAGCCAGGTCCTGGCTGGGGGACCTCAGGTCCTATCCAGTCTGGAAAGGAGGGGCTCTTCTGGGAATGCACAGGCGAGGCCTGGCTGCTCCTTGGGGAGGAGGAGAGCTAATGCTGGCTTCCGGCCCCTTGGACGCTGCAGGGAAAGCGGCCCTGCAGACCCCCAGAGACTCTGCAGGCTCTTGGGGGTTGGGGTGAGGGTTGCTAGGATTTCTGGAGCCTCCTCCACACCATCCTGGTGGCTCCCAGAGGCCTTGCCCGAAATACCAGCACAACATGACCAGTTGGCATTAACCCAGCTGGGTCCAACCAGGGGTGGGGAATGCCCAGCCCACAGGCCGTATGAGGCCTGCAAGATCATTTGGGCATATAAGGCATTAGGGGGAGTTCATTAAAAGTTTGACCAAATACAACAGGCTGGTTTTTAAGTTGATAATTTTGTATAGAACGCAAATGATGTTATAAACATCCAAATGGCCCCTGGCGGAAAAAAGGCCCCCCAATTTGGCTAGGCAACTGTAAAATTATTCTCCAATAAAAAGTGGCCTCCTCACCCTTCTCTGCCAACAAGGGTCCCCCAGAAAGGTGGGAGCACATGCTGCTCAGATTTCGGTTTCCACCTCTCCTCTGCCTGAGCTTCGCAAGGATCCTGCAGAAGGCGCAGGGCCAGTGGTGGCCAGGAGCCTGCTGGCAAAGTACGGGCACGGGTGACCCTCAGCCACCGGCCTTCCTGTTCTTGCCTTCAGACAGCCGGCCGGCTTGTGCTGAGAAGGGAACCGGAGAGAGGCGGCTCTCTGAAGTCGCTGCTTTTAGAACGTGCAGACAAAGACCCCCTGGACCCCAACACAAAAGCTCGCAGGCCCGGGGGACCGCTGGCTTGAGCTGGCGAGGTGCTTGCTGGGTGAGAGGGGCGATCTGCTTTTGATTAAACAGCCATCATTTACTCACGTCAGGAACGATGCTCAGAAAGGCAGATGTGGTCACGTGACCACGGGCTGGTGTGGGAGCCGCAGGCCCCGCCAACCCCGAAGTCACCGCGTACTTATGTGCGATGCTCCTGACATGGCTGGGAGACCTCATTAAACTCCCATGATGCTCTGGTTGAAACAGGCATATCTATTTATCACAAGATTGCCTTCTTCCTCTCAGGAAAACCCGGGTCTCCAGCCTTTCAAACCGGACAGGCTAGGCAGAAGACTTATGAACCTTCTATCCGGGGAAATGGAAGATTCCAGACTTTTCCCAGGTCTGGGTTGACCATCGCTACATAATTTCTAACGTGAGCCCCCAAATAAAGTCATCAAGAGGTACAGCCTCTTCCCTCCCCTTTTCCCAGCTCAACCAGGGAACTCTCTAGAAGAGTGTGTGGTTCCAGCTGCTCTCCCACTTGGGGGCGTAACGGTGAGTGTGAGGAAATGGTAGCTGTCACGGTGTCTCGGGTCTTGAGAACGGCTGCTGTCATTTTAAGAACACTTAATTCTTACCCTGACGCTTTAGGAATCATCACGAGAAAACATGGGCTCGTGAGGCAGGTGCCTCTGAAACCCTTACAGCGAGGATGTAGCAGAAATAAATGACAGAACAAGGTTTGCTGGACCCCAGAGGGCATGCTCTAAAGTGATCTGCAAGGAGGTACCTCCCTGGGGGCGGGGACCTCGCCTGTCTACCACCCCCCAGAATGGTGCCTGACACTGAAGAACTCAAACACGGGGTCTCTGGCTGTGATCTTGAAGCCCAGATCCATGAAGGGCCTTCCTAAATTCTTCATTAACATGGAAATAATGGGAAATCTTCATTCTCTACTGCTAGGTGGCGCTGTGAAGACCACAGATGAAGAAATGTGGGGTCCTATGGCCAAGGCCTTTTTCAGAATCTGAGGTGTGTTTAGAATGAGCTGAAAGGGACCTGGAAGGATCACCAGCTTCGGTGGCCCCTTTTCAGGGAGGTGTGGCATCAGGACAGACGTGTCTTGGGTTCTTGGCCGCACCTCTGGGTAGCCACCAGGTCTCTGCAGGTCTCTGGAGGCACTGGAGGGATAGGATCAGTCACCTGCAGGCACCACGCCTTCCCCCGGCACTTCCGGCTGCTCAGCAGCCTCCTCCTCTCAGCCAAGGCTCCCAAACACACTGAGCCCACGACCAACCAGGGTTCCCGAGATGCTCTTGCTCTTCATCAGAGAAGTTGCAAGTGTCGGGCTTTTGTAAAAATCTAGACAAAACCTAGCACCAAACGTATGAGAATTTTGAAAGGAAGTTCTATTTTGGAATGGTCTGGGGTTTACAGAGGTTTTATCAAGACAGTGCAGAGAATCCCCCACACGCTTACCTAGCTTTCCCTCATACTTCACGCGCCCATGTGCATTGGCCAGAGCCCAAGCAAGCACTGGTATGTTACTATCAACTCACTGCAGGCCTGGTTCAGCGCTCGGCCATGTGTCCACTACTGTCCTTTTCTGACCCAGGATCCAGCCCAGGGTACCACACTGCACTGAAAAGAGTATTGTTTTTTAAATGTACTATAGGAGTATAGTATATTTTCTAAATAAGACAAATCATACAGAATTAGGCAAAGGCCTCCCATGACTCCCGTCTTCTTGCCCCAAGGCCATTATTAAGTTTGGTCTGCAGCCTTCCCGACCTGGGTCACCCCACATGGTACCCACTAGACAAGGAGGCAGCTGCCAGTGAAAGGAAGTAGAATGAGCATTCACTTATTCTGTTACGCAAGCCACGCTGCAAGGGCTCAGAAGTGCGCGTTACTAGTGCCCACAGCACCGGCACGGCCGTCATTACAGCAAGCTCTACTGGCCAGCACTGTGCTCGGTCTTTTCTCTGCATTTTAAATTCCTCCATACATGTTCTTAAAGGCACACCTCTAGTTTTTTAAAGATCACAGACCACTGCATCCCACATCACATCTTTACCTAACTTGTCTTGGAGATCATTCCACATTGTTGCATATTATTTTTAAAATATATATTTATTGATTTCAGAGCGGAAGGGAGAGGGAGAGAGAGACAGAAACATCAGTGATGAGAGAGAATCATTGATTGGCTGCCTCCTGCACGCCCCATAGCCTGGGGCGTTGTGCCCATGGCCTGGGCATGTGCCATGCTGGGGAATCGAATGTGACCTCCTGGTTCATAGGCTGACACTCAACCACTGAGCCACTCTGGCAGGGCCACGTTGTTGCATATTGATCTGCCTCACGCATTTTGGCTGCTGCGGAGTGGCCTGCATGGGTCACCATTCTGTCATCCCCTCCTGTGGGCACTCAGGTTATTCCCGTTTTCTCCTCTTACAATGAAGGCGGCCAGGAACACTTCCCTCCTCCTGAGAGCACCCTACATAGACTTAACTCAGTGCAGAGTGACTTCGGCCAGTGGGATAAATATTCCTGCTGAAAAGCTCTTTCTGTCTCATTAGAAATGTGCTTCGGGCCAATGGCCGTGCTCAGTGAGGCTGGACACAGGAGGGAAACTCAGCAAAGCTGTGGCGTGGGCAGGAGGCCGGAGTCTGCCCAGAGGTCAGGGGTGTGGTAGGCCCTGGTGAGAGGTGTGAGTCAGAGCCTCCATCTGGCCACTCACAGACAAAACAATGGGATAACCAGACTAGAAAACTGCATCCAACCAGTACCAAGGGCCTGAATTATTTGGTTTGGTTGGCAAATACCAATTGCACAGTAAGTCACGTCAATAGCTGGTTCTAATAAAAGTAGTGTGGCACCAGTGCACAGACACTTCACGCCATTTAATCCCGAACAGGTAGGTTCTGTTATCAGCATTTTATAGGTGGGGAACTGGAGGTGAAGGGTTAGGGCACTTTCCCATTCTGCTTCTGCAAAAACATTTCAGCTGGTAAGTGGCGGAGCTGGGACATGAACCCAACATTGAGCCCATGGTCCTAACATGCTGGCAGCCTGCATCCCTGTGTGGGCAGGCATGTAGAATCACATAATGTTCCTTGTGTTCTTCACCCAGCTTTCCCTAATGTTGACATCTTATGTTACCATGACACTGTGCATCCTGAGAAATAAGATACCTAAGAAGGACACCTGGTGGCTTAACTGGGCTTAAGTTACAAACAAACAAACAAAACCACAAAGTCTAGCAGCTGTTTCTAAACAGGGGCCTCTCACAAAAATTACACTTCTGGGAGAAGCCGGTACTATGCTGCCTGCCTGCACTGTTTCTGCCACCTGAGTCAGCCCTTATAAAGGAGCTCCTGGAATCCTATTTCAACCAATAGGACTGAGGCTTCCCCATCCAATTGGAGCTGCACAGCTATATCCCCATTATCTTCACTGACCAATCACAGCAGCTCCATTCTGAAAAAACAGGACAGTGATTTTTGGACCAAACTGCAAGGATATGGAGTCCTCATTTGCATGAAGACAAACCAATCAGGGACCAGGGGTGGGGACTTCTGCCTATATAAGTCACTGCCCCTCGGACTTCAGCAAAGACATTTCACTGGAGCAGAGTAAGGAGACAGAGCTGAGTGGGCCAAGGCAGCTGGTGCAGAACGGAGCTGCCTCGCCTAAGAAGGGGCTTGCCCCAGGGCAGCATCATGGCCATGCTGTATTACCACTGAGTTGTTTGGCACTGAATAAAGTTTGTTTTTTTCATTGCACCCATTTTGGGAATTCCTGTTGGTGTGAACTGGTGTCAACAACCATTGGTTGACAACACATTTATCGAAATTAAGAAATTAGCATTGGCGTTATACTCTGAATTAAGCTCTAGACTTTATTTGGATTTCAGCAGGGTTAGCCCTCCTGTCCTCATCACTGCCCACCATAGAAGGCCAACTCTCTGCTGTCGGCGTGAGTTCCTGAGCCTCTGTCCCAGCCTTTCTAAGGAGCTGTGTTCTCCAATCCAGACCTGTCCACAACCAGACCTGGGGGAGCCAGTTTACTGACGCAGGTCGCACTGAGTTCATATTCTCCTTTGCTTATGCGATGATGTGCTCATCATTAGAAACTGGGCAGGGTTTCTCGGTGGAGTGCGATTAGAATTGGGCCTTAAGGAATGGGTGGAATTTGGGGGGAGGAGCACGGAAATTGTTACTGGCTTTGAGCTGAGACCTCCCATGTGCTCATGTTCCAGCCTCCCTTCCCCAGGCAGCACCGTGTTGGGCACAGAGACACTTAGTACTTAATGGCTGAGAAACCCCAGGCCTGGAGCCTTAAGACTCTCAGATCTCAGTGCTTCTGATCGAACTCAGCTGGCAATTCATCCACATGGCTCGGATGCTGCGCCTGCAAAGCCTCCGGAAACGCTGCTGCTAGCTGCACGGCACGCGTGGGAGGGCCCGTCCACGTCCCACACACAGGGATTCTAAGCCGGGATCTGTCTTCCGAGATAGCCGAAGGCCTCGTGGCCACGGCCCACCTGTCAAACTTCCACCCCAGGCCTCCTCAAGGTGGTTTGTCATAGCGGAAGAGGATTGCATTGTGGTTTCAATTCTGCCCCTCATTTATCACCGAGGGCCTCTAACAATGGACTCGCAGAGAATGGCCTGCAAACCAGGGGGGAAGGTGCCATTGGATCCCCCAGGGTTGCTTCCAAAGCATCCAAGGCCTGGGCCCCACTCTAGCCCCGCTGAAGTCACAGCCCCAGGAATGGGTTTTTACCATTTGACTGAATCAAAGGCAGCTGGAGCCCTGATCATGAATGCATTTCCCCCAATGATTTTCCAGCCACCTTTCCAAGGAGCAGTTTGTGAAGGCAGCACCCTGAAAGACACCGTGGGTGTGATATGCGAACTGGGCCTCCGCCCACACTGTGCCATCTGAGTCGCACCCCTCGCTTTCCTGACTGGAACGATGGAACATGTGTCCCATCCGTTGATCAGACCATTAAATGATGATACTTTGCAAAGGCTCTCCCACTGCAGTTAGTTTTGAGAAGCACACAGTGTGACTACTAGAGAGACATGCACACTTTGCCTTATGTTTAGAACTGTGATGCCGTGAACACACACCGCCAGGGCTGTCGGCCCGGTTCCCAGTATTGTAAACCACTGTCCCAAATGAGGGCAATGAACGTATAGCGTTTGTATACTAATAGTGTCTTCAAGAAACTTTTACAATTCAGAAAGTCCACGTACTTAAATACTCCACCTTTAGTTTATACATTATATTTGGTTCTCAATCAGGATACATTTTGCCTCCCATTAACATATCTCCCTGTCCCAAAGCAATACAAATTAATTTTTAAAAATTAATAAGATCCCGTACTTATTCCTACTCCCCAGTTTTGCTATCCAAAAGAACTGACATTTTGCTTTTTGTCAAATAGCGGTTCTTAACTAGGAATGATTTTTTTCTGGGGACACACCTGGAAACTGCTCCTGGCAGCAGTGGGGAGGGGGGAGGGATGCTGCCAAACATCCTCCAGTGCACAGGACAGCCCCCCACGATAAAGAATTATCTGGGCCCAAGCGTCACTAGGGCTGAGATTTCAGAACCTTGTCTGAGATATGTTCAGTGCATATATGCATATATGCACATGGGCAGACTGTAACTGTTCTGGAAGTTGCACTTAATATTGAGGACATCTGTGTATTGCTCTGTTGTGTGCATGTACCATAGAGCGCTTGTGCGTGCGCACGCACACACACGCACACACGCACACACACACACACACACACACACACACAAAACTGGAAACAATCTAAGCGCATTACCTACATCTTTGCACATTTATCCGATGAGCTTTCAATCCCACTTGTCTGAGCTATTGCAGATGTGTCTCTTACATTGAGGAGAGGGGACTCTGGGGGTGCCAGGACCAGACTGGCAGCTCAGGTTGGCGGAACTGTGCAGTGTGGTTGTGTCCATGCCTCCACATGCCCTCAGCAAGAGCCCTGTGAGCCACTGAGCCACCAGCCCCTCGGAGGACCTTCTCCCGAAGCCGGGCCTGTGCCGAAAGCCTGCAGAAGGAGGCTGTGCTCGGGTCCAAGCCTTGGAGCACACATGAGTCACGGCTTTGAAATCCACCTCAGATGCCAGCTGAAAGCAGAGGCTTTGCATAATCAAGTTGACAGATGAAGCCGGGCCTGCCCTGCTAGGGACAGGCTCATCCATATCCTGGGTTAAAAGAAATATTGCGTTTTTAGAGAGGAAAGAAACATATTTAAGAGATAAAGGGGGAAAAAAGAGGAGAGTTTTCTGGTCATTAATTATAATAAAACGCAGGGGGAAAAATTCACTTTAAAGGCATGCTAAAGCCCTGTAATCTTCAAAGAGATAGAGGAGGCTCAGCTGCCTGGGAACAGAGACTGCGCCAGGAGACCGCCACTCCCAGCCAATTGCAAACAGCCAAGGTGAGGGCTGCAGTTGCTGGAGGAACACGCTGGTGGGGAAGCGAGTTATGTTCCTGCCTATCTCGGGTCCGCCTGAGATCAAACCACATGCAGTGGGAGGGTACCGGTTCCCAAATCTACCTCAGGCCCGTGATGCCCAACAGCCACCACTGCACCTTTGGGGTCTCAAACTCTTGCTGCCCAGGGGAACCCTGCAACTTCTGGGCTGCCAGGAGAGAATGCAAGTCCAGTGTCACCAGACTTTGGTCGAAGGAAGCCCAAGCTCCAGGTTTTTATGTCCAATTTTTCTGTTTGCAGGAGCCAAACATGCCTGCAGCTGCACTGGGCCCTGCAGTAGCGTCAGCCAAATGCTGGAGAAAGCCCTCGACCAGTGGTCGCCAATCTTTCAGACCTCACGGACCACGTGGTCTGTGGACCACCAGTTGGTGACCGCTGCCCTGGACCAGTGGTCGGCAAACTGCGGCCCCTTGAGTGTGGCTCTTCCACAAAATACCACGTGCGGGCGCGCACGTACAGTGCAATTGAAACTTTGTAGCCATACTCAAGGGGCCAAAGAGCCGCATGTGGCTCGAGAGCCGCGGTTTGCCAACCACGGCCCTAGACCATCTTACGGGAAGTGATGTCAATTAATGCCAGGGTATTAAGGGGTTACTATGGCCTTATTTATCCAATGAACTCCTGGCTTGATTGCTTGACCTGTGGTGTCAGAAGGACCCACAAGTTTTATTTGGTTTAGGGAGTATCTGTGAGGGAGGTTAGTGAACTAGGGAAGGACTTTGCTTTCCTTGGGATAAGCCCCAGTTGAAAACTAATTCCTGTTGAACAAGCTAATTCTCCCCACTTCCCAGGGTATTACAAGAAAACTTAAATGGAGTACTTTTGGGGGACTAAATCTACAAAGAGGTTTTGCAACCTTTTTAATGTCATAAACAAAAAATACCCCCACTCACCCTTCTCTCCCCACTGGCTGACTTAAATCTTGGATCACCTGGACAGGCAGGAGGGGTCCTGCCTCACAGGCCCTCCTTCCTGCATTCAGCTGCCATTTGCTGTGCCAAGCAGGACCATTGCTAATACACATTTCAAACTGCAGGTCACTTCTTAGAGGCCTTACATCTAGAGACTTGAGCTGGGCTTTGAAAAAGAAAGGAAACCAGAGTTCACTATATACAGTAAGGGCAGGTATTGCTTCACAGTAATGTTGTTTGTTACCTATGCACACGGGTGAGTATGCTGGGTTGGGGTCAGTGGTGGCCTGGAGCTTGCTTCAGCCGACCTGTAAGCCCATCTGGCACATCTCTCTTCCCACTTCCACATTCAATGACTTCAATGGTTTGAATTGGGTCGTGGTGGGAGTATTTACACCATGATAATTGGCAAACATACAAATGAAAACTACTTCCCCTGGAGAGCTGCTTGTTGACATGTCACTAGTGGTATGCTGGTGAACATTCAAGATGTGGGTCCAATTCTTTCAACCACAGTAACAAAGTCACATGTTGGAGGTGAGTTTCCCCAGGTTTGCATGCAGGTGGGTTTACTAGGGAGGGTCCTCAGAAACAGTACCTGTGCGAACTGGGGGAGGAGAATTGGGCTTCCGGGAGAAACTGAACTGCAATGCAGCTGAAACAGGCCTCTGCTGATCCCCATGGAGAGCCTCGGGACAACTCTCCAAGCCCATCCCAGCTCCACAGTGGAGTGAGGAGAGATGAGCTTCACACCTTCATAGACTAACCATTGAACGCGGAGAGCCCACGGGAAGGAAGTATGTTGGGTGAAGTGGTTAACTTCAGCAGAGAGCAGTTCCCAAAGAGCAACTGATGGTGAGTCATCAGCAGCCCAAACTCACAGCACCTGAGGAAGGAAGCTTTGGTCCAGAAAGATCTGGGTGGGACACTATGGCATCTACTATTTCCCTGTAACTAGAGTCTAAAGCAGAGTCTAAAGAGTGCAGAGAGCATGTTACCACCATGTGAGTGAACCCAAGCCAGCCTGCTAGAGGATGACAGAAAGACCAAGCAGCCCAGCTGTCCCAGACCAAGCCTTTCTAGACCAGTCAATCCCCACCCTCCCATACATGACAAAGTCCAAAGCCACCTACCCAACCCCAGCTGGCTGGAGGTACATGCATGAGGCCAGCTGAGGCCAGAATACCCACCCAGCTAAATCCTAGACTCAGTAACAATAACGCATGCTTATCTCTTCAAGTCACTGAGTCCTGAGACATTTTTACACAGCAATAGCGAACTGAGACCAGGTCTGAGATGATCCTGGCTGGATCCTGAGAAGTGAAAGAGAAGGATGCAGCTGTCTAGTTGAACTTCTACAGCCTGCATTTGGGGCTTTTTGGAAAAAGGAATGGACTTGATCCTAAAGGCAATAATTAGCAATGGAAAGTTATTGAGCAAGATACTCTCCCACCCGAAGCCATGCCTTCCTGCAATCAGAGGCTGTTCTAATCAAGACTCGTGAAACAGTCCAATTCAACCCAGCTAGCAATTTAAAAGAGGGGAGAGTAGTTATTTTCAGGATGTGTATCTCACAGAAGCCCATGGATATGAAATCTGGGCCTGCTAAGAGTCAGAAGATTGTCAATAACAGATGGGCTCTCCTGCATCCCTGAAGGTCTTTTCCATTTCATTTCTCCTTGAATGAGAGAAGATGCCAGTCTTAAAATATGTGAATACCTACTGTGTGCAAGGCCAGGACTGCTTTGGAAGTCATGACCTGTTTGCCTTTACATTGATTTCCCCCTTTCCTCTGCTCAGCTCTGCACAGAAAGGTGCCTGCTGATTCCTAGCTTCTTGCCAGCTGCCTTTGGTTTGGAGTCAGTAGAGAAGGAGAACCAGGCCATGTCTCCCCTTCCTTCTCCTCTTCATGTGTGGCTTCATCCTTACCTCCAGCTCCTTCCCTAGTCACCAACTGCCACTGGAAAAGTCCAAAGCCTTTCCAGATGCAACCCGATGGCTCCAACCAAAGCGGGAGGCGGTGCCGCCCCTTCCTTTTGCCCTCCATCCTCTGAGCAGAGCCTCCCAGCTGCTGCTAATCGCTGGGTTGTCTCACTTTATCCCGTTTGATCTAGCAATGCTCTTGGGCCTTTGAAATGGAGTCTCTATATTAAATTCCCTTGATTGAATTTCCTGGCGTTTGCCTTCCGCCTGGGACCTCATGGAGGAGCCACCATATTGGGCCACACTAGGGGCAAACAACTCTGTAAAGGGCATAGCAGGTCTGAGGTTCTGCGGTTGGAGTCAATAAATAACCAGCACCCCCCTTCTTACACTCTGACCTCCTGATTCCATCTCCATTGACTAAACCCAACTGGCCACCAGAAAGCAAAAATAGACAAGAAGTAAAACAGTCTGGTCCAGAGAGGACGTGGGGGTGCAGAAATGGAGCTCGATAGCCAGTGGTCTCATGACAGGACCTAGTGAGTATGCCTGTGGGTCTTGTTCAGAGAGACCGGTTTCTGAGGTGCATGAAGATGCACCTCTCAGACCTTTCCATTCAGCTGCAGGAATGGGTTAGCTGACAAACCAGGGTCAGCCTCGGCTTTCAAGCCGAAATCGTGCTCTCCCCAGGGGCTCCCTGACAACAACTGAGCATGGCAGGGGCGCTTGGGTCTGGCCATTTCTGCCCAATAACCTTCTCTTCTAGAAGCCAGTCTTTGCTTTTGAACTCTTGATTGGTGTATAGGCTGAATAGGCGGAGACTCTCCCTGCCCAACTATGCTTCTCCCTCCTATCTTTCACAGGCATTATCAGTGGTGTGCTGGAAAATGGTTAACAATTGGCTCTCTGATTTATAGCATCTGCCAATTTCTATGGTGTGAATACATCCACCCCAGCCAGCTTCAACCTACTCAATGGGCGGTTGGAAATGATGCTGGCTCCAGCATACCACTGGGAATTGCCACTCACATGTGCCCTAACCAGACCAGGGATCAAACCTGCTACCCAGGTATGTGCCCTTGACTGGGAATCAAACCCATGATCCTTCAGAGCATGGACCGACACTCTAACCACCAAGCGACACCGGCCATGGCTGTACCCATATTTTTGTCTCAGTTTGAGATCTCTCACACAGACCCTAAGCCAGCAAATCAACTAAGTTGGTCCCAGTAGGAGCCAGTATGAAGCCTCACCAATTCAATTCTCCAATGACACTTGGTCCCAGAATTGGTCATCTCTGGGCAGAATGGCGGCCAGCTGCCTGGACCCACCATGTCACACGCAGCAGAGGCAGGTGTGTTCAGAAGCCCTGGAAGGTGGAAGACCACCTTGATCCATTTAGTCATGGCATTCTGGGCCGGAGATTGCAGGGCCTGCCCCCACCCCGCACGTGGAAGCCTTCAGAGGCAAGTCTGGTCCAGCAGATTTAGAAATTACAATCTCCTGCCTTGATCCTGGGCCATTCGCTTCCCGTAGCCTCCCAGCTCTGCATTCTCTACCTGCTCTGAAGTTATTGGGGCCTGCTGTGAATTTAGGAACAATAAAACCATCAAAGGGCTTGGTCCTGAGAACAATCAGTTGGGGATTTTGCAATAAAGGAGCATCCTGCCCAGGAAGGTGTGAGACTTCAAGGCAAGCTGACGGGACCCTTCTGAAAGGGCCTTTTCGGGGTGGGAGGGGGTTGAGGGGGGTCTGATAGGGTCCACACCTGGGATGGCTTAAGGTGCCATCTGGCCTGGAGAGGGATAGGTTCCTGTCAGCTGTAGTGCAGGTCCCTGTCTCTCCAGGGCTCCAGGACGATGACCACGCTGTCCTTCCCAGAACATCCGCTCCAGGTGTCAATGCACCTGGCAATGCATCAGAATGGACCATGTTTTCTACACAAGCTTCTCGACCAGGACCCTTTGGTCCTCTCCTAGCACCTGTCGTCACCTTACATTTCAACCCCTGGCCCTTGCTTCTCTCCAATCCCTTCACTCACGCAGGGCAAAGGCCTTGAATACAGCCAGATGTGTGTGCCGCTCAGAGGGCTGGGGGTGCTGGGAACACAGAGTAGGCAGCTTCCTATCCTGGGACAGAGAGTGCATACCAGGGGACAGTTGAGAAGGTAGTTATTTCAGGGAGTGATAAGAGCATGGAAGCCAAGCAGGGTGAGGGACAGGGAGAGTACAGCACAAGCTGCTGTTTCAGAAAGTCATCAGCTCAAATGTCACTTCCTCAGGAAGGCTTCCAAGAACATGCAAGTGCAAAGGAAGTGAGCCATGCAGGTATCTAGGGGAAGAGGCTGGAAACAGGCACCTGCTTAATATGGCCAAGGACAGCAATGGGACTAGTGAGTGTCTGCTCCCCCCTTACCTGTGATGTTTCCTTTGTCTACACGTTCCCTCTCTCCCCTGATAGCTTTCACCCAGCCAAGTCTTACTCATGGGACCTTTGCAGTTCAGCTCAGGGGTCATCTCCTCCAGTTGTCACTTCCTGCCCCATTCTTTTCCTTGCATTTCCTTGGGCTGAACCACCCGTTATAGGTTGTCTTAGTTATAGACCGCTGCCTAGGCAAAGTCATGCCCTTCCTTGTATAGCCCACAGCCAGTGACATACCCATGCAGGGGTATAAAGGCTGGGCCAGACTATCCTGGGACACCTCTGAAGGGTTATTCTAGCTCCAGAATGATGGTTGCAAGAAGGGATAGGGGTTGGGGGACTGGGTGGAAAAGGTGACGGGATTAATAAGGGCACATTGATAGACACAAAATAGTCATGGGGATGTAAAGTACAGCATAGGGAATATAGTCAATAATATTGTAATAACTATGCATGGCGCCAGGTGGGAAACACTTTGTAAAGTATATGATTGTCTAACCACTATACTGTACACCTAAAACTAATAAAAAATAATATTTAATGTAAACTATAATTGAAAAAATTTTTAGTGATGTGTTCTTTTCCCAGCCCTCACTGTTGGGATCTCAGAGTTGGAATGCTCTTTGTATCATGTATCCATTGCCCAGGCTGAGTGCCTTCAATAATCAACAATCACTGATTATTTTGTCCATGGATCTGAATGGACATGGCACAGGGGGCAAGGCAGCTTCACATGGTATCCACCGGAGCAATCTGAGCATTCATGGGAGTAGATTCTTGGCCCTGGTTCACATGGCTGGTGAGTTGATGCTGGTTACTGGTTCCTTTTCAGGTGGACCTCTCCTCAGGGTTGCTTGAGCTTCCTCACAGCATGGTGGAGGTTTCCAAAAATCCCAAAAGACAGAGTGCTTGGTGGAAGTTATATCACTGAGTATGATCTAGTCTCCATTAATGTGATATTTCTGCATCTTTTATCATTCAAGGCAGTCACAAATCTGGTCCAAGTTCCAGGGCTGAGTCTGTGTATCCCTCCTCATGATTGAGTTTGGAATAAAAAAAATGGGAGATAGTCTTGTGATCATTTTTGGAAAACATAATTGGTCACTCTGCTGCTGACTTGAGTTCAGCTCAGCTGCCCGCATCCAGCATTTGAGTCTCTGCCTCTCTGCCTGGCATTTTCTCCACCTTGCCCGGCTTTGGACTGAGCCAGGACTCGGCACAGGCCTGAAAACACTGGAGAGTTTACACTCCTGTGGGAAATCTCAACCATTAGGCACCCTTAGTGGCTTCTTCCCATATTCCCTTTATGCTTTTTGGGGTCTTCAACAAAGCAGACACTTGGAGACATTAGGAGTCTGTTAAAGGCATAGCTCCAGACCCTTTTCTGACTTTGGCTTTGAGAAGCACTATAAAGGGGAATACCACTATTTATTGGTGGGGCAATGAAAGCACCTCTCAAATTATCCTGCCATGAGGATCAGAGAGTCATAAAGGAGCTACAGGTAACATATTCTACAAGGCTTAGCTAACATGGGCATGTTATCGAGATGCATCTGCCAGACTCTCCAAAGTACTTGAGTTCTCAGAAGGGAAGTATGGGTAGGGAAATCTCCATGTGGCAGCCTGGGGTGCACTGCTTGGGTACCCTTCAAGAAGAACTTGCTTTTCAGTCATAGGGTAGCACCTTTGGGCTCCATGGCACCATTCATGCTGTCACCATGGTCTTTGCTATGGGAGTCCTGGAGACTGTGAATGGCTGCCCAGTGTGGCACTCCTCTGAGGGGCAGTCTGTGCTCTGGAGTTCCCATGGGCTCTGAGATATTGTGGGATCTGCCTCTTGACCTGAGGCCCTCGCTGCCTGCTTCTACTTCCTGTCTTATCTCACATGGGTGTTGCCCACCGTCCCCATAAGCTGCTCGCATGACTAACTTCTGAGTCTTCCAATAAGCAGCTGCTTACCAGCTTATCCACTCCCCGAGGAGGAAGCAGGGTGGTGGGGGCACAGAACAGAAGCGATGTGGTGTGTGTGTGTGTGTTTCCAACACAACACCAGCAACAGCCTATGCCCAGTCTTAGCACTAGTCCCTTGTTCAGCCCAGACTGCCTCCATCGGTGCTACGCCTCATCCACCTCCCACATAGGGGCAGGCCTGCTCGGGTGGCCACACTTTCCCAGGGAGGTTCCACCCCAGCTCCTCCCAAGGGATCTTTAAAGCATAATTGCTGACCCGGGATGTGTTGGTGCTGAGTTTATCACGAAGCTAAACGCTGGCGTTCTTCCTTCAACTCGAGAGCCAAAACTAATATAAACACCCACTCCCCATTCGTTACCCTAATGCCATCAGCAATGTGAGCAGGCCTGACCCCATCAGAGGCCTCCTGATTTATGGCCTCACGAACAGACGCAGCCGGCTGGAAGCTGAGCTGGGCATCTGGGTACTTAGGAGGAAGCTGGTTTAAGAGAAGTGGCAGCCTCCCACCTGAGCTGGGGGGGCTACCGCCTTCTGCAGGGAGGAGATTTAAGAAGTTGGGGACTTTGCTGAGCAAATGGGAAAGGAAAGAGGCCACACTATCTATTTAGGGCAGAAACTGAGGGGAGAAATGAAGGGGAGGCAGAAAAGAATGTCTCAGTCAGCTGACCTAGGCAGAGGGGGGGAAGCTATTGCAAGCCTCCATCAGTGGCATGAGAAGGGGGTATGTGAGGTCTTACTCCCTTCACCCTTATCCATCTCCCCATGCCTTGGATGAGTCCTGGATCCGATTTTATTTTAGCAATATAATATGACAGAATTGTGGGCGGAATTCTCAAGGCAGAGTGTTGTTCTACCCATATTCTTTGCTTCACAGTAAAATTTTATTGCACACACACACACACACACACACACAGAGATAAGTGACAAAATTATAAGCATAGAGTTGCATGGATTTCACTCTTCTCAAGCCATCATTGGCAAGGCATCCCTACATGTGGAGGATTGGTGTTCTTTCCAAAGGCCTGATTCAAGAAAGATCTACCATAGACTTCTTTCCTATGTGCAGAAAGCCTCACCTGGTCCAATTAATGTATTTTATAGTTTTTTAATTACCTGTTGGGGGAAGATTTCAGCACAAGGACCTGCTAATTCCCTCTTCTTTCCATCTGTGAGAAGTCACTTATGCACAGGACAGCCTAGAAACTCAGAAAAGTTAACATCCCTGGGAAAACTTCAACCAATGGAAGCTGAGAGTGCATAGATGAGTGCCCAGCTTCCTGCCCTCCGAGGGTCAATCTGTGGTGTACTCTACATTGTGACGCAGAGCATCCCCTCGGGATGAGCCCCAACCGCCCACCATTATAACAGTCTCACTGTCATGTTTTTACTGTTTTTTTTTCTCTCCCTGTCCCTCTCTCGTCTTTGCTCTGGCTTCTTGGAAACAGCTTACAAATAAACCTTCTGCCCCCCAAGTCCTCACTCGGATACAAATGAAGACAGGGATACAAGTTAAGGTAGGGAAAGAGGAGGAAAGGTGGCCAGAGATTGCCTAGGCATTTCCCCACGTTATATGTAATTTTAAAAGTGTGGATAAGGATGCTGCATTCCAAGTATGTAGACAATGAGAAGACACCACATCACTGAAGTTCCCACAGGAAAATATTGGGGCTTCTGATCATCACCAACCCAGTTTTCCTTGAGAAGTTGAAGAACCGCCAAGATATTTGCTGAAGTTTGAACAAATTTCTCTCTCCAAGCCTACTCACTGGGAAAGCGATGGTGCTCCTTCACCACTGATGCCAAATGAGGCCAGATTACGAAACCTCACGTATTCTGCTCCACTTTATGTTGATGTAACAAAAATAGTCATTAAAAAAGGTGAAGAACAACTTCAGACTCAGCATCAGAAAACCTGTATAAGAAAAATTCCAATGATGTTGCATTCAACTTATTGCCTATTGAATGGCTTAACAGATCGTGATCTTTGTGAGTTAAATGAATGCCCCTTGGACTGGTGGCTATTTCATTATTAATGGATCAGAAAAAGTTCTAATTGCGCAAGAAAAAACGGCAACGAACACAGTCTACGTGTTTGCCAAAAAGGATTCTAAATGTGCCTACATAGGAGAGTGTAGATCATGTCTGGAGAATTCTTCCCGACCCACCAATGCTATTTGGGTTAGCATGCTGGCAAGAGGAGGACAGGGTGCAAAAAAGAGTGCTATTGATCAGCGCATTGTGGCAACTCTACCATATATCAAGCAAGAAGTTCCCATTATTATTGTGTTCAGAGCATTAGGTTTCGTGTCTGACAGATATTTTAGAGCATATTATTTATGATTTTGAAGGTCCAGAGATGATGGATATGGTTAAACCTTCTCTCGATGAAGCTTTTGTCATCCAAGAACAGAATGTTGCACTAAATTTCATTGGCTCAAGAGGGGCAAAGCCTGGTGTCACTAAAGAGAAAAGAATTAACTATGCAAAAGAAGTCTTACAGAAAGAAATGCTCCCTCACGTTGGTGTCAGTGATTTTTGTGAGACCAAAAAAGCTTATTTCTTGGGGTATATGGTGCATAGGTTACTTCTAGCAGCTTTGGGTAGAAGAGAATTAGATGACAGATCACTATGGAAACAAAAGATTGGATCTTGCTGGACTACTACTTGCATTCTTATTTAGAGGCCTGTTTAAGAATTTGCTTAAAGAAGTTCGGATCTATGCACAGAAGTTTATTGATCGAGGAAAGGATTTTAACTTGGAGTTGGCAATTAAAACAAGGATTATATCTGGTGGCTACAATACTCTTTAGCTACTGGAAACTGGGGTGACCAAAAGAAAGCTCATCAAGCCAGAGCTGGAGTATCTCAGGTGTTAAACCGCCTGGCGTTTGCATCTACTCTTTCTCACCTGCGTCGTTTAAATTCTCCAATCAGTAGAGATGGCAAGCTGGCAAAACCAAGACAGTTGCATAATATGTTGTGGGGAATGGTGTGTCCTGCTGAGACTCCAGAGGGCCATGCTGTAGGACTTGTGAGGAATTCAGCCCTGATGGCTTATATATCAGTTGGATCTCAACCTTCCCCAATTCTGGAATTTTTAGAAGAATGGAGTATGGAAAATTTAGAAGAAATTTCTCCTGCAGCTATTGCTGACGCAACCAAGATTTTTGTTAATGGCTGCTGGGTTGGAATACATGAAGATCCTGAACAACTTATGAACACTCTAAGGAAATTGCGGCGTCAGATGGACATTACTGTGTCTGAAGTTTCTATGATCAGAGATATTCGAGAGAGGGAGATTCGGATCTATACAGATGCCGGTCGTATTTGCAGACCACTTCCGATTGTGGAAAAACAAAAGCTTCTGTTGAAGAAGAGACATATTGATCAATTGAAAGAGAGAGAATATAACAACCACAGTTGGCAGGATCTTGTGGCCAGTGGGGTAGTGGAATATATTGATACTCTAGAAGAAGAAACAGTGATGCTGGCAATGACTCCAAATGATTTACAAGAGAAAGAAGTAGCTTATTGTTCCACATATACACACTGTGAGATTCACCCATCAATGATTCTTGGTGTCTGTGCATCTATTATTCCATTTACTGATCATAACCAGTCCCCTAGAAACACATACCAGTCTGCTATGGGTAAGCAGGCCATGGGAGTTTATATCACCAACTTTCACGTCTGTATGGATACATTGGCCCATGTTCTCTATTATCCTCAAAAACCGCTTGTGACTACACCGTCTATGGAATATCTGCGATTTAGAGAGTTGCCAGTAGGTATCAATTCAACTGTGGCCATTGCATCATACACTGGCTTTAACCCTTTGTGGTCATTTGTCTACTCTCAGCCACCAAAGCTTCTTCACCATTACGGTCGTATGTCTGCTCTCAGCCACCACAGCAAGGAACCGTACGAATCTTAACTCTATTCATTCATGTATCAGTTCATAATTTCTCTGAAAGCTCCTAAGTGTCTAAGTGACCTTGTCATGAACCAAAACATTGCCCCGACAAATCGGAGATATCGAAACTCAATATAAACAAACGCGGTCGTTCCACACTCGCCATGCAAAACACCGCGGCGAGTCCGTCGCCTTTTGAGAGTGAAGAAATCAACAAGCTTCGGAGATACTTCGCAGAATTTCAAATAAAGCTTTACAAATTACGTTTAACTGTAATTAGGCATTCTCGCTTGTTAAGATATTTCAAAATAATACTCCAAAATGGCAAAAAGAAAGTTACCGAAAGAAGTGTACTGTGAATCTGAAAGTAACGATGAAGAGTTTTATTTTGGCATCTTGAATACTGACTCTGACGTAGAAAGTGATAACGTTTGTAGTGATTCTACTAGTAGTGACGTAGTTCCAAAAAAGAATTAATAAATCTTGTTTATCCTTCATAATCTTGCATATTATGTATCACTGCTCTTTCAATGGAAATTAATTCCGACCAGTACGACACCCATGTCCAAATTTAATATGACCGCAAAGGGATAATCAAGAAGACTCCATTATCATCAATCGTTCAGCGGTAGACCGAGGCTTTTTCAGGTCCGTTTTCTATCAATCATACAAAGAACAGGAGTCTAAAAAAGGACTTGACCAAGAAGAAGTTTGAGAAGCCTACACGTGAAACATGCCTGGGTATGAGGCATGCTATATATGACAAGCTGGATGATGATGGTCTGATAGCTCCCAGGGTCCATGTATCGGGAGATGATGTTATTTTAGGCAAAAGAGTCACCCTGCCTGAAAATGAAGATGAACTGGAGAGCACTAATAGACGCTATACCAAGAGGGACTGTAGCACTTTTCTCAGGACTAGTGAGACAGGCATTGTGGACTAGGTTATGGTAACTCTCAACCAGGAAGGATATAAATTTTGTAAAATAAGGGTATGCTCTGTTAGAATTCCACAGATTGGAGACAAATTTGCCAGTCGACATGGTCAAAAGGGTACTTGTGGTATTCGTATAGACAAGAGGATATGCCTTCCACCTGCGAAGGAATCACCCCTGATATCATCATAAATCCCCATGCCATCCCCTCTCGTATGACAATTGGTCACTTGATTGAATGTCTTCAAGGGAAGGTTTCAGCTAACAAAGGCAAAATTGGTGATGCCACTCCATTTAATGATGCCGTTAATGTGCAGAAGATTTCTAACCTTTTGTCCGATTATGGCTACCATCTAAGAGGAAATGAGGTCTTGTACAATGGATTCACTGGTAGAAAAATCACATCACAAATTTTCATTGGCCCCACTTATTACCAGCATTTGAAGCATATGGTGGATGACAAGATTCATTCTCGTGCTAGGGGGCCTATTCAGATCCTTAACAGACAGCCCACGGAGGGTAGATCCCGGGATGGTGGCCTGCATTTTGGTGAAATGGAACGAGACTGTCAGATTGCCCATGGGGCAGCCCAGTTTTTAAGGGAAAGACTGTCTGAGGCATCAGATCCATATCAGGTTCATGTTTGCAATCTTTGTAGAATAATGGCGATTGCTAACACTAGGACCCATAAGTATGAATGCAGGGGCTGTCGGAATAAAACCCAGATTTCTTTGGTGCGAATGCCTTATGCGTGCAAACTGTTGTTTCACGAGCTTATGTCTATGAGTATTGCACCTCGAATGATGAGTGTTTAGCTCTTTTAAAAGATTCTCAACAAGACACTTATCAATGCCTTTTGTGTCTTATTTTAATGATATGGCTTTTTAAAATAACAAATAAATGTGTTACATTGTGAAAAAAAATAATTCTTCCTACCTGAATCCGGCTTACCCCCAAGTCTATACCACCAATATGTAGAGTTGGCTCTGCATGCCAGAACCCTTACCATCTTAGGGAGTTCCTGGTTGCAGACTATATAAAGCATCAGTGGAATAGTCCCTGTATTTGGGGACAGGTTGGTGATAACATTGATGAAAATTCTCACTGTCCATGTCAGAAACATCCAAAGCTGTAGAGAATTTTTATAAGAGCTTATTTGAGCCAAACTGATGACATAACCCTGAAGAGCAAGATCTCAGATGCTCCGGAAAGTAAGTTTTGCAACCTCTTTGATACATTTGAAATTAATGAAGGAGCTAAGGAAGATTAAAGGTGGGAGAAAGCAAGGTGGGCATTGGCTTACAGGCTAGTTAACAAGATTATGTGTTCTCTTGAGGATTAATACCTCCCTCCAGCAAAGAGCAGAGGACGCCAAGGGATGGGGGCCACAGAATGGGCCAAGTGGATTCCTGAATGGGGTCTGCGCATGCCTCCTGACCATGCATGGATACATGGACCTGCAAGGGGACAAGATGTGAGTTCTATTAAGATCAAGATACAGAGGAGCTTGTTTTTGGCATATTTATGTATCTGCGAGTAAAAGCAGTCCACAGACAAATCTAGAAATCAAGCTTCAGAAACAGAAATCTAGAGGCAAATATGAATAGAAAGGAACTAATATATTCATCTTCCAGGAGCAGAAGATTCCAGAGGAAAGGTTCACAGTGAACCAACCTGGATCAGCCCCACCAGCTGGGCAGCTATGGTGAAGTCAAAACAAGTTCATGACAAACCTTAACTTTTCCAATATCTAAGAAGAAAGCATCTGAAAGGAGGAAAGATTGAGCCTGAGCTCCTTCCACCCCAAACATGTCCCTTGGGAGAGTGACGGTAGGAAGAAGAAATGACCAGAAGGCTAGGTGCAGCTCATTAGGGGACACCTGACATTTCGATGGTTTTGGAGCTCCATGGTAGGAAAGGATATTAACACGAAAGGGCAAGAAAAGGCTCCAGGCAGGGATCCTATGACTCCCAGCAGCACCTGGTCCTCAGGGACTCAGACCCCTGAGAGCAGGGAGCAGGTTTGGAATCTGAGACAACCTGTCATCCCAGATCAGCCTCAGAGGGACGCTCCCCTGATCTCTGCCCCTCCTCCATGTCTGACTGCTTCGGCGCTTGACTTTAATCCCTCCTTTCTGAGCTGACGCAGAACAAGCCGCATGCACCCTTTCTTCTTTAGAGATAGAGATCCCCTCCGTGCCCCCTAGCAGCAGGGAAACAGACTCTTGCTCTCCTGGGTCAGGGAGGAGACCCTCAAAAGATAGCCCGCTCCCAAGGCCAGGCCTCCCCTCCTTCCTGAAGTCAGAGGCTGGAGCCACTGTCAGGTCTCATTAGAGGAGCCGAGTGTCCTTGCTTCCACTCTTAAAGGGGCAGAGATGGGGTAATCACCCCCACAGGGAAGTCAGGGTGGGGGTGGACGCTCTGAACTAAGTATTCAGGCTCATTAAGGCCAGATCCAGGAGATGCTACTTGTGCCCCTGCACTGAGCAATTCTGACTAGCTTTGTTCAGGTCCTTCATCAGGGCCAGGGAACTAATTGACTGTGAACCTGGAGGCTCCATCTTGGTGAATGCAGAGGATTCCTGGGAACAGAAAAAGATACATGGCAGAGAAAACAAAACTAAATAAGCATTGTAGTTTCCTCCTAGTTGTTTCTCCCAAAATAGATCATTTGGGGCAATCCTACCTTCAAGTGATAGGCCTTCATTAACCCAACGGCAACAGGCTTAGAAAAGTTTCTAAAACATCTAGTTTGGTCATTTAGAGAAGACATTTAAGACCAAAGATGCGAAGTAAGAAAGTAAGGTTCGCTGAGGGGAAGCTGGAGTTTCTTGGTTCCAGTAGCACAGTGGCCAGAAGAGGGGTGCAGAGAAGGCAGTTTCAAAACCAGTAAACATTTTCAAGAGCAGAAGATTCCAGAAGGGAGGCTCACAATGAACCAAATCCATCAGCCCCAGCAGCTGGGCAGCTATGGGCCAATCAAAACAAGTTCATGACAAATGACTTCCAGTAAGAAGAAAGCACCAATGCCTCTTCCATCCCATCTCTAGGTCACACTGGACATTGACTTCTTTTGGGGGAAGGGGAGGTGGGTAAGGCACAAGCTCCATACACCATTCCAGTGGGATTGCAAATGGCTCTCTGGAGTCTCTACAGACGGTTGTTTCCTACTCAAGTAAACTCAGGTCCAAGAAGGTGAGGGTCAGAGAAAGGCAGAGGTGTTGGCCAAGATGACCGTTTTCTCCAGAAATCACAAGGAGGCAAGTACACCCCAAGAGGCTGGCAGAGGGGGCACAGTTACTCTAGCCCCAGAGCCAGGTCAGGAGAGAGCCTCAACAGGAGCAGTCTACACAGCTTTCTGCTCCTGTCCTTCGGCTCTTGACTCGGGAGCCTCTGGCTTCACATGGTGTCGGGTACCCCAAGAGCCATCTCCCTACAGAGATGGTCAGCTATGGTCAAGTCAAAACAAGTTCACAACAAACCATATGCACTGAAGGTGCATCCTGGACAAGTTTGAATAACCCAATACGATGAGAGGACCATTTTCCTTATCTATAGGCAACTTTACACCCCCCATACCTGAACATTCTGGGGAGACTCAAAGACCAGAGGAAGGACTCCAGAGACCTAAGCACCCTCAGGCTGAACCATGCCTTACTCTGCAAGTAATGGCATTCAGTTTGGGCTGACTTGCCCTTGAGTGGCACAAACTCCTCCCTCTGAGATGTGTCCCGCTTGCCTCAGACAAACCAGGAGTAACATCCCCTTAGCCACAGTGACTAGTTCACATAATCCAGACCTAAGGTACTGGCAATCAGCACTTGGCATCCATTCCCTAACCAGGGTGCTATTCAGGACTGTTGCTGGGAATTCTGTCAGTGTTCTCTTGCCTTCTGAATGCTACCATGAGGGAGGAGCTTATGGGGGGAATGAGAAAAGAAATCTGGGGAAACCACACCTCAAGTCCCCCTGTCCACATGTATGCATGTGCACACACACACTCAGTGGAGGGAGCAGAGAAGCATATTTCTGGATTTTTAACTCCAGATTTTTCCAGAAAATCTACTGATGCTTTCTTTCCCCCCTCCCACCACGGAAGCAACCTGCAATTGATTTCTCTGCTATTCTAAGGTAAAAATGATTCTATATTTTAAATGCAAACATCTAGAATGGGTGGTTCAAGAATTCTGCAGTGAGAAATATAGGAATAATTCCTGAAAAAAGTCATATGGCAAATTCTGTTCTCTCTAATTTGCAAGATTGAGGAGAGAGTAACCGCAAATGTACTCACTATGTCACCTGCACAGGTAGGTTTTAGATCACTCCTCATGACAATGACAGACAAAAATTTAATACTCTGCTTACTACATGTCAGACACAGTTCTAAGCATTTTATCTGCTTTACTTCAAAGTGTTTTTAGGATTAAGTGAATTGTGCTGTTTTTATCTCATATACATCTGAGTAAACTGGCCAAGTTACCAGATCCATGCCTCAAAGCCACAGAAAATCAGTGGTTGGGCAGGGTTCTCACTCAATGTCTGGTCCCCATTGATAACTTCAATGCTAGCTCATCCTATCTCTATCAATGATGTCAATCAAACACATTTGTAGATGTGAATGTATGTAGAATTCAAAAATGTTCACAAAGGGGAGCTCATTGCTGCATAGTATTCCATCGTGTAGATGTACCACAGTTTTCTAATCCATTCATCTGTTGTTGAACACTTAGGCCGTTTCCAGATCTTAGCTATGGTGAATTGTGCTGCTATGAACATAGGGGTGCATATATCCTTTCTGATTGGTGTTTCTGGTTTCTTGGGATATATTCCTAGAAGTGGGATCACAGGGTGAAATGGGAGTTCCATTTTCAGTTTTTTGAGGAAACTCCATACTGTCTTCCATAGTGGCTGCACCAGTCTGCATTCCCACCAGCAGTGCACGAGGGTTCCTTTTTCTCCACATCCTCTCCAGCACTTGTCGTTTGTTGATTTGTTGATGATAGCCGGTCTGACAGGTGTGAGATGGTACCTCATTGTTGTTTTGATTTGCATCTCTTGGATGATTAGTGACTTTGAGCATGTTTTCATATGTCTCTTGGCTTTCTGAATGTCCTCTTTTGAAAGGTGTCTATTTAGGTCCTTTGCCCATTTTTTGATTGGATTGTTTATCTTCCTTTTGTTAAGTTGTATGAGTTCCCTATAAATTTTGGAGATTAGGCCCTTATCAGATTTGACATTGGCAAATATGTTTTCCCACACAGTGGGTTTTCTCGTTGTTTTGTTGATGGTTTCTTTTGCTGTGCAGAAGCTTTTTATTTTGATGTAGTCCCATTTGTTCATTTTCTCTTTAGTTTCAAGTGCCCTAGGAGCTGTATCAGTGAAGAAATTGCTTCGGCATATGTCTGAGATTTTGTTGCCTTTGGATTCTTCTAGAATTTTTATGGTTTTCTGTCGTACATTTAAGTCCTTTATCTATTTTGAGTTTATTTTTGTCTATGGTGTAAGTTGGTGGTCTAGTTTCATTTTCTTGCATATATCTGTCCAATTTTCCCAACACCATTTATTGAAGAGACTATCTTGACTCCATTGTATGTTCTTGCCTCCTTTGTCAAATATTAATTGAGCATATTGGTTCGGGCCAATTTCTGGGCTCTCTATACTATTCCATTGATCTATATGCCTGTTCTTGTGCCAGTACCAGGCAGTTTTGAGAACAGTGGCTTTGTAATACATCTTGATATCTCGTATTGAGATCCCACCTACTTTGTTCTTCTTCAGGATTGCTGCAGCTATTCGGGGTCTTTTTTTACTCCAGATGAATTTTTGGAGAGTTCGTTCTAGATCTGTGAAGTATGCTGTTGGTATTTTAATGGGAAGTGTGTTGAATTAATAGATTGCTTTGGGTAGTATGGACATTTTAATGATGTTGATTCTACCAATCCATGAACACGGTATGTTCTTCCATCTGTTTATGTCTTCCTCTATATCTTTTTTCAACGTCCTGTAGTTTTCTGAGTAGAGGTCTTTTACCTCTTTAGTTAAGTTTATTCCTAGGTAGTTTAATTTTTTTGGTGCGATGGTAAATGGGATTGTTTTTATAATCTCTCTTTCTGAAAGTTCACTATTGGTGTATAGAAATGCCTCAGATTTCTTGGGGTTAATTTTGTATCCTGCTACATTGCCAAATTCATGTATTAAGTCTAGTAGCTTTTTGATGGAGTCTCTAGGGTTTTGTATGTATAATATCATGTCGTCTGCAAATAAGGACAGTTTTACTTCCTCTTTTCCAATTTGGATGCCTTTTATTTCTTCTTCTTGCCTAATTGCAATGGCTAACACTTCCAGTACTATGTTGAACAGGAGTGGTGAGAGTGGGCATCCCTGTCTTGTTCCTGTTCTTAGGGGAAATGGTGTTAGTTTTTGTCCATTGAGTATGATGTTGGCTGTGGGCCTGTCATATATGGCTGAATAGAAACCCATTTGAACAACACCTGGTCATTCTTTGTATGTTAAGGCACATTTAGGAGAGAACCAACTATGCTGATCATCTGAAAAAAAAAAAAATTCATAAGTTGAAATCCTATTGCCCCAGCCAATGGGATTAGGAGCTGGAGCTTTGGGAGGGGATTAGGTCCTGGGAGTGGAGCCTTCATGATGAGATTTGTGCCCTTATATAGGAGGCCTGAGAGAGCTGCCTGCCACATTCCCTAAGTGAGAATACAAGAAGTCAGAAGTCTGCAATTGGAAGAGGGCCTGCACCAACCGACCATACAGCTAATAATTAAAAATATGGGCTTGAGGCGGGGCGTGAGGTTTCAAGATGGCGATTGCTGGATAGCTGACTGGGAGCCACGGTGAAGGCCCCTACGAAGGGAAAGAGGACGAGAATCCTCCCCTCCCGGTGCCTCGCAGTCCCAAAGCCCAGCAGAAGCGTTTGGACATTCTTATGTTGATCCTGGTAGCTTTTGTGGTTTGGTTTTTTTTTAATAAACAAGTGAACCATACAGATTGTCAACATGGGACGAAGATCCACACCATCTGCCGGAAGCCGGTCCATCCTTGCTGCTTGACACAGTCACTGCAGGGAAGAAACATCTGCACAGCATATGTTTCAAGGGACCTGACGTATATGGCATACTGTTCTTAATATGTTTGCTCACCTTCTTGGTGCTATTTTAACCAAGGTGCCCTCTCCGAGAAAGGTTGTTTCCATAGGTAGGGATTTTTTCCTGAAGTTAGGGAGGGAATAAAACCCCTTAACTAAATGCCAGGTGGGTAGTTAATCACTTTAACTACGAACAATCACCCTTAAGCTACATAATCTTTACTCCCTGGAATGGAGATAAGAAATGCCCTAACCTTTGGAATAGAAATTGATAGGATTAAAATCAACTGGTATAAATACAGATGTAACAAGACAATAAGACACAGAACCTGGCTGGAGATCCTGGCTAGAGATCCTGGCTAGGCTGCTGATCAACTGAATGCTGTCTCTGTGTCATTCCTTCTTCGCTGACTCTGTCCACACCTTTGGGGACTCCTGGATCTGTTGGGGTTGGACCTCAACAAATCGGGAGTCTCAAGCTCCCGACTGCTCTGAACTCCAGTTCCGGGCTAGTCTCTGGGGACCCAGACTCATACAGGTAGAAACTGGGCTGACTGGCAGCAAGTGGAACTTGAGGGTGGCTTTCTCTCAGAGGTGCTGCTGAGTATTGAGTTATTCTGCAAGAGAAAGAACACCAGTGCATCACGGACCACTACAAAGAGTACTCGCAAATGCAGCAGCAGAATAGGCAGAAAGTGGAAGCCAGCAAAGTGCAGAGTTTATCAAGAAAGCTGCCAAGGGTGGTTGCCGCAGACATTGCCGCTGCTATGCAGAGGGAGGAGAAGCAGCTTGAAGCGTCATTAAATGCACTGCTGAGTCAAGTGGCTGATCTGAAGAATTCACTGGGGAGTTTCATTTACAAATTAGAGAACGAGTATGACCGGTTGACCTGGCCCTCTGTCCTGGACAGCTTTGCCTCGCTCTCTGGACAGTTGAACACTCTGAACAAGGTCTTGAAGCATGAAAAGACACCACTGTTCCGTAACCAGGTTATCATCCCTCTGGTGTTGTCCCCAGACCGTGATGAAGATCTTATGCGGCAGACAAAAGGACGGGTACCTGTTTTCAGCCATGAGGTAGTCCCTGACCATCTGAGAACCAAGCCTGACCCTGAGGTTGAAGAGCAAGAGAAGCAACTGACAACAGATGCTGCCCGCATTGGTACTGATGTAGCTCAGGAGCAGATCCAGAGTTTAAATAAAATGTGCTCAAACCTTTTGGAGAAAATCAGCAAAGAGGAACGAGAATCAGAGAGTGGAGGTCTCCGGCCAAACAAGCTGACCTTTAACCCTGCAGACACCAATGCCTTGGTGGCAGCTGTTGCCTTTGGAAAAGGGCTAATTGGAGACCTGCAGGCAGCAGTGGATCTGGCCAGCCAGGCCAGCCAGGAACTGGAACAATCCTTGCAGGAGCCTCAGGATCACAGCAGGTGCATATGACAGGTGCTCCAAGCCAGCAGCAATCAATTCTCAGTGGGGTACAAATGGCCCAAGCAGGTCAACCAGGGAAAATGCCAAGTGGAATAAAAACCAACATCAAGTCAGCTTCAATGCATCCCTACCAGCGGTGAGTGTGGCCAGCGACCTCAACTCCCAGATGTTCTTTGTAGAGCTAGGCAGTGAAATTGCCTTTTGCCCAAACTGACCTAGATGGGTACAAGAAAAGAACATGGGCTTTCAGCAACAGACAAAAAAAAAAAAAAAAAGCCGTGGAGTTCAATAGCAGCCAGAACCGGGAGCGCATGGAGGAGAGGAGGGCACACTTCGACTTACAGACACACGTCATCCAGGTGCCTCAAGGGAAGTACAAGGTGTTACCAACAGAGCAGATCAAGGTCAGCTCCTACCCGGTGGCCCTCATCCCCGGACAGTTCCAGGAATATTACAAAAGGTACTCGCCAGATGAGCTGTGCTACTTGCCATTGAACACGACTCTTTAGGAGCCACCGCTGGATCCGGAGCTGCCCGCGCTCGACAGCGAGGGCGACTCGGACGATGCTGAGGACAGGCGTGGGGACGAGAAGAAGAGGAACAAGGGCACTTCTCCAAAGGTCATTCCCAATGCTCTATGTGGAATTTGTCTGAAGGGTAAGGGGTCCAATAAGAAAGGGAAGGCTGAACATCTTATACACTGCTCCCAGTGTGAGAACAGCGGCCATCCTTCTTGCCTGGATATGACCATGGAGCTTGTTTCTATGATTAAGACCTACCCATGGCAGTGCATGGAATGTAAAACTTGCACTGTGTGTGGACAGCCCTACCATGAAGAGGAAATGATGTTCTGTGATGTGTGTGACAGAGGCTACCACATGTTCTGTGTGGGCCTCAGTGCTATCCCATCAGGTCGCTGGATTTGTGACTGTTGTCAGCGAGCTCCCCCAACACCCAGGAAAGTGGGCAGAAGGGGGAAAAACAGCAAAGAGGGATAAAATAGTTTCTCAACCCTAATACTGTAATATGCATTTAAGTGAATTATTTGGTGCCAACTTATTTCCAATTCTCATTTTTATGCCAATAAAAGATTTTTGAAATGAAAAGTAAAAAGAAGTTCTCCCACTGATTCTCACAGCTGATTCCCACAGCCAATTGGCCTGGAGGTCAATTCCTCCCAGTGATACCTACAACAGTCAAGGCTTAACTACAAGACTGTGCACAAAGCCCACAAAGGGGTGCACCAAGAGTGTCCACCTCAGGTAATTGGGGAGGCTGAGCCACTGGGCCCTATAGGACACCTAGCACAGAAAGCCACTCTGTCAACACAGGGAAGCATAAAAAATGCGGAGACAAGGAAATAGGTCACAAATGACAGAAATGGAGGAAAGCAAACTTGATATAGAGTTCAAAACCACACTTTTAAAGTTTTTCAAGAATTTTCTAGAAACCACCAATAAATTTGGTAAGACCCTCAAAAAGTCTGGTGAGACCACCGATAAATGTAGTGAGACCCTCAAGTAATCTAGTGAGATCCTTGAGGTTATGAAAAAGGACCAACTAGAAATTAAGCATACACTGACTGAAATAAAGGATATTATGAGAGTTCCAACAGCAGACTAGAGGATTGCAAGAATCAAGTCAAATATTTGAAATACGAAGAAGCAAAAAACACCCAACCGGAAAAACAAAAAGAAAAGAGAATCTAAAAATATGAAGATAGTGTAAGGAGCCTCTGGGACAACTTCAAGCATACCAACATCTGAATTATGGGGGTGCCAGAAGAAGAGGGAGAGCAAGATATTGAAAATCTATTTGAAGAAATAATGACAGGCCAAAGCCGGTTTGGCTCAGCGGATAGAGCGTCGGCCTGCGGACTGAAGGGTCCCAGGTTCGATTCCGGTCAAGGGCATGTACCTGGGTTGCGGGCACTTCCCCAGTGGGGGATGTGCAGGAGGCAGCTGATCGATGTTTCTCTCTCATCGATGTTTCTGGCTCTCTATCTCTCTCCCTTCCTCTCTGTAAAAAATCAATAAAATATATTTAAAAAAAAGAAAAGAAATAATGACAGAAAACTTCCCCTACCTGGTGAAAGAAATAGACTTACAAGTCCAAGAAGCGCAGAGAACCCCAAACAAAAGGAATCCAAAGAGGACCACACCAATTACACATCATAATTACACATCATAATTAAAATGCCAAGAGCAAAAGGCAAAGAGAAAATCTTAAAAGCAGCAAGAGAAAAAAAGTCAGTTACCTACAAGGGAGTACCCATACGACTGTCAGCAGATTTCTCAACAGAAACTATGCAGTCCAGAAGGGAGTGGAAAGAAATATTCAAAGTGATGAATAGCAAGAACCTACAACCAAGATTACTTTACCCAGCAAAACGATCATTCAGAATTGAAGGTCAGATAAAGAGCTTCACAGATAAGAAAAAGCTATAGGAGTTCATCACCACCAAACCAGTATTATATGAAATGCTGAAAGGAATCCTTTAAGAAGAGGAAGAAGAAGAAAAAGATAAAGATACAAATTATGAACAACAAATACACATCTATCAACAAGTGAATATAAAAATCAAGTGAATAAATAATCTGATGAACAGAATAAACTGGTGAATATAATAGAATTGGGCAGAGAAAGGGAGTGGACTGACTATTCTTGAGGGGGAAAGGGGTGTGGGGGTTGCGGGAAGAGACTGGACAAAAATCATACACCTATGGATGAGGACATTGAGGGGGGGATAAGGGCAGAGGGTGGGGTGGGAACCGGGTGGAGGGGAGCTATGGGGGGAAAAAAGAGAACAACTGTAATAATCTGAACAATAAAGATTTAATTTTAAAAAAAGCAAGACATGTGGGAAGAAAATGTACAATTCTTTAATTAAAATTATTTCCCACTGACCTAAACTACGAGTGTTTCATGAAATAAATGTTCTACCCCAAGATCCTCTGAGTTCCTGATAATGTATAAACATGTTCTCTTTTTTATGATCAGAAAAGTACCTCGGGTTTAAAAGTACAGAATGAGAATCTTATGGAAAATGAGATTAAACTAAGTTTTAAAGTTAAGGGATAATGAAAAGAATTATTTTTCCCTCCGAACTACCTTGTTGACTTTAAAAAAACTGAGAGGTGTTATTTATTGCTAAGAACATTTTTAGTCTTATTCTCAAAGATTACACTTCCCCCAGAGCTTTGTGACCTGATTGAATGGCAAACCTTTTGAAACATTTTCAAAATTATTAAAAAATCAGAAAAGGTTACTTTCTTTTTTGAACGTGTTGAGTTTATTAAGCTTTTCTTTATAAAAGCACATACAATGAATAAGAATGCTTAATGATGTTAATTTGCATTGATAATATTTTCAAAGTGCTTTAATCACTAACTCATCTACCCTGTAATTCTGGGAAATGACTTTAAACGATATTTTCCCCTTTTTAGAAATGAGAGTATCAAAGCTGAAACGCTCATGTGATTAATCCAGTGGCCCAAATAGATAGATAGTGTATTTCATAGGCAGATACACACATGCCTGCACACACGCACACACACATACACACACACACACATAATGAAACAATGTATGCATTGCATTCAGGCTAGGCACACCTATTACTTTCCATTATATCTTAGATCCCTTTCATGTGTACCTATAACATAAAAAATAATATAAGATTTATTGAATAATGTATGAAAGAGGAAGAAGTCATTGAATATAATAAATTGTTAATATTGTAAAACTCAAAAAAAAAATATGGGCTTGTGATCCAACACAGGAGGCAGGAAGTGCTCTAGCTCGTGTCGACTCTCTGAGTGCGCAGAGGCGAACGGGGAACCAGTATTATGGCGGAACAGGATGTGCAAAATGAGCTTCTGGATTATGAGGAAGATGAAGAGCCCCAGGCTCCTACAGAGAGCACCCCAGTACCCCCCAAGAAAGATGTCAAGGGGTCCTACGTTTCCAACCACAGCTCTGGCTTCCAGGACTTTCTACTGAAGCCTGAGCTCCTGAGGGCCATAGTGGATGTGGCTTTGAGCATCCATCTGAGGTTCAGCACCAGTGTACTCCCCAAGCCATCCTGGGCATGGATGTCCTGTGCCAGGCCCAGTCTGGAATGGGCAAGACTGCAGTCTTCGTGCTGGCCACCCTACAGCAGATTGAGCCCGTCAATGGACAGGTGACCGTCCTGGTCATGTGCCACACTCGGGAGCTGGCCTTTCAGATCAGGAAGAAGTATGAGCGCTTCTCCAAGTACATGCCCAGTGTCAAGGTGTCCCTGTTCTTCAGGGGTCTTTTCATCAAGAGGGACAAAGAGGTGCTGAAGAAGGACTGTCCCCACGTCATGGTGGGGACTCCAGGTCGCATCTCGGCACTCGTGCAGAACAGGAGCCTCAACCTGAGAAACGTGAAGCACTTCGTGCTGGATGAGTGTGACAAGATGCTGGAGCAGCTGGACATGCGGCGGGACGTACTGGAGATCTTTCGCCTGACGCCACGCGAGAAGCAGTGCATGGTGTTCAGTGCCACGCTGAGCAAGGAGATCCGGCCCGTCTGCAGGAAGTTCATGCGAGATCCCATGGAGGTGTTGGTGGACGACGAGACCAAGCTCACGCTGCATGGGCTGCAGCAGTACTATGTCAAGCTCAAAGACAGCGACAAGAACCGTAAGCTCTTCGACCTCCTGAACGGACTAGACTTTAACCAGGTGGTGATCTTCGTGAGGTCGGTGCAGCGCTGCATGGCCCTGGCCCAGCTACTCATGGAACAGAACTTCCCAGCCATCGCCATCCATGGGGCCATGGCCCAGGAGGAGCGCCTATCACGCTATCAGCAGTTCAAGGACTTTCAGCGGCGGATCCTGGTGGCCACCAATCTGTTTGGCCGAGGGATGGACATTGAGTCAACATCGTCTTCAATTATGACACGCCTGGGGACTCGGACACCTACCTCCACCGGGTGGCCCGTGCCGGTCGCTTTGGCACCAAAGGCCTGGCTATCACTTTTGTGTCCCATGAGAATAATGCCAAAATCCTCATTGAGGTTCAGGGTAGGTTTGAAGTCGATGTGGCGGAGCTTCCTGGAGAAAGGGACATCTCCACATACATTGAGCAGAGCCGGTAACCACACACCTGACATTCCGGGGCCACCATTCTTCCCACGTGCTGCTTCAAGTCCTCTTTCTAGGCGACAGTGGGGCTTTCTTTTTCTGTTCAAACACTGTACATTTGTGTAACAATAAATTTGTATTATGGAAAAATAGGTAAAAATATGGGCTTGTTAAGGCACGTTTAAATGCTTCTTAGAACAAAGGTAAGGCACCAATTTATTTGAGGACAACCATTCAAGTTTTTGATAAGCTAGGAAGTCTCCTTGTTTGCAGTGGCAGAGAGCAGTTGATTCTCCTTAATAAACAATATTTTTATTGATTTTCAGAGAGAAGAAGGGAGAGGGAGAAGAGAGAAACACTGATCAACTGCCATCTGCATGCTCCGTACTGGGGATCGAGCCTGCCACCCAGGCATGTGCCCTGACCCAGAATTGAACCGGCATCCTTTCAGTGCATGGGACAACACTCAACCAACTGAGCCACACTGGCCAGGGACAAGAGGTAGTGTCTATGCTCTTCTTTTAGAAAGTAGAGCTGATGGCTATAATGGGCAGGGCTGCCCCTGAGGTGGGGGTGAAGGTGCGGTTTGAAAGTAGGTCCCAGTCACCCTCCTAAATTTAACATTGAGCCAATCCAGTATCTCTCCAGTCACCTGAGACCTTCTAGCCAGAGACTTAAGAAGCACTTTCTAGTATTAGGGCAATAAATAGGTCAAAAACAGATACCTAAATAAAATGTGAGCTGCTTCCATGAAAAAATGGATATTTCTCAAACTTCTAAAGTACATCTTCCTGCCCAGACAGGGAAATGGATCAGGTGATTTTCTAGGTTCTCTGCTCTAATGTTTCATGATACTGATTTGTTGTATCCAGGTTCTTTAGGGTCAGGGAGAGGGTAGCATTCAAGCCCATTGGGCAGCCCTATGCAATTTTATCTTGTTTTTACAAATCAAGACAGTTTAAGACAGCCCGAGTCTCACTTTACTCAGCTCAGAAACCGAGTCTGAAGGCGGAGCAGCCTCCTGGAGCTTCCTCGCTATCTGTAATCAACATGTGCACCTTGCAACCCGGGCAGCCCCTTTAGTCTATGCTGTAGGACCTGAGCCTTGCCGGGCCCGAGTTTATGATCAGCAGTGTCTACTGTATACAGTGGTTGAAAATGGATCCTGCAGATGTGGGACAGCTGTTTGTACTTAGCAGTTAAGTGTCCCTGTGATGCTGGCGGCCTCTGAGAAAAGCATTGTTCTTTGCAAGGCATCCATCTCGCAGAGGCTTCCTAAATCAGGCCCAGATGTCTACATCCAACTCGCATTTCTCCATGAAGACACTTCTTTCTGGAGCGGTAGCCTTTTCACTAAGGTACACGCAGTGGAGTGTGCAAGTCAGCATGCCTGACTCTGAAGGGAAGGATCCGAGTAACAGGATCTGAGTGTTAGAACTGGAGAGACATCCCCATCAACTAAGCCAATCCTCACACACCTATAGGATGACAGCATGCCCATTTCACAGATATGAAAGAAGCTAACAGCAGACAATAGCACTGGTTTTAGAACTCCAAAGCCATTAACCAGAGACTTCTAGTTAGCCTCAAATATCAGCTCCTGCGTTTTCCCAGTAATGAGACTTCCCATTTTTAGTTGGGTAGACCTTACGGCCCAGAACAAGACCCATTTTTCTTGAAGCTAGGTTTGGCTATGTCAGTAAATGTCCAGCAAAATGGGATATAGGTAGAATCAGTGAGTTTGGGTTCCAGGCAGTGTTCTTAGAGTAAGGAGGTCCTTTTGCTTTCTTCCCGGCTGGCATCCAGATGATGGCTGGAGCTCCAGCAGCCATCTAGAAGCATGAGGCAACTTTGGGAATGTGTGCCTCGAACAACAGACTGACGGACCTGAGTCCTTGCATCATAGAACATCATGCCAACCCTACATAAATCACCTCCAGATTCTAATAGAACAACCATTTGGATAAGCCACTATTCTCTTAGGTTTAGCAATTGTCATTAGGAAAACCTAATACAGCCTCATCCTCAAACGCACTGACAAAAACAAGAGGGCCTGAGCAGTGGAAGTCCTCAGTGTCTTTGATGATCACCTTTTACCAATGCTGGGTGGAGAGGTGTCAAACAGGTGTTCAAGGATGAGATCTTAGCACCAGTTCTGGACACACAGGATTTGAAGGAGAAATAAATTTAGCTGATAAATTATCATGTTTTGGTATGACTTGGCTGATCTCTATCTAGTCAAATAAAAAAGAGCAGACTCAAAACCCCTGAGTTATTGTTGAAAGTATTATATATGTCCCTTCTTTTCCCCCATTGGTCCCCTCTAGCCCATCCCATCCCTCCATCCCAGGCCCTCACTGACCCATTATCTGTACCCATGAGCCATGCATATATGCATACAAGGTCCTTGGTTGATTACCTCCCATCCTCCCCCGCCTTCCTTTCGAGACTCTGCACTCTGTTCCATGCTTCCATGTCTCTGGATTCATTCCATTCGTCAGTTTATTTTGTTACTTAGGTTCCACATATGAATGAGATCATGTGATACTTGTCTTTCTCTGACTGACTTATTTCACTTAGCAAAATACTCTCCAGGCTTCTTGATGCTGTCTCAAAGGGTAAGAGATTCTTCTTTTTTACTGCTGCATAGCATTCCATGGTATAAATGTACCATAGCTTTTTTTATTCACTCATCTACTGATGGGCACTTGGGCTGTTTCCAGATCTTAGCTATTGTAAATTGTGTGGCTATGAACATAGGGGTGCACACATTCTTTCTGCTTGATATTTTGTTTTGTTTTTTATGATATATTCCTAGAAGTGGGATCACTGGGTCAAATGGCAGTTCCATATTTAATTTGAGGAAATTCCATACTGTTTACCATAATGGCTGTACCAGTCTACATTCCCACCAGCACTTGTCATTTGTTGATTTGTTGATGGTAGCCATTCTGATAGGTGGGAGGTGATATCTCATTGTCATTTTAATTTGCATCTCTCTGATGATCAGTGACTTTGAGTGTATTTTCATATGTCTCTAGGCCATCTGTATGTCCACTTTGGAGAAGTGTCTGTTTAGGTCTTTTGCCCATTTTTTAACTAGATTATTTGTCTTCCTTCTGTTAAGTTGTATACGTTCCTTATATATTTTGGATATTAACCCTTTATCATATGTATCATTGCCAAATATGTTTTCCCATACAGTGGGCTCCCTTTTCATTTTGCCGTGCAGAAGCTTTTGATTTTGATGTAGTCCCATTTGTTTATTTTTCCTTTGTTTCCTTTGCCCTAGGACAGTGGTTGGCAAACTCATTAGTCAACGGAGCCAAATATCAACAGTACAACGATTGAAATTTCTTTTGAGAGCCAAATTTTTTAAACTTAAACTATATAGGTAGGTACATTGTTATTAACTTAATTAGGGTACTCCTAAGGCTTAGGAAGAGCCACACTCAAGGGATCAAAGAGTCGCATGTGGCTCACAAGCCACAGTTTGCCGACCACAGCCCTAGGAGAAGTATTCATAAACATATTGCTACGAGATATGTCTGAGATTTTGCTGCCTATGGTTTCTTCTAGGAATTTTATGGTTTCATGACTTACATTTAAGTCTTCTATCCCTTATTCTTGTGTATAGTGTAAGATGGTGGTCTAGTTTCATTTTTTTTTTTTGCATGTATCTGTTCAATTTTCCCAACACCATTTATTTATTTATTTATTTATTTTTTTAATATTTTTTTATTGATTAAGATATTACATATGTGTACCCTCTACCCCCCCCCCACTCATCCCCTCACCCCCCCCCCCCCCCGTTGTCCGTGTCCATTGGTTAGGCCTATATGCTTGCATATAAGTCCTTTGGTTGATCCTTCCCCCTTGCCCCCACCCTCCCCTACCTTCCCTCCAAGGCCCGACAGTCCAATCAAAGCCTCTCTGTCTCTGGATCAGTCCTTGTTCATCAGTTTATGTTGTTCATTATATTCCACAAATAAGTGAGATCTTGTGGTATTTATCCACTCTCCAGTTCCATCGATGCTGTGGCAAATGGTAAGAGTTCCTTTTTCTTCTTCCTCTTCTTAAAGAATACCTTTCAGCATTTCATATAATGCTGGTTTGGTGGTGATGAACTCCTTTAGCTTTTTCTTATCCGTGAAGCTCTTTATCTGACCTTCCATTCTGAATGATAGCTTTGCTGGATAAAGTAATCTTGGTTGCAGGTTCTTGCTATTCATCTCTTTGAATATTTCTTGCCACTCTCTTCTGGCCTGCATGGTTTCTGTTGAGAAATCAGCTGACAGTCGGATGGGTACTCCCTTGTAGGTAACTGACTGTCTTTCTCTTGCTGCTTTTAAGATTCTCTCTTTATCTTTTGCTCTTGGCATTTTAATTATGATGTGTCTTGGTGTGGTCCTCTTTGGATTCCTTTTGTTTGGGGTTCTCTGCGCTTCCTGGACTTGTAAGTCCATTTCTTTCACCAGGTGGGGGAAGTTTTCTGTCATTATTTCTTCAAAAAGGTTTTCAATATCTTGCCCTCTCTCTCCTTCTGGTACCCCTATAATTCTGACGTTGGTACGCTTGAGGTTCCTTACACTATCTTCATATTTTTTGAATCTCTTTTCTTTTTTCTTTTTCGGTTGGGTATTTTTTGTTTCTTTGTATTTCAAATCTTTGACTTGATTCTTGGGATCCTCTTGTCTGCTGTTGGATCTCTGTAAATTATTCTTTATTTCTTTATTCTTTATTTGTATGCTTAATTTCTAGTTGGTCCTTTTTCATGTCCTCCATGGTCTCACTATACTCCTTGAGGGATTCATTAAATTTATCGGCGGTTTCCATAAAATTCTTGACAAACCTTATAAACGTGGCCTTGAACTCTATATCCAGTCGTCTGCCCTCCTCCGTTTCTACCAATTGTGACCTGTTTCTTTGTCTCCACATTTTGGCTGCTTCCCTGTGTTGATAGAGTGGCCCTGCGCGCCAGGTGTCCTGTAGGGCCCAGTGGCTCAGCCTCCCCAGTTACCTGGGGTGGACACTCTTGGTGCCTTGGTTGTTGTAGGATCACTGGGAGGAATTGACCTCCAGGCCAATTGGCTGTGGGAAGCAGCTGTGTCTGAAGTGGGAGAATGGTCCCCCTCTGATCACTGGGTACAGTGGCTCCTGGATCTAAGGAGGTGCTAATTCAGCCCCTGCCTGAGGCCACACAGCCGGAGCCGCCACGAAGAGGCTCAGCTGTGAAGCAATGCAAGCTGCTGCGGGGCCTTGGGCCTTCTGTTGGAAGTTCCGGGTCTGCTTGGCTGGGCTGTAGTTAGGTACATTCACATGCAAAAGCCTCTGCCGCAGCCTGGGTGGGGCGGGGTCTCAGGGAGTCAAAAGGGTGGAGAAAGAAGCTATGGCTGATTCTCCGCGCCCGGAGTCGTGCGTCTCAGTGTCCCGGTAACGGCTGCAAGCACCTCTGAGGGAAATCCGCCCTCAAGTTCGCCCGCTGCCGCCTGACAGAGCAGCCTCTCCCCGTATGAGTCCTGGGTCCCCAGAGACTTCCCAGAACCGGAGTTCAGAGCAGTCGGGAGCTTGTGATTCAAAAAGACAGCCGCGTCCTCAGGTGCCACCCCCTTTCCGCGTGCGCGAGCCGCTGCCGTACCTCTGCACTCAGCCTCCGCAGCTCCTCTGGCTCTCAGCGTGCTTTTCTTTTCTTCTAGTTGTAGAAATTACACTCAGCCAGCCTTCCTGTTGTTCTGGACGATGTTTGCTCCGTCCTTTGGGATATTTCTCAATTGTTGTGGGAGGCGACTATTTCCCGGTGTTTATCTATGCCGCCATCTTAGTTTCTCTCCCAACACCATTTATTGAAGAGACTGTTTTGACTCCATTGTATGCTCTTGCCTCGTCAAATATTAATTGCGCGTAATGGCTTGAATTAATTTCAGGGGTCTCTGTTCTGTTCCATTAATCTATATGCCTGTACTTGTGTCAGTACCAGGTTGTTTTAATTATGGTGGCTTTGTAGTATAACTTGAAATCTGGTATTGTGATTCCTCCACCTTTGTTCTTCTTTCTCAAGATTGCTGCAATATTCAGGGTCCTTTTTGGTTCCATATAAACTTTTGGAGTATTTGTTCTAGATCTGTGAAATATGCTATTGGTATTTTTTTTATATTTTATTGATTTTTTTTACAGAGAGGAAGGGACAGGGATAGAGAGTTAGAAACATCGATGAGAGAGAAACATCTATCAGCTGCCTCCTGCACACCCCCTACTGGGGATGTGCCCACAACCAAGGTACATGCCCTTGACCAGAATCGAACCTGGGACCTTTCAGTCTGCAGGCTGATGCTCTATCCCAGGGGTGGGCAAACTTTTTGACTCGAGGGCCACAATGGGTTCTTAAACTGGACCGGAGGGCCGGAACAAAAGCATGGATGGAGTGTTTGTGTGAACTAATATAAATTCAAAGTAAACATCATTACATAAAAGGGTACAGTCTTTTTTTTTATTCATTTCAAATGGGCCGGATCCGGCCCGTGGGCCGTAGTTTGCCCACGGCTGCTATCCACTGAGCCAAACTGATTAGGGCTACTGTTGGTATTTTAATAGGGATTGCATTGAGTCTGTAGATTGCCTTGGATAGTATGGACATTTTAATATTGTTGATTCTACCAATCCATAAACATGGTATATTCTTCCACTTGTTTATACCTTCTTCTTTTGTTTTTCAACATCCTGTAGTTTTCCAAATACAGGTCTTTTGCCTCCTCGGTTAAATTTATTCTTAAGTATTTTAATTTTTTTTTTGTTGCAATGGTAAATGGGATTGCTTGTTTAGTTTCTCTTCCTGAGAATTCATTATTGGTGTATAAAAAAAGCCATTAATTTTTGGGTGTTGGTTTTGTATCTTGCTCCATTGCCAAATCCACTTATTAAATCTAATAGTTTTTTTTGTGAAGTCTTTAGAGTTTTCTATGTATAATATGTCATGTGCGAATAATGACAATTTTACTTCCTCCTTTCCAATTTGGATGCCTTTTATTTCTTCTTGTCTCATTGCTGTGGCTTGGACTTCCAGTACTATGTTGAATAAGAGTGGTGAAAGTGGACATCCTATCTTGTTCCTGTTCTTAGGGGAAATGGTTTTAGTTTTTGCCCATTGAGTATGGTTTACTGTAGGTTTGTCATATATAGCCTTTATCATGTTAAGATATGCTCCCTCTATTCCCACATTGATGAGAGGTTGTTTTGTTTTTTTAATCGAAAATGAATTCCCCTGAGTTTTTATATATGTATTTATTTATTTTTATTTTTTTGGTGCCAAAACCAGGGAACAAATTTATATCTTCTTTTAGAAGATGGTTGAGTCTTGGCAGTCCTCTCTAGACTTCCAAAAGCCCTGTGAGGTTGGTTTTCCAGCCAGATGAGTCTGAGGCTCAGAGAGAGCTATCACCTTGCCTAAAACCACCCAGCTCATGGCAGAGTTGGATTTCAACAACCAACTTTAATATTTTTTTAAAATATATTTTATTGACTTTTTACAGAGAGGGAGGGAGAGGGATAGAGAGTTAGAAACATCGATCAGCTGCCTCCTGCACACCTCCTACTGGGGATGTGCCTGCAACCAAGCTACATGACCTTGACCGGAATCAAACCTGGGAACTTTCAGTCTGCAGGCTGATGCTCTATCCACTGAACCAAACTGGTTAGGGCTCAACAACCAACTTTAACTCCTACGCTATGTTTTTAGCCACGTCACAGTATGTACCTAATTCAATCCCAGCCCAGTTACCGACGAAGTCCTCTGGTCTCTGGTGGTATGTTTCTCCTTCTACACATCTGAGTCCTACATGAGGCCAACAGTTGGGCTGTATTGTTTCTGCAACCCTTTGTCAAGAAGTCAAGGAATTGGATACAAAATGGAAGGATTTTATAGGAAGAAGGGTGGGACAAGGGAGCTATTAGAGAAGAAAAGGATTTTTCTTAGGGGATGAAAAGGAGAAGGATTTTAATTATGGAGATTGCCTCCTCTTTCTATAGGGGATGGAGAGGGTCCATTTGACATTACCTTACTGGTGTTTGGCAAATAAATTCCAGCCTGGTTGATTAAGACAATGTTTCTGATAGAGAATGAAATTGCAATTAGATCAGATATTAAGTCTAGGGTTGATATCACGGGCACCTAGCATAAGTGACACCATTTTGCACCTGAGGGTTTTGTTGTTGTTTTTAATAGAAGAGAGGGATCAACCCTAAGAGGGGATTAAAAAGTCTTTAGAGTCCCTAGAATTAGGGCTATGGTGGTGCTGGCGTAGGGGGCTGGGCCTGAACTTGTCCACTGGAAAAAGTCCCAGCTTCCAATGTTCTTGCCCTTCAGCCCAAGTGCCTACTTAGATTAGTCCCTGACAGACCTCAGGGGGAAATTACAAGTAAGTGTTCAATTTCTCCTTCCGCAGCGGCTCAGGGCTGGGAAATTGTTTCTCCCCTGCAGCCTTTCCACACCGACAGCTGTGGCTCCTCTCACTGTCAGTGTGTTGCCAACAGGTTGGAAATGAATGCATTTCCTGCTGATGGCTGTCAGGGAGAACACACACCGTACGCTCAAGCGCCCTTCTTTCATAGGGCTCCAGCAGGCTCAGAGCTGGCACTAGGCATTGTCTGCTATCTGCCTGTCTAGGGTTTCTGATGACAATATAAGGGAGAATGAGGAGGATGGAAAATAGAGGGGAATTCTGGTTGACCTCTGCTGAGCCCTCCTCTGCCTCATAAGCCATGGCAGGAAGTGCTGGGACCCTGGAGGGAGGGTGGGTGGAGGGTGGGATAGAGGCTAGGACCACCTGGTTTGCAGTTATCCCTTTGCCCTGGGGGTGTGTGGAGAACTGAGATAATGGCACACTTCTTGGCTGTGACATCCTACCCTGTCCAAGTTTGCTTCTGTTTCCTCTATTCCTCCTTCTACTCCTGCAAGGAGTAGGAGACAGTTCATCCCCAAGTTTATTCCTTGAACCAATGGTACTTCCAAAGGCTTAAGCAATATGAAGTGAAGTGACCCAGTCAACCTCTACTGGGTCCAAACAATGTGTCTCTCCTATCACATGCTTCTTTCATTCCCCTGCTTCAAATCCTACACTCGGCAAGTTGGTTCAGACACAACTTGTTCCAGGAAGCCTTTGTCGGCATCCTGCCACTGGGTTTCAGGGACCTCTTCTCAGAGCTCCCTGACAGTGTGCTCTTGACCCCCAAAGCATTCACTGAACTATAATACATTCATCTGGTTCCCCAGCAGAATGAACTTGGTGCTGGTGAGATCACAGTGGCTGCTTAGTAGCTTAAATGAGTCCTGACATATCAGGAACTGTGTGAAGGCCCTGTGGGGGTTCAGAGATAGTCACCCCAAGATGTACATGTGATTGCCAAGTGTCTGAAATTGGCCACAGTCTACCAAACACTATTATCCACCTGAACCTGAAAGAGCCCTTCACTCTCATGCTGTTTACCTGGTTCCAGTGAGGGTCTGCAACTGGCTATCAGCTCTGCTCTGGGTCTAAACATTCTGTGTTCATTTGCCATCTCATGATTGCAGGCATTTAAGGGATTAGGACTCTCACCTTTAGACCTTCTCACACCCTCCTAGGTGTGTCCTAATCACCATGGCAGGCCCTGGCTGTCATGCCTCATTACTTAAATATATTATCATGGCCTGGCCTTGGCCAGTATGGTAAGATTAAAGCAATAAAACTATGGACAAATGGCCAGCATTAGGACTGTTCTTACCCAGGACTGCTGTAGGTAATGGCACACAGCTGCAGGGCCAGGCACTTGGCCTCCCACCCCCACTTCCTCTCTGCATAGCTCCTGCCCCAGTTAGGGGCTTCTGCCCTCCATCAGCAAGGCTTTGGATTGGTCCAGCTCTGAGAGCTTTCAGCAACTAAGCTCCAAGATGGAGACCTGCTGCCTAGCAACATGCAAACTTGTGCTTCGGAAACTCCCAAAGGTCTTTGGGAGGGCTTACCTACTTTTATTACGATAGCTACCACTTGTCCAGGCAGCATACTAATTTCTTACCTTCATACTTGTTCATTACTAACAGCTCTGCAAGGAATATATTAACTCTACTTTTTATTTTAATTTCTTTTAGTCCTACTTTCTAAAGCTGGGCAAGGGGAAAGTGAGGCATGGCTGAAAGGCCATGACATTCACCCCGCATCACATAGCTAATAAAGGTAGAGCTAAGATTTAAACTCTGGTTTGACTATGTAGCCCATGCTCTCAGCTATCTGCCAGTCTAGGATTTCTGATGATAATATAAGGGGGATTGAGGAGGAGGAAAATAGAGTGGAAGTCTGGTTGACCTCTGCTGAGCCCCACTCTGCCTCATAAGCCATGGCAATTACTCCAGTCACTCCCCATTCTTAATTGGCTCCTCAATAATGCACTGATATGACAGTTCATGCATTCTTGCATCAGGTGACTTCTTGGTTGAACTTTTGACAACTGCCAATCTACTGTGTCATTTTAGGCATGAACTCCAGTGTTCGTGATGTTTAATATAGTCAGTTACTATGCAAGGAATAGCTATGGTGGCTCTTTTTAATTTTGTGGGATATTGGTACTTGGTAGAATAGTTTAGGAAAGGCATGACTTTTTCTGACAAAAGCTGCCGTCGATTATACTCAATGATAAAGCCCTAGTGTGATCAGGGTAGCCAACCATCCCAGTCTGCCCAAGATGCGGACTGTTTGAAGTAAATCTGGGAGAGTCCCAGCAGGGATGACTGGTCGTCACTCTATGTGAGAGAAGGGGAAAAGGAGTCTGGGCACAGAGAGAAGAAAGAATACTTCGAGCATAGCCATTTTCTGATGGCCTGGTCCATTTTTAGACTTAAACTTCTTCATAGGTCAGAAGATAGGTAACCTTCTTACCTAAAACACTCCCCTCTCTGGCCAACAAATGGACAACCTAGAAGAACTGGATAAGTTTCTAGAAACATACAATATTACAAGACTGAATCATGAAGTAGAAAATTTTAACAGACCAATTACTAGTAAGAAGATTTAATCAGTAACTTAAAAACTCCCTAACAAACAGGAATTCAGGATCAGACAATGTCACTGGTGAATTTTACCAAACATTCATAGAATCAATATCAGTCTGTCTCAAACTCTTTCAAGAGTCTGAAGAGGGAACATAGATGCAAAAAAAAAAAAAATCTTCAAAGTATTAGCAAACCAAACTCAACAATACATTAAAAAGATCATACACCATGATCAAGTGATTTATTCCAGGGATACAAGGATGGTTCAACATCCACAATCAGTCAAAGTGATATACCACATTAACAAAATGAAGGATTAAAAAAAAACAATCTTAGGGATAGATGCAGAAAATAGAGTATTTTGCCAAATGCTTTATGATAAAAAAAATCTCAAAATGGGTATAGAGGTAACTCAACATAATAAAGGCCATATATGACAACCCCACCCCTAACATCATTCTCCATAGAATAAATCTGAAAGCTTTTCCTCTAAGATCAGGAGCAAGACAAGGATGCCTACTCTCACCATTTTTACTCAACATAATACTGGAGGTTCTACCCACAGCAATCAGACAAGAAATGGAAGGCATCCAGATTGGAAAGGAAGAAATGAAACTCATTATTTGCAGATGACATAAAACACTCCCTCTCCACATCATTTTCTGGTTAAGCTCTACCTCCATCCTTCCATTTTCAGCTCAAGTGTACATGCCCATAGTTAGTTTATGAATTTTCACATAGGTCAGATCTGCTCATAAGTCCCTTAATATTGCATGTCTGTTCTTTATAAAATTTTCAAAGTTATAGCTTGGGATTTATCTGACAGATGTTCCCCACTTGTATATATGTCAAAAGGGCAAATATCTGTACCCGATGATTCTGGCACATAGTGATGTGCAAATTAAATAAATGATTGTTATGAAAAAGTCAGAAGATTCAAGTTCTAGTCTCTGTCACTAACAAGTTTTATTTTTTTTAAACCAGGAAAGTTCCAGTCAGGAAATGAAATTGAGTATCTTCATATATACACAACTGTGTGGTTCCAGGTAGGTTTCTCATGTCCAGGCTTTGAGTTCCTACCTATAAAGAGTCTCTGATGAGAATCAACATAGAATTTCATTGTATTAGACCAGCGATTTAGGAATACCAAATACTGCCATCTACCCTACCTACTTCCACAAGGGTCCAACGGAAGTTAGGTACCCTAAACAGGTGATATAAGGCAAAGCAATAAAAGGGCCATTAATCAAAAGCTTCAACACAAATTTAATACGGAGTTGGAGCAGTGAATGGCATTTCCTTACACTAGCTTTAGACCATAGCATCTTACTGCTATTCACAGTCTGTGGTCTTGTACCTATTTTGATAGCTAGGATGAGCTAAAGCAAAAAAACTCCTTGAACTGGTAAAGATGAAACCTAAGATCTTACCAGGGAGATTTAACATCCCCACAAAGCTTTATTTACCAGGGACGAAGGCCTGGGATCCTGGTAGTAGACTGGGAGGAATGAAATGAACATCTATGAAGGGGATTCTGAGAGCTGAGTAAAGAAGACCTGAGGGCAAGCCTGTCCTTGGAAAGGGTAACATTTCAAAAGAAGTCTTCAAACAGAGGACTGATTATGGGGACCAAAGTGTAACAATCATCAACAGAGGAAGAAAAAGGAGTCCTGTCTGTAGATGGCAAACTTCAGGAGAGTCATCGAACCTGGGCCAGCACCTGGGTCCCGGTTGTGCTCACTTGCAGGATTCAGAGTGTTAAACAAGAAGGTTGCTTGGAGCCATCCTAGCTTGGCCTCTGTCAGAACTGCTTACTGTCACAATGTAAACATTCTCACATACTTTTCCTTATCAAAGGAAGGCCCTTCACATTCCAGTACAAGGACATCTTGTTTCTCATCCCCAGAGCTGACTAGCTGGCTCATGACCTATGATTGTGATGCTTCACTAGTGTTATCCTTATGGTTCCAGGATCAATCCAGGACACCATGTTGCGTTCATTCATCATGGTCTCCATCTTCTCCAATCTGATAAATTTTTCAGTCTTTACTTGTCTCATGACTTGGTTCTTTAAAGAGTTCTGCTCCGTTTTTCATACATTGTCACTCAGTATGGGCTTATGTGATGTCTCATGATTGAGGTTATGCATTTGGGAGGAAAACACTGGGGAAGTGATCTTGTACCCTTCTCAGTACATACCAGGAGGCACCTGACAACAGTAGGTACTGCTGGTGATGTTAACCATGAGTATCTGGTTCAAGTGGTGTCTTCCTGAATTCTCTACTGTAAATTCCCCCTCTGTAATTACTAAATATATGAGGGGAGATACTTGGATATTAAGCAGAAACAGAATATTTGCATAAGTTTTTGCTCACTGAGTAGCTGTGTGTTAGAGGGATCACCCGACCAGCTTTCTGGGACAGGCAGTGCTCTTCTGAGAGCAGAGACTCGAGTTAGGGTAATTCTTTGTTTTTCATGTCCAGTATTATTAAGCTATGGGATTATGCTCTTTTGATTTGGTTATCAAATTCTGATTGCCTAGCAACCAATATGGACAAAGATAAAGATAGGACTGTAAGAATTTTTGGCTTTAATGATTTAAGCCTCTGGGTATTAACAGCTAACACAACCCTGCAGTATCATCTTTAGCTACTTTATGATTTCTTCAAGGCTAGAAATGAAAAAAACAACAATTTTCAGAAGACTGAAATTCTCAATAAACTCCCAAATGTCCTAGTAAGATATTAAATTGAACTCTTGATGCATAGCACCAAGCAACCACATTAGCTCCTGGAAACATGAACCCAAAAATACCTTTGCCAATGAAGCAAGTTGCTAAAGTGCATTTGGATGAGGTAAGCACCAGAGCATAGATTAACGGAGTCACATCCGCCAGGAGAGGAGTTTAGTGGAGCACACAGAAATGATATATCCTGTTCAATGTTTTATCAGTGACTTACAGACATAGGTCTAATTAATAATGGTACAGTTAATAAAGCTGAGAATACTTACATTGCCAACTATAGTCTCACTCTAGGCTGTTAATCTTACAGTTTCACCAAGATTAATTTAAGGATATATAAACCCTGAGAAAGAAGATACCTACTGAGGAGGGCTCCTGGGGTCAAACTTTAAAACAGAGCATAGCAGCCATTCCTAAAGGGGTGCCTCTCATGCAAACTGCACTTTGGGGAGAAGCCTGCACTGAACTACCTGCCTGCACTGTGTTCCCGACATCTGAGTATTTATAAAGGGGCTTCTGGAATTGCATTTCAACCAATAGGACTGAGGCTTCCTGATCCAATTGGAGCTACGCAGCTATATCCCCATCAGCATCTTCACTGACCAACCAGTGGCCCCATTCTGACCAATTAGGACAGTGCCTTTTGGACCAATCAAGCTGTGAGGATTTGGAGTCCTCATTTGCATGAGGACAGACTAATCAGGGACCAGAGATGAGGACTTCTGTCTATATAAGTCAGCTCCCCTTGCGGCTCAGACTGTGTCATGCTCCCTTCCCACCAAATACTGAAGACCACGTTTCCCCAGTTGTACTTGAACAAGATGAAATACCAAAGATGTCTCAACAAACTAGAGAGGAGAAAAGCATGAGGAGCAGGGCAGAGTGGAGCAGATTGGTACAGGGCAGAGCTGTTAACCATAGGTTAACCAATAGATCAGATTTATTTAGCCCAAAAAACAAAAACAAAAACCTTTCCTAGCATTTAGGTGGAAGAAACTTAAAAACCTTTAATAACAGACATTAACCATATTACTGCCAAAGTTAGTTCAAATTTGGGCTCTCTTCACATTAGTATAACTTCTAGAATGCTTGTGTTTACTTCCCTATATTGATTGTCAGATAAAAGTATTGTCCCATGCAGTAATTTGGACATACTCATACTAGAAGACGTTTCAGAAATTTAAGCTTCACTGGGAATTCGGAATTTTTTCTAAATCTAGCAACCCTATTATCATTGAGACAGCATCCAAAGAGATGTTCAGCTGCAAGTGTTGTTTTTAAGGCATGAGTGAAGGACTTAAACACAGTAGCTCTTCACGCCACAGGGGAATTATGCTATGATATGGAAATGCACAGAAGTGGTCCAAGAGCCAGTGGAATGCAAGGCTCCTCTAGTGGGCAGGTGTGATTCCAGAGGCCCTCAGACTTTGCCACATAGACATCATGGTCCAATGGCTGCCTCTGTTCACTCCTGCTTCCATTTTCCCTTCATATGTCTAACTCCTCAATACATTTTTGTACTCCTCACTCCATCTCAGTCTGTTTCCTGGAAAATCTGACCAGCACTGGAGGTCAAAACTAGGACCAGCCAACAGAAGTCACGGATCTCACAATGGAAACTGCCAGCTTGAGAGACACTGAGCACCTCAAAGGAAGTGAGCCAAGATTCAGGTTAGCTACTTCCCTGGAAGTGATGTCTGCACTCGCTAAGACTATCAGCCTCAACGCTTGGTATGGACTAGAGGAAATAAAACTTGTTTCAACAAAACATCATGAAGTCACCTAGAAGGAATTCATTGGTTGGATTAATGCTCAATCTCAAAGCCACAGTGAGGTATGCACAGTAAGAGGAGGGTTAACCATGACCATTACCAGCCAAGGGCAAAGCCTCATTGACTATGTCTACAGCTTTCCCTGTGACCATGTATCCATTTCAAAGAGGCAGTTCTGCTGACATTTCAGAATCATGGCATTTATGGCAGTCCCTTGGCAGAAAGCTTACCCAGGTGCCCTTTGGTAAAACCGGGTTAAAATTGATGTTACAGATGCCACTGAAACAAAATATAAGGCTGGCAAGAGACCATTCCTAATGTTTGTCTGGATGAACCAAGTCCAATTACACTTAAAAATAACCCCCAACTACTAGGTGATAACTGATACATCTTCTCAGTACAACAGCCCACCAGATCAGAAGGTGAATAATTATGTTACACCCCCACAGCTCCAGCAACTCATCCATCTGAGTCTTTGTTTGTAACTTGTCTTTCTTCACTCCTTATCTGATTACCCTAAGAGATACAGAAACTTAACTGGATATTTTGAGTATACCCTTTGCAAGGTCCTCATGAACTACAAACAACAGCACTTTCATATAAATGCTATGATTATAAAAGCTATGGATCTGAAGTAATGGTTAGTTGTGTAGGGCATTCAAAATTTAAAAATTCGAATACCAAATAAGATGCCATTAGAACTTCCAGGTGAATATAGCAGACTGATTACATTTCTCTTTTCCCTCCCCAAATTCCACTCAAAAGAATTAAAGGTGTTCGTTCATAGGAACAAACAATTCAGTGGGGAATTAGAAGTCTTTGGAAGAAAAGGAATGGAGAAACTAATGTCTGCAAAGAAAAGGCACATGCAAATGGGATCCACCCAATAGGGCCTGCAGCTCCAGGCCCTGGGAAGATGGGTGTGAGGTGAGGCCAAATGGCCGAGTTTGGGTAGAGCAGTTACATACTCAGTCACCACTCCCCCAAACACAGACCTGTACCCATTGAAGATTCCAAGTCTATTCTCCAGGTGGAGTTTCCACCACATGCTAGAACTCAAGACACAGTGGAGAGGTGAATGCTGAAGCAAGAAGCTAAACTTGGAACTAAACTCAGCTCAGCCCTCTCCTGCCAAAACCCTCATCCAGATCACAACCTAACCTCCACAACCTAATCAATCCACTTCCTCAATCTGACAGTCAACTCTTTACTCCATGCTGACTGCAGACACTGCCTGTGGAAGCTGGAGTTAGCTTGCACATAGAAAAGCCTTTCAACCCGAGTTGGAGTCTCTCCTTCCGTTAACTCACTGGTTAACCTTGTGAACTTCATGTGTCCCATGGGTGGAATTCCACCACCTACCTTGAGGGCTCACGGCAGGTTAGCTGGTTGTGTACTAAGCACCTGGAGATGTCATCACAGAAGTTCAAAGGACTACCATCATTTCAGAAAAGTACTTAAGGGGCATAGAATTAAGGCTGCCAACTTGAGTGACTACAGTGCCTTTTATTTCACCGTCAGGTGTGTCTAGCCTATAGTCAGTTCAGATCCAGAATCACTGATAGATGATCCAACCCAAGACTTCAGAGCACTGGATTTCAATGCATAATGTAATTCTAAAGAACCAAAGGCAGCAATACTCAGTTTGCTTACGGTACCAAGGCTACCTCTGTCACTAGGGGGCCTGCCATTGTTGCAGTGAGAAGTCTGGATAGGAAGGCATGAAATCCGACTGGTATTAAAATTGTGGTTAATCCATAGTCAGATAATTGCACACGGCCTATTTTAGCATAAAATGCCTCTACTACCTATAGTAGGTTGGTAGAGGATTAAAAGTGTTACACTTTGAAAGATGAGTGATACCAATGATATAGTTCCCAGTGAAAGTAAAAGCAGTGAATTCGGACTTTTGAAGAGAGCCCCTCTTGGTATTTTTGCCTTTAGGTTTCCTGCCTTAATGTCTTTATCCCATTCTTCCCAAAGGTGTCTGGTAAAGCTCAGATATATTCTAAGTCTAGATTAAAAATCACAGTTCCGTAGGGTCAAAGCTGATCTTTAGCAACTCACATCTCAGATAACTACACACACGGCATTCAGCAAATAGCCACTGAGGGCCCTGGATGGGTAGCCAAGTTGGTTTGAGCATCATTCTGATATGCCAAGGTTGTAGGTTCAATCCCTGGTCAGGGCACATACAAGAATCAACCACTGAATGTACAAATAAGTGGAACAACAAATAGATGTTTCTCTCTCTCCATCCTTCTCTCTAAAGCAAGGGTTCTCAACCTGTGGGTTGCGACACCTTTGGGGGTCGAATGACCCTTTCACAGGGGTCGCCTAAGACCATCGGAAAACACATATATAATTGCATATTGTTTTTGTGATTAATCACTATGCTTTAATTATGTTCAATTTGTAACAATGAAAATACATCCTGCATATCAGATATTTACATTACGATTCATAACAGCAGCAAAATTACAGTTATGAAGTAGCAATGAAAATAATTTTATGGTTGGAGGAACTGTAGTAAAGGGTTGCGGCATTAGGAAGTTTGAGAACCACTGCTCTAAAGTCAATCAATAAAAATGTTTTTAAAATACTTAAAAAAAAAATACCCCCTGAAAACAGGGGTCAAGAATGACCAAAAAAAGGAGTTGTTTGAAGCCATACAACAGAGGCATAAATAAGACTCAGGCTTAAGTCTTAGCCCAAGACATTTATGAACAGGTAGAGAAAGAACAGCATCTTATCACCATAGAAACAGAACCTGGTACATGGCTGGCACTCTAGTGTTGAATGGACCAATAGCTCTAGATGCCAAGCGTCTGTCAGGCACTAGAAATGTGTGATATCAATGATTTCCAGACCAATCTGCTACCCCACGGCCGAGACCCTCTGGGAGGTCTTTCAGATTAGATTGACATCTTGTTTTCTGGTCTTTACCAGCTCTCCCAAAGCTGTCCATCCCCTCCTCCCCTCCAGTTCCGTTATCAGCCTTGGGTTGGGGGCTGATATTAAAAGGGCTCTGATAAAGCTCCCTAAGTGGCAGCAAGTTGTAAACATTCCCACTGATGCCATTTGATTAACCCGCTGAGAAAATGCCTGAAGAAGGTCCGGGCTTGTCACCAAGAGACAGGCAAGGGTGCCACACAGAGCTGTTGAAAAGCAAGTTGGCTGGGGCCACCACCGGGGAGTTATATAAAGCACTTGGCTCCAAAACAGAGGCCTCTGCAGCATCGCATGTGCAGTCTGCCAGGGTGGCTGTGGGTTTATGGTTTGATGGACATATGCAATGAGGATGCATTCATAGCCTAGATAAGCTAATGACCTATTAGTGGCAAGCGGGGATAGAGATAAAGTCTGGTGCAAAATCCTGTCCCACATTCCAAAGCCACAAACAATTTGGTTTAACACCCTTGTTATATCCCATCCAAATAGCTTCCCTGTTAGTAAGCTGCAGTTTTGAAATGCCCATCTATTGAAAAGGGGGATAGAGTGGGCAAAAAATGATTAACCATTTGCTGAACTCTTCCAGTTCAGGTGTTGGCTAAAGATTCAAACTTAATGAGTCTAAAGACTCAACCATATTCAGGTTTTTTCTCCTGACACCAAATGCTTATCCCAACATATCCTGCAAGGAACGTTGATTGGAAATAGATGGGACATTTGCACATTTGTGATATAGGAAGTATTTTTTAAAAAATATATTTTATTGATTTTTTTACAGAAAGGAAGGGAGAGGGACAGAGAGTTAGAAACATCGATGAGAGAGAAACATCTATCAGCTGCCTCCTGCGCACCCCCTACTGGGGATGTGCCCGCAACCAAGGTACATGCCCTTAACGGGAATCGAACCTGGGACCTTTCAGTCTGCAGGCCGACGCTCTATCCACTGAGCAAAACCGATTAGGGCAGGAAGTATTTTTAAGAAAATAATTTGATTGCAGAGAGGAAGAAAGAGGGAGAGAGAGATGGAAACATCAATGATGAGAGAGAATTATTGATCGGCTGCCTCCTACATGCCCCACACTGGGGATCAAGCCTGAAACCTGGGCATGTGTGTTGACCCATGGGTTGATGTTCAAGGAGCCATACTGGCTGAGCTGTTTTAGGAAGTATTTAGATGTAGGTTCAGGATACATCAATAGGCAGGGCAGAAGGGATTGTGTTGGAACAATTAACTGAAATTTTAAGAGCTTGCCAACGAGAAGACAGAATTGGGGTTTGAATGTTCCAGAGACCTTATCAAAAGGATTCCAACTCTCTGGACACTTGCCCAGTTACATTCTGCCTTTTGCTTCCATGAAAAGACTACTATTTGCAGCAGGGTGTACACTGCCCTTTCTGAAAGTCAATTTGGCAACAGCTAGTAAGATAATTACTTGTGAGTCAGCCGCCACACTTCACTCCTCCTCCTGCTCCTAATCCCGTTAATTCTCGCCATCAAGGCTCTGAGGCTTGAGAGCCCGCTTAAAGCTGTGACAAAGGTTCCAGGATCTAGATTGTGCTCGCCGGGCCAAAGAGATGTCATTTGTGTAACAACATTAAAAAACAAACAAAACCTCATTAGCTGGATCCGATCCTCAGACTGCAGTTTCGGTCCCCGCAATCAGCCATAGGAGGCGTTGACCCACAATCGGTACCTGCGCACTTCTTTTTTTTGGAATTTTTTTAAATTATTATTGCTTAAAGTATTACGAAGAGTATTACATATGTCTCTTTATTTTCCCCTGTCCTTGACAATCCCCTGGCCTCCCCTACCCCCCAGTGTCTTATGTCCATTGGTTATGCTTATATGCATGCATACAAGTCCTTCGGTTGATCTCTTACCCACCCCCCTCCTGCCCTCCCACCCTCCCCGGCCTTCCTGCTGTAGTTTGACAGTCTGTTCGAGGCAGCTCTGCCTCTGTATCTATTTTTGTTCATAAGTTTATAATGGTCTTTCTTATCCAGAAATGAGTGAGATCATGTGATATTTTTCCTTCATTGACTGGCTTATTTCACTTAGCATAATGCTCTCCAGTTCCATCCATGCCGTTGCAAATGGTAAGAGTTCCTTCTTTTTTACAGCAGCATAGTATTCCATCGTGTAGATGTACCACAGTTTTCTAAACCATTCATCTATAGATGGGCACTTAGGCTGTTTCCAGATCTTAGCTATGGTGCATTTCTAACCCTTACCATGCTAACCTACCATTTACGCATGCGCAAACCTTACGTTGGCTTTATAGGTGGCTTTCAGGGGAAGACGCAGAGTGTTCTGGGAACGCCGGATGCGGAAATCACTTTTCTCACGCTGCATGTGTCTGTGGTTGCTGCGGGCATTTTTGTCTGTGATTTCCAGCGATAGGAGTTCGCGGACCATTTGCCACAATGTATGATGCAGACGAGGATATGCAATATGATGAGGATGAGGATGAAATCACCTCAGATTTGTGGCAAGAAGCATGCTGGATTGTAATCAGTTCGTATTTTGACAAGAAAGGCTTGGTCAGACAACAGCTGGATTCTTTTGATGAGTTTATTCAGATGTCTGTTCAAAGAATTGTGGAAGATGCTCCACCTATAGACCTACAGGCTGAAGCTCAGCATGCTAGTGGAGAAGTGGAAGAACCGCCAAGATATTTGCTGAAGTTTGAACAAATTTCTCTCTCCAAGCCTACTCACTGGGAAAGCGATGGTGCTCCTTCACCACTGATGCCAAATGGGGCCAGATTACGAAACCTCACGTATTCTGCTCCACTTTATGTTGATATAACAAAAATAGTCATTAAAAAAGGTGAAGAACAACTTCAGACTCAGCATCAGAAAACTTGTATAGGAAAAATTCCAATTATGTTGCGTTCAACTTATTGCCTATTGAATGGCTTAACAGATCGTGATCTTTGTGAGTTAAATGAATGCCCCTTGGACCCTGGTGGGTATTTCATTATTAATGGATCAGAAAAGGTTCTAATTGTGCAAGAAAAAATGGCAACGAACACAGTCTATGTGTTTGCCAAAAAGGATTCTAAATATGCGTACACAGGAGAGTGTATATCATGTCTGGGGAATTCTTCCCGACCCACCAGTACTATTTGGGTTAGCATGCTGGCAAGAGGAGGACAGGGTGCAAAAAAGAATGCTATTGGCCAGCGCATTGTGGCAACTCTACCATATATCAAGCAAGAAGTTCCCATTATTATTGTATTCAGAGCATTAGGTTTCGTGTCTGACAGAGCTATTTTAGAACATATTATTTATGATTTTGATGTTGCAGAGATGTTGGATATGGTTAAACCTTCTCTCGATGAAGCTTTTGTCATCCAAGAACAGAATGTTGCACTAAATTTCATTGGCTCAAGAGGGGCAAAGCCTGGTGTCACTAAAGAGAAAAGAATTAACTATGCAAAAGAAGTCGTACAGAAAGAAATGCTCCCTCACGTTGGTGTCAGTGATTTTTGTGAGATCAAAAAAGCTTATTTCTTGGGGTATGTTAAATTTCATTGTTTTAAGTTCTTTGCAAAATATGTATTTGAGATAAAGCTTTTCTTAAAGCCCCAAATGTCAAACATGATGTTTTTAATAAATAAATTTTTTAAAAATCCTTAAAAAAATAAGATAATTACTTGTAACCCTCTTCAAACCAGTAATCTCACTCTTGGGATTCTCTCCCATGGTAGTAAAAGTACTGGTTCACAAAGACATACATGCAACAGTGTTTACTCAGCACTGATTAGTGGCCACCTCTGCGCCCCCTGCCCCCCAAACTATGAGGAACTCCTGCTTCAGGGATCAGTGAGTTTGTTATGGAGTGTTACGCACCACTAAAGTGACCGAGTCATAAATTCGTTTTTTCACAAATTTTTGTTAAATTAGAAGAGCCACCCATCTTTTTGTCTACAAGAAGCTACTTTAGGCTGCCAACTGCCCGATCTGAATCACACACTGCTCAGGGTGGCAGTGGGATGGGTGTCCTGCTGTTGCCCACGGCCTGGCAGCTTTACCTCAAGACCATGGTGTCTCCACGATCAAGAACTGGCCCTTCCTGGAGGGTGGCACCTGCACCCCGGACCGGATGGCCGTGGCCGGCTTCATCCTCTGTCCCACTGAGAGCAAGCCCCACCTGGCCTAGTGTTTCTTCTGCTTCAAGGAGCTGGAAGGCTAGGGAATCTCCCCCCCACCCCCCCATCCCCCCACCCCCCCACCAGAGGAACATAACAAGCATTTGTCTGGTTGTTCTTTCCTTTCTGTCAAGAAGCAATTTGAAGAAAATGGCAAAGGAAGCCAACAGTAAGCAGAGAGAATTTGAAGAAACCACAAAGAAAGTCCTCTGTGCCATTGAGCAGCTGGCAGCCATGGAGTGATGCCTCCTGCATACTCCCTGGTCCCAGCGCAGAGCGCATCATTGCCAAGGCTCGGTCCCCAGTGTTACCAGCTGCTCTGTGGGATGGTAACAGTGACTTAGGAAAGGAGAACTTCGACATTTTGAAGTGAGAACATTTAAACCCCATTTCTGTTTTCTCTTGAATGTGATGCCACGCCTACTTCTGTCTTTGCACCTGGTATTGCCAAGTACAGTGGCTCATTCTTTTTCCTTTGATAGTTTTTGCTTCATTGATCCTGGAGGTGCCAGGGTGGGAGGTGATAGGTTTGGTCAAGTGGGCAGAGCCCTTGCACAGCACACTGTCTGGGTTTCCTGCTGATGGCTGTTGAGTCTGAGATTTGATGTGAATGCGATCATAGGTCCATTGGATGAATAGAGAATTAAGGACACCAATTTCAGTTTTTTGCATATTCTAAATTTATATTGTGCATGTCTTGTGTTCCCAATACTCTATTATTTCACCTTAACAAGTCCTGTGACCACCCTTCTACCTGCCAGACCTCTGGCTGTGCTGTGTGTATTAGGGGTCTCCTTCACCTGGTCATCATTTTGTAATCCTCAAGGCTGCAGAGAGACAACTGCTGGCTGCTTCAGGACTGTAGGTAGAGCCCCTCCCATGGCAGGCCTGAGTGGCTGGGAGGCCCGAGTGGCTGGGAGGGACAGTGAGGACTGGCATCTTGAGTAAAGCTGGCCTCTTGCTTTGAGGTCGTTGAAGATCCTGCCCCTCCAATGGGCACATTGGAAGGTTACAACATTTCCCCAGAATAGACAAGGAAAGGTCCTCAATGCCAGACATGAATTTCCAGGGCCCGGCCTGGTGCCCTACCCTCTACAGCTGGATGAGTGGGCTGCCCCAGGGTCCTGCCCTGCACGGCTCCATCCACAGGCGGGGTGAGAGGGGGTGGGAGGAAAACCCAGGAAAGGAGCTCCTGGCTTCATATTTCTAGTATTCTGCAAACAGTTATTTTCCATTAACAATGTCGGTTAGGCAGCTGACAATTCACTGTCTTTCTAATATGAGTCTTCCTAAAGTAGGACATGGAAAAAATTTTAAAATTGTATTGGAAAACCTTTTGAGAAAATATTTTTAAATAACTTTTTCTTGTTTGCACTCTTATAATAAATTCAGTGATATTTGAGTTTCAACTCTAAAAAACAAAATTAAAACAGATGTTTTCTCCATCCCATTATTAATCTATTATGCTGACACTGACTAGAAGAGGGAGTAGCTGTATTTCAAATAAAGCGAAATTCAGAGCAAGTTATCAGGGATAAAGAGGGGCTTTACATAATGAAGGAGTCATAGCTAAGAACATAACAATCCTTAGTGCACATGCATGTTACAGCATCTGATAGGTGAGGTGAAAACTGAGGGTGATTCGTCAGTTTCACCTGGCAGTTTTATAGTTGGAGACCTCAACACCCCTCTACAGTGATTGACAGACCCAGCAGACGGGAAACTCAGTAAAGATATTTAAGCCAAACAACACCAATCAAGGAAATCTAGTGAACGTTTATAGAGTACTTCACTCAGCAGCAGCATAATACACATTTCTCTGAGCTCACATGGAATGTTGACCAAGATGGACCACATTCTAGGCCATGGAAAAGCCAGACTCAGAGGAGGTGACAGGTTCCCTTGTCCATGATTGTGCAGGTATATAGTTGGCTGCACATATTATGAACAGGGGAAAGAACTTTGAGGGCATACAGTAGGGGCAGGTAGGCACAAAGAAGATTGTATGTCCACGTAGAACATCTCTTAAATATTCCACCTTAGGGTTCCCCATGCATATAAAGACCTAAGTCAGGGTTTGAGGGATGGGGACAAGGCTTAGCCATTACTCCTGAGTTGGAGGAATGAGGGGCAGTTACAAGGCTGGAGTCTTGCTCTTTAATCAGAAAGACAAAATAGTCCTAAGGAGTTTTCCAGAGAACACACACCATCCTCAATAGAGTTGGTTATACACATTGTGAATTTACTAAATACCACTGAATGATTCAATTTAAAATAGTTTTATGTTATATGAATTTAATTTTAAATGAAATGTAAATCCTCAATTTTAAAGCCTGAATTTAAAAACAAAAAATGCCTATTGGGGGCTGGATTTGGCCTGCAGGGCATCGTTTGCCAAGCCCCAGTCTAGACTCCTGTGACGAAAAGTGTGGGCCATGGACCAGCAGCCTCACCTTAAGCTGGAGATCCTTAGAATTTGTAATCTCAGGCTCCATCCAGGCCCACTGAATCAGATGTGACTCAGGGCCATAGATGGACTCACAGGGAGTAAAGCTGGCAGCCAGAGCTGGAAGAAGAGGCTCAGGGCAAGAGGGCTCCCTCACACATCCCCGAAACCCCTGACAACTCCCACAAGTACACATTCAATGTGGGCCTGGGGTGGGCAGAGCTAACATCCTTTGTGGGTCTTAATGATCTCCACCAGTTCAAGGTAAAAATCTATATATATAAAAGCCTAAGCAAGCAAATGACTGAACGGTTGCTATGATGTGCACTAACCACCAGGGGACAATGCTCAACGACAGGATCGGGTCCCTCCTGTCTGGATCGGGCCTGCAGGGATCATGCTGAAACCGGCTATCCAACATCCTCCGAGGGGGTCCCAGACTGTGAGAGACCCCAGACACCGGGCCTCTAGTAAATAAATACATTGAGAGAAGACCTTGCATGAGTAAGGAACAGTAAGCAAGCTTAAAGGTTTGCATGACTTTAAGAGTCAACCATAAGGTTTCCCCCTTGGAGGGAAAATTTGGGAAACACACCTTATGTTCACTTTATACAATGTCTTTCTTCTGCTCTGGTCCACATGAAATTTGGTGAACCAAAAGCTAAAGTCCTTATTCTTGAAGAGTTCACAGTCTAGTTAGAGGCAGTTATGTACACAAATAAGATTGGTAGATCACTGGGATAAGTGAGACACTTTTCTTTCCGACCTGAGTTCAGGTCGGAACTAGATAGAGTTTAGTAACCAGCCCAGGGCCACCCAAGTAGTGTGAACTTAATACTAAGTCTTCACCTCTAGCTAAAATAGACTACGATTTGCTTCACAAAGTTCAGGAGAGGAGAGTTTTAGCTGTGCATAATACATTTGTACGTGTCTTTGCATTGGAAGGGAAAGTTTCAAATGGGGCTCATAGTATTGAAAACAAACTTCGATTATGCTAATTAATATCCCTCCCTAGTCCCTCCATCTCAGAAAATGGCAGCATTTATTTAACTTCCCACCTTCATTCCCATGAAATAAGCATTACTGTCTTTTTATAAAAAAAGATGGTATTGAAGCATAAGCACCCCCCAACCCCAGCATAGATCAAAGGGCTCTGGTGGGAAATTGTCTTTCAGAAAGGGCAATGTACACCCCACTGCAAGTAATGGCCTTTTCATGGGAGCCAAAGGCAGAATGTAATTGGATAAAGAGGTGTGGCAACTTGCAGAACTCGCCAGGGAGGGAGCTGGAATCCTTTTAATAAGGTATCTGGAACAGACATTCCCCAAGTGAGAATATGGAAGTCAGAAGTCTGCAACTGGAAGAGGGCCTGCACCGACCGACCATAGAGGAGAGACAAGATGGCAGTGGAATAGGCAGATGCGTCCCAGGTCTTGTCCCAGAGCAAATGGAGTGAGCAGCAGAAACTAATAACACCACCCCGAATTGGAGAAGTATACAGAGCTGGTGAGACAGTGTGCAGCCGGGAAGGGCAGAGTTCCCCTGGAAAGCTAATTAAAAATATGGGCTTGTGATCCAACACAGGAGGCAGGAAGCGCTCTAGCTCATTGTAGCCTCTCTGAGCGCGCGGAGGCGAATGGGGAACCAGTATTATGGTGGAACAGGATGTGGAAAACGAGCTTCTGGATTATTGTAGGGAGCTGATATAGGGTTAAGCCTTGGACTGACCTGTGGGCAAAGTCACAAACAATTCCCAGCTTAGAGGGCACAGTCCTCTTAGCATAATTAGGCTTGACCTTATGAGGCTCCCTAGATCTTATCTGGGAAGCTAATGGGCTGAGGAAGTGCCGGAAGTATAACCATGGTGTAAACAAGTGAAACTCACAAGAACAAAAACAAGTGAAACGCACAAGAACAGTGTAAACAAGTGAAACTCACAAGAACAGTGTAACTTTGGAAACCACTACCTTGTTTACCGCTCACTATAAAATAAAGGCTCAGCTTGCCTTTGGATCTCTCTCTGTGGCCTCAGCCAGGCACAGGAAGATCCACGGAGACTAAGGAAAGCTAGAGAGTTCTGAACGCTGTCTCTGTGTAAAACATTCTTCGCCGACTCCGTCCACACCTTTGGGAACCCCTGGACCCGCTGGGGCTGGCCCCCAGCATTTGGCGCCCGAACAGGATTCCCCTAGGTAAGCCCCCCGCACTCGGGACGGATAGGACTCCACCTTAGGGTGCTGCAGACCCCCCTATAGAGAATAAGTAGGGTAAGTGGGTGGATAGTACAGAACTTAGACTGAGAAGATGGGCCATACTGAGTCTAAGGAAAGAAGACTCTGTATTGATCTTTTAACACATATGTTTGCTACCAGAGGAGTTAAGGTTACTCCCAGTCAAACAGAACGTTTTTTACAAGAAGTCTGTACATGGTTTCCTGAGGAAGGAACTGTTAATTTAGAAACTTGGACTAATGTAGGAGATCAATTAAAGAATTATTACAGATACCAAAGATCTGAGGAGGTCCCAGCAGATATCCTTTCCCTCTGGAATTTAATTCGTGACACCTTGGCACCAGAGGCAGAAACGGTTGAACTTTCTCAAACTTTAAATAGTCCCTCTGCTCCACCTAGAGAGGACACATCATTATTGTCTCCAATTCAATCTAAGAGCAGTTTAAATATGCCTACTGATCGGAAGGAGAATAAATATCATAAACATGACCATTGGTCCTTCCCATTCAGCAAAGAGGAGAAAAACCCTCCCATTCAAAACAGGCTCCTTAAATCAGAAAAGAAGCCTAAACCAGGTCCTGCGGCTCCTATGAGCTCCATGTCTAAATTTCAAAGGGCAATAAGAGAAGCTGAAGCTAGTGGAGATCTTGAATTCTCACTCTGCTTCCCAGTCGCGTATGAGAATGAGTTTGGTGAGGACGAAAACCCCACCTGGGAGCCTATACCTTACAAAATACTTAAAGAATTAAAATTGTCCTGCTCTGAATATGGACCTCTAGCTCCTTACACACTAACCTTGGTAGAAGCCATATCCAGTAAATGGATGACTCCTTATGATTGGTCACAGGTTTGTAAAGCCTGTCTCTCAGGAGGCGATTACTTATTATGGAAAACTGAGTATGATGATCTTGCTAAGAGAGCTGTAGCCACTAGTAGAAATTCCAGTGGAGAAATAACCCTAGACATGATATTAGGAGGTGATTTTATCACGGCTCAGGAGCAAATGTATATGCCCAAAGAGGCACTTATTAAAGTAAACAGTTGTGCAGTAAATGCCTGGAAATCCCTACCTTGTACAGTAGGAAAAACAACCACCCTTACAGAGGTTAAACAGAAGGTCGAGGAACCGTATCCAGATTTCCTTTCTCGCCTCATACAGGTAGTCAAGACAGTAATCACTAATGAAGAGGCAGCTGATATCCTAATCAAACAACTGGCTTTCGAAAATGCTAATAATACCTGTCAGGCTTTATTAAGGCCGATTCGCAGGACGGGAACTATAAATGATTTTATAAAACAGTGTGCTGATGTAAGTCCAGCATTTATACAGGGTGTAGCTATAGCTGCAGCCCTCAAGGGAGAGACATACCCTCAATATATATAGGGCATAGGACAAACCAGCAATAATAAAAGAAATATGAACTGCTACTCTTGTGGTCAATCTGGACACTTTAGCAGAGGATGCCCAACTAAAAATAGTAATACTCAGGCTTCTCAACAGCCTGGAAATACATCAGGGAACAATATTAATCCTCCAAAAACTATTTGTCCCGATGTCAGAAAGGATTTCATTGGGCAAAGGAATGCAGATCGAAATACAATAAAAATGGTCAGCCTTTAAATTCTACAAACCTCTCCCAAGGAGGTTCTATCCCATCACCTCAATCGGGAAACTTGAGAGGGGGCCAACCCCAGGCCCCTGCAATAACAGGGGCATCAACCCTCAACCCCTTTGCAAATTTCAATCAGTCAGTAACCTCTTCAGGGCAACCCCAGGCAGTGCAGGATTGGACCTCCGTTCCACCACCCACGCAATACTAACCCCAGACTCGCAGGTAACAGCCATTCCTACAGGTGTGTCTGGGCCGCTGCCTGAGGGGACTGTAGGTTTAATATTAGGACGGAGCTCCACCTCGTTACAGGGGATCCTAGCCATCCCAGGAGTTATTGATGCAGACTTCACAGGAGAAATACAGATTTTACTTTCCCCGCCCACCACAACTATACAGATTCAGCCCAACCAGAGAACTGCCCAATTACTCCTGTTACCAATACATAAAATAGGAACAGCTATTACCCAGGAAGCCAGAGGGGCTGGAGGCTTTGGATCTAGTGATGCAGCATTTTGGATACAAGAAATCCATGCTGCTAGACCTACAAAAATTTTACAAATTCAAGGAAAACCAATTGAAGGTCTATTGGATACAGGAGCAGATGTTTCCTGCATAGCAGGGAAGGATTGGCCCTCTTCGTGGCCCACGCACACCACCCCCACTTCCCTGGTGGGACTGGGCAAGGCTTCTAATGTAAAAAAGAGTTCTCAGATTTTAACTTGGGCTGATGAAGATCAACATTCAGGAACATTCTGTCCCTATATAATTACAACTATCCCCTTCACATTATGGGGAAGAGATATCTTGTCTCAAATGGGAGTTCTGTTATACAGCCCCAATGATAGAGTAACATCACAAATGGTAGACATGGGATTTAATCCAGAAGAGGGATTAGGAAAAGAAAAGCAAGGAAGACTATATCCTATAGAAGTAATACCTCACACTCCTCGACAGGGACTTGGATATCAGGATTTATAATTGGGGCCATTGCCCTTAGGACTGCTGATCCCATAGTCTGGAAATCATCACAACCAGTATGGGTTGAGCAATGGCCCTTAACATCTGAGAAAACATCAGCAGCCCGACAATTAATTGATCAGCAATTAGCAGAGGGACATATAGAGCCATCAAATAGTCCCTGGAACACACCCATATTTGTAATAAAAAAGAAATCAGGCAAGTGGAGGCTTTTGCAAGATCTTAGAGCCATAAATACCACCATGGAAGATATGGGCTCCTTACAACCTGGATTGCCCTCCCCTGTGGCAATTCCACAGGAGTACTGTGTTGTTGTTATTGACTTACAGGATTGTTTTTTCACTATACCTCTTCACCTGGCTGATTGTCAAAGATTTGCATTCAGCATACCATCAGAAAACTTTAAACAGCCTTATCAGAGATACCAATGGAAGGTTCTCCCACAAGGGATGAAAAATAGTCCTACATTATGTCAAAAGTTTGTAGATCAGGCATTGCAAATTATTAGAAAGAAATTTTCAGATCTATATCTAATTCATTATATGGATGATATTTTACTAGCTCATAAAGATCGGGCTACTTTACAGGAAATTCTTACTCAGACCATCCTTGCTTTAGAAGAACATGGTCTAAAAATAGCCCCAGAAAAGATTCAGACTGAACCTCCTTTTTCCTACTTAGGCAGAATATTACATACCTCTACTATCACCTATCAGCCTTTACAATTAAGAAAAGATGATTTAGACACATTAAGTGATTATCAGAAACTATTAGGTGATATCAACTGGGTCAGGTCATATCTAAAAATAACCACTCTTGACTTAAAACCTCTATTTAACATTTTAAAGGGAGATTCTAACCCTAAGTCTCCCCGACAATTAACCGTAGAAGGAGAAAAGGCTATAGCAAAAATAGAACAGGCCATCAATAAACAGCATCTACAGTATCTAGATTATTCCAAATCTTGGACCTTAATTATTCTAGCCACTAAATATACTCCTACAGGATGCTTATGGCAGGAAGGACCATTAGAATGGATACATTTACCAGTCACTCCTAGGAAAATTGTAACATCCTATCCCTCCCTAGTGGCCACTCTCATTGTCAAAGGTAGATGACGCAGTATCGAACTCTTTGGAAGAGAAGTTACTGAGATAATAATACCTTATAAAAGAGAACAATTAGACACGCTATTACAATTTGAAGAAGAGTGGCAAATAGCTCTAGGTAACTTCCCAGCACAAATTTTACATCATTTACCAAGATCACCTATATTGCAATTTCTCTCCCTGCATCCGTTTATATTTCCTATTAAATGTTCAAAAGAGCCATTATCACCTCCTGCCTCCTTAGTATTCACAGATGGTTCCTCTAATGGTAGGGCAGTAATAATCGTTGACTCAATAACCCATGTTCAACAAACCCTAGAGACGTCAGCCCAGAGAACAGAGCTTTTGGCAGTCATTTATGCTTTTGAACAATTGCAACAGGTTCCCTTTAACTTGTACACTGACTCTCAATATATAGTTAAATTATTTCCTCATATTGAGACCGCCTCTCTCCCACAAGGAAGAACAGCCATTTTCTCTTTGTTAACTCAGCTACAAACTTACATTCACAAACGGGAAAAGGCTTTCTATATTGGACATATTAGAGCTCATTCCTGCCTACCAGGACCCTTAAGCGAAGGAAATTATCAGGCAGATCTACTAACCCGCCCAGTAGTTTGTACAGCTCTAGAAGAAGCCCGGCGGTCTCATGCCATTCACCATCAAAATGCTTCTGCTCTCCATCTATATTATTGCATATCTAGAGAAGCTGCTCGAAGTATTGTGCGTGACTGCGGCCATTGTCCTACTCATTTTCCTAGCCCTGCTACTGGAGTTAATCCAAGAGGACTTAGATCCTGTGACTTATGGCAGATAGATATTACTCATGTCCCATCTTTTGGCAAACTTTGCTATGTGCATGTTTGTATTGATACCTTTTCTCATGTTATCCTTGCTTCTGCACGTACAGGAGAAGCCTTTAAAGATGTAAGTCAACATTTATTTCAATGTTTTTCCTACCTAGGAATACCAAAGGCACTTAAAACAGACAATGGGCCTGCCTATGCCTCTAGAGCTTTTAAAAACTTATGCTCTACATTTGGCATTGCACATACTACAGGAATACCCTACAATTCTCAAGGCCAAGCAATAGTAGAACGGGCTCACCAAACTTTAAAAACACAAATTTAAAAATTACAAGAAAATGAGTTTAAATATTCCTCTCCTCACCATGTTCTACAACATACTCGATTTGTAATTAATATACTAAATGTAGATTCTGAGGGAAATTCCCCGATGTACAGACATTGGAACCCAGATCTAACTAAACCTAAAGCCCTCGTCAAATGGAGAGACTTGCTTACTGGAGCCTGGAAGGGACCTGATGTAGTTTTAACCCGGGGGAGAGGATATGCTTGTATATTTCCACAGGACGCAGACTCACCTGTGTGGATTCCAGACCGTCTAGTCCGACCTTATGTCTCACCACCCTAGCACACCTGAACAGTGCCTGTCTACAGCTGATGTGCAGCCCTGAGCTGGAACCACCTGTCCGTTGGAAGGATCACGTGTGCCTCCTTTTTGTCTGTCCATGTGTCCCAGCTTTGCCCCACATCTCCTATCCTTTTTCTTTTTTTTCTTAATCTGACTACTTGCTTGCTGATTCTTTGGCCTTTCTCCTTCTCTCCTGAACACAGCCTTTTCTAGAATCTCCCTACCCTACTGTTCCAGGAAGGGCACCTCCCTTTTCTGCTGTGACTAGAGGGTGTCTGGTATATGCCCCATACGTGAAGTTGTCTTGTACTAAGAGCCTGACATCATGGGCTGAGAAAGCCCTGTCCCGGGCCCACAGCTGTTGCCTGAGTTCTCTGTTCTTGCTGAGGTCACGGTGGCTGGTACCATGGATCTGTCTCTCGCCCAATGGCGTAACCTGGGCCCTCTCTGGAGAAGAAACCTGGGTTTCCCAAGTTATGTGATCAATGCCGGGGCCCCGCCAGCAGGCGAGGGGATCCCAAGGCAGTTGCTGGGCATGGAGGCCACAGGGGCATAGGCTACCAAGGAGACAGAACTGAACCTCACATCACCCTACTTGGCCCAGAGATGGCTGGTAGTCAAAGACGGGTAAGACCCCACAGGGTGGGGCAACCTAAGACAGGCACAGCCGGGGGCCAGTAGGAGAGAACTTGGGGTTCAACAGAGGTGGGGCACAGATCCTCACCCCCCCAATTGTGCAGGGGCTTGAACACTCGCCCCTTCTGAGGAAGGTCTCCTGCCCCCATGGCTGCTTCTCGCTTCCCATGTCCAGCCCAGATCGGGACCCAGATAACAGAAAGAGACTTGGCCCAGCTCAGATCGGGAACAGAAAGAGACTTGGCCCAGCTCAGATCAGGGCCCAGGTAAAGACAGAGACTGGCTGTCAGCAGCTGCCCTCTCACTGCAACAGTACTTGTTTCCCATTTCTACCTTGGACCACAGGGAAAGGGGCAGCTGAAGGAAAGGGCTGTGTCAGGATGCTGCCTTCTTCACTTTCTTCTTCCTCTTTTTTCTAAACACTTCCATGCCTTGTAGTTCTTTTGCTTTCTCTTCTTTTTCTCTCTACTACACTTTATCTCTGCCTCATCCTCCTCCTCCCCAGTATCATCCATTTCAGCTGACGCAGAGGTCACAGTTGACTCCTCCCCAGACACCAACACCACCATCAAACACGGCCCTGATGGACCCTTTGATCCAGCCATACAACACGCTGACACTTTAGGAAGCCCGTCGCCAGTGACACTGCCCGCTAGCCAGATCAACAAGGACAACCAAACCACCAACTTGGGGTCAGCTGAAGAAGTTAACAACTGAGGCCCTGCAGATGGTAGAAAAGCAAGAAATGGAAGCTACTCTCTCAACCAAGTCGGAGGACTCTGAGTAAATCGGCAAAAGAAACTTTCATTTGGTAGAAAAAAGTTACTGTGGTTTGATTTCTCACTTATTGCTGTTTTGCATTGCCATTGTTTTATTATTATTACTAGTTTTAAAAATGTTATGTTCAAGTTTTAAAATGTTTTGGGTTTTGCATTGGCATTATTTTGTTATTGCTTTAATAGCCAGAGTTTTGTTCTTGATGCTTAAGTTTTACTGTCATTATGGTAGCTTAAAAACTCTCATTATAGTAGCTTAAAAAATAAAAGAAGGGTGAGATGTAGGGAGCTGATATAGGGTTAAGCCTTGGACTGACCTGTGGGCAAAGTCACAAACAATTCCCAGCTTAGAGGGCACAGTCCTCTTAGCATAATTAGGCTTGACCTTATGAGGCTCCCTAGATCTTATCTGGGAAGCTAATGGGCTGAGGAAGTGCCGGAAGTATAACCATGGTGTAAACAAGTGAAACTCACAAGAACAGTGTAACTTTGGTAACCACTACCTTGTTTACCGCTCACTATAAAATAAAGGCTCAGCTTGCCTTTGGATCTTTCTCTGTGGCCTCAGCCAGGCACAGGAAGATCCACGGAGACTAAGGAAAGCTAGAGAGTTCTGAACGCTGTCTCTGTAAAACATTCTTCGCCGACTCCGTCCACACCTTTGGGAACCCCTGGACCCGCTGGGGCTGGCCCCCAGCAGATTATGAGGAAGATGAAGAGCCCCAGGCTCCTACAGAGAGCACCCCAGTACCCCCCAAGAAAAATGTCAAGGGGTCCTACGTTTCCATCCACAGCTCTGGCTTCCGGGACTTTGTGCTGAAGCCTGAGCTCCTGAGGGCCATAGTGGATGTGGCTTTGAGCATCCATCTGAGGTTCAGCACCAGTGTACTCCCCAAGCCATCCTGGGCATGGATGTCCTGTGCCAGGCCCAGTCTGGAATGGGCTAGGCTGCAGTCTTCGTGCTGGCCACCCTATAGCAGATTGAGCCCGTCAATGGACAGGTGACTGTCCTGGTCATGTGCCACACTCGGGAGCTGGCCTTTCAGATCAGCAAGGAGTATGAGCGCTTCTCCAAGTACATGCCCAGTGTCAAGGTGTCCCTGTTCTTCAGGGGTCTTTCCATCAAGAAGGATGAAGAGGTGCTGAAGAAGGACTGTCCCCACGTCATGGTGGGGACTCCAGGTCGCATCTCGGCACTTGTGCGGAACAGGAGCCTCAACCTGAGAAACGTGAAGCACTTCGTGCTGGATGAGTGTGACAAGATGCTGGAGCAGCTGGACATGCGGCGGGACGTACTGGAGATCTTTCGCCTGACGCCACGCGAGAAGCAGTGCATGGTGTTCAGTGCCACGCTGAGCAAGGAGATCCGGCCCGTCTGCAGGAAGTTCATGCGAGATCCCATGGAGGTGTTGGTGGACGACGAGACCAAGCTCACGCTGCATGGGCTGCAGCAGTACTATGTCAAGCTCAAAGACAGCGACAAGAACCGTAAACTCTTCGACCTCCTGAACGGACTAGACTTTAACCAGGTGGTGATCTTCGTGAGGTCGGCGCAGCGCTGCATGGCCCTGGCCCAGCTACTCATGGAACAGAACTTCCCAGCCATCGCCATCCACGGGGCCATGGCCCAGGAGGAGTGCCTATCACGCTATCAGCAGTTCAAGGACTTTCAGCGGCGGATCCTGGTGGCCACCAATCTGTTTGGCCGAGGGATGGACATTGAGTCAACATCGTCTTCAATTATGACATGCCTGAGGACTCGGACACCTACCTCCACCGGGTGGCCTGTGCCAGTCGCTTTGGCACCAAAGGCCTGGCTATCACTTTTGTGTCCCTTTGTGTAACAATAAATTTGTATTATGGAAAAAAATGGTATCTGGAACAGTCAACCCCCAATCCTATATTCTCGTTGGCAAGTTCTTAAAATTTCAGTTAAGTGTTCCAACACAATCCCTTCTGCCCTTCCTATTGATGTATCCTGAGCCAATGACTAAATACTTCCTAAACTGGAAGAAGTTGACCTTATCCAACTTGAAAGTGAATGCTCTCCCTCATGAGGAAGTGGAGCACACCTCACCCAGCTCTAGTTCAAGAGTCCTTCCACTAAGAGACCCACACCAAGGTTAAGGACAAAGAGAATCTTAAAAGCAACAAGAGAAAGACAGTTACGTACAAGGGAGTTCCTATATGACTGTCAGCTGACTTCTCAAAAGAAACATCTCAGGCCAGAAGGAATTGGCATGAAATATTCAAAGTGATGAAAGCAAGGACCTACAATCAAAACTACTTTACCCAGCAAGGCTGTCATTTAATATTGGAGGAATAAAGAGCTTCCCACACATGAAAAAGCTTTAAAAGTTTATTACCACCACGCCAATATTACAAGAAATGTTAAAGGCTCTTCTTTATAACTATGTTCCTCTTTTCTTAAAGAATAAAATGGTGACATGTGGACCAACACCCAGCTGGGAAGGATGGTTGACATGGCCAAGCTCCTCCAGATCACAGGGGCCAAGGTGAAGCAGCAGGAAGAGAGGTGCTTGTGTGAGAAGCACAACCTCTTCCGTGAGGAGGACCTAAAGCTGAAAGTCCTTGAACTGCTGGTAGCGTGATAGGCGCTCCTCCTGGGCCATGGCCCTGTGGATGGCGATGGCTGGGAAGTTCTGTTCCACGAGTAGCTGGGCCAGGGCCATGCAGCGCTGCGCCGACCTCACGAAGATCACCACCTGGTTAAAGTCTAGTCCGTTCAGCAGGTCGAAGAGTTTACGGTTCTTGTCGCTGTCTTTGAGCTTGACATAGTACTGCTGCAGCCCATGCAGCGTGAGCTTGGTCTCGTCGTCCACCAGCACCTCCATGGGATCTCGCATGAACTTCCTGCAGACGGGCCGGATCTCCTTGCTCAGCGTGGCACTGAGCCCCCTGTGCACTCAGCCCCCTGACCACCGGGGCCACCAGGTGAGGCCCATGGAGGAGGCTGCCTCTCATCACAGGCAAAAGCTCAGAAGTTACGCTGAGCCCCTGAAGAAGCAGGTGGCAGACCTTCAGGAACTAGTATCCACCCACGACAGGCAATGATCAGAACTGAGAGAAAAGGTGGAAAACCGGAGAGCAAAGTTAGCCTCTGAATATGAGAATGTGATAGAATCCGTAGAGTGTGAGCAAGAGGCAGTTCACTCAAGGCCAATGCAGAAGAGAAGCACATTCTACGGAATCTCATTGCAAACAAAGCTGCATTTTCAGACCACATTTCCAAACTTAGAGTTCTATGAAAGGAGATGGCAGAGACGAGTGTGGTGTCAGATGGGAAATTGCTGATGAACATCAAGTGTATCCTCCACTGTTGTGATAACCTAGAACCTCCAGATGTCTATTGCTTGAAGTATAAGAGAGAAGAATTCAGTCTTCCTCCACAGTGTTCGGCTCTGCTGCAAATCATGCAGACATTTAGAGAAGAAGTTACTCTGGATCCCGAAACTGCACATCCTAATCTGCTTGTGTCTGAGGATAAAAAGTCTGTGACATTTGTGAGGAAAAAGCAAGGAGTTCATCGGAATCCAAAGGGATTTGCAGTTGACCCAGTTGTCCTGGGTTCTGTAGGGTTTGCCTGTGGCCATTACTGGGCGGTCCAGGTGGATGACAAGCCTGAGTGGCCGTGGGGGTCTGTAAAGACTCCCTTTCCAAGGAGAGAAAGCAGCCCCTGCTCAGACAGGAGAAGAGATGTTGGATGATTCAGCTGAAGGATGGTGACTATGTGGCTCAAGGGCCTGTTCCTGTCACCCTTGTGCTGCAGGATATGCCCAGAGGGATTGGCATCTATCTGGACTATGAGTTGGGTCACGTTTCCTTTTACAGTTTGAATGACATGTCTCACATCCATTCCTTCAGGGATACATTTTCTGAGGTGCTCAAGCCTTACTTCTATATCGGATGTGATCCCAAACCTCTTACCATCTGTGCTTTAAGAGATTAGGAAGGATGAACTGTTACTTTGCCTCATTTTCTTCCTGTGATTTATAGGCAGTAGGTAGAATTTTTTTAATTATAATTTCATTGTTACTTTATTTTTTAATATATTTTTATAGATGTCAGAGGGAAGGAAGAGGGAGAGGGATAGAAACATTAGTGATGAGAGAGAATCATTGATTGGCTGCCTCCTGCACACTCTCTACTGTGGATCCAGCCCCCAAACAAGGCATGTGTTCTTAACTGAATTGAACCCAGAATCCTTCAGTCCACAGGCTGAAGCTCTATCCATTGAGCTAAACCAGCTTGACCTTATTTTTACTTTATATATATATATTGTTGAAGGTATTACCTGGTTTTTGTGGGTAGAATTTTATATACAGGTATCAGTGATCTAGCATCAACATTTTTTCTTTGGTTGTACTGATTTTTAGAGAGGGAAACATCAGTGTGAGAGGGTGCCATTGATTGGCTGCCTCCAGAATGCACCCATGCCCTGACCCAGAATCGAACCTGCCCACCCTTTGGGTTCATGGGAGAATTCTCCAACTAACTGAGCCACACTGGCCAGGGTTAGCACCAATATTTTATTAAAAACACTTCTGTGATTTGAATATTTGTTCTGTCTTTCTCTCCCCCTCTCCGCAACCCCACGATTTTCCTTCAAGAGCAAGGTGTGTGGAAACAAATGGAGTTGTGGAGATTTGGAATATTGATTGATCAATTCTTTCTAAAGTGCTTCTGAAATTTTGGATTAGAATGTTCATTATAAGGCACAGTTCAATAAAGTTTTTGTATATTTAAAAAAAGAATAAAATGGTGATAAATATGTACTATCAATAGTCACTTTAAATGTGAATGGCTTAAATTCTCCAATCAAAAGACATAGGCTAGCCGAAAAATAAAAAAACAGAGGACTCCTTCCATCTTTGAGGGTGATCAAGTCTCAGGAACACCAGTTAATAGGCTGGGTTGGCTTGTTTGCTGGCCTCTTTCCCCCAGGAAGGAAGGAGAGATTGAAAATCTATTTCATACAGAGCACCCGGCCCCTCTGAAAAGACCATCCTTCTTGCAGGGATGGATAGATGAACCTCTTTAAGAAACACCTGCTTCATTACAGCAACATCAGATGAGAACCAGAGGCAAAGGGTGATGATCTTCCAGAAGAGAAAACTGCATCACACCTTTAAGCTTGCTTACTGTTCCTTATTCGGGCTAAGAATCTACACACATGCACCACTAGGTGCTCCGTACACATGGAGGGGAGATGTGGCAATCCCCCTTTCTGCTTCTCCAAAAGCAAGCATCTGCTGATACAAACACCAGGGCTTCCCCCTGAAGCCAATCTAAAACACAAATGGCCAACAAAATGAGCTTTTAGGAGTCACCTATTTCAACCCTTAAGCAGTACGTCTGGGTTTTATGAGCAAAATTCAAACTCACGGCCAGGCAATTTCAACAAGTTGCTACATCTCTTTACCCAAGTTCCTTCTGTGCCATCCTTCCTTCCCCCCCTTCCCTCCCGGGGCTGGGACTCTGAGGTGAACTTCCTTTTCAGTTTGGGAACTGTTCCATTTCCTCTCCAGCTGGTCTCAGCAGCGGGGGAGAGGCAAGGAGGGGGGAGAAGAGACTCAGGTTAGCCTGCAGCCCAAGATGGGGCTGACAGGTAAGGGAAGGCCCTGATTTATTCTCCTATCCATTGTGCAGACCATCTGTCCTCATTAACTTGCACAGGTTTATGGGTTTTTAATCTTTTCCACATACACGCACTATATGAACATTCCATATTGGGGTTTTTTAATAGTCAGTGTACTTTTATGTCCTGCTTGTTGGCCTCCGAATTATGACCTGGGACACTTACTATACTTGTTCCAGCCCTTCCACCAATGAGCAAAGAGTTCTTCCCGCCAAACACCAAGTGGCATCAGGAGCTAAATCAAACACTAACCCAAGAAGCATTGCTGGAGCCATATGGAATCTCTGCCCCCAAATCTGCGAACCTGTGTCCAGAAGCCCAAAGTCAACCAGGTATGCTTCAGACTACAAGCCTAGGAGGCTCGCTCCTTCAACTCAACACTAAAAAAAACACAAAAACAAAAAACAAAAACAAAAATAAAAACACCCAAACCTCTAAAGCAGAAAATCATGAAGATGAGGAGGGTAAAGAAGAAAAAGAACCAATGATTGATCAGGGATGGATAAAGGACAGGAAACTTGACTTTCTAATTAAAGTTCAGGCACAAGAGCTGACTCAGTAATGCCAGAAGGAAAAGATATATTTGTCCTGCTTAATAAGCACCTAAGGACCTCCTCTCCCACCGTGACCTTGACAACTACCTGGAGCAGAGCTTCTGAGAGCAATTGGCTGAGGGATACAGGGTGGCAGAGTGCCTTGCTCAAAAGCTCAGCCCAGAAACTATGAAGATCATGAAGAACAAGAATCCTTGAGCCCAGGGAGCTGCAGGAGAAGAAAGTGAATGAAGTCGTGAAAGACCCCCTAATCCATGGTCAGCAAACTGTGGCTCGCGAGCCACATGCGGCTTTTTGGCCCCTTGAGTGTGGCTCTTCCACAAAATACCACGTGCAGGCGCACGTACAGTGTGATTGAAACTTCGTGGCCCATGCACAGAAGTCGGTTTTTGGCCTGGGCGAGTCAATTTTGAAGAAATACTGTTGATATTTGGCTCTGTTGAGTAATGAGTTTGCCGACCACTGCGCCTAAGTGAACTGTCTTTAACTCCTGGTTGCCATGATCTGTCTGACTCCAGGGAACCTCTCAGAAGCACTGCCTTTCTGTTTGATGAACCTAAAAATCTGCAGGGCTCTGGGTGTAGCCAGTGACTACGCCGATTATAAAACAGATCGACCCCAAAACAAAACCAAAAAACAAACCCAAAAATCCTTCAAAATATCAAATCCCACATTTCTTTGCTCACTGTGATTGACAGGTCCCCAAAGTGGGGCACCCCAGCAACTAAGGAGACCCCACTTTCCCTAAATTCAATTACTTATTACCCTATTTAATATTTAGGTTTAATGTTTCTCCACTTTCAATGAGAACTTCTAGAAAGCTGCCTTGGGTGTGAAAATATGAACGTTTTGTCCAGAATCTGAGGACAAGTTTTAATTCAATCTCAAGAAAAGAACTTGAACTGTTTCCATTAAGTTGGCCTTTCAGATGTCATGACTCTCCCACGCAGAATAAGTTACACAGTTCTGCCATCTTCTGAGTTTCTTTCAGGAAAGGGGACAGCCTTTCCCATTCTGATGTGATCAGCTTAAAGTGACAGTTAAGGGATTCCCCTGGAATATAAAGTCACTTGAACATGAGGTGGCCCTTCTTTATCTTAAAACATGGTTTACAGTCAGGCGCAATTAAAGGCTTTTCTTGACCAAGGACTCAAGTGGAACATGAATTAAATTTGCATCTCAGGGACTTAACTTTCTCATGTCATAAGTTAGCACTCAGGATCCTGGTTCCACTGTTAACCCAGAAGTAGTTTGTGGTTCCTGAGACTAGTTTACACAGTATTAAATACTCCTTTGCAGAACTTATCAGAGCTTTTAATATGTTAACATGCATGTGAACCTCCAAGAGAAGAATACGACATATAGCATTCCCTCAAACTCACTTGGTGTCTGAGACCTTTTCTCATGCTGCAGAGCAGCTTAGTTCCAGGACCCCATGAACTCCTCTGAAAATGATGGAACTGTTTTTGCAGATCCAGAGCAGAGGATAGGTATGGGTAAGTAGTTTTCCCATAACCAAGGCAGCTTCAGGCCCAGGTCAGACACCAAGCGCAAGGCTCCTTCCTCTACGTACTCTTAGCCTTTTTGCTGCAGAGGCTGCTTTACGACGATTTATTCCGTGTGCCCAACAAGAACATTTCACACAGGCAGGGACTCCTCTAAAACAACAAGTGGTGTCAGGAGCTAAATCAAGCATTAACCCAGTAAGTGTTGCTGGGGCCATATGGAATTTTGGCCCCCAAATCTGTCTCTTCTGCACATAAAATCATCTCCAGAATAGGCCAGGCATTCAGTTATTGGTTGAGTGGTGTACTCCACTATAAGACGTCCAGACTTCAATTCAAAAATATTTGGGACCACATTTTTGTATTCTTCTCTAACACAATGCTGTTTTAAAGCATCTTGAACAAATATTTTGGAAGCAAAGATCTCAGGAGGTCCTTGAGGTGATGATTGGGTAGGACAGTGTCCAAGGACCAGGCTTAGTTATTGCTCTTGGCAACAGCTCTCATGATTTCTGATTGCTAGAGGCCTGAGAAGAACATGGTATATGCTTTGATGCTCTCATCTCACAAGCATTTGCACAGCCACCCACCAGAGTCACCACCTCCCAATGGAACATGGTGGCCTTCAGTGTCAGAGGGCAGTGTCCTCAAAGCTGAAGGATGACCCAGGTGAAGGCATTACAAGGAAGAAGATTGAAGTCCTATGGAAGAAATCGAGGCTATTCAGCCTGAAGGGAAGAAGTTAGATCTGCCTGACTCAGATTAGGTCTACTGGGCAGCTTACTATTGCCACCCACGATGCAGAATCTCCAAAGACCTAAAGGTAGACAGTCATTCCTTTTATTGGAAAGCAAGTCCCAAGGGGTTAAGTGACTTAAGCTAAGACTCAGCTATTGATAACAAAACTCAGACAAGAGCTCCCGTCTGAGGGTCAGGCAGGTCTCCTCCCCAAAGCACAATTGCTCTGAAGGACAAGGAAGAACTTGACCTCCTATCAGAAGATGCACTAACTTAAGACTTTCCCAAAACTTGGATCTGTGAATCTGAGACCACCTTGTCTTTGGTCTCAGCTTTCTACTCTCCAGCCTCTTACCCGTGTTGAACTTGGGTGGGGATAGGAAGTTACACAGCCTGGCTCCCTTTCACTCCACTGGAGATTTTCAGAGGGAGACCAAACATGACAGCCCCCAGGCTAATCCAGCAGAGCCACAAATCAAGCAAATGCCACCTGGGTGGAGGATTGAGGACTGAGGCTTCTTATGAGCAATACTCGTGCAGTTTGGGCTTGTAGCTGCCCCGGACCACAGTGTTGAGAAGGATTCTTACACCCAGTTAACCAAGGACTAGTGCTGTGACGGGTCAGCACTGGCCCCAGGAGGAACAGTGGCAGGTTTGCTGTGAGCATCAGACAGCAATTTCTCAGCCCGTTTTACACATAAGAAAAATTAGGGCTCAGGACTGAAATTAGGGTTGACCTCCCTGCCTTTCCTATAGCACTGCCCCAGGTCTTCAAACTAGTTCCCCTAAGAACATAAAGGGGAAAGCAAAGGGCCGCAACAACCAAGTTGTGACTATCCTGATGAGGGGAGAAGGAAGTGAGGTACAGTGGGGCCTTGACTTACGAGTGTCCCCACTAGCGAATTTTTTGAGATACCAGCTGTCTCTCGGCCGATTTTTTGCATTGAGTTGATAGAGTAATTTGAGTTAACGAGCTCCTTAACGAGCTCCTTAATGAGCTCGGTCTCGGAACGAATTAAACTCATAAGTCAAGGCCCCACTGTATTGGCATTTGGCTTTCTTGACACTTTTTTATTTTTTTACTATTTTATTGACTTTTTACTGTTTTATTGATACTTGACAGGAACTACTCCTTCTGACCCAAAGGGGGCAGCACTCACCCAACATAGGGAATTTCCCAAGAGAAAGTACTAAAACAATTTTAAGAGGGAAAAAACAAACCTGTACTCATTCCCTTATTATTCCCTTATTAGTGGAATTATTCTCATGGCCACAATCAGCCAAGTGGGTGGATGCTGGTGGGTGGATGGATGTCAGGAAAGGTTGGGTCTGTTATTTTACTGCCCATGGTATAAGTTGTGGATAATGACAGAAATAACAATGCCAGTCTGAGCAAGTGGAATTTTCAAAAACACTTTGGACAGCATTAAACTGGAGGGGAGAAGGCAGCCTTTATTTAAAAATAAAAGTCTCAGCAGGCAGCCCTCGTGGTTGAATGGGATGTCTGGTTAATGTTACTTCCCTCTCTTGGCTTTGAAGGCTGCATCGACAAAAAGGCACGGTTATCCCAGTAGAACATCCTTAGTTCCCGATTAGGAGGCTCTACAGTCCCGGAAGCTCCAACATCTATGTTCCAGCCGCTGGGGACAGTAGGGAGATAAGATCCCTGTCCTCAAGTGAGTCTAGCAAGGATCATAAGCCGCAGGTATGATAGGCATCTTATATGCCCCACCAAGACTTCCATGCCATATGCACACACCCCATATACTAGTAAGCCCTTGGGTGTGAGAGAACACATGCGTGTAAGATGTCACTCCTGTGACTGTTATGTGGCACAAGGGAGACGGGCTGTCCTGGGTGAGCCTGACCTAATCACATGTGCCCTTTAGACATTTGGGTCTAGACCTTGTAGATATACCAAGTCAGGTATTCAAAGCACAAGAAAGATTCACAACGTACCAGCTTGTTGAAAATGGAGGAGTCACATGGCAACAGATGCAGGAGGGCTCTAGGAGCCAATGTAAAAGCCATCAAAGGAAGGAACCTCACCTTACCCTGCATGGAACTGAATTGTACCAAGAAGAGCTTGAAAGACAGTTTGTCTCCAGTCTCCAGATGAGAACCACAGTCCAGCTGACACTTTAATTTCAGCCTTGGGGTAGAGCAGAGAACCCAGCCTCGATGTGCCTGCTCAGTACCTGAACAAATAGTCAATGTATTTCTTCAGCTTAACACCCACATTTAGCCCTACCCGGTTTGGCTCAGTGGATAGAGCATCAGCCTGCAGACTGAAGGGTTCCCGGTTCGACTCAGGTCAAGGGCACATGCCGGCGTTGTGGGTTCGATCCCCAGTGGCGGGGGGGGGGGGGGGGGGGCGCGGGGTGAGTGTGCAGGAGGCAGCTGATCATTGATGCTTCTATCTTTCTATCTCTCCCTCTCCCTTCCTCTCTAAAATCAATAAAAATATATTAAAACACACACACCCACATTGACTATCTTTCAGTCTCCATAGGTCAGGAATCCAAGCATGGCATAATTGGGTCCTCCATTTTGGGTAGGTGTATTTTAAACTGCCAAGCTCATTATGCAGTAGAAAGTTAATACAGAGTGCTTGTGTGACCACAATAAGTGCTCTGGAGAAAGACCACAGCGTTTACAAAGGAACCAAAGGTGGGCTGTGGGGATGTGGGGCATCCTCTCTCAAGTAACACTCTTGGAATGCCACATGGTGCTCAGTCTCTACAAATAATCAAGCCACCAGAGGCTTAAAGTAATGGCTAATGAGATGCATAGATTAGGGATGAGTTGGGTTAGTTCATCCAACTAAGGTAAGGTTAGAAACGGTCAGAGCACACATATGGAGGGCTTCCGTTAACCAACATCCAACCAGAATATCCATTTCTGTAATTGTTATCCATCTGTTAAGTGAAGCCTATGTCATTGGGCCACGTAGAGGGCTTTTGGGGAACACAGTTGACATCTCCCCAGCCTGAGCCAAACTCACCCCACCGATGCCAGTTCCTCCCATCAAACACTGAGCTTCTCAGTCTGGCTTTACAACTGGTCCCCTGAGAAAGGCCTAATACAGTGATGGCGAACCTATGACACGCGTGTCAGAGGTGACACGCGAACTCATTTTTGTGGTTGATATTTCTTTGTTAAATGGCATTTAAATATATAAAATAAATATCAAAAATAGAAGTCTTTGTTTTACTATGGTTGCAAATATCAAAAAATTTCTATATGTGACACGGCACCAGAGTTAAGTTAGAGTTTTTCAAAATGCTGACATGCCGAGCTCAAAAGGTTCGCTATCACTGGCCTAATAGGTTAATCTGGAAAAAGAACCTAATATTTGAGGATCTACAATCGAGTGTCCACAACAGGCCAGGAGCTTTAAGCCAGTTTGCTCATAGGAAAGGGTGCCCTTTCTGGGGGGAAAGAGGCAGAGGGAAGAAGGAATTTGGTATGTGAAGCTTTGTCTCACACCTCATCCTTGGTGTCTCTTACTTGGAAGGAAGGCTCCTTATAAGGAGGGCCAGACAAGTAAACCTCACAAGCCCAGCAGAGGTAAAAGACACCTTTGAGAAAGAGTCCAACCAACACCGTTTCATGGAGCAAGTCTTCAGCAAGCTTCTGGGGTTATCTGGGGCCTGAAATCGAAGACCAGCTGAGCCTGCTGAAAACTGGGTTTGTCTAATTCAGAAGTTTGACTCCAACTAATGCAGTGGATGCATATGACCTTAAGAGTCCACACTTATGGTGAAAACATTCCTCCCATTCTATAGACAACCTGAGGCTCAGGCACCTCTGAGCTTCTCCCCTCTGTTCTAGAGAACACTCCAGGATCTTATGCTTGCCCTCATTGCTTCCATCTGTGAAAGGCCACGGCCAGCATGGCTTTTGGGTTCAAAGGTTTGGAGAAAGCTGACACACACAAATTGACACACAAGACGAAATATTAATTTTGAAATTATGGGGGGAAGCCAGGGGAAGACTCAACTGTAGAAGTCAAGTTCCATTGAGTCTCTGTTCCCAGCTGCTTTTATTTACTAGAATACACAATTAATTGCCTTTTAGGAATGCAAACAGACATATCAATGGTAATGTTTAGTAAATAGTAGGATTGTCAGGTTTTGGGGGAGTTTGCTTTAGGCCATTGAGTCAGCAGTAGGTAATAAAATGTAAATATTCACCCTGTGAATATCAAAAGGAGTCCTGGCCAGCATTCTGCTGGACTCCTCCCATTTATATTAATTACCCTTGATCTTGGTTTCCAGCATCCATCAATGTATTCCTCCCCTATGCTAACTGCTGGGAAGACCAACCAAGAGGAGCACCACCCTTCAGTGTTCAGTCCACTTGGACCTGCATCAGGCTCTGCTCTATTTGACCTCTAGGTCTGGGCAATGGCCCCTCCCTCTGTTTGGAAGGCTTACATACTCACTGGACTTTCTGGGACTTAATGTCATGAGAAAGCCCATGGTAGACTGACTACCTAAGAAGGTCTCCCAGAAGCGATCCATTGTTGCATGAAAGGCGTTTGTCCCTCTAACCTACCCCGACCCCAGTTAGATGGGGCTGGGACTCTTTCGGGGCAGCTGGCACATGCTCAAGTTCTGGAAATAAATGAGAGCAGGTACTACTTCATAGAAGTGAGACAGATGCTAGAGCAAGACTCAGAGGAAGGGCCAGAAGTTGAAGCTCACAGAAAGTTGGATTGGACTTGACTGGTCCTGCAGCTTGCCTTCGCTGAAACCCAGGTGCACGTGCTTCTGTCTTGTCTGCTGGAGCATCATTCCGATTCTGAGACCACCCTGCACATCGTCCTGACAGCGGTCCCATCCTCCCCCTGGTTCTCAATCAATGCCAGGCCAGAACTCAGCGTCCGGCATGCATTATTTATACCTAGTGGGAGCCGAGTCACTCAAAGCATCAATGAATCAATGAATGCAGATGTTTCAACAGGGCCCTCCGTCAATACATAGGCGGAGGGCAGATTAAACAAAGGGCAGGAGGAGAAGAGAGGACTGAAGATTCAGGGCGACCAGTGCAGGCCCAAGTCAGGATCTGGGCTGCAGGCGTAGCTCAGGCCTTCATCAGGTATAGTAAGTACCCCCTTATCCATGGAGGATGCTCGAATCATGGATATGAACCCTATATACACACTTGTTTTTTCTATTCATCCCTACGTACCCAATCCTTTCATCTCACTGTGCCCAACATAAAAGAGGAACATAAAACAGAATGAAAACAATACACCGTAAGAGTTACGTGCACGTGGTCACTGTGTTTCAGGGGACCCCTCGCCGAATTCTTCCTAGAGGCCCCACGCTTCCTGGCTCAACAGGTCGCCAACAGTTGAACCATTTTCTCTTTACATCTTCCACTCACACATTCAACGCCTCCGCCATCTTAATAACTAAGCACTTAGCACCGTGGCCGGCACTTGGGCGGTTTGCGGCGCCACAGCGGGACCGGCACAGACTTTCCCTTCTGGACAATTCGGTGGATAGAAGGTTCATTCTTACCTTCATCTTCGCAACCTCCGCCTGCCATTCCCCGCTTTCTCAGCATACGATTTTGTTTCCCTCCAGTCGAGAACTTTTACCTGGTCACTTAAAAGGAAGCACTTTTCGGCTGCTTCTCTCGGGCGTGTCCGCACTGCCCACGCGCCTAGTCTCGCTTTGGGGGCGTTATTAAGTAAAATGCGGGTGACTTGACCCCAAGCACCGGGACACCTCAGTGGGTCGCCCACCAGCGTGGCTCCTGAGTGACAAGTGGGCGGAGAGCATGCGCAGCGCGGAGCCGCTGGAGGGGGCGGGGTCACGTCCTCCCGGCGATAGAGCCAAACATCGCGAGATCTCCTCACGCTACTCAGAACTGGCGCGCACTTCAGAAGGTACAGTTATTTCTGGAATTTTCCATTTAATATTTTGGAACTCTGTGGCCCCGTGGGTAACAAACCGCAGGGGAGGGAACCGCGGGTGAGGGAGGACTCGTCGGTTTCCCTAGAGAGGCCTTGGTTTCCCCCAAATGTACCAAGGGGCCTCAGGCCGCTGTCCAAGGACCCTTCCAGCGCTCATCTTTTTAACTATTAGAAAAAAAAAAGACTTGAAGAGGAAGTTTCCAGGGCCCGTTCCCAAGAACAGCCAGCAATGGCCAACGCAGTTGAAACCGGCTCGTTTAACTAGCTCAGGCGCCTTCTGAAGTCGAGTTTTGGAAAAGCCATTATTTTTACAACATAAACGATGACTCACATACCCGGAGGCCACCGAGCCCGGATCATGCTTTCCATGATCAACATGGCTTCGCAGGCGTGTCTGCCGAGGGTTACGGATTGATCTCATTTTTAGGTTATAAAAAGCAATCCGCGATCCGTTCCGAGGAGAGGGTTTGGCAAGTGGAGGCCTTGGGGGGGTGGGGGGTGGGGGGGTGGGGGCGATGTCTCGGCAAGGGCTCGCGTCTTTCTAGCGGTTCCTCCGCGGAAGGCTCGGTGGGTTTGGTATCGGAGTCCAGGGCTTGCTGCTGCGAGTGGAACGGGAGCTTTGACCGTAAGCCTAGCAGGCACTTGGGTTTTTTAGTTTTGCCATTACGAGCCTTTGTTCATAAATCTCTTCAGTTCTCGAGGGCGAGGCTTCGGTTGTTGGCGTCGCTTTTTTTTCCAAGTCTGCCCTGGTGCCGCCCTGGTCCATTCCCGGGGGCCACGGTGCCGTTGGCATCTCCTGCCTCCTTCGGGCAGCAAGTGCCCCCTCCAGGTCCCCAACTTGTATGAGAACTGGTTCGGCTCAGCCCTGTCCCACACACATGTTCTGCTACCCTGGGCTTCCCCGTCTATTAATTCTGCTACCTTCTACTCAGCCCGTAACTGGGCACTGTAAGCCTTGACTCCTTGCTCTCCCCATTGTACCTAACAGCCAGCCCCTTCAGCAAATTCTGTTACCACCTCCCGGAACTCCCTAGTCCATTCTCATCATGCCGTTCTCCTCGTTGCCGCTTTGATCCAAGTCCCATCTCTCAGCTGCATAACGGGGAATCGCTTCCTAACCGAGACCCTTACTTCTGGGGGCCTGTAATCAACTTGCCAGACAGCTGCCGGAAGTAACATGGAGCCCACCCGCACACCTTGGATTGCTGGTGCCTTCATATCAACCTTGGGAGAAAGCTTGCATTCCGTTTTATTATGAACAAGGGCCCACAGAATTAAGCTCCTGCTCATTTATGTCCTAATCTTTTAACCGCTGTTACTACCCCCATTGTCCTTTTGTTACTCGTCTCAAACCCATTCCTACCTCAGGACCTTTGCACTAGCTATTCCTTCCATTGTGGATTTGAGATTTCTTTTTTTTTTTTTTTTTTGTCTAGACTCCATTAATTCAAGCACCTGCTCAGATGTTACCTCTCATAGGCCTTCCTCGACTACTGAGTCTAGAGTTGCTAAAGAACATAGTGGATTCGGGTACCTGGGCATTGGTTATACTGGAAGGTTGGACCATTGTTACACTGGCGTAGGGAATTCTCCAAATTTTCTCTCTCTCTGTTTCTCTCCAAATTTGTTTTTAGTGCTTTCTCCAAGAAGGATTAGAAAACCTAGGGAATGTGACCAGCCTTGCAGCAGGGAGGGATCTTTTTGGGAATCTTTCAAAATAAACCAACCTAGGCAGAGAGTATGTTTAAGAACACTTAAGACATTTTTCCTGGTAGAAGCATTTTCTTTAGGCATGTAATTGTGCTTAGACGGAAATCAGCTACACAAAATGGAGCTGACCCCCCAAAATGAGCTCTGGTTCTCAGGTACAGTCCATCGGAAGTCAAATGGCAGAGGTCAGAATAGATCTTGGTCTGAGTCTAGTCTCAGAAGTTTCTTTTACAAAAAAGCTAGATTGTTCCCTACTCTTGGCTTTTGGTTTAGTATCTGGCATGTAGCAGGCACTTAAGAGTTTGAGTAGCTTTCTATTCCCTTATTTAAGCCCTAGATGCCAATGGTTTCTTTGTGTTTTTAAATTGGCTTGGAGAGATGTGCTCAGAAGCAAAGCACTTTAAGATCTAAGTCAAAGCAAGAACAATTGGGTTTAGAAACCACCTCCCGGGACTGGCCCACTGTCTCTCCAGCCCAGTCTTGGCTGCAGTAGGGACTCGTGTCGGTCTGTCCTACGTGTCCACACTATGATGCCAGCGAGTGTTTAGATTCATCGGTAACAAATGCTCCAATTTCCTGAGAGGTTCTCTCACCCAGGACTTGAGACTTTCTCCCCAGAGCCCCGAGCTGCTGCACAAAGTAGTGATGGGCAAAAGCCTTCAGGGCTGTGGCAGCACCACAAAGCTGGCCCACCTCTGTTCCACCTGCTTCTGTCTACACAAGGCCATGGAGGGTCACCAAAGTCAATAACTGCTAGGAACCCAACCACCTGAAGTTGAACTAGTTACAAGGTGTTGGGCACAAGAGGTCACAGCCATGGGGATTGGTGAAACACGGTGTTGGACTGAAGTCACCAGAGGTTATTTGGGGGAAGAAGAGGAGGCATTGGGGCTCAGGAGAGGAGGAAATGGAGGTGAGAATGTGTAGAAGAGGTAGTCACATGCCCCATATCCGCATCTCTAGGGCACCATGAGAAGCCATTGTTCCATGTCAAAAGATGCTTAAGGCATGATGAATGCCAGGACTAAAATGGTGGTAGTCAGTTACCATCTGTCTCGAGAGTGAAGGACATGCGAATTTGAAAGGATGCCAAGGAGATAGTTCTGAGGATTCCCAACAAGCTGAGCTAAACTAAGTTCAGACTTTGCCAGTTGTAGGTCATTGGACGCAGGGCAAGTGGTTTCATCCCCAGCATCATCTAGCAAAGGTGATGCTGGTTCTGAGTTGATTTGTTTATTATCCTAAGGACCCACGGCGAATGCAGTCCTAACGGGGCAAGATCTAGGTTTTCTGGAGCCTGAACGAACTTTGAAAAATCTGAGCTACAAGATTATGAATTTGGAATACAAAGCCAAGTTTAAGCTTCAATTTCATGGTAAGTTAGCCGGTTCAGAGGCAGATCACTACTTCGCACATGCTAAGCACTCATCATGTGAGAGCCATCAGCAGTCTAGTCAGGAGAGGAAAAATGTCAGGGCTATGGAGGGACTTGCTCTGTTACCACTGATAAGCACAGGTATTGGGGCGACACCCAATGTCATCTTATGAACTGGGCACCTCCAGTTTATATCCACATGGGTCACAGCTCACAAGGAATGTAGGCGGCAAAGGGAGCCCAGGCCACCCATTTGTCTTCGCATCTTTGCTTTGCGCTAATTCTAGGCCCCAGCTTCGAGTCCCTTTAAACTTTAAAGGGACTCCTTAAAGTTTAAAGAGAAGCTAGGTTACCGAAGGGCTACTTGTGGCCTTGAGTTCAGTCCAAGAATTGATGCAGTTCCAGGGGTCACATCCCTGGGTACCACCTCGTTTCCTGCACATGTATTTGTTCTGTCCAAAGTAGGAAGTTGTCCCATAACTGCCCCCAGCCACCCACCAGAGCTTCACTGATCTTTCATGTGCAGCTTTCCGCATCAGCTTTAAGTGCCCTCAGGTTCATTGTAAGAAGCTTTGGAGTCTAGACTCAGACCAAGATATATTCTCAGCGCGGGACCGACCACCACGTAGCCCAGTTACTCTGTTCACACTGATCTGTGTCCACCCTGTCAAGCTGTGGCCAGAGTCCTAACATGCCCTGGGTGCCTAGCCCCGTCCTGAAGTTGGGGCTGGGTAACGGATTGTGCAGTAGAACTACCACCAGGCCCAGTATACACAGGGCTCACTCATCTCAGCGAGAATTGGTGCTCTCGGGAGCACTTCGGCGAGTACCACTTGTGGGATCATAGGCAGATCATGAGCAGGAAGGCTCCCTGCGGGCCATGCAGAGAGAACAAAGGCGTGGGTCCGCTGTACAGCCCGTTCCAGCTGTGCGAAGGACAAAGGTGACTGCCACCACTCCCCCATTTGTGTGTCAGTGTCCACTGGGCGTGGGCCAAGCTTAACATGCTCAGGGATGCCGCTTGGAAGAAGTCTTGTTCCAGCCAAGTGCCAGCCATTGCGTGCCGTTTACCCCAACTAGCAGGGCTATCCCTGCTTTTAAGAGGTGTGGTGGGGGAGAAGGAATTGTGTTAGAGACAGAAGCCAAGTCAACATATGCAGCAGACACGTGGCATCCCGATGTTCGCCCCTTGGCCTTTCCCAGTTTCAGCTGTGGCCAAGATGGGCCGTTCTAAGCAGGGACAGCATCTTGCCTCAAGTACAGCTATGCTTTCTGCCCAAAGACATCTTTCACCACAGATGCACATGTGCAGTTTACATGTGTAGCTGAGTTCAAGCCCACTTTCAACCCTTGCTCAATGGAAGGCAGGAACCAATGAATAAATGAAACCAACGAGAAAGAACTAGAGCCTGAGAAGGCTTCCCTACCTCCCGTGCCTCGGGTGGACAGTCCTGCAAGGCATTTATACACTTCTCACAGGTGGTCCCTCAATACACCCTCATTTCCTTTTCCTTATTCTAGCCACTCTCCGCCCCCGCCCCCAGATTACCTCCTCAACACGCTACCTTGCCTAAGACCTCGTCTCAGGCTCTGCTTTCTGGGGAGCCCAAATTAAAACATGGCTCATTGGGGTACCCGCAATAGAAAAATAAGCCTTGTGAGCCACAAGGTCAAAATCAGATGACGTCTGATTTCACATTACAGGAACACTTCCCATCGCTTGGGAGGCTACAGGTGGCCTACCTGTGTGAACAGACTCACCAGTAAGCAAGGCCATCTTCTCTTGCCAGCAAACACATTCAAGGTTGCTAGGCTACCTTCCCCCACAGGGAGGAGATGAAGCTTACTGAGCTCCCAGGGCATTGGAGCCGAGGCGAGAGAGTCATATGCCTACTGCATCAGAGAGCTCTAGGGACATTAGAAAAGAGACTCAACTCAGCCCAGAGGAGTCAACATTCCTCCAGTAATCATGGAGCTGCATTGCAAGCCACCCCTTTAGGTCATCCAACCTGGCTCTTCTTAGCCTATTTTCTTTTTAATTTATTTTATTGATTTTTTTTTTTTTTTTACAAAGAGGAAGAGAGAGGGATAGAGAGTTAGAAACATCGATGAGAGAGAAACATTGATCAGCTGCCTCCTGCACACCTCCCACTGGGGATGTGCCCTCAACCAAGGTACATGCCCCTGACCGGAATCAAACCTGGGACCCTTCAGTCCTCAGGCCAACGCTTCATCCACTGAGCAAAACCAGCTAGGGCCTTAGCCTATTTTCATAAAAACAAACAAAAAACATGTACAAGTTCCCAGACTGTTGCCAGCTTCCTTTGCCTCAGTTTTTTCTGTAAAATGGGGTCTGAAGCTTCGTTTAGAAGCCTTGCTTAAAGAAAGGAAGTCGAGAAAACCTCCGCAGAAGCCCATGCCCACGCCCACCATGCATGGGCATCTCTCAGCCAGCTGCAGCCCTGGTGTGGGGGGTGTGCCTTCTTTCTCACCAACCCAAACCTGTTCAAACGTTCAGGCGACAGCGTGGCCCCACATGCCCCTCAAGGCTTGCGCTAAGGGCTTGCCTCACTGCCCACCCCCTCCTTATACCTCACATTTTGCAGGGTAGCGTATGCAGGTCTAAGCCCTCTTTAAGGGGGATGGGAAGTCGGGGGTCCATCACTGGGAGATGGACAGATGAGGTGTGGCAGGTGCTCACTAGGAACACCCCACAGATAGAAGCATTGAGCTGGATGAGCATCCAGCAACATGGTTAAGTCCTGGGGGAACCCACGTGGGGGCTGTGGCAATACATCACGGCTATGTATTTGCAACATACACCTGTGTTGCCACTGCTTTTTTTGGAAGGACCCAATTCAAAGGATATATTAGAGGGGTTGGCAATGGAGGATGGGTAGAGGAAGGGAGTAAGGCTGGAAGACAGAATAACTTGAGAGGGGCCCAGCTGAGAACCGGAGGGAAGGTAGAATTAAGTCATTAGTCTCCTTCTCTTTGTCTCATTTTAGTGCAAATGAGACTCTCCCCAAGGGCAGCTGGGACCTTCCAAGCATGGGGTAAGCCTCCTGCTTGATGTTAATCGAGGTGGAGAGGCCCCAAGGCCAGGTGCCTGGGCTTAGCTGCTCACAGCACAAGAACTTAAGAAAGCAAAGCTGCCGTCTTTCACGTGTACCAGTAAGATTCTCCCTCACGTGTGAGAAAAGCATTTTAAAAAAAAAGTGTGCAGAGCTGTGTGAAGGGTGGCCATTGGAATGGTAGCTGGCCCCTTCCAGGGGCTGCTAAAGGAAAGGGCTGTTTGGGGAAGGGAGGGAGCTCCATTTGCCACAAGCTTTCTTCATATCCGCGTGGTCTGCGCAGGACGCTGGGAAAAGGGAGCTCTGTAAGGAGGCCTGAGCCACCAGGCCCCTTCCTGTCCCCATGGCATAAGAGACTGAGTTCAGAAAAGAGCAAGCCCTGGGGACTCCTGGGACCCAGCTCTCTGTGTACATCTGCCTGGAAGTAATAAGACAGCCACCTTCTGACTGGAGGCTCAACTTCTCAGAAGGCTTAGCTTCCTCCCCGGGTTCCCAGTCCCGGTCCCCCGCCCCCCCCCCCTTGCTTTGTTCCAATACAAAGACTTGATCATTCGCACTTTATACCCATTTAATTGGCATAACCCCATGACAAAGTACTGTGTCCTCAATTTAACAGCAGGAAACTAAAGTTCAGAGAGGTTAAGTTACTCAGGAAAGGTCAACAGGAGATGGTAGAGCGAGATTCCAGCTCTGGCAGCCTGGCCTCAGAGCCCAGGCACTTAACCCTGCCCCACACCGCACAGACTCTCCGTGAGAATTCTGTGGGGGTTGCAGCCACACTGCGTGCACCCTCTCTGGTGCTTCTCAGTTATGACACTTGGGAGAAGGCATTGAGAACCCAGGACAGCAGAGCATTGAGGTTGCAGCAAACACCAAACCTTTCCTCCCGCCAGGGAAAGAGCCCAGGTAGCTTTTAACCCAGGCCGGGCTCTGCTCGCAGCTGTCATGCTGCACTGCAGTTAGGGTTTTTGCCTCCCTGCTTCCACAGGGCAGAAGGTGGACTCAAAGCCCAGCGCCCTTGAGAGGCTACGGGGCAGCCAGTAAAGAGCCCTGCTCAGCTGAAACTAGGGAAGCCCCCACCCCACTGGAGAAGCTTGCCTAGGAGAGTTGGGGTGCCTACAGGGTCACAGAGCATGCCAGCTAACAGACCCCCTTCCCGCCATCCAGCCTCTCCCTGTTGGAGCCCACAGGCAGATCAGGGCTTGGGGTTCTGCCCATGAGTAGGGCCTTCACAAGAGAAGCAGAAAAGTAGCCTTTGCTTTTTGAAAGTTTCAAGGAAGTATGAAGAGTTGGGGTGGCTGAGTGAGCTCCCAGACAGACAGCCTGCTGGGCTCGCTCTCCTCTTGATTCCTGTCTTTAGCGCCCCTCCCCCCAGCAGCAGCCCCTGGACAAGAGGCAAGACTCACAGGTGCCGCAGCCTCAGGAGGCTCCCCTCTATAGTTCCCCCCATAACAGTTCTGAGCCCCCAGCTCCCAACATCCCTCTCATCTCTGCCTCTCTAAGCAGCTTCGCTGCTGCCCTTTCTTCCTTCCCCAGGTCAGAAAGCTTTGAGGCCACTGCTAGGTTTGCCTAAAATCTAGGACAGCCCAAGACATAGAAACCAGCTCCCCCAGAAACAGGCAGCCTTGGTTGAGAATAAAGAAGTTATCTTCCACCCCCTCCCCGAAAAGGACAGCAGGCTTAAGAGAGAAGACTGGCACCGCCGAGGCCAAGGGGATTTTAATACTGCCCTCGGTGCCATCCTCGATGCCCATTGGCTGGCTGCTTTCCACCCAAATGCCTTTCACCTGGGCCCAAGGAGCAGCTCCTGGAAATATTTAATGCCAGATGCTGCTTATCAGAAGAGTGACCATAAGCGCCCAGTATAGATCTGCTATCCGGTGTAATTACTAACAGCGCTGCCTTCCACCGTCAGCTGTGTTCTCATTTTGACAATGAGGAAGATGTGTGTCCTCCTCTAGCTAACCGCCTGGCAGAAAGTCTCCCGCCAGGAGGTCAGCATCAAGGACAAATCCGTTTGCACAGGGAGAAGGGGGTGTTAGGAGAACATTTGGGGGTTGCCCCAACTGCTGTGAATATGGCATGGCTGTGAACTTGGCTTCCCCAAGCCTGGCCAGAATCTGCCTAACGTAAATGCCTCTCTCTTACCCTCCTGCCTCTTCCCGGTGGCCCTCCAGCCCCACCACTGTCACTCTCCAGCTCCTTTAACTGAGGATGGTCTTGATAGCCGGATGCGGGGGCTTTCTCTGTGGCTTTCTTTCAGTCCTCCTTAAACTGTTATTTGAATCCGCATGACCCCGGCTCCAAAATACAGCTCTGCTATTGACTAGCTGTAAGCTCTGGGTAAATTAATTCTCCTTTCCTTGCCTCAGTTTCCCCAGCTAAAAATGGGGGCAAATCGCAAAACCTGGGGATCTTATGAGAATTTTGTTGATATCTGTAAGGCTTTAGAATAGTGCCTAATAAGTGCTAGAAAAGTGCCCATTGATTCAAAACAAGAGGACGTCGGAGAGAAAGTGAACTAATATTGAAGTTTTATCCATGAGTTGGTTATTATGTGCTTTTAATTCACTTCCAGCATACACTTTGGAGAAATGACTGTTACCCACATCCCCACTTCACAGAAAATAAAAATGTAGAGGTTCAGGGATGTGCGTACGAATCACTTAACAGGCAAGTGGCAGGTTGGGTTTTGAACTTGGGTCTCCCTGGTCCAAATTCTTTACCTCCTTCTAATGCCACCACTGAGCATGTATTTTATTTATACTCAACTTAAACCTCTCAGATTGCAAGGGCATCTCCTAGTTCCAGCACACAGGAATTTTCTGAAGCCCAACTTTCCCCTATTTATAACCCTCCTGATTGCGAACTCTTTGATCCCAACGCCCCTTGGCCATCCTATTTCTAGACTGAAGAGGCGATGTGATATAGTTAATGAGTCTCTGTGTGTGCACCCTTTTTTGAGGCTGTTCCAGGTCCTTTTCAGAAGGATGCAGGACAGAAAGCCATATAGAGTGATCATTCTACTGCTGTAATTATTAATAATAAATTCAACCAGCCTGGGAAACATAGGAAGCCTAGTTGGATACACAATAATGATAACGAGGGAGTCACTCCATTGCCAGTTCCACGACGGCAGGGGTTTGGCCTGTCTCCTTCAGTTCTGTGTCCCTGCTGTCTAGAACAGTGCCTGGCACATAGTAGGTGCTTAGGAAACACTTCTGCAATGACAGTCAATGCATGACAATAAATGAGCAGAGAATGAAGGAAACAGTGTAGCAGAATGAATAAGAACAGAAGCTTTGGCATCCAACAGATGGGGATTGAAACTCTAGCTCCATCCTGGTGTTACCAAGACCATCCCATCTTTGCTCCCATCTCCCTCCAAAAAATCCTGCCTCCAGGAAAACCCTCTGTTTGTATAAAACAGGACAGGTGTCATTAATCATTAGAAGCATGACCTTGTGCAAGTCCCTTGACCTCTCTGAGCTTCAGTTCCTTTAGTTGTAAACGAGCTAACAATATTATATACCTCATGGAGTCACTGTGAAGATTAAATGATAATACGTGTTGAATACTTAACCATGGAAGTTAGTACCTAGTTAGTACTAATTAGTGGTAGCTCTTAATGTCCCCATGAGTTTGACTTCTGGGTCTTAAAAGTGCCTGCTGCTGCTTCTTTATTTTTAATCCTCACCTAAGGACATACTATTTTATTTTATTTTATTTTATTTTAGAGAGAGAGAAACGTCTATGGGTTGTCTCCCATACGCACCCTGACCTGGGACTGAACCCACAACCTAGGTATGTTTAATTCCCTGACTAGGAATTAAACCCACAACCCATTGGTATACAGGACGATATTCCAACCAACTGAGCCACACCAGCCAGGGTGCAACCTGTTTCTTGATTCATGCTCCTGACGCTGCTTAAATAGGATCTCAGTTTTATGGTGGGGTGGGGGTGGGGGTGAGGTAGGCCATATAAGAACCAAAAACGTGGTGCCTCTGAGCCATTTCCCCCAGCAGAGCAGTGGTCTCCCCACCTCCCCCCGACTGCCTTTTTAGCAATCATATCTGGCCGCTCCGTGCTGGTTTCCAACAGATGTTCCTCTACTGAGCCACACCGTAATCTCAGAGCCTAATATAGTGCTGGGATGTGATAAGTTCGAAATGGCTGTCATCGTGGCTGTGAGGATGGTCTGGCCATTGTTTGGGACTGTCTTTCTCTGATTGTTCTGTGAAGGGGGATTTGTTTCCTTCCACCACCTCTTTGCCCCATAGACCTACCCCCACTGCCCTGAGCCCCAGCTCCTGCGAAAATTAAAAGTCTGCATCAGAATCTTCTAGGAAGTGCTCAGAGCACCGTGATGAGGGGGATGACAGACGGTGGAGATTGGGAGGGGTTGGTGGTTCAACAGAGGCCTGAAATCAATATTTTCAGAGTACAAATGTGTAGATTTGCTGAATCTCTGCGAGGAGCAGGCTCCTGGGGGACCTGAGGCAGATGTTCCCGGGCAGGAGGTATGGGGGTGCGAGCAGGGAGGGACCGATGCAATGCAGCTAGAGGCTCAGCAGGGAGCGTACATTTACAGTGTCTGACCTCCTGTTCCAGCAGGGAGAAGCAGGGATGGGGAGATGTTTCTAGCTCCTGCCTGCTCATGTCTCATTTCTCTGAATGATCTGAGGTCCCAGTTTGGCCAGGTCAGTGAGCCTCACTGAGGACTTTCTAAGTGCCATGCGCTGGGCCCGGCACATAAAGTTCCGTGAGACCCAGACTCTACCCTGAGGGCGGTACAGCAAACAGCTCATTGGTAGAGAAGCAGAGCCTGCCCCCCTAGCTCGATCTGTCTGATGTTTGGGATTGTGCAACAACAGGCTGGATGCTCTTTCTCAGAATACAGGATTTCTGCCAATAATAATATATCGATAAATTGCAGCAGACATTTCTGAGTTCTTAACAAGGCTCAGGCCCTGGCCTAAATGTTTTATGCACATTAGTCTATTTAATTCTCATAATGACTTCATGAGGTAGATGCTTACCATCTCCACTTTACAGGTCCAGAGATGTTAAGTCACTTGTCCAAGGCCACACACATCCAGTGAGTGTCCGAGGCCGGGTTTGAAATTGGAAATCTGACTCTAAAACCTAATTTTAAATACTCTGTTAACATATATATCCACCTTCCGGCTCTTCAAAATTTCTGGTTGTTAACATACCAGGGGGGAAAAAGATACGTAATCTCTTTCTCATAATACACTTAAAGAAAATCTATTTAGCTCCATAGTTAATAAAAGAATGGGGCTGGGTTTTTCATCATGTAATCAGAGCAATATAGGGAATTCGAAGAATCTGTTGCATGGAGATTTCTCATTTTATAAGAATTAACCTATGATCTGTGGTCTTTCTCCCTACAATAAGCCCTTCAACCCTCTGATATTCACTTGGGGGAAATTTAATCCTATAGAATTCACACTGTACGGCAACCATTCCTATAGAGCAGAGCTTAAAATTATTCCTGTATGGAAATATCATTGCTATCCACAATATTTGAGGAGGACGGAAGAAAAGTTAAAAACCAAATGCAGCAATAAGGAGAAAGAACATAAATAACCCTCACCTTGTGTCTTCAATGAACCAGTTGAGGGGTCTGCAATTTCCACCCCCCACCTCCCTGCAAAGGCCCAGGTAGTAAATATTTCATGCTTGATGTGCCTTATAATCTCTATTGCAACTACTCACCCCTGTCATTGTAGCAAGAAACTAGCCCTAAATAGTGTGTAAACAAATTAGAGTGACTGTGTTCCAGTAACACTTTATTTACAAAAATAGCCATGGGGCCTACATATAGCCAGGAGGATTTGAACCTGGTGACCTTCCTTGGTAATAGTGTGATAAGCTTTTTCCAAATTTAAGAGTAACATCAAAATAAATAATCCTAATAAATAGCATTAATTGAAAGCTCTTTAGGTGCCAGGTTCCTTCTATGGTAAACCATTGAACATTCACACAAGCTTTATGATATGGCCACTGTCATTGTTATCTCTGGCTCTAGAGCTGAAGGGGCTCATTGGTTGAATGAATAAATTCCCACTTGAGGGTTGAGTGAACAGAGGCTCAGAATGCTTAGTTATTTGCTCCAAGTTCTGGAGGCCATAATAAGTGCCCAATAAATGTCAGCCCCACGACAGAGCCGAATGTGAAGCCAGGCAATGCCTCCAGATCCTGCTGGCCACTTTACAGTGAAGAGCTCTGCCTCTGCAACCTGCTCCTCCCAGTATTGCCAGAGCTCCTATCCTAGCCTGGGCTTTACCCGCCAACTACTCGGCTCTTCCCCTCCTCTCTGCACGACCACAGCACGCAGCTCTCCCAGTCTTCCTGGACCTCACTTCCTCCATGAGTCAGCATCATCTATGCGGTCACACCTGGCTCCTCAAAAAGCCCACCCTCGGGTGGTCTAAGAAAGCTTCCAGGATGGACCGCATAGATGATGCTGATTCACGGAGGAAGTGAGAGTCAAGATGAGACTGAAGAGGAACCTGAGAAGCTGAATGGGTGGGAAGGACGGGACAGCCTCGGGAGAAGTGGTGTCAGGCAGAGACCAAGCTCTCCACTCAGGACTCTGCCTAAACTGGGCCATGTCCCAACTCTGTCACCTCCTGGCGGTGGGACCTTGGACATATCAATTAGCCTTTCTAGACCTTAGTTTCCTTAGCTATAAAATGGGGACAATAATAGACCTCCCACCCAGGTACAATGTAATGAGGAAATCCAAATAGAGAAACTGGCACATAGCGAGGGTTGATCAGTGTGCCATATCAGTGGGTTGTGAGGCCATACTATGTGTTACAGAAAAGCAAGTTGACTCTCATGGCTCAACTGTGGGGTTTGTGTTGAGGGAGCAATGGGAGAGTAAGTTCAGAAGAATTAAAGAGAGAAACTATAGGCAGCCTTAAGGCAGAGATTCTCAGATATGCAGTTTCCTGTCTCTTCCCCCCCCCCCCCCACACACACACGTTCTATTTAGTAGTGATAACATGTCCTAGTGATTCTGATGCATGAGGAAGTCATCCGTGTCCACAGAACATCATGTGAACATGAAGCCAGGGCGCCTGGACTTGCCCACATAAAGGCACTGGATGGCTGTCATCAGGAAATGATAGGCTAAAACCGTTTTTAGATGACAAGTCTAGCAGAGGTGTGAAGATGGATTGGGAGGACAGAGGATAATTAAGAGGCTCTTGTAATAGTCCAAGCATGAATCACCAGTTGTAATATCTCCCTGGTAGGTGTCTCAGATGCTGTGAGACAGGCTGCTGGGGACCCATCTAGGGCCCTGGTTCCATGAGGACAGACAGAGGACCATGAGGCCCTATTTCTGCAGGTCTGATCTCCTTATTTTCTATACTACTCTTAATATTATCTTGCTAATTGATTTATTATCTGTCACTTGTAAGCTCCCTGAGAACAGGGAGCTGTCTATCTGATTCTCTGCTGTGTTTCTACTCCCTGGCACATAGTAGGCACTCCATCTTTATTCAGTGATTCATAATGAAACTTAGAGTTGTTAAGCCCCTTACCCAAAGTCACATAGTTACGTGGAGAAGCCAGGATCTGTACCTAGGTTTTTCTTGTTCAAACCTCATGCTCTTTCTGCTATTTCAAGTGACTACTCTGTGATGATACTTTTTAAAAAAAATTATAATCTGATCCTATTTTAAAACCCGTCTTTGTAATTTAACAAGATATCACCAAATGTGCTGGTCATTGATTATTAACATATTTTTAAATAACTGCTTGTCATCTTATCAAGGTACCACGACTTAGCCAACCTCCTACATTAGACAGTATTTTTCTTTGCACCATTACCAATAATGCTGCCATGACATCTTTAACATATAAACGGCACACCCATCTTTGATAATTTCCTTAGGATAAATCCATAGCTGTCAATTTCTTGGTCAAATAGGACAATTGTTTGGCTCTTACTATCACCAGTACACTTTCAGAAAGGCTATACCGATTTAATTGCTTCACTCTTTCAAAGAAATCATTAGGGACCCTTGTTCTGCGTTGGTTCACCAAATGAGCAGAAATTTCATGTTCCCTAATTGGAAAAGATTTGGTTGGGAGCATAGCCTGACAATGGTCACTAATAACCCCCTTGATCTGGCCCCAGGGAACGTCAAAACAAGTTTGCCTTCTTCCCTCTGAAGGCACTTGGAATTCAGTTGTCCAATGAGCTACCCTCTGTCCAGCCACTGCTGACCCTTTTGGACACTAAGGACCATGGGATGCCTTTGGAGCCAGGGCACTTGAACTCCTAAGTCTGGAAGTGGCATACAGATGCCCCTGACCATGCAGCCCCCAGGTGCCACTGGTCCGACACACTTAAATGGTAATGCCTTCAAATTAAGGCTTATTGAACGGAAATGTCATACTAGTAGCCTTTAAAAAAAATTACATCCCTACCCGGTTTCGCTCAGTGGATAGAGCGTTGGCCTTGGGACCAAAGGGTCCCGGGTTCAATTCCAGTCAAGGGCACGTACCTTGGTTGCAGGCTCCTCCTCAGTCCGGGCCATGGTCAGGGCTTGTGCAGGAAGCAACCAATCGATGTGTTTCTCTCACATCGATGTTTCTCTCTGTCTTTCTCTTCCACTCTCCCTAAAAATCAATGGAAAAATATCCTCGGGTGAGGATTAACAATAACGAAGTAAAAATAAATTGCGCATGTAATAGGACTTTGGACTCTGTCTTTGTTTGGGCTGCTATCACATCACACCCCCAACCAGATAGCTTATAAATAACAATTTTCTTTCTCACAGTCTGGAGGCTGGAAGTCTGAGACCAGGGGTTCGATGTGGTTGGGTGAGGGCCCTCCTCCAGGTCATAGACTTCTCACTGTGCCCTCCATGGTGGCAGGGCTGAGGGAGCTCTCTGGGGTCTCTTTTATGAGGGCACTAATCCCGCTCACGAGGACTCCACCCTCATGACCTAAGTACTGCCCAAAAGCCCCACCTCCTAATACCCTCACATTGGGCATTAGAATTTCAAGGTGTGGATGTGGGGGACTGGGGAGACGTAAACATTCAGACCATAGCAACCTCCCTAGGGGTGGAGAGGGGTCAGGAGTTGGGGAGTCCCAGGGCAGTGGCTGTGAGAGGAGTGTGCTTGAAACTCAGTAGTAATTGAGTGCCCCCAATGTTGGGGCCAGGTGCCTTCCAAGTAAGGGCATGGAGAGCCCTAGATGGGCCAAAGGGGAAAAACTGGGCAAAACCACCCCAAGACAATTGGGCTTTTGTTCAACCTCTGTTCCTTAGTCCAGGGCTCCTTTAACGAGACCCCAACTGGTCTCCAGGCATACGAGGGCAGCTCCTAAAAACTGGGTTATGCCCTAGCTCCTGCACCTGAAAACTCACACAGCCCCAAATGAATATATTTCATGAAGGAAGCAGGGAGATAGGCTATTGCCCAGTTTCCCCGCTTCCTGCCTCCCTGTAGGTTCACGCAGTCCATCTTCACCCACCCTGAAACCCACATCCCGTCCCCGGAGTCCTGATTCTGGAACATTTCTGCCTCGGCCAGGTACTTGTTCCTTGGACATGGAGAATACTAGTCATGGAGAGCGGCTACAGTGTTTGGATAGGTTCAAGCCTCGGGCTAATGAGAGGGCACAGTCCTCTCATGGCCATGTGCAGGTCCCAGCTTGGAGGGCAGGGCCCTCCCAGCACAATTATAGCCAACATTATGGTTGTAAGCTTGAACCTATGGTCCGAACACGTGGCCCCACGTGCTTGAGTGATGTGGGCTTGATAGAGTTCAGGTGCATGAAATTGAGTAGGATCGAAACTCATGAGAATGTGGTAAACATCTTGACCACGCCCTTACTTTGCCTCGTGGAATCTGGCTATAAAATAAAGACATGGTTTGTAGTCTGTGGCGCTGTCACTAGCTCTCCATCAGAGAGAACAGCGTTCCACCCGGACCCAGATTTTTTTCTCTTGTCTGTCTTTTCTCAATTCTTCACTGCCCCCTCTCAGGGTCACCAAACTTGGCTGAGCTGATGTGGCACATAATGCGCCCAACATGGGGCTGAGTATGCCATGGCTGTGCCGGCTCGTCACAACTAGTACATGAAGAAGGCTGCTGAGGACCAAGGGCCCACCCTGCTGGGATGCCCCTGGTCACCCACGCCTGACTTCTCAGATTTCACCCCCACGGCCTTAATTGAAACTATATACCGTACCTGTCAGAGACCCTGTGTCAGTGCTCAACGCCTCCCAGACCTCCCAGGCCCGTGCCTCTGCTGCATTCTGTTACTTCCTAGGCTGGGCTGACTCTCGGGGTCTATAGAGTTTGGCAAAGAACAACTATTAGTTTGGGAATCAGACCAACCTGAGTCCAAATCCCAAATCTGTGATCTTGATTGTTAACTGTTTGGGGTCAGGTGAGTTCATCTTTCTGAGCCTCAGTCTTCCCATCTGTAAAATGGGGTAACAACAAGACCTACTTCAATGGATTGTTGGAAAGATTGGGAAAGAAGCATTTCAGCGTAGATAAGACTTATGACCAATGTCTGGCATGAGGTAGATACTTAACAAGCATGGATTGATTGATTGAATGAATGAATGAGTGAATGAATGAATGAAATAGTAAGCATTATATGAAAGTCACCCCCAAAGCATTTTCTCCAGTTTCTATCTCCTTTACCTCCCTAATCAAAGCCAGAGAGACAGTGTAGAATAGGGCTTCAGGATCTGGGGCCAGTTTTGTCTTGCCCCTGCCACTTCCTTGGTGACTTTGAGACTCTCTTTTCCCCTCTTGTAATGGGTGGTAACCAGAGCACCAAGTTCTTAGTTTGTTTTTGAGAATGACATGAGTTACCCTGGGTGAAGCTCTGACAATAGCCAAAGTATTCATCTCGGAGTACAGATCTGAATGTGTCTCCTCCCTTCCTAAAACCCTCAGTGGCTCCTCATGGCTCTTTTTCATCTTAACATGGCTGGCAAGGTGTGGCTGCTGCAGACCTCTCCAGCCACAGCCATAACTGGAGCGGCTCTCGTCCTTGTTCTCCAGCTCCTGTCCTCCTCCCTCCCCAACTGGCTTCTGTTCATTTCCTCTAACTGCCACAGGGACTTTGCACGTGCTGTCCCTCTGTCTCAGTAGTTCTCAACCTTCCTAATGCTGCGACCCTTTAATATAGTTCTTCATGTTGTGGTGACCCCCAACCATAAAATTATTTTCGTTGCTACTTCATAACTGTAATGTTGCTACTGTTATGAATCGTCATGTAAATATCTGATATGCAGGATGATTTTCATTGTTCCAAATTGAACATAATTAAAGCATAGTGATTAATCACAAAAACAATATGTAATTATATATGTGTTTTCTGATAGTCTTAGGCAACCCCTGTGAAAGGGTCGTTCGACCCCCAAAGGGGTCGCGACCCACAGGTTGGCAACCCACAGGTTGAGAACCGCTGCTCTGTCTGCTGCCCTTGGCTCTTCATTCCAGCTCATGTGTTACTACCCTGGGCAGCCTCCTGTGGAGACAGACTAATTCAGGTGTCCTATTCTGTACACCCATAGAACCACATGCCTGTTCTTCACAGCACTTGCAATGTGTATGGCTTTCCCTCTTGTGGAGTGATGGATGCCTGTCGCTGCCTCTGGATGATGAGCTTTGTGAGAACAGGAACCGTACGTGTTGGTTCCCACCCATATTCCCTTACCCCTTCCGTCAGGTAGGCCCTACTTCCTTCTGCCAGGCCCTGAATTGTTTTTTGTTTTGTTTTGTTTCGAGTTGCAGGGGCAAGGGTTAGGTTTAGGTATCTAAGGACTTGCTCTGGGATGCAAGTCTGTGTCTTCCCCTGTGGAATGCCAGAGTGATGGGCAATCAGTGAGGAGCAGCCTCACGCAATGAACAGTGGGAGTTGGCGGGTGTGCACCCAGCTGCTCCCCCCTTGGGTAGGCTAACTTGGGTACATGTTCTGTGCTGCTTCCCAGAACTTACGCAGCGCGATTACGCTCCTTTTGCCCACAGCGGTGACTGGCCTGGTGATACACTCGATTGTCTGCCTTTCCTTCCGGGTCTCACCTCCCCATTCCCTCTGCGTGTGTCTGTCCCTTCCCACATAAGCCACTTGTACTCAGACTCTTGTACTTGACTTCTCCTGTCCCCAGAATATACGTGGCTGGGCCCTCCGTTTGGTGGACGCAAACGAAGACATTCTCATTTCCCCAGTGCCTGCGTGGTGCCAAAGAACAGTAAGCACTCCGTGGAAATATTTCTTGAATGAACGACTGAATCAGTAAATGAAGGCATGCATGTAAAGAACACGCCCAGTGATGGCAGCTCCGTGGTCTCTGGTTGGGTCAGAGAACTCATTCAGGGCAGTTTACTACCCCAGTCTAGGTCCCAGTTTCTCCATCTGTAAAATCACCAATTGAAGTTAGGGATTTGAGGAGACTTGACCCAGGAGGTCTTTAATCACACAGTTCTCACCAGGGGTAAATTGTGCTTCTCCCCAGAAGATATTTGTCAATTGTGGGAGATATTTTTAGGTGTTACATGTGGAAGGGGGGCTGTGCTACTGGCATCTAGTGGGTAGAGGCCAGGGATGCTGCTAAACACCCTCCAATGCCCAGGACAGCCTCCACCACAAAGAACCACCAGCCTGATGTCAGTAGTGCTGAGGGGAGAAGCCCTGCTTTGCTCTCTTTTCAGCTCTGAAAGCCGATGACTCAAATTTGATCAGAGTCCTCACCCCAAAGGGCTCCCTGTTCTGCTCTCTTTCAGGAGCACAATGACTGAAGTTCATCTATTCGTAGGGGAACAGTTTCACATCTTTTTATTTCCGGTGTATCTACAGTCAAGGGCACACCATAGCTTCGTTGGCAGAGGTCTTATTTCTCTGACTTAGGCTAACAGTAGCCGTGCATTTTATCATGGATTTGACAGCTCATGGCAGTCTGTGTTCTTTCCTGGATTCGTAGTTCACTGGAGACTAGACTGCTGGGCTGCTCCAGAAACCTTGAGACTGTGCCTCGGCCTATGAACGGAAATCTCCCCTTTCCCAGCCCATTTTCCCACTGGAAGGTGTTCCCTCAATATGTAAACCTGGTGGCCTTTTTCCTTTTAAAACTTGTTCTGGCCAGAATCCTTTTTTTTTTTTTTTTGGCTCCTCACACCCACAGGGGAGACTTTTTCATTTACCCCTTCAACATTCTCTCTAGAGACACTGTCCTATAGGTGCTCCAAGCCTTCAACCCTCGGAGAAGTCAGTCTATCACAACTTAAATGAAACTCAGGCACCGGAGGGTGCCTCCCTACAGAGCCCAACACTCCCGTGGCCTGTGTAGTGCTGAGGTACTGCCCCTCTGCTGGACTGGTCTCAGCTCTCCAGTAGGGGCAACCCCATGAACACTTTCATGACTCAACCTAGGGGAGACCAGATGTTCATGCCCGTTCTCTCCAGCAGCCACTGTAACTCCACTTTTCTTAAAGTTAATGGTCACCTAGGAGATCGTTAAATTCATCCCCTGGTTCCAGGAAAGGAACTTCTCATTGTTTACCATTTGCAATTCAGCTCACGTCCCAACACCACTGTGAAACCCATGAGTTGACTTAACTGCGCCAATCTGTGTCCCCTTAGTCCCTTGGATTTACCTGGACCCCAGCACTCACCACAGTAAGTTGTAATTGTCTTTGACTTGCCTCTCCCATTGGGGCAGTGTTCTCAAACTGGAGCCTGCAGCAGACTCTCCTGGATGGCCTATTAAAACAGAGGGCTGGGCCCCTCCCTGACATACTTCCAATTCAGCATCTTAGAACTGGGAGAAGAATTTGCATTTCTAACAAGATCCCAGGTGATGCTGGTACTGCTTGTTCAGAGATCACACTTTGGAAACCACTGGCCTCATCCAAGATTCCATAAGGAACTCTTAAAATTTCGAGAATCCTGGGACATAGTAGGCAGTCCCAGTGGATGAACCGTCCTTATTCTAGGCAAATTATTGCTAGCCCATTCTGGTGTTCTAGCTACTGCCTTTCATGTCCTCCCTTGCAATTGGGAATCACTGTGTGGATTAAAAGACAGAGCTTTTCAAGGAACATTGTGCTCCTGCCCATTCTTTCTGTTTGGGATACTAGTGTGATAGCTGGAGCTGTGGCAGCCACCTTGAGACCGTGAGAGGAAAAGCATGTGGGATGAAAGTCAACAGGATAAGAACGACTGAAACTAAGGCTTTAATGCTATGGTTATGCTGCTGTACAACCTTGACTGTTTACCTCTAGTCTCATTTTAGTTAACAATAAATATACTTCTGGCTTAAGCCACTACGGATAGCCATAAACATTTCTACCTGATAGCTAATCCCAGGGTCTGTCCTGCTAACACATGCAGGGTTCATTCTCCTGAATAGAGAATGCTTTGGAAGGGATTAAAATAACCCAACCAACCTGCTCATTTTCTTTCATAGCCCAAACTTTGTTTAAGAGAAATCTAAATTTCAGACAGTGGATTTCCTATGTTCCTTTATTCCGTAAGCAGGTACTGAGTACCTTCTCCATGCCAGACACTATTTTAACAAGCCATCCAGGGGAGTCTTCTGAGCATTGGGATATGGCAAGGAACAAACGAGACTGTGTCTGCTCTTACAGAGGTTACAGTCTAGAAGTAAGAGACAGGAAACAAAACACAGAAATGTGTCAGGTGGTGACTGGTGCTAAGAAGAAGAGAGGAGGGAAAAGCAGATGAGAGAGAGAGAGACAGACACTATCTGAAGGAAGAAATTCCAGCAGATAGAGGAAGCTGCAAGTTCAAAGGCTTTGCTTGTTCTAGGTACAGCAAGGAGCAAGGAGTTCCCCGGTGCAGTGAGGACTCCCAAGCCATGCTAGAAATTTCTCAGCAGTCTTGGAAGCCACAGTCTCCAGTCACCTCTGGTTCCTGGTTCCTCCTCTTATGGGACCCCCACTTTCATTGCGATCTCATTCCTGCCCATGTCTGTTTCCCTTGCTGCACTCCATGTCAACCCAACACAGTGCCTGACATACAACTGGCACTCAAAAAACTACTTGCTAATGATTGCATGAATGAACACCCTGGATTTACACAAGACCAACCTACGAATAAAAATTCACTGTCTCTTCTGTGACTTTGGGCAAGTGACTGAACCTCTCTATGCCTCAGTTCCCTTACCTGTAAAATGGGAATCATGATAATATTCTCCCTTAGCATTTTTGTAAGAATTCAAGGGACATATGAAAAGATAGTTGCCATTCTAAATGCCCACAATCCTATGAAGTGAGTCATCTTGTCATCTCCATTCTTAGACGATGAAACTGAGGCACAAAGTGCTTTAGTCTTTTACCCAAGATTCCCCAGCTGTTAAATGGTAGAGTCAGAATTTGAACTGTCAAGCTCTACGGTGGCCTTAACACTTACAACTTCAGAGCCGATGCACGGGAACGTAGGGAGGGCTTATTATACACTCAACAAACGATAGTGGGGACTGTGTTCGCGGTTGTTGCTTACTTATTACTGACACAGTTAGTCTCATGCGCAGCTGCCCCACATAACCTATGTTCCTCTGTTGGGGTGGGAGACATACAGACCATGCTGGGCCCAGAACAAAGGAAGCAGGGGAGCTCTGCCCGCCTTGTGAGATATCGGTGTACACCTCCCGAGGGCCCAGCCTGGCTTGAGAGAGGGGGGCTGGCGGTGGAGAGATGCAGGGGAGACAAGTACCCTCGCCTCCACCCCCAAGCTCACAAACCAGGCTAACCGCACGCCCCCAGCTGAGGAATCACATAACCGTGGCAGCTGTCCAGAGCAGAAGAGGCCCGCACCTGTTTGCAATGTAATTTAGCTATTATCAGCCTTCCCATCCAGCTGAAATTCAAAGACTGCAGAATGGGGGGACACCGGAGGGAGCTGCTTGAGGGGGGTTAGGAAGCTGGAGAGGTACGATGATCAAATGTCCTAAATTGCCTGCATTTTAATGCCTTATATAAAAACTTCCTGTAACGCATGTTACCATAAATAAGGGATTGCTGAACAAGCCCTGAGCACGATGGTTTTCGAGCTGAACTCTCCCAAAGGGGATGTTTGGAGCCAGCCCGGTTATGTCCCGCCTCTCAAATTGTCTCGTTGTAAAACGTCTGGCTCCCAAGGCCCGCATTTACTGGGCTCAGTGCAGCTACATCGTGTTCTTTGCAGAGCAGCATTTAGGATTCACCTCTGAGCGGAGGACCGGTTCCCTGCCAGACCCCACCTCTGCCGACAGAGATGTTGGGGGACAGGGAGTGGGTCTCTCAAGCCTCCGATTCTTTCTACCCAGCCCACCCCCATCCAAATCAACCTGTCAGGGCTGGCAGAGACCGACAGCATAATCCCCAATCCTGGCCCCAAGGAACCAAGCCAGATATTGGGGTCACTGGGGCACGTTTTGACAGTTCTTAAGGGAAAGCTTGCAGGATGCACCTGGACAATTGGTCCCAGTTTCTCTACAGGGAAAGATGGAAGAAGCAGTTTTTTTGTTGATAAGATTCAGAATCAGTGGGTGGCTTATCACGTGCCTGCTGAATACCCAAGAATTGCCGTAGGCTAGAATAGGCATGGTGATGAGGATGATGGTGGTGGTGAGAGAAGGGAGAGAGAGCAGGAAGGCCCAGGGTAGACAGTGAGTAACATATAGCACGGGCTTGAAGTTTGCTGTAGCCATGACAAGAATTAGAGGAGAGGCAAAGAGGACGTCAGACAGTGGACAAGAAGAATCTGATAGTCTTTGCATCGGTCATAATAGGCTGGGTTTGTCTGCAGTAACACAAAAATCCTACATTCTTGATACTTAGCACTTTAAATGCATTATGTAATATAATCTTCAAAAATACCCTGCAAGGTAGGTGGATATTATTATCCACTAAACTGATGAGAGAACTGAAGCTTAGCGAGGGAAACTGTCTGGCCCAAATTCACTCATCTAATTGGTGGTGGGCCAAGGTGCAAATCCAGGGACGAATGGCTGTAAAACCTGGACTTTGAATAATGTTTCATGGAACCTGTGGAGCAAAGGAGGAGCTTCACAGATCACAAATACTGCTCTAAATTTCATTGCAAAACAATTTTTAACTCTGAATAAAATTTAACGTTTAAAAAAATGGACATGAAATGTCCTGTATATCAAGGTTTTAGGACTAGAAGACATCCAAATTGTGTCGGGTTGGCTCATTTTCTTTGGATCTGGGCATAAAACATCTTCTGCCATGGCTGTTCAGAGAGAATGGTAGTCATTAGTGTAATTTGTCAAATACTTCCACATTTCCACCTTCCATGGTAGGGTTGCCCTTGACTCCCTTCTGGTTGACTGGGGTCCTGAGACCAGTTCTGGCCAGTGAGTTAGGATTTCGAAGCCAGAGCATTTAATTGCCAGCAAGACCCATCCAGCACTAGCTTTACCTCTGCAAGAGCACTGCTCTAGATAGTGGCTCCTCTGTCCATCTGGCACCAAAACCAAGGACAATGGAGAACAGTGTCCCTAGCCGACTTTCTATACGTGTGTATCGGGAATAAGAAATGAACATTTGTAGTCGAAAGCCATCAGTGATGGAGAGATCCAGGGAGGGTGGATGGGCAGAGCCACCAATCACATCTGTGGGGACTAGGTCCTTCCACCGAAGGAAACAGAAGATGAGAATGGACCCCACATAGTCTAATGAACCTGGAAGAGGGAATCCCGCCCATTCTGCTGCAATTAGCTACCCATGTTTTCAAGTAACCTGCCTTTTCAAGAGTAGTATCACAAAAGTCAGTGTGTTGGCAACTCCAGAGGTGCAGACGCATAGAATTCCTCTTCTCGCCGGACCCTCTCTAATTTAGACCTTTTCTGTAGCTCCTGTGTTTGTCACTGCAAACCAAGAAGAAAAGTTGCAGGTGACTCTCCGCTGCACAAGGGCGGGTGTGCAGGGCTCTCTGGATCACAGCTGTATCTCCTGCACTAGATGGAGCCCTGCGCATAGTAGGTGCTCAACAAATATTTGTTTGCGAGAACAGATACATGGTTGGTCCAAACTCAGTAAAACTGAGCTAACCGTCACTGAGATGTAGTGGTTAGCATGTAAGCCAGACTCAAATCAGCAAGTTGTGGACAATAGAAATAATTTACTGCAGCTGTTTGCAACTGCTGATCATGAAAAGGGCAGGCTCCCTCAGTTAGTACACACAGCTGTTTGTTACCGTGCTGTTCATGCAATAGATTTTTTTCTATATTCAGTGCTAATTCTGACAACTGCATTATTATAATAATAGCCCACCAAGTATCATTATTGATTCCTTCATATTCTAAACGCTCACTTAGTAGAACAGATGCTTGTAGGAAAAACTGTTAGAGATGAACCCTGAGCCACCTCTTCTCCCACATGGAATAATCTGTCTGAAGCGGGACAGATCTTGCCAGTCCCCACTGGCTTCATTAGTCTTTAGAGATCAGAGAAGCCTGTCCTTTGAGAAAAGCCAGGCTGGCCAGAGCAAGGGGGCTCTGCAGGACCTCATAGGGAAACTCCTCTCCAGAGAGCGGGGCTGCCCTTTTAACCAGCCCTTCATCTTTGGGGCCTGAAGCACAGACCCTGGACATGCTTTCCACGATCCTGTCTCTCCGATGGGCAAAGAGGGACGTCCTCTCAGATCTAGACTGGACCTCCTGGTTTACTGTTCTGTTCACAGTATTGTCTTGTTTACCAGTGTGGATGGCAACAGGGGAGGAAAGAAAAGAGGGAGAGGGATTGAGGAAAATGAAAGGAGAGAGAAAGAGAGGAATGTAGAAAAGGAAAGGAGAGAAGGAAGGAAAGAGTGATTTCAAATGCATTTGCATCCTTTTCTCAGTGGGCTCTGTATCTCAGAAACTACATTTCCCAACCTCCTTTGCTCTCTGAATAGATTTGGCCAATGGGAGACCTTAACAGGAAATTGGAAGGTAGAAGGAGGTCCAGGTTATTTCCACCTCTCTCTTTCTGCTTCCTGTGGTAGTAAATGGGTCTCCTGTGGCTCCAGCTCTTACCAGACAACCTCCTCCTCCATTATCCCAGTTCCTACCAATCAGACTTTACTCTGGTTCTAGCTCATTCTAGATGGTTCATCTCCTATTTCTCTCCAGCCCTAGAGACAGTAGCAGCTTTTGATGTTGCTAGTTTCTGGGTAACATCAGTCCACCACACACCTCTAATTGTCTCCACCTACACCAATCTCCCTAGTTCAAGATTTGCTTTGAGGGAAACCCACACTAAGATAAATGACATGTATAAATTATTTAACACAATGCCTGGCATGTCTAATAATAATAATAGCAATAATAATACCAGTTCACAGAGAGTACTTAAATGCCAGGCCTTTTATGCATTTTAACTCATTTAATAATCATTCAATAAAGTTACTATTTTATTGTCATTATTATTTACCTCTAATCTCCCAAGCCCCCCACAAAAGTAATTTTTCCCTCAAGTCATCTTTTTCTCCTTTGCTATATTTTGTATCAGCTTCTGAATTACTTTTAAACTTTTTTTTTCTGTGTAGGCAACATTTAATCACTTTTAATGGGCTCCACAATTATTTTTTTTCTGATATGAGGAGAAAAATGAAAACATTTCTGTAACCCTAATTTGTTTTCCTTCTGATAGTAAAAAATGTAGAACATTGTAGTGGTGCCTACTGGGTGAGTGGGCCCTCCCTGGAGTGTAAGCCCCACGAGGGCAGGAACTACATCTGCCGCCCTGAGCCTGGCTCCCAGTGGGAGCACCGCTCCCCACAGCTGGGATTGGATCCCCCCTGCAGTCCCCAGCTGGACTGGGCCCAGTGAAGCATCCTGGGAGGCACTTTGCAAATAGGGCCTCCAGGCCCCGCCCCCCACCTGACTGCTTTATGGAAGGCAAAGCCCTGGGCTAATTGTCACCCTGATCCTTTCCCTGGGGCTTGACCCCAGGCCTTGGAGAGCAAGACTCGAGTCTGGGCCTCTAGAGCGCGTGTTTGGGGACTGTCCTGGCAAGGACTGCGCTGCTGGGCTGACCCTGCGGAGTCCCCGGCAGACCTGTTGAATGGGGCTTTCATTTCCCTGACCCTGGGGTCATCTGTTTTCAGAACGTGAAATATGGCTGCCTGGCCGAGGACAGAAGCCAGGGAGATAAGCGCCAGGGAGGAGCCTCCCGTCCAACAAGCCGTGACTAATGATGATTGGGGTGTGTTTGGCAGGGCAGAATTTATTTGGTTCCTGGTTACCTGGGGATTAACTCTTTGTGGGATCCTGTGTCCCAGCCCAGATGTGCCTGGTTTGCACACACACTGAGCTCTGGATCCTGTTTGGTGAATATATAGTAGGCATTCAACAGGTATTCCTCTTAGGGAAGGAAGAAAGGGAGGGAGGGAGGGAGGGAGGGAGGGAGGAAGGAAAAATGAGACTACATTCCATGTCCTTGAGCCTTCAGCATAATAAAATTAGATCATATTTAGCATGTGCCAGGCACTATGCTAAACAGTTTACACACATCATCTCGTGTAATCCTCACACATTTATGAAGCACATACTACTATACAAGCCCATTTAATTGAGGAGGAAACTGAGACTTGCGTATTATCTGGGTGCCCATCTAATGGACCAGAAGGTGGGGCTCAGAGTGGTGAAGCAAGTTGCTAGGATGTGGCCGACAGGAACTTTAACTGAGACTTGGTCTTCCTGGCCTCCACTCGGACTCTTAGCTTCTGTGTCAAATTGTCTTCTGGTGTAAACTCTGCCGTGTTTCCACATATTGTATCAATCTGGGTGTGTGTGTGGTTTTTTTTTTGTAATTTTCTTTGTCACAAACACCCTAGAATCCCAGAGGTGTACAACAACAAACATTTATTTTCTTACTTGTGGGTTTGCCAGTTGGCTGTGGCTTGGCTGGGCCAGGGTGGGCTGCAGGCTCTGGTTGGACTCGGGTTTCGTCTACATGAGTTCACTCTGGGGGCCCACAGTGAAAGGGCAAGATCCCAAGAAAACAAGCCTGACCAAGCAGACCCATCCAAAGCCTCTCCACTCACATCCCCTAGCCTCCCATTGGCCAATGCAAGTCACCTGGTGACAGTCGAGGAGTGGACATTCATTCCACTACCGTGAGCCAGGGCCAGGGTGGGGAAGTACAATCCTGTAATACTGAGGACTGGAGAATGGGAATAGCCAGCTACACCCATATGAAGTGTGAACGTGTAAGGAAATTAGAGGAGGTGGGAGGTGCCTTCCTAACTTCCCAGTCTCTGTTTTTATGTACAGATGTCACTACAACTCACACGCAACAGATACATACACATGTGCACACACACCAGGAATAACTGTACATCCCCTGATTGGTGGACCACTTTAAAACCATCAACACAGGGGCTACTGTTGCTCCCCCGCCACAGGGGACACTTGGCAATGCCTACAGACATTTCTGGTTGTTGCAGTTTGGGTGGGGCTGTCATGGGCATCTAGTGGGTAGAGGCCAGAGATGCTACGCAATATCTTGCAGCGAATAGGTCGGCCCCACCATGAGAAATTGCTCCCCAAATGTCAGCAGAGCCAGGATTGAGAAACCCTGATCTAGAAGAGCAATTAGCCCAACCCGGTGCCTGGGAGCCTTTAGAAATACAGATTCGGGGGCCCCAATGCTGATGTTTGGATTCAGAAGGGCTGGGGTGTCACCTTGGAGTCTGTATTTCCCACTGGGAACTTACAAAATTTTCATTCACTAATCAGAGCTGGCAAATGGCTGCTTTATGTCCTTCCTCCGTACAGGAACCCCAAATCATAGATTACCTCGGGTTTAGATGGAACAGTCCTCCTTTGAGCACTTCCTAACGTTACCCTCCCCAGAAATGGGGCAGTTTCTCTCCCCGCCCCACAGTTCACCCACAAACGAACGGAATCTCCAAATGGCCCAGGCAATCTACAGTTTCTCTGCTTCCTCCGCCTTTCACTTTTAAAACCAGGAGGCATTCGAGGAAAATGTAATCCATATGTTCCAGAATCATTTACACTTAAATCATGAAAGTACTGCCGTGGTTTTTAAGAGCTATTTGATGTCCAAAACACCTTATGAGGATTTTAAAAATAAGCTTTTTAAAGTCTCTTTTTACTTTCAGTTGGATTTCACCCTGAGTAAGTGAATTCAAATGCCATGAAGCCGGGGGGCTGCCGGAAACCCCAGACCATGAACCTGAAGGAAACTCAACACCCAACAAAGCAGGTCTTCTGCTCTCACCTCAGGTTTCCCGTGACGTGCATCCATTTCATGCAATAAAATCAATCTCGTTTTCCCAACGATTATGGATTCAAGCGGTCGCTCAATTAGGTCTTCAGACATCTTCCTTCTCATTTTGCTTCTCGGGGTTCCTTAGGTTCCATATTTAAACCATTTCAACTCACTCTCCACGGAGATCCAATTCCTTCTTCCAGTGGGTTTATGGTTTCTAAATAGCATCTCAGCTCTGCTGCCAACATCACAATTCACTCCTCTCCCTCCACCCCAGGGAGACCCAGGTGGGAGGCCGAATTCTAGAAACGACCATACACTCGCTCACTGTACAGGTGGGCCTGCCCGTTTGGAAAAGTGATTTGGCAAAACATCTCATCGAAGACATGCTTATCCACAACAACGCTGTTTTCTGGGATGTAGCCCGAGGAAATCATTCCAAGGTGGAGCAATACTAGTGCATATTTGTACCCAGAAATATTGAGCACCCTTTATCACGGAGAAAAACTGGAAACAACCTACCAGAATCACAGTCATAAGAGCTATTATTAAATGACGGATTCTCTGTTTGACGGCAACATTAAGACTGGTGGATAGTAAGGCTGCGTGGCCCTAGGAGCGGGGAAGAGAACGATTGTTTGACGTGTAAAAGCAGGTGGATTGTGGATGCTTCAAGAGAGTCTTAATTAAGTATGTGTTGGGCTTGACAAAGGAAGAGGGGAAGATGGTCCAGCCCAGTGGGACAATATGAGCAGAAGCAGAGGTGAGTGGAAAGTGCAGGCAATTCATTATTGTTAGAGCTCAAGTTTCAGGCAGGGAGGGGCACACGCTGCGGTTGGGGCAGAAGGTGGAGGGTGGACGTCTTGATGGCCATGTTCAGTGGTTTGGACTTCAGCCTGGAGTCAGTGAGGAGCCATTGAAGGTGTTTGAGCAGGGAAGGAACACGGTCACATCTGTACATTTACAAGATGGCTGTGGTCACAGCATGGAGGATGGATGGGAAAAGCTAGAGAGGAGGCCAGAGACTTCATGGAGACATTGTAAAGTAGTACCCACCAGACATGCCGAATGGCCTGTGGGTCAGGTTAGAATTCACTCATTCAACAGTCATTCAGCACATTATCAACGGAAGCAGCATTCGTTTGAGACACGTCTAGAAGAGGTGATGGCAGAACGCGGTGTGTAATTGGACATGGGTGGGGACTGAGGAAGAGGAATGGAATGACCCCAGGTTTCTGGTTCAAACTGTTGGGTGGATGTTGGTGTCATCCACAAGCGAAATGTAGAGAAGGGTAGGGCCGGGTTTGGGAAAGACTCGGTGAGTCTGATTTGGGGCCAGAGGGTCAAGATGGAGATGCCCAGCCAGCAGTTGAGTGTTAACCCTCCAATCTGGGACAGGTGTGGGCTGGAGACACCGCTGTGAGAATTGGCAGCATTCTGGCAATATGTGAAACCACATGGGGCAGTGGGGGGGGGGGGGGGTTCATGATGAGTGAGAGGGCAGAGCCAAGGACACCCTAGGGAAGGTTTTTATTAAAAATTCATTATTAAAAGTCTGCAGGTACTTTTAAAGGCAGGGACTTCCAGAGAGAAATGGCTGACCAAGTGCTCCTGGTTATCTAGCTAGCTATAGGTGCCAGTGGCGAGAAAAGCAGAGGTGGGAAGGGGAAGGACCTAAATTAAAACATGATTTAAAGGGACCATGTGGACATGGATGGGGCAGTGTCCAGGAAGAAAGAAGGAAGGGAGACCCAGAGAAGTGAGAGAGAAAACAGAAGAGGAAAGAGAGGCTCATGAATGAAGGAGCAGGACAGAGAAAGGGGAAGGAGAGGCCTAGGACGTGGGAGTTCCTGGCTCCCTTTGCAAGCCTCTCCCGATGGGAAGGGTGGTGATTTGGCACGGGTCCAGCCCAGCTCGCCGATCTGGGGTGAGGGGGCCAGGGACCCGCTAGAGAGAGTTGGATGGGCAGTAACCGTAGGCCCACCCAGAGCCCCTCCCTCCCTGCCTCTCCTTGGGACCCAAGCCAGCTCAGCAGGAGCCTTTTCCGTCTGCCTCCAGGCACCGGCATGGGCTGCTCCAGGAGAAACGGTGGCCTTGGGTCTCGGGAAGAGCTGACACGTGAGAGGTTCTGTGGGCTGACTCTGGGTGGCCCAGAATTTGAAAGACTCCTAGCGCTGTCGTGGCATGGACAGCTTCAGTAGCTAGTGAGAGCCTCGTGCCCAGAGGAATTTAAGTTGAAGCTGGTGGGCAGAGGAAAGGCTGTGTGGAGTGGATTCCTCAGCACCTGAGGGCATGACCTTCCCCTTCGTTTCATCTTGTGGTATTGTACTTAGTATAATGTGAGGACTCAATAAATGTTAGCTATTATCATTAAAGTGTGCAACTTAAAACGCCCTTGAGGATCCGTAGATGTCATAGTGGTGAGCGGTGGGGCCTTCTTAACCTGGACACTGCCTGTCCTGCAGTGCCGAACATATGCTGATTTTCCAAGAGAATGCAGAAATCCAGATCACAGGGGACATTTTTCAGTGTCGGTCGGTTCAAAGAGCATTTTAACATTGTGCAGGCCAGCTCTGGGCTAAGGGTCTATCCGGTCTGTGCTTTTTCCACCTATCAGCTGTGTGACCTCTGATAAGTTACTCAACCTTTCTGTGCCTCAGTTTCCTTAGTCGTGAAATGGAACACTGATACTTGCCCCTCCCCAGGGTTGTGGTGCAGACAAATTAGATAATGCCGTCCCAGCCCCTGTGTGGTGTCCCACACGTGGTAAGACTTAGTAAGTGATAATTGTTGCTGCTGCTAGTGATTTCTCATGCTTCGTGTTCCAGGCAGAGGATGTCATGGCAAATGGCCCGCCCGCACCCCATGCTGAGATCTGGGTTTTTCCCAGCATGTTGCCCTGAGATCTTGGCCAGCAGCTTCTTCCCATTACAGGCGTGCCGAGTGATTGCTGGCTTCATGTGTACCTGGTGACAACTTTAACCTGGCTGCCGGGATTGAGGGAGGGGCGACAGTCAGCACCAGGGGGGCTGCTCGGGAAGGGCTGAGTGCTGAAACCTTAGTCCCAGGGAGGCGGACACAGGAGCGGAGGGAGAGAGGAGCACGGTTTTGCTTATGCTCACCCGTGGGGTTGTGGGTAATGTCCAGTACTTCCCTGGCTCTCCCGGAACGCACATTTGCATGTGTGTAGGATCTACATGGGAACAGTGTTGAAATGTGGCTACTGATTCCGTAGGTCTGAGGTGGGGCCTGAGACTCTGCATTCTAAGGAGCTCCCAGGTGATGCCGCTGCCGGTCCAGGGACTTGGAGTAGCGGAGCAATGTCCGCATCTCAGCCTCTGGTCTAAGCCTAAGGCAGCTCCGGCCAAAGGTGGGGCCTCCAGAGGCAAAGCTCTCTACCAGGTCATTCGGAACGACAAAGAGCACCGCTTCCAGTATGGAGCCCTGGACAATATAGCCGGGAGGGCACACACATCCAAGGTCACACAGCTGGAAAGGAGCAGGGCTGGGGTTCAATCCCGTCTCTAAGATTCTAGGCCCACGTTCTAAACCAGGAGGCTTCTGTGTCTACTGGGATGGGGGTTATTTCTCACTGTTTCTTCCCTCCTCCTTTTCGCCTTCTCTTTTTGTCCTCCTTCACTAAGGATGGCGCCTGCGCATTCTATGATAGGAGCTCCTGCCTGGGATCAGTGGGGCTCCTAAACCCCCTGAAGTCAGAGGTAAAGCTTTTTTTCAAGGAGCAACTCCAGAGCTTTGTTCTGATTTTTTTTAAAAATTCTTTATTAGTTAAGGTATTACAAATGTGTCCTTATCCCTCCCATTACCCCGCCCCCTCATGTTCTCATCCCCCTGTTGCCCGTGCCCATTGGTTTGGCTTGTATGCATGCACACAAGTCCGTTGGTTGATCGCTTCCCCTCACCCCCTCCCTCCCCTGCTTTCCCTCTGGGGAGTGATAGTCTGGCGCTTTGTTCTGGTTTTTAAAGAAACTCACAAATGGAAGCTTTGCCAAGCCTCCGCTGCTGTGTTCTCCCCTCTCGTCTGGGAGCGGCTGGTTTCTCCGATGTCGTCTGGTGACACTGGGACAGGGTCCCTAAGGGGAGCTCTCCCTGGACAGCGTCCTGTGTTAGGAACTGTGGCCTCCGGGAGAGGGTTGAGGACAGGAAGAGGCATCTTCTCCGTGTCCTCCTCGCCAGCAGCCTTCCTGGATCCCCAGCAGCAGCTGTGCCTGTGGGCGCAGCCCCCTCCCTGGCTCCCTCTCCTTCCATCTTGCGTTTGGGAAGAGAAACCTAACTTCGCTCTAAGTCAGCCTCCAACACGGGCAGTCACGGGGCTCCGGGATGCTCTTATTTTCACCCTGGGGAAACTGAGGCTCGGGGATGCGAAGGGGCCTATTCAGCACCTACAGTCGCTGGTGGCAGAGCTGGGTCAGACCTCGGCCTCCTGAGTGCCATCCCAGAGCTCTTTCCACGTTTATAAGGCCAGTCTCACCCGAATTCTCCTAACGATGCTTTTATTAACCAGGACTGGAGGCTAATCTGCCAATCTAGTGCCCATCCCCTCTAGAGCCCAGAGATTCTAATGTCATGAGCTGCTTTTAATGTATTCCTTTCAAAACCAAAAAGCCCAAAGCCCTTTCTCCAGTGTCACCCACTGGACGGTCGGCAGGCTTTATCTGCCAGCACTTAAAAAAGAAAAAAAGAAAAAGAAAAAAAAAAAAGATATTGCCGTTGAAGAAGAATCCGAGGCCCCCGGAATCTTAACAAGCCAGCTCTGTTTCTTATCATCTTCAAAAAGCCTTTATTAAGCCTCTCCGGGCTCATGTGGCCGAGCAAGGCACTTTACAGAATCAGATCAATCAGCGGTCCGTCAGCGAACGTGTACAGTGCACCTACTGTGGGGAGCCGGCGATGTGGGGGGTACCGGGGCATGAAGGCATGACCCCTGACCTCGTGTTAGGGATGCCCAAGGTCTGTGCTGCCTGAGACACCGCCTGTCTGAGTTGGAGTGGGGCAAGCATTGAGCTCTGGCAGTAGGTGGATGGAGATACCAGGGACACTGACAGCCCCAACACCCGGGCATCCCTCCCAGGAAGGGATGATGTCCTCATCATCTTTGGCTCTTGGGTGCATCTTGGGCATCAGGCATCTTCAGCAGAAACCTGGCGCTCAGAACTGTCTCCAGAGCAGAAGTTCAGACCTTATTTACTAAGAAGGAACCATTGCCAGTGAGACATGGAGACAACTGATTGTTCAAACTAAGAGCAGAACTGGGGAGGCAGCTGGAACTCAGAGCCCTTAACCTCCTCACTGGGCAACTCTGGGATCTGAATCTAAGCCACCCTTAGCCCATTTGTAAAATGGGCAGGTATAGAAGCCCCGTCTTGGGCATGTTGCGAGTTTAAAAAAGATGTGTGAAGGTGCTGAGCATAGACACTGACACATAGTAGGTGCAAAATAAGTGGTCCTTGTTATTACTATTATTATTATTGTTGGTATGTTCGTCATTGCGATTGACAGTCAGTTTTCTCGCTCAGCTTCAATTCTGCCATATGTAGCAGAAAGTTTTGGATGCTTGATTAAGTACCATAGAATACGTTTTAGATATTTTATCCACTTAAGCATTCAGCAGGTTATTTTTTGAATATCTGCTCTGTGTCAGGATCATCTGGGCACTGGCAGTACAGCCAAAAACAAAAGATCTTTCTCAAGGACTCTGAATCAGGCATGTGTCTCATCTCCAACTCAAGGGCTTAGGAGAACCACCCAAGAATTGCAGACACAGCACTTGGGCCCCGGTTCTCCTCCTGGGGGTCCCTGCCTTTCTGGGTGGGCACAGCAGCTTTGGTTCTGCCCAGGTGAAGGGTCTGATATCACAGGTAATGAGGGAGTGGGGGTAGCATTGCCCTCTTCCCTCCCCAGTTACAGATGTTCCTTGTCTTCTTAGTTCCCCCCAGCAGGCAGCTCTGTGTGGTAAGAAGCCTCTGGGTGAGGTGGGGACCTCTGGGTTTGTGTCCCTCTGTCACTTTCTCACCATCTTAAGCAGACTCCTTGCTCTCTCTCCATCTCAGGTCCCCACCTGTGAAACAAGGACACGTGGTTGATGGACAACGTTTGTCCTTTCTGACAGCAAAACTCACTGATGACCCCAGCCTTTCTCAGGTATGGACAAACTGCCAGTTTTCAGGGATTGCTTTGTGTCTTTTAAAAAGTTTGTAATTAAACTCAGTGATTATGTGCCTTGGGCTGAGGAAAAAATTTTCTGGTCTTCCTTGGATTCTGGATTAAAGAAAATTAAGATTCAAAAGAGGGTAGCAAAAAGCAGTTTGGATAAACTATATTTTTAAAAGTGGGGTAAAAGGACTTTTGAAGGCAGCCAGACCTGGGGTTCAGATCTTATCTCTGCTATTACTTATTGGCTGTGTGTCTATGGACAAGTTACTTCGCTGCTCTGTGTTTGAGTTTACTTACCTGCTCAACAAAGATAATAACTTCCTCCTGGAATTATTGTACTGTTTTGAGACAATATTTGCAAAGGGTGTAGTACAGTGCCTGGTATACATCAAATTATTACTCAATGGGTAGGAGCAATACCTACTTTAGTTCTTTTTAGAGTTGGAAGAGCCATGTAATAATTTGGGTTAGGTTCTGCTACATAAACAGCAATACACAAATAACTATAGCCTAAACCAGTGGTCGGCAAACTGCGGCTCTTTGGCCCCTTGAGTGTGGCCATGAAGTTTCAATCGCACTGTACATGCGTGCCCGCACATGGTATTTTGTGGAAGAGCCATACTCAAGGGGCCACAGTTTGCCGACCACTGCCCTAAACAAAATAGATGTGTATTTTTCTCTTACGTAAAACTAGAGGCCCAGTGCATGAATTTGTGCATGGGTGGGATCCCTTGGCCTGGCCAGTGATTGGGGCTGATTTGGGCCATCTTGCCCAGTCCCAATCAGGGCCAGTTGGGGCTGGCCGGTGGAGGGGAGGGACTATGGGAGGTTGGCCGGGTGCAGGAGGTTGGCTGTGGGAGCACACTGACCACAGAGGGCAGCTCCTACGTTGAGTGTCTACCCCTTGGTGGTCAGTGCATGTCATAGCTACCGGCTGGTCATTCGGTCATGACAGTCGCTTAGGCTTTTTTATATATATAGATAAACCCAGAGATGGTCAGTGCAGAACTGGCCTGGCCACTCTGCTGATATCCCAAATAACCCAGACTCATCCCAGCTCAATATTCCAAAATCCCTAAAGTGTGGCCTCATCCTCATGGCCCAGAATGGCTGCTGGAGCTCCAGCTATCACACTGCAAATAGCAGTTTAGAAAAAGAGGGAAAGAATGGGCTACTTTCTCACTTATTTAACAAAACTATAGGATACCCAATTAAATTAAATACAGGTTACATTTTCAGTTTTGGATAAGTATGTGGAGAGTGGCTACAGTGTTTGGACAGGTTCAAGCCTCAGACTAATGGGAGGGCACAGTCCTCTCATGGCCATGTTCAAGTCCCAGCTTGGAGGGCAGAGCCCTCCCAGCACAATTATAGCCAGCAGTTGTAGTGGTAAGCTTGTACCTATGGTCCGAACACGTGGCCCCACGTGCCTGAGTGATGTGGGCTTGATAGAGTTCAGGTGCATGAAATTGAGTAGGATTGAAACTCATGAGAATGTGGTAAACATCTTGACCACGCCTTTACTTTGCCTCGTGGAATCTGGCTATAAAATAAAGACACGGCTTGTAGTCCGTGGCACTGTCTCTCTCCATCAGAGAGGGCAGCGTCCCACCGAGTCCCAGCTTTCTTCTCTTGTCTGTCTTTTCTAATCCTTCACCGCCCCCACTCGAGCTCACTGAACCTGGCTGAGCTGGTGTAGCACATAAGACGCCCAATCTGGGGCTGAGTATGCCATAGCCATGCCAGCCCGCCACATAAATAATTTTAGCATAAGCATTTGTGATATATATATATATATATATATATATATATATATATATACATGTATATGTATATGTATATGTATATATATGTGTGTGTGTATATATATATATACACACATACATATATGTAAAATTGTCGTTTATTTGTAAAACAAATTTAACTAGGTGTCCTATCACCTGGCTCTGTTTTATTTGGCAGCCCTATCCCTTAAGGACAGCTCTCATTTCTACTTGTATTTGTTGGTCAAAAGCTAGTCACATGGTCAGTCTCTCTGGCAGGAAAACTGAGAAATACAATTTTTATTCCGGATGACCATGTGCTCTGCTACAAATTAGAGTATTATCAAAGGGAGAAAAAAGCAAACTGATATTGGGGGTAGACAACAATGTAACCTGTGAACAAGGGGTGACAATATTTAATGTGCTTCAGTACAGTGGGCAAGGCCAGAGGAAAATCAATGCAATTAAAATACCGTCATAACTTATATTTGCTCAGTGAGTTAGATACTCACAATGGCCATGTGGGTAGATTTGGTCATCTCTTTGATCTGAATAAACAGACTCAGAGAAGTCACCTAACTTACTCCAAGTCACATAGAAGAGAGATTAGCTGGCAATCCAAGTCCACAGTCAACGCCACCGTTTAGAGTGTCTACTTTGTGCCTGGCGTGGTATCAGACTGGAAAACCTTGTGAAAACAGGAGATACTCATTTGTGTATTATTTTATCCGTGGTATCTTCACGGCATCTGGCACATAGTAAGTGCTTTGGCATAGTATTAGTTTTCTATTGCTGCATAACAAGTTACCGCCAACTTAGAATCTTAAAACAATACACACTTAGGATTTCATGGTTTCCTTGGGTCAGAGTGTGCACAGCTTAGCTGGGCCCTCTCCCTGGATCTCACAGGGCTGCCATCCAGGTGTCAGCTGGGCTGTGTTCTTATTGGGAGGTGTGACTGGGGAAGAATTTGCTACCGAGCTCATTCAGGTTGGAAGGATTTATTCTCTTCTGGTTGTATAAGTGGTGGCAGTTTGCTTCTTAAAGGCCAGCAGGAAAGGGAAGGTCTGACCTCAGGGTGTGTCTGTTGTAAAGGCTTTCACCTGATGAGGTCAGGCTCGCCCAAGATAATCTTCCTTTCAATTAACTCAAAAACCAACAGACTCAGCACCATAATTTGCAAAACCTCTTCATCTTTGGCTATTCTATTGGCTAGAAGAGAGTCACAGGTTATACCCACATTCAGGGGGACGGGGTTATACTGGGCATGAGCACCAGGCTCAGGAATCTTTGGGCCACTCTTGAGTCTGTCTGCCACAGTGCAAACCAGTATCTGCTAAATAAATATCTGGCTGAATGACTATATTAATGACATAATGAACACTAAAGACCCATGTAAACGAGATGATCATCTGGCTCTAACTGGTGTGTTCTTTTCTCTACAACATGCCACTCACCTCATCCCTGGGGGTGCCTTCTCGCTTTGAGGTTCCCAATCCTGTGACCCAGTGTCTCCTGCCTCGTGCCTAAGACACTAGGTACCTGCAAGGCGGGAACAAAGAACCCTAAACAAAGAAGCCACAGTAGGCAGGAAGGCCGTATATCACACAGCAGCCTCGGCGTGGGGAGCCCTGTTGAGGTGCAGACAGCGTTTTTATGTTGGTAGAATCGTGGTAATGGGGAACACATTTTTAATAAACAGCTGCAGCATCGGGGTGTCTGTGGTAGCTGTTTCCTCACACTCACACAGTAGATATTGATTACCAACCTGAAGCCGTGTCTCCTAGGAACTGGAAGTATGTCCTTCCTGGCTTTTTACACACATCCCAAGCTGCCGTGGGCTTCAGCTCTGTCCGTGAGAAGCTCAGAGATCTTTTTTGTGTTTTTCGAGGTGAGGGGATGGAGTGTTAGCCAAAGGGAAGTGCTGGGAGTCAAGCGTGCTGGTGCCCGCACATCTGACCGGTTAACGTGGATGACTAATCCTGCGCAGCCCCTGCCACGCCAGGCACTTTCCCGGGCCCAGTGTGGTCCTTCTCTGGCTGCTGATGCTCCTCAGGCGCCTCTCTTAGCCCTGTTCTCCTTCTCACTCTGCATGTTGGGCCTGGATGGTCCCCACTGCCCTCCTTACCACCCCTGCTGGAGACTTGCATCTGCCCCTCCTGATCCGCTCTCCACCTATCCCCACCCCTCCCTCTGTGCTGGGGAAGGGAGGCACCAGCCAGGGCTGGAGGGTGGGAGCACCCGGAGGATGCTGTTCATTCCTGCCCGCTCCCTGCTGGCTGACCCCTCTCCAAAGACTCCTTAGGCAGCCCCTCTTCCTCCACCACAGCGCTCCTCAGGTCCTGGTGAGCACTCCCACGTGCCCTTTCAGGCCTCAGGCTGGTGGGATGGTCAGTTTGATGTTTCAGCTTGGCGAGGCTGAATTACTCTTCATTTAATCGCATACTAATTTGCGGGCGTGCAGAGGGGCAACACCTACAGCCAGAAAAGTCTGGGCGGGAAATGGCACCAACAAAGATGGAAGGGGGCTGAGCAGATTCCTGGGCTAAAGGGCTGCTGTTGGAAAACAATGGGAAAATTCCACCGAGGTGGCAAAGGGCAAGGCGATGGAGGCCCTAAAAAGTGAGAAGTCATGGTTAAGAGCAAAGTCCCTGGATTCAAATCTTGCCTTCACCATTTGGAGACCATTCGACCTTGAATACGTCACTTTACCCTTTTGGCTCTCAGTGACCTCATCTGTAAAAGGGAGATCATGAAAATGAAGCTTCAGGGCCCCTCATTCTCACAGGCTCCTTCAAGTCCCCGGAAGAGGTTCCTAGCAATGTTTCCATAGGATTATATGATTTTGCAAAAATGGTAATTTCATAGTTTTTCTTAAAGAGGACCCTCTAATTGAATAAGCTTTAGGTTCCACAAAACCTAGATCTCCTTCCCCCTCTTGCCAGCCTACCTGTCTACCTCCTAGGATTCCAAGGATTAAATACAAACGTGTCCAAAGCCCTTAGCATAGAGCTCTTCATACAGTAGATGCTCAATAAATGTTAGCATCATGACCGTCGTTACCTCCATCATCTTTGCTGTATTTGTCCGAATATTTGAAGGCAAACAAGAGAAACTAATTTGAGAAGGAACAGAATTATCGGGAGAATTTCTGGCAACAAGAATTGTTGAAGGCTGGCGAACCAGGCCCTGGAGATGAGCTGGATCTGGGCGGCAAAGGGGTCCTGTCTCTCATCTCTGCAGACCGTGTTCAACATCATTTCTTTTTATGAGTTTACGTTTCCCCCCCTGAAGAGGAGTTTTCCATCTTTGCAGATAAGACAAATAGGTCTGCCTTTAAATATTTCTATTACTTAAAGGTTCATAAATCTGTTGGTTTAAAACTGTCAGCACGATGGGAAAATCCTGAGATGGAGCCACACTTATCACCAGGTGAGGAATTTGCCCAAAGTGGGGTCAGAATGCTGAGTGAAGGAGGTGGCAGTGCCCAGAAATGGGCTGCCTCTTCACCCCACTCATGACCCTCCCCCTCTATAGAAACATTTGAAAATCTGCCCTTAATAGCCAGATGTCGTCTGACACAGTGATCCAGCCCATTGTAAGTTTCCTCACCCGCTCCAGTGTCCTTCTGTCAGGCATGCGTTGACATCAGGGACAAATGCCCCTCCGCCCCCAAACCAGAGTGGCCTTATTTCAGTTTGGGAAATAAGTTCTTTCCACTTACCTCTCAGTCCCTGCAGAGTGGTCAGAAATGACTCAGGGGAAGTGAAGGGCATGGGTTCCAGACCAGGATGTACTGGTAAATATTGAGCAGCTACCTCTCTCAGGGGCAGGCGCCCTGATTTGTAGCGTTTGTCCATTTCCCTGGTGTAAGTACGCCCACTGTGGCCGACATCACTGAACTCAGGAAGTGATACTAAATAGCACCCCATTCCATAGGATTTCCACCCTCAGTAGGTATCAGTGGCCTCCAAAGTGCAGGAAGTGATCATTTGAGTATTAATTGCCTTTGTTTTAAAACATGTTTTATTTTATTGTAACCATATGTAACTTAATTTTTAATAATGGCTGCATTTAACCAGCTCACAAAAGTCCTAAACATTTACTAGTTGGCTGTTGCAAATTGATACAAACCAGTGCAGCAAGCACTGGCTCCAGAACCCCCTGTGGGATGCAGGGTTGAACACCAACCAGCACTGCTGATTCTTTCTCTGTGACCTTGGGCAACTTATTTAGCTTAAGCTACCGCTGCGAACTTGCTATGTAGGTCACACATGCTGCCAAACCCTGGATTTGATCTTTGCAAGAACCCTAGGAGGCATACACCATTAGCAATGCCTGTTTACAGGTGGCAGAACTGAGGCACAGAGGGGCCATGTGACTTGTCCAAGATGCCACAGCTGGTAAGTGGTGGGCTGGGATTTGAACCCAGGCCATCGGCTTCTCTTGCAGGTCTAACCGCTGCCCCACACCACCTCTCCATGCCACTGAGCTGAGCCTCAGTCTCCACCTGCAAAATGCAAGTGCTATTGTGGCTCCAGGGGGTGGTTGTGAGGATGTAAAGATGGAGTGAGTTCATGCAAGTGGCCATTGGGCATGCCATGTGGTTAAGTGAAGCTCATGTGAATGGCAGCCGCTGCAAACGAGCTAGGGAAAGGGCTCCAGACACTTCTGTTCAGCAGGCTTCCCGGGGGCGAGGGTGCAGCTCATCAGAGCACAGGGCTGCACAACTTACTATCGACCCGCGCTGGAGAGTCCCGATGAATCACCAGCTGTCATTCTATTATTACCCAGGCTTCAGGCCCAGCCTCTTATCTGTATTCACTCGGCGAAAGTATGCTCTCTCCCCACAGAGACCTCAGTGCACAGCACTGGCGGATTTGCAAAATGAGGCCGAAGTTTAAAGCATCCACCGGTTTCCAAATCCTGCTCTCTGTCCCACCGGGTGTCCGTCAATGGGAATCTGGCCTGACCCCAGCCTTCCGAGTTGGCCCTGGAGAAGGGTGGGCTAATTCCTCCCCCAGTAAGTGCCACTGAGCCTTCAGGCAGAACCAGGCAGGGTTTCAAGAAGCCTGCGGTGTGTCCCAACTGTGCCTCTGAACCGGGGCTGGGAATCCTTCATTTGCATCTGCCTCTTTGCTGTCTGTGCTTTTGAGAGATGGTGCCCCAAATCCAGGCTCCTCTTCCGCTGGCTTCATGTTGGACTTTGCCAAGGGGAGACCAATCGGAGAGGGTGGCAGGAGAGAAATTCGGGCACATATTCCCCTGGGTCCCTCTGTGCCAGCCCTACGTGGGCTTGGGTGCCTGCATTCCTCTCTCAAAGGCGGCCTCAGTGGGTCCGAAGGTGACAATGATTTCCCCACCTTGCAGCCCAGGATCCTCCACCATCCTTATTAGTTTCCTTAACCCAGCCCACACCTTTGTAAATAACTGTGTTTTTTTTTTACTCCTGAGTGTGAATCTGTTCCCTCCAGATTCTAAAACCCTTCTCTGAACCTCCGTTTCCCCATCTGTGAAACGGGTCCTCTCCTTCCCATCCACCTTGAGAGGTTGCCTCAAGGGCAAAGCAAAACCTAGGTGGGAACATTCCCTGGGGAAAACAGAAGTTCACAGTGCCACCCAGGAACCAGGCGTTTGTGTTATTAATAAAAGCCAGATCGGTCTGCTCAACGTGCCCCTGCCTCCCTCCTTGGAATCCCCTCCCCTCCCACGCCCCCTGACCGCTCCCCCCCCCCCCCCCCCCGCTCCTCCTTGGCAGCCTCCTCCCCTGGCTGATGTTCCCACTAAAGCCATCTTCCCTTCCCCCGCCTGCCCTGCCCTGCGTGTCTGCCGAGGGATGAAGCGCCCGGCTAATATAGGCGTGTTTACATTAAAATATAAGGACAATTACACCAGCCGATCTAATAGTCGGCTCTGTATATGTTACCAAGTACTTAGGCCTCTCTTTGGGAAAGCCATTATGCCCATGTGATTCCCCTCAAAGCCTTTCTTGAGGATTTTGTTTTGACAGGAGGGCATTAAGGGGTTGAAACTGATAGCATAAGCACACCACTTACACACTTTGATCCGATCGGCCCCTACTTCTCCTAGAGAAAGTCTTGTATATATTAGGAAGGAAATTAATTTTATGGATGCTGTGGCTGTGCTGGTTAATGGCCAGCAAGTCGGCCGGTCCCAGAAGGCGAGGGTGGGAGGTGGACTCGCTCCTTTCCTCCTCGGCTCACTGTCCATGGTAAGGACAGTCCCAGGGAGAGGCCCATCCATGGGCACCAGCCATCCAGAGCCTGGGATGCTGCAGGACACGGGCGACGTGGCTACAGCCTGGGCCTTCTGACCTCACCAGGGATGTCACGGGGGCTCACTGCATCGTGGGCATTTGGCCCAAGGCAAGGCCAGGGCACATGGCACATGCTTCTGGCACTGGGAGGAACTCAAATACCATAATTTGAAAGATCTAAGACCGTGAACTGGTAGCATACATTTATGTGGGGGCACACTTCAAACAGAGCTCGAGAAGGAAAGGACCTCAGTAGGGGTAACTTGTTGGGACCTCAATTTCTTCTTATGCCCACCATTTAGCTCAGTGAGCACTTGCCCCCAAGTGAGCCTGGCAAAGGGCCAGATGGGAGCGAGTCTCCTGTGTTTTTCTCGGCTCCCATGTGCTGAGTATGATGCTAAAGGTCAAGTTGATAGTGTGTGTACAGCATGGCCCACCCAGCCACAACCTCTGGCAGCCAACTGGTCCTCCACCTGAGGGAAGATGGTACATAAAGGCAAGTTTGGGGTATGTGTGATTCTTGCCTTTCTTGTGGACTTTACAACTTCACTACCCCACTAAAGGTTAACTCCTTATACTTTTAAAAAATAAATTCAAGTAGGTTTTAAAAAAAGTCTGTGAAGATGATCATTAACATCATCATCAGATTTGGGGTGGGGAGTGGGTGGGGAATAGATGAAATGATGTTACAGACGTTGACAATTATTGAAGCTGGTGATCAGTACCTGGGGGTACATTAGAAAACTTAAGGTTGATGGTACAATGAATACCTTATCTCCAGTCTCTAGAACAGCGGTTCTCAACCTGTGGGTCACAGCCCTTTCACAGGGGTCGCCTAAGACCATCGGAAAACATATATAATTACATATTGTTTTTGTGATTAATCACTATGCTTTAATTATGTTCAATTTGTAACATAATTGAAATTGGGGGTCACCACAACATGAGGAACTGTATTAAAGGGTTGAGAACCACTGCTCTAGAATGTACTGCAGAGGTGGAGAACAGGGCAGGCTAGATGTCCTATGGCAGGAATTGAACATAACCCCAGTTGAGTGTGTGTGGGATATGAGAATGTCATTCATTACATTTGGGGTTTTTTGTTTTTTCCTGATGAACAAAAGGAGCGGGTGACTTTCTGGCACAGGGGGCCAAGGCATGAGTTCTGCAGTCGGGTAGCCATGGTTAGACCCCAGTTCTCTCCCTGAGGGGCCCAGGCAAATGGCTTGACCACTTTGAGTTCCAGTCTCTTTATCTGCAAAATGGGGATGATAATGATGTGACAGGACTGATAACAGCATGGGGGAAGGGCCTGGCTTCATCCAGGCACTCAGCAGGTGGTTGCCAGGGTCCATGCGTGTAAGCTTTGGCCACTCAGCTGTACTCCTTCTAATAACAACACTCTGTGACTTTCTCTGGGGAAATGCTCCCCTCTTCAGTCCTTGTAATCTGTGCTATTGACTCCGCCCCCAGCCACAGATGACCAATCACAGCCCCTTCTACCTTCAGGATTGATTAGCAGATGCCACGTGATTCTATTAGAGCCAACTGGTGCATTCTAGACTTTCCCTGGGTCTTCTAATGGAAAAGCATGCTCCCTTCATGTGTTGCAGGCGAGCATGTAATCCTAGAGTTGCCATCAGCCGCTGCTTAGGGAAAGCCAAGACTGAGGGAGGTTGAACATGGCCAGGAAGAGAGACAGAGAGACCCACCCAGGCCTCTTTCAAGTCATTCTTCATGCACTGCATTTTTCAGTTACTTCAGCCAGCTGGTTGCTTTTGGGGCTTAAGTCAGTTTTAGGTTTTCTGTCTCTTGTGATGGAAAATTCTAACTGAATACTGACTTTTGCCATTACTATTCTCATTTGTCTGTGTGAACACCCTGTCTTCAAAGCTATTATATGAAACTTCTTTCCAGGTCGGTGCCCTTGGGAATCCATTAACTCTAATACGATATTATCCACCCACTTTGTAATCTATGTATTCGTCGTGTTTCTTGGGGTTGATATTATCGCTCCGTGTGGATGAGCATCAGGACGACATGGCTGAAGTGGGAGGGAAAAGGGACTCATCCCGGCAGGCAAATTCCCCAGAGGCCCTGCCCCGCCCCTGCTTGGCAGGACCCCTCCTATATGATCAGTGGGGTTGGGAGCCTGATACCCCCACACACTTTGGGGTAAGCACAGGGGCTTCATGAATCTGGAATTTCAACAAGGCAGCGAAAGGGATCAGAGGTCCTTGACCGGTTTGTGCTACAAGGGACCCGAACCTCATCAGCCCATTTTCCGTTTTCCATTGCTGCATAAGCAGTCCCCCAAAGTGTATGGTGTAAAACAACAACTGTTTTATTAGGTTCACAGGTTCTGCAGGCCAGGACTCAGACGAGGCACATGGGAGGTCACTTATCTCTGTCCCACAGTATCTGGAGCTTCAGCTTAAAAGACAGATGGCTAGTGGTGGCTCCAACAGCTGGAATCATCTGGAAGCTCCGTAATCATCTATCTAGCGCCTGGGTGGGGCTGCCTGGAATGCTAGGTTCCGCCTGGGCTCCTCTTGGCATGGCGGCTGGGTCCCACAAAGGAACACCTAGAGAAAGTGGAGGCTACGTGACCTTGGCCTCTGCCTCGGAAATCATGCAGCATCACTTCTGTCAGATTCTACTAGTCACAGGTGGGTCGCTAAGGTGTCCAGATTCAGAGGGGAGGGAACTGATTCCACTTGTTGGTTCGAGAGTAGCAAGGTAGCATTACAGAAGAGCATGGTGGACAAGAGACATCACTACAGGCATCCTTGGAAAATGCCACCTACCATGGGCCACAGGTAGTCTCATTGTCCCGGGGGCAGGGGACATGACACCCAGTGTTTACTGAGAATTTCTGTTAACTGCTGCGCCCAGCCTTTTATACACATGATCACATTTCATTCTAACCTCAACTCAATGAGGCAGCCACTATCTTTATGTTCCTATTACAGTGGAGGGAACCGAGGCTCAGAGAGGGCAAGTGACTTGCCCAAAGTCACCCAGCTAACAAGTGGAGGAGCTGAGACTCAAACCCAAGCCTGCAGGAGGGTAGCCGCACTCTTTGCACCAAGCTGTTTTGCCTACAACTACCTTTTTCCTCTTCTACCTGTACCCACTCTGCTTGTCTTTGAGAAATTCTTCTTTTTCAAGAAAGGTCCTGCTCTTTTAGTTTTGCCTAATTTCATCAAGATGCATAGAGCATCATCTCCGCGCTGATAGGTAAAGGAGGGACTACTACCCCATTTAAAAGATGGGAAAACAAAGGCTCAGAGAGGGAAAGCAGCTTGCCAAGGTCACGCCCAAGGTCCCTGGCTGCCTTACCAATCAGTTCATGGATTGCTCATCACCCTTGGCCAGTGCGGAGACTGGGCCCCGCTGTGATATCTGAGGGGAGGGTTCCTGCTGCCCCGTTTGCCTCACCACGATCACTCCTCTTGTGCCCCTTGTCGCTTTGAGGATTGCTGTGTCTCCAGTCGGGCTGCTCCCAGGGTTGTCAGGCACATAAATGATGGGTTTCTTTGGCCCTGTTTCTTCCCATCTCGACCCAATCTCCCTTGCTCTTCCCATACCAGCCTGGCCTCCCAAGCTATCTCGTCCCCTCCCCGGTGGGGATTATGGCACATTCAGAGAGTCCAGCCCTGAGAAATGTTTACACTAGAGATTAGCATTTATCTCTATACTTTCAACCTCTCTCCCCATGCTCTGTGCTGCTGTCTGCCTGGGGGAAGCGGACTGGCCCCCAGAGGTGAGAGCCAGCCGGGCTGGGGCCACCTCCCTGGCATCTGGGTCCCCAGAACCCTCCTTCCCACCATCATGGGGCCAGTGCTTTTCTGCTGCTCTTGTTTAATCTTTGAAAATCCTGGGGTTTCTGGATGAAGGTCAGACTCGCCCTAAAAATGAAGTCTGGGGAATGGGCTCTCACCAGACAGCAGACCTGCTGGTGCCATGATCTTGGACTTCAGCCTCAGAACTGTGGGAAACGTTTGTTGTTTACAAGCCACCCAGGTTTTGGTATTTTGTTAGAGCAGCCCAAGCAGGCTAGGACCGCATGCCACATGGCGAGCGCCAGCCGCATGCCGGGCTCTGTGCCAAAGGCATTTGCAAATGGTGTCTTTACCATCATCCCAGTGGGGGTGCTGTTGTTGTTGCCTTTGCCTAGAAGGAAAGGTTGAACCCAATTGCCTGAGGCAACCTATCCAGCGGGTTGGAGGGCTTAGCTTCAGAGGCTGGGCCTGGCCTGCTCCCCACCTGCCAGGCCTGGGAGGAGCTGTGCGCTGGGCCAGCGATTCCAAAGCGCAGCCCTGGGAACGTGTTAGGAATGCACATTCTCGGGCTGCTCCCCAGACTTGCTGAGTCAGAGACTCTGGGTGTGGGGGCCTGCAGTCCGTGCTTCACAAGCTGCTTGGGCGACTCCCCTGATGGGAAGTTTGGGAACCCCTGTCCTAGTCAGGCAGACCTCAAATGCCTAGAAATGAGTGACGACAGCGAGAAGTCCCAGCCTGTCCCTGCAGGGCTCTGGGGAAGCAAGGACCCTCTGCAGACTGAAGGCACAAGAGAAGTGGCAGCAGATGGAGGGAGAGGGCGAGAAGGCCAAAGAAGACAAGAAGGGGGCAGAGGTGAGAAAGAAAGGAAGCTGGAGAAGGAGGCAGGAAGGTATTTACTCCAGAAAGATCCAGAGCTTTCCAGAGAAAGAAGTGCCGGCCAGCATTGATTGAGCCTGTGCCCTGCACCAAGCAGAGTGAGGACCAGATTCCCAATCAAGGGGGACAGGACCCAGCATTGGACAATAGTGGAGATATGGGCAGATCACCACGGCCTTATTGAGGGGCTGGACACGACGGAAATGCTCACCAGGAAAGACCTGGTGAGGACGCAGTGCCTCCAGTGGCGGCCCCTGCAGCTGATCCAGATGGCACTGCAGGAGAACGTGGGCTGGCCTGGCCTGGGAAAGCTCACGCATGGCATCGGGAAATGCAAAGAGCAGGGTGTACATCAATACACAGAGTATCTTCCTGTTAAAGAGACATCATACATGGAAACAGAGGACAAAGCACCCACCCTCCCCATGTTACTACTCTAGGGATTGTTAGACAATTGGTGATTTCTTACATTTCTTTCTGTTTTTCCTGATATTTCTGCACAGAGTGTGTAAGACTTCAGAAATAAGATTTTTGAAAGCAGAATCAATGCTTTCAATAGCATGGGTGACCAAGAAAGGGTTCAAGCGATTGGATGGTATAAAGAAGACTATTTTTAAAAATCCACTAATGATTACAAGGTGCTAAATGCCCCATCGCTTAGTATTTACCTGATATTCCCCCATACACCATCCCTTCTCCTACACGCATGCAGCACATACACACACCTGGCCTTGCCCACCCTCACCAGCTCCTGAGCTGTATCCTTAGGGTTGCTATCCTTTGGCTTAAGCAAAAGGGTCGCAGCCCTTTAAAGGTGCAGTTCTCCTGAGAAGCCAAGATGACCTTAAAAGGTTGTTTGTACTAAAAACCTTTAGACTTGGGTGTAAGATGGCGTGGGGGTTCCTTGAGTCATCTTAGAGGAGAGTAAATTGGGGGCAAATATTTCTTGTCCCTCCTTCGGATTTGGGGGTGGAGAGGAGACCGTGGTTATAGTCCAGCAGAGGGGATTGCTGAGACCCAAGACCAGCATCCACCCATTGGGCTTATTGGAGGACAAGGTGCCTAGGACAGGCTGCCTCCAACACAGCCCACCCCCACCCCTTTCTATGGAAGTGCCCCAGGTCCTGAGCTCTTCTGGTCTCCCATGGATTCAAAGGCCAGTGGGAGAGGCTCATGCCCTAATAGTCCCCACTCATCTGATAGGACCCAGCTGTCCAGGGGAGGAGAAGGCACATTAGATAAGACAGTCAAACAAAGGCTGGGCTTTGTATATTTGATTTGTCTGACCCAATTCCCAGGCCCCACAGGGACGGGTTCAGAGCTGGGGAACGGGGTGAGGAAGGGGGCATGGTTTCCATCTCTCTCCCCAAGGCTGTCGGAGGCTTTCCTAGACCAGTAGCTACTTCCCCGGGGTCCCCGCCCACGAGCTCCGATTCTGCAGGCCACAGACCCGAGTTTGAGTCCTGGCCCTGCGCACGTCATCACCCTCTCTGAGACTCGGTTTCCCTCCCCTCATGAAGCCTCTCGCCAATCTGAGTACCGCACTGGAGTTTAAAGACATCTGTCATGATATAACCTGACCCCTAAGTGGGACAACTGACACTTCACTGTGCTCACACAAGTGGCCGTCTCTTCCAGGTCTGGGAACGAAACCCACCCATCAGGGCTGATTGAGAGATAGTGGATTGGCCCCCAGACTGTCTCTTTCTGAGGAGTTTTCATGAGTCACGTTGACTTGGCATAGGAGAGGCTCTGCTGTGCAGGTCCAACACAGGGAGAAAGATGACAGGTAACTAGAGCTGAGTTGGTACAGAACATTCTGGAATATTCCGGGACTCCCCACATTCAGGAGCATTCCAACAAAGCTAACAGGGTGAACGCTGGAGCGAATGCACCCTAGGTCTCCCGTGCCAGCCGGAAACGGGACTAAAGCCTCTATGGTGGCCGAGCTGGGGACTGAGCTTGTGGAAGAGGTGGGCTGGGGAAGTACCAGTCAGGGCTGCCCGCTGTAGACTGTTCTGCTTGCTGTGACGGTGTCGCATTTTGTTCTAAGGAAAGTGGCGCAGGAGCAGTGTCTCCTTGGAGCGGAGACCTTGCTCTGCCACTTGCTTCGTGGATGCTGTGATGTCCACAGACACTGGGAGAGCCTTCAGCTGTCAGCTCCCTCGGGGATCTTGTCAGTTGCAGTCACACTCTTCTGGGGGTGGCCCACATATCATGGCCGATGGTGGCAGAGGTGTAAAGACCCAGCCATTTGGCCCAACTGGAGGCAACGTTAAAGGGCCATTCCAGTCCCAGAGCTTTCCATGCAGTCAGAGAAGGCTTGGAGCCTCAGTCACGGCTCAGCCTTTCCCTGTGCCCACTCCTGCACCTGCCTCCTCCCTTGCATGGGTGCTCTGAGTGAACTCCTCCAGGCCACACTCGGAGTCTGCTTCCCAGCAGCATTGCCAGTGGTGGTGACCTTGGACAGTTCATCTCTTTATGCCTTGTCTTCTTTTCTGTAAAATGGGAGAAGGAGAGTGCTTACCTCATTGGCTTGTTGTGAACATTCAGTAATATTTGTAAAGTGTCTCGTGCAGCAAGCACTCAATAATTGTTACCTGTTGCTTCGATTTATTTTCCATCCCTGAACATATGTCATGTTAGGAGGAGTTCTGATGAATGACAGTCATTTCTAAAATTACTGTTCTAATTATATTGCGTATTGCTCATATCTACTTGTAGAAGATATTTCCCATGTGCCTTAGGTCCACTCTCCACTCTGCCCCATCCTACTCTGTGCCCAGGAGTTGAAATTGTGTGGACCATGCTCGCCAACTTCTGGTTGGGTTTAGCCAATGGGAAGCCCCAGCAGGAAGCAAGAAGGTAGACGTAGAGTCAGGTTGTAGTATGTACTCTGGGGTATTTGCCTTGGCCTGGAGATGACCTCAACCACAGGTCACAGCTCCTCTCAAAGTAGCTGTCTCCATATGAGTTTCTCCTTCAAAGTGCCAATAACTACTACTTCCTCTCACCCCTTTAAACCTAGGAACCCCTCCCTGATTTGCTAATACTATTCACAAACACTCCCACTCCCTAGAGTATCTCTGCATCCTGCCCTCACCTTTATAAATAGTCTTTTTATTCAACTCCCTTCAAATTACGCAGCTTGTGGCACCATCTTTTCCTTCTGGGAACTTGACTGACTTATTTTTCACTCAGCAAACTTTACTGAGCCCATGTTGTAAGCCAAATCATGTGACGGACACTTTCAGGAGCCTAAATCAACTCCATCTTTAAATGTGATAGCAAAAATGGTCCCCGGATTTCTAGGGCTTGAACACGAAGAGAGAGTTGCCTGCCTGGGAAGATGGACCTGGTAGTTCACTTCACACTGAGACAGATGCTAATGAGCTACCCGCATTCTGCTTCTTTCGAAGGCAGCTCCATCCCCAAACTCCACTAGGGAGACAGGGGTGATCCTGTTCTTTGCTCTTTCCAGCAAGCCCTGTGCAGAATTTAGAAGTTGAAACCCAGTCAACATAAATTGTAGCTCCAATTATTTTTATAGGGCCAGCTGTTCTTTCCCCATAAACAAGGACTGGGGAGGAAGAGGTTAGGCTTAAGCCAAAGTTATTCATTTCTTGCTGATGGAATGTTAGGCAGTGTAACCGGTGAGTTGGGAAAGCATTTTGTGGGAGTCCAGCCTTTCCACAAAACACCGTTTACTGCTGTTCTTGACCAATACCAGGGAGGAAGGAGGGCCCCGGAACAGCCAAATAGAAGTGGACAGAGAGTCCATGAGGCAAATCCTCAGCTTATTTGCTCTGAAGCATGACACCGTTGACTCCCGGCTGAGAAGGAGCTAACCTGATCCACTCCAAGAAGGGTCCAACACAATCTGCTCTCTCCCCCAGGGGAGAACTTGTCCCTTGTCCAAGTTCCAGCTTCCTTCCTACAAAGCGTGAAGTTGCTGTGGAAACAGTCCACCGTGTTTATATTGTAATATAGCCCTGGCCAGAGGAATGAGCCCTGGACAAAGAGGTGTGTTCCAAAGACAGCGGCTCTGAGATCTGGATCTGGGACCTGGGAATGTGGCCGTGGCTCCTCCGTGAAGGCTGGAGGCATTGGGAGAGTTTGGGGGTCTGTTACCAGCCCATGACACCAGTCCACCAGCCTCTTGCTACACCCCCCTCAGAAGAAAAAGCCATAAAAATTGATAGATGTGACAGTGGTGGGAGGGTTATTTACTAGCCAGAATAAAGTTTTAGCCTCAATAGTAAAGGCCAAAAAAGATGGGGCTTAAGTAAGATATAAGTTTATTTCTTTCCTATGCAATAATCTGAGCATAAGTGATCCAGGATGTTGGGGTGGCTTCACAGAATGAGAGACCCGAGTTCTTTGCGTTGGTTTTCTCTGCCATCTTCAGCGTGAGGCTTCCCCACTGTGGTGTAAGAAGGCTGCTGCTCACTCAGCCAGGGGGAAGGAAGAAAGAGGAAGTGGAGGACACTTTGATAGCACAGTCACGATGTTGTACATTCCATGACTTCTCACATCCCATTGGTCAAATTCAGACACATGGCCATGAACAGCTGCAAGGGAGACTGGGAAATGTAGTCTTTATCTGGATGACCATGTTCCCGGCTTCACCTCAGAGTTCAATAAATAATTCTGTCAGTGGAACAGTCTAATACAGTGATGAAAAGTGTACATTTTGGAGCCAGACGGACCAGTGTTTGACTTCTAGCTCACCAACGTTCTTCCTCTGGTCAATGGATACTGAGGCAGAAATAGCCACAGTGACCCACGTGGCCAGAAGAAAGAATAGGTAGGAGAGTAGGGAGGATATGGGAGAGGCAGGACCCAGCCTGATCAGGGAAGAGTGTGGATGCCTGCTGGCTAAAGAGTCCTGTGGGCACCGGGGAGCCATCAGAAGTATTTGAGCAGGAGAAGAGACATATAATCAAGGCTCAGTTGGAAAAGGGTGGTTCTGATGGACATGTCCTGGCTTGGGTGTGGTCCATGAGAGAGCCTCAGGACTCTTCCTGACAGCTATCTTGACAAAACATTGATCAGGTCTCTTAGGGACATGGCCTGCCATCAGCCCTCTCTCAGGGGTCCATGGTATGAACAGGGGTCAGCTTTCTTTGTTAAGGGCCAGATAGTCAATGTTTTAAGCTTTGCGTGCCAGAGGTTTGGGTGCAACTACTCAAGTCAACGCTGCCTCTATAGTGTGATAACAACTATCGACAATGTGCAAACAAATGAATGCAGCCATGTTCCAATAAAACTTTATTTACAACACTAGGCAATGGGCCACATTTGTTCCATGGGCTGTTGTTTACCAATTCTCAGTATAAAGAATTCTTTAAATATCAGTCCATTCTCCTGTAAAATGAAAACTCTAGTCATTGCAATGCTAGAGAGTGTGTCCCTTGGTGCCTGCCCCATAGCCGGAGCCAATTCAGGATTTGTGGAGCCTGAAGTTTATACTATTCAGGAGTTCCATTTAAGAAAAATAAAATAAAATTATGAATGCACCACTAAGTATAAAAATGAACATTTATTTAGCATGAGAAAAGAGATAAATTTTCAAAAGCTGACCGATATCAATGGTATAGAAGCCATTGAAATAACATCATATTTTTATTAATGAACTGTCTTCTACACTGGAAAGTGTTTCCCTTACATTTTGAGACCTGCATGTTCCATTTCTTCATATAAATATTATTTTTAATATTATTTACTCTGGACAATCCCACCTTTCCTCTAGCCAGTGTTTTCCTCTACTCCTCACATATTTGGGGGGCCAGGTGCTATAGGATATGTTCATGCCACAAACTGGGTCATAGGCATATTTCTAGAGCCTCTAGGACAGCCTGAGAATAACTATACACAGAATACCTGCAAACCACAGAAAAAGATACCATTAAACCAAAACTAAACATATTAGCAATTCAACTTCCCTTTTGATGGATCCCACAAATGTCTGAGGCCACGAGGGAAAGTGTAATGAAGGGGAAATCGGACTAGAAAGAGAGAAGGGTCTTAACCCTTCCTTTTGCGAATTTTACAAAACACATGGCCATGTGTGCACATTGCGGGGCCTTTCCCAGCAGGGGAAGGGGCTTATGGGAGTGAGTGGCCCTGAAGTTTGGCATCCTGGTAAACCCACGATGTGCCACAATGCTTAGCACGTGCCTTGTTCCCATGAAAGAATTGGCATGCGTCCAAGACTCCCAGGCTCCTTTGCAACAGCTTTGTTCTCCATCCTGGACTAGCAGACACTTCCATGGCAGCCCACCTTTTGTAACAAAACCAGGGTTATGCAAAGAAAGTGATTCTGCTTCAGCTTCCGGAAGTCCCTATGGGAAATATAGTGTTCATTTTTAAAGACAAGAAAAGATTAGAAGTGAAACAGCCTCACTAAAGAAAACGTGAACCTTGTTCCAACAAAACCTTTGCCAGAGTTATCAAAGTCCCCCCGCCCCCAAGAGGCACAGAGGTTTCAAGTTCCGGTTTAAATTTAGATGCTGTCTTTTCTGATGAGGCTTGAAAGTCGGAAGAAAAAGAAGAAAAAGAAAGCCAAGTTCTCCCTCTCCGATTAGAAAGCATCCACAGATTCCATTTCCTGAATTTCCCAGAGAAGATAAATTATTACTGAAAGGTAGCAAGCCAAAAACCAATGCACTTGCTTCAAAGAAGGGATCTCAGATAACTGGGAGGAAAGACTCTTTCCAAATCCCAGGAAGAACCAAACCTCAATAAGCATTTGTCTCTGTCAGAAGCTTAGCTAGATGTGGATGAGGAGGAATGGTCATTTCTCTTGAATATATTTTCCAAAAGGGAGGTCTTTTCAACTGTTGCTAGGACCAAACAGATTGGCGGAAGTAATGTGAGATCATTTATAGCAACATCAATGACTGAAACTATAGGGAAAGTAAGAGACATTAGTTAAGATAAAAATTAAGCCACTTTAACAAAGAGACCTCTAAATATAGTGGCTGGAACATGATAAAAGTTTCTTTTCCATGCAAATAGAAATCTGGGTAGGTGGTCAAGGGCTTAGTGGTTCACCCATATCAGGGACCCAGCTTCCTTCTATCTTGTGATAATCATCCTTAACACATGGTGTCCATGGTGATACAAGGTGGCTGCCCAGCTCCTGACATCAAGTCTGCATGCCAGCCTTCTTTCTGAGAAGGGTAAAGCCCCGGAGGGGAGGTGCACCTCTTCCTTTCAAGAGCATTATCTTGAAAATCCCACCTCATTTCTGCTTTGACTTAATCATGTTGGCACACCTAGCTGAAATGTAACCTTTATTCTAATTAGCCAAGTTTTTAGCTAAAATTTGGAGACTCTATTACTAAAGGGAGGAAACAGGGGTATTGAGAGAGATTTATCAGTCTCTGCCATGGTAGTTAAGTGGGGGTCCCTAATATAGGTACTCATCATCCCACCAACCAACAATTCACAGCTTGCTCTCTCCAGGTATGTTCTTCTGGTTCATTGATTGAATAAAAGTTTAGCGCCTAACACATCCCAGATGCTATTCTTGCAAGAAAGTCCCTGCTCTCACTGAGTGTACATCCTCATGAGTGGACTGTAAAGGCAAAGATGTAAGTGAATAAGGTTTGCAGAGTGATGAATGCCATTAAAATAATGTAAGAAGGTGGAGATATAGGCGTGTCTGTCACAGGGAGAATTTTAGACTAAATGGTCCTGGACTGCCTCTCTGAGGAGGTGCCATTTAAGTGGAAATCTGCATCCTATCCGAAAGTCAATCATGTGAAGATATGGGCGGAGGAAGCAGCCAGAGCTGCCGAGCAGAAGTGGGAATGGACACAACTTTGTCAAGAGTGGAAAGAAGGCCATGGTGGCCGGAGGATAGTGAGTGCGGGAAGAGCTGTGAGAGATGAAGCTAAAAAACTAGGCAAGGCTTAGATCGTATCAGGCCTTGAAGGGCCTAGTAAGGACATTCCTATGACTCTGATCCTTGGGGGAGGGCCAGGCTAAGCTGACTTTGCAGAAGTTGCTATGACTTCGAAGAGGAAAGAGCTAAAATGTGTTAGATTATGAATTCCTGCTTGGGTTTCACCAATATGTCCACTTTGGAGTGTTCTACACCCCGAGAAAACACTTCCACCCTTTCTTGTCAGTTCTGTCCTGTCAGAGCTGTCAGAAGAAATTGGGGCAGGTGGTGGTATCCCCACTTGACAAACAAGCATGGCACAGCTCAGAGAGGTTCACTGGCTATTGCAAGATCACATAGCTTAGGTGGTAGAAAAAAGACTGGAAATTTGTCTTCAGTTTCAAAGCAGTCTATCTCATGTCCACTCCCTAAAGAAATCGGGCATGAAGAGAAATAAGCAACAAGTAATGATGACTTTGCTTTAAACAAGACAATACATTGTTCTTACATATACAGAGACACAGACATGTTGTGAAAGTTTGGGGATAGGTGGTCAAGGGCTTAGTGGCTCACCCATATGCGGGTAAGCGAGCACAGACTGATACACTGCTGTTGCTAGCCCTGAAGTATTATACCCTGCCTACATCTTCTACGTGGTTTATTTATCAAACTCTCCTCAATGACTTGCTTGAGTGTGTCACATCTTCCCTACTGGGACCTGACTGATGCAAATAGCTGGGGGCAAAATCACAGCAGAATATTTATTCACTGTGATTATCAGTGTGGTAGGGAATGTACAAGATAGTCGAATACACACACGAGTGTGTATGAAATATATGCCACTGCCAAGTACTTGAAAACTTGTGATAAAAACTGCAATTTTTTTTAGTAAGGAATTCCCCCAAATTTTAGCTAGGTTTATGCTCACCTAATTAAAAACTACATTTCCCAGCCTCCCTTGCAGTTAGGTGTGGTCATGTGACCAAGTTCAGCTCAATGGACTCTGAAGAGATAGAACAAGCCTGAGTACATGACATGGAGGTGTCATTTAAGCGCCAGATGGCTTATACATGAACTGGAGAGAGAGAGAGAGAGAGAGAGAGAGAGAGAGAGAGAGAGAGAGAGGGAGGGAGAGAGGGAGGCAGGCTAATACTGACTCATTTAAGCTACTATTGTTTTGAGTCTTTGTAACATTTAGGTGAACCTCTATCCTAATTAATTCAGATGTCAAACTAAGTCAAGACGTTCATGTTGAGCATGTTCTCCGAGCATCTGTGTGTGGAAAACGGCGAGCATGGGAAGAAGGGGCATCCACTTCCATTTCGGTTCCTTCTGTCTTGGGACCCTTTGGTGCAGATTTCTTCCTGCCTGCACCTCCCTCTAGCCCTCTGTAAACACAGTAATCTCCCTGCTGACAGGGTGGGCTCGGCAGACCAGTCATCAACATCACTCAGGAGCAGGCACTGCAGTCCCAGGATGGGCTGTAATGGGTACCAGCAAGATGCAACTTGGGCTCTGAAGTCAGGCAACTTGTGTTCGAATCCTGGCTCAGTCACGTACTCGCTTTTAAAAGAGATTAGTGGGAGCTGTTTGATCATAATTGAAAAAATGGTTTGAAAGCCAAAAGAGAAAGTGCTTTCAAATTCTGAAAGCAGGTTAAATGACACAGATCTGTCTCGTGGGGGAGATGATGGGGTGTGCGAAGAGTCCTTGAGGAGGGTGGTCAGAGCCATCAACACCTTCCTCACATTCTATTTATTGACTTCCACTGGATTCAAGTGAGTAAGGAGGGAAGGAATTACTCCAAGATTTGAATCGGGGCCAATGTCAAGTTCTGTCTTTTGTTAAAGGGGAATCCTTGTTCCCGGGATATATGCTAAGACAATGATTCAAAGCAGATATGTCTGGGCGACACCGGGACATAGGGAAAGTGGTCTCCGCTAGAGTCTGGGGAGAGCAAACACAGAGAGAGTTTCTTCCCCGGGAGGAAGAAGAGCAGTTACTGTGTCGGCTCACATGCTTCCTTGCCAAGGTTACAGGAAAGAGTTAAATAGGAGGCGGCATTGAGTCAGCTCATTGTGAAGCTCGGGGACCAGGGGCAAAGTATTGATTTCCTCTGAGCCACTTTGGACTGGCCCATTAGTGCAGGCTCACTGAGAAGGTGGAAAATATGCAAGTTGCACTTGACCGCCTTGTTAATGCTCCCTTACTGGGACCACCCGATGTCTTCCACATGAATGCATGGGGGAGGGGTTCGGAGTGGAGGGTACTGAGGGAGAAGTAGTGGGGGTACAAGTGAGCTACTGACAGAGGCCTCTGTGATGTCACTCTCCCCGGCCCCGGTGACATAGTGGACGGACGCTCCCTGAGTGTTGTCAACTCTTGAACTGAACCCTGCCGGGGAAGGAAGACGCTAACAATTCTTAGCCGCCTAATGGCTTGGAACTTTGGGCTCTAGAACTCAGTGCTAAGCTTCTCATCTCTTACCCACAGAGTGAATCTGGATTCACCTAAAACAATTGTGTTCATTACCAAGATTGTTAAGAGTCACATGGCGTGGTTTAGAATTTCGTTTCTACCACTTGCCAGCAGTACATCTGTGGGCAGGTGACTCGGACACTTGAAGGCTTTGTGCTTCCTCTCTCTCTGAGAGAAATAACGGTGATACTGCTTTATGGTTTTCTTTCGTTTGTAAGGTGAAGCAATATTACCCATGAGGAGTGCTTGGCCTAGAGCCTGGTTGGCGGAAATGCTCAATACACTTGAAAACCTTTATGATTATTTTACATAATTTTTTTGCATTCTACAGCAAGCAGATTTCAAAGAATCAAGTCCAAAGAAGGGATGCTGGCACCAGGGTATCCAATAAGTCTTGGCCCCCTGACGCACTTTTCTTGTCTTTCCCATGGAATGTTAAGAACATGGGCTGTGAAATTACATAGACCCGTGTGTGTATGTTTCGGATCTACCACATACAAGCTATGTGACCTGGGTCAAGTTATTTAACTTCTCTGGGCTTCATTCCTCTCACCTATGAAATGGCGGTAAATAACAGTACCTACCTGATCAGGTTGCTGTGAACATTAGTAATAGAATAAATGTGAAAAAGCTCATTCATTCATCAAATATTTATCGAGTACCAACTATGTGAAAGGCGATATTCTAGAAGCTGAGGAACAACACAGGAAAGCCGCTGCCCTCATGAGGGAAGGCAGACCACAAGCAAAACTCCAAATGAATGCACAATAGGTTAGAAGGAAACAACATATGGGGAGGGGATGGAGTTGGGGATTGGACTCAATAAATACGAATCATTCTCACTAATATCCAGGCCGGCACACACCCACCAGGGGAAACAGAGAAGCAACCAAATCCTGGGACCTGGGGAGTTTCGGTCCCAGGCTCCTTCTCCAGTCGTGGGCAGACCTGGCTCTGGCTCCCACAGCTCTGGAGCTGATTCGCCCCTCCTCAGGGGGATGGAGCAAAAGCCCACTTTTCATGACACCTGTAGTAATCCTGGGTGGAATGTATCTGAAAAGATGCAGGAGAAATTCTTAAAATATATTTCCCTCCAACCACAATATATTCCATATGCTTGCAGAGGGCCAGGGCGGGAGCCTGGTGTTCTCTGTTACCTCTGGAAAATGTTTCTCTCCCACACTGGGGAATCCTTATCAAGGGGCTCTCCTACCTGACAGCTGGAAGGAATTTAGGCGAAAATGCAAAGTGCTGTTGCAAAGGAGGAATCCAAACCGCAAGAGGACTCCGAGCTGCTCTCATCGTGAGAGGGCTTAGGCTTCGGGCCTCTGAGCTTAGGGAAAAAGCAGGTTCTGGGAGGGGATATGGGGAGACCGCCCCCCGCCCCAGACTTGCTGTGCAACCTCGGGAAGTTCGCTGGCCCCCTCTGAGCCTCAGTTTCCCATAGGTAACATGACGGTGAACTCTACACCTAGAATTCTGATAGCCACAGAGGCTCCATCTCTGAAGCGCAGCTGGTTCTGTGCCTTCTTCCCACGGGTAGCAGAGGAGACAGCCTCCAAGCTGGTGGCGGGTGCAGCACTGAGCAGAAGTAAAGGGGGAGCAGGAAGACTGTGAAGGAAACCCTTCAACCCGGTGATTTTCAATCTTGGGGGCCCGTCGGAATTGCCAGGGAGCATTAACAGTGAGGAAGTCCCACTGCCCGGAGGTGGTGATGCCTGGGCATCGGGAAGTAAAAAAACTCCCCGGGTGATACTGACGTTTACATACATGTGGGTTTCACAGACTGGCCCTGCTAAAGCCAGTTCTTTCTCCTTCTCTTGCGTCTTGGGGCTGACACTTACATCTCCTCAAGAGAGGCAAGCATGTGACATGCTTTGGGACAGACAGATGGGTTTAGTCCCAGCTCGGCCACTTAATTGTTGTGTGACATCCGGCAAGTTACCTTCTCCATGCATCTCACCTGTAACATGGGGGTAAACATCATAGCACCCACTTCTCCAGTTGTTTTTTTTTGGTGGGGGGGGGGGGTTCATTGAGACAAGCATGCAAAGTCTTCGACATGTGCCTGGTGCCATGTTGCCAATACCTAGCGGTGGCTGACAGTGACCCCTTGGGAACATGCTCCAGGAATCTTAGAGCAGTGGTTCTACGTGTGAGTGCATCAGAATCACCGGGAGGCCCATTCAAGCACAGGTCCCTGGACCCCAGCCCCAGAGTTCCTGATTTGCGGATTCTAGGGGTTGGGGGCGGGGTCTGAGAATTTGCTAACTCAGCTATTCCATTACTAGGCATTTACTCTAGGGAATAATCACAAAGGTCTGCAAAGACTTAGGTGGTTATAAAGGAGGAGAAAATGTGGGTAATTTGAAATACTCGGTGATGGGGGATCAGTTAATACAAGCCACCTGATCAGCTGTTTTGCTGTGATTAAAGCGAAGATGTGTATGTGTAATTATTCACATGAAAGGAGTCAAAAATATATTGTTAAATTGTAGAGAGCTGGTTACAAGTCTGAGGGTCCCTCACAAAAGCTCATTTTTTAGATTAGTATATAAATATAGATACTAATAGATAAACAGAGATAGATGGATGGAGGTAGGTGGGTGGGTGGGTGGATGGATGGATGGATGGATGGATGGATGGATAGACGGATGGATGGTGAAGCATTATGATTTGGTTTGATAAGAACTTTAATTTACATGCACAAGCTGAGACCTCACAGGAGGGCATCATTGTCTCAGTGGGAATTAGGAAATGCCTTCCAGGGGAGGTTTCTGCAAACATTGGCTGAGCACTCGGGGGTTAGGCAACCTGCCTGAAGCTATGATCGAACCAGAACTTGGACCCAGGAGAATCTGTTTCCAGATCCAGCCTCTAACACGTTACTAACTTGTTTTCTCCTTGACCAGAAATGGCATGTTAGAACGTGGGTCACCTTCACCTTCGTGCTCTCTCCCGCTACCCAGAGCACATCTCTCTACGTGCTGGCACGTCCCTGTGTAGGCGTCCCTGCTGTCTCCGCTCACAGTCAGAGTCAGGGAAGGCCTGGGGGCACTGAGGAAATGGGCCCATGGGCCTGGCTCGGTAGGTCCATGTGGGATGTCTCAGAATTCTCTGCCCAGCCCCCATATGTCCTCTCCAAGCTCTGGCTCCCCATCACCGGGATGCAGGGAGGAAGCCGGAGAGACATCTGATAGAGGGCTCCCGCCACTGCCACCCGTACCCAGTGCCTGTGGAGAAAGTGAGGAATGTCGGCACAGACTCACACCCTCGGCGGCGTCCGTGGGCCTTTGCTCAGGGTATGAAGTGATGAGCGGGAATGTTCTGGGACTCCAGGGCCCTGCATCCTGCTGCAGGCGTCAGAGCCGCAGAGCTCAGAGGCCTGATGGGCCAGCCCTGCCACAGTGCAATTCAATGAGTCCAGACGCTGGACACACCTCTCCATGCAGCTGAGATTGAGCAGATCTCTTTGTGCTGCTACTCCTCCTTAGTGACCAGGGTGACATAAACCTGTTGCCTCACTCTCCATTCTTAAAGAACTCCAAGCGGGAAAGACTTGGTCTTTGAGACCACTGGGGTCGGAGACCCTCCAAGGCAATAACAATGGAAATGGAAACAGCTTGCTGTGGACCTGGGCATTTGCAAAGCACATCCCAACCCATCACGCACTGAGTGTCACAGGAGCTTCGTGTTATTCCCATTTGGCACGGGAAGAAACCGAGGCGACAGGAGGCTAAATGTCACACAGCTGCAAGGGGCTAAGCCAGGATTTGAACCCAGGAGTCTGACCCAGAGCCTGCTTTCTTAACTGTCACCCCACACTGCTGTTCGTGCATGTTTGCACGATATGGACACGGAATACCTGTTGCCTTTCTTTTCTCTTTCTCTTTCGGAAGTTGAGTGCAAACGCTTGTAGGAACAGTCTAGAAGTGAGTTGGGGACAGGCCCCACCTCTTCCCTAGCACTGCGTGTGTGTTCTCTCCCCGTGGCCACAGACATGCTTTCTTGTAGGACTTCTCAGCGCCTTTGCTCCAGTCATGGTGAAGGGAAGATGTTGTGGCAAACTAGTACTGATATTTTTCTTTTGCTTTAGGCTCTACTGGGAATTTGAGATGGCACTATGAATGATCTCTTTATTTAAAATTGTGGTATTTTGTTCATTGTGGATTTTGCATTAATTTTTCTTTTAAAAATATTTTATAAAATAGTATGCTTCTTGATTCTTGAGATTTTTGACACCCCTTAGATTTTGTGCCCTAGACACGTGCTTCCCTTGGTCCTGCCCCGTGAAACATCCTCTATACATGTATGACCATGGCCATCGCACGTCACGGAGCACTTTGTGAAATGTGTGTTATCATTATATATGGTTAAGATAAGTGAAATGCCATGGGCCTTTCAAGTGTCAGAAAGAAGGACTGGAGGGAGGATATGAGCACTTTTTTATTTTTTAGTTGGAAATTAAATGGAGTTTTGGAGCAAAATTTATGACAATATGGAATTTTCAGGTGGAAGCCTAAGGCTGTAGATATCAGATACTTTTCAGTTATCTAATGCCAGCATAATGCTGTGTAATAAATAACGCAAAGCTTCAATGGCATGTAATAACCAGCGATCTTGCTCACGTGTCTGGGTGTTCATCTTGTCACAGCTGATCACAGGACTGGGGTAAACCAGCTGTCGGCTGGGGCAGCTTTGCTCAGTTCCCCTTGTCTCTCCTCCTCCGGTGAGCAAGCCTGGCATGTTTTCACAGTGATGGCAAAGGTGGGGAAGGGAGAGAAGAAACGCACAAGGCCTCCTGATGCCCAGGCTGGGCACTGACCGTCGTTTCCGACATCCTCTACAGGTCTCCGCAGGTCACGTGGCCGACTCAGCCCCAAGGGGTAGGGGCTAGACTAGACTCTACTTCTTCAGCAAGAGAATCTATGAAGTCACATGACAAAGGGCACAAAGACCAGGAAGGGCAAAGAGGCGGGATCCTTTATGACAGAGATTGTGCCACAGAAACTCTAAAGTAGGTGCCCAGGAACCGATTAGCTGGCTGTTCCATCCCTCGCCCCGTCAGGCATACGTGAGGGTCTGAAGATGAGAACGAGGGCGAGCACATTTCTTTCCAGGGATTTGCACTATAACTCTACCTCCCCCAGGGAGCAGGGTGAAGATGACACTGACTCCAGGCCAAGAAAAAGGAAATTACCCAGAGTCTAACCCAAGCCCTCGCAGTGTGGCTAAACGGTGAGCTTCTTCCCACCGCCCACCAAGGAGTCAGAAAAAACACAACAGCAAACTGGTTATGTGCTCCCCCGAGTGAGGAGCGGCTACCTTAGGCCTTCACGCCCAGAATTGGTTGGAGCAAAGGATTTTGCGTGTGTCTCATAGGCCCAGTGGGGCTACATGTGGGAGCGAGCAGGTGCGGGGACAACAGGGACCCATGGGCAGTGGAAGACCCCAGCAGAGAGACGCCAAGGCCTCTGTAGGTCCCTGAGGCTGCAGGAGGTTAAACAGCGGCCCAGGGTGGTGCTTTCTGAGCCCAGGTCAGGAAGAGGCCGGTGAGGTCCCCAGTGATGGGACCTCTCCAAAGACCCTGCTGAAGTGCCCAGCAGACGACAGGTCCGTCTGGAGAGCCCAGAACCACCATCAAGCATGAACGTCCACACTCTGCTCCCCTCTCTCCTCCCCGTCAGCCCTGCCGGCTCAAACACAGATGCCCAAGATGGCCAGTGGGACAGAAAAGAGAGGCCAGTGCCCAGGTCCTGCCTGGGAGAAGGGAGACAATATATTCTAAGTCCAGTCTGAGGTTGGATTATTAGATAGGATGGGCGCCCCTTCAATAAGAAACAGGTTTCTCAAATGTGCCAGGCTCCCTCCACCCCCAGGCCCTCAGGTGGGTTGTTCCCTCTGCCCCAGGCCCCTTGTCTACCTTAACTCCATCTCTGTCCCCTCTGCCCGACCGTCACCACTGCTTCTCGGAAGCCTCCTCCGACCCCTCAGCCTAGGTTAGAGCCATCGCATGCTTCAGGTCACCCAGTGCATCCGGCAGAGCACTGCGCCCCTGCATCATTCAACTGTCTGTATTCTGCTCATTCGTAATATCCATAACAGCAGGACCCTGTCTGACTGTGTTCATGTATCTCCAGCTCACAGCGGCGTGTTTGTCATAAATCGTCGCTCAATTAATATATATTTCCAGCCCCACCTGTTTGAATTTATTGCAGTAAAAACAAAATCCCAAGGGGAAGAGGCTTGATGGTTCCAAGCCTCTAAAAAAAAAGTTTCTGGAAATTGAGCAAAAGGGGAAAAACATTTTTAACAAAGAATGTTTTGACAGGTCCCTCTTAAGTTTGCATTTTCCAAAACGCTGTTCCCTCGCCTGGATCGCCTTTCACTACTTCCCCGGATCCCACTCTAATACCCCAACCGGGGAAAGGTCGTAATTCACAGCAGTGATGTTTGCAGATTAAAATAAAAACAGCCACATTCTGCAAGTAACACTGACATTTGGCCAAACGTCTCAGCCAGAAAAATATGTGAATGTCGGATGCTTCGCAGGACAGGGCCAGATTCCTTTTATTCTCCCAGAAATATAACAGGGCAGTCATGCTGGTTTGGATGCGTTCCCACTTTCTGGAATAAGGAAAAATACAATAAAAACCTGGAAGATGATCTCATGGGCTCCTCAGTTTGTCAAGATGTATCTCTTCTAAGTGGCTTTTTCTTTCTTTCTCTCTCTCTCTCTTTTTTTAAGGCTTGAGATGCTTCCAAAATGTTTATAAAAAGCAGCAGGGCTGTTCTGAGACGGAAGGCAATCCCAGACCTCCAAGGAAGGGAGGGCGAGAGGGTGTGGTGGCTTTGCAGCCTCCAGTCGGGACAGGGGGACAGGGGAGCGGAGGGAGCAGGTCCGTGGAGGGAAAGGGGGTGCCCAATTGCCTGACTCCTGGCACCACCAGCTTTACCTAGGGAATCACTTCTCCCAAAGTTCACATTGGCTTTTGGACCTTATGAACCAAGCTGGTAATTAGGTCTGAAGCGTGAGGACTGCCAGTGACACCTGTCACGTCCACAGTCCTAAGCCGGTTTCTTCTTCTCACTCCTTTCCCCTCTACAACCCCTGCTCCAGGGGAGACATTATTCGCTACAAAGAAGAGCATTTTAATATACTGCCTGTTACCCTACAGCCCCAAAGAACTTCTGTTAGCACTGTGGTAGAGGTCTTCCCTGTCACTTCCAAGTGTGCACATGCGCACTTGCATATTCTTTTTACAAAAGGCAGATAGTGTTGCGTGTACCGTTTTGCCCACTGACTTGCTTGCTGGGGTTCTGAATCCGCCTTTGATACCTGTGTGAACCTGGAGACTCACTGAAACACTCGGAGCTTGAGTTTCCTCACCTTGAATGATGAGGATAAAAATAGCACCTCCTTCAAAGGAAGTTTGAGGGTAAATTTGCATAATACCTGGCCAATACCAGGCACATAATGAGTACCATGTATGTATGTGTGCGCACGTAAACGTGTGTGTTTCCATATGATTAAGTAGTCTTTTTCCACGTCATTAAAAAATTCTACATAGAATTCCATTCTCTAGATGGATGGTTTAAAGAGCCATCCCTTTCTGGCTCATTTAAAACATGTTCAAAGGGTTGTTGTTTTTTTACATATTTATCTTCATTTTATTCTTTAAAAACTCTTTTTATTAATATATGTTTGAGCTCTAGCACTGGGTAAGTGTAAGGTGTGCAGCCTGTTGATTTGGTGCATTTGTGTGGCAGTCTGATCGCTATTGTCATGTTAGCTCACACTTCTCCGTGTCACAGAACTGTTTCCTTTTTGTGGTGGGAATGATGCAGGTCTGGTCTCTCAGCAAGTTTATGATTAAGACCTAGTCTTGTTGTCTAACATCATTAGACTGGGCACTAGATCTCCAGGACTTACTCATCTACTCCTTTGTTACACGTGTGCACCCTTAAAAACAATCTCTGCTATTCCTACTCCTGCCCCTGGGAACCACCATTTTACTCTACGTCTACCCGCTTGACTTTTTCAGATTCCACGTATAAGCGATATCATACAGTATTTGTCTTTTCTCTCTGAGCTATCTCACTTAGCGTAATGCCCTCAAAGTTCATCCATGTTGTTGCAAATAGCAGGGTTTCCTTCTTTCTCGTGGGTAAATGATACTCGTGTATAAAATGCCATCTCTCTCTGTTCACCTGCTGATGGCACTTACTAGTAGGTTGTTTTCATGTCTTGGCTATTGTGAATGAAGCTACAGTGAACATGGAGTGCAGGTATCTCCCCCATATTCTGTTTTCATTTCCTTTGGGTTATACCCAGAAACAGAATTGCTGGACCATATGGTAGTTCTATGTTTAATTATTTGAGGAATCTCCTCACTGTTTTCCGTAGCGAGTGAACCACTTGCCATTCCCTCATTTTAGTTCTATAACATCTCTGTGGAATCAGTATTAGTAATGCAGATGATAACAGCTGATGTTCTACAGTAAAGATTGGAGAATGTTTTCAATACAGGACCAGATGGTAAATATTTCTGGCTTTGCGAGCCACATGGTCTCGGTTCCAACTACTCAGTTCTGCTGTTGCCATAGGAAAGCGGCATAGACAACACGTAAACAAATGGACATGGCTGAGTTCTGTAAAATGTTTACAAAAACAGATGGCAGGTGAATTTGGCCTGTGAGCCAGAGTGTGCTAAGGATGCTGAATGCCAGGCGCTGCTCTAAGAACATCACCCAGAGTTTTGATTTGATTCTCTCCACAACTTCCGCCTTTCTCGGAGTAGATTGGAGTCTTATCCCCATTTTGCTGATGGAAAGAACCTGCGGGGTTTCAAAGCAGATACATGATTGGGTCAGAGCTCACACTCACCTCTCCCAACCCCCCACCCCCACCCCCACCCCGGTCCTGCCTGATCCTTTTTCATCCTGCTCTCTGTCTCCTGAATCCTTTCTCCAGATTGATTCCCACCATCAGTTCTTCAGCAGATTGATTCCCACCATCAGTTCTTCAGCAACCTGGGACAAGCCGCTCCCGTTCTTGGGTTAGAAGGACAGCAGCAGGAGCAGGCAGCCCTATGGTTCCCTTCCTCCGGGGCGAGGGCACGCGGTGTACAGGTGGCTCTATGAGGTCCTGGGAGCTCGCCAGCCCCATTCCCACATTTCCAGTCTCTTCATTATCTATTCCCGCAATAAATTCCAAGTGCGATCCTGTCCCCGGTCCAACTATGTCAATGTTTTTGGCTTTTCTGTGAGGCTCTGGTCTCAAAGATCAGTGTTAGAGGCACAACCCCTGGTGGTCCCGCAGAGACTTCCAGAAAGGTTCATTTCCTTCCAGTAGGAACTGGGAGCAACCCCATCTCACACCTGCACTTTCACTCTCCCCAGCAGCCACTGAGCTCCTCACCGCCAGCAGAACCCCCGCGCCTCCTTGATTTATTGCCCGAAGAGACAGGGTGAGAATATCCGAGAGGATTTCTTGCACGTAGCTGATCGGAGGGTTTCAAAGTTCCGAGGAAGGGTCAAGTGGCAGCCTGCTCTTACAGGACGCTTTCCAAAATGCAACACCCCCTCCCCCGGCTTTTATCTTAAAACAGAAAGAGGCACATAGGATGATGACTCCTTTTCTCTAGTCAGTCTGTCTAACAGATGACAGGCAGGAACCCCAGAATGTAGATGTCACAACTAAATCCTGTCCAAATGAGGAAACTGCTCGGGGAACAGTGGGTCTAACCTTTAGTTTTCTAACTACTCCATTAAGTGGTCTCTAAGAGCCAGGCATAGTCTCTGGGCCAACATCTATGCAGGGCTTCTGTCTTCTCTCTCAGTCTTCGGTTAGGTATTGGTGAGCATCTTTAAAATGAGCAGCAGGTCTTTGTAAAGATACTGTTAAGTGATGGTGACACGGTGGAGGCCTGTTACAATTTGTTTTCTGCTGGTCACAATGTAAGATGATGCAGCCTTTCTGGAAAGCAACAATGCGATGACCTTAGGACTCTTCGCAAGCAAGCCAGCCAATGTTAGCACGTTATCTACTGGTAGCAGGGCTTACAAATGGATTCTGCTATCACTCTACACTTGCTCTGTATATACCAGATTTTACCTACACACCATGAATTTTTTTTATAATCAGGAGAAAAAATTAATGTGTAGATAGATAGTTAGGTAGATAGATAAATGCTCATGGCCGTTCCCCTCAAATCCATTCTAAGGAAATAACCTGAAATAAGACAGCAACTTTATACATAGAAATGTTTATCTCTGGGCCATTCATACTATCAAAAATTTAAAAACACCATTTTGACCCATGCAATGGAATATTATTCAGTCATTTAAAAAAGACATCAGAGTTTTGAATGACATGAACAACATCTGTGGTATAGTGTCAAGCATCATGGTAGAGAATGATGTATTTTTTTCCTCAGTTTATGTGAAAAAAAATGTGTGTCCACATAGAAAAACATAAGGCAATACGGAAGAGTAGTAATTGAGGTTATCTCTAGATAGTTGATTTATGATTCTCTTCATGTTTTCCTTCATTTTTTAGATTTTCTACATTGAGCATAAATCCAGGAAAAAAGAGCTTTAATTCTTCAATTTACAATTTACAGTTTCATCTAACAGGGCGGGGGTGATATATTTGAATGACAGCTCAAATTAGCTGTGCTGTAGCATTATTGAGTCACCAAGCATTACATTGTGATTGGCCTGAGAGGTGGGGGTGGGCGTGGCTGGGATTCTTTAAAGGTTAGCTCATAGTCTTTCTGGATTCATAGCGGGCAGGGTGGCCAGATTTAGCAAGTAAAAATATAGCACCCTAGGGTAGATTGGAATTTTAGGTCAGTGAATTTTTTTTAGTATATGTATGGCCAGTGCAATATGTGGGATATGATTATACTGAAAAATAATGTTTATTTAAAATTCAATTTGACTGTACATCTTATTTCTTACCTTTCAACCCTATGGTGGCGGGCACACGCCAACTGCTCTGGGAAAAAGGGTGTCCCAGGTGAGCGCTCGGTGGCCTCGGTTTCTTCCCGTTATTTGCATCACCAAGTGGATATGCGCTGGGTTTAATCCGCCTGGGAAAGTAGGATTCCTTTTGTGATTAGAGACCTAAATTCAATCAACAGACATTTGGACCACCTCCTCTGCCGTGGGCACACTGATGATTCTGATGTGGGAGCATGCGTGTTAATGGATGGGGCAGTTGGTATGTTCAGGTGAATTTTACCACTTGGCGAGTGCAGGTCATGGAGCAAGAGAGAAGCAAAGTGGGCAAGAGTGAAGCAAGAGTGAGATCTTTGGGATTCTAACTAGGAGCTCAACCAGTGAACCCTGCGGTATTCCACACCCTTGCAGTGGCCCGCCCCCCAGCCAGTTACCCTCTTCCCAGGTTAGACTAACAGCCAAGCACCTTCCTGTGCCCCCGACTTAACTGCACATGTGCCCATCTCCCCCTTTGTTTGCTCCCTTTTCCCAGTGATTTGCAGGGAATTGAGCCCTGGTTCCCTGGGGAGTGTGAAGTCGCAGCTTCCAGGTGAAGCTGCCCAGATGACCATGCTTATACTGTCTGGCCTCTCTTTGCTTTCTTCCCATGATTAATCTTAATAGCTAGCTAATTATGAGGATAATAGGACCGGGGGCAGGATTCTAAGCCATGCTCTTGGCCTGACAGAGAAGGGGAAGGGGCCAGGTGTCTTAGCGGCTGTCACAGGCTCTTGGGCAAGGAAAAGTTCCCCACTAGCCCATGACCCATCTACAAAGTGAAATGGATTAGCAACTCACTTTCAATAAGTCTGAGTTACTAGCTCAGCGATCTGTGGGACATTTACATGAACCAGAAGATGTGTTATCTGATGAAAATTGCTTAATTTAATATCCTGGCTTGACAGGCAATGAACTGTACCTCTGGGGGAGAATTTGCCAGGGCGAATGATGTTTTTTTAAAAGTCCCTGGACACTTTTAAGAAAAGCAATGGCTATCCTTTCCTTACCAACAAGGAATAGAAAAACAGTTCTCGGGTCCAGTGGGCAATCTGCCATCGGATCATGGGCCAGGGAGGCCTCAGAATATCCGCTTACATTGGACGACCCAAAGACAACTGTGCTTAACCTGTGCCCTGGGGTGCAGCGGTCTGGTTTTAGGCCGATAGAAAGCCACTCAAGCACAGCTCTTCTGGGCTAGGAGCCTGGCTGTTGATGAATTATGATTTAGCTCAGAGTCGAAATATTTTTAAGATCTAAAAAGAGGCTACCACAAGTGTACTCTGTTTCCACGAGCTTTTAATTCATTAATTTAACACAAAGCTACCGAGGGCTTAACATGTCTGTTTTCCGATTTAGCTGTGTCAGAATCCCCTGGAGGGTTTGTAAATTGCAGATTAAGGAGCCCCAGCCCCAAAGTTTCTGACTCAGAAGATCTTGGGTGGGCCCCAAGAATTTGCATTTCTACCAAGTTTCCAAGTGCTGCTGCTGCACTTGGGAACCACGGTGCCGGGCCGGGCCCACAGTAGACGGTATCACCTGGGATTCCATTGCCCTGTGACTTCCATACAATATCGCTCAAACCCGCCACTGGGCCTTGTAGAAACCAAGAGCTCTACCCAAGATGTCTGCCACTTCCATGGATTTATGATCTCAGTGCCATCCTTCACCTTGAATGTCAGGGCTTGTGGACATCATTCTATTTGTTGATCCCTGTGTTGTTCCTTTTTCATACTCTGCTCATCCATGAATTCAGCCCTTTTCAGTATTTAAAAAAAAAAAGCAAAAACAATCTCATAAGATTTCTAGTTATGTTAAAGCTTTTACTTAAGACTAAAAGGTACTAAGGGGAATAACATTGCAAAAATATCTTAAAAGTTCAAATTAATAACAGACATCCTTGTTGTCCAGAGCCCCTGACCACCCCCCACTGGGAGATTTATTCACGGACCCTTCACTCTGTGAGGCAGCCTGAACTCACGGTCTTTTCCGAGCTCCTCGCCCTCTCTGTTTCCTTTCCATCCCTTCTCATTCCTACCCCACCCACCCCTGTGCTCCAGCTCTTGGAGTTCTAAATTCCCCACACTCCATTTTATAGTGATTTCATTCTTTCTAGCTCTACTCCATATTCGGCTCTAGGTCCATTTTTGCATTTCCAGATTTGTGAAAGTGCTAATTAGGCAAGACAGGAAGGCCATTAGAGTTGCATACAGTCCACCCCTCTCTTCTCCTTCAAATCTATCGAGATAAATAGTACAGACCTGGCCAGGTTGGCACTGTTAGTCTAACTGACAGATGACACATATCACATTATTATACTATTCGTGTGTATCTTCAGGTACTATCACCTAAGTAAATATTAAGAGCTTTGAGAAGAAGGCAAGAGGACAAGAGCAATAGGATTAGCTGTAGCAACCAAGGAAAGCTCCCTAGAGGAGGTAACATTTAAGCTGAGTTTTAAAGGGTAAAGTGGTGGAATTCACCACTTTTATAAAGAGGGAACAGTGCAGAGTCTAACAACTCTCTGTAAGGAGATCTTCATGCTCTCGTTTTCCTCCATGTCTACCACCTTCCGTCCTGGGTGATCAGAACCAGGTGACCCTCCTGCTGCAAGTCCCAGAAATAGGGTCCATCCCCTCTCTTTAGAGAGTGTGAGCTCTCAGCAGCCATGCCGAGCCTCAGCTTTGAAGTCGGGCTCAAATTCCAAGTCAGGAAAGGCCTTATTTATAATCCCATTGCACCGGTAAGCAATTATGGAGCGACTGCTGTTTAAGAATCTGTGCACGCTGAGCGTGTAGGAAGAAATATCTGAGACTTAACACTGACTCCAGAGGTCTGAACTACAACTGAGGGAGCGAGATGTCTCCAGTCTTCACAGCCATGTGGTCTTCACCAAACACGATGCTATACTGTTGTCATGTGTGTCATGGAGACAGAAGGGAAATGATAAAATGTCTGTACATTTATCAGGACTCTTTCAGTTGCACATAACAGAAATCCACCCCAGCCCCCCAAGGAAAAAAAATGTTGTCTCATGTAGCTGTACAGGAGGAAATCAGGCATAGATGGATCAAGGTGATCATCTGGTCACTGAACAGTGATCACTGAGATTCTAACTCTTTCTTTTTCATGTTCAAGGGAGCTCATTCCTGTGACTACTTCAACATGTTAATTTTTACCTTTTAGGAACCTCAGTGGAAAAGAGACTTTCTCTTTTTAGGCAGCTCCATCAAAAGTCCCTGGACTTGGTTGGTCCATGGCCAGGGGAATTGCCTCTCCTTAGCCAGGCGTAGGACACACACCTGCCCATTCTGGGCAGCCGGCCCATCTGAACAACCAGGACTGAAACAGGTGGCAGGGCAGGAGGGTGAGGGGGTCCACAGAAGGAAAGAACATCACACAGGCCAAACGAACCGGTGCCCATCCACCTGAATATATAAAAGGTCAATTGTTGCCGAAACCGGTTTGGCTCGGTGGATAGAGCGTCGGCTTGTGGACTAGGAGGTCCCGGGTTCGATTCCGGTCTGGGGCATGTGCCTGGGTTACGGGCACATCCCCGGTGGGAGATGTGCAGGAGGCAGCTGATCGAGGTTACTCTCTCATCGATGTTTCTAACTCTCTGTCTCTCTCCCTTCCTCTCTGTAAAAAACCAATATATATATATATATATATATATATATATATATATATATAAAAAGGTGAATTGTTAAAGATTAAGTGTGACATGTTATCGTTACTTTCACAGGGAATTATATTGGGCCCCTCCCACCAGAGACCCTGAGTGCAATGTGGGGTAGTGGTTAGGAACATGGCAACTGACCTCAGACCCCAGGTTCGTGTGCCAGCTCCCCACTTAAGCATCTGAGCCACCTTGAGTAAACAGGCCTAATAATAATATCTACCCCCTGAGGTTTAATAGGATTGAATGAATGAACTTAGGAACTTAGATGTGCACCTGTGCTGTTTTAAGTTTTACTCATTGTTGTTACTGAAATTGTATTGCAATTTATGTATGTGCAGTATTTATTTCCTGGTTAAAAGAGCCATACCTTTTACCAGATTTTCCAAGGGATTTGTGATGAAAAAAATCATTCCTTCTCTTTGGAGACACTGGGCCTACCCTGATCCCATGGATGAAGAGCTGTTGGTGTCCTGTTGGTCACATGCAGGCCTTGTTTCTCTTACAGCTTTTGTGGGCTGGGAAAATCTCAGCACCATGGATGGGTGGCTGGGGAGGAGGAGCCCTTGAGTGGAGAGGATTCTGGATCGGAGAAAGGACGCAGGGAAAGACAGGGCTTATTTGCAAGGCAGCTTTACACGCCTTTAGGTTTTCAGTCTACTTGGGGCAGTTAACACAGGACCTGTGCGTTGGAAGACTCTTCAATTCCGGGGCTTAACTAAGAGGCTGGCTCCAGGCCTCTGAAGAAATACCTTCTCTGGGCATCAATCACTTTGTCAGATTCCTGGGACCGTGAAGCACCAGAGCATGCTTTGTGGTTGCCCACATTTGAGATCAGACTGTGTAGGCACACAGCTAAACAGGTCTTCAATTTCAATTAGACACCACGTCCAGATAACTCGGGGAGAAGGGAGGGCAAAGCAGGCAATATTTGGTGTGTGTGTGGAGGGGGTGGCTGATGGAACCACAGGGTCTCTGAAATCCCCACCAGTCTGCCCTTTGCCCTCCCATCCCTGCCTCCCCCATCTCCTCTGACTTCCTCCCACTGCTACCAGAGACGGGGCCCCCTCCTGTGCGCCATGGACCAGAGGCTGGGGGAGGAGGAGCCCTTGAGCAGAGAGGATTCTGGATCGGAGGAAGGATGCAGAAAAGGGCAGGGAAGGTCCTGCACTGAGCTGGCTCCATGCCATCTGCCTCCAACACAGGGTTTTCCAAGAATTACCAAACACCCTGGTTCTCCTCTCTCTCCCAGGATTGGGATGACTGCAGCTGTGCCCTCTGTTCTGTGATTTTGCAGGTCTCTGCTTCCTTCCCGGTGCCTAGAACTGTGCCTGACACATAGTAGGCGCACAGTAAATACTTGCTGGATGAATGCAAGGCGGGGCCCCTCAACGTGGTGATCCAGAGCAAAGCTCTCTCAGCAGAGGGGCTGGCACTGGGGAGAAATGCCCAGGCCTAGGACCCCCACCCTGCACAGTACTTGGCTAGAAGCTCTTTCCATTCAATGCTGCGGTGGCTCCTAAGGGCTGGACAGTTGGAAACACTGCTCCCAGATGAATGACGAATTCTTTCCTGAAGGGATTTAACGTGGCACCTCCATAGCTGCTATGCTGAGGACCTTGGCTGATTGTGGGATTTCCAAGGTGAGATTATCAGAATCCTTGTAGCTTTTGCCTGGGCCTCTTGGAACACAGGCTCTCAGAGGCTTAAACCTCCATGTAAGAAGTCTAGCTACCCTGAGACGGCCATGCTGTGAGGAAGCCCAAGTTAGCCATGTGGAGGGGCGCATGGGGAGAGAGATGCATGGGCAGCCCCAACTGTTCCAGGCAGCCTAGCCTAGACACCTGATGAGAAGTCATCTCACATTTCCCAGCCCCCATAGAACCGTGTGGAGAAGAAACAAGGAACCCAGCTGACAGCTAGAACCAAGGCCCCAGACATGGCTCCAGGCAGCCCTCCCAGCCACTGGAGCCACGTGAGCCACTTCAGCCGAGACCACAGTCATTGCGGAGCACGAGCGAGCACCTTCCTCTGCCAGGACCAAATTTCCTTTGACTTGACTGAGCTTGGGGGTAGTTTTAATGCAACAGTAGATAACTGGATCTGTTTATGTAAAGGAAACTAAGTTTGGAGACCTTGTTCCTCTAAGGCAGTGGTTCTCAACCTTCTGGCCCTTTAAATACAGTTCCTCATGTGTGACCCAACCATAAAATTATTTTCGTTGCTACTTCATAACTGTCATGTTGCTACTGTTATGAATCGTCATGTAAATATCTGATATGCAGGATGGTCTTAGGCAACCGCCAAAGGGTCATTCGACCGCCAAAGGGGTCGCGACCCACAGGTTGAGAACCGCTGTTCTAAGGCATGTGGTGTGTCATTGCAGGGAGGGTGGTGTTCGCTAGTCAGAATCTCTGTGCAGACGGTTTAGAGCAGGGGTCCTCAAACTTTTTAAACAGGGGGCCAGTTCACTGTCCCTCAGACCGTTGGAGGGCAGGACTATAGTTTAAAAAAAACTATGAACAAATTCCTATGCACACTGCACATATCTTATTTTGAAGTAAAAAAACAAAATGGGAACAAATACAATATTTGTATTTGCATGTGGCCCACGGGCCGTAGTTTGAGGACCCCTGTTTAGAGAGAGAGCTTCTGATGGCGAATAATAGCCCAGCGCATCCGTGGTGCTGCTTACCTGCTGCGTGGCCCTGAGCATGTGGCTTCACTTGCTGGGCTTTCGTGAACTCGCCAGTAAGATGGAAACAATGAATGGGCTGGAATGAGCCAGAGCATCAGAAGCGCTTACCCTGTTGCCCGGCGCCTAGGAAATGCCCACAAAACAGCGATCACCTGCGTCGTCATCGTGATCTGGGTCCCCACATCGGACAAAAGGAAATACTGCCCGTCCACCCACCTGTCAGAGCGGAGAGGAGCAAGTGGGGTTCGGAAAGGTCGGAGCACACAGCCAGCTGTCACAGCATCTGCGCCTCCAACTCTGAACGCCGAACTCTCGGTGCCCAGCCCCACAGGTGCCAGCCTCGGTGCCCAGCCCCACAGGTGCCAGCCTCGGTGCTGTCCAAGGGAGAGGCTTGTGCTGAGCTCCCGGCTGAAGACAAGCAAAGTACAAATTGGGGAGGAAGGAATTTCGGGCAGGATCTTCAGAGTTGGCACATTTTCCAAGCTGAGCTAGAGTCTTGGCTTTGGAAACCTGCGTCCGGTCTCCTCCAGCTCAAGCACCTGTCCGGCCCCATTAGCAGCCCCTGCTTCCGAGCTGGCGTGCATGGCTCCAGGCCGGGGCGTGATCAGAGCTATACCCCACGCGCCAGAGCCACAGGCGCGGCTGGAAGGCCTCCAGGCTCAAGCTTCTCTGGCCAGATCACCCTTCCTTTCATCCTGAGCAAACCCTCAAATGTGGCTTGTGGTACTTTAAGACCCCTCCCTGGTCTGGACCGCTCACTGTTGAGATCTGCGTGGTTGAAGGAAAGAGGAAAGAAGAGATTGTAGACACTCCACTTCACATTTCCGACTGCTTTCTAAGCCTGCGGGTCTCCTCTCAGGGGCACCGCGAGGTTAAATGCTGCGCTCGGTTGTTATTTATTTAGTCTTGTTTTTCTGGCCTGGAGAAGGTGTCTCAGTTTATCCTCACAGCAGCGGGGAATGGGATTGGCAATGGCTGTCGGAGCTCATCACATGTATTCCAGGTCGCAATGCGTCACTCACACTCCTGGCCTCTCAAATGTGCAAGCAGGGAAGGGAAAAAATAGTTCCGCTGTCAGTGGTCAGCGAGTAATAATAACACTAATAACAGAACTGAAGCCAGCACTCATGGAGCCCAGGCCAGGCCCTGTGCCAGGCGCTTGGCACCTGTTGTCTCATTTAATCCTCCCACCAGCCCTGTGACATAGAACCATTGCGACTCCCATTTTACAGATGAGGGAGCTGAGGGTCAGAGAGGGGAAGTAGGTTGCTCACAGCCACACAGCAAGTAACTGGCAGAGTCTGGATTTGAATCCGAAGTTGCAAGTTAAACACTTGACCAACAGCTCTGCATTTCTAACTATAGTGAAATTAAGAAAAAAAAAAAGTTTTCTCTTTCACTGTGGAGTACAAGAGACTGGTGGGTAAAGTTGAATGCCAAAGGGTTGGTATTTCTAGAACATGTCACTGGTTTATGGTGACATGGGGCAGAATATTTGAAACTGGGACCAACCCCAAGTTTAGGTTATATAGTAACTGGCCGATTCTTCGCCAGCATCGGTGCTTTTATCCCCTCCTTTGCAATGTGACCTTTCAGCTCCTCCCACGAAAAGCCGAAGCCTGTTCTCCAGCCCCACCGGAAGCACCCAGCGGAGCACAGGGTACCCATGTGCAGAATCATGACCTCAGCAAATGGCTTCTCGGCCTCTAAGTGACCCAACGGTGTTGCTACCTTTGAGCCACTATAACATTCATACGGACCCTTCTGTTCTGTGTTCAGAGGTCAAAGGATACCATGCTTCTCACCATCGTGGTGGATTCCAAAAGGTGGGAACTCTGGGGTCAGCTATATGAACATATTGGTACAAAATAGTAGTAAAGGTCATTGGTGATGAAATACCTACTGTGTGCCAGGTACTAAGAATGCCACATGTGCTAACTTCTTTAATCCTCTCAGCACCTGTCTGTAGTACATCCTTATTACCAACCCCATTTTACAGATTAGAAACAGAGAGGCTAAGTCACTTGTCCAGGGTCTCACAGCTGAAAGATGGTACAGCTAGGAGTCAAACCCAAATGATCTGGCTCTAAGTTCAGGCCCCTAAAAGCCAACTCCTGCTCTGAGTAGGCCTGCTACTTGCTCCAACTGGCTTCACAATTTATTATTGAACTGGGCAAGTGAGTTAATTTCTCTGAGACTAAATTTCCCCATCTGTAAACAATGGGGACAATAATAGTCTCTCCCTTATTGGGTTATTGGGAGATGAAATGAGATAATACAGGCAACCCAGCGGGGTTCAATAAATATGATCTATAGTAATAATAAATTGCTATATACATTTACACAACTTTAATTATAGACATATTTTACTGCTATAACAAATAGCTAATTATTCTGTATATGGGTACACTATAGTTATCAGTCATACTTTTATTTTGAGTCACCAAATTCTAGCTCACATATGGTTGTCCCCACAGTTCCTGCCGTTCTGTTTTTACTCTGCCTCTGTCACTGGCTTCCTTTTTGGTTTCCAATGCTGAGTTGTTCTTCTTGAGACGTTCCAGAAATCCATTGAGTGCGCCGACATCTTTCAATATCTCAGGAAACAAAAAGGCAGAGCTTAGCAGGCCCTCAACTTGCCTTTTCCATCGGCCCACAGCTGAGCTCCCTGAGGTTTCCCTGAAGGGCATGGTCTGCTCATTCCTGCTCTCCGGCTCCCCAGGAGCAGCCTGCCTGTGGGAGCCGTATTTGGCCATGGGTTGGCCTCTTGTGTACTCAGATGTTGGGGACTGGAGGGCAGACAGCCTCAGATGCTTCCATGCTGAGCCTTTTGGTCATGAGCAGCTTAGCAGAGAACTCAGGGCATTTCCGGTAGGAATGGAGGACTCCTCGCCCAGCACGAGGTTCTGCAGAGACAAGGGCCAGCGGCTGCTGCAGGTGGGAGGTGTTGTAGGGCACGCTTGATGGCCAGGCAGGACTTGGACATTGAGACACAATGTATCCAGCCTTGGGCAGAGGGAAGGGGGCGGGGGCAGAAAGTAGACTAAACATGTGGTTTGTCTGCTCAGCCCAATGACCTCATCGCTCCTTTCCAGCATCCTTGGCCCCATCAGCCTAGAAGTCTTGGGAGATACAAAAATGTGCCTTCCAGTTCCTTCTTCAAGGAAGAACTTGCTGTCCAGCTGCAGGGGATGTGGTCAGCAGATGACCCCCAGCAGCCAGCCCCTTCAGGTCTCTCTCAGCTGCAGAGAGCTGCCTCACCCAAGGTCATGCCCTTCCAGAAACAAATACGGAAGTTGTAGATGCCTGGCCAGTTTGGCCCAATGCAGATAACTCAGTGTCTGTTTCTAGAAAACCCAGCCTGAGACACAAGCGCATACGCGCTTTCAATCTCCAGCCTGCTCCACTTCTGCCTACTCCAACTCTTGCCAAAAGAGGACCAGTATTTCTTGTGACGTTAGCATGCATCCCCAACCTGTTTACCTGGGAGCTTAATGCCATTTTGCATGAGCAATCAAGATTGCTTTTGCCATAAGTCACCACCACTTCCTTGGGAAGTTTGGGCTAAGAATAGAAATGCTAGCAAGTCCCTATGAACCCAGCACCTTGTACACCCTGTGTCACTTCACCTCCACAGCAGCCTCCAACAAGATGAGATTATCCCCATTATACAGAGGAAGAAACTGGGCCCAGAGTGGTGGAGTGAGTTCCCATCAAGGATTTCAAGTCTAGTTTTCTACTTCCAGAGACTAAGCTGAGTAGCTTGGCCACTCAAGCACATTTATTCTGGAAGACTCCCTGAACAGGTCTTCTTGGGATAGAATCTTGGCAAAGCGAGCTCAAAGAAAGGCAGTGTGGTTTAGGGGCTAAGAACTCAGCATTGGTGCTAGACAGCCTGAGTTCAGATCCCTTGTCCATCACATACAAGCTCTGTGACAATGCCTATGATCTAACTTCTCCAAACCTCAGTCTACTCATCTATAAAATGGAGGTGATGATAGTTCCTCTCTCAAAGTATTGCTGGGAGGATTAGGTACTTAGTTCATAGAAAGTGCTCAAGCAATACCTGGTATATAGAGAACCTTCAATAAATGTTGGGTGCAATTATTAGAGAATAATTCTTGGAGACTGTCTGTTCCTTCAGTTCTCAGCCTGAAGAAGGTGTGCTTCTCAGTTTGTGTGTCTGTAAAGAGGGACTCCTTACAGGTTTTTTATTTTATTTTATTTTATTTTTTACAGGGAGGAACCAAGAGAGATAGAGAGATAGAAACATCTATGAGAGAGAAACATCGATCCGTTGCTTCCTGCACATCTCCTACTGGGGATGTGCCTGCAACCCAGGTACATGCCCTTGACCGGAATCGAACCTGGGACCTTTCAGTCCACAGGCTGACACTCTATCCACTGAGCCAAACCGGTTTCGGCAGGATTCTTATAAAGGATAAGAAATACTATGTGTAAAGGGTCTTGGGCAAAATAGCTGCTCAATAAAGTGTAGTGAGTATAATGACTGGGGTCTTTGGTCCGCTGGAAGTCTTAGAAGATACCAAGATTGAGACTCAGCTTTCATTCTATATTTCCAATGGATGGACAGAATTGTTCATTTGCCAATGATTCGGCTTCTCAGATTAACAAAAATGTGTTGATTTCCCCTTGGGCCAGAATGTTTACAACTCATCATGGACATGTTGGCTATGTCATGGTCAGTATGGCCCTTAGAGCTGAGAAAGGGAACCCTGAGCCAGGCCCCACACTTGGGACTACCTTCCTTGAAATAGTCTAGATCCCATCCCTCTGATGCTTGGGGCCCAGCGGCTCTGCTGTCTGAGCAGAGCGCTGATCTTGCTCCCTTTTGTATGAAGTCAACCAAATGCCTTGAGAAGCTCCAGGACTTGTGTCTCTAGGGTTGTACAGTGCCTAAGACTGACCTCAGTTCCAGGAGGGCAGCTTGGGGTACAAATCACGCCCACAGGCCTGCCTGGCATCCCTCATGGAATCGCACCACCAGAATGGCCCTGCCACGCTGATTTCAGGTAACTCAGGTCGTTGACAGAGAGCCCTGCAAAAGGTACTTGGCCAAGACCCCGTATGTTCTGGGTGCAGCCCTGCCCAGAGTGGTCAGAATTTTTTTATTGCCAGCTGTGTATTCTTTTTTTATATAAAGATAATTGTCTTTAATAATGTTAAGTAATAATGGAGAAGAGGCCCTGACCAGTTTGGCTCAGTGGATAGAGCGTCAGCCTGCGGACTGAGGGGTCCCGGGTTCGATTCTGGTCAAGGGCATGTACCTTGGTTGCGGGCACATCCCCAATGGCGGGTGTGCAGGAGGCAGCTGATCGATGTTTCTCTCTCATCAATGTTTCTAACTCGCTATCCCTCTCCCTTCCTCTCTGTAAAAAGTCAATAAAATTTATAAAAAAATAAAAATAAAAAAAAATAATGGAGAAGAGAAAGAGACTTTTAAGGAATTCTGATTGCTAGAGAAATAATTTCAAAGCATGAAATAAACACAACAGAAGTAAAATAAAGGAAATAAACTATGGTAGTGAGACGTGTGGGAACCTCTGACCTAGTCCAACCTCTTATTACACATATGGGGAAACTGAGGTAGATAGAGCCAAACTGCCCAAAGTGCCCATGGTTATCTGGCCAGAGTCATGCTTGTGGGATGCTTGGGACTTGCTGACAAGCACGAGTAATTGATTGATAATAAAACCAGTCACCCATGGCCGGAGTGGGGTTTACAACCTTAATGCTAATGGACCCAGGGAAGGAGAGGGTGCTGTTAGCCACTTTCCCCTCATCTCTCGGGGCTAATAGCTTTACAGAGGTCATAAACTACTGAGGATTTCAGTGATGAGAGTGACCTCCCTTGTCCAAATGACCCGCCCTGTCTTGATTGACATGTAGGCCTGGCATTCCTTCCAGTGGCAAGAAGCAGCTTTTCCTAGGCCTGTGGTTTGAACCACAAGACCCAGCCCCCTGGGAATTTCCCACATGCCTTTGGGAGTTTTAAGCTGTTGCTGGCCCATCCTGACTCACAGCAGGAATAGTTCAAATTGGCAGCTTGTACAGTAAATACACAGCTTCGTCCAAACTCAGTTCTCAGGTAGTTATCCCATCTCTTTGTTATTATTCCCACAGAATAGTTGGGAAGGCATGGAGAGCCCTATTGGCCTCTTCCAGTTCTATATTATTTTACTCAATCATTTATTTAGCTCATTTTAATAAACGTGGTGGCCAGCCTCCAAGATGGTCCCCAATGACCCCTGCCACCTGGAACTGATTTCCTGTGTAGGACCCTCACACACTGAATGCGCTGAGAAAGGTCACCAGTGAAATATGACTTTGAGGCTAGGTCATAAAAGATACTACCGCTTCCATGAGTGAATAAAAAAGCTGTGGTACATATATGCAATGGAATGCTACTCAGCTATAAAAAAGAAGGAAATCTTACTGCTTGCAACAGAATGTATTGACCTAGAGGGTATTATGCTCAGTGAAATAAGTCAGTCAGAAGACAAATGTGATGTGATTTCACTTATATGTGGAATCTAAAGAAAAAAATAAATGAACAAACAAAATTGAAACAGATTCATAGAAGCAGAGAACAAACTGATGGTTGTCAGAGGGGAGGGGAGACTGGGTAAAAAAGGTGAAGGGATTGAGAAATACAGATTGCTAGTTACAAAATAGTCACAGGGATGTAAGTACAGCCTAGGAAATACAGTCAATAATATTGTAATAACTAAGTCTGGTGCCAGGTGGGGACTGGAAATACCTGAGGGACCACTTTGTAAAGTATATGATTGCCGAACCACTATCCTGTACACCTGAAACTGCCACAAAATACTATCGAATGTAAACTATAATTGAAAAGAATTTTTTAAAAAATAATATATTTTTATAAAAGATACTGTGGCTTCCGCCTTGCCCCCTTTTTTGGATCATTTCTCAGGGGAAGCCAGCCACCATGTTGTGAGGGCTCTCTAGCAGCCCTGTGTAAATCCCGTGTGGCAAGGAACTGAGCCCTCCCGCCAACAGCAGGCATGACTTGCCAGCCATGGGAGTAAAACATCTTGGAGTGGGTCCTCCAGCCCCAGTCAAGCTTTCAAATAAGACCACAGGCCCTGCCCACAACCTGACTGCAACCAGATCCTGAGCCAGCCCCACCCAGAAACTGTGTGAGATAATAAATGTTTATTGTCTTAAACTGCTAAATTTGGGGATAATTTGTCACACAACTGGTATCCATTGTACGCCAGGCCCTGAAATAGGCACCAGCATGCAAAATTGAGCAAAGCAAATATCACCTCTGCCATCTCAGAGTTCAGAGGCCAGAAACAAGCCTTCTAAAGGGTGAAGTTAGGTGGCAAGATCGAGATTAGATGAAAATTGGAATCTGATATCAGTGCAGTAAAAATATCTCTCTAGGAAAAAAATTAAAGCAACAGCTTCCTCTTTCTATTTCTATACTGTTTGGTTACCTTTTTCTGCGCATCTGTTCCTCTTAAGGTAATTTCTACCAAGGCATCTTTTCATAAGTATGTCTTGCGAGAATTTAATTGATTATACCTTTCTAGAACGGCTTCTTGGCAACATATATCAAGAAATCATAACAACATGCCTATCCATTGACCCAGCAATTCCACTTACATTAATTTATTGTAAAGAAATATGCAGAAATATATGAAAACAGGGATGTAAAAGGGTGCTCACAGCACTGTTATTCATGAGTGCAAAAAAAAATTGGAAATAGTCTAAATGTCAACAATAGTAACTTGGTTAAATTACTGTTTAATGACAAGCCATCCATACACTGGAATCTTATGTAATGATCAAAAATGATGAGGTAGCTCTCCACTTATTTCCAAGGAAATATGTCCTGACATAATGCTAAGTGAGAAAGACAAGTCATCAACAGAACATACTGTATAACTCCATTTTAATAAAAAGAATATATATTTATGAATAAAATTATTGGAAAACTAAACCACATGTTAATAATGTTATGTCTGGGTAGAGGGATTATGCATGTATGCATTTTGTTTCTTTTGGCTTGTCTGTGTTCTTTCATTTTTATTTTAAAAATATGGATTACTTCAGGAATAGAGTTCCAACTGTATTTTCATTAAGGCCCCAGAATACTCATTAGTTAAATGCCGTCTCTACTGTTCTTAGGCTGTTTGTCCTTCCCTATCCTGCCAGGGAGACCAGCCCCCACCTCTGACTGGCCTCTCTTCCCTCCCCTTGACCAACCACTGGGACTGAGGGTACCCCTAGGTCCTAGAACCCAGTGGAAAATACGGTCTCCCGCACTGTGCCCCAGGCACCCCCACCCCCCACCCCCCACCCCAGCCCTCCACTTCGCGCTGGGAAGACCCACCTCTCCAAACAGCGCTGGATTTGTTGACTAACTCTGGCAAGCAGCTCCCAGCTCTGGCTCCAAGGGCAGAGTAAGCTGAGGGGACTGATTTACTGCCCACGAAGGACCCACGCAGAAAGCAGGCCGATGGCGTTCCCCATCCGGGATGGCCCTTGAATGATTTGTGGTTCTGGCAGAGATGCTCTTAAAGACCATAGAGGGAGTTAAGTCATCAGGAATTTCATCTGATTGAAATGGAAGTCGGCAGAGATGAGGCTATACCTTCCAACTTGGCCAGGGTCCACCACATAGTCGCGGTGTAGGGGGTGGGGGCATGTCAGGCATATGGGCGTCCTATTGCTCACCAAGCAAGAGATGTCCACCGGGACCATTTCCATTTCTTGAGCTCATCGACCTGGCCCCTGGTTCCCACTGAGATGGTCTTCTCCCTGTTCCCATAACTGGTTTGACCCCAACCAATATTTCATCAGTTATTCCTACCCTCCCCTTTCACGCCCCTCTAAGTAGACCCATTCATCCATTTGCCCATAAGAGGTCTGCGGTAATACACTGCCTGTTTGGATCGTGTTCTGAGTTCATTTATTCCTTCCAGAGTATTGAATTCCTCCTCCAGGATGGGAATAGGCCTGCCCTGGACCCAGCACTGGGCATGGCCAGAGCAGCCCACCTGGTCCTGCAGTTGTGGGTGCCCCTTCTAGGCAGGACAGAGGCGCTAAACCAGTTAACAAACATGGAAGACAATTTCTGATGGTGATAAAGGGAGGAAATGGACTTGTAAGTCGGCGTATAACTGGGACTTTCATCCAAAGCCAGGGAAGGCCTTTCCAAAGAGTGACATTTGAGCCAAGACCCAAACAAAGCTGGAAGCCCAGAGACCAGAGTTTCTACAACTGCCCAGCTCAGCCGTGCACAACCCCCATCTTAGAAACGTTCAGGGCCCCACCCTCCATCTCTGTCCCACTCCAAGTGACGAGTGTCCGGGACAATGAGAGGAAGAGTTGCACAGGATGTCCAACATGTGGCATGTTGTCTGTGGTTGAAAGGAGGTCTTAGCTGAACACCAACAATAAGGACAGCCAGAGTGGTCCCCAGCACTCACTGGAGCGGACACTAGACAATGCCACGCTGCCCAGATCCTACCTGGCTTGCAGATGCGCCCTCATGTCTGCTCAGCCTCTTCCACTGGGTCCTCTCCCCTCGGCCCCTTCTCTCTTCTTCTCAAATCCTCTTCCTCTTTACCCCTCCCTCCTAGCTTGGGTGTCCCTTTCTAATTCGGGGGATGAAAGCTCACTCTTATCTACACTAATAAAAGAGAAAAATTGTAATTGGCGTACGACGCTACCCTTTTCATTGGCTAATCAGGGCTATATGCAAATTAACTGCCAACTAAGATTGGCAGTTAACTGCCAACAAGATGGCGGTTAATTTGCATATGTAGGCACAATGCAGGGAGGCGAAAGGGAAAGCAGGAAGAAGCCCCCTGCCACTGACAGTGATCGGAAACCCAGGGGGGAGCTAAGAGCTGGGGGGCAGGGCAAAGGTGGCCCTGGGGCCGCCTTTGCCCTGCCCCCCTGCCATGATCGGAGAATCAGGTGCCTTTTCCGCCCTGGCCAGTGATAGCAGGAAGTAGGGGTGGAGCCAGCGATGGGAGCTGGGCACGGTCGAAGCTGGCAGTCCCGTGAGCTAGGTGTCCCTTGCCTGGGCCTAAAGCGGAGCCCACGATCGCGGGGCCACTGCAGCTGCGGGTCCCCGCTGCCCGGGCCAGACGCCTAGGCCAGAGGCGTCTTGCAGGGGCAGGGGCGGAGCCCGCGTGATAGCAGTGCCCCCCGCTGCCACTGCAGGTCCCCGCTGCCCAGGCCAGACGCCTAGGCCAGAGGCGTTAGGCCTGGGCAGGGGCGGAGCCTGCAACCGTGGGGAGGTGGGGGTCCCCTGCCCAGGCCTGACGCCTCTGCCAGAGGCCTCAGGCCTGGTCAAGGGGCCGATCCGGTGATTGGTGATCGGAGGGTGATGAGGGTCAACTCCTCTGGCCGAGGCATCAGGCCTGGGCGGGGGGCGGAGCCGGGGATTGGGGGGATATGATGGTCCCCTTGCCCAGGCCTGAAGCCTGGGTCAGAGGCGTCAGGCTTGGGCGGGGGGTGGAGCAAGCGATCAGAGGGAGATGGGGGTCCCCTGCCCAGGCATGATTCCTGGGCCAGAGGCCTCAGGCCTGGGCGGGGGCCAGAGCCAATGATCAGGGGGAGATGGGGGTCCCCTGTCCAAGCCTGACACCTCTGGCGGAGGCGTCAGGCCTGGGCAAGGGGCCGATCAGGCGATCGGAGGGTGATGGGGGTCTACGCCTCTGGCCGTGGCATCAGGCCTGGGCAAGGGGCAGAGCCAGCAATCGGAAGGGTCTGGGGGTCCCCTGCCCAGGCCTGATGCCTGGGCCAGAGGCATCAGGCCTGGGCTGGGGGCAGAACCAGTGATGGGGGGAAATGAGGGTCCCCTGCCCAGGCCTGACACCTCTGTCAGAGGCGTGAGGTCTGGGCAAGGGGCCGATCCTGCGATTGGAGGGTGATGGGGGTCAACGCCTGAGGGCTCCCAGTATGTGAGAGGGGGCAGGCTCGGCTGAGGGACACTCCCCCCGCCCCCACACCCAGTGCACAAATTTCATGCACCGGGCCCCTAGTTCATAATAAAAATCAAATATACTATCTATGTCCCAAGTTCCCCATGAAAAAGGATAGTATTTAGAATTTCAAAAGCCAGGGTAATACTCCATTTTCCTTTGCTTTCTACTGTCTCTACTTTTCCCAAAGCAAAGAACCTTGCTCAAATGGAGGCAGGGGTGGCGAAACAGAGCAGCCACTGTCTGAAGCATAACAATAAGTATCAAAATACGAAGACATTGTCACTTAGCATTTTAAAGATAGGATCCACCACAATTATGCAGCATCTCCCAGGCACAGAGCCTGGGGCTAGAAACACTGCAGGCCTGTGGACAAGGCTGCTCTCTCTGAGGCGGGAAAAAGCGAGAAGGAAGACAAACCCAAGAGTCTGGGTCAACCCATGGGGCGCTCCCAAGTCGAGACCACAGACACAAATGGCTGCGCCCAATGCTTTCAAGAATGTGGCCTCAGCAGGAAACCAAGGTGGACCTGGACACTCCCACCGCTGTGGACTGTGGGCATCTGAACAGGAAGCTCTTTGTCAAAGGGAAGTCTGAGCAGGCACCGATGACTCTCACACCCTACGGAGGACAGTTAAATGGCACTAAAGAGACCAGAAGACGACCAATTTATCTGGCTTCTAAAGCCGGAATAGCATCTCTGACAGGAAAATGAGTAGAGAATGGCCGCTCCTTAAGGAGAAGTGCATGGGATGGCGATCAAGTGCATCGGCCTTTAAGGTGGGCCGCGTGGGTCCAGGTCCCAACCCTGCTACCCACCAGCCGAGTGGGAGAGATTGGACAGGTTGGCACTTGATGTTTCAGAAAGCTCTGAGAAAATTAAGAGAAATGATGCTGCAGGCAGAGGGCACAGCCTGGGTACCAGCCTGGAGGACAGGCCAGGGCACCGAGCCCACAGCAGTGGGCTGAGTTCAGCCAAACAGCTGGTCAGTCCAATTCAACCCAAGCGGTATCTCATTTCTTTTTCAGGCACCAGTTTTAAGAAAAATCACATTCTTCAGTCTTGCCCAATGGCCCACCAATATGCACTGTGTGATTTTTCTCTACAATCCACCCAGATTTTACCCAGATCGACTGAAAGCTGAAAAACAGTGAACGCTGTCCTTCCTGCATCCCTCTCTGGTTAAAGCTGCAATTTCTTTCAAGACAACAGATGTTGACACATATTCTTTCTGCCACCCAGAAGTAAAATTCGGTGGGCTCCTGTGGTACCCACTCCCCTCCCAGTTCGGATCCTCCCTCTCTCCTCCCCGTCTCCTGATCCCTACGAAGGGGAGGCCGTTCTGCCTGTCCCCCGCCAGCGGGTCATTCATCAGCCCGGCAAGACCATGCATGCTGCCGACCCCGCCCGCTCCTGCCTGCCCCTCTTGCCAGCCATATGGAATGAGTTGCTCCCTTTTTACTCCTTATCAGAGATGGAACGATTTCCCCTGTGTCTTGGTGGAGTTTTTCTGCATTTGTGAGCTGGCCCAATGCTTAACTCTTATAGTTCCAAAGTGCTACCAGGCTTCTCATTCCCTGGCCAAAATCACTGAGTTCGGAGGCTCAAATCACAGCAGGGAACGGGCAGGGAACATTGGGAGGAGCAAGGAGGTCAAGAGGACACCTAAAATGCAAACATTTCAGTCGAGAGGAATTCCGTTACACCTTCTGTAACTTTAGAAGCAGGTCCTAGAAGTAGCACCTCCTCCATTTGGTTAACCTTGAACCTGCACCTCCAGGATAACAATGATGATAACCATTATGCCTTGGGTGCTTGCCATGGGCTCATTTAACCCTTCTAGCAACCCACTGAAATAGATGTTCTCATTATCTTCCTCATTTTACAGATGAAGTTCAGAGAGGTAAAATAACTTGCCCAAGGCCACACAGATGTAAGGGGCAAAGCTGAGATGCCTGACCACAACTAGAGCCCTCATCCATCACAGTCAAGCCCTGCAGAAGAACATACATGATTATGCCCTGTGATCTGGGGTGGTCTCTTCACCCCAACCTGCTCTAATTGAGATGGGAAGGCAGAGTGATGGGTCATTTACCCAAGGCACATGGCTAGTGGGGGAGCCTATATAGAAACAGGCCCAGGGGTCCTGGGGCATACCAGTTTATTCCCACTTTCTTCTTTAAGAAAGATGGAGTTGAGGCCTGGTTTTCTATAAAGGAGAAATAATTAAAAATTTATAGCCAAAAGCCTGGATTCTGGACTCATGCAGAGCTGACTCGGAATCCCGATGCCACCTTGCAAGCTGTATGATCAGGGGCAAGTTGCTTCACCTCTCTGAGCCTCAATTTCCCCACAGTTGCACAGTTGGTAAGTGGTAAGACCAGGACTGGACTCCTTTGATAAAGAAGAAAAGCCCAGCTATTTGTAACCCAAAGAGATGGGACATTGGGTTACAGATGCATTGGGGAGCCATTGACGATTTAGAGCAAGCCAGCTAAACGCGTAATAACAGTCCCTAAGCCTGAGCTAAGGGTTTTGTGTTTTATCTCAATTCAACCTCAGTACCATTAATAACCCCACCTCGGCTGTATCTGTTTTGTTCACTGCTGTGCCTCCAATGCCTAGATGAAGTCTAGCGTGTATAGATGCTCAACAGACAATTGTTGATTGTTGAAAAATTGCATTTGCAATTCAGTTACTTTATGTGGCATTATGGTCTCCCGTCTGTCTCCCTCGCTAGACTGCAAATGCCATTTAGGGCAGAGCATGAGTCCCCAGTTCTAGCTCAGGGCCTGGAACGCAGTAAGTACTCGCTGAACACATGTTGAATGAATGAGTGATCATCCTTGTCACAGAGAATGGAGAGGTTGGGAAGAACCTCTTTAAAATACTGTCCAGGGACCAATCCTTTTCTCGAATTGGAAACAAAATGAAAAATAAAGAAGACGGCTGCCAACGAGTGACGGAGGCTTCTGCCTGCTGGGCTCCGAGTCCTCTGGATCCTGGTCAGAACCGGCGAAGCTGCATGGGCCGCGAGGCTTCTTGGGTATCAAATGATGCCGTGTGGATTTGGAAACCACACAAATCCCTTTTGATGAGTTGGGTGCAAATGAATCTGGATCACAGGAATTAAAATCCTCTGGAACACAAAATGGCTTTGGAATGAAATAAGGCTCAGCTGGAATATTTTCCGGGTCCTCAAAATAAATGGTTCCTTAAACGACTTTCAGGAGAGTCCCTGAGCTCACCCAGCGCCTGGGCCTGCCCGGACAGCAGGCTTTTTTCTGATTTTCCTGAGCAGTTGGGATTGGTTTCTTGGCAACCTGCAACGGGCTGTAGGAGCAGCCCCTTCGCATCTGAAAATGACTCCTTGCTAACTGACATCTCCGGGCACAGTAGCGATTCAGCAAACAGTCCAGACCACCAAAGCCTTGGGGACAAAACACTCCCCAAAGTAGACAAGTCAGACCATTGAGCCGGGAAGGCAGAACTCAGTGCTTGCAAAATAACGTTTTAAAGTGAGTTTTCATGAGTTTGTCAGGCTGGGAAATTATTGCTTCTTGATGAGAATACAGTAAGCTCTCACTTAACGTCGTTGATAGGTTCTTGGAACTGACGTACGATGAAACCAATTCTACCACAGGCTAATTGATAGAAACAAGAATTAAGTTCCTACGCATCTCATCAACATTGCAAAGAAATTATGTTGAACAGAATAAATTAATTTGAGGACCTGCTGTATTAAAACTCAGTACAGTGACCAGTGTTATCGATGCTCGGCCACTTACCCCCCCTCCCCCACACACACACATTATTCCACATACAAGAAATATTTTTTTGCAATAAAATACCCAGCAACTCCATGCTCCTGCCTGTGCACCCTGCTATGCCTTTCCTCCAAATAAGTGGGGGGAAAGAGTACCTCAGGAATCTTCACTGTGCATAAAGCTTTTTGCACACTGTTCTCGCCATCCTTTCTTAAATCCAGGAAGTGCCTTCTTGTCCTGAACTCTTAGCATCTACTGTTCCCTCTGCCTCCAATGCTTTTCCCTCCAATTTTGCCAAAACCTGAGACTCCAGTAGGTCTCCACCCAAATGTCACTTCCCCTGAGAGGACTTCCCACCCCTTGTCTTCCCCAACTCTGATGTTTTCCATCATAACATTCACCAATATTTGTAATGATGTATTTCTCCTTTTTTACTTAATATCTCTCTTTCTCATTTGTCTATAAGCCCCTCAGGGGGTGGGCTTGTGTGTTTTATTCATCACCGTAGACCCCTCTACCTCACCCACTAGCCTTCCTTTGAAAAGCCCAGGCTCTACCAGCAAGATAGGCTAGAATTCAGTCTTTGCAGGAAGATACAGAGACCCAGCCAGTGCTAATAGAGTCAAGAGCCATCCATCACTCCCCCACAGCTGGGTGTATTAATAATCCTGGTTGGCCTGAGACTAACTGGTAGACCTGTCTGGCCCAAGCTTTTCCTCTGTTTATGAAATCCTGCAGTGGCATGGATTTGAGTGTGTCCACATCATCCTTCAAGCCTAGCTCAAACCCCGTGTTCTTTGTAACACCCTTCCTTCTCTCCCCAGCTTGGAGTATTGGTTCCCACCTCGGATTTCCCAGAGTAAATCCTGTCTGTTCCCCGCATTTGGCAATGAATCAATCATTCATGGGCCTATAGCAGCCCTTCCAGTTTTGTCTTGAACTCATACTTAAACCTTTAACTTTCAATATCCATTTGTTCTTTTACTTTCTAACATTCACTCTTTCTCTAGCTGACATGTGGGTAATAGACTATACAGAATAATGATCTTGCTCCCCACCAGTCTCTTCTCCATACAGCAGTCAGTGATCTGACCTAAAATGCATGCAATTCCATCCTTCTTCTACTGAAAACCTCCAATTGCTCCCAACTCAGAGTAAAATCCAGAGTCCTAACCAGTCCTCAGCCTCTGCAGGAATTGCTTCATGCTGATCTCTCCAACTTGGCTCCCACCATTCTCGCACTTTTCCATTCTACTCCAGGCAAGCTGGCCTCTGTTGTTCCTCCAGCATGCAAATCATGCTCCTGCCCCAGGGCCTTGGCACTTGCTGTTTGCTCTTCCTGATATACTCTGCTGCAGATATCTGCATGGCTCATTCACTTAACTCAGGTGTGTGCTCAAATCCACCTTAGAGAGACTGCTTTTACTGTACCTTGTCATTCCCTACTTTCCTACCCTGCTCTTTTCTATCTTCTATAACTACTGAATTCTTATGGACTTTTTTTTTTAATTATTATTATAGAAGGAGAGAAGGTGTTGGAGGTAAATCGGCCATCTAACCATAGATATTATTCAAAGGAATCTCTGAAGGAGATGATAGACATTCAAGTCAACACAGTACACTTGAAAGTACCTACTATGGGCAAGTACTGTGGGTTTGAGTAAGAGAACTGCTATGGACTGTTGGTGTGTGTCCACACACACACACACACACACACACACACAAATTAGACTGCCCCCTAACTAATACAAGTTCATCTCCTAGTTGTTTTCAGTGTTGGTGAAACTGTCAGTCAAGATGCCCTTTGCTTTCTGGTCAACCAGTGGCCATGAGAGCCTCTGTCTGCTGAGAAATGAACCATGAGCCATCGGTTGATGGAGTCTCTATAAATACCTTTTCATTTGATGTCATTCAAGTTGCTGCTACAGAGTCTTAACATTTATTCGTCCATCTTTAGTTTAGAAGACAAAGCCACCCAACCAGGAAGTTCAAATGAAAGAATTGAATGTAGGTCACTAGTGACAGAGATATTGGAAGAGCTGAAAGGGCAAACGGCATCGGGGGCAACTCAGAGATTAGCAAGAGCAGGAAGCCACTGTGATCCTGGGACAGGAGAGACCAAGGGAGGAGGCTGTGTTACTAGAACCAGGAGCTGGGGCTTCCCAGTGGGAGTTGCGGCCGTGAAAGGACAGAGAGAAAGCAGGAAGTTCATAGGAAATACAGCCACTGCTGGAGTCACCACCATGCCCAAGAGGCCCCACAAATACGAAAGAATGGAGTTTGGGAGAATGACCTTCGCCTTTCTCATCATCTTTCAATCTGCCAAACCCACCTCCCCCCACTGGAGGTTCCTAGTGGATGAACCTAACTGGAAGCAAAGGACACTGGGAATTATAGTTTGCAGTACTCAGCCATCTGCTATACAGAAGGGCAAGAAATGGATTTGAGAGAACAGGCATGAGAGATCCCTCTCTATGATCTGCCTCTCTTCATAGCCTTCTTGGCTTCCAACATGGTGGCCAAAAGGGCAAACTGAGATGGAGAAAGAAACAGGCACATGCCCTCCCCCCAAGAGCCTGTGTGTGGCGCCTTCCATTCTTCAGTCTGGGTCAATGACTTGGCCCTGCTCCCCTTCCCACTCCCAACGAGTCAACTGGGTTTGCTGGTAACCAAGGCCTGGCGTTGGCTGTGCCTCCAAATAACTGCAGGCGACTCCACTCCACTCCGAGCTCCTAGCAGTGCCGGGGGCAGGAACCAAGCCCTTTTCCTGTCTGGAGTTTGATGAATTCTCTACCAGTTGCTTCTACCCTCAGAATGAGAAACGAATGTCTGTGCAGCCCGGCTCATTAGCATGCTGCCCTGGTGACGGAGCCCCCCACCTCTGTGCAGCAGCCGCCTGCCCGCTCCCAGGCAGGTCTCTCGCTAACATGCTCTCTGAAAGTCACTCTTGGACCCAAATGGAGGAAGTGGGGCCAAAGCTCACTTTGTGGAAAGATTTTATTTCCATCTGAGTCCACTTCAAGGAACAGCGAGGGATTAGTTTTGTTAGCTTTTTTACCTCCAAAAAAATTGCTGGGCCTTTCGGACGCAGATTTATGGAATTGCTAGGCAATCATGTTTCAGACTATGGAGACCAAGAGCCCTTCTTTGGGGATGTGTCCAAGTTGGCTGGCACCACTGGGTATAGGCTAAATGAAATGCATTCAGCAAGCTTGGCTGGGGACAGTCTATTCCGAGACAGGTTTACAGACGTTTGGGCAGTGCCACGGGGGTCGGTGAATTGCCCACATGCTGGTCAAATTGAAGACATAAGAGGAACTCATTCAACCTCAGGTAATAAGGAGAAGGCACAAGATGGGTAGGGATGCCAAAAATTGAGGGGTTTCTCCCAATTATGTTCCTGAGACCACTGGCTCTCCAACTTCAGTGTGTACTCCACCCCCTAATTTGGGGTAACAGCTGCCAAATGTCCTAGGCACACTTAGGAGATGCCACCGGTGGTCTCTGCACACTTGAACATCAGACACCCTCTTCTGGGCATGTCCCAATCAAGGCAGACAGAGCTAACCGTGGTTATAGTTGCATTCAAGCCAGAGACATGATGGCCTCATGCTTAGCAGGAACACCAGCAGAGTTGGACAACCCAGGTTCAGATCCCAGCTGTACCACTTTCTGAGCTGTGTGGCCGAGGGACTTGCTTTCCTCATCTGTAGAATGGGCAGAAGACCTACTTCACTGGGTTGTTGTGGGGGTTCATGGTAATGTACATAAGGTACTGTATATGGACCTGGAATATAATAAATGCTACTAATAAAGCTAGGCAGTAAATAGGAGTAAAAGTTCTAGGATAATAGGGGAGGAAAAGGGAGAGACTCAAGGACATCTTTCTGGAGAGAAAAGGTGTGCTAGAGAGAAAACGTAAGTTTAATAAAGCTGACATTTATAATGGTGGGGGCAGATTAAGGACACCAGCAAGGCATGGGCAGCACACAGGGGCCAGTGACATCGGGGAGCTGTCACTATCACCAGTACTGAAGGAGCAAGGAAAAGAATGTCATTGAACCCAGAAAGAAGGAGAGAGAAGGAGAAGGCTCCTGATAGAAGCTGAGATTTGTGATCAAGACACTGCCAGCCCTAGACGACCTGAAAGGAAGGAGCCAGGACATAAAGACCCAATTTACTGTCCTCCATTCCTCGCATCTCCTGCTGGTACCTCTGTCATTTGAATCCAGTTGGAAGCCACAGACAAGGAGTCCATTGAAGGGGTTCATACAGGTCGGCCACATGGTTGGAGAAGAGTAGAGACTGGATCTAGAGGAAGCCAGAAAGACAACAGGCACATAACCCTAGTGGAATAATGTACCTGTCCGGATTGCATTCAGCTGCTAGTCAGTGAGACATAAAATAAGTGAGATAGAGATGTGTCTTCTCTTCTGTAAAAAAATGTGTAAAGGTAGCGAGGACCACCATGTTGCACAACTCCAGGGATGACTGTACGTAGCTGTACAGAAACAGTGAATGGCGCCCCCTGGAGTTACACAGCCAGGGTGGGTTGGGGTGGATGGGCCCATTGGGTGACCATATGATGCCATCAGTAGCTCAGGCTGCTTGTGTCTTTCAACTCTACCATCCTTAGCACTGGCCTTCGTGGTCAAGGTGGCCTCATGGTCATTGGTGGCTGCTGGAGCTCCAGACATCATGTTAGGAAGAGGAAGAAAAGAGAGAAGGGCAAGAGCTCTCTGGAGGCTCCACCCAACAACTTCCGCTACATCTATCTCATTTACCGCTCTTACCTGCAAGGGTGCTTCATACTATCATTTCTTTTCAACGTGGCATCATGCTGTTTCCAACAACACAGGGGACTTTTATTAAAGAAATAAGAATAGTTATTGGCTCTGCCTCAAATAAGTACTGTGTTGGGAATCAGAGCACCCAGGTTCTAGTCTCCGCTTTGACTGTACCTAGTGAGGTGACCTTAGGCAAGACACTGTTCATCTCAGGTAAACTTGATTCTATGGTTCCCATGCTGGCTTCCTTCCTCATGCTGATCTTCCTCCCGCCTGACTCCTAGGTGCTAGCACATGCCTGAAAAGTTTAGTTCTACAGCTGTCCATTTCCTTTGGTGTGGCAGGGGTAAAAAAGAGGGAAATAAATTGTTCACCTTCCAGTCTCTTCTCTGTGTCCTTTGGCAATACAGTTGAAGGCGTACAGCCAGTGAGCATCAGACGGGTGTGCTGAAGTGCTGGTGCCGTGCCATCCTTGTTAGCCTCTGGCAAATCCTATCAGTTTCTCTGAACCTCAGTTTCCTTCCCTGGAAAGTGGGGCTAACAAAAGCACTCGCTTCATGGAGTTGTGGGGAGAATGAAATGAGATTGTGCGTGTGAAATCCTCATAAGTGGCAAGGCATACTTGAAATGACAGCTCTGAGTGTTGTAGGGCATCCGTCCTCCCCACTGAGCATATGTGTGGCTGGCCAAGTCTCAGCCTGCGAACAGCAAGGAGAGGGAAGGGAATTGCACATTGGCTAATGGGGTGCTGAAAAGTGAGCAGCTGGCCCTGCCAGTGGGTGTGAGGCTTCCGCATCTATCTCTATGCTCCTCTCACACCCCATCAGAGAAGTGATGGGAAGAAACCAATTTTCTACTTGGAATACTTCCCATCCTAAGTGCAAGGCCCTCATGTTGCTATTTCCCAAAGTTCTCTAAAGAACGTAAGGATGTGTTTATTACAGAAAAAGTTTCCAGTATTTTTTTTAACTATAGAACTTCTCAAAGCCTTTAATATGCTAATGATATTTCTAAATCTTCCATAGGGAATCACATACAGTGTGCCCCAACATATTTGCCTAACAACCCCTTTGCCCCTTTTTTTTCCAATAGTAATAATAATATCAATACCAGTAATAACTATTTATCAAGTACCTACAATATGTTAGACCTTGTGCCAGATGTTTTACATTGTGTAATAGTCAGCTATTATTGTGATACTGTTGCATAACAAATAAGCTCGTATCCCAATGGCTCAGATCAATAATATTCTTTCTCACTCATTGGCCGGTGATTAGCTGGTGTGCCTCTGCTTCAGGCTGTGGATTGGGTGCAGTTCTACCCTATGTGTCTGCAACTCTGGGACCCGAGCAAAGCTTCATCAACTGCCCAAGGCATGCTCTCCTCATGGTTCAGTGCAGGACTACAAAAGAGGACATTTACAGTCTCGGCTCAGATGGAACACATGCTACATCTGCTCATGTCCATTGGCCAAAGTAAGCCACGTGGCCATGCCTTACATCAGCAGGTTAAGGAAGTATACCCCTGACATATTAAACCGTGGCAAGGGTGGAAAGGAAAAAGAAATCTAAACAAATAATACAACCCACGCCATTGTCAATATGCATTACCTCTTTTAATCCTCATGACAGCTGTATGTGATAGGTTGTCATATCATTCGGCAGGTAAAAAAAAAAAATCTGAAGTTCAGAGGTTAAGTAACTTCTTGGAGGGCACACAGTCCTAGGTGTCAGACCTAGGACTTGAACTATCTGAATCCCTTCAGCTATAGCAATCTCATTGGACTTCCATGTTCCTTAGTTTCGCATTTCTTTTAGTTCTTCTGGGACACTTGAGCATATTTATTTCCACTATAAGGAAATGTTTTATGATGCTTTAACCCTGAAGCTCGCTTATAAGCCCACGGCATTTATGTAAATACTTAGGTTATTAATATTACATGAGCCCTGTTCTGAATTTACTGTGAAATCCAAGGCTGTCATCTTTAGAGCGGTGTCTCCTTCTTGCACGTGGGAATTGCGCTCAGCGATGAAACGAGTAAACGTGAATTTATGGATGTAGTAGGTCCCACGGGGAGTTCACCCATATGCTCCCAGCACACACCCTTCCCGTGCATGCTGACGGCTTCCTCGTAGGAGTGTGCACAACCCACCACCTGACAGCCCCCCTGGCCTCAGCTCACAAGGTAGACCAGCAGTCTTGGAAGCTGACAGCCCCAGGAGTAGCCCTCAGACAGTGACAAACAGGTGGGAGGATGGATGCTCCAGCTTCTTGTCCCCCAGGTGGGACAGCTCGGGGGCCTGTTCCGTATTGTGTCTCACGTCTCCGCAGGGCTGCGCCGCAGTTTCCCACGCAGCGACCTCACTAACCCAGGCTCTGTTGGCTGCTCCCCCTTCAAATTTCTCTCCGCCCTCATTGGTGCTTCCTGGGATCACCTCCAAAAGCGAAACCAAACCAAACCAAAATTACTGCCGTTCAGATCCTCGACTCGGGGTCTACTGGGGGGAACTCTACCTAACAGATGAGCATTATTAACAAAAATAGGGTTGGCGTTCTCTACCTATTTGGTAGTTGCTTGCTTTTTTTTTCATTCATTTATTGCGAAGTGTTTTATACCTTTTTAAGGGAGGGAGTCACAGACGCCCTGACGCAAGCTGTGGGCCCTCTCACCAGAAGAATGCCTGCTCACACGAACTGCACGCGCAGGGCGCCGTGGGCCCAGGCGGGTTTTCAGTGGAGACACAGAGGGTAAGTCAGTCCCGGGCCGAGACAGCCCTGAGCTCTAACTCTGGGGAAACTCCTGTACAGCTGCCCCACGCACACTCCCTGGCTCAGCTGCGTTTGGGAACCTCATCCTTCATAGCTCTGCAAACCAGACTAAGGCAGCAAACCCAGGCGACAGCCCCCTGTCAGAAATGCCTCATTCTGCGACTGGGAGGGCGCTCGCGGTTGTTTGCGTTGCTTATCTGCTGGCCCCGTGGCCACCCCTTCCACAGTCCCTGACGCCTTCCCTGCCAGGTCGTCGGCGTCACCGCTGACTTCAAAGGCTTCCCCACCCTTGGAAGTGACTCGTGGGTGTGTGGGTGGTGGGAGGAGGGGGAAGGATGGCGATTGCACAGGCCCGAATGTCTCCAGCTAGGGGAGACCAGTGCATCGGAGTGAGTCCAGCACACACCACCCCTCCACTCCTCAAGGCCAGGCCTCCTGTTTTGGGGTGTAGATCTCCATGCCGCGCTTTCTTTGTCTTTGGCTTGGCAATTTGATAGCCACTGGCTGGGCTTGAATTGGAATCCGGGCTCAATGGAGAATGACTTCCTTTTTTTTCAATATTCACCTAGCCTTGGGGCATCGGTAAACACCATCTCCTCCTGCCTCCTGGGTCTGTTTGGCCCTCGCCCGGGTTTCTCGAGGCTCCCTGCACTCTGCGGTTCCTGGGGGTCTCGGGTCTGAACCAAGACCCTGAGAAGGGAGAGAAGCGATCTGGGTTTAAACTGTTCCCAGACGAGGGGGCTCTTAGCGCCTAAGCCTCGAGGGGAGAGACACTTGTCTTAAGACACAGTCTGAGCCCACACCTGGAAGAGATTGATTGAGAGACAGTTAATATGGCTGCGTGATTTATGAGGAGGAGATATTGTAGCCAAGGTGCGCGGGGCCGGGGGGTGGGCAGGGTGAGTATAGGCGATGTTAGGTACTTACTGCTGGTCAGGAAACACTTGATAAGGTTCCACAGTGGAGCTCATTGCTGAGGGAGGAGGGGGAGAGCCAGACAGCCAGTGCTGGGGGAGCTGGCTCCAAACCCAAGTGCGGAGGGGGCTGGGGGCTGCGGAGCGCTTCGCCCTTGGACGCTGGTTCCAGTGGGACCCAGGGCTCAGCCCTGCTGCCTTGCATCCATCATGTGGATGAATAATCCCACGTGAAATATCCCATCTGTCAGGGCCCTCCGCGTGCGCTGGCGTCCATCGCTTCGGCTTCAGCTCGCGTCCATCCAGCCTCCGCTTGGTGCCAAGTGCTTAATTCACACACGTGTCTGCAGGCAGACGCCTTTGGGAGGCCGAGTGCTCCTCCCGCTTACTGCTCTCTGAGCCTCACTCTCCGTTCCCAAATTCATAAGAACATCTTCTTCCAGGAGCTTAGCCGATCCTTGGGCCCTTTTAGACACCGTGGTGACTTCTTGTGAATTTCGGGTTAATTGTCTAAACCTCAAGTTCCCATCTGTAAGAAGGCAAGCATGGTGCTCATTTAATGCTTGCGCTCAAGGATCTTGGAGCCACGTACACATGGGTTTGAGTCCTGGCTTCACTCCCAACTACCTGTGCAGCCTTGAGCAAGTCACTTCCCCTCTCTGAGCAAGTCTCAAATTACTCAATGGCAAAATAAGTGATAGCTACCCCTTAATGTCATAGAGAATGAAAATGATGATTTAGATAAGGGGATTCCCTCAGGGGCTGCTGCACAGCGTGAACTCAACAAATGAGACATAAAATAATAACTACCGATAATGCTAATATTAAGGATGGATAAAGGGCAAGCACAAGAAAGTGTTTATGAACACGAGCCATGGTTACCATTGATTGCAGACCCAAAAGATCACACCCAGCTCTGTCCAAGAGAGAAACTCTAGAATTCCTACAAGCCGCTGTAACACTTCCTTTGGCAGGTTTCGTACATCTTGGCCAAACGCCCATCAACCAGTTGGAGAACAGAGCCTGAATAAATAAATGCACATTTCGTTTCTATTGTCTAGAGACTATTCTTCTGGAGAGCTCCCTGTGTATATCTTCGCGGGTCAGTAGAGGAGACATTTAAATTAAAATAAAAGAAGAAACTACAGTCTGATAAGGGCGCCTGATGGAGTCAGTACAGTTGGGGACGGAGTAACCCTGAAAAGAGTGATTAGAAAATCATTTTCTGGACTGACCTGGGGAAGGCGGTTGTGACCCTAGACCTGGCGTTGCAGGGATAACAGGAGTTGGGCAGGCACTTTTGAAGGCCCCCGCTTATTGAAACGTTTCTGTCGGTGGATGGGTGGACTGCCTATGAGATTCTTGGCTGGCAGCGTCATTTACACCTTCAGGGAAGACTGCTGCGAGGACTCCAGAAAGACCTAGGTGCTGGGAGGTGGGGTGAGAGAAAGAAGGTGGGAGAACTAAAGTTACGAGATAGACTTTCTTTGCACAGACTTTCTGTAGTGGTCCTCATGTGGTTTTACCATCCCACATTCATTTCCCCTGTATCAGGCAAAACCGCCTCAATTTTCCTCTCGTGAGCCACCTATTTTCTACTCCTATTGTGGTTTAAGGTAGAGTTGACTGTAGTTCTCTCTGGCTTCCAGGGTCTGGAACCCGTCAATCAGAGAATTCCATTTCCTAGTGGAATTCACAGTGATTGGCTTATTCACAGTGATTATGTGACTTTAAACCAAGCCAGTGAGACTCAGCCTTGGGACTTTTGCTGATACTGTTGGGAAGAGAGGCTCTCTCTTTCTGCATGTCTTGAAGTTCAGTGAATAGAAGCCAGGAGGCCACCATGGGAAGAAGGTTTGCACTAGGAACAGAGCTAACAGGGAAGAGACCAGAGCTGAGAAAAAGAGGTGAAGTTCTGAAGGCATCACATGCTCCAGGTTTTTGGTTCTTGAGTTGCACTTCTCCTGTGATGCTTAAGCAGCTTTGAGCTGAGTTTCTATTGTTTGCAATCACAGTGATTATAAAAAAACAAACAAAACACACACACACACACAACACACCACACCATTTGCTGTGCAGGTATTGAGTCCGCCTACATGGACATGGTTGGCACTAAAGATACCGTGGGGTTGCAGGTTGAGCTCACTGCGAGACTGACTCTGCAACGGAGACCAGGGTACGCACAGGACGTTTTTGGCTTTGAGAACAGCAGCTGTGGGAAGAGGCGGGAGGAAGCAGTGTTGGGCAGTGGGAGACCCTGCGCTGTGATGTACTTGTAGTTGCAACCAGGCCAAGCTAACCGCAGGGATGCTGGAACTCAGCGGCCCCTCTGAGCCGCCCTAAATTGGGAGAAGGAGGGAGGCTCTGAGCCAGGAGGTAACTTGCTTTAGTCAGACCATGCCATCTTCCACGTCAGTAATGGGCTTTACAGATCCGAGCAGTGGAATTTTTAACAAGTCTTCCCATAAATAAATAGGAAGAAAGCAATCTCTTGGCCCTGGAAACAACTTCCTAGGCGAGGATAAGCAAGTCAGATATTTACGATGCAGACTCAATAGAGGGGATGTTGTTCTGGGTGGACCAAGAGGGCTCGCCCAGAACACGTGCACTGTCCCCCCTCCCCCGCCCCAGAGCTGTCTTTTGCATAAAGAAAGATCTTACTGCCTCCTGTGGGGACCACTGGGATAATTCCAGGTGGTAGCATGGCTCTGGGGAAACCCCAGGAGAATATTCCAGTTGGGGATGGATTTGGGGGAGGGGTGGCCATAAGATGAATGCCCTACTTTGCAAGGAAAGGAGGAAAAAATCATAAACATGGAGTCCAGTTTAGCGACAGAAATCAGCCAAACATCTTTGGGGGTGTAATAATAACAGTAATGGCAGCTGGCAGTTATGGGGCATCTACTGTGTGTTCTGTTCTCATTTGATCCTTAAAACATCCTGCAAGCAAGATACCAATTTCTTATTTTGCAGACAAGCCAAGTGAGGACCAAAGAAATGTAGTCAGCCCGGCCTGCGTGCCTCAGTGGTTGAGTGCCGACCTATGGGGCTTGAGGGGAAAGTATTGGGTCTTCCAATGCCACTTGTAGATAGTAGTGAGTTTTAGAGAATTACATTCCACATCATCTGCCCCCCTTTTGGACTCACTGGTGGGTGTGGCAGAGATCACGCTATGTGCTCATAACGTTCCATTTCCATCTTGTATTTCCCAGGATCCCTTGTGAGGTTGATGGCGGAGTAGGTCCTGGTCACTGGGAGGGAGATAGTATATTCTCTTTTTCCATGTTCTGAGGGGTGTGGATCTTATGGCCGTGGTAGGGGGTGTAGCAGGGAGAAACCAGGGGTGTCAACTAGAAGGGAATAAGCATGAGGAGAAAATAGCCTCTTACCTCTTGCTCTCCCTGGCTGGGTTAAGAGTCCCCACCTTTGCACTTACTCTACCCAAATCCTCCGTACCCGCTTCTCGCTGCAGCCAGAGTGAGCTTGGTACTGCTCCCTGGCTGAAAGCCCTGCCTTGGTTTTTTCATGCTCTGAAGAGTGAAGAACAAACGCCTTACCTCACGTCCATGGCCCCATGTGGCCTGGCCCCTGCCAATCCCTCGGCCCTTCTCCACCCCCTGCCCCAGGTTTCCTGTGCTCCAGCCACACTGACATTTTCTTCTTGTTCCAAGAACTGGTTCAACTCAGTCCCACCTCAGGACCTTTGCACATACTGTTTCCTCTGCCTGGAGAACTGTTGCCCCCCACTTTTGCTAACTAACTCCTGTTTATCTTTCAAATAGCAACTTCCTCTGGGCAGCCTTCACAGTGCCCCCACACGATGACATAAATCAGCCTTATTTACAGGTGTTTAATCTAAGTCTAACTTCCCCACTTCCCGAAACACATATACTTGCCTTTCAGCTCCAAGAGGGGCAAGGATAATGTCCATGTTTCTCACCAAAAGCACAGTGGAGTACGTCAAAGCAGAGGTTTTAGAGCTAAGCTAGCTGCAAGGGTTTAAATCTCAGCTATTCCACATACCAGCTGGGTGACCTTGAGCAAGTTTCTTAACCTCTCTGTGCCTCAATTTCTTCCTCTGTATAAGGATAAGAATAAGATATACGTATAAGATTGTTTTAAAGATTAAATGAGTTAATGTATCTTAAAAAGCTTAGCACAGTGCCTGCATAGTATGTACTTACTACATACTTAATGGTGTGTATTATATACATAGAATGTATATGTAAGTATTTCATATAGTAATGGTGATAATACACAGTTATTGTTCACTCACATTCTCTTTACATAACAAGTGCTGGCACATACGTGCACAACAAATACTTCTTGACTTGGAAAATGAATGTTTGTCTCACTGAAGGCAGAGATAATTATATGCCTTTTCACTTCTTTATCTTCCTTCCTTGGCACAGGACCTGGCCCTTAGTAGATGTGCAGTAAGTGGAGAGTGGTTGAGTGTGTGCAGGTGGGAATGCCGCCTTAGAAAGTTCCACCCGCTGGAGCCTCCCAGCCTCCCTGCCTGCTTTGAGCCTTTCCTGTCTCCCTTCTCACACCCAGGTGGGGATCCTCAGCGCCCTGTGATAGGACAGCCACCCCTTCCCCTGCCGTTCTCCCCCACCCCCGCCCAGGGACACAGGGCAGCTTTGATCACTGACAGGAGCCTTCGTGGAAGAAAGAGAGAAAACTGGCCATTTGAGCTCCCTGGACATGACACTTACTAATAAAATGAGCAGTTGACAACCTCTGCTCCAGTCAGGTGCCCACTGCTTAGGTGGAGGGAGGCTTGGGCAGCACAGAGCTGGTGGGGAGGGGGAGCCAGCGGGAGTGGCTGCCTCCAGGTACGGCCACATAAATCAGCCAGGCCTCCGCTCCAAAGGCCGGTGCCCTGAGCATCGGGCCTCCGCGGATCCTAGCAGCTTTCAGTGCCTCGATCCCCAGTCTTCTCCTCGGCTTTCCTGTTGTTTCCTATTCAGTGTTACTCACTCAGTCAAGAAGACACTCCCCTTCCCTAAAAAAGTTAACTTCATAGGTAAGGCCACAGAAACCCCACCCCCATCTTGGTCCCCTCAACGCCTCCCAGGAAGTAACCATTGGCAGCATTTCAGGGCGTATGTATCTTTTCAGAACCCATTTTATGCTTGACACCCCCTATCTATCTATCATCTATCGCTAATATGCAAAGTGTCCCCTCGGGAGTTCGACTGGGAGAACGGGAGTTCGATGGCTCGCTATGACGGGCCCTGACCACCAGGGGGCAGCACGGAACACGGCAGGTGACCAGCGGTTGCAGCAGCGGGGCGCTGAGGGAGTGAGGGAAGGAGGAGGTGGGGAGGCGGGGAACCTGATGGGCTCTAATCGCTGGCCAGGCCTAGGGACCCTACCCGTGCACACATTTCGTGCACCAGGCCTCTAATACACCATATAATGGGTCGTCTTATTCTGCATGTGGATATACTATGGGTTTAAAGACTTCTCTGGAGTTGACTTCCAGTGGGGTTGGTTGGTTGGTTGGTTTTCTGAATGGTCCCACCTTGAACATATGCTTCTGCAACTGGCTTCTTTCATGTGTCTGGGAATCTTGCCATCCAGGTGTAGACAGATCAACCCCATTCTTGTTCACTGCTGTGTAGTATTTCTGAGGAGAACCAGAACCTGGTGTATTCAACTCTGGCTGCATATTAAAGCCTCACGTGTGTTGGGGAGGTGGTCCCTCATAACATGGGATGTCTGGGCTCCTCTCCAGATGAACTGAGGGAGAACCCTGGCAGCAGGGCCTGATTACCAGAATGTTTTCATTCCGTGATTTCTAACTTGTAGCCCCAGGCAAGACACTCGTCTAACCAGCCCCCTATTCGTGCATTTTGAAGCTGTTTCCAAATCTTAGCTATTAAAACAAAAAAAGCCCTGCCGGGCTCCGTGTGGCACATGCTTCCCTGCACCTCTGTGCTGGTGTGTCTCCGGGGCAGGGTGTCCCCGCCTGGGCACCACTCACACACGGGCCTGACAGTCTTTGTTGTTCGGGGTGTCCCGCGTACTGTGTGATGCTAAACGGTGTCCCCCACACACATCATGACAATAAAGAATGTCTCCAGTCATGGTTACGTGTCCAGGGAGCCCAGTCACCCTGTTCTGTCTTGGAGTCACCGGGGCTCCAACGTGCCTGCCCTGATTCACACCCTCTCATTGTCTGGGACGATCCTGCTGGCAGACATTCCTTCCCTTGGTCTGAATTTAGAATTGGGGTTGAATCCTGCACACCTTCACTTCCACGTCGCCTCCCGCAGCCCCGCACGCAGAAACCCTACCACGCTCGGGACTACAATCCTAGCATCTAGACCAGTGATGGCGAACCTCTGACACGCGAACTCATTTTTTTGGTTGATTTTTCTTTGTTAAATGGCATTTAAATATATAAAATAAATATCACAAATATAAGTCTTTGTTTTACTATGGTTGCAAAGATCAAAAAATTTCTATATGTGACACGGCACCAGAGTTAAGTTAGGGTTTTTCCAAATGCTGGCACGCCGAGCTCAAAAGGTTCGCCCTCACTGATAGACTGTGCGCACCGAGGTCTGGAGCACAGGGTCTATCAAATAAGGATAAGCAGGAGGCCATTTCTCTCTCTTTTCCTTATCTTTTCTTTTTTTAAAAAAAAGTAATTCTGCTGAGGGGAGGGGGAAGATCCTTCTCTCATCCTGTCCCCACCTCCAAGTTCCAGAATCTACTCTGCGCCTGTCTGAGGCCACAGCCTTGTGTCCCGGTTGCTCTCTGAGGTTTGTAAGTGGTGAGGATAGTGGGCAAGAGGGAGGGAGACAGGTAAGCTTTCCTGAGAAACAGAGAGAGGCACCCAGGGCCTGTGTGCTTACGTGTGTGTGTGTGTGTGTGTGTGTGTGTGTGTGTGTGAGAGAGAGAGAGAGAGAGAGAGAGAGAGAGAGAGAGAGAGAGAGAGAGAGGAGAGTTAAATTCACAGGCTGGGAAGGAAGAGGAGGGGGAGAAGCAACATGCCCAGCCAGTCATGTCTCTTTAAGCAAGATAAGCGGCCTGTCCCATCCATCTCTTTGACACTATCAGCCTGTTGTCTAAAGTACTTACAGTTCCTCCTCAAGAGAAGGCCTGCCATGGGCGCTGGGGGAGGGGCGGGGGGAGGGGGGCGTTCAGGACAGGGCACCCTGGCGGGCCCGCTTCCCCAGAGAGCAGGAGGCGGTTTGCAGAGTGAGGGTGACCCCCACCCTACCCCCACCCGGAGCCGGGCCTGTTTTTAGCTCAGCCCTGAGTGCTGGCGAGATGGTACCGCCCTGGCTCCCTACCTGGGGCCCCGTTCCCAGGGGAACCACTTGAAACCAAAACTTGTCCTTCTCAAGTGGCCAGGGGAGAGTGTGAAGCCGGGAAAGAGAGAGTGGGCAAAAGGGAAAGGCCTGCTGCAGCCGCTGCCCGGGCCTTTCAAAGCCCACGTGGCTCTTCCTCGACTGTGGAATGGGGCTGTCATTCTCTCGGTCCTGGAGGTCTTAATACCAGACCCGGACACGTTAAATGACCCCTAAGGTCACACAGCTCACCAGGGTCTCGATAGCATTTGAATCTGCATCTCTCTTGTTTCTCCTCCTCTTTTATGAGAAATCATGTCGATGAAGGATCATCTGAGCTGATGTACAGCCATTTATTCTTTTTTTAAAAATATGTTTTTATTGATTTCAAAGAGGAAGAGAGAGGGAGAGAGAGAGATAGAAACATCAATGATGAGGGAGAATCAATGATCAGCTGCCTCTTGCACGCCCCACACTAGGGATTGAGCCTGCAACCTGGGCATGTGCCCTGACTGGGAATCAAACCATGACTTGGGTCGATGCTCAACCACTGAGCAACACTGGCTGGGTCATTTTTTATTCATTCACCAAATACCTTCAGAGCATGGCTTCTGCGCCAGGATCTGCTCTAGGTGCTAGTGATGAGGGCCTGGCCTCAGCTGCTTACCGATTTCTAGAAAATAGCCCCCTAGATTAAGCCAGACCTGCACAGACCTCAGTAACTGGACGCTACCATTTGGGTTTCTAGACCTCCCGATTCTGCCCATTTGTGATGCAGGGTTTGGTAGCACATGGAGAACACCCAGGATCAATAGTCCTGTACGAGGTGCTGTTGGGCTTACTGTGATGGTCTCCTTAAGAGCATCACCACAAAATGACACAGCATGATATCTTCTTTCCCGGAGCCTCAGGAGAAGTGCCCTCCGGGTGTTTAGCAAACACCCCCCTTGTTTGTCTTGCGAATACTTTGGGCTCTTGTAAGTAACTATAATTCTCCCCTTGTTTTGGCAGCAAGCAAGCTCAGAGCCAAATACATTTCTATTAACTACACAGGATGTTCCAGTTCCCCAGGCCGAGAAGCAAAATATCCTAAAACCCTTCCTTATGCTCCTGGATTCTGTGGGGCAGGGATTGGGACAGGGCCCGCGGGGCGATCAGCCTCTGTCCACAATGTCAGGGGCTGGGGGCAGGGTGGCCTGCAGGCTCTTCACTCCCAGGACGGGATGGGTGCTGGCTGTAGGGGCCTCAGCCGCTGTCCTCGTGGGCTCTCCCTCGGGCTCCCTCACAGCATGGCGCTGCGTTTCAAGAGTGAGCGTCCCAGTCCTGGCCGGTTTGGCTCAGTGGATAGAGTGTCGGCCTGTGGACTGAAGCGTCCCGGGTTCGATTCCAGTCAAGGGCACATGCCCGGGTTGTGGGCTCAATCCCCAGTTGGGGGGCGTGCAGGAGGCAGCTGATCAACGATTCCCTCTCATCATTGATGTTTCTATCTCTCTCTCCCTCTCCCTTCCTCTCTGAAATCAATAAAAATATATTTAAAAAATAAAAGGGTGAACATCCCAGTGAGGGACAGGTTAGGTGGATATGGTAGCACCTTGATGACCTTACCTTGAGAGGTTTTCTGGCTGAAGAGGTCACCAGCTGTGCCTAACCCTGGACCTGGCCGTTTTTAGCTCAGCCTTGGTGCTGGGAGCCTTACCACCACCCACCCCCCCACCCTCGCCCCACCCCCCCACACACACTCACATTCTGTTTGCCAGAGGAAGCCACAGGGACAGCCCTTAATCAAGGGTGGGAATCAGACTCCCCCTCTTTTTTAAAAAAATATATTTTATTGATTTTTTACAGAGAGGAAGGGAGAGGGATAGAGAGTTAGAAACATCGATGAGAGAGAAGCATCGATCAGCTGCCTCCTGCACACCCTCTACTGGGGATGTGCCTGCAACCAAGGTACATGCCCTTGACCGGAATCGAACCTGGGACTCTTCAGTCCCCAGGCCGATGCTATATCCAGTGAGCCAAACTGGCCAGGGCACAGACCCCCCCCCCCTTAATGGGAGAAGCATCATGGCCTGGAACACAATACAGGACAAGAAATTGCTGTGGCCACTCTGGGACCAACCGTGTGCCACACAGACCAAGTGGACTTCACTGGTATGTGCGCATCACCTTCGGCCGTTTTGCGTTATTAATTGTCCGTGGATTACACGTATTTTTTGCAGCCGAAGATTCTTTCTGGAACGAGGCAGGAGATGGACACTATCTGTACTCAATGCCGTGTTCTGCGTGCTTGTCACACACGTGGTGCTGTGCACAGGTCCTTCCTATGCCTCCACCAGTTTAATGCACAAGTGTCCCTCTTGTCACCATTTTATAGGGAGAGAAACCATTGGGAGTGGAAGAAATTGACCAGATTTGGCAGAGCGGAGACGCGTCAGAGGTGGGGTTTCACTCAGGGCAGCCTGACTCAGCTCGGCCGCAGGTAGCATCACCCCACACACCTCCATTCTCGTCCTTTGCGCCTCTCTCCACACCCAGATCCTGACTTGAAGGAGACGTAGCCCTCTCCTCTCCCCAAACATCTCCTCTGCCCAGACATCTCCTCTGCCCAGGAGTATCCATGGACCTCTCTGTATATATCAAAGTTAACATTCTCTCCAGCTGAGATCAGCCAGCCTGCCAGGAATTTGGGAGTTTGGCAGGAAATCTCCGAGCACCCACTTCCTGCCAGGTCCTGCGCTAGCTCTCAGGAATCCAGACACAAGACAGTGACTGTCACATGGGACTGAGGTCTATTTGAGGCAGAGACGCTGCCGTTTTGGCTCTGTAGTTGGGCACACTGTTAGTGCCCAGTGTCGTGAACAGAAAAAGTGGGAGGGCTTATCTATTGCAGCAATGAGACCTTGGGCGAGTGACAACCCCTCTAAGCCTCTATTTGCTCACCTGTAAAATGGGGATAAGATATTTCTTGCACACTTCACAGGGCTGGACGGGGGATCTTGCAACTGAGAAGGTCTCCATTTTTGCACTGACTTTTAAAAAGCTCCAAGTCAAGGTTGGGGCCTATGCAGAATAACAAGTCAAATGCTTAGCTAATCAGCCTTCAATGAACAGGGCTATAAAAGCCCGCTGGGTCTCGCACTCCAAGTTCAACTGAAATTGATGGCAAGGGAAAGGGAAAGAATGGAAAAAGTCATTGGTCCTTCCCACCTCCGGAGGAGGCACCTTGATGTAATGGGATGGAATTGGGGGGTGAGGGGGATTGGTGTTTCAAGAACAAGTGGAAATCTCCTTTAAAAAACCTTTTTTTGTAAACCCTTTATCTTCCAAACCAAGGTTTTTGGCTAAATGTCTGAGTTAGTGGATCTAACCAAATGCAGTCAATGACCCTCGGAGGTAGCCACTTCATCTGCGGGTGCCGGGCGGAGGGGTGTTGGCTTAGAGGTGGGCAGCCTGTTAGAAGAATATGAGAAATTAGCTCAGCAGGCCAGGCGTGGCGTTCTCTCTCGTGGCCCAATTAGCACCAACCTCTGTTTCTGTGTTCGAGGTAGGACATGGCTGGTGAGTTGGGGAGAAGGCGATTTGCATTATTTGCTCTTGGAAATAGCAAGAATACTTGGCCCTCAAGACAAACCCCAGCTCCCGGCCTGAAAGCTAAGCCCAGATATGTTATATATTTATTCAAGGCAGCAATTGGCCAGGAAACGACTATAAAACACACATTTTGAATAAAAGAGAGATTTATGGTGCATTTGCGAATCTGAGTCATATCTCTATGCCTCCCCCAGGCCAGAATCCCTCTAATCACTAACATACCCCCAGCTTGTACACTCGGTGGGCACAGAATTGCTTCCTTCTGGCCCCGTCCCAGTTAAAGATGTGATGGGGATTGTGCTACTCTATCTGACAGTCGGTAAATGAATTGCCGATTCATTCTGAGCTTAGATGGGGGCTGGTTTTTGCCTTGGGAAGAAAAAAAAAAGTGGGGTCCTTTCATATGTATCTTTGATCAGTCGAGACTTGACAAATTATTTTCCTAGGAATTTCTCTATCCTCAGTGCCATGGGGAAAAATGGATTTACTCTAAAAGAATAGCTTTTATGTTTCAGAAACTAGAGCAATGCAAAAGCTGTTCTTGGCTCTTTCTCTCTCTTTTTTCTCCTCCATCTCCTTCTTCTTCTCCTGCTTCTTGTCCTTCAATTGTATTTTTCTCCAGAAAAGAAAGTAGGTAGCAGACGGAGTGGGGAAAGGCTGGACCTTTGTTTAGGGGCAAACTTGAACCTAAAGAACACCTGCATTGTGTCCCAGCAGGATCCAACTAGACTGCCACAACCTCCGGCCCATGATTTAGACCAGGGGTCCTCACACTACGGCCCACGGGCCACATGCGGCCCGCCGGAAACATTTATCCAGCCTGCCGGGTGTTTTTGCCGCCACTGTGTGCATAGGAATTTGTTCGTAGGTTTTTTTTAAACTATAGTCCGGCCCTCCAACGGTCTGAGGGACAGTGAACTGGCCCCCTGTTTAAAAAGTTTGAGGACCCCTGATTTAGACCTTCACTTCTCTGAAGGCAGAAGATCTTCAGGTCATTTCCATATCGAGGTTTTCATCAGCTGTGGTCCAACCTTAAAGGAAAGAAGCAGTGGTGCAGGGCTGCCAGGGACGGTTGGGCAGGTCGTCCCCAACTCCGTTCAGATAGACCCTCCGTGGAAATGATGTGCTCTGAGGGTTGGGCCACGCTCCACCTGTACAACTGGGGGTGGCAGCTTTGGAAGGGAACTCATGGGGTGAAGGAAAGATTGGAGAGCCGTAATTATAATAAAGGGACAATCTTGGCGATCTAGGTGGAAGGAACTAAAAGAAGTTTAGTTGAAGACTAGACTCATGTGTACTAGCAGCTGCAGTCTATTTCTCCACTCAGGACTCCGCCTCTGGGACAGAGCAAAGAGATGGTGATGGAGATGGAAATGAGATGGTGACAGAGATGGAGATGGAGATTAAATGGTGATAGAGATGAGAAGGAGATGGAGATGGAGATGGAAATGAGATGGTGACAGAGATGGAGATGGAGATTAAATGGTGATAGAGATGAGAAGGAGATGGTGATGGAGATGGAGATGGAAATGAGATGGTGACAGAGATGGAGATGGAGATTAAATGGTGATAGAGATGAGAAGGAGATGGAGATGGAAATGAGATGGTGACAGAGATGGAGATGGATATTAAATGGTGATAGAGATGAGAAGGAGATGGTGATAGAGATGGAGATGGAGATTAAATGGTGATAGAGATGAGAAGGAGATGGTGATGGAGATGGAGATGAGATGGTGATGGAGATGGAGATTAAATGGTGATAGAGATGAGAAGGAGATGGTGATGGAGATGGAGATGAGATGGTGATAGAGATGGAGATGGAGATTAAATGGTGATAGAGATGAGAAGGAGATGGAGATGGTGATGGAGATGAGATGGTGATGTAGAGACAGATGGATGGATGGATAGATAGATGATAGATAGATAGATAGATAGATGATAGATAGATAGAGATGGAGAGAGAGAGAGAGACTATAACCCTCTCTTATATCAAGCATTCCTACCCTCTTATCTAAGGGGAAGAGCTCTTGGAGTAACAGCTTTCCTCTCTTAGTTTAGGTTTTCCTCAAAGCAGACCCTAAAACAGGGGTCTGGATGCAGCGTTTTATTTGGGTGAGCGGGTAGGAAATGAGATGAGGACGGGAAGCAGGCAGTGAAGGGTGTGGTAGTGAAGGTCACCTCTGTGAGCAGCTGAGTAATAAGAGCGCTTGCCCAGAGAGCTGCTCTGTGAGACTCCACGAGCCCCTCTAGGAATCTGTGTAAAACCTACTCAAACTTGTCCCACCCAGGCAACAGGAACCAGGGGTATTTACAAACCAGCCTCTGTCCCTCCTGTTTCATTCTCTGGCCAAGCACACCCCTGAGGCCAGAGAAGGACTTCAGGCGGAGGGACACAAAAGCTGAAGTGGGAAGTCGCTGTAAGTGACCTGGAGGATGGGCCCAGGAGACAGGGCTGGGCATTCACAGTGTCTGCTGTGGTCCACCAAGACCACACACAACGCGGGAGAGAAGGAAAAAGAGAAGAAATAATGATAATGAAAGTAATAACAATAATAATTAATACTAATTCACCCTTTTATTAACTAACAGCTAGCAAGCATTCCTTCTCACCAGACAATGGGCTGAGTGCTTTATACTCATCGTCTCATGGAGCCTCACAGAGCAGCTCTCAGGGGCAAGTGCTCCTACTACCCTCATTTTGATGACTCAGTGGAGGGTTAAAGAAGTTGAGTGACTTACCCATGGTCACAGAAGCAGCAAATGGCAAAGTGAATCGTATAAACCAGGCCAGTTAGAGAGCAAAGATGAGATTCTTACAATTGCCTGGCTCAGCGTGTGTGTGTGTGTGTGTGTTGTGGTTAACAAGAGAATAATGGTTCACCCCAGGACTATCGCCTAACCCCGTCCCCTCCCCCCGCCCCCCGTGGAAACAGAGCAGCATCAGGCATCTCCTGAGGTTGAGGTGGAACATTCATCCTCAGTACTCAGCTGACTGGTCCTGGTACCCAGCTCTGTCACTGACCAGGCTGCTGTCACCCCTAATGACGGCCATCCCTTCATCCTCAAAGTAAGAACAGGTATCCGCCTTCCTCAGAGACCCCATTTGATCAATGACCAAAAAATGAACTAGAGTTTGTCTTACTACTTCTATTCCTAATCGCAAGGATAATTCACCTTCATCATCACACAAAAAAATGAGATTACCCAATAAAACAAAGAAACTTAAAAACTTACAGTCCCACCGCCGCTATTATTATTGGTTGTACATTCTAACTGGGTGCTCCCCCACATAGAGTGAAGAATGCAGGTGCATTTAATAAAAGTGAGAAGCTACTTGTAACTGGCTTCTTTACTTACAATGTGTCTTTAGTATCTTCTTATATCTCTTCACAAATGGATTTTCAATAGCCATGTGGTATGCCACCGTACAGGCGTACGCTGATCTATTTAGTCAACCCCATATTAATTAGATACTAAAGCTGTCCCCAGTTTTTATGATTAAAAAACCTTGAGGAACTTCTCCGAAAAGAAATTCTGTGGACAGTCCTGATTATTTCCATAGGACCAATTCTCCAACGTGCAATTATCAAATTAAATGATTGGCACAATTTTAAGACTTTTCATATATTTTGCCAAATTCTCCTCCCAAAAGGCTTATCTATTTTTATTCCAACCAGCAGTCTAGAAGATATCCTACTTCCTCCTTAGCAATCGGTATCATTGTTTTTAATATATACATTTGCTAAGCCAGTGAATAAAACCTATATTTAATTTGCATTCCATCGATGCAAGTGTTTCAAGCATTTACTGAGCATCTACTGTGTTAAGTTACTTAACCGGACATTTCCACACATATTATGTCCCTTAACCCCCTCAACAGTCCTTTGAAGCTGGTGGAATATTGCCTTTTAGTGAATGAGGCAGCTAAGGCTTGAACGAGCATAGGTTGCATGCTGAGCTGTGCAACACACCAGCTGTGTGATCTTGGGGTGTCCTCACCTCTCTGAGCTCAAGAAGACTAATAACCTGAATCTCTGGAAGTTCTGGTGACCCTACTGCCCCCTCGCTTGGAGTCCCACACTCTAGTGCTCTGTGGGGACACAAAAGCCATTGACCTAGTTTCTCCATTTACTTGGAAAAAAGCCGAACTGTCATTTCTTTATAATAAATTCACACTTCTTGGGGATTCTTCCACTCAGAAAAGTCCCAGGGGATCTGATTCAATGAATAATTTGTAATCAACATGCCAGTTATTCCTGTTTTAAGGGGATGTGACATTCTTGATCACTGGGATTTTTTAAAAAATTTGCATAACTAATTTACTCCCCAATTCGCTGCTCTGTTCTGCCCCATATGTGTTACATAGGACCAACTCACTAATCCTAAATTTGTGGGTTTTAAGTAAATATCCATTGATGGTCCATAAAGTTGCGTGCTTTGGGACCTCCCAAATACTTGATTCCGGAAATTAATTCAAAGAAAGAGACCCTTCAGAAGACCAGGTGCTGGGTGTTACCTATAGCATGCCCGGTTCATTCCTTGGTCAGTTGGAATTCCTGGCGGTTTTCCTTTTGCAATGCTGACACACATTCAGCGAAGTCAAATGCCTCCCCTCCAGGGCTGCAGGCCAGTGGATAGACATATTCGGCTCTATCACACTCAAGCACAAGGGTTCTAAATAGCGTGAAAAGAGCAAGAGAGAGCAGATGGGGCCAAAAAGCCACTGAAAGACCACTCCTTCCTCCTCTACCTCGTTCCCTTCTATCCCGTCAGTAGAAAGAACAGAAAAAAAAAATGGGTGTTCAAGTCCCTTGTACTTTTTTAAGCACATGGTATTTATTAGGCATTAATTGGCACACAAATATACGAAACGAGTACTTAATTCTCCCCCTCCCCCCCCTTAGCAACATAAAAGGACAAAATCGCTTGAAGACACTCACGTACAAACATGCTCACACACTCGCACGGACTTGGACATACTCAGCCTCGCATATTACCCTGTTCTTTTTATTAGGGTCAGTTAAAAAAAAAAAAAGAATTTTTTTTTAATCAAGAAAGCAAAGCACTTTTGAAAGAGGAAAAAAAAAAAAAGAACGCAAACTTGGTTTTTGAGTATCAATAAAATTAAAAGCTCTTGACCAGCTCCCATGCTGGATTTCATGTTATTACTTAATTAGAACTCCTATTTATAAATAAATAGTACCAGTAAAATATTACATCTGAAGAACCCTGCAATAACGTTTTACTTACACACTTTTTTTAACACTGTTTTCTGCTTTCCATAACCACAGTTTGGTGTCGGCATTGGGTGTGATTCCCTCGGAGAGAATGATGGATGAGCACGGTTTGCCTCCTCTTTAGACGTTGTGGCTTTGGCTTTGGCATCCCGTTGGACCGTCGGGAGATTTGCAGGCTGGGCGCTGGCTTTGTTTTGTAGCAGGATGAATATTGACTTTGGCTTTTTCACCACTCTTGTCAGCACGGAGCTTGCCCTTTGCTTATCACAGTTCTGCCCGCTTGTAACCCAGGGCTCTTTAAGTTTTTCAAAGCAAGCTTTCCGGCTGGGAAGCTATAGGCCATGTTTTAGCGACAGATGGCTGGGAAGACCCAGAGCTGGGAAGACGGGAGCGCTGAGTCAGATATGATGCCAGGTGGAGCCCAAGGTTATCCTGACTCCCCAGGGAGGCAGACTGGGCTCCGTGGTGACGGGGAAGGCAGGACACAATCAGAAAAAGCTGGGGACATAGGGGACCTTTTCAAAAACATCCCATGGCAGAGGTAGGTCATTTCTCAGTCAAGGGGAGGGTGGCGAATTTTGGTTTTAGGGGTGGCTTAGAGGAAGGGAACTCCACAAATACATACTTTGAACTTGCCTCAGACCTCCCCCAAAATAAGGGACAGGGTCCCGTTAAGAAAAATTGAAAGAAAAAAAAATATATTATTATTTATTATATAACAATGTCAACATTAACAGCAAGACAGGAAAAGACTCCAACTCTGCATTAGGATAACACACTCGATGAGGCAAGACTTGCTGGAGACCAAAAGAGGGAATCCAGGAGGCCCTCTGGAGGTGGTGTGAATGTGGCCCATGGATGATTGTGGTGGTTGTGGTGGGAATGGGACTCAATTTTGTTGTTCTTTTTTTTTTTTTTTTTTTTTTTTTTAGTTTTGAGACGAAATGACAAAGTCACATTTTTTGAACTGTGGTTTCAGGCTACTGATTAGATCAGTGTCTGGGGGTCTCAAGTGCAGGCGTGAATCTGGGGTGAAATGAAATACCTTGTCTGTGGGGTTCTCTCGGCTACTGTCTCTCTCCTGCTCTCTCTCTCTCTCTCTCTCTTTCTCTCTCTCCTCTCTCTCTAGCAAATGTCTGTTAAGGAAGCAGGCTTCGCTTTAGCTATTCTCGCTCCACTCTGGCACCATGCCAACCCCATGCACCGAGTGGTACTGGTGTGGGGACAGGGTCCTTGGCACGCCATGGGAGTAGAGGAACTCAGATGGTTGCAGGCCGCCAGGGGACTGCAGGCCAGTCTGAGGCCCACACTGCCTGACCACAGGCTGGTGGGCCACGGAGGTCTGGTGCTGGAACATCCCCTCCCCGAGCTGGGGGGAGCCGTGGTTGGCGATGCCAGCCAGCCGGGGGACCAGAGGCCCCGAGGTGAAGTGAGCCGAGAAGTGTTGGTAGGGTAGCCTGTCCATGGGCTGCACGGTGGTGACCGTGCAGCTGCTGTAGGAAGGCATGCTGGGCCACGTGTTGCAGCTGATGTCCTCCAGGCTGGGCACAGGCTCGCTGGGCGGCGCGGAGCTGGCATACATGCAGGCCTGGCGCTGGGCTGACTCTGTCCTGTAGGAGGCACTCAGGCCCTGCTGCTGGGGGTAGCTGGGGCGATAGAATGGGTCTTCTTCGCTGGGCGATGTCTCCATGTAGGGCTTCTTGTAGGGATGGTCTGCGGTGGAGCATTCTTCATCTGCTAAGACAGGAGGAGAGAGACCCATGAGGCCAGGACCGGCCACCCCACAACTAAAGGCAGAGACAGCCATTTGGCTGAAGGCCTGAAGAATCAAGTCTCTTAAGACTGTAAGCCCAGGCCTCCATTCTGATACAAAGGGGTGGACTGTCATGGGGAGGACCTTGGGCTGTGGTGTTCTAAGCAAAGTCTGACCTTCCTGAACTCAGTTTCTTCGTCTGCAAAGCATAAAGGTTACTAATGGCATTTTTCTACACAGGGAATTGTTGAGAATGAAATGGGAGAATGTGTATTAGTCCAGAACTTGGTACAAGGACACACTCAATAAGTAAGAATTATTGTTATTTATTATCTTCCCTCCCCGGCTTGTAAATTCCACGAAGGCAGGGCATTTCCAGCTCCAGTTCACACCTAGTAACAAAAATAATAATAAAGTCAACACTCACAGTAGAAACAGCACGTGGAGTGTTTTGGGTTCCCTCCATGAGATAACACATTTAATCTTCATGACAGCCCTACGAGATGGGTCCTCTCATATCCCCATTCTCCAGAGGAGAGAAAGGAGACACCGAGAGGTTGGTCAACTTGCCAAGGGCTCATATGGCTGAGAAGCAGGGGAACTAGGATCAGAATCCAAGTAATCTACCTCCGAAATCTCTGCTAATACCATGCAGTACGGAGAAGGCACGCAATAAACATTTGTGCAATGGGTGGAAGGGGGATGGGCAAGTGGACAAATGGATGGGAGCTCAAATGAATTAATTTCCAAATCCTTTCCTGACGCCTTATGCAAGCAAGTGCCTAGTTAATATCTGCTGAGTCGGTACAAATTCATGTGTGACTGTTTTGCTGCTGATCAAACCACTTTGTTCACTAGTGTTCCCTAGTGTGGGAAGGGAGCTAGTTCTGACCACTTCAAGGTCACCGACCCCTCTGGAAACTAACGAAAGTGCTGATCTCTCTCCTAGAAAAATACACAAACACAACGCTTGGAGGATGGAGTACACACACAACTTCCAGGGCCTCAAAGACTCCCTAACTCCAGGCTCCAAGCTAAGAAGTCTAGATGTGTCTGGGTTTGAATCTGGCTCTTCTACTTCATATCTGTGCCACACCAGCATTTCAGAGACTAATTTTCACCATCTCTGAGTCAGAGTTAGGAATACTTACTGCACTGGATGGTGAAGAATTAAATGAGATGAGACATCTTCAAGGGCACCAGTCAATCCCGTGGCAGACCTCATCTATAACAACACACCTCTGGGTGCGCCCTTCAGGGGAAGCAAAACTGGGGAATTTCTCCCCAAGTGTAAACCTCAACTCAGATTCATCCTTTAGCTGGAATTCTACCCTCAAACTGGAGATTGTCCTTTTTTGTCTTCCAATTGATTTCTAATCAGTAAATGTTAAGAAATATTTCTGTATGGCCCTAACCGGTTTGGCTCAGTGGATAGAGCGGCCTGTGGACTGAAGGGTCCCAGGTTCAATTCCAGTCAAGGGCATGTACCTTGGTTGAGGGCACATCCCCAGTGGGGGGTGTACAGGAGGCAGCTGATTGATGTTTCTCTCTCATCAATGTTTCTAACTATCCCTCTCCCTTCCTCTCTGTAAAAAAATCAATTTATATATATATATATATATATATATATATATATATATATATATATTCTGTCTTTAAGGGGGTTGGTGAAGAAAAATGAAACACTGGGACTGGTGGATGACGTGAGGGCAGGATGCAGATTTAATGATGGGAGAAAATAGCTTTTACTGATTGAGCACCTTACTCTAATCTCATAGTGATTCCTCCATGTGGCTCCTGCTGGGGGAAGTGACCCAGCCAAGGTCATGCAGCTGGGAAGGACAGAGGCTGGAATCAAAGCCAGGGCTGGCTGACTCTGTCTACCACACTTGCTTCTGGCTCTCTAGATTTCCAATATCCAACGCTACTCACCTAGTCAGTCAACAGGTGTACATGAGACCCTACCAAGTGCCAGGTGCTGTGCCAGCTGCTAGAGATAGAGTGGTCAACAGGTAGTCAGAGCCCTACTCTTGGTACACGTCCTTGGCCCCTGTCCATTCTCCCCTGAGCAGTAAGGACGGATGCTGACCTGTGATCAGGAGATGGTCCTCAGATAGGAAGCTCTAAGTCAGTCACTCGTCCCACTGTAAATCCTTTGACCTTGGTCTGCATTACAAAACAGCTCTCCGGCCAGGGTAGGGGAGCCTGGGTTCCACCCAACACCTCCATTTGCATCATTCTCCCAGTGACACCCATAGGTAAGTCAAAAATCTCCCAAACCAAACATAGCTAGGGCTGTACCCATCGAGCAGCCAACAAATTTATGTTCAGCGAGACTCCTTCTGGGACACATCTGGGACCCATAGGACAACCAAAGATTTGTCCCCCAAAAAGTGAAAAAGGCAGCCACCCTTCCAGGTGTCTGTCTACATCAAGCTAGATGTCGAAGACATCATAAGAGGGTAACCGCACTGTCCACCTTTCAGCTGAGAGTTCTTTGGCGTCTTAAAGACATGGCCACACTCCACTTTTTTGTCCTGGTCACTTCCTCCCTCGATTTCGTCCCTCCATTCTTCCTTCCGCCCCCAGATCCATAACTCTGGATGTTTCCATTGTTGCTGGAATCAGAACCTTCGGGTTTTCCATTTAACCAGGGCGTTCCCCTTTTTAATAATAGCAAGTACAGCTGCAGGGTACCCTTGGCAAGAGGGGGGAAAAAAGGCAAACTAACCATTCCCAAGTTTCTGATCCGCTTCCAGGTTTGTTACAAGTCAAAAAAGGAAGAAGAATATGAAAAAGGCTGGAGCCCATTTTGGAAAATCGTAAAATTACACATTCCAGTCTCTAATACCCCAACGATCCGCTGCAGAGTCCGAAGAAGACTCGATACTGGCTCATTGATGAAAGCAGGTCCGAGCATTCTCAAATTCCTCTCGAACCTCACCGCATTGTAAAGACATTCCGAAGCAAGCGTCCAACTTCAGGTTGTGATAAATGCTTTGGATGTCATCTTTGTTTTTTTGTTTTCGTTTGGTTTCTGCCTTTTTACTGGGAACCACCATAAATGATCAACAGCAAAAGATCTCTCTCCCTGCCAAGGGATGAGGGGCTGTAGTCTCGGGTCAAGTCCCAGATGAGATGAGTCCACAGCTTGGTTTCAGAAAGGTGTGTGGGAAGAGTGGTCCTGCACCCAGCTGAGTGCCCGGAGAGCAGTAAAGCTCTTCCGGATCCTGCCCACCGCTCAGGGCACAGCGCCAGGGCAAACCTGGTCCCTTGCATTTTTCTGGACGCTACTGATTCTGGAAAAAGTGGCTTTAATGATGAATCCAGAACATGGATTTTTAGGGCACAGAGTTATGTCTCTGGCTCTTGCTGGCTATGTGACCTTGGACGAACCACTGGGACCATTTGGATCTCAGTACTTGACTGTCCATGACAATAATGCAGAAACTCCGTCAGGAATGGAGTTGTTAATAAGCAGTCTGTCTAGCTTTCCTGCACATAAAGGAAGTGTTTAAGTCTTATCTGGCTTTCCCCACTTGGAAGGTTGGGCAGACGGCTCGGTGAAGGTCATCCAATACCTGAAGGAATGTGGGTGGATCCCAGAGCTGGGAAACACTGGGCTGCGTTCACAGCACTAATCCCATTGAGCCGATACTGCCACCATCCCACATGGGTCATTTCCCTTGGCGACAGTTCGCTCTGCCCGAGCCCCCAGAGGTAGAGTGGTGAGCAGCCCCTGCCCGGCTGAGTGACCTTCGGCAGCTCTAAGGTGGGGCTGTATCCAGGCCTGACTCACCTAACAGTGCTCTTTCAGCTGGACAGCCCAGCCTTTCAGCTTTCATGAAACTCCTGTTCAGATGGATGGATGGGTGGAAGGGAGGGAGGGAGGGAGGGAGGGTGGTGGGTGAGTGGGGGGACGGGTGGGTGGACTTTAGATCGTGGCTTACAGGAGAAAGGACTGGAATGCTGTTGTGAACTACCCTTGATTAGGAATCAAAAGACTCCAGCTCATACCTCACTCAGCCCTTATGTGAAGCCACTGGTTTCCTTACTTGCTGACCTGCCTCGCCCAGTGGAACACGAGTTTCATGGGGGTGGGGCTCTGCCATCCTGCCCTTCTCCCAAGCACCGTGCCCAGTGCCCAGTAAGTGCCCAGTCAATATAAGCCTGATGATGCAGCCCAGGTCTGCCCTCGCCGCCACTCACCTCAGCCGTCTAGCCCACCTCCTAGTCCTCTGCTTGCCCTGCAGAATGGGCAAGAAGGACATGTCCTCTGGCTCGAGGAGCACAGGGAGGATCCAGTGAAAAAAGCCACATGAAATCGCTCTTAAAGGCACATCACACTGAGAAAACGCATCCTGCAAAATCCCTATATGCAATGCCCCTTCCCCTTGCTCCTCTGGCTTCCCTTTGAATATCCAGTGCAGTAAGTGGCTGGCCTGAAATCTGTATTTGGGTTGCCTTGGGTTTCTAGTGGGGTGGGGGCTGTCAGGGTAGGAGGGGGAGGAAGGCGGACAAGTGCTCTCCCAGGCCCCGGGGTCCTGGCTATGGTTGAGTGGCGTTGATAAAAGACCTTCCCGGCTCCATCCATCGGGGTAGATAGTTTGGAGACAGCTGGGCCCAAACACAAGGAGCCCTCTGGCCTGCCTGGCCCTTTGACATTTCATTGCACCGGCCTCCTAGGCTCATTGGAAGGGAGACAGACAATGAGGGGAAGTCAGATAGTGAGCGGGGCAGGCAGGGGCCAGGGGAAAGCCACCCATGGAGTTATCACTTAACGGGAATCCCAAACTGGAAGGAAACCTCCACTGATTCCTTATCACTTTACAATGGAGGCTGATGATGAATTGCTTTTTGTCGTCTTGAGGCAGGAGGACAGACAGAGCCTGGCTGGAATGTTGCCTGTCCCTGGGAGCTTTCCTTTGGGGGCAGAGGGAGGTGAGAAGGGCAGAGGTTTCTGGAAAGGTGAAGGGAGCCCTGCAGGGTGTGTCCCATGCACCCCCAGTGCATAGATCACAGTGTGGATGGATTGGGGGTGGGGCCACTTGCCAGCTGGGTGACGCTGGGCAGGTTACTCAACCTCTCTGAGCCTCAGTTTCTGCATCCGTGAAAAGGGTAATTCTTCACCTCCTTATCGCCAGCCCGTCACTGCAGCCTGATTCCACCCACATCTCCCGCCCTCTCCCCACATCCTGGTCTGAGCCGCCATCAGCTCACTCCCGAGCCCCTGACCGCCTCTCAACCGAGCTCTGGTACTAATTCTAGCCCTGCCTATCACAGCCGAGTGACACCCCAAACAAACCGAGTCCTGTCATGCTCAGTTTAAACCACTCCAATGGCTGCCCGTTGGTGTTCGGATAAAAGCTAAAGTCCTTCAAATGGCTCACAAGGGCAGGTTCCTGCCCTCCCCTCACTCCCCGAGGGGGGTGGGCCCATCTTTGTGCCTGACACTCAGTAACACCCTCTTCTCCTATCCAATGACTCAGAGCTAAAATTCTCCCCCGACCCCCCTAGGCTGATACCCCTTATGTTCATAAGCACTTTGTGTATCTTTATGGCATCCGATCGCCATTTCCCCCAATCATGTAATTATGTCACCATAGTGTCTGATCTGCTGGGACGATGAGCTGCATCAGGGCGGGACGGTGGCGGCTCACGCTCATTGAGCACTTACTATGTCAGGTCCTGTCTTGGGTGCTTTATGTGGATGATCTCATTCCATCCCCTAACAAGCCCACAGGGTGGGAACTGTTATTATCCCCATTTTGCAGAAAAGGTAGTTGAGGCTCAGAAAGTCAAAGCATCGTGCCCAGGGCCACACAGCGGGAAAGCATCAGCTATGGCGCTGTTTTGCAATGGACCAGCCACCAACGCCAGCCTCCACCTGAAGTTGACCATGTGTTCACGCGGGGATCCCGCCAAATCCCCCGTGAAAGTCCACGGCTCCCATGATCGAAAGCGGGTCACTGTCCAGGAATGCACTTATAAGGACGCTGCTATAAATACTGGACCGAAAAAAGCGCCTTAATTCTTTTCAACTTCTTCCTCCTCTTCTTTCGTCTGGCCTTAATTTAATAGGCAGAGCTCCTTAATTCAAACCTGCTGAGCTCTTAATCAGCACGCTTGACCCAGTCGCACGAGCAAGTCTGCAGCGGAGGATGCCATTTTGAGGTTGTAGCTGATAAGAGAAGGTAACACTACAGCGCAGTGGTTGGGGCCCAGGCAGAGTCTGCAGACCTGGCGTGGGTTCAAATCCCCCCTTCGAGAACCGCCAGCCTGTGATTTTACCTTTCTGAGCCTCGGTTTCCCCACCTGTAACATTGGTTCATGGAAGCACCCACTTACTAGAGTTGCGGAAAAGTTTGCGGCCTGGAACCTAGGCAGGGCACCCTTAGGTATAACAGGAAATAGGTGTCTGGGCAGGGACCTGCTCCGTGAGACACTCCTCACCCTGCTCGCGCCTGAAGATGCAGACATGTTTGCAGGCATCTGGTCTGCAGCCCATCCGGCAGCGGACCTGCTGGGAGTCGGGCCAGGGGCCTGGTGGGGTGATACTGTTCAGGCCTTTGAGATCCAAGGAGCTTGGATGGGTTTCAGGTGAATCCGGAGCCCTCAGCCTCACCCAGGTCAGCTCCCCAGCCTGGGCTTGGACCAAACACAGCTCTTCCCTCCTTCAAAGTGCAAGATGAGTAAATGTCACATCGCCAGCCCCATCAGTTTCCTCATGTAACCCCGGCTCCAGAGAAAGCCACCAAAGCATTGTTTCCATTGGTTCTAATTCCTGAGTTGTGTGTTTTTTAAAGGGCCAAACACTGGGCACTGGACCTCCAAAGGCCTCGTGCTGGCTGCTGAGGCTAAGGCTAGGGTCTGGGCCTGCCCGAGCGAAACAGTGACTCAACCCTGTGCTATTGAGTCAATCCTGCGCTAACGCCAGCTTAATAGCACCCCATCGTCACACCAAGCCTACGAGACAGGTTCAATCATAAGCCCTTATGGTCAGATCTTTTTTTAAAGGAGGCATAGAGGAGCCCTGGCCAGTTTGGCTCAGTGGTTGGAGCGTCGGCCTGTGGACTGAAGGGTCATGGGTTTGATTCCCAGTTAAGGGCATGTACCTCAGTTGCAGGTTCAAACCCTGGCCCTGGCCCTGGCCCTGGCCCTGGCCCAGGCGGGTGCGGGAGGCAATGAGTCGATGTTTCCCTCTCTCCCCCACCACCTCTCTTTCACTCTCTCTCTCGATATCAATGAGAAAAATATCCTTGGGTGAGGATTAAAAAAAAGAAATAAATGAGGCCTAGAGGAATTAAGTAACTGGCTCCTAATCATGAAAATTTGCACCTGGCAAAGGTAAGATTCCTCCCCCGTTGTCTGATTCTGCAGGCCCCGGGCATAAGCACACGCTAGATGGCCCGTCCCTGCGTCTGTTTTCTCAAGCCTCCGCCTAGGTGAGCAGCCTTCTCTCGTTCCCCCCGGCACACGCTTTCTGGAGGGATACCTGCCACTTACGCGATCACAGCCACCACTTCCTGGTGCTCACAGGGTCAGGTGCTGCAGGAAACAGCGCCATTTACAAAGCAGGAAACTGGGGCACCTGCCTGGGGCCACACAGGAAGCTGGTGGGAGAGGTGAGACTCGAGCCTGCGTTTCCGTGGCCCCATTGCCTGCCCTGTCCTCACCGTCCCGTCTACAGTTCACACCAAGCGATGGTTCCAGTACGCTGAGCTCAACCACACCGCCATGGCACCTGCTTCGGTTCTGGCTCCAAAAAAACAGGCCACCCGAAATTCCCTGCCTTAATCTAGTCCCTTTGGACTCAAATGGCTGAGGAAAAGTCATCCATTTCTTATTTGGCAAAGGAAACTATGATGTCTCAGACGCCAGCCCAGTAGATTGGAAAAAGGGATGCAAAGAGGAAGAAAAAATCAGTTGTGCCTTTCTTTTTCCTTTTGTGCTGATTTTGATCTGGAGAGGAAAGGAGAGCTCAGGATCCCCCTGGGAGAAAGCCTGGCGCATGCACTAACGAGGCACATCCAATTAGGACCATCCCAGCAGCGTGGTGTGTGATGCACCGGGAATGCTGGCAGCAGTCTGCCTGTCCACTCGTGGGAGTGGCCACAGATTCCCAGTTAAGGGCATGTACCTCAGTTGCAGGTTTGAACCCCTGATCTTAAATCACCCTAATCTGAATAGCTTGCTGCTTTGTGCCTTAGAATTTCCTTTTGAGCTGCAGTACTTCCTCCTTCTGAGGCAGTACTTCCTCTTCATCACTTAAAAAAATGAGGCAGCTCCAGCTTCAGACATCCACAACATACTCTGAAGTTTCAAAAAATGCAACTTGCGAAATACAGTTTGATATCAACTGCTAAACGTAAGCACAAAACTGTTTTTAGTTCTGTGTGTGCGTGTCTGTAAATGAGGAAAATAGGTCTGGACCTTTTGAATACGTGTTCCCCGAGGAAGGGGCTAGAATTGGGGGTGGAAATGTTTTGCTGGTATGGTTTTAATTTCTTACAATCTCTATGTATGTTTGTATTGTTTACATTTTCTAAAGAAATAAATGTAGTTGTGTCTACTTTTTTTTCCCAAGGAAAGGAAAGAAGTAGAGAAAGGCACATCGGGCAGGGGATGCCACACTTACCTTTCCTTTTGGTGCAATGGTAAATTTGGCTGTGCTCCTGGGGCAGTGGGTATGGATTAGGTGGGGGCAGAAGGTCCTGGGAGGGTCCTGACACACCATTCTCGCACTGGTACTGGGACCCCAAGTTGGATGAGGTGGAGAGAGCTCGAGGCTCACTGCTGAAAGGGCTGTGGTTGGAGGCCACTTTCTGTCTCACTGTGCTCCTGGGAACCACGGGATATTCTTTACTGAAAGAGAGAAGATGGGAAATAACATCGATCAGTGCTCTGGTACAGATCCCCCCACTGGCTGAACCAGGAGCCATCGAATCCACCAGAAAAATCACAGAATAAGAAACAAAGGGGTCTTTGATGAGCAAAGTGATCCAATTATACTCAAGTACATCATGTGTCTTGAATATACATATTTGGGCACTAACTTTTCATGCCTTATACAGTATGCAAGTAGGTCTATGAATAGTTCTAATGTATACAGACAGGTAAATGGGTCAGGAATGGTGGCTGATCACTAGGATAGTCAGGGATGACCCTAAATTACCCTGATCTGAATAGCTTGCTGCTTTGTGCCTTAGAATTTCCTTTTGAGCTGCAGTACTTATAATCACTGACTTAATATTTCACTTCTCCATGCCTTCATTTTCCAATGTATATAATGCAGATCCCCAGTTCAGAGGGGTGTGGAGAGAAGAAATGACTTAATACAGTGAGAAACTGAATAATAATGGGCACATATGAGTGCTCAACAAATGACAATCATCATTGTTATTGTTATTGTTAATAGAATTGGTTTCCTTGACAATATATGCATTTTATTGTATGCATTTAATCATATTATTCTGAGGAGTAATCCACAGTGGTCACCATGGCAGGGAGGGCCATGGCGCTACACAGGTTCAGAATCCCTTCCCCAGAAGAAATACGCATTAGTAAACCCCAAAGTCGTCGTGCTTTTTATCATGACCCCGAACCAACTCTTCTTTAACAGTGCATTTTTTAAAATTAAGTTGTATCCAAATAAGTTTAGCCTCACTCTGAGCAATATCCATGAAATTATGGGCTTGCAATGCTAATTATGTTTCCTGTAATGCTGTTAAAAGAAATCTTTTCCTATTGAAATCGAAGAGTACAGCTGAAATCATCCCACGGAAGAAAACACCACACCTAACACATTTTTGAAGGATGCTTCATTAACCCATTTTATCCTCTCCATGACCGTAGGAAGTGGGTGCTATTCTTGTCCCCATTTTACAGATTAGGAAACTGAGGCCCGTAGAGAGTAAGCAACTTGCCCATGGTCACAGAGCTATAAAGAGAGCACCCGACACCTAATCCAACAGTCCCCTTAATGATTTCTAGACAATCTCCTAATTACTCCTGTCAATATTTAAAACACAATGTGCTTTTAGGGGGGCAGGGGTGTGGAGTTCACCACTCCCACCCCCAGGGGTGTAACAGCCCCACTCTGGGCCTCTGCCTTTGTTTGTCATGTGAAAGCACGTCAGAGTGGCCAGGCAGGGACATAAAGTGTCTGCCAAGTTTCCATGAGGCTCCAGACACCCTCAGGACACCCAGGGGTCTCCTCGCCCAGTTTTCCCGTGGCATGTGCCATCTCAAAACCAAAGCTGGAGCCATCCTGCACAGCCACACCACTCAGAATCTCTCCCTGGGGCCCACAGGCTGAAAGGAATGAAATTAGCTTTATAGTTCTCGCTTTGCGGCTCCAGCTACGTCATGGAAAATGAAGACGAAGAATTGTAATAATAAAACATAAAAGCTGTCAGATCTTGCTGGCAATTCCGTTTGGGTCTGCTTAGTAGAAGGGCTGGGCTGTCGGAGCTCCCCGAGAGGAGGGGAATCTCTCTTAGTTTTATATTCTTAATGGAGATGGCTTTTTCTTAAAGAAACTAACCCCCAAAAATGTTGGCGGAGGGAGTTTACAAGAGAAGGCATCAATGGGCTCCGAGGAATTCTACATTCTGGCATTGCCAAATTGCAAAATTACTGTCTGGGAAGGGCAAATCCTGCCTTTGATTACTAACATGCACAGAAATGGGAAAGCCATTTCACCCCAATAACCTCTTGTCCCTCACAGATTCCTTCTCGCCAAGGAGCTTGAGACGTCATCCCCACCATCCATCACTCACATCTCTCGGTGCCTGAAATACAAGGGCTGCAAGCCCATCTGACAGGTGTCAAAACAGAGGCACGGCAAGGTGAAGTGACGTCTCCATCGGCTCATGCCAATAGAGGCGAAGGGACGAAATGCTACCACCAACAGCATGCGGGCAATTTCCACTGGGCTCCTCAATGGACCCATCAAAGGAACATGATGAGTACCAACCAGTGAAAATCTCTGAAGTGCTTGTGATGAAGAGAGGAATTACATTCCTCCACAGCTTGAGAGCATCATTAAAGAATCCAGGGCACAGAGGATTAAAGTGAAAGTTGAAAAGCCTGTGTTTCTGGAAAGGAGGGCAGCAACAGAGGGCTCGTGTTTCATCACCATACCATCATCATCACCATCACCGTTATCATCACCATCATCACCATCACATCACCATCACCATCACCATCACATCACCATCACCATCATCATCACCATCATCATCACCATCACATCACCATCACCACTACCACCATCACCATCATCACCACTACCACCATCATCATCATTGTCACCATCCTCCTCCTCATCTTCCTCCTCCTCATCCATGTTGTTCTGTGTCTTCTAATATCCCAGCCACTGTACTGGTTGACTTATATACTTTCTCTCATTTGATCCTGGCAAGAACTCCATTTCATCAGTATGATTAGATTTACTTTAGAGCAAGCATGTCAAACTCATGACCCATGGGCTACATGCGGCCCACAACAAATATTTTTGTGGCCCAACCAATATAACGGTATGTAAGAAACATTTTAATAATTTTGTAACTTAATTTCTACAATATCCTGTTATACATAATTATTAATAACAAACTACAGCATTCACTAAAGACTGATTATATAATCGTGTTGCATTCATTTCCCTTACACGCCTTACGCGCAGGCGCACCATTTCTCTCCACTATTACTAGCAGAGAATATTTTAGCAGCTGATGGCCACGTCATTAGTCTTGGACTGACTTGTTTGGTGTGCACAATAGGAAATATTTCACTTTCGGAGAACAAGAAAAATAGGTTTATCTGCTTTATGCTTATTAATTTGTGCAGTTACTCAATGTCTGGTAAGTTAATGTTCAAGAAAAAATTAATTTTTATCAAAATGTTCTATTTTATGTTAACGATGACTCATTTATTTCAGCCCTTTGTATTCAGCATGTCTCTATCAAAATAAACCTATGTTTCTATGAAAATTGCTTTTGCTTTTTTTGCGGCCCACATCAACTTAAACCTTGTGTATTTTGTCTGTGTTAGCCTTTTGAGTTTGACATGCTTGCTTTAGAGGTAAAGAAATGAAGCTGCAGAGATGTTAAGCCACTTGCCCAGATCACACAGCTAAGAAGAGGTAAAGCTGCGCTCCAGCCCGGGTCAGCTATTCCAAAGATCTTGCCAGCGAACACTTGGTCATAGGATATTGCTGCCTTCACACCGACTGCGTGGGCAACACAGCCGTCCTGTGATAACAGCTTCCTGGTGATAACAGAACAGAGTTGGGTATTGGCTACCCCCGGGCAATACCAAGTTCTGCCGGCCAATCTGCTGATCCTACTGTTTGAGGAACTTAGTTTGCCGTCAAATCCCACCGCTCTCGCTGGATCAACAGCTGTGCCTACATCCTGCCAGCTCGCTCTGCGGAATCTGGGCTCCCAGGACACCCGCCGAGAGTCCTGAGCACCTCGTTTCACTCTGGGTGTCGGAGCCCGCAGACCAGCCTCTCCCGGGCCCTCACATTCTGTTCCACGTGAGTGAGTGCAATGAATGCCGCCATTGTTGCCAGGTCTGGGTTGTAAAACGTTACAAGGGAATATTGAGATCCAGGGCCAAACTGCACCCACAGCGTGCCGCCAGCTAACGAACGTCCCTGAGAACCTTTTTCCACCGCGGCGTCTGAATTGGCCCTTTCACTGGAGCAGGTGGCCGCTGCTGGCGAGCGCGGAGCCGGTGTTGTTGTTGTGCCCTGCGCTGCTTACTCAGTGTCTGGCAGCCTTTCTCAAACAAGCAGGGCAGCGGGCAAGGCCAGGGACTGTGGCATTCCTGTTCTGGGGTGGCGGGGCGGGGGGGCGGACTCCTCTGGCCAGCACTGGGTCTGCGATTAAAACTCACGAAGGGCCCACAAGCCCGCCACAGCTGTTGCGATGATTGACTCTCTACTGTGCTTGGGGAAGTTATTCTGATGTCATGTGTGGACATGCGAGGAATGGGGTGCTTCACCCAGGTGGGACTTTGCTCAGTGCAATAATAATCACGCTCTCCTTCCCATCTACATTTGTTCTATTACTTGGTTCACACCACACTAGGTTTGGGATTCAGTCCCCAGTTGGGGTGCGTACCAGAGGCAATGGATCAATGTTTCTCTCTCATATCAATGTTTCTCTCTCTCTCTCTTTCTCTCTCTCTCTCTCTCTCTCTCTCTCTCTCTCTCTCTCTCTTTTTCTCCCCCCTCTCTCTTTTCCTTCCTCTCTCTAAAATAAAACAAAACAAAACATATCCTTAGCCAAGGAAGAAAAATAAAGAAAAGCTTGGCATACATTTGGGACACACTGCTCAATCACCACCACCTTATAAATCACACGACTGTATTTTGAAGCAGTTCTTATCTTGCAAGGGCTTCGAATGGTCTATGAACAGCCCCCTCCCCCATTTATCAGATATTTAGGGCTTGTCTGTGTTCTAGGGAGTGGCCCATCTTGGCATCAGCCTCTTAGAAGGGGTCTGTAATTCACACAAGAAAAGGTTGTGAGCGACACTACAGGGGTGGCTCTGGAGTCACAGGGCAAGTCCTGAACCAGCTGTGAGGACGAATCATGACATCTCCCTCCGCCTCAGTTTCTCCATTTGCAGATGGGGCAACAAGACCCGTGTCCCATGTCACAGTTACGAGTCCCCGAAGCAAAAGCTGGCTGTGAAGCCACAGATAGGAAAGGTCGGGTCGATGCAGGCTGAATGCGGGGGGCTCGCAGCAACAGCAGCGGAACAGTGTTGCCAGGTCCCTTGGGTTGACCTGAAGAGCCAATATTTGAATTCAGTCTCCTTTTAACGAACTGAAGCATGTCTTTGCTTTAGTGGGTTGGTGGGAAGGTGAAGAGACGTGGTCAAAGGCCAAGCCTTGTCCTTCTGGGAGCCGGGAGGCCGGAGAGGCCAAGTCCAGCTGAGCTCAACCAGACAGCTTCCTGGGCTCAACAGGACTGTGCCGAGGCCTCATTTGCTCTGATGGGAATCACGTGGGGCCCCCTGGTCATGCAGAAGTCAGTCAAGGGCCGCTTGCTGACCTTCAGTGCAAATGGGACCGTTGCAAAATTACCCCAAAGCAACAGCCCTGGGAGGAATGCTAGCTGTTCCGTGTGCTGGTCTAAAAGCCTGCCTGTCCTCGGGGGGTGTGGGGAGAACACCTACAGGGGAATGGTCTCTAAGGAAATCATTTCTAACGAAACATTCATTACTGGGATGGAGTCGCTGAGAAACAGGGCTCAGGGCTTAGAGTGGGGAGGGGCCGAGATGGGGAAATCTCTCCAGGGGAGTGGGCTTCAAACTTGACTGCATACTGTAATCTGGGATTCTTTTTAAAATACCAACTCCTCGGTTTGGCTCAGTGGATAGAGCATCAGCCTGCTGACTCAAGGGTCCCAGGTTTGATTCTGGTCAAGGGCATGAACCTTGATTGCGGGCACATCTATCCCTCTCCCTTCCTCTCCATAAAAAAAAAAAAAAAAAACAATTAAAAAATAAAATACCAACTCCTGAGCCCACCCCCAGAGACTCTGACCTTTGTCCTTCTGCAGTGCAACCTAGACATCAGGAGTGTGTAAAGCTGCCCAGGAGAAAGCAGCCTTAGGCAAGTGACACTGAATCCTACCCCATGAAAGGAAACCAGAGCCCTGGTTGCTTCTGCTGGGAGGGGAAGGCGGGATTCCCTGGGATGGGGCCTGAGGGAAGTTCCGGGGGTGGAGGGGCGTTCTATCTGATGAGGGAGGCTTGGGTTTTACAGGTACAAGTATGTGCACTTGTCGGAACATGAATGGTGCGCGTGAGGTTTGTGCAGTCCACTGTGTGCAAATTTTACCTGAAGTAAAAAATTGTAAACAACAATAGAATCCTCCCTAGTGAGTGAGGTCCACACCGAAGTCTATAGGATGCAATGTACGCAGGTCTGCAACTTGGTTTGAGATGCATCAAAAAATAATAGGATGGTTGAATGGATGGTGGATGAATGATGGATAAATGGATGGACTGATGAATGGATGAGCAGGTATGTTTGGGAAGAGCAGGTGTGTTTGGGCAGGGGGTGGAGGAGCGTGGTAACAGTGTTGCAGATACGTAAATGGGAAAGGAGAGGAGGACTGTTCTGGGCATCCTCAATGGGACAACCATGAGCCAACATGGGACCCTGGGGGCACAGCTACAGCGTTGGGACAGGTTCAAGCCTCGGGCTAATGAGAGGGCACAGTCCTCTCACGGCCACGTGCAAGTCCCAGCTTGGAGGGCAGGGCCCTCCCAGCACAATGATAGCCAACAGCTACGGTTGTAAGCTTGAACCTATGGTCCGAACACGTGGCCCCAGGTGTCTGAGTGATGTGGGCTTGACAGAGTTCAGGTGCATGTAGTTGAGTAGGATTGAAACCCAAGAGAATGCTGTAAACATCTTGATCACACCCTTACTTTGCCTCGTGGCATCTGCTATAAAATAAAGACACGGCTTGTGGGCGCCGGCGCTGTCTCTCCATCTGGGAGCGGCGTCCCACCCAGACCCAGCTTTCATTCTCTTGTCTGTCTTAATCCTTCCTGCCCCCTCTCAGGGTCACTGAACCAGGCTGAGCTGGCGCGGCACCTAAGGCGCCCTGGGGCTGAGCATGCCACGGCCGTGCCGGCTCGCCACAGGACCCCTCGGGACAAACCCCAATTTCACTGCAGAGGCTGGCTCGGCGTCCCAAACACAAGCCCCCTCCAATTTTAGATCAGTCCACACTGCCCTTGGGAACCGTGTGGCTCATCGGAAACGCAGCGAGCAGTGGGAGCAGCGCCTCTCCTGAACCCTGACTTGGAAACCAGGCCTCATTTGGGCGCTGGGATTGCCTTTAACCACAGCATGAGCTACAAGCGCGCCGTCTTCCCTTTGAAAAACCGTCCGAGCTGAGGAGCTGGACATGAACTAAGATCAGGAAGGAAGGGGGGAGGCGGTGGGAAGGCTCCCTCGGAAGGACATCACCTTTTAGGGGTCCCATGATGCCTAGGAAATTGTGAGTGAGTTTTTCAGAGACTCCCTTGCTTTCATTGCATTTTCAAAGGGGGGTTGAGACCCGATTAAGCCCCACCCTAGAGGTAGAAGATGGAGGAGGGCATGAGCACCTCTGAGGCTGGGAGAACGGTCCATTTCCAGTGCAGGTGTGTAGAGATGTCCCTGGACCAGTCTAGCAGGGCCATCGTGGGCTCCAAGCGTTCCTGGCCGCTCTCTGGTTGGGGGGCTCAAACTCCAGCCACAGCGGAGCCTCAGGGTCCCCCCACTCTGTAGGCCGCTTCCCCAGCGCACCAGCTGCCCAGGAAAAGACAGGACGTACAGGCAACCCCAGCCCTTCCATGAGGAGCTCCGAAGACACCACCGCTGCAAGTGTGGCACGGCCGCAATCTGCTAGGCCCCCGAAAATGCTCCACAAACACGGTGTGTGGCAGAAGGGCCAGGCAGACTCAGTGCGAGGCAAAGCGAGGAGCACCTGCGGCTTGTTCCCCTTCTGGGTTTGTTCTGAGCGGACGAGGGGCGGAAGGGGGATCGGCTCCACCTGAGGAAGCCAGGCCTCTGCACTGACCAGCCATGTGACCTGGGCAAGCCAGCCGGCCTCTGGCTCCACAGGACCGCCCTCCCTCACGCCTAACCTTTGTTCCGGGCCTGCCAGGGCCGTGTTACAGCACGTGGGCACTCTGACTCTCCTTCTGTCTAGAGGAGGGATGGCAATCAGAACACGCGCGTTACCGCCTGTCACCCATGCAGCAGCCCTGCGGCGGCTCCATCATTATCCCCGTTTTACAGATGAGGACATAGAGGCCCAGGGGAGTCAGGGAGCCTGGAGCTGCTCCATGTGGTAGTCAGGACCCAACTCCAAAGCCTGCTTCTCCAGCTGTGGACCTGTTCCCCTGCGTGTTGATTCCCCTTTGCAGCCCAGTGCCTGGCATACAGTAGGCACTTAACAATGCATGTTAGCTGAGTAAGAAATCAGCAACTCAGAAACAGAATAAGTGAATGAGTCTCCGGCCTCATTTTCCCCTCCTGCAAGAGGGCTTGGAAGATTGAGAACCACTGGTCTAGAGTGGTTCTAGAATGGTCCGTCTAGAGCAGGGGTGGGCAAACTTTTTGACTCGAGGGCCACAATAGGTTCTTAAACTGGACCGGAGGGCCGGAACAAAAGCATGGATGGAGTGTTTGTGTGAACTAATATAAATTCAAAGTAAACATCATTACATAAAAGGGTACGGTCTTTTTTTTTTTTTAGTTTTATTCATTTCAAACGGGCCGGATCCAGCTCATGGGCCGTAGTTTGCCCATGGCTGGTCTAGAGTCTAGCCATTTCGAAGAGCGGCGAAGCCCCCAACAACTTTCTTATTAGATGAGCGTTTAGGTGCATTTCCCAAATTTCCGCCATTTTCATAGCATCTTGACAACGTTCACCCAATCTTGATACCAGCTCTACTGCTTTTTAGTTAATATTTTTCTTTAAATAATCAACCTTAAATTAATTCCTCTTCTCCTTTCCTTCCTGCCTTCCGCTCATTCTAAGCAATGTCTGTGAGATCAGGCTGATGCTCCTGTCCTCTGGGGACCCTCTCCGATCACCTGCTTTTCCCCAGGGTAGGGGCATTGCAGTTTGGGGAAATACTGGATTTCAGGATTAGATGCTTTTTAAGCCACAGACTAACCTTTCAAAATAACCTTGGCGCATATTTCAGTCCGCCTGCTAGAGACAGCATTTTTAAATGATTTTACTTTCTTCTTTGTGTTCTCCCATTTTTATAAGAAGCAGTTGCTGCTTCTGTAACTAGAAACTATAAATGAATGTTGGACAATCACTAAGGCACCGTCTGCATTTTTCCAAACACGGAGAGTTAGGTGAAGAGAGATAGTGGGGTGAGTGCCCAGACGTAGGCCAAGCTAATCCAAGAGTGACTTCTGCGGGCTGACTTCAAGTTCACGCTCAGCCCTCCTTCCAATTGTTGGGCTTGGAGGAAATTTCGCCCCTCCTGCTTTTCTCCCCAGCAGCTGTCACGGGGTGTGTGTGGAACAGGAAACAGGATTAGAAGATTAGCAGGGAGCCTGCCCGTGCAGCCTGGCTGTTATCGCGGCCGACTCGGGACAGTCACCTTCCTGGGACACTTGTCACTACCTGCGGCCACGGGGGAGTAGGGACCACAGCCCAGAATAAACTCTGAACAAGGGCGAAACTGGGAGCAGTGGGGAGTCTCAGACACATTTTACTGAGCCTGGACTAGGCACCCACCCCCTTTAGGCAGTCTCTCGTATCCCTCCTACAAGAACCCTAGAAAGTGAGCACTACATTCATTTACGCCCTCTTCACAGATGAGGGATCTGAGGCTCTGGGAGCGTCAATCGCTTGCCCACGGTCACATGCAGCGCGAGGATGCACCCAGGTGTGTCTGACTCCAACGCCTTCTATTAGAGCCACTCTGCTTAGTCCCCTGTCCTTCCCACAGGGAAAACTGGGCACATAGCCCTGTGCCCTCCCCACCTGTCACTGCTGCGTCCTCTTGTTCCCAACACAGCTCCTAACACAGCCACAGAGACCCCCGTGGCTCTCGGGCTGAGAGGTTGGACCCTGCCTGTGGATTACTGAGCGCGTCAATTACCAGCCCCGCCTCCTGGCCCCCATCTGCCCTGCCTACCAGGAAAGTCACCTAACCAAACCCTCCCCAATCCACAACAGCCAGGGGCTGGTTAGGACAGCCCATTCAGACCAAATAGAGTCAGCTGCCTAAATATCTAACGGCGTGGCTAGAACTTCAGGGAGAGGCCCCAGGATCACTGACATCTGAGCTCTTAAACTGTACCTCCCACCTGTCTCTCCCTCCACGGCTGCCACCTGTCCAATCAGCTCCCCACGCGCAGGGGCCTGGCCTGACCGGGAAAGCAGTGAGGGGTCCTGGGGGCAGATGGGAGTACACAGTCTGCGGCCCGGGGAAGCTTCTTGGAGGAAGGGACAGCTACAAGGTGACACTAGTGACAGGCAGGGAACGGCCACGTGCAGGAGGAGGGGGCAAGTCTGAGGCAGACCGGATGTGTTGTTCGGAGGGACGACCGTCACCAAAAGAAGTGGGTTTGGAACTAGGTTGAAGCAGAGAGGAGGCACCTGTGAGGGACAAAGCAAGGGGCGTGGCCAGGCCGGAGGGGCGTGGTCATCACGTAGGGCTTGGGTAATCAATGAGGAAGTCTGGGCCTCCTACTGAAAACAATAGGAGGCCTAGATGTGCTCGGTGTGGAGTAACCTAGTCTGACTTGTGCTTTACAAAGATGTCTTCAGGGCTACCCAGAGAATGTCCGGGAGGCGAACAGGACCGAAGTCGGGTCTAAATAAGTTAGGAGGCTTGCGCAGGCAGGAGCAGTGGTGGTTAGAATAGACGGGCTGGAGGGGGAAAGGGAGGTGAATCCTGAGATATGTTAAGAAGGTAGAATCAAAACGACCTGGGAACTGGTGAAATTTGAGGGGTTGATTCAAAACATCGTAAATCCATTACCCCATGTGCTCTTGACTTAGTGGGGAGGAGGAAGGGAGGAGGGAGGGACTGGAAAAAACCCTCAGATCTCAGCTGGAACTGGGTGCCCTCCACCTGGTCCCCACGGCACAACCCGGACCCTTACCTGCTGGAGACAAGCCTTTGTCGATGGCTAGTCGGCCTGAAGGACTGGGCTCGGAGTGTGAACGTGGCAGGAATAAAAACTACCTCCGAGCCTAGGGCCACAGAGTCTGCCCCCTCTCAGCCTTATGTGATATTTGTTGTCAGCTTTTTTTCTGACCAGAGACTAAATCCAACTCCAGTTTCAAAATGTAGATGGGCTTAACGCCAAATGTTTAGCTACAAAAGTAGTGTACACGTGTACACGTGAAGATAATGACATTTTTATGTTTACTGCATACAGTTAATATACAATATCATATTAGTGTCAGGTACACAGAAAGTCAACACTAATACACCTAACGAAGTGATCACCACACTAAGTCTAATAACCATCATTGAAGGTTATCGCAATGTTATTGACAATATTCCCTGTTGTACATTACATCCCCGTGACTTCTTTCTTTTATAACTGGAAATCTGCACCTGGCATTCCCCTTCACCCTTCTGCCCTTTATTTTTTAAAGTATGCAAATTAGATCTGGGAAGCCTGCTATCTGAGAACAGTTTCCACGGCATGTATTTCTAAACCCAACGTTAAAACCACGACATAGCTACGCCTTTCTCTCAGGTCTCTGTCTCCCTGTGAGTGAGCATGTCTGTCCGTCTGCCCGACTCCCCCTTTCTGTGTCTCCCAGAAAAGGATAAGGAAAAGCTTCCTACGTGACCTCATTTTATTTTGAAACATGAAACCCACCACCAGGGGAAGGAAAAAAACACACTTTCTTGGTCACAGGGATCAAGATGTATTTCTAATTCTCTTGCCATATGGTAACTTATTTTGGAAACATATCAAGAGGCAGAGAGAGTGTTTGACGAAATTGGCAATCCCTTCAAATCAGACCAAATTCCCACTATATACATTTGTACAGCCTCATCTATTCATCATATCAGCGACTGCGACCACAGGATATGTAAAAGTATGGAGTGATTTTTATCACCATCTCCCAATCCCCCGGTGCCCTGGACACCACGTGGTGTCGAGTTTGTCTGTATTTCAGCCCCAGGAAATCAAGTCGTTAACTTCCCTTTCATTGACCAAGAGCTGTTGCCAGAAAGAAAATCATTCATCAGCCGTGACTTATGGGGAAAAGAGAGAGAGGACTTCACTAGGAGGAGAGACGGCAAGGGAAGAGGAGCGAATGGTAGCTTTAGCCCCCTGGGCAGATGAAGGATGCCAAGACCTCGGTACATTCCACCCCCATGCTTCCAGGATACACTCTCCAGGTCGCCTGACAGAGGAAACCACATGTGAGGCCCATCAGCAAGTGGGACTCCAGGAGGCTCCTTTGCCTTCTGCTTGCTGGCTATCAGGGCTCCATGTCTCCTTCCTGGGGGGCTGCTGGAGGGAGGCGCCTTGTGGCTGATGGCTCACGGGGGCTGTTGGGGGGGCGGGGGTATGTGGAGAGGAGGGAGCCCAGGAACTCACGTTCTTACCTTTGCATTCTGGACATTCTGTGCAGTTCCATATCGTCGCTGCCCCGGAAGCCTTTGGCGAAGGGATTGTTCTCGATCTTTAACTGGGTGATCTGAAGAGAGGAGAGAGCGTGATTGCTATGAGACAACCTCGGGACATGAGCTAAGATGGTGCTGCATAAATGCAGCCTCTGGCAACCAAATATTCAGGCGGAAGCTTTGAGAAAATATCCTAGATCAGACTGCTTTTAAACAGAGAAAAGAACCGGGATTTGGTTTGCCCATTAACTCAAGTCATACTCAGCATCATTCTGGCCAGTCTGTTGCTGTTGTTGATTTTACTCTTAGCATTTTGTGTTCCAAATACCAGCTAGGCCTCCCCGGCATCCACCTCCGCTTTGGAAAGGTGTGCGTGTTGGACCGTGTCACACATCCTGCAGCTGGCAGGCTCCCCTCGGGCGGGCTTGCTTCCTGCTTTCCAAGTCCTGCAATGCCTCGGGTCCTGTTCATTTCTGTTTCACGGGTAGACTCTGCTAGCGCAGGTGGAAAACGCTGTCTAATTAAATAAGCACCAGCGGATAGAATTATAGCATACAGAACGGCTATCGAGCAGCTGCCAGACCTCTCTCATTTTTGAGGTAAGGCAGAAAGAGCCCTCTTCTTGGATACTTTTGTTGCGATGTACGAAGTTTAGTCTTAGAACAGGGCCTTTGGGTCAAGGCCCAGAACTTCCATGTCAACCGTCACACACATTCTATGAGGATGAGTGAACAGTAGCAGGTCCGGATGCGAGGGCGCCTCTACCTGGCATTTGCCGGAAGTATTTCCTGACAGCTGGGTGTGAATTGATTTATATGTATCAAGTCACTCTGTGGACATCGAGGTTCAATCTTGACCTTCACGGTCACTGTCATCTAAATCACACCTGCACACTGGTCCGTTTAATATTTTCACTTAAAGCTCATCAGTCTTTACTTCAACTTATTTGGCACAAAATATTATATCACTTCTGTGTCCAACCAGAATCACTTGCTATTCCACAGAAAGAAAGCAATGCTTTCAGTTCTCTCTACTGGTACCCACAGAAAGCTCTAAAGCAGTGGTTCTCCACCTTCCTAAGGCCGAGACCCCTTTAATACAGTTCCTCATGGTGTGGTGACCCCCAACCATAAAATTATTTTCGTTGCTACTTCCTGACTGTAATGTTGCTACTGTTATGAATCGTCATGTAAATATCTGATATGCAGGATGTATTTTCATTGTTACAAATTGGACATAATTAAAGCATAGTGATGAATCACAAAAACAATATGTAATTATAGATGTGTTTTCCGATGGTCTTAGGCGACCCCTGTGAAAGGGTCGTTCGACCCCCAAAGGGGTCGCGGCCCACAGGTTGAGAACCGCTGCTCTAAACGGAAGGCGGGCTTTCTCTTCGTTACAAGGGAAGATTAGACACCTTTCAATCACAAAAGAGTCCCAACTAAACTAAGACTGTCTTCCTGATGGTTGAATAAAGATAATCGAAAGAGAACAACTTCCTGTGACTCCATCATATTCATGTAACCCCCAAATCACCTCAATCTACCTCCACAGTATAGTTACAGATGCTCAGAATCTCCGTGTGGGGTGATAGATGAAGGCACCCTCTAATAGTGCATCTGGGGGCAGACAGTCTGGTATGTCCTGTTTTCTACAAGAGATAGCTTAGTAAGGTCTTCTAACTCCAACGCTTTATAATGAGCATAAACTTACTATGTATGTATACGCACGTGTTCATGATAAAAACATATGTAAATTGAATATTTAAAAACATGCTATATGATTCCAGTCATATGACATTTGGAAAAGACATAACTATGGAAACAGTAAAAAGATGTGTGGCTGCCAGTATTAGAGGGGAGGGAGGGATGAGTAGGCAGAGCACAGGATGTTTAGGGCAGGGGAACTCTTCTGTATGATATTGTGATGCTGGGCAGTGTCATTAAACGCTTGTCCAAACCCACAGAATGGACAGCACCAAGAGTGAACCCTCAGGTGAACTGGACTTCGGGTGATGATGTGTCAGTGTCAGTTCACTGACTGTAACAAATGTCCCCTCTGGGGATGTTGATAGTGAGCAAGCTGTACGTGTTGGGGGGTGGAGGGGAGCAGGAGGAATGCAGCAAACCTGTGTACCTTCACTCAACTTTCCTGAGAACCTAAAACTGCTCTAAAAAAATCTATTACAAAAGTTTTAATATGTATGTATGCTTATTTATGTGTATACACATCACCTCCTCCCTCATCTTTTAAAAAATTATACCTATTCCTGCAGCTTTCTGATTTTGGCTTGACTCTTCAGAGTCTACAAAATCCCTTTTAAAAAAATGGTCTTTAAGCCCGGCCAGTGTGGCTCAGTGGCTGAGCGTCGACCTATGAACCAGGAGGTCACGGTTCTATTCCCAGTCAAGGGCACATGCCGGGGTTGGGAGCTCGATCCCCAGTAGTGGGTGTATAGGAGGCAGCCAATCAATGATTCTCATCATTGATGTTTCCCTCTCTCCCTTCCTCTCTGAAATCAATAAAAACATATTTTTTAAAAACCCAAACAAACAAAAAAATGGTCTTTAAAATGTGCACTCCTGAATCCAGTTCTGTTTCGAGTCTAAAAGCCTAATGGGGCTTTCTTTCCCACTCAGGTTTTGTCACAATAAAATCCAACCCACTTGACCATAAATTCCTTTTTTAAAGAGGGGGTGGGGAGATTCTCAAAAAGTCAAGTAAAAATCCCATCACTGACGATCTACTTAGAAAATGAGATCTTGCCCCACGCCCTGCGCCCCTCCCCTGCAGTCCCTGAAGCCAGTCCCTGAGCGGACAGAAGACACATGGGCTGAGGCCTCAGGTCTGAACGAATGCCCAGTCCCTGATGTCACTTCTCTACTGGGAGCTCGGGACAAAACTATCTCCTGAGAGAAGAAGAAAGGGGTGGATTTGGATATTTTATCAGGCAAAGTATTTTGCTCAAACCCATTTCTTGCCCCTCAAACAGTTTACTTCTACCTAATTCTTGCGCTTATCACCACAGCTTCCAAAAATGTGGCTGCATAGGGTAAGCACGATGTGTTCACAGACACTACGGTGTGTTGATCTTGTGTACATCTTGCTTTGGAGACTGAATACAGGTCCTATAGCACATAAGAACTACCCCTGAGGAATGTGAGCATCCAGGCTTAGCTCAGGTGAGAATTCCGTCTTATTTCCCATATGTCCACCTTATTTCCTAAGAACAATGTCTTCTTTATGTCATCCATACAATAACCTGTCCTTGAATTTGCCTTCGAATGTGCTACCTGTCAGCTAGCTCACTCGCGGGCGCACAAACACACGGACAGATGCACCGTGATGTCCCAGTTCTACCCAAAGGCTCCCCTGCAACTGACTCCATGCTCCCTCCGCTTGAGCATAAACCGGATATCCGGGGGCGGGCTGGGGGGCGGGGGGAAATACAAATATAAATGCCAGCTCCAACCAGTGGGACAGAGGTTGTAAAAATTAATGAGAATAATTGTTGGGAATTCTTGCTTTTGAAAAAAAAAAGAAAAAACCCTCACGAGGGCCAAAAATCTTAATTATGTCTCTCTATTAGGGGTTCATTTCCTGGTCCCAACCAGAAAGCTCATACCTCATAAATACAGGCTCCTTGCACAATGATTTAAGCAGGAGGAAAATGCCTTTTAATGGCAAAGTAAGTTAATATCGGGGGACAGACGTGCTCGCATACATAGCCATTGTTGCAACAGCAGGGAAATGAAATGCCCACGTGACCTTTTTTTAACACCTAAATATTTCTAGGGATTGCTCCGGGAGCTGCTGACAACTCCAGCAAAAACCTTACAAAAACGTGTTTCACGGAGCGAACGTCGCTGGGGAAGATTCGAGTTTTTTAAATATCTTTTTCAAGCTGTCAACCATCTGGGGAAATAACTCCCAAATCCAGCTCGGATCGCAGCTGGGCTGAGGAAATACGTCGTGTCATTAGCAGCCCGTGGGCACCCGGGGCGTGACTGCCGCCTGAGAAATGAGTCCTGTCACATACCTGCCTCCACCTGGTACCTGGGCCCACGCAGACACCCTTGAGCCCTTTTGGCCAAAAATAAATAAATAAATAAGCAATCGGAGGCAACCACCCGATTGCTTTTCTCTCCCTGCTCATTTACCCAAAGCATCATGCTGGGCAGATAGTCCTGGAATTGATGACATGATCGGTGAACGAACGAAGCCCCAAAAACTAACCTTTTGTGGTTTTGCAACCACAGTAATAAGAACTCAGTGAAAATCTCAGTCGTTCAGATTCTAAGAAAGTCGGAGTACGAAAGAGTTTTCCAGAGCCGGCCTTTTGGATGGAGCGAGCTGCCCTCTGAATAAATCCATCAGCGACGGAGCCAGTCAATGGGATTGTCACTAACACTCCTGTGCCAGCGTCTGCGCCACACCCTTCCCTGGATTCTCATGGAATCCTCACGAGAACAACCAGTAAACCTTCTCCTGTCCCCATTCTACAGGCGGGGAGAGCTGAGTTCAGCAACGTGCTCGGTTAAATGACTCTGAACCCAGGCCGTCTGCCCCCCAGAGTCCCACCTGAACCCGAAGCAGCGGTGAAGCTCAGGCGGCTTCTACCCATGAAGTCAGGGCCTCCACGCAAGGCCCAGGTGGCACAATAAAGCCACAGACAGAGTCCGCAGATCACCCTCAGCCTGGCCCGCCGACGGAAATCACACGTCACCCATCCATGCGGGCACGTCTGCAGCGGCCCTGGACTTGAACTGGAAAACTGAACTGCTTTGCACTTCCTCCCGACAAAGAACATAGGGGCTTGCGTGCCCCCGACTGAAGTGGGGGAGACCTCACCGCGGGGAGCGTGACAGAAAGCTGTCTCCCACGAAATCCCTCTGCCAGGCTGGCTGAAAAGACCTAAATAAATGTCCAGCTCATCGGGGTTCCCTGGACCAACCAATAAAGAAAACAGGCGGTTCCTGAGTGTGGTCACCAATTCCGAAATACCCACATGCGTATCTGGGGATGCACGTGTGTAGATCCGTGAGCATTTACACACACCGTCTCCTAGACGCGGCTCGAAACTCACACGCACACCCCCACGGGACAAGCTCCTTCATGCAGGCAGATCAATAAATACATTCTTTGGAGAAGACTTTTTTTTTTTTTAAGTAGAAATACTACAGGGCACACAGATACCAAATTATAGCGTCATACATCTGAAATTTATATGTTAGTAACCAATGTTACCCCAATTTAATTTTCAAAGATGAGGAAAAAATAGAAAATGGGGGTGGGGGGTGGGTATAGTCACAAGTGGTTATGGCGCTAGTTTCCTGGGTATATGCATGTGTCAAACTAATCAAATGTGTACTTGCAATATTCCAGTTTATTGTGTGACCATCATGCCTCAGTAAAACTGCAAACAGAACTTTCCCCTGGATGCACCTTTGTGGTGGTGACTGCACACAGCTGAGGCGTCTCCCCCACCGGGTCTGGCCATCCCCGTGTCTCTAGCAGGCCACTGTCCTGGTCCACCACTTCCTTCCTTTCTGTGTGAAGCTGGGCTTTCTTGGGGGCGGGGGGATATTCGATATAGTTTTGGACCCTTTGGCGGCCCAGCAGCCTTTGAGAATATATATATGTGGCAGGGAGCACCCTGGCTGCTGCTGTTTCCACGCTTCTCCCTGTGCCTGTCACCACCAGCTAAAGGGGTTTGCAGCAGCGACCGGGAGACAGGTTCCCAGCGGCCAGACTCCAATTCGCCCGAAATGGTTGTGCAGCTTTCAGGGTTTTTAGTCTTAACGTGCTGGCTCTTGTCAGTTCAACCGATGGGAGAACTCAGCCAAATCCTCTTTCCCTTGAAAAAGTCATTGCATTTTGAGGGCGAGCGAGGTTTCTTCGGGAGGGAAGCTCTCTCCAGGCCTGGGTTCCCAGACAGGCCTTGTGGCCTGGAGGGGCTCATCCATCACAGCCGGCCTGTCGCGGACACTCTGAATGTGGAGCTGACCCACAGCATTCTCTAACTACCCGGCTTCCGGGGCTCCCCTGACACCCAGTACAGCAATGACCTCCACGGGGTGCCTGGGAGCTGCAGGGTGCTCTCGCCCTGCTGGCCTCCCTCGCCTGGCCCCACAGCCCCTGTAACTTCCTTACCTCATAGATGGGGCTAGGACCTGTGGAGTGGGCGGGGCGTCCCATTCCCAGGTCCATCTCCTTAAGTTGTCCCCATGCCCCACCCTCCCTGATCCCATATGGAAACTTTTACTTTCCCCACAGCAGCCCTCTAACCCCAAATCACTGCTTAATACTCTTAACAGTCCACACCGCACAGCGGCTGAGGCCCCTCCCAGCACCCACATCTTGCCTTGTCAGGTTCCAGATCTTTCCATAACAAGCCTTAGGAATCATTCAATCCCCCCCAACACAATGAATCGCCCCCTTGAGTTTCTAAAGAACAGACATGAACCATGACAAGTCAAGACAGCCCTGACTCCTGGGCAAGAAGAGATGATGCTCCCCCGACCTGTGGTTATGAGGCGCCCTGTTCCAAGGTCACTGCCAAGCTTTGAAATGCCCACATCAGACGCTGGATTTCGAACAGCACAGCCTGGGGTCTGGCACCATCCCACCTCTGCCCCAAGCTACAGCCACCTTCTCCCAAACAACGCACTGACCATTGCCCAGGAGCCCAGAGCCCAGCGTGACCGCCTCACCAAGCTGTGGTTTTGCAGGATCCTAGCTAAGTCCTGGGAGTGTGGTCCAGGCTGCTGGTGGCCGAGCTTGCTCAGTTTGTGTTTTTGTTTTTGTAACAATGCAAACCTTGCTTTAGCATGTGGGGTGGAGGGGAGGGGGGGAAGGGGGAGATCAGAAATCGCTGAAACCAATTAGAGAAGCATCTGGAAAATCCAAGCCCAAGGTTTCCGGCAACCTTGCCACCTGCCCGGATTGGAGTTGAAATGCATCCAAAAGGCAGAGGGAGGGAGGGGAGCAGGAGTCTGGTCTCCACAGAAACGTGGCCCCAGGAAGGGCGGCCCGGCCCGGCCCCACCCAAGAGCATCGGCCATGGGTGAAGTGGCCTCTCTTCTCACTGAGAATGTCTGGGGCGTAGTGGGTGCCTCCTCGTTGTAGCTGAGTGCGATACATTTGTTTCTAACTGGGGTGTGTGTGTGTGTGTGTGTGTGTGTGAGAGAGAGAGAGAGAGAGAGAGAGAGAGAGAGAGAGAGAGAGAGAGAGAGAGAGGAGTCTGCCAAACCCATGGATATAGTACAAAAAAGCTACAATCCTCAGGCCATGGCTCTGCCCCAGGCCCAACCCCTGGAGTAGACGCTGGTGCCTGCCGTGCTGAGCCGCCCAGAGCCTGCAGCTCCAGCCGGAGACCCCTGCAGAGTCAGGGACCAGCCAGCAGCCCCCCGCCCCCAAGGGTTCCCGGGCCCTGGACTTACCTTGTGATTCTGGTAGGAAGTCACCGCGATAAACGCAGTCTCAGGAAAGACGTGGGTGCAGAAAGCAGTATTTTTTGAGCCAAATCCATTATTTTCGTCGGCTTTCACGATGTGTAATCTGGGCTGGTATTTGTGCATGGAATTTAGAATAATCTAAAAATAATAAAGAAAATGAGACCGTAAGAAAAATGAAAACCCCTTTGTTTCCAGATAAAACCCCGCACTCTACCCCCAAAATGAGCCTCCTCATATAGGCGCTCGAAAAATAGTCCGATTTTTCCCCTCCTGTTTTGAAAAGCGTCCAGTGATTTCATTAAAAAGAAACATTTCAAAAATGACAATTTCCAACCGAAAAAGCCAGGGTAATATTCCAGGAATCTACCCAAAGCACACAGGGCAGTAAATCAGAATTCTTAATAAAGTTTGCTTAATAAATTAACTCCCTACTTAGGGCACTTTCGCCCCAACGGGAGCGAAGCAAGTCGGGAGCAAGAACTGCGCCCCCCCCCCCCAAAGCCTGGTGACAACTTTTGGAATTAAAGAGGAGAAGAAACAATCAAACATACAAATAACTCTGACCCCCCCCCCCCCCCCCGAAAAACACACACAAACACAACTCTAAGAGACGCAGAAGAGAGACAAGAAGCGTTTGCAGAACCGGGATGAGAATCATGGACTTGGCTCTTTGGAGAACGGACAACGTGTGAGTCAATGAAAAAAGAAGAGGATGGGGTGGGGGACCCTAAGGACGGCGAGATAGGGGAGCCCCTCCCCCTGCACCATCAAACAAGGCCGCCCCGTGGTTCTCCTTCTCCAGCTTTATCAGCATTTCAGTATCCACAGCCAGAACCACCTCCAGACCTGGCCCAGACGGAGCTGCGGCCTCGGCTTCCTCGGCCTATTCTGTCTCCGTCCTTTCTGCTCCGCGTTTGGGGTGCTCCCGGGACGAGCGGGGTCTGCGGATGTGGCTGCGCTGCTATTCCCACCGCTGGGAGGGGGCAGCCGGCACGACCACTCACCGGGAGGCGCCGCCTTCCTAAGGCACCGGTTTGCGGGCTCCCAGAGGCCGTGAACGCTGATGCTTTTGAAAAGCGTTCTCACCTGCACCCACCGGGAGGCCGCGCGCCGCGGGCGGAGAATCCTGCCTGCAGGCCGGAGCGGCGCGGGTGTCTGCGGGTCTGAGTATTTGCACTGATGGCCCTGGGGCAGGGCTCTGGGGCCATCGCTAGAGACCGGCCTGGAGGCGGCGGAGGGCCCCTGCGGCTCCCGGCTCCCGGCCGCGCGGCTCTAATCTGGGGCCTCCGCAGCCCGGCCGCCGGCCTGGCCGATAGCGACGCCGGCCCGGGCGGCCTGGCGACAGAGAGACGCAGCGGGGCCTCGCGCGGCCCCGGCGGCGCGGCCATCGGCCCGGCTTAGCCAAATTGCTTTGACGGCCGGGGACGGCGGAGACATCAGCGCGCGGGCGATCTGATGGCCCCTAATTTCATCAGGGCGCTCGGCTCCAGCCGGAGTTCGCGGTGGGAGTGCGCGGCAGCGCGGAGTCCGGGGCAGCGCGGAGCGCGCTCTCCCTTACCCCGCTCCTAGGGCCCTAAGACTCCCACGATGCCCCGGAGCTGGGGGGAGGGGCCGGAGCCTTCCCCAGGGGTCCCCCACCCCCACCCCAGCGCGACCCCGAAGGCGCGTCAGAGCCGCAGAGGGAAGGCTAGGAGCCCAACTGGGGCCGCAGGACAGTCCCGCTTCCTGCCACCAGGATCCCACGCAGGTCCCCACACTAGGGCCCCAGCTCCAAAGGGACGCAAGGTGCGTGCGGGACCTTCACAAAATAGCCCGCCTCTGCCCAGCGCTGCCCCGCAATGAATGGCTCAGTACCCGCAGGTACGCCGCCCACCAAGCTCCAGATCGGCCCTGCTCTCCCGGGCAGCAGCGGGCACGCCAGAGGCTAGAGACAAAGCCCCTCTGCACCCTTCCGAGCGCTCCCGACCACGCGGAGAGGGCCCGGCCTCCCTGGTCCCTGCCCCAGTGGCCGGCAGTTCAAGCTGCCACCAGCCACGCAGAGCGGCTCTGAGCGCGTCCATGAAGGGCCTGCTGTCCCCTTCCCACCTGCGCCCACGGGAGAGGTCTCATTTGTACCTTCACCAGCTGCCCTCCCTCCCGCTCAAATCCGTTCCCACCCAGTCCCCTCACGTCCCCAAATCGGGGACCACGTTTCTGGCCGCTGTGTCTAAAGAAACCTAGCAGGACAGGGAGCCCTTTGGGGACTGGAGACCCAGCCTCACATCCTGTCCCCAAATCCCAGCTGGAGGACCTTGGCAAGTCCCCTCCCCTCCCTGGACTCCCAGACACAGAGGCTGGGTGGACTTCTGTCCTCAGCCCATCCCTAGGCTGCTATGAGGATTAAATGCCCCAAGACCAAGGAGCCCACATGTATGGCGGCATCACCAATCTGAGGGTTGCAAACACTGAATTCACAGGCCGTTTTCTGTCCTGGTGATGAATTCTTTCCAACAACGCGTTTTAGGGGCGTTTTTCTAAAAATCAGTGTTTTGCTCTCCATTTGTTTTTCTTTGGGGAAGACAGGGCGGTGCCCTCTGGGGCATTTGCTCAAACTGCACATCTCCTGGAGGGTGGGGTCTGCACGCTCAGTATCCCGTATGCAATGCCAGGGGCTGGCCAGTCCCCTCTCTCTCAGGGCCCATGGGACTCCAGGTTTAGGACAGGCCCAGGTTTGCCCGCTGTGGGCATTGTGGGGAGGAGGAAAGCTGGAAGTTGGGGAAAAACAGGTCTGCCAGAAAGCATCGCCCTAACAGGAGCAGGGGCGGCAGCATCTGCCGGACTGGGTCGGTCTGCCCGCTGTGAGAGAGGGGGCAGGTGGTCCGGCACCCTCTGGGCTGGAACACCCCAACACTAAGGCAGGGTTTGGGAGGGGGTGGGGGAGGAGTGTGGCTCTCACCGCGGTCTGGCCTCTGAGCTGGGTGCCCACTGGGCGAGTGTGACCATGGTTTGTTTTTTCCTGTGGGACTGAAACCCCCACCCCCCTAGTCACAGATGGGACTGGGCACAGGCCCGGTTCCCAGCCCCGGGTGTCCAGGCCTCCAGGCCGGGAATGTGCAGCTTCAGTCACAGCAAGATCCCCGCTCCTCAGCAAAGGCCGGGGCTGGTGGCAGGGACGCCGTGTGAGCCCGGGCCAGGAGAACCAGGCCCCACCTCCATCCACCCGGGAAAAACGGACCAAAGCATGGGATGGAGGACCACAGGGAGGTCTGCAGAGGGCAAACCGTGGGCGGGGTGGGGGGAGAGGGCGGGGGGGGGAAACGCGGAGAGGGGCTTGAGAACTAGAAGGCAAGAGAAACGAGAGACAGGAAGAAGAGAAAGGAAGATCAGATCCAGAAAGGGGGGAGGGGGGCAGAGACCAAGGGGTGAAGCCCGGAAAGGAGATGGGTGGGTTCTAGAAGCCAAGGAAAGGGGGGGACGAGAGAGATGGACCTGAATGTGCTGGGCTGGGCTGCACCGGTACTTACATGCCCAAACGGGTCCAGGTGGTTGTTGGTGAGCTTGAGCTTCTGGAAGGAGACGAGCTGCCGCATCCAGTGCGCCCCGGTGGCCGGCGAGTCCGGGTGCACGTACAGGCGGCCCGGCATGGCGGGCTCCGCTTTGCCAGTCACCGACCTAAACCAAGGAACCAGCTTCAGCGCACGTGGTGCAGGCGGTTCACGCCAGGCGCGGGCTGCTGAGCGTGACAGTGGCCTGACCCGCAGGTCTCCCTGGCCCTGCGCTGCCCGCCAGGCAAGCTGCCTTCCCTGGCTCTTCCTCCACCGAATCCTGCCGCCCCCAGCACCGGGGTGCGCGGGCCTAGCAGCCGCAGCCTCTCGCTGCCCACCAACCATCAAGGGTTCTGGGAGCCCGGGCGGGCGAAAAAGTCTTGGAAAACTCCTGAGGGCTTTCAAAGGGGGCTTCCTCTTCAGGCCTCTGCACTCTTGGCAGCTGCGGAGAGATCTACCCACGGAATGGGCCTCGCTCTCCGCTCTTGCCTGTTTTACTCAAATACCATGGGCCGATTTTGCAATTTCATAAAAAGGCATGTTCAAAGCGGGTAACTCATAAAAACTAACTGTAAATGGTTTTATGCCCCCAAATACCTCCCGCGCTTGGTAACAATACCCTTTTGAAAAATCGACAACCCGCGGGTGCAGCGGTGCACACAGGCCCGGTACCTCCTCTGAGCCTCAGGTTTCTCATCTCTGAAATGGGGGCTAATCGCTGCTCTTCGGCCCTTGGGGATGAGGTCAAGGAAATGCAATGGGAAGGCAGCAAAAGCCTCTGTGCAAGGTAGGACCTCAGACAAGGCGGCTGGGTCCGTGGGGGGGAGCGCCCTCCCCACCTGCCACTCTGGTGCCTACCATTTATTATCTGCAAACTTGTATCTGTGGTCGTCAGCGGGGACGATGTCCATGAGGAGAATGTACTTCGTTTTGGGATTAAGGCCAGTCACCTTCACTTTGTAACTGGGAAACATCCGCCTGGAGGGGAAGGAGGAAGAATCCCGGAAGAGAGTGAGGGAGGAGAGAGGAGGGGGGGAGGGAGAGAGAATGCATATGAATTAAAGCTAATAAGAAGAGTGTGTCCACAAATTTCGATGGACGACCCCTTTAGAAACGGGAAAGACAAAAGTGGCCCCGGCTCCTCTCTGGAGATCCACCCCGGGTTTCCCTTGCAGTTACGGGGAGGAGAGAGGCTCAGAAAGCCGCTGGCTGGCCACTAGGTCCAGGCAGAAAATAGAAAGCAGGAGGCAGGGCTCCTGGAGAGCGGGGTTTGAAGGCGGCCTGCGTGGGACCCCCATTTCCACGCCTGCTTCAGGCTCTTTCCAGAGCCACACACCTATTTTTTAAATTGGGGGCAGGAGAAGGCTTCTTAGGTAAAAAGCTGGCCTCCCCCTCCACCCAGCCAGGTGCTTTGGCCCATCCGGGCAGCGCCCCATGTCACGCGGGCACCCTGGTGCGTGTGCCCTAGGGACTAAGCACAGGTGGGTGCCCACACAGGCCCTGTCCCGGCTTCAGTCCTCTGCCCCCAGAGAGTAGCTCGGGTGGGGACCTCTAACAAGCCTCGCAGGAACGCATTCCTAAACGCCCCACAACCCCTCCCGGGCACTCTTCCTTGGAGAGTCTAAACTCCTGGGCCCTCGGCAAAGAAATTAAAAATCCACCCAGATTTGGTTTCAGAAAGAGGATCGGGTGGTTGTGTCCCAGAACGGCGGGCGCTGCGCCCTCTCCCCAATTCCCGGCCGCCTCGGGGAGAGTGCGCCCTGAAAAGGAAGCATTTTAAAGGCTCTGGGGTGAGGGCTCAGTCGCCAGATCCCAGGCCGCTCAGGGCTGGCGGGAAGGGGAGCCTTGGAGGGGAAGCCTGGGTGTTTATCTGGCCGAGTGAGTGCGCTCAGAGGCGGAGGGCGCGAGGCCCGCAGGCCTTTTATAGAGAAATCCTCCGGGCTCCGGCCGTGGCTCTCCTGCCCGGGCGGAATGGGAAGAAAACCTTAGTTCTTTGGTATAAACAGAACGCGCCTCCTCGTTCACCCAGGCCGAGCGGGGGAGCAGACATTGTTTAATTTCAAATAATAATAAATGTCACTGTTGTCAGTTTATTGCGGGAGGCTTCGGGCTGCAGAGCCGGGGGCGTCTGGCGGGGCGGCTCCACCCTCCCCCTTCACACACTGGGCGGCTCGGGCCTACCGGCCTCCCCGGCTTCACACGCCGCCGGTTCTGGGGCAGCGCGGGCCTTTCTGCCCTTGGGGACCCGGAGGGCCAGTCCGGGACGGGGAGCGATGCGGCCAAGCCGTCCCCAGGCCTGGGCACCCTCGCAGCGCTCTCACGCACGGAGATGAGACCCTGCACGACTCTCCCACCCCCTCCCCCGGGGGCTAGCATTCCCAGCTAACCCTCCGCGAGCTTTAAAAGGGAACTGCAGGCCGAGTCTCGGGCGGGCGGGCGAAACTGCCATGTTTATCGGTGTCTGTATATAGAGCCCGGCCGAGCCCCGGTTCAGTTTCAAAGGCTTCGCCTGCGTTCTATAAACAATGAAAGAGGCAGCGAATACACCCAGCGATTCAGACTCGGCCACGGGGGACTCTGGAACCTCTCCAAGGTCAGGGCCGGTGGGAAGGAGGGTGGAGGCGAGGGAGCCAGTCTGAAACCCGTCGTCTCTGAGTCCTCCCCGCGCCTCTCTTTTCCAGTCCTCACTCCCCGCTCTCGTTACTATTGCACCCACAGAGCACAGCCTCCCGCGCCTCGGGTCTCCTTACATCAGAGGGGGAGGAGATGCCGGGCCGCAAGAAATACCTGTTTCCGCAGCTGGCCCTTCCGGGTGTTCCCCGCTGGCTGACGGAGGCCCTGGGGGCACTCCCAGGCCTCTCTATCTCCGTCTCCCCGTCTCCCCCAGCCAGCATCTTCCCTTGGTCTCCCCGCACCCTCCCAGCTTCCCCGCTGGCTGACGGAGGCCCTGGGGGCACTCCCAGGCCTCTCTATCTCCGTCTCCCCGTCTCCCCCAGCCAGCCATCTTCCCTTGGTCTCCCCGCACCCTCCCAGCTTCCCCGCTGCCCTTCGCAGAGGCGGCCGCTCACCTGCCGGCCTTGGTTATGATCATCTCCGTGCCCACTTCGTGGAATTTCAGCCACAGCTCTCTTTCGTGGAGAAACACCTTGATCCCTTCCATGCCCTGGAGGAAGGAGAGAAAAGTCACATGGACAAGCCCGGGGTGGTGGGCCTTCGCTCCCCAAACTGGCCCCAAACAAGGACACTTCTCCTTCTTCAGCTCAGAGGCTGAGAACTGTCCCCAGCTCCCTGCAGTCCCTGGGCTGGAGCACCAGGCAGCCCCGGCCCAGGAACCCCCATAGGTGCTCCATGGGGGGGGGGTCCTTCTAATGTCACCTACACCAGCCTAGAGGGGACACCCAGCCCTGGGGTGCTCCAGAATGTCCCATAGGGGACGGGCTGAGGATGCAACTAAAGAAACCACTCCGTCTCAAAACACCACTCAGGCTGTCCTCACGGAGGCTCAGAAGCCACGGGCAAGCCTGCAAGCACGCGAACACGGTAGGCGCGTGTGTATTCTCACCACGCAGCGCCAATACAGACACGGGTGCGATTCTAAATTATAAAACGTTTACAGATTGTAACAGGTACCCGCAGTCCAAAACAAAGATGCCTTCCCCAATGTCTACAGTAACAAACCTTCCAGGCTCTCCGCACGCCCAGCTTCCTTCCCGCAAGCTGTTTTCATTATGAGCATCGCTTAAGCCACTTAACATTTCCGCTTTCAACTAAGAGTTACTTCCCAAAAGCGACGCAAAAAAATTATATACAAAGTCTTCGTTTTGCAATAATCCATAAGTAAGTGAATTTGCTTTTCTGTAAAAAGGGGGGAATCTAGGTTCCCGAAACTGCGTGCCCATTCTCGCTGCTTCTCTACAAACAGACATATTTTCCCTGAGACCCGTGAAGGGCAAAGCACAGAGGCGATGAGCTGGTCAGGAAGGACGTCAACATCCTCAAGAAGGGCTTTCGCTCCCTCCAATACCTTTTCTGGTGAAGCCACCCGGCTTCGCGCCCCCTGACAGCTTGTTTAAAATCATGGAGGTCTACCTGGGCCCCAGCTGGCTTCCAGCCCCGCGAGTTCGTGGCTCTCTGCGCCCTCCTGCCCTCCCGGCACAGCCCTGCGCAGCCAGCCGGCCAGGCCCCGGGCGCAAGACAAATGGTGCGCCCCTGGGCTCTGGGCGGCCCGGGGCGGCGGCGCGAGGAGGCGGGCGGAGGCGAAGGCTACGGAAGATCTGAGGAGGGGTCAAGCCATCGCTCACGCTGGCCTGAAGCAGCCGCTGACCTGGCCCTTAATGAGGCGCTCAGGGCCCAGCCTACACCTAGTGCATCAGGCAGAGGATCTGCGTTCTTGTTAGTTGGCCCCAAATAGCTGGATAATCAAGGCTTCTCTAGCAACTCATGTATTTAAAAACCCTCTTGCCACAAAGATAATCCTCAGAATAGCGTGGATTGGAATAGACTAGTATCGGGGGAGGCCGGGCAGAGGACGGTGTGACTGAGTGGGGATAGAAAGGAAAGAGCACAATTAGGGGCAGGGGGCGACCCACCCCTGCTCCCCCCCCCCCAAAAGGGGCTTTGGTTCCTGCGGAAGGCCCCTAAGCTGGGTCTCCTTACCTGCTGGGTGAAGGCGGCCTGTGGGGACGATGGGGACTTGCTGGGGGCCCCTAGCGTGCTCTCTGGCTTTGAGTCACAGGGGAGATCCTTTGAGTCAGGTTCCAGGGGTGTGTGCGCCAGGCCAAAGCCCTCGTCTGCGTCGGCCATGGTGTGCCCGGGGCCCTGTGACCGCGCGGGGTCCAGCGCTGTGGACAGGAAGCAGAGACAGAGAAAGAAAGCGAGAGAAGGTTGGGAGTGCAGTACAAGTGACAAGGGGGCAGCTGGGGCCCCACTTTCCAGCTACCAGCACCTCCGTTCCCAGCGGAAGGGGGCTGCAAAGGTCCCCTTATTCGTATTGTTGCTATTACTTTATGATCACGCACAACCTCTTGCGAAAGGCCCGCGTCAGACCCGGAGGAGGCAAGCCCGCATCTGCCCTGCGCAGGCCCCCCTGGATAAGCCAGCTGCCCGTCAAATTTGTCTGGACTTCTGGAAGAGCCAATAAAGATAAGGCCTGGGTATTTTTGGAAGCCATTGGGTAGGAACCAGAAACAAAACAAAAACCTAGTGTCCTTTGGAGAATTTTTTTTTTCTCTCCGTCGAATTACAGGAGGTCATCAGAGCTGTGTCTCTGAAAACCCGCAGGTTCCGCAGGCAGCACAGCTGAGCAACCCGCCTCTTGCAAAACCAGCCACTTCGGAGGGGAAAGATTTGCAGAGAGAGCATTCGCGTTCATCTTTTATCTGGTTCAGGCCTTAAAATTAAAGGTCCTTTAAGCAGTCAGAGTCCTCCCGTCTTCCTCCACCTTCAGTACCGTTAAGAACAAAAAGCCAGCCGGGCAGGGAAGCGCCGCCGCCGTTCCGAGGGAGCCGCGCTCCCGGGTGCGGGCGGCCCGCGCTCTGCCGCCGCCCGGGGCGCGCGTTCCCCGGCTTCCTCCGCCCTCCAGCCCGGGGTCGGGCATTTTGTGGGGCGGCCAGGCCGAAGGGAGCTCCTCCGAGCTTCAGCCGGGCCTGGTCTCGGGAAGCGCAGGCCCAAGCTCGGCCCTGGCGAGGACACAAGGGCCCCGGGCTTCGGGCGTGGACGCGGGCCGCCTCGGCCCCACGCAACGCGCAGAGGGGCCCGGGTTTGCAGGCACCGGAGGCTGGAACGCACAGAACAGCAGCTGCAGCGCTGTTGCAGCCGCGGGGAGCCAGCCTCTTGCTCCCAGCGCCTTCCGAGCTCCCAAGTAGGAATTTCCTCCCTCGAAACCCGGGAAGACTGAAGGCGGCGCAAGGCATGGCCCCTCCGCTCGCAGCAGCCTCTCGAACCAAAAGCCGAATCCCATCCCAGTCCGCAGCGACCGGAGACCCAGCTGCCCAGGCCCCACTCCCCAGAGCTTCCCTCGCCGCGCCCTGGGGTTTTCGGGAGGCAGCGAGGGGAGCCCCGCCATCCGCTCCCAACAAAAGATAGCGGGGCTGGCGTCACCCACGTGCACTCCCAGCACCACCGGCCGCGGGGACAATCCCACCCCCGCGTCCTTGCCGGGATCCCGGGAGCTCGGGGCTGGCGGAGGCGAACAAGATACGGTTTGACAGAACCAGGCCGCGCGTCCTGGAAACCACCCCGCTCCCCCGTCCGCCGCCGCCGGTCCCGGGAAATCTGCGAAACGGACCCCGCGGAGCCCAGTGCGGGGCGGCAGTGCTGCCTGGCGCGCCTCCCTGGGCCCACTCGCCGGGGGCTCCCTCCCGGGCCAGCCGCCGGCCAGGTTACCTCGCTCGGTGAAGCCGGTGCATTCACCACCTCCCTGGTGCTCCTAGCAGGGCAGCCGGCCGCGCGGAGGCGGGGGCGCCGGCATGGTGGCTCCGGGTTTACGCGGGGGGCTGCGCGCGGACCAGAGGCTGTGCTGCCCGCGAAGGGGCACCCGGCGCGGCAGCCCGGCGGCCGGCCCACGGCCAGCGCACACCTCCGCTCTGCGCCGCTCTCTCCCTAAAGGCTTCCAAGCTGTCAGGCGCCAGAAGGGCTCCAAACAACGCAAAACAGCAGGGGGGTGGGGGGGGCTCAATAGGATAAGCCCGGTGGCCTGCTCCTCCCGGGAAGCCCCAGGAGGGAAAGTGGGGAGACCCGAGGAAGCCGTGGGAATGGTCCAAGTCCTCTCTGAGCGCCGCTTTCAGGGTTAAAGTTCCGGAATCCGAGGTAAGATATTTCTCTCTCTCTCTCTCTCTCTCTCTCTCTCTCTCTCTCAGAAATACAAGCCGACTCAGCTGAGCTCAGTGACGTTGGGCTGCCTTGATGCTTACAAAGTACTGGAATTGCCTATCCAACTAGCTCCTCTCCCTCTCTCTCCCCCTCTGCCTCCCTCCTTCCTCCCTCCCTATCCCTTCCCACTCCCTCCCCCAACCACATTTTCCATTAGATTTCCCGAACACTCACATCACAACACGACTCTCAAACCCAGACCTGGAGATCACCCCTCCTCTCCACCCCCTTCCCAGCGTCCATCCATCTCTGCTGCTCTGAGTGCGGCTCGGTGGCTGCAAAAATTCCTGCACAAATCATCGCAAACCAGCCGGCTTCTGCCCGGGAAGTCATCTCCGTGCCGCGGGCCGGGCCGTGCAGAGAGCGGAGTCTAAATGCAAGACGCGTGCACACACGCCCGGCGCCTCCTCTGCAGCCTCACCCGCGTTCTCTTTCCAACGCTGACCTCAAGAGGGAGAGCGGCGTGACCCCGCCTGGCCCAGCCGGCAGCTAGCCGCCCTGACATCTCTCCCCCTCCCCACTCATCACCCAGACTCTCAGTGACTCCGGGGTGAAGGCAGGGTGAAGGTGTGTTGGGATGGGGGTCGAGATCAAAGATGCCAAGAAATCACCATTGGCCCCCACCCCCAGGGCCACCAGACCTCCCTGGCTGGATGTGTACACAGGCAATGCCCAGTTTTATTAAAATAATCAAACAGTCATTGGGGACTTGCTGGGGTTTTCATCTACCCTTGGCTCCTCTCCCTGCCCCCCCCCCCCAATGTATTATTTTGAGGGTCGAGTTGAAGAGGTCAATACAGGCGTAAACAGTCAGGATCTTAGTCTGAGCAGACCCAGATTGGAACCCCGAGGGCTTGGGGTAAATGTCAGGGTTCCCGGTCTCATCTCCCGTACCCCCTCACCCTGTGCTTTTGCGGGGCTCTGATTAGCGACGTGGACCCTCAGGCCCAGGTCTGGGTAGCGGGATTAAGGAAGGAGAAATGTCCTGGTGGCCGCTGGGACTAAAGGGAAGGCAGGCCTGACACATCGCTGCAGAATTCCAAAGTGAGTTGTCCAGCCAGCCCTAACTGCGGGCGGCCTCGGAGAATGGCAGCCGGAGCACTTGCTCCCGTCCCCACTCCACCTTCCAGGTTTGTTTGCACACGGCCTTTCGCCGAGGCTGTTTATTTATTTGTGAAAACACCCTCGCCCTTCCACAGTGTCAGCTCCCAGGACCTGGGGCTTGCTAAGGAGGAGACCCCGGGCCAAGGACGGGAAACAAACATGGCTTCAGGCTGAGGCTGAGTGTCTGCATCTCTGGCAAAAGGAAAGGGAAATCCAGAAAGACCTCTTCAATCCCTGTAAATTCTCAGAGATTTGCGGATAAAATAAATTCCCATAAATAACCCGCCAGCCCCTCTGGAGAGGGAAAATCCGGACTCCCCCAAGCCATCGCCTGGCCAGAGTCGCGGAAGTTTGTGGAGCGGAGATGGTGCGGGCCACCAAGCAAAATGGGGATTCTGAAGCCCCCAGGGGGAATCTGTTCGTGCCAGGTGACACCCGAAGGCAAAGTGCAAGAGTGTGCACCCTCCTGTGGCCCTGAGAGCCAGTACCTGAGAGGGGGGATTCGCAGGGCCGCGTTGGGGCGGGAAGTTTAGGGGGTTGGGGACAGGCGAAGAGTCAAGAGAAACCTATTCCCCCCTCCTCCCCAGAGCTTTCCAGGGCGACACTCACCTCCAAAAATCCCACCTCTTCTATCCGGTGCAAAAGCCAGGAGTGACGCCTCACTGGGGTGGGGGGCTCAGGTGAAGAGTTCGGGAACAGGCCCCCAAAAGAGATTCCTTTTAGGCCAAACCTTCTTCCAGCTTCTGTCAAGAGTAGCATGTACCTCCCAGCTCGAAGTTGGTTTGTGGTCTTCGACAAATTAAATATTACTGTTTATTACCAGGCATACCCCAATAAAATAAAGAGGCAACCGGGCGATACCGGCTATCTCACCAGCCGCTGCACCTATAGGACTTGGAGACGTCACGAGTCACGCAACCCGTCCGCGCTGTCACGCTCGACTGGGGGGCAGTGGCGGGAGGTTAATTTCTCTCCATCTTCGCCTATCAGTCCCCGGGTCTGCGCAGCCACAAGTCCCGGACGCCTGGGCCACGGGAATAAATAAAGAAATAAACAAACCCTGCGCCCTCTGGGGAAATGGGGGTGGCAAACTTCAGACACAAATTGAGCCAAGATCGATTTTCTTAGGGAGGGGAGGGGGCCCTTTCGCGAAGGGAGGTGGGAGCCCACCGCAGCCCACGCTTGGGAAGCAATCTGGCGGTTCCAGGGGGGACGAGGTCTCTTGCAGGAGCGTCCCCTTATTATTTAAAAATTATTTTTTTGAGGAGGAGCTCTGGGCAAGGGAATGTTGGGCGTCTCTAGCCGGTTCTGTATGGGACGGGCTAGCTCAGGGTCCCGCGCAGGCCAGCTCAGAAGTAATGACTGGGCTATCGCGGAGGGGAAATGACACAGAGGCGTTGGGAGGGAGACGGAAAGTCGGGGCCTGAGTGTTCCTTGCGGAGAAAAAGTCCATTCTGCGAAGGGTCCTTCAGCTAAGTTGTGGGGTGCTCCTGGGCCCAGCGCTGCGGGCGGGGCAGGGTGCGAGGGGGTGATGCGGTGGGCATGGAGAGAGGCGATTTCTGCAGAGAAAAATGATAGCTCCGGGGCCTGCCGAGGGACGAGGAGCCCTACTTTGTTTTGTAATAACGTTTATTATTGTTTCTGTCCTCATCGGTGGGCATAACTTCCACGCAGCCCCGTGGAGGGTGCGCGCGAGCTTTTTGCACGCCGCTGGGAACGCGCTGGGTCCGTTGGGAATCGCGCTGCGTAGACGCCCCCGGCGGCGGCGGCGGCGGGAGAGGAGAGCGAGGCCTGCCCTGCACGGAGCCGCGAGCCAGCGCCGGCCTTCCGGAGGGTAAGTTCCCCGCCAGGGGCCCCGAGGGAGCCGGACTCTGCAAGCTGGACTTGCCCCCAGCTTCGGGGTTCGACCCCGGCTTTCGCGCGCCCCCAGTCCCTAGGGCTTTCCGAAGCCTGGCCTGGCTCCAGGCCTGGTTCTTCAGGGGCTGGAGCGGCGGCAAAAAGTGCAGGAACGCGGTCCCTGAACCCCCCAAGGAGCTAATGAGGTCAGGCCCGCGGGGAGAGCGCGCGGTCGGTTCCAGCGGCGGATGCGGGCGCCGGGGCCAGCGGGCCGCACACTCCGCCGCTTCCAGCAGGCAGAGCCCGGGTCCCGCTCCGGCCAGGCCGCAGTGGCTGCCGTGAGCTTCGCTTTCGTTCCCCAACTTATTCACACGATCTTTCCCCCAATCCGGGGCCCGTGGGCGCAGCGTAGGCTCCCAGAGGCCAAGGGCGCAACCTGAGGCCCTAGACCCGCAGCCTGGAAATGAGCTGCTGTTTGACCTCTGGGCCGAGGGGGGCCGGAAGCCGAGGCCTGGGTCCCGCCGGGGCTGCGATGGGAAGGATGGGAAGGCGAAACCGGAGCGAGGCGAGTCCCTTTCCATTCCACTCCCTTCTCCCCACTCCCTGGTTCGAGGCCCACACGCGCCCCGCACACTCACAAAGGACCCCACCAGCTCGGCCCAGGCCCCTTTCCCTCGGGCGCTGGAGGCCGCGCCGGGAGAGGGAGAAGAAGACGGGAGAGATGGGAGAATATTGCTTCTTCCCCCAGTCACGGGGCAGTAACTGGGAAAAGGCTGCCAGCTCACATCCCCTCCTCCGGCCAGGGCTGTGTTCCCAACCCTGACCCGCCAGCGCCGTCTGCTCCCCAAATCTGTCTTCCTCGTTTCACAGCGTTCCTGCCCTGGTCCTGATACTGCTGTGGGCAGGAGAACGGGGTTCCTACTTACAAAGTCAAAACCAAAACAAAAGCGAGGACCGGCTGCTGTTGACCTTTTTTTTTTTTTGCCTTTAGTCTTGCCTAGTTGTTTGTTTTGTTTTGTTTTTGTGAGAAAGTCACCATCTTCTCTCCAAAGAGAACTCGCTTAAGAATCCGCCCCATCTCTGCGGCTCTCCCTGCGGTCCCTGCCTGACTCAGGTCTCCACGGAAGGAGAGAAGTAGGGAGAAGTGCGCTCGGGGCTGGGAAAATTAATCCGAATAACAACAATAGAAATGATGACAAAACTAAACTTTGACCAACTCATTTTTCGAAAGAGAGGGTCAGACGGAGGGTGGGAATGTCCCTGGTTTCTCAGGGGCTCACTTTCCCTCCTGCCTAGTTAAATCTGGCTCCATTATATTTTTTCCAGGGCTGCAGTCTCTGACTTCCCAGCGTCTCCTTCTGTGCCTCACTTCCCCCCTTCTGACCGGATGTATTTGAGAAGGAGACGGGCTGTGGTGTTATTTTAATACCCACATTTCTCCAATATTTCCGCAATTATTACTGCTACTTATTTCACGTAACATCGTGCCCGTTGGTGTTGTTGCCTGTGCTTTGGAAATGTGCCTCCCGCTCCCCAAGTTTGGCGGATGAGGTTTTTGTCCCTCGATCTAGTTCATGAAATGAGAAATGGAAACGGAACGTGGTTCCGGGGGCCCAACTGGGATAGCCGGCGCGAACGAGCTGAGCTGGGGGTGCAACGGAGCGCTCTTCTTGCCCCTCCAATCTGGGCGTCTCCAGCGGGGAGAAGGGTGCGGGTCTTGAGCTGAGAGAGCGTGGAGCCGCCCGTCCCGTGTGCTGAGCTGAGCCTGAGAACTCCGGCCACATCTGCCTCCCCGAAACTAGAAGGATCTCAGGGTGTAGCCACCACGTCTGCGTGGCCAGCACATCCCCTCGGCCTCCAAGTTGAGGGGGGAAATACACAGAATTCCAGGCTGTGACCCGGGAAGATAGAGACTCCAGGTCTGGGGTGCAGGCGGGGGGCCTGTCTAGAGACCCCCGCCCTCAACAGGAGGGCGCAATGGAAACTTGGGGGCCCGCTGCTCTCGGGGCTCTGGAAAGACAAATTTTCTTTGGCAAAGGGAACGGTGTCGCGCTGTCGACACGGCAGACTATTTTTCTTGTTCCCTCATAAGGGGGGGGGGGGAGAAAAGAGAGCAAGAAAGAGAGGGAAATTAAATCCACACGTGTTAAGCTTGCTCAAAGGGCCGGATTCAAAACCAGAGATGAAACTGCGCCTCCAGTGCTGGCTGCTCGCCGGCCTCTTTCCAGCCAGCCCCAGCCGGCGAGCACGGCGTCCCCACCGGGGAGAATTCGATCCGAGGTTTCATAAAGCGCTTTGTGTAAGGGGTTTGGGGGCCATGGTTCCTTTCTGTCTACACCGCAGAGTCAGAACTCAGAGCGGCAAAGCAAACAAAGGCGGTCGGACGGTGAGGCTCATTGCCCCGTAAGAAAGCGCAGCTCCCTGTCTCCCCAGGAACCCGCGGCCTCGGGGACATTCATGGCCAAAACGAGCCAGACCGGTGGTTTTGGAAATTCACACCATCTGCCCGGGGCTTTTCGGACTTGGGTCGCCCTGGGTCGAGAGAGCCTAACAAGCTGTTGTATTGACGCTGGGATGGCCAGCTTAACCTGCCGGCTGACACCCACCCGCACCCCTCTCTTTGGGGAGAAACTTGCTGGTTAGGAGGTTACAGGCCCAGCGCACTGGGAAGGGGGCGGATGGAGGCGGCCAGCCCTCCTGGAGCTGCGAGTGAAAACTCTAGTAATGACGTTAAGGAGGTGAAGGGAGGCGGGTGGGGGTGCGGGTGCGGAGGGCGGCCAAACCCCAAACTGGAGGGATCCGTCACCAAAACGATTGCTCGGTCGAGACCTCTAATTTTTCTTCCCTTTCAGCCCGGGTTTCCGGCCTGCAGGGGGGCAGCTGCGACAGAAGGGTCCGGAACAGGGGGACCCCAGACACGCGCATCCCGGCCACAGTCACACCGGGAAAACACTGGGTGCAACGGACAGGTTCCCAGTGGAAAAGCTCCTGGGGATGTTTCCGGGAGGACCCTGGGTTTGCTGGTCACCATGGCAACCTCAGAGCTCTGTCGGACAACCGCGCGCACCCCGGGGACCAGCTAGCACTTTGGGGGCATGTCCTGAGGCCTGCAAGGCGCTGACCCTGGGGCTGCGGGCTGTTCAGAGGCCCCCGAAGTAGGTTCCACAGGCGGGGGCAGAAAAACTCCCTCTTTTTTCAACAGAGGAGAAAATCGAGATTTAGTACAATCTCTGAGAGAAGTTCAGATCCTGAGAGAAAGCCCTGCCTAGAGTTCAGAGCGCTGACCTGGGTAGCGGGGGGGAGCTGCATGGGCCTGGGCTGGGCACCTGGGACGCAGGAGTCCCTGCATCTCTTCACATGGCTGCCCACCCCCATCCGCCCCCAGACTCCCCCTTCTGTGTCTGTCCGACCTTGCCTGGAATAACCTCTTCCTTGAACAAGGAAGGTCAAGGAAGCTGGCGGCATCCATGTCTGCGAGGTCTATTGCGGGAAAGAATAAATTGCACTCCATTTCCTTCTAGAGAAAACCTGTCCGCGTGAGGATGCACTAGAAACAGCAGTGAAAGGATATTTGGGGGGTGCACTTCTTTCTTCTTGAACCTGCAGGAGGACAGGGGGACGGACAGTGGACAATGTAGTTGGCATTTTGGAGGCAGAGAGCTCTGAGAAAGACCAGGGTGCTGACCAGCTCGGGCTGACCAGCGTGGCAGGGATTGAGGGTGCCAGTGAGGGGGCAGAGAAAGAAGGGGTCCCGGCCTGGGTGCTGCAGAGGCCTTTGGCCATGGGATGGGAGTGACTCCTCTTTTGGGGTCCTACCCCGAGTCCTACCCCATTCATCTGCAGACTGGCCAGGAAAGACAACACTCAGCCTCCTTCCCTCTGCTTCCAGTGGGCCCTCTCATGTCCCCCAAAGCCCTGGGCTGGCCTGTGCTGCCCCTGCCCCTGCCCACAGCTTACAGAGGTTCCCTCCACCTCAACTCAAGACCCCTGTCTCCTTCCCTCCCCAGCACCTTGCATTAATATTCTCAGAAGAGCCCTGTCCGTGTCTACACAGCCACCAAGGGAAATGTGAGCATTTGAGGCTCAAAAACCAGTTGGCATTGGAGGTGCAATAACAGCTACCGTCCTGGCGGCCGCAGCTGTGCAGCAGGTGCCGCTCACTCACTCATGTGGCTCTGGATGAATTAGGCTCAGAGAGGGCGAGGACTTGACTAGTCGCACAGCCTCTGCCGGAAGTGCTCCCAGCTTCTCCCCACCCCCTAGGGCCTAGGCTTTGTGTCTTCAGGTAGAGGCTGAAAGGGAGCCCAGCGCTTCCCAGTGGGGTGGGCAGGTGGCTGTGGGCTCAGCCTGCGAAGGTCAGCGCTGGGAGGTGTAGGGCCTCACTGGGATGGACGGCCTGCAGGGTCCTGGGCGCAGTTCCCGGACTCAGGGTTCTCAGGGTGGAGGGAGCAGGCCATGTGATGCGCTTTCTGAGCCGGTGGAGTCCCACTGCCTCCAGGTCCCAGAGCCCGTAGGGGCTCCAGGCTTGGGACCCAGAGGGACCTGTGCCTGGCGCCGGGCCTGAAGACTCACAGTCATGTTCTCTTGTTGTCCCTCTTCCAAATTCTTCTTCCTGTTGCTTGTTTGTCACAGCAGCAGGGCACACCCCTCCCACGCTGGCTCCTGGTGCGGCGCTGGCTGCCACGGTCCAGGTTGAGAAGGGAAGGTGGGGGACTCTGAGATCCAAACCTGGGAGTAGGGTCCCAAAGGGAGGCTCCAGGGGTCCCCGCTCTTTAACTTCCTCTCTTCTGTTTCCTCTACCAGGGACCAGCCAGAGCTGGTCTTCCAGGGGTTGATTCTTCCCGACTACCACCTCCACCCCCACCCCCACCCCATGCAGAACGTGCTTCCTCTGAGGCTGCCCCACCTCCAGGCTCACCAGGGGCCTCCACACCTCCTCCCCCAGGACACAGGCCAGGACACCAGATTCTGTTTTGGGGCTTTCTTCTGGCTCCAGCTCGCCAACAATAGCTCTGCCAAGGGCCCAATTGATTTCCTAGTGCGCCCTGGTGAGTGTGAGGCCCAGCAGTGGTGCCTGACCCACAGCACCCAACCCACGCTCAGGACCACGCAATCCCCACCCCCACCCCCAGCCTCTACCCTGAGACTCAGCTCCAGGTCCTGCTCAGCACCGCGAGAGGCAGAGAGTTGGCTGTGTGACTCCTTCTATGTGGCTCAATATGACCCTGTCGCCCGGTGGGCGTGGCTCAGTGGTTGAGCATCCACCTCTGAACCAGGAGATCACGGTTCAATTCCCGGTCAGGGCACATGTCCAGGTTGCGGGCTTGATACCCAGTGTGGGGCGTGTAGGAGGCAGCTGATCAATGATTCTCTCTCATCATTGATGTTTCCATCCCCCTCTCCCTTCCTCTCTGAAATGAATAAAACATAATTTTTAAGTTCACACTGTCCTCCAGTCTCTATGGTGCCAGTGTGTCCTCTGAGCAGGGACTTGGGGTGCCCCGCTGCTGTCTGGGAGTCTGTGTGCATGTCATTGTGTGTCCTTCCTGGAGTGTGGGCATTTAAAGTAGCTATGGATTTTCCCGTGCGCCTCCTTGTGCAAAAACATCTGCGAGTCTGCGCTGTACATACGAGCCCGCGTGTGTGGCTCGGGCCTGTGTGGGTCCGTGTCGGGCTGTGGAATGCCCGTGTGCGTCAGGGCAGCCACCACCCAAGCATCACCACAGGTCAGACGGTGCCCTGGGCTCCTAACCCCGTGTTCAACTCCCCTCTGCTTTTATTAGCCGCTTTTATGATTATTATTTCACCGACAGCGCCACGCGGGCACCCGCGGCCCGGCCTCCAGGAAGGCAGCCGGAGTCGTGCTGCGCAGACGGGAGGCCACGGGGGCTGTCTACAGGCTCCCAGGCCACCGGGCGCTATATTTGGAAACAAATTCCACAGTCACTTCCTGGGAACTGGGCAAAAGGTGCCTGGGAGTGGAGGAGACAGTGTCATAAAAGAAACCCCCTCCCTCCCCACCCCCAGCCCTCGGGGGAAGCCCCCACACCCTGACAGTCTGGACGCATCAGTAAAGCAGGGGCGTGTGGTCAATAATATGGCCATAGCCGTGTACGGCGGGTGCCAGGTGGGGACTGGAAATATCAGGGGATCACTGTGCAACATGTATGACTGTCTCACCACTAAGCTGTACACCCGAAACCCGTGCAAAATAAAATTGAGAAAAAGAAAAGGGCCCGGCCACACTTGACAGGAGGCAGAGTGCGGGGGGGCGGGGTGGGGGGGAGGGGGGGATGAATGCGCAGGCACACCCAGCCACTGCCCAGCACCCTGTGCGTGCGCACCTGCCCCAGGACAGGTGGACTCCGGGTCCCAAGCAATCAGGTGCTGCAGTCCTCACCCCCAGACAGCCTCTGGCCTTGTCCCCAAGTCCATGGGCCTGGTGGGCTGTGTAAACACCAGGGGGAGGCCAGGGGGAGCAGCTCTCACTGGGCCACTGAGTCCATCCCCCACCAGCCCCGCCTGGGAGCAGCCGGGCTCTGATTCCTACCTCCTGTGCCCTGGTAGCTGGGAGGCAGCTGGCTGGCCTGCGCCCTGTGTCCTGGGCCCTTGCTGACACCACTGTCACAGCCTCTGTCCCCCAGGGGTCAAGCAGCAAGGTGTCCCAGACCCAACCACTAGGGAGTCACTCTTGGCACACACAGCCATGCACAGCCATGCACGATCCTGTCTCACACACAATCAGGGCCACCCCCTACATATGTAAGCATGCTCATTTTGTGGCACACGGCGCTGGCCATACTCATCACCACACATGCACGGACACACACTCACTGACTGTCTCACACGCACACGCACACTCCCATACTCCTCGTCACAGACACACACCCACCTGCCACACGGAGTCAGACACACACACCCCGCGGTCACACAGCCGCCCACAGGCTCACGCCTGCCCATATGCAGGCATTCACTCAGTCACACACCATCACAAGCAGCCACGCTGCCCACAGTCACGCACAGAAAGCCTCACTCACCGTGAGTCACACGCACGAGCCATGTGTGCCTGCACGCACACACATGCTCCTCTGCACGGTCACGTTCACAAGCGCTCCTGGGTGATCTGCATTCAGTCAGGGGGTCCACGGGCCCCTTGGACCCTCACAGCTCCTCTCCTGCAGCCTGGCCCACGGACGCACTCGGCTGGAAATTATTCACCAATGGCATGGTGAGGTTCCCCTGGAGAGAGCCCCTCGATTCAACAGCCCCACCCAGGCTGGGAGTCGCCGGTTCAGGAGGTAGAAGGGCCTGTGGGTTTTTGCAGTTGGCGAGGGAGAAGCCCGTCTCCGGAACCCGTCCCCTCGCCAACTGTCACGCCTGGACTTTGACACAGGCCCATCCCAGAGGGCAGGACCCGAGTGAGCCTCAACAACTAGTTCATCTAGTCCAACTCTTCAATTCCACACACGGGGAAACGGAGTTCTAGAGACACAGAGATAGACAGGGAAGGGAACTGCCCGAGTCCCCCGAGACTTTAGAACAGAGCCGGGTCTGGAACCCCATCTTCTGCCCCATGCAGACCACACCGCACGATTGCTGGACACCCCCCCCCCCACAGCCTTCACCACCCTCAAATGCTTTTCCCACTGACCTTTAGAGAGGATGGAAGGGAGGTGGAGCGACAGAGGGACACCGGTGTGAAAGAGACACATGGATTGGTTGCCTCCTGCACATGCCCCGACAAGGGCCAGGGTCCAGCCTGCAACCGAGGTTCATGCCCTTGACCGGAATGGAACCTGGGAGCTTTCAGTCCACCCATGGGCCGATGCTCTATCCACTGAGCCACACATGGCGTTCGTCCCTTTCACATAGTCAGCATAGATAAATATTTATTGAGTAAAACATAAAGGTATGATAACAGATGGACTCAGAGCCCAAGAGGTGGAGACACAGTCAAAACATCTATCAGGAGCCAATGAAAGGCGCGACGCCGAAGACCTCAGAGCAAACGTCTGAATGGTGATGGGTTTGGAGAGAACAAAGCCCTGCGGCAGGTTTTGGACTTGGGGAGCCTCGAAGCCTGAGCTGCCTCCTCCGTCCCTGCCCAGGGGCCCCCGCCCCGGCCATCCCTCCCTTGCCCTCTGGGCCATGCTTCGTCCCCCTCCATCTGTTCCCAGGAGCCTGGAGAAGGAGCGGGCAGATAAGTGAAAGCGGTATTTTTATAGGCTGATAAAAACCACGCTTATCTAGAAAGGTCTGTCCCACCTCCCAAGTGTCCCTAATTGGTCATTTGCCCAGTGCCCTCTCCCCCAGGGCTGCAGACACCCCGGAAAAGGTGTGTCCTCCCTGGCCTTCTTCCTTCAGCTCTAGAGCCCTCCCCCCTGCCTCCCCCGCCCCCCCCCGCCCCCCCCCCCCCCCCCCGTGAGGACGGGCCCACCAGACCTTTTCCAGGAAGCCTTGGGATCAGGAGGGAGGTGAGAGGGGTGAGGAAGAGGGGTGGTGGGGAGGGAGGGGTCCGGATTTCCCCAAGTGAGTTCGCTATGCCACTATTTAATGGTGCCAACTATATTAAATTCTATACTCTAGCAGCCTCTTAAATCCATTTATGGCCCAAGCTAGACCCTGAGCTGTAATAATAATAAAAATAAAAGAAAGAATGTATGCACCCAGGGTGTGGACCCGTCACCGGCAGAAAAGAAAGAGCTGTTTCTAGCTGATCTCACTGGACTGCCGCCCGGCCCCTGGCCTCCCGGCTCCCCTGGGCCGAGGCTCCCAGGGGCAGGGAGGGCACCTGGGCTCCAGCGGGAGGGGCGGTTTCTGGAGCTCGGAGGAAAGTCAGCTTAAAGGAGCCCTCGCAGGAGCCTCCCTGCTTCTCTCTCGCGGGCATGTAGAGAAGGACTTTCTTGTATTCTATTACTTGTATTATATTATGTTTAGAGCAGGTCTAGACCCAACCTGTGGCCAGGAGCTATGCAGAGAGCAAAGAACTGGAGTGGAAATGGCTTAGGGAGGAAGCTGGGGGGGGGGGGGTGCAGCCCCCAGACATTGCCACTAGCTAAAATCCAGACCTTGTCACTTCCTGGTAGTGGAAACTGAGCAAGTCTCTTCACCCATCTCAGCCTTAGTATCTCAATCTGTACAATGGGTCTCAGAGGAATACCAGCCTCAGGTGGTGGTGTGAGGGGAAATAAAAATGACATCATGCCCTAGTCGGTTTGGCTCAGTGGACAGAGTGTCGGCCTGTGGACCTAAGGATCTGGGGTTCCATTCCAGTCAAGGGCACATACCCCGGTTGCAAGCTCCTCCCCGGCCTGTGCCCTGGTTGGGGTGCGTGCAGCGGGCAACCAATCAATTTGTTTCTCTCACATCGATATTTCTCTCTATCTTTCCCTCTCTCTTCTACTCTCTCTGAAAATCAATGGAAAAATATCCCCGGGGGAGGATTAACAAATAAACAAAAGAAACGATATCATGTACGTGGTTTTACCTTATGCCCACGTCCTTGAGGAGCCCCTCCCATGTGACTCTGAACTTGGCCCCTGTGTCTTGCTTTGGCCATGGGACAGTAACCAACCTGACACAGTGTGCATTTCTACTCTCTCATCCTTTTCTCGGTTTACAGCTGTGCTGGCCTGCTGGAGGGTGACAGAGCTGAGTCGGCCCTGTTGGCCCAGCCAAAGGCTTAGATAAGTAAGAAAGCCCAGCCAAGATCAGAAAAGCCGCCAGATGGCTGCAGCTGGCCTGCAGGTGATCACAAGCACCTAAGTAAGCCCCAATTGGCAGATGCAGACAGCTAACCCATAGTCTCATTAGCAAAAATAAATGTTGTTGGTGGGTATTTGTTACGAAGCATGATTGTGGCGGTTGATAACTGATACAGAGCCTTGAGCTGAATCCAGCCCCGACTATCCCCACCTTCCAGGTTTGGCCAAGGGAAGGAGTTTTAAGGCTTTAGTTGCAAAAGTTCAAGCCCTGGCTTTAATTTCAAAGGTTGGTTCTTTAAAGCATCAGAAATAGATGGGTGCTTCCAACTTCCAACCATGGAAACTGGAGAGGACAAGAAGTGAGGGAGATTCCTGTAAGGCCTGGTTAGACTGAAACAATGTCCTGGTTAATCTAAATACACACAGGCCTGGGTTTAGTGAAGCAGGATGAGTGGTCCTTCTGAGAAACACGAGGGGGCTTTTTCCATAGCGCAAGTTGTCACAGTGGACAGTGTCCATTTTCTCCTCCAGTTACAGCACCCCAATTTTTCCTGGGAATCAACCCCTCCTCACTCTCATTACCCAGTAGATGGCCAATTAGCATAGTCCATCCCCTGCCACCACGATTGGTTCAACAGTAGTCATGTGTTCAAATTCTATCCAATCAGAAGTTATTGTGGGACTTTGGCCAGACACAACGGGGAGAGAGGACCTCTGGCCTTAGATAAGTAAGAAAGCCGTAGTTTTAAGAATGGAAAGCCTCATGTTGCCGGCCACCGTCTCACTACACCAGGAAGAGCCTGCCCAAACGGGCAAGTGCCTGATATCCCTAGGAGTGCGTTTTCCCACGTGTAAAAAGGGGATCATAATTGTGTCCCTCGTAGAATTGTTGCGAGGGTTTGAATGAGATAATACTGGGAAAGCACCAGGCGAGTGACCCATAAATGTTAGCTATTGTGATTCATTTGGTGCAGCCGCTGGCCGAGATCTGTAATTGATATTTAACCTGTGACTAGAAATGAGCAGATATAGACGTGTGCCTCCGTGATCCTTTCCATGTGCACATGGCTGCTGGTAAGCATCTTGCACGGCGTCTGCTCCCAGATGCGCTAGTAAAAATTCAAGCCGCTCTTTTCAAGTGGAGAGAATCCTGACTCTAATCAGGCATGTCCTCCGGCTTGCTCCAGGGAGGGGCGGTTTGAACGGAGCCACTCTGAACCGCCCGTGGCCACCAGAGGCACAGATGTGGCCGCTGCAGAAGGTACCGCCTGCAGTGAGGACCAGTCGCGTGTGGAATGCGTGTCTCCTCAGGGCCATCCTCAGCCTCCCTTCCCTCCCAGGCGGTGTTATTATCCTTGCGCTGCTGTGACCATCTGCATGCGCCGAGTGGCTCAAACAGCAGAAGTTCGTGATCTCACAGTTTGAGAGGCTGGTCTGAAGCCGAGGTGTGGGCAGGGTTGGCTCCTCCAAGGTTGGTCCCATGCCCCTCTCCAGCTTCTAGAAGCTTGCTGGCACTCTTGGGCGTTCTTCGCCTTGGAGACACCACGCCCTGATCTCTGTCATCATGGAGTTCTCCCTGTGGCATATCCGTATCCAAATTCCTCCCTGTTATAAAGACACCAGTCCTATTGAATTGGGGCCACCCGAATGACCTCATTCTAACGTCATTGTCACCACAAAGGCCTGTCTCCAAATAAACGTCACATTCTGAAGTCTCAGGAGTTAGGACTTCCATGTGTGAATTTGAGGGGTTTGGGGGGAGACACAGTTCAACCCATAGCACGGGGATTGTACCGCTGTGCTCACCCACAGAGCATGTTTCCAGCACCCGGGCAACTGAAATCCACGGCCATGGGTCAGAGGGACATCCTGAGGGCAAGGCCTACGTGACAGGCATTCTGGGAAGAAGAAAAAAATAGCAAAGGACCTGATGCCTGTCGCTGCCCCTAATGAATTACTTACTCCCTCTGAGCCTCCACTTCCTCAGCTGTCACGTGGGCCTGATGGGAGAGGAAAGGTGTGATACGAATTATAGGAAGTGGCCCATGGCACAGGAAGGCGACTGGCACGGCACCGATGAGCAGCGTCCTGCGGTTCCCAGTCCACAGACCTGGGCCCCAGTCCCCGCACTGACAGTCTCAGACTGTGTGGCCTTGGTAGGCTGACCCACTCCCTGAGCCTCAGTGTCTTCACGGCTAAAATCAAGATAACTTCAGGACTCACCTCAGTGGATTCGGGAGATGGTTAAGTGGCCACAGGAAGTGCCAGGCCGCTGCAGCCTAGTGAGGGCTCCATAACTAATAGTTACCTACACACACACGCGCACACACACACACACACACACACACACACAACCGTTGTTGCCCTGGACATTTGCTTTGATCCTAGTTTTGAAGAACAGATTTGGCGCACACGCGCGCGCACACACACACACACACACGCACGCACACATGCAGTGTGCATCCTTGAACCTGCGACTTGAGTGAGACAAACCCCCAAAAGCTCGGCTGCAGATCACCCCGTTCACGTCTCTGGGGAGAGGTTGGACCCGTCTCTTTGGAAAGAGACGCCCACTCCCGCTGTATTCCCGAGGAAGTGTCTGGAAAGGGACAGCGAACGAAGCGGAGATTGTAAAAGGTCTTCAGCAGCTCAAAGCCCACAAGCAAGGGTGTCGGTTGGAACACCTGGCGCTATCTAGGCACCGTTTTATGACAATGCAGCTGTAGGCTGTCCCGGCTCAGCTTCCCACCAGCCCCCGCCCCCCTTGCTCATAAAGTAGCCATGCCTCGATTTATGTGAAGAGACAATGAGGGGAAGTGTGTCGACCCATCATGTCCTATGAGACCTCTGTCATTTACCTGCAACCATTCATGTTCCAATGAGGGGAGATATTTGCACAGCCCACGTGGATCGCGGTCACAACATCCTCTCTTCCCAGGAATATTAGTCTCTATTTATATCAAAGCCTTATTTCCCTTTTCACACCCCTGAAAAGAAAGCGCACCATGAGGGGATGCAATATATCGAGAGGGCCCCGGGAGGTGATTAAGCATTAATGGGGGGCAGTCTGACTCGGAGCTGACTTATAGTTCCTCTCCCGCTAGATTATGAAGGCAGTTCAAAGGGTGGCCCGAGCGTCGAGGTGGCTTGCTTAAGGGTTGGGAAATCTTAAATAGAGCCTTTCATCTCTGTGGCCACATTCTGGCTGAGAAAGTCATTACCATCTGCTTGGAGGTGGGTGGCCAGGGCGTCAGACTGGTGGGCATGCACACCAGCCACAGCCCACTTTCTGCATCTCAGTGGCCCTGGACAGTTACCTGGAAGAATGCATTCCCGTGGCCACTGAATGAACTTTTCTTTCTTTTTTTTTTAAATTAAATCTTTATTGTTGAAAGTATTACATATGCCCTCCTTTTCCCTCCATTGACCCCCTTCTAGCCCGCCCACATCTCCTGCCCCAGGCCTTCACCACCCTATTGTCTGTGTCCATATGGGTTATGCATATATGCTTACAAGTTCTTTGGTTGATCTCTTCCCACCCCTCCTAGCCCCACCTTCTCTCTGAGATTCCTCCGTCTGTTCCATGCTTCCATGTCTCTGGATCTATTTTGTTCATCAGTGAACATTTCTGTAGCTGCCGATATTGCAACACCTCCTGGCCCAGGCACTCCCTGACGTCTCATTGCATTGACATGGAGGAAAAGGGACCGTGATGCTTTGAGCGGCTCTCGGTGTAAAAACAACCCGATACCGAGGCGTGTGGGAGGTGCGAGGATTCTCAACGGCAAAGCACATTTTCATGCGGCTCAGTGGCTGGACCCTGGTGAAGGGCCTTTGGCCGTCACGGTTCCAAGCCTAGACAGGCAGGCGCGGGTGGCCACGGGGAAGCCACTCCGTTTTCTGAGCCTCAGTTTCCCCTTCTGCAAAATGGACATCCTGGAGCCTCCCGTCCAGGATTGCTGAGAGGATTAAAGGATTAAATAAGATATTCATGTCGAACACTTAACGCACACTGACAGAGGGCCACCAGATGTCGGGAAATCGCCGCTCTTCCTCTCTGTGGTCCATGTGTAAAGCTGAGAAAACTTGCTCCTCTTAACCCACAACAAAGCATTCAGGCCTTTTAATGGGAAGGAAAGTCAGTCCTGAAGAGGTTGTTCCTCAGCCGCGATGACTTTATCTGAGAAGATGAAGCTGCGAACACCCACCTTGTAGGATTATGGACAGGATGACAGATAAGGCTCGCGGGGTGCCTGGCACAGGGAGAAACACGCTAGCTGGAGATGGCGTATAATTAGAATCATAAGGGGTGAATCGGATCAAGAGCCCGTTGGCCTTAATCTACTCCGCCTCGGTTCGCTGCTGTTCCCCTGCGCCCCTTTCAGCTCCAATAGTGGCGCTTCATTACTGCCCCGCTGCTCTGGGGCCCAGAGCGTCCTTTCCACCCTTTCTCTGGACGGACGGAAAGGCTCAACAGGCAGGGATCTGAGCTATCGGACCTGGACTCCATCTCACGCTCTAACCCCCCCTTATTCTGAAATCAACCTCCAGGGCTACCAAGCAGGGGCTTTTAATTTAAATAAATATTGGCAGAGTGGCTACTGTGTGCCCATAATGTACCTTGGTGCTGACGTCACAAAATCAATAAACATCTTTGTCCTCAAGAAGCTCACCTTCTACTGTCCTGCTGGTCAACCACAAAGGAGAAAGGGGCTCGCCCAACTCAACGTTAGCTGCTTCGTCCCCAGCTTTCTCTCAAATGCTGTTTTAGGAAGAATCAGGCAGGTCTTTATTTGCACAGTGACGCATGCACTCTCCCCATAGAGAGAGGTAAATAGAGACACATGGACACATACAAATCCTTGGTGATACAGAACATGATTGGAGCCTTTTGTGACTTTCATGCAAATTTAATTCCCCAACAACCTAGGAAATAGGTAATGTTATTGCCTCCTATTTATGGATGAGAACACTCGGGGCTCTGAGAATAAGAGCGATCTGATTTAACGAAAAATTGCTTCATAGCTTCACTGTCGTCCGTGTCAGTGCAGCCCGTGAGTAAAACCTCAATGACTGGAATGGATCCGAGGGTGTGAAGTGTATTCAGACAGGTCGGAATATGGAGCAGTGGTCATGGTTCGAGTGTAAATGGTTAAATAAAGGGGACCAAAGACTTTTATGTTTTTACAGGAAGGCTGCCTTCCTGAACAAATCTTAAGAGGGACCCAAACCTGGCAGCAGATTTATGGAAGCGCTCGGAGCCGAAGATGACCTAAAATGGCCCGTGGGCTTAAGGTAGCTCTACAAAGTCACACGGCCTTTGAAAACCCAGCACCCATAAAAGCTTGGCCAACGAGCATCATGAAACCACGAGCCAGGAGCACAGGAAACTTGGATGGGCTTCCTTCAAAGCCCACTTCCATGAGTTCACAGAAACCGAAGGCTTGGAGCAATGTTATATGAGGTGTCTAATGAAAAAGCCATCACCTTCCCAAGGATTAAAATTCTGCTCGCAAAAGAGCACGTGGACACATCAGACAAACCCAAAGAGAGGGACCTTTTCCAAAATAACAGCTCCGTACACTTCAAAAATGCCCCGGTCGAGGAAGACAGAGAAAAGCTAAGAAATGCTTCCAGGTTAAAGGAGAACCATGTGTTGACTAAACGGAATTCCGGATCCTGGGTTGGATTCTGAATGGGTGGGGGCAAGGGGGCGGGAAAACCTAGAAGGCCATTATTGGAGCAATCGATGGAAATGAAATGGGGATGTAGTATGTGGTAATAGTATGGACTCGACATTGTATTTTTTTATTTGATCATCATGCTGTGATTACATAAGAGAACATCCTTTTGTTTAGAGTGAAAATGGACCATGTTTCTAACTCACTCAGAGGGTTCACTAAAAATTATTTGTGCGTATATATCTGTGTGTATATCTGTGTGTATACATGTATATATATGTACATGTGTATATATGTATGTATATTGTGTATGTACACACACACACATACACAGAGAGAAGGCTGAGTGCACTCTAAGCCTGTTCGGCTCTAAGCCCAGAGCATCTAGTGACTACTATCTGGAAACATCTTATCTGATGAGGAATCCAGCAGAGAGGGAAATGGAGCCAAAAGAAGAAGAGTCTTTGTTGAGATCCTTGATCCAAATATGCCTGAAGCCAACATGCCCTCAGATTTCCCACTTTAATGAGCAAATAAACTCCTCCCTCTTTAAATTGTTTCTGCTCAAGCCAGTTAGGGTTGCGTTCCTGTCAGTTGAGTAAAGGAAGTTGAGAATTGCATGGGCTGCTGATTATCACAATGTTTATTATAGGGCCATTCTACTGGAGGCACCGTGCTAGCCAACAGGTGCACAAAGATGACTGAGACCCGTCCCTACTCTCAGTGATCTGCCCATGGACTAATAAGGAGATGGACATACAACAAACTATTACAGTGCAATGCCACCCGATTTTTCTCAACCTCTCCTTGCTTGAAATAGCCTCTCCTTTCCCCCCAACCCCCACCTTTCCAAATGCTCATTTCCTTCTGGCCTGGAGGGGCCAACCCAAGTTCATCCTCCTTTATGAGCCTTCATTGACCATGGTTGCCATGGGGACCGACCATCAAACATCCACTTATGTGGAGACGGTCCATGACACTGCATACCCTCGCTTGCCAACTGCACCCACAGCTGGTGGGGAATGAAATGCACAGAGCCTGGTATGTAATAATAATTAAGAAATGTTTTTGGAATTCATTAAATCATATAAATAGCCAAGTGGGTGATTGGAAGAGCATGTGGCTGTGAGGTAGGGGGGTTAATGACGTTTGCCAAGGAGAGTAGCTGAAAACAGATTCTTAGGGAACATTAATTCCTCAGGCCTTGGAGCCCATCAGAGACATCTGACAACAAGAACTGCACCACGAACCTGACTGTGGGCCAGGCGCTCTTTAGAACACTTCGGCCTGATTACAAACGACTGCCTTTCACCGAATCTGAGGAGCTTTACCTAAAACTTACGATGGGTTGGAATCCCTGGGGATTAGTCACCCTGCTTGCGTGATAACCACATTCCTGGATGACAACATTGCAGGGAATTTGCCAAGAAGCCAATAAGAAGGGAGGCACTGCCTCAATCCAGTTTCCACTATTTTTATTTATTTTGTGTGTGTGTGTGGTTTGTGTCATCATCTTGGATCCAAGTAGAGCCCAAGTCCATGTCTGCATATGGCTAATGACCAGGACTATAAACTTGGGCCTCCCATGAATACACACTCAATATGCTTTCTATTCATTCGTTAGAGCTGCCATAACACAGCACGGCAGGCTGGGTGGCTTAAACAATAGAAATGTGTTTCCTCATGATTCTGGGGGCTAGAAGTCCAAGATCAAGGTGTTGGCCAGGCTGGTTTCTTCTGCGTCCTCTCTCCTTGGGTTGTAGATGGCCTTCCCCTTTGTCGTCACATGGCCTTTCCTCTGTCTGGGTTTGTTTGTGCCCTAGTCTCTCCTTCTATGAGGAAACTAGTCAGAGTGAATTAGGGTCCACCTGCATGTCCTTATTTTACCTTAATTATCTCTTTACAAGACTTACCTCCAAAACCAGTGATATTCCGAGGGACCAGGGGTTAGAAATTCAACGTAGACATTTTGGAGGACACAATTCAGTCCATCACATGCTTTTACTTCTTTGTCAAAGAACTCCCTAGGTCCCAGGCATCGTGCAAACACTTGATGTGCCCTGATCTACTTCATTCCCCCCGTAATGCCACAAAGGTGGCATTGTCATCCCCATTTTACTGATGGGGAAACGAGGCTTGAAGTGGGGAAGGGACTCGAACAAAGTGACACAGTTGCCAAAAACTGGAGCTGAGATTTAACTCAGATCTGACTGACACCAACCCCTATCCTCTTAGCCACCACCCTGAAGCGTCCCATATACCCTGGCCATTCTTGAGATGATGGTTAGGTACAACCAGATGGACATTAGGAAGAGAATAAAATGTACATATTCACTTTAATGTATATCATATTTATAAAGACCAACCCACCCACTCATGGCTGCTTAGGATGAGCCCATAGAGGATATTTAGGTTTAGAACTGTGACTAAAAAGGAAAATAGAGGAGATAGTTTTTTAATATGGGGGAAATGCTGACAGGAATCCAACGATGACTGAATTGTGGGAAGCGATGAATTCCGTAATACACAAATTCACACAAACACATTATAAAGCCACCATGGCCCACTCATCATCAGCCTGACACCCATACACATCTCCTGAAACCGTATTATACCCCCAGCTAATGACAATAACAAAGTCGTATTTCTGCCTAGCAGGATACAACCACCATGCATCCTGGGATTCAGCTGATCAGCTAAGCCTTTCCCCACCGGAGGCTACACACTCTCTTTGTTGTCTTTGAGTGCTGTCCACTCTCGATTCTTCTCCCAGCTGATTTATACAAATAAAAAATCTATTTCATTATCCATCTTCCATCTCTCCCTCTCCTACTCTCTCTCTTTCTCTCCAGCCCCATTATTCCCACATCATCGGCCGCTGGAAAAGGAAGCCGGCCATTGTACCCCCAGGACTTGGCTGAAACAGCGGGTTGGGACCACTGTCTGATTTCCTCCCTCCCCGACCCGCTCCCCCAGGACATGGTGCGTTTGCTGTTTCTCTGCAACGCGCAGCAGCCAGCGTCTTTCATCAGTTCTTCACCGTGGACTCTGCGGCTTTATTAGCAAATGAAAATGGCCCAACTCCAACTAACATCAATGGGGTCTCAGCTCCAAGCAGGACCCGAGCATTTCCGGTGGCCCCGAGCCTCAGACGAACCAGTTTGAAGGGAAGCCAGTTGGCTTCACTCAAGCTACCAGCGAGCTATTTTTGACATAAAAAGAAGCTGAATGTAGCTGATAACTGATTGAAGAAATTTTAAACACAGCAGCGCAGTGAGGGGGTTTAACGTCTTGGCAGGGATGGCAAAGAGACAAAGGAAAGAGAGTGAATTTGGTCCGGCAAGATGTTTTGAAAACAACTAATTGAATTACATCAAGTCACCAATTGTTTGCCAAACAGCTGTTTGATTGAGTTGTAGCTGTGCGCCTTCCTCTCCCTCCCATCTTTCTACTACCTAAGTGGGTTTATGTAGGATAACAGAGCCTTCATATGTCCATGCACTGGGACTTGGCAGAGTAGTGAGAAATGTTCGTAACGCATTCATATAACGTGTTCCCTGTATGTCCCAATTTCAAAAGTCAAAAGAAACTTTTCTGAACTTTTGGGGACATGTATGCAACAGGAAAATGGTTTCTGAATGTCCGGCCAAAGTAAGGTGCAGAAAATAATATCTTGCCCTAGCTGGCTTGGCTCAGTGGATAGAGTGTCAGCCTGGGGACTGAAGGGTCCCGGGTTCGATTCCGGTCAAGGGCACACATCGAAGTTGCAGGCTTGATCCCTGGCCTTGGTTGGGGCACATGCCCCAAGCGATCGATGTGTCTCTCTCACATCGATGTTTCTCTCTCTATCTCCCCCACCCCTTTCTAAAAATCAATGGTAAAATATCCTCCAGTGAGGATTAACAAAAAATAATATCTTTACATAAGTCATGTTTCTTCAGAGCGGCCTCATATTGCAAGGCAAGAAGATATGATCATTTTCCCATGATATCTGGAGATCTAGGCACCCAGAAAGGGGGAGCGAGCTGCCTAGAGTCACACAGCAGTCAACCACGGGCCCGGAATGGCCCATCGCATTTGAAGTGTCTGCTTCACTTTGCTCACTCGGGCTTGTTTGATGTGGTTTTGATATAAAAATTTAACAGAAGTCCCTGTTGCTTATTTTCGAGCCTGTAAAATAATAACAACTAAGAAGCATCGTTAGTTCAGCCCTAAAGATCTTTTTTTTTTTCTTTCACCTTCGGAATGTGTATCCTTGATAAGAGCCTGGCCGGCATGGCCACGGTGCAATGCAACAGTAATGTTCTTATTGCGCACCATAACAGCCCCTGGTTATTGAGTGCTTGCCACGTAGAGCTCCTTTAATCTCCACCTCAGCCTTTACGAGCCAGCCTCTATGTCTCCACGTTCCAAAGGAAGAAACCGAGGATCAGCAAGGGGAAGCCGGCCCAAGGCTCCACGTGCCGTTGTGACCTGGAAAATGGTCGGTGAAGTCCGCAGCGTATACACTCAGAGTCCCAGAAATTCCTTTGGGCATCGACCCGATAGGAACTCTTGCCCATAGAGTTTTAACTGGCCTATATGAAGGGGCAGGAGCAAAGATGTTCCATATATTATTGTTTATAGTGGTGGGAAAATGAAACCATCTAAATGTCCATCCAGAGACCATGTGGTTTTGGGTAGTTATTGAACTCTGTCTGCTTCCGTTTCCTTCTCTAGATAATGAGGGAAATAGAACTTTCTCACAGGTTTGAGACGTAAGCAAGTTTGCCATACAAACGGCTTAGAACAGTGACTAGCATATGGATGTGTTAGCTACCATTACTATTATGTCATAAATTGCTAGATTGCTCTGGCCGGTGTGGCTCAGATGGTTGAACATCGTCCTGTGCACCTAAGGGTTGCCGGTTTGATGCTAGTTGGGGCACATACTCGGGTTGCAGGCTCCATCCCCGGTAGGGGGCCTTCAGGAGGCAGCTAATCAATGTTTCTCTCTCACATGGATGTTTCTCTCTCTCTCAAAATCAATTTTAAAATCTTTAAAAAATAGCTATGTAGCAATTAAAATGAATGAAATATAGTTATATGATATGTGTGATGACATATTATGTCTATTTACCAAGACAAATTAAACTCAGAAATACAATGTTGAGTGAAAAAAAAGCAATTGTAGAATGATATACACGTGCAAATCAAAAAATACAAACCCCACTTGGTATCACTGATGGAGAAGTGCATATTTCCATAAAAGCATAACAGTGTGGACTTTGGTATTTACCAAAATTATGGGAGTGGTTACCCTACAGAGAGGAAGAGATGAGGGGGGTTAAGTCAGAAAAGGGAAAGATACTTCAACTTTATGATATTTTACTTCTGTGATTTAAAAAAATTGAAGTGGATATGACCACATAGGTGGTTTTCCTGGGGAAAAGGGCACAGAATTCGAGATGTCACTCTATGTGCTTGTCTGTACTTAAAGAAGATTTTCCAACTATAAAGAAAAAACCACACAATTTTTGTTTGTGTGGCTGAGAGGCTCAGACCAGCATATTCTTGATCTCGCTATTCTCCTTTTTTTTATTTTTTGGCTTCTTTCCTGGCAGGGAAAGGGGGCAGATTTTATTTACTCGTAACCAAACAAACGAACAAAAAAGCATCATTTACCATCCAACTGTACAATGATCTTTGCAGAGAACTATGAACTCGTTTCCAAACGCATCTCCAAGGAAGAACCCAGCATTCACCCTCTCCATAAAGTACAGAGACTTCAGCCTCCCGCCCGCACCAGCGCCAGCCTATGAGTCCCCCGCACCGACCGCGCAGGCAGGGAGCCCCTTGTGTCCAGGGCGGACATTGCATGCCAACACCGCAGCCAGTGTCTGCGAACAATGCTGGAGCACGTCCGCCCATCACCGGGCGCGTTTCATCCAGAGGAATTCATTTCAAAAGTCAACAGATAGTTTACAGTGTGCGCAGCCGCCTGAAATTTGCAAACACCGGCCTGCTTTTCAATACGACCACAGACATTTTCAAATTTAACACAAATTTCCTTCCTTATTGAGGTCTACCCACACTCCAAGTAGCCCGATTCTGGGTTTAGGCATTTGCTTCCTATCACACACACACACACACACGTAACAGAAAGATCGATTCTACTTTGTAAAACCCTCACTCATCTATTTGGAAGAAGCCGGGCTTAGGGAATTTTACCATTTTTGCCCTTTTTCAAATGTCATAAGTTTTAAGGTACCTTCTCTGATGGTAGAGACTTAATTCCTCGGTTCTTCTTCTGCGGGCCTCAGACGCCATGACCAGGGTCAGGAAGGAGCCCCGTGAAGGAGGATGAATGGAGCAAGACAGAGAGAGCGGAGCACGAGGGTGTACTATTCAGTCTAATATTAATAGCCAGGCACAATCCTAGATGCTCTGCATATTTTGTCCCCTTTAAGCTTCACAGGAAACAGTTGAGGCAGGTGCTGGGATCACCCCATTTTACAGATGAGAAAACCAAGGCAGAGAAGTTGAGGGACTTGCCCAAGGTCACAGAGCTAAAAAGTCACGGCCCAGTAGATGGATCCCGGCACCTGAGCTCTCACACACTGGGCTATATGTTGTGTCTCAAAGGTTACCCCTCAAATAAGAAGCAAATAGCCATGCAAAGATTCTATCCCAAAAATATACAAGAAAGGGGGCCAGAGTGGAAATGGCCTAGAAGGGAGAAAATGGAAAGGTTGCTGAAAAGGCCCAGATGGAGCCATTTTGCCCGAGTAATTTTAAAACCGTTAGAATTTAACTTTTACACAATACATGCAGATGTGAGACTAACACACATTTTAGCATCTTGGATGCGTAGTGGCCAGGACATCCTAGACCCTCGAGGGCTATTTGCTGAGTTGGCCAGAGTTAGTCCCATCTGCCAACAAGTAGGGTCCCAGCATCTTCCTGGGAGGAGAGGAATGCATTTGAATTTTGCAGGCGGCACACGCAGAAGCACCGTCCTCAGATAAGAGGAAATCGGGTAACCCCCAGCTCCCACGGTGAAGGGCTCCCACAGGAATCTGAGCGCCACATCGGATGTTAACGGAGAAATTTTCCAAAGCCTTGTTCTCACACCCCATTAGCTCTCAGGGCTTAGAGCCGGCTCTGGGAATGACCTGCTAGGATTTATGGCAACCGTGGTAGGAGACAGAGAAAAGGACAGGCCTGGGGACCAAAGCTTCTTGAAGCACCGAGTCCACGAGTCCACGGTGGGTCTCCTGTGAGCAGCTGAGACGTGCCTGACTTACTTCTGTCTCCGACCCCAAGCCCACCGCTCAGCGCCTTCTGCCGCCGCGTCTGTGACAGAGTGCCTTTGCACTTACTTACGACCAGCGGACCTGCCTTGGTCTGGACTCAGCTGTTTGCTTTCAAGCATTTTATTTTCACATATTCAGCTGTGAGTGGTGGGAGACGGGGTGGAAACCAAGGGGTGGGAGAGGGGCTGGAGGATTCGGAAAAAGAAAAGCATGTGGAAAAGGAGGCGGCTGCTGAAACGGGGGTCGGCGAGGTTGTGGTTGTTCAGTTTAGGGAAACAGACTATCTGGTTCGAAAGCATCTTCCTAAGGGTATGTGACCGTGGGCAAGAGCTTAGCCTCTAAGAGTCTGTTTATCCACCTGTAACATGGGGCTACGGATGCCTCTTGGCCGAACGGAGGTGAGGATGGAATGGCATGTTTTTAAACAGTTGGCACACGGTGAGGGCTCATCGGATGCTGGGTGTTCTCTGGAAGGCACAGAAGGCAGACGTGGGCAATCTGGGGGCCGCTGAGAAGGACCGCGGAGACAACCATTTTCTATTCTTGTGTCACCATTTACAACTTTCCCGTGGCATAGCTCAGCCTACAGAACAAAAGAGTGTACCATGAAGAGTAAAATTTTCTCCTTCAACTATTCCGTTAGCATCTGGCAGTAACTGTCGGATGTTAGTTAATCGACGGGTGATTGGTTTTTTGTACACCCTTCTATACATGGGGAAAACCGGTCTGCCTCGTGCTTTTAATTGTATCATTTTCACTTGTATCCCAGAGGTCTTCTCTTATCTGTACACAGAAAGGCATCCATCCTTTTCATTGCTGTGTAATATTTCACGGCTCCTTTTACCAGAGTTCGTTTCTCCAGGTCCCCATTATTATCTCCATCAAGTCATCGTCCAACATTTGCTATTACAACACTGCTGTGTTGACTATCCTTACGCATAGGACATTTTTGCATGTGTAAAAGCAGCATCTTTTTTTATAATTTTTGTATTGATTTCAGAGAGGAAGGAAAAGAAGAGAGATATATAGAAACATCAATGATGAGAGAGAATCACTGATCAGCTGCCTCCTGCATGCCCCCCACTGAGCATGTGCCCTGACTGGGAATCCAAGAAGGACCTCCTGGTTCATAGGTTGATGCTCAACCACTGAGCCACGCCAGCTGGGCTGTAGGATCAACATCTTGGGCAAAAATTGCTGAGCCTTATATTTTGGGGGGATGCACCAAGTTGCCCCCATACTGGTTGGAACCACTCACCCTCTCCCAATCCATGTTCAAGGGGGCTTCACTCTCCCACACCCTCACCAGGGTTAATGAACTATTTTCATCATTACCAGTCATCTTACTGGTCTCTAAGCTTCGGAGAGCTGGGCGATCAATGGCTTAAAAAACAAGGCAGCTACTGGGGTCATTCCAGAAAAGCCAGGCGTAAAGAGCCTGTGGCCAGGAAAATGAAGTGTGACTCCGCTACCAGCATTTCTCTCCTGAAGTCACCTCCTTGATCTCCACACGGAGCGCCTGGCCCTCCTCCATTGCTAGAAGCAGGAGTCCCCCAGCACGGGTCCCCCCGGGGAGCCTGTCCCTGCTGGAGGCCAGGATCGCCCTGGTGTTGCCCCGGCTCAGAGATGTCAGCGATTTCTGCCTGTCTGCTCCGATCGCAGGCCGAGGTTTGGGGCCTGGGAGGAAATGACCTCTGATTAATAAGGAAGCTGGGGAAGGTGGCTGGGGGTGGAGGCTACTCTGGGAGCAGAGTGGTCAGATGTTAATATTCTCATCACTTAGGAAAGGGGGCAAGGGTGGAGCATTCCTACCCTCTTTGTCAAAGCGCAGAGGTGAGCCGGTGGGAAGATGGATGTCGGCGGCTCTGGACGGCGTATTAGGGAACATGACGCTGTTCATTCAGGTATATTTATGTGGTTTATATTTACCTAATAAATACAACAATGGGGGAACAGCTGCTGAGAAGGGGGAGACCTGGGCTGGGGGGGAGGGGGAGAAATCCGTCATCCAAGGGAGCAAGGTGCTCTCGGCTTGGCTCCACAGGCGGTAACTTTGGGTGGTTTGCTCTCTTCTCCAAATTCTCGCTAACTCTTGGCAAGGTTCTCTCCTGGGCGCTCAGGACAAAGATGGGGATGGAGTGGGCAGCAGACACGCACAGGCCTGGAATGCACACGCGGGTGATGGTGCACAGGGCAGGCTGCTGGTAGCTGGGAATTTCACCCTGTGCACAGGACAGCCCCTGCGTCTCTCCCCGGGACACCAGGACGCTCAGCCCTGGCCAGGCCTGCGCTCAGCCCAGGAGGAGGTCTGCTGCTGGCGCAATGCTCCCCTACCCTGCCTGGCTGTCCACAGGCTGTGTGACCTGTTTGGGTTGGATTTCCCATCATCAAGAAAATGGACGTTCAACGGCTGCCCCTTCTAAGCCAAGAAGTGGGAAACTGAAGTCCATCGGAAAAGGAAGGAGGGGAAATAAAAGAAGAGGAGGGGGTAGGAGGAGAGGGGAAATGCAAAATAGCGTAAATAGGAGAAAAGACACCAGAGAGAATTGTGTGTGTGTGTGTGTGTGTGTGTGTGTGTGTGTGTGAAATACTGCAAATGTGAGAAGAAGGACACAAGAAAGAAAAGTGAGTCTATAACGGGCAAGAGGGATCCAGGAGGGAAGGAGAGAAAAGAAGGAAGAAGGGAGGAGGGGAAGGAAGACGGAAGAAGGAAAGAAGATGAAGAGGTGGGGGGGGCGGGTTAAGACCTGGGGGAGGAAGGGAGCTGGAGGATGGGAAATGGTCGGCAGCTTCCGATTGGCAATGTTTCGGAAACTCCCGCGACTCACTTTGGCGGCAGCACATTCGTCTAACGCTAACCTCTCAAACAGGCCCTGGCTCATGGTGAGGCATAAAAAGGCATTTTCGATTAAACCTAATTAGCAAGCTGAACTGAAGGCGTCCCGGCGGGAGCTGGAGGGGGGAAGCTGGGCCCCAACTCCCGTGACCCGGGCCGCGAGGACATGGGGCCTGGCGCTCAGGAGGCCCGGACTTGGGCCTGGTCCCTTTCCCGCCGGCTGGGGAGGCCACCGGGGTTGGGGCCCCGGTGTTTCCCAGCGCGTAGCGCCCGGGAGCGCGGGCGCGGGGATGGAGCCGCAACCCGCCAGGACGAACGGCGCGCGCCGCTAGGGCTCCCATCGCGTTAGAACCCACAACCCGCTGTCCCCGAGCCGCCGCGCTTAGGCCTCTTTACAACACAAACCTATAATTTACACATTTTGATTCCGCCTGTAATTTTGCCCTCCGAGCTCCGATGCCATAAAACTCGTGGGGCCCGGCAAAGGGACCCCCACCCCACCCCCCAGGGCCCCAGCTCTCCCAGAAGTTCCCTTCGCCGCTACAAATAATCGTGTGGACGGCAGCCAAGAATAACTAGAAAATAAACACAGCTCCGCGGCCCTCGGAGCGCCGGCCCTGGGTCCCTCCGGCCCCACCTGGTTTCGGCCGGGGGAGGCGGGGAGGCCGCGCGGCCAGCTCCGTGCGGGGTTGCGCCGCGGGTTCCCCTAGAACCGCTCCGCGGCCTCTGTTTCAAACCGGCGACCGGCTGGCTGCCCTTTGTCCCCGCGGTCTCTCCTAGCGGGACCCTGGCCTGGCTTCCCACCTCTGTCCGACAAAGAACAGCGACAACAAAGAACCCAGGCGGCTGCAGAGGGTTTTCTCCGAGGGACTTTTTGAGAAGATAGAGACCTGGCCCTCCCTCCCCGCGGCCTTCGGTCCTGGCCTGTGGGCGGGAGCCAAGCGCGTCGCCCAGGCCGCGGGGCGCCCTCCTGTGCGTGTGTGCCATGGAGCGTGTGTGCGCTGATGCGCGTGCAAAGAACGGTGTGTGCGCGCAGATGATCTGCCTGCGGATAATTACGCGTAGATTTTCGTGGCTCGGAAAATGCAAACAACATATGTGAACGATTATGGATGTGCGAGTAATTCCGAGCCCACGTGCCGGGCGATTTGGGGCGCGCGCGCATCTCTGTGAGCATATCATTCTTGGGGCGAACTGTTCCGCGTGCAAGCGATTCGGTGTTCGCACCAATGTTCCCACCGCTGCAAGCACTGGGCGGCTGTCGGGTGCCTGTGCAGAGCCGAAGAAAGGGCTCCCCAAATCGGGTCTCCATGGTTGGTCAGGGCTAGCTCGGTCCGAGCAGCAGCGGGTAAAAGAAAAGTGGTCTCGCTCCCCCCCCCCACCCCCACCCCCCCGCACTCCCCGAGCCAGCGCCTTGCAGGCTCTGCCTGCGCCCGCGCCCAAGGGCAAGCAGAGGGTGGAAGAAGGGAGAGGTGTTGCGGGGTCCCCTCTGTGCTCCCCTCCAGCGTCCTGTGTGTGTGTGTGTGGTGTGTGTGTGTGTGTGTATGGCCTCCGAGGCACCATCTCCTCGCTGCCGCCACAGAGTCCGGGACCGGCCAAGGCCTCCCAATGCCCAGAGCCTCCTAAACCGGCCCGAGCCACGGGCAACCCACTCAGACCAGCGCCACGCAGAGAAAGAAAACGTTCTTGCTTTTCAACCAAGCGCTGGCTTGCGCTGCGACTCCCCAAAGGACGACCGCTGGGGCCGGGCAGCAAGCCCCTGTGTCCCCCACAGGCGCTGCAGCGGCCAAGCCTGTCCTGGCGAAGGCAGCCGGTCCCTTCCAGCGCTCCCACGTGTGCCCAAAATTATAATACAATATAACACATCGTAATACCGGTCCGATGCCGCGTTTACCTTCCATTAGGATGTGTATATTGTACGGGGCTGTGCTTATGTGTTTGTTACGAGGCGATACTGTATCTCTCAGTCTCACTCCAGGCGCCAGGTGCCTACTCGCCGGCTTGACCCGAGCAGTGACCCCGGAGGCAGGACCAGTTTCTGCCAGTGCGCGGGGCAGGCACAGAGAGGGAAAGACACTCACCCAGAGTTACCCAGCGCTGAGGAGGCAGGGCTGGGATTGGAACCCACAGCGCGGGGCCAGCAGTAAAGGCAGAAACACACGACCCACACAACTCAGGTAGAGCGGCCTTAAGCCACACGCTGCTGTTTCTGGAATAGCTCAGCAATCTATTTATTTTATTAAGCTCGAACCCTCTGGCGGAGTGGGCCGCTGCCAGCCTGCGCTCTGGCTGAGGACTCGGGGGACAGGCCCGCAGCCCCCCCAGCAAAGACCAGTCCCCATCGGAGGCCAGGGCCTCCTCCCGCCCCTTTCAGCGAACAGCCTCTGAGGGAAGCACTGTTATCAGCCTGGTTCGCCGTGACACCGGGGTCCAGAGAGGTTAAATCGCTCGCCCAGTGACACTCAGCAAGTGATACGTTCAGGCACCGGGGCTCCAGATAACTGCCTTCCCAGCCCCACCGAGGAGTGGGGTTCGTGGAAGTCTGAAGGCAGGTGGGGCCGAGGGTGGGGGCCAGGTCTAGTGGCAGGAACATCCCTGGGGATGCGAGAAACCACCCAGCTCTCCTTTCGTGGGGAGGTGATGGAGAACCCGGCTTCAAGCCTTTGGAGCCACAGTGTGGCCCAGGGCCTGGCCTGTGACTGGGCCGGAGCCACGCAGCCTGGGTCGGGAAGGGAGGGCAGAGGAGGGGCCCTTCTCCTACCCCACCTTCTCCTCTCCGCGCACCAACACAGACACAGGACACATCCACCCCCTCTCCAGTGGTAAATACCAAGGGGCCCCGGTGCCCTCAAAAATGCCCCCGCAACCAGAGGACAGTCACCCACCCCTTCGCCCCGGGGGAGGGGATTTCTCCAGGTTCTGGACTTCCTCGCCCCCATGCCAAGATCGGCCTGGGGGAGGGAAGGCGGTGAGACCGGCCCATCGGGGTTATTCCACCCGACCAAGGGGCCACGCGGTTCCGTTCCAAAGATCCCAATTCTTGGGGAGCCCTGGCGTGCTGCTACTGGAGCCTGCCCCTGTTTTAGGGCTCAGTCAGGGCGCGGGAGGCCGGAGGAGCCCCTCCCGCCCTGCTCTCCAGGAAGCAGCGCGGCCAGAATGGGCGCCTCCGGCAAATCCACATCCGCTCGGGGAGATGACGGCCAGACCCCAGGCTGCGAGCGTCCACAAACGGTCCAGGCCCTGGCCGCACCCCGCTGCCAGGGAACCCGCTGGTTTCAGGGGTCCCAGTTGCCAAGGGCAACGGGAAGTTGTTTAAAACAAATACTGGGCGGCTTTTTGTTTTGTTTTGTTTTGTTTGCCTTTCATGATAAAACGTGTGTTATCTTCACCTTCCTCGAGAGAATGGAAATGAAAGAAAATTAGAAAGTTTCCCGGAAATTTTGGCACTAGCATCCCCTCTCCCAGATACACTTAACAACCTGGACATTTGGGGACAGTTTTGAGACGCGGTGTCCCGGGGGCCAGAAGTGCTTTAATTTCCGAGTTCTGGGGGGGAGTGTGCTGGAGGGAGCCGGCTCGGAGGCTCTTCCCTAAGCGGGGAAACCGCCCGAAACCCACAAAGTCTGAGGAAAGACGGACGGGAGGCCAGTCCCCACCACCCGCACCCCCACACCATTTCCCACCCCAGCCGCGGGCATCGGGCTCCGGCAAAGGAAACGCCTGCAGAGCGTGCGGAAGACGCGGGAGACGGTGCACCCCTCGGAGTCGCGGGAGGGAGAGTGGGTCCCTCCTGCTCTACACTCTGGAAAACGTCCCCACCAGAGCAGATGTGGCCGCCTGGCAAACGCCAGGACATTGTGGGGAGTCGGTATAACATCTGGATAACTGGCCATTTCGTTCGGATCACTCCAGGGGCGTGCGATGGGGGAGTTTGTAACGAGGCGGCGATTCGGAGCCAAGGTAAAAAGTCGAGTCGAGTTTTTCGTTGTGTTTTAATTCAAAATGCGCGGGTTGTGCGAGAATTTCCGCCTCCGCCACACTCCCGAGGCACCGCGAGCGACAGCGCCGGGGACACTTTCATCCGCGGCCAAGCCCCCCTGGAGCGAGCCCCTGGGTCGCCGGGGCCGAAGCGGGGCCCTCGGAGGGCAGGGTCGCCGGGCGCGCACCGAGCGCGTTTGCCCGCGCGCACCCGGCCGCGATTACATAAGTGACGCTGACGAGCGCAGCCCGGCTCGAAACGCGCTTCAATCCAGGGTCGGCGGCGGCGGGGGGCCGGAGGGATCGCCTCGCACCCCGCCTCGGGCCCAGGCGCGGTGAGGAAAGTTCCGCTGGACGCCTGCCCGCGAGGGCCACCGCGGCCGCCCGGCCTGCGCGGAGCTGCGCGGCTGGTCCCAGGCTGGCGCCGAGCGGCCGCGGTGGCGTCCTCGGTGGAGCCTCTGCGTGTTCGTGCGCCCTCCACGTTTGCGTCCCCCTTGGGGGCAGGGCTCTGTCTGCTGCTTCCCGACTGTGACCTGGAAGACGCTAAGGAAGGGCGCGGGCAAGGGTTGGGTGCCGAAGGAGGCACCCTTGGTTTCCAAAACCGGTCTCTCCCTGTGATGGGGGCTGCGCGGGGCAGAGGAACGTCCTGGCCACAGCGGAGTCCCCCAGGCCCAGAACGGAGCCTGAAACCCGTGGAATATTTATTGAATCAATGACTGAATCCAGAAATCAGGCTTTCAGTCCTCACTTTACCACACTGCCCTCTGGGACTCCCTGGCCCGGGCCCCCTGTGGCTCCCTGGCCGGGTCCCCTGTGTAGACAGCAGGGCCTGCCAGGCGCTCACGCTCAGCCATAATAAGTGATAACCGCAACAACATCTGACACTCATTGACCACCTACGCTTTTCACCAAGGTTTACCTCTAATTCCCCACGAACTATTAGGGGTCGGCACCGCGATGGCCCCATTTTACAGATGAGCAACCCGGAGCTCCAAACAGCTCATTAACTCGGGACACCTGGTTCATCGGGGATTTGAGGACCGCGTGAGTCCTGTGCTCTGAATGCCAAGGTCGCTCACGCGTGCTGCGTCCGTGGCTCCCAACTTCTCCAGACTTAACAACAATTCCACACAAGTCCTCCCCCAAGCACTGAGGGTCGGTCTGCGTCTCCCCTAACTGCATATCCGGAGCCCAGCAGTCTAGCCGGGGAAGCCGGGACCCTGGGAGGCGGCTGTAGCCAGCTCTAAACTTACAGAACAGGCTGGGACCCGTAACTGCTTGGGTACCCGTGTTCACACGCCCTTACTCTCCAGGCGAGAAGAGAGCCTGCCCGGGGCCACGCTTAAAAACACTGATGGGAGTCCCTGAAGCCCCTAAGAACCTAGAGTATCCCCAGGTTGTGGCAGAAAGGGTCCTGAGAAAGGTCACCGCAGGGGCGGCTGTGACCGATGGAAGCCCCTGCGCGGTCCTGCGGGGGACGCTCCGCCCCACCCGCGTCTTTACGCGCAGGAGCAACCATGCCCGCGCCTCGGTGCGCAAATCGGGACCCTGCCCGCCGGCCTCCGGTCCCTCCCGGCTTCGGCCACCGCACACCAGTCAACGTAATGAATGGAGAGAGAAGAGAAGGGGCGGGAGAGAGGCAGCATTGGGAAGGGGGTGAAGGATCTTGGAAATAATACGCGGAGAGAAGGAAATATGGACAACAGTTTATCCGCGCCCCCGCCCCCATTGCCCGCATGTTTAAAACCCCTAAGTAATTTCAGATCGTGTCTTCAGTTAATATATCTCTCTCCCTTTCCCGCGGGCTGACAGGGACGCGCCGGGGCTGCAAGATGTCTGCAGAAATGGGCCTTTAAGAGTTTCCACATTGTTTAGCTACACAAACGTGTTTGTGGTTCCCGAGGTCCTCCCCCTCCCCCACCCGCCTCCGAATCTCATTTCACTTTATGGCTCCAATTGTTTGAGGATGCCCGCGCCACATAAATCCTGCTTCGAGATTAATCTTTCTGCTCGCTCGCGCTGGGCGCAGGGATTTTTTTTTTTTTGAGTTCTTTAAAAGAGGGCGCCGGGCGGAGATTTATTAACAAGGAAAAATAGTTTATTTTTATAGTCGACCTCGGAAAAGTGGGGGTGGGAGCGGGCTGGGGAAGGGGAGTCGTGCGGATGGATAAACAATGAGCTGAAGGGGCCGGGTGTTGAAGACCACGTCAGCGGGGAGTGGGCTGGCGACTTGAACTTTTCTCCTGGCGCAGCCGTGGATGCCCAGCCAGGGGTCTGCAGACCAGTGTGCCTGGGTGGGTCTGCGGATGGAGTGTGTGTGTGTGTGTGTGTGTGTGTACCCGTGTGTGTGTACCCGTGTGTGAATGAGGATCCCACACACTTCCCGGGACAGCTTCTTAAAAGACACGGTGACCAGAGGGGCTCCCCCAAACTGGCCTTTACCATGACTACATGGATGGCCCTGGATGGTCTGCAGAGCAGAATTGTGTGCTTTGGTGTATTTTTTTAGAGAAAAATTCACCAGCTTCTCCCGGGACACTTCGTCACCCAAAAGGTTAAAAACCCACTCATTAAGGAAAGAGCCGGACGGGGGCCTTCCTCCTCCCACTGCACCGAGGGTTTGTCCTTCAAGCCAGTTTAGGGTGAGCCGGTAGCCAGTGACAATGGCCAGAAGCTGCACTTTAATCCGGGCCATTCTGGGGGCTGATTTTGGCCACATTTTGGACTCATGACACTTAGGATTCTTAGGAGCATTCGGTTCAGGTCCAGGGGGCCTGTGTGTGTTCCTTTTGGTCGCTGCCTGACCTTGAGCCGGTGGTAACTCCTCTCTAGGCCTCAGTTTCCCTTTAAGCTTTTGGAAGGGACATTTCTGAGGTGTGTGTGCGCGGGCGCGCACATATGGTTTTTTCTCTAGCAGCCAACTGCCTTGAGGGTGCATGTCAGAGAAGAACACACAATCTGGAATGTTCCACTGGGCACCAAGGACCAGGCCTTGAGCTCCTGGTAGGGACAGTGGGTCTTAACCTTTGGGGGAATGTGGACACTACTGGGGAGCCAATTAGAAAGCCAACCTACGCCACACCAGAAGAGAAACAAAAAGCACGGAAATAGGCCATTTTGCATACAACTTGCCGGGGAGGTCCGTGAGCAGGTGAAGGTCCCGTGCTCAAAGCCGAGAGATGGCGCATCAGCCCTGATCTGCACCCCAGGGAAGGGCCCCAGGAAGCCCACTGGTCAGAGACCCCGTTCAGTGCTCCCCACTTGGGCGCGGGCGCAGAGAAGGGTGAGAGGAGGAGTACGCCCCTCCTTTGATTCACAGACCCAGGCGCAACCGGAGACCGCCCGGCACCGCGGCGTCTGTCTGTCTGCGAGTCTGCCCGCGGGTCCGGGCTGTCCCCAGTGAACTCCTTGCGCACCGGGCGAGCGGTGAGCAGGGCGCGCGCTGGAGAGGAGGCGCCGGGTCCGGGCTCTGACCGCGGTCTCCCAGCCCCCCCCCCCCACCGGTGCCCCTGAATTAAAGGCCTGGGAGTCGCCCTGGGCTGATGCCCGCTACCCTTGGAGGATCACGGAGTCCCGCTGCCGCTCTTCCCAGCGTCTTTCCCGAGGCTGCCACCTGCTCAGGGCAGAGCTGGCCCTGGTTCCACCTGTTGGACCCGGACCCCCTTCTGGGGAACGCGCATCGCAGTCAACTGGGCTGCCCGCGCACTCTCCCGAGACAGGCGCACTTTTCCAGAAATAATAGACCCTAAAACTAAAGCTCTTCCCATCGCGCAAGGTCTTCCAACCAGCATCTCACTCAACCCCAACGACTCGACTCGCTTCCTTGTTGGCGTTCCTCCCCGCGAGAGGAGGAGGCTGGGCCCAGAGAGGGTGAGCCGCCAGCCCAGGGGAGCACAGCAAACAGTGGAGGCGAGCCTGGGCTCAGCCTGGGGCTCCAGGCCCCCCACCCCTGTCGTTCTCTGATGCGCCACAACAAGCTGCTAGGACAGGTCCTCCTGCCCCACGGAGGGACCCCACGCAGGGACCCCACTACGCACACGGGCTCGCGGTGTAAACAGACGAGTGCAGCGCAGGTGCGGAGCCCGGGAGACTGGGGCCCAGCTGGGGGAGGTCAGACACACTTGGGAGCACACCTTTGCGGACAAAGTCGGGGTGCGCAGCCTGCGCCCCAGCACCTCCTGACCTCGCTTACCCTCCTGTCATGCCCGCCCTGAAGCCCTCGTGCTGCGAGCTTGCACTGACGCCCCAGCATCTCTGCTGTGGCCCCCATCTCCGCACCCTGTCCCCACCCTCCTGCCCACACAATACCGGCCTTCTCCCAGCCCCGCGCGCGAACAGTGCCCTGAGGGTGGAGGCACGGCCGTCGCTCTCCATCCACCTGAAGCCTTACCTGGTCGCGGGGGTGGAGGAAGCCGGCCCTGGGACCTACGCGCGGACCTGCGCGCACCGGGACGCACCCCGCTCCATGGGGGATGCACTGGCCTCCAGCCGCGTTTCCGGTTGTGGCACTGGGTGCCCGGAGTGGGTCCGATAAGCTATCGGCCCGCCGGCCAGCAGGGGCGGTCAGCGGCCAGCCAGGGCACCTCGGCCGGCTCCCGGCTCCGGCCCGGCTGCCTGCCAGCAGCGCTCAGGACAGCAGCGAGATGCCTGCCTGCCGAGGTGTTTCTGGTTACAATCACCTCACACACAGGCCTGCATCCCCCCCCCCCCCATCCTTACCATTATGTCTGAAGTCACACCTTCTGCCCGCCTGGGGAGCTCTGGGGGGTGGGCGCTGAGTGCCTGAGCCAGGGCCAAGTTGCTAATCTATAGAGGTCCTGCGGGTCTGTAAAAAGGGGTATTTTTGGTGGTCAGAGAATCAATATGGAGTAGAGAGACGGCTTCCTTCTCCTAGCCGCTGGGAGTTCATTTTCTACCAGTTTGTCCGGGGCCTCTGTGTGTTCCTGAATATTTTCTGGTCGGGGCTGAGGCATCCCGTTGACTGTATGGATGTGTTTTCTCCTTCAGAAGATGGAAGGTTTAGGGATAGGAAAGGATTCTCGGGAGAAAGCTAATCTTGGCTCCTAGGCAGTCAAAATAGGAATAATCACAGAGTAGCTGCCATTGATTGCGCCCTTATGTGTTTGAATCCTTCAAAAAAGTCTAGGAAGTGGTAATGATACTTTCCCCATTTTTCAGATGAATCACCGGAGGCTGGAAAAGGTGAGCTGGTGTCCCAGAGGCTCACAGCGGCAGGGAGACCAGCCCCCATGGCCCTCTGTCTGCCGCCTCCAGGTTTGTGGGAAGTCAGAAGCCTGATGATGGAGGGGAAGGGTGCCCTCGCTGGCTCGGCCTGGGGCGCAGTCTACCCCCAAGGACAAGGGCCCCCAAAATGATTCATGCCTCTGAGTTTCAAACAGAACGGCCCTTGGCTGGCCCTGGGAGTGAGGCTCAGGGAGTCCAGCTGGACTCACACGACAGGACGAAGGCCAGTGCCTTCCCAAGCTTTGGGAAGAATCACAACCAGCCACTGGGGGTTCCTGCTGGCCCAGCATCCAGGGCTGAAAGCTTAGGCCCTGCCAGCCTCCTCCAGGCGGACAGTCTAGTTTCTCTGTTCATCGGGCCTCGGGCTGGCCGGGGCCTCCGCCACTCCGCAGGGGTCAGTCCGGGCTTTGCTGACCCTCCCCCATCTGGAGAACAGGGCCGCCCAGGATCCACAGGGCAATTAACCTCCCCCTCCCGCTCCCTACCAGTTTCCTTAAAATAAATGTGACAAACGTGGGCCTAATGATCTGCGGGGGGAAGATCTATATGCTTCAGGACCGTAACACATGGCTCCCGCCCTCCCCGGGCCGGGCAGCCCTACTTCAAAGGACAGCCGGTTGGCGATATTGGGGGGGGGGGGCGGTTTCCTGGCTCTCAGGAAACAAACCATCAGCCTGGTTCTCGGGGCAGAGTTACAGCCACAGAGACCAGCACCAGGGATGATGATGATGATGGTTGTGGTGATGATGATGATGATGATGATGAGGGGCCTCTCGAGCACACGTGCCAGGCGGGTGCTCAGAGCTTTGCAAGCTCCCACTCATCTGTTCTTTGCAGCAACCCTATGAGGCAGGCAATACAACTGCCCCATTTTACAGCCCAGGACTATTGAATTCACATGCCCACACCCCACAGCGAGTAGGTGGTGAGGCGGGATTTGAATCAGACCTGGCAAGCTTTAAATAATAGTCACCACCACCACCACCACAATCATAGATTTTTAAAAAATAATAAATACACGTGATAAAAAATTTTCTGAGAGAGAAAAGTATAAGCAATGGCCCTAGCCATTGCCTCTCTGGTTTCCCCGCCCCCTCCTCGACACGGGTATCCACGTCTGTGCTTTGTAAATTGTTTTCTATTCTGCGAATGCAGCTCACAATCGAAATTGCTCTGCACTTGGCGTTTTCACTATTCGGGTCATTGCTGGTGCAATTTGAAAGTGTGGCCTTTTCATCACTGTTCGCTGGAGGTCGAAGGAGATGTTGCCAAACCAACCAACCGACCAACCGACCAGGACTTGGTGGGGCTGGTTTTCTGGGGATCCAGCGGGATCAAGTCCTGCTCAGGGTCATTTGAGCTGCTTAGGGACAGAATGGGGAGGGCTGGGGAGGAGAGGGAGGGCGGGGAGGGAGTGAGGGGAGAGGAGATGGGAGGCACAGACATCTCTTACATTCCACTCAGAGATAGCAGATGTCCCAGGCACAAAACATGCTCATCCGCTCTCGGCACGGGGGTGTCGCTAGACTTGCATCTCAGAGCAGGAGGTTTTCAAAGCCTTAAATGGTCTCTCAGGGACCGGGCGGGCCCTGGCCACTCTGTTCTGTGCGAAGGGCAGGCTTTCGGGGCGGAGGGCCCTGCTGGTCTGGGAGGGGGGTGAGGCTGGCCTATTTTGGTCTTGGCTGTCCATGTGGTCTCCCCTGCCAGGGCGCAGGGAAGTGTAAGGCATTGTCCTGTCCATGCATCCCTCGACTGCCCCCCCCCCACCCCACCAGTCACCACTTAATTTTTATAAATTTCCCTTTTATACATTTTGGCTCGAATCACGTAGGCAAAGGGGTTTTCCCAAATGGTATCTGTGTGTTTGTTCACATGGTTTTTAAACACAGAGCGGGTTCTCGAGAAACCTGGGAAGCTCTGAGGGAAGGCTGGTTCCCAGGTGGCGGCCAGGAGGTGGGGGGCGGGATGGGGGGGACGGGGGGGTGGGGAGGCCCACCAGTGCCTGTGGCCTTGGCTCAGGGGAGGTGGGGTGGCCAGAAGTCAAGGCTACGTGAACCCCCTTGGGAAGAGCTCTTGGTCCCACGGTATCTTGTTCCTTGTTTAGAATAACAATGGCCAGTGGGTTTGTCTGCCTCTCTGTCTCCTGGTCCCACTGGTTCTAGCTTTCTAGCAAAAGATAACAACCCATCCTTTCTCTCTTGATCTCTTCCCTTTCCACCCACTCTCACTCCTGTTCTCTCTTTCTCTGCCCCTGTGTGATCCTCCCTCACTCTTTCCCTTCCTTCCGTCCCTCGTGTATTCAACCTCCCTCCCATCATCCCCCTTTGTCCGTCCATCCATCCATCCATCCACTCATGCACCCATCCGTTCTCCCATCACTCTTTCTGCCTTTCTCCTCTCTCCCTTCCTTTCTTCTGCCGCCCACCTGTCATTCCCTCTTCCCACTACAGTCACCCCTTCCCCTTTCTCACCGCCCCCTCTCTCTCTCCTCAGGCCTCTCTTATTTGGGGACGGAGAATTACAATGAGAAATACATGCCAAGTGTCTGGGGCCTTCCAGTCCAGGGCTTTGGGGGCTGATCTTACCTGAAACAGCAAGTCTCTTCTACAGGAACAGCGGGACCGTGAATGGAAACATCTTGGCTGAAGGCATCTTGGCAGTTTGCAGTTCATTTGAAAGGGGCAGGCATGCCTGTTTTCCTTCTAGAAAAGTTTTCTAAAGAAATAACCGGAAATGGGGCCACACCTCTATCTATGAGCATGCCCACAGCCGTGGAATATATAATAACAGAAAAGTCAGGAACAGGAGATGGGTAACATTGTGCTTTATCTGTGGATGGAATACTATGCAGCCACTAACAGTCCAATTTTAAGTGAGAAAAGAAGATTGACAGTAGTATGCATTTTTATGATTCCGTATTCCTCATAGGTGTGTGTCTCTGTGTGCGTATTACATACATGATTTTAGAGAGACAGGAAGGGGGGGGGAGAGAGAGAGAGAGAGAGAGAGAGAGAGAGAGAGAGAGAGGAGAAACATTTGTGTGTTCAAACACACAAATACCAAGATGTGAACACTGGGCAGCAAGATTGCAGCATTCTGGCCGTGGCCGGTATGGCTCAGTGGGTTGAGCACCAAAAGGTTGGCAGTTGGATTCCAGGTCAGGGCAATGCCCAGGCTTCCAGCTCGATCCCCAGTAGGGGGCGTGCAGGAGGCAACCAATTGATAGTTTTCTTTCTCATCAGTGTTTCTCTCTCTTTCTCCCTTTCCCTTCCTCTCTCTCTCTAAAATCAATTTAAAAACCTATTTTTTAAAAAGGTTACAGAATTTTGGAGGGTTTGTATCTCCCTCGCCCGTGCCTGTGTTTGAAGCTGGATGGTGACATGCTGGTGGGTCAGTAGAGGGTCCTTTCCATGTATGTTGGAAACTCTTCAACCATAAGATACTTTCAGTGTCTCCAGTGATGCACAGCCCCTTCCCGAGTGTGCAACGGGCAGAGTTCACGTTCATTTCCCCCGGGGGCTTTGGTTTGGGAGCTTTCCTGAAGCTTCCTCTGCTCGGGAACAGGTTTTGGATCCTGGGGGTTCGCAAACCCGGATTCTGCCCTGCTAACCAGAGCAGGGCCCAGGATAAGGGGGTGCTGCCTCCCATACATCCACTCCCCTCGGATGGAGAGCGGCCAGGCCGGCCCAGTGAGGACCGGAAAGGGGTGGAGTCAGTTAGGTGGGTTCCCAGTAAGAGGCTATTCTGAGAGGCTGGGAGTTAACACAGAGGCTCGATGTTGCCAAGGGGAGCGAGAAGGAGGGCCTTTTAGGCCTGGGGGACATTTGGTTGCTATTATGAATGAACAAACCCAGCGAAACTGAAAGAAGAAAATGGCAAAGTTGGGCATCGCCTTGGGCTGGAGAGAGGCCCAGTGAACCTGGGGCTAAATAATTCCAAACGGCCTTTGAAACGCCTGACAGCGGGGCCACCGAGCCCCGGGGCAGGGGGCGCGGGGCAGAGGCCCCTCCAAAGGGGCAGAGGTTCTAGGCACCAGCCACGTTGGCGAAGGTTAGTGATCGCCCTCCTTGGCCAAAACCCTTCAAGGAACCACCAGAAGTCGATGTTCTGAGCCACCGGCCTGCAGACACCCTGCCTGCTGGCGTTGGAGAAAATGGAGAGGAAGTGGAAATATTTCACAGCTGGGAACAGATCCTGTCAGCTCGGCCACAGAATGGCCGCCTGTGAGCTCCTGGGTGGGGCCTGCCGCTGGCTCCGGGTGGCCAGCCTGTCCGCAGCGCCTGGAGCACGGTGAGCACCAGGAACTAGTTGCTGTATGAGCACAGGGACCAGTTCATTAATATGTTGCGGCTTCATGCAAAAGGGCTCCCCCTTGATTGCAGTGTTGCTCACGGGGTGTGTCTAGGACCACCTGCTACCCTATCACGGGGTGGGTGGATTATATGCCCCAGCTTCTAAGCATCACCCCAACCTCATGAATCAGAATCTATGATCTGCAGCATCAGTGATTTTTTAAAATATGTTTTTATTGATTTTAGAGAGACAGGAAGGGAGAGAGAGAGAGAGAGAGAGAGAGAGAAACATCAATGAGAGAGAAGCATCAGCATCAATTGGCTGCCTCCTGCACGCCCCCTGCTGGGGATTGAGCCTGCAACCCAGGCATGTGCCCTGATCGGAAATTGAACCAGCAACCTCCTGGTGCATGGGTTGATGCTCAACCACTGAGCCACACTGTCTGGGCTGCGTCCGCGATTTTATCAGACTCCATTGCACAGTCCAGGGTCTCCTTATGCCCCCGCAATCTGAGTACTGCTGCAGGCATCACTGTCACTCCTAGAAGCAGATCCAGAGGCACAGAGAAGGAAATAAGCTGTGAAGAGTCGCATGATCGCACATATTCCCACCATTTATGTCGGGTTTGTTGGAGATAAGTACCACAGGTAACTCTTATGCTTACCGTTTATTTCAGATTTATTCTATGACAAAGAATTGTGTGTCTGTGATCTCACTGCATCCTCCAACAACTCCTTCAAGCAAACAGCCCGCCTGGCTCCCAGAGGAACTGTCACATCGTGAGGCGACGCCACCTCCCAGACTCGTGACCTTGCAACAGAAATGACAGTGGCAGCAAACACAACAGTAACAGGTGTTGAGGGTATCTTGGGAGCCAGGCACTGTGCTAACACCTCGATTTGTAACAATTCTTGTTTAATCCATGAAGCTTCACTTTACACGGATTGCTTGACTGCGTTTTCACAGCTTTTAAAGGTAAGTCCCATTTCTATCCCATTTTATAGACAAGAAAACCGAGTCCTGTGCAGATTGACTTCCCATGGTCACAGAGCAGTGACGGCGGGATTCAGTCCTAAGAACTCGGGCTGCTTTTTTAGCGACAGCCAGCGCTCTCTGACCATCCCCTCACATGGCGGATATTGGTGACCTGGAGGCCAGCATTAGACTCTAGTAGAATATGGGAATGGGCTCCACGGCTTCCGAGGAGCAGGGGTCTTGTAGAACAAAAATCACGCATTCTAGTTGTTAGCCTTGCATTTCTGTGGGGTGATCTCTGCCTCAGTTTATCTACCTGTTAAATGGGGAGATGGGCCCCTGAGAGGGTTCCAGCAAGGAACCATTAAGAAAAAGAGCAACTGCCCAGCTGGCGTGGCCCAGTGGTTGAGCATCGACCTATGAACCCCGAGGTCATGGTTCAATTCCCTATCAGGGCACATGCCCGGTTGCAGGCTCCATCCCCAGTGTGGGGCGTGCAGGAGGCAGCCGATCAATGATTCTCTCTCCTCATGGATGTTTCTATCTCTCTCCCTCTCCCGTCCTCTCTGAAATTAAAAAAAAAGAAAAGAAAAGAAATGGATCAACTGTGAAGAAACCCAGGACTTGAACGCAGAGGTACCCAACTCATCATGTGCCTGAGCAAGGCGGCCCCTCCCCCGGGGGACACAGTCCCATGCGGTCCCATCACTCTGAGACCCTCTGTCTCTGGACCCTGTCCTTCCTGAGCTCCCATCAAGCTCACTCCGAGGCCTTCTTGAGCGCTCAGCTCAGAGTTTATAGGAATCATAATAATTATTAATAAATAAATAAAGTGTAAGGTTCTGGGGATAAAAATGCCCCCGAATGAACGTAGACGTGAGGAGGTTTCCCAGTCATTAAAAAGGGAAAGCCAGCCCCCCTAAGCAAACAAATTCTCCTCTCACTGTAAGTGCGGGTTATCAATTGGAATTCTGATGACTTTGGGGCTGACAATTTTAACAACCACTTAAGTCTCACCCTGCGCCTTTTATCTGAGTGCTACGCAAACATTGCTAAACACACAAGTCGAGGCCAGGGCAAACCGTATCATCGTGGAGGGGAGAAGACCCAGGGGACGGAGGGGTCCACCGGCCATTCCCTCCCACGCTTCCCTCCACGGAGCTAATCAATGGCCTGGCGAGGCTTAGAATTAATAAGTCTGGACTCTTGCACTTTTGACCCGGCTGTTAGATAACAATTCCGTTAGCTAGGCCGCGGGTTATTAGGCATGAAGAGTCCGTTTGATAAATAGATGTCATTTTATTTATCTGAATTTCTGGTGCAGTGGTGTTTATTTTAAAAGAGAGGAATGTCATTTATAAATAATTTATTTGCTCATACGTTGAATTCTCATTGAAGAAAACATAATTTAAAAGGATCTCAGTTTATTGATTTAAAAGAAAACCTGACTCTTTATACCTAAGTGTTTCTTTTTGAATCCTCATCCGAGTATATGTTTACTGATTTTTAGAGAGAGAGAAAGGGGGAGAAACATTGACTGGCTGCCTCCCATACACTCCTGACTGGGAGATCAATGCTCCACCTAGGTCTGTGCTCTGACTGGGAATCAAACCTCCTGGTGTACGGGGCGCTGCTCCAACCGATGAGCCACCCCGCCAGGCACTCCCTGGGTTTATTCACCCTGCTTCTCCTGGGAGGCCTCCCCAGTGGAGATCCCTCCTGATTGAGAAAACAGCACACGTGGGTGCAGAACCAGCCTGTCGGTGCCTCCACCGCCCCTAGGGTCTCGATGTGCTTCTTTCTTTACGTCTCTAGTTGCAGGAGTTCCATTCAGCCAGCTTCCGGCGGTTCTGGCTGTGGTGGTTCTGCATTTTAGTTGTAATTTTGATGTGGCTGTGGGAGGTGGCGAGGACAGGCATTTACCTTCGCCGTCATCTTGGCTCTCTCCTCCTCAAGCAACATTTTAAAACATGCAACCAGGCTACAAAGTAGTTTGGTTGTATTTTCTTCAAAATACCAAAGGTCCTTTAAAATAACAAGTGCACACGCTCTCTGACCCAGCAATTCCATCTCCAGACGAACTTGCCAATGTGCGCAATGGTACGTCCGCCGACAAGGGTGGTCATTGCAACAGTGTTTGGGAGAACCTAAGATTGGAAACGTCTTAAATGCCCAGCAGGGGGCGTCTGGTTAGCGAAACCATGACTTCATCCCTACAGGGGAATACTGTACGGCCCTGAAAAGGACCCGAAGGAGAACCAGCCCTGAGAGACACTGATTGCTAAAGAAAAAGCTAACACCAGTCACGGCGGGTCAGTATGAGCCCACATGTGGACAAAAGAGGAAAGAGACCCAAGGACATGGCAGTGGCTGGGCGGGACTGGGGCACAGCGGAGGGTGCAAAGGTGGGGGCAGATTTTTCACTCCCTCTGCTTGTGCAGCTCTGGAAATGGGCACCGCGTGAATGTTTTCCTATTAAAATGAATGAAAGTATAACTAGTCCAAGGACAGCTGTGGGTCTGTGCACAGGAGAATGTGTAACAAGATATACGTGGAGCTGGTTATCTCTGGGTGCCTCGGTCGGTCAATAGTTTTATACTTTTCCTCTTCTGCTTGCCCACATTTTCTGATATCCATGAAACGCACATAAAAAGAGTTCTTTTGTAGATCAATAAGAAAGGAAGGAAGAAAATGACTTTCCTTCTTCACCCTCCATAACGTGGATTCCTTAATATGTGTCAAGTGACTGGGGTGGTGGGAAAAGCCTAATAAAAAGAGATTTATGGGTAATTGGGTGGGATAAGGACTGCCAGATGCATGAAAGCCAAGACTTGAGAGAAGGGAGAGGGTCCTGTCCCAGGATGGATCGAGGTGTACTTTCAAGGCTTCTGGCTGCCCAGGCCTTCCTGCTAAGAGACCCCGGGTGATTGCCCCGTTGGAAAATGGGGAGGGGGATGCAGTCAGCATCCCCTTTCAAGGTTGAAGAAAGTCAGATGTTGAAGGAGGCCCCTCAAAAGTCACCTGGGGCCCGAGGGGCATGGCTCAGTGGTTGAGCTTTGATCTATGATGCAGGAATTCATGGTTCAATTCCTGGTCAGGGCACGTGCCCTGGTTGCAGGCTCCATCCGCAGTAGCGGGTGAGCAGGAGGCAGCCGATCAATGTTTCTCTCTCATCATCGATGTGTCTATCTCTCTCTCTCTCCCTCCCTTCCTCTCTGAAATCAATAAAAATATATATTTTTAAAAAGTCACCCAGGAAGAGATCCCGAGTCTCCCTTCTTGGTGAGAGTCCTTGGCGTTACTGTGACGATAATGACGAGAGCGATGTCTAATTGCAATCACGCGCTGACTCCACGTCAGACCCAGAGCACCGCACTCTGTGCATCACCTGGCTCCACCTCCAAGGTCGTGAGGATTAACGAGAGACACGCCTTGAGCATAGGCAGCCCTCGCCACCGACCGTGGCTGCACGCTCCACCCTGTCTTGTTAGCAGGTTGAATCTGGGAGCTGGCTGAGGTCATCTGTTACAGCTGTGCCCGCCCACATCTGTTCATATTCTCATTTTCAGCAAGAGGGTGGACCTCCCAGTGGGAGGCCTGAAACTCTTCACCGCAGCACCTGCTCTAGCCGTTGGGCCTGCCCTGCTTGCTCATGGGCAATTGGAATTCCCACTTCTGCCCAGGGCAGCCCTCGATCCATGGCCAATGGAAGGCGGTGGGTAAATGCTACAGCTTTCTTGCAACGTGGGTGGATTACTTTGGGGTGTTTGGTCTACACCGATTCCCACAATTCCCCGGTGAACTAAGCCCCCCAGGGGTAGCTGGCTTGACTACGGACCCTGCACTGACTCCCTCCCTCCTGCCCCACTTCCCCTCTCCCCTTGTTTTCCTGGACAGTGGCCTTGTCTCAGCACCTGCTCTTGGGAACCAGGCATCTACTGGCACCACGTCCTTTAAAAAAAAACCTGCTTCTCTCTTTTGTCTCCTCTTTCACAATAATCAACAGAGCATTTGATGGGCTTCAAATCGCATTCACGTCTCTTATCTGAACTGAACTCCCTCCATCCTGGGAGACAGACGTGCAGGCCCCGCTCCTAACCTTTTCAGATAAGGAAGCTGAGAATTTCTGAGAACACACACGGCCAGGAGAGGGCAGAGCCCAAGTCCTGGCTTCTGATCCTGCCCTCACCGTTGGTCCATCATATGATGCCACCTTTCCCTTCTCTCGTAAGAACGGTGACTAGTCTATTTCTGGATTAATTTATTCATGTGTTTAGAAAGTGTTGTATCGTCTCCACATATTCTGGGATTTTCTACCCTTCTTTCTAGTTTAATTCCGTCGTGATCTAAGGGTATATATTGTATGGTCTCTATGCTTTTATATGTGGTCAAGTGTGTTTTATGACCAGACGGGGGTCTGTCTTAGAAATTGTTCCAAGAATGTGTGTGTCACTGTTGTTGATTTCATCAGTTGATGGATGAGGCTGTTGAGGTCAACGATGCCCCATTTATATATCACTGTGTATTTTGTTCTGTATAAAAATCTCGTTCCGCCTGGTCAGCATGGCTCAGAGGTTGAGCCTTGACCTATAAACCAGGAGGTCACAACTCCATTCCTGGTCAGGCCACATGCCCGAGTTGCAGGCTCAGTCTCCAGTGGGGGGCGTGCAGGAGGCAGCTAATAGATGATTCTCTCTCATCACTGATGTTTCTATCTCCCTCTCCCTCTCCCTTCCTTTTTGAAATTAATAAAAATATATTAAAAAAGAAAAACAAAAGAAAAAAAACCTCATTCAAACATCGCAACAACTGTTTTTATCGGTATGATCGTGATCACGGGTGGGTGAAGCGTCCAGAACTCTTGGAGGCTAAGCCATTTGTCTGAGGCGCACTGGCAGGTAGGTTGCTTAACTTCTGGTCCCTCACCCTCAGCTCATGGAGAGGTAACTGTGGACGCAGGAGAGCTCCATCAGAGTCCAGAACCTGAACCCGGTACCGGGACAGTCCCCGACAGCACGCTGGTCTGTGCCACTGGGAAATCAACTTGAACTTTGAAAACATCTAAGAGAGCCTTGTGCTAGCCTTCGTGTATTTTACAGCAGGGGATTGGCAACGGTTTAGAGACGGGCCACGTCTTCAGCGCTTGATTCTCTGGTCTGTCTCTGGAGAGATAAGGAGGTGCCTGGATGTTGGGGGAAGGGCTCAGGGTAAGAATCAACCACGATAAACTCACAGCTGTGTCGGGGAGGCAAGGGTCAGCCTGCTCCGGGGACTTCTCAGAACACGACGATGTGGAGGCCTCATTGTGGTACATTCCCAAAGGGACGGCCAGTCCCGCCAACCCCAATGCCCTCGGACAAGTGTGCTGGGAAGGAGGGCCTGGGGTGATGCGTCTCCCGGTGCTGCTGCCCTTGTGGCGTCCCCTCCCCTTGAACATGGGCTGGCCCCGGGACTGACCTTGGACTCCGGGGAGATGGTTACTGGATGCTGTGTGATTCTGAGGCTACGTCCTCGGAAACCTTGCAGCTCCCAACCAGAGCTCTTCCTGGCCACGGGAGAGGCTGCCTGGGGCGAGAGAGGCGCCTGGCCACCCTCCCTCCATCCAGTCCTCCCAGATGAAGCTCATGTTGGATGCTGAGCTCAGTGGAGGCTCAAGTGGTGGTGACCCCAGCTGCCCTCTGACTGCAGCCTCGTGAGAGACCCCAAGTGAGAACTGCCCAGCCGAGCCCAGGCAGAGACCATGGACGCGGAGCCTCTGGGAAAAGAGTCCTTGCTTCTGAGAACGATGCAGAGAAAGCGCTCCCTCCAGCTCTTTCCTGGACACGTCAGATCTCCTGGATGCAGCCGGCTTGGGAGCACACGCAACCCAGTTGCTGAAGGTGAGCTCCACGCCCTGAGGACAATAGAGCGAAGAGGAGGAAGGAGTCCGGGCCCTGGATGCCCCCTGGACCGCTGGGTCCACAGCCCTGCAACCCACCTGACCTTGGACTTCCTGTGGATGCCTGTAGGGTGAGCACCGCTTCGGCTTCCCCATTCACCCCTAGGGCTCGGCTGGCAAGCAATAGAGGGGTGAGGGGAAGGCGCCCTGGGTTTCAACAGGGGCTCTGCTAATTCCTGGCTACGTGACCTTCCCTCTGAACCTCAGCTGCCTCATCTGTAAAACGGGGAGAATTCTGCCTGGCTCACGGGGTCGCTAGGGGGAGTCCATGAATGAATGTGCGAGGATGGCCTGTGCCGAATGCCTGGCGCACGGTAGACACACAGGTTCCGTCCATGCAGACGGCTCTTCAGCCCCCCGGGACCTCCGACTCCTCTGCCAAAGGCAGTGGCTTTGGGAACCGCGCTCGGGGTCACCAGCCAGAAGTTCTCACCGCAGCACAACGCTTCCAGGAGCCGGGGCCACCCCGCACATCAGGCCCCCAGATGCCTCCCTTCCTTCCGCACACCTGGCGCTCCCTCAGCCCAGGGCAGCCTCGCCTTTGAAGTCGGCCTGTCCCACCACCTGCTCCCAACTGGTTTGAAATTGAAGTTTAAAACCAAACCTCCCTCGGTTCCAGTTAACTTTCCTCCATGCACGGGAGCTCCCGTGCTCTGCAGGCGGAGGAGCCGGCGGAGAGGGAGCCTTGCAGATGGTCCCAGGCTTCTCCGTCCGAAGGAGCCCGAGCTGCCGGTGTCAGGGGGGTGCGGCGTGCACACAGCAGCGGGCACCGCCGGGCACAGCTCGCCGTCTCTGGTCGCCTGACCGGGGGCATCCGACGCGCAGTCGTCGTTTGAGAACGACTGTCTCAGGTGTTTCGCATTTGAAACCAGGAGCCCAGAAGCCGCTGGATCCTAAGATTAAACACTAGTGAGTAGACGGCCATGAAGAAAGAACGAAATCTTGCCAAGCGAGACAGCACGGAGGGTCTAGAGCGGTGATGGCGAACCTATGACACGCGTGTCAGAGGTGACACGCGAACTCATTTTTTTGGTTGATTTTTCTTCGTTAAATGGCATTTAAATATATAAAATAAATATCAAAAATAGAAGTCTTTGTTTTACTATGGTGGCAAAGATCAAAAAATTTCTATACGTGACCCGGCACCAGAGTTCAGTTAGGGTTTTTCAAAATGCTGACACGCCGAGCTCAGAAGGTTTGTCTAGAGCAGGGGTGGGCAAACGTTTTGACTCGAGGGCCACAATGGGTTCTTAAACTAGACCGGAGGGCCGGAACAAAAGCATGGATGGAGTGTTTGTGTGAACTAATATAAATTCAAAGTAAACATCATTACATAAAAGGGTACAGTCTTTTTTTTTTTTAGTTTTATTCATTTCAAACGGGCCGGATCCGGCCCGCGGGCCATAGTTTGCCCACGGCTGGTCTAGAGAGTATCATGCGAAGTGAAGTCAGTCAGACGGAGGGAGACACAGGCAGCCTGATCTCACTTATATGCGGGACGTAAAACAGAGCAAATGAGCCAGCAACATGAAACAGAAACGAGCTCCTAAGTACAGAGAACACACTGATGGGGTGGGCAGGAACGGGGACGTTGGATTAAAAAGAACAAACTTCCAGGAATGAAATAAGTCACGGGCTTAATGTGCAGCCGAGGGAAGGGAGTCGAGAACATCATCATAACTTTAGGGTGACAACTGGCTACTGGACGTATCCCGGGGATCACTTCCTACGGCACATAAATGTTGAATCACTGTGTGGTACGCCTGAAACGAATATAATATTTATGTCAGCTGTCATTAAAATAAACGGTAAAAAGACATAAGCCCTGGACTGTTGGCTCAGTGGCTAGAGCAGTGGTTCTCAACCTTCTGGCCCTTTAAATACAGTTCCTCATGTTGTGACCCAACCGTAAAATTATTTTCGTTGCTACTTCATAACTGTCATGTTGCTACTGTTATGAATCGTCATGTAAATATCTGATACGCAGGATGGTCTTAGGAGACCCCTGTGAAAGGGTCGCTCGACCGCCAAAGGGTCGCGACCCACAGGCTGAGAACCACTGGGCTAGAGTGTCAGCCCATGGACCGAAGGGTCCCGGGTTTGATTCCGGTCAAAGGCATGTACCTCGGTGGCAGGCTTGATCCCTGGCCCTGGTTGGGGCGCGTGTGGGAGGCAACCAATCCATGTGTCTCTCTCACGTCGATGTTTCTCTCTCTGTCTCTCCCCTTCCCTCCCACTCTCTCCAAAATCAGTGGAAAAAATATCCTCGGGTGAGGATGAACAACACAAAAAGAGGCCAGGCTATGTGGAGATGCTGACAGAAATGTGTAAGGACGACATCGTGCGATGGATGGGATTTCCTTTAAAATTCTTCAGCAACGATTTTAAATAAAAATGAGGTCTTACTTGGCTTCCCCTTAATCCCGGCCCTGCCAGATCTTGTGTGTATTGAAAATTTAAGTAAAATTTAAAATCACAGATCATTGTGCATCCATTTTGATGTTTTTAAAAATGCCGTTTATCTTGCTGACTGCGCTTGTTGGCACCCCCATAAGTTCTGTGGGAGCGAAGGCACCGCCTGGCACTGCGTCGGACCCCAGTGGCCTTCCTCCGGGCGCTGGGATTGCCCTGTCCGGGGGTAACCAGGGTTGGTCACTGTTGCCCAGGTAATAACCCACTGAAGGGTTCACCACCGTCCCCGCTCACCGCACCCAAGTATGTAACACCCGCTTCCACCCTCCGCGGAGCCACGAGGGAAGACAGTCCCCGTGAGGACACGGTGGCCTGTGGTTAATTAGGAGTCTGGCCAACACACTATTTACAGGCCCAGCCTCGAAGGGCAGGTCCACCCTCCCAAGCTGCCTTGAGTCTTGCTCGTGTTCTTAGAGCAGCTTTAAAATACCCATAGCCTCCTGGCTGGTGTGGCTCAGTGGTTGAGTGTCGACCTATGAACCAGAAGGTTGTGGTTTGATTCTCGGTCCGGGCACATGCCCGGGTTGCAGGCTCGACCCCCAGAAGGGGGCGTGCAGGAGGCAGCCCAGCAATGATTCCCTCTCATCACTGATGTTTCTATCTCTCTCTCCCTCTCCCTTCCCCTCTGAAATCAATAACAAGATATATTTTTTTAAAAAACAATAGTTTATAAAATACCCATAGCCGTTCCCAGTGCCTGACCCCTCACTTTACTCTCTGGGTCCTGATGTCCACCCCCTTCTAACCTGGTGGAAGCTACCTTCTCCTGCCTCATCCCCATCCCCGGGGGCACCTCATGGATGCCCTGGATTGATTCTCTGCCTGGTTTCCAGCGGCCACACAGGCGATGTTTCCTAGCTCGCAGGCCCCAGGTCCCTGTTGGGTGCACAGGATTCTATTCTGCATGTTCCTAAAACCCTCTGGGAGAAGAATCAAATGTCACAGTGGGAAGGAATGCCTGAACCCCATGCCTCTTACCTCTTTTTAGGAGGTAAGTGATTGAAGCTCTGAATCTGATGGCTCTGGGCTCAAATTCTGGCTCTGCTGCTGTGGGTCTTTAGACAAGTGGCTGAACCTCTCTGCGCCGCCATCTCCCCTCCATCCAAGGGGTGCGAGTGGTCTCGGCCTCAGAGGCCTATTGAGACAGGTGATACCTGCACAGGCCTTCGCCTGATTCTTGGAACAAGTCAGTGCTTCATACACGCCGATGTCAGCGATTATTTGGGGGATCACCTGCACCTCTTTGCGAACCTATAAAAAGCCATGAGAGACCCCTCAAAAAATAGACATAAAATGTTTGCCCTCTTTTACATAAAAACGAGTTATAGATGCTTTTAGGGTGAACCCACACAGGCATTTTATGTTATTATTGTAATCATTTTAATTTATGGAAAAGGAAAAATAATAAAAATGCTATATGAGTGTACAGTAAAAGTAATTTAACAGACGGCGTGTAAAACGGAGGGTGAACGTTCACTTCCCACCTCAGACCAGGGAGGCAGGTTCGCTCCCCGGCGTTTCCGCCGCCCGTGGCCCCGCTGGCGTCGTGGCTTCTCTTCTCCCAAAGTCAGGAGCAGCCGCGGCAGACGCACTTCGCCTTCCGTTCGTCCCATTTCTCACCAGACGCAGCACGGCTCCCCGCTGTGTGCCTCGTGTTTCCAAACACCCCTGTTTTCTGCTGATGGCGGAACTGATACGAGTCCCATGGGTGAATGCGGTGCCATGATCTGGTCCGAGATCGACCGTGATGGATGGAGGTGCGCTCGGCAGGTCCTGGGCGCGTAAGCGACACGCCGGGCTTCGTGGGACGTCCGCAGAGAGGCGGCTGGTCGTAGGGCTGGAGGTAGGACCCTCCACATCCCGCACACCTGGCTTGGCATCCTGGCGCCAAGTCCTCGGGTGACCTTGGACGGTCCTCTTAGCATCTTCCAACTTCATTTTCTCGTCTGTGAGATGGAGAAAGTAATAATAATAGTTGAGCTGAAGAACTGTCGCAAATGTTAAACGCGTCGATGCGTTTGAAGCCTTGAGCAAAGGGTCTCTTGCGTGGACACTGTTGACATTGGGGCCGGATAATTCTCCGGAGGGGGGGGGGCGGTCCTGGGCATTGTGGGTGCCAGGCAGCACCCTGCTCTCTCTCCTGGAGGTCAGCAGCATGCCCCTCTCCTGCCAGTTGGAACAGTCAAGTCTCCAGATACTGTCAAACGTCCCCTCAGGGGCACGATCTCCTCCTGTATTGAGACCACTGCCTTCCCATAATGCCCAGAACATAGTAAGTGCTCAATAAACTCTCCTTCCGATCATCAATGTTACACCAAGCAGCACCCTTCCTACACCTAAAGCATCAGATTGCCCGACTATTACCAATCGACTGGTATTTTAACTGTCCAAATCCTCAGTTTAACTTACCTCAGAGGCAAACTTCTCGTTACAAGAGCTTTTCATCTGTCTAATATTAAAATACTGGCGAAATATTCCACAGTGATAGGCTCCGGCCAATTTCATTGGCTTTCTGCCCCCTGAGCCCCTCCCTCTCCTCCCCCTTCCCTCTCGCAGGTGAGAGACAAGACTCAGCCCACGATGAATAAGCTGCTTTGCCCACTGCACGAACCCCCTTTCTGGCCCCTCATTTTGCGTCAGCCGCAGTGTTTTTCCACGGAGCCTTCGGAAGATGGGATTATGTGCGTGCATGCGGCCATTCACTGGCTGCTTAGGACCGGAACCCCCGGGGATAAATTTGGAAAACGACCGAATTAATCACTTATGATCCACATTCGGTGAACATTATCATAATATTGATATAATGCACACACTGTTCTTTGCTTATTTCTATATTGAGTGGGGCCTGCAGCAATTTTGAGGAAATCTGAGACGCACACACCTGGCTAAATGCTCTCCCTCTCTCTCTAAATAACCCCAGGTCTCCTGGTTTGCACGGATTGGCCTAAAATGAGTTACAGTTGCCAGAACATTTTTAAGTAGGGAAATAAATTAGAGTGGTAATAATCATAACAATTATATAATAAATGTTAAAAATTGTAAGTTCCCCAGCGTCCTTAATAACTTTATTTTGGTGGTGGTTGGGGCAGGGGGCTGTGTGTGTGTGTGTGGGGGGGGGGGGGAATGTGGAAATTCCATCGCTGGCTTCTGGTGACATCATCTGGCCGAAGTGAGAGGACAGGCTTTTAAATCCCAAATGTCACTGAGGTGCCGAATGAGGTGGCACTTGGACTTTCTCCGCCGAGTTTGCGGGGCTTGAATTATTAAAGTCGTCGTTTGCAAAATAAATTCAGGACTTCGTGAAAGTTTCTAGATTGACCATCTCACCCTCCTCCCCCCTTTCTCTCTCTCTCATTTTCTCTCTCCATAAGGGAACCCAAGGCAGCCACAGCTGCACAAATCATTTCGATCCCCCACTCCCCACAACCTCCCCATCTCCAGCTGCAGGCAGAAGACAAATAATGCTGCAAAAAAAGGATGACAGCGTGTCCCCAAATAAGAGAGCCTTCCAGGAAGCCCTGGTGACTAGAAAGCATGTAAAAACGTCCCCAAATGCCCACGCTGCCCGCTGGGCTGGGCTGAGGTCCGTCCACAATACAGATGAAAGCTGTGGATTCGACTGCGTGCCAATCAGACACACGTCACAACCTCGCCGGCCACGTTCACATGCCAGGCGTCACGCCGAACACGTCGCTCTAGTCCTCTCCCCTCTCCCGCAGTAGGGACTGCTGTTGTCCCATTTTACAGATGTGGCAGCTGAGGCTCTGAGGCGTAGATCCCTTGCTCCAGGTCCCAACAGCTGGAAACAGGAGAAGAGGGAAGTCAAACCCGAATTTAGCCCAAACAGGCATCTCAGTGCCGACTGGGAGCATCCGTTGTCAGAAGCTGGTGCTGTGTGTCTGTGGTCAGGCGTGGAGACCGAAGCAGAGTTTCCACTTTGATGAGGTCCCCGTGTGTCCCCAGGAGCACCGACAGAGCCTCACACGGGGCCTCTCTCGTGCCTCGTCCTGGTCTTGTTGGGCCACACATCTCTCAGCGCCCTAAGCCAGCGACTAGCTGGAAGGCCAGGCTACCGTTAGACCAGTTCTGAAAGCTGACTTCCTCTCTAACCGGGGACTCCATCCACCTCTCTGAACCTCAGCCTGCCCCGCTGCAAGTGGGAGGCTTGGTCACGGCCAGGGTGGCGGCTGGCCCAAACTGTGTCTCTGCAAAATTAGAAAAACTCACCTCACTTCCATGTTGGAAATGCATCCTGATATGCTGATGTCAGGAAAACAAGACACTCTACTGCCATCTGCTGGAATGCTGCCGTAACACACACACACACACACACACACACACACACACACACACACACGGTGAGCAAAGGCCAGGCTGGGAAGGGCGTCCGTCCCCTTAGCGCAGGGCGTGACCTGCACCGCTGTACATGGTTGCCCCGTCATTCCTCCCCCGCATCCCCCCACCCCGGGATTGTTGGGGGCAGAAAACGTGCTATTGCTTGCCAAGTGTTTATTTGCCACTGCGGTGGGCATGGCTCACGGGTCCTCGGCAAGTCTTGGCTGCTCTGTTGGCTCAAACAAGTTGGATAGCAGTGTCTCTCCGGCCACTTACTAGTCAACGGGAAAATCCGCCCGGCATCTGCCTTGGGGGATGGTGCCTCCCAGGCATCCCCCCATCTCTCAGCACCCCCTCCCCTCAAGCTTCCATGTGCCAGGTCTCGGGTTGTCCTGGACAGCAGCTTCCGGCTCTCGGAGGCTCCTCCTGGCCAGCAGAAGAGAGGGAAAGGATCTGTGAGCCTTGCTCCTGAACTTCCGTCTGGCATTTCTTTGATGCTTTGCATCTCGGGGGGGCTTCCCAACGAGCCTTGAGAAACGTCCAGTAATGTCCCATCAGCTCTGCCCCTGGCCACGAGGTGCCTAGAATGGGTCCGGAGTTCAACCAAAACCGGGTTTGAATCCTGGCTTTTCCAGGTGCTCGCTGTGTGACCTTGGGGGGGGCACTTAACCTTGCTGTGCTTCCGTGTCTCCACAGGTGAAAAGGGAAGACTTAAGCTCTCTGTCGCACCGACGTGTGGAGTGGAGACGGAAGGAGCAAATGTGCTTAAAGCATTTAATTTAACTCAAGAGCATCGGTGTTATTTATTGTCATCCTCACCACAGGGAGAAACAGTTCAGGGTTTGCCACAGGTCATTCATTCCCAGCTGCCCACCTTGTTCTGTGAACCGAAAATTAGAACCCCGAATTTCGCTGACCTCCAAAAAAAATCTTTCCTGAATGGTTGTTAGAAAAGCTAAAAGCCTCATTGTGTTTACGTCGACATTTAAGGCATCACACAAACGTCAGATGGCCCGGCTTCTGCGGGACGTGTGTGAGTCCACAGCTGTTTCTCCTTCAACAACAAATCCCTTAGAGACGTGAGTGGCCACGGATGGGGACCCACCAGCCGAGGTCTCTCTCTCTGGTACGCACGCCGCTCTAGCTCTAACGGTTCCTCCCGTCACTGCGTCCCCTTTTCCTGGAATTTTAGGCAGGACCAGGACACGGTCTGCTCCCCGGCTCTCCTCTTATGCTTTCTGTCTGCTCCCTCCCCACCCCTGGCTGCAGAGCCCGCGCTCTCCGCCTGAGGATCTGTGGCTCATTGAAACACCTCCAGCACACAGAGTACATGCTCGGTTGTTACTGGCTACAAAACAGCTGTTTTTGGATGGCGGTTTAGTTCATGCTGGGGGACATGGGCAGGGCAAGGAAGGCCAGTCTGCAAGCAGATGGCCCAGAAATGCAGATCCGGAGGCTCCGTCTACAGCCTTCCAGGGCGGTGTGACTTCAAGCAAGTGGCCTCCCCTCTCTGAACCTGCCCACTCCTGTTGTTTTTCAATGTCCTTCCGGGTAAATGCAGCACAATTACACAAACGCGGTCCCTTAAGAACTGGGTCTTTGGAGGAACTCACCTGGAGGAACCCACCTGGAGGAACCCCACCTGGAGGAACCCCCCTGGAGGAACCCCCCCTGGAGGAACCCACCTGGAGGAACCCCCCTGGAGGAACCCACCTGGAGGAACCCCCCTGGAAGAACCCCCCTGGAGGAACCCCCCTGGAGGAACCCACCTTTGGGCTGCTGTGTCACCTTAAACAAGTGACTTCCCTCCTGGGCCTCAGTCCCTTCATGTGTAGAATGGGGATAAAAGATGGCCCCTCTCTCCTGGACTTGTGGGGAGGATGAAAAGAGATAATGCTTTGAAAGCGCTTGGCAAAGTGTCTGACCCTGGGTGAACGCGCCATAAATCTTCACCATTATTATAAGCCTTTTCATAAAATAGAGGCTTTCTGGGGATTAAAAAAAAAAGAGAGAGAGAGAAGAAGAAGAAAAACACTAATGATCCAAAAAAGCATTTTGGAAAACGGTTTTATTTAACATGTTCTCGATGGATCTGGCTGGTCTTTTCCATGAAAAAAAAAATTTTTTTCCCCCCCCCCAAGGAGGCCACAGGCTCAGCGCAGCCCAGCCCTCCCCGGGGCCACACAGTAAGCTTGACTGGAGCTCCTAAGAACGCAATCCAGGCTGCTGACCCTCCGTCAGATGATCACGGCTCCCTGCTCTCCATCCCAGCCCCCCCCCCCCCCCCCCCCCCCCGTGTCACAGGAGCAGTGCCCCCTCCCGGGCAGGGGAAGGAGAGCTCTCTGCTTGCCTTGACTTGATCAAGGGCCCAGGGCAGGGACGACCTCAGCACCCTCCCAACGTCCCCCATCCCTTTCTTTCCTTCGGTTTCTACGTGCCCAGGCCTCTCTGCGGTGACCCAACCCCCTAACGTTCTCCAACCAAGGACCAGGCCACAGTGAGGCTCCGGGTGCTACAGGTAAGGTGGGGGCCAAACCCCCAGTGACCCAGGTAAATAGTACGTGAATGCAACATATTTAAAGAATCAAAATGAACGCAGAAACAAAATAGTCCACGAGGAACACAATGTCAACGTGTTACATAAGGGCAGGGTCGGTGGCCAGGGCTCCCCTCACCTGCAGCTCCACACGTAACCGAAAGGAGCCAGGCTCAGTGGGGCTCCCACCCTGGGCCTCAGCCCTTGCGTTTCCTGTGCGGCGGGGGCCAGCCATAAATTTCCTCCTCCCCGCCCTGCGCCCCCTCCCCGCAGAGGTGAGCCGGGGTGAGCTGTACAGAGGCTGCTTGGAAGACGGAGGCTTGAGTTAAACAGGACTCGCGGGCCCTTCCAACTTTCCGTCTTGTTTTTGAACTGCATCTAGGCTCCTCTCCTTAATCAATAAAACAGGAATTAGCTCTCGGCTCCAAGAGTCGCCTTCTGCCTTCCCGTTTATGGCCTTGGCCACCTCGCAGCCCTTTCAAGCCGCCGGGCTGGCTTTTGCAAAATACCTGAGGTCGCAGAAGCAGGTAGAAAACATTTGGGCGCTTCCTGCGGCGAGTGGGCGGGCAGGTCCGGCCGCCCGCGCGCCCCCGCCCCTGCGCCCCGGGGACCCAGCGCTCGGGCGCGCGCGCGCCAAGAACGTTAAACCTTTCTCTTTGATCCCCGTCTTTTTTTTGGGGGGGGGAGGGGAACGCCGAGGGAAGGGGGAAGCGGGGGAAATGAGGTGCCGAAGCGAAGTTTTTTCTGCCCTCCTGCCTCTGGCTCTGGCTCCGCCCTCGTCCAAGGGGGAGGATAGGGATGCCAGACCCGGAATCCTGCCCGTTTTGAAATTGATCGATTTTATCCGGGAGCTTCAAATGGAAACCAGGAGAGGGGCTTTGAAATGTCAAAGAAAAGTTGCAAAAGGGAAAAGGAGGTGGGGCGGGAGGGGGAGGAGGGGAGGTGAAAATAAGAGGTGGGCAGGCAGAGGTGTGTGGGGGGGTTGTTTTTTTCCCCCCTGAAAACCTACCTTCGTGGCGACTCGTAACCTTTTCACCCTTCCCGCGGCGGTGGTGGGCTCCTGATCGCTCTTTGAAACTCGGGTGAGATCTGTGCCCTCCACCCGCCGCCCCCCCCCCCCCACTCCCTTCGCAAAAATGCCCTGCAGGACCGCGAGGCGTTCGCATCCAGTTCCAGGAGGCCGGGTGGGACCGCTTGGCGCAATTCGGGGAAGTTTTTGCAAAACCCTCTGCTCTGCCATTTGCTTTGGAATTGAACCGTCCCCAGCTTCAATTTTGGACGCGTCGTGTTTGCCTGGAGTAATCTTGACCTAATTTTAAAAAATTATTTGGAATGGAAAAAAAAAAAAGGCCCCGCCACGTTTGGGCGAAGGCGGGCGCTGGCGGGCGCGGCTTGCAGCGGGGACCCGGGTGTGGCGGGACCGGAGCGTGACCGCCCTGGCGGCTTTGGAGGCTCCGCCCGCGCCCTGGTTTCCAGCGCGGCCACCGCCTCGCGCCCGGGACTCCCACAGCGCAGACCTTTCCTTCTGGCCCCCAAGATCCACATCCCGCAGCCGCGCGGGGCGGGGCTCTCTCCCTCCCTTTCCCCAAAGACCCCGCTGCGCCCAAAGGTACCTCTTTAGGCGGTGGCACCAGGGGAGCCCCCCAAATGCAGCCTGGGCTCATTGCAGGGAGCCCCAGCCTTCTCCAGGGGGCCCTGGGGCCGCGGGGATTGAAATATATATTCAGGAGTCGAGGCCGACTGAGTTCAAAATGCATTTAACTGTTGTTTTGAAATACATTTTTATTGATTTCAGAGAGGAAGAGAGAGAGAAACATCAATGAGGAGAGAGAATCATTGATCAGCTGCCTCCTGCAGGCCCCCCACTGGGGATGGAGCCTGAAACCAGGGCATGTGCCCTGACTGGCAATCAAACTGTGACCTCCTGGTTCATAGTCAATGCTCAACCACTGAGCCCCACCGGCCGGGCTAATTGACGTTTTGATGATTTCCTGATGGCATAGCACCCTGGGGACCAGGAGGAGAAAGTGGGTGCAGGGCCCGGCCTGTGCCGGCTGAGCCCACTGTCCCCTCACACCCCAGCAGCCCAGGGCGGGGGCTCCAGGAAGGAGGGAGGCAAAATGGACACAGGGTCCTGGGGTCTCTGAGGGCAAGGGGAAAGGCATTGAGAGGTGTATCTGCTCCGGTCGGAGGGAAGGGGCATTGGAGACCGGTGTGCGGAGATACACAGAGCGGGATGCGCATCGCAGAAAGAACCTCAGCACCTCTGCTGGCCACGCTGCCCATGGACCCCACCTGAGGGAGCGGCTGAGCCAGAGCTAGAGCAGGGAGCTCCGGCCCTCCTCCCACCCCCGTGCTCCCGGCCGGAGGTGGGAGAGCTGGTCCTTTCCCCTCCCTTCTCCGGAGAGTTCCACAGGGTGGGGTCAGGATAGTGGCTTGTTCCCTGGAAGCTGCTACAGGGGGTGACTTTTGCCTTCCAGCTCCTGACCCCAAATATCCACCCGTGCCTCTGAGCTGCACCCCCCCCCAGGGCAGGGAGGAAAAAGATCCCCCTGTGTGGCATCCCTGGGGGGACAACGGGCAAGCGTGCAAATCAAGGCCCACGCGCTCCCACGCCTGTGTGGAGCCTGGGAGTTAGAGACCAGCTGCGAAGTGTTAAGGAAACGTGTTCTTGCATCACAAGTGGACAAGTGTGTCCTTCTGAGAAGCTGGGAGGCCGAGGAGGATTTAAATTCTGCTCCAGAGCCATGGGGAGAGCCCACACCCAGCCTCCCTCTATGCCCGGCTGTCTGCTTCTACCAGGACTCCGCTCCCTGCAGGCACCCCAGCTTGCAGGCCGGAGCTTCGTCCACGTCCCTCTGGCAAGCGCCCAGTCCTGGGCCAGCCCTCAGGCGAAGGGCGGGCATGGGGTGGGGAAACTCACACGCAGAGCTGGTCCAGGCGATTGGGTCACGCAGGGCCTGGACCAGGGGTGGGCAAACTTTTTGACTCGAGGGCCACAATGGGTTCTTAAACTGGACTCAGAAGAAGGAGCTGAGGCCGTGTTTCCCGACGTTGCCATGTTAACACTGCTGCTGGTGAAGGAGCGGAGGGGAGAGCAAGAGAACCCTCCGCTCTTTCGGCTCCGCGGGCCGTAGTTTGCCCACGGCTGGCCCTGGACCCAGGCTGACACCCTCTGGGCGGGAGTCTCTGCTCCTGGCTACCCTGAACATGGGGCACCAGGGGCGGGGGTGGCCTCTGTCCCGCCAGCCGCCCGCCCCCCTGGGAGGGGCACACTCAGAGAGAGGCAGGGCAGAGCCCGCCGGAGCGGAGACCCTCTGGCCAGGACTGAGTGCCCGCCCTGGCGTGGCCGGCCCCGCGGTGGCTGCTGGCGGCGTGGTGCTCTGACACGCAGCCACCGGCTCTCCAGGGCCCAGCCGCGCTCGGCCCGGCCATGGCAGGCGCTTCCTCTGGGAGCAAACGGCACGAAACTCAATCTGCTGTGCACAGAGTTATGGGTTGTTCTTGGCTGCGGCCTCGCCTCGCCCTCGGCGCAAACACGGCCGTCCACACGGCGCAGCAGGCTTCGCTGAGCGCCACGGGGCTTGGGGCTGTGCCGGGAGACCGGCCTCTCGCTTCTCCCGGCCTCTCTGGGCTGGAACCCAACCAGCACCGAGGACCAAAACACAGACACTCAGGAGCGGACTTGGCGGGAAACCCTCCATCCCTTCTCTGCTTCCCCCCAAAGATACAGCTGCCCCCCTCCGACACCTCCTCTCCCGCTGGCCCGAGAAGGCCTCCCTGCCTCCCCTCCCAGGTCCCTGCGTGCACCTGAGCCTCCTCCAGGCTCCCAGACCCACGTGCAATACTGTTTACGTCCGTACCTCTGCATTTCTAGATCTTCTAGATCCGTGGGTGTCTGCGCATTTGGGGTAGGGGCCCCAGCTTTCATCCGTGACCCCCAAAGGGTCTGGGACTCTTGGGCATGGAAGCTAAGGGTTTTCAAGGGCAAGCAGCGCCTTTCAAGGGCAAGCAGTGCTAGGCAGGATGTGTAAGAGCCTCCCTGGCAACGCTGCTGCTAATAGCCCCACAGTGGAGAAAGCGTCTAACCACCCATCAACACGGGACAGAGCAGTGCGCCCCGATGCTTCCTTAAAGGGAATACTATTCTGCAGGGAAAACGGGTGAACTAAACGTGGATGTCTCACGTGACATCGCGTGAAAGAAGCCGCCTCATTTACGCACCTGAGGGACGCAACCGCACTTGAACCAGGGTTTGTCTCGCCGGTTCCAACTCCTAAAGGCTAAACTCTAAATTGCTCTGCTAATACGGGTCTTGAAACGATCCCCAGGAGTTTATAACAGAGAACCTGCCCCCTTCGTCATGTTGGGGGAGGCAGGGGCAGGAACAGTTAATGGGGCGACGTGCCCGGGTGTGGAGACTTAACTAGGCCAGGACAGTGCAGACGGAGGGGCACGGGCGCTCGCGCTTGGAACGTAATGATTTTCCAGGCGCGTTATGGTCCCTCGGAGCACATTAAGGTTTGAAACTCAATTCTGACCATTCCGAAAAGCATAGTTAAAAGCTTGGCTCTACCGTCACTCTACTCTTCCTTTGAAAACTAATTTAAAAAAAACAAAAACAAAAATCTTACGATCCCCGCCCGCCTCGGCGTCCTTTAAAGGCCCACAATATGACGATCCCGGCAGCGTTCCTGATCACAAGTTGCCCAGAGAGGTTACCCTAATCACTCTTTGAAGTACAACTTCGCTTTCAACCCTTCCAAATATACCGAATCGCTACGTCTACATTTCCCTCTGTTTTCTCCCTCATTAAATTCCTCAGATGCAGGAGCCAAAGGAAGCCTCCCGCAGAACCCAATTATCTGTGTTCCACATGTTTAGTTTTTAATAATAAAATAAAATGAAATGAAATGAAACCCAAAGGGCGCAAGCCTCCTGGCCGAGCTTTTATTACCTGATCGGAACATATGTGGAAGGCACACGGCGGCGGGGGGCGGGGGGCCTCTCTTCCACCCGCGCTGTCCCGAAGGCCCTTATCTTGTCCTCCCTCCCGCCCCCCTCCGACCCCAGGGCCCTCGGGAATTCTCCTCGCCTGCCCAGAGGGCGGTGGGTCCTTCAGGTGGAGGGTGGGCCCTGCGGAGGGGGAGCTGAGAGAGTCTACCCGGGACTCGGTGCAAGATTTAAATGTGGGTTTTCAGACAACTTAAGTCACTCCATCTGTTCGTGCAAGCTCCTTTGTCTCCTGTCGATGAACTCAAGAAATGGTTACTTTGAGCATCTATTGTGTGCGCTCAGGGTGTTAGAGCCGGGGATAAAAGAGTGAAATTGATGGGTGTAATTCTTGTGGGGGAGAGGCAGCCATTTTAGGGGAGGAACCGACAATAAGCAAGTTAAATATGTGTGTGCACGTGTGTAATTCTCTGCATCGTACTTAATGGCTTCTGAAATTAATATAATAAAATATACAATTATATATGCAACTTTGAAATTTATATGCAGAAATGTCTGTCTGTCTATCTATACACACATGCATCCTCACCCACCATAATTCTCTCACACAGGATTTTATTTTCCATATAACAGTTAATGATTTCTAAAACTATATGCATACTTTTGTATATGTAATTTTGTGTAATTTCTAATAATTGTATAAATGTATTCTATGTATCATTTCCCTTGGGTGAATCCTCAGGCACATCCTTGCCGGCTTACATGGTAAATATGTAGAACTTTACAGGAAACTGTTAAACCCCCCTCCCGCCACCCGCCCCGAAGTGGCTGTACCACTTTGTGTTTGCACCAGTGACTTATGAGCATTCCAGTTGTTCCATATCTTTGTCAACACTTGGTATTGCCAACTTTTTTACTTTTGGCCATTTTCGTATCTAAATATTTTCTCTATAAGTTATGATAATGAGCATCTTTTCAGGAGCTTATTGGCCATTATTATATGAAGCACTTAATTTTATGTTTATAATATAATACGTATGTTTATAATTATATAATATACTAGAGGCCCGGTGCACAAAATTCATGCATGGGTAGGATCCCTAGGCCTGGCCGGTGATCAGGGCTGATGGGGGCCTTCCAGATGCCAGCCGGGGCCTTCCTTCATTCCATGCCACCCCCTGGTGGTCAGCACATGTCATAGCAAGCGATTGGTCTCCTGGTCAAACTCCCACGGGGACAATTTGCATACAGTATTAGGCATATATATATATATATATATATATATATATATATATAAAATATATTGAACAAATTCAATGCTGATAAGAAGGCAGCCATGAGAGGAAGCTGGGGCAGGCTGTTCCAGGCAGAGGGAACAGCCAGGACAAAGGCCCTGCGGTGGGAACCCATGAGGGGTGGTTGAGGAGTAGAGAGGCCAGTACAGGGCTGTGTCCTTCGTTACTATTGTTGCATAACCAACTATCTCAAGACTTCGTGGCTTTAAATAGCAACTTCTGCATGATGCCCCTGGAGTTTGAGTCGGGGATTGAGACTCGCACAGTAAAGATGGTTGATCGCTGTTTCCCACGCCGGAGACCTGAGCTGGGAGGATTCCAGTGGCCGGAGGTGACTTGATAGCTAGAGCTGGAATCTTCTGGAAGCTCCTTGACCCCTAGTCTGTGCCTGGATAGGGACCCCAGCCTCCTGACGTAGCCTCGGGGGTCTGAGCAGCGGTGTTCCAGGGAACAAAGCGGAGGCGGGGGCAGTGGCCTCGGAGAGCACGCAGCCTCATTCCTGCCTCATCTCGGAAGGAGCAGGCACTGGCCTGCCCGGACTCCAGGGACGGAAAACGAGACCCTGATGGACAGTGTGCGGCCGCCTGGGGAGGGGGACGGTGGGCAGGGCTATGGCCGGGCCGCCCTCGGGAGGTGGGCCTGACCGCCGAGTCCGACCTGCTGGTGACACAGCTTGTTCTGCTCGGCAAGTGCTCCTCCGGGCGATGGATGAGCCTGTGCGTGAGGGAGACCCAGTCCTTCGGCCTGAGGAATTCCCGGCCGGGGAGGAGAGGCTGGGAAATAAAAACCATACTGTGCAGGCGTGGACCGCGCACCGCATTAGGCCTTCGCGTCCCGGGAACAGTCCATATTGCCCAGAGGGGAGGGGCTGGGGCTCTGAGGGATGTGCAGGAGTTTACCAGTTCGGCAGGGACATAAAGAGCGTTAGAAAGAAGAGCCGAGCCCTCAGCGGTTTGGCTCAGTGGGTAGAGCCTCGGCCTGCGGACTGTAGGGTCCTGGGTTCGATTCCGGTCAAGGGCTTGTACCTCGGTTGCGGGCTCCATCCCCAGCCCCAGGGCCTGTGCAGGAGGCAGCTAAAAGAGCCGGAACAAACCGTGGCTGTTCAGGCAGGAAGGAGGTTGGAAAGGCAGGCTGAGCCCGTAGGAAGGGTCCTGGGGAAGGCTGGGCCCTTGGACTTGATCATACGGGTAATGAGAAGCCCTGGGGGACTCAGGGCTGGGGTCCGATGCCTGCTGTGGGAGGAGCCCTTGCAGGGCTACAAAGGTGGGTGATTGACAGTTGATAAGGGCTGTACTGAAAGCACAGCAGCCAATGAGGTTTATGTTGAGTCCCAGCGGGAAGTGGGCAGGCAGCTGGGGCCAAGATGGAGAGGAGGGGGCCGAGTCAGACAGTCTGGGCTGCGGGGTGGGCAGGGTCCCCGAGGACAGGGAGGCGTGGAAGGCAGGCGCATGCTCCGCACCTTGGGCAGCTGGGCACCTCATCCCTTCTCAGCCCGGCCCTGGGCTGGAGTCATCGGGGAGCTGCCCAGCTGCGACAGTTTGATCTCCACACCGACTCAGCTCAACCAAAACCTGCAGGTTGGGCCCCCGTCATTGATGGTTTTTAAAAGCCCGCCCCCGCCCAGCGGATGCTCCCGTGCATTGGAGCTCCAGGCCGCAAGAGTAAACGCTGCCCCTCAGAGACCCCCAGGGAGCCGGCACAGCACGGGCGGGGCAGGGCGAGGGAGGAGAGAAGTGGTTTTGATTTGGGGCCTGTTGGCTTCATGATAGTGAAGATGCCACATCTTTTTCCTGCAGCCATAACATAGTTGAATAAAAGTTAGTTAATCCAGCCTGGCCAATGTGGCTCAATGGTTGAGTGTCAACCTGTGAACCAGGAGGTCACTGTTCGATTTCTGGTCAGGGCACGGGCCCAGGTTGTGGGCTCAATCCCCAGTGCAGGGTGAGCAGGAGTCAGCCCATCCATGATTCTCTCTCATCATTGAGGCTTCTATTCCTCTCTCCCTCTCCCTTCCTCTCTGAAATCAATACATTTTTTTAAAGTTAATCCATAAAAAGAGATTAAATTGCCTCGCCCGCAGCTGAGGTAAACCACAGGAAACAGTGGGTATCGTCTTAAGCCTCCAGGCACAGTGCTGTGGGCTTTGCATCCATCCCCACAACCGCTCTGACTCTCATGCCCATTTTGCAGAAGAGAAAGCTAAGGCTCAGGAAGACCAAGGAACTAGCCCCGGGTTACACCGGGAGGAAGTCAGTGGTGGAGCCCAGGGTCAAAGGCAGGCAGTTGGTCTCGAGGGTGGAGCCCCCAGGCCCTGCACAGTAACTCACCTTGGGCTCAGCCTCCTGCTTGCCTATCATTAGCGCCGACAGAGCTGCTCCCACCTGGACCCCAGCCCTGCGATTTCCATCACCTGCGTCCTCACGCCCCCACCACACCCCCGACCATCCCCCCGCCTTTTCACTCACCCAGGCCTGCAGGCCAGAGGCCTCTGAGGACTGCAGCGCCTCCCCGGCATATCATAAAACAAAACCAAATGCGCCCCCTCCTTTCCCTGAGTATCTGTCAAAACCAGCAGAGAAATAAAAACCAGAATCTCCAAACAATACACCGGCCGACAGATAATAAATAAAGTCTCCAAAGAGGGGGAGGGGGAGTAAAAGAGCACGGAGCCCCGCACAGGCAGAGCTGGGGGCACTGGCCCAGGGCAGCTACCAGCAGACCCGGGTAAGGAAGCAATTGAGATAAAAAATAAAAATAAAATAAAAATGGACGTGCGCATTACACAGGCCGCGCGCATGGAGCGCGCCGCTGGCCCGAGCCAGGCCTCGGCGGCCCTGGCTCCCCTCGTGCAGATCTTGCACATGTCGCCTTGCATGGCACAGACACTCAATAAATTCTTAAGCAATGCATCAAAGTACCAATCTTCGTTTGCGACTTTTCCAAGTACACATGTTTATGGGCAATTGCGTCTCCCCCTCACAACTGTGGAACCAGCGGGGATTTTTTTAAAAAGCTTTTGTATTTATGGCTCACGTTCGGCGAAGCTTCCCTTCCTCTGGGGCGCACATGGAGGAAGGGAGAGGGGGTGCTGACCCCAGGCGGAGCCGCGGACACCTCCGGGGAATGGGAGGAGGGGGAGAGGGCGGGCTTTTCGTTTCTACTTCTCAGACTTTTGTACTGACGGCATTTCGGCATTTCGCTGAAGGGCTTGTCTTGACTTTGTTCTGTGAAGGGAGTTCTCTTTTCTAATGTTTCCTGAAGATTTTTATGAAATTAATAAAGTCACTGTAGAACGTGAAAAAGGATTAAGGAAATATTGCCAAGGGTGCCGTCGAGAAAGGGCAAGTGGGCTGGCCATTCTCCATGGCGACGGGTCAAATATTGACGTTTCCCTGCCTCCTGGTCCCGGGCGGGTCGTTATTTCTCACATGTGAACGGAGTGTAGATTGTTATTAAGATGTGTTTCTCTAAACTCTGTGTATGAGCTTCAGGATGGCTTTTAGCTGATGGAGACCACACACACACACACACACACACACACACACACACACTCAGATGTGTGGTTGACCCATATCTTGGGTCAGAGGGGCCTGCCCTGAGTGCCAGTCTTTGGAGGGCCCACTCTGTCCCTCTCCAGCCACCCTTCAGGGGTTGAGGAGACTATTGGGCCAAGGGGCAGCCCACCCAGAAAACAGCCCTCTCTCCTGAACACTCCGTGGCTGCCTGTCGTGGCCTGGCCGTGTGTCACGTGTGGGAGATGGAGCTCAGGGGTGCTGTGTGACCTTCTACATGAAATCTCCCTGAAACACCACCTCTGTGCCTTCCTAGTTTGGGGATGAGGCCAGCTTTTGTCTTCTGGTGACGAGGAGGTGAGAGTGGGTTGTTTTCTGAACTAGGTTCTTCCTTTGGAGTGACTTGGCCCTGGGACTCAGCTCAGAGATGTGTGTGTGTGTGTGCGTGGGCGTGTGCGTGTGTGTGTGCGTGCGTGTGTGTGTGCGTGTGCGTGCGCGCAGCAGCGGGGGGCCGGGCGAGAAGCTTCCTCTGCCCTCCATGAGCCGTGAGAGCTGCGGCTCCTGGGAGGAGGTGTGAGTGGGGCCTGTGAAAGTTGAGAGTCCAGCCCCCGGGAATGATGACAGTTCCACGCTGTGAGCCCCGAGGCCCGGACCTGGCTGGCCGGACGCCTCCCGGGTGCCTCCGTGTGGTGCGCACTCAGCCACCTCCAGCTCAGGGCGTCCCGGCGGAATCGCTCTGCTTCTCTCCAAACCTGGATTTCTCCGGGGCCCTGGTCTCCGGGGACGGCTGCTCCCTGCGCCCAGTCTTCCAGAGCAGGAGCCCGACCTCATTCAGGTCTCTTCCTTCTCATCACCCCGACGACAGCAGGAGCCTGACTCGTCCATGAGGCTTCCTGGATGGTGTCCCGGGCCCCTCCCACTTACCTGGGAGCTTGGCGTCATCATGGTCCCCATTGTACAGATAGGGAAACTGAGGCTCAGAGAGGTGAGGGTGCTTCCTAAGGACGCACTCGGACCACACCTGGCTCCCCCCTCCCCTCCGCGGGTCTCCAAAGGCACCCAGGGGGTCCTCAGAGAAGACGTTGGGTTGACCTGAGCTGACCTTCTGGGGCGCCTTTTGCACTGTGTCCCCGCCCCCGTCCGGTTGGAAACTGTTGCCGACACGAGGTCCTCGGAGACGGAGGGGAGCGGGCTAAGCGTGGGGAGAGAATGGATGGGGAGACTTCAAAGGGAGGAAAACCGATTACTGAGAAATCTGTTTATAGAGCCAGTGAGTGATGGTGAGGGAGAGACGCGGAAAAGAGCAAGGGCGGGGAGTGCCCGGTCCACGGACCCATCGCCAAGCCATCTTCATCTGCCGGCCAAGGGATGTGTCCCTTTAAAAATCTCCTGGGCCCCTACATGGGCCAGCCAGCACCCGGCCACCAGCGCTGAGCACAGCAGGCCTGAAGGCCGCTGGGCCTGCCTCCCCCGAGGTCTGAGGAGTGCGGTGTCGACGTGCACACTGGGTTCACTGCACGTCAGGCACCATTCTGAGCTCTAGGAAGGTTTTCTAATCCGTATGACAACTTTATGAGGTTGCTAACATTAGCCCCACTTTACAGGTGGAGAAGCTGAGGCCTGGAGAGGCGAGCTTGCCCAAAGGAAGCCACCGAGCTGGGAAGGGGTAGGGCTTGGAGCTCAGTGCAGGAGCCTGGCTCCAGAGGCGACCCTTTTGGCCCCTAACCCTGGCGGGGAAGCTCTGGGTCCTGCGTGCAAAGCCCGCAGCACCAGCGCTCTGCAGCCTCAGCTGCTGCTCCTGTGAAATGGGACTGACAACCTGAAGTGCCTCATCGTGCTCCCGTGATCATTCTGAGGTGATCCACACAGTAGAAAGGGAGCTCACTATTAGCCGTGTTGTTTTTTCTCCCGAACCCGGGGAACCTCCTTCCCCATGCCCAAAATGACAGGGACGTCAGAGGGGCCTGGAGGGGAAATAATGCTTCCTGGCCCCGGGGTTGCATGCGCAGCAAAGGACACCACGTATGTGTATGTGGCGGCATTTCTTATTTGCCTCTGGCGCTATGTCGGGCTCACAAAAGAGGAGAGAATAATATAACAAGCACTCGTGTGTCCCGCTCCCAGCTTCAGAAATAAAATCTTTCAGATACCATTTCTCCTAAGGCATTCCTTTTGTTGTTGTTACTCCTCACAGGAGGATGTTTTTCCCACTGCTTTTCAGCGAATGGGAGAGAGGGAGGGAGGGAGGGAAAGAGCGAGAGAGAGAGAGAGAGAGAGAGAGAGAGAGAGAACTGTGAGATCGCTCCACGTGGCTGCATGCATGTCTAGGTGGTTATCTGAGCTGCCGGAGCCCATTGAACAGAATGAGGGCATCTCAGTGGGTTCATTCATTCTCCTGTTGGCACCACGTTGGGAGTTTTCAGCTCAACGTCACGGCCAGTGCTTCGAGGCGTACTCTTGTACGTGGCTCCGTGCACGGGGGTAGGAGTTCCTCTGGAGACTGTGGCAGGGGTTGGGTTGTGGCTTGAAGTTCATGCACCCTGGAATTACTTGGCTGTTGCCTGTTTGCGCTCCGATGTATCGTACCATTCACCCTTCCACCACAGGGGCTGGTGCTCCTATTGCCCCACATCCTTGTCAACTCTTGGTTTTGTCAAACGGCAGCAGTTACTACTGGGAATGCCATGTGGTCTGTTTGGAGGCCAAGGCATGCCTGGTATTGACCATGGAACTAGACAAGTGATTTGAAGTCTTTCCCGAAAACAAGTCAGCAAGAGCCCCCATCTTCCTTCCTCTTCCAGGCAGTCTTCCATGATGCCTCAAAATCTAACCCAGGATCCCTTTCTGTGCTCCTACAGAATGTGGTTCTCTCATCACATGGTATACCCATGGCAACTTTTAAATGACCTGTTCATGTTCCCTCCGGACTCAACAGAGCATCATGAAATTAGGACCCATCATTCACATGTCAGCCCTAGAGCCAAACCCAGAGTTTGGCCACGCCCAGTAGGCACGCCATGAATTTTTATTGAATGAATGACTGACTCAATATTCAACATTGTAACCTAGTGCCTGATGCTTGGTGGGGGCCTTGCATTTCATTGAGCGAGTGAATGAAGAATGAATGAATGGACAAAACAGCCGCGATTGCTAGGCCACGCTCCCCGCCTTTAAGCATCTCATGGCATGTGGCTGCATATGTGACAGATGCTCAGACAGATGAGACAGATCAGCACCGAGAAGAGAGACCTAACCCAACGGGGGAGGGGAGGCGCACAGTCTCCCCAGAGGACCCCCTCGGCCCCCCTCCCCGCCGACTCCTGAGAAGCCCTCCCCACTGGCGCCCAAACTGCCGAAGAGGTCAGATCCAGTTGCTAGATTCATGTCTCCTGTACCTTCAGTTTCCCCCAAACCAAAAGTCAAAAGGCCAGCGAAGTGGAGGTGTGAGCTGAAGAGCTTTGGAGTTTGGTCCAGGGAGGCCAGGAGGAGGCCTGCTCTCGCCTCGGCTGCCACTCAAGGAAGAAGAGATGCGGGTGGGGGGCGCTTGGTTGACCTGGAGGACAGCGCTGGAAGCGGAGGACGAGACAAAAGCGGGCTCCGTGGCCTCCGGGTGTTCGGGTGCAGGCCCAGCATCTCAGAAACTCGCGCCTCGGGACCTGCCAGGCAGCCTGCAAACACACCCCCAGCTCAGGCTCGGCCATAAACCACTCAGCCGGCACTCGTCCGCCGGACTGTGATGGCCTCTTGATGCATTTACCCCGAGAGAGGACGTGAAGGGCAGCCACGGCCAAGGAACCGTAAATACGTCCCCAGGTTCAGGTGACATCCTCCTCCGCGGTTAGGCAGTCCCCGCACCGGGAGGCGCCACCCTGGCGCTGGGCCGTGGGGCAGGCAGCCCGAAGGACCTGGCCGCCTTCACTGAGGGTTTTCCCTTCTATTGCTGGACACGAGTGACTTCTCATTTGCACTTGAGGAGCCTGTGCCTCCCTCCTGGACTCGCTTTCTTCTGGGGTTTCTAGAGTGAGAACGATGGGGCTTTGCAAAGAGGCCTCTCCATGGTTTCGGGGAGCGGGTCCACGCTCCGCTCCGTGTGGAGCTCGGTAAGGGGCGGCTCTCACTGTCAGACCAAAGTATCCAGAGCAGAGAGTCCTACCTGCTCCGGTCACGGCTGAGGTCCCATGCCTGGTGCACACTGCACACTCAATGAGCACTGATCGAATGAATGAGCCGCTGATTTCAGGTTTTGATGAGCTTCACCGCTAAGCGAAAAGGTGGCTAACCCTGCGATTCTTTCATTTGGTGAAAATCTAAGTCGTCCTTCTTAAATGAAGGATAGGAGCACCCATGGGTCAACCTTGCTGGAGGGGAAATTTAAAACACGTTTCGAAAAGCCTTGAACACCAGTCGTCCCGCCGCTAGGAATTCGTCCTAAAGAAATAATCAGAACTCCGTGCCGGTATATTAGTTGCGAGATGTTCGCTGCAGTGTTATTTATGATGGAAAGAGATTGGGAATAACTCGTGTCCAGCAATAGAAAACGGGTTGATTAGATCATTACTTCATGTTTGAGAAAGCTATCTCTAAGAGTGAGTGGGCACTGTCTGTAAGTGGGGGGTGGGTTGTCGTCAAACAGTGTCAGGGGTCCTCCAACTACGGCCCGCGGGCCACATGCAAATACAAATATTGTATTTGTTCCCGTTTTGTTTTTTTACTTCAAAATAAGATTTGTGCCGTGTGCATAGGAATTTGTTCATAGTTTTTTTAAAAACTATAGTCTGGCCCTCCAACGGTCCGAGGGACAGTGAACTGGCCCCCTGTTTGAAAAGTTTGAGGACTCCTGGTATATGCGATATGATCCCAGTTTTGTTAGGAAACACATCGACACAGATGGCTGTATACTAAGACGCTCACGGGGATGGACTCTCTCAGGATGACAGGATGAGGTTATTTAATTTTTTTCATTGTTTTATTTGAATCCCAGTTGTCTACTCTAAACATAACTCCACTGAATAATAAATGCCATGCAGAAATCGTAGGGTAAGGGATTGTCAGATATTCAGGAAAGGGTACATCTATATAGGAAGGGCTCCTATACAGGGGAATGACTTGTCTTAAAGGTACAGTCCCTTCCTCACAACTCATTCAATCATCTCATAAGTAGAAGTCGGTTACCTACCCTCATGCCTTTCTGTCTGCTACCCTGAACTGTCTCTCTCTCTCTGAGTCCCCTTACATGGGGATCATGGCGTTTTAGGAGATCTCAGGTTTTCCAAGTCCATATCTGTGTGTGAGTCCCACGGTGTGTCAGTCAGCTCCTCCTCCAAGAATGCTGCCTAACAAACCTATCAACAGCTCAGCTGGTTAGAGCATCGTCCCAATGCACCAAGGTTGTGGGTTTGAGCCCAGGTCAGAGCGCATACAAGAAGCAAACAATGATTGCATCAATAAGTGGGACCACAAATCTCTCTCTCTCTCTCTCTCTCTCTCTCGTTGATTGAAATTCTGCTGATCCAGGCTGGGCTCAGCTGGGAGGGCTCCATTTAAAGCTGTGAGTTGGAATCAGGTTTGATTTCTCATCTCGCTCAACCCTCATGGACGAAATTCCTCAGGATGCGTTCTGAACATGAAGCCTGTAGGTGTCTATCCACACGATGGGCACTGACAGTTCACTGGCCAAAGCAAGTCAAGGGCAAGACTCATGTCAGTGGGTCAGAGACACATGCTCCGCCCACTCCAGTTGGCAGTCCTGGAAAGTCACATGGCCAAGGGCCTGGATGTTAGCAGGGGCGGGGGGGGTGGGGTTGTTACGAAATACTGCAGACAACAACTGGATCTATCACGTGTGAGAAGGCGGCACCCGCCCACCGCCAGCTTTCACTTTCCCCCGTCTTTGCCAAATTTCACAGAACTTTGGAGAAATCAGAAGTCTCTCCATTTCGGACTGCGGAGGCGTGGCTGCCGGCACCGATGGGGCTGGGTGCTGTGTCTGCAGGAGGAGTCTGAGGGCCCGTGCGCCTCTGTCTGGCTCTCCTGCCAGGTTGCAGGGAAAAGACACAAGGACACATGCTCGTTTATGGACTCCGTGTTATGCAACCGGCCCCAGAGCAGCTTCTCCCCACAGCCCTGACAGGCCCCGTGTGGCCATGTGGCGGCTGGTAGAGTGTCACCCTGGCGAAGCTGGAACTGTGTCCCCAAGAGGCCCCTTGTGTTTGGGTCCAGATCATAGTTGGCCCAAAGCAACGTACGTGGAGAGAAGGGCGGAAGGAAGCCCAGCCCTTACCCAAGGCGGGGGGGGGGGGGGGCATCTGGGTTAGATGTGGAGCAAAAGCCGATGTGGGAGCATTTCTCTCTGTTCTGTTTCCAGTTCTGCCTCCAGCGCTGACCCCCAGCCGCCCCGGCTCCAGGCCCAGGCTCCAGCCGCTGTTTGGAGCTGGGCTCCCGGAGCCCATGGCCGCACGGACTGGAGCCCCCGTGGACCCTGTCCCCACCGCCCCTCCCCAGCTCCTTCCTAAGGATCCCCCGCGGCCCCTGGATGTGCTGGTTTCTCGGCTGTCTGCTTGGTGATCCCTTCTGGGGCCTCTGGCTGCTTCCTGGGCCGTCTCCTCCCCAGCTCCTCCCCCTCGGACCTCACCTCGGTTCTGCTCAGGTTGGGCCCGACGGGCACAGACCATCTCAAGTGAGAGCGTCAGGTAGCAGTTTCAGGGAGCAACCAGCCGACACATCCATGCTCTCAAACTGTGCGTGCCTCAGTTTCCCCGACCGCACAATGGGGCTCTCTATCGCATGACACGGTGGCAACAGTGAAATACGTTCATCGGTGTTAACGGGTCGATGCCAGTGGCTGGCACCGGGCACTGCTAGGGCCAAGGGACTTCCTCCCTGTCGCGCTGCCTGCACTTCCTCTCCAGGCTCCCAGACCCCGGAGAGGGCCTGGCCAGTGTGTAACCGGTCAGACACCATGAGCGCCAGGAAGCTCGGCGGGGAAAGGAGGCCCCCGCTACCTCGGCGTGCGTGGTGGGAAGTTATCAGATGGACTTGCCTTCATCGTCACCTTCGGTTTCCCGATTCATCCCAGGAGCGATGGTTATCTCCATCTTACCGATGAGGACACCGCCGTGAGGGGTGGCAGGCTCCCGGGGAAGACGACGCTGATGACAGCAGGGAGCCACTGCAGGTCCGGTGGCCTTTCCATGACACCAGGACCACTCCGACACCTGCATTTTGGGAGCCTGTGTGGTGTGTGGGTGACTTTATTCCCCCAACTCCCTGCCAGTTACATATGGTATCACTATTCTTTTTTTAAAAAGACTTTTTATTGATTTTTTAGTGAGAGAGGAAGGGTGAGGGGGGAGAGAGAGAGAGAGAGAGAGAGAGAGAGAGAGAGAGAGAGAGAGAAACATTGATTGGCTGCCTCCTGCACTCCCTCTACCAATTACCCAATGGGCAACCTTTCAGTGCACAGGGAGATACCCAACTAACTGACCCACACCAGCCAGGGCTCTCATTGTTGTTTTAAAAAATATTTTTATTGATTTCAGAGAGGAAGGGAGAGGGAGAGAGAGATAGAAACATCAATGATGAGAGAGAATCATTGATGGCTGCCTCCTGCACGCCCCTGACTGGGGACTGAGCCTGCAATCTGGGCATGTGCTCTTGACCAGAATCGAACCTGGGACCCTTCAGTCCGTAGGCCGACGCTCTATCCACTGAGCCACACCAGCCAAGGTTCTACTCATTTTTAAATGAGGAAACCGAGACACGAGTATAAGTAATTTGCCCAATGTATGTATTAGAAGAGAGACAGAAGGATCTCTGAAGACAGATTCTGTGGGTAGGAATGCTGACAGTGAAGCCACATAGAAAGAGAATATTGGGAGAGGAGGGTTGATTCGAGCCCCAAACCAGGAAGGGTCTGAACCCATGTCCTGATCATGAGACATGGAGACACACCCATGTCTGCACATCTCTGGGGGGTCCGGGCAGTTAGTGGTCTGCTACCCTGAGCTCATATTACACAGGGCACCCTCCCTGTGGTCTCAAGCTGGGGCGGGGGGGGGGGGGGTGTGCTTGCCGCTGGGCTTGACCACGTGACTTGGTTCGCCCAATGGGATGCTCATAGAGTCACGCATGCGGAGGCTTGAAAAGTGCTGTGCAGGTGGCCTTGCCCTGTTGCCCTGGTCGGTCCAGCATGAACCGGACATTCCCAAGGGAGCTGTCTGGGCTCCGGGATAAGACCCGGGGGCAGGCTGCATGCCCCGAGGGTCCTGGAGCCTGAAGCCCAGCTGAGGGGCAGCTGACCCCCGGATCTGAGCGCTTGAGGACGAATGAACGTTGTTTTAAGCCACTGAGTTTTGGGTGGTTTTGCTAAGCAGCATTGTTGTGGCCAAAACGGGCTCAGACACTAAGATGCTGTGATTGTGTGTGAGGGGGGAGGAGGGGGCGGGGAAGAACGCCCATAGTAAGCCCTTGTTCAAAGACAGCGGCGTGTGGTTGCACGCGTGCGTTCATGTGTGCGTGTGTGTGCAAGTCCATAGATCAGATGTTAGCGGTGGTTTTCCAAAGGGATGGGACTTTCAGGGACTTTCACTGTATAAATCAACCATAGCTGTACTGTTCTGTGCTTTAAACCGAAAAACACACACACAAACCAGCTAATGCTTTTGTAATCACGTTGTACGACTGGTCTTCTTTACAGGACGCAATCCATCTGGCCGCTAGGGGACCTGTCCCCAGGGGTGGCTTTGTCCTGAGGGCAAATACAGATGCTTCCTTAGGAGGACCTTCCCCTCAGGGACCCAGACCACAGACCGCGGCCTCGCGGCCTGAGCAAGTCCTTGAAAGCAGCCAGAGGAGGGCTGGGGAGCAAACAAGGGTGGTGTCCCCAAGCAGTGGGTCCCCATGGGGTGACCTCTCCTCCCAGGAAATATTCGGCAACGGCTGAGACATTGTTATTGTCACCCCAGGGGAGGGGGGGCGGGGAGTGTGTGGATGCTACTGCATCGAGGGGTTGAGACCGGGATGCTGCTCAGGGCATGTGCAGGGCACCCCCGACCCCAACAAAGAACCGTCCAGCCAGGTGCCCGTAGGGCTGAGGTGGAGAGACAGTGGCTGACGGGCTGCCCGGGAGCCCCTGGGCCGGGTCTGTGGCAGGTGGAAAGGCCCCGGGGCACACAGGGCAGGCCCAGAGCTTGTCCTGTGTGAATACCATGCAGAGCCTGGCCACCCTGGACTCGGGGACAGAGAAGTGAGCAGGTATGCGTTTGGGGAGCTGGACGACACCCCAGACTAGAGGAGCCTGTGGTGGGTTCAGTGTGCCCGAGGGGCTGTGCCAAGCTTGCTTCTAGGCCAGCAGTCACGGAGCAGTGTGTGAGCCAAACATACAAATTCCTCACGATGATCTGTGGACGCCGCGCTCTGAAGCAGCCAGGCCGGTGTGAGCCGAGCATCCCTCCTCCCCCCTAGAGCGCTTTAGGGCCGGGCACCCGGCGTGGAGCCCGCGTTCCTGGGCTGTGGAGCCCTGCCACCCAGAGCGCTGTGCAACCTTGAGCAGGTACCCAACGTCTCTGAGCCCAGGCCCCTCATCCGTCCAGTGGGCACCGTCCACCTCTCTGGGCTGCTCTCGCACTGAATGAGGGGTCGTCAGGTGTCTCCCCCAGAAGAAGCAATGACGAGTGTCACCAGGCAGAACTTCTGTTACATTTGGGCCGGGCCCTACTCGCCCCGATGTTCACGTCAGCTGTGACTATGAGACACGTCGCGATGGGGGACAATCCGTGCTGAGGACATGCCCACGAGCCCCCCGAAGCTCGGCTGCCTTCGCTTACCCAGCCCTCCCCCCTCCCCCCCACCGCCAGCTCCCCCGCCCCCCACTCGCCCAGCATCCCAAGCGGCCGAGGCTGACCCTGTCTCTCTTGATGATTTAGGTTTTGGAGAAGGACCGGAGAGGATTTGTTTTGACATTTAAAGGCAATCCAGGTAATGAATGGCCGGGGCGGCGTCCGCCTCCCCCCGTATATCTGCGCAACAGTATCTATTTTTGACGCAGCTGACATGCCATTTCCTTGGGCGGCGCAAGGGGGGCTCGGCTTTAAATTAAACTCGTCTCCGACCCCTCGGATCTGCAGCCCGTCCCGGGCAGGCCTGGCGAGGAAGCAAGGAGGGCCGGCTGGCGGTCAGTGATGTATGGAGCGGAGAACGGGGCTGGGACGGAGGCCCCCCCTCAGCATTAACGAATGACAGAGGGTGTCCCCAAGCCTCCTAATCACCGCTAATGGGCGGTTTGGAAGCCAACTTTCAAGCAGGCGAGATAAGCGGGTCGCACAAAGAAAACAAAATAAAATCCTATCATTGTGTCTCGGGGCTGGTGTGGGATGGCAGGGGCGACGCCTTTGATTAAGAGCTAACCCTATATGTTTAAATATGTATATTTGTCTACCTGGCTGCCTGTGAGAGCAAGAGGTCCATGTCAAGGCAATAGTCAAGAACTAAGTGGGCCCGGCCGTGTGGCTCAGTGGTTGAGCGTCGTACCATGAACCAGGAGGTCACAGTTTGATTCCCGGTCAGGGCACGTGCCTGGGTTTCAGGCTTGATTCCCTATGTGGGGTGTACAGGAGGCAGCCGATCAATGATGTTTCTCTCTCATCAATGTTTCTATCTCTCTCTCTCCCATTCCCTTCCTCTCTAAAACCAATAAAAACATATATATATTTTTTAAAAAGAACCATGTGGCGACCCTCTGTCTAGGATGTTCAGAAGGGCTTCTTGCACTGAGGAGCGAATTTGGAATAGACACCTGCCAAGACGATGTCCATTCTCCAGCGCCGAGGATTCTGGGAAGACTAGTCCCAGGTTCACTGGCATCTGCTAGAGCAGCGCCAACTTCGGGAGCAAACCCAGGGGAGGTGGGCTAAGAAGCTGGACTTACAGGAGCCACCAGAGGACCCCTTTAGAGCAGCGGCCGCCAGCCTTTCGGGCCTCACGGACCACCAGTGGCCCGCGGACCACCGGTTGGCGACCGCTGCTTCAGAAGGCTTCTTGAGGAGTATTTCTGTGATAACCCGAAGGGCCGTCCTCAGGTCACTGTGGGCCACACACATCACTGTGGGGTCAGAGAGCCCTGGGGGGGATCCTGACTCTGCCACTTATCGGTCGTAGGGTGTTGGGGCGGGTTACTCAGCCCATCAGTTTTCTCATCTGCAGTATCAGGTGATTATCTACCCATCGCAGGGTTATGAAATCATCCAAGTGAAAGCTTTTGTTGACATCCTCAATTCGTACTCGCTCATCTGCAAAGACAAAATCAACACGTGGTAAAACCTTCACACAAAACACAAACATTAGAAACCAGAAGCAAATACATCCTGAAGTGTCACCTCCTGATATACTTGCCACCTCCCCTTTACACTTTGATAGGTTTTTCTGTGTTTGCTTCAATAAGAGTTTATTTTTTTTATCAGAAAAAAGACAATAAACTGGAAACATGACATATTAAAGCTTGATGCTACTCTTACAGCATTCTGTGTGACCGCCTACAAGTCAACTATTACCTCCAACATCCTTTGCTAACCCACAGCAGGCTGTGGTCCTGAGAATTAGGTGCAAGGAAAACTCAGATTTGAGATCTAGTCTCCATCATCCTCTCCATCCCCGCCCCCGTCGTTATTACCACCACCATTAATCACCACCACCATCATCATATCCACAGTTATCTGTGATATTATCATACCCACTATGGCCATCACCACGTTATCATCACCACTGCTAACAGCATTCTTTCCATCAGCACCATCTCCACCACCACCAACATCACCACAACTGCCACTTCCACCATCACCATCATCACCACCATCACCATCACCACCATCACCATCATCACCACCATCACCATCATCACCATCACCACCATCACCACCATCACCATCACCACCATCACCATCACCATCACCACCATCACCACCATCACCATCACCACCACCACCACCACCATCACCACCATCACCACCATCACCATCACCATCACCACCACCATCACCACCATCACCATCACCATCACCACCACCACCATCACCACCATCACCACCATCACCATCACCATCACCACCATTACCCTCACAATCGTCACCACCACCATCAGGAGAAATGATGAAGTGCCCCTGGGCAAGTCACTTCAGCGCTCTGGGCTCTGTGCTTGCATCACGTATCTTGAGTCAAGCATCTACATGACCCTACCGAGAACCGTAATGGTCCTTCCTTAAGTCACCCTCACCAGGGTCCCAGTGGGCCGACTGGCCATGCAGTGCCAGGTGCCAGCAGCTGGGCACGCACTGACAGAGATGCGCAGTGACATTCTCTGCAGCCCACACCGTGGCAGCTCCATCGGAGCTTTTCCTATCAGACGCGGAGCCTCTCGGGCCGTTTCCCTCGAAGCCTGAACCACACAAATGCCTCCAGGCAAGAGCGGGAGAGCCGCCAGCGGCACGGAGATGACTTCCTCAGCCCAGGGCTCGTGAAGCCGGTCTTATGAGCAAAGTTCCCTCAAAGCATCCGGACGGTCTTTGATTTCCTGGACTCCGTCCTTGACCTGTTGCCTCATAGTAGAGCGTGTGTCGGGGAGACGCGATCAAGACATTCCACTGAGTTATCCCACTTCCAACTATCAGACGGGGCCTTTGAACCCCTCCAACAAACCACAAACTTAGGAACTGCCATTGACACAACACTCAGCGGATTCAAAACACAGGGCGGGGGAGGCGGGGGGGCGAGGCTCTTTGATTAAATGTGTTTCTTTCTCTTTGTGCTCTAATGGGGTCTAAAGGTACCGCCTGGAACTTCAAAGTTCTCGCGCTTGTTTTCCGAAGAAAGTCCCCCTCGAGCTCTCAGAAGTTCCCAGCCAAGAGCAATAGGAGAGCTTTGTTATTGGCTTAAATACCCCGGCATTTCGAGGGATAAACATTCAAACAAGGGAAGGAAGTCATGGAGGAGACGCGTCTCCGAAGGAAGAAAAGGATGTGAAGGAAATCAAAGTCCCAGCCGTCAAAACATCCCGCGCTCCAGAGAACCCGGCTTATCTGCGCGGCCTCCCCTTGGCAGGCACGCCTGCCTAACCTCCGTGCCACGTTCTAATCCCTCCAAACTGGCTTTAGTTTTTGCCAAGATGGATGTCGGGCCCGAATTAAAACCAGAGTCATCCATCTCTGCCAGAGCGTTTTCTCCTTCCTCCACGACGGAGAGCCCTGCGGCCGAGGTGCCTCCGGTGAGGAATGCGCCCCTTCCGAAGGGATCGGCCGCTGCGGTTTGCTGATAACCAGAGAGAGGCACCCTCGCAACCTCGCAACCTCGGAGGGGCCGCGCCCCCGACGATGAATGAGGAGGCCATTAAAAACAAGACAGATGGCTTTCCAGCCCAGGCGGAGAGGAGGAAGCCCTTTCTGGATGTGGCGCTGTTTTGTTTGCTCATAAAAGAGGCTTTTAAGAGGTTATGCAGCATGGTTTCCCCAATCTTGGCTCAAACTCCCGTCGTTGGACCTCCTCTCTAATCTGGGGGAGAGCATTAGAATTCCAGGCCCCTTTTCAAGGAAGAAAAAAGCTGGAGGAAACGCTGCCATTTGCCCCAATGTGGATGGGCCTGGAGGGCATTGTGCTAAGTGAAATAAGTCAGGCAGAGGAAGGGAAGTGTTGCATGATCTCAGTTGTATGCGGACTCTAAAAAAAAAAAAGTGCCCAACAAGAAATGAACGCACAGACTGGTGGTGGCCAGAGGTGGGGGGTGGGGAGCAACAGGCAAGGGGGCCCCAAAGGTACCAACTTGCAGGTATTAGGGAAAGAAGTGGGGGCGTCCTGTGTGGCGTGGTGAGGATAGCTCCCAAGACTGTCTTGTGTATTTGAAAGCTGCTGAGACAATAGATTTTCAAAGGTCTCATCACAAGAAAAAATTGTAGAGCTCTACGTAGTAGAGTCGTAACTTTTTGGTGTATGGCCTGATGCTCCTACCAACTGGGCCAGGGCACGATGTTATATGACAATTCTATGTCTCAATTAAAATATATAGCCCTGGCCGGTTTGGCTCAGTGTATAGAGCGTCCGCCTGCGGACTCAAGGGTCCCAGGTTCGATTCCGGTCAAGGGCATGTACCTTGGTTGCGGGCACATCCCCAATGGGGAGTGTGCAGGAGGCAGCTGGTCGATGTTTCTCTCTCATCGATGTTTCTAACTTTCTATCCCTCTCCCTTCCTCTCTGTAAAACATCAATAAAATATATTTAAATATATATATATACATATATATATATATATATATATATATATATATATATATAAAAGAATATGTTTTAAAAAGCCAGGAAGCAATTTAAAGCTAATGGCTGGTGTCTTCCTTTCTTTGCTCACCGAGGAGATGGACCTCCTGGGAGCCAGGGTCTGAATCTGCAACCTTGTCGAGAGGAAAACCCAGCCTGGCCAGCATGGCTCAGTGGTTGAGCGTCAACCTATGAACCAGGAGGTCATGGTTTGATTCCCGGTCAGGGCACATGCCCGGGTTGCAGACTCAATCCCCAGTAGGGGGCGTGCAGGAGGCAGCCAATTGATGTTTCTCTCTCATCGACGTTTCTGTCTATCTCTCCCTTCCTCTCTCTCTAAAAATCAATAAAAACATTATTTAAAAAAAAAAAAAAGAAGAAGAAGAAGAAGAAGGGAGAGAAAGAGAAACCTAGAGATGGCCAGAAAGAGCCCACTCTCATTCTGTCCTGGAGGAAGCAGGGTGCGCTTTTGAGCGAGAAATACGGGACCAGGGTCTGGTCAGTGGCGACTAGCACACCCGCATTTTGGGGGCTGAGAAAGCACCCCGTTTCTCTCATCTGTTAGCAGGCCGGACCCCTCTCTCAGCTCCTATTAGTCTGGGAATTTGTAGTTGCTTTCTGGGGTCCAAGACTCAGAGCATCCCCGCTGGGGCTGCCTGACACACGCTGGTGGCTGTTTCATCTGCATCACCCACCATCGCGGGCTGCTCCAGTTACAAGCTAGGCTGTCTGGCTACACAAGAAGCTGTCCACGTTACTAAATTCCTCCAACATGAAGGCAGCAGCATCCGTGAGTACCTCACCCGAGGCCAAATGAAGCAGAGAGAGGAAATTAATGAGGGGCATGTCACTCGGGGGTGAAGCTGACTCATCGGAAGTGGAAAAATCATTAGGAACTTAAAAAGAAAATTATTCTGAGCGGCCTCCTTGTCCCTCGGATGCCCAGAGCTTTTCCCCTCGTGGTTAAAGCTACCAGCTGTTTCGCAGAAATGAAAGTTCTCAGGGTTCGGAGGGTGGAGGGCCCCTCCCAGCGAGGGTCCTGGAAGCCCAGGGCATCGCCCCCTTTCATCTCTGGGAGATAAGCTGGAGAAGAACAGACCGCCCAGCCCCACTTCCCACAGCCCGGGCCGCGGCTGGAAATACGTGTTGTGAGTGCCCTCTAGTGGCCAGAGCTTGGCTGAACTTGGAAAGAGATTGTTCACCCCCAGCTGGGTGTTGGGTGCCTTTGAAAAGCTATGTTGCAGCTTGTCCGCCGCCTGGGTGCTCTGCTAATGATGGTTTCAACTCCAGGGCGCGGGGTCTTTCATGGTGCGCCGTCTCCCATCCTCCGGGGGAGGCGGGTGAATTTGAACTCAACTCCGGTTTTTGAAACTGGCCAATGGCCGTTTTTCGGAGAAAACGGGCCAGCCTCCAAGGCAGGCTGATTTCCTCCAGGTGCCGAGCCCCCGAAGCGGCACCTTCCTACTCGCTCATGTCTTCGACGGCCCACGTGTCTCTGGCAAAACCGTGCTTCCCCCTCGTGCTCGGGGTGCGCCTCGCAAAGGCTCTAGGGATGAAGCAATTCCCTCGAGGAATTTTTCCGAAGCGACCACCATGGGGATGCGGAAGCCTGAAGACAAGCTGCCTGTTGGAGGACTTTTCATGACGGAGAGGAAACATCCCCCTGAGTGTCCAGCAGGGCAGAGCTGATCCATCCGCGTTCGACCAGCAAAGGGAGTGAGAGGCTGTAACCTGCAGGACTCGGTACCGCGGGCAGGATCCTTTTTGCCAACAGTCAGGAGAGGGTGAGCGGCTTCCCGGGGTCTCACATAACCCGGGTGATGGTCATGGGGGTGGTCACTTTGGGATGAGTCTCTGAGCCGCCCCTTTTCCGAATAAATGTTTGTTAAAAAAGTGTTTGGTGAGCCCCAGCCGGTTTGGCTCAATGGATAGAGCGTCAGCCTGCGGACTGAAGGGTCCCAGGTTGGATTCCGGTCAAGGGCACATGCCCGGGTTGCCAGCTCCATCCCCAGTGTGGGGCGTGCAGGCGGCAGCCAAGTAATGATTCTCTCTCATCATTGATGTTTCTATCTCTCTCTCCCTCTCCCTTTAATAAAACCAATAAAAATATTTTTTTATAAAGGTTTTGGTGGGTTTTTTTGTTGTTAATCCTCACCTGAGAATATTTTTTCCATTGCTTTTTCAGAGAAAGTGGAAGGGAGGGAGAAAGAGAGAAACATCGATGTGAGAGAAACACATCGATGGGTTGCCTCCCGCACACAGTCCCACCCAGGGTGGGGAGTTATCCTGTTCAGAAAAACCCCAGGTACCTGCCCTTAACCAGGAATCAAACCCCAAACCACAGGCCGATGTTGTAACCACTAAGAAAAACCATCCAGGGCCAAAAAAAAAAAAAAAAAAATTGTTAAGCCGGGTATCTTAACTCATAATCGAACAGTCTTCTGACACTGTGCTGTCCTAGCAAGGAAGGGAGAGGTACAAGAGGGGACAATGGGGATGAGGCCTCCGGTAGCTAGATTTTAAAATTGCACTGAGAACTTTCAAATGATGAGCCCAGATTTGCTGGCAAAGCGCTTTGTCTCTGGTGAAATGGAAGATGTTGTGGAACAAAGTTCACAAGTTGTTAGCAGGCCCAGAAAACAAGCCACTTAAAATTCTTGGCCCCCTGGGGATGGGAGATTATCAGGGAATTTCACCAACTCATATGTCCTCGTTGTCATAGCAACCGTGAATGGCCATGTTGCTGTCCTTTTAAATACCCATGGAAGGTTCAGAGAGAAGCAGTTGACCCACCTGTCCAAGGTAACTTACAACGCCTCTCCTCCGCATCTCCACGTCAGAAGCAGAGAAACGCCGGGTGCATTTCTGAGCCCCATTTGATACTCACTTCTTTTGTGCTGTCACTGGGAGACAATCGTGGAAAACAGCTCAGTCCCCGACCTCCCCGGGCCCTCCGTCTGGCCAGGAGGCAGTTCACATCCATGAAAATAACATTTGAGACCAATAGCAGGCAAGTGAAGCACAGTGCATAGTCTGAGTGCTATACATAGTGGGAGGGACTAAATCAAGAGACAGGAACTTTGAGTCGGGCCGGTCCGGATGCATGTTGGCAAGGACAGGTGAGTGTCGATCTCAGCAGCTCAGTTTTCCTACCTGCAAAATGGGCGTAATGTGAGTACCTCCTTCTGTGAAGATTCAATAAGACAGTGCACGTGGCTAGAACGGTCAATGCTCATTGAACACGATTTTTATTAACAACTGCCATCAGTCTGGCCAACCCCCGGCACAGGTGGGACTTCTGGCTCCTGCGTGAGGCTCGGTGTGCAGGTTTAACTGGGAGAAATGCTTTCTCATTTCTTCTCCTGGGAACCACCGAATGGCGGGTGAGTGGTGCTTGGGAGGCCCCGGGACCCTAGATGTGAGGCGTGGCTTCTGTGGAGAATTTGGGGGCGGCATCGGGGCCCAGGTTGCTGCCGGGGTAGAGGCCGAGGCCACAGAGCTGGCAGAGGCGGGCCGAGGACAAGGAGTGGATCCCCGTCACCAAGCTGGGCCAGGCGACATGAAGATCAAGTCCCTGAGGAGCTCTGGCCCTCCTCCCTGCCCATCGGGGAATCTGAGTCACTGAGGTATCGGAAAGCAGTGCAAAAGCAGACACCGCTGGCCAGAGGGCCCCGTTCAAGGCAGTTGTCACCACTGGGGACAACAATGGACATGTCAGTTTAGGTGTTAAATGCTGGAGAAGCAGGTACGCCATCCGCCATCTGCCATCCGTGGGCCATCTTCCTGCCCAGCTCTCGGCATCCTCGTGTGCGGAACAGGATGGTGCCCTGCAAAGTGACAGCCGCTGTGGCTCTGCTGGTGGCCTCATCCCCGCTCCCAGGGCCACTGGCATCGGCTCAGCCCCTGTGCCCAAGACGCTGCTGCCAATGGCCGGCATCGACAACGGCCACCCTGGGCAACTCCCCAAGGCCACCTTCATGCTACCCTGAGACTCAGCTGCCTCACAGCCCCCCACCCCCCACCCCCAGAAAGAGGCCGTGTTCACCGAGTCTCCCCCCCAGGAACTCACTGGCCACCTTGTAAAGAGCAGCATTTCTGCATGGAGGACCCAGGCTCCTGCTGTGGCCACCACAGCATTTTATGCAAGAAAAATAAAGTGAATTATCCTGTTCAGAAAAAAAGGAAGGGAGGGAGGGATGAAGGAAAGGAGGGAGGAGGAAAGGTGGGGAGGAGGGAGGAGGGAAGGTGGGAAGGAGGGAGGAAGGCAGAGTTTCTACCTGAAATAACAGAGATGCCTGAGAAATCTCTACCTCCACATTCTTTACCATTTTCTCTCAGTAGGTGGCGCCCTTGAGACCTCCGCCCACAGGGATTTTTTTTTTTTTTTTTTCCCATCCCAGGGAAAGGGAACCAGTTTTCGTGCCAAGTACAAAGTCAGAGGACAAGACATCCAACTTAGCTAATTCGTAAAGACCTTAATTTCCCGACACGGTCACCACAGGCTGCTTTGCTTAGGAAATACAGCCACGAGTAAATGAACGGGCGGCCGGAAGCCGGCTCGACCTTGTCGAGTGAGAGTCAAGCTACTTGGGGGTGTTGTGGGGCAACGGAGTCAAGAAATGCCTTCTCTGCTCGCAGGCAGACGCGGGCCCCTGCGCCTGGAGATCTGGCTGGGAATCCTGGCTCTGACGGCCGCTGGCTGTGTGACCACCCTGTCTATTTCCTCCTCCATGAAAGGGAGAGAGCCCGGCCGCCGGGGCTCAGGGGCTGAGCATCGACCAATGAACCAGGAGGTCACGGTTCGATTCCCGGTCAGGGCACATGCCCAGGTTGCAGGCTCGATCCCCAGTAGGAGGCTGCAGGGGGCAGCCGATCAATGATTCTCTCTCTTATGTTTCTGCCTCTCTCTCTTTCTCTCCCTTCCTCCCTGAAGCCAATAAAAATATATTTTTTTAAAAAAAGAAAGGAAGCCAGAGTGACCCAAGGCATCGGCGGGCAGTGGCAAGGCCAGGGCTCGAATCCAGCTGGCTGACCCTCGGCCAGAGCTCCGCCTGCTCCCACGCCAAGCCTGCCCGTTTCTCAAGCTCTCTGGCCCCGCTTCCCGGGGGAAGGAGTCACCCCAGGCCGGGCGGTGATGAGCCTCTCCGGACTCCTGAACACCAGGCCGGGGAGCACAGAGGACCCCAAGTCCTCTCTGTGGCCGCCCTGCCCTCAGGAGGGAGGTGACTCCCATCCGGAGTGCGTCCGAGCATCGCGACTTTATTCTATTCTGGAGTCGGCTTGAGGGGACACCTGCCCGTGGGACCTCAACCAGGTGACCCGGGTCATCGCCAACGACGGTCAGTCACACCTGCGCCCTTGATGGCAGGTGCTGAGGGTCGCACTTCTGTGCGCCTCCTCCCCGAGTCCCGGAGCCTCATCCGATCCAGAGAAAGGCATCAGAGAGATTCTAACTGGGCACCTTTGACCCCCACCCGCCAGAGCTCCTCCGAGCTGGCAAGGCCGGTGAGAACAGGGCGTCTGACAGCCTGGCACGGCCCAGGGAGCCAGGGAGGATGACAACTGAAGGTAGCGTGGCGACCTGGGTAAGACCTGGGACAGAAAAAGGACATGAGATCAAAGCAAAGGAAACTTGCATAAAATATAAACTTTAGTTAATAATATGTCGACAGCCCAGTGGTTGAGCATCAACCTCTGAACCAGGTTCGATTCCCCGTCAGGGCACATGCCTGACCTGTGGGCTCCGTCCTCACTGTGGGGTGTGCAGGAGGCAGCTGATCAACATTCACTCTCATCTCTGATGTGTGTGTGTCTCTCTCCCTCTCCCTTCCTCTCTCTGAAATCGGTAAACAACCACAAAACAAAAACAAACAAAACAATTCCAGCCCTAGCCGGTTTGGCTCAGTGGATAGAGTGTCGGCCTGCGGACACTTCTGGTCAAGCTTCTGGCCAAGGGCACGTACCTCGCTTGCAGGCTCCTCCGTGGCCGAGGGCCCTGGTCGGGGCTCGTGCAGGAGGCAACCAATCGATGTGTTTCTCTCTGTCTTTCCCTCTCTCTTCCACTCTCCCTAAAAATCAATGGAAAAATGTCCTCAGGTAAGGATTTAAAAAATAATAATGGTAAAATAAAAATTAAAAAAATAATTCCACAAAAGTCGCAGTAAATTTTATTTGGATATTAATAATAATTAATAATGATAATGTATCAATGCTGGTTCAATCGCTGGGACAACTGTGTCCACCAGAGTAATGTAAGATGTTGGCAGCAAAGGAAATAAGACCTGGGAGATACGGAAACTCTGTTTTCTTTGCAACTTTTCTGTAAATCTAAAACGATCGTGACATAAAAAGTGTATTTAAAAAACAAAGCCGCGTGGCAAGCCTGCTCCCAGCTGTGTGGGGAGCCCTGTTCGCATCTTCATAGGCGACCCCCTTGTTTGTGTCTGCATAGCTTCCCTGGTCCTTCCACGCTCTCTCTGCCACAGGCCAGGGAGGAGAAAGAGCGCAGGACTCAGGGGGCAGATGGAGACCCTCAGCCGGCCATTCACTGGCAACGGGAGCCTGGGTCAGGCGCCCAGTCCCGCCGGGCGCAGAATGTAGAGACGTCTATCCCTCCCTTGTCGTAAATGTTTCCTTCCACATCCCTCGTGGTTCAGGGTTCAATATCTGGAAGAGGAGCCTCACACAAATGAAACAGAAAAGACAAGAGATCATTTAGAAATATTGGGGGACCAGGCAGGTAAGTCCAACTCAAGAGGAAGGACTTCCACCCAGGCTCAGGCCACACGGACCTTTTATAGTCAGAGGTAAACAATGCAGTGGTTACCATAGTTACAGTTCTTGTGCGTTTCACCTGTTTTGATCATGTTTACACGCCCTGCACTTCCCTCAGCCCATTAGCTTCCCAGGTAAGATCTGGGGAGTGTTATAAGGTCAAGCCTAATTATGCTACGAGGACTGAGCCCTCTAAGCTGGGACTTGCTTGTGACTTTGCCAGCAGGTCAGTCCGAGGCTCAACCCTGTATCAGTTTCCCACACACCCTGAATTACAGCATTAAACGAGTCAACGTGTTAAAGCACTTCTAAAAGTATGAAAGCACATGGCTCTTACCTATAATAATAAAAGTACATATGCTAATTAGACTGGACGTCCTTCCAGACATCCTTCCAGACGTCCTTCCAGATGACCTTCTGGACGAAACTGGGGCTGTGAGGGAAGCCTGGGTCCCAGGTGCCAGAGGAAAGACGGTGCCAGCAGCCAGGGAGGCACCTGCTCTTGCACAAATTTCATGCATCGGGCCTCTAGTGATCTAATATAAAACCTGTTTTAAACATGCACTTTCCTAATGGGTACACTTCTTATATAGCAAAAGGCTAATATGCAAATGGTCATCATGCCCTCACGTGTAACGACCGATCAGCAGGAGGCTGTGTGTGCAACCAGCCACCAGGAGATGCATGGAGCACCTCTCAGTCCCTCCCTCCCCCAACTCCTCCTCCCCGACTCCCACAGGCGTGCTGTGGCTCCCCCGGCTCCCACGGAAGCGGCGGGCAGCCTACTGCATGCGATTTCGTGCACTGAGCCATTAGTATATACATAACTTTATATACATTCCTGGTGTGGTCATATATATGCTTTGCATATGGTGTGCATGGTTGTCTTTTTTCCTGTTTTACATGGAAATCTGACCTGAGTTCCACCCCATGACTGCGTGATCTTCTACCAGTTGTTCAACCTCTCTGAGCCTTACTTCCTCCCTGTACAGTGGGGATCAGATGTCTACTTGAAATGATTAATTCCAATCTACCTTGAAAACTTCCTCGCTGGTGGATAACATGACTAAATAAGGTGACACATGCAATTTGCTGAGCACAGTGTCTGATATATAGTAGATGCTCAAGGAATGGTTCTTGTGATAAAAACAACACTAGAACTAATAATTATTACTGTCTCTGGGGCAGTGATTATATATCAAGCATGTTGAAAACGCTTTACCTTTATTCACTCACTTAATCTTTCCAATAACTCTGCAAGATGAGTAGTATTTTTACCTCCATTTAACAGGTAAGGAAATAGACTCTGTGAGGTTAAGACACCTGCTTAAGGTCACACAGCCAAGAAGAAACAACAGTGATGTAAGCCGCCCAGCCCAGATCCTGGTCCCTGGGTGCTCAGCCACAGCCAGCCAGCCCAGTTCCCCTTGAAGAATTTTGTTCAAACTTCTGGGGCCCCAGCGTACCTGGAGGTGGCCTTTGGGTTTAATGTCAACTTCTAGCTGTGTGGCCTTAGGCTAGTGACTCAATCTCTCTGCATCTGGAAAATGGGTAGGATCCTTGTGCCAGCCTTTAGGAGGGTGACTGGGTTTTGAAGAGTCACGAATGGGAAGAGATGCCTGTCATCTAAGAAGTCCTCAAACATGTCAATGATCACCATGACGACGACGCTGCCTTGATGCCTCTCAGCTCCCAGGCACCTGGACACGCCTGGCGTCCAGCCATCGGACTGCTGCAGGAGCTGCAGACACAGAAGCTTGTTGAAGTGAAACAATCTTTTCATTCCGACCTCTGCCCACACCGTCTGAAAACGTGGCCGCTCCTTCTTTCACGAGCTGCTTATCTGCCCTGGGAGGTGGGGTGGCCACTTGGCTGGGATGGCTGAGATGGGAAGCAAGATGTGGAGGTCAGAACTGTGTGCCTATAAACACAAACACTCGTGCGCACTCGTGCACACGTGCGCGCACACGCACAGAGGTGGTGCTGTCAGCGTTTATCTAAAGTGTACCCTGCTTCAAAGATGTTTTACTGCCCGGCCGGTGTGGCTCAGTGGTTGAGCGCTGACCTATGAACCAGAAAGTCACGATTCGATTGATTCTCAGTCAATCGATGATTCTCTCTCATCATTGATGTTTCTATCTCTCTCTCTGTCTCCCTTTCTCTTTCTCTGAAATCAATAAAAACACATCTAAAAATAATAACTTAAAAAGTAGGGCAGGAAACTCACCCCAAATGTAACTGTGTTCAACTTGCCTTGGTGGGATTCCCAGGGCTTTTATTTTTCACTCTTTCCTTGACTCCCCCCCACCCCCACCACATGTCATGACATAAATACGCTGTCGACCGTTTCCAAAGTTTAGAGACAGAACTGACGTGACTCAGCCAGTTCGAGACGTGCCTCGATGGCAAGAGATGGGGCTCCGGTCTCTCCCTTTGCAAGGTCAGCTCACCGCTTGCTCACATTACAACAGTAATGTGAGGCTCCATTACAACAGTCTTTAAGGAAGGTCTGACGAACTGTTGAGAATGGAAGCAGCCATGTCTAAGCTCCTGACTAGCTGACAATTGCTTTCAAATTTGCCTTCGGGGACAAGTGAAGAGTGGTTAGGGACAAAGAGGGCCTCCCAGACACACAGCTGGAACCGTCCAGGCCACGGGTGAAACCTGAGACACACTCGAGGGCAGGATGGGGAGCAGAATGCTTGCCTCGGGGGAACATACCTGTCTTCCTCCCAACTTTCCATCTACACCAGTGATGGCGAACCTTGTGAGCTCGGCGTGTCAGCATTTTGAAAAACCCTAACTTAACTCTGGTGCCGTGTCACATAGAGAAATTTTTTGATATTTGCCACCGTAGTAAAACAAAGACTTATATTTTTGATATTTATTTTATATATTTAAATGCCATTTAACAAAGAAAACTCAACCAAAAAAATGAGTTCGCGTGTCACCTCTGACACGCGTGTCATAGGTTCGCCATCACTGGTCTACATCATCGTTCATGTCCCAGCAGGCAGCTCACGGGCCTAAGAAACGAACAGGAGTGAGGTGTTACCAAGTGCGTGTTAATTGCCTACTTAACAGGACGCCACTCTCTTCTCTTACCTGAGGATCTTAGGTCTGGTTTGCTCAGTGGAAGCTGAACCTTTATTTACAGAAACTTCAGAGAGCTTCCCACATGCTCTGGAACAGCGGTTCTCAACCTGTGGGTCACGACCCCTTTGGGGGTCGAACGACCCTTTCACAGGGGTCGCCTAAGGCCATCGGAAAACACATCTATAATTACATATTGTTTTTGTGATGAATCACTATGCTTTAATTATGTTCAATTTGTAACAATGAAATTGGGGGTCACCACCACATGAGGAACTGTATGAAAGGGTTGCGGCATTAGGAAGGTTGAGAGCACTGCTCTGGACAGTCGCTGCTGAGGAGCCAACGCAATAAATGCTTAATAGGGTTTCTTATTTGTAATTCTCGGCAGTTCTCTCCAGTGATGGCCACGAATTCCCTGGGTTTTGTCTATGAAAAGAAAATAATCTTGGCCTGGCCAGCATGGCTCAGTGGTTGAGGGTTGACCCATGAGCCAGGAGATCATGGTTAGATTTCCCATCAGGGCACATGCCTGGGTTGCAGGCTCGTTCCCCAGTGGGGGGCGTGCAGGAGGCAGCCAGTAAATGACTCTCTCTCATCGTTGATGTTTCTATCTCTCTCTCCCTCTCCCTTCCTCTCTGAAATCAATAAAAATATATTTAAAAAGAAAATAATCTTTCTTTTTTTCTCCATCCAAAACCTTCTCCCTCGCTGGGAAGGCACGAAACAAAAGGCACCTGTGTCTTTAGAAAGTCGCCTTTTCCATGAGGGACCGGATATGGGGTCTGAGTCACCATTCAGGGTGAACAGCCGCCTGAATTTCAGTACGGAGGCTGCATGCTTCTATATTACCACCAGGCTCTTAGCATCGTCCTGCCCTATTCTCATATGTCTGAAGGGCCGACAAATGATTCTTCTGAAGCTGGAGGAAAGCTTTGTGTAGATGAAATGCATCAAACGAGACTGCGGGTGTAGCCGGTAGCCAGGGCTTCAGGAATCCTAGTCAGCAGTGGGCAGGGCCCCATCGCTACACCCAGCGGCTTTGATGGAGCTCAGGGGAAGCGTGCTGAGTGAGAACAAGCCACTCTCAAGAGGTGACGCGCTCTATGGTTCCGATTATATAACCTCCCCGTTGTGACCACGCCGCTCAGAGAACAGATGAGTGGGTGCCAGGGGTTAGGGAGGCGGAGGGGCCTTTGAGATGAATGTTTTGTATCTTGACTGTGGCAATGCCAGCATCCACATGAGATAAAACTGCATAGAGCTGAATACACAGTCGTGCAAATGAGTGTGTGTGAAACTGAAATCCGAGTAGGGCCAGTGGCTTCTCAGTGCCGATGTGCTGGGTGTGATAGTGTGCAGGCGTGTGAGAAGTCACCGAGGGGGGGTGGGGAACCCTGAGGGAAGGGGCGTGGCACCTCTCTGTATTATTTATCGCAATTGTGCATGACTCCACAAGGGTCTTTGAAAGTGTGAACGGTGGGGCTGCTTTGGAACTTGGAGGGAGGTGACTTCCTCCCCACCCCCTCTCCCCGGGGAGTGGACCTCCGAGCATGGAGGAACCCCAGAGCGAGTCCCAGTCCGGCGTGTGGCAGCGATGAGCTTGCGCCCAGAGGTGGGGCAGCCTCATCGCTCACCTCCAGATGTTCAGCCCAAGGCTCTCTCCTCATCTCTCCCAGTGATGTGGGTGCGTGCTAAGTATTTGTCATGTATCCACTTAGCTAGAGGCAGCGAGGCGATTTAAAATAACGAATACTGTTGGCGAGTGACGTCTTGGTAAACCGGATGTGGCTTTCACCGCCTTCCCGGTGCTTAGAATTTTTCCTTAGCCATCTAGACACTTGCCTTTGCATCAGAATCGATTATTCATGCCCGGCCGACGTGGCTCAGTGGTTGAGCGTCGGCCTATGAACCAGGAGGTCACCGTTTGATGCCTGGGTTGTGGGCTCGATCCCCAGTGTGGGGCGTGCAGGAGGCAGCCGATCAATGATTCTTTCTCATCATTGATGTTTCTATCTCTCTCTCCCTCTCCCTTCCTCGCTCTGAAGTCAATAAAAACATTTTTTTGAAAAAAGGAAGTGTTGTGAGTAGAGAAACAGTTTTTCCCTTAAGTCAGCAATTTCATATGGTTCAACCTAATCAGATGATTTAAAAATTGGGAGAAACTGACAGAAGGAGCGATATGCAGGGAGGGAAGGCTCTCGACACCCAAGAAATGCCAGGTGCTCCTACTTGCTGAGATTCTTTGCTAATGTCGTGTCCTGTCCCTCCAGCCTTCCTTGGGGCTGGCTGCTCCCCTGTCCCTCACACTCCCCTCTCTGCACGGTTGGACCCCCACCCCCGACTGGGAGGCAGTGCCAGTAGCTGACGACCTGCTTTTACGCAGCAGTAAGGACGCCCTGGCCAATCGCGGCGTTCCGCGGTCAGTAAACTTCACACCTTGTTACCAAAAAAATTTTTTCATAGAACCTTCTGTGTGAGTTCATTGTACAGCGCTTGTAACTTGTAAGGGGCCCTGGGAGACAGAGTGTGGAGGGCGGGTGAGTCTCAGCAAGAGAGCAGATTTTAATCGGCCAACAGACTATCCCTGCTCAGGTCAAAGGGCAGCCTGGGCACCGGGGGCAGAGAATGGGAAAGGAAATCAGATGGTAGGTACCAGCCCTGGCCCTGGTGGCTCAGGCGGTTGGAGCATCATCCCGTACACCGGAAGGGTCCCGGGTTCCATTCTGGTCAAGGGTCCATGCCCAGGCTGTGGATGCGATCCCCAGTCGGGCCGTGTGCTGGAGACAACCGATTGCTGTATCTCTGTCACACTGATGTTTCTCCTCTTTCTGTCTCTCTGTCTGTCTCTCTCTCCCTCCCTCCCTCTTGAAAATCAATTTAAAAAAAGAAAGTCACTGATACTAAGACTTTTGGGTGCACATCTGTGTCTCCCCGCCTCTGACCCGGCCAACTGTGTGGCCCGGACAAGTTACTTGTGCTCCTCGAGCCATTGTTTTCTCTTCTGTACAATGGAGCGGAGACCAAAACCACAAGGGGCCGTGGGAAGTGGGAATTGAGATCCTTGTGTAAATGACGTGACCAATAGGAAACGTCCGATCCCACTTTCAGCTGCTAGGACTTCCGGTGGTTTTCGATTAACCTGTAAAAAATAGACAAAGAACCCAGCCGGTGTGGCTCAGTGGTTAAGTGCTGACCTATGAACCAGGAGGTCATGGTTAGATTCCTGATTGGGGCACAAGCCCGGGTTGCAGGCTCGATCCCCAGGAGAAGGCCTGCAGGAGGCAGCCAATCAATGATTCTCTCTCATCATGGATGTTTCTCTCCGTCTCCTTTCCTCTCTGAAATCAATAAAAATATATTTTTTAAACTAGACAAAGAAAGACGGCGTCTAAGTAGGAATAAGTGTGAGGAACATCCCAATTTATTTCCGAAGCCAAAGGACAGGGTCTCTCCCTCGTGCTGCAGGGCAAGTCTCCCGAATTACCGTTCAAACCTGAGCTCAAACCTGAGCTCACAGCTGGTTCATCCACTTCCCTGCGGGGAGCCCAGGAGGGGCCGGAGGTGGCGGGCCAGCCCCGGGGCGGGACAAGCTTTTTCAGTCTGTGGGTGGCTCCCCCTCCCGCACATCTGAAGAGTCAGCCGTTTCTGGGTCATAATTTGCAGGTGTGAGAAGTGGGGGGAGCGTTAGCTGCGTGTCTCCGCCTGGGTTAGTCCTGCGCTGGGCTGGGCTGCCTCCCTTAACGGCCGCCCGGTGCCGGGTCTGCACAGCCGCAGGGACAGCAGCCCACGTCGACTGGGCAAACTCTGAAACACGCCCTATAAACCGGAGCTAATAAGACTGGTGAGTCCCTCCCCCAGCCTGGGACTCGTTCCTGTCTGTCTGCGGAGGGCAGGTGAGTGGCCGGGAGCACCAGACTCTGCCTTCCCAGAACATTCTGGAAGCCTCCTGCAGCTCAGGCTTTGGAAATAAATTGGGGCGTTCCTCACACTTATTCCTACTTAGATGCTGTGCACCTTCCATGACCTCCTTCCCGACCTGCTCTGCCCCCTGCAGGGGTTTCCTGGGGCCTCCTCCCAGAGTCACGCTGACATGCGAATCCTTGTCTCGGGGTCTGCTCCTGAGAGAATGCAAGCTCTGAGGGTTCATAAACTGGGGGAGGGGGTGCTGAGAGAGATTTGGGGTGCACATCGGAGCATTTCTAAGGAAGTTTTTGAAAGTCAAGCAATGGGGTTAAGGACACTGGGACTATGGAGGCCGGGGGGAAGGTAAGGAGAGCGGCTACAGCGTTTGGACGGGTTCAAGCCTCGGACTAATGAGGGCACAGTCCTCTCGTGGCCACGTGCAGGTCCCAGCTTGGAGGGCAGGGCCCTCCCAGCACAATTATAGCCAACACTATGGTTGTAAGCTTGAACCTATGGCCCGAACACGTGGCCCCACGTGGCTGAGTGATGTGGGCTTGATAGAGTTCAGGTGCATGTACTTGAGTAGATTCGAAACCCACGAGAACGTTGTCACCACGCCCTTACTTTGCCTCGTGGAATCTGGCTATAAAATAAAGACACGGCTTACAGGCCATGGCACTGTCTCTCTCCATCAGAAAGGGCAGCGTCCCACCTGGACCCAGCTTTCTTCTCTTGTCTGTCTTTTCTAAATCCTTCACCGCCCCCTCTCAGGGTCACCCTTGGCCTGCTGGCGGCACAGGAAGGAAGAGAGGGAGAGATTAAGAAAGAGCTGGAGGGAGAGGAGGAAGGAAGGAAGACAGGAAGGAAAGAAAAGGAAACGAGACAAATGAATAATGAGCCCATGGATTGCCCGGTAATAAAATCACACCATAATGTACATTGAACAAGTGGATGAATTCATAAAGAAATGAATGGCCACGTTAATTAAAGGTTCTTTCATTTTAACTTTGTAAGGGTTAGGCCCCTTATGTTCTTTCCCAGACATATTAATGCAAACAATTCAGAAGAAACGCTAAATAAGGTTAGACCAATTCTTTCACATAGAAACGCTTCTTAAAACTTCGTTTTTCTCCTCTGCAAAATGGCGGTCAGTGGTGATCAGTAACAATGATACCATCACCGACCCAAGGGCCTTGGGAGGATTCGCTGATCGAGGCTGTGCCCGGGAGCAAGGGCGCTCCTAATGGGCCTGGCTTTGTGTGTTTCTTTTTTCATGGGAACGTTTGCTGTGATGGCTGAGAGCTGAGCTGTCCCCGTGATGACAGGGGCACATCACTGCCACCTCCCAGCTGGGCTGGGGCCGCGAGGCTCTGCCTGCCCCGTGCCCGCCGCAGAGCACAGGCCCAGTGAACAGCAGACGAGTAAGCGGATGACCTCACAGGGGGCAGTTGTCTCCTCCGTGTCTTTTGCTGCCCGGTAACTCAACCCCCACTCAAGGGACCACCGACCAGACAGCCTGTCCTATTAGAAATGGCTGCACACAGTCTGGCTGGTTGAGCATTGACCTATGAACCAGGAGGTCACAGTTCGATTCCCAGTCGGGGCACCTGCCCAGGTTGGGGGCTCGATCCCCAGAGGGGGTCGTGCAGGAGGCAGCCGGTCAGTGATTCTCATCATTGATGTTTCTATCTCTCTCTCCCTCTCCCTTCCTTTCCAAAATTAATTAAAAAATATATATATTAAAAATGGCGACCCCTCCCCACCTACCCCTGGGATTCCTCCTGTGGGGTCGGGGAGGTGCTTGGCCGCAGGACTCACAGGCTGAGGCCCCGCCTTCACGCCCATCTGTGATCGTGGGCACCACGTGCACAGACGTTGCCCCTCGATGCTGCCTGGGCCGTGAGACGGCGCCGGGGCCCCCGGAGGAAAACAAGGCCGCTCCGGGCATGGCCCCGAGTGGGTGCGCCTCCTTCCTCGGCGGTGAGCGCAGGCGCGTGGGTGGGTAAGTGTTTACTTTAAGGGGAGTCATTTATTTTTCAGGCAGAACGTTTATACAGCTTGAGGGAGTTACTGGAAAGGAAATGAAAGCTCGGCCTGTGATGCTTACGGGCCGCGCCGCCTCCCTCCGCTCCGCCCAGCGAGGAAAATGGGAAGGTTGACGCTCTTCCTCTCCGGCCCCTGCCCCCCCAGGCTCCCATCACTGGCTTCACAGCAGCCCCGCGCCCAGGGAAGGGCTCCGCTGAAGGGTGAGGGTAGGCAGGTGCGGGGCATGGAATGAAGCTGGCCCCTGAAGGGAGGGATGGGAGACGGGAAGAGAAGCCAGAGGGGCCTGAGACGCCAAATCCGGGCCATACTCTTCCATGACAGCCCAGGCCGCAGTGTCCCCGCTCTTACAGAAGTTGGGGGGCTCAGTGCCCGCCCCCAAGGCCAGCCCCTTCCAACCCTAATGTGTTTTTGGAGAGACCCCACTGCTTCTGTGGACGTCCAGCTCCTTCTGGCAAAAGTCCTCCAAGCGTCTGGTCTTCTCCCCTGGCTCCCGTTTCTGCTCGAATTCCTTTCCCCGCTCTCGCTGCCTTATCCGCTCATCGGAAAGAAGTCACAGCCAATGCCAGTGGACAGGCCAGGCAATGCGAGGGCCTGGGTACAGCCCTCGACATGACGGGCACTTTCTCGCGAGGAGATGCCATTCTAATGAGAAGGCACGCCATGTCTAAGGGAACAAGTAGATAATAAAGCAATACGGCCCTGGCGGGAGCTCAGCTGGTCAGAGCGTTGTCCGGATACCCCCAGGTTGTGGGTTTAATCCCCAGTCAGGGCACATACAGGAAGCAACCTATCAATGCGTGAATAAGTGGCACAAGAAATCTCTCTCTCTCACTCGCTCTCAAATCAATCAATAAAAATAAATTAATAAGTAAAGTAAAGCAATACCAGATCATTTGTTCATGCTAATCTAAAGGCCATAGAGCAGTGGTTCTCAACCTGTGGGTCGCGACCCCTTTGGCGGCCGAACGACCCCTTCACAGGGGTTGCCTAAGACCATCCTGCCTATCAGAGATTTACATGACGATTCATAACAGTAGCAACATGACAGTTATGAAGTAGCAACGGAAATAATGTTATGGTTGGGTCACAACATGAGGAACTGTATTTAAGGGCCAGAAGTTTGAGAACCACTGCCCTAGAGTGTAGTCGTGCCTAGGTCTGAATCCTCACTGATGCAAGATATTTCACCCCCTCTGGGTCTCAGTTTCCCCATCTGTAAAATGGGGATGACAACAGTGTCTGAGACACACAGAGCTTTTAGGATGGGGCCTACAGAAGCCTCAGCTGCCATGTCCTCCGCCTCCACCCCCTCAGCGCCATCACCATCATGGACCTGCCATCACCATTACCAATTCTTCTCCACTCTCTCTTCCTCCAGCCCTTGGAGGCAGGCAGGCAGGTACAGGTTCAAATCCTTTAGTTGTGTGACCTGATGTAAGTCCCGTCACCACTCTGGTCTGTAGTTGGTCTTTCGCATAACAAGGGTATGACAATAGAATCATGGGAATCGTGATCATAATAATTCCTTCACAGAAGGATGTTGTGAAGATTAAATAATGTGGAAAGTTCTGGCACATAGTAGATCATAATAAATATCTGCCTTCTTCTCTCCCTTACTTATTCCTATTTACAAAGTTTTTAAAGTGTTGATGACTACAGTTTTTCAAGCTTTTGATGACTTTTTAAGTATAATTGATTTTCTTTCTCGGAGTCTTATGCATTGAAACCCATCATTCTAATGGGATTGGAGCCTCCCCAGACTGCCAACGGGGATGCAGTCCCTGGCAGTGCCTCAGGCGTGGCCAGTCCAGAACTTCTGGGGCAGCTTATGTCTTGTTACATCTTCTGGAAACTTCTCCAGCCTTAAACACCCTTCATTCAAATTGGCAAGAAAAAGGTCTCCTTGCCATGACCATTTCTCTGGCAGCCTCTGTCTCCGCCTGCTTCTCCCAGATCTCGGAGTCTGTCTTCTTGTTGCTCTTTGGGCTCGGAAACATACTCATCGTCCCAGGGCGTCCTTTCTAGAAACATTGTGATAGATTGCGTATCACGTAAGATGTACCGTCTTAACCACTTGAAGTGAATAGTTCAATGGCATTAGGTGCCTTCACATTGTTGTGTTACCATCCATAAAACTCTGTCCCCGTTACACACCAGCTCCCAGCCCCCAGCCCCGGCAACCACCAAGCTACTGTCTGTCTCTCTGCCCAGGCTCCTCTAGGGATCTCACAGAAGTGGAATCAGGCAGCAGCTGTCCTTCTGTAACCAGCTTGTTGCACTCAGCACACTGTGCTCGAGTCCGTGCCTGTGGTGGAATGCGTCGCAATTTCCTTTTGAAGGCGGAGTACTACTCCATGGTATGGCTAGGCCACCATTTGTTTATCCATCCCTCTGTTGATGGGCACTCGGCTTGCTTCCATCTCTGGCTATTTCGAATACTCCTTGCTTGGAGTATAGATCCAGACGTGGAATCGCTGGGCCAGAGCTAATTCTGTTGAGCTGTCGGAGGAACGGCCATACTGTTTCCGTAGTGGCCGCACCATTTTATATTCCTACCAGCAATGCACAAGGGTTCCCATCTCCCCACGCCTTTGCCCACATGTGTTATTTTCTGTGTGTGTGGTTAATGGCAGCCATCCTAATAGGCGGCCTCTCACTGTGGTTTCCATGAGCCTTTCCTGGATCTTGTCATGCTCTGTGGCTTCATCTTTTGCAATCAATAGCAATTCCCTTTACGAGGTCACAGAGGGGCTCGAGTGGGGACAGGGAAAGCTGGGTTCAACGCCACACGTCGATGTCATTGGGCTGATAACTGCCCCTCTCTAAGCCTCCATGTTTCCAGCCATAAACGAAGCTGCAAATCTACGAATAGACGGAGTGAGGGAGGCCCAAGCGAGCACCGGCTCTGAACCAGGCTGTCCTTTGGCTCCCGGGGGCACAGCAATTGGCCGTGTGACCTTGGGCAAGTCTGTTTGCCTCTCTGGGCTTCAGGGTCTTCCCCTATAAACGAGGGTGAGAATAGCGGCAGTCACCCCGTCGAGTTTGGGGGAGGATTAAGTTCATTCTCGCAGGAAAGTGTTCAGAAGAACATTGGACAGAGTTCACTGCTCAGCCCATGTGTTATGATCTCTCGCAGTTTTACAGTGAGAATTATTTTTAGTCCCCATAAATTGCCAGACATATTAAAGAGTTGAAAAGCTGCTGGCTGTAGTTATGGATAACTGATTCCTTTCCCTTTCCCAACGGAGGTGGTGCAAGTCCTCGTTAAACCCCCGTAGCAGGAGAGCAGCTCCGCCTCCCTGCCTTGGCCTCTGTAAGAAGTTTATCTGAAGAAGTTTCCTTTCCCTGCCCACTTCATATGGGCTTTTATTATTTTAATAAATAATCCAGATAACATGTCACTATGAGTTTGCCTTTTCTGTCCATTTTAATTTGTTTTTATTCTTTGAATTGTGCAAGAAATGCAAGTTTGTTGGAGGTGAAACAGAAAGTTCAGATATGCAGTTAGAAAAAAAGGGCCCTTGAAATCCCATACCCAGAGATAAACACAATTCGTATTTAGACCGATGGCCTTGTAGACGTGCCTGCATGCGTACATTTCTTATAATAATATTAAATATCCCACCTTCTAGCTTGGCCAGGGTGGTTCAGTGGTTGGACACGGAGCCATGAACCAGGAGGTGGAGGTTTGATTCCCGGTCAGGGCACATGCCCAGATTGCAGGCTCAATCCCCATGCAGGAGGCAGCCGATCCATGATTCTCTCTCATCCCTGATGTTTCTATCTCTCTCTTCCTCTCTGAAATCAATAAAAACATATTTCAAAAAATATATAAATACATACACCATCTTCTAATCAACACTTTTATTATTATAATACTAGAGGCCCGGTGCACAAAAACTCGTGCAAGAGTAGGCCTTCCTTCCCCCCACTGCTGCCCCCGGCTTCCCTCTGGCACCTGGGACCTGGGCTGGCTTCCCCTGGGCCACCCGCAAGCAGCCAGGACCCGGGCTGGCTTCCCTCTGGCTCCAGCTTCGTCAGGAAGGATGTCTGGAATGACGTCCGGTCTAATTAGCACATTACTCTTTTATTATTATAGATAAAATATTACAGTTGTCTTTTCAGGTCCATAATATAGGTCCAAACCATTGTTTCGGTGCCTGTGTTCTATTCCTGATGATGTGCTGTTATATTTTAGCTCATCCGCTCCCACTGGGCAAGCAGGTGCCCGCCGTTCTGCACACCTGAAGTCAGCCATGAAGGGAACGGTCCCTCCACACTGGCTTCTTCCTACGCCTCTGAGTGGCTCCCCAAGGTCAGGCAGGGTCGCGGGGGCCCTGCGTGGATGTCGACATTGAATGAATTAAGACTTTGGGCTCTGGTCCCACCGGGGCCCCCAGTGCCAGTCTGGAGAGGTTCCCCCTCGGTGAGCTCATGGCCAGTGTGAAATGGGAGGTCAGAAAGAGGTCATGAGGAGGCCTGGGATGATCTTACCTGGGGGCCTGTTGACTTCTAGAGAACAGAGAGGGATCATTGTTTACGGGTAACCTGCCATTTCCTGGCGACTCCCAGCAGGCCCTGCTCCTCGGTCAGCGCCCCTCATATTTACTATAATGATATTTACGCCCCGAGGCTGCATCGGGCAGGAGGAAAGCGACCATGTGCCGCGCAGGACGATCTTCTCCTCAGTCACCCCCACGTCCCCCTGGTCGCCAGGAAGCCTCCCGCCCCGCCCCAGTGAGAGCGGAAAGGATGCCCAGGCGGCCCTTTGCCGGCAGGTCCCACAGGTCCTGCTCACCGTCCGCCTGCCCTGCCCCCCTGGAGCTCGCCGAGCCCACCCCAGGACCACCCGGCCCCTTCCCCCCGCAGCAGCCGGTGGGGAAGGAAGGCCATGGGCCACAGCGACAGCGGGCGAGTGCAGCCGAGGCCCTCGTAGGCACCGAGTGCCACACGCCTTCCACGCAGCATCGCGCTGGACACGCTCAGAGTCCCCAGGGAAAGTAGTATTGCTCCCATTTTGCAAAAAAACAAACAAAAAACCAGAGGTCGGAGTGTCCCAGCACCCCGTGGTGAGCAAGTGGGGAGCAGGGTTCAGCCCAGGTGGTGAGGCCCTGGGCTCCGGGCTGCGCGGTCACTCCCCTCTGACCCGGCATCGCTCTCGTGCCGGAGGCCACGGGCACCTTCCGGACGTTCCAGAGGGTTAGCCTCTCCCGTCAATCAACTCAGGATCGCCAGGCGTCACATTTAAAGGCAGTGACTTGCCCAGCCCGGGGCTCAGTGGTCGAGCATTGACCTATGAACCTGGAGGTCAGGGTTCGATTCCCAGTCAGGGCACCTGCCCGGGTTGCGGGCTCCATCCCCAGTGTGGGGCGTGCAGGAGGCAGCCAATCAGTGACTCTGTCATCACTGATGTTTCTCTCTCTCTCTCCCTCTCCCTTCCTCTCTGAAACCAATAAAAATATATTTTAAAAAAGAAGGGCAATGACATCACAGATATACATATGCAATCTATAGACATATGTGCATACATATATACATACATACATTTATAAACATATATAAACTATGCTTCATTTCTCACCTGATTCTTCATACATATGTATTCATATAGTCTTCATACACACACACACACACACACACACACACATCAGGTAAAAGCATTAAATACATTGTGTGTGTGTGTATATTGTGTGTTTACACATAAATATCTGTATAAATACATATGGTCAGAAGCTAAATACAATTATTCGTCCCCCCGTATAGGACCTCAGTGACTTGTCCCTGACATTCTAATGAGAATTGTTGGAAATGCAACCATTTCACACCTCAAATTCTCCAGTTCGTTGCAAATTATTTTCTCAAAATAATTCAACTCCAATTTTTTAAAAACCCAATATGTAAAAAGAAGCGGCCGAGTCTGGTACTGAGTCTTCGAGTTCCGAGTTCCGAGTCCGGTTCCTCCTGATGAACCGAAGGGGGGAGGGACGGGTCGTCCGCAGCCGGGGTGGGCCTGGAGGCGGCCGGGCCGGGGCGTGGCCGGGTCAAGGCCGTGGGCAGAGGGTGGGTGTGGCCTCTCCTGCGCGCGCAGGTTCGCTTGCGGCCACCGCGGCCCCCGGGGCGACAGCGGCTCGGCCTCCCTCCCACGTGGCCTCGGGGGAGAGGACCGCCGCTCCGAGGTCTCTTCTCCACGGGATGAGGGACCTGCGTGTCCGAGGGTAAGGACTAAAGGGGACGCTTCCCAGCGGGACCGGCAGCAGCGGGACACGGAGACGCCCCTGTCCCGCGTGGGCGCACGACAGCCCCGCACATCCCGCTGCGCCCGCGGGAGGACTGAGCCCCGCGCCCCGCGCCCCTGGGCCGCCCCCGCCTGAGCGCCGGGTCCCTTCCGCGGGGAGGGGACCGGCCGCCGCCTCCTGCCAGACGCTGGGCGGGAGCCCCCTGTCCCTCCGCGGCCGGTGGTTGCTGGTCCCCCCGCCATAATCACACCCCCGGGCGGAACTGAAGCAAAGCAGCAAATTTCACCATCGCAGGCGAGAGCCCACGGGAGGCCAGAGCCTTCCAAACCGGAGGCCCGTCCTGCCCTTAGGGCTCTGCTAGCCCCCACCTGTAGGGCGCCCTGGAGCCCAGGTGAGACCATGTGACAGGTCCCCAAAGTCCTGGTGGCCGGGTCTGCTCAGCTCCAGGCCTCGGGGGCCGTGAGACCCGTGTGTCTGCCGTTTGACTCTGGAGACTTCTCAGTCTGGGTCATGAGTTCCTGTCCCTGGAGGTGACTCCAGCCTTCTGGTACATTGATCGACTGATTGATTGATTGATTGGATGGTTGATTTTAGAGAGAGGAAGGGAGAGAAACATCGATTTGTTGTTCCACTGATTGATGCGTTCATTGGTTGCTTCTTGTATGTGCCCTGACTGGGGATGGAACCTGCCACCTTGGCGAGCTGGGATGACGCTCTAACCACTGAGCTAGCTGGCCGGGGCTGCAGGGTTTGGGGTGTTTCAGGGATTGTGGCTGGGACGAGGCCCAGCTGCCGCAGGAAAGGTCTTCCTGTGATTAGCCGTCAGCATCTGCTCAGCGCTGATCCACAGCCACCGGACGGGCCTCCTCCTGGTGGGGAAATGGGGAGCCACAAGCCCCGCCACAGGTTACTAGGTGATGGGTCGTGGGCGCATGGAGTTTGATGACTCTGCACTTCTGTATGTTTCAAATCCTTCATGTTAACTCGTTTCTCTAAATCAGTGGTTCTCAACCTTCTGGCCCTTTAAATACAGTTCCTCATGTTGTGGTGACCCCCAACCATAAAATTATTTTCGTTGCTACTTCATAACTGTCATGTTGCTACTGTTATGAATCGTCATGTAAATAGCTGATAGGCAGGATGGTCTCAGGCGACCCCTGTGAAAGGGTCGTTCGACCGCCAAAGGGGTCGCGCGACCCACAGGTTGAGAACCGCTGCTCTAAATGTTTCTGGCTCCCTAGACTGTGAAAACAGAATTTGCAATAGTATAACTTATGAAAATATCATTTTCTAAGCTGGAGAAATAGAAGCAAGAATTAAATGAAGGCATTTAAAAGGCATTTCAGCATCGAAGGAAACAAAAGGAAAATGGCAAATTTATGAATGCCGAGGCACAGGCTTGCTCCCAGAAACTCCCCACGTGGCGGTGGGCGGGGGCCAACAGAGCCGCTATATTTACTTTCTTCCATCCCAGGTCCTGGTGGGACCCGCAAGGGATGGGCCTCGCTTCCAGGAAGGAGCGAGGGGAGGGAAAGCAGACGAAGCCTCGGTGCAGGTGCTGGAGGCCTGCAGCCCGGTCCGGAGACTGCCCTGCTCAGACCCCCGGTTATGCACGCGGGGCCCTGCCAGGGGTGTGGGGTCCGCTCACCCACAGCTAGAGGCACTAGCCCCCCTCTTACAGATTAGAAAAAACATATCGGGGAGGCTCGGCGAGAGCGCCCTGAACACTCTTTCTTTAGCATTGACTAGACAACGCGGTTTATATTTTCCCACAAAAGCAATAGCAATATCTCTGGTCCCATATTCTCTTCTGGAAGCTGGGCACTTCCCCATCAAGAGGTGGCGCTATTTCCCTGCCCCTTGGACCTGAGCAGGCTTGTGTGACCGACTCAATGAATTCAGTGTTGCAGGGGAGATGCTGGGTGACTTCCGAGATAAGGACATAGAAGGTGAGACTTCTTCCACTTGAGCTGTCTCTCTCCTCCAACCCTCACCCTTAAAACCCAGCTGCCATGTTGGAAGGAAGCTCAAGCCACACAGAGAGGCTACATGTCGGTGTTTGGGCCGATGGTCTCAGTTAAGGAACCAGCCTCCAGCTGTGTGAGTGAGTGAGTCATCTGATAACCCCACCCCCAGCCTTGGAGCCACCTTACCTGCTGCTGAGTGGGGAAGGGACCAGCTGTCTTCATTCACAAGCCCTGCCATATTGCACATCTGTGAGCAAAATAAGTGTTGATTGCCTCAAGCACTAAGTTTTAGGTGGTTTGCCCCAACACTACAAATATCTGGAACACCCGATATCAAAGCACTTGGCAAAGATATTTTTTAATCCAATCTTTAAACAACAGCTACACAAGAGAGGTGCCGCTAGGGGACGGATGTGGAAGTGCGGTAGGTAAGATGACTTGACCAAGCGGCCGGCGAGTGGAGAAGCCAGAATGCCCACCCAGGTCTCTCTGGCTGCAGAACCCGCATGTGTTTGATGAGGAACATCTACCCAAGAGGAGTCTGGGAAGAATCAAAATCACCCAGCAGCCACTAGGGCTGCCGCACCTCGAGGACAGTCCCCCAAACTGAGGAAGCCGACCCAGACATTCCTCCGTGTGAGGACTTATTTCCCAAATGAGCACCCAGCATGGAGCGTCTTGTCCCCACACCGGGACTCCTCCGTGTCCTGTCCCACCGCTGTATTCCTTGGAGAGGCCCCAGATTGTGGGAATGGGATGTGCTGAGTGTGGGAAGATGCTTGTTTGGAAGCCTAAGGCTTTATGGGAATTCCTTTATCTCTGGGGATAAATGGCGGCTTACGAGGAGCCACGGATACACACGCTGACGAACCTAGATGGGGGTTTGTGATGGGAAAACTCAAATAGAATTATATCCTCCAACCCACCCCCACCTCCATCTCCATGAACCTTGACCACAACGCCAACCACCGGCAAGAAACAGCCTCCCAGGATAAAGCATCCCTGAAGAATCCATGCACAATTATAGAGAATGAAACCCTTGTCATGACTTCACCTGATCACACCGAGATGGTGTGGCCTGTACCATCACGGTGCCCAATGTAAGGATGAGAAAATGGAGGCTCTGAAAAGCGATTTGACAAAGAGCTAGGAATGAGAAGAGGTGGGGTTTTAATCAAGTTCTGTCTGATTCAGATACTGCTGCTGCAGGACTCACTTCCCTTGGGTGGGAAGAGAGGTCAAACCAGGTGAAAGGAACTGTGGGAGCAAAGGCAAGAAGGCACAGCTGGCTTCACAATTCTATAGAAGGCACCGGAAGCAACGGTGATGACGATGGTGTGAAAGCAGTACATAGCTTTGGGATGAATGTCTGTGATGGAGGAGAAAACAAAACCCCAGAGATCAAAGGGACCCCGATTCCTGGCCCAGGGTTCTCTGCTCTACCTCGGCGTGAACTCTAACTTACCGACTGCTTTTTAAATGCCAGCCCCTGGGCGGAACTCTGTTTGCATTACTCATCTCAGCCCTGTTTTCACACAGCGATTTTTCAGGTCAAGAACTAGGAAGTGGCAGAGACCGGATTAGGATCTGGAACGGTCACGCCCTGCAGCCCCTAGGCTAAAATCTGTCCATACTGCCTTGGGCTCAGACTAAATTTACCAAAGGTTTTAAAAATGGTGCCTTGTGCTGTGTGGGGAGGATATATCGGCTCACCTAAGCACCAGTGAGAACTAGAATGGAATTTGTGTTTTGCCACTGGTGAGTCACATGACTTTGGGGAGTTAACCTCTCCGAGCCCTCGGTTCTTCTCAGTGCCATGGGGATCATCGCAGCGTGGCGAGGCTCGAATTGATCATGTATGTAACTCTACTTAAATATCTTAAAGATATTTCGTTAGTGAGTGTTACATTGCTGGTGTTCTTGTTGCCTGAAGGGTGCGAATTGAACTACAACTCGCTCCGGCTAAGGGACTGACCGTGCAATGGAAGAGGTTTGCCACTAGGGGGCAGCAGAGCTCCAGCAGAAGCTGTCAGTCTCCCCACCCCGCGCCCGTTCTGGCCCCGCCCCTTTGGGGAAGGGACCTAGTAATTCAATCAGCCTTGACTTTGCTTGATTTGAGCGTAGAAGGAAATTTCCAGGTATGTTTTGCTTTAAGCAAAGCCAGTTGCTTCAGAGCCCCAGATCATGTTGGCCCTGTGACTTTGGGTAAGTCATTCACCTTGCTCAGCCTGCTTCCTCACCTTTAAAATATGGAGAATGACAATACATGCCCATGACACTTGTAAAACTTAAGTAAAACAATCTCAAGGAAAGCCCTGCAGGGAAAGAAAGTTTAAGTTAAGAAAATGGAATCCGAAAACACTAAGTGGTCATTGAAAACAATGAAGCACAGGCTGTAGTGGACAACACCGTGTTGTGTGTTTGAAAGTTGCTAAGAGAGATCCTCAAAGTTCTCATCACAAGAAAGAAAACACTGTAACTATGTGAGGGAACAGATGTTGCCTAGAGTCACTCTGGTGACCATTTCACAAGTCATACAAACATCAAATCATGACGTTGTACACCTGAAGCTAATACAATGTTATATGTCAATTACATCTGAATAAAACTCAATAAAATGTATCTCAATAAGAATTAATGTGGCCGAAACCGGTTTGGCTCAGTGGATAGAGCGTCGGCTTGCGGACTGAAAGGTCCCAGGTTCGATTCCGGTCAAGGGCATGTACTTGATTGCGGGCACATCCCCAGTAGGGGGCATGCAGGAGGCAGCTGATCGATGTTTCTCTATCCCCCTCCCTTCTTCTCTGTAAAAAATCAATAAAATATATATTTTAAAAAAAATAATTAATGGGGGGAAAGGGGAAACATGTAATACTTTCAACAATAAAGATTTTTTAAGAATTAAGCACACAATGAAAAAATGTATTAAGAAGATTTCAATTTTAAGTAAAACAGTAATGGTTGCTACTCAATAACTTCCTGAGAGATAGAAACAAAGATCTATGCACAAGGATGTCCACTGCATTGTTGTTTATAATAATCACAAAATTGGAAAAATTAAAAGTTCAACAATAGGGAAAACCAACCGATTGGTTTAGTTAAGGAAACTAAAGCATATTCACACCTTTAAGAATGGTGTGGCCTGGCCAGCGTGGCTTCGTGGTTGAGCGTCGACCTATGAACCAGGAGGTCAGGGTTCGATTCCCCATCAGGACACATGTCTGGGTTGTGGTCTCAATCCCCAGTGTATGGGGTGCAGGAGGCAGCCGATCAATGATTCTCTCTCATCATTGATGTTTCTGGTGCGCTCTCTCCCTCCCCTTCCTCTCTGAAATCAACTTTTTAAAAATTACTATTTTAAAAGAAGTTGTAGGTATAGTACAATGAACTTCCGTAATCCCTTTAGCCGGATTCAACATTGCTGACATTGGCCATGTGTGCTTAATGTCTATAACTGTGCCTATACTTACATTTATAGCCACGCCCACATCCATCTAGACCAGGGGTGGGCAAACTTTTTGACTGGAGGGCCACAATGGGTTCTTAAACTGGACCGGAGGGCCGGAACAAAAGCATGGATGGAGTGTTTGTGTGAACTAATATAAATTCAAAGTAAACATCATTACATAAAAGGGTACGGTCTTTTTTTTTTTTTTCGTTTTATTCATTTCAAACGGGCCGGATCCGGCCCGCGGGCCGTAGTTTGCCCACGGCTGATCTAGACACGTGTTGTGAGTGTCCTTTCTGTGGAAACACTTGAAAGTAAGCTGCAGACATCAGGATGTGTTTCCTAAGAGCAAGGGCATTCTCTGCCATAATCATGGGAAAGTCATCTCTTATCTAATATTCCATCCACATGCAAACTTCACCAACAGCGCATCTACAATGTATAGATAGACAGACAGATAACAGATAGATACATAGAGATACACAAATACATTCACACACACGCATACTTATTTCTACATGGTGATCATTTTGATTTTCCCTTTTATACCTTTTCCAATCCTGAGTCTTTTTTCTTCCTAAGATTGTAAAGATCACCTTCACAATGAGAAGGAACCCTGGGGTACTTCATCTGGGATGAGGGTAAACACCGCTCTGAGGCTGGGCGAGTCCTCTGTGGGGAGAGTGGGAACCCACAGGCAGTCACGGGTTCCCACTGCTCCCGCTCCCACCCCGCCCAGGAGAGCCTCGCCCTGACCACGCGGGAGCTGCCTGGGGGGCGGGGCGGTGCCAGGATCTCCTCGGGGAGGATTTTTCCCGGCTGAGTCACCCCAGAAGCTCAAATGCCATCCGAGGCTCAGTCAGATAGGATCGCAGACAAGACCCCTGGGTTACAGCTCGCCCGCCGCCTGGGCAAGCCCGCTCACGGGCCAATGGAGCTAGAAGGCAGCCTGCTCCCCCTCTCTTCCTTCCTCATAATCATGCACATTTTTGGGGACCCCAAGGGCAAAGGTCCACGGCCATGTGAGGGGACAGTGCTGAATAAATGTGCCTCCAACACCCCAGCAACCCCACTTTGGGGTTATTCCCAAGGGACACTCAGGTCTGTGGGTCAGGAGTCAGAGCCAGGAGTGGGTTCCCCCATCATGTTTTCCGTAGTCCAACAGGAAACAGGCGTGGCTCAGTGTTGAGCATCGACCTGTGAACCAGGAGGTCACCGTTCGATTCCCGGCCAGGGCACATGTCCGGGTTGTGGGCTTGATCCCAGTGTGGGGCGTGCAGGAGGCAGCCGATCAATAATTTTCTCTCATCATCAATCTCTCTCTCTCTCTCTCTCTCTCTCTCTCTCTCTCTCTCTCTCCCTCCCTTCCTCTCAGAAATCAATTTTTTAAAATATGCTTTTTTTTAAAAAGGGGCTGAACCGGCTGGCGTGGCTCAGTGGTTGAGCGTCAACCTATGAACCAGGAGGTCACGGTTCGATTCCCGGCCAGGGCACATGCCCAGGTTGCGGGCTCCATCCCCAGTGTGGGGCGTGCGGCAGGCAACAGATCAGTGGTTCTCATCATTGATGTTTCTCTCTCTCCCTCTCTCTTCCTTCCTCTCTGAAATCAATAAAAAAAAATCTATTAAGAATAAAAATAAATAAAAACGGGCTAAAATGGCACACGTTAAGCAAGGAGGTTTGACGAATGGGGACAGTGTATTTCCTATCATCCTAAGCCAGATAACCAGGACATGAAATGTCACTGAACTGGCCTCCAAGACAGAAAACGAATTCCCGGGGGATCTGTGCCAGTTGAGGGGCTCCCCGCAAGGCTGCCTCCTCTGGGGGGGGCAGGGGGTGTGTTCACATGAAGCCGCTGCGTTTATTTCAGCGGCTCTGAGCCGGAGTCACTGGGTCCTCTCCTCCGTGCTGGTCACTGGGCTTCTGAGGGCTCCCAGGCGCACGCTGACCCCGCTGTCCTGGCCAGAGCAGGGTCAAGGGGATGGTCCAATAACCTTCCTGCAGGATTTTTTTAAAGTGACCTGTGCTGGCTTTGGTCATCGTTTCCTGTTAAAAAGAGACAGAAGCCCCGTGTGATGGAAAGGTAACGCCCGTCCTTCATCGAGCTTTTCCATCCTTATCTCCTTTCATTCCAAAGCCTTCCCGGGAGGTTTCTGCCTTTCTCTCATTTTGCAGATGAGCCAACCCACGCTGAGAAGATGACCTTGGTCTCCCAAGGTCAAACCTACTGAGCAGCAGAGCCAGGTCTGAGGCCGAGTGGCCCCTGTACCGGGCAGCGCGGGCACCTCGGAACCCTGTGAGAAAAACACCCCCAGCGACAGCCCCTGGGGGCATTGGGCTGTTTCTCCTCGTGTCTTTGCATACAAAGTTTAAGAAGTTAATTTGGGAGCATACTATGGACTCTGCCTCCTTTCAGTGTGTTTTTTGTGTGATCAAAGTAGCTCATCTTTTTCTTTTTCTTTCCTTTTTCTTTCTTTCTTTTCATTTCAGTTCCAAGAACACACAAATAATGGCAGGTGAAAGAAAATTTTCTTTTCTCTTTTTTAAAAATATATTTTGTATTGACCTCAGAGAGGAAGGGAGTTGGAGAGAGAGAGAGAAACATCAGTGATGAGAGAGAATCATTGATGGGCTGCCTCGTGCACGCCTCACACTGGGGATCGAGCCCGCAAACCCGGCATGTGCCTGACCAGGAATCGAACCGTGACCTCCTGGTTCAGAGGTCGATGCTCACGACCTGAGCTCGCCGGTCGGCAGAAGAGGAAACTTTCAACCCCAACGCCCAGATGTCTCACCAGCGACTCCGGGGACCTTTCCTCCCCTTCGCCAAACAGGCATTTACACCTGTTCTGTGCACTTGGTTTGGGGATGAAAGCCGCATAAGAAGATAAATCACAGAGCCCCTGGGTCCAGCCAGGGTGGGAGGGTCAGACAAGGACACAGCGCAGCCTGGGACCCAGAGGGTAAGTGTAGACGGGACACAGATATAACTACCTGGCGTTGCTGCATCAGCGGGCAGAGGGGCTCCGCTCGGTGGATCTAGAGTTTCTGGAAAAGGCAAAAGGAGAGCAGGGGACTCAAGCAGGGAGTCAGCTCAAGATCGAGGAGCAGTTCTCTTGCCCGGCCTGTGTGGCTCCGTGGCTGAGCATCGGCCCATGAACCAAGAGGTCACCAGTTCGATTCCTGGTCAGGTTACAGGCCTAGGTTGCGGGCTCTTTCCTCAATAGGGGCGTGCAGGAGGCAGTCAATTGGGGATTCTCTCTCACCATTGATGTTTCAATTTCTCTCTCCCTCTCTGAAATTCAATAAAAACATTTTTTTTAAAAAAAGAACAAATCGAGAGGTTCTTCTTGTCAGGGTGGACATTTGGTGTGGAGGAGAGATCTGCATCCAAGTAAACAACTTCTCGGTGGTTCTGAACTTGCATTTGTCCAATGTGAGCATGTGGGCCACCGGGACCTCGTCCTGCAAACCTCCACAGCTCCCCAGACTCCACATGTGTCAGTGAGTCAGGAGCCGGTGAGGACCACAGTCCCCAGATCCGTGTCATCACAGACAGCCTGGGGCCTGTGCCCTTCAGGACCATCTAAAGGTCTTGCCTGAAAACTCTGGTTTCAAATATCGGACAGTTGGCGGGGAGGGGGTCACACAGAGAACTAAAGACCAGAAGCTGAAACCCACCGGACCTGTGACAAGCTCTGGGTGTGTGTGCCCATCACTCGGGTGCCCTGGGATACGCTCCTTAGCCACTCTGAAACTCAGTACCTTCCTCTACTAGTCAAAGGGTTGCCTACCAGCCCTGGCAGGCTGCTGTGAAAGTTTAAAGCAGCTGGAAAGTTCTGGAAAATGCCCAGCGCCTGATCGGTGGCACCTTCCACCACTTCGCCTTCTGCGCAGGCTGCTGAGAGGCTCGGCTGCCCCTTATCGTCTAGAATCCGGGAACACCCAGCTAGAGCCGTCGGGGCCTGCCTTCCGCGGCACCGCTTAACCGGCTGTGGGGGTTTGGGTTCTTGGATTCTGCCTCGACTTTGTCTTCTTCCAAGGTCCGTGAGGGGCAGGATCAGTTATCTGAGGCCTCTCTGCAGACACACCCACTGGAAACGCAGAGAGCAACCAAATCAGACAGACGGTCAGAGCCCAGAAAACGCGTGTCCGGGGAGAAATCAGAAAGTGGGCCGGGATCATCTTCCAAGGAACTCCAGGTTCTGAGGCTCGGAGACACCGAGAGGCTCAGGGGGCCCCAGCACCCCGACAGGATGCTATTTCTCCAGGAGGGCAAAGGGTCCCTGGGACTTGATGCAAGCCGGGCCTCTCCGGAGCGCCATCTGGTGGCCTCCGTTAGCATTTCCCTTTGGGCGGCCTGTTCAGCTCCACCACCACCATCCCAGGATTTCCTTTCCTGCATGAGAAAGTTCTCCCCAGGCCGGAATGGAGTTGGGCTTCACTGCTGTTGTGTGGTCGGTGTTTTGGAAATTGTCAGAGAAGACAGTTGCTGGACCACAAATCAGTTAGGTTAGCTCTCTAACGAGTTGGACGCATCGCCGACTGGCTGACAACCAGACATTATGAGGAGCCATTATGCATTTATTTTGAGCCGTCGTTATAGGCAACGCATGGTGATTTAAATATATTTCATCACTTGATCCTCATGAAAAACTGACGACCTGGGAGTGTTACCTTCAGTTCCCAGGACGAGCCGATTTGCTCCTGGAGATGAGGGAGGCCAGAAGGTTACCTTATAAGGAATGGTGGGGGAAGGGAAGCAGGAGAGGAGTTTCTGGGCTATGGACTTGAACTTGGGGTGCAAAATGGGTGGGTGGACGGGGCGGGATGGGGGTCCACACGCAGGTAGATTGCATCCCGTTGGTACCGGTGCCGCCCCCTCTGGGGAGAAGGTACCCATTTTAGAGATAAAGAGACAGATTGCCGCTGAGCAGTTACATGTGCTGCCGGAGGTCATCTGTCTGCAGGTTGGGCGGCAGGACAATACTGACATTGGAGGACAATGCTCCTACCCAACAATGGGGTTACATAGCTAATCTCTCTCATCTCCAGAGGCCTTCGGAGCCAGGAACTGCACAAATAAATCACAGCATCCTTTTCTCATCTCCACGCAAACAAATGGGGTTAACACATCAAAGGCTAAACGCTTGGTCCTGCAAGTAGACTTGCCCCAAGGTGGGAGGTGGCCCCATGGAAGATGCAGGAGGTCAGAGATGATTCACTCACCAAGCAGTTCTCGGACTTCACTCCTTACCAGCTGTGTGATCCAGGACAAGTGGCCTGACCTCTCTGTGCCTTCGTTTTCTCATCTGTAAAATGAGGGTGATAACAATACCTACCTCATACGCTTGGTTGTGAGGATAAAGTCAAAATCACGTCATTTATTGAGCAATTGGCATGTGCCAAAAACCCTGTTCCAAGCGCACTTCCTGCATTAATTCAATTCTCACCACAACCCATGTATTAATTAGTTATTATATAAGGGAGTAGACTGTTACATAATGAATAAAATGATGACTGTGAAATCTCTCTGGCAACATGGGAAACATTCTATTGAGTAATAATAATAAGAAATAACAAGTAAATTTCAAAATATGAAGTCAATGACGGGTCAAATTTCTGAACACAGGGCAGGCAAAGTGGAGACGTGAACCCCAAATTTTTGGTGAAATGGCCTGTGATTCAATGTCTTCAGTGGCTGTTATGTAATTGTTTTTGCAAGAGATAAAATTGATGTATGTATAATAGCTATATACTAGGAGCCCAGCCCGTGAAATCGCACAGCCCGCCCACCTGCCACCCTGCCTTGACCCCTAACCTCTCTACGCAGAGCTCCAGCACGCCTGGCCCAGCCCCCCCGAACCCTCTGACCTTCTCTGGCCGCTTCAAGCCCCACCCTCAGTCCCTCAAGTCACCTCGGGCTAGTCCTGCCTTTTCTGGGCGCCTTCCCGCTTCCATCCTGTCTCCAGAGCAACATGGCGCCAGAAGAGAACATGGAAACGTCCCACCCGCTGCAGTGTGCTCCTTCCCCAGGCAGGTGAGCGGCAGGGCGCTCTGAGTATGAGCAGTGGGTGGCGAAGGACTGGTGAGGGGGGTGCTACGGGCTCTCACTCCCCCTCCCGGGCACGGGCCTCCTCCAGGCGCCTTCCTGCTTCCACCCCGTCTCCGGGAGCAACGCCCCGCCCCGCCGCGCACGCTCAGGCAGCCTCCTCCTTAGCGGTCGTGACTGTGACACCGTTAGGACCAATTAGCATATTACCTCTTTATATAGAGAGATAAGTATATAAAACAGTGGAATAGGGTTTGAGAAACCAAGATTGGTATGGATATACACACACACGTACACACAGCTACCTACTTATACATCTACGTGTGTATACACTTGTTTCTGAAACCCTGTTCAGCTGCTCTCACCACTTTGCACTGTTAACATAAAAACATTCAAACCTGTAAAGAATTTTTGTGAGTTTATTTGGGCCAAACTGTCAAATTGCCGGGAAGCAGAACCTCAACAGATTGAGATAATGCTCCGGAGAATGGCGGGCTACATCTATATTTATACACTAGAGGTCTGGACGGTCGTTCTACTGTTCGGTCTAATTAGCATGTTCGCTCTTTATTATATAGGATTGCAATCAAAGGAAGGGACCTGGTGGGGTACATGAAATCCCCCTGGTGACAGACTAGAGAGGCGGGAGAAAGCAAAGCGGGGAAACCTCTGGGATTGGATAAAAAGAAAAATGATGGACACATACTTCAGTGGGTGCAGGATCAATGAACATGATAACAATGAAGGAATCTGTGGTATCTGTCCAGGCGCCCAGCACATTAGGTTGTGCCCCAAGGGGCTCCAGAAAAAGGGAAGTTACAAGTTACCCAGACATTTCAAAGGGTGTATTATCATAGATGCAAAAAGACATATAGGCTCTGTTAAGGGAAAGGTTGACCTGGTCAGGGAAGATACCGGCCTAGGAGGTGACCACCCACCATCACTGCTTTTAAAGTTCAATGTCAGACCGTCCCTTGTGGTTATTCAGGTCTCTGAGTTTGCAAGGCCGCCAGGCAGGCCTCCGCTGAGCTGGTCAGGTCAGCGTGCGGCCCCTTCCGCCCACAGCACTTTGAGGAAGAGTTTGTCAGAAGACAAATCCTGTGGGCAAATGCCTCCTTTCAAAGCTTCCTTCCATATTCGCGTGAATCACAGACCTTCAGAGACCCCTGCTCTTTTCCTCCCGTTCGTGGGAGTTCATAGAGCTCCTCCAAACCACCCACGGCACCCTCAGGGGTCACAGGTCAGGAGCCCATGCTTCCTTCAGGATTGCATCCCCTGCCTCCATAAATATTTATTGACCACCTACTACGTACCAGAGACTGGGCCCAGTGCCGGGGACCTAATGGAGAGCTGCTAGAACGTCACCTGCTGCCCAGCCAGTGGTTGAGGTCGGCCTATGAACCAGGAGGTCAGGGTTCAAGTCCTGGTCAGGGCACATGCCTGGGTTGCAGGCCCGATCCCCAGTAGGGGGCGTGCAAGAGGCAGCTGATGATGTTTCTCTCTCATCATTGATATTTCTATCTTTCTCTCCCTCTCCCTTCATCTCTGAAATCATTAAAAATATATTTTTAAAAATATATATAGCCCTAACCGGTTTGGCTCAGTGGATAGAGCATCGGCCTGCGGACTGAAGGGTCCCAGGTTCGATTCCGGTCAAGGGCATGTACCTTGGTTGCGGGCACATCCCCAGTAGGAGGTGTGCAGGAGGCAGCTGATTGATGTTTCTCTTTCATTGATGTTTCTAGCTCTCTATCCCTCTCCCTTCCTCTCTGTAAAAAATCAATAAAATATATATTTTTAAATATATATTTTTTAATAAAATAAAATGTCACCTGCTAGCATTCACGCACTATCATTTTCCTAGTTTATCCCCTTCTATTTCTGACCTTCCCCTGTGAAATAGCAATAGAGAGAGAGAAGAACTAACAGCTAAGGAAGACATTGCTGCTGGTAAGGATTTCCGCCCATATTGCCTGAGGTAAGCCTTTATAGGATCCTCGTTTAGCAAAGAGGAGCAGCAAAACTCTAAGACAGAGCGTGCGATAGTTCATCTGCACATGGGGACACGGCTCTGAGCCAGGGGCTGGGCGGTCAGGGCAAAGGTCACCAGGAGCTCGTCACCTCATAGCTGAGACCAGGGATTGAACTGAGGCTCCAGCAGGCACCTCACCCCGAGAGGAGCGATTTCAACGCTCCAGCCTGTGTTTCCTTTGAAAACAAGTAATCAAAATGACGTCGTTAATAAACACAGCACACACTGTAGGGAGAACAATAGCATCCGCCAGCACTGCACCTGGTCCGGTCGCCGTCCTTATAAAACGCTGATGGCAACGACTTTAGCATCACCCACGACACAGAGCGTGTTTGTGGATTTCACCCCCACACCCCCGGCCCCAACCATAGGGAAAGTTTGGACTCAAATCTTTGACAAGTCCTCCTCCAGGCCCCTTGTCCTGCCAGGTTTGTAATTAGTGGGGTGGCTCTTTTATTGACCCAGGTGTCATTTTGCAGACCTAGAACCAGGCCAGGCTAGCCATTGGGGCCACGGACACCTTCCCTCAGACACCCCAAGGGGTGTATGCGTGGGGGTCGGGGGGAGCTGCCACATTAAAATAAATGTCTGCTTAAATGTCAACAAACTGTCGCTTTATGTCAACTTGCCCAGACCCAGCTCATTCAGCTGCATTGATTACGTAAATGTGGGTGAATTTTAAGATGCGGGGTGAGAGACCCCCAAAATACTAAAAAGGTCCTTGTCCAAAGTCAGGGTCATTGTTTGCACTGTGGCTGGGCATGGGGAGGGGGCTCCTTATATTTCTCTACATTCCAGATTTTTCAAAACATACACTTTAAAAGGGCCGTGTCCCCTAACGTCCATATCCACCCCCCCCCCCCATGCATCCCTCTAAAAGCCCTTTGGTTTAGTGTTCTAGTGAGTTCATTCCTGGGATCACGACCTTGAGGTGGTGTGAGATCTCTGGAGACAAGAAGAATGAATAAACACATGTTTGTTCTCTCCTCTTCGGAAACTTCCTGAAGGCACACAGCGCGTGAATAAATTAGCGGATCCACGAAGGGCTGGCCCGGAGCAGGCTCCCAAGGTCCCCCATCTTTGTTTTTCTAAGAAATCGAGGAAGCGTCCCTCTGGGCTGGGCGTCAGACCCTGTGGCGTCTAGCTGTCCTCTCCTCGCAGAGACGAGAGGTCTTTAGCCCTAATTAAGCCCTTTCCCAGGGCGGCTGGGGGGCCCCAGGGAAGGCTCGCCCTCCTGCTGAGCAGGAAAAGGGAAGGGAAGGGGAGAGGGGGCCTGGAAGGTCAGTTTGGTGAAAGGTACCAGAAACCTTTAGGACAGGCTCATCTCACGCGCCTCCTGCCCACCCGCCTCTTGGAATGGACCGAGAAGGGATGAGTCTACAAGCTAAGGGGGACATCGCAAGAGTTTTATGGAGGAAAAAAGGGGGTTCCGGGAGCAGGGGGGGCGTGGGGTCGCCGCAATGACGCGTCCTCCTAGGGTCCCTGGACGCCTTCCCTCAAAGCAGCCCCTCGCCTTTGTCCTTCCGTCGCTATTGGCTGCCCGGGGCCGGACCATGGGGACCCTGATGGCAGGAGAAGAAACTGCAACCCGACAGGCACCAGTGCCCGCGACCCCGGGGAGGGTGGGCAGTGGCCACTGACTGCGTTTTGGGGAGCGTGGGGGGCCCCAGAGGGAAGAGCTTGGGCCTCCCTGGACGGGGAGGCCAGACCTGGGCTGTGCTGGGCGGGGCTCCTCCCGCAGGACTGAGGGGGAACAGCCACCCCACAGCCTGGAAAAACCGGTTACTATTGCATGTCCCAGAGAACACGAGGTACGGAGCCAAGGGCCAAGGTTTACATTTAAAAGAGTTGAAGCCCTTCTCCGAATTCCCTCGGCCGGGCCCTGGGAAGCCCTTTCTGGGAGCTAAACCTACCAACAGACTTCCGTTTTCATCTGCAAGGAAACGCGTTTCTCCTGCAAATCCGCCCGGGGAAGGCCGTTGTCGGGGAATGCTGTCCGTGCAGCACACGGGGCAGGTGATGCCTCGGTGCGGAAGCTTTACTGGGCACACGCGTCTTGTCCTGTTACAGTGTGTGTGTGGGGGGGGGGGTGCGGGGGGCACACAGGATGGCGCCCACCTCTTCCTAATCTCTCTCCAGAGCTGCCAGGGCCTCCCGGGCCCCGAACTCCCCTTCCTCCACGCCCTCCCCACGAACCAGTGCGCAAAGGCTCCCTTTGGGCGCAGGAGCTCGAACCTTTGGCCCAGGAGGCCCAGGCGGGCGCAGGCCTGGGCGATGGGCATGGGAGGAGGGGCAGGCCCCGCCCGGGCCCTCGGCGCTCCCAGCTGACCCTGCTTAGGTCCCAGCCGTGTCAACAGCCCTCGATCTCCGTTCCCAGGGAAGGGCCGGCCCTGCTAACTTTCTCATGAGCGTTTCCACAAAAGTTCCTTTTGCCTTCACAACGCCCCCTGGGGACCGCTATTCTGATCCCCGTTCTAACTGACGAGGAAGCTGAGACCCTGAGAGGGGCAGGTTTTGTCCAGTTCACAGAACCGACAAACGCCCCTCAGGTCCGGCCTGCCTCGCGGAGTCAGAGGAGAAAAGGGACAGTTTTAGCTCGCCTGGTTCTTACAACAGGCGTTTCACTTTCCGACCATATTAGACGGGGCCGGGGGGGGGGGGGCGGGGGGGGTGACAGATAGGGACAACGAGGAGGCAAAACGGAAAATCCTCAGAGAAGGAGAGATAGATGAGACTTCAGTCATCACGGTCCATTAAGTCAGTACAGATTTGCTTGAATGGGAAAGAATGAGTGAATGGATAGATGGATGGGTGGATGGATGGATGGATGAATGGATGGATGGATGAATGAATGACTTGGACATAGTGAAGTGGCTAGAAGCATGCAGGTAGCTGTTAGGCCAGTGATTCTCCACCTTCCTAATGCCGCGACCCTTTAATACAGTTCCTCATGGTGTGGTGACCCCCAACCATAAAATTATTTCCGTTGCTACTTCATCACTGTAATGTTGCTACTGTTATGAATCGTCATGTAAATATCTGATATGCGGGATGTGTTTTCATTGTTACAAATTGAAGCATAGTGATGACTCACGAAAACAATATGTAATTATAGATGTGTTTTCCGATGGTCTTCGGCGACCCCTGTGAAAGGGTCGTTTGACCCCCCAAAGGGGTCGCGACCCACAGGTTGAGAACCGCTGTGTTAGGCTTTAATTCAAACTTCATCTTTCCCACGTCCCTACTGTGTGAGTTTCATTGGTCTGAGTCTCGGTTTCCCCATCCGAAGAATGGCAATCAAGGAGTTGCTGTGACGGTGAAATGCCACAGTGCCCGTGGGTGCTCAGCACGGTGCCTGGCTCACAGGGGCCTCTGCAGACCCTGGCTGTCTGACGAGGCCGTCAGCTTCCTCTGGGGCCTGTCCGAGCTCCCTGCCGTCGGCACCAGGGAGTCCTTGTCATTTTTGTGGTTCTACTGCATTCGGAGGCTGTCTGTGGAAATCGGGGTTCGAATCTCATTTGCTCTGTGGTCAAAGGCTGTCACCCAACTCCCCCAGCCGTTCCCTGTCTGCACAGCGGGGATTCCGTCCGAAAGAGGTACGGTGTTCCCATGGGAGACTTTCAGAAGGACTCAGCATGTGGCCCGCCCCTAGGACGGTGGAAGGTTCTGGAAGATCCTCAGCACAACTGAGAGGGGCTTGAGAGCTTCGCCAGAATATGGGCTGGAAACACCGCCGGAATTTCCGAAGGGTGGGGATGGTGACAGTAAACGTGTCGATGGGCGTGAGAAACAAGACTGCAGGTCAAAACATAGGGAGGCGCTGTGTTCCTGTCTGAGGCCCCTGGGAATGCACACGCCTGGTACCAGCGCCTCGGGGAGCAGCGGTCCAACTCCGGCAGCTCGCGGCTGAGGCCTGAGCACTGAGCTCCCGGGATGCAAGGCTAGCGGGTCCAGCCAGCATAACCTTACATGCAACTCCCTGGGCACAGACAGCGACAAACCGGCGTTCCACATCCCTAATGACAAAAGCAACAAACAGCCAGCAAACGTTCGCTAGGGCCAGATGCTGTTCTAGCCGCTTTGAATGTGATAAGACTTGCAATCCGTAGATATGGTTGTAGCACTGTCTCCACTCTCTGTGTAAAAACACTGAGCTCAGAGAGGTTAAGTAACTGGCCCAAGGACACACAGCTAGAAAGCGAAGAGGCTCAGTTTCTAATGCAAACCCTCCCACCGAATCTATATGCTCTAAACCAGTGTTTCTCGAACTGAAGGAGTCCTTTTAGACACCTTGTCCCTAATGGGACTGTTAGCATCACAAACATTGTGACTTTAAACGCCGTGTGTCTTTATGTGTGAACCGTATAAATACATATCTGTGCTGTATACAAAGAGTAAGATTTCTGCTCCCACCTTGCCCCGCCCCCCACAGGAATGTATACTCTACACCGCCTCCCTCAGTCCAGGGGTCCTGCCTTCACTGATGTTGTCAGGCTGGCTTCAGGGGAGCGGGGTGAGGGTACTGGGGTTCCAGCCCCCCCCCCCAAATGCAGATCGCATCTTGAATACTGAGCCATTTCTGTTCAGAACCTGGGTGTTGTCCCTGACACCAGCCATTTGCCATTTCTGAGTGGGTTCCTTCGTTGAGACTCTCCATGTCTTGAGATGTTAAGGGAGTATCGGGGGGTGGGGGGCGGGGAGCCTTCCCAAAACAGAGTGGCCATTTTTTAAAAAGACTGAACAGTGTGGAAGCTTCTGGACACTCAGTCTAAACCCTTCCCCCACCCTTCCCCTCCGGAGCCTGGGGTGGCGTGTGTGCGCTTTCACCCACTTGCCTTTCATGAACCCCTGATGGTGGGGTCTGGGTGTTCAATACGCCCTGGGGGCAGGGTGCTCACAGGGGCCCGGGGCCTCCCCAGAGAGGACAATGGCAGCGCCTGCTCACCCCCTTCCTGCCAGCCAGCCTCTCTGACTCTCGGACACGGCACCGAAACAAGGCCCTTCTTGGAGGCTGTGACATCATCCTGCCAGCCGGGCGGCCTTCCCGGTGTCGGCAGGACCCGCCCGCCCCTGCTCCCGGCGCTTCCCCTCTCCTCTAACTGACGTCCGGTCCAGAAAGGATGGATTGTTCTCGGCCGCCTGGCGGCACAGGCAGGGCCCACGCGTGGGAGACAGAGGGTGTGGATGGAGGAAGCACCCATCACGGAGACGGAAAACTCATTAAACCTCCTGCCAACGACGCCCCATGTGCAGGCGCCAACCCCCGAGCTCAACAATAAAGCGGCCCTGGCATTCCCGCCGAGGGAGGGGACAATGTCGTCCCTTCTGGGCTCGTAAAACCAGCGCCGCCCGGGAAGGAAGCAGCCGGGGGTGCGGGTTTGAAGTCCAGAGGAAAGAGCAGATGAGGTTATGGGGTTCCTATAAATCGGTGCCTTCCTTTTCTTCTTAGAGGTCTCGTGGCCTTCAGCCAATTAGACACAGTAGCTCCACTGCTGAGACCCGAACTGGCCACTGGACATAAGGAATCTTCTAGATCAGCGGTTCTCAACCTGTGGGTCGTGACCCCTTTGGGGGTCGAGCGACCCTTTCACAGGGGTCGCCTAAGACCATCGGAAAACACATCTATAATTACATATTGTTTTTGTGAGTCATCACGATGCTTTAATTATGTTCAATTTGTAACAATGAAAATACATCCTGCATATCAGATATTTACATGACGATTCATAACAGTAGCAACATTATAGTTGTGAAGTAGCAACGAAAATAATTTTATGGTTGGGGGTCACCACAACATGAGGAACTGTATTAAAGGGTCGCGGCGTTAGGAAGGTGGAGAACCACTGCTTTAGAAGAAGAAGCCAAGTGAATTGGGCAAGGCACTTGCCCTTGACTCTTACTGGGACACGGTTGCCAGGGGCCTTGGGAATGCCCCTGGTCCAATGTACCCATTTCACAGTGATGGAAGTTGAGGATCCAAGGAGGGGAAAGGGCTTACCTGCTGCTTTTCCCAGTGCTCAGCACGCGGTAGTCTCAGGACTCCAACATCCAACATCTGTTCCCACCAGCGGGTTTCTCCTGCCTGAGCCTTGCCATTGCGTGTCACGTTTTCCATGAAGAACGTGGGTCCTGTGGGGTCACACGTAGCTGACACACAGGGATGCAGAGCAGCCGAGGGCTCTGGAATTTCATCTACTTCTCACCCGTGTGAGTTTCCAGTGAGGGCGAACCTTTTGAGCTCGGCGTGTCAGCATTTTGAAAAACCCTAACTTAACTCTGGTGCCGTCTCACATATAGACATTTTTTGATCTTTGCCACCATAGTAAAACAAAGACTTATATTTTTGATATTTATTTTATATATTTAAATGCCATTGAACAAAGAAAAATCAACCCAAAAAAATGAGTTCGCGTGTCACCTCTGACACGCGTGTCATAGGTTCGCCATCACTGGTTTAGACAATCAGTCGCGCCCTCCACTTTTCCGTCTTCCCACCCAGAAAAGAGAAGCGCGCTGCCTTGACCCCGGGTCACTGGGAAGATGAAGGCTGACACTGTGACAAGTACAACCAACTCCTATTGTCTTCGTCTGGAGGGCTGTGCAAAGGACCACAGGTTCAGTGGCTTGAACAACAGAAATGTGCTGGCTCATCACTTTGGGGGACAGAAGTCCACGGTCAAGGAGTTGGCAGGGTTGGTTTCTCCTGAGGCCTCTCTTCTTGGCTCACAGATGTCCATCTTCTCCCTGTGTCCTCCCATGGTCCTCCCTCTGTGTGTGTCTGTGTCCCAATCTCCTCTTTAAAAAACAAAAAGTATATATATGATTGATTTCAGAGAGGAAGGGAGAGGGAGAGAGAGATAGAAACATCAATAATGAGAAAGAATCCTTAATCGGCTGCCTCCTGCACACCCCCCACTAGGGATCGAGCCCACAGCCCGGGTATGTGCCCCCGACCAGAATGGAACACGGGACCCTTCAGTCCACAGGCCGTCACTCTATCCACTGAGCCAAACCAGCTAGGGCCAATCTCCTCTTCTTATAAAAAGCCAGTCGTGTTGGAATAAGACCCACCCTGGTGACCTCATCGTCACGGAATCACCTCTTCAGAGGCCGGATCTCCAAGTACAGTCACATGCCAAGGTCCTGGGGTTGAGAGCTTCAACACATGAATTTTAGGAAGACGCAATTCAGCCCCAAACATCTCAAAGTGCCCACAAGTCCGTTACTGGCAAGATGCCTTCACATAAGGCCGCCTTCCAGGGATGCGATCATGTCTCTGGAATGTTATCAGAAAAGAGCTCATTCCGTCCTCCACGTGTGGATTCTTCTAGAGCAGGGATGACAAATTACAGCCCGTGGGCCCCAGGCCGCCCGCTGCCTGTCTTCCTGAGGCCCAGGAGCTAAGAATGGTCCTTACCTTTTTCTCTTAATGGTTGGCAAACGTCGAAGCAGGAGTACGATCTCGTGACATGTAAAGATTATATGAGATTTAAACTTCAGAGCCTATAAATTAAATCTTGTTGGAACACAGTCATGCCTATTCGTTCATGTGCCGCCTACGGCTGCTTGTGCAATTGCATCGCTGAGCAGTCGTATTGCAGACTGCATGATCCACCCAGCCTCCAATTTAACCACTAGTCGGTGAAAAATCACAGTGTAGAGAGTCACTGACTTTCAAATGTGGGTCCTCGGGATCCCTACGAAGGGGTTCTGACTCAGGAGGTTTGGGTGGGGCCTTAGGGTCAGCATTTTTTTTTAAATATATTTTTATTGATTTCAGAGAGGAAGAGGGAGAGAGAATCATTGATCGGTTGCCTCCTGCACGTCCCCCACTGGGGATCGAGCCTGCAACCCAAGCATGTGCCCTTGACCAGAATCGAACCTGGGACCCTTCAGTCCACAGGCTGACGCTCTATCCACCGAGCCAAACCGTCTAGGGTCAGCATTTTAATGAGTATGCAGAAAGGGCAAGTCACAATATGAAACTGAAGCCAGGTGTGTCCGTCAGAAATTCAGTGTATCTCACACCTGTCAGAAGGCTATCATCAACAAATCAGCAAAGGACAAGTGCTGGCAAGGATGCGGAGAAAAAGGAACCCTCGTGCACTGCTGGTGGGAATGCAGACTGGTGCAGCCACTGTGGAGAACAGTATGGAGTTTCCTCAAAAAACTAAAAATGGAACTTCCCTTTGACTCGGTGATCCCACTTCTAGGAATATATCCCAAGAAACTAGAAACACCAATCAGAAAGGATATATGCACCCCTATGTTCATAGCAGCACAATTCACCATAGCTAAGACTTGGAAACAGCCTAAGTGCCCATCAGCAGATGAGTGGATTAAAAAACTGTGGTACATCTACACAATGGGATACTATGCTGCTGAAAAAAACAAAACAAAAAAAACCTCTTATCATTTGCAACAGCATGGATCAACCTGGAGAGCATTATGCTAAGCAAAATAAGTCAGTTTGAGAACGATAAATATCACATGATCTCACTCATTTGTGCAATATAATGAACAACATAAACTGATGAATAAAAACAGTTCCAGAGACATAGAAGCATTGAACAGACCGTCCAACCTATGAGGGAAGGCAGGGGAGGGTGTTGGTGGGGGACGGTGGGGAGGAGGGTAAGAGATCAACCAAAGGACTTGTATACATGCATATAAACATAACCAATGGACACAGACAGTAGGGGGGTGAGGGCATGTGCTGGGGGGTGGGAACCAGCAGGGAGAGGTCAATGGGGGGAAAAAGTAGACATATGTAATACTTTCAATAATAAAGAATTTAAAATTTTTTTTTAAAAGATCTTATTAGATTAAAACACTGGGCGGGGCAGGGAGGGGGAAGAAATTCATTGTATAAATCCATGGGGAACAGTAGCCAAAGAATTCATTTCTCAAGGAGAATATGAAATCCATTCAGTAAGTTGAGTGAATGAATGACGTTCTGCAGTAACCATACACTCAGAGCATGGAATCCGGTGGGTGAGGCTTTTTGGATACATTTATCACCAGTAGGATTGGGAGTCAGTGTCCAAATTAGTCTTTTACCTGAAATTTCACTCTCTCCTTTGAGAGAAGTTCTCACAATATGTAGGTTTATATTCATTTGTGTCATTTCTTGCTGAGGAACTGTCTTCTCCTATAGACTGTAAACTCCATGAGAGCAGAGATGTATCTGTTTTGGGGTATCTCTGTATTCCTAACATTTAGCATAATGCCTCACACAGAGGAGAAGTCCAGGAAATAGTTGTTGGATAGATGAATGGATGGATGGGTGGGGGGATGGATGGGGGGATGGATGGAGGGATGGATGGATGGGGAGATGGGTGGGGGATGGGAGGATGGATGGATGGGTGGGGATGGGTGGGGGGATGGGAGGGGGGATGGATGGAGGGATGGATGGATGGGGGATGGGTGGGGGGATGGGAGGGTGGATGGGTGGATAGGTGGATGGATAGATGGATATCAGCCAATGATACAGAATATGCAGCTGTGGAGGTGCTCGGTTTTGGCGTGGGGAGCAGGATAATGGCTCGGGTAGCACCCCCTGCCTGTAAGTTGTGGCTGAAATGTCTAGGTGGAGACATCAGGTAGGCCCGTGGGCCTGGAGCTCACGAGAAAGATTTGTGCCGAGAGGGACCAATCCCGAAATTGCCAACATGTGGATGAGTAGGGAGCCCTGGGAACAAGAGAACATGTTTATTGAAAAAAGAAGAGATCTGAGGATAGAGACCAAGAGGCTGCATCCTAGAGGGGATGGGCAAAGAGGGAGACCTACAAGTGCACGGAGTCGGAAGGTGGGCAGAGGTCCAGGACGAGGACCAGAGGCCCCTAGGGACCTGGGAACTGAGGAAAGAAAGAGGCTGCAAGGAGGCCTGGTCACCAGGTCCGTGGGAGCCGGCAGAATCAAAGATCAGGCCATGACCTTGAGCCGTGTTGGCCATGACAGCAGTGGCTGTCCATCCATTTACTCTGAGAATTTGATGAAAACCACGGGCCACCTTGTGGGAAAATGCATATCTACACACCTCAGCAAATCCCGCACACAATCCCAGGGCATGGGGACCCACTGGAGCTAGGCCCCAAGGAAGAACCTAGTCACCCACATTGTAGGGCGAGGGGTCCCATGTCCTCCTTCTTGCTCTTTTCTCTCTATATTATTATTTTTTATTGATTTGAGAGAGGAAGAGAGAGATAGAAACATCAACGATGAGAGAGAATTATTGACCGGCTGCCTCCTGCACACTCCCTACTGGGCATCGAGCCTGCAACCCGGGCATGTGCCCTTGACCAGAACCAAACCCAGGACCCTTCAGTCCACAAGCCAATGCTCTACCCACTGAGCCAAACTGACAAGGGTTTCCTTCTTGTTTTTTTCAAAGCCTCTTTTGACTCAAAAAGGAGAAGATATTCGTGGTTTTTTGTGGGGATTTTCCCCCCACTCCTAATCATGACTCACCAATGAGATAGTGAGCCCATGGAGGGCTGATCGATAGCTCTGCATGATTTCCCTGTTCTCTGGAATCACTCGGGGAGTGGCTGAACCAGTACCGAGGCCAGGGCCGTCTCCCAAACGCTGACTCCAGCAGCTCCGGTGTTTGGAGCCTTTAAAAGCTCCCCAGGTGCAGCCAGCGTGCCGTCGGGGGAGAGCACACCTGTCTGGCTTGTGTGGCCGCTGCAAACATTCCGGTTTACACTCGGCCGTTTTATCCTTTTCGCTCGCTCTGCGGAGCTGGTTTTGCTGTTACCGAACGTTGAGTTCTCTGGCTCTGAAAGGCCTTCGGATCCTGACACGGAACCTTGACCCTGAGCCTCTGTTTCCTTCTCTCCGGCCATGACCAGAGCCTGCCACCCCCTGCTGCCCGGCTGGCGTGAGCTGGGGCAATAAACAAACAAGAACAGAGGCAAGCCCCTCTGTCCCCGGGGCTCCTGGTTCTACCCCGTGTCACCGGACACCAGTCTGCCTGGCTCCGGAGCCTGCTTCTGTGGAACTAGCTACCGCAGTCTATAAAACTTTAATGCATGGATTTCCCATTGTTCCGTGTCGGCGGGGCACCAGCCTTCCTGTTTGGCCGTGGTGTGTCCTGGCCAGGAAAGAAACTGGCTGGGAGGTCCGGGGCTGGTTGCCTTGTTTCTGGAAACCCAGGTGATGGCGTCCATTTGAGCAGACGGGGTCCTCAGACCCCACGGCTGACATCAAGAGCAGGCGTGCACACGACTGGCCGCGGCCAGGCCCTGGGCTCCGTGCGCGGTCTATATTATCTCCCGGGAACTCTATAAAGCCAGCATCATTATCAGCCTGGTTTTAAGAGGAGGGGAGTGCAAGCTCCCGGGGCCGAAGCTCTTCCCAGGGTCACAGAGCTCAGAGGCAAGCTGGAAGCAGGGCTGCGTAGGGGAGGGGGAGAAGCCAAGATTCATTTTCAGTTTAAAAAAAAACAAACAACACTCCTCGCCCAGCCAGCATCGACGTGTGAACCAGGAGGTCACAGTTGGATTCCTGGTCAGGGCACATGCCCAGTTGCGGGCTCGATCCCTAGGGGGAGGTGTGCAGGAGGCAGCTGACCAATGATTCTCTCTCATCATTGATGTTTCTTTCTCTCTCTCTCTCTCTTCCTCTCTTCCTCTCTCCCTTTCCCTCTCCCTTACTCTCTGAAATCAATTTTTTTAAAATCCTCCTTGCCCTAACCCAGTGGTTCTCAACCTTCTGGCCCTTTCAGTACGGTTCCTCATGTTGTGACCCAACCATAAAATTATTTTCATTGCTACTTCATAACTGTCATGTTGCTACCGTGATGAATCGTCATGTAAATATCTGATATGCAGGATGGTCTTAGGCGACCCCTGTGAACGGGTCGTTCGACCGCCAAGGGGGTCGCGACCCACAGGTTGAGAACCGCTGCCCTAACCGGTTTGGCTCAGTGGATAGAATGTCGGCCCGTGGACTCTCACAAGATTCCTCTTGGTCTCTATCTTCAGACCTCTTCTCTTTTCAATAAGCATGTTCTCTCGTTCCCGGGGCTGTCGTTCGATTTCCCACAAGGTGGCCCATGGTTTTCATCAAATTCTCGGGTTCGATTCCGGTCAAGGGCACGTACCTCGGTTGCAGGCTCCCGACCCGGGTCGAGGCACATGTCGGAGACAACCAATCGATGTGTCTCTCTCACATCGATGTTTCTCTCTCTGTCTCCTCCTCTCCCTTCCTCTCTCTATAAAAATCAATGGAAAAACAGCCTCGGGTGAGGATTTTAAAAAAAATCCTCCTTGACCTGCTTTTCTTTTCGACTGCGCGCGCACACACACACACACACACGCACACACACGCGCGCACACACACACACACACACACGGGGGGGGGGGCAGAAATCGGTTTACAGCTGAGTACACGAAACACGGAGTTTACGCCTGTTTCCTGCTTATTGTACCTTTATTTGTGTTACAGCTGCAGCCCACTGTCGCCCGCCCCTGCGCACGTGCTGCGCCTACTTTGACGTTTCGCAGGCTGGGAGCAGAATTGCTAGGGGCTGAGCGTGCCTCCCGGATGGGGTTTTGATGGAAACACAAAGGTTATTGACCTGGAACAGAGCGGCCGGGCCCTCCAGAGCCCGCCCTGCCGCCTCTCCCCCTGGGGTTTTGTTCTGGCCCTTTCTCGGCGGCTACCGGCCTTGTTCCACCGGACAAAACAAACAGGGCTGTCAGGGGAGAAGGGCCTTTTCCCCAGCACAGCGAGGAGGAGGAGTGGAAACAATTACTCCCAATAATTCAGACGGGGATGTTAGAACACTCACAGCCCAACCGGACGTTTACCTAAATTATCTGCGTAATTGCCTCCACTCTTGGGCTCGGATCGGGGTTCTGGGGACGCTGGGGTTCAAAAAATGATAAATAAGGCGGCTCTCCCGGAGGCCCAGGCTGAGAGGGAGGCCAGGCTTTGTGAGCCGAAGGACACAGAGGGGGCGCCCAGGGCGTGGTGATGGAGTCTGGCCCCGGATCCTGACTCCTGGGCAGCCCACCTTCTCCAAGCCTCCGTCCCCGACCCTCAGAGCGAGCGAAGGCGGCGCTGGGGATAGGAAGAGAGAGAGAGAAAAGAAAGTTGTTACAGCCTTTGTGTTTGGAATGGCTACAAGCATTAGAGAGGAATCAACATGACCTGACGTCTCCTCCATTCAGCCCCAAGAAAAGCAAGTCACAAAAAAAGTCATTCAGGGCGGCCTGGGCTTTGTCTGCAGCTTGGGGCGCGCTGAGAGAGAGGAATGGAGAACAAAGCCCGTTTCACCTTGAGTCTGCCCCAGCCGCCGCCATTCACCTCCCGGCGACTCCCACATATTTTATTGATTTTTCACAGAGTGGAAGGGAGAGAGATAGAAAGTTAGAAACATCGATGAGAGAGAAACATCGATCAGCTGCCTCCTGCACATCTCCTACTGGGGATATGCCCGCAACCCAGGTACATGCCCCTGACCGGAATCGAACCTGGGACCTTTCAGTCCGCAGGCCGACGCTCTATCCACTGAGCCAAACCGGTTTCGGCTATCTGTTCTTTTGAAACCTGGGCGGAGTCATTTTAAACGGGAACTGCCTACGCTTCTAGCCAGCGCCCTGTCTCCCGGGTCCTGTGCCTGGCTGGCCTCAGTGGCTGAATGGCTATTTTATTGAGGACCTACTAAGTGCTGGAAGTCTTCACGTGCTGTAGCTCATTTCTATTTCAAAGCAACTTTTAAATGATTACTTTTAGCCTCGTTTAACCCAATTGGAGCCTAGTCTTCCAGTGACTGGGCCCCCGGTCTATATTGTTTGGGTTTTTTTTTGCCTCCTCCCCCAATGAACCAGGAACTAGACCCCACACTTTCTTGCGATTGGTAGGTTAATTTTTCATTTTTGAAAAATGGGCATAGTTAGCCACCCCTTCCTTTAGATGTGGGGTCAGCAAACTTTCTCTGCAAAAGTCCAGATAATAAGTATTTCTGATTCCAAGTCATTTAGTTTGTGTCAAAACAATGCACTCTAGACCTAGCCGGGTTGCTCAGTGGATACAGCGTCGGCCCGAGGACTTGAAGGGTCTCGGGCTCGATTCCAGTCAAGCACAGGCACCTTGGCTGCAGGCTTGATCCTTGGCTCTGGGGGTCAAGGTTGGGGTCAGGGTCAGGGTCGGAGTCCAGGTCGGTGGGGGAGGCAACCAACTGATGTGTCTTTCTCACATCCATGTTTCTTTCTCTGTCTCTCTCTCTCCTTCCCACTCTCTCTAAATATCAATGGGAAAAATATCCTTAGGTGAGGATTAACAAAAAACAAAACAAAACAAAGCAAAGCACTCTGGCATTAGCGAGAGAAAGGGGCCCTAGGTCGTGTGTAAACACAGAGGTATGGTTGGTTTCCACTGTGAACTCTGAAATGTGAATATCAAGTCATTTTCACATGTCATTAAGTATTCCTCTTTTGGCTCCCCGCCCCCCCCAAGTATTTAAAAATATTTTTTTTAAAAAAAACTTTCCGCCCTGGCCGGTTTGACTCAGTGGATAGAGTGTTGGCCTGCGGACTCAAGGGTCCCAGGTTCGATTCCAGTCAAGGGCATGTACCTTGGTTGCGGGCACATCCCCAGTGCGGAGTGTGCAGGAGGCAGCTGATGGGTGTTTCTCTCTCATCGATGTTTCTAACTCTCTATCTCTCTCCCTTCCTCTCTGTAAAAAATCAATAAAATATATTTAAAAAAAAAACTTTCCTAGCTTACAGGCCACATAAAAACAGGTGGCAGGCTGGGCGTGGCTCTTTGCTCTGACACCTTACTTTCTGGGCATGGCCCTGAAGCTTGCTCCACCGGAATGCAAATCTCGAGAACAGAGAGTCTCAGCGAGGACTACTTGCTGAATGGCTGAATGGCTGAATGAATGGATGGCTGAATGAATGGATGGCTGAATGAATGGCTGGCTGGATGGCTGGGTGAATAATGGATGGATAGATGGGTGAATAATGGATGGATGGATGGATGGATTGATGGGTGAATGATGGATAGATGGATGGATGGATGAATGATGGGTGGCTGGATGGCTGGGTGAATAATGGATGGATAGATGGGTGAATAATGGATGGATGGATGGATGGATGGATGGATGGATGGATGGCTGGATGGATGGATGGGTGAATAATGGATGGATAGATGGGTGAATAATGGATGGATAGATGGGTGAATAATGGATGGATGGATGGATGGATGGATGGATGGATGGATGGGTGGCTGGATGGATAGATGGGTGAATAATGGATGGATGAGTGAATGAGTGACCTTCAGCTTCACCAAGTCTTGGGAAAGGCCCCCATGCATTTCCCCATAGAACCAGCAGATGGCGGCAAAAGAACGGCGAAGCGAGGGCTAGGAGCTGGGTTGGAGCCCAGCTTTTAATTGTATTCACGTATCCTCCCTTCCCAGAGCTCTGAAAAACAGGTAGCTTGAATTCCCCCCAACCCCCACCCGCCCCCCAGGAAGAACCAAGAGTTAGTGTTAATCGACTGTAGTTCCCTCTTCCTGTGTGAGTTCTTTCATCTCAGGTTTCTGCTCTATCTCCGAAACCAGGATGTACCAAGAAATAATGCCTTTCATGTCCAATAAAAGCCGCGCAGAAATGGTCTTTGGATCACAGACAGAGAAAAGGTGCGTGTCCTTGGTTCCCAGGAGCAGACACAGGCTGTCACCGCACACCACCAGCCTCCGCAGCCACACTTTTTCTCTGATGTGCCTGTGAGCAAGCCCCAGGGCAGCGGTTCTCAACCCGTGGGTCGCGACCCCTTTGGCGGCCGAACAACCCTTTCACAGGGGTCGCCTAAGACCATCCCGCATATCAGATATTTACATGACGATTCATAACAGTAGCAACATGACAGTAGCAACGAAAATAATTTTATGATTGGGTCACACCATGAGGAACTGTATTAAAGGGTCGCGGCATTAGGAAGGTTGAGAACCACTGCCCCAGGGGCAAGTTCGGAATAGAGGCTGGGGAGGGGGGTCAGGTTCCTGGGCCTGGGGGCCTGCGAGGAAGGGCGAGCCTCCGCTCCCAGCATCTTGTTTGGAATCAATCTTGCCTTGACACCAGAAGAATCCATCCCTGCGTAGCCACGTGCGACCACGAGGGGTTTACGGGGCCGGACTTGGGTGGTGAGTGGCTCCCCCCCCCCCACCCCGCACATCCTGGTTTCTCCGAGAGGAGAAAGAGGGACCAGTCCCCCGGAACCTTCCACCGTGTCTAGGCTGTTTCTTTATGTGCTTGTGAATTGTCCCGAGTTTGCCTGAATAAAAAGTGAAAGAAACGAGGGAAGCCTGACGGGTACGAAGACGACATTTATAAATGCGTCCACTGTACCCTCTGCCTTGCCAGGCAGGGGGTCCCTGGGCCTTCAGACTCGCCCGTGGCCCACGCACACTCTGTTCTAGGCTTCGCTGGGCAGGAATGATGAAGGGAACGGCGGCGTTGAAAGAGGTGCCTGCCTTCACCGTGTTGATCTTTGCCCCGAGGAAAAGGCTCAGGGGACCCTCCGACCCGCAGTGATCCCCCTCCAACAGACACATCTGTCTTCCAAAACCCAGACCCCTCCCCAAGTCCACCAGGTGTGCCTTTAATGAAAAACCGAAGCCCGAAGATCTGAACAAAGATGGAGTCTGCCCTCCTCACTATGTCACCGGGATGTGTGTGGAGGTGGCTTCAAGGGGGTTCAGCAGCTGGGGTTACCCCGACTTGGACCCCAAGAGGGGACTCCTCCGCAGCTCCCCTCACCCTAGATCTCGCGTTGGGAGGAATGCAGTGAAAAGTCATTGTTTTATGCAAAGAGCTTTCCTTTTATGACCCGGGATCGGGATCGTCCAGTGGGGGTGGCTCCAGCAACAGGAAATTAACACAGAATTCACTGGGGGTGATAATGACTGTTCCTAATCATTTGGTTAATAAGTTAATATCATTAATTAGTCAACTAATTAGGCAACGCCTGAGGCCTTTAGGGTCTGGAGGCTTAGATGAAAAATACGTGAAGAAACAGTGTCCTTAGAGAAGAAGGTGAGAGAGATACAGACCAAAGAGCCAGTGCCTAAAGCTGAATCGACCTACCAAGACAAAAGTCTCCGGGGGCACCCTAAACTCCCCCACCCCCATTTCTTTTGGTCTTCAAAGCAGTGTGAGAGGCTCTTAATTTGGTTGTGCTCACACTTGGCTGAGAACCTGGGGATAATTGTGGTTCGCCCCCCCCCCCTTGTCTGCATATATGCGCAATAACAAACCTTTGTGTGTGATTTCTGAGAATCCACAAACCCTGGCTTTGGTCAAGAGCCCCCAGCCTAGAGAATGCCCAATTGTGGGCGCCAGGGAGAAGGCCTGGCATGGAGTGGGGTGATGGGTGCCCTGTGGGGCAGACACGTTCTCAGCCAGGGCTCACCTCTCGGCTCTGTGCCCGGGTTCGGGAGGGTTGAGGGTGGGGGCGACCAAGACAGCTGGCGCTCCCCTGGGGCTACTGCAGAAGTGAAGGGCGCCTGGTCCCGGCATAAAAAGAAAAAGAAGTTACGTCCAAGATGCCGGTGCTGGGGACTGGGGTGGACTGGCCACATGCAAAAATGGCAGGAAGGAAACTCCCACGGGAGTGTCAGGTCTGTGCTGGGGTGCCCTTGACGTTTTGGGGGCCTTGAAGGGGCAGGGGCAGGAGGAGCCCCAAGCTGGGGGGGGGGGGCTGGTGGGGGCCTGGGGAAGCCATCCTCTCCCCAACCCGAAACCAGAGCTCCAGGCATTAGTAGGAAACCCAAGTGGCAGGAGGATCGCATTTCAAAAGCTCAATAGACTGGCTGCCCGGCCTCGTTGGACTAGGACAGGGCCAGGGGAGCTGACGGGCGGGGATGGTACCAATGCCCTCACGAAGCTCCCATTGCCCCCATCCCAGTGGCTGCAGCCCAGCTGCGCGATTCGATCCGAGCCGCACAGGCCACCTGATTCATCCCAGCCTCCATGCAGAAAGCCCTAAGTAGGGTCTTGGGAGCGGAAAAGAGGGTCCCGGACTCCCTACCCGAGCCTCGCATGTGTTGTTTCACCCGGCGCAGCCTGCAGCCAGACCCTGGCCTGCGCTCTCTAGGGGGTCCGGGGCCTACAACTGTGCGGGGGGCCGGGGGACCTGGGCCAGGCTGTCACAGAACCAGGCGCCCTGTTTCTTAGGGCAGGAGCTGCACCCCCTCTCCTGCTTCTCCGCAGAACCTGTCTCCCTGGTAGCTGAGCCCTGGGCTCCCAGCTGCAGCCAAGGAGCTGAGAGAAAGAGGCCAAACTGAATTTCCTTAGGACCTGCAAGCTGGTCCTGGCTCGGGCTGAGACCCCCACTGGCAGTCCCAGGCCTTCCCACAGCAAATGCTCGGGCCTGGGGGGAGGGGGCGGGTCCCAGGCGGATGGAGAAAAGCCCAGACCCCCACAGCTCCCGGACCAGGCAGAGGGAGCACCTGGGGTCAGTGTGGTCGCCCCACCTGCCCTGGCCCACGGGGCACTGCGCTGCTGAGATCCCCACTCCTTGGCGACACTCAGGAAGATCCCTGGGCTCTGCTCCGGTGCCTGGCCGCAAGCATTTTTTTTTTAAAAAAAAATAATTCTTTATTGTTGAGGCCACAGGCATTTTTAATGGGGTTTGTTCCCTTCCACCTGGGGCGTCATCTGCTTGGGAACAAAGGACCATCCGGTTTTGGGGCATGGGGTGGGGGCGTGGGGAGAGGGACATGGAGTGGGATGCTCAAGTAAAAGCTTCCCCTTCACACTTACCCTGCAGATGGCATAAGAAATTAAAAGGAAAAGCTAAGGGGATACACACCCAAATCGGAACGCGCCCAAAGATTTCTCTGCACCCGGACACTGCAGGTACCTCCTCCTCCTGCTCCCCCTGAACCAGGAGCCCTGGTTAGGGGGGACCCTGGAGCCCACTGCGGTTTCTCCCATGCTCTGGGTAAGTGACTCGCTGTTCGTGCCTCGGTTTCCTCCTTTGTAAAACAGGCGTAAACGCCGCACACGCCTGCAAGGGTTAACTGGGAGAGTTAAAGGAGACCCCTTTTGTGGCACGCGCACGTGGCCCTTCCGTGCCAGCTATTTTTATTGTTGTTATGTGTACTTTGAACGCCAACATCTGCAACATATATACGTCTTGATTATACGCATCTTGATTATAAAACAACCAAAGGCATCGACATCCGGAACTGTCTTGGGCATGAACTTCCAAATGCAAATTGGAAGAGACATCCCCAGATGGAGCGCGCACACGGGCACGCGCGCACACGCACCCACTCCTGACACCTGTGTAGCCGGCCCCCTGAACGCACGCCCGGCGCCTACCCTCGGGGAGAGGCCACAGCGAGGAAGAGCAGAGCCCCGGTGGCGGCTCGCGACCTCGCGTCTCCACCGGCCCACAGCCACCCTCTTGGCCGGTCGCCGCGAGGTCAGACTTGGAAACCAGCGACGCAGAAAGCGCAGGGACCCGAAGCGTTCCAAGCCGCTCGCCGCCGAAGGCGGCGGCCTGTCTGCCGGCGGGGGGGAAAGGTCACCGGGAGGGTTTTCCTTCTTGGATGGAATTGTTTTAACGGCCTCCGCGCCACAAAGAACCGGTGGGTTTCAGGACAGAGGCAGAGGGAGGCTCTAGCCACACTCACACACATGCACGCGCGCACACACACTCGGCTCCGGCGGGCCAGCCGGGACCGGGAGGAGGGACGCGGGGTCGTGACCCCTGCCACTGCCGGGCGCGCCCTTCGGCCCCTGCAATTAGCGCCGGGAGGTCAGCAGGAACCCGGACGCCTCCACCCGCGGCTCCAAGCGCAGCAAAAGCGACCCCTTTCCCTCCCCCGCCGCCAGTCTCAGACGCCTGGGCGCGAGCAGGCTTGGAGCCGGCCTTCCCAAGGGGCGGGGGCCGGAGGGCGCGGGCCGGCACCCGTATTTATCACCTTCAATCTACAAATCACCAGGTCGCTAGGCCTGCGGGCGGCAGCCCCTGACCCTCGCCCGGGCCATTGCGGACTGCTGCTCCCGCCAGCAGTGGCCTTTGTCCCTGAGACTTGGTCAGTGGAAAACACCGAAAAGAAAACAACCACCCAGAGTTATAAAGTAATAAAGGCAGCGCATCGAGCCCAAGAGCTGCTGCATCCAGGTAGAATCCGAGGGGTGGATATTGGAGACAGGGCGTCCCGCCTCTCCATCTACCCGGCAGGAGCTCAGGTTGGTCCCTGACCCCTGGGGCGGGGGAACTGCTGGCGATTTCCACCGCGAGCAGCAAAGGACTTGGCCAGAAAATTGGGGGAAAGAGTCCCGCATTGAATTTCCTTGCGCTCCTTGGAAACCCAGAGGCGGGAAGGACTGGTTTTCTCATCTGAGGTCCCAGCAGGAGTGAAAGTGATATTCAGGAAAGAGATGACTGACTGCAGCTTCTCCCGAAGCTGGGGGCCGGGGCGGGGGAGCCGTGGGAGAGGACGCGCGGGCTGGGGGTGGCGAGGAGGAGAAGAGGCAGAGGGGACGTGCCCCGGTTCCGGGACCCGGGAGGCGCCGGGGTGCGGAGCCAGCCGCGGCCACCGGGGCGCATTCGTGCGCCAGACAGATAGGTGGCACTCAAAGCCTGGAAAAAGGGCGAAGGCGCCGGCTCCGAGTGGCCTCCGCGGCCGCCGCCGCCACCATAAAGCCCGCGGCGAGATTGCGACCGGCGCCAGGTGAGTAATAGGCAACGAAATCCGGAGAGATTGCGAGCCATTCACCCCCCGTCCATCAGCGCCACAAGAGTTACTCATTAACATCACTATATACAAATAAGATACAAAGGAGATTAAAAAAAAGAAAGAAAGTAAGAAAGAAAACCCTGCCCACGGTGGGAGAGGCCGGCAGCACGCCCGAGCACTGTCCGAGCATTGGGGGGTGGGGGTGGGGGTGGGGGGGAGGTGAGGAGGAGGCGAGCATTTCTGCGGATCTGGGCCGGGAAAGAAAAGCATTCCTTCCCTCTTTGAGGCCGAGGCTGTCTGCGCCCCTGCTCCCCACTCGGGAGAGCGCCTCTGGGCGCCGCCGGCCGACTCGCACCTCCCGGGGGGCGCAGCCCGCACGTCGTCTCGGGGCCAGCCACGGGCGCGCCCTGGACGCCTCCGGGCCTCGGGGGGAGCTCGCTCCCCAAGGTCCCCAGGCCCCGCACCGCCCGTCCCCCGGTCGTTTTCCCTCCCACCGCGGGACACAGAGCAGGGGAGGCTGCGGGGTCCCCACGTGCCCGCTGGAGAGGGAGAGGGCTTTGCTCCCCTCTCCAGAGGTCCTGACCTCCACCCCCTCCCAAGTGCAGGATGGAGGAGGGGAGGGGTCCCCTCGCCGGCCATTCCAGAGGCTGGAAGGTGACAGGGACTTGGGGCCGGGCTGGCGGGCTCCAGGGAGGGGGAGGGGGAGGGGGCAGTCAGGCCGGCTCCGGCGGGGCCCTCACGTCACGGCCCTCAGGGCAAGAAAGGCCTGGAGAACCTTCCCGTACATTCCCCCCCCCCCCATCCCTATCCCCCCCACACACACACATACACACACGCACCTCCGAAATGCAGCTGGGGGTGGGAAGGCTAGGAGACCAAAAGACTGTCGCTGCCTCACCATTTTTTATTGAATGTTTCAAAGATAAATTGAACTTCAAAAGGCAACTCCTCGAACAGCCTGGAGGCTGGTTGGAGGGGAGAAGCGGAGGAGGGAGCCGGCCTCCCGGGTGACTTTCCCCTGGGAGGGGGTCAAACGTGCGCCCTGGGGTTGCCCTTCCCGGCGCGGAAGGCCGGCCTCCCCCCTCGCGTGACACAGCCGAGCTTGGCGGAGCTGGCCGCGCTCTGCACGCACGACTTCGGGCCGGGGCCTCGCCGGGGCGCCCTGGGTCAGCTGGCCCCCTCGGAGTCACCGGGGACCGCCAGGGGGACTGGCTGACAACTGGGGTGGGGGTCGGGGGGTCGCCGCCTGGCCAAGCCGCGGCTGGCAGCGGAGATTCCGCGAGGGGGCAAGGGAGAGGGAGGCTGAAACGAAAACGTACGCAGTCCGCCAGCGTCTTTGCGGTCGGACTCGTGTGGGAAACACTGACTTGGGGAGGGGAGCATTCTTTTCCCATTAAAACTCAAGTATCTGAAATTGCTATTCTATCCCGTTCCAATCAGCCCCCTTCCGTCTCTCGTCCTGCTCCCTAATTTAAAGGAAAAGTAGTTTCAGATTGGAGCGGCCGGCTCCCCTGGCGGAGTCAGGGACTTTTGTTTTTAGCTTTGTAACTTGAGTGACATCTCATTTGGGTTCGGTGGGGGCGGTCTTAATTGCTTAAAGGCGAAGGGAAGAGGGTAGAGGGAGGCAGGAGAGGAAGATGCCCAAGGTCCCTAAAGAAAGCACGTAAGGAACCGTAAGGAACCAGGCCCAAAGACATTTCAATAAAAATTTATTGAAATTTCAATGACGTTTTCAAGGGGGAGGGATGATACAGAAAACCAAAGAACTCATCGATTATAACACAAAATATACCTTCATGAGCTTTTGTCTTTTAAACCATCTCAGCACCTGACTTTTGAACTGTGAATAGATCTCTCTAAAGGCACCAATGCAAAACAATAGTGAAGACAGTAGTCAATTCCACTGCGTTTGGACGACATCAGAGACTAGCAAATACAAATACAAGAGAAAAATTAGGAAGTCAAGCCGCAGCCTCGGCAACCCCCACCCCGAGGCCCCCCATCCCCCCCCCCCAAGCAACCTCAGAACCACAAGGTGGGGTGTGACATTTTAAGGAATTTAAGGTGGAACTGGGAAGTGGCACCACCACCTCCCCAATTCTGGGTAAAACAGGCAATAACACTTTCTCTCACTCTTGGACATTAAGAATTTTTTTTTTTTTTTTTTTTTTTTTTTTTTTTTTTTGCGCACAACCGTTTAGAAAGTGGTTGGTGTTGGTGCAGAAAGTGTTTCCTAGTTCCAAAAGCGATCCTGTGACCTTGAAATAAAACTGCCTGCAGGGAATCCACACAAAACTGGACAGCTGCGGATCCTATTTACAGAGCTATGTACAATGTCAATAAATTAAAGTTTAATTTTCCGAGCATTCATATTCCATCTATTTACAAGAGTTATCAAATAATTACATAAATACTTTGCTAATAGTCTCGCTTCTTCTTTATTATTTTTTTTTTAAACCTTGTTATTGCATATACAGGAAAGAGAAAGAACCGCCAGAGAGAGAGAGAGAGACAGGCAGGCAGGAATCCTGCTATGGAGCTTAGAGAAAATAAACTCATGTTTTCGTGTGTCTTCCCACCCCCTTCCCTTTCAATCGGCCGCCAAGGAGAGCTGGGGAGGGGGTGTGGGACCATTCAAAAGGAAAAACCACAAGTAAGTATATGGCTGTGGGACATGCAAGAAGAGGCCTACAGTGGCTCTTAAAACATCACAATATGAAAAAAGACACAGATTATCTTAAGAGACTAAACATGGCGGGCTGGGGCTCCCCACCCCCACCCCGAAACAATGCTGCTTAGCCATTTATTGAGAACGGATAGGCAAGTCACTAAAAAGTTTTCATCTTTCACAAACAGAAATCATGTTAATGTACTCATTTGCCCCCGGTATATATATATATATATATATTTTAAATTTTACTTGTTTTTGTTTCCACTGGACACGGTGAAGGAAAAAAATATATAAAATCTGCACTGGGAGAGAAACTTTTCAACACCCTCCCCGCCCCCCACCCCTCGGGCCTGGCTACCTTTCGGGCCCAGGCCCCCACCCAGACCAGCCTCCGGGAGGTGCTCTGGACAAACCAGTTTTAACTCCCACCCCCACCGGCTCCGTGCAAGAGACGGTTCTCAGCCCCCAGGACCTGCACCAGGTCCCGGATATATAAACCACGCCAAGGAGACAGGGCTTGTTTCTAGCACATTCTCTCCGGGAGCAGCCAGGCACCCCTTCCCAGGCAGGACCGCACCAAGCCGGGGCCAACCCCACCGCCCGCGCGCGCGCGCCCGCGCCGGGGTTCAGTTTACATCCCACAAAGTGCACTGCAGACGGGACGGGACGGGACGGGACTGGAATGAAGAGTCTTCGCTGGGGAGGGGCCTACGGGGACGCGCTGCGGGACCTGTCGGGCTTGGCCTCCAGGCCGCTGACCAGCCGCTGGATGCTCTGCAGTTCGCTGGTGGCCGCCTCTTTCTCGGGGCAGAGTTTGGGCGACAAGGACACGGAGCTGGAGGAGAGGGTGGAGGAGCGGCTGTTGAGTTCCGAGCCCGAGTCCACGGCCACCGAGGCCGGGCTGGCGGCCAGCGCGGCGGCTTTGGCGTCCAGGGGCCCCGCGGCCGCGGCCATGGGCGGCAGGGCGGTGGTGAGCAGGCTGCTGCCGTCGGGCACCGGCACGGGGATGGAGTAGGGGCTGTAGCGCAGGCGCGGGCGCATGGTGTTCAGGTTGAGGAAGGGGTGGCGGTGCACGGAGCTGGAGGCCGCGGCGGAGGAGGCGGCGGCCGCGGCGGCCATGTACGTGTAGGGGTAGGGGAACAGGCTTCCGAAAGGCGACATGGCCAGGCCCTGGGGAGGGAAGAGAAACGCGGGCAGCGAGTCAGCGAGGAGGGAGGAGCCAACCTGGGCTGCTCCCCCCCCCCCCGACCCCGCCCCCACCTGGGGACCTCCAGCAAGTGAGCAAAGTCCCGGTTGTCTGGGGGGGGGGGGGAGCAGGCTGGAGGTGGAGGAGGGGGGAGGCCACTCAGACTTATTTTTCTAGATCTACATCTTAGCTGTGTCACCTAGCGAGGTCCTCCCCTCCATGTGCCTCAGCTTTCTCATATAAAAAAAGAGCAACAGGGAAACAGTAAATAATTCATATACTATCGGGAACTTTGTGGACATTAGTTGAGCTAATGCCTTCAATATGCTACTCAGGTGCCTGGCCAACAGGACTGACAGACATGCTCCCTCAGGGTCCGTTGTTGCACCTGTTAAATGGGGCTATGGTCAGTTCCTCGCCCCCCCCCCCCCATGGTGGCTGAGTATGAACCAGAGGGCATACATTATTAGGCACAATTATTTCTCATTCTTGGTCCCCTCCAGAACCCTTCCACTCCAACCCTAGAAGTTTCACAAAGCAAAAAACAAAACAAAACAAAAAAAACACACACACCAAAAAACAAACAGGGAAGACCTCAAGCAGAAGAAAACTGGGAAGGGAGAGGGACACAGTGTTTGCTACAAACAGAGGCAGGAAGTCGCCCAGCCTGCTATGCTGGTGTCACAGGTAGAGAAACTGAGGCAGGCCCCGGGGGCACAGGAACTCGCGAGCTAGCAAGTGGCAGAAGCAGAGTGTAAAACCCAGGGACCTGTCTGGGCCACGTCTCTGTCCCCTGCCTGGAGGTGCCACTGGTGCCCGAGTGCCCACAGATCACCTGCCCACCTGTGGCCTGGTCTGCACGAGGGGCCAGCGGAGGAGAAGGCAGGAATTGAGAAAGGCCAGAAACCAACCCCTTTTTCCTCAGTCCCCTCCTCCCCGCAGGGAGGGAGGCCAATCCGGCCTCTTGGCTCAGGGAAGGGAGACGAATGTGCTCAGACAAAACACAAGGCCGGGCGTGCAGAAAGCCTCACGGAACCTTTTCACCAGTTCAGAGTGTTTCCCAGCGGCCAAGCCTTCCCTGGCCACCCCGTGCCCCAGCACAGCTGTCTGCTCCACACGGAGGCTGCCAGGCTGCCCCTCAACCCCGACATTTCCCACGTGTGCACACACCATTAACCCTTTGGGGAACAGGCTGGCCTGTTTGGGACGGGAGCAGGGGAAAAGCGTCAAAGGGGAGGAAAGGCTGGGGGGGGGGGGCGAGAGATTCAGTTCCCATCCCCAGGGAGTCACTTCCGCTCCCCAGGCCTCGGTCTCTCCCTTGTCTGATTGCAGCGCTGAAGCTAAAATCACAGACACTGGAAAAGGCCCTGGAGTGAGGCTGCCTGGGGTAGAGCCTTACTCCACCACCTACCCGCTGTGTGGCCTTGGGTAAGTTGCTCAGCCTCTCTGGGCCTCATCTATAAAGTGGAGGGGATAACCGGACCACAGAAAGAATAGATCAAGTACTCAGAAGAGTACCTGGCACAACGTTAAGTGCTGTGTATAGTTATTATTACCGCCTACCTACCTACTCTGCTATAAACATCCCTTAACTTTGAAAAAATTTAAGTATTGGGGAGGGGGCAGTGTCAGGTTGTGATGAATCTAGGAGATACACCTTGCACCTAGCAATTATTATCATTTAAAGTTACTAGACCAGTGGGGCTGGGGGAGGGGCTGGGGAGGAGGCAGGAGGAAGGAGCATAAATACCTGAGAGGCCAGGACGTGCTGCTGGAGGTGGAAGGGCAGGGTGGCCGCAGACGCCCCCGACAGTCCCTGCGCCGCGGCGGCCGAGGCCATGGCCGTGGAATCCAGGCCCGACACGCCGGTGGAGGCCCCGGACACGGTGGCCAGCAGGGGTCCCATGCCCGCGGCCATGCTGGAGAAGGCGCCCCCCATGGCGAACTGGCTGGGGTGCAGGAAGAGCGGGTGCCCGTTGAAGAACTGCTGGCCCGCCAGGCCGGGGGCGAAGCCGAGGCCGGGCAGGGGGCCCTGGCCCAGGTGCGCGGTGGCCGCGTCCGTCTGCACCGTGAGCGGCGCGAAGGCCTCCTTGGCCGGCAGCGCGCGCGCCTCCTCGGCCTTGGACGTGGCGGCGCCCTCCCGGCCCGGGCTCCGGCGCTCCTCCGCGCCCGGGCCGCGGGTGCTGGACGAGATGGTGGCCGGGCTGTGGCGCGAGTCGGGCGACGCCTTGTCCAGCCGCCCGCTGTCCCGGGGCCGGCCGCCGGGCTCAGCCGCGAAGAGGTGCGCCTTGGCCGCGGGGCTGCCCTTGTCGCGGCTCGGCTCCTCCGACGTGGTGGTGGAGATCTTGGCCGCGTCGCAGGCCTCCGGGCCGTGTTCCTCTTTGCTCTCGGCCTCGGCGTCGCTCTCACCCTCGCTGGGACACAGATCTGCCGAAGGAGGGGGGCAAGAGCGTGGCCGAAGGACGTGAGCTCCAATCTGGGCCCTGGAAGCCAGCTCCCCAGGATGAAACCTGGCTCAGCCACTCACTAGCAGGGGAACACCCCGCAAGCCCCTTCACCTCTCTAGTGCCTCAGTTTTCTCATCTGCAAAATGGGAGCGGTGATCCTCCCCCACTTCAGTGGGAAGATTCAGAAAGCTAACCATGAAGATAGACCGCCCCCACCCCCACCCCCCACGGACACCTCTCTCAACTGGTAATGGATTTTACTTTTTTTTTACTGGCAGGGATTTGGCTCCTACTGCTGTCAGACTGCCTTTACTTGCCTTTCAATTGCAAATTTCTTTTAAATAACAAGGACTCGCACTAAAACTCACTGTGGGAACACCCCCTAGCCACCATCCGGGTCTTTGTTTAGTGGCTGATCAGTGCCTTCCACAAATTTGTGAATTCTTGGGGAAGGATTTGTTTGGAGAGAACCCTGACACCTGAATGGGTGGTGGCAGAAACGCACTCCCTGCCCCCAACACACACACTCAGGGGAGCCTCTGACTGCCCCATCCCTGCAGACAGAGATGGGTGCTGGGCAGACCCCTCCCTGCCCCCTGACAAGCATAGGTTCCTTTTGCTTTCACCACACCCTTGGTGGGTGTCCCACCAGAAAAAGAAAAAAAAAAAAAGGCAAAGGCATCTTATGTTATGTTTAAAGCTTAAATGGATTGAAGACATAAAGGACTTCCATTTGATGAAACGGAAAAACAGGTCTCTTCCCGTTGCGAGAGCGTGCGTGTGTCTTTCCAGATAAATAGTTCTTTGCTCTTTAAACACAGGAAACGGACTGGGGATTTGAACCATCCCGTCCCCTCCCAACCCCTCCCCTCCCTCCGGGACTTGCACCCCGAGGCCCATCCCCTCTCACAGGTTGTGGCTCTACCACTGGATGTGTTCTAGGTCACCTTCCCTTTCCAGGTAGCGGGGAATTCCTGGCCTCCCTCCTCCGCCCACCCCCAGCCCAACACGTCTGACTTTTGAGGTCAAAGATGGTAGAAAGTCAGTAATTTGGAGACAGTTTGTGTGTGTGTGTGTGGGGGGGGGGGGGTACGTAGGGGGGTCCCAGCCATGTTTTCTAAGCTGCCCCCACCAAGAGGGAATATACAGACACCACCCTACTCACAGCCAAACTGAGGTTTGAGGGAAGGGGTTCTGCCCACACCTTATACCAGCTCAGGGAGGAGGATACACCTGGGCCCCCTTCTGGAGCGCTGGCTCCAGTTTAGGGACTTCTAGGAATGTCTGCAGAATGCGAGGGGCAACCTCCCTGGTGGGTGCCCCAGCCCCCCACTCTCCCAGGCCTCCATGACTGGAGTCCGGACATCATCCAGGTGCCCAGGCTGGCTTACCTTTGAGGTTGGAGGTGCCAACAGTGGAGACAGCCGGGGAGGAGGACTGAGCGAAGCAGCTGAAGGCTGCCTGCTCGCTGGAGGACTCGTCCGAGGTGCCCGTGTCCTTTTTGTGTCGGTCCTCGTACACCCTCATGGACTGGAGGGTGAGCTGTTTCCTGCAGAAGCCCACACCCAGCGTCAGCACAGATCGCCCGTCCCCCTGGCTCACCCTCTCCCCGGAGGCGCACACCTCACCCCCGGGCCACACTGACTCTGCCACCTGCCTGCCCCGGGGACAGCCACACAGGCCACACATTGTTCTTGACCCTCTCCCTGGGCTGAAGACGGTGTCCCAGGGGTGTCGGGTGGAATATGGCTTAAGGTGCATGCATTCAAGATCAGGGTTGCATTAGGGAAAGGGCACGGGTGTGGGCTGTGATTTGGTTTAAAAACAAAAAGCCGACAAACTCCCCACTGGTGGCTAAGACGGGAGGAAGTGGTTATTTCACGCTGCACTTATCTGTGATCCGTCCCTATTAATTGGAGTGGGAAAAAAAAAACCTATTTAGACGTTAGAAATTATTTTTTAGCGCCTGCCTTCCCTCAGGGGGTAGGTTAAAAATTTGAGTTAATTTTGTGGATTTTAGAAATTCTTTGAAAGCGGGTGGGGGAGGGGAGCTCCTTTCATAGACTCTCTAGCTGTCTGCTTGATGCAAAATGATCCCTGTACCCACAAAGGAGGGAGCCCCAGGGTGCTCCAGGGGCCTCCGTTCTGTCTGATGGTATTTGCAAAAATTCCAAAGCATTTCGTGAATGGCTTAGTTCTTTCCCGGGACCTGTCCAGGAGTAACTTCAATTAATTAGGAATTAATAGCATCTGTACATAACTGATTATCCCCGTCCCTTTTCTTCCCGAGAGAGCCATGGTGTGGCCTGGCTACCGTCCTTTAAGGTGACATGTAGGTGTTAGAAGAACCTGTATACAGAAACCAGCAAGCACTTGGCAGAGGGGAGTTCATGACCACCTTCCCTCCCTCCCCTAATATAAGGGCCTGCACCCCACAGTTGAGACTTGGGACTTAGCGAAGTGATTTTTTCTAAATTATCTGAGAAAGAAATAATTGTCTCAGCTCACCTTTTCTCTCTCCTGCCATTTCCAGTGTCCCGGAATCCTTTCGCAAAGGGGTTGTTGTCTATTTTTAACTGGGTTATCTAGAGGAGGACACACAAGCAAGAAAGACACGTTGGCCTCGTGTTCTAGAATGTTCTGTTTCCCTCAACTTAGCAGTTCACTAGAGATCTGACTGCCAACAGGCGAGGTCGCTGGGGTGTGCTAGGTTGAAGAGAAAGGGAGAGGGGTTACAGGCAGATGTGTGGAGGGGCTGGAGGTAAAAATCAAAGGGAACTCTTCCCCGTGTGCCTCTCCCATAGGGGGCCAAACCAGGACTCCACGCTGAAATGGCCCCACCTGGGAGATGCCTCATTCTTTCTTCGGGGCAGCCAACAGCTTGGGCTTAGAAATGGAAAAGTTGTCAGCATTGTCAAAAGGGACAACCTGTAGACTTTAAAGGTATGCTTTCATTTTGCGTTTTTTTTAATACCGTGCAATTAATCATCAGATGCGTTGTGGCACATTTCTTAGCCCCACACACACAACACACACAAACGCGCACACACCGTACACTCCAACCTTTTTCTGTGAATCTAATGAGATGACTTATGGGGTTTTGCTACCCTTATGCCAGAGTGGGCTTGATTTTTTTTTTTCCCCCCCTGGGTGGGGTGGGTGCTTAAGGAGTTGTAATATTGACAATTACAGATCTAAAAGGACTGGTGACCCCTGGGAACATTTGTTTTCATTTATCTGCTTCTGCCACGGCCACTAGGTAGAGAAGGCCCGTGGTCTCTTTGTCTGATCAAAATTGCTACAATTGATTATTACAGTAACAAGGTAAGAGTGTGGGGCTCTGGGGCTGGAGGGAGCGTGTGCTCTGTGGCACGAGGGGAAATGCCCTCTGTCCTCTTCCAAATCCCTTCCCTTCGGGGGGATAATAATGTGCCTGGAGGTGGCAAAGGGCCCCCTGGCTGGATCCTTGTCCTTGGAATAAATGCTGGTGCGCTTAAGACTTGCAGGGAAAGGAGGCCATGATACCTTAGTCCCAAGGCTCCACACCTGAAACAGCTGGCCCCAGAGGAACCCCCTACAGTGACAGTGAATTCAAAACGGGGTGTTGTCCCTGGAGCGGCACTCACCCTGCGGACCAGGGTTCAGAAGTTGAATTGCAGGGGTCCTCAGCCGCCCCCTCCCCCCCTAACTGCCTGCTAAAAGTGTCTCTGTGCTCCGCTCCGTGCCCATGACCTTCAGGCCACCATAACTGTACATACCAGGTGCTGCCTGCTGTTCCATTTGGGACACTCCTAATCCCCGGCCTCAGGCCCCGGGAGGGAAGAAGCAACTTCCAATGAAGTGGTGACTTTGGTCACCTCCTCTCAAAAGCTTCAGACAACTCAATTAGTATGACCCTGTGATCAGAGTAAGTTTTTCCAAACACACACTCACACACGCACACGCACGCACACACACGCAGACACACTCACACGCACACGCACGCACACAGACACACACACTCACACACACAGACACACTCACACACACGCACACAGACACACACACTCACACTCACACACGCGCACACACGCACACACACGCAGACACACTCACACACACTCACACGCACACGCACGCACACAGACACGACACACCATAAAAAACACAGCAGCATAGAAGGTAATAAAAACCAGACCAGCTCCTCGCGGATTTCTGGCTAAGAGAGAGAAGCCGCTCCACTGGGATTCTTCTCCCAGGACCCCCCCTGGCTTCTGCCTTAAATCTTTAGCTGGTTCCTTGGGAACCTGATTTCTTGATCCTTCTTCCTGAAGGAAAAGAGGCTAAACCTCGGAGCAAACAGCAGAAAGCCCTGGGGTCAAGGGTGGGGGTGGGGCGGGTGGCATCAGAGGCTGGTCACTGGGAGCTTCTCTCGCCTGCAGTCAGTTTGGCATTTTTTTTCACTCCGCCCTGAATCCTAGCTGGTCAAGTGGGTTTTTTCGTTGTTGTTTTCTTTTCTTTTTCTTCTGCCTCTGCAAGGTACCAGTTCCCCTTCCCCACTCACCAAAGCTCCACGGACGGTCCAATGGCAAAAGAGAATGCAAGACCCCCATCCCAATTCTCACCCTCACCCAGAGCAGCTTAAAGGGCTGGAGCAGCCGCACCTTTAAGGCCCCAAAAAAGCATCTCGGATTACCTTGTCATTCTGGTATGCTGTCACAGCGATGAACTCGGTTTCTGGGAACAAGTACGTCCGAAATGTACTATACGGAAGTTTCAGGATGTCATTGGCTCTCACGATATGAAATCGGGGCTGGTATTTGTGCATGGAGTTGAGTATAGTCTGCAGGGGCAGGCGGGGGAGAGAGACACAGCAAAAAGGGTGCTTAGCGGGACAAGCAGGGTCCTCGGACCCCTGCCAGGCTGACAGCTACCCCACCGGAGGGCACCGCGCTGGCACCGAGCCCCCCTCCAGGGAGCACCTCCTTGGGCACTTGTCACTCGACAAATGTTATCTTCTGGAGAATCCAAATGGCTCGTCAGCTTCCAAAGGGTCCCCCCCACCCTCACCATCTCAGGTTCATCCGAACCTTGAACCCTAGCCTACCTGAGTACCAAAACTATAATTCCCCTGCCACGCTGCGTGATCGCTTGGGAAGGCCAAAGTCTTAAAAGATAGAAAAAAACATGCATTTTAATTTACAAAATGATTCAGTCCTTTAAGCGTCCACTAATTGACGAGCCCAATCCACTTAAAGCCCAGAGAGGCTGAACTCCAGAGAGGAATATTTATGCCTTAATCAAATCAAGGGCTTCAAATGCAATTCCTGCCGCTGAAGAAATTTCCGCGCCCTCCTCGCCTTCCTGGGCCTAATCTTGCTGCTTATTGCTCGCTTATCACTGTTTATTTTTGTTGAAATGTTGGGGAGGGGTAGGGGCCGGGGGCAAAAGGTCCTTCGCTAGACTTTTACAAGCCATCCACGTCTCCCGGACGTTTCTAAGTATGCTCCCACCACATACATAAATATATATACTCCCAACACACACACAATTTTGATTCCAGAGGTCAGTCTCATTTCTAATAAAACCTGACTTTCACCCAAGCCCAATTCTTTTCGAGTAAAAGAGAAAAAAAACAACCAAAAAGGTCTTTCCAAAAATGCAATCACACCCTTTCACAACCTCCTAGAAGCCTCGAACTTTCACACTCTCCCAAGAAATACTATGGCTGATTTCAAAAGAGAAGAAGGATTATCTGAAAACCTTGATGAACACATCACTTTTTTAAAAACTGAGTTTCTAGCGATTGGTTTTGGACTTCCACTGTCAGGGCAGGCATTTCCCAAGCCCTACAACGGCCCCAGAACAGGAGCCCCTAGGTGCCTTTCTTTTAGAAAAGCTGGGCCTTCCCTTCTCCGGAGAGAAATACGCTCTGCTGCGGATCCAACAAGTTCCCTACCTTTGGCCACAGAGAGGAAGAGAGAAGCCTGAGATTTCACATGGCCAGGGGGGAGCTGCCTTTGCTAGAGCAGAGAGAGGGAGAACTTTTTACTGAAAGGAGCGATGAAACTTACAAATCCATGCTTGTCCGAAATGTTGTTGGTGAGTTTCAGTTTGTGGAAAGTGACAACTTTGGACATCCACTGTTCCCCGGTAGCCGGGCTGTCCGGGTGAATATACATTCTCTTTGGCATTTCAGGGTCAGCCTTACCCGCCACCATCCACCGGGAATTGTGAAATTTATACCGACAGTCATCGGCAGCTATAATGTCCATCAACAAAATATACTTGGCTTTTTTATCCAGCCCAGAACATCTTACTTTAAATGGCGGAAACATTCGCCTGCGATAAGAGAGATGGGAAAAAGAAAGAAAAACAAGTCACTTAGAATCTTGGGTTTGATTCTCTATTTACCCTAAAATATTTAAATCAAATTTAAAATGCTTGGGTGAGCTTATCTGTTTCAGAAGTGGAGCGGCTGGGCGAAACATAGTTTTCTTGCAACAGCAGAAGTATCAAACAGATTTTAATTTATCTTTAAATGTCTCAAGATTCAAAACAAGTGAGGGGTGGCGTTCCATTTCTCTACAGGGTCTCCTCACTTTATATATTTTCCTGTCTGTGTGACTTCACAGGTTCTTGCCCCTGCCTTTTCCCCGGTCCAGCTCTACACCGCTCAGGGTAGGGTTTTCAAAGGGCGGTCAGTTAAAGCCGGAATTTTTCACCGCTGGCCCAGGAGAAAATGTTTCACTTATCAAGGAAATGAACGTCCAGTTTATTCCGAAGCAGCCCGGCTTCAGAGCAGCAATCCGCTGCTGGCGAAAAATGAAACTGGACTTCGGCGCGTTCTAAAGCCGAATTTTGTAGCTTGGGGTGAACTCCCAGGCCCGATAACCAGCTCGCCCGGGCGCAGCTCACCGCATTCCCCCACTGCACAGGCCAGTCCCAAACAGCCAGCCTGGGCCACCAAACCGCCGCCAGTTCCCCAGAAGTGCTGGGGTTCTATCCTCACGACTTAAAAGGAAGCACGTCTCGGGGAAACTGGCTAAATGTCTCCTGGGTTTGAGGATTTTTGTCCCGAACTTTGGCCTCAGGTGACTGGGATAGACAGAGAAAGCTGAAGACATCTTGAGCGGCATTTTATTTCTATTCTTCCAACTTTATGCCTTGATCGACTTCAAGGCCATAAAAAAAAATCCGTGATTTTCAGGCAAGGACCTCATGTAAAATATGGTCGAGAATATTTACACACAAAACAGAAGCATGTGTCTAGGTCTCCCCAACTGGCTCCTTGAGTCTGCAAACATAGTCTTAATGATCCCCCAATCGCCGGCTGAACTCTCCCTTGGATTAGGGACACGTGAAGCGCGTGGACAAACAAACCCAGCTGCCCTGTGACTCCTCTCTGACCCGGCAGCCTCGGGCTCAGGGCCCCTCCAGCCCCAGAGGCCGGTCTGGTGGACAGAAAGGGCCGGGGGAGCTGGTGTCAGGCCTCCGGCTCCCACACAAAAGAAAGGGGCTTGAAGTTTTTGTCTGTGAGCACAAAATGAAGCAGACAAAAAACACAACATCAACAAAGCCAGAAGGATGTTCCAGAAAGGTTTGAACAGGGAGACTGCATGCTGTGGGGTGGGTTTCTTTCTTCCTGCAGAGGAGTCTGGGCTCTCCTTAAAACTCTATCCCGTCGGAAACGCAGGCTGCAGAGTTAGGCAGGGAACGCCAGCGCCGCTGACACCCAGGTAAGCTGAAATCGCCTGCCACCGGGCAGGCCCGGAGTCTTTGCACAGTTCCAGGGGAACCCAAGTTTTCCCGTCAGCCACACGGACTGACGAACCCACTGTTCTGGGAGGAGAGAGGGAAAGGGAGGAAAAACCCTCCACGAGTCTGGGGAGGGGCCCTCTGCTCGCTTACCTTCCCGACTTGGTGATGACCATCTCCGTGCCCCGCTTGTGGAACTGATCCCAAAGTTCCTTCGCCTCGAGGTGCACCTTGGGGTCATCCTCCACCTCTTCTTCGGGCTCCATGGTCTTCAGAGGCCTCAGATGCGCCTGGGGCCCCAGGGACGAGAAAGGGATGCCGGTCTCGGCCGCCCCCACCAACTGATCCATGATCGGCTTGGCCAGAGCGCCGGGCAGCGAGAGCGCCGCGGCGCCGTTGGGAGGCAGAGTCAGCGCGGGGAAGAAGGGCGGCTGGTGCCCCAGCACCGCGCTCATGGCGAAGTCCGGCGCCCGGTGAGGTAGGAACGGATGGTAGGCCATGCTTGTCCCAGGAATGACCGGATCTCTCATGGAGAGATTCCTCCACTCCGGGCGGGGCGCTGGGCTTCCGCGGGCACGAGTCCGCAGCTGCTGTTTTGTTTTGATTAACAGCAGCGCATAGTTTTTAAAAAATAGGCGAAAAGAAAAAAAAATCGCAACCAAAGCACCTCGAAGGGAGGGTGTTCAGTGTCTCAAGTGTCTTTTGGGGAGGAGAACGCCGCTTTTAAAGGGGGCAAGGCGAGCGATCGGGAGACATGGTCGCGGGGTGACTGTCCTGGCGTCTGGCGTGTTTAGAAAGCCGCCCCTGCAAGTCGGTTTCGGAGGCGAGAGGAGCGAGCAGGCTGACGCCTCGCGCCCGCGCCCCGCTGCTCAGCTCCAAGCGGACACGCAGCCCTGGGTCCCAGGGACCGCGCGCCCCAGCCCCCAGTTCTTTGTTGCAAACGCGAACGGTGCTCCTAGGAGACTTTTTACCTTTTCTTCTCCTCCTTCGTCCCCCGCCCTCCTATCTGTTCCTCTCTCTTCCTCGCAGGAGGCGCCTGCAGTTGCGCTCGACCCGGCTTGCACCGCCGGCGAGACAGCGGAAAAAGTCTCTCTCCTTAAAAAAAAAAAAAAAAAAAGAAAGAAAGAAAGAAAAAAATCTCTGATTTAAGCCCTCTCCTAGCAGCGCTATCAAAACTTGAACTGCACACTGGCTTCCGTCCGCCTCCTCCTCCTCCTCCTTCCTCCGCTCCGAGCCGAGCCTCCGGAGGGTGTCCGGGTTTCAATCCGAATCTGGCCGTGCTCTGCTCCCGCGCCTGCCGTCTTCCGTGTCCTAAAACGTGAGCGAATTCGCTTCCTAAATCTGCGTCCAGACGCACAGGGTAGGGAGTCTGGAGGGAGGGGGGGTGGCGAGGAAAAAGGAGGGAGAGAGAAAGAGAGAAAGAGAGGGACGGAGTGGGAGAGGGAGCGCGAGGAGAGGGAGGGAGCGAGCCAGCCGGCGAGAGCTCCTCGCCACCCTCCACCGCCTCTAGAATTCCCCGGGCGTCTGCTCGGCGGCTCTAGAAGGTCGGGCTCTGCTCTGGGCCGCGGGGAGCCGGGGGCCTCTTGATTGGCTCTTTGACGCTTTCGGACCAATTGTGTTGCTGCATAGGCGTGGTTTTCACAGGTCGAGTGCTGGGAGGGATAGAGCCGAGTTATAAAAAGAAGGTGTCGGAAACTGTAACGTCGCTGCGCCGCATCGGTACTACTGCCTGTCCTGTGAATATGTCAACATGATCAGAGGGAGGGCGGGCGCCACTGGGGAGCGCGCGCACCGAGTCGCCTCTAGGTGGCTTATCGAGAGATCGCCGCAGCCCAGAGCTCGCCCGCCTGTTCTCGCTCAGCCCAAGTCTGAAATGCCTCAGTCATCCAGCCGGGGATCGAGGGAGGAGGCAGGGCCAGGGAGGAAGGGGAGGGAGGAGGGAGCGAGCGAGCCTGGCCAGGAAGGCGGAGAGGACGCCGGGCGCCGGGCAGGGGCGCTCGCCTCTCGCGCGCTCGGCTCGCCTCTCTGCCGCCGCGGCTGTTTCTCTCTCCCGCTTACCCTCTTACTCACCGGCCCCAGGCGGACCAGGCGGACGGCAGAGCCTCCTGCGAGCTGCCGTTCGGCCGCTGGGCGCAACAAAAGCCGGCTGCAGCCGCAGGGAGGCGAGCGCCCGGACTCCAGGCTTGCGCGCTCTCCGGCCCCACGTGGAGCCAAGCTCCGCCCGACCCCCGCGCCAGGGCTCCCGAGCTCGGGTGTCTCTTTGCCGGTCTCCCCGGCATCTGGGATCGAAGACTCACGGGCACTCGGATGCAGCCAGATCTCGGCACACGCGTGCCGGGGCGCCCTCCTCACCGTACGGTACCCTACCCGAACCCGGGTGCGGCGACCCAAACACCCCCGGCACATCAGTACGCGAACACGCGTCAGCACCCCGGGACAAGCCCCCCGCAGAAAAACACGTACCCGCAAACACGTACACAGCCTGCGCCGCGGGCCCTGCCTGCGCTCACTCGGGGAGGCGACTGGGGGTTTTGTGAATTGCATTCAGCAGCCCTTTCAGATTCGGTCTTCGGTCTGGATTCGGGCTCCTCGTGTTCCACCTGAAAGCGTGTGTGAGTGCAGAGGGGAGACCGGAGATCGGGGCACCGGGAGCGCGGCGCCGGCCCAGGTTCAGGGCCTGTCCGAGGCCAGCTCGCAGCGGAGCGGGGGGCCGGGTGGACGGCGGGAGGGGGAGGTGCGCCAGCCCGTATCTTCTCCAGGCATCGCACTTATCTCTGGGTGCCTCCGTTCTTTCTCCACCCGGGACTTATCTGGCCAGTAGTCAGGGGTGAATTTGTAAAACAAACCGTGAAACGCCCCCACCCCAGAGGCCAGAGCCTGGTTCCAGTTCAGGGACGGTGGGGGCGTGCAGGGGAGGAAGGCAACCGACCTGACATCTCAAACTTGTCACGGAATAGCCAACTGTGACCAACTGTGACCGCAGGCCCCTGCCCGGGCAGGGGATTCCCTAAACCACATTCCTCGCTTCTGGGGGTGCCCTGAGTTGCCCCCTCTCCCCCCTGCTTGGAGGGAAGTCTGGGGACACTGTTGTTTTACTCTCCCCGAGTTGAGAGCTTCCCCGAGTGAGCAGAGAAAGGGCTAATTTCAGGGCCTAGGGGTGTCAGAAATGTGCTTGTTTCTGAGTGGACCCCACTGTCTTCTTTTTCATTTTGCCTTGCGTACCCCCTAGTCCCCCACCTCCAGACTCCCAAGTGGGAGCAAGTGGAGGGGGAAACGCCATTCCTTTGTGGGCCACCCGCGCCAGGTCGCCAGGTCGGCGGCCCTTGGGGGCAGGAGCTGTTCCAGCGCCGCGTGTTTGATGCACATGGTTGAGAGCGCTTGGCGCCAGCCCGGGGAGTTCCCTCAGTCACAGAGAGAATGGAGTGGGTCTGCGGGCTCAGACTGGCGCGCCATCTCGCCCCCTTTCTTTTCCTTTGCGTCTTTCTCTGGCGGCCTTTCCGCCTCTCTCTGCCCGGCGGTTCAGAAGGCAGATCTAGAGACAAGAAAAGAGGCGGCGGGCCCAGGGTGTTCACTTGCAATGACCCCTCCGGCGTCACCAGCGGCTAGGCCTCCCCCCCCCCTCCCCCGCCTGCGCTAACCATTGAGCCCTGCAGGCTTTGGGATCCGCCCCCTCCGAATTGCTCGCCACCAGCCGGGGGGCAGCCTCCCTGCGCACTCAGGAGCCGCCCCAAACCCCCCAGAACGGGTTTGGCCTGCACCCGCGCTCCGAGTAGGAAAAAAGTAATCTTGCCACCAGGCTGTGACTCTGAGTCCAGAGGCAGAGGAGGGAGACAGTCACTCGGACCTGGAGACAGCCTGGCTCCCCTTCTGTTTTAGCCGTGGGAGGGGAGCTCGCTGATTTCACTTGTAAATATCTCCACTTGCCTTCGGCCCCAACGCGGACCCAACGTCACTTCTGCCCCTCGCGCGGCCCCTCCCCATGGCCTGTCTTTGCCCAGAGCTCTAACTTAACCCTGGGGTCACCTCGTTGCCACGCCTGACCCCCGAGTCCTACGCTAGCGTGCGAGGAAGGGGGTGAGGAAGAACGTTGGAGGGGTTCTGAATCGAAAACGTCGTCGACATCTTGCTAATGGTCTGCAAACTTCCGCCAATTATGACTGACCTCCCAGACTCGCCCCGGGAGGCTCGTATTCTGCGGGGAGGCCACGGCGACTCGGGATCAAAAGCGGGAAGGTGCGAACTCCCCTTTGTCTCCCGGGGCCGCCGCGCCCCCCTCCCGGTGGGTGATAAACCCGCTCTGGCGCCGGCCGTGCGCTGGTGATTAATTTGCAAACAAACAAAAGCGGCCTGGTGGCCGCCGCACTCGAGCTAAACACAGGCCAGCGCGGCCGAGGACCTGTGCCAGGCCCGGCCGCCAGGGGAACCCACAGGGCTGGCGCCCCCCAGCCCGGGTTGTAGGCTCCAGGCGCGGGCCCTGCACGGTCCTTTTTTTTTTTTTTTTTTTTTCGCCCTCTTTCCCTCTATCTTCGCTCTCTCCTCGCCTCCTTGCTCCACAAAAGACACACGGGAAGCGTGGACGGAGCCGGCCCTCCGCAGTCTGCGAAGTGGTGCCTTTAGGGCAGGAGAAGGGAGGCAAAGTGTGGGTCCAAGAGGCCCCCAGGAGCGGCTGGTGTCCTCCAACAGTCCTCCGCCTTTGGCAAGAAGAAATTTTCACTTGCTCGTAGGCCTGGATTTTAGCAATAACAATAACCTTTGCATATCTGGTCATGCCCACGGCGTTTACTGTGTAGGAATAGTGTTGGGTGCAGACGCTCCAATGGGGGAGAGGCAGAGAAGTCTCGGAATAAATGTCGTCTGAACACACGCGCGCCATCAAATCCACGCGCAATCACGTCGGCGGCTCTCGGCCCAGGCCTGGGAGGCGGCGGCGATGCTAGTCTTGCCCACACGAGGCCGGGGACGCGTCTGCCGGCTCTCACCTTCCCCTACTGCCTCCCACTGTAGAGGGGACAGGCCGACCCTTTTGTGACCGAGGGGTGTTTATCTTAAAGTTTACCAAAAAGGGGGGAGGCGAGGGAAGGGACGGTGGGGAGGCGGGGCCGTTTACTTTGGCAAGTTTGCTGTAAATATTCCCTTCAGCGCGTGTGAGGTCTGGCGCGGACGATTACACGCTTATTCCCTCTTCAACTTTCACCCCTGCTGGCCGCGCAGCTTCTCCCGGTCCGAGGGCAGCGGCGGCGGGGACTGTGCGGACAGAGGACGCCCGCGTTTCTCCAGGGCTCCGAGGCCTCATGAGGAAGGTGCCTAGGGGGCCGGTCGCTGCATAAACTTTTACTGAGAAGGGGCTTCCTGGTCGCCTCCGATCCTGGCTCGTGGGATAGTGATACACGTGGAAACTGACCAGGGCTCCCACCCGTTCTCCTAGGTGCTCAGTTACCCACAGGGGATGCGATTTCCTCTCACCAAGGATGCCAGGGCAGCAGCCCCCTGGGGGGCACCTAGCTCGCAGCCAGCACCCCCTCCCCACACAAGCAGTCCTGTGCTCCCCCCAGAGCCCGGCTCTCCCACACTCGCTTCGCAGTCCAGTGGAGGTCTTCTGTGCCGACCCGGAGGCTTGGTCTTCCTCCTGGCGCTTGTCATTCACCCCCCACCCCACCCCCACCGCAGCTTGCTCAAGAGCTCAGTTCCTTCCAACTAGGGAGGCTCAGGGGTCAGGGTCTTGGAACAAGGGTCAGCCTCCCTGTCTTTCCTGCACCCAGAGCCTCCTGGTTGGACCAGACAGGGTGCCCACCTTTTGTTCTCTCTCTCTCTCTCTCTCTCTCTCTCTCTCTCTCTCTCTCTCTTCTCCCCCTCCTCCCCCCTCCTCTCTCCCCCACCCCCTGTCTCTCTGTTCACCTCCTTTCAGGATTCTATTCTTCCTCTTCCACCTTCTCCCTCCCTCCCATCTATCTTCTTGGTTTCTATTTCTCCTTCCTGTCTGCCTCTGTCCTCCAGCCTTTAACCACCCCCCCCCCCATTTTCCCTTTAATTCTTTTCTAGTCTTCCTCGCTCTTCTCCCTTTCTCTTTCCTCTGGCGTCCTTGTCTCCTCTGAAGCTCTCCTCCTGCCTTTCTGTGTTTCTAAATGGCCCCTGTGCCCCCCCCCTCCCATCTTTTTCAGTTACCATGACAGGCTCGAGATGCCTCTTCACTGGGGTTTGAGCAAACACCTTCCGCTGACACCCTTAGTCAGCACGATAAGGTGTCCTAACAGATAGACAAGGGTCAGGCCCCTTTGTCTAAGTTGTAAGTGTCACCTTCTCCATTTGGTATCCCCAAAGTCACCCTTTTCCCCAGAGCTGGCTCTCACCTCAGTTCCAATGTTCTGATCTCCCTCTCCTCTCCTCTCCTCTCCTCTCCTCTCCTCTCCTCTCCTCTCCTCTCCCTCTCCTCCCCAAGGCAAGAGTTCAGAGTGAGGGAGGGCATGTTGGGGCCTTGCTCCTACCCTCCTTCTTGCCCCAGCAGCACAGGGCTCTCCTGTAAGACATTTCCCTGCCCCCTGACAGCCCTCTAAATTATTGATCAGGGCCATTCAGTGCAAGAGCCTGAAACGCGTGGGAGAGAGAGAATTGTCCAAGCTGTCTAGCTCGGGGAGGCAGTATTTTTAGTCCAGAGGCTCACTGAGGCGCCAGTGGGTTTCTGCTGTTTCTAGAGCATCCTTCCTTATACACTTAATCCACGCTTATCAAACCTCCTTTAAATATAAACAGGCTTTTGGCAGAGGCCAAATGAAAAGATTTCACCCTTTGCATTATTCTTATTAGCACCTACCTTTCATCAAAGCTGATCGCCCTGCAAAAGGGCAAATGTGTACACGCTAGTGATTTAGATAAGTTGGGAGGGAAGCGGGCGGGCAGGGTGGAGGAAGTGTGTGTGTGTGCCTGGCGGGAGTGCCTTCTACATCTGCGAGGGGTTTTTTCCTCTTTCTCTCTCGCTCAGGAAAAGGATCTAATTGTGGTTTCCTAATTTCCAACCAGTCTGCATGTTCAATGCTCTCTTTGTGTGCTTTACCCAGTTACTTAAAAAAAAAAAAAAAAAAAGATAATGCCACGGACGTTTCTTAGTCCGGCCGAACTGAATTCCCGAGGAAGAGGCCGGGAATTTTTCCTCTCATCTTATCTGACCCAGAATCAGCGAGACACAGGCCAGAGCTGACTTGGGCCCCAGGCATTTTTGACCGCCCAGTACCTTCCTCTATTCAACATCCTCTTTCCAGAGTTTCAGTGGCGACAGGTAAGGGTATACGTGGCCCCTTTCCCATTGGTGCCAGGAATTTGGCTCGTGGGATGGGGATTTATTTGGGGACAGAATACTTTTAAAGGATGTTCTGTCCCATCCCCAACTGCAGGCTGAGGGGGTCTGCCTTGCGTGGTTTTCAGCTTTTGCTTTTCCCATTATCCCTGGTGTAGGGAGGTGCCAGGGGCGTGGGGGCACCGGGGTCCTGCCCTGTGAGAGCAGCCGGGACGGAGGGCAGGGGGGGCTCTGTCACGGAGAGGGCATGACCAATTCAATGGCCGCTACTGTCAGGGAGGTTGACAGGGCAAAGACACATCGGCTCGTCCAAATCTGCTGAACTAACTGTCCCCCCGCAGCCACAGACACGTTCTCTCAATCCGAGCACAGTATCCATTACTATTTCCCGTACTGGGTTTCAGTTAAAGATGGCGAGGGCAGAGGGGGAAGGCGGGCGGTAAATGAGGAGCAGCGGGCACACCAGTGGTGTGTGTTTTTCCTCTTGCTTCTTCCCATTTCCCTTCCCGAGCCGGCTGCTGCTCCTTGCCAGCCAGCCAGTCTGCCCGCATTCCCACAGGCAGTCTTTTCATGTCTCCCAGACCCAGCAGGACGAGGAGATAACACTCGTAGGGAGTCTTTCATATCCCGAGAAGGCCCCAGAGATGTAGCTGGTGATGGTGGTGGTGGTGGTGTGTGTGTGTGTGGGGGGGGGGTAGCTTTGGGGAGGGCCTTGCCCGCTCTCCGTGTGTGTAGGGTTTCCGGGATTGAAGGGGTGCTAGCATTTCAAGTTCCAGGTTATACAGTTATTTTGAAAACTGATAAAAATCCCTTCTCCTTTGCATGGAAGATATAACCTTTTGTGGTCTGGGACCCAGGGTGGTGGTGGTTGGGGAAGGGGGTGTGTGTTTGTGTGATTTCACCTGTCTCTCTGGCTGCCTTGGCCAGGATTTGGGGGTTCTGAATTCTGGATCCTGACGCCAGACCTGGCCTGCCCTGAGCAGCTGCCCCAGGCCCAACGCAGGGCTCCCAGTTTGGAGCCAACAACCAGCTCTGTCTCCCCTCTGCCTTCTGTGATCACTGACCCTGCACCAGGGCTGCTGGGAACCTGGGGAGGGGCGGCTGTACCTCTGTCAGTCTTAATTACCTGCCCAGCTCCTCGCCTCCTCGCCTCCTCCCCCGCCGTGAAAGACCAGAGGCCACAGCAATGGGACTTGAAGTGGAAGGTGCCCGGCTCCCAACCCTGCAGTCCCGGCCTGCAGATAGCACACAGCACGCACAGCCTTCCCAGCCGAGTCGTGTACAATATCCGGGAGTGATCCCCGGGCTGGGGGCGTGCTCCGTCCCCCGAGCTGAGCTGCGGGTCGGGGTGACAGTGGCCTGGGAGGTCCCAGAAGTCTGGAAGACTCCCCGGCTTGGGCTTTGAACCCAGGAGGGCTGGCAAGGTTTCTCTTTCCTCTACCATTTGTATTTATCTTGTAGAGGAAGGAGAGAGAGAGGCAGAGACGCGCGCACATAGAAAGCGAGAATGTTTGGAATGGAGAGCGCTTCTCCTGAGTGGCTTTCGCTGGCGCCCAGGCCTCCCTTCATTTCATCTCCAAGCCAAACACTGAGAACGCAGGGCGGCGGGCGGGCGGCCTTTCCGATCTGGGAACCTGCCCTCGCCTTCCCTCGCAGAGCCCTTTCCTCCTTCCTCTGGAGAAGGAAAACTTCGGGCCCCACGAAGGAGTGGGGGACAGCGACAGCGCAGGGCTCCCCACGAGGCCCTTTGGCGTGGGTTTCGGCCGCGGGGCTTCGCCTTCCGCCGCCCCCCTCCCGCCCCGGGTTCCAAATACGGAAGCTGGACGCGCCTCGGGGCGGCTCCAGGCCTCGCCCCGCGCCCAGCCCGGGAAGACGCTCGCTACCTGGCGTTACCGCGCCGCCCGGGGTGGGCGGGCGGGGGCCTCTCTTGCTCCCCAAGGCCGCGCTGGCCCGCGGAGGGGCAAAGGGGCCTCGGACAGGCAGGCCCGCCCGGCCCGGCCCCCGCGAGCCGCGGCACTGGCTCCGCGCGCGGGTTACCTGCCTTCCCTCCGCAGCTACCGGGGCGGGGCGAGGCGGGCGCCCGGATGGGAACGAAGAAAGCGCGGCGGGCCGGGCCCCTTAGGAACGAAAACTAAGACCACAGGGAGCGAGCGAGGGGCCCCTCACCTACCCTCAACCCTCCAACCTCCGCCCCACACCCGATCGTCTTTCGCAGCCCGGATGGCAGCCTCCCTCTCCACTCCCCGCCTCGCAGAGGGACGGGACGCCGTGGGGAGGGGATGGCCTCCTGGGAGGAAAGGAGGCTCCGAGGGCACGGAACGGAGCCGGGAGAGAACTCCCTCGTGCACAGAGAGGGTGGGGTGGAGGGCGCGCTCATCCTCTGCCCCCGCTGGGGTGTGTTTTTACATGTTTTCTTAGCAGCAAGTTCTATAAACAGGTCAGCCCTACGCTGCCAGCCGGGGAAGTCGGAGGCCGGCTCTGGCTTCGGGGGGTAGCCGCCTCTCTTTCCCACTCGCCCTCCGACCAGCCCGACGCGCCAGGGCGCGCGGGGTGGGGAGGGGGCGCGCCCTCCCACTGCCCGCTCGGAGGGTGCCTCTGCTTTGGAAAGAGCTCCTCTTGTCTTCTGAGGGTAAAATATGAGTTTCCCACATGTCTGAGGCTGGTGTTCTGGTACTTCAAGCGTGGTTTGGGGGGTGGGGGTGGAGGGCTGCTCTAATTACTTCTGCGCGGCGTGGGGGTGGGGCGGGGATTCTCTCTTTTCAGCCGGGCCCTGCTGGGGTGCAGGGGCGCATTATTAAACCCAGACGCTCGGCCCAGGAGTTGGGGCCATGCGGAAAAGATTTACAATTAGGCCAATTGGGGCCGAATCCAGCCATCCAAAGTTTGCAGGTGTGAATAATGCCGGGCGTGTTTTTTACCCCCCCCCCCTTAACTAGCTCCTAGCGACTTCATTCCCCACCCCCCCTACCCCCAAATGTTTGAGAGAAGCGGGGAGGAGAGGAAGGACGAGAGGAGCGGCAGAGTTAGAAATTTCCTATTCGACAAGTTAAAGTATGTTGTTGCATTCACTCGTATGTCGTAGGAATGCGAGCAGAGCCAGGACACCCCGTCTCTTGCGTTTCTCTGTCTAGAACCCGAGAATGGTTGGAGTCCATGGCAGGCCTTGTGAGCGGGGGTGATGCGTTCTTTTTTGGGGCGCATAGTACAGATTTCTCTGTAACAGGGACATTGGAGTTGAATGATGATAAAGTTTATTAGTTGTAAAGATTGGGTGAGGGGCAAAGGGGCCTTTCTTTGGATGGGGTGTCGCAGGTTTATGGGAGCTGCAACCGGCTTTCCCAGGGCAGGGCCCCCCACTCTTTCTAGAACGTCCATTTAGGTTTTCCTAACGTTCAGAGAGCTGTTCAGAGGGCTTGCTGAGCTGCGGGTGGCTCCAACTGTGAGGCTCTATTCCATTGCTCCACTGAAACGCACCGGACTGGGCATGTGCGTTTGTGAGATGCCCTGGGTGTGTACCTGTGCCCACCCCAAGTAGCCCGAAATGGGAAGAGAAACCTCATTGAAACCTGCGCTGCAGCCACGCCTCAAGGCGGGCTCCCCTTGACCAGCCGGAGACAGAGTGAAATTTGCTTCGCAGCTACGCGGTTCCTCCCTGGCGCTGGAGCAATCAAGTCTGTCTGTTACACATTTCCAGGGAGGCGGAGAATATGGCTCCCCCAAACTGTTTTTCCGTGTTTTTAGTCTTGCACGAACTCGCTCAATAATGTATGTGATATGTGTGTACACAGTCACTTTTCAAAAAAAAAAAAAAGCGATAACATTCCGGGTGTAGGAAGAGCAGCGGTCCTCTTCCCCTGCGGTTAGGATTCCACGCGCCCCTGGGGTCGGGGGGTCCCCATCCCCAGTCCCCGGAGGGTGGAGGGAGTGTTCCAGTCTGGGTTGCCTGCAGGGGCAGGGAGTCAGGCGCCCGGCTGCAGCCAGGATAAGGTCACAGGCATAGAATTAGGCTCAGGCAGGACCGAACACGCCCGCATGGAAGGGAGAGCCAGCGTCACCCAGCCCGGGGTGAACCCGGCGCCGCCGCGGGACAGTTTCCAGGCAGGGGTGGCGCAAACACTATTTTTTGCCCCTATTTCTTTCTTTTCTTTTTTTCTTTTTTCCTTTAAAAAAGTTCCTGTTCGGCGCCTGTGTTTGGGCATTCGTGAAAGGGGGTGGTGGATGGAACGCTGGTGAACCTGAATCAGCCCTGAGCAGTGCGGGGGGGCCTGTAGGAAGGCCTAGGAGGCAGAAGCGCCCCCGTTTGGGGAGTGGGGAGGGGAAGGTGGGCAGAGGAAGGGAACGGTTCTCCCTTGGCAACCCCCCCACACCCCCCCCCACCCCCGCACTTCGCTCTGGAGAACCCACCAGGAACCTCTGCGGCCGTACCCTTGGCATCTTGCCGCTGGATGGCGCTGGGGGGGACCAGGCTGGGGGACAGTCGTCCTCCGTGTGAGCCCCGCGAGGCCTGAGAGTGGATCTTCGCGGACGCACAGGGTGGAAACCTCAGTTTTGAGCTTCCTCAGTGGCGTCAGGAGCCCCAAGCTGTTCGGGGAAGCTGGGGCGGTAGTGGGGCACCCACAGTCCGCCGAATCTGGAAGTTGGACCAGAGAGGCTGGGCAACTACAGGGATGTGAGGAAAGAGGTTTTTAGGGTGAACTAGCGCCTCATTTCTTAGGCGTCACAGGCACTAGCTCCTCTTTAGGGGGAAAGGTGTGTGTGTGTGTGTGTGTGTGTGTGTGTGTTTGGGGTTGGGGGTGGAAAGAGGACAGCCAGATAGGTGTGGAGATGCACAAAGGGCACACGGTTTGCAGAAGCTCAGGCCCGGCTCTTTTTGCAAAGACCAATTGGGTACCAGCCAGGCCCAGGTATGCTGGGTCACATCGGAGTGGCTGGCCTCACCAGGCTGAAGTCTACCTGGAATTGGGAGTCTCAAGGTTGGGGTGTGGGCGGATCTTGTGGGCACAGGGAGCCTCTGGGACTGGACCCTGTACATTGAGTCCTCATCTGGGAGTGTCTCTGTGAATGTGTTTAAGACCTATGGGCAATAGTATTGAGAAGAATAAATTCATCCAACATTTATTGAACACTTACTATGTTGCCAGGCACTGTTAGACTTTGCAGTCTTGTCAAAAGTTACTTAAAAGGCTAGAAGAAATGGGGGGGGGGAGGAATGAACCATTACTAAAGAAGTTAATAGACTACATGGTCTGCGTAGGAGTGTTTAATGTGATGTATCTAATTTGTAAGCTCCTGGAGGGATGGCACTCACATCTCCAACTCTGACGCAGTGCTTGGTAATTGCTGGGTGTGCAATAAATAATCTTTCCACACCGAATGAAAGTGCATGAAGAAAGGGAGAGGCGGGGACTGGAGGGGGTTGGGTACTCCATGCATTTGTGAACAAATGGCCACTTTCAACGTGTATTTGAAAAACAAAAACAACATCGAACTTACTAGCTCCAACGCCCAACCGCGTCTATGTAGAAGGAGACAGTGAAAAGACCGTAATGGGAAGAGACGTTTGGTATGGGGGATAGAAACGTCCCGTAGGTCCTTCCACAAATACCGACTGAGGGGCTTCTCTGTGCAGGTCGTCTGCTAAGAGCTGGAGACCCCTGGGCGAGCAAGAGATGTGGGGCTTGAGGCTTACGGTCCTTCCTTGCGGTTTTTAAAAAGATGGTATAATTCCCATTTTAAAGATGAAGAAAATAGAGGCCCGGGAAGGATGGGGTGGGAAAGGGCTGAAGGTCAAGGTTGCGGGGGCAGGAAGGCCAGGTCAGTCCAGCCCCAGCTCCTCTGAGTGCTGGGGAGAGGCGGGGACTGGGTGGTTTTCACTCCCGGGAAGAGGCAGCATCGGAGAGCCCAGGAAATCCCCAAGGCCCTACTGACCGGGCCAAACGCAAAGGACTTCTCACACCTGAACTTGTGGTGATGAAGGATGTAGCTATAGACTCTCCCATCCGTTTCTTCCATTCAGGGCAGGCACCTCGCCCAGGACAGAACATCTCCGCCACTCCTCACAGGAAGCCGGGGCAGGTGGCGAGGTGGTCTCGCCCAGAGTCCGCCGCTCAAAGTGACTGCGGAGAAGCTTGCTGCCAGCGCTTTATGTTTCCCTGCAGGCCCTTCTCCACATCAGGACCCCAGCGCCTGGCGCAGTGTGTTCTTTCAAGGTTTGTTGGTTGAATAAACTAATTCTTGTTTGTTTGGTTTTTGTTTTAAAAATACAACAGAACCAAAAAAGGAACTACTGACGGAATAACGGTGCGTGGGATGAGAAGCTCGTTTCCCCGAAAACGCTGCGTGGGAGTGGAACCCGCTTGGGACACCTGCGCGCCCTCTCTCGCCAGCAGGGCCACGTCCGCCAGCTTTACACAGACGCTTTCCTTCCACCTAGATGTGTGTCCCGGATTTCGTTTGGTTGATCGATGTAGGAGACAAGTGACCCCACGGTGAGGTCAGTCCAATCGATGCGCCCCCAGGAACGCTGGGAAATCGCCCGCTTGGCTCTGCGCTGGGTTCCACCCAAAAGGTTTCGAGATTGAGGGTTCCTGGCTGCTCGCTGTCCTTACTGAAGGGGAGGGGAGGTGGGGACAGACGGGGGAAGAGCCTCTGGGAGCCGCAGCCCACAGAGGAGCTCTACGCCCGGCCGGCCCCCTGAGCGCTCACAAGCGCACCGGCAGATTCCCTTCTGAGACATGTGCGCCTTGGAAGCAAACACCGGGGTCATGGCCGGGCGGGTCCTCATTTAGAAATGGGTTTGCCATGAAATGCTGTTTACTGGGAAACCTTTGTTAAATGCTCGCTCGGGTGGTAGCCCTCTGAGAGCTTTCCCACGGAGTCAGCTCATCCAACAGAACAAACGGAGGAGCCAGACATCTTCTGAGCGATCTCCAGGTGCCAGAGGAGGAAACGGAGGTGCAAAGACGCATTCGAGGTCCCACGGCCAGGCCAGTCTCTGGCGAAGCTGGGAGTCAACCTAGGGATGGGCCGATACGTCCACAGTAGCGATCTGCTGCCTTTGTGGGCGAGAAATCCCGCGGAACCCTTTCCCGACAACCTGGAGACCAAGCGGTCCATGGGCCCCTCCCCTCTGAAAGCCAGTGCAATTGGTGGGGGTTGGGGTGCGAGTTTGATCAAACCTTAAACTCTGGAAGTCCAGGGCTTTCAAGACTTGTTTTTCTTTTTGGTACGAAGGAAGGAGGGAGAGGTGTGTGTGTGTGTGTGTGTGTGTGTAGAATCAATATGGTCCAGACAGCCCTTCACAAAGGGGCTCCAGGCGGGCGCCTCGCCGCACAGCCCCCGCCCCACCGCCCGCGGCGAATTAATTGGGCCCTGAAAGAAGGGGCGACGTAGCTTCCAGTTAATTAGCCAAGAATTGAATCGAGCCCCAGTGGCCTGGCAAAGGCCAAATTGGTCGGCCGGCCGCCCCCCTGGGGCCGGGTGGGGCGCAGGGAGCACCGCGGGAGACTCCGCCGTCTTGCGCCCCGGCGGGCTCGCTCTCCCGCGGGCTCTAGCTTCCGTAGTCTCTCTTCCTTCCCCGTTTTCCCTCCTCCCGCTTCTCTTCGCCACTGGCGGTCCTGGCTCTCTCTGGCCCTCTCCAGCTCTGTCCGACTCCCTGACACTCGCTGGGGCTTCCGACCCACCGTCCTTCCCTCCTGTCCGGCTGAGTCTCTCCCAGTTCTCCACCGGGAAGCATCGCTCTAGACCCGGCCTCAGCCCGCCGGGATCTGAGCTGGGTGGTGTGCGCAGGGCAGGGCGCTGGGGAAGCCTGGACTTGGGGATGGGGGTGGGGGTGGCTGGAGCCCCGAGGCCTGCTGTGTGTCCCTGGGTGGGAGGGGGGGGGGGACACGACACTCTTCATCCTGGGGCCACCTTGGACCCGGGCTCCTGAGGGCGGTTAGAACCCTGTGAGATAATACAAGGCTTCCAAAGGTTTGGCAGCCCGAGACCTGTGTCCCCACGCGATGGGGACTGAGAGTTAAGCAGCCCATGAGCAGCTGTTGGCGCCTGCCTTGCAGTCCTCCTCCAGGCCTCCAGTGTCCTCCCAGACGGCCAAGATCCTGGTGTTTGCTTCCCAAGCAGCTCTGCTGGAGAGAAGGGAGGGGGAGCACAAACCTAACCCCAGTTCTTTCAAGGCCTTTTGGGGCCACCTGCCAGCGCTCTTCCCTGAGATCAAGGGATGGAACTCAGGGCTCAGAGGACGGAGTGGTTTCCTGGACTCACACAGCCACGGGGCGAGGAGGCGATGCCACCCTCTCAGCAGGCACCAGGCGCCCATCCCTTGGCCCCTCAGGGCAGCATTTGTCCTTCTGGCCTGGCCTGTTTGTGGGCAGGTGGAGGGTGGCAGGAGTCGCCTTGCCTCCACCAGTTGGGCGCCGAGGCCCAGTGTCCTCGCACTTGGTCTTGCTCTCTGTCTTCCTAGCTCTGTCTCTGCTTTGGCCTCCCTCCCTCCCTCCCTCCCGCCGTCTTTCCCCCCTCTCCCGGAAAGCACGTGGAATACAGACTCAGAGGTGGAGGTCAGAATCCCCCCCTCTTCCTGCCAATGACCCCGCGTCTTGAGGCTTGGAGCTGGGTAGAGTCCATCTGCCACCCGGCGGCACCGCGGCAGAAGCAAGGCCACTGGGTTCCAGGCCCTCCCGGCTCCGCCGACCCCAGCCTCTCCCCCGGCCGCTGCGCTCCCGCGGAGGACGGGGTGACCGCGGCTTTCCAAGCGGCAGCCGGAACCGCGCTTCTGCTTTCTTCCTTTGCCCGCTTGACCGACTTTGGCTTCGCTCAGAGGCCCGAGGTGCCTGCGCCGCGCTTGGCTTCGCTTCCCGCCTCTCGCAGGAGGCCCGGGACTGTGGTTTCCGCCGCCGCTGCCCGGCCTGGCGCGCGCGCAAGAGCTTGGCGAGCTTCCCGCACGCGCTGCGAGCCAGCTGCTCGGAGCCTCAGTTTCCTCCCTCCTTTCGGATCCGGAAAGCGATGGATGACACGGTTCAGGGAAGAGGAACGGCGAACGGATTGGCTAGTGGCGCGACCACCGTCCCTGGGTGTGAAGGAGGCCAGGACGCGACCCGCGGCCCCCTCCCCCTGCCCCTCCCCCTCTCCGCGGACTCCTGCCACCTCCAAGTGCGGACGGAGAGATGGCACGGACGCTGTGTCGCGTCCCCCACTAGGAATGGAGCCGCACCCCCACCACCCCAGCCTCCCTCATTGCGCCCCACAGCCTGTGGAGCTGAGCCGCAGTGTCGGCCAGGTCCCAGCCGGCTGGTGCTCCCTCCCTGGGGTGTGCGCACCGATGGGTCCTCCGGCGCTGGCCTCCCTGCGTCCGCAGACTCCCGCGTGGTGCCGCGTTCCAGCCAAGAGTGGGCACATGCATTGAGCTCTAAAGAGATGAAGGGTTAGGACATCTTGGAACTTCAGCCGAGTCCGTGGACCCCTCCAACCCAACTGAACCCAACTCCTGGCGCATAGTAAGTGCTCATTTTTCATGAGCTGTTTGGGCAGCCTAAACTCTCCGCGCCCAGGCTGGCTATGTACCTGTCCACTCTGCCTAAGTGTATACTGAGTATATTCTGTACCTTTAGGGTACACTCAGGAGGATATATTTAGCCTCTTCTTGCTAGCATCGCCCTCTCGACCTTGCCCAGGTCTGACTCAGCCCCACTGAACTCCATGACTTGCCCTTTCCCCAGGTTGAAATGACAGTGAGATCCTTTCTTAAGCTCCTCACTCGAGGCTTCATGCCTCGTGGCCCTTTCCTGAATCCCAGGATCTGGGAATGGCAAGCGATCCCAGCAAGAAAGCTCTCTTTCCTCCCCCTTCACCCAGCTCAGAGGCCAGGTCTTGACTTTCTGCCCCAGGTGGGCTGCCTGTCCTGCTGCGAGGGGCAGGCGTTTCTTAGATCTACGGAGGGAATGAAGGGACAGTATTGGGCACCTCAGTGTCCCTGGCCAGAGCCCCCGCAGTGATGAGCTCTGCAAATGAGGAGGCTGCCTGTGGTCAGGGCCTGAGGGCTAGCAGGCTCCTGGGTGGGGCCCTGGAGGCCTCTTGGCTCTCAGAGAAACTGTGTATGGCTGATGTCCCTTCTCCCAGGCCCACTGCAGCTGCCCAGCTCCTACTCAGCAGCAGGAGCCCACGGTGCCCGTCCTCAGCCCTCGGGGCACTGAGGTCCAGGGGAGAGCTGGGCACTCCTTCCCGCCCGAGAGCCCGAGAGCCCGAGAGCCCGAGAGCCTGAGAGCCCGAGAGCCGAGAGCCCGAGAGCCTGAGAGCAGGGGGTGTGTGTTAGAGGGGGGGGGGGTGATGAGAAAGGAAAGATGGGGAGATGGAAAAGGACAATGACAGGAAGTGGGGGGGGGTAAGAGAGATGGGGCACATACAGAGAAGGGAGGAAGGAGAAAAGGGCACAGACAGACAATGGGAGAGGGACAGGGGTACTCGGAGACGGGGAGAGGCATGGAGGAGAGAGCAGATGAAGGGGAGTGTGTGACTGAGAGACAGTGAGCAGGAGAGAAAGACGTGGAGACAGAGAGGCAGTCCTAGTTGGGGGTGGAGGTGAGAGGGGAAGGAAGAAAAAAGAAGCAGAGAGTGAGGATCAAGTGCAAAAACTAAATGAGGCAGAAAGAGAAACAGATGAGAAAGAGAGAGAGAGAGAGAGAGACAGAGAGAGAGAGAGAGAGAGAGAGAGAGACGACAAACAAAAAGGTGAGAAATAGGAAAGGGCCTGGAAGGTGAATGCCGGAAAGGAGGCAGAGGAAGGCAGGGGATGGAGAGCCCAGCACCCCGCGGCCCTGATGTATTACTTAAAGCAGCGAAGATTACCTAGCACAGTGTGAATGTCTCCATTAAATCATGCCTGAGCCGCTCCCATGGACCAATCTCCCAGTAGCCCCAGCCCTCAGGGAATCTGGTTTTCAAAACCATATAAAGCATCAGATACCAGTTAAGTAGGAGATAAGTTCACTCATTAAGGATTTCCAGCCCCCCCCCCCCAAGGCCTTTGGGGTGAGCCTGGGGGAGTGTGTGGCTGAGAGCTTGGAAGACGGTGCAGAAAAAGACACCGTGTTCTCTCCTTGCCACGGGCTTGGCATCTAGAAGCTTCCCTCTTTCCCCAGCGACAGCCACTGTGACCCACAAGGAAGGGCTGGCTGGTGGAGCCAAGAAGAGAGCCCATTCCCCAGAGTCCTCCAGATTCCCAGAGTGCACTTGGCTGGACGGCAAGGGGCTGAGCAATTGCCCAGCTGCTCCCTGTGGAGAGTGAGGGGGTGGGGGTGGGGGTGGGGGAGCACTCCCGGGACAGCAGGTCTTTGTTCCATCAGGGAAGGCTGGAAAGAGATGGGGAGGAGGGTTAGCTGGGAGCCTGGTTCAGATGAAGTTTCCCCTCCCAGCTCATCACTCCAACGAGTTCAAATAAACCGCAGCTCATCTTCCCTCTTCCTCTGCCTCCCTCACACCCCTCCCAGTCTGCCCAGAAAGGTATTTGAAAGGACATTTTTTAATAGTAGCAAATACTAGTAAAAGGATTTCCTTCCTTCCTTTCTTTTCTCTTTTTTTCTTTTCTTTTCTTTTCTTTTCTTTTCTCTTCTCTTCTCTTCTCTTCTCTTCTCTTCTTCTTCTTCTTCTTCTTCTTCTTCTTCTTCTTCTTCTTCTTCTCTCTCTCTCTCTCTCTCTCTCTCTCTCTCTCTCTCTCTCTCTCTTCCTCCCTCTCTTTCTTTCTTCCTTGTTATTGCAAAGGCTGGTGTTTGCTTTGCTTTAACAAACAGCCGATAGAACTTGCTTTAAAGAAGCACTAAAAAAATGTGCTCCCAGGGCAGGCCCCGCATTAGCGGTGAGCAGCGCTTGCGTGCGCACGGGTGTGTGCTGAGGCCCGAGAGGGCTCGCGGTAATAAATGGGACCTGCTTCAGGTGCAGAGAGCCGGGAGGGGTGGGGAGGAATGCAGGGACAGATTTACACCTGTCCCTACAGCTGCCCTGGACAACACTTACAGCCTCCAGAAATGGCCCTTGGTGCCGACCTGTCTGGAAGCCATCAGGGTTAGTTTTGAAGCAGGAATCTTCAAGTGGAGCAGAGGGCAGGCGCTGCCTGCCCCCGCCTTCCCCGTGGCTGTGCTCAAGTGCTGCCCAGGGAGCAGTCTGGCTGCCGGGGCCCCCTGCCCACCCACCCCTCCCTCTCCATTTCCTCTGTCAGGCAAATATCATCATTGATTTTTTAGCTGCCTTTGGTGCCGCCGCCTAATGAGGGCTGGGCAGGGTGCGGGGGCTGCAGCCAGCTCATTGAGGCTCCCCTCCCCCTCCCCGCTCCCCAGGAGCTGGGTCTGGCCCCAGGAATCCTGCGGGAGTCCTGACTCTCCCCTCCAGCCAGTTCCCGCTCTCTGCCACCGCCCGCCCCGCCCCGCGGGGCAGACAGTTGAGCGACTGACACTGTCCAGACGCCTGTGGAATCTCGCTCCCAGTCCTCCCAGCGCTGGGCCGGCCGCAGACGCGGGGGCAGCGGGCACCAGAAGCCGGCCTGAAACTCATTGCCACCTCTCAGAGGCCGATGAAAGCGCCACTCAGCTGGCCCTTCAGGACGGGGACCCTGGAGCCAGGACACTCGGAGGGCATGTTTGACACCCGTGCTGGGGACTTCGAGTCCCTGCTCTCTACCCCTGGCCCCACAGAGGTCTAGGAGGCTGAGAGGGGGCAGATGACAGGCCATCAGCTGCCAGAAAGGCCACAGGGAAAGGCCCGCACTTTGCCTGAGAATTAGCAGGCGCCGGCCTCCCTTCTCCTGCTGGGGAGACTGGGAGTAGCTGGGGGGGACTGGGAGTAGCTGGGCGGACTGGGAGTAGCTGGGCGGACTGGGGTTGGGCACATTCATGTTTTCTACATCTCAGTCTCCCCTTCCCAATGGTTTCCCTGGCACATATTTTAATAATCCACTCACTTCCTCAGAACACCCAGGAAACCTTTAGTGATGTAGTGTGAGCTGAACTTTAGTCTCCCTTCCCAGAAATAGAAAGAAAACCAGGAAAATGATAAGCAAGGACAACAGATGCACATTACCAGGCTCTGGGCCTGAGGTCCCCTCTCGCTCTCTGGTGCGAATGGTGAGCTCCCGATGGTAAGAAGGGGTTCAGGACGCACAGCACCCACTGAGACTGGACTTCATCAGAAAGACTGCAAAAGAGTTGAAACGGAAATTGTTTTCTTCCTCTGGTTTCTGCACCAAAGAAAGCCACACACGCACCCCTTTGGATGTTTTGGGGAACATGCTTTCCTAGAGCTTTTTCTTTTAAATTTTTTTAAATCCTCACCTAAGGCTATTTTTCCCATTGATTTCTAGAGGGAGTGGAAGGGAGGGAGGAGGGGGGAGAGAGAGAGAAAAACATCGATGTGAGAGACACATCGATTGGTTGTCTCCAGCACTCGTCCCTCCTACCAGACCTGGGAACCTGAACCCACAACCCTTTGGTCCACAGATGGACGCGCTAACCACTGTACACACCGGCCAGGGCTCCTGGAGCTTTTTAACAGCTCAGTCACATGCAGGCTCCTGTATTTAGATACCAAGTTCCTGGGCTCTGCTACTGTCTTAGTCTCAGAACCATGGCTCAGCCTTTGCTTCATTCTCTTGACCACCGGGAAGGGCTCCGCCAGCTTTCTGGGCCCTGGACCCCGGGGGCAATCTGGTGAAACGGATGGATCCCGCCTCAGAATCCGCCGGGGGCTTGCAAACTCAAAGCAGCGTTAAAAATATAACATTACAGTAACGTGTGTTCCCTGTGAATGCAGGAAGTCACACAAGACAGGACTGCTGTCCTTCTGAAGTCGGATGGGCGAAGCAGCTCTGGGTCCTCTCCGTCACACCAGCCCCTCAGGATGAAAATGCCACCGTATTTGTGATTCTGTTGGTGACCAAGTGACAGCCACTGGGAAGCCTGCTGTGGGGGGTCCGCTACATTCAAAATGGAAGGGGCTACTCATTTCACCCTGAGTTTAGTGAAAATGAAAGTGTGATCCCCCCACCCCCACCCCAGCTCACAGGTCCCTGAACTCACCCAGGGCTCGCCCACCCGGTCCTTGGAGGACTCCGGGTGAGAACCCCGAGAGTGTGGAGGGTGGACTAGGCTCCGGGCTCCGTAGGGACAGGGAAGGCTTCCAGGAGACACAGGCACACTGTGAGCTGACGCACCCTGCCGATGGGGCAAGCCGGGGCAGAGGCAGGCCTTATCAACACCATTTTAAGGAATATTTATTTCTCAGGGGCCCAGGAGCCAGCCAGGTCTGGCTTAATGCGGTTTCCGCTCAGAGAGGGTAAGTTTCTCCCGAAAGCGCCCATCAGCACCTCCGTCCCAACACACCCACACTCGACCTCTGGGGTGACACTGTGGGCAGCGCTGGCCCCTCTAAATCCTTTGTTTTGGGGCCTAGAGAAAGGATCCCTGCCTCCTCCCCTCCCCCAACACCATGCTACCCCTGCTACTCTTTTGCCCCAAAGGATCTGTGGACAAGTCCTCTGTCAGCGTTGGGTAATCCCCTCCCAAAGATTAAGTCAGGGGCAGCTGCATTTTCTGCCTTTAAACATAGCACTGCAGTCCCGCGGTCTGGGCCCAGGGACGGGGAGTGGCAGATGGCCCAGGACAGTAGACTGAGCTACTGGGACAGGCGCGGAGAGGCCCCTTTAAGGCATGGCCAGACCTAAGAAAGCTGGAAACTGTCAGGACACCTTTGGGCAAAGCAAGGGTCGCTTCAAGTTGAACGAGGAAACCTCAGTGGTTTCTGGGGTTTTAGCAAAACGAGAGCAAAAGCATTTGTGGACCAGGTTTCTCTGTGTACGACCTGTGCCCTGGTCTTTGCTTATGTTACCTAAAGGCACCAATACCAGGTCTACTGTTCATTCATTCATTCATTCATTCCCTCATTCAACAAATGTTTACCAAGCCCCTCCTATGTGTCTCGGGCTAAGGATATTGCAGTCAAACACATACAAATGATTGTCCCCATGGACCTTCTACTGGAGGAAAGAATGACGAGAAACAAAATAAACAGGTGAAATACATGGTAGATGTGATGAGTCTTACAGAAAAAAGGGCCTCGTGGACGGGGGGCTGGGGGAGGGGGTGGTCAAGAACACTTACTGAGGAGGCGACATTTCAGCCCAGACCTGGGGGCGGTGGGAACCAGCCCGGGAGGACGGGCGGTGGGAGGGAAGGCCCGTGCAGGGGACCCAGGCCTCCTTGAACACCTGGCTGGCCTGCTCTCCGCGCTGGGCACTCCATGCATTGCCGTCATCATTCCAGCAGTGCTCGGAGCTAGTTATTATTTCCCCCTTATTTTATTGCGGGGGAAGGGGAAGCTCCGAGAGGTGGGGTGACTTGCCCAAGGTCACTCAGATAGCATGAAGGACAGTTAGAATTTGAGCCCAGGACTCATTTTCTCTTTCCTCCACACCAGGCGGCCTCTGACTCATCCCCGGGAAGACAGAAGAAAGGAAGAAATGGGGAGGTCGTGGAGGAGTGGCCAAGGGTAACATTTACCCTTCTGAGTCATTAGCTCAGCCTTACAGAGGGGAACTGAGGCCCAGAGAGGAGAATTCAAGGTCACAAAGGAAAAATCATAATGGTTAGATGTCTTAGCTCACCGGTGGCTGTCCTTCTTGTCCCGGCACCATCGGTAAGTCACTTGGCTCTCGGGGCCTCAGTTTGCGGATCTTCAAAATGGGCCTAATCACATCAGCCTCTTGCAGTTGCCGAACAGGAAAGACAAGATCCTTTGTGAGAAAGCATTTATTCTAATGCTTGGCACAGAGTTGGTGCCAAATAAATAGATTTCCTCATTCTTCCTTGGCAGCATTTCATCCGGAGGAGGGGTGAGGTGTCTGCTGATTTTGTGGTTTACACCAGTAGCCCCCTAACTTTAAAAAAAACATTTTAGCTGAAACCAGTTTGGCTCAGTGGATAGAGCGTCGGCCTGCGGACTGAAGGGTCCCAGGTTCGATTCCGGTCAGGGGCATGTACCTTGGTTGCGGGCACATCCCCAGTAGGAGGTGTGCAGGAGGCAGCTGATCGATGTTTCTCTCTCATCGATGTTTCTAACTCTCTATCTCTCTCCCTTCCTCTCTGTAAAAAAAAAATCAATAAAATATAAAAACAAAACAAAACAAAAAAACAAACATTTTATTTATTTAGTTATTTATTTATTGAGAGAGAGGAAGGGAGAGGGGAAGAGAGAGGGGGACACATTAACATGAGAGATAAACATCGATCGGTTGATGCCCATATGCACCCCGACCGGGGCCTGAACCTGTAACCCGGGCATGTGCCCCGACCGGGAATCCAACCAGCGACCCTCTGTGCACAGGCCGACGCTCAACCAACTGAGCCACACTGGCCAGGGCCTAACTTTTCTTTATTTTAATACAACATTTCCAACCTAAAAAAAGTGGGGGGGGGGGGGACAAAATAGAGAGTCTGGTAGAATGCATTCCCATATACCCGCCACCTGGCTTCAATAATGCACCTCCTGGCCAAGCTTGTTTCATTTATACCCGCAGTAGATTGTTTAAATGCAAATGCAGACACCGTATCATTTCACTTGTAAACACTTCAGCGTGTATCTCCAAAAGATAAGAGGGAATTTTAAAAAAACAACGCAACCACAGTACTGTTACTGCCCCCGCCCCGCCAAAGCAGCGATGGCATCATCTTACGAAATACCCGTGGGGACTCGGTGTTCTGACTGTCCCCGTGATTTTTATCATTTCATTGCAGTTGGTTCCAGTCGGGATGCAGGGAGGGGTCTGCGTTGTGTTTAATGCACCTCCCACTTTTTTTCTTTTGAAAAACATTTAAAATGGAAATAACGGAATCCTGGTGACCCTGGCCACGGGCATCCCCGGGGTGTCATTTGGGATGCCTTTCTGTCCCCTGTGTTTCCTGTAAAGGGGCCTGAGACAGACGCGCTTGCTGGGATTCGTTGGGGCAGCTCACCTGGCAGACGGCGGTCCCTCTCGCTGGCGATGCGCAGCATTGACTTTCTTTCTTCTTGGTTTGTCAGCAGCGGCTCATGACCACTTTCGGGGTGGATCCATTGTTCCATAAAGGGCTGCAAAATGGTGCTCTCTCGGGTCTTTCACCTCTTCTTCATTTATTAGCTGAAATGCTCCCTAATTTCTTTGGAGGACCCCCCCCCCCCATCATTAAAAACTAAGATCTGAGCCCTGGACGGTGTGGCTCAGTTGGTCGGGCATCGTCCCCTGCACCGAAAGGTTGCCGGTTTGATCCCTGGTCAGGGCACACGCCTGGGTCTCGGACTTCATCCCTGGAGGGAGGCATGCAGGAGGCAGCCATTCAATCTTTCTCTTTCACATAGATGTTTCTCTCTCCCTCTCCCTCTCCCACTCTTCTCAAAATCAATAAAAATATAAAAAAAACCACCCTCAGATTTGAGTAGGCACTGTCCTATACCTCTGTGTTTTCACACGTCTGAACTGTGTACCTCTTCTGCATTATAGATTATTGAATGGCACTAGAATGGACATTTCAAAGGATAACCTTGAAAAATAAAGGAGCAATGAAGTTCTCCCCTCACTCAGTGGCCAGTCCGCACACCGTTCAAGGGTGTGATCAGCTTCATCGAAAGGTAAGAATGAACTTCCTCAATCTAGAGGCCAGTGGGGACGCCCCTCTGCAAACCGAATGCAAAGGGAGCCTGTGAAATCTGAACATGTTCGTCCATATTTATAAGGAGGGGAGAAAAGTGTCTGTGCAGGGGTGCGGCCGGGAGAATGACAGGAGGAGGCTGCCGAAGCCACCTCCATCTGGGGGGTCCTGGGCAAGGAGGTTTACAACCCAGAGACCAGACCGCTTTAGGGAAAAGCGAGCTCTCTTCTTGCCCCATTTTTAATTTTAAAGGACTCAGCCCCTCCGAAGGAGGTCAATCTCCCGGCAGAGACTTTAAAGAAAGCGCATCGCCCGCAGGTCTGCTTCTCCCAGGAGGGGATTTACTCTTCACCCCTCCGCCTCAGGAGTGTTAACAGCAGAATGAAGGCGGGCAATCTGGCTGGGGCTTGCTGCGGGGGAGGCGTGTGGGGCCTTTTTGCAAGGCATTAATCACTTGTTTATAGTGGGGGAAGGAGGGAAAAAGCCAGCAGGAAGACGGAGTGGGTTGCCTAACCCTAACCCCAACCCTCCACGGGTCCCTTCATTCCTGTGCCAGATCCAGAGCAAGGTGGGGTGGGGGCACCCCTCCAGAGGCCGGGAGCAATGGGGGTCGACGCCTGCAGAGCTGGGGAGGGCAGGGCTGTCCCCTTCGGTGCTGGTCTTCAGGCCCCAGCTGCCTTCAAGAATGTGAAGTATCATGGGCACCGCTTTTCATATCCATGCCTAATCATCCTCTTTCCCAAGCTCAGACTCCGGACTCATGTTCTGTAAAACAAACAAACAAACAAACAAACCGTTGTTTTCACATAAATATCTACTGGAGACAGTGGTTTCCTAGGGGGAACTGAACTTGGAAACCAGACCTGTAGCTGAAACTACTTCGAACTGTAAACCATTTGGAATCGTGTAACATTTGGGTGCATCGCCCGTTAACAGAGAAGCAAAACAGCACATTTTTCTTTTTGTGACAAATAATTAAATCTGAAATCCATGGAAGAGCTTAGTCACAGTTCTAATACTAATCCCCGCCCGCCCCCCATGCATATAGTTTAAAAAATGCTGTTTCCTCTCAGGAGGTTATACGCGTGCAGGTGTCAACCCAGGAGTTCCAACATGATAGGGAGAGTTATTCTCTCTCATAACTCTCTCCCCGCCAGTAACCCTAGATAGCAACGTGAATCCTTATAGTCACATGACATGTCTACACGCACACACAAACGCACACACATATTTTACAAATGCATCACTGTCTTCTTCTTTTTTATTTTTTAAATATATTTTATTGATTTTTTACAGAGAGGAAAGGAGAGAGATAGAGAGTTAGAAACAGATGAGAGAGAAACATTGATCAGCTACCTCCTGCACATCTCCCACTGGGGATGTGCCCGCAACCAAGGTACATGCCCTTGACCGGAATCGAACCCGGGACCCTTCAGTCCACAGGCCGACGCTCTATCCACTGAGCCAAACCGGTTTCGGCAGTCACTGTCTTCTTATTATATTTTTGATATATATTTTTTTATTGATTTCAGAGAGGAAGGGAGAGGCAGAAAGAGATAGAAACATCAGTGATGAGAGAGAATCATGGATCGGCTGCTTGCTGCATGCCCCCTACTGGGGATTAAGCCTGAAACCTGGGCATGTGCCCTGGCCAGGACTTGAACCATGACCTCCTGGTTCATAGGTCGATGCTCAACCACTGAGCCACACCAGCTGGGCTCCCTTTCTCCTTCTTTATTTATTTATATTAAAAATGATTTTTTTATTGTTGCCTCACTCTTTTATTTTTTGAAATCTATTATTCATGCCACCATGTATTATTATTATTATTTTTACATTAAAGATTACTTTTTGTTGTGAGTGTATATACATGGAATATCTTTTAATCACTCCTATTTCGACATTTAAGGAATCATCCTCATGAAAAAAGAGACACAATGGACACGCCACAGGGACGTGGAACACGTGGCCGCTGGTATAGACTGCAAACAACGGAGGCGCAGACAGTGAGTCGGTTGGGCCGGGTGTTACCCAGACACGAGCCAGTATCCCTTCACCGTTATCCATAGTGGGTGCAGCAGCCGGACCTCAAGACGTTTGCCTACACGGCAGGCAGGTCCTGCTCACGGGGCAGAAGCTTGACAGAGCAAGTGGCCTGGAAACGTTTGCGTCTTAAAAGCCTCAGCCGTTGGGCCACGTGTTTAACAGCATTGGCCCTGGAAGGTTCCACTTTCTTGCGTCGTGATGTCAGATGGGCCTTAACATGAGCCTTGGACAGTGCCTCTGTGGGCAGTGCCCTCCACGCCTCTGCTGTCGCACACCCACTTGCAGTGGCTGTCGCCGGCTGTCGGCCCAGGCAGGCAGCACATGCAGGCCCATTCAGAAAGGCTGCCCAGGGAGAAGCGGGCTGAGTTTGCACCCAGGCCTCACGAACTCTCAGTCCTGCTGGGCTGGCCTGGTGCGACCCTGTGTGCACCTTTCTGTCCCAGGCCCCCCCCTCCCCACCCCCCGTGCAGCCTGGAGCCCTGGAGACTGCCGCGAGCTTCCGTGGTGACGGGACAGAGGGGATCAGACTGTATTCCCTGCTCCCCAGGCTGATGGCTGTTCAAACCACACAGCCCCTGGCTTTCTGCGTCTTTGTGAAAAATGGTGAAATTTTGCCGGCAAACAGGTTTTTCTGGCTGATTCCCTGTTAAGATGGATGTTTTCCTTGACTGAGGGAAGCCAGGGTCCTTCAGGAATGTTTGCAGGCTGAGGAGGTTCAGGGGTATTTGGAGGAGCCGTGGGATTTGGGTGTAGACCTGTTTCTGAGGGCCACTGCCCTTCACTGGTCAAACAGGCCTGGAAAACCAGCGCATCCTCCGGACGTACCACTTGGAAATTCATGGCCAGGCCAGACAGGCACGCTTCGGGCTCACCTATTCCGGACGCTGTGAAGAAAATCAGCCAGACAACCTCTCCGGCCTCAGCATCCACCGAGCTTTCTGGGGCTGGAGCTTTCTGCGCGCTCTCCTAGGGCCCCTGGATCAAGTCCTCTGCAAACGTTAAAGTGCAGAATGCTCACAAGCTGTCATCCGGATGACGGCAATGAGGGAAGTACGTCTTGGGAGTGAAATTAATTGAGGTTTGTAAAACATGCAGCCGTCTTCCTGCTCTCCCGGCTGGGAACGCGTGAGTCCTTGGGAGCCTGGGAGACAGGGCCACAGACGCGCGGTGCACATACGCTGCCCTTCAGATGTGCGGCGAGATCCATCCTGTTGTGAGGAGGGCAGCTGGAGCTGTGGACACTTGGAGGAAATGAATCTCAGGCCTGGAGGAAAGCTTCACAGGGGAGGGTTCCCGTAGATGAGTTGAATTCACCAGGTCGGAGGGGAGGGGGGTATTCAAGACAGAGGAAACGGCACACAGAAAGATGGATGAGGGCATCAAAGTATGGACAGGATGGCAAGTTGTTTGAGGGCACAGACCAGGGAGGGCGAGGGCGTGAGTGCCTGGCTGGTTGGCAAGTAACCAGGGTCCATATCAATGGAGCACTTGCCCTGTGCTGGGTTAAACGTTTGATGTGTATCTAAGTCTAGCCCTAGCCCCCCCTTCACCCCCAAAGAACTTGGTCCTGTGGACTCCCCATTTGGCAGAGAGGTTGAATACCTCCTCCAGGGTCATAAGGTGGGGAAGTGACAGGGTCAGGATTCCGAGCCAGCAGCCTGGCGCAGACCACGTGCCTTCGCCTCACCATTGGACAGGCCTGCCAGCACCTCTGGGAGGCTGGGCTGAGCCGTCAGCACATGGTTCTCGAGCGAAGGCAAATCAAGTCCTGGGAGGTTTTGCACAGGGAGCACCGCGGGCCGCTGTGGAACTCCAGAGAGCTGGGTTTGGGCTGCGGCTCAATGGAAACAAAAGGAAGAGGTTTGGGGAGGGGGCAGGTGATGAGCCAACAGAGTTAGAGGTCAACTTAACAAGCAGCCACAGCTCCATGGAGACATTCTCAAAAGCAGGAGGGAAGAGATTGGCAGCCCAGGGGACGCTGTGAGATGCTGGGTTGGGGTGGGGGGGGGGGGTGTGCGGGAGGGGAGATAAGGAGGATCTGAGTGAATACTTCTGAGCAGGGGTGGGGTGGGGGTGGGGGTCACAGGGGAGCCCAATGGCTTTTTATGCCCAGACCTCAGTGCAGGAGCTAATGGGACGACACATACCCCGGGGTTATGGAGTTTGGGTCGGGAGGAGACAGATAAAAAGGATGGAGGCAGCAGAAGGAAAGGCTAATGGAACCACACGGGAGGCATTAAAAGGCAATAAATCTGGATGGTATTTACCCAGGAATTCTGCAGAGGATGTTAACCCTGAGAACCCTGCTCACCTGGGGCTGGGCGGAGCCTGGAGGGGTCCCCCGTGGGTGACTCAGACTCTGGAGACGTGTGTCTAGGCTGGGAGACGCTCAGGGAGCCTGTGGAGACAGAAGGGAGGCCCCAGTGGTGGGAGGCCGGCTGGCAGAGGGACTCCGTCACCTCCATCACCAGGGACCATTCTCTGGAAGAGCAAGGCAGCTGCGGGGAAGAGAGACAGAACCACAGGATGTAATTTACTCACCTACTCCCCGATGAGATCCTCCCAGCCGGCCGGGGAAGGTAACTCTCTGTAATTATATCTCAGGAGAGGTCCTGCGGGCTCTCAGACAAGTTAACATGGCACACCTGGGAGAAAGGTGGGGCTGGGGGTGGGGCTGGGGCGTGCTGGCCAACGTCATCAGCCGGGTGGGGAAACTGAGGCACCTCTGATGGGAGGAGCAGAGTCAGGACTGTGCTTTCCTGAATAGCAAGTGCCGCCAGGGAGGAGGGGAAGAGACTAGGCATCGGGGACTGGCTCAGCTCGCTTCTTCCTGTGCTCCCTGTGTGACCTGAGGAAGTCACTCACCGTCTCTGGGCCTTGGTTTCCTGATCTACAAAGGAAGAGGGCTGGGTGCAAGGGACTGCCTGGCTCCTGACTCAAGAGTCTGTTTGGAGACTTCACCTCCCACTGAGTTACGGAGAAACACCTGGTTTGGTGATGGTGGACTTGGATTAGTCTGCAAGTTGAACTTGGCCGAGTTGTCCATATGAGACACTGTCATGCATGCCTCATGCCCTTCACAGGTGATGTGTCTATAGCATGAGACACTCCAGCCAACTAAAGCTAGCAGTGAGGGACAGCGATGCCTCATGCCATACAGCAAATGACTTGGAGGACAGGGAGAGGAAGTGATTTCAAGAATGGGTGCAAAATGCCCAGCTGGTGTGGCTCAGTGGTTGAGCGTCGACCTATGAATCAGGAGGTTCATGGCTCAATTCCCAGTGAGGGCACATGCCCAGGTTGCGGGCTTGATCCCCAGTGTGGGGCGTGCAGGAGGCAGTCAATCAATGATTCTCTCTCATCATTGATGTCCCCGCCCCTCTCTCTCTTTTCCTCTCTGAAATTAAAAAAATATTAACAAGAAAAAGGAACGGCTGCAAAAATTCCTCCCATGTTCCTTTGCACCGTGTGTTTTCGCCCCGCCTTCCACCAAGAGGTGGGTGGGGTCTGCGTCCCCTCCTGGGACTTGCTCTGCCCCACAGGATCTGGGAGAGATCTTACAAATCTCACCCTGCCGTGGTCCAGGTGCCAGGGACAGACACTCCAACCCACTGTTGACTGATGAGAGTGTGCATGACCTCAGGGCCCAGCCATCAGCGAGGCTGCCAGGCTCCAGACCTACGCTGGAGGCCGTCTTGGGAAACCCTCACCCCAAAGACTCCCCAGCAGCAGCCCAGTCCCCAGGAAGAATATCCCACGGTTCTTTGAGCTACTATATTTGAGGTGGTTGCTTTCAGAGCAATCGGTAACTGATACAGAGAATAATAGGCTTTCTGGTTTCTAGGAATCCCAACTTTCCTTGCTTTTTGATCCAAATGCCGATGCTTTCTGTTCTTGATCCAGGTGATGGGAGACACGTGGAGGCTATGTCTTTTCACCCCTAAGAGTTTCAACTTGCCTCTCGAAATGAAATAACAGCCACGAAACTTCTTTGCGAACCGTGAAGCAATCTTGGTTGATACGTGTTGATATGATGATTATTGTATCGTTTCTTAACGCCTTACTTACTGGGTTCAAGACAGGAATTTGGAAGAGGGAAGTTAGAGAAGGGAACAGGAAGAGAGATGAGAACAAGAATTTACTGAGCACCTACTATGGCCTAGGTACTATGTGATTTGCTTCCCATCCACTGCCTTGTCCATCCAACACTCCTAGAAGGTGGACCTCATTCCCATTGTGCGGATGAGCAAACTGAGGCTCGGGAAAGTTAAATGGCCTCATAGCCAGGCTGTAACAGGATTTGAACATTGACCAGACTTCGTCCCTTCTTCACACAGGTCTGAGCTTGTGTGGAGAGCTGGAGCGAGGTGGCGTCTCAGCCCATTCGAGATCTTTTGACTTTTTCTCCTTGACCTTTGCCCCAAACTTTGTTTTGGGAGAGACATTAGAAACTAGGATCTTTTCTTTTTTAGTTCCATCTCTGGCCTTAGATCAGGCAAGATCAATTCACACCAGACTTTCACTCTGGAGGAGTTTAACACGGACCTCTTTATGGGGTAAGCAGGTTAAGGGGCTCAGCAAAGGAAGCTAAAGCTCTCCCGCCAGCAACAGTGGCAGCCATCACCACCCAGAGGTGCGACAGGTGGAGGCAGTGAGGCTGCAGTCACAGCAAGTCACTCCCAGGGAGGGGCAGGGAGCAGACACCCTGACTGACCTCTCAACCCACCCTCCCTCCTGTTTGCTGCCTGTGCCTCCTATAAGCGAGTCCCATTGGAAGCCAGAGGGCAAGGGGCTGGTGATGTCTCAGCAGGGATCTTCTCCTCCTTCCTGGCACCAGGCAGAGCACAGACATGTGTGTCTGTGTGTGGGGGAGGGGGGGCGGGGGGGATCAAGTACCACAGACTTGACCTTGGCCCCTATCCTCTTTGAGGCCCTCCTATTGGGAACACATCCAGTGACCTTGAGACTGTTTTCCCCCAAGAAAGGGGACGCTTGGGTGCGTTTCAATAGGTGCCCCGGGCATTTCCTGGAACCGCGGTGTGCTCACCAAGCCCTGCGCGAAACACCCTCTCCACCTGTCAGCGCCCCGATAGGCTCAAGTGCACGGCGGTCGCACTTGGAGAGGAATTTGGAGCGTGTGCGTCTCAGCCCCTCGGGCCTCCTTGTTATCAGGAGCCTTCGTTTAAAGGTTGTGTGTATTCGCTGCATGGGTTGATTTCATTACCGACCAGCTGGGTGACTTTGGGGATGCTATTCACCTCTCTGGGCCTCGGACTTCTCACCTGTAAAATGGAAAATTATAATGAGAACTGAATAAGAATGACCGCAGGGAGCACATAGAATATGTCAGATGCCTATTGAGCACACACAGTGATTGAGCAGTCTTTTTCCTCTCCCCCTCCTCCTCCTCCTCCTTCTCCTCCTCCTCCTCCTCCTCCTCCTCCTCCTCCTCCTCCTTCTCCTTCTCTTCCCGCCATGGGGGTGGACTCTGTATCAGAGAAAACAGCAGAAAGGCCCTAACAAGGGGATCTTTTTACCCAGAGAACCACAGAACAGGAAACCGTGAAATTCTCAATTCATTGACGACTTTCCACGCACCCTGCCCGGGGTGCATTCGGGTGCTGACTCTCACAGAGCCCTGGGCGGGAGGTGTTCCCATGCCTTCTGTGCTGCTCAAGAAACTGAGGCTCAGAGATGCAAGGCGTCCAAGGGCACTCGCCCAGGAAAAGGCAGGGCTGAGATGGGAGCCCGGGTCTTGGCGGGTTGGGGCAAACCCCTTTCTGACTGCCCACCGAGGTGAAGGACGCAACGCCCTGGAAGCTGGGACGCTGCCGCCCTCTGCACTGAACACGCCTGTGACAGACAGTCGCCCACACCCAGCCACGGTCCCTGTACCTCATGTGGCCACAGAGGAGGTGAGCCTGGCTGGTCGCTCAGTGGTTAGAGCACCAGCCCGTGGACTGAAGGGTTGCGGGTTCAATTCCAGTCAAGGACACGTACCTCGGCTGCAGGCTCTATCCCCGGCCCTGGTCAGGGTGCGTGCGAGAGGCAACCAATTGATGTGTCTGTCTCATGTCGATGTTTCTCTGTTTCTCCTCTTCCCTTCCACTCTCTCTGAAAATCAGTGGAAAAATATTGTTGGGTGAGGGTTAAAAATCAGAAAAACAAAAAGAGAGGAGGAGAGAGGGACCACCAAAATGCTGTTCTCTTGCCACTCTTCTCTGCCACCCCTGCAGGACGGGGGTGGGGGTCCAGCTGGGGACATCAGAGTGAGGGACAAGGAGTGGCAGCGTAGGCACATCGCTGGCGACGGTGTCGGGATTTTCTTTGTCCCGTGTCCATTCAAAGCCCGCGCCCGAGACCAGGACTCTCTCCAGTTCTTACAGTCCCTTGGGTGAACTCCGTATCTGTGGTTTCTCTTCGAGGGGACTGGACGTGAGTTGAAGCCTGCTTAGTGACGTGCCACCATGGGAGTCTGAGAGGCAGGCTCAGAGATTGGTGACAGGAATCACTAGCCTCGCGGCAGGACTGGGGGGATGAATGAGATAATTCTTGGAAAGGGGCTGGAGCAGTGCCGGGCACCACCTTAGAAGATGCCCAGGGCAGCGGTCATGGTTGGTCTTGTCTGTTGTTTTGTCATCTGTAAGTTCCTAGGGCTGGAATACAAATTCTAGGGTTTGGGGTACCTGGTGGAACTTACAGAAAGTAGGGGAGGAGGATGAATGGAGATTTGAACACTTCCTGTAAGCCAGGCACCTGGGAGGCACTTGACATAGATCATCTCACGATCGTTGCAAACAGCTCTAAGGATCATGATGCCCATTTCACAGATGGGGAGATTGAGGCTCAGCAATGAACTCGCTCAAGGTCACTCAGCTGGTAAGGGGTAGATTTGGGTTTCCAATCATCTCGTTTGCATCTGGTACTTAACCCTTTCTCTAAAGCAGTGGTTCTCAACCTTGGCTGCACATTAGAATCACCTGGGAATCTTTTTAAAATCCTGATTTCTGGGCCTTATCCTCCGGAAATTCTGTTTCTTTGTGATGGGGTGGGGCCACAACATTAGTAAGAAAGAAAGCCTCTGAAACAGAGAGCCAGTTACCAGCGATAAGCCGGGAGCCTACAGCAATGGGCTGGCTGTTTCCTTAGCAGATGTGCTGTTTCCCTAAACTGGTGCGGGCGGCACTCATGCCTTCATATCCTTTAAGCTTTTGCACAGACGCTCCCTTCTCACTGAGGCCTTCGCTGTCCACCCCATCCCCAAATCACACACCCCCTCTCCTCGCCCCTCTTACCTCGCTCTCGTTTCTATCATGGCCCTTCTTGCCTTTTAACAAGCCACTCCATGCCCTTACTTAATGTGTTCATTTTATTTTTTTTACTATATACATATTATTGATTTCAGAGAGGAGGGGAGAGAGAGAGAGAAACATCAATGATGAGAGAGAATCCTTGATCGGCTGCCTCCTGCACGCCCCACACTGGGGATTGAGTCCGAAACCCAGGCATGTGCCCTGACCGGGAATCGAACCTCCTGGTTCACACAGGTCGGCGCTCAACTACCGAGCCACTCCGGCCGGGTATGTGTTTATTTTTAAAATTATATTTCTTTTCATATTGACATATATGCTCCCTGGACATTTTTGTTAATTTTGTTCACGGATGTATTCCCAGAACCTGGTCGCGTGCCTTTTACAGAACCAGCTTTCAAAATGGTCGTGGAATAAATGAGCCGCTCAGCTCTCCTTCCAGACGGGGAGCTCACTCCCTCGCGCCTGGAGGGTTTGCCGGGCGCCTTTTCCTGTGTCTGCCCAGTGAGGCTGGGTTACGGCATCTCAGCCAACATCTTCACCTTCTTGAGGGTCAGACGCAGCAATGGATGTGAAAGCCTTGAGTAACAGCGTTACGCCAATGCCCATGATCGCTGTGATGTCTTCCCCCACGTCCCGGGGAGGGGCACCCCCCTTGCTTCCTGTCGGTGTTGCTCAGTATGTCCTGCGTGGCTTTCATCTCCTTTCCCCAGCCCTTCCCACCCAGCAGGCCACGTGGCCCCTTCATCATGTATAGTGGCAGCCGAATAATTGAATTGTTATTGGGTTGGAGGGCAGCGTGCGGGAGGGGGAGAGACTTTTGCTAAATTATTTCTCTTTGGATAATGTTTGTCTCCTGCCCGGCTGTGATTTATTTCTGCTGTTGGCAGTCTTGCTCTCTGGAAATTAATTCTTTGATTGGAATGGAAAGGACAGTTGGTCGTGGAGGGTTACGTGTATTGTGCAGGTTTCTTTTGGGAATGAGATCTAGATGGAGCGTTGGTTTGAGTTGCTTGGGGTGTGGCGAGAGGGAGCAGGCAGTCAGGTGTTGAGAGTCTCAGGGTGCCTGTCTTGCTCCCAGCCTCTCTTGGCCGCGTGTTCCAGCCTCTCGCATCTGGTGGGCCAAGGCCTGACCATCTGCGACGCATGCGGCCCATTCATTTCCGGGATGACCTTTGGCAGGTGTTCCTATCCACACTTAGGCTCAGATTGGTGAAGGTCGTTGTATTGGTTATCTGTGGATTCACAACAAACCTCCAAAACCGATCTGAGGTGGTTCGCTCACATGTCGGGCACCGGGCCCGGCCCATCAAAGGCTGGGCTCGGCTGGGACCACTGATTGGAACAACTCAACTCTGCAAGGCCTCTTCCTGCCGCTGGGGATTGCTCACATCCGGGTGACTGGGCTCTGAGGAGGACCGGGAACAAGGGTTCCAGGAGAATCGGGTGGAAGCTGACTGGTCTTCTCCGACCTGGGTGTATAGTCCGGTTGCTGGAGTAGAAGCCAGGCCTGACATCTCACCTGGACGCCTGGGAGGATAGCGCTGGGGCGCTGCTGGAGGAGAGCCATCCCTCCGCCCAACCCGCCCAAGGATGCTGAGCGGAGGTCACCAGGGAGCACCCGTCAGGATCACCCTCTGGGATAGAAAAGTTGCATCTGTTATCATATATGAACCCCAACTCAACGGCTTGAAGTTATAAAGATCGTGTGTGTGTGTGTGTGTGTGTGTGTGTGTGTGTGTGTTTCACATTGCAAGAGCTCAAAAATAAGGAGAGTTCATCCGATGGTTTGAAAAGTCATGAAAAATGTAAGTTCTTCCTGTTTTTCCCTCTGCCGTTCCCAGCAGATGGGCTCTGTCCTCCGGTCACCTCTCCTCATTGTCACAACATGGCTGTGCAGTGCCCGGCCTCACATCCACATACAGCAGCATTATTAGATAAGGAGGGATGATTTCTTCCTCTTTGACTTTTTAATAACAAGGAAAGCTTCCCTAGAACTCTTCCCCAACCCTCCTCTGCCCCCTCTATCCGCCCCCCCTGTCATTCATTGGCTGATTCCTAAAACTATCACTGTCAAGGAGAATGATGCCAGGGATCGAGCCTGCAACGGAGGTGTGTGCCCTTGACCAGAATCTAACCTGAGATCCTTTAGTTGGAGGGCCGATGCTCTAACCACTGAACACACTGGCTAGAGCTCAGTCTGCTGATTCAATGCTACTCTCTTCTGGAAACACCTTCAAGCACAGTGTGTGCCTGGTGATGTCCCCCCAGGGAGCTGACCAGAGAGAGGCAGGGCCTGAGGCCCCATAGATGGGGGTAAAGAGGTTCCAGCAAGGAGGGGAGCAGGTCTCAGGCAGGGCCAGCCTCTGCCGCAGCTCACAGAGCTGGCCCCTGGGGCAGGAGCATGGAGAGATGAGGACATCTGCCTCCTCCTATTTCCCTACCAATTGCCCAGAGCTGAGCAGCAGGCCAGCGGGTGGTGTCCCGCATCCCCGCTCCGGGCTGAGAGGCCACACACAGACTCGGACAGAGGCCTCTGCAGCGGACAGTTAATTGCCTCCAGGCCAGGGCGACCTGCAGGATTAGGGCTTTCCGGACTGGACCGGGGCCCATGGCCAGCAGAGACCTTGCCCCCCACTCCCCGCCACTCTCATTTCCTTTCAGGAGCTCCAGAGAGCCCGGCCGGTTTCAAAGCCCGAGGCTGCAGCCAGTCCGAGCACGGGGTCACTTCCGAGGTCACTGGCCGGACAAGCAGGTCAATGTTAGCAGGAAACCTACATGTAAGTGGTGCTGGCTCAGCCACGATTCTGAACAAGGAGGCAACAGCCTGGTCTTTTCACTTCATTTTACACCCGGGGAGCCCGCGTCTTCTAGAAACTAACGTTCATCAAACATTCACGCTCACACACAGGTAACAGATGCATGTATATATGCTGGGCAGGGTGGGAGCACTTCCAAAAACCTGTCATTTTCATTCTCACAAGGCTGAGGAGACGTTTTGTTTTTCACACATTCCCATTTTAATAACAAAATTTTTTTGGTTAATCCTCACCTGAGGATATTTTTTCCATTGATTTTCAGACAGAGTGAAAGGGAGGGGGAGAAACAGAGAGAGAGAACATCAATCTGAGAGAGACACATGGATTGGTTGCCTCCCTCATATGCCTGGACTGGGGCCGGGGATCGAGCCTTCAACTGAGGTGGGTGCCCTTCACAGGAATTGAACTCGAGACCCTTCGGTCCACGGGCCGGTGCTCTAACCCCCGAGACAAACCTACACAGATTTTTAAAACACATTCCCATTCCATAGATCCCCATTTCATAGAGACCACCGAGTCTTGGGGTGGCTACCAGGCCTGCTCAGGACCCAGCTGCGAAGAGTCACTAGGACAGGTGTGGGCAACCCCCTGGCATGCGTGCCAAACATGGCACGCCAGTAACTTTTGCTGGCACGCAAAACCCTCTCTTATAATCTTCCATTTACAATTTTTTTCTTAATATCGACTTCTTTATTTTTCAGATAAATTCAGTGTAGGTGCATCTTAGATAAATAAATAATTTTACATAACAAGTTATTTTAAAGACCATAGACATGGATTGACGAGAGAGGGGAAGAGCAATTGTAATAGTGTCAAAAACGAACTATTGAAGACTTGGAATGCCATTCCAGAAAATTTTTTCTGTTTAAAAACCTTTGCAACAGCGTTACTCTCCATGTTTTCATCCACATACGCTTGCGAATCTTTGTTCTCAGTGATGAATTTTGTGAAGTCTTGTAATAGGAGTAGCCTGACTATGAAAAAGGATGAAAGTAGTAGCTTGTGCATATCTCTGAAGGTCACGAAATATAAACCTGATGTAAAATCTCTGTCATCAGTGATGCAGCAGCAAAAGTCCCACTGATCATATCAAACGGAGTCGTAAAGTTTTCTGTCGGACTACCAGTGTACATGTATACATTAAAAAAATAAATGTATTTTTCATCATCATATACTGTGTTTTTGTCGCTCGAATGAATTTTATTTCTTCAAGGTTCTTCACATACGTACACCTTAAGAGATATCAAGTAGGCGTAACATGTTCTCAAAAAATTAGGGTTGGCACGCAGAAGAATTTTGAGTCAGAGATTTTGCTGGTTTTGGCACGCACTCACAAAAAGGTTGCCCACCCCTGCACTAGGACTTGAGCTCTTCTCTGACCTCATGCCCAGCCCTCGCCTCCGTTCACCTTGAACCTCTGAGCCCAAAGGGCCACCTGATAGCAGGTCCCTCTCTCACCTGGCTTCTTGGTCAGGAGAGGAGGAGGCAGCAGCCCTCCCTCCAACCCACCCAGCCACCCACCCGAGGTGCCATTAAAGGTAATTGTTTTTACTGCCAGTTTAACATAGTCTTGTAAATCTTTTTACGATGTGGCCCAGGAACACCTAGCAGTGTGCAGAACTTGAGGACAAAACAGTCAGAACACAGAAGCTTGGGCCCCACAATCACCTAGAAGGGGGTGCCCTTGGCTCTGTAGGGTGCTCTTCCCTCACCGGGTGTTGCCTGGGAGACAGTTTTCTTCCAGGTGAGGCTGTGACTGGGCCTGGAAGGCCCAGGTCCTTCACCCCACCCCCACTGACTGGACAGGTATCCCTCTTGACCCTAAAGAGTAGACTTCTCCGGAATCTGAGCCCCCTAGACCCTGGTGTGGGGTTCTGGAGCCTTCAGGGAGGTGTGGGGGGACATTAGTGAAAACAGCATGACACTGGGGAAGCTGGGTCTCTCCCAGCCTCAGGCACCCCAATGCCGATGGGCTGGCCAAGGTGGACATGAGGGGTGTGCAGGATGCACCTTCCCGGGTGTGGGCCTTCCCTCCCTTTCCCACCATTACCTGCCTGGAGAGCCTAGCCATTCCCTACTGTTTTTTTTTTTTTTAATATATTTTATTGATTTTTTACAGAGAGGAAGGGAGAGAGAGAGTTAGAAACATCGACGAGAGAGAAACATCGATCAGCCGCCCCCTGCACATCTCCCACTGGGGATGTGCCTGCAACCCAGGTACATGCCCTTGACCGGAATCGAACCTGGGATCTTTCAGTCCCGCAGGCCGACGCTCTATCCACTGAGCCAAACCGGTTTCGGCTACTGTTGTTTTTTAAAAGAAATTGATTTCAGAGAGGAAGGGAGGGGGAGAGAGAGATAGGAACATCAGTGATGAGAGAGAATCATCGATTGCCTGCCTCCTGCATACACCACACTGGGCATCAAGCTCGAAACCTGGGCATGTGCCCTGATGGGGAGGAACCGTGACCTCCTGGTTCATAGGTCAACACGCAACCACTGAGCAACACTGGCCGGGCCCTTACTGTTTCTTTAAGACAGTTTGCGCCAGGTTAGCCTCGGCAGACCTGGGCTCCCACGTGCAAGACTTTCCCTGCGTCTCCTCTCTCTCCACCCCAGTGCCTGGCACCCCCCACCCGGGGCTCCAGTAAAATGGGGATTTGGTTTAACGTCCCAGGTCGTGGCTGGTGTTCAACGGACTGTTACTCCGAATGTAGCCAGACACCCCCCAAACATCTGTAAACGCTGACACCGTGAACAGTCGTGATTAACCCAAATATTTATGAGGAGCTTGCCGCACGCGAGCCTTGCGGGAGGTGCTGGGGCTGCAGAGACAGGGAAGGCGTCCTCGCCGGACAGGCTGGGGTCTGGGAGCGCTTTACGGTCAGGTGGGCCCCTCTCCCAGGTATTCAGGGGCGTCACCCGAGACCCCTTAGAAATGCAAATTCCACGGCCCCACCCAGAGCCTCCGCCCCGGGAGCTGGGGGAGGGGCGGGGGGAGGGAAAGCGGGTTTTCGCAGCCCCCCAGGTGCTGCGGGGCTCGCTCAGGCACGGGACCCGCTCCCACAGGTGCAGCCCTGGATGAGGCTCAGGTGCGCATCCCCCTTTGCAGACCTCGCGGGAGGCTCAGTAGGGGCTGGGGGTGGGGGCGGGGGGAGTGAGGATCCGGGAAATTGGCGTCTGCGCTACAGAGCGTCGGGTCAGAGGTCAAACTCTCAGCGGGCGGGACCCCGGGCTGGGCCCAGTCCAGGGGCTCTGATGGCGCCGCCCGGTTTGAACCCTGGAAACCCTGGGTTCGGGCCGGCTCGGTCTCTGCAGGCTGCCGGCCTGCCTCGGGAGGGGGCCCCCCACCTTGCCCAGCCTGAGCGCCCCGTCTCTGGGGGCCGCTGCGGCTCACGGGAGGCCGGGAGCAGGGAGCGCCCAGGAGCCGGCGGCCCGGTCAGGACCTGCTCCCCGCGTGGCTCAGGTCAGTGCCGCACGGTGCCCGCCGGTGGGGGCCGGTGCCCAGCGCGGGGGGCGCCGCGGGACTGGGGCGGGGCGGGCGGGCAGGGCGGCCCGGGTGGTGGTGGGGGTGGTGGGGGCTCGCGGCCCGGCCCCTCTCTACAGCGCCGGGAATTAGCCCACGAGCAGCACGCGTGTCTGTGCGCCGGTGGACTGTGCGGGGCGCCGAGCGCGGGCACGTGGGCGGAGGAGCCTTCCACGCGCCCAGAGGCGCGCCGGGCACGCGGCCTGGGGGTGCGGTGGGCGGCGCGAGGGCACCAGGCGTCTGACCCGTGGGGTCACAGCAAACCCGGGTCCAGCAACCTCGGTCCTGGGGTGCTGGCTGGGAAAAGATTCAGAGCCGGGACCCGGACTGTAAGAGAATGTTTCTTTGGTAAATCATCGAGGTAGGAGAGGTCATTCCTAGAATAAACGGGCTTAGGAAACAAGTTATAAAGGAAGGACCCTTGGAGCTTATGGGAGCTGCCTGGGGAGGGGGAGGGGGAGGGGGAGGGGGAGGGAGGGGGAGGGTATGGCACCGGCGTGCGCCGGGAGGGAGAGGGCCATGGGTCCTGCATCCCAACTAAGGGTTTTGTTTTGTTTTTTCTTCTCCATCCAAAGGGATTTAAGGGTGGAGATTTGGGGGGCGGTCCCAGGGGAGGATCTTCATAGAATATTCAGCAGCTTTCCAGGTGTGTCCTTTCAGGGTCGCGGTCTCGCTGATTGCTTGGCGTGCACCAGGCAGGGGGTCATTATTCCAGGCACCTGGCCCTGACGCCAGCCCCAGCCGAGGCTGGTTTTGGTGCTTATCTGGGCCTGGAGCTGACGTACAACTGAGGCCCAGATGTTCTCTAGGGAGGAAAGGTCCGTGGCCCTGGTCTGAACCCCGTGACCAGCGTTGGTAGGGGAGGAACGTCCCCCTGGGGCAGGTCCCACCCTACAATTGATTGTTGGTTGCTAGGCACCTGGGGCTTTCCACCCCGTGACCTTCTGTACCCGGCCCATCGTCCTTGCTCTGCTCACGTCTGTCTTACCACCTACAACTGGGAGGTGACACCAGCCTTCCCCCGAGTGGAAGAAGATGGCGATGACTGAAGAGTAGGAAGGGGAGGAGGGTTTGGGGGGGTGCTGTCTTGATCCTCTTCTGGAGGGTCCTACAGGCTTTGCACGTATTCTTTGAGCCCAAGCATTGCCCAGACCTCCAATAGAGGACCCAGCGAGAGCATGACCTAGCCCTTGCCAACCTCTTGGGGGTTCTCACCAGCGACATCCAGTTGGGAGCGCCCCCCCTGAGACCCTAGGCCAATGGTCGGCAAACTGCGGCCCGCATGTACAGTGCGATTGAAACTTCGTGGCCCATGTGCAGAAGTCGGTGTTTTGTGGAGGAGCCACACTCAAGGGGACAAAGAGCCACATGTGGCTCGCAAGCCGCGGTTTGCCGACCACTGCCCTAGGCCCTGCTTATGGACCCCTCTCCCGCCTCTCCAGCTTCCAATTGTGAAGCTTCTTAAAGGGGGGAGGGGGTTGCTGTTCTCCCCCATAGTGGGGATGGCGGCTGGGCTAATTCTCCCTTTCAGACCCAGAATCGGAACAGCCCTGGGACCAGCGGCCTGTCCCTGAGGCCACTGCCCCTCCCCTCCCCCGTGCCCCCAGGCCAGGCTTTGAAGAGCGCATTTTACGAACTTTTCCATTTTCCTAATGGAGGCGTGTTTGTTCTTCTCAATCACCTCACTTTTTTTTTTATGAGCTTCAGAGCTGATCTGCACGTTCTTCCTCCGTGTAATTTCAATTTGGACTCTCCCCGGAGCGGCCTTTTCCCTCTTGTTGCCTGCCAAATCGTTTGAAGGCTGCGCAAACATTCTTCCTCCCTCCCGTGCCCGCGAATCTCCGTCTACACCCGCGAGGGAGGTGGAGGCGGTTGCCCCGAGAGTTCTGGGGGGTTGGAGCCTTTCAGCAGCTGCCTTCAGACGGATTGGGAGGAGGAGTTGGGGGAGGGGAGGCAAAACATTCAAATAACTGTGCCCCCCTCCCCAGCTCTTCTGAAGAGGTGTGTGTGTGTGTGTGTGTGTCTGTGTGTGTCTGTGTCTGTGTAACATTCCCTAATTCATATTCAGTCTTGGAAACAGAGGTAGTTGCACATGGATTAGGGCCCCAATGAAGTAAACTCGCTAAGCATCCTGCACATAACATTGATCGACTTGGTCATTTTTCAGCTGGTTTCCTGGCAATGAGGTGTTATCCCCATTTCACAGATGAGGGAAACTGAGGTTGAACCACAAGATCAGTTTCTCAGCCACTTTGTTGGAACTCAAATCCAATTTTGCATGAACACTGCCCATAACAAAAATTACCATTACTTATGGCTTAATATAGCATTAAGTATTCATAACAGCTGCCCTTAATTAAGCACCTACTATGTGCCAGGTACCGTTGCAAGCCTTCTACTCACTTTATTTCTCCCATCTTTATGAATTACCTACTTTCCACATGACAGATGGGAAAATCGAGGCACAGAGAAGTTGTCACTCAGCGAGGAAGAGCGGGAGTCAGGATTCGAACCCAGGCTCAGGCACTCCTAACCAGCAGCGTTTATGCCTCTGGGAGAGTCTTTCTGAGCTCTCTCCTGAGTCTCAGGAAAGAAATCCCAGGCTTACTGGACCCTGGGCTGCTAATTCCTCCCAAGGTCGCACTGGGGACAAACAGGAAGATGGGAGGGGGGTAAGAGGGGTTGCATAAGGCGGTGACTTCAAAGGTGGCCACCACCGGGGTGCGTAGCCTTGGCTCCGGGCGGCTAGCCAGGGGCGCCAATCTGCAAGCCCAGGGCTATTCACCCTCCGACTCTGACCGGACCTCCTCCTAGTTCAAGGGCGGAGGAGGCAGTGGAGGAGACAAGGGAGTAGGACTGAGGTGGGAGGTCTTGAAATTGAAGGTGGGGGACAGATTAGGTGTTAATGAGTTAAAATAATAATAGCAGCCAGCATTTACTATACGCTATGCAGGATAAATAGTTCTTTTCTTATGTTAATACCCTCCTGGTAGGGACTTAACAATTTAAAAGGCACAGAGTGGTTAAGCCATTGGATCCGGAGTCACAGAGCCGGTAAAGTAGGGAGTCCAGAACTCCAGCAGGGAGGAGGCTCTCGGTGGGGGCTCGGTTCCTGTAAATGTGGCGCATTTGGGGCAAGCGGGGTGTGACTTTCTCTGATACGAGCTGTAAAGTAGAATGAGAGCATCTCAGGGCAGGCGGAAAACAGCAGTGGAATGGGGCGTGCTGTGCCTCGCCACCTCCCTCCCAGGCCAGGGCACTGGCCACAGCTGCGAGGAAGAAGCCAGAGAGGGCGTGGCCTGAGAGAGCCTGACACAGACCTTGGCTTTCCTTATCTCCGGAACTTACTGTGTGCAAGGGGACCAACCTCTCTGGGCCCGTTTCTCCAACTGCACAGTCATGGCGGAGCAGGGGTTAGAGTATTTGATTGCTAAGTCATTGGTGATCATACTAGTATGTTCTCAGAAGCTCATGAGTTGCCAACCAAAAGGCAGATTCAGCCCCCAAACCCGGTCCTGTGTGGGGCGGGTGTGGGGAGGGGGTGGCGGGGGGAGCCTCACTGGGTCACTGAGGAAGCACCTTTTCTTTGGAGGCGTCCCCAGGCTTCTGTGGGCTCCGACGTGAGAAGTGGGTTATGCCCCCATCACCGGGATTCCTCTGCGGCCTCCTTTTCCTGGGGCCACTGAGCGCATCCATGGCTGTGGGGCGGGGTGGGGTGGGGGGGCTGGAGGGTGAAGGGCTTGGCTGGAGTCATAGGCTTGTTTCGGGGTCTCTATGATCAGAAGCTTTGCATGCTAATGCCTGCATTGTCCAACCAGGGCAACGTCCCACATGGAGCTGGTACACCTGGCTCTCCCACCCTCTTCCTCCTCCTCAGTATTATTGTTGCTCTTATTTAAGGGCTATACTTTGGCTCCTCCTGTGTGTGACTTGTGTTGCAGTTTACAGTAGAAAGTCTGAGCTCAGAGAGGTGGAGACACCTGCCCAAGTTGCTCAGCCAGGAAGGGGCCCAGACACAGAGAGGAAGATGGGTAGAGGCAGAGGCAGAGACGGGGAGGAAGGGGAGCATGCAGAGGCCGCGTGGCGGAGAGGAGAAAACTCCCATCTCCCTGCCCGAACTCTGGCACCGAGGTTCCCCCTCCCACCCCCCTTGAGAGGATCCAGGCAGGACACCCAAAGCCAGAGTCCCAGGAAATGGATGGTCCCTGCATGGATGGTATCACTTTGCTGTGGTCAGTTCCCCACAGAGATGTGCTCCGGGCTGATTGATGGAGTTAGTGCCCTTCCTGGTGGCTCAGGGGGGAGGCGACCTTTTCACTACAGAACTCCCAGGCTCCCTTATCTGCTCCAGGAAGTGGGAGGGTGCGCATCAGCTGTAGCATCAGCTGTATGAGGGCCAGGCGCCCGGCTGGGGCTGCAGGTGTGGGGCAGGCCACACGTGTAGGATAAACCATTGTCCCTCCGGGTAGAGGCAGATGAAGCCTTGGCCATTACTGACCAGACCCAGAGAGGGGCTCTGACTTGGTCAAGGCCATTTGGATCAGTTCTGGGACTTGCTCCCCCCCCCCCCCCCCCGTCCCGTGGGCTGTCCCGCCCTGGGGGGTGTGTCTGGCCCCAGGGGTCACATGGGGAGTGGACCAGCTCTGATGCCCATCCTCCGCCTCCCTGTGTCCGGGTACCCCTGTCTGTGCACATTTCTCCTGCCCAGCTTGGCCAGCCAGGGAAAGAGGAAGAGAAGCAGGGCCTGGAGGGGTGGGGGGAGTGGAGGGGAGGGAGCAGCGAACAAAGGGGCGGGAGCTGGAGCCGGCAGGGCTGCTGAGTGACGATCCACAGGCCAGCTCCACAGGCCTGGGTGGTGGCGCTGCTGGGGGAGGTGCGGGAGTGGGGGGTGCAGGGAGATGGGAGACCCAGACGGGGGTTCAGAGAGCTACTCAGAGATAGACGGAGAGAAAACCTCATAGGGAAGAGATTTGGACACACAGACTTGGGAGCTAAAAGAGAGAAGGAGAAAATAAAGATCAAAATCAATACAGAGACAGAAAGACATTGTGTGTGTGTGTGTGTGTGTGTGTGTGTGTGTGTGAGAGAGAGAGAGAGAGAGAGAGAGAGAGAGAGAGAGAGAGAGGGAGAGAGAGAGAAACCAATAGTGCACAGAAAACCGAATCAATGTAAATTCATTTCGTGGCAGGGCCCTGAGTCCTGTCTGTGCTGTGGGTCCTGGACTGGCCCATCCCGATGGGTCCTGGGTCGGGGACATGCCCCTCAGGCCTTGGCATAAGGGACTCTGGCCACCGTTGGTAATGGGGTTAGTCTCCTTTCCAGAGAAAGTGGCTTTTAGAAGTGCTGTTTCATGACCTCCAACCCCAGCACACCCCGTCTTCAATTTTAAAATTTCATCCATGTGCCTGCAGCGGGCAGGGACTCAGGGACACTCATGCATGCACACATGTGTGCACAAGGTCACACACCCTCCTCAGGAAGCAAGCATGCTCGCCACATGTGCACACACCCCTCCCTGCAAGAGCAGCAGACAGACACACATACACATGCTTCACGCACGATAGCACACACGTGTCAAAACACATGCATTCAACATTCCTTTAGCATCTATCATGTGCAGAGTGCTGGGCTGGGCATTGGAGGTAGAAAGATAAACAAGACAGTGAGGGGGCCTCTCTCAGTTTCCCCCAGAGGTGGGGCTGCCGGGCACACTGCGGGCAGGTGAGCAGGAGGAGGGTTGTCAGGCACTGGGCATGCGCTGCCCCTCTGTGTTAGGGGATGTCCGAAGTCAGGGCCCGTGGTGTGGTAGAGGGGTCCAGCCCCACCCCCTCCCCGGGGTCAGGTGAGCTTGGAGCAAGCTTAGGGCCTCTGAGAATATGGATTCTGCCCTTCCCCCTCCCTCACAGCCCCCTGTTGATACGAGAAAGCAGATGGCTGGGTCTTGTCCCCTCCACGTGTATCAGAACTGCCCCTACAGCTATTTCCCTGGGGAGTCAGGTAAGGAGCCTGTCTGGGTCCTACATTCCATCCTCTACCCCAAAGGGGTTCCTGTGGGGAGTGGGGGCTTGATTTTCTTTTGTATTTGCCCCGGAATCCTGGGGTGGAAGGTAGTGACAGTCCCCAGTTGCTGCTGCCCACTGATCTTTTCTCTTTGCATCTCAAGCACCGCAGTGACTACTGGCAGCTAGCGCTTACTGAGGCACGCCACACACACAGTGCTGTGCTAAGTACTTTGCAGATCCTACCCCATGGGAGGCTCAAGCAGCCCTGGAACACAGGAGGAATGATTGCAACGCCCATTGTACAGAGGAATAAACTGAGGCCCGGGGAGGTGAAGGCATTTGCCCCAATCAAATGGCTAGAACTCACACCTAGGCCGGCTGACACCAGAAGTCAAGGTCTTCACCCACATCCATCCTGGGAGCAAATAGTTTTGCACCCTCATCTCTGCAGCCTCCAGAAATGGACAAGATGTGCATGTGCGTGTGCATATGGTGTGCGTGTGTGTGTGTGGTGTGCGCGTGTGTGTATTCGTGCATGGCTGTTGTCCGTGGTGTAGATTCCAGGGGTCAGCCAGGAGCTTCCCTGGGGTTCCAGCGGCGGAGGCCGAGGCCAGGGAGGATTTTGAGGGAGAGCAGTTCCTTCTGACTGCCGCAGGGCCTGTCCAGTCCCACCAGCTCACAGGCGGGGCCTGGCCCTGCTGCGGGATTGCAGAACGGAGGAGCTGCGCCCAGCCTGCCTGCCGGCCTGTAACAAGATAGTTTATATTATACTGCTGAGCAGAAATAAAACTACTGAGTCAAACATTGCAAACAGATGCCTCCGGCCAGGGCCCGGGGTCCCTGCCAGATGCTCTTTCGAGCACCCTGGGAGGGGAGAAGCCTGAAGGCTGGTTCCTCCAGACCCTGCAGGTTGGGGTGGGGGTTGCCGCTGGAACTGGAGGTTTGGGGGGCTTTTGGAAACAAAGGGGGGAGGAAATAACAGAAGGCAAGGGGGCCTTCTTTTTTCTTTTATTGACTTTCCCCATGTACATTCCACCTTGTGACCTGCAAATTTCTTGATTTAAAAAAATAAGTATTGATATTTAGAGAGAGAGGGAGGGAGGGAGAGAAAGAGAGAGAGAAACATCTATGTGAGAGAGACACAAGGATCGTCTGTCTCCCGTATGCACCTGGGGATTGAACTCACAACCCAGGCATGCGCCCTGTCGGGGAATTGAATCAGCAACCCTTTGGTGCCTGGGAGGACGGTCAACCACTGAGCGCACCGGCCAGGGCCGCCCCTTCACTTTCTAGACTACAGCCAGCATGACCTTCTGTCAGCCCCATAAAGTCATGCTCTTATGCCCCCACCTTCAGGGACTCCCCATGTCCCCGGTAGAGCTTCTCAAAGAGTGGTCTCCTGGGATGGTTGTTGAACATGCAGATTCGAGGGCCGCACCCCTGAGCCACTGAATCCACCTCTTTGGGGCCTAAGAATCTGCGTTGTGGACCTGACATCCTCTCTGGGAGGTGGCAAGGTGGAGTTATTCTTTCTAAAAGTGAGCACATTGTGGTAGAGCCGTGGGGGGATGTCCAACTGAAAGGGTGGGCAGCCCCCTTCTGTTCTTCGACAGATGTCCAGAGCACCTGCTGTGTGCTCGGCACCGTGCGGGGGGCTGGCTGCTAGGCTGCAGCCTGGACAGGGCCGATAGGGTCCGGGCAGTCTTGTATGTCCAGCGACTTCGGAGGAGGGAGCGCTGGGTGGCAGGATGGCTCCGGAAGGCGTCATGGGGCGGCGCCTCAGGACGGATCTTGATGGAGCAGATCAGCCACAGGATTGAGGGTCGGTGCTGGTGGTCTGGGTGGAAGGTGGGTTTAGCGACTCCGCACAGACTTTGGGGTGGGCGAGAAAGATGCGGAACTGGGGAGTCCCCTCTCTCCTCTGGCTTGTCTTTCCTGGACACTCGGAGGTGGGAACCTCGTGTCCTTCTTCCTGGAACCTGAATGAATGAATGAAAGAAAGAAAGGTGGTGGGAGAGGAAGGGGGAGATAAGAGACACAAAAGAGAGGAAAGTACGAATTAGGAGATGGGAGGAGGAGGAGGAGACAGTGGGAACATTGTGTAGTTGGTAAACTCCAGAGCTATTTGGAGTAGGGTAAAAACTGTGTGTGTGTGTGTGAGAGAGAGAGAGAGAGAAAGAGAGAGAGAGAGAGAGAGAGAGAGAGAGAGAGACAGAGAGACAGAGAGACAGACAGAGACAGAGAGACAGAGATGTCCATAGCAATCCAAATAACTCTGATTAACACTCCCTGCCACCCTCTCTCTCCCTCTCAGACCCACTTCCTCCCAGCCAGGCCCAGTGCAGACACGCCTGGCTGTAACCCTAAGAGGCAGGGGAAGCTCCAGCAATTATTTTTACACGAAAGGAAAAAAGAAAGACCGTGTCTCCAAGATGCGGGCGTGCTCAGGGCCCGGCCCAGCGCTTCAAGACTTGGCAGCCCTCCCCACCCCATCTCCACGGCCCCCACTCCCAGCCCCCACAGGGTCTGGCCTCTATCTTGCCCGCGCCTGGCACCCCCCAGAGACCACCCCCTCCCCAGCCTTGGGCCTGTCCCCTCTGAAACTGATCCCCAGCCTTTGGATCTAATTTGTTTCTCTGTCTGCCGGGTTTGGGGGGGTCTTGCCTGGAGACGCGGTGGTCACAGGTGACATCAATCACGTCTGCATCTTCGGAGGGCTGGGGATAGGATATCAGAGAGGTGACCAAGCATTTGCCACATGATTCAAATCATCTCAGCATTGATTAATTGGGTTCATCCTGAGTTTCTGAATCATAACAACTGTTTTTCTCCTTCACCGACCGTCAACAGGCCCTTAAAGGGGAAGGATCCTTTTACCCAGCGCATGGGGCGCATTAAGCCGGTCAGCTCCTATTAAACGTTAGATGCTGGATGTGTGTTAGACAAACTCGATTTGCTGAGGATACTTTTCAAAGCTTTGGGGGATGATTAGACATCTCTCTCCCCGCCTCGCCTCTTCCTTCCCCGGCTTTTCCTGGGACGTGTTTTGGCTTCGGCCTCTGACAGATGGGATGAGGGAACGTGGGGGCCCCTGGAGAGGGTCCTTTGGAGGGGGCTGGGGCGGAGGGAGAGCCCCCCAGGATGTTTAAAAGAGATACAGTTTCTGAAAAGTTTAATAAGGCAGAAAACCATGCCGGATGCCAAGTTTGCCTTCCAAAACCTAAATATCCGGAATGCCTCTTGCTGGTAGATAGAGGAGAAAACAGTATTTTTCCCAAGCCAAAAATAAATAAATAAATAAATAAAATAAGAAAATAAAAAATAAATAAAAAGAAAAAAGAAGCCATTTTTCTAGAGAAGAGGACTTATGTTTCTGCCCTTCTGTGGGTTCTGGAAGTGAAATGATGGAGTATGGTTGATGTGGAAACAGAACTCAGTTTTGATGCCAATCAGTGTGAGGAAGATCAGGAAAAACCAAACTTCGAGCTGGTTTCCTGCTCCCTTCCTACCACAAACAGAGATGCTCGTGTATGTCAACTGCAATTGAAAAATAAATTCGAAAAAAGAGAGCTCAACCTGGCCAGCACCTCAATGGTTAGAGCGTCATCTGCGCACCGAAGGGTTGTGGGTTCGATTCCTGGTCAAGGGCACGTATCTGGGTTGCAGGTTTAATCCCCGGCCCCCAGGCAGGGCTTGTGCAGGCGGCAGCCCATCGGGGTGCCTCTGTCACGTCTGTGTTTCTCTCTCTCCCCCTCCCTTCCACTCTCTCTGAAAATCAACGGAAAAAATATCCTCGGTTGAGGATTCCCAAACAAACAAACAGAGAGATGTCAGCCGGGCTCCCGTTACACTGGCTGGGTGACCCTGGGAAAGTCACTGTGTTTTCTGAATCTTATGTTCTGGTTTCTAATAAGAGGATGAATAAAGTCCTGGGCCCATTGAGAAGTATAAACTCAAAGAAGATGAGTAAAGTGACTCCTCAAAGGCGGGCTCTTGGTAACAGTGGATCTGTAGGGGTGTGTGTGTGGGGGGGGCGGTGCCGGGGGCGGGGGGCAGCGCTGTAGCAGGAGGCCTGGTCCTCTATGTGCACGGATTCATTTGGTTCATAAAGTTTCAAATGTACAGGAGCCCCAAGGGTTAGCCAAAGGGACATTTTTGGCCGTGGTAACGGTGGAGGCATGACTGTTCAGAGCCAATCTGCCCCTGTGGGCTTGGCAGCCCCAGCCGCGCTGGAATAGTGAGTTGGAAATTGATTAGCAGGCCTGGAAGGTTCTCAGGGCGAGCCAGGCTGTTCACCCCCCACGGAGCAAACCTCCCAGGAATCCCACTCGGCAGCGGTTTCTCTCCCAACACCTTCAGATACTTGAAATGACCTTGGTCCTCTGTGACCCCAGGCTCGTTCTTGGTGATGGAGAGAAGGTGATGGAGACGTCGGATGGGTTCACCCAGACAGAGCCTGCATGCCTGGGTGGGCTCTGGGCTGAGGCGAAACCTCACCGACCTGAGCCACGTTTCCATGGCTGCTGTGGCCACCACCTCTGCTCCGTGTTCTGTGCAATGACGGGGGTGTCCTGGGAGACAGAGGAGGGGACAGACAGATCACATGGAGAGAAAGAGGGGCAGAGGGGTTGGGGTGGGAGGAGAAACAGACACAGAGAGAGAGAAAAGCAGGAGAGAACGAAGGAGGCAGGGAGAGAGAGACCGAGACAAAAAAAGGGAGGGTGAGCTGGGCTAGGATGGAGAGGTGAGGAAGAAGACCGGTTGAGGGTCTGAGATAGGATGAGAGGGAGGGCAGGAGAGAGAGAGGGCAGGGGGAAGGGGAGGAGGAGAGAGAGTAAAGCCAGAGAGAATAGGACTGAGAGAGGAGGAAAAGCAGAGAAAGAGAAAATGCCCCACACTCAGAAATACGAAGGGAAGGAGCCGGAGAGGGCCAGCCACCCAGCCAGCACCTGCAAAGGGAAACAGAAACACCAGGCCCCGTCCCACGGGGGAGGGGGGGGGAGATGGCAGAGCCAGAAGCGGAGAGCAAATGAGCGGCAGATAGGATCCTGGAAATGCCGCGGATCGGCCCCCCAGAACGAGGAATTCCCTATCGGCGGCATCAGGCCTCGTCCCCCGCAGGACTGGCGCCCTTGGGATGCTTCCGAGATATCGAGATATCGCAAGTTAGCCATCGGGCTGCAGGCAGGCCTCCGTCAGGGCGGGCGGCTGGAGACAGGATCAAAGGGAGCCAGGGCTCTGGGTCACTGGCAGGACTCCAGTGGGGCCCACAGGCCTGGATTCCTGGCCGAACCCCCAGGAGACAGTCTGATGGGCAGATAGAGACGCTCCAACTGACCAACCCACTGTAGGCTGCCTCTTTCCTCCCTCCCTTCCTCCTCCTCCTCCTCCTCCTCCTCCTCCTCCTCCTCCTCCTCCTCCTCCTCCTCCTCCTCCTGTCCCATGATGGCTGAAATTAGAACGAGGGTTGGTGGATGCTTCATTGACCTGAGACTACTGGGCCATCTCCTCCAAGGGCCCCAACTCTCGAGCCTCAGTTGTGTCTGAGATGAATGATGCTATGTGGTCAGGAGACAGGGGACCCCAATGGTTTGGAGGGAGACACCCTTGGGAGAAATTGAGCTGCATTCCCTGAAAGTCAGTCTTCTCAGATATAAAATGGGAGGATGGGAACAGCCCGGCTGCGGCTGCTGAGAGCCGTCCAGGCCGGCACCCATGCTAAACCCGGCCCAGTGTCTGGTCCAGAGCGAGTGAGTGAGCGAGCGAGCGCGGGGCATATGGCGGATCTAGGGTGCCTGGGAGACAGAAGCCAGATCGCTGCCCCGGACAGGGGGTAATATATGGCATCTAGCTGCGGCCGAGAACTGACTTCAAGCTCGGCTGCAGAATCAGCTCCGTGATGAGAAACAAGGAGAGAGAAGGGACAAAGCAGCCTGTCTTCGAGTGCACGGTGACAGAGCACAGACTCGCCTGGCAGCCCCGGGGTCTGGGCAAGGACAGGGCAGAGCATATTAATAACAATAAATTATATCTGCGCCGTGATGTATGGCCCTGATGAGCTTCCTGTTTTGTTATCTCAGAGCCGTCGGAAGGGCACGTTCACCCGACTGTTGTCACGGCGGAGTTCATCCCTGCTGGTGGGGCCATGGGTGCTGAGATCATGTGATTGTGGGTGCTCTTTCTCTGAGTTTCCAAATCGGGGAAACTGAGGCTCAGGGAGCGAGTCGGATCAGGGTGGACATCTGGGTTTTGGCGTCCTGGATCTTGGCTCGGTCCAGCCTGAGAGGGACGGCCTTCTTTCTGTCTGTCATTTTGGAGCCTCCGTGCGCTGGGCATCTTGGTCGTTTCTTCCCTGTGGGTGGCTGCTCCAGCTTTCCTGCCGGCCAAGGGCGAGGAGGCTCTCGGATCCCTGCCGCCCGGCCCCAGGGCGCTCCATGGGCCTCGTGGGCGCTCCAAGAGAGGGAGGAATTCCCACAGCAGCTGCCCAGGGCAGGCGGGCAGTCCAAGACCCGGTGTGGGCTTCTGTCCCTCGGGAAGCCCACCGCCCGCTCAGCATGGAGTGGACTTGGGGACCAGGTCCAGTGGGTGTTGGCAGCGTGCGCTGCCGCAAGAATGTGCAGATTCAGTCCCGGAAACGGCTTGGAGGGAGACCCACTTGGCTTCTGAGCAGGAGAACAAATGAGCCCCATCCTCCTCCACCCCCTACCCTGGCCGATTCTGCGATTTCCTTTGTCTCAATCCAAAATCCCTCTTTACATGATCCCGAGGCTTCCTGATAAAATGGAACTGTAACTTTATCTAAGACGAGTGCAGCACATGTAGGATGGATAAGGTGTAATTAATAACAGAAAATAATGTTTCCCCCTCCTGACCTTTCACCCCCATATAAGTGTCTTAAGTTTTATGACAGCTAAGCACAAAATGAGTGTGTGCCTGTGTGTGCGTGTATGTGTGTGTGTGTGTGTGCGCACACAAGGTGCATGCTTTGGTGTATGCTTCGGTGTGTGCATCTGAGCTCCGCTGACAGGGGCCAATCCGTCTGTCTGGTGAGCATTCGCCTGGCCCTGGCTGGAATTGGTTTACGTTCCTGGGTAGACTGGCCTCTCGCTGAACCCAGGCCCTGCCGGCAACTGATCTGATTTCTCCAAGTGAGGCTTCCTTCTCCATCTCAGAATACCCTCTCTTTGTTTCCATGCAAAACTTGGGGCAACATAGAAGCTGAGTATTAAAATAAAAGGGTGGGCCCGGCCGGTGTGGCTCAGTGGTTGAGTGTCGACTTTGGAACCAGGAGGTCGCAGTTTGATTCCTGGTCCCGGCACATGCCTGGGATGCCGACTTGATCCCCGGTGGGTGGCATGCAAGAGGCAGCCGATCAATGATTCTCTCTCATCATTGATGTTTCTATCTCTCTCTTCCTTTCCCTCTCCCTTCCTCTTTGAAGTCCATAAAATATATACAAAATAATAATATAAAAATAATAAAAGGGTGGCTTGTGGACATGCACACACACAGTCTTTCAGATGGTCTAGTATATATGGGAGCCCCAGTGGATGCTGGGGGAGGGGGGATTGATAGTTATTTGTGGGCCGGGAATCAAGAGGAACAAACATGTCCTTGGCTTTGATGCTGTTGGTCCGTGGGCGTACAAGGGTCTCGTGCTGGAAACTGCTCTCCCCACCCCGCAGTGTGGCATCGTCCTGTTTATCTAGGAATGAATGAGAGAGGTGTGCTCGGGCCCAGAGGCAGGGGCTGGAGGGCGCAGGGAAGTCTTTGCCTCCTGAATCGAAGAGCACGAAATCCAAGGCCGTTTGTCTTGCCCAGTGGTCGGAAAACTCATTAGTCCACAGAGCCCAATATCAACAGTACAACGATTGAAATGTCTTTTGAGAACCACATTTTTTAAACTTAAACTATATAGGTAGGTACATTGTTGTTAACTTAATTAGGGTACTCCTAAGACTTGGGAAGAGCCACACTCAAGGGGCCAAAGAGCCGCATGTGGCTTGCGAGCCACAGTTTGCCGACCACGGGTGCCGGTTCCACAACTATGCTCGTTCGGAAGGTCACTGGGCTGGTTTCTTGTGATTCATGGCGTTGGCTGCTCGACTTTTCGAGAAGTCCGAGGCGCCAACCTGTGGGTTAATGGAAGCCACACGGCCACGCAGCCAGCGGCTGTGAACCGTCCCCGATGGGAAGCCTGGGCCGGGCGGAGCCAGCCGCTTTCTTTTGATCAGTGGCCCCGACATGAACCGTGAACCGGAGGTCGCGCCTGTTCGGGGCCTGTGTGTTGGTTAGGTCTGCGAGCCAGCAGCACCTGGGCCCCCTACGGTCCCTCCTGCCCCCGGCCTGGGAGCTGCCTTTGCCACAATTGTCCCTCTTCCCTCTCAGGGCTGACTCTTCAGGACCCCTAGGGCACCAGAGAGAAGTTGGGGGAAGATCCCGGCCTTAAATCATTAGAGAAAGTTTCCATCCACTTCTCTGGCGTCCCTCCTTCCAGTTCTGGCTTCTCGGAGTAGTGGAGCCGATTCCTCCTCCCCGGGCACGGCTGCTTGCCCCATGTTGGGGCCAGGCTGGGTTTGGAGGGAGAGCTTTCTCCCAGGGGCGTCTGGGGCTGGGTCGTTCTTTTATGGGCATGCTTGAACTCTGGAGGCCCCCACCTGACAGCCACCTCTGCTGACTCGGTCGTATATTTCTCTGTCGTTATGTCATGCCGTCATCCTTCCGCACATGCTTTGGCCTGCCATGTTTTTATGGCTCTTCTTCCAAGAGGTGTCCCACGGAGGGTGGGTCGGCGTGATTTATCTTCGGGGGGAGGGAGGGAGAATTCCTTATCCCTGGTATCACAGGGTGCATTTTCCTCTTATCACCCTGTCTCCTGCTCCGGGGTTTAAAGGCGATACCAACGGGTCGGATTAGGCGGCCGAGGGAGTTCTGTAGGCTGCCAGCTGGGTCGAGCTGACAATGACCAGAGCCTGGGGATGCGACCGGCTCCTAATTTCACATCCTCCCGGAGGCTGAGGTCCACAGCACGGCAGTCCCGGCGCGGGTTGCCAGGACAAGAAGATCTTGATTGGATTTAAATATTTCCCAGGGGAGGCTTTGAGGCTTTGGCAAACATAATGAGATGAGTAGCTCTTCAGAAACAGAACTTGAGAAATTAAACAAGTCATATATATTCATTATGGAGAAAAGTCGAAAAGGCAGATAAGGCAAAGGAAGCAAATGAAAATCACCTGTAATCCCACCACGTGGGGCTCACTCCTCATGCTCCGCCATATATCTTCCCAGGCCTCGGCGGATGGTATATGCATTTTCAGCGAAAGCGAGATTACATTGCACAGGCTGTTCGTGACAGTTTTCATTCGCCAAAAATGATAAACTACTGACAGAATGCAGAGAATACCAAGAGCAGAGACAGCAAAACGCCCAGCGGCAACCACTGCTTACCGTCTCCCGAAGGCCTTCCTAGAGATCTCTTTCCATATCGCTTGATAACCTGCTTTCAAAAGTCCCAACAACTAGGATGAGCTCAGCCATGTCAACAGATGGGTCTCTGCCATTCCTCTGTAGGGGTGCCGCTGTGTTTCCTGATAAGGATGCGCCGTGGTTTAACGCTGCATCCCTTGCAGTTGGCCGGCTAGATTGCTTCCAGTTGCTCACGGAGACCTCTTCTCCTGGCTTAGTTGAGGTGTTGACGACACTTTATCAGGTGGGATTTTTATGTCCCACCCCGGCCCATCAAACAAAGGCGCTCCACTCCCACCACCAAGTCTGCGAATCCGCCAAGAAGGCCTCTGGTAGCAGGAAGCCGGACTGACAGTAGCTTAAACAACGGAGGGTTTGTTTTTCTCACATGGTAAAGGAGGTCAGAGGTCGGCGGCCACTGGCATTGGTCCAGCTGCCCTGGGAGGTCATCGGGATTCAGGCTTTTTTTTTTTTTTTTTGGTACCATTCTTAGCATTTTGACATTTTCTTCCAGTGCTTGTCTTCTGCATGTTCGAGAATGGCTGCCTCGGCCCCAGCCAACACATCTGCATCCAGACAGGAAGGAGCAAGGAACACCAGAAGGCTTTCCTCCTGGGCCTGGTAAGACTTTGAAACTCTCCCCCAAACCCTCCCAGCAGATCTCTGCTTACACTTCATCGGCCGAAACGGTGCCACATGGCCTGATCTAGCTGCCAGGAGTCCAGGGAAGTGAATCTTTTCTTTTAAAGACCCTATCGTAGCTCTGCTGGTTTGGCTCAGTGGTTAGAGTGCCTGCCCATGGACTGAAGGGTTGCGGGTTTGATTCCAGTCAAGGGTACACACCACGGTTGCAGGCTAGATCCTCGGCCATAGTCGGGGTGTGTGTGGGAGACAACCAGTCGATGATATGTGTCTCTCACATCGATGTTCCTCTCTTTCAGTCTCTCCCCCTCCCTTCCATTCTCTCTAAAAATGTCAGTGGAAAGATATATCCTCAGGTGAGGATTAACAAAAACATTTTAAAAAGTGCTGGCCAGAGTTTGCATTGGCTCCGCGTGTTCTCAGGACACCCCAGACACATCCCTGGGCTGGAGCCCGGGGGTCAGACATCAGTTCCCCAGCCCACAGCTCTTCAGTCTCCGCACCAGGGACTCCTGGGGCCGACGAGTCTGTGTTGGGGACTGCCCTGCGTATTGCAGGATGTTTGGCCTCCACCCTGTGGATGCCAGTGGCAGCCTCCCCACCTCCCCACCCCACGCACACGCGCGCGCACACACACACATCCCCGGGTTGTGACAAGCAATAATGTCTCCAGATGTTGCCCAGTGTCCCGGGGGCCACAATGCCCCGGATGAGAACCACTGCTAACCACGTTTGAGTTCCAGTCCCGCCTCTGCCACTTACGGATCACCTCCTCTTGGCCAGGCTCCTTGTCCTGATTAAGCTTCGATTTCCTCACTTGTAGGTTGGGAGCAATAACAGGACCAACCTCTGAGGGTTATTTTGAGGATTCACTGAGGGAACCTTTACAAAGTGGACAAAATAGTGCTTGGCACTTACTAAACGCCAAGGGCGCGGCTGCTTCCTTTCTCCCTCGACGTAAAGACAAGAGGCAGCCTCCATCCCCGCACCCTCAGTGCCTGGTGTGCGCTGGCACGCAGAGAACGCTTGCTGAGTGGCTGGCTTCTACATGCAAACAGTAGGCACCTACGCCTGCACCTAAGTCTGCCTGAAGTCCCACCTCCCAGCCCGTCTGCAGACCCGCGTGTCCTCGGGAGGTTCAGGGCAGGAGGGACGTCCCGGTTGGCCTGGGTGGCCGGTTCTGTAGATGCGCCTTGTGTCCAGATCGCCCCTCCCGCCCTCGCTAACTGGGGCTCCACGGACATGCCAGAGGACAGAGGCGGGGATGATGCAAACAGTTCCGAATGCGACAGCGAGTTCAGCTGGTGTGTGAGGAGCATGATGTTCCAAACACAATTAAAAGTCAATCAGGGGCCGGAAAAGTGCATTAATGTCCCTCAATCACATGGCAGGACACGTGTGGCATCGGCGTCTCTCGGGGCCCTTCTTCCAGGGCTGCCGTGATGGCAGCGATGGTTCCCCCCCTCCCCCTACTCCCCCCTCCCACTCCATTGCGAACCCCCACTACCCTGCCCGGGCCTGTGGTCCCTGGACAGGAGGGAACCCAGGGCCATCTGTGTGTGTGTGTGTGTGTGTGTGTGTGTGTGTGTTTAATCCTCTCCCGAGGATATGTGGTTTTTTTTTAAATTGATTTTTAGAGGAAGGGGGAGAGAGAGAAACCAAAACAAAGATGTGAGAGAGAAACCTTGATTGTTTGCCTCTCATAGTGCCCTGACCGGGAATCGAACCCACAACCTTTTGGTGTACAGGAGTATGCTTCAGCCGACTGAGCCACCGGGGCAGGGCTCCGTGTGATTTGTAATACTTGGTATATGTGATGCTGGAGAGGAGAGATCCACTGAGTCTCTCTGTTGAGCTGTCCATTTATTTGTGGGCAAGAGTGAGAGTGGCTCGCTTGTTCAGTTAACAAACACTCGGGGCTACTTCTGTGAGCGCCGGGCTACATGGGGGCTCTCAGCAGAGGGCGCCGCTCCCGGGGGACAGTGGGCAGGTCCTAGAGACAGATTTGGTTGTCACAACGTGGGGTGCGTCCAGTTTGCAGAGAGGCCAGGGATGCTGCTCAGCGTCCTGCAATGCACTGGCCGGCGCCTGCCACCGAGAATGACCTGGTTCAAGCAGGGAGAGCGCTGAGGTCAGGAAGCCCGCTGAGGCCCCAGGGCCCTCTGTAGTGGCGACCAGGGCAGACGAGGGCCCTGCCCTGGCGGGGTTTCCTTGATTGTAGTCATCGTCACTGTGCTTTAAGTAGCCGGACGAGGTAGGAGAAGGCTTCCTTTGAGGACAACAGTGGTCATTGTTTTTCCCTCTGTCCAAGCGTGGGCCTGGCGGGATTGCTGCTGTGGACGTGTGTTGGCTGGTGAGTGTGCATGTGCGTACGTGTGTCTCCCTGTGTGTGTGTGTGTGTGTGCGCGTGCATGTGCGTGCGTGTGTCTCCCTGTGTGTGTGTGCGTGCGTGTGTGTGTGTCTCCTTGTGTGTGTGTGCACGTGTGTCTCCCTGTGTGTGTGCATGTGCCTGCGTGTGTCTCCCTGTGTGTGTGTGTGCGCGTGTGTATGTCTGTGTGTCTCCCTGTGCGTGTGTGTGTGTGTGTGTGTGTGCAGAGCCATTGGAGACGGGATGATGAAATCATTAGGCGGGACCCTTTTTTTTTAAATATCTTACTGATTTTTTAGAGAGAGGAAGGGAGAGGGACAGAGAGTCAGAAACATCGATGAGAGAGAAACATCGATCAGCTGCCTCCTGCACACCTCCCACTGGGGATGTGCCTGCAACCAAGGTACATGCCCTTGACCGGAATCGAACCTGGGACCCTTCAGTCCACAGGCCGATGCTCTATACACTGAGCCAAACCGGTCAGGGCAGGGAGGACCCTTCTTTGCCCCCTTCCGCCTTCCTCGGCTCTCCTCTTGCCCCCATCTTGACGGTAAGACGAGAGGTCCGTAAACTTGCCTCTGAGTCAAAGCTTTGAACTTGAAGTTGAGTTGAGGCCAACTCCACTGCCTGCGTGAGCACCCAGGAAGCTTCACAGATGCTGTTTCACCTGGCGGGGGCTCAGTTGGTTGAGCATCATCCTGTGCACTGGGAGGTTGCCGATTCGGTTACCAGTCAGGGCACATACCTGGGTTGCAGGTTCGAGCCCTGGTCAGGGCTCGTACAGAAGGCAACTGATCAATATCTGTCTGTCTCTCTCCCCGCCCCCCCTCTTCCCCCCTTCCTTTCTCTAAGCATGTCCTTGGGTGAGGATTTAAAAAAAAAAAGTCGTAATGAAAAAATAGTGCTTCAGAGAAATGAAAGAAAAACCATGGGAGTGTCCACAGCTTTGGCACTGGTGGCTTCTGGGCCAGAGGTGCTCTGTTGTGGGGAGCTGTCCTGTGCACTGTAGGGGGTTGGGCAGTACCCCTGGCCCAGACCCACTAGTTGTACCCCCAGCTGTGACCCCAAAATGTCTCCAGACATGGCACACAGTCCCCCGGGGAGCAGCAGTCACCTGCTGAAAACCATTGACCTGTGACGACACAGAGCAGCAGGCGAGTCGCACACACTCATCTTGAAGGGAAGGAGCCAGGTACTTGCGTCTGATGCGTGTGGTTCCATTTATGCAGGCGGGACGGGTGCCCTTTGGGAGAGGGGCCCTCCGGGGGGGCCTGCTTTTACTGAGGTGCTGAGGACACTCGCGTGGTGTCTGTGCCTTTCTCTGTGCTTTGACATCTGAATCAGGTGGTGTGTGTGCTGAGGGGGAGACACATAGGAAATGAGCACATCGGGAGGATCCGAGGAGACTGTCCTCCCAAAACATGCCAACGGCCCAGGTCCATCTGCTTCCCAACCACAGCGGACGGCTGCTGAGCAGCTTCTGTAAATGGCTCCCCTGGAACCCCTGCAGCTGCTTCTCACTGCTGGACACGGAGTCACCAAGCAAGGGTCTGACGGAGAGAGGCGTGTTGGCCTCTACACACACACACACACACACCCCAGACACCCCCCAGACACACTCCACACACACATATCCCAGACACCCCCAGACACACCCCCCACCCACACACCACACACACCCCAGACACCCCCCAGACACACTCCACACACACATATCCCAGACACCCCCAGACACACCACACACACCCAAGACACCCCCAGACACACTCCACACACACCCCACACACACCCCAGACATCCCCTCACACACATACCCCACCCACACAACAGACACCCCCTCACACACACCCCAGACACCCCCCAGACACACTCCACACACACATATCCCAGACACCCCCTCACACACACCCCCCCACCCACACACCCCAGACACACACACATACCCCCCACACCAGCCACACACACAATCCAGACACACACATGTACACACACCCCAAACACACCACAGACACACACACTCCAAACACACACCCAGCCACACATACCCCCAGACACACACACACACACACACACCAGACACACACACACATACACTTACCCCCCCCACACACACCCCTCAGATACACACACACACTAGACACACATACCCCAGACCCCCCCCCCCCACACACACCCAGACACACACACACACACACCCCAGACACACAACCCCCAGATGGAGATGTCGCCGGGCCTGCTGGAATTGAATTTCCTGCCCGTGTGTTCCCTGGCAGCCTTATAGAGGCAGGCACCCCAACTGCCAGGTGAAATGGATCAACAGTCCAGGTTGAACTTCTGAAAACCAACGGCCCTTTTAATCTGGGAAAAATAAGCTCTATGTACGGCCATCCCAGCTCGCTGCTCACCTACATGAAGGGGCTCAGCCTGGCTCCTCCTTCCTGAGTTCTCACCCCCCCCCCCCCCCCCCGCACCAGCCTCATCTCCGGCCAGAGGCCCCGGCTCCTTACCCTCCCATGATTCAGGTCTTTCTCAGTAGAAACACAGCCCCTGATGCCCAGAGCCAAAGCTATAGGCATTGTAGAGGCATTTCAGGGAAACCCAGGGAAGGTTTTGGAAGGAAGCAGCTACAAAATGTGTCAGGAGACCCCCAGTCTTCCTCCCAGAGGCCCCCTCAGGCATTAGCTTTGGACGAAGCTGCTGGTTGCCCAGGCAGCCGCCCCCGCTGGCAGCATTGATAAAGGACTGTTTGCATGGGGAAGGGCAGGGGGCAGAGGCGACAGCCCCTAACACTGGATGGATCCCACCAATTGCCCCTAAGTTGGAGTCCTGGAGAGGGCCTTTGCTATAGAGCTGGGGCTCCATCCAAAGGGCCCTCTTCACCACCTCCCAACCCCTCCTTTCCTCTTTCTTTCTGGAAAAGTCTCCAGGTTCTAGCTGGCCTGAGATTTATGAGGTGTTTTGCATGGCGAACACCCTAGGACTGTATATTTGGGTGGTAGGGAGCGGAGAGGGCTGCAGAGAGCTGGTGGTTGGAACGGAGCATCATGTATAGTAAATCCAGTCTATTTCTCGGTCCTTGCGAGCACATGCAGCTATAAATGGCCCCACGCAGGTGGCAGGGCGTAGGAGCCTCTGAAACACACAGCAACAAGCTCAGAGACCACCGCGTCACGTGCATGGAGAGGCACTGCACATGGGATGGGCCAAAGACCCCAGCAGGCAGACGCACGTTCATACACGGGCAGGCCCAGGCTCACACGTAAAACGAGGCAGGCACAGCACTGCTCCCAGCATCAGCCCAGGATGGGGGGCTGTGCCCCAGAAAGCGCCCACCTCCCTGCGGCCCCTCTGTGGCTCCGAGGGACCCCCTCAGCTCCCTCTTCTCGCTTCGGTTTTCCTTGCGGTACTAATGTCTTTGGAAGTGCAGCCCTGAGGCCCACACAGGGCGCTCCATCCTGCTTTCTTCCTAAGACCTCCAGGCCCCAAACAGGGCCGAACTCCGACGCCGAATCTCACTGATTTCCATGCACAGCCTTGCCCCAGACCATCTGGACCGGCCATTCCTGCCCCCCCCCCCCCCGCCCTCCCCAGTAAACTTTCCGTGGGCCTCTTGGCACCGCCCAAGTGTTCCTAGAGCCCCGAGCAGAGAGTGGGTGCCAAGGTTGAGGACCAAGGCCACAGGATGGATCAGACCCTTGACAGCTGTACAGAGTGGCGTGGGGTCTCCTGGAGACAAAATCAAAACCGGCCCCCAGCCCCCTCTCCCCCCACTTTTCTTCAAGATCTAATTACAGATGTCTTGACATTCCCGCCGCCTAAAGTTTCCTTAAAAGATCTGCCAGGAAGAAACCTTTGGAGACTGTTTGAGGTATAACCCTGCCTGGGAGTCCCTGGTGCTTGCTTTGTCGCTAGATGACAGGGGCTTAATTACAGCGAGCGCCACGTACCCTTCGTTTGGGAGGCGGGATGCTTGAGCCACATAATGTACCGCAGGCTGACAATGGCCTTTTGGCAAAACTCGAGTCTCTGATCTCACATTAATTACTACACAAATATACGTATTGTGGGCACAGAGTTTATGTGGCGGAGTCCCTTTGACACATGTTCACAATAAAAACACATTTTTTCCCTTCCCTTCCCCTGACCCTAAGGACAAAAAAGAGATGAACATGTTTCAAGATGCTGTGGTAATGGCATGAGAACTGTCTGCTGAGTGTTCGCCCTGCTTTTGTTCTCTCTCTTTTCTCCTTTTATTAAAACAGCCTTTTAAACCAGGCGTTCCTGGCTTGTCATTCCTCTCTTTACTTTTGCTTTTATGCCGAGGGAGAGACCGATTAGATTAGATTAGATTAAAGACCAAGGGACACCTCGTGAAATGCATTCCATCCAGAGGCAATTTGGTTGATTGGGGTGGATTCTTATGCGTGTGCGCGCGCGTGCATGTACGTATGTGTGTGTGTGTGTGTGTGTGTTTCTTGTGGCTTCCTGATGGTCCTTCTACAAATATCCATTTTTGGTTTCTAGGAATGCATTTGTCCTTTTAGCTTTTCGCCTTTACAAGTCTGCAGCCTTTGACTGTGGCCTGACGTTTTGGGGTCTGTGGCATTTCGGGGGGTGGGGGTAGTAAATCTTATTAACTATCTCCTTTAGCTTCTTGCAATTTCTCAAAACTTTCCCCCAGAGAGGCAGCAGTTTCCCCGAGGACCACAGATGAAAGGGTTCCTTTCAAAGGCCCTTCTCCCCTCTCCCCCGCCCCACCAGGCCCCCAGCTTTGTCTGTGATGTCACAGCTGTAACCAAGGCAACACACTGTGACATCACAGCCGAAAGGCTACTGACCTTGGCCTGGATTTCAAAGGCAGCGAGGCTTATAAACTTCTAAAGCAGGCAGGAGATAAATATCCTCAGTCATAAAAGAACAAAGTTTGGGGGTAGGGGGGCTGGAAAAAACACATACGACAGGCGCTCTTTTTTAGAAATACAGTAAAAGGCTCTGCCAAGTTTTCCAGGAAGTGCCAGTGGCCATTCTGATGATGTGAACTAGACTTTACAACAGAAAGAGGAAGAACGAGTGGAGAAGGGCTGTTTACAAGGTTAAACTCACCAGGTGAGGCTTCCCCCACAAACCAGAACCTGCAAAATGAATTGGGCAGAATAAAGCAAGCCAACAGCCATTTCTGAGTGAGAGGGGGCGTTCGCTGCCAGGGGAGAGGGAGAAGGGGTATTTATCCCAAAGGGAAAGTGCTCCACGCAGTGTGGATCCTGGGACAGAATTGGAGTAAAAGGGGGAGTTTAATTCATCGCAACGAACCAACGTTGGTTTCTTAGTTTTGAGCAGTGCCCTTAATGCAAGATGATAACATTAGGGGAAAGTGGGTGAAGAGTAGATGCTGATTCTTGTATTATTTTAGCAACTTCCCTGTCATTCTAAAATTATTCCAAAATCAAAGATTTATTTATTTTTTTAAAGGAGAAAGCGGGGCATTATGCTTCCAGGGTATGTCCTGGAAAGTCTCTTATATACATATATATTTAAAACCTTGCCCAACCAGCATGGCTCAGTGGTTGATCATCAACCTGTGAACCAGGAGGTCACGGTTCGATTCTTGGTCAGGGCACATGCCCGGGTTGCGGGCTCGATCCCCAGTTGGGGGCGTGTAGGAGGCAACCGATCAATGATGAGACATCATCATTGATGTTTCTTTCTTTCCACCTACCTTCCTGTCTCTGAAATCAGTTAAAAAAATTTTTTTTTGAAAATGAAGTCAGGTTCCAGAGAGAGGTCACGGATTGGCAAGCATCACACAGCAGCTTAGTGGCAGCTCTGAGATTCGAACCCTGCATCTCTGTGGTTCACAATCCAGTGTTCGCTCCCCTCTTCACCAGCTGGCCCCTGCGAGCTTCCCTTTGAACTGAATTATTTGATATCAGAGCAAGAAAATAAGGCCATTGACAGGGTTGAATTGTGTCCCTCACAAAGATACGTTCTGGCCCTAACCCAGATTCCCGTAAACGTGACCTTATTTGGAAACAGGGTCTCTGCAGGTGCAAGTGAGTTTAGCTGAGGCCGTGCTGGACGCCAGTGGGCCCTCATCCAGTGACGGGTGTCCGTAGAAGACAGAAATGGACAGACACACTGAGAGGAGAAGGCCACGGGAGGACAGCAGCAGCGATCAGAGTGATGTAACTACAAAGCCAAGGAGCGCCAGCCAGGCCAGCAGCCACCGGAAGAGAGAAGAGAGAGGCGGGGACCAGGCCCGCCCTTGGAGTCTCCAGGCGGAACCAGCCCTGCTGTCACTTTGATTTCTGACTTCCGGTCTCCAGGGCCAGGAGACAATGCATGTCTATTTCAAGATACCCAGGGTGTGGCACCTTGTGAGAGCACCTCTAGGAAACGAAGAGGTGCGTCCCACTCTCAGATGTCACCCTCCTTTGCCATTGGACCCCAGGTCTGGGAGGAGGTTTGGGAAGGAAGGGAGGGGACCTGACCAGAGGAGAGAGGGCCTGGGAACCCGGGGGTGGCGTCACAGGTGACCTCAGAATCACCTGGACCCGTGACACGTTTCCCGAGCATGGATGTCAGCTGTCAGTAACGGCCAGCGGGAAGTCAAAGCTTTGTTCCCCAGGAAAACCCTGAAGGATGACTCAGCAGAGAAGTAGGGGAGGGGGACGTGGTCCATTGATCTATAGATGAGATCCTGCCCCCGGCTCATCGGAGGACAGGGCAGGAAAGAATAACAAACACCGTGAAGGTAGGGCGCTCCCTCCACCGGCTGTTATCCTCACTTCCCCACTGGGGGACTCCATGGCTAACTCGCCTTCCGGTCCCCACCCTGGGCCCACTTCACCAGCATGTCTTATACTCTCTCTCGTTTTATTTTTTTTTAAATCTTCTTTATCGAGGCATAATTTACAAAAAGTAAAATGCATCCATTTCAAGTGTACCGTTCAATGGGTTTTGATAAATGTTTGCATCCCTATAACCACAAACAATCAAGATATAGAAGTTCTTCGTGACCTCCATTTCCTCCTGCTGCTTCTCGGTCACCTGCCCGCCTGCACCCACAAACTCCATCCCTGGACGACCTGCTCTCTGTTACTATAGATTATTTCTAGCGGTTCTCAACCTATGGGTCTCGAACATTGAAAATACATCCTGCATATCAGATATTTACATTACAATTCATAACAGTAGCAAAATTACAGTTATGAAGTAGCAACGAAAATAATTTTATAGTTGGGGGTCACCACAACATGAGGAACTGTATTAAAGGGTCGAGGCATTAGGAAGGTTGAGAACCACTGTGTTTCACTCAATGTCAGCATCGCATGTGAACTCCTCGATGTCTGGCTGCTTTTGCTCAGCGCTATGCTTTTGGGATCCACCCATGTTGTTGCATGGATTCGTGGTTTGTCCAATGAGCCGCTTTCATCAGATGGAAGTACTAGGATACATCCATTCACCAATGGATGGACATTTCTGTTTATCCAGCGTTTGCCCACTGAGAATACTACTGAGAGGAAAATTCCAGGGGAAACCTTTTTTGGACATCCGATTTTTCCTCTTGGGTATATAAGAGTGGAATTGCTGAGATGTATGTCTAATTTTTCTAACCTCATGTAAACAGTATAAGCTAACACGAAACCCAAGCTAACGCTATATAACTGTTATAAGAGAAGACACCAGCAAATCTTTGTGAACTAGGACTAGGCAATGATTTCTCCATTAGGACGCAAAAAGCTTAAAGCAGAAAATAAAAAGAAATGATAAATTGGACTTTATCAAGATTTAAAACTCCTGCTCTTTGAAAGACCCTGTTAAGAAAATGAAAAGGCAAGCCATAGTCTGGGAGAAAATATCTGTAAATCATTTATCTGACAAAGGACATGGATCCAGAATATTAAAAGAAGGCCTACAACTGAAGGATAAGACAAATGAGCCAATTTAAAAATGAGCAAAAGATCTGAACAGACACTGCACAGAAGAGGATTTGTGAATAGTCAAAAAGCACATTAAAAAGGACTCGGCACTGTTACCCGTCGGGAAAATAAAAATTAACACTCCATTCAGATGCCACTGTGTACCTTACAGCGGCTACAGTGGAAAAGCCGGACCATCCCAAGTGCTGAGTAAGACGTGGAGCAACTGGGTGTAATGCAGAATGCTACAGCCACTTTGGAGGAGTCTGACAGTTTCTTAAAATAGGTTTGTTTTTGTAAAAAAGTGAGAGAAAAAAAGGTTCTTAAAATCCTGCAGTGGCTTCTCGTGGCCCTGAAATAAAACCCCAACTCTGTCCTGGGACCTGCAAAGCCTCTGTGATCTGGCCTCTGCCATTCCCCCGCCTCGGCCTGCGTTCCTCTCCCATCAGCCACACCGACCTTTACGCTGATGTCGGACACAGCAAGCTCCTTTGCTGTTCCCTCCGCCTGGATGCGCTTTCTCTAGCCCTTCGCACGATGGCCTCCAAGATCAAGTCTCCTTAAATGCCCTTTCCTTACGAAGACCTTTGCTGGCCACCATATCAAAATGTGGCCCCCCACCATTTCCCGTCCTCTGACCTTGTTCTAGTTACCTCGGAAAACCTCATGTATTGCTCACTACCTTCCCTTTCCCACTTTTCCAACCAGAAAGCGAGCTCCCAGATGGCAGGACGTTTGTTTCTCTGTCCAGTACTGTGCCCTGAAGCACAGCTCCTGACACACAGTAGGACCTTCATCACTGTTGAATCTGTGTCATGTCTCCCAGATGAACAACGGAAATGCAGCTAGTTTATGGCAGTGCTGGGATTTGAACCCAGCTCTCTCTGGCTCTGAAGACTTGGGTTTACTCTTTCCCACAGCTCCCAGTCAAGATGGGATGAAATTCCTGGAGGGCAGGACTCTGATTACCGGGGCAGGGACTAGGCTTTGACGCTGGTCCCAGGAGGGGGAATTCCAGGCAGGAAAAGAGCAAGCCAGGCTTCCGGAATGAAAGTAGCCTGTGGGAAGCCAGCCTGGGCTGCTGGGAGGCCGAACGGCCCTCCGCCCTGTGACTTCAGACATCTCCCCGGCCCTTTTTGAAATCAACAAGAGAAACGGTGACTCTGTTGAAGTCCTCATCTGTTTTATTTATCTTTTTTTTTCTTTCCCAAAACATCCATGTGAGAGAGAAACATCAATCAGCTGCCTCCCACATATGCCCGTTGCCGACCCAGGATTGAACCTACAACCGGGTATGTGCCCTGACTGGGAATCAAACTGGCAACCTTTTGGTGAACGGGATGATGCTCAACCAGCTGAGCCACACCAGCCAGGGCCTCATCCAGTTTTATATGAAGGGAGAAATGTCCTAAGGAAGAGGCAGGGGGACAAGGGAGTTGCTGCTTCTATGTTGAATTGTAGTTGCCAGGATTTGAACTAGACCAGCCGTGGGCAAACTACGGCCCAAGGGCCGGATCCTGCCCGTTTGAAATGAATAAAACTATTGAAAAAAAAGACCATACCCTTTTACGTAATGATGTTTACTTTGAATTTATATTAGTTCACACAAACAGTCCATCCATGCTTTTGTTCCGGCCTCCGGTCCAGTTTAAGAACCCATTGTGGCCCTCGAGTCAAAAAGTTTGCCCACCCGTGAACTAGACCCAGGGGCTGGTCTAGTCGAGTTCCCTATTCCACAGGTGGGGAAACTGAGGCCTGGGGCCGGGGTGGGGAGGACTGTGCAGGCCTGGGCTGGGCCCCAGGGTTTGGCGGGGCAGGGTGTAACTGGATTTGGGTGTAGTCTTTCGGAGCAACGACCTCTGTCAATGTGCGGAGGCCCCGGAGGAAGCCTTGTGTGGGCCACGGAGAGCTCGGGGTCAGCCAGACCGCGTGCCACCTTTGGCTCTGACATTTACCAGCGTGTGTCTGTGGTGGTAAAGACTCCGAGCCTAGTTTCCTCATCTGTGAAATGGGGGTGATGATGCTAGCAGCCGTTTAGTAGGGTTCTTAAATTCATGACACGAGGAACTACATCTCGTTTAGCTCAGTGTCTAGTACTTTGTTAGTGCCTAGTAAATGGGGCTTCTTCTGACTATCAAACCTTCTAGAACTGTAGTGAGGTCGGCCGAGGCACGCGGGTTGGAGAGGATTACTGGTGACGGCGAAGCTTTTGAGCTCGGCGTGTCGGCATTTTGAAAAACCCTCACTGAACTCTGGTGCCGTGTCACATACAGAAATTTTTTGATAGTTGCAACCATAGTAAAACAAAGATTTATATTTTTGATATTTATTTTATATATTTAAATGCCATTTAACAAAGAAAAATCCACCAAAAAAATGAGTTCTTGTGTCACCTCTGACCCGCGTGTCATAGGTTCGCCATCACTGGACTAGACTGATGGATGATGTCAGTTAACTGGTGGTAGCCTGGAAGTCTCTAGAAACCGGAACACCCACCTGGAGGCCCTCATCTGACCGAGCATGCCACGGTCTTTCCTGGGACCCAGGCTACCTTATGTGGGGGGTGGGAGGAGGAAAGTTAAGGCAGCGCCGAGACCCCACTGAAGAGTAAACGGTGTGTGCTCGCATCAGGGCTGCTCGTCCCTCTCGTCCCTGAGACCTTGGGGAAGTCCCTGGCCGTCTCAGCTGGTCAGCTCTGTAAAGCCGGCGAGGGGATCCCTCTCCCGTGGCAAGAAGAGGGGTGGACGCCAGCGCCCAGCGCGGTGCGGGCACTCGGGCCTGGGGCAGGCGGGCCATGGCCGGCCTGAGCAGTTGGTGTTCCTGAGGCCGCCCCCCTGGCTTCAGAAGAGACAGATTCCTAGACGTTTTAAGCGCCTGGACGTGCCTGAACTTGCAGGTGCCATTTTGAATCCGAGAGGCCCTTGACTTTAAGGAGGGCGTTCAGGGAAAATACATCTGTACAGCCTGTACCCGTATCTAGACCCTGGCCCATCCCAGCCCAGGAGGGAGCGGAATGCTGGGCCTCTGAAGACCTCGCCCCTCTACCTCCTGCTCCGCACAAGTCGGGAGATAGGCCGGGAGAGGAGGGTGTCCGTGGCCCTCCGTGTGCCCCGAGGGACGAGGAAGAGGATCACACACCGGCCAGCAGCAGCGCCCCGGGCCTGCCTGGGGGACCGACAGGCCTTGGGCATTCATTCAGATGAGCTTGTGATCAGCGGTGGTGATGGGCTCCTGGCTTCCCGCTGGTCTCCCAGGATGCTCAGGGAAACGAAGGAAGGCCAACTCATTGAAGACAATTGGGAAGGAGGAAGGAAGCTAACTAACAGTGTTGAGTTCCAACGGGTCCCACGGGCCCTGCGGGTCGGACTAACGCTTCCCATTGGACAGATGAGGAAATGAAGGCTCACAGCAGAGAAACGTCTTGTCCAAGGCCACTCAGCCATTACGATAAGAAAGCAGCCCAGCCAGTGTGGCTCAGTGATTGAGTGTTGACCTATGAACCAGGTTGTGGTTCGATTCCTGGTCAGGGCACATGCCTGGGTTGCAGCTCGATCCCCAGTGTGGGATGTGCAGGAGGCAGCCGATCAATGATCCTCTCTCATCATTGATGGTTATATCTCTTTCTCCCTCCCTCTCTGGGGGGGGGGGGGGGGGAAGGAATACACGGGCTGACAAAAGTAATTTAAAAAAAAAAGTAAGAAAGCAAGGGATCTGACAGCCTGGTCATGCACCCGTGCCTCTGCAGGGGACATCTTAATACTGTCAACAATTAATCAAAAAGAAAAAAGAAAGAAAAAAGAAAGCAGGGATAGGTTCCTTCTGGTCTACAGTGACACTTCCTCTTTCCATCCCAATGGTCACGGACCTGTTTAGCACCTATTGTGTGGTTATACTGGGGAGAGGGAGCACCCTAATCTCCGACCTCCTGCTTATCGCTCAGTCCCTCTGGCCCTGCTCTCTGGGTGCAGCCAGCCACCTTCCTTTCCTCCTCTGATCCGCCCTGCTATCCCTCTTCACTGCCTCTGTTTAGACCTTGCCCTCCCCAACGCCTGCTTATCTTGTGGATTTGCACATCCCAGGGAGTCCTCCCTGACCTCTGGAGAAGTTCAGGTCCCTACCCCCTTGCCCTGTCCACACCCTGAAACCTATCAGGGTAGAGACGGCCACCCTAGGAGACTTGAAGCCCTGTGGAAGCAGAGGGCTCATCTGTCCCATCCAGGGCTGGATCCAAACCCCCGTGGAAGGCGGGGAAGTTCTTAAGAAGACCCCAGGCAACGAAGACCGGATCCAGGAACACACAGGCGAGGGGGAAGGTAGAAGAACCCCAAGAGGTTGGGAGCCTCCAAGATGTTCTAGAAAGAGCTCTTTCAGGCCCCCTGTCCCAGCTCCTCAGATTGCAGGCGAAGGTGAAGGGCCAGACATTCTCCAGGGCTCCCATTACCAAGCCGATATGTGTTTTGTATGCCATGTGTTTATGTTTTGCCCTTTGAAGACTGCCTGGGAAAGGCTAGCAGTCATGGAGTAACACACACTTCTCTTCTCTTCTCTTGCCAAAAGCAATCTTTAATCACCCCACCAAGTAATGGGCTCAGAATAGCATAATGGAAACAAAGCACTTAAAATACTTTCTTGGGTGGATAAACACAGCCGAGGGGGAAAGAGAAGTCTTACACGCCCAGCCCTATCCTTTTCGCCGTGCACACGGCCCCGCGACCAGGGAGGAAGAGGAGAAACCCTTTCCAAACAAACGTAACTGTAAGCAACCAGAACACACATTAGCAAGGTGAGCTGCCCGTCCTGAGCACAATGTCTTCAGAGTTGCTGGCTTGCCTCCCTTTAAAAAAAATACGCCAAAAAACCCCAAAACCTGTCACCAAGTGACAAAATGTAAGGCTGACATAACTAACCAGTGGGAGGGAGTTCTCAGAGTCTTCCTCAAATCTCATTGGGTGTGGGGACAACGGGGTATGGAGTTGGGTGGTTTTGGGTGGAGGTCCTTGTGTAGCTGAATGTTTTTCTTGTGTTCAGAGGCTGAATCTCTGCGGAGGTCCACTGTGGCTAAAGCCAAAGCCAGGAAGCAAATGGCAAAGTTCTGGGTTATAGAATCCAGGATGCAGGCTCCGGGTGGGATGTTAAGTTTAGTATTGTTCATACCACGATGATAGACTCTTGAAATTACCATCTCCTCCAAGCAGTCTTCCTGGGTTTCCTCATTTGGAATCCATCGTTCTCTGCCACAAGACAAGCAAGACAAGTCTCAGGAGGCTTCTAAGATGTAAGAGCTGTACCATCTTGGCCAAATTACTTGTTCTCTCTGGCCTCTTGTTTTCCCATCTGTAACGTGGAGACAAAAATACCCCCTTTATGAGTATCCTTAGGCATAGAATTAAGTAGTCTGTGGTCAGTTAACCTAGTCTGCCTAGAAGTCAGAATTACCCAAGCCTGTGTCAGCGTCTCCTTGATGGGTGAGGGAGAGGGGAGGGAGATGTGGGCATGGGTCAGTCATCTTTTTCCTTGGTTGGTGTTTCTTGGCCACTGTGTTAGACCCTTTATGAACATTGTATAATTATCTCCACTTTTCAGACGGGTCAACTAAGGTTCAGAGTGTTCAAGTAACCCCATCAAGGTCACACAGGAAGGGGCAGAGGCCGGGAACATAGTACACGCCCCACCTCCTTGTCCCCTAGTGCCTGGTACAGTGCCTGACACAGTGCCTGACACAGAGTAGGTGCTTAGTGCATATATGTCCCTCATTTCCCGAACACCCATTCACTGACAGATCATCTATGAATAAGTGCAAATATTTCTTACACAAAGATTAGGGGACATTTGGCCAAGATAGTATAGCTCTTACGTCTTATGAGCCTACTGGGCCTTGGCTTGCTTGTCTCATGGCAGAGAAACTTATTCCTCATGTTGAACCCGTTGGTCAGATGTGGACGAGTGAAGCACGGAAAAGTGGAGCACTTTTGGGCACTTAGAAGAATATTGCCCAATGGACATCTGTATTCTTGGAAGAGATGTGTGATATGTTCACTTAAAAAAACATGCCTTGTTAAAGACGATTGATACAGCCTGTGTTTAAGGGGAAACGCACAGGAAAGATAGATGATGGGGAGCAAGGTTCAAGGTCATCTTTTCGACTGAAAGACAATTCACAGCGACCATGCAGTGGAAGAGCGGATCAGTTGGGAACCCAGTAGTGCTGGTCACCCCGTTTGACCCCAGTGTGAGGCTAAGGAAGCCCCGAGGACACACTGACACGTTTTCCCTCATTTGTCTCCTTCCAGACCCTCCCTGTCCTGTGCGGAGGTGGAAAGATTCTTGGTGTTGGAGACAAAAGAACCGGGTTGGACTGGGTTGGACTCTCCCGGTACTGACACTCCTCTTTGGGTAAATCTCTTAATCTTCTCAATTGTAAAACAACGTGGGAGGCCTTGGGGGAGGATTAAGTGAGACAGTGGAGGTGAATGGTTTAGCACAGCGCCCATCCGCCCGTCCCGCCCATCCCGCACTCAGCAAGCGCTTGGTGTCAGCATCTCATTCGTTCATGCGTTTATTGAACAAGTATTGGTTGAGTACTATGTCTTCCAGGTACCATTCCAGGTGCTGGCAAAGCCAAGTGCCAACATTGCTGTGGGGGTGGGGAGGGGAGGGGGGGCCAGGGCGGGGGATAGGCTACAGACGAAGATGGTGTTGGTGGCAGGGATACAGTATTCACGTATTAAGAACGGTGGCGTCTGAAACAGGCGAGGGGTAGAGTGATGGGAGGAAGGAAGTGCTATTTTATAGAGAGGAGCCCGGAGGTGACACTGGGGCAGAGACGTGACCAAGTCAGGGATCCAGGTTTGCGAAATGTGGGGGAACGGTGTTCCAGGCAGAGAGAACAGTAAGCGGAAAGGCTCAGAGGCCAGAGCATGGGTGGCGTGTTTGAGGAAGAGTAAGGAGGCCCCTATGGCTGGAAGTAAGTGGTTGAAAGCTGTTCATCACCATTGAAAAGGGCACCATTCATTGGTGGTGGAAGAGGGGGGTAGGGAGTTGGAGAGGGGCCCAGATCCTATAGACCTTGTCAGAGCTTTGGCTTTGCATCTGAATAAAATCTTTTTATGAAAAATTTTAAGTGTATACAAAAGTTGAGCAATTCTTTATGGAACACCCATATGGCCAATGAGTGGATTCTCTACTTAACATTTTGTTCTATTTGCCTTATCACACACATACTCACTAATGACCTCTCTTCAATTATCAATAAGTCGTATTTTTTTGCATTGAAAGTCGCAGATATCAGTTACTTATCCCCAAACACCTCTGCATACTTATCAGTTAACTTATCACCAAACGCTTCTGCAGGTGTATCATTAACTAGAAGCCCACTCTTTGTTTAAGGATTTTTTAAAGTGAAAATATACACACAATGAAATGCACCCTTCTTAATTATTTGAATTTTGGCACATTTTTGAAATACCGATCCAACCCAAACCCTATCAAGATCGTTATCATCACCATTGTCATCACATCCTTTACCTGCCCCCGCCCTAGGCAACCAATATTCAGATTTTTCTCACCTTGGGTTCGTTTTGTCTGTTCCACAACTTGATGTATATGGAATCATACCTTATGTCTAAGGCTTAATTCACTCAGCATAATGCATTTGAGTATCATCTATGCTCTAACTTTTTTTTATTGAGGGGTAGTATTTTATTGTATGGATATACCACAGTTTATCCTTTCTCCTGTTGATCGACACTCTGGACAGTTTCTAGTTCTTTTTTATAAATATGTCTTTATTGATTAATTTTTTTTTTTTTTTTTAGGGAGAGGGATAGAGATGGAAACATCAATGAGAAACATCAATGAGCTGCCTCCTGCACGCCCTCTACTAGGGATTGAGCTCACAATCCCGGCATGTGCCCTGGTCTGGAATTGAGCTGGGGACCTCTTGGTTTGTGGGTCGACGTTCAACCACTGAGCCATACCAGCCGGGCGGCTGCCATACATTTTAAAAAAATCCCTCTGGCTACGGGCTGGAGCATAGACTCTTGGGCAAAAAAACAGAGGCGTAGACCAGCAGGGAGGCTACTGAAATATTCAGACAAGAGATAGGACAGTGGTAAGTAGCATTGTTTTGCTCACATGCTTTTTCATATACGTATTATTGATTTCAGAGAGGAAAGAAGAGGGAGAGAGAGAGAAACATCAATGATGAGAGAGAATCGTTGATCAACTGCCTCCCCCACATCCCACACTGGGGATCGAGCTCACAACCTGGGCTTGTGCCCTGACTGGGAATGAAACTGTGACCTCCTGGCTCATAGGTCAATGCTCAACCACTGAGCCACACTGGCCAGGCACATGCTTTTTATGTACATTATCTCTGTCAACAAACATCTTAGAAAACTCTCTTCCCCTAGAGATGACTAACCCATTCCTTCTTAAGGAAGGAATTTTGCTACGCTTTTCTTTCATATTCAAACACCTTAGTCACTTCGGTCAAAGGTTTTCCAAATCTTCTCAGTTACAGATTTGCAAAGAGGAACCTTGTAAATAGGCTTTATCAGCTAAGGAGCTCTGTAGCGGGAGGGATTTCATAAGCTCCTCAAAGAACTACATCAAATGGGAAATGCCAATAGATTAAAAGCTCTAAGCAGCATGAGATCAAGAGGACTTGGGTTGAGCCAGGGTTAGATGGAAAGTTCTAATAATAACAGCTCCTGGTTTTGCATTCTTACTCCAAGCCAGACACTATGTTCAGCACTTTCCATCCATCTTTCTTACGTATGAGGCACGAATTAGGCACGTTCCCATTTTATAGAGGAGAGCAAGGATTTAAATCCGTTGCATCTGACTTCTGAGCCACACTCACCACTATGGCTCTGCCAATTTCCTTTCCATTGGAAAAGATGGATGGAATAGACGTGATTGAGCAAATTGATTTTCTTTCCTTTCCAACAAAGTTGACTCCACACTGGTCAATGTGTTTTCTGAGATCCCCATGTAGAAGGACACGATTCAGAAGGCGACATGCATCAGGGTGGGACTCCTGGTTGGAGTAGCCAACTCTTTGTGGTTTGCCTGGGACTTCCCTCGCTTTTGCATGAAAAGTCCTGGACAGACTGTGGCGGTGGGTCATCTTACTCCTGGACGATGGCCATTGTCCACGAAGAATGCCTCCATCTGTGATCTGGATTGAGTGGTTTCAGGTTTTCCTCTCTTGAATGCCCCGGCCATCCCAGGAGATGAGATTTCGGTGTATGCCTTGCGTCTCCAGGCTCTGCTCTCCCTTGGGCTGGTGTTGCCCTGGAAGGCGGGAAGGAGGGCTGCCCCTTGGGGTCTGTGGAAAGGTGAGCTGGGTCCCAGCATGGAGGAGTTTCATCAATAAATCCAGCTGAGAACCGCTGGGGATGCTGGATTCCCATCATTGGGGCCCCACTGATGTGGGTAGAAATTCCAAGAACCAGCTCACAACTCAAAGTCAGCAGAGATTGGGCTTCCGAGTTAGGCTCTTGAGGCCCATGGATGTGCCCAAATACCAGTGCATCCCCGAAACTGTGCCATTCTCTCACCCACTGGCCAAAGATTTCATCAGCCCTTGGCCCATGACCGGCCAGTTGTCAGCTCAACCGCATACCACTTAGGACACTAACACAACCTTCCTGGGCATTGGCCACGGGACAGGGGGTAGAAACGGACTCTGCTTGGACAGTCAGCATCCAGGACGGACCCTCAGGCCGGGGCCGGAGACCTCACACTGCATCCTGGGACCTGTGGGGACCCTGGGAGCTTCACAGTGGACTTTTCTGGAACACGCAGACCAAGGTCCCAGCCAAGTCTCCTGCGAAGAACAAAAGGGGAGAAATAGGAGCATGTGCCACAAAGACGGTAACAAACACAGGCTGCCTTGGAGAGAGAGAAAAGGGAAAAAATCCTGGAGCAAAGCCCCAGCAACCTCAGCCTGAGCTGTCACTGAGCAGAGACTCGATTTATTTGGCTTTTGCTTGGAGACGTTGCACAACTTGTGACAGATGTGCTGTGTATCCTGTCATTAGGGCTGAGAGAGATGTCTCGATATGATTGGGAAAATTACAATGTCAATATCCCCTTTCCATCTTCAAGCCTTTTGCATATTTTCCACTACACTGGTCTCTGGTTGCTCGCAGTTAAATGTAAATGAACGCCTCAGTCTTTGCCTCTTCTTCCTCGGTTCTGTCATGTTTTGGGCTCAACTGTGTGTGTGTGTGTGTGTGTGTGTGTGTGTGTGTGTGTGTTTATTCAACAAAAAAAGGCAAAGCAACATTAATGAGGAAGAAATGGTAGAAAGCCAGGCGATCCCCTCTGGAATGCAGGAATTAGGCTATTTATGGACGTTGAGAATTGAGATTTTTTTTGAAAGTAACAATATCTACTTATCTTCTTCGTGCGGCAGATGTCCTATTGTGTTTGCATTCTTTCTAATCTCATACTTCTGCAAGCTGATACTAGTTTTCTACCCACTTTACAGATGAGAAAACCGATATTCAGTGAGGTCACCCTTTGCCCAAGGTCTCGAAAGTGGTGGAGGCAGCCTTTGGATGCAGGTATGTGTGACCAAGGTCATTGAACTCTGCTGCAATGGGGCTGACCAGCCGGTCATGTATACGGTGCACATCGGGAATTTTTCCTGCTCAGGGTCTCCCTGTTGTGTCACACACCCCAACTTCCCCTTTGGAAACTGTTCCTCCTCTGCTCTGTGTCCATATAATAAAGGTGAGGGTGACCTCCATTCCCAAGGCCTGGGCTGGGCACACGACCAAGGCCTGACCGATCCGAGCATGCTGACTCTTGGCCAAAGCGTTGGGTTCCTGGATGGCCTAGAGACTGTTGATAGGATGGGTGAGAGGCTGGAACTCCTTTTTGATTGGGGGCTGCTGGGTGGCTGGGCTGTTAGCTTGGAGCTTCTGAGAATCGTCTTTGCCACCAGGAGGGGAAGAGCCTGTATGGAAAACAGTCAACTAAATGAGAGATGGGGTGTGGGATTCTCCATGGCGTCGTTTGAGTATATGGATCCAGCTTTGTCTGCGGCTGGAGTCCACTCCTGGACTTGTGAGTTACGCAAGTTTTTACTTTCCCGAAGCTCTGAGTAAGATCTTGGAGAGAGCGCGACAGGCCGCCAGTGAGAATGAGGCCCGGTGAGACCAGGCGGGCCTGCGGTGACGGGGATGTTGTGATTTATGATAAGAAGTGTATGTTTGGTCTGCATCCCTGGTTCTGGCAGGAGAGCCTAAAACCCTTGGAATTTCCTAAGTGATGAGAGCCATGAAGGTGTCTTTTGTTATGTGAATGAGGTGACTTTTGGAAGCACCTGAGGATGGGGGCTGGTTGCCAAGAGAGGCAACCACGTGACTAGAGGGTTGGAACTTTGGGTTTCATCCTGCAAGGAGGGGAGAGGGGCTGGAGATGAAGATGACTCACGGATGACCACTGAGTTCATCAACTGTGTCTGTATAATGACGTCTCTGTGAAAACCCACAAGGAGAGGGTTTGGAGAGCTTCCGGGTTGGTGAACGTGTGGACATTTGGGGAGAGGGGTGTGCCTGGTGAGGGCAGGGAAGCTCCGTGTCCCTTCCCACGAACCTTGCCCTGTGCATCTCTTCTGTCCGGCTGCCCCGCAGTGACATCCTTTTATAATAAACTGGTAATACATGGATTTCCCACGTTCCATGAGCTGCTCTAGCAAAGTAATCAAACCCAAAGAGGGGGCCGTGGGAACCTCTGATGTATAGCCAGTCTATTAGATGTACATGTAACCACCTGGGCTGGGAACTGACATCCTGAGTTGGAGGGGTCGTTGGAACCCCCACTTTGTGGCTGGTTGGGCAGAAGCATAGGTCCCAGCCTGGGCTTGCAGCTGGCATCTGAAGTGCGGGGGAGCGGTCTTGTGGGACTGAGCTCCCACCCGTGGGATACGGCGCTGTCTCCGGGAGATCGTGGTGGAATTGAGTTAAATGGCGTCCGGAGCTTTGCTTGTTGGTGTGGGGGAAAGCCTCTTCCCCACACATTGGAATTGGGATCTGGACAGGTTTGATATGATATTGCCAATACATTTGCCTATTTTTTGATCTGAAAGACTTGCAGTTTCAAAGGTCAGCATTTTAGTTCTTTGACTGAATACCCCTGTTTGTCAGATACGGAAACTGCAGCTTGGAGCTGTTAAGTGCTACAGAGGGTGAAAGAAAGGACTAAGCCCAATGAGACCCGTCCAGGCCCCGGAGGCAGTCACAGGCTGGGAATCAGAAGCAGGCTCCGGTCTCTCCCTGTGTCTTGTGGGTGAGCTTGGCTGGATGCCTTCCTGCATCACTTAGAATTCTCTGATCGCGAGCAACAGAAAGTGACTTTACCTTATGCCGAGAAGGAATTTACTGGAAGGATATGAGGGAGCTTGTGAAATAGAAGAACAAAGTCTCTGAAAAGAGCCACATAGGATCCAGGGGAGCTGGGTAGCCGAGATTTAAGGACCTAGGTGAAGACATGAATGAGCGGCAAACCTCAATTCCTTGCTTCCAATGCCAATTCCTGGGAGGGAGTATCTGATTGGCTGAGCTTGGATCATAGGCCCGCCCTCTGGTAGTGACATGATGGACCCACAGTTCCATTATGATTCTGTCCAATACAAGGACATTTGTTTTCTCAGAGCCACACTGAGACACTGTTAGCTGATGATAAATGCTGGTGCAGGGTGGGAAACATTATCCAGCCCGTATTCTTGCTGCCATTTGTTTAATCCATAACATGAGTGGTTGGGTCGTCAGGTCTGTCTGAGCCCTTTTAGATGTTATACTCAGAAAGTTTGATGTTACCAGGCCCGAAAGAAGCTGGGGTAAAACACACTTCCACAACCAGGACGTTGCATTATTCTGTGGAAGAAGCAAAAGAATGTCACAATTTTCTTCGATGAACCACCTTGCCACCTGGCGGCAGGAAGGGTGGGGGGAGATACTGGCTCTGGGCTGTGATTAGGTAGGTGGTTGGCACCAAACCCCTCCGGGCTTCCTTTTCCTCATTTACTAAATGGGGGTGTGTGTTGTAGAGGTTATGATGGTGGCTAACAGAAGCGCATTTGCAAGGCATCGAGTGCCCAGTGTGTGCCTGGCTCTGTGCTAAGTGCGGGACCCACAGCCTCTCCTTATGGTTCCCAGCACAGGTGGGAAGAGGTGCCCAGCTCCCAGCGGGGCTCAGTAAGGGCTCTTGTCCTTTCCTGTGCCTCCGGGCAGTGGTGTGACTCCCCGAAGCCTCTTCCCCTCCTGCTCCGTCTCCGCGTCCCGGCCAGTCCCCCTCTGCTCAGTCCTGAGGCCCGCAGGTGGCCACGGCAGGACGAGCACCATGTCCTTGCCCCGCTCCCAGCCTGGACTCATGGTGAAGAGATCGCCTGTGAGTTCAAGGGCAGAGAGAGAAATTCAAACTTCTGGTGTGTAGAAGGCTCTGGAATCTTGCAGATAATATATCGGGGGCGGGGAGGGGGGCGGGCTGGCAGATCCCTGTTTTCTTTTGTAAGAGTGTTGAGATAACTGGACTCCAGTTACCCTATTGAGCCCAGCCGGCGTGGCTCAGTGGTTGAGTGTTGACTTATAAACGAGGAGGTCACGGTTTGATTCCTGGTCCGGGCACATGCCCGGGTTGTGGGCTCGATCCCCAGTGTGGGGCGTGCAGGAGGCAGCCCATGATTATCTCTCATCATTGATGTTTCTATCTCTCCTTTTCCCTTCCTCTCTGAAATCATTACAAATATACTTTTAACAACTGACCCTATTGGAACCAGGCAGCCATGGGCCGCCCAGCTGACAGGAGCAGGGCCTGGGTCTGCCTTCAGCGGCAAATGGAGGAGTCAGCACCTTGCAAGGAAAAACAGTCCAGGCATCAGCTGGTGGAAACGGTCCCGCCGTTCATGACCACGGAGAGGAAGGCGAGGAGTGTGCATCGTTTGAGTTGGCAGCTGACCCAGGATTCTTGAGTTTGGAGGTTGCAGGCGTGAGTGTGAGTGTGAGTGTGTGAGTGAGCGCGTGCAGACGTATTTGTGTGTAAGGGAAGGTGGAAGAAGCCTGTGTGTGCGTGGAGGTGAAGACGGGGAAGGCGGGAGGAGAGGTGGCAGCCATGTGCGTTGCAGGCTGGCTGTTGTGTGTGCGAGAGGGAAATGGAGAGATGATGGCGATGGTTCAGGGGAGAGCAGAACAATCTTTATTGTTTGCTTGTGTCTAGATACAAATGGAAAGTAGTGGATGACAGAGCAGGAAAAGACTAACACTCACGCCAGAGGAAGCCACGCGTGGCTCATGCGAGGGCAGGAGCGGGGCTGGGTCGACCTGGAGTGAGCCGAGGCACCTGCTCCCTTGGCCAGAAATAGTTTCCGGGAACTGCAGAGCTTTCTCCCCCCAGCCGCCCCCCCCCCCGCCCCCCCCCCCCCGGCTTGGGGCCCAGCCGCGGGGAGATAAAGCTGCCTCGTCGCTTGTCTTGGCTGCCTCTCAGCTGGGACTGCTGACAAGCGGCTTTGATCTCGGGTTATCAGGGCCTAACCCTGTGGCCTGGGCCTGTGCTGCCAGCTTCCACCGTCACCTTTGCGAAAGGGCATTCCAGAAGGTCACGGCGGGAGGGCCGCCCGGACCTGGTGCCCGGCTGCCTGGAGCCTGGGTGCTCCATGTATTGAGGGCACCATCTTCCCATCCAGGATCCCTGGCAAAATGTGGGGGTCCAGCTGGGGACAAGGAGCTTTGAAGGGGGGCCATGCACAGTGGCGCCCACCATGAAGAGCACATGGCACTTCCTGCTCCCCACCCTCATGCTGGCTGGGCCTTCACCCCCAATGGGAGGTGAGGGGACAGAAAGCAGGAATGGCAGCCAGAAACCTCGCGTTCTCTTCTTAGGACGGCTGCTGAGCCACCGCGTGCCCCGGGCAAGTCCTGCTTCTCTGGGACCTCAGCTTTCACCCCCATCTGATAAAAGGACAGTCAGTGCTTCTGTAGCCATGGAAATCTCTGCTCACATCAGATCGTGTGCAGAAACCCAAGTCTAAAGCAGACCGGGGAGAAGGGGCCAGTCGAAGGGGTGCCCTCGTCCTCAGTTTTGTCTTTGGCCTCTGCTCTAGTTGGTGTGTGAGATTCCTAGGCAACCAGCACCAGCTGCCACCAGTGTGGCGGCTTAAGACAACAGGGCTTCGTTGTCTCCCAGTTCAGAGGCCAGTGCTCCACCATCAAGGTGCTGGCAGGGCTGAGCGTCCTCTGAGGCCTGTAGGGGAAGCATCCTTCCTGGTGTCTTCCAGCTTCTTCTGGTTTCCTAGGAATCGTGGGCGTTCCTGTTGTGAATCCATCGCTCCTATCTTCCATCACCACACCCGATTGCTGCTTCTCTTCCCTCCTTTCTTCTCTATGCCTGTGTCTCTGTTCACATTTCCTCTTTTTATAAGGACACCTTACCTTGACTAGATGTCCCTAAGGGCCTCACCTTAACCCGCTCACTTCTGTAAAGACCCCATTTCCAAATCAGGAGACACTGGGGGTTAGGACCTCAACATATTTTTTTGGGGTGGTGGCACACACACACACCATTCATAATACCTTGTATGTCTTTTCTAAATTCCGGACTGTTTAGAGTCTGTGAGCATAATAAATTGCATCAGAAGTTCCAGGGCAATTTGTTACACAGCCCTAGTAACTGCAACAGGTGGTTAAACTGAAAGAACATCGATGCTGGCCTCAGGCCTGCGTTCAAGCCCAGCTGCTCCACTTAACTTCTTTGAGCCTGGTTTTCTCAGAAAAATGGCTTTGGACGGATTGACTGTGTATAAAGTTCTAGGCGTCCTAGTAGGTTCTTTCTTTATTTAGAAAGTCACAGAGGTAGAAGTGAGCCATGGAAGAAGTGAGCCAGCTGGGCTGCGTGGGCTCAGGAGACAAGTTGCAGAGGCAGAATAAGGGTCCTTGGAGCTTAGGAGAGAGAAAGGCAGGGAGAATGCATCTGGGGGAAGGGGAGGGGAAAAGATGAAGGCGTGCTTCAGAGCAGCGGTTGCCAACTGGTGGTCTGTGAGGTTCGAGAAAGGTTGGCGACCGCTGCTTCAGAGAGAGAGAGAGGTTGCACCTAGTAGGTGCTTGACTAAGGTCTCTCCTCTCTTCCTAAATCACTCCTCACCGCAGTGCTGCTAGATTTTGCAGAATAAGAGCTTCTGAATTTGGTGGGCAGCTCCTGGGTTCCAGGAACCAGAGCCTTACTTCATGCCGACTTGGATGGGGAAATGCGTTCCTTTGGTGAGGTCCATGGTTGGAGCCCTTTCTCCACTCAGACTTTCATTTAGTCTGAGCTAACCTTGGTTTCTTGTTACCAAAGAAGAACCGAGGCTTACGTAGAGGCCTCGCGGAAGGCCTGCGATATCAAACGGCCACCACCCTACAGTGTTCTGCGTTGCTGAGCGTAAATAAATTAAAACCATCTCGCTCCCTTTCCCCGTAAGCGCACGCGCACACACACGCACACACATAATTTCATTACAGCCGGAATGTAGTGCTGTAGGCGAAACGTATTTGGAGCTTGGCTGAACCTAGAGTGCTCTTGGAAGACAGGGATCTGCTGGGCCAGCCGGGAGGGAGCTGCCCCGGGCCCCTTCCCGCCACGCTGCACGCGAAGTGGTCCGCAGGCCTGGGACTCACATGTGAGCATTTGGTACTAGCAGCTCGGAGGCCCGCAGATATGTGGGTGGGTTTTTCTCTTTTGCTTGAAAAATGTAGTAAAATATACATAACATAAAACTACCATTTAAATATTTTCAGTTTATTTTTCTTTATTAATCTTTTGAGAGAGTGAGAAAGAAGGGAGAGAAACATTGATCAGTTGCCTCCCCCACTGGGGGTTGAACCTGCAACCTGGGTATGTGCCCTGACCAGGTATTAAACCCATCACCTTTTGGTGTACAGGACGATGTTCCAACCAACTGAGCCACCCGGCCAGGGCCCCAACTCTGATTTCTAAAGCCCAACTGGAAGATCAGGGTTAGATGCAACTTTCTCTGTCTCCCTAGGGCCACATGGCATCTAATCTTTGTTTCTCTCTGTATATCTGGTTCTTTCTTTCTTTTTTTGAAGCATAGTTTTCTCTGGTTCAGCATCCAATGGATGCCAGTGACCTCTCTGGCCCCAACTATACATGGCTCCTTTCACTTCTAGCATTCGATGCAGATTGACCAATGTCTCTGTGTTTCGGGATTCAGGGAGAAAGAATGGATAGATCCAGCAATGATAAAGGTTTATTCTCATTCTGAACAGCTATGGGCTCATGAAGGGGCGTTTCATGGTATCAACAACCAACCAACTAACTAACTAAACTAACTAACTAACATAAACACGCCTCTTCCGCAAGGTTGTCAGTGATGAGGGTGTGGACAGGCTGGGACTTCTGAGAGATGTGCATACTTGTGAGAAAAGTAGCAATAGAAGTGTCTCCAAGATAGAGAACACAGAAGGAGGAGAGAGTCACTTTTTCTGGAGGATTATAAAAACATTTCTCTGAGAAGACAAGTTTTAGGTTAGGTTTTAAAGGATGAAGAAGAGTTTTTCTAAGGCATGTGTATTAATCAGGATAGATTAGGTTATGATGCAGTAACAAACAGACCTCAAAATCTCAACAGCTTGACCCAACAAAGTTAGCTTCTTTTTTAATTTTTTTATTTTTATCGATTTCAGACAGAAAAGGAGAGGGAGAGAGAGAGAGAAACATCAATTATGAGAGAGAATCATTTATCGGCTGCCTCCTACATGCCCCCAACTGGGGATCAAGCCCACAACCCGGGCATGTGCCCTTGACCAGAATTGAACCTGGGACCCTTGAGTCCACAGGCTGACTTTCTATCCACTGAGCCAAGCCAGCTAGGGCTAAAGTTAGCTTCTTGCTAGCCTTGCACGTCCATCACAGCTTGGTGCGGACTCTGCTCCACACAGTGACTCAGGCTGTAGCCCTGCCGTGGGGAACACTGGGCCTCGGTCACTGTGGCAGGAGAGGGGAGAGACTAGGGAATCTTGCCTGGCTTTTTATTGCCTCAACATAGCTTCCACCTACAGTTCATTGGCTAGAACTTGTCATAGGCCTCCACCTACTGCAAGGGGCTGGGAAAAGGAGGGGACCAATGGGAGTATTTGGGGAGCATGACACGTGTGCTGCCGTAGGTAAACATGAGATCATTTTCAATCAAGTTAGTGGTTCTCAGCCAGGAGAGAGTTTGCCCCTCCAGCTAACACATGGGACCGTCTGCAGAGCCCTGTTGACATCCAGGAGGTAGAGGTCAGGGATGCTGTTAAACATCCTACTATGAGCGGGGACAACCCCCACAACAAAGAATGATCGGCCCCACATGTCAATGCCGAGGTTGAGAAACCTTGGGTTGAAGGAACACTTTGCACAAAGCAACAGTCATGAAAGCACAGTCCAGGGGCAGGTAGCACATCGCAGTGTTGTGCCACCGCCTCTGTCTACTTCCAAAACCCTTTCCTTCTCCCCGTAGCACACCCATAAGCAATCCCCCCTCCTCCCCTTGCAGCCTAGGAGCCCACTCCCCTGCTTTCTGGCTCTATAGGTTTGCTTATTTCAAGTATTTCATACCAGTGGAATAGTATGATAGACGACTTTGTGACTGGCTTCTTTCACTTAGCATCGTGTTTTCTCTGGTCCTCCATGTTGCAGTGTGTATGAGTTTCTGTTCTTTTCATGGCTGTCTGCTCTTCCACTGCATGGCTAGACCACGTTTTGTTTATCCATTCATCCATGGGTGAGCATCTGGGTTGTTCCTACCTTTTTGCTATTGCGAATTATGCTGCTCTAAACTCTCACGTGCAATGTGTGGGCATAAGTTTCATTACTTTGGGTGTTTATCTAAGAGTAGACTTCCTGGGTCTGTGGTAATTTTATGTTTAACTTGAGGGAACCATCCACCTAATTTCCCCAGTTCTTGAGCGCTTACTTTGTGTCAGGCTCTGTGCGGAGAGCTTCACATGTGTGTATCCAGTCACTCCATCCTCACAATAGCTCAGTGAGGTTGGTTCCCATTATTACCCTCACACCCTAGGGAAGGAAACCGAAGCACCGAGAGGTTAAGCAACTTGCCTGAGGCCACACAGCTAGTAAGAGACAACGCTAGGAAAATGGGACCCGCACAAGAAGGGCTTGGAGCAGAGAAAGGAAATAGACAGATTCGGTTTCTTCCTCTCACCATGGCTTTCTCCTGTCATATGTTTAAACCCCCACTCCGGCGTGGGGTGTGGGTGGAATTCAGTTGGAAGGAGTTTGAGGGTCAAAAAAATATCATGTCACCACTCCTGGGAGGGTTTCATTTCCCTTCACGTGCTCGGACACGGATGCGCAGGAGGCACGTGGATCAATCATGGGCTGTTTGACAGGCTGGGAAAGAACGTGGGGCTGGGACAGAGCGGCCTGGCCCGCGCCGGCTCACAGGGCGGCAGTGACGTCACCAACACCCCATTTTCCTCTGCGTGTTTACAGTTTTCCCCTCGGGAGCCCCTGGGGTGTCGGGACACTCCTCAGCTGTGTGGATTTAGTGTGTGGCTCTGCTTGCCTATGTGGGGGGGTGCACATAGAGTCAGGACTCTGCCGATTTGTCCCGGGGCTGGCGGGTGCGGGGCAGAGCCATCAATCAGGAATCTGCCCTGCGATCCTCACAGTCCAGTGAAAAGCAGGTGGACAGTCCTTGATGACATCAACCATGGTTCAAGTTCAAGTTCAAATCTTTATTGAGCACCTACTATGTGCCTGCATTGTTCTAAGCCCTGGGGAGTTGGCAGGGAACAAGAGACAAGGTCCCTGCCTCATGGATTCTCTTCTCATGAGGGACACTGACCGTAAACAGACCAGGAATTACGGGGTGATCCAAGGTGGCAAGTGCTCTGGGGGCAGAAGGAGTGAAGGGCCAGAGAAGGAAGGAGGAGGCTGGTTTGGGTCAGATGTAGGGAACTGCTGGTAGGCAGAATGGTGGCCTTCCAGAAGCCTCCACTACTAACCCCTGGAACCTGTAACCATGTGACCTCACCTGGCAAAAGGGACTTTGCAGATACAATTAAGTTACGACATGGTCAGTGGTTGGGTGTCGACCAATGAGCCAGGAGGTCAGGGTTCGATTCCCGGTCAGGGCACATGCCCGGGTTGGGGCTCGATCTCTAGTAGGGGACCTGCAGGAGGCAGCCAGTCAATGATTCTCTCTCATCATTGATGTTTCTATCTCTCTTTCCCTCTCCCTTCCTCTCTGAAATCAATAAAAATATGTTAAAAAAAAAAGGATGGGGGATTATCTGGATGGATCAGTGTAATCACAGGATCCTTAATAAGAAGGGACAGGTGGGTCAAGACCAGAGAAGGAGATGTGAGGACGATGGAAGTGGGGATCGGAGTGACGCCACGAGCCAAGGAATGCGGGCAGCCGCTAGAAGCTGGAAAAGGCTGGGAAGTAAATCCTCCGCTTTGGCCTCTGGAAGAAGCACAGCCTGACCCACCATTTTAGACTTCTGACCTCAGAACTGTAAGAGGATGAATCCGTGTGGTTTCTAGGCACTAAGTTTGTGGTAGTTTGTTAGCGCAGCAATAGGAAACTATTAGAAACTTGCATGAGGTGAAGACCTAAGATTTACTGGGGAAGAGCATTCCGTTCCAGATGGAAGGAACAGCAAGTGCCGAGGCCCTGGGTGCAAAGTGAGAAAGTGCAGCAAGCGCTGTGCTGGAGTCCATAGAGCTTTGGGGACATGCGGGAGGGCCTGCGCATTGAGAGTGGGTAACCGTGGGAGACCCAGATGAGGGAATGCTTGGATCGAACCCTCAAAGGCTGTCGTAAGAGCACTGGCTCATGAGTCCGAGTGACCTGGCTTTAATTGCTGACTGTGCAGCTTGTGATGTGGTTGTGGGCCAGCCCCTCTCCCTCTCCAGGTCTCTGCTTCCGGACCTGTTACAAAGGCCTCCAAGCATACCTGGTGGCGTAGTCGGGAGCTAATTCACTTGACATCCTTCGCACGGTCTGTGGCGCATTTCAGGTGCTCAGTTCATGTCTGGTATCGGGATGGTGAGGCTGGTGATGGACATAGGAGGAGAGGGGTGCTGGGAATGGCATCCTGTGTGCTGGGAACAGCGTGGGGAAAAGGCCAGGAGGGGAGACAGTACCCGGCCCACTCGCTGCCAGGATTAGGACGTGTAGGTGCCCCTGGAGACCTCTGTTCCCTGCTTTCTCATGTGCCGTGGCTCACAGGGTCTGCAACAGCACCTGCCCCAGGGGAGAGGTGTCTGGCCCGTGGTGGGATCGGACGATGAGTCCTTGGCTGCCCATCTGCCTGCAAACTGGTCCCGAGGGAATGGACAAGACCTCACACCAATTAGTTCCCTGGCATCTGGCCCCACCTACAAGCAGCCAGCCTTGGCGGCAGGAAGTGGAGGCTCCTTGAACAGGCTCTGCATTCACAGGGCGGCCAGCTGCCCCAGGCTGAGCTCTGCCCTCCCCCAGGCCTGGTATAACTGTGGCCCAGCTCAACTGTATGCAAACGTATTTGCCCGAGTCTAGCTCTCAGCAGCCTTGGGGTTTCTCTAGGCAAATGCTGTGCTTTGATACTCGTTTTCTCTACAGGCCATGTAAATGCCATCCTGCAGGCCGTGTGGTGGGCAGGTGGGCAGGACCCGTGTTGCTTCCTGGGGTGAGGGGTAGAGGTTGAGCGGCAGATGGGCACCCGAGAGAAGGCTGCGCCTGGAGAAGCGGCAGCATAGAGGGGGTTGAGCATCAGGCTACCCAAAGCGCGGTCCTCCACCCAGCAGCGTGGCCCCTCTCGCCACCCCTATCGCTGAATCAGAATCTGCATTTAACAAGCTCCCCACTGGACAGCCCACGGCCCTTCAGAAGCCATCAGTGCTCAGGCCCTGCCCCAGGGATTCCGTGGTCTGAGGGGGGCCCAACAGTAACGTGTAAAAGCTCCCAGATGATGGACTGAGACTCGGTTCCCACCGAGAGCCGTGGTTCTGAAGCGGCTGCCTGCTTCGGTCCCTTGGGAAGCGTCCACACAGACTTCCGGGCCCACCCAGGGGTGGAGGCGAATGCTGAACCACAGACTCTCTGGGGTGGAAATGGGGGTGAGGGAGAAGCTCCGATTTGTAGTCAGTTTCCATAGTGTGACTGTTCCCACTGTGGCTCTTTTTTTTTTTTTTTTAATCCTCACTCGAGGATATGTTTTTTTTTTAAAAATTGATTTTAGAGAGAGAGGAAGGGAGAATGAGTAAGTGAGAGAAACATTGATGTGAGAAACCTTGATCAATTGCCTCCCATATATGCCGCCACTGGGGATCGAACCCACAACCTAGGTATGTGCCCTGACTGGGAGTCGAACCTGCAACCTTTTGACATTCAGGATGATGCTCAACCAGCTGAGCCCCCGGGCCAGGGCCCAGCTGTGGCTCTTGTGTCCAGCGCAAGCTGGCTCCACGGGCCACGCCCCCGGGTTTTTAAGTGGCAGGTCTGGGTGGGGCCTGAGAATTTGCATTCTGACAGGTTCGCAGGTGGTGCTGCCGCTGCCCCAGGGACCGGGTTTTGAGAGCCAGCTCTGCCCAGTTCGTAGTAGCTCCTTGGAGGGTTGCGTTGAGGAGGATCCCGAGGCTGCGTGAGGCTCAGGGAGCTCTAGGATGGAGGCCTGGGCCGTCTCTGGGTGTTACTCCGATTCCTTCATGAAAACAAGGCAGGGGTTGTTAGATGGAGTTCCATTTCCAAAGGCCACGGGGGAGTTAGGGAGACACGCTGAGCTGTGGCAGCCCAGCTCATGTCTAGCTGAGAAGGTATCCATGCAAGGCCCCTGTTGTAAGAACCCTGAGAGATCCATTTTCGAGCCGCTCGCTTGATTGACAGAAAGTCTCCAAGTGGGGAAGGGCTCCCCAGGCACACGGAGCAGGTGTCTGGGCGCATCGGGCTAACACGCTCAGATCTCGAAAAAAAAAACACCAGAGAAGAAGTTTACGGAGAAACCTACTCAGGCCTTCAAAGGCACAGCAGGGAAGAGAGAAGATCAGCAGAAACTGTAAAGGAAGTTTTTCCAACCTCCCCTGGCAGGTCAACCCTTGAACTCCTGCGCATTCCGGGAGCAGAGAGCTGGAAACGGAGCAGGGAGGGACCCGAAACAGAGGCCGGGCGATGGAAGATAAGAAATTCCGATTCTAATCTCCTTATTTCCTCTCCTTCCTCAGACCCGGCTTGTATATAAACTCTATGCAAATGTGTTTACTTTATATTTTATTTCAATCGGAGTCACTCAGCTGTCAGGAGCTGTATCAACATGTCAGTTGGGTTGAAGAAACAAGCGTTTTGAGGGGAAATATTTCAGATAAACAGACACAATGTTATGACATATCAAAACAGCCCAAACATGGGAGGGGAGGCGGAGATGTGGAGAAGGGGGAAGCCACAGAAAGGAGATCTATTTACCCTGGCACATGCCCTGTACGGTCGGCTGGAAACAAAATGGGTTTTTTATTACTTGTGTTGCGTGGTGGCGGGGTGGGGCGGGGAGAGGGTGGGGAGGGAGGGGAGATGCCCTTATTTGCTGAGGAGGAGGCTGCTTGGCCGGTGCCCACTGCTCTCCTCTCCGGTGGTCCTGCTGACTCGCAGGAGGCACGGAAAGAGAAGACAAACCCCGGGATTAACTTCATTCGCGATGGGGAGGCCAGTTGCTTGGCGAAATCTCACAGCCTGTTCACACGTCGCCCTCCTCCGTGTCCCTCTTGACACACGGAATAATTCAAAGGCCACACAAAGAAGTGCCCGGGTTTGTGGTCAGGGGCGGGGGAGGGGATGAGCATGGGCAGGAGGCTGCTGTTCCGCTCAGTGTGCGGTTTTTAATTCAGTGTTTGAAGTAATACGGTTGCCTGATTCAGTAACCAAAGGAATAAGAAAGTAGTTTTTTCTCTTTCCCAATACACTCATTTTTTTGTTTCTCATCCCCCCACCCCCAACCCAGGGGGAATGAGAAACACACACACACACACACACACACACACACTATATTTTGGTATTTTGTTGGGCTCTGTCTGTTGTCAGTTCCCAAGCCACCTACTTCAATCAGCGGGATAGGTTGGAAAGGGGATCACATTGTCCTTAAAATAATAGTTCCTGCTTATTGAGTACCTACTGTGCGCCACCTGCCATGGACTCACATGATGGCGGATTCCCACCGGCACCTGCGAGGCTGCAGTGGTTCACCCCAGGTCGGAGCCGAGGGGCACGGGCCACGCGGCTGGGCAGGAGAGAGCCGGACGCAGCTCGCCTGGCGCCACGCCTGTGTGCTTTCCGCTGCGTCAAGTGTGGGGTGAACTCGGGGGACAGGCTGCGTGGCCAGGTAACTTCTGGGGAGTGGGGAGCTGCCAGCCCACTCGGCCAGGCCGAGCGTGTCCAACCCCGACATGCACTTGCCCAGAACAAGAATCATGCGCTTGTTCAAATGTGGCACAAGCCGGCAGCTGCTGCGGGGTGTGCTTGGCCGATGTTGGCAAAGTCCCCCACCGCCCATGGATGTCTCCTCCTGCCACCTGTCACCCGGCCTCAAATTCCACCACCAGAGAGGTATGCCTGGGCTTTCACGAAAGACCTTTTTGGGCCTGGTGGAGGGTAGGCACCTCCCCCAGAGAGGGCACACCTACCGTCTTCCCTTCAGGCCCCTCCCAGCAGGGCAGCCAGCCCAGTGCTTGGCATTGAAGGTGTCCTTGGAGGCCAGGGGGATCCCCAGGCCTGTGATGGGCCCCAGGGCTGCTGATCAGCCCCAGTGTGGAGTGCGAGCTGTTGGAGGTAACATGTTGCTTGTTCACCCGCCTCTTTGCGTTTGAAGCCGGGGCCGTGAATAGCTGGGCGAGGAGAGGGGAAGCCCCGAGCGTGTTGGGGGATCGCAGAATGTCACAGCTGCCACGCAGCCTGTCCTTTTTTCTTTTCTTTCTTTAAAATATATATTTTTATTGATATCAGAGAGGAAGGGAGAGGGAGAAAGAGATAGAAACATCAATGATGAGAGAGAATCATGGATTGGCTGCCTCCTGCACACCCCCCCACTGGGGATTGAGCCTGCAACCCGGGCATGCGCCCTGGCTGGGAATCAAGCCATGACCTCCTGGTTCATAGGTCGATGCTTGATGCTCAACCACTGAGCCCCGCCGGCCGGGCTCCGCAGCTCGTCTGGACCTCCAGTTTGTGATTTCTTCCTTGTCCCCAGGATGACACCGCCTGTGGGATTCGTCTCTTCATATTTGCCTTTGAGCTGAGTCACTTGAAACAGACAAACAAACAAACAAACAAACAAACACTTCTGTTTCCAGGGCAGCCCGCCTCAGCTTCCTCAGCAATAAGGGAGGCAGGCAGGTTCAAGCCTCTGGCTTCGGTGTGGCACACGCAGACATGTTCTAAAGAGGAAAATGAGTGTGGACGAGAAATTCGCCGAGAAGGGAAACATTTATACACATGTCCTCGAGTCTCTAGCGCTGACACGTTGACTGGCTAATCATCTTTTTTTCTAGTTCATGTTAAAACCACAACTATTAGAATAAAATTTAATGCTCAGCCAGAGGCCAGTGTAAATCATACGATACAGCTGCCATGTCTGTCCCAAGCTCCCTGTGTTATAAGTGGAGACACTGAGGCAGGGGGACCCGGCTGGCAGGAGCAGAGCGAGGCCTGAGCAGCGTGCGGAGGGACGTAGAAGGAGCACTGGACAGGGAGTCGGGGACCCTGGCTCTCGCTCCAGATCTCAGAGCAGAAACCTCTTCGCTCGCCCCCCTCCCCCCAACCTTCTCCCACCACAAAAGGAAAGAGGGTGCTACTTTGGGTCTTCACGTGGGGGTCTAGGAAGAGGGCCTAGGGATGAACTTGAACTCCTTGGATTTTCTTTTAATTGAGGTAAGATTCTCGTAAGATAAAATTAACCATTTTCATGCAAACACGTCAGTGGCATTTAATACATTCACAGTCTTGTGCAGCCATCTCTCTAGTTCTAGACCATGTTGTCACCCCAGAAAGGAAACCCCGTGCCCATTAAGCAGTTAGGCCCATTCTCTGCCCCCAGCCCCGGCAACCACGCGTCAGCTCTCTCTCTGGATTGGCCCGTTCTGGTCACTTAATGTCCATCAGACACTGTGAGGCCTTTCGCGTCTGGCTTCTTCCTCCGAGCATCATGTTTGCGGGACCATCCGCGTTACAGCACGTGTCGGTCCTTTATTCCTCGTTATGGCTGAATGGTGGTCCTTGTGTGGGTGGGCTGGGCTTTGTTTATCCCTTTGTCCGTTGATGGACGTTTGGGCCGTTTCCCCCTTTTGGCTGTTGTGAGGGGTGCGCTGTGAACATTCATGCACCAGGTTGTATGTGGATGCAGCTGCTCATTTGTCTTGGGGGTTCAGCTTGGAGTAGAACTGCTGGGCCCTGTGGTAACTCCGTTTGACCTGATGAGGAAAAGTCCCTGGGAATGCGGCGTGTGTCTGAGCGTGTGCGTTGAAGGAGATGGTCCTGACCTTTTTGTTTTATTTTAATAAGATTCTCAAGAAAAGCGTAAGCAGCGTAGAAACGGATGACCCCCTTGGTCCCTCTGCGATCCCTTCCGGAGTTAAGACCCTCTGCCTCATGTCTCTCAGCTCAGTGGCTCCGCACTGGGAAGGCCTCATCTTTCTTCCTATCTTGTTTATCTTGCTTTAACCAGCTCCTCTGTGCCAGGCAGTGGGCTGGGCACGGGGGATGCAATGGGAAGGGTTTCTTCGACAGCTGGGGGTAGGGGTGTGGGCCCAGGATGGAGAAGCAGGCCAGGAAGGCGTCCTGGAGAAGGAGTCATTGGCTGAACCTTGAAGGTTGCTGAGCGCCATGCAGGCCAAGAGGTGGGAGGGGTTTCTGAGTGAGGAGCTGGCGCTTCCCAGTCCCCTTGGCAGGGCCATGCTGGCTGCCATGGCCTTTCCTTCCCCCCGGCTCACAGGGCTTGGAACCGCTGTCCCTGCTCCTGAGCATGGCGGATGCGGCCCTTCCTTTGATTGCTGCAGGAGGCGGTGGCCGGGGCCCAGGGCACGTCTGAGGATCACTCAGGCCCCGGGAGAGAGGGTCTGCTCCCACACCCCCAGAGGCAGGTGTTCGTGAGCTTCCCACGCAGGGCTGCCAAAGCCGGCTTCCCGCCCCGCAGCACGCACGCATGCAGGCCTGCCATTCCATCCCTGCCTCTCCGAGCAGCTGGCAGGCCCCCGGGGCATCTGGGGGCGCCGGATGGGCCAGGGCCTGGTGCGTCTGCTGACCTGCAGCCCCCGGGCCCCGCGCTTGTCCTCCTGCTTGCGTGCCCGGGTCGGAGGCTTCTGGGCACCTTTCACCTCTGCGAGGCCGGGTAGGGTCCGGTTTCACAGGGACAAAGCCACGAAGCCCTGCGCTGGATGCCTGGCCCTGCAACGAACAGCCGTGTCGTTAACGTGTTATTTATGGCGTCCTCCTGACTCCCGTCTCATGTTTGGCTCCTTGGTGGGGCATGGTGCCTTCACCAATCAATCACCCAACCGACCGTACGGCTGACTGACCAGAGTGGACCAGCTAGTGTTACATTCTCTCCTAGGGCCCCTCGCCTTGTTCTAGTGGTTCTCAACCTTCTGGCCCTTTAAATACAGTTCCTCATGTTGTGACCCAACCATAAAATTATTTTCGTTGCTTCTTCATAACTGTAATGTTGCTACTGTTATGAATCGTAACGTAAATATCTGATATGCAGGATGGTCTTAGGCGACCCCTGTGAAAGGGTCATTCGACTGCCAATGGGTCGCGACCCACAGGTTGAGAACTGCTGTTCTAGAAGCTGGGGGCAGTGAGCTGGTCCATGTCTTTTTGGGTATCCTGTGTGTGTGTGTGTGTGTGTGTGTGTGTGTGTGTGTGTGTGTGTTGCTTTATTAGAATAACTTTTCAGGTGGGATCTTTGTTAGTTACTGTGGATCCTTTACATTTTTAAAAAAGTTGTGTTAAAAACACAAAAGCATGTAATAAAATTTACCATCTTCTTTTCTTTTAAAATATACATATATATTTCTTATATATATTTCTATTGATTTCAGAGAGGAAGGGAGTGGGGGAAAGTGATAGAAACATCACTGATGAGAGAGAATCATTGTGCCCTGATCAGGAATTGAACAGTGACCTCCTGGTTCATAGGTCGACGCTCAACCACTGAGCCGTGTTGGCCGCCACCACCTTATTTTCAAGTGTAAGGTTTGGTAGTGTTAAGTGTATTCACCTCGTGCAACAGAAAACTCCAGGCCTCTTTTCATCTTGCAAAACTGTAACTCCGGACCCATTAAACAACTTCTTCTCCCCATGCCCTGTCAATCACCATTCTACTTCCTGTCCCTGTGAATTTGCCTCCTAGGTGCCTCACGTGGGTAGAATCATACAGTGTTTGTCCTTTTGTGACTGGCTTATTTCACGTAATATACGTCCTCGGGCTCATCCAGGCGGCAGTGACGGGATTTCCTTCTGCTTAAAGGCCGCGTAATATTCCGCTCTGTGCCTGTACATATTGTGTTTATCCATTTCCCATGACTAGGCGTCTGGGTTGCTTTTACCTCTTGGCTGTTGTGAATAGTGTTGCTATAAATGTGAGTATGGAAATAGTGGATTCTTTTTTTTAATAGAAAATTTAGCTGCACAATGGATAAAATTAATGAAATGTTATTTAGATTGAGGCATAACTGACATACAACAAACAACATGGAATTAGCTTCGGGTGGACAGCGTAATGATTTGATATTTGTATGTATTATAAAATTTAATAACATCCCTGTAAACAATGAAATCTCTACAGATAAGACCAAAGTCACTTTAACCCCTTCCTCCAACCCCCACCCCAATGATAGTTATCAATTTAGACTCTCTCTCCCCACACATATACGCATATGCATAAACAGTATGTGTGTGTATGTATAAACGTGGGAGGGCAAATGTAGGTTTATGGTCGTTAGTATGGAAAAATGTATAATATAAACTGTTTCACGTACTCACAACTGTAAACCTACTTTTGCCAAACCCCTGTATATTTAGGAAAAAAGAAGTGTGTACTCTCCATTCTGCTATCATGTGACATTTACACTTCTAAAATCACTGCTATGCAAATCCCACAGGAATAGCAGGGCTCCTGAGAAGATCAGGGCTGAGGGGCAATCCTGGAAAACTCGGTCAGTGGCATAAAAGAAACAGGAGCCTGATAAAAACGACAGCACCATTCGACGTACGCGAAGTGCTAAGAAATGCATAACACTCTGAACAGTAAGGAACTCGACTTGGGAAAACCCCTGAGCTTCTCTTATGGACACGGCGTCCGAAGCGTTGCAGCTCACGACTTCTTGTGAGCGGTGGCAAGGTGGTGTGGGTTCGGGCTGGGAAAGCCAGGCGAGGTGGGTGGCCGCCAGCACGCACGAGGCCGCAGCCAGATGTCTGCGGGGGGCGGGGGTGTGTGTTTTGGGTGTTCCTGTGGGGTCACTGTGGCTGGGTGCAGTTTTTGGCGTGGACCCCATGTTTCCGGGTCAAACACAAAATTCGGTTCTGCTTAGATTGTTCCCAAATATCTCAATCACGTTGGAACCAATTTATGTTTTCCAAGCAAGCAGAACTGACTACACACACACACACACACACACACACACACACACGGGCAGAAAATAACGGTACTTTTGTGTGTATGTGTGAGATTCATACTGTATCTATAAGCCTGTAGCTAATTTTATTTTGTTGCTTCACAATATTCCTAAGAGGCTTTCCTGTATCACCATCTAAACCTGTTGTGTCCCGTTGTGTGGCTACACCCCGCACTTCTCCCCTGTGGGTGTCTCCAGCTGTTCATGATCACATCTGAGGGTGGATTCCTTGGGAATGTACATTTTACACTTTTCCCCCTTTTTGGATGATATCTTTAATGAATTAAGTATATTCTGGTAAAATGTACATACCACAATTTACCATTTTAACTGTTTTGAAGGGAACAGTTCAGGGGCATTAAGTACATTCACCTTGTTATGCAACCACCACCACCATCCATCTCCAGAACCTTCTCATCATCTCACCTGCACCCATTGAACAACAGCTTCTTGAGTTCCAGTCCTGGCCTCCCGCCTATTGCTGTGTGACTTTGGGTGATTTCTACGTCTCTCTGAGCCTCAGTTTCCTCCTCTGTGAATTGAAAATCAGAGTATGTTTCTTGGATTTGTGCTGAGGACTGTATGAGGTGACCCAGGAGAGGAGCACACTGTAGGTTTTTAATAAAAAACCTTTATTATAGTGTGAAATTGACTCGGTGCCCCATTGTGCTCGGCTCCGATTTACCTGACAGCCGGTTCTTGGGACTGGGGTTTACAGAGCGTGACTTGCTGGGACCCAGAGCAGAGGAATGATAGAGAGTCTGCAAAGCATGCTTCCTCACAGCTAGTGTCTAAGATGGAAAGTTCCAGGTCCCTCCCTGCTTACCCCAAGCCCCAGTCCAGGCCCAGACCAGCCCTCCGGGCTCTTGGGAATGACCCACATTCAGCTGCGTCCGTGCCAGCCTGCCCGCTGGGCTGCCGTTACCATGTGCGCAGGAGCAAATGGATTGAGGTCACGGCGCAGATGGCGAGGACTTTCAGTTGAGATCTGCTGGCTGCGTTGGAACCAGTGACCCGGAGGGAAATGCGTGCGCATCGCCCCTTCCATCCCTCACACCGGGACCTCACCCCTGTCCAACGCCTCATCCTGGGGGGCCCAGTGTCCTTTGAGACTTCCTGGGCTCCTGTGAGCAGAATGGAAAGCCACATTGTCATCGGTAGCGGCCACATGTCAGCCCCTCAGCTCCTGGCCCCACCCTTCTTCAGGGAGCTCAGCGACTTGGTCTCTTTGTCTCATGAATTTGATGCTGTCCTTGCGGGGGGGGGTGGGGGGGTGGGGGGGTGGGGGCGGAGGGGGGACCATTATCCCATTTTACAGATGGAGGGAGAAATAGGAGAGCGGAGGATGGTGCTCAGGGACCCACAGTGCCTGGAGGTCACAGGGATCCGTGGGGCCATGTGTAATCATACTGGTGAGCGGATGGGAACTCAGGACCCCTTAGCTGGATTAGATCAAGTAGAAAACAACAAAACGCCGCTACTCTTCAAACATGCTTCAAGATGTGGAAGTGTTTTCTACCTTGTTATGTCACAGCCCTGCAGCGTCTGGGTTCACAGAGCTCCTGGGGAAGCTGAAGGAACTAGGGACCTGCTGCATATAGATAGACAGATAACGTATGTCTTATTCCTTTTTTCCCCCAAATGGAATTTATTGGGTGACCTTGGTTAATAACATTATATAGGTTTCAGGTGTACAATTTTATAATCCATCATCTGTAGCTGTGTCTTATTCTTGAGTTTTTCTCCAGGGACTAGGGCAGAACTGGGCACATTGTAGGTGCTCAAAAAGTATTTATTGAATGAAGAATGAATGAAGAATGAATGAATGGATGAATGAATGGATGGATGAATGAATGAATGAATGAATTGCCAAAGCCATGGCTGGATGCAGTTACCAAGGGGGAATTAAAAGAGAGAAGCATTTTCTCATGCTCTTGATCTTAAGGAAGTGAGCTGTTCCCATTCCACAGATGGGAAGACTGAGTTATGGTTCTCAAGATGTGGGTGGTCTCACATAAAATCCCAGGTGGCATGACTCTTTAATGTAGAATGTTCCAATAGCCTGGCAGCCTTGGGACAAGGGAGAGAGGGGTTTGCAGTTGAGGACAATCATAGCTGGAAGGAAATCCCAGCATTTCTTGAATTTGCACAAAGACTCGTCTTGCTTTCTTCTCCCCGCACACGCTCTAAAGCTCTCTCTGAGGGCTGGTAAAACGCTGCCTGTGTCCTGGAGAAACGTGTGTGCTGTCTCTACAGCTGGTGGGAACCAGTATCTTCTTGGAGAAACAGAGGCGACAAATCCGTTAGAGAGGGCAGGAGGGAAAGAAAAACATACAAACAGGTGACCTCATCTGTCCCCCGAGAACCTTCACTGTCCAGAGGCAGTGTGTGAGGGAAGGCCCAGAAGGGGTGGAACCTGGTGGAAGGCCCTCAGACCTGACATCAGAATCCTGGCTCTGTCACACCTCGGCCACTACTTTGCCACTAGTGTCTCAGTTCCTTGACTTATCGGGCAAGAAGGGGACAGCAGTACTGAACCTTCAGGGCTGTTATGACAGAGTCTGTGCGATCCCACATGGAGGAGGGCGTGGTGTGCAGTAGGAGTACAGCTCCTGCTAGTGCAGAGGAGCCTGAGTGGTGGACGGATTGGGCCATTTTATGAGCCCGAGATTTTCTCCAGGTTACGGTGGAGGGTGCTTTTATGGGCCGTCCTCCTGGGGAAGGCCCAGCAAGCTGGTAATGGGAGGACTAATGACAGTGCTGATTAATCACAGCTTGCCTGTGCAGCGACACTTTCATGTAGAGGGACCCCCAGGCCTTCTCCAGCCGCTGCCTGCAGCGGGGACCTGACCCACCTCCGCCCTAATAGCTCAATTCCTTTTATAGACTCCCTTTCATCCTGGCATCAGGCAGGGCTTAATGATCATGATCTCTGGCCCCAGCTCCACTCCAGCTTGTGGATTAGCAGCCACATTATTAACCTCAATGTTTTCTGCCTCGGGGAGGAACTGTGGCACCAGAGGAGCTAAGGGACTTGCCCCAGGTTCTGCCATAAGCCAAACCAAGAGTGGCCCCCAAACAGAGCTCCTATGATGTGCAGCCTGCTACTTAGCCTTGTAGGTGCCTCCATTTTTGTAGCTTTTGTGAACGATCCAGTATCATGTATATTTATTTTCAGTGTCAATTGGAATTGTTTGGAACCAAGAATCCTGATTGCTCTGTAAACCCATCCATCATCCATCATCTGTCATCCGTCATCCGTCATCCATCATCCGTCATCCATCATCCATCATCCATCCAAAACATATATCCACCTAACATCCATCTACCCATCCAAATATCCACTCTAGACAAGCTCCTGACTCAGCTGCTTAATGCATGAGATTTCCTCTCTCTGGCACACTCCATCCTTTTGTATCCCTCTGTCTCCCACCCGCCCTCCCTCCAGGTTCGCATCCATTTATCCATCCAAACATCCATCCCCCATCGTCCATCCATTTGCCCAAAACATCCGTACATCTAACGTCCATCTCTTCAAACATCCTTCCGTCCATCCATCCACCCACTGCTTGCCCATCCATTCCTTTAACATAACAGACACCGAACCAGGCACCAAACATATGCGAAGGTGAATCAATCAACAGGGGCAGGAAACGGCAACAAACAGATGCCATATTCAAATCTGGGCACTTGGGGGCGTTTCCATGAAGAACAGTTAACAAAAGTGTGGCTTGTGTTTAGGAAGAGGAATGGTATGGTGCCCCAGCACTGGACATATTACCACCCTTAGGGATGAGGGGACAAGGGGATGAGGGGATGAAGGGATGAGGGGGATGAGGGGATGAGGGGGTTGAGGGGAATGAGGGGATGAGGGAGATGAGGGGGTTGAGGGGAATGAGGGGATGAGGGGGATGAGGGGATGAGGGGGATGAGGGGATGAGGGGGTTGAGGGGGATGAGGGGGTTGAGGGGAATGAGGGGATGAGGGGGATGAGGGATGAGGGGGTTCGGGGGTGAGGGGGATGAGGGGAATGAGGGGATGAGGGGGATGAGGGGGATGAGGGATGAGGGGGTTCGGGGGTTCGGGGGATGAGGGGGATGAAGGAAGGGAGCAGTTTTTGGAAAATGGAGTGTGAGGAGATGTCTCCTGACAGCAGCTGTAGCTTTGGGTAGAGGGACACAGTCAACCTGCAGTGACCTGGCAGAGAGGGGACAGGAAGATAAATACCTTGTCAACACACTCTTCCTTCCCTCTGATCTCCTGCCAGAGCAAGAAAAACACTGAATTAGCCCATACAGGTCCGCCTCCTGGGCACAGAGCAGGGTGGAGAAGGGTGGAGAGTAGACCTGAAGGGCTAAATGGAGGACACACAGCTCAACATTGTGGGGAGATCATGTCACTTCTCTGCGCAAATCTTTCTTGTAGATTCTGTGAACTACCCAGTATCCCAAACATTTATTTTCTGCCTCAGTTGGGGTTAGTTGTTTGCAACCAAGGATCTTGACTGCTCTGGCAAACCCATCCATCCATCCATCTCAACATCCACCTGTCTGTCCATCTGCCCATCCATCCATCCACCCACGCCCAGTGGGTTCATACTACCCTCAGGCAAAAGCTAAGTATTAATGACCTACCTGGCTTTCTCCGGCTTGTGTGACTCCCCTCCCCCATTACTGACCCGTCCTCATCTCCTTCTACTGTTCTTTTAGTTTCCTTTGCTCTAGCCACACTGGCATCCATGCTCCACTCTCGACAAGCTCCCCACTCAGCTGCTTTATGCATGAGGCTTCCTCTCCCTGGAACACTCCACCCTCTGTTTCCCACCCACCCTCCCTCCAAGGTTTTACTCAAATGTCATCTTCCCAGCCCATCTTTCATTAAATGGCAAGTCCTCCCGCCGCTCTCTTATCTGCCCCCTTAGCACTTTTCATCATCTCACATGTGATATATATTATCTGCCTCCTTTTTTTCTTTTTCTTGATTTGGTGTCGTAGCTTGGGTCTTGTCCTTCTTATTTACTGTGTGCCTTTACCCTGCAACCTCCCCGTGGAATAGCAAGTCTAGGATGAAGGGATTTTTGATGGTTTGTTTATTGCTGTATTCCCAGTGCCTGGAAGAATCCTGGGCACATAGGTGTTTGGCGAATACTTATGCAGTAAATGATTGAAGATATAGACGCAGCTCTGTGCAACTTTTAGACCTGCTGTTGGAGGGAATCCAGCCACACCGTGAGGGTTGCTGCAAATTCATTGCATCCCCGTGCTGCACAGGCCGGAACTCCAGTGAGTTACTAGCTCCTCGTGCCCTTAGGAATGTCCCGCACTTTCCATGCGAGCTGTGGACTTGGCACTCATGCTCCTGCTTAGGAAAACCTGAGGGCAAGGAAAGGAAAAAGCAAACACTTCACACACTTCATCCGCAAGGCACTTAGTAAATGCCCAAGTAATGAATTCCCCCGGCTCCCTGGAAGGTAGATTTTACTGTCTGTTCTGGCAATAGGAGAATGAGGGTGTTGGGGAGCCCTTTCCTTTCCCCAGGATCACAGAGCGCGCTGTGTGTGGTACCGGGGCGGCGTTGGCACCCTCTGGATTTCTGGCTGGGAGGCCTCCCAATCCCTGTGGGTGGGCAGAGGAGCAGGAGCAGATGGAAATGGTACGGACAGTCTGCGAGGAGGGCTTCCTCACAGTTTCAGAGGATTTGGGGGGCTGGACACCAGGGGCATCGCAAAGAAATGGGAACCATCCTGGGCCAATCGTACGTCTAGTGTTTCAGCTCTAAGTTGAGGCTTAAGTGTAAACTTTACATAGTCAGAGGCAATGAACTCTTTTTGAACGAGGGTCGTAGCAAAACAGGAAGTAGTGGAAGGACTGGCTTTGCTGTTGGCTCGTCCCTCCGTAGTCCTAATTCCTATGCTCCTCTCTCTCTTCTCCAGCAAAGTATACCTCTCTGATTTCCCATCAACATTCTACTTGCATGGAAAAAGGCCATCAAAGAGGTTAACGACTTTATGTTAGTAATATTTCTGGGTGCTCTAGGGAATTAGCATTCTTACAGGCCAGTGTTTTTCTGTACGCTTCGGACTGAAAGTGGGGAGACCAACATTTGAAGTTTTGCCACTAGCTTGCCATGTATCAAATTGGGTCTTGGTTTCCCATCTCTTGAATAAATAATAACAGTAAAAACACTCATACAAATAGCAGGTATTAGAGAATGCTCTGTGCGCTTTCATTGTATGGTCTTGCTTAATCTTCGCAATTGGTTCTGAGTTCAGATCCTGGTAAGTCCTGCCCCCGCCTCGCTGTGTGAACTCGAGCCTGCCACTCCACCTGCTAGAGCATCAGGCTCTTCCGTTGTAAAGCAGGTTCAATAATAGCACCTACTGCACAGTGTTATCGGAGGATTAAACAAACTACTGCCTGTAAAGCACAAGACGTAGTGTCTGAAACACAGTAGGGCCTCCAAACCAGCGATACCCGACACAGGAATCGCCAGTCCTATGTAGCTGGCAGCTGGGCTCTACTCATGCAGCGAACATTTCTTTCCCACTCAATGAACACTTACTAAGCACCTGATCTGCTGCAGGCAGCATCTAGGATGGTGAGGACCACAAAACAGACACAGTCCTTGAAACCTGTGGATCTTACCACCGAATGAACCTTGAGAACCAGTGACTGAGGCCTCAGAGTATTTTTCTTCGACTGCCCCTGGAGTTTCAGGAGAGTCTGTGGCCCGTCCTCAGGGAGCGACATGCACGGGGCAGCGCCACGCAGTGGCTTTCACGTGGCTTGTCTTCAGGATGTTCGTCTGCTGTTGGGTCAGGCCAGCAGGAGCCACATGTCCCCATCTTCTTCACCTCGGGTGCTCGTGCTGGCTCTTTCAGGGTCCGGAGGAGGGTGCCTCGTGTCCTGAAAAGCTCTGCGTTCTCATCCAAGATGGTTTCAACTCACCCCTGTCCCCACCGGTGCCATCCCCATTTCAGCTGCTTGTGCTGTGGCCACTGTTTCACCCTCCACCTTCCAGGCAAAACATTAAGATAGAAGAAGCAGGACCCCACGTTTCCCAAAGCTCCTGGCAAGTTCACTGGCAAACAGAGTTTGGCGATGTCCTCAGAGCCAGCTGAGCAAGAGCTCAGGAAGTCTGGTTGCTTAGAAGCGTCACAGTAGAGAGAGGCAAGAGGTGGAATGGTCACGTGACACGTGGAAAAGTCAGGTGACTGAGCTCTGTCTGTTTATCTACAAACTGGTTTAGCGTGGCAGCCTTATGGTAAGAAACAACGAGGACACACGTGGGGTGTTCGGCACAGGGCAGGGCCGTGTTTTTGTTACTCGTCTGTTTCACACGTTCAGGGGATCTGGAAACTCCTTCCTCAGGAAGGACTCCCCACTCCCAAGTGCTCTTACCAGAACATGAGTCCATTCCAGCCGCCTGGGGACTTGACGTGAACCCACCCACTTTCCTGTGAACAGAAAGTGCTCACACAGTGTTTTGGCCCCGAGAGCTGGTTCTGTCAAGTGTAGTAAAATGGTTGTGGTTAAGCCCCGGAGTTGTTTGGGGGAACTGAGAGGTCTTGGGGGAGCCCACAGGAAGTGGCCAGGCAGCCCTTCGACAGCAGTAATGGGGAAGCTATGCCAGCAATTTGTAGGATTCCGCTGAGTCGGGGTGAGCTGGGCTTCTGGGGAATCAAGACGTCAGGGTCAGGAAGAGTGGTCCAGCGCCATGTTCCCTCTGGGGCGGGGTCAGCCTCGGTGCCTCTGATCGTGAGGTCAGGCTGGGTGTGGCAGAGGTGGCCAGGTGACTAACAAAAATGTGTGACCTCTCACTGTTTCCTTAGTGAGGAGTGGTCCCTTGGAGGTGATTGTCACTTGGAGTCAGGGACAGCAGTTCCTGGTCCCCTCTCCCCAAGCCCCCTGCAACCTGGGAGGGCCTCATGATGGGTTCTTAGCCATTCATTGTGAGCAGATGTGTGTCATTCCTGAATCAGAGACTTCAAAAAGCAGTGGAACCTTTTTTAGGCTTGTTTATCCTGTGTAGTGATTGGCTACTGAGGACTCCAAGTTCCTGAGAGGTGGTAAATCCACAGAATGGGACATGCCTGGGTCCTGAGTCACAAGTAGCAGAATATCCACACTAGTCCTTTACATGAACACACACAAAAATAGATTTCCATTGTGTTACGCCACTAAAATTTTTTTTTGGTTTATTTGTTACTAGTGGCCTGGTGCACAAATTCGTGCACATTGAAAGGAAATTAATTAGAAGAAATATTTTAATATTGCTATTTTCCCTTTCTTTATAATAGAAGTGTCAACCAAATTTATGATTGACAATGACAGATCGAAACACACATGTGCGATTGGTGCCAGTGAGAGCTTTATATGTATCCCGCATGCATGAGTCAACTTAGCCTTTATAGGTACAGAGTAAACTTGCTTAATTAGATCTGCTTTCTGATGTAGCTAAACTTTTTCCAGTCCAGTGAAGCACCCCAACTTCTCTTTCAGATAATTGTCAGCAACACAGCAGTAAATATCAACACGAAGCAGATTATTATTGTAGATCATGCAGGGAGAACAAAGGGTAACATATGTAACTGCAGCAGTGTTTGACTATATTCTGCACAGTGAGAAAACCTGAAGTCATTTTCAAGGTCCACCATTTCTTCTTTTCAGTCGGGTCAAGTTCATAAGCTTTCTAAATCTCTGTTTTCCAGCTAATGAAAAGAAAAGAGGATTCACCTAGTCTCCTATCACCTACTCCAGGACTTCTGGGAGGGTCAAATGAGATGAGGCACGGGAAAAGGCTTCACAGACATTTGGTTACAGTGTAAAATGTTTCCACCTGGCTATAAAGCAAGTCGTGTTCCTGGGCTGAGGAAACTGCAAGGCGGGTAGTCACTAGGGAGAGGAAGCTGGGCATCGCCACATGACGTCATCACCCGGACGGAGGGAAGGACACTTGGCATATTAGCCTTTTACATATATAGACAGCAGCTGGTGTTGTCCTGATACCCACGTTAGGTTTCCCCAAATTCAACTGGCCCCTCGCTCTCCTGCTCACTGTGGCTCTGGGCCTCGGGGATGGCAGTGCTGGTGGCCTCTCCCCGCCTGCGCTCTTCAGTCACCACACCGAGTCCTGGTGAAACATGGAGGGACTGGAGTTCTCCGACGCTGCTGGGGGTTGGGGTGGTGGAAAAGCGTCCAGCTACTTTGGAAAATAGGTTGGCGGTTTCTTACTGAGTTAAACGTACCCCTACCTTATGATTCAGTCATCCTACTCCTAGGTGTGTGCCCAAGAGCGATGAAAGCATATGCTCAAACAGAGGTTTGTACGCATGTTCATAGCAGCTTTATTTTGCTAACCCCAAACTGGACACTGACTCCTCAGCGTTCCTAGTTTCCACGACATCCTAGGAGCTCCCCTCCTTAGGCCTCATTCTACATCGACTCCTGTAGAAAATCTCGGTCATTGTGTGTGCTTAATTAGTGGTGTAGAGCAACTGCTGCTCATTCTCCCTCCTCGGGCTCATGGTGCTTTTTTTTTCCAGGTCCCTCAAAGCGGCCATGTGACTTGCACTGGCCATTGGAAAGCAGGGGGATGTGATGCGTATTATTTCTGGGTAGGAGCTTTGAGAGTTGGCGTGTATGCTGGCACTCTCTGTTCCCCTTGGCAATAGTGACCCATCGTGGTTTCAGTAGTGACCTCTTCCTTCTTCCTTCCTGTCTCCGCCGGGGTCCCTGTGAATGATGATGATGAATGTGAATGTGAATGATGCCAAGTACAGGTTCCAGCTGATTCCAAAATAAAATAGAGATAATGCAAGAAATAAACCTCATTGATCCAATCCACAGATATTTTCAGATTGTTTGTTACTGCAGCATAACCTGGCTCATCCTGACTGATAACAACCTTTCTTAGATAAGCAGCGCTGATCTGCTCTTTACCCTAGAACAAACCAGATAATGCTGCTCACATGAGGAACAGCTTGACTAGCGAATCCATATCTGTCTTTGTGAGTATGGGTTTGCTTTGTTCCTGGTATCTTAACGTGTGTGGCAGGTTACATAGCCTTTCCGTGTTCACTATTTTTATTATTCCGAAGAATGACTTTCTATCTCTTTAAGGTCTATACCCTCTTTCCCCTGCCAACCCCCCCCCCCCCAAGTAAATTTTAGGCATCCTCACAATGGTCACATTAACCCTCTTGCTTCCAACCCCGGAGCTTGCTACTGGACAATGGCATATGACAGACACTGCATTTCAACACTTAAGACAGTTCCCAAGGACAGCCTGACCCACCTAACGGGACTTCTCAGACATCACCCAGTATTTGAAGACCTTCTCAGACATCTCACCTTTTTTCAGGTCAGGCTCCAGCTCTCCAACAAATGGAACATAATATCGTTTAAACAGAGCGATGGGCCAGGAGAGTAGGCCCCGAAAACCGCAGTGAACTACTATCGTCCTTTATCTAGATCAGAGGAAGCTGTAGGCAAAGGTGCCCAACAGTGATTGATTTTGTTTTGCTGGCAACTTCCTAGCCCAGCCCATTCTCCTGCCCCTCTCTCCTCTTGCTACTCCCTGTCCTAATGAAGTCATGTGACCCAACCAGCTCTCTTACAAAATGCAGTTTTCTAAGACCTGGCTTTCGGTCAAATCAAAGCTTCCTATTAGAAGGGGCTGGAGCCTGGCGGGTGTGGTTCAGTGGTTGAGCATTGACCTATGAACCAGGAGGTCACGGGTTTGATTCCTGGTCAGGGCACATGCCCTGGTTGCTGGCTCGATCCCCAGTGGGGGGTGTGCAGGAGGCAGCCGATCAATGATTTTCTCTCATCATTGATGTTTCTATCTCTCTCTCTGCCTTCCTCTCTGAAATCAATTTAAAAAAAAAATTTTTTTTTTTTAAAGAAGGGGCTGGAATCAGCAGGCCCTACCAGCATGTCCTTTCAGATGACACTAGAGTGAACTAGCCAGGATTTGGCCCCGTTGAGTTTGCAGAGAAGCCTGGTGGAGACGGGGGTGTGGATGAGTATCCGTCACCGGCATTTGGCCTCGGTCTGGATACGGCATCCCCAGAGAATTCCGAATGCTCATCGTGGGGGCTGGACTTGGGGGAACGTGGCCCTTTCTTCCTGTGGCCTTGGTGATTAATACACCAGGTTCATAAATACGCATATGCATTATCCACACATCCATTTTTATATCAATGGAAAATGCTTTCCAGATGTGTGCTGTGGGGTGGGGGTGAGGGGGTGCAAGGGGGAGCGGCTTGTGCTGCTGACTTTTTATTTTCTGTTAGGTCTCAGCCCGGCCGGCACACAGCCCATTGTTTTTATATCAAAAAGACGAGTCGTACCTGCTTAATAAGCCCGAGGAATTTGCAGCAACCTGGGGGGACTGCAGGAATGCGGCTTTCAGATCCGATTAGAGAGACGGGCCAGGTCCCCAGGGTTCTCAGGTTCAGCTGCCTTAAGCCGACAATGTCATCTATTGTCTTCCAGGCCGTGTGCGAAATAATTCAGGTTCCTGCACCCCCTCTCCCCTAGCGTGTGCGCACAGCCCCAGAGCACCCCCAGAGGGGAGTTGACCGCTAGGGCGTTCTCTCTTGGTGTTTTGGTCTTCTGCAAATGTTCTCCGCCGTGGCCTTGGTGGGGGCCTGGGGAAGGAAGCCACGGATTTGGGTCCATGCAAGGGAAGTCCAAATCCTCCCACGGTGTGAAGAATCTTTGCTCTTTGACACGTGGGTGGTAGAGATCCCCGGAGCATGAGCTTCGCAGTCAGGATCCTGGTGTGGCCGGTTACGGCTGTGTGACCTTGGGCAAGCCCCTTCACCTCTCTGAGCCTGGGATGGCTCATCTGTAACTGTAGATCTTCACACTTCATGTTTCTCGGGTTGTTGTGCAGATGAAATGAGAGGATACATGGAAAGCTCTCAGCATAGAGCCTGGCGCACAGAAACCTTTCCTAAATAGTAGCTAAAACTATTATCGTTATTATTATCATTATTGTTTTAATTTCACCGAAGCCCAGACCCACCTGGTGGGCCATTGGTTTAGAAGTGGGTGTGAACAGCCTGGTCAGCGTCGCTCAGTGGTTGAGCATTGACCTATGAACCAGGAGGTGACGGTTCGATTCCTGGTGGGGGCATATGCCCAGGTTGCAGGCTTGATCTCCAGTGGAGGGCGTAGCAAGAGGCAGCCAATAGACGACTCCCTCTCATTGGTTTCTCTCTCTCTCTCTCCCTTTCTCTCTGAAATCAATAAAAATACATTTTTTTAAAAATAAGTGGATGTGAACAAAATGCCCCTGGGCACGCTCCCTGGCCCTCCCTTCATGTTCCTCCTGAAACACCCCTGTTTGGGCACATCTCCCAGTTCCCTGGAAATAAACACCGTGTCCTAATGTTCTGGAGACACATTACTGACTTTGAACTCTAGGCAAGTATTTTTTTTCCTTTTCTTCTTGGAAGGGCCCGTGCTGACTTAGGCCAGCCCGGGTGGAGGCGGAGAGAGAGCTGGCTGGCTGGCTGGCTGGCTGCACTTTCCCCTCTGCCCGCTGCCTCCCTCTCTGCTTGGGCGGACCCAGCGACACAGACCGGCATCAGCCTGTGCTGAGCGAGTGGATGCAGAGAGGGGCTTGGTTAGCCACCCCTGAGGGAGTCATGATTGGATGATCATAGTCAGGACATGAAAGCAATTGTTTTCTGGGCACTGAGATGCCAGGCAGTGGGCTAGCGGACACGGGTGTTTTTTGTTTGCTTTAAAAAATATTTTTAATTGATTTTTAGAGAGAGAGGAAGGCAGAGGGAGACACACACACACAGAGAAACATCGATGTGAGAGCAAAACATTGATCGGTTGCCTCCTGCAAGCCCCCCACCAGGGATTGGGCCCACAACCCCAGCATGTGCCGGACCGGAATCGAACCAGCAACCTTTCGGTGCACAGGATGCTGCTCAGCCACTGAGCCCCACTGTCCGGAGCTGGACACGGGCTTTAAATTTATCCCTGAAGGAAACTCTACGAGGTGGATATGGATGAAGCCCTTGTAAGAGATGAGGACATTGAGATTTAGCTCGAGACCCCGTGACGGTGAAGGGTAGAGCCTGGCTGCAGGAGGGAGCCTGGTCAGAAAGCTCTCCCACCTGCCCCCAGGCTGGGGCCCGCCTGCCTCAGTCATCCAGGTGTTCAGGCTCTGACTTGGCCTCATGCTCAACCGCCCCGGAAGCCACCCTGCTTTCAGTTTGGGGTGACGCCGAGGGAAGCATAAAGCTGGAACAGGGACATGGCAGCCCTCTCTTTTTAAGAAAAGTACGTGATTAAGTAGATCCCGGCTGTCAGATTTAAACAATCCGCGCTCTTAAGGAATTCCCTGAGACCTTTAAAAAGGATGAAATAACTAGACCTGGACAATATCTTCCCATGATTGCCTCATCCTCAAACTCTCATATTCTCTATGTATCATGCGTATTTCTGTCTATACAGAGAGAAAAGTCGTAAGAGACGTGAGCACGTATTTAAGAGAGGGTTCCGTTTTATGCATATGTTTAGTTTTAAAAACTTCTATCGACCAGTTTCACTTGCATTTTTTCAATAAAAACGTAAGTCAGAAGGTGTAAGAGGCTGTCCAGCGGAGCGCCTCCCTCCCTGCTTGACGGCACCGCTTCTCCCAAGGACAGCCCAGGCTTCCAGTTCCTGTGTGTCATTTTAGGAAGAGTCAGGCCAGGGACTTCGATTCAGAGGAAGAGTGTCCTTTCGCTGCGTATCTGGTTTGTATCTATTATTTGAGTTTTTGACAAAGACCCGGGGAAAGACAATGAAAGGTGATTAAAAAGAATCATTACAGGACGCACATACTCCTATAGCCCATGCCTGACTGTCCTGGCCTCAGAAGCGGACCACCTCTCCTCCAGCTGGGACAGCTCGCTGTGTTCTCTGGGTCCCCGGAGCTGCCACAGGTGACCCTTCAACTCCACCGGAGGAGAAAATCGTGGGGAGGCCTTTGATCTCTGGTCCCATCGCTTTGATTGGTCTCCATGGCAACCACCATGCCCCTAGTGGTGGAGAATGAGCCCCATTGTTCCACCCTCCCCACCTTCATTCCATCTTAATTACCTGTGCCCATTTGAGCCGGGTTCGTCCCGGCTTCCGTTTGCTTTGATGAGCCAGGAAGACATGCGTGTAGATCAAGGAAGCCACTTCCTTCCTCAGCCTCCTCAGTTCCTTTCTTCACTGCCCTTTCTGGCTACAAGATGCCTTTGTTGTTCTCACCGGCCTGCATTCAAATCTCAGTTATCTGTGAACCCCATACAGGGACTCGCTTTGCACCTGAGAGCCTCAGTTTCCTCATCTGGACGATGGGGAGGAAAGGGGTACCCACATCTTAGGGCTGAAAACGGAACATCTTCAAAGCACAGTGGCTGGCACATAGTGAGTAATTAGTCGAGATGATGTGTTTGGGTGACTTCTCTAGATTCGGTTACTTGCTGGGGTCCAACCCCAGCAGGTCCAGGGGTCCCCAAAGGTGTGGGTGGAATCGGCGAAGAAGGAATGACACGGAGACAGTGTTCAGTTGATCAGCAGCCTAGCCAGGATCTCTAGCCAGGATCTCCAGCCAAGTTCTGGTCTGGATCTCCAGCGAAGTTCTGGTTAGGATCTCCAGCCAGGTTCTGTGTCCATGTTCTCTTGCTAGGTTCTCCAGCCAGGTTCTGTAGCCATGTTCCCTCACTAGGTTCTCCAGCCAGGTTCTGTCCAGGTTCTCCAGCCAGGTTCAGTCACCAGGTTCTAGTCAGGTTCTCTTGCCATGTTCTATCCAGGTTCTGTAGCCAGGTTCTGTCTCTAGGTTCTTCAGCCAGGTTCTCTCGCTAGATTCTGTCTCTAGGTTCTGTTGCCAGTTTCTGTCCAGGATCTTTTGCCATGTTCTCTCCAGCGAAGTTCTTCTGTCTCTAGGTTCTGTGTAGGTTCTGTCTTCTAAGTTCTGTCTTGTTACATCTGTATTTATACCAGTTGATTCTAATCCTATCAATCTCTATTCCAAAGGTTAGGGCGTTTCTTATCTCCATTCCAGGGAGTAAAGATTATGTAGCTTAAGCATGATTGTTCATAGTTAGAGTGATTAATTACCCGCCTGGCACTTAGTTAAGAGGTTTTATTTCCTCCCTAACTTCAGGGGAAAATCCCTACCTGGGGAAACAACCTTTCTCAGCGACCTTGGTTAAAACACATAGTGCCAAGAAGGTGAGCAAACATATTAAGAACAGTATGCCATATATGCCAGGTCCCTTGAAACAGCAAGCATGGACAGCAAGCAGTTACTGTCAGTCTATCTATCATGTATCTATCTATCTATCTATCTATCTATCATCTATCTATCATTTACCTATCTATCTATAGTCTGAGTTTTAGCGTAATGATGACTTTTCTCTGAGACACATCACTTGTTGGCCGTCTGTCTCAAGTGACCCCGTTCTATCTTCCTCTTCCTCACCTCTAATCCTTTGCCTGTGCTGTTCCCACAGCCTTGAGTGTCCTTCCCTGTCCCCGCTTCCCCTGGTTAACTCTGGTTTGCCCTTTGGGTCTCAGCTGCGATGTCACTCACTCTCTCCAGGGTTCTTACTTGATTCGCCAAGATGTCCACCTTAGCAGCTCCCGTATCTCAGTGTGCATCACCTTCTATCGCAGTTTCTCACCGTGACCCCTGCCTCTGCCAGTGAGCACCTGGGGAGCTGGGCCTGTGTTCTTCCCAGCATTTCACCCTCTAGCACAGTGGTTCTCAACCTTCTGGCCCTTTAAATACAGTTCCTCATGTTGTGACCCAACCATAAAATTATTTTCGTTGCTACTTCGTAACTGTCATGTTGCTACTGTTATGAGTCGTCATGTAAATATCTGATATGCAGGATGGTCTTAGGCGACCCCTGTGAGAGGGTCATTCGTCTAGCAGGAGTCAGGATCTCTAAGTTCTCCGTAGGTATTTGGATCCACTGAGCAAATATTTATTGAGCAGCTACTGTGTGAAAGGCACTACCGTCATGAACCTCCAGGGGGATCCCCACCTTCCGGGAGTCGGTGCTTTAACGTGCGTGGACGATGCCGTGGGCTGGAACTCCTGGCCATCAGCGACAAGGAGCTTCCAGACTTGCCGGGCTTGCTTGGTGTTCCCATCTCCCTGCCTTTGCACGTGCGATCCCCATCCCACCGCCAGGAGCACCCCTCCCTGCCTCACCTCCACCAGAGCAGGGGATGAATCACTGGTCAGTCATGGTCTGAGACGCCCTTGCACTTTGAAAATCTGATTGAAGTGGGGCTTTGAGTGTGTGGGCGCCGACTGGAATGTGGGTCCCCAGAGAAAGAGGACTCTCTCACCTACCCCACCCCTGGGCCCAGGACCCAGGCCAGGGCTGGCAGGGAAAAGGCCCTTCGCACATGTGCGCTGAAGAGTGTGGCTGGGGAGGCTGTCATTTCCAAGGGGCCTTTTGCATGACTCTGACCTCACCCGCTGCTGTGGGGGTGGGGGGTGGGGTGGGGCACACCAATTAGCTCGCAGAGGCTGGAGGGCGAGGCTGGCCAGGGGCACCCGGATGGTCCAGAAACACGTTGCTATGGCAGCGCCAAGTGACTCGCTGGGACTTGTAGGGCCCAGTGATGCTAAATAACATGTACATTGTTTATTCACAGCATTGATTGATTTTTCTGTTAAAAGAGGCATTTCTTTCCCACATAGAGAGTGTTTAAATTAAGTGATGTTGAGAAACAAACATTTATGCCATAGGCGCAGAACTGCAAAATTTTGTTGGAGGGTGCGGGGATTTATCCAGGGCTTATGGGGAGGCCAGGATGGGTGTTGAACAGGGAAACAGAATAGAAAGAGAGAAATCCGGGCAGGCCGCCTTCCTCCCTGGCCGGGGCTGCGGAGGCCCGGGCTGCGGGGGCCCGGGCTGCGGCCACAGTACTTTGCAGGAACGTGTTTGATGAGGGCTGGGCTGGCTGCGACTCTCCCTGCTTCTGCTCAGAGACTGTTTCTGAAAGGGGCCGTTCTGCCCAGAGTCCGGGAGCCCTGGCTCTGACCCCAGTACTCCTTCCTGTACCCCATGCGGACTTTCAGCCCGAGGGCGCGATCCTAGATGTGCCAGGGTCAGAGATGGTCCAGCAGTTCCAGTGGAGGAAGAACAAGTGTCCTGAGAGCCACAGAGAGGCTTCTCGGATTCCTCTCGCGCGATCTGTAAATGCACGCTGAGCCTGGGGTAGCAAACGCGGACATCTTCCCGGGCCGGGCAGGCAGCGGTCAGGAATGGAGCCGCTCAGAGATGCTTTCATCCGGCGGGACCCTGGCAGGAAACAGGTGGTGCTCCCCACCTGGGCCATGTGGTGGGAGGTTATTCAGGGGACTGCCCCCAGGTGTCTGGGAAGGATGGAGGGGAACCCGTGGGAAGTCAAGAAGACAGTGTGGCACCGTGGTCACACGTGGCAGCACGACTTCCTTCCCTGGGCTGCAGGAGAAGGCACTGAAGATGTCAGGTCCACGCAGAAGCCCCGCACAGGGGCTGCGACCTGGGGCAGAGGGACTCGGCCAACCTGCTGAGACTCAGCGAGCCCACAGAGCGGGTGGGGAGTGTGCACCCGCTTCCCTCCACTCCCACTTCCTTCCCCTGTCTCCTATGGGCCACGTCCAACTTGAAGTCCAAGAAGACACCCACCCTTGCACGTCCCTAAGGCTCCATCTCAGTGGCAGAGAGCAGGGCCTGGGAAGGAGGGAGAGGGCCTGCAGACACACACGGACGAGGCTTCACTGGCATAGAAGGCAGTTTATTGAGGAATCCAAGAAGCCACACGAAAGCTATCCCACGGTCTTGAAAAGCATGGCTTTCTTTGTCTGCCTTCATTTCTCCAGGTCTTAGTTACGCATTCTCTAAAATGGGAAAACTACAACAATAATAAAATAGCACCCACTACCCAACCCTTAGAGAGTTTTGGGGACGATTAACTGAATGAATTCATGTCCCAAGTAAAAGTAAGTGTTATCCTTTTATTTTGTTATTAAAACATCATGATCCTTTGTTTCTCCACTTTGGAAAGGGACATGGGTACAAGACCTATTTTACCGTTCCATGAACTCTTCTGTAATTCAAGCAGCAGTGGGAGCTCAGCAGTAAAGACAACATGTGAGGACAATAGGGAGTGGTGGGGACTGTGGCAAAATGCAGAGTCTCATCTCGAGGGGCCACCCGCCACGCAGCGCTAGCTGATTGTGACTGTGTAGGAATGTGGGCCGAGTGTTGCCGGGTCTTTCAAGTTTTCAAGAAAAGCTGAAAAACTGGAAATTTTTTATGTGAAAGCTTCTGATTTTTCAATGTTGGCAAATGATGCAAATTTTTAAAAACATATCGTCCGAGCCAATGCTCCGTGAGCCAAGCAACGCCGGTCTGGGGGCTGGTTCCAGCTCCCACGTAGCCCGTTGTGATCTGTGGACCAGAGGAAGCTGTTGGCTTCTCAAGGAAGAAACATGACCTTGGTCCTGGCAGAGGCCTCTTTGGTGAGGCCTGAGATGAAAGACCAGAGATAAGATAAAGCATCCTTGACCTGAAACGTAGTGTCCCTTCATTAGCCCTGAGGGCAGGGGGAGGGAGGGCGGCCTTTCTCATTGAAGGGCGACGCGGGGAGAGGTTACTGGAGGCCAGGACAATTCTGATACCCCATCCATCAGCCAGAGGTGGCCAGGATCGCGGTTCCATCTGGAGGACTCTCCGAAGTGAATCTCACTTTGTCCAAAGGTTTTTATAAAAAACATTCTTTTGGGGGCAAGGAGCGAGAAAACCCGACTCGGCTATTATATAATATAACCTCCTGATCCCTCTGGGGGGAAGCAGGCTGCGGGCAGAGCGGCTGCCTCGGGGCTGTCTTCCTTAGCACCACCCTGCAGGCTCAGGCTTCCCTCCCTTGGAAAAACCGAAGAATGCCTGCGGAGAGCGAGCGCACCCTGGAAAGCCTCTCCCGCACATCTGTTAGACACATTGCCGCTGTCCGCTGCTTGTTCGACACTGCGCAGAATGGTTTCCTCATTACTCCCCTTGTCGCTGCAAAACCGCACTTGGAAAGATGCAACCGCCAAGGGGGCGTGGCCAATCAAAGGGCCCCAAACACTGGCCTGGGGGCGGCAGGGGGGGGGGGGGAGACACTGATGTGTTGGTGGGTGGGCCTACGGGGAGCAGGGCTGCGGTGTAAGGGGCTTCCTGTGTGCCTTGCTGTGTGTCTCTGTGTATGTGAGTCTGTGCATATGAGTCTGTGCATGCGTCTGTAGAAACGTCTGTGTGTCTTTCTAATTGTCTATTTTTATGTAGCGATGTGAGTGCTGTGTGTCATTTCATTGTTGTTTTTCAGCTTTATGGAAATATTGGCATGTAACATGTAAGTTTAAGGTGTGCACCGTGGTGATCTGATAGATGTACAGGTTGCAAAATGATTACTACAATAAGGCTAGGCAACACCTCCACCCTCACACAACTGCCTTTTTTGTGTGTAGGGTGAGAACATTTAGGATCTACTCTCTTAAGTATACGATACGCTATTGTAATTATAGTCACTGTGCTATATGTTAGATCCCAGAACAGGGGTGGGCAAACTTTTTGACTCGAGGGCCACAATGGGTTCTTAAACTGGACCGGAGGGCCGGAACAAAAGCATGGATGGAGTGTTTGTGTGAGCTAATAGAAATTCAAAGTAAACATCATTACATAAAAGGGTAAGGTCTTTTTTTTTTTTTTTTTTTAGTTTTTTTTAGTTTGCCCACGGCTGTCCCAGAACGTACTGATCTTCTAGCTGAGAGTTTGAACCCTTTGACCAACATCTCCCCATCTCCCCCCTCCCCCCGACCCCACCCTGGCAAGCACCCTTCTACTCTGCTTTTTTAGATTCCACATATAAGTAAGATCAGGCAGTATTTATCTTTCTCTGATTCATTTCACTTAGCATAATGCCCTCAAGGTCTGTCTATTGTTACAAAAGACAGGACTTCCTTCCCTTTTCATGGCTGAATAATATTCCACTATATTCTCACACTGCATTCTTTCTCCATTAGTCCATCGACGGTGTGCTTCCATTTTAAGCAGCACCCACTTACCAGACAGCACCCCTGCTGCGTACACACTTTTGCAAACGTAGATGCTCCCATTTAACCTTTACAGTAACCACGCAACAGAGACTATGGTCTTAATGTGACCGCTGACTAAACTTGAGGCTTGTTCATCCGTTGGTGCATTCATCTCAATACCTACTGAGCCTCCTGTGTACCAGGCTCTGTCCCTCGCACGGGCAATGGCAGTGAAGGAGACAGCAAACTCCCAGTGGCCGGGAACTCCAGTCTCAGTGGGGAGAAGCTCATTATAAACCAGTGAACGAAGAAATGTGATTTCAGAGCCAGGAAGTAGGCGGAGCTACAATGTGCTCCGAACACGCGCTAAGGAAGGGCTGTGAGCTGGGACCTGGCTATAGTTCAAGAGACCCGGGCAGGCACCGTGGTTATCTGGACCCTTTGCTCAGGGCACATCTATGCCAGGTGAAGAGAGGCCTGGAACTGAATGCTCCGTCGGGCAGTTGCCTCCGTCATTTGCTTGTAGGGAGTTTGGATCTTGCAAAAACTACACCCCTTCAAGCGTCTGGGGAGGACCAACCAGGGAGACCCGCCCGTGCTCGGCAGGTGCAGTGGTGGTGTGCCTTTTCTTTGGTCCTGGATGAAGTCGGCAGGCAGGGACCCGGGCATCACATGTCGGCTGGAACAGTGGCTCAGCCCCTTGTGGGATGGGTGCCCTGGGAGAGAGCACCCAAGCGTGGGGCCCGAGTTGGATGCACTCAGCCTGGAGCACGGAGGCCTGGAAGGGAGCTGAATGGAGCTCCCAGTCCTCCTGGGGCTGGTTCACACCGAAGAGTCCCCACGGCAGTGCCACGTTCCCACGGCAGGCAGCTGGGACGGGGCCCTCAGCCCTTCACACGTGCTGCACTCTCCGGAGGGACGAGCCCCTTTTACGAATGGAGAAACCGAGGCTCAGAATGCTCACGATGTTTGTCCAGTGCCACCCAGCTGGTGAGCCACAGTGTGGGGTGCAGACACGGGTCTCTGGCTTCAAGGACAGTGCCTGTCACCACCAGAGCTTCACGGCACCTGGCGCACGGGGTGCGGAGGGGGCGCGGAGGGGGCTGGGTACGCGTGGGAGTGAAGCAGGGTGGGCCGAACAGTAGGACTGTGGCCCTGGGAGAGGTCCAGTCAGAGCTCTGGAAGGTTCTGAGAAGCAGAAAGATACTCACGGGCCATTGAGAGGAGACCGAGGGAGAGGGAGGGGTGCAGAGGCCGCCTGGGTATTTCTGGAGAACTCTGCAGATTCTTTTCCTTCCTGCCAGCACACCCGCAGCACACTGCAGTCGGTCCTGCTCTTGGAGAATTGGTGATTACGGAGCCGGGAGCAGAGCTGACTTGGGCTGGCGGAGCTTCAGGGAGTTCTGGTTCATTTTGCGTCTCCAGGCAACACACCAAGCAGAGGGTTCACGTGGGTGAACAGCTCTGTCGTTCTTGTGAATCACCAGAAATTAGGCGTCAACTTCTCGCTTGGGTGTAAAGGTGAAAAAGGGACAACCCGCCCCTAAGAACCACTCATGTAGTTGGGGTAGTGAGCCTCCAGTCCCCGGGGGTGTGTAAGCAGAGGCTGCACTATTCCGTGGCAGGGAGTCTTCTCTTGGGTAAGAGGTTGAACTAAATAATCTCAGATGTTCTTTTCAGTGCCCAATTCCAAGTTTCCGTGACATGAAGGAGAGTTGGTTATATTCAGGCCAAATCAACAGAGAGATATATACAGCAGCCGCCACTTCCTCTGAGGCTGTCCCACTCAAGAATCACTGGCAAATTTTTTTCCCTCTCGAGTCTCAATAATTCTCTCCTTTTGTCCCCCCCTAAACTCAGGCACAAAAGTTGGCATATTCAATTGCGGAGGCATTTGAGTCATAGAGATAGCACAATCGAGTGGTTCTGAGCCAGGGTTCAAACACTTCCGCATCACTCAGGAGCTGAGTGACCTGGAGCAAGAGACTAAACCTCTCTGAACCTCCGGTTTCCCCTCTGCAAAATGGGGCTAATAACAGAACCCACCTCATGTAACCCACCACCGTCATGGTGCCTGACACAGAGTAGGCACTTCATAAATATGAGATCCTATGATTACTTACTCAACAAACCTGGGGGTCGTGGGCAATGTGCAGAAAGAAAAAAAGACCCTCGGGCTGTTACAAAAAACTCAGATCTCCCTACTCTGAGAGGCATCGCTAGAAACAGAGGAAATGCAAGGCAACAACCCTCCTCGCGGTTTTCAAAAAGGCTTCCCACGAGGTCACATTTGGATGAAATCCAAGGCTTGGGTGATGGTCGGGCCTTGATTTTATCAGAATCGGCTTTTCCCAAGCAGACTGCACATGCTATTGATATATAATCTCGCGTTATTTATGACTTGTTGAATGCCCACAGTCTGTTCAGCCCTTTACAAGAGATAAAGGAGATAAGCCGGGCCCCCAGGGATTGGTGATGTAAGTTACTCAGACCCCAAGCGCACCAGCTGAGCAAGGGTTCGGATGCCCGCGGCACGTCGACTCTGAACTCATTTATTTCTTTCATAAAGAAGACCACGAACTGACAGGCCGAGCTTGGATCTTTGCACAGTTTGCCTCGATCTAGGAAAAAAACAATAACAGCAGATGCTATTAAAAATTAATTAAAAACGAAGAACTCTTTCTCAACCCGAAACCGTGGAGCAATAAGTCATCACAAACCATGAGTCGGAGGGGTTTTGATTTCCTGTCCTCCTTTATAGTCTCCAACGTTCAAACTTGACCGTCCAGATTATTTGCCATATGGGGATGAGGGAGGGAGATGGTGGGGTTTTAAAAGCTGAGAAAGAGCCCGGCCGGCGTAGCTCAGTGATTGAATGTCGACCTATGAACCAGGAGGTTGTGGTTCGATTCCGGTCAAGGGCACATGCCCAGGTTGTAGGCTCGATCCCCAGTGTGGGGCGTGCAGGAGGCAGCCCAGCAATGACTCAAATCATTGATGTTTCTATCTCTCTCTCCCTCTCCCTCCCTCTCTGAAATCAATAAAAATACATTTATAAAGGCCGAGAAAGAAATAGGAGTGGCGGCCACGTTGCCTGGAAGTTGGGCCCTTTGGGAACTTGGGCTGCTCCTGTGTCCCATGTCCAGGTCCTGTTGAACCCTGGTGCTCCCACTGTGGTCCGTGCTCAGGACGCCATGCAGATCCACCCATGGCGAACATGGCTTCCCGTCATTCTATTCCAAGAAGACGACAGGCCCCGTGGACAATGGAGAGGTGTCTGGGTGCTCATTCTGTCCGAAGTGGCAGGGAGGTGGACGGGTATGGAGCGCCGAGAGCTCTGCTAGACTGGGAGCTTCCCCCTGTGGTCAGTCTGCTCCTCTCCCCCGAGACGCTGGGAGGTCACCCTGGCCCCTAATCTGTTTTCCTCCTGTCCATCACGAGGCGCTTCTTCAGTCCGCTCTGTGTGCACCCCGGGCCGGGCCCCGCCCCCTCCTACCGGAAGACAAGACCATTTCCTAACTAGTCTTCTGTCCTTGCTGCTTTGCTTCCTATTGGGTTCTGATCCATCCATCCATCCATCCATCCATCCATCCATCCCTCCGTCCATCCATCCATCTGTCCATCCGTCTGTCCATCCGTCCATCCGTCCGTCCGTCCATCCATCCATACGTACGTCCATCCATCCATCCATCTATCCATCCATCCATCCATCCATCCATCCATCCATCCATCCATCCATCTGTCCGTCCATCCATCCATCCATACATACATCTGTCCATCTGTCCATCCGTCCGTCCATCCATCCATCCATCCATCCATGCATCCATCCATCCATCCATCCATCCATCCGTCTGTCCGTCCGTCCATCCATCTGTCCGTCCGTCCATCTGTCCATCTATCAATCCATTCATTCATTGCCTGGGAATGTCCTGTTGTAGTTTGACATATGCACAGCCAAGTGCAGGTACAGTGAAGGGCCCAGCTCCATCACGTTTTCACAAAATGAAACCAGGACGTGGGCAGCCACCCAAACTCCACATTCCTAGCTCCCCAGGAGCCTCCTCCTTGCCATCTCCTCATCACAGGCCAGGGCAACCCCTGCGCTGACTTGTCCATAGACAGGGCTTCAGCTGGTCATGAAGTGCATGGGCAGTAGGATCGCCTGCTGTTCTAGGCATTTCTGCTAGAACACTTGTTCAGAAAATGCATCCCTAGCCCTGGCCAGTGTGGCTCAGTGGATAGAGCATTGGCCTGTGAACCAAAGGGTCCCAGGTTTGATTCTGGTCAAGGGCATGTACCTCAGTGGCAGGCTCCTCCCCGGCCCAGGCCCTGGTTGGGGCATGTGTAGGAGGCAACCAATCCATGTGTTTCTCTCATATCGATGCTTCTCTCTTTCCCTCTCTCTGAAAATCAATGGAAAAATATCCTTGAGTGAGGATTAAAATAAATAAGTAAATAAATAATTAATTCTTAAAAAAGAAAACGCATGCCTATTCCAGCACCATAACTGCATGAGGCGAATGTTGCATTGGCTTATGCTTGATTTTGTTGCGAGAAACACTAAATAAATGTAGGAAACAGCACTCAGGTGAACTGAGCCATGGAGGCGCACACAAATGCCACCACCTCCACCATTGGCCCACCCTCAGCTCGCAGCACCTGTAGTGAGCCCCCCCGCCCCCCGCCCCCCGTCAGGCAGTCTCCACCCATTGCTCCCCAGGAACCATGAGCTGCACCCTTCCGGCGCCGTTTCCCCAGCGATCTTCAGGACTTTTCCAAAATGCCAGGTTTACTGTAGTATCATCGATGCTTGCTAAACCATTTCACATGTAGAACTGTGCTACCATTTTCACGAGTGTTCTATTTCTTGTGGCGCCCACAAAGGTTTTAGTGGCATCTCCCTCACCCCGTTGTCCCCCTCACCCTGTTGTCCCCCTCACCCCGTGTCCCCATAAGCCAGTAATGGCGAACCTATGACACGCGTGTAAGAGGTGACACGCGAACTCATTTTTTTGGTTGATTTTTCTTTGTTAAATGGCATTTAAATATATAGAATAAATATCAAAAATATGTCTTTGTTTTACTATGGTTGCAAATATCAAAAAATTTCTATATGTGACACGGCACCAGAGTTAAGTTAGGGTTTTTCAAAATGCTGACACGCCAAGCTCAAAAGGTTCGCCGTCACTGCCATTAGCCCTGGGGCTTTCATGTGCGCTTTGGCAGAGCAGGGACTTTCAGGCGCACGCAGGCGAGGCCTCGGCAGAGCTGACTTGTCTCTCTCTCTGGCTTTTTTCTTTCAGCACATCACATGTTTGTGAAATTCATCTTGTTAGTGTACGTAGCGGGCCGATCCTTCTCCAGGCTGCATTTTATGACATCGCTGAAGGATAGTGCAATTGGTCAGCCATCCTCCTGTGGCTGGGCGTTGGATTCTTGCCAATTTCCAGCTATTTTAAACGGGGACTGCGGACTTTTGTGTATGCGTATTTTCACATTTCTCTTGGGCAAATGCCTGGGAGTGTGGGCGCTCAGGGCCGGAGTCTATTCAGTCTTCGTAGAAATTCCCAGCCAGCTTTCTGCAGTGGCCGTGCCCACTTCCCTCCCTCCCGAAGTTAACGCGATGTCCTCGGTTGTCTGTTGGTTTGCCAACTGTGTTATAATAAAAAATAAGTATTTGGTCTCCATCCTGATTCCTGACACACAGCTCCTAAAACCCGTGGGGTGTCTGCAGTGGTGGTTGTCTTTTGTTTGCTAATGAGATGACTGGTGGGCTGGGCCCCCTAGGGAGCTGCAGAAGACCAAGGAGGGTTGGACCTGTCAACCCCACCTGCCCACTCCCACTTGCGGGGAGGGAAGAGGGGCTGCAGATTGAGTTAGTGGCCAATGGTTTCATCAGTGGTGTCTCTGTAAGGAACCTCCATCAAAACCCCTGAGCAGTAGGGTTTGGACAGTTTCAGGGTTGGTGAACAGAGAGGTGCTGGGAGGGTGGTATGCCCGGAGAGAGGGCTGAAACCTCCCTGCGCCCCAGCCTCACCCCAAACCTTGCCCGAGGCATCTCTTCCATTTGGTTGCTCTCTGAGTTGTGTCCTTTATAATAAACCAACAATGACTTACCATATTGCGGACCAGTAGTTTTATTGCTAGCTTTACCCAGTGGCCAGATAAGTTTCTATTGAACGAGTACAAAAAACATTTTACATAAATGTTAAAGGCACGCTTTAATATTAAATACCCATTGCATTTTGAAGTTATTTAATACATGTTCTTACAGGCTAATATCTTTTAAAAGTATGATTGGCCACAAGTCTTAGAACAGAAAACACGAGAATTCTCGTGATCCGCCCGCAATGTGTTAAGTCAACTGAGTTCTCTGAGCCATTCCAGAAAACTATTGCTCTGGGGAAGGGAGGGTTGTGGGAAGCCCCACTTTGTAGCCAGGCTGGACAGAAGTGTGGGTACCCCGGGGCCCAGTATTTGTGACTAAAGTGTGGGCTCTCATGGGGGACGGAGCCCTTAAACCGGTGGGATCTGGCACTGACTTCAAGTAGTTAGCGTCGGAGTTGAATTGAATCTTAGGACACCCAGTTGGTGTGCGGAGATTTGGAGAGTTGGTTGGTGTGAGGAAAAATAGATGATTTTCTTTTTCATTTTGGCCATTCTGATGTCTTCACTCCATCCAACAGCCAGAAGAGACAAACTACGCAGCTCTGATCATGGCGCGCTTATTAAAAGCCCCCAGTCGCTCTCTGTTGCCCTGATCACAGACCCCATGTGGAAGCCCTCCCTTCGGCCACGACTCCTCTTGTTTGCCGCACTCCAACCTACTTGGATTCCTTCACATTCCTGGACCCTGCTCTGCTCTGTCTGGTAGCGCGATCTTTGAAATGATGGACCCTTTGTCTGGAACACCCTATGTCAGCCCTGCTCCTTACTTCATAACGAACTTCCAGTCATCTTTCCTCACTCAGCTTAACGCGTCCCCTCAGCAGGTTCTCTACTTACCTCACACATGCGCTTACATCAGAGTCACCAAACTATGATTGGCAGGTCAAGTTCGGCCCGCTGGCTGCTTTTGTAAATAAAGTTTTATTGGAACACAGCCATGCCCGTCCATTGACATGTTCCCTGTGGCTGTTTTCGTGCTATAAGGGCAGAGTAGAGTAATTGAGGCAGAGACCACATGGCACAGAAAACTTAAAACATTTACCATCTGGCCCTTTGAAGACAAAGTGCGTCACCCCCTGGGTTAGACCACCCAGTTTATATGATCCAATAGTACCACGTTCTTTAGAAACATTCCTTACACGATTCTGCTTAACGTCTCCCTTCGTTCCTGGAACTTAAGCTTCGTGAGAACAGGGACTTGCCTTGTTCTCCACTATAACCTTGTCCAGCAAGCACGGAAATCCTATAGTACATGTTTCTGGATCAGTGAACTCATAAGCTACTATCACTTGGTAAGGCAGATATGACTAGTTCCTTTTCAATATCTTTTCTATTTCCTTAGGAATAAACCCCAATTTTACATGGGGAGCAACGTACCAATCAAAAAGCTATGTTTCTGAGCTTCCCTTGCAGCTAAATGTGTTCGCATGACTAAGTTTTGACATATATAGTAAAGGGAAATGGTGCAATGCCCGGGGAAGACTAATGAAGAGAGCGGACTGGTTGCTAAGTGCATACTTTTGTCCTCCTCCCTCATTGCCGCACCTGCAGCCTGGAATGCTTATGTAATGGCTGGAGCTCCAGCAGCTCCCTTAAACTATGAGGTAGCTCAGAGATGGGCAAAAAAGATGGAGGTTACCTGCCCATACCTCCCTGAAAACTTGATGGAATTGCCATAGTATCCCTGTGTGTCCATGGCAGGGAGTCTTTTATGGAAGAAAACGTGAAATAGCATCTAAGCCGCTGTAGTTGGACATAAATACTGAATCATTATAATCTGGGGTCTTATTTCTCTTGATTTATCTCTCTCTCTCTCCTGCCACTTGGGCTTCTCCTCTTGGTCAGATCAATCCAAACATGTCCTTTGTTTTGTGAAAATTTTGCAGCCCTTCACCTTCATTTTATTTTTTAACTTGTTTATTGAATTTATTGGGGTGAATCGACTAATAAAATCATATATGTTTCAGGTGTACAGCATTTTTAAAAAGGTATTTGTTTTTTTAAATTTTATTGCAATGATACGGGTGAAGAGATTAAGCCAAAAAGAATAAAACTCATAGACACAGATACCTTCATTTTCTTAGCCTCACTTACGCCTTGCGTTGTCCGCGCCCGGAACACGCATTGCTTAGAGGAAGGAGTGTTGCTAATGTCCTCAGCATGGGAACCAAACTCTCCTTTGACCTTTTTTGTTCATTTACCTGAGAGAAACCTTTCACCTCTGCTGTGCACCAGGCATTGTGCTCAGCACAGCCCTCAGGGGCATTACATTCTAATAGCCCAAATGGACAATGACCATTTCTTTTGCTTAAAAGTTTCTATTTATCTATCATCTGTCAATCATCAACTTTCTGTTTCTACATCCGTCCGCCTGTGAAGACATTGCACATAGTGAGAAGGTTTCAAAATAGAAATATGTTCGTAACAAAAAAGCAGAAACGACAAGATGATTTAAGGCAAATGTTGGCAAACTAGGTCCCATGAGCCAAATCCAGTTCATTCCTTATATTTGTAAGACTCAAGAGCGAAGAATGGTTTCTACCTTTTTCTTTTCTTTTTTGGTTTTTACCTTTTTCAATGGTTGCAAAACAAACTAAAACAAAAAAAGACTATAATTTTATAACACATGACATCTATGTGAAATTCAGCTTCCGGCATCATTAATAAAGTTTTATCGGCACATAATCACACCATTTATTAATGACTGCTTTTGCATCACAATGGCAGAGTTGGGTAGTCTGGACAGAAGCCACAGGGCCCACACAGCCTAAAATGTTCACGCTCTGCCCTCCATGGGAAAATGTTGCTGACCCCAATTTAATGGAATCCCTCTCCTCCAAGCCCCACATGAAGGGAGAACATAGTTACAGGTTGACAAACACCGAGATGCCTAGTGTTGCTGGGTAAGGGACTCTGCTAGTGAGTAGGTGTTTCCCTCATCCTTGGGTTTTCCACTTTGAATTTCAAACCTACAAAGAACTAATTCAATGAGATCATCGTTCTTCGAACCTTCACCTGGAAAACAGGGACTCCCAAGGGGCCATACAGTTCTCTCACGAGGAGAAGAAATGGCCGCAGGAAAGACGATAGCTCACAGATTTACCTGCTTTCTTTTCTCCTTTCCAATTCACAAGGTTGACGAGTTCAAGAACAAAGGGACTATCTCATTGCTCAACTCTAGGGCTCCTGGGGGCCTCGGAGGCCAAGTGTTGCAAGCACACCAGGTATTTGCAAAGCCAAAGTCCCCGATCGTAGCCTTGTTCCAAAGGAACTCGGTGTTTTCCACTCTAATTGAAGTTGATTTGTTTTATGTTTACCCTGTAAGGTCAGGGAGACTTGGATCTAACCTCCATCCATCTGCTCTTTGCCTGGGCGCTTCCACTCCCTCCTCCAGGACGCAAATGGTCCACGGTTTCTCCATCCTCCTCTCATCCCCATTTTGCTCCTGTCACCGGGCCAACCTTCACGGAGCCTATGAAACCCTTGATCGTCTGCACCTGCGCGAAGTCAGCCGATGTCTTTTACTTGTATGACCCTCAAAACTGTCGTCATTATTTTGGAAACATCAGGCACTGGTGGAACCTCACTTTTTTTTTTTTTTTTAAAGAATGTCTTTGCCACCAGTCGGCTTAAATAAACAAGGCTTAAATAAACAAAGAGCCTGTACCATCTCCACGAATTAATTTGCTTGGAGCCCTAAGTATGTATTTCAAAGGAGGAGGTACTTCAAGAGAATGGTGGAGCGAGAAGCATGTTGTTATTTATGAAAACGGGAGTTCTGGGCTGAAGCACTTGCACGATGTAGGAATTCATTCTAAAGATTTAAACGCTACAGGAGAAGACGGACATGTGCAGAGGTCCCCCCTCAGTCCCACCCCTCCTCCTCTTCTCCCTGCAGAAGGCATGACGTCAGCAGCTGGCTGTCCATCTTTGAGCTCCTGTTTCTGTGACGGATGTCTTCCGTGGGCTACTTCTTATTTTTGGCTGCGATGAACAGCACTGCTATGGGCATATTAGTAAGGCGTGCCCGTCATTCGGCAGGATGGATTTCCGGAGGTGAACATGCACGTTTTACACTTTGATAGAGAATTTACAGTTTGCTTTCCTGAAAGACATTCCTAATTTAAACACCCAACAGGAGTGCGTGGAAGCCATTGTTTCCCTACACCTTCACTGACATTGGATGTCATTCATTTAAAAAAATCTGTATCCCTTAAACAAAGAAGGATAGCTCATTATTATTAATTCTTAACGTTGCTTATGGAAATGTAACGAATATGTAGTAAAACTTACCCCTGTTAAGATGCAGTTTGATGAATCTGAGATGTTTCCATCACTGTAATCGAGAAATGGCAGTTTCATCACCCAGGATGTTCCCCGTGCCTCTTCGCAATCAGTGCCTCCTCCCACCTCCAGCTCCCAGGAACCTCTGATCCGCTTTCTGGTCCCTTAGATTGAACTTTTCCAGGATGTCACCTAAGGGGAAATTATGTTAGTCTTTGTTGTCTGGCTTCTTTCACTTAGTAGAATGAATACTTTTGAGATTCATCCACATTTTTGTATGTGCCAGTCATTTGTTCCTTTTCATTGCCGTGTAGTATTCCACGGTATGGACATACCACAGTTTGCTTATTTCCTCAGTGGATAGACATTTGGGTTGTTTCAGTAGTTTGGACTATTGTAACTAATTATGTTATAAATATTCATTTTTAGGTCTTTGTGTGAACATGTTTTAATTTCTCTTGGTAAATACCTGGGAATCACATTTCTGTGTTATATTGTTAGTATGAGGTTAACTTTATAATAAATGGCAAACTCTTTTCTAAAGTGACTGTACCATCTTGCATTTCCAGTATACTCATTCGCTAGGGCTGCCGTAACAGAGAACAAAGGCGGGGTGGTGGTGGTCTTAAACAACAGAAAGTTATTTCACAATTCTGGAGGCTAGCAGTCCAAGACCACGTTGTTGGCAGGGTTGGTGTCTTCTGCAGCCTCTCTCCGTGTCTTATAGATGCCGTGTTCTCCCTGTGCCATTACATGTCCTTCCCTCCATACATGTCTGTGTCCTCATCTCCTTCTTATGAAGGTACTGGCCCTAATGGATCAGGGCACCTCCAACGACCTCATGTCAACTCACTTGCCTCATTGAAGAACATATCTCGAAACACAGCCGGAAGTTGACTTTAATAAATTTTGAGGATCACAAATTATGGCGGACACATATCCATCAGTGAGGTATAAGGCTGTCAGTCATCCCAACACTTAGTACCATCAATCATTTTCATTTTTGTCCTTCTGCTAGTGTGTAGAATTCATTGTTGCTTTACTGTGCCCATTTTTTTCTTTTTAATTTAAAAAAATATGTTTATTGATTTCAGAGAGAAAGGGAGAGGGAAAGACAGAAACATCAATGACAAGAGAACCACTGATCGGCCACCTCCTGCACACCCCCTCCCCCACTATTGGGGACTGAGCCCACAACCCGGGCATGTGCCCTGACCTGGAATTGAACCGTGATCTCCTGGTTCATAGGTCAACGCTCAACCACACAGACTGGACTTTTTTTCTTTTTAAACAAAGAGGAGCACTGGTCTCTGTGAGTTAGCCTGACCCTGTTGCTGAAGGTCAGGGTCATCACTGCATCCCCACAGTGACCCATCGCTGTGCCAGCCGTTCCCAAAGACCGTGCCGTTGTTTAGGTCCAAGAAAGCGCAGATGGTTCAGTGCAAACTTTCACCACTCCGTCTGACTGATGTTGGGAGGGCTTCACACATTGTTGGAATTAAAGAGAAATTGTCAGAGCACGTGAAGTCAGATGCAGCCAACACTTGGCGGAGGCTGATGGTTTCAGCTTTCTCAAGATAACACTAAAGAGGCAATCTGGCCGGTGGGAGATTCTAGAAAACTAGAACTGAACAAAATGAAGGCAGGATTTATGACACCCAGGGGCGCTGCTCCCTGGTGGGGGAGGGACAGGGTGACTCCGCCACTTATTGGATTGATTATGGTCAAGGTTGCTTAACCTGACAGAAGTGTCATTCAAGACAAAATTGGACATTATCCTGGGAGATGGGGCTTGGAGCAAGTGGAATTAACTGATAAGTGGCCTGCCTCTTAATAATTACCCTCCCAACTGGTGGGGTATATGGATACAGATCATCTATCTATCTATCTATCTATCATCTATGTGTCTATCTATCATCTATGTATCTATCTATCCATCTATCATCTATTTACCTTTGTATTAGAAGACACATACCTTTTACAATGCAATCTATTCTTTTCTGTTTGTGTAGATGCGTCCATTTCCGATTCAATGCACAGGAATCTTCAGCCACTCCCACCTTCCCACTTGCCTCTCGCACCCGCCCCCAGGCCCAAGCCCACAAAAGCGACTGATAGACGCAGAGCGATATTGCGATCGATTGGCCTGCCACTGATGGTGCGTACGTGTCTTGTCGTTAGTGGGGAGGCTGAAAGGGGGCCGGGTAATAGAATGACTTGGCCTACAAGGCAGCTCCTCCTTGATGAACAATCAGACACAAATGTCAATAACAATTAGATTGTCTGCAAGCTACAGTCACTTAGGGCTCCCGGAGCCTGTCCACAGGGCCTGGATGGAAACCCTCAGCCTTGTGAACTCCAAATCAGGTTTGGCATCGGGAATGAAAAGCCATCAGCAGTAATAGTATTACGCGGCTGTTGGTCGAAGAAGTCCAAAGGGCTCCGCGTCATGCCGGGGCTCTGGCGGGTCAGAGGGCAAAGGAGGACTGCAGGAGGCGAGGAGATGGGAGGGACGGCAGCACAGGGCTGGGGGCGCCGAGGAGCACGTGGCCGTGGTGAAGGAGCGATACTGCTCACGAGCATGGAGTCATGGAGTCCTGGGTTTGGGTCTTGGCACTGCCTGCCATTTCTCAGTTGTGTGGCCTGGGACAAAGGCTGTCAGTGCCTCGGTTTCCCCATCTTGAAGGGGAGGTGCCATAGGACCTAGGACAGTGATGGCGAACCTTTTGAGCTCGGCATGTCAGCATTTTGAAAAACCCTAACTTAACTCTGGTGCCGTCTCACATATAGAAATTTTTTGATATTTGCAACCATAGTAAAACAAAGATTTATATTTTTGATATTTATTTTATATACTTAAATGCCATTTAACAAAGAAAAATCAACCAAAAAAATGAGTTCGCGTGTCACCTCTGACACGTGTGTCATAGGTTCGCCATCACTGACCTAGGAGGAGGCGGCATTACCTTACAGGGAGGCGGTGCGAAGTGGTCATCAGTGAGTGAGTTTTATGGCCGAGCAGCAGGCGGTCAGTAGCTCGCTCGCGTCTGGCACCGTGTGCCGTAGCTCATGTCATCTCCCGCACGGCCCGCTTTGAAGGGCAGCAGATGGAACGTGTATGCCAAGCCCTGGACTCGGTGCCCCGCATTTCCTAAGCCGTGCTCATCTTTCTCATACATCTCCCTGGGGACACTGGGAAGATGGAAAACCAGGAAGCTATCCTTCCGCAGTCCCTTCACCTGCTGGAGGGCCTCCTCTCTCAGGTTAGTGGGACGGAGAAAGGTGTTCTTGGGAAGATGTTCTGCTCTAGCATCAGCTTCCCAGCATCTCATCTGGGGGAACCAGGCTCTTCGCGGTTGAAGGAGAAAAGCTAGGCATGGAGGAGGGTGTCAAAGACAGGCCCCTTCCCTGGTGAAGGGAGAGGTGGGAAGGGGAAGAGAGCCCTCAGGCCCTCTGCCTGGGTGTGGGGTGCTGAGCAGTGGGCTCCCCCTGACATCCCCTTGGCTGACCAGGTAACCAGTTGGCTTTGTCTGATCTTAATGCTGACGGCAAGTCTGCTTGTTGCTTCTGGCTCCCCCTGCTCGTTCCCTAAGCTCACTCCTTGGGCCGTCTCTTCCACTGCTTCCCCCCATTCTTCCCCAGCTCAAACTCTGCGCCCTCAAGGTTGACCAGTTGACCATCTTATCAACAACAACAAAACAGATTTGGAGGTTGGACAGACTTTGGTCAAATTCTGGCCGAGTGCTTGCTCTCTGGGTGATGTGGGACAGAGCCTTCGCCTCGCCAAGCCTGGATTTCCTCATCTGTGCGGGGCGGGGGCGGGGGCGCTCGTACATTCCTGTGGGGCTGAGGAGCATCCCTGGGCTCACGTGACGGTTCTCTGTTGCTGTGTGGCAATCCGCCTGAATCTCCATGGTTACACAGCAAGTTACATTGATTTTGCTCATGAACCTTCAGCTTGGGTGGGGCTCGAGGGGAACAGCCAGAGCCGTCACCCTGCTGGAGGGCTCGCCCACTCCGGTGTCTGGTGGTTGGTGAGGTCTGAGTTGGGTCAGGCGGCCAAGACACCTCCATGCGTCACCTCCACATGGCTATTTGGCTTCCTTACAAGATGGTGGCTGGATTCCAAAGATGAGCCTCCCAGGAGAGAGAAAGCAGGGGGAGAAATATGTCATTGCCTTTTATGACCTCACCTGCAGGTCACAGAGGGTCACTTCTGCTGCTTTCTGCTCATCAAGGAAGCCACAAACTTCTGCCAGTTTCAGGGGGAGCAGACAGACTCCGTTGGTTGATGGGGGAAGGCACAGTCCCATGGGCGCAGGGGACAGGTTCTATGCTGTGGCCATTGGTTGGAAACTCCAGGCTGTCACAGTTAATGTACATACAGCTCTTTGAATAGTAGGTGGCACACAGGGCGTTGATATTATGTCAAGTTCAAGTTTTTCCTGCAACCAGAAATGGCAGGATCTCCAAGGACCAGCGATCTTGTGTTTCTGTTACTCTGCTGCATTTTGCAAGACCCTTGCAAGAGGGGCTCCTTGGCAAGCGTTTGTTGAATGACTAACGAGTGATTTTCAGTCTAGCGGTTCTCAAAACTGACTGCTGATCAGAGTTACTGAAGAGGCTGCTGACAATAGCCCTGAGTTTTCCTCTTGACCTGCCGACTCAGCATCAAGGCTGGAGTCTGGGCACGGACATGCTTTACGACCTCCTCCAGGGGCTCAGATGTAGCCTGTGAGAGGACCGGCATTGGTTCAAGGCAGGAGAATCCCAGCTTCCTGGGGTGAAAGAGCTGGCCCATCTTACAGATGAACAAACTGAGGCTCAAGGAACGATGGGAGTTGTCCAAGGGCATACCGTGTTGTAGAGTAACTCCTGAGAAGCGGTGGGGCAAGAACTCCAGGCACGTGGCTGGAGGACCAGGGTACTATTTGGGGATCAGGTGTTTGGTGGTGGTGGGGTTCTTGACGTCGGCAGTTGTGAAATCTGAGTTCTTCATTTGCTTTCCTCCCTTTTATTTTTTTTGCCATGTCTGAGGAGCATCTGCAGTTCATTCACCTCTTATTTTTCTTTAAATGGACTCACTTTTTTTCCATAAATAACTTACCCCCCCTCCTAAGGAATAAAAGCACAAAAGCAGGCCGGTTGACGTAGCTGCACGCTTGTTCTAACACGTATAGAAATGCGTCCGTAACAACTTAAATTAAGGAAAAATTGACTTAAAATGATTTCGAGTACGTGAGTGCTATGTGTCTCGGGCAGGGCTGGCCCCGTCATTTGTGGGCCCAGGGCACAACGGGATGTGAAGTGTGCAAAGGGACCCGCACCGCCTCTCATCAGAAGTTCCTCAGACTTTCAGGCAGTGACAGCAGAGCGTTCACCCTCGCTGGGGCATCACCGTTGCTGAAGCGGGCCCTGGTGCAGACGGGGTAAATGCTGACTCATTGGCCAGATCAGCCCAGGTTCCTGGAGCAAAGGATATTGGGGATGTGGCCCTGCCACCCCCACAATGGAGAGGCACCTCATCATTGAAAAGCTGGGCATGAAGCGTGGGGTCTCCTTCCGGCAGCCGACAGAACCCCTGGCCTCGCCGTGCCGCTGGCCCAGGAATCCTGAACCCGGGGCCGCCAGGAGCATGTCCTAGGCCAGGGGTGGGGGACCTTAGTTCTGCCCAGGGCCATTTGGATTTTTATAACATCATTCGCGGGCCATACAAAATGACCAGCTTAAAAACTAGCCTGCTGTACTTGGTCAAACATTAACTCACCCCTAAAGCCTTGGCAGGGCCAGACCAAATGATTTCTTGGGCCTCCTACGGCCCACAGACCAGATGTTCCCCACCCCTGCCTTAGAGCTACCCCAGGGTGTAAGAGAGGCATGTTCTCCAGAGTGGAGCGGAGGGCAATGCGTTTCTCTGTCTGTCTGGTGATGAGTTCTGTGTGGTTAATGCTCACGTGTGGGGATAAATATTTTCCTTCTGTTGCCATGGAAGAGGGCGGGATGGAGAACTGGAGGAACCGAATGGTGTGGGGAAGGCAGGAGAGAAAGGATCATTCTTAATAAAAAATAAAACAGGGACAAAAATTTTTTAATGTGGATTCCTAGAAGCCCCAATAGTTTCATTCTTTCGGCCTGGCTGTTGCCGTGTTATCTTCAGGTGGTTGCCAATATCGGTGAAAACTCCGGGATCCTAGCCCCATGCATCACAACACTGCGCGGTGCAGTGCTCAGAGCGCAGTGTCGGGGGACCCTGTGTTCTTTGGGTCTGTGTCCGACGGCAGGTTTAGAAGCGCTGCCCGCTCAGCCGGATGGTGTGCACGCTGGTGTTCCAGGAGAGGCCGCCGAGCCTAAGCCCCCGGACGCCCTCGCAGGGCCAGCTCTCATGAGGGTGAGGACACTTTCTGCGGCTTGGAAGGAAACCAGTGAAAACCGTTTGCAATTCACCACGGAGATTCCGCAGGAAAATCATCTCTTCTTGCCACAGCCACTCACTCTTGCAAAAATCTTCGTCTTGATTTTTGTTTTCTTGCCAACAAAGGAAATATGTGAACTGCTACTTGCCGCCGATCCCAGCTAGATACCCCCATGGGAAGGCAGTGGGACATTTGTGTGAAAGGTGTCCTCTAGCCTCCGCCATGGGCGGCAGCCGTGACGTCCCAGCTCCATCCCAGCTGCTTGGCGGCCGTTATTTCATTCCATTCTCAGCAGCGGGAGGTAGGAATGTCATGTCACTTCCCGTTGGTAGAGGCTGCGTGGATAAAGGGGCTTGCCCGATGTGCGCGACCTGTAGGTGCTGACGTGGAGATTTGAGTCCGTGCTGCTCGGACTCTCCAGCCCCGTAATAAAGCAGGGATTCCGCTTGCTTAGCCGCGACACAATGCTGTCACTCATAGCATTCCTTAGCCCATATTTAATGAGCACCTATTCTGTGCCAGGCACTGTCTTAGGCACAGTCGTTACAGTTGGGGAGCACATGCTGTCTTTCATTGCTTCGTGGACGCCCCACCCTCGCTTTCCCCGCCCCTTCCCGTGGACACCACTTTGTAAAGTTGACTTGGACACAGATTTGTTCACTGCTTCCATCTGAGGAAGCAGTTACACACTGGCCTTCAGTCCTGTGTTGTCTTTCTTCTCCATCAAACGATGAACTCCAGAACAAGGGGCTGCATCCCAGCCTGAGCCCAGGACCTGTGTCCTGAACAACTAATGTTTGGCTCTGCTCAGCACACCCCCTTCTAGAAACATCCCTGTGTGCTTCCTTTTGGGAATTGTTCCGCCTCACCTGTCAGGAACAGTCAATCACAGTATTCACTCTTGGCTGCGATGGTCCAGGCATGTGCCAATCAAATTGCAGCCCTAGGATTTTCCCCAGTGAAGCTGATAGGGGAGCATGTTTCTTTGCTGGTCATCCACTTGGTCCGAGGTCTGCCAGGTCTGAGTCCTGGACTCACGATGTCCCTAAGGCTAGTTTCACGCCTGCCCTTTCTGTGGTTTGACAGGAGAATCACTTTCCCTCCGTTTTCCTTTTTGAATGTATTTTTATTGGTTTCAGAGAGAAAGGGAGAGGGAGAAAGAGGCACATCAGTGATGACAAAGAATCATTGATCAGCTGCCTCCTGCATGCCTCCCCACTGGGGATCGAGCCCGCAACCCGGGCATGTGCCCTTGACCGGAATCGAACCCGGGACCCGTTAGTCTGCAGGCTGATGCTCTGTCCACGGAGCCAAGCTGGCTAGGGCTCCACTTTTCTATTTTTGATTAATACCAGCTTGAGTCGCCTTTCTGTCACCTGCGCCGGGAGTCATGTCCAGCACATCCTAGGTAACCCACGTGACGAACTTGTGGAAAAGAGTTGAAAGTAGAGCTAAGCCATTCATATCAGCCAGGCTGATGGCTCCAGCGGGGGGGCCGGGGGGGGGGAGGTGTGGATGCGTGCCAGGAATCGGCAGGGATTGAATATCACGGTAGTTAAATGCCTGCCTGTTAGGGACTAAAGGTCTTGGACTCAAATCCCAGCTTCTGTCCCAGACTAGCTGTGCAGTATTGGGAAAGTTACCTACCCTCTCTGAGTCCATTCCTCTTAATACTGAGAGAAACGGAAGGAACACTGCCAGATGGTACGGATATGGACCAAATCCCTGGAGCTGGAAGTGTCTAGAGATCCCTGCCCTCCCATCTCTGCGGGGAACTGGCCCCTGTCACCTTTCACGTGCCATCCGTTCAGCAACACGGACGGAAAGTGTTCTCCAATGGGAGGCACTGGGGATGAGGGTCGAATAAGACAGACATCTTCCCTGCTCGTTTGGGGTTTGCACTCTAGCGCGTGGACCCAGAAATAAGCACTTGCCACTCTGTCCACGACAGGAGATGTGCGGGTGCTGAGGGTGCGCGGTGCGGGTCTGATCCAGGCCTCGTAGCTTCAGAAAGGCTCCGAAGGGAGAGCGATAGCTAAGTATGGACATGGCAGTGTATGGAAACAGGCCAGGCACACAGGGAACGGAGCCCTGGCCGGCGTGGTTCAGTGGTTGGAGCGTCGGTCTGCACACTGAAGGGTCGAGGGTTCGGTTTCTGGTCAAGGGCACATACCTGGGTTGCAGGTCTGATTCCTGGCCCGGTCAGAGGCGTGTGTGGAGGCAACCAATGGATGTGTCTCTCTCACATCATGTTTCTTTCCCCACCCCCACCTCCCTCTCTTCCACTCTCACAAAAAAATCAGTGGGAAAGGTATCCTAGGTGGGGACTAACAGCAACAACAGAGGGACTGAGCTGAAGAGGGTCTCCTGGTGGAGATCCGCGCAGGCAGAGGCTTGGAGGCGCGTCTGAGCAGCTCCCCCAGGGGCTGGAGCAGCAGGCGGGAAGGTGCTGCGGGTCTGGGTCTCACGCTGAGACGTTAGGACTTATCTTTAGTGCCGGGGCCCTTGGAGGAGTGTGTGCCGGACCATCCCAGGAGTCCACTGAGGCTGGAGCCGAGGAGAAATCGGACAAGAATCCTGGATCAGCCCTGGCTGGTTTGGCTCAGGGGATAGAGCGTTGGCCTGTGGACTGAAGGGTCCCGGGTTCGATTCCAGTCAAGGGCACATGCCTGGGTTTCGGGCTCAATCCCCAGTGGGGGTCGTGCAGGAGGCAGCCAATCAATGTTTCTCTCTCATCATTGATATTTCTATCTCTCTCTCCCTCTCCCTTCCTCTATGAAATCAATAAAAATATATTTTTTAAAAAAAGAAGAATCCTGGATCAAAGTGGAGAATTCTTGGAGACTCCAGCTTCCCATTTTCCAGATGGAAAAACCGAGCGTCTGAGAAGAAAAGTGACTTGCTCAGTGTCCCACAGCTGGAGACCAAAGAGGCTGGGACCAGAGCCCAGGACTGCAGATCTCAAAGCAGTGTTGTTGTTTTTTCTTTTCTTGTTTTTTTTTTTGCCTCTAGAGTACCCCCCCACCTCCCAATCTGAGCCCCCACCTGGGCCAAGTTGGCCCCTTGCAAGTCTTTGAATGGGGAGGGGGGTGGGGGAAAAGTGCCCGGTCCTCACGTACACACAGCCACGCTGTCTCAGGAAGCTCGCAATAAATTCTTTTTTTTCAGGCAACGCCTTGCTCCCATCCCTCCAAAACAATGTATTTATTATTGCTGAGCCTTTTCCATCTTTGAGGAGAAAATGCATACCACATGACTCCCCAAAGCCGAGCGGTCCCGGTTTACAAATACAGCACGTTAATAGCTTTGTAAACATTTATTCAGGATGACAGCTGACGGAAACATGTGGCATTAATTAGAAGGCTCTGCAGCGCGGCCTATTAAGAGGGAGGTTAAATCTGAATTAGTTGGCTTTGCTGAGACTAGAGGCTCTCGGAGCCAAACTGTGCTCTAATATGTTCTGACTCAGTGGACGTGGGGTGCGTTGAGCGCACGGGGATCTCGGTTCTTCAGGAGGAAGCCTGCTTCTTGGCCGGATGCTCGCTGAGTTGGGGGGCTGCAGAATAGCCAGGGTCGGTCTCCCCGAAGGCCTCCTCTCTGGGTGCTGTGACCTGTCACAGCTTCGGATGGCAGGGGCGTCTGGCCACCGGGCGCCGGGAGCTTGCAGCCCATGTCGGTGGCAGAGTCAGCTTCCCCGAGGCTCTGGGCAGCTCTCCCGGCCTGGAGCTGCCTCTTCTCTGGTTTGCTGTCGTCTCTCCTCTGTGCTGGCCCAGCACAGCGTTTCCCCTCCACAGCATCCTGCTTCCCCTCTGCCTTGTGGTACCCGGGAGCCTCCTCAGGGCCTGCCCGCTTTTCTGCTTCCTTCTTGTCCAGGAAGGCTTGGCTGAATCCATGCTCAGGGTGCCTCATGTTCCCTCCCAGCCTCGTGCTCAGGAAAGGTTGAAAATGGAGATGGTGAGGTTATCCCAAATGGTTGTACATCTGCACGTGGAAATGTCCCCACAGCGGTGAAAGGAGGTGACACTGGTCACGCAACTCGAATTTACGGCCCGTCCCTGGAACACACCCCTTGTTGAGAGCCATACACGCACATCTTGGTGTTTTTTCATAAATCCTTTCATTAACTCGCGAGTGGCGCAATGACATCGCTCTGCTGCTCTGGGGTGGGTGGGGTTAGCGTGTTAATGTGCTGCTGGTAGACATGGAACTGCACCCTGGCTTGCCTGTGGTCCTGTTTTGACCTTTCTTCTGTGGATATTCTCAGGAGCCTCTAAGTGTGCAGGGACCTCTGAGAGCCTGGCCGGCGCCCTGTGAGTATATGTTGAGTGGATACAGGGAAGGAGTGACCTTGGGAAGCCACGTGGCTTCTCTGGGACTCAGTTTTGTCATCTGTAAAATGGGACGGTGGGCAGGGAAGGAGGGCTGGCTAGGTGAGGGCTGAGGACGTGGTGAGCTGACAGGAAACCGAGGTCTGGTTTCTGCTCTGTCGGCTCTGCCTGTAGGACCATCCCGCCCTCTGTCCTGAGGCCGCCCGCCACCTCGGCCCCATCTTCACCACCTGCTGGCTGAGCCAGGCTCCCATCTTCCCTCCTCCAAACGAAGGCTCCCTTGGCGTGGGACTTGCACGGATGACCCAGAAACAGATCTGAGCCTCCTCCCTTCTGGCATCATCTCCAAACCACCTCCTCCTCCCTCTGCTCTTCTCTTGCTGTGGAAGCTCCAAGAGTGGTTTGCAAACATAGCTTTTACCTCCAAGCAAGCAAAACAGATAACAGTGAAACAGGCCAGGCAGGGTGGCCCTGCATGCCGCAGGGGTCAGAGGCGTGTGTTCCCCCCTCCCCCCCGCACCCCTCCCCCCAGACCCTAGGAGGTTGCAGAACCAGTTGCGAAGCCCTGGTGGTGTCCATGTCCTCACAGGGATGGGGAACCTGGGGTCCAGGAGGGCTGGTGCCCTGTCCGGCTGGGAAGGGGCTAGAACCCGGCTCTTCCCACTGCATCTGGTGTGAGAGGCGTGAGTTTAGCAGAGCCTCGGCCGTCACTGAGGGCAGGAAGCACAGAGGCGAAGGAAGGGTGGCCGGGAGCTAGGCTCCCGGGTTCCGATCCTGCTGGTGCCACTTAGAGACGATGAAGAGCCAGCCCCGCCTGTCAGCTCCGTTTGTTCAGGGACATTGAACAAAGGCCCAGGGCCTGCTCTGCGCCTGGCCTTTCCGGGGTAGACAATACACATTAGGTAAATGCGAGGGCAGGTGCGCCAATTAATGGGGGGCAAGGCCAACCTGCTGGGGGAAAATCACATCTAATGGGCCGCCACCCGAGGAAGCAGTGCTTTGCTTGCTGCCCTTTCTTTTTTTCTAATGCGGGAAGGAGGAGGTCGCTCTCCTGTGTTCTGAGTGCCAGACGTTGCCATGGGTCCTCGCTGTGGGCACTTCACAGCCCTGGGACCGCGTCCTCTGACCCCCACATCCCTGGAGCCCCCGGGGAACCCTGCGGAGAAGGTTTAGGATTTAGAAGCCCCATCCTTTCCCCAGAGGCACAGGGGCGCTTCTGGGAGCTTCCCTCTCCTCCCAGGCATAACACTGGGGTCTGCCGGCCCCGCAAGAAGCTGGGATTTCAGAGCAGAGCCGGGAGGGGAAGCGGGACATCCCTCCCGGAGCCGGCGTCGACCAGTTCCCACTGGTCACACCTCTGTCTCCAGGGTCTGTGGCAGGAGTGGGGAAATGCTCTTAAAAATAATTCTGGCCAGGCCGGTGTGGCTCAGTGGTTGAGTGTTGACCTATGAACCAGGAGGTCACGGTTCGATTCCTGGTCAGGGCACGTGTCCGGGTTGCAGGCTCGGCCCCCAGTGTAGGATGTGCAGGAGGCAGCTGATCAATGACTCTCTCTCATCATGGGTGTTTCTATCTCTCTCTCCCTCTCCCATCCTGCCTGAAATCAATAAAAATATATTTAAAAACATGATTCCGGAAGGCAAAGGAGGAGTGCCGTTTCTGCGCAGCTCGAGGGGCTGGTGCAATGGCAGCGCCCGCTTTCTCGCCCGGGTCTGGCACTCCCCTCGGAATGATGCCTTGGTTCTTGGCTTTCCTGACTCCCTGAGGCCGAAGAGGAAGGGGCATGTGAAAGGAAACAGGTTTATTAAGGAGAGGAGGTATTTTCAGAGGGTGTGGGCCCAGTACCAGAACTCCTGACTCTGGTTTGGATTCCGCTGCTGACCCCAGTGTGGCCAGGGCCAAGGCGCCGCTCCTCTCTGACCTCCGTCTCCTCATCTATAAGCTGACAAAGACGGTCTTTCTCCTACGTGGGGAGATGTGAAAGGTCGCCAATAATCGGGCCCACCTCTTTATTAGCGTTATCAAACCCTGGGTATCTGTAGGTGGGGCACGCCACCTCCCTAGGCTTTTATTTTCTATTCTAATTTGGGCTCCTGGGGTTTTCACTTGCAGGAGAGTGGAGAGACAAACACGGGAAGGGGTCTTGGTTCAGAGATGATAGGGATGGCTGAGGTGTGGTTAGCGATGATCACTCAGGCCAGATTCATAGCTGGGTTCATCGTCAGGTTCATGGCCAAGTTCACGGCCACGTTCTGAAGTTGGCTTCCAAGTCCGCTACTTCAAAAAAAAATCTTATTGGTGCTGCCAAAGCAATATTAAAACCAGTGGCTTATGACGGGGCTGGCGGTCGGTGCTGGCAATCTTTTGACACCTCTTAATTTTGCAGAGAAGGGAGCGTGTCATCTGGGGCAGGACTTTCAGAAACACCCAGACCAGGAATGGAAGGTTCTCCAGTCCCCTGGTCTCCTGTCTTTCTTTTTCTGTTGATCCTCACCTGCGGATATTTTCCATTGATTTTTAGAGAGAGTGGAAGGGAGGAGGAAAGACACAGAGAGAGAAACATCGATGTGAGAGAGACACATTGATTGGTTGACTCTTGCACAGCCCGATTAGGGCTGGGGATCGAGCCTACAACAGAGGTACGTGCCCTTGACCAGAATTGAACCCAGGACCATTTGGTATATGGGCCAACGCTCTAACCATGGGGATATACCAACCAGGGCTGTTGTATGTTTCTTTTTAAAAAATAATTCTTTATTATTGAAAGTATTATCTGTGTTCCCTTTTGTATGTTTTTTCTTTTTTTTTTTTTAAGAAACATTTTACTCATGTCGGAGAGGGAGACCCAGCGCTCTCGGACACTGCTGATCGAGGGCAAAACGATAAAATCTTTGTGGAAGGCAAGTTCCTTAAAAATGTGCCAACTGTTTGGCTCAGAAATTCCACCTCTGGGAGTTTATTCTGAGGCTATAATTGGAGCAGTGCTCGGAGGTGTAAGGACAAAAGTCACCACAGCCTTGTTGATGGCAGTCAAACTGGGAACAACATAAACATTAGCAGTAGGACTTGGTTCAGAAATTAAGCCATAATTATGCACCGGAAGATTAAACAGCTGTTAAGAAATTATTTCCTTTTTCTGTTCTCTCTCCCTCCCTCCCTCACTCCCTCGCTCCTTCCTTTCTTTTTGTCTTCCTCTCTGTCTCTGCCCCTCCCCTTTCCTTCCTCATTTCCTTCATTCCTTCCTTCTACAAAGATTTCTTGAGCACCGACTATATTCCAGGCACTGCGTATCTCTAAGTGGACTGACATAGGAAGATGCTTATGCTGCATCAGTAATGAGTACACAATAAAATAAAATAAAGAAGCTAGTTCACCGATGTAGTATATGATCCTTCTCTTGTAGACGTGTATTTTATAGATTTATATGATAGGATGGGAAAGAAATGTTTAAGACGACTTGTACCAAAACGTCATTGGTCAGCTTTCCCTAGACGTGGGGGTTAGGGGTGACTATCATGTCCTCACATCCTTCGGTTTATTTGCATTGTCTAACTTACCTGTGGTGAGGTTGTCTTATTCTGTCTTGGGCATCATTAGCCTCATTTGAAACCTCCCAGACCAGGCCAGGAGAGCAGGAAAGGAAAAGAAATAACATTGTTTGTAGCCTGTGTCAGCACTCGGTTCCTTTTCACGGCTTAGTGATAGGTCATTGCATGGATATACCACATTCTGTTTGTCCGTTCATCTGTTGGTGGACACACGGGTTATTCTCACTTCTGGCTCTTGTGAATTTTGCTGTTAAGAACATTGGTTTACCATATCTGTTTGAGTACCTGTATTCACAACTTTGGGTATATACCTAGGAGTGGAATTGCGGGTCATATGGTGACTCTCTGTTTAACTTTTTGAGGAACTACCAGATGGTTGTCCAAAGTCACGGTACCATTTTATATTCCTACCAGCAATGTACAAGGGTTTCCATTTCCCACCTCCTTGCCAAGACGTTAATTTTCCTTTTCTTGGTTATCGCCATCCTAGTGGGCGTGAAGTGGCACCTCACTGTGGTTTAGATGTGCGTCTCTCTAATGACGGATGATGTTGAGTGTCTTTCCATGTGCGTGTTGGCTGTCTGTAGATCTTCTTTGGAGAAATGTCTATTCCAGTCCCTTGTGCAATTTTTAATTGGGCCGTTTGTCTTGTCATTGGTCTCCGGGCTTTCTTGAGCTCGTCAGCTGTTTTGCTGTGGGGTCCGTTGGTGAAGGATCCAGAGGCAAAAACCTGCCCAGATTGTTTGTGGATAAAACAGAGTCAGGAAATGAAGGAAGGTTGCTCAAGCCACTCTACTGAACTTGTTGAGTTTGGCCCAACTCGCAAAGAAGTTTGGAAGCCTTCCGTCCATAGGATACCAGAAAGGCTACTGCAATTCTTGCTCAAAAAAAACACTCCGATTCTAGGACACGAGCTGTTCTCATTACAAGAACATTCCACTCCCTTAAGTCCCTTTAATCACTTATAACACTCTCCCTTTATCTCTCATATGGAAGCAATATGTCCTATTTTCCACATGCTGTAATTATCCCCTTTGATAAAATCATGTGTAAAAACATGCGCAACACGCCAAGTATTATCACCCACCTGGCCAATTTACATACCCTTCGATTCTTTTTTTTCCACTTTAGATTTTGCTTCATGGATTTTTGCAGCCGTGTTTTCCAGCATCAGTCAGAAAAACTGCATAGAAAATGTAGCGTGATTGCAAATGCCCCTCCTCCTCCTTCTCCGCGCTTTCCCTGTGACCCCATTAACCCGTCCCCCCAGGAACACAGCCTTTGGGGTCGGGGATCTCTCAGCACCTCCGAAGGGGGGTGTGGAGCCGGCGCCTTGGCACGGGAGTCCTTGGAAGCCCTGGAGAAGGGCCGTCTTAGCCCCTCCAGTGCCGGGCCGGCCGGAGCAGGCTCCCCGCTCCTGCTGCCTGGGACACTCTTTCCAGGTCCTGGACGTAGCCCTTGGGGAAGGAGTGGAGTGGAGCCGTTAGACCTTTGGCTGTGGCGGCAGAGGCTCTTAGTCAACACCATGGGTCTCACTCCAGTGCATGTGGGACTTGGGCTGAGTCTCTGAGTCATTTCTTAGACTCCGTTTCTTTGACTTTAGAATGAGGACCTGTGCCCTGGCTGGTGTGGTTTAGTGGGTAGAGCATCAGCCGGTGCCACAGAAGGGTTTGATTCTTGGTCAAGGGCATGTACCTGGGTTACAGTTGTTTGTTTGTTTTTTTGAATATATATTTTTATTGATTTCAGAGAGGAAGGGAGAGGGAGAGTGAGATAGAAACATCAATGATGAGAGAGAACCATTGATCAGCTGCCTCCCGTATACCCCCCACTGGGGATTGATTCTGCAACCTGGGAATGTGTCCTTGACTGGAATCAAACCTGGGAGCCTTTAGTCTGCAGACCGATGCTCTATCCACTGAGCCAAACCAGCTCGGGCTGGCTTGCAGGGTTTGATTCCTGGCCCCAGTTGGGGCATGTGCAGGAGGCAAGTAATTGATGTGTCTCTCTCACATTGATGCTTCTTTCTCTTTCTCTCTCTATTCCCTCCCCTCTCCCTTGTACTCTTTCTAAAAATCAATGGAAATATATCCTTGGGTGAGGATTAACAAAAATAACAACAACAATAATAATAATAATAAAATTAGGACCAGAGTGGTGCCCGTCCTCAGTGTTTGTGTGCCATTAAGAATGCCCAGTCTTGCTGAAACCGGTTTGGCTCAGTGGATAGAGCGTCGGCCTGCGGACTGAAAGGTCCCAGGTTCGATTCCGGTCAAGGGCATGTACCTGGGTTGCGGGCATATCCCCAGTAGGAGATGTGCAGGAGGCAGCTGATCGATGTTTCTCTCTCATCGATGTTTCTAACTCTCTATCTCTCTCCCTTCCTCTCTGTAAAAAATCAATAAAATATCTTAAAAAAAAAAAAAAGAATGCCCAGTCTTGACTGCGAACTTACTATAGGGTGTCCCAAAATTCACGCAAGAAGTAATTTTGATAGAAAACACAGGTTTATAATTAAAAATTGTAAATTTTTTATTGATTCATAAAGTATACAGTATAGGGTTATGTATGGAATAGCACATCAGGTAAATGGCCTCCACAGCTTTGCTGGCACATATGCAAAGCTGTGGTCTTCATTGTCCCTGCTCCTGGGCCATAATTGGTACTTGGTAATGCTTATCAAATTGAAGGGATTGAAATCAATGGGCAACGGATATTAGAATCTGATTCAATAAACCAAGTAAAATTAGACTTATTTTTTGTTGTTGTTGTTAATGCTCATGCAAAATTCAAATCTTGCGTGAATTTCGGGGCACCCTATATATGCCTAGCATTTAAAAACGTAACGCTTGCCACAAGTCTATCTGGAGACTCCATTCTACAGATGGGGAAGCAGAGGCCCGGGGGTATTACTTTAACCTGGCCAGGTTGACAGCGGTCCTCGGGGGAGCTGGGATGGGCACCTGTGTCCTTGGAGTCTCCATCCCTGTACTCTCCTGTCTCCGGTGACATGCAGTGCGTCCCCGTCCTGGAGCGGCTCAGCGGGTAGCAGCCGCGAAGCTCAAGGTCCCGGCACACAGGGAACACGCTGTGTTTTTCCCCTTCGTCCCCTCACCGCTCAGTATGAACCCTCCGGCGGGGCTCAGAGACCGAGGCTCAGGGGGTGGGACCGAGCCCATACGGGATTCCAGAGCCCTGGAAGAATGTGGCTTTGAGCTGTTGTCCCCCGAGTTCCTAAATCCATAGGCAGATTAGGCAAAATGGGATCCGTATGTTTCTGATTCATTTACACTTAACTCATCAGAAATGTTCCTTTTTATGAGCTATTTGATGTCCAGAAAGCCTTTTGAGTCGATTTTATAAGCCTTTTAAAGACTTTTCTCTTAGAAACAGGCGATTGCATTTTGCCAAGAATAAACAAACTTGAACCTCAAAAGCGCAGAGCTCGCCAAGGATTCTGATGCCAGAGGGCAAGTTTGTGAAGTCACCTCTTCCTCATTCCTGACACCTTCTTCCGTTTCTTTCTCCCAGCCTTGGTCCCTGTGGTTTCCTTGCACCACTTTTTACCCCACTTCCAAGTAGGTAAACCTCCGTCCAGTGTACTTCTCCCGTGGCTGCCGCCCTTCAGAGCCTCGCCGTGGCCCCTCTCGTCCGATACCCGCCCGGCTACGGCAGAGAACATGTGAGGAGGTGCCGGTAGTCCTCAGCGGCTCTGAACTCAGTCCCAACATGGGTCCTCTCACCTGGCACTTTCTGAAGAGCTCCCACTGTCCCACGCGATTTTCATGAAACAGGCACGGGAGCCTTTTTTTTTTGTTTGTTTTTTTGTTTTTTTAGAGAGAGAGAAAGGAAGGGAGAGGGATAGAGAGATAGAAACATCGATGAGAGAAAAACATCGATCAGTTGCCCCCTGCATGCCGCCCCCCCCCCTCCCCGGATTGAATCCACGGTTCTGGCATGTGCCCTGACTGGGAATCAAACCATGATCTCTTGGGTCCCAGCCAGGCTGATTCCCTTTATATTCAAGGAAACTGAGGCTCAGAGGACCTGCGGAATTGGCTGAATCGATCTGGCTTAAAGGTGGTGAACTCCTGTTTCCGTCCATTCTGGTGGTTTTCACAGAATCCCAAAGCCTGGGGGGCTTGTAAATAGGAGACATTGACTTTGCATGTTCTAGAGCAGTGATGGCGAACCTTTTGAGCTCGGCGTGCCAGCATTTTGAAAAACCCTAACTTAACTCTGGTGCCGTGTCACATAGAGAAATTTTTTGATATTTGCAACCATAGTAAAACAAAGTTTTATATTTTTGATATTTATTTTATACTAGAGGCCCGGTGTACAAAAGTTTGTGCACTCGGGGGGAAGGGGTGGTCCCTGAGCCCGGCCTGTGCCCTCTCGCAGTCTGGGACCCCTCGGGAGATAATGACCTGCTGGCTTAGGCCTGCTCCCGGGTGGCAGAGGGCAGGCCCAATCCCTAGGTGCAGCCCCTGTTCGGGCTCAGAGCAGGGTCAGTTGGGGAGTTGGGGCGCCGCCCCCTGTCATGCACAGAGCAGGGTGGATTGGGAGGTTGTGATGCCACCCTCAGTCACGCTCAGGGTAGGGCCGATTGGGGGGTTGGGGTACCGCCCCCTGTCACACTCAAGGCAGGGTCGATGGGGAGGTTGCGGCGCCACCTCCTGTCACGCACAGAGCAGGGTCAATCAGGGGGTTGGGGCGCTGCCCCCTGTCATGCACAGAGCAGGGTCGATCAGGGGGTTGGGGAGCTCCCCCCTGTCACGCACAGAGCAGGGCCCATCAGGGGGTTGAGGAGCTCCCCCCTGTCACTCACAGAGTAGGGCCAATAGGGGAGTTGGCGCACCACCCCCTGTCACACACAGAGCAGGGCGGATCAGGGGGTTGGGGCGCTGCCACTGTCACACTCAGGGCAGGGTCGATGGGGAGGTTATGGCTCTACCCCGTCACACACAGAGCAGGGCCTGTGGGGTGGGGGTGTTGGGGCGCCGCACCCTGTCACACACAGAGCCGCAGGGTGATCAGGGGGTTGGGGAGCTCCCCCCTATCAGGCACAGAGCAGGGCTGATCAGGGGGTTGGGGCGCCTTCCCCTGTCACGAACAGAGCAGGGCGGATAGGGAGGTTGTGGCCCCGCCCCCTGTCACACACAGAGCCGCAGGCCGATCAGGGGGTTTGGGCGTTGCCCCCTGTCACGCTGATCCCGGTGCCGGGAGGCCTCTCAGCTCCGCTGATCCCGGTGCTGGGAGGCATATTACCCTTTTACTATATAGGGTAGAGGCCTGGTGCATGGGTGGGGGCTGGCTGGTTTGCCCTGAAGGGTGTCCTGGATCAGGGTGGGGGTCCCCACTGGGGTGCCTGGCCAGCCTGGATGAGGGGATGATGGCTGTTTGCAGCTGGTCACACACCCTTCAGGGTGGGGGTCTCCACTGGGGTGCCTGGCCAGCCTGGGTGAGGGGCTGAGGGCTGTTTTTAGGCTGGGACTGAAGCTCCCAACTGCTCCTTTTTTTCTTTTTTCTTTTTTTATTCTGGGCCAGCTTTAGCTCTGAGGCTTGGCTCCAGCTCTGAGGCCTTAGCTGCTGAAAGTAGGTATCTGGTTTGTTTAGGTTCTGTAATCAAAACTCTGTATCAACTCCAGCTCTCAGATCCCAGCTCGCTGAAAGCTGGTTTCTGGGGTTTTGTTTAGCTTCTATATTCGTTACAATGTTTCTTAAACTGCAAGCTCAGAGACTGGCAAGGCAGGCGGGGAACGTTGCAGTCCTCCGTCGCTGAAGCAAGCAAGCCTCATGTTCAGTTTAAGCTGCCTGGCTGCCGGCCGCCATCTTGGCTGGCAGTTAATTTGTATATTGCCCTGATTAGCCAATGGGAAGGGTAGCGGTTGTACGCCAATTACCATGTTTCTCTTTTATTAGATAGGATATTTAAATGCCATTTAACAAAGAAAAATCAACCAAAAAAATGAGTTCGCGTGTCACCTCTGACACGCGTGTCATAGGTTCGCCATCACTGTTCTAGAGGCTGGGAAGTCCCAGATTAGGGAGCTGGCAGAGTCCAAGCTGGAGAGGGCCTGCTTCCTGGTTTATAGCTGGATGTCTTCTTGCCATGTCCTCACAGGATGTGATGGGAGGGGCCAGGGTGCTCGGTGTGGTTTCCTTGATAAGTGCACTAATCCCGTTCCTGAGGGCACCATCCTCCTGACCCACTCACCTCCCCAAAGGCTTTACCTCCAAATATCCTCCCATTGGGGGTTAGACTTCACCATGTGAAATCTAGGGGGGACACAGCTAGTCTGTAGCAATTCCAAAGACTTGTTATTTTGTTTTGTTTTGCTATACCACCTTTTAAGGGTTCTCAAAAGGCCATCTACAAAGACTATTGAGGAACTTGTTTATTTTTTAGAATGTTCGATCTGAAGAACCTTGGAAATCAGAGCACGGTCACCTATGTTATTAACTGCTCACAACAACTCTGAGAGTCAGCTTTGGTGTGTCCATTCTATAGATGAGAAAACAGGTTCAGAATGGTTACCTCATTTACATGAGGCCACAGGGCGAGGCCAATGAAACAAGGCACGGAGCCCTGGACTGGCAGAGCCGGTCCTGTGTTTCCCAAAAGGGTGGCAAGTGTGCCCCTGGAAGGTGCGGGTGATTCAAGATCATCCCAGAACGTGAAGGTAAGTGGTTCCGACTCACACCGTGGGAGTCTCCCCCTTGGCGAGGCTCTTCCCGTTCTCACGGGTCCTGTGTGTCCCGAACCCCTGCCAACCAGTTCTCTTCTCCACTCTGTGATGTGGAGAGAGCAAGCTCCATGCTTAGACCCTCCCCTGACAAGTGTATGGCTACAAGGAAGAGCTTTGTTTTGCTTCCACTGTATTTCTTTTGTAAGGTTACTCTTTATTTATGGATCTAGCACTGGATTTATCTGTATAATAATGATAAACCATTTCCTTGTGAGAGTGAGGCGATAAAGAGTTGATTTAAGAAAAAGTATATGGGGGGTAAATGAGTGTACAGATGATGAGTATGGCCAAAGTACTGAAGATGGCGCCCAAAGGACTGATGTTTAGGAAACACACATCAAGTCCATTTCACAGGCGATGAAACCGAGTCCTAGGAGGAGTGATTGGATCAATAAATGGTGGGAGGGTCAAGGTGAGAACTTACGTGTTCTGTTCAGCTTTGGTAGTTCAGACCACATCCTGGCTGGTGTTTGCTTGGACATCACTGAAATGCTTAATGGTTTTGTACCAGGACATGCCGGAGTACTGCCACTACTCAGTTCCGAGCAAGGGGTTGTGGGTTTGATTCCCGGTCAAGGGCATGTATCTGGGTTGCAGGTTCCTTCCCTGGCCCTGGTCGGGGCATGTGTAGGAGGCAACTGATTGAAGTGTCAATCATCAATAGATGCTACCTGAGGAAGTGAGTAGGCAAGTGAGCGAATGAATCAATGAATGAATGAAACATTTGTTAACCTCCTTCCTAATCCGTGATGTGAAGAAAAGGTATCAGAAGGGACCCACACAGCCTGGGCTAGATCCTACATTGATCTTAACCCCTTCAAAATGTAGGGATGCCTTTAATCTTAGACCAGTGGCTCTCAACTGTGGTTTTGGCACCCCCACCCCTGGACATTGGCAGTGTTTAGAGACTGGAGGCTGTCATAGGGGGAGGGTGTGCCTCCTCGTGTCTAATGGATACAGGTCATGGATGCTTCTAAACATTCTACAGCGCACAGGACAGCGCCATGAAGACTCGGCCGGCCCAGAATGTCAGCTGTGCCTGAGGAGGAACTGGGTTTTAAGGAGAGTTGTGGAGACTTGAAGGCGGGGAGGGTCTGAGGGTATTCTGAAGAGGACAGTCTTGCTGAGCACTGAAAAACATTCGTTTCTTGCCGGCTGGCCATCATTCAAGGCTCAGGTGAGGCCCCCCCCCCCCCCATTTCAGTTTTGCTGATGGGTGCACAGACACACAGGCCCATATTTATAAAAAAGGATATTGATCGACAGGAGTAGTGCTTTGTTGACGTGATAAGCTTTGGTCATTGTTGGGATAGTGCAAACGTATGCTCGATTCCTGTCTCCACAATTTATACCTTCAGGTGCCCCGCAGAAGCCCTGTGGATGTCTGCAAGGTTTTTGTTTTGCTTCATCGTAGAAGGAAGTATATGTGATGAACTGTTTCTAAAAGTATTTTGCCTGTTAGTGCTTTGGAGGCTGGTCAGAATCTTACAGACTTCAATACGTGACTAACATCAAAGAACTGAGCATGGCCCCCTGCGTTGGGCTGTTTGCATGCTTACCTGTTGTACGGATGGGGTGCTGTGTAGGGACAATGTCATTGTCATTGTTGCAGCCTCAGCACCTAGCATCATGCCAGCCACTAACACAGGGTCATTAATATTATTTAAATGAATGAGTCTTATTTCTTAAGCTCACATTCTGTGCCAATAGTAAGCTAGCAGATTCCCCTTTTATAGATAAGAAAACTGACATTCAGATGGGTTAAGTTGCATAGTCAAGGTCAGACAGGCGTGTGGAAGAAGTATTACTGATGGAAGTTCACGGGCCTTTCCACCCCGTCTAAAAAGAGCGTGTGCCTGGTTAAAGGCCAATGAGAATATTTATCCACCGTGAGCAGTGAGAGCCTCAACAAGGAGACAAGCCCTGGCTGGTATGGCTCAGTGATAGGGCATCTGCCTGTGGACCAAGGGGTTGCAGGTTCAATTCCCAGTCAAGGACATGTACCTAGGTTCCAGGTTCGTTCCCTGGCCCGGCCGGGGCACGTGTGGTAGGTAACCAATTGATGTGTCTCTCTCAGATTGATGTTTCTCTCTCTCTCTCCTCCCTCTCTTCCACTCTCTAAAAATCAGTGGGTTAAAAAAATATATATGAGACAAAAGAGAGAGAAACAAGAGTGTTGTCTGCAGCATTGGCTTTGTCCTGGATCATAGTGAGTGTCTTTGGGGTACTTACTCTCTAAGCATCTCAGTCTCTTCACCCCCCACAGGAGCACAACCGTAGTACTTGCTTCCTACGCTTGGTATGAAGGGCAGTTGCCCCGATGTGTGCAACAGCCAGGTCCAGGGGCGGCAGTGAGAAAGACACGAGCTGTTAGTCGCATGTGGGTGGCCTTTCCCTTTAAAGAAAAAGGACGGGGCTTGGCCTCTGTGAGGTCCCCCGGACAACAGCAGTGAGTGCGCCAGAGACAGAAAGCTGACTCCTCGTCCTCCGCACACTGTGAAAAATTAGCTTTTTTTGCTTAAGAGCACACAGATCCTTGATAAAAGTAAGACATAAAACATGAGCGGAGAGCCGGCTCTGGGAAAATGCCATCTTTTTATTGGCGCTGTTATAGAGAAAGAGCCGGACTGTATAATACCACCGTAAATACAGCTATTTGTAACGTCAGAGCAACAAGGCCAGCCCCGGCGCTTGCCTCTTTCATTCCCGCCTCTCGAAAGGCTTCAGAGCCAAGCATAAAATCACAGGAAAATGGGAATAATATGTTCATTCATTAGGGTTTCGCCATGACGATTAGCAATGTTCGCCTGCGTCCTTTGGTATGAAGGTTTTTGCCTCTCTGCAGGAATAGTCGTTTCTCTTTTTGTCGAAGCAGCAGAGCCTTTTAAAATTTAAAAACATATTTAAAAGAATGAGGTGCTGGAGCGCCTGTCTTGACAAACCATTACATGGCTCCCACCTTCCCCGCTCCCCCCATTCCAGTTGGCTTGGGAACCTCCTGTTCTCATCCAGGGAGCAGATCGAGAGGAAATTATAATTGATTGGAGCAAGGGAGGTATCAAAATTGCTTTGAAAAGAAAAAAGGTACTTAGTGTTACTTTGCCCTTTTATTTTCTCTCTTTCTCTGCCTGTTCACACACACACACACACACACACACACACACACACACACACCTTCCCCCCCCTACACAATATGTTCAGACATCTGGTTTACTCAGCATTTCAGGGACAGAGATTAAGTCCGTGCATCTCAGAACATCTGGTCGACCTGAGAGAAAAACACACACACACACACACACACACACACACACACACACACACACCCCACTACCACCGCAACCAAACAACACATTAAGGGGTAGCTGGGCTCTTGAGAGATGCAAAGTGTTGACCAGGTAATGGTTTCTAAGAAGGGAGACAGCACTCCCCAAATCCTGGGATTAAAGTAACTCGTTAGCCTCCATTTTTCTGAATTTAATATGAGCTTGCCCCCTGTGACTGTGTCTGTTTTAGATTTTATTCTAAAATGGAGCAGATTGTAATTTCTTTTTTTCTAATTTCAAGATTTCTTTTATCCTAGGACAGGGGCAAATTAATTTAGCTTGTGGAGGGGAATTGGTTTTTCTTTAAGTTTTCTGTTCAATTGTTTAAGACCAGAAGTAAAAATGTTGTTTTTATGAACAGAGGAGGGGGGCTGGAGGGTGGTGGCAATTGTATGCGTGTGGGTTGGGGGTGGAGAGTGAGTTTGGATGAAGTTAACTTTTAATACTAGAACATTTAAATGTGGAACATAAAGGAGGCATATCTCTCACCCCTTTTTTCCCTCCCTTCCTTTCTATCTTCTCTTAACCCCCGCCCCCCCCCCCCCCCACACACACACCTTCCTCCGCCCAATAATGAAAGGCATGAATGCTGACGCTGTGAAATTTGGAAAATAAGTCCAGAGATGACCACTGTTAAACCTTTTGATTTATTTCCCTCAGGTTGAGATAATGCTGTAGATACAACTTCGAGTTGTTTTTCACATCCTGTTGTATCACGAGCATTTTCTCTTGTCATTAAATATTCACTAGTCATCATTTAAAATGATTTTCAAATACCTGATTATACTATGATTTTACTTAACCATTTATAATGGATGGATATTTAGTTTATTATTGTAAACATGGGAGTGATGACCATCTTTATGCGTAAATCATTGCCCCTGGGTTTCATTCAAAGACCGAAGAAGTTCAGAGTGGCTGATGCATAGGATGTAGGGGGTATGACAGGAGATATGGCTAGACAGGTAGGCAAGAAATTGGGTCTTGCCAGCCCCTGTACTCCATGCTAAGGGTTTCGGACTTTATTCAAATAATAATAATAGTAATGATGATGAAGATGAAGATGATTGTAATATTTGAGTCTTTACTTTTATTAGACACTTTCCAAATGGTTTTTATTTATTAACTCATTTAATTTTTGTGACAACTCCAAGCCATAGGTATGGATTGCAAAACCCAAGTGCAGAGAAGTTGAGTCATCAGGCCAAGGTCACAAGCTTGGTAGGAACCCAGACTGCAGAGCTGACATAGTTCTCCACGTTGGCCCATTACCTTATAGCAATAGGGAGCCACTGAAGGATTCTGGAGGGGAGGTGGGAGGCATGATGAATGGATAGGCATCTTTAGAAGGCTTGCCTTGTCTGCAGTGAGGAGAAGGAATGGAAGGGGCAAGAGTGGAAGCAATAAGACCAAATCCAAGATCGGGGGGCAGATAGTGAGAGCTGGTGGCAGCAAGGATGGGGGAAGCGAATGAATCTAAGGAATGTTTGGGAGGGTGGGTTGATAGAGCTTAGGTCTGGAGATAAAGGGGCAGGAACTTCAAGCTCGCCTTGCAGATTGGGGCAGCTGGGTGGAGGGTGGGGTCATGTGTTGAGATGACGGGACAGTTGGTTGACCTCTCCAAGGTCACCCAGATACCAAGTGGAGGAGGAAGTGTTTTGAGTGTGAAAGCCAGGAGTCTGGGGAAGAGACGGTCTGGGAAAGCAAGCTGTGCTTGAGTGAGAGTCCCTTCAACAAGTGGAGACACAGAGAACAGAACCAGAATTTGAGGATGGAGTCCAAATACCCTCTGCTTGGGTTGATCATGTCATGAACATGGTCCCTCGTCTAGAGGCACGAGAATACAGCAAGGGGCGGCCACATGCGCAGTCCCCGGCACAGCACGTGGGAGCCCTCTTTGTGTGAGGAAGGGCCAGGAGACAGGAAGAGATGGAGGGTAAGGGGGTGGGTCACTTCTTCCGTTGCCTAACTCCGGGAAGCCCCTCAGACAGAGGCGCCTGATTCCATTCAGGGGCCTCCATGAGTGAGGTGACTGAGGGGGTGTGTGTCTGTGTATTGTGAGGAGAAGGACCCTAAAGACAGCTCAGGCCTTTATATGTAAATCCAGTTGAGTTGGTTTTCTTTTGGGGAGACCTTTGGTTGAATGAAGTTGACAAAGTGGGGAAAAAATAAGAGTTTTGGAGAGTGGCCATTCTAAATTCGAATCCCAGTGTTTGCATATATTTTTTTGGTCTGGTGATAATGAGAATGCTGGTTTCTCTCCTTGAACAATGTGTTTATCAAACCATAAAATGGGATACTATGGTTACCAAAATGAAATCATCTATTTATTGATCATCTATTTACCCATGTATCATCTATCGAATACTTGTGTAGCTCTTTACAATGTACAAAGCACTTTCCATAAATATTGTCGTTTAACACCCTTATCACAGCTCTGTCACTTGGGTGTTGAGACCATTCCCATTGAACCGATGGAGAAGCTGAGGAGGAGGCGCAGTGGGGACCTGGGGAGCTCGGAATCCTTGCTCTTTCTATAACCCGTCCTTCTCGCCTGCAGTCCCAGGAGGAAGCCCTGACCTCCTAGGAAAATATGGCCCCAGTTTGTCCATGACCTCAGCCCTCTCAGGCCTGGGAGTGGGTTGTGCCAGCCAGGGTGGCACCCTGGTTCTTGCTCACATGTTGACGATGACCCTGGAGCTCTGAGATGCCAGCGAAACCCCACCAGGGATGGGACCTCTCTCCCTCCCCCCCACCAGCCTCTCTCTCAGGGAAGCCAGAGCAGGCGGGTAGCAGAGGAGTCCATGGCATTTGCACTTTGGTCTCCAGCCAGTGGTCAAGTTCGGTAATTGTGCTTTAATGACCTTGAGGTCTCCCTTGGGATTTCCGGAGACACACTTCTGTCTCTCGTCTCCTGAAAGCCCCCCATGTCTGTGCAGAGGGGCCACATGGGAATAGCAGGAGGAGAGCTGGGGTTTTATTACTGGGAGGTCAGTGCCATTGGTGAACAAAACCGACCCTTGACGGCCTCACTACCCAGCTTTCCCAACACAACGCCACACCACGATGCTGCCTCAGAATCCAACTCCACGTCACCCCAAACACACACGGCACTGCCTCCCATCTTGTCTCCTGAAATAACACCACAGCTCAGCCTGGCACCAGGGGTCAAAATAATGCTATGGAAACATAGGTTACCACTAGCATTCCGCTCTGATCTCACACACAGACCCAACCACAGCACACCTCAACACAGCGCTTCATTCAAATGCAGTGCAACTCACGAATCACCCTTCGACCAGCATGGCTTCCCACGACAACTCTGGCCCCACAAAGCCCCACGCGGTCCAACGCCAATTCAGCAATGCCTAATTGGCCCAACGCAATGGAAAGAGAACAGCAAATGAAACAATTGCGTTGGAAAACTCAGTCTCTCTCCTAACCAAGCTGTGTGGCCATGTGTGACCGGGGTTTTCCCAGCCTCGGGGCAGGAGGAAGCCAATACCCACACCCTTGGATGGCCAACAGGCAATATTTCCTCTGACCTTGACTGCCCCCCGCCCCCCCCCACACACACTTTTCCTCATTCCCTCGCCACCATTAGTCTTGGCTAACCTCGGCCAGGATGTCGTGCCAGCCTGGGCCTTGGAGACAGCGCCAGGAGAGAGTGGGGGGAAGGCTGGGTGTCCTGGGGGTGGGAGCTGTCAGCCTCCCTGGAAAGAGGGCTGTCCCCTGGCAGCGCTGTGTGGTCTCCTTGTCCATCCAAGACAAACCTCAAACCCAACACGCGCTTTGGCCGATGGGAAAAAATAGAACAAAGTTTGCTCCCTTTCTCAAGAACTGGACCCAGGGATCCCAGGCTCGGCTCCACTCTTGGTCTTGTTCCTTTTTAAACAAACCGCCTGGCTTTTAAGATCTTCAGAATCCCATTAAAGGCTTTTACCCCTTCACATATTGGAGGCGTCTGATGAAAGGGGGTAGAGGGAGGGAAGGTAATAGGGCCGCGGAGAACAGAGACCAGAGGCCTTAATTTCGCCTGTCTCCTCGGCCGGTAATGGTGTTGGATGTAAACAGTGCTCTGGTGAGCGCCTGAGCGTGATTACAGGACGGCTGGGGAGAGAGGAAGTGTTTGCTAACTGCGAGGAGGAATGTCCCCTTTGAAGGAGTTTGGCATTTATTCTCTGCCCCCTCCTTGTCCCCCTCAGCCCCGGCCCTAAGCCTCTCCTCCCGGCTTGCTTCTCTGGGTTCCCTGAACTGTAAACACAGTGACAGAAATTAGATGTGGGCAAATCTGTTAAACATTTTAAGTCGAAGTGGGGTTGGCAGTTGTCTCCCTCCGCGGGATATGCGAGACGAGGCTAATAACTCCGTAATGGGTCTTTTGTTTTTGTCTGGGGACTGGTGGGAGGGAAGTGGGGGGCCAGGGCCCGAGCCCAGGAGGCCAGGCCGGCTGGAAACCGGGGCCCGGCTGCTGTTAGGGAACCCACTCAAGCTTCATGGTCAAGTTCTCGACCCTTCCTGTGCTCAGAAGGGCAGCCAGTGACCAGCACCCATCTCAGCACGCCCCCGGCCCCTCGTGCTTCCGTCGGCTGTCTCTTCTTTTCTTCCATCCGTGAAATTCCCAGTGACGTCAATGGGGTTCCATGTGCAGCACACGTGTGATCGTGGGACCCCGGGGCGACACCAGGGAGCAGGCCTTGGCTCTGTGCGCGTTCTGCCTACGTGTTTTGCTGTCTGGAAGGCTCCGCCTGACATCCAGTTCATGTTCTTAATTCTGGTCAGATGGTCGGGGTGGGAGCCGAGAACCCACAGCTGGGAGCTCCGCGAAGTGATCAGGGAGTTAATTCAGCGAGTGGGGTAGATGGTGAGGAGATGCTGGGGAGTACGACCAGGTCGGCCTTTGCCTTCACGGGGAGCTTCGTGTCGGGGTGTTGTGCATGAAAGAAATAATTTCACAGACAGTTATTTAGTTCGCTCCCAGGAAAGGGGAGGCGATATATGCTTTCCCTAGACCAGTGATGGCGACCCTCTGACACGCGAACTCATTTCTTTGGTTGATTTTTTCTTTGTTAAATGGCATTTAAATATATAAAATAAATATCAAAAATATAAGTCTTTGGTTTACTATGGTTGCAAATATCAAAACATTTCTATATGTGGACACGGCACCAGAGTTAAGTTAGGGTTTTTCAAAATGCTGGCACGCCGAGCTCACAAGGTTCTCCATCACTGAACTAGACAGTGGGGGCCGCACATCAAACCCAGGCATCTGGCTCCAGAGCTGATGCTCTTAACACAGCTCTCGCTCCTGTGTCCCCTCAGTGTCCATGTGAACCAAAGGATTTCCGCTGGAATACACGCCGACAACGATCGCCCTGAGTGTTTTAAGTATTAAGATTTTCTTTAATTTTTATTCAGTAGTATTCATTATTGAAGTATTCTTCAATGTCTATTAAGTATTTTCTAGGCCAATCACAGTGCCAGATGTGGGACTTAGAGATAAACTGGTAATATCAGCGAGGCACTGTGCTAACTGCTTTGCTAAAGTACACGCTCTCAATTGATCTTAGCAGCAGTTACGTAAGGTGAGCACTATCATGTCCCCATTTCGCTGACGAGGAGATCAGGGCTTGGAGAAATAAGGAACCTGCTTGAGGGCACCCGGGGAGTCTGCCCACAGAGGCGCTTCTCTCCCCTGCATGGTGCGTGGTCTGCCCTCTGAGTTCCAGCCCAGTGGGGGCGACAGGCAATCTGAGGACACAAACGCCCTGGAGCAGGGCTGCGGTGCGGAGCTGTGCGGTGCGGGCTGCGGGGACAGAGGAGAAAGCGCCCTTCGCTGGGGTCAGAGTGGAAGACGGCTCGCAGAGGTGGCGACAACTCGGACACTCCTGAGTAATGAGACATTGCCAGACGCGAAGGCGAGGGGTCATTCCCGGCGGAGGTGGAGGTGAGGTGGGGTGGCTACAGCAAGTAAGAAGGTGAGGAAAGTACAAGGAAATGGTGTGTGGGGGGAACCGCTGCAGATGCGCGTGGCCGTGGAAATCCTCGGACAAGGATCCTGGAAAAGCAGGCGGAGCCCACGGAGAAGGGCGCTCCACGCCACACCAAGCGTCTTGGCTCCAATCTGCCAACTGCAACGCTTCCAGGGGGTGGGCACCGACCCGTCCGAAGGGGACCTCCCCCGAGCCTGTGTCTCTGCCGCCAGCCAGCACGGCGCGGCCCCTCCCCACCGTCCAAACGCTGCATCTGCAGAAAGCGCAGGGCTGTGCAACTCGTAGCAGCCTGCCTCGCGCCCCACGGACACATCATTTATTTCCTCTAAGTGCCTGTCTCCCTTTTCCTCAAATATGCTCAGGGTTACAACTTTCCCTGCTTCCCCGGGGAGCGGCCCACTCGGCGCGGCCATCACTCACTCCATAAGGCTGTCTCCAAGCTCTCCTCAGCCTTTCACCCTGACCCTCGCTAACTGACCAGCTGGAGGGTCAGCTCGCGGCCTCTGCTCTGGTGAAAAACAGCCGCCATTTTGGACCTCATCTGGAACTGGGCACCCCGGGGGCAGCATCCTTCTCTCCGCTGCCTCCTCTCCTTAGTTTGAAGGCAGTGTAATTGATGTAGTGCCTCCACACTTCTTTTTTTGACACATCCAACCAGGAAAATGGAGATTTATTTTTTTATGACTTAATCATAAGATTGGTCTCATGGCCAAGTAAGTCTAGTGATGCTGAGATGGATGACGGGTGGCGAACGTAACTTAGAAAAGTTATGAACACAACTTCATTTCACCTCTTTGGGTGTCCTTCTTCTCATCGGTGGAATGAAGACGTGATTGCTGCTCAGTCCTTCTCTATCGCACCCAGCGAGGCGGGCGGGACAAACGTGCAAAGACATGGCAGGCACCATGAGGCAAGCTACAGAAATAACTTCTTGCCAACAAAAGCTCACTGCCACAATCCAAAGCCAAAAGGAGGCCCCAGTAGGGCGTAAAAGGAGAGACTTATGCAGGTGAATTGTTTGCACACGGGAGAAACCGAGTGTGCCCCCTTATAGAGGGGAGACCCACTTCTATAGAGAAAGTCCTGGCCCTGGTCTCTGATTGGTCCATTTGTATGCAAATGAGGAATCCAAACTTGCAAAGTCTGAGTGGTCCAAATAGCACTGTCCCCGTCGGTTGGAATGATGTGTTCAGAGGGGTCATTGTGGAGCTGCTCTGATTGGTTGGTAAAAATGCAAATGAGGACATAGCTGTGCAGTTTTGGTTGGATGAGGCAGGTCTCATTTCATTGGTTGAAATAGATTCTAGGATCTCCTTTATGAGGATGGGCTCAGATGGCAGTAATGCAGTGCGGGAGGCTTGGCAGCCCAGTCTGTGGCTTTCTCCTGAAACCCAGCATGCATGAGCGCTCCCTTCCCTCTAAGCAGCAGCTGCTAGACTCTGATTAGAAATCGGGGCTCAGTTAACCACAAGGAGTTCTTTTTGACAGGCATATTCCCTCTCGGGGTCAACAGTATCAACAATCATGATGCTGGCAGTAGCAAAATCAGTGATAATAAATGGTGCTTGGGAATGAAAAAGAATCCTTAGGTAAGAACCAGGTTGCATAGGTTTGAACTCCAACTCCTCTATTGAATAGCTGTGTGACCTTGGGCAAGTTGTTTAGCCTCTCTGTGCCTCAGTGCCCTCAACTGTACAAAGATGATAGCTGCTCTTCCTCAAAAAGTTGCCATTCGAATTAAATCAATGACTACAGGATTGCTTAGAGTTGTGCCTGGCACATTGTAAGCACTGTACAAGTGTTTCTTATTGTTGTTATTATTCTTTATGACTTGTTTCTACCTTTGCATGTGGAACTCTTGACTTTCTCTTTTGATAAAAATGTCTCTTTAGCCCTGGCTGGTGTGGCTCAGTTGGTTGGGTGTCAGACAGCTTGTTGGTTCGATTCCCCATCAGGGCACAAGCCTGGGTGGCAGGGCATGCCGGAGGCAGCTGATCAGTGTTTCGCTCACATCAATGTTTCTCTCTTACCCTCCCTCCTTACCTCCCTCCTTCCCTCCCTCTCTCCCCCTTCCTTTCTAAGAATTAAAAAATAAATAAATAAAAGCATCTCTCCAGTTTCAGAAGCGTATATTCTGTAATCTGTTCTTGTTAAGTATAAAAATTAGTAGTGTGAAGAAATTGGTAGTAAATGGATCCCTCAGCCCCCAGAAACGATGGTTTTCTTTACTCAAAGGGAGTCTGGCAATCAAGGCTCTTCCCGATTCCGTGTTGCACAACTTAAAGGGCTCAAGGCAGCGGAAATGGGCGCAGTTCATTCCCATCAGCCCCCTGCCTCGCCCTGGTAGGCAGTGGGTAAATACTTGCTGGTCCATCCTGGTGAGAGGCCCCTCTGTGGCTGTTGTCCTTCATTAGAACCTGTGATAAAAGTCTCTGACACGGTCCAGGCCTGGCCTCAGGGTGAACTAAAACGCACACTTGGGGAACCCTGGCCCGGGAGGGGTGGGCATGCTGTGTGTAACCATCACCTTGTACTCACCCAAGGAATGGTAAAGCTTAAAAAAAAAAAAGAGGCAAAAATGTATGAAAGAGATTAAGGCCCGGCATGAAAACTATTTTTATAGGCAGTTTGGCCTCAGCTTTGAAGTGCAATGGGGAGTGATGTATGGCGATCAGCTTGGATTTCACACCTAGTCAATTCTGTAGCCAGGTAGTGATGGACAGCGTCCTTGGGGCATAGAGGAATGAGGCGGAATTAAGACAAGCTGGGAAATGGCCCCTTGTTGCTAATTCATCTCCCGGAGAGATTCGGATTGGCCAGAGGATGTTTAAACTTGTTTCCCCCTTTAAATTAGAAAGATGGTGTGACAGTATTAAAAAAACAACAACACATTTTGGAACAAGAGAAAAAAAATAGTCACTCCTAGCCCTAACACCCAGGGACAAAAACATTTTCATTCTGACGGATTGCTGGTTAGTCTTGGTCCACAAGCCAATGTACGATCCTGGTGCTGCATGTGGGATTCGTTCTTCAATGAGCTTTCGTTCTGAACTGGGCACTCTCTCATCCTTTCCGCCTCGCTCTTCCCACGGGAGGAAACAAACAACCTGTTCCCAACATCGTCTCAATGTTCCCAACATCGCTTTCTTGCTTTGAAAGCGAGAATCCCTCATCGCGTCTGCTACAGGGTAACCCATCTCAAATGGTACCCAGCGCACGGGCTGCAGCTTGGCCGCGTTTGTTAACGGCTTTATTTTATTCACTTAGGTATTTATTTCAGTCGCAGTTACTGGGGTGGCATTGGTTAAGATTATATAGGTTTCGAGTGTACAATTCTATGATACGACATCTGTATATTGTGTGCCACCACCCAAAGTCAGACCTTCTTCTGCCACCACGTCCTGGCCAGTGTTGGAGAGGTTGTGGAGAGACGGACCCTCATTCGCCGCTGGTGGGAATGTAAACTGGTACAGCGACTATGGAAAACATTCTGGAGACTCCTCAAAAAATGAAGAATAGGGTTACCATATGACCCAGCAACCCTTCTTCTGGGTATCGATCGACCCCCCCAAATTGGAAAACATTCATTTGCAAAAAATTTATGCACCCCTGTGTTCATTACAGTATTATTCACGTGGACAAGGCATAGAAACAACCAAAGCGTCCTTCAATAGAAGATGAGATCAAGGTTTTAAAATGGAGCGAGCGGCATGTTGCGGTTCCGCAGCCAGCGGCATTAATTTAGACCCTGTGCCCACGTGGCCAGCCGTCGTGTCCGAGGTCGGAATTGACTCATTCGTGGGCCATGAGGCCCCACCCCCATCCAGTTCGCAGGACCTCAGGCCCAGCAGAGCACCAGCCTGCTCCTGAGGTCGCCATGGGAACGAGGTAGCTGCTGCAAGCACGGGACTCGGGGATCCCTCGGGGCTCCCCTCCCTCAGCCCACACGTCCCTTGGGCACGCCGGCCTGTTCTGGTCTTAGGACTTTCGCATCTGCCGTTCCCACTGCCAAAGACCCTGTTCCCAGCCCACCTGCCCTCCCCCTAACCGTTCCCCAAACTCAGTTTCTTGTATCTAGGGCTCAGCTCCCCACGCTGTGGACCCAGCACCAGCAATACCGTGTCTCCCGGCCCCTCAGCGGCGCCCTTTAGGCTCTGGCGAGGCTCCCACACATGGAATTCCAGCAGAATCTCAGTCCCCTCCTGACCCTGCTTGACTGTGCCTATGCTGTCCCCAACCCCCGCTCCCCCAGGCCCTGCAAGGTCCCTTCTACTCCTCAGTCTACATTTGGGGAAACAGAGGCAGGCAGAGGTTAAGCAACTTTCCCACAGTCACACGGCACATGAGCAGCCAAACCGCAAACACAAACCCCGAATCCGTCTGAATTCAAAGCCTCTCTGTTCTCCCGGGGCCTCTATTAGACCCTGCGGATTGCCAAAGAGCCGGAAGCAAGACTGTGGATTCCCAAGTGCCCAGCTGCCCCCCTCACGGACTTTTCCTCCCAGAGTCTGCCATCCGGCTGCGGAAGGAGCCACTAACTCATTGCTCAACTGGCACCTCTTCTGGTTTATTCATCTGTAAAATGGGCTTAATAATAGCAGGGGTGTTGTGGGCCAGGTTAATTAACGTTTGGACAAGTTCTCTGAGATTCCCTGGATGAAAGGTGCGAGGGAAGTGCCAGGGTTATTAAGGCAGAGACATCTGCCAGGCCAATTTAGGGCACCCACATTTCCCACCTGGCAGCCTGCGCAGTGATTGCTGACTCAGGAAGTTATGTCCAGGGCTGGCGCTACTCCGGCAGCAGGCCTCGTGTGACGGCGGAGGGTATGGGTGGTGGTGGCTTTGCGTGGGAATGCTCTCATTCCTTGTTGGCGGTTCGCCCTTCCATCTTGAGAGCTGTGATTCCATCCGTGTGTGGCCCTTGGCTGGGGCTTAAGGATGTTGGTGGAAGGGAATAACAGGATTGGCAAGGATCCATGGACTGTGGACTTTGAGAAGGAAACAGCTGCAAGAAGGTGTCTTTGTGGTGAATTGGGCCCCAAATCACAGCCAGCAGCAACTGCTCAGGGATGCCTCCCAGGCACACTGATTTCAGCTGCCAGGCACCTGCAGGATGCTCCTGTCTCTGCCACCACTTATAAAGGCGTTCCTGGTATTGTATTTGACCAATGGGCTGCGACCTGTCCCATCCAATCAGACCTGCACAGTTATATCTTTATTTGCATCCATATTGACCAACCAGAACAGCTCCATAACAATAAGTCAGATCATGTGAAACCAAACAATCAGAACAGTGCTATTTGGACTGTGCAAATTTGGATTCCTCATTTGCATAAAAATAGACCAATCAGAGCTGGGGCAAGCAATTTCTTTCTATAAGCAGGCCTCCCCTTTGTCTCAGGGGAGCCCACTCATGTTTCCTCAGTGGCTGCGCTTCTCCCGTTTGCAAACTGTGTACCTGAGTAAACTTTCTCTTTGCTCTGCACCCAGATTATGGACTTCTCAACAGATTAGATTGGTGGCAGCGACCTTTTGTTGACAAACTTTTGTCTCTGTGGGAATGATGACAGTCAGTGCTTTAGGCATCCCAAGTGCCTGGAAATACGGAAGTGTGAAAGGGAGGAATTCAATAGACCTATAGGTGGGGCAGCTGGGAGATGAGTGGATTTCACACAATAATGCCCCCCAGTCTCAGAAAGGCCTGTATGGGATTGTCACCCCATCGTTCTGCTTCTCCTTTTATTAAATTGTTCAGGTGCACCCTGACTATCATTTAATTAAGCTTTTTACTTTAGAATAGTTTCAGGTTAACAGAACAATTATGAAGATAGAACAGAGAGCTTCCATATATCCCAAACCCAGTTTCCACTATTATTTATCTTTTATTTTTTTTTATTATTTATTTTAGAGGATGGGAGAGAGAGGGAGAGAGAAAGAGAGAGAGAGAGAGAAACATCAATGTGAGAGAGAAACATTCATCAGTTGCCTCCAGTAAGTGCCCTGATTGGGGATCTAACCCACCACTTTTTGGTGTCTGGGATGATGTTCCAACCCACTGATCCACACTGGCCACGGCTGCCCTTATTAACATCTCATGTTAGGTGATAACTTTGCCGCCATTAATGAACTAACATGCATATGTTATTGTTATTAGAGTCATACTTTATTTTAACTAACTTTTTACCTAATATCCTCGTTCCATCTTGAATCTCACATGGGACACCATGTTACGTGCAGTTGACATGTCACCTTAGGCTTCTCTTGGCTGTGACAGTTTCCCAGGCTTTCCTTGTTTTTGATGGCCTTGGTAGACGACCTTTGACCTTTTGAGGCACACCGCTCAGGTATTTTGTAGGGGGTTTGTTTGATGTTTTTCTCATTAGACTCGGATGATGGGTGTTGGGGTGAAAGGCACACAGGAGGTGGGTTGCCGTTCCCATCACAGCTTGCACAGGCACATATCTATGACCATTGATGTCAGCTTTTATGGAATGACGTAGGCAGCGACAATTATTTGTCAGGAGCTGATTATCTTTAAAATTTAGTTTTATATCATGAGCCATTGCAAACCTATAGAAAAGAATATAATTGAGTTGCTCCTTCAATGTGTTTTTAAGGTCCATAAGGACTTGTTCAGGATGTTTCTTTCCAGCCCATAGTTCTGTGCTCACCTATCACCTAAATGAAAGCAGGAAATGAACCTGGGTTTAAAAAAAATTCAACTTTATAGGTGGGTGGATGGATGGATGGATGGATGGGTGGAGAGAAGGAAGGAAGGAAGGAAGGACGGATGGACGGACGGACGGGTGGATGGAAGGAAGGAAGGAAGGAAGGAAAGAAGGAAGGAACGGTAGATGGATGGATGGGTGGATGGATGGGTGGGTGGATGGATGGATGGGTGGATGATGGATGGGTGGAGAGAAGGAAGGAAGGCAGGAAGGATGGATGGATGAACGGATGGGTGGATAGAAGGAAGGAAGAAAGGGAGGGAGGGGGGAGGAAGGAAGGACGGAAGGAAGGAAGGAAGGGTGGATGGATGGGTGGAAGGAAGGAAGGAAGGAAGGAAGGAAGGAAGGAAGGAAGGAAGGGAGGAAGGGAAGGTAGGTAGAGAATGGGTGGATGACTAAGAGAGGTAATCAGTGCCCCTTCTGCAAATGAACCTTCTCTCTCTAGTTCCTTGAGATCAGAGGAAGGCACTCACCCCACGTTCGCCTCCGCCTTACAACTGTTCTGTGGCGTTGAGCCAGCAGCTAACCTCGTCGTTTCCTTGCTGGTAAAGGAGCTGATGACATTGTCTTGGGGCCGGTGGTGTGGTGGGTGTTCAGAAAACTAATTGGGTGGCTGTGCGCGGCTTTGAGCTCTCCCGATGAAAGGTGCCGTGGAGATGAGCTCTTATTATCCGTGTTCCCTGGGGTTTCCTTTCACTGCTTCTGCCCGCTCCCAGGGGGACTCCCCTCAGCCTCCCGGGGGACTGTGCGGCCCCAGAGTGAGTTTTACCTGGAGCAGGAGCCTGTCTTTCATCGGAGCGGCTCTTCCCTGGGGCCCTTCGGCAGCAGGCTTCCAGGTGAGAGAGGTGCAGTCCTAGGAACTCGCTGCCCTGCCTCATTTCCTTCCAGAAGGTTTGATTTTCCCAGATACCAACCAGGTCGTGCAGTGCAGGGCAGCCTGGGAACAGCCTCCCTGCCCTCCTCCTGCCATGATAAAAGTGGGGGTCCCTCCACGTCCTATTTTTGGAAGTCCCACCTGTTGGCAAGACCTGGGCGTAGAACTAGAGACCAGGTGTCTGCCATCTGGTGTCCAGAGAGACCTGGATTCATTTACAGCCACAGCCAGCTCACGGCCTCCCTCCTCCCCACATGTGGCGCCCCAGGCGGAAGGCATGGGACGCGTGTATCTTTCAGTGCGTGCATTTCTGATAGAAGAACAAGGTCTCGGGCTTTGGCACGAGGAAGATGGTTCGGATTCACACTGTGTTCTCTTGGACTAACTGTGTAATCGCCCTGCTGTCCACTTTTTTTTTTTTTAAATCTGTAAAGTGGGGCTGCAGTGCCCACCACACAGGGTTGTTGGGAGGATTTGATGAGATGGTGCAGCTTCCAGCGCCCAGCAGTCGGTTTCTCTCCCCGTTTCCTCTTGTCTTCGTCCGAGGGTCCTTCCACTTGTTCATCCGTTCATTGGCTGAGCCTGTGTGTGTCCTGCCCGGGGGTCGGGCCTGCAGCCTCCATGTAGCAGGACGACGCTCTAACCACTGAGCTCCCCGGCCAGGGCTGCAGGCATGAGATGTCGGAGCCTCTTACGAATCTGACCGCGTGGGAAGGGGCGGTGCTGCAGAGGCGGCGTGGGTTCCGTCCTGGGCGGGGGTGGCTGTGTTCCATTTAGAAAGTTTGTGAATTTCTGAATTCTGACTCACGCCCAGCCCTGGGGTTTTGGCTTAGGGATCAGGGGCCCGTATTTCTTTTTATGGTGACCTGGTGCTTCTGGCAAGCATTCGAGTCTAAAGTGAGTTAATTTAGAGATACACACACACACACACACACACACACACAGAAGTGAATACTAATGAGAGGCGTGCCCAGGTCTGGCTTGCAGCACGGAGTGGTTCAGAAGTTGCGGGCGTTGAGGGGAACCTGGCCTGGGGGGTATTTTCCATCCCTTTAATGACCCCGCAGCCGACTTTTCTGGTTCTTTCCTTTACCCTCTGCCGCGGTCACCACGCCACCCTTCCTGCCTCCAGACCCGGCTCATGCCTGCCTGATGGTTCGTTAATGAACGACCCTGTCTTACCCATAAAACCCTGTGTGGCGCCAAAAGCTCAGTCCACATTCCCGACACTTTCAGAGACCAACCTGGAGGCCGCCGAGGACCCTCGCAGGAAGAACAAAGATCTTCCCTGGAGAGGGAGGGGGCGGGGGGGTGGGGCAGGAACCCCGGCCCTCAGAGCGCGGTCCTGGGAGGGCTGGGTGAAGGCCGGGCTTCCAGGCCACACTCACCAGACTGCTTGTTCTGGAAGAACATCTTCCTGCCCAAGTGGTTCTTAGAACAGCAAACGGCATTCGCTCCCTCAAACGAGGGGGCTTAGACCTGAACCCGAGTACAGCCAGGAGCGGCGAGGCGGCCACGGTGCTATAAAGAAATGATGTTATTATGTCCAAGGGATGCCATTAAAACTCTGTTACAAACCCAGTGTGCCAGAGAATGGGCCCGGGAAGGAATTATTAGCCACCCCGCTATTTGATCTCTTTTATGATTCAGTGAGTCACCCAGCACCATGCTCGAGAAGGTGAATAATGAAAACCGCAAGCCTGTTGATTTAGAAACAGGCCCAGAATTCCCTGTTCTTTAACCTCAGATGCCCTCCACGGTGTGACTTGCCCTAAATCAAACAGGACATCAGATGCCAGTGGGCCTCTCCCTCCTCCCGAGAGGCAGTTGAAGAGGTGATTGGCATAGAGGGGGCATAAAATCCCGTTCAGGATGATGGATAGCGGGGGGAAGGGCCAGTGGCCGGGGCTGAGAGACACGCCTTTGTTTCTACGCGCCCCTTGTCTGCAGGGCTTGAGGCTCCAAAGCTGCCTTTGTCCAAGCCCCTGGCTTCTCAGGGACCCGGGGAAGGGAGCTCAGGTGGCCGTATGCTCTGTCCCAACAGCCGCAGTCTTGCCTCCCCTTTTCCCTCCTATAAAGAGGTTACGAGGAGCAGGACCAATCCGGTTCCATCAGAACATGACCCATCCCTGAGCAATCTCGGGACAGTTACTGACGGGCCCCGAGCCTCAGTTTCCACGTCTGTAAAATGACAGCCCTGGTCGCGTGCTTACTCCACACCCAGCACGATGATAACGTGTCTCCTCTGCGCCACGTGCCGGCTTGTTTCATCCCTCACAGCTTGGTCACGACCTGGCCACGTGGCAGATGCTCTCCTAAGAACTTTCCTCTGCTGAATCCTCATGGTGCCTTTATGAGGTCGCCCTAAGACCGGGCCCTGCAGGAGCAGAGCTGGAGAACGACTGGATGCAAGTTGTTTATTGGGGAGATCTCAGGAGGCTAAGGAAGGGAGGGAGGGAGGAAGGGAAGGAGGGAGGGAGGGAGACTGGAAAGGAAGAGCTAGTCAAACCACAGCCTCGCCCCCTAGCAGCATCCCTACTGTGGACGACTGGGGTGAAGTCGCCATGGAGACCTCTGGGAAGAGTGCATGGGCCACACCCAGGTGTCTTGCAAGAGAGGGAGGGAGAGGGGAGTTAGACGTCAACTCTAGTCAAATGTGGTGGAAGAGTCTTAACTCCTGGCCCCCAACCTGTCCCATGTGCCAGCCCAGGGTCCTGGTGACACAAGCCCCTCCAGCAAAGAAGGACACGCGCTTCTATTTGGAAGCCGTTGGGTTGGCCTGCGTGGAAATGGTGTAGGGAGGATGTGGGTGTGTCCCTACCGTGGCCACCACTGGTCCACGCTGGGGATTTGAAGATGGAGCCACGGAGGCTTGAAAGTCTTCCCAAAGGCTCCCCAGTGGCGCGTGGGGGAGCCAGGATCCACACCCAGTCCACGCGGAAGCTCGGGGCTCCCCATCAGAGCCCTCACGGCGGTATCACTCCCATTTCACAGATGAAGAAGCTGAGGTTCAGGGGGTGGAGTGACTTTGGCAGGTCAGCCGGAGCCAGGATTGAAACGTGGCGCTCACTGACTTCAAAGCCAGGGTTGGCCTTGGCACACGGCGTCCCTGGGGCCTGCCGAGGTGTCCCTGGGTGATCCTGCATCAGAACAGTGCCCCCGTGTCCTGAACCAGAGGCTCAGGCTACAGGGGCCTCCCTGGGCCTCAGTTTCCCCATCTGTGAGATGGGAACCATTGCAATTCGTACCTTCTAGTAAACACTTCCTAGTACTTGGTCCTTAGGGTGACCCTGCCAAGCACTTTCTACATGTCCCGTGGGACACTCCTGTTACTGTTTTGTCACTGGAGCTGCTAAGGTATACTTCTCGCCCAGAAAGGCTCAGATCCCGCGGTAAAGATGGATGCAGGAGAGGTGAGTCGGTGTCCCTCCCCACCCATACCATCGCAGCGCTGCCGTGAACTTCAAAGGGAGGCGGACACGTGACTTGCTGTATGTGCAGCGGGAGGGAGCAGGGAGCGCCCGGAGGCCGCTGGGCAGCTGGCTGAGATCACGCTGGGGTGGCCTGTTTACTCCCTGCAGATAGCATCGCCAGCGGACCGTGGGAAGGACGGAAGGATGCTCGGGGTCAGCCTTCACCTTTGTGGTTGTTTAAATATCGATTGTAACGCATCTGCGACTGACGGGCTCGCGGTGTGTTTGAGGGCAGCCCATCTAGCCCCTGGAAACTTCATTCTAGAGTCTTAAGTCCTCTCAACCATCCTCTTTCCAGCTGAGAAAGTGGTAAGCCGCTCCTCGTAAGTAACTGTCATATTGGAGAAAATCCTAAGATCCCAGCGTTCTCCATCGTAATGAAACTGCCCAGGGAACAGCCATGCCAGATTGAGATCCTCACAGGTCAGAAAGGGCGGCGGTGCTCACTGGATTTCAGGAAGGAAGGGCTCTGTGGACAGAGACGTTAGGCAGAGAACTTGTTTTAAAAAATGCAAGAGTTTTCTAAACGGCAGGACTTCCCAGAGCCTGTTATAGGCTCGTGTGCGTGTTGCCAATTTCCCCCCCCTGAGGAGGATTTCATAGGCCATGTTTTGCAAACTCTTTTGGAACCCGGACTTTAATTTATGGAGTGAGTGTACGGTGAGATTGGCTTCCTGGGGAACATTGGTCAAGGCCACCCCATGAAGTAAGGGAGGCACAGCATTTAGAAGAATGCACACGCATGTAGCATGTGCTGGGGGAGAGCAAGTGTCGCTTTCGTTATTATAGAGTGGGCTGACCTTCAGTCCCCTCCAAGGTCACAAATGTATGATTCTAGTTACAGGGTCATCGCAAAAAAGTGATGTGGGCTTTCTGGCTTGGAAGAAATGAAAAAACAAACAAAACCCAAACAAACAAAACTGAAATCGCCCAGCCAGCGTGGCTCAGTGGTTGAACATTGACGTATGAACCAGGAGGTCATGTTTCGATTCCCAGTCAGGGCACATGCCTAGTTGCTGGCTCAATCCCCAGTGTGGGGTGTGCGGGAGGCAGCTGATTGATGATTCTCTCTCATCATTGATGTTTCTCTCTCTCTCCTCCCTTCCTCTCTGAAATCAATAAAAATATATTTTAAAAACCCCCACCAATCTGAAATCAAATAATAAGGCAAGTCCAATCTCCAAGGAAAAGCCCAGGGCACCCATTCTGGAGGAAATGTGTTGTCTTGGAAAGGTGCTATCCGTGGTGCCAGGTGGGCGGGACATGCAGTGGCTTTGAGCACACAGGAACCCCTCACTGCCTGGGGCCCTGGGCCTCTTAACTATCAAACTGAAACATAGATTAGCAACCTTGACGTTGCCTGGGAGGTCTTTTTCTTAGCGAGAGTTAGGTCCTTTCCCACCTACTCACCACTTCCAGCTTTTGTTTGGCGACCTGGTAAAGTGCCTGCTTGCGTAGCCCCATGTGCCTAAACATTTGGAGCTCCAGGTCGAAGGCAGCTCCTGTGTCAGGGAGAGAGCAGGCGCTGGTTCCCATGTGCATCTCCAGTTCAGGCTCTGCACCGACAAAACCCCGCATCCTGGCAGACCAGCTTTCCTGCTTTCAGCCCCGCGTCCCCGTCACTTCCCCAACCCCCTGCTCTTTCTCTCTTCTCTTCTTCTTCATAATAGAACAGCCACGTAATCAGACCCTGGAATGTGCCTTGGCCCGAGGAATAAACTCAGGCAGCTTGGTTTATTAGCTGTTTCCATGGGAGAGAACTCTTGGGGCCAAACAGATATTTACAAATATTAAAAGCACGATGCTAATCCCCAGCAGTGTCAGGAGGCCCATCTGAAGATGAAGAGCTTCCCCGAGAAGCTATGCTGATTTTCCTACCCCCTCTCTTCCTCTGGCCCCTCATCCTTCCTGCTCTCCGCCGATCTCTAACGAGAAGGCCTCCAGCAGAAATTCTTCACTACCTTTGGGAGTTCAGGACCTGAGGGCTTGAGATTTACTACTTTGGGGGACCAGACTGGAAATGGGGTTTTGAGAGTTGAGTGTTCTGAAATATTCAGTGGAATAACCAGCTAAGAGCCTGGCGAGCAGATGCCAGTATCTTATAAGGGGTGCTTCTAGCCTCACAGCTCCTCAGAGTGGTCAGAGGGCAGAGTTCAGAGTCACATTGGCCTCTTCCAAGTATTTTCATTCAACAGAGGTGCACTGAACCCCACACATTGAGGCAGCGAGCGTGTTCCGCGTTGGAGTCAGCAGGGTAATCTGTCTGGGCCTGGACGGAAAGCAGACATCGTCAAAGGTCCTTCAAGCAGAGAGAGTTTAATGCCGGGAACTGAATTCATAGGTAATGCAGAGCCGAGGAGGCAAGCAGGGGAAAGGGAGGCAACTCAGACATGACCAGTAGCAGGAATCAGTTACCCCTGGGAAAGGGACAAAAGGAGGAGCTTGTATTACTAGAGCCCAGGTGCCAGGACCTCCAAGCAGAACCAAAGGCAGAGAGTAGCTGTAGCTGCCCTCAAAGCCTGGTGGCTGGAGTGAGGAATGTCTTGGCTGCTTCCTTTTCCCTCCCTTCAGTCTTCCACCAGTGCCTCCCATTGGCTGAGCCTGACAGGGAAGCTGGAAGGCAAAGGAGCTTGGGAAATGTAGTTCCCTGTGCTTTGGAATGGGCACATGGCTGGCACAAATGGTGAAAGAGACCCACACAGTCCTGCTGTCTTGGAAAGATGGGGGGCACTGATTATTGCCTGGCCCTACCCATACCCTTGACACTCATCTCCCAAATCAAAAGTAAATCAAAACGGGTGAGAGATCCCGGTCTTTCAATATTTTTTCCTTCATTTGAAAATTTGGGAACGTGCTAAGGCAGCGGTTCTCAACCTGTGGGTCGCTACCCCTCTGGCGGTCGAACGACCCTTTCACAGGGGTTGCCTAAGACCATCCTGCATATCAGATATTTACATGACGATTCATAACAGTAGCAAGTAGCAACGAAAATAATGTTATGGTTGGGTCACAACATGAGGAACTGTATTTAAAGGGCCAGAAGGTTGAGAACCACAGCAAGGAAGGCAATGCACATAGTGGATGATCAGAGACTGGGATGAACGAGTCCCTACTGGCATCACTTTAGCTTCAGGTCCCCAAACTGAACTGAGCAATGGGGCTTCTAGCCCTGAAACAACTTTCCCTTTAATAGAAGACCCAGCACTTGCAGATGCTGGGCATGCTGTGCGATCCTTTCCACACCGTCTGGTTAAGCCTTATGTCATTAAACTCACATTAATCCCACGAGGTGTCCGCTCTTATTATATCCAATTTATAGACATAATAATTAGAAATCCAACGTTTGGATATGTTATCACCTGTTATGTTCACTTATTACATTACCAGGAAGTGGTCGAGCCAGATTTGGAGGAAGTTGAACTGCTTTCAGAACCCATGTTTTTAGACACTCCTGACACTGCCTGCAGTCATTGGTCTTGCACGTGGGAGCTGCACGATGAAAGTCTATTTAATTGTGTGGCCGATGAAAGGAAAATGGCACTATGTCAGGTAGGGTTTAGTTCAGTGCTAGAGGAGTAACCCCAAATAGCTGTAGCTTAAATGACGTAGGTCCTTATTCCTCTTACATGGTGTGGCCATTCTGAACCTTGGAGTTTTTTTTTTTTGTGTGTGTGTGTGTGTGTTTTGTTTGTTTTTAATTAAAATGATTTATTTTAATGACACTTTTTTTCACTTTTATTTTTTTGTGTAGTGTCTACAAACATTTTGCACTTTTTTCATGCAATAAACATTAATATCTCAAGAAAAACGATTTTAAATATAATGTTACATGCAATAAACACAAATTACTCAAGAAAAAGGATCTTAAATATAATAATATTATATGCAGTAAACGTTAATATTTCAAGAAAAAAAGGATTTGAAGTATAATTATATTACCAAAACTGTACTAATATAGTATGATATCACAAAAGTTGTAGGAAATATTAAAAATCTGCAAATAACAGGATTACTTCTATTATATTCTAAATTTGTTTTTCCTTTGGCTCTATTTTTGTTCATTAGTTTATGTTGTTCATTATATTCCACAAATGAGTGAGATCATGTGATATTTATCTTTCTCCAACTGGCTTATTTCACTTAGCATAATGCTCTCCAGGTCCATCCATGCTGTTGCAAATGGTAAGAGTTCCTTCTTTTTTACAGCAGCGTAGTATTCCATTGTGTAGATGTACCACAGTTTTTTAATCCACTCAGATGGGCACTTAGGCTATTTCCAAATCTTAGCTATTGTAAATTGTGCTGCTGTGAACATAGGGGTGCATATATCTTTTCTGATTGGTGTTTCTGATTTCTTGAGATATATTCCTAGAAGTGGGATTATTGGGTCAAATGAGAGTTCCATTTTTAATGAACCTTGGAGTTTTTTAGCAGCTTAGGTTTTTTTCTATCTTTTTTCTTTATTATCCTTTGTATGCTTTCTTTGCTGACACTTGTCTAAGTGTTTTACCCTCAAGTCTAACTGGTGGTAAAAGGAAAATGAAGGCTGGAAATAAATTCTGCTTTATTCTAAGGGCAAGACTGAGCTATTACACACATTTTTATCTGCCCCATTGGCCAGAAAATAATCACATATTCCCACCTAGCTGCAAGGGAGGCTGGAAGTCGGCATCCTAACTGTAATCCAATTATTCTATCAATACAGTATAATATCACTGATATTGAGTGATAATTATCTGATTCTTCTTAAGCTTTCCCATGTTTTATCTCAGCTAACATGTAAATCTTCAATTTGGGCTAATTTTATTTTCAGTTTATACATGAGACAGCTGGGGACAAGAGAGGCAAAATGATTTGCGCCAGGTAACCAAATGAGTCAATTATGTGAGGAATGAGGTTTGAAGGGGAATTAATATTATAAATTCACTTATGAATTTTTTATACTATAAATTAGTTTTTGTTTCCAGGTATAACTTCATTGCTGTGTTAGAACTGGAAGACAAATTCTTATGCAATGGAGACCCTGTGCCTATAAACACCCTTTGTATCATGTGCGAGCTGCTCAGCTACAGTCATGGCCATTAGAGATGGAGGTAGTTCTGAGAAATGCATTGTTGGGTGATTTTGTTATGTGAATATTATAGGTTGCACCTACACAATCTAGATGGTATAGTTACTACACATCTAGGCTACACGGCATCCCACCACTGCAAATGCGATCTATCATCGACAAAAACGTCTATGAGGTGCATGACTATGTTAGGAATTATTACTGAGAATATTACCAAACCCATTTTTTGACATTTGCACAATTCTAGCAAGTCTGAACTAAGTCATTCATCTGAAAGCTCACGTGTCTGGAGGGTTTAGTTAAGAAATATTTGTTTTTGTGGACAGAAACTCACTCAGTCCAGTTCAAGCCCAAAGGATGAACAGGAACATCAGATGATATCCTGGGAACCAGGTCAGAACCACAATTTAGGAGATCCCATTCATTGGGAATTCATGGTCTACACCCATGTGGTGAAGAGTTGTGTAGACAAGCAAACATTGTCATGACATGAAAACAGTGACCCAAAAACTCATCTCTTAGACACACATTCCCTCCCCCAGACATCTGCCCCACCCACTTGACAAAAGCATAACCGCCCACCAGTGCGTGAACACCTCTGTCGAACACTCCCTCTCAGGGTGCCAGATGCTTTAGGTGTCTGACAGTTTAGGCAAACACCATGCAAAGGGATTGCCACGTGGAATTGCAAATTGTGCAAAAGATGCAGGATTTCATGCCGTGGACGGGAAGTCTGCCGGAGAGCGGCTCTCATGGCGAGCAAAGCATTTGATGGATGAGAGCGCGGTTACAGCAGGCCATTTGACACGTCAGGTGCTTCAAAGAGAATGATTTGTGTATCAAAGGATTAAGAGGGGCCCCGAGGAGCACTGATGAAGCCCTCCAGTGTTTCTGGGAAAAAAATACCCTCTCTGTGATCCTGCTGCAAGTGTCAAATGTGAAGGGAATATGTCATGTCATGGTCCCCCAGTACCTACCTATCTGCCTATCTATCGATAGAGATCGTCTCCAAGGACTTGCCAAAACTTGATCGAAGCTTTGTTCATGTGAAGACGGAGACCCTGGTTGACATGAGCGCTGGACGGCTGTGAGACAGGCGAAGAGAGCTTGCTTTTATGATTTTCAGTTGGAAGAGTTTCCAACCCCCTGGGGTTCCTTGACTGTTTTATTAGGTTGTGAGGTTGATTGAATATTTCTCCTTCTGAGGTGAAGATGCAGATCTGGACTTGCCTGTTGGACTTTCTTAAATTTATTTCTATTATTATTATTTTTTAATTCCTCACCGGAGGATATTTTTCCATTGGTTTTTAGAGAGAGTGGAAGAGAGAGGGAAAGACAGAGAGAAATATCGGTGTGAGAGAAACACATGGATAGCTTGTCTCCTGCATGCGCCCTGACCAGGGCCTGGGCTGGGGAGGAGCCTGCAACCCAGGTACATGCCCTTGACCGGAATCAAACTGGGACCCTTCGGTCTTCAGGCTGACACTCTACCCACTGAGCCAAACTGGCTAGGGAGCCTGTTGGACTTTTAGCTTCAGCTGGAAGGTTTTGCTGCGCAAGGGAGGCTGTGATGGGAGACCATCAATTCTTGGCAGCCTTGTGGGCACCAGAGTTATAAAGATGATGCTGCTGATGATTAAAAAACAAACAAACAATAACAACAAACATTTACTGGGCTTTCAGTATGTTCCAGGCACTATGCCAAACGCCGTGCGTGAGTTACATCATTCAGTCCTCAGATGACTCTGCAAGCTCACTGCTGTTTTATTCCCATTTAACAGTTGAAGGTATGAAGGTTTAGCAAAGTCAAATATTTTGCCATAAGGTTCAACATTGATTCCTTTGGGAGACGAAGTCCCTCTTTTAAATTTGTGGTAAGAATGTTTAGCACGACGCAGAACGCATTTTGAAGCGTACAGCACGGTATTGTCCACTCCAGGCGTGATACTGTACAAAGGAGCTCTAGAAACGTAGTCTTCTTACAGAACGGAAACTTTATACACATCGAGCGGTAATTCCTCCCGCCCCTGGCAACCACCATTCGACTCTCTGCTCCCGTGAGTTTGGCTACTTTAGATTCCTTTTGTGCGTGGACTCAGACTTTGTCCTTCTGGGACTGTTCTCTCACTCAGTATAATGTCCACCAGGCCAGCCAGGCTGCCTCCGATGCAGGATTTTCCTCTTCCTTGTTTAAGGCTGAATGATAGTCCAGCCTCTGTATGTGCCACAGTTTCTTTATGCTAAACCCCCTTGCGGTTCTTGCAAGTTGATAAAACAGAAAGGAATGGAGAGACATTGCCGCTTGGATTTGAGATCCGAATCAATCTGTATTCACATCTGAGCTTGTTACTTCTGACTACAAACCTTGGGCAAGTGACGTAACTTATATCCCATAGTCACCATTACACTTTTGTGCTGAGGACATTTAAGATCTACACTCTTAGTAACTTTCAAGTGTATAGTACAATGCTATTAACTACTAGAGGCCCGATGCATGAAATTCATGCAAGAGTAGGCCTTCCTTCCCCCGGCTGTCTGTACTGGCTTCCCTCTGGTACCCAGGACCCGGGCTTCCCTCGCAGCCCCGGCTTTGTCCGGAAGGTCATCCGGAAGGACGTCTGGTCTAATTAGCATATTACGCTTTTATTATTATAGATAGTCACCATGCTGTACATTGCATTCCTAGAACTTATTCAGCGGATAACTGGAAATCTGTGTGCTTGGTCAGAATAATTCTGATGTTCTTTTTCTCACAGTTTCATAACCAAATCCAGCCAACTCTCCCATCTCTCACCACCTCTCCCAAGTTTTGCTCCCAATAGTAACACACACATATGTACTGCACTTTGCAAAAGACAGAGGATTTTAAAATTATCCTCCCACCTCAGACCCACAATGGCGGAATTAATCCCATTGGCAGATATGGAAAGTGAGGCTCCGAGAGGTTAAAGGACTGGCCTCAGGTTGCACAGTTAGGAAACATTCTCCCTCGTGGCACTCATATTTCTCCTGACCCGAAACTACGCGTCCAGCCTGGCCTCACCGATGACTCATCCTAAGCCTGCCGATGTCTGACAGCCGCGTTGGTGGAGGAACCACTGGTTTTTCCTGGCAATTTCCCTGTCAGTTTAGAACTCAGCAATGCGTGTCCATTGGGCACTATGTGGGTTTTCTCCGGGAGGGCACCCTCAGTTCCCTTAGATACCAGCTGCCAGGGAAGGCCAGCCCAGTCTCTGCACACAACAATCCGACTGCTGACGGTTTCCTTATGTATCACCCAGGCAAGCAAATGCAGTTACCCAGTGACATCCGTGCCCAAACCTGAACTTATTTGCAGTAACTACACCTGCTTCTCCAGTAAGGAGCTCCTGCGTAATTGAGTGGACGGGGCAGGAATTAGATCTGGGCCCATGATCTATACAGCCTGCCCGGGGCTTAGTCTATGTCAATTACTCCCGCTGATCGCGGTTCCGAACCACATGGCTCTGGGAAGGCCAGCAGACGGGCAGCGGCGGATACGCTCCGAGAGGGTCATCGGAATGGCGTGCCTGGTCAGCCCTAAAGGTAGAGCAGCTTGCATGGGCTGGGCTGTTTTGCTCGTAAACTCCAAGTGCCCCCCTCCCCTGTCCTCACATCCTGAGCCGCCTCTTCTCCCGCCGGTGTCCGCCCCGTGCCAGGGTAGCTTGCTTTGTCCGTCTCTCTGACTGGAGTGTCCGGGACACAGCATCGTGTCTTGTTTATTTCTGGACCACGGGCGTGGTGCTCATGCTTGGCATATGGTGGACACACAGATTCTGAAACTTAAGCTGGAAGTAACGGAGAAGGAAGGGGCAGAAGGCTGTCACCCTTCCTCCAATGCCATGCCCGCCCTCCCTCGCCACTGGCTCGCCTCCTCTTTCTGACTAGCTCCAGCCTAGGATGCAACCTCGTTGGTCATAAATAATGAACTTGGCCTGCCAGCACTGAGAGGGGTTGTGACTGGCTCTGAGAAATCCTGTGATGACAATAAAAAGCCCCATCTAGAATAATTTTCTTTAACTCACAGTTATTTTGAGCATGGGAGTATTTATTTCATGTCACCCCCTTTAACAGAGTCCCGCTGAAAGGATTAGCTCACACTCCTCTGTGTTATGGTGGAGGGTGTGTGTGTGTGTGGGGGGGGGGTGGGGGCTGGCCTCCTGGAGATCTTTATTGTCTCTTAGTAAGAATGTGGTTTCCACTCGCCCCTGGGTTCTTTCATCCAAGTGCTCTCACACTCTCTCCCCATTGGCCAGTGTTTTGGTTGCAAGTGACAGAAACACAATTCGGGGGTGGGGGTGGGGGCGGAGAAGAAAAAGTAATTTATTGGCTCATCTAACAGTGAGGTTCAGAGATGGATCTGGTTTCACGACTATAAAGACTTGAACAGTTCCTCTCCCTCCCTCCCGCCCTCTCTCTCCTTCCCTCTCTCTCCATCCCTAGCCTGTTTCTCTTTCCATATTGGTATCATTTTCTTCTACAGCAAATGAGTTCTCTCCGGCAGTGAGGGAGTGGGGGACGAGAGGGTCATGGTCACAGGCAGTTTCAAGTTTATATTATCATAACTTAATAACTCCAGAATAAAAAGCTACTTTTCCTCTAGTATCTTTGTGAAAATTCCAGGCAAGGAATGCGATTGGCTGGTTTGTGTTAACCCTTCCCCCTTCCTTATGCCATTCATTCTGGCCACTGGGATGAGATTCTATAATACCCAGTTTGGGTGGCATATCTACGCCCCTGCCTAGGAGGCAGGGAAAACTTGTGATTTCAGTCCATTCAAACCTCATGGAATGGTTTCCCCAAGAAAGAGCGGGTGTTGCTTCTAGAAGACAGGGTAGGCATGGGAGGCTAAGCAGCCAAACATAACAGGTTCCATTATACCGACTTTTGTGTAGCGGCCATTCAGAAATGGACGCTATGCAGGATGACAGAAATAGTCATTTGGGCTAAGCCGGTCCTTGCTCGGTTAGCTCGTCCATAGCATTTCTTCTGGGGCCCTGAAATGAATCACTGTTGTTTGCAGCGGAGGCCCAACCATCTCAAAGAGTTAAGCTCCATTTGGAGAAGAACGAACGTGTGTTGCCTGGGTGGCTGAGGACGTCCTCGTACTCCAGGGACCGTTTTACCAGGCTCCCAGTTTCTGTCAAAGGCAGGAGATCTTTGTTCTCTTTCTGGAAATGGCTCACTGGTTCATCCACCTTGAGGGTGCCCGATGTTGGTCTCTCAGACAGGGAGACAGTCCTATCTTAGCATCTTGGAACCCTTAACCACGCTTCTCACTTGGACTCTTAAGGATAAATATCTGAAAGACCTGTCCAAATGCAAAGATGATGACGATGACGTCAATGATGATAGCAGTGACGATGCTGACCGCATTCCTAGCACTCACATCGCATGTCTCCCATTTGACCCGAGTTCAGGCACTGCATTGGCTGCTACTCAGGAAACCCCACTTCATTATTATACAACGATAGGAGGTGGATTTTGTTTTTTTAATTAAATCTTTATTGTTCAGATTATTACATTTGTTCCTCTTTTTCCCCCCCATAACTCCCCTCCTCCCAGTTCCCGCCCAACCCTCCGCCCTCACTCCCCACCCACTGTCCTCATCCATAGGTGCACGATATTTGTCCAGTCTATTCCCGCATCTCCCACACCCCTTTCCCCCCCAAGAATAGTCAGTCCATTCCCTTTCTATGTCCCTGATTCTATTATGATCACCAGATTATTTATTCACTTGATTCTTAGATTCACTTGTTGATAGATGCATGTTTGTTGTTCATAATTTGTATCTTTACCTTTTCCTTCTTCTTCCTCTTCTTAAAGGATACCTTTCAGCATTTCATATAATACTGGTTTGGTGGTGATGAACTCCTTTAGCTTTTCCTTATCTGTGAAGCTCTTTATCTGACCTTCAGTTCTGAATGATAGCTTTGCTGGATAAAGTAGTCTTGGTTGTAGGTTCTTGGTATTCATCACTTTGAGTATTTCTTGCCATTCCCTTCTGGCCTTCAAAGTTTCTGTTGAGAAATCAGCTGACAGTCGTATGCGTATTCCCTTGTAGGTAACTGAGTTTCTTTCTCTTGCTGCTTTTAAGATTCTCTCTTTGTCTTTTGCTCTTGGCATTTTAATTATGATGTGTCTTGGTGTGGTCCTCTTTGGATTCCTTTTGTTTGGGGTTCTCTGCGCTTCCTGGACCTGTAAGTCTATTTCTTTCACCAGGTGGGGGAAGTTTTCTGTCATTATTTCTTCCAATAGGTTTTCAATATCTCGCTCTCGCTCATCTTCTGGCACCCCTATAATTCTGATGTTGGTACGCTTGAAGCTGTCCCAGAGGCTCCTTACACTATCTTCGTATTTTCGGATTCTTTTTTCATTTTGCTTTTCTGGTTGGGTGTTTTTTGCTTCTTCGCATTTCAAATCTTTGCCTTGATTCTTGTGCTCCTCTGGTCTGCTTTTGGGAGTCTGTATAGTATTCGTTATTTCAGTCTGTGTATGCTTAATTTCTAGTTGGTTCTTTATCATAACATCAAGGGTCTCATTAGATTTCTTGAGGATCTCACTACATTTATCGGCGGCTTCTAGACAGTTCTTAAGAGACCTTAAAAGTGTGGTTCTGAACTCAATATCCTCCATTGACAGTTTTGTCCTGTTTTTTTGTCTCCCCATTTTTTATGCTTTCTTGGTGCACCCCCTAGTGGTCTTTGTGCGCAGTCTTGTTGTAGTTAAGCCTTGATTGTTGTCGGCAATACCGGGGGTGATTTGACCTCCAGGCTAACTGGCTATGAGAGTCCGCTGTGTCTGCAGTGGGAGAGCTTCTGTGCTGGATCTCTAGGGCGGTGCTAATCTAGCGTTTGCCTGAGGCTATCCGGCAAATGGCTTCTGTGCAGGGCTTGGGCGGGGCGGGTCCCCGGGGATCTACAGGGCAGGCCGTAGCGAGCAGTTATGGCTGCTCTCAGTTCCGTCCCTAGGGGCTCTGCCTCACAGAGTCGCAGCAACTGCTGCAAACCTCGGAGAGAAAGCTGCCTTCGAGTTCTGACCGAAGCCAGACAGTCCCGCTTCTCCCGGTTGAGTCTGGGTCCCTAGAGACTCGTCTGGATCTGGAGCTCAGAGTCTGAAACTCCCTCCCGATTGAAAACAACAACCGTGCCCTCTGCCTCCAGCCCGCTCCACGTGCACTCTGCACCTGAGTATTTCACTTCAGCACTGCGCCTCCTCTGAGTCTGGGTATGTTATTCTCTTTCCTCCTAGTTGTAGAATTTCCACTCAGCCAGCCTTCCTGTGGTTCTGGATGATGTCCGTTCCGTCTTTTAGTTGTTTTTTGAAGTGGTTGTTCGAGGCAGCAATCTCCGGCGTTAACCTATGCCGCCATCTTGGTTTCTCCCCCAAGAAATAATCCGGAGGTAGATTTTATTCTGCCCCTTTCACAGCCGTGGAGCTGAGACTCAGGGAGGTTAAGGAACTTGCCAGCGACCAGGCAGGAAGTTAGTGTCACGGGTGGAACATGGGCGCACGCGCTCAGCATGGCCCTGGTGGGAAGAGCACGGCGCCCACCCTCAGAGCCGGCCTGGAGCTGCGGGTCCTCATCCGAAGGGTCTCGGTTTCACTTTTCTAATGTTTACCCCTGTGAAGACTTTGCTGTCAGAAATGACGTTCTGTCTGTTCTTCCTTCAATGTGTTTATGTCTATATCTGTGGCCAGGTCCACATCCATACCTGTTCCTGTGGCTATATTTATACCAATACCTACACCTCCATCTATACTATCTGTATCATTATATCTATCTCTATCTCTATCTCTATATCTATATCTACATCTAGTTATATCATCTACGTCACCTATATCTACACCAATATCTATATTTTAACCCATTCTAAACCAGGGTTCTCACCTTTGTGACTACTGACATTGGGGCTGGATACTTCTTTGTTGTTAGGGGCTGTCCTGGGATTGTAGGATGTTCAACAGCATCCCTGGCTGTACCTTTAGACACCAAATAGTACCCCACCCCCACCCCCCACCAGCTGTGTAAAACCCAAGGTCTCTAGACATTGCCATCTGCCCCCAGGAGAGAACGTTACCTCCCCTGCTGAGAGCCACCTGCTAGAGCACTAAGAGGACAGCAGGCGCTGCCTCAGGTCTGGCTGAGGCTGAGACCACAGATCTCCAAGGACCTCCACGTTTCAAAGAATCGAGATGCTTCTGCTGGGCAAGGTTTCCAGAGGAAAGGGCTCAAAACCCATGGCTGTCCGATGGCCTCGACCAAAGAGGCAACTCAAGGGAGACACCCGCCAAGTGAGGTCGCCTTCACCCCCACGTGTAGCCCAGGTCCCGACGTCTCCCCTGGCCGCCTCTCCCAGCTGCTCTGGGCCTGTTCAGGAAGGGGGTGGCAGCGTCCGTGGTCCCCTCATTTATCATTTTAGTCATTTTGTTTTTCACTCCACAAGCTACCCCGTCCCTATCTAATCAGGGGGCCGCTTCCTGTGTTTGTTCCCTGCCATTCGTGCTGCGGGAGCGATTTTTATCATCAAACAGAATGAAAATAGAACGTTCGGAGTTGGCACCCCTCTCCCGTCGTGAGGCCACGGGCAGGCCAGTTGGCTGGGGCAGAAGATACGGAAACACGAGCCCCAGGCGTGTATTGTCTGCAGGACAAATACCAAAGCAAGCCTCCTGTTCCCTTCACATGGCCGCCCCTCCAAGGATCACAATAATGATGCAGTCTGTTTAAACCTAAGGACATGTATTTACAAGCACTTCATGGCCATGCTTCCTGGGGAGCGGGGGGATTCCGCGGGCTGATGAATGAGTTCCTTCTGCCCTCTGGGATGTGCATTCCCCTCCCAGGGTGGCTCTGGGCTGCCTCCCTGGCCAGCGCCTCCGTCTGGAAAGAGCCATGGCTCTCAGGGCCGCGGGGGAATGGCGGTGTGGGGTGAGCTCGCTGACTTCAGTTTTGGGGGTGAAAGGAAGAGTCCGTGCCCCGAGTGCCTCCAAGAGACTGGCCCTGTGGGCTCAGCAGTGTTGCCGGTGCACAACCTTGGGCTCCTCCGCCTCCTGGTGGGAGAAGGGGGGGCAGTGGCCCACCTGCTTTGACGCCATGAGTCCCTCTGTGTGTGGGGTCAGAGCTCCTGTGTCGAGCGCCTGCTGGGTGCCGGGCACAGGAGAGCTGGCGTTAAGGGAAGAGCCAGAAGCTGGCGACCAAGAGGGGAAGGCATTGTCTCTGCGTAGCAGTCAGTGCCTTAATCTTCAAAGCTCACCACCCTTCCCTCTCCTACATCTTCATTGGCAAACCCTGCTTCTCCCTCTCTTCTTCTTCATTCAAAAAAAGTGACCTTGAGTTCAACACGCCAGTGGTCCAATTGTGATGTCCTTCTCAGAACATTCTGAAATCCAGACTTCATCGCTTGTCTTCATGGGCGCTTCCACCCAGGTTGAGGCAGAGCCAACCTGCAGACACCTCCTAACCTCTTCCTGCTTTAGAGTGGCAAGATGAAATACGGGATGTCCGTGGCGTTAGAATCTCACATAAATAACTAGGAGTTTTGGGTATAAGTGTGCCCCGATTATGGCACGGGACATCCGAACACTAAAAGAAGTATTCGCAGTTCACCTGGAATTCAAATGGAACAGGAAGACCTGTCAATTTACTTGTGAAATCTGGCCCCGCTTTCATAGCAGACCTGTGAGGCAGTAGCCTATGTAATCTCCATGTTGTCATTTCAGGCCTGGGTGACAAAGAGGTGAGACTTTGACTGGTAGATCTTGGGAGGGGCTGGGAGGGGGAAGAGAGCCTTTCTTTGTCTTAAAATGACACCCCATCTTTCTCCTCAGCCTGTGAGACAAGCAGCAGGTACTGAGTGAGACACGTCAGGGTCCCAAAGCTCCACGGGTTTGGGATGATACCCCCCGAGCACTGCGTGGGGGTGGAAACCAGCCACAGGTCCCCCGTCACCCGTCTTGTCTTTGCGGGTGTGGGGCTTGGCTTGGGGCACAGAATCAGGGAACAGGACAAGAGACAGAGCCCCCCGGGACCTGCACATCTGTGTGCACCGTCCGAGACGCCGCAGGCCCCGGGGAGGCACGCCTGTGTCTGTCCGCGTTGGTGGGGTCTGCGCGGCTTTTCCAGAGGGAGCTGGTCTCCACCGGCAGGTAGGCGTGGCCTCCCGGGGGGGTTCCCAGCAGCACACATGCTGACGGTGGCCCCACGCCCTGCACGATGGGAAGTATTTTGTGTACCGTCCCTCATCTTAACGTGTGCAGGGGGCAGGCGGGCACGGATCTTTGAGGCCAGTTATCTGTCTTCGCCGGTAGTTCCCACACGTTCCTGCACATTCAAGTCACATGGAGACGTGGGACAATCCGATGGGGATGTCTGCGGGTGGCCCGGCTCGGCGTTTCTATCTCTAGGTGTCCCCAGTGTGCGGCCAGGGTGTGTCCTAGATGCCGCTTCTGCTCCAGCAAACGCGTCCTCAGCTGGGCATCCAGGGATGTGACGGGGCAACGCCGCCTTGTCCGGCCGGGGGAGGGCGAGGGGTCCCCTCAGGATAGAGTGGCATTGTTCCGTATCAGTTTCTGGCTTTCTGGCGCGGCGGGGCTGGCGGAACAAAGAGGGCTTCATGCAGGACAAAAGCGCACTGTCTCCCCTAATGAGGAGCAGTTGAGAGGCCTGGAGACAGCGCCCGTCAGCGAGGGACGGGCGGCAGGGGAGGCCCGTCGGCCCCTAATGAAGACCAGTTGAGAGGTGCCGGCCAGACACCAGCCTTGCCTTTCTTTGTGGCCCCAACACCACCCCCTCCCGGCTCTCCCGTCTCAAGAGGCTTGGCCCCGCTTCCAGAGAGAGAGAGAGACTCGCTACGATTCATCTGTCACAGTGACGAGTCCCGACCCCGTGACCTCTTGAGCCGTGCCCTCCGGCCTCTGGATTTGACCTTTCCAAAGAGCCCCCAGCCCTCAGCCAGAAGGTCCCTATTGACTACCTGCTCGTGGCCACCTGCTGCAGCAGCCCCTGAGAAATGAGAGCCCACAAATGGCCCACCAGGGCCCGGGGCCTCGCGGGAGGGGGTGCGTGGCCAGCAGGGAACCACTCTCTCTAATTGTCTGCTAAGGCGGCTCCACTTCTCCAGAGGACTCAGAGCTTCGTGGAACTTGGGGCCTTGCAAAAGCAGCACCCCGAGAACAAGGGTTGTGGGAGGCCCCTGCAGGCCCCCCGCTTGCCTGCACACCTGGCTGAGGGAGGTGAGCTGGGAGAGTTCCCCTCCCGGACGCTAGCTTCCGGAGACGCAGCCACCTCTGCGGAAGGCCCCCCTTTTGGGGAGTTAGATTGGAGGGCCCCCCTTTTAGGGAGTTAGAATGGAGGACCCCGCTTTGGGGAGTTAGAATGGAGGGGTCCACTTTGGGGAGTTAGAATGGAGGAACCCTCTTTTAGGCAGTTAGAATGGAGGGGCCCCTCTTTGGGGAGTTAGATTGGAGGGGCCCTTTTTGGGGAGTTAGAATGGAGGGGCCCCCTTTGGGGAGTTAGAATGGAGGGGCCTCTCTTTGGGGAGTTAGAATGGAGGACCCCCTTTGAGGAGTTAGAATGGAGGGGCCCCCTTTGGGGAGTTAGAATGGAGGGGCCCCCTTTGGGGAGTTAGAATGGAGGGGCCCCCTTTGGGGAGTTAGAATGGAGGGGCCTTCTTTGGGGAGTTAGAATGGAGGGGCCCCTTTGGGGAGTTAGAATGGAGGACCCCCTTTGAGGAGTTAGAATGGAGGGGCCCCCTTTGGGGAGTTAGAATGGAGGGGCCCTCTTTGGGGAGTTAGAATGGAGGGGCCCCTTTGGGGAGTTAGAATGGAGGACCCCCTTTGGGGAGTTAGAATGGAGGGGCCCCCTTTGGGGAGTTAGAATGGAGGGGCCCTTTTTGGGGAGTTAGAATGGAGGGGCCCCCTTTGGGGAGTTAGAATGGAGGGGCCCCCTTTGGGGAGTTAGATTGGAGGGGCCCTTTTGGGGAGTTAGAATGGAGGGGCCCCTTTGGGGAGTTAGAATGGAGGACCCCCTTTGGGGAGTTAGAATGGAGGGGCCCCCTTTGGGGAGTTAGAATGGAGGGGCCCCTTTGGGGAGTTAGAATGGAGGACCCCCTTTGGGGAGTTAGAATGGAGGGGCCCCCTTTGGGGAGTTAGAATGGAGGGGCCCTTTTTGGGGAGTTAGAATGGAGGGGCCCCTTTGGGGAGTTAGAATGGAGGACCCCCTTTGGGGAGTTAGAATGGAGGGGCCCCCTTTGGGGAGTTAGAATGGAGGACCCCCTTTGGGGAGTTAGAATGGAGGGGCCCCCTTTGGGGAGTTAGAATGGAGGGGCCCCTTTGGGGAGTTAGAATGGAGGACCCCCTTTGGGGAGTTAGAATGGAGGGGCCCCCTTTGGGGAGTTAGAATGGAGGGGCCCCCTTTGGGGAGTTAGAATGGAGGGGCCCCCTTTGGGGAGTTAGAATGGAGGACCCCTATGTCCATCACACGCGATGACTGGTGCTTTCGGACCCGGCCCTGCTGTCACTGCGGCCAGGCTCTCTGGAAGCAGCTCTGAGACGGAACCAGCGGAACCAGCGTGCAGGGCCTTTCCCAGGGGAGCCCGGGTCAGCCCCGCGGAGGGGGCAAGGCCAGGACTAGGTGGAGGCAGCCCCGCCAGCTGCAAGGCGCTCGGCTCGGATGGTCCTGCGAGGCTGCCCCGCGAGGCTGCCCCGCGCTGGGCGAGGAGTCTGGTCTCTTCCCCTCGCGCCAGCCAGTCACCCAGTGTGGCCTGGAGCGTCTTGGTCTCTTCCATCTTGGGAGTCTCCGACGCCGAGTGCTGAGACCAGCTGTCAGCAGCCCTGGCCGGCGGGGAGAAGGCCTTCGCTTGTGAGGGGTCTGGGGGCACCCGGCAGCATCCTGGCAGCTTCTCTTCGGGGAAGTGGCGCCTGGTCACACAGACGCAGTGGCGCACACAGACACGTGTGCCTGGCACCTGCCCTCGGAACCGGCAGTGCCAGGCAGAGCAGAGAACACACGCAGCCTAAGGACGCCCTGCGAGTTCCGAGGGGGAGGACAGACTGTCAGCTGAGCGCTGTGCGGGAACTGCTGTCCCCGAACTGCCCCCACTCTCGCTGTTAGACCCCCGCTCATACCCGCGGCACCGGTGCCCCTGGCTCCCACCTGCGTGCGCCGCCCACAGCGCAGCACCAGATCCAGACTCACAACCAGCACACTGCACTGCACCTACATGCAGCACAGCCCATTCGCACACACACTACCACACACATGCACACACACACATGCCTGTGCCCGTTCACACACAACACAGGGCCACCGACACCCAGCCTGCCCTCATGAACACACAACACAGAGCCACAGGCACCCAGCCTGCCCTCACGAACACACAAACACACAGCAGTAGAGGTGGTCCAGTCAGTGAGGAAATCTCTGAAGGTGAAGTTGTTTTTGAAAACCAGTTGCATCGCCACCTTAGGAGAGACACGCGGGCACTGGGCAGGTTCTGGGGTGGGCCCGGGCACGTGTTACTTCGGGGCTGTTCCTCGGGGTAGTGTGTTCGCCGAAGAGCGTGGTGGGCAGAGTCCTGCTCTGGTCATTTATTTCTCTTTGTCGAGCTCTCTTCCTCTTCCCCCACCTTCCTCATCCTCTCTCTCAATAGTTGCATTAGTGTCAGATAAACAGATGTGTGATGTTTCTGCACAATATGTTACACACACACACACACCAACAATGGGAGAGAATCCCAGTAAAGATGGAAAGCCAAGAATTCCTGCCTCTCCTCCCTGGCACATCTCCGTCCGAGCCCCAAGATGCAGAATCCATGGAGAGGAGCCCACAGCACGGAGTGAAGGCCGTGGCCGCACCGTCCTCACGCCCCCAGGGCAGGCGCCGCGTCTACAAGCCTCGCTGTCAGTAGGCGAGGGTGTGGAAGGAGATGGCCAGGCCGCGGTGCGTTCCCAGGAGGCTGGTGTTCCCGGGACAGATGCTTTGTAAGCCTGAAGGGGCCACATCAGATCTGCAAAGGCTGTTTGCCCCCACCCTCCCGCCCGCACGCACCCCTGCCTGGAACCGCGACTTCTCTCCCCTTTCTGTTCGCCTCCTTCAGCCATGTACCTGCCCCGCCTCCCCGAGCCCCTCTAAAGACAGCACCCCTGCACCCACTCCTCCATGATCACCCCTCTTCTCCCCGAAGAGCCGTCCTGAGGCGGCTGCCCATCGTGAGCTCACCCCTCATTTTTCACCCGGGGCTCCCTTCTGCCCCAGGCCCCACTTCCCGCTCCCTCTTGCTTCCTGCAGCCCATAACTCTGGGGCCAGGGGATTAACATGGGGATTTAGCTGCAGAATTCCTCGAGTGAAGGATGAGGAGGGAGGAAAGCCAGGGAGACCCTTGTCCCCGAATATCGAGTGGGTAGCCTGTCCATTTAGCAAATGATAAAACCAGCTCGGGGGGTAAGGGGGGGGGGCGGGGCTGGACGGGCTGGTTCAGTTGGTGTCATTCTGGAAAGATGCAGCATTTCCTCTCCACCCTCTGCCCCCCCCCCCCCCCCGCCTGGGTCCATTTTTGGGGCGGTTGTCAGCAATCTAACTCTCGGGTGTACCCAGTCGTCAGCCAGCTCTAGTCACCAGCAGCTGGAATGGGGACCCTTGGGCAAAAAGCCACAGACACTGCCTTCCTGAATCACCAGTCAGGACGCAGGTGAGGACGGAGCAGCCAGAGGGGATGGGAAGAGCGGGGAGTCCTCCTCAGCCGGGCTCTGGCCTTGAGAGTGGTGACTGGAGACGAATGCCCTTACAGGTTCCATAGGACAGCGGTGCTCAACCTTCCGGCCCTTTAAATACAGTTCCTCATGCTGTGACCCAACCATAAACTTATTTTCGTTGCTACTTCATAACTGTCATGTTGCTACTGTGATGAATCGTCATGTAAATATCTGATATGCAGGATGGTCTGAGGCGACCCCTGTGAAAGGGTCGTTCGACCGCCAAAGGGGTCGCGACCCACAGGTTGAGAACCGCTGCCATAGGAGCCCTGCTTATCCGTTCCTTCTCTTGTCCGGGCCTTCCCTGGGAAGAGGACGCTCCAGGCCACCCTCACGCCCTCCCCTGATGGCTGGCACCCCTGCCACCACCTGCCAGCAGCCTAACCCGCAGGCCTAGTGTGGACGGGACGTGCAAGGGCCTCGGGCACGTTTCCTCACGCCTCTCCAGCCCCCACTCAGAAGGCACTTGGAAGACTCCCCGCATCAGAGAGCTGGGAGGCAGCACGGCCCCTGGAAGAGGATACAGTGCATAGGGGGTGCCTGGAGGGGAGCCCCCCTGAACTGTGTGGTCCCGCGACCCAATTGGGACGAGAATTAGAGACGCGCCCACCGCCCAGGAGAAGGTGAAGTGCACCCAGCTGGGGGGGGGCGAGACCCTGTCCGGTCGCCGTGGGAACTGTGTTGTTATTGCTGTGGGTCCGGCCAGAAGCCGGAGGCTGAGATAACGGAGGAGTGAAAATAAACATGCGACGCGGAGAAATCGGAAGGCGGCACGGACACGCCCTCCCCGCCCCCAGCATCTCCCCTCACGCCAGCTGCTGGCACGGGGTTCCCGGGGGACCTCAAACCCGTCTCAGAGTTCACCCCAGAGTCCTCGCCCCCGGTTCCCCAGCCTCCCGTGGTCGAGCCCTCCCCGCTTGGAGCTCCCGGTGCCCTTTCTTGCCTCTGTTTCACAGGGTGTCCCCCAGCCATCGGGGATCAATACGCATTAGTCCATCTGTTTTCACTGGGAGGGGCCACAGGCAGCGTCTGTCCTGCCTCTGACGGATCACTGTGACACAGGGCGGCCGTGGGGATTCTGAGCCGGAGTGTTCTCGCCTTATCTGCCGTCACAAGTTAACGGGTAACCCCGTTTCCACATGCTCCGTGCGGCATGGCCTCTCCCCAGTTCCCGCCACACCAGGGCATCCACACCCCACACCCGGCACCCGGCAGCCTGTCCGGTCCCAAAGGACCAGCGGAAATGCGTTCTCTGGTTCTCTGGGCAGCCCCTCCTTTTGGGTGCCACTAGCTCCCCAAAGCCCAGCCCAGTTCAGGTCTGTTTGTCACACTGGGTTCCACAGCACAGCTTTGACCTTCTCCAGCCAATGCCGGCGCAGGCAGTTGGACGTGGAGGATGAGCTGCGCAGAACGGAACCAGAATGAGACTAATTGGGGTGCACTCAGCTACTGAGGGGTAGGCCCCGGGGGGAGGGGAGGGGGACGGGCGCCGTGACTGTGCTCTGACCAACAGCATTTTATAAACCAAATAGAATGGCGTTTTGTAACAGGACCCGCCTCTCCATGCTCCAGCCATTAATTCTGGTCTAAGATGTGGGGTCAGATGACTGGGGTCTGGGTTGAGTTTGTGGATGTGAAAGTACAAATGACTAAAGACTCGTCCACGCCACATCACGAAACCCCCAATTACCCGTGTCCGCGGAGCGGCCCTTCGGCTCAGCTAATACAAAAATGAATACCCGAGGTGTCGTCTGTCTTTGGTTTTGGATGAGGGGCTACGATGGCTGCTTTTTACATCAGATTTTCCATAGTCGGTTTTGTCATCATTATTAACTCGACATAAAGCCATGGCATCACAGGACTGCGGAGCGAGGAGGAGCTGAAAAGCTTTGTTAGTCTCATGATTTCCACACTGAGGGGAGCCCTGAGGCGGAGAGGGAGGACACGTGGGGAGACAGGTCTCCCATTGTAGAGATTGTAAAACTGAGTCCCAGGGAGACGGTGAGAACTTCCAAGCTGGTTAGGGCCTGGACTGCAGCTAGAACCCCGATCATCTGGTTCATAGAGGAAGCAAGTGTCTCAAACTCTCAGCTTTGAGAAAATTGTTCCAGAAATGCAATCTCCAAAGCTGCTGATGGAACTTCGAGAGCTGTAAAAGGTTTGGTCCAAGAATCATGCCGTATAAAGATCACGAATGCAGAATGTTTAATAGACATTTGAGAAATTTCCATTAGCATCTGTTTTACTTTATTAGGATCAACCTAATCGGGGATATAAAAATTGGGGATATAAAAATACAGAACAAGTGTGCAAACCAGACAGCTGTGCAGTGAGTGTGTGTGTGTGTGTACACGCGTGTGCAGCATATGTGTCTGTGTGTCTGTAGAGGAGGTGTTTGTGTGCATGTGTTTTCTGGGTGGAGGGTGTATGTGGGTGGAAAGGGTGCGTGTATGTGCATGGAATGTGTGTTTGGGTGGAGTATGTGAATCCTATGTATGTCTATAGGGTGTGCATGTTGTGTTTGTGAGTATATGTGGGATATGGGCTGGAATATATGTATATAGTATGCATGTCTATAGGGGGTATGAGTGTCTGTGTGCCATGTATGAATGTTGTATATGAATATAAATGGTACATGGGTTTGTGTGCACATAGTGTCTGTGTGTGAAAAATGGGAGATACATGTGTGTGGTTTGTGTGCATTGTGGATAAATGCTATGTGTGTTGTGCATCTGTGCGTGCATGTGTGTGTCACATAGAGAGCCAGAAGGACTCAGAGACATTGAGAGACATGAAAACAGGATGTCACAGACAGACAGACAGGCAGCATGAGAGAGAGATTTGTAATCCGAAGTCCAAAATGGGGAGAAAACGCTCGCCTCTGGGGAATGTGAAACCCAGGATAGGCCCTGGGCTCTGGTGGGGAGGAACCTGGATGCCTACCCATCTCCTCGCGCCCCCCCCCCCCCCCCCCCCCCGCCTCGGGCATGCAGTGGGGGCAGACATGCCTCCCTGCAGACCCAGCCTCCTCTTAGGGAAACGCATTAACAACCCCACCTTCCCCGGGCGGGCGGGCGGGCGGGCCGGCCAGGATGACCGGAGACCATGCCGTGTTGGCAGAATGCTCAGCGCGTTCTCAGTGTTTAAGAATGATTGTGATCACTTCTATTTTTATTGCTACGATTTACCGAGTTACACAAAATGGAAAATGTTCCCGAGGGGAGAGATCCCTATTTCTGTCCCGATGTTTTAGCCCAGCCGTGGGCAAACTACGGCCCGCGGGCCGGATCCGGCCCGTTTGAAATGAATAAAACTAAAAAAAAAAAAAAGACCGTACCCTTTTACGTAATGATGTTTACTTTGAATTTATATTAGTTCACACAAACACTCCATCCATGCTTTTGTTCCGGCCCTCCGGTCCAGTTTAAGAACCCATTGTGGCCCTCGAGTCAAAAAGTTTGCCCACCCCTGTTTTAGCCCCTCTTTTTATTTTTGTTTCCAGAATTCTGAGACTTTCTAGAAAGCCTCCAGATATTTCGGGAGCGGCTCTCCAGCACAGCCGCTTCTCGGTTACAGGATAGCATTTCCACTATTGACGTGATTACCCAGAAGAGATATACCCCTCGCCACGCCAGGAGGGGGTCCGGCCCTGGGTCCCGGCCACGGCCTTCGCCCAGGGGGAGAATTGTCACTGAGCAGCTGCTGGCAGTTCACAGGGAGACCTCGGACCTGGGGAGGGAACCGAGGAAAAGGCCGCGTTGACATCGGACCCTGCACATGATGGATTCCATTCCATCTTGAAAGCCCAGTGGCGTCTGGATTGCCATTTCCGTGTTGCAGATGAGGAGAGCTTCTTGCCTAACGCGGCACAGCCAGCAAGCCCGGAGAGAGCGTGCCAGGCCGCCTGTGCCAGCCAAGGGCGCGCTCTTCCCAGGAGGGAACATGAGGACAAATAACAAACAAAGGCAGCGGCTCAGCTCCCTCCAGGAAAGAGGGCGGCCCGTGCAGGCCCAGGTGATGGGTGTTGAGGGCGTGGCCCCAGGACCCCCTCCGTGGGTGCGTGGACGCAGGAGCCCCCACGCTGGCTCGCTTCGCTTTCTTTCCAGGCCGACCGACCAAGCACCCCTTTGGAGATAAAGCTCAAAATGTATCCCCCAAATTTCCCCAGCCAAGGAGCAGCCACAGACCATCCTTCCTGTTTCCCAATTTGGCTGGGAGTGTGTGTGTGTGTGTGTGTGTGTGTGTGTGTGATCACCATTTTCTTCTTCATTTGTTTTTTTTATTTTTTCTTCTCACATGTAGCCCTTGGCCCGCTTCCTTGTCCCCCAGCTCCCACAACAGAGGGGAGATGAGATTTTCCCCTGGAGCCAAACTCCTTGGGTGTTAAACTGGCGTTGTTTTAGAGGCCGTGGTGGTGTGGAATGAATGTGCGGCTTTTGTCCTTGCTGGGAGGTGCCTTGGCTGGTGTCACTGTGTGTGTGTGTGGGGGGGGGGGGGGAGGGGACAAAGAAAGTCATGTCTCACTCTTTGAATGGCAGCTCTGTTGGCGCCCTGACCTGTGTGTCCCTATCCTGCCTCTTGTCCGACGGGGTGGAGGCTTCTGTGATCACCGCTCTCTGCGACAGAGATTTGGGGTCTGGGAACCCTTGTCGAGAAGAACATTCTAGACTCCTCCTTGGTGACACTCATCGATTCCTGTTTGGTGTTGCCGACCGCCCCTGTTTATTGAGCACCCCCTGCATAGTCAGCCTGGTGACCGGCAGCGGACGTACAGAGCAATCCAGGCACCCAGGACGCGGAGGGGCCATGGGAGTGGGCCGGGGGGAGGGGCATCGGACGGTGGTGAGTGTGTAGTAGGAAGGGGCGTCTAAGAGGCTCCACCTCGGGGTCAGCAGCAATGCCCCGTGAGAGCTGTGTCCTCCTCCTCCATCAGGGGACCCGAGCTCCAGCGCTGCTGCCAGAGAGAGCCTAGTTCACTCACCGGAGGCCCCGGGCCGCGGTGGGGTGGGTGCGCCGGGAGGCCCCGGGCTGCGTGGGGTGGGTGCGCCGGGGAGCGCTGCACCCCCCTTCTATCTTGACACTCAGAGATGCCCTCAGATCTTTGATAACAAATCTCCTTGGAAGTTTGCTTTCCATCGAGACTGATGCTGGTCCAGGCCGCCTGCCCTGCTTGCTGTGTGTGTGTTCGGTGATGGAAGAGCCACGTGTCCCTCCTTTTCATTTTTCTCTGCGCCTCCGACCTCTGTTACAAAGTGATACCATGACCAAGCCCAGACCCGCCCTCACTGGGGTCTCCTGCACCCACCCTCGCCCGCCTCGGCACTCCGAACCCATCGCGTTCCACTTGTCCTCCCTCCCTTCCCCAGCAGCCCTCACGCTCCAGCGGGACAGAGTGGGTGCCCTCCGCCGTGGGTCCCCAGCACCCACTGTGTGTGGGAACAGGCCACCCTGGTGCCGTGAGGTAGAGGGAGTTTCTGAGGGCCACCGTGAAAGGCCCGGGAGGTGACGGCGAAACGGTGGCCACGGATCGGTTAGAAGGGGGCTGGGTCCACTGGGTGCTGCCGCCGTTTTCTCTGGGGAGGTCCCGGCCTGTCCCCGGAGGCCGGCTTGTCCCGCTCCCGGCCGGCTCCCAGGCTGGGCCCTGTCAGCGTTGGGAGTCGGGAGGGGACTGCCTGTTCCACCTGCGGAGACAGCGAGGGAACATGACGTCTCCCTCTGGCCCCGACCCCAGCGTCGTCGGGGCTGGCGGCGGATCAAAGCCGCCGTTCCATTTTTAACCTTCCCTGGGCCCCACCTCAGCCCGAGCATGTGTTCCGCCATTTCATTGTGTGCCAGGGGCATAAACAGAACCGCCCTGGTCTAGGAAGGACTTCGGGGAGCGCCGCCGGGGGGCAGATAAGTGTTGTGAGCACCCAGGGCCGCCTGAGCGGGGCTTGTCCCTGGCGAGGGAGATGCATGGCCGTATTTTTATGCAGGACAGACCCACAGAGGGTGACCCTGGCCCAAAGCAGAAACACAAATAACAAACTCAAGTGTCCACAGGCAGGGGTGGCGATTCTATCTTCGTCTTGCCTCTCTGCCTCTCTCTGCCTCTGACCCTCTTCTCTAGAGTCTCCTATAAAGTCACTGATTTCCCCATCTCTGGCTATTGGGGATATTGACAAGCGACCATTTTATTTTCAAATTATCTTTTAATCAAAATACAAAGAAAGACATGCTTTTGGAATTTCCAAGCTGTTGAAAGTAGGTCTGAGGAAGAAAGGCGGGGTCTGGTACACAGTAGGCGCTCAATAAATACGTGTGGAAGGAGACAGCGTCCCCCATACCCCATCACTATTATTGTTTGGCAGCCATCCATCTACCTAGTTATGCATATTCAAACCACCTGTACAGCAGGGCATACTGTGTTTGTACATAATAGAGTCCTACTTTCTAATGGTCATCTCACCAACACCCTCAGAATCATGTTTGACCACACATCTGGGCATGTGTGCCCCCATCAAGTTGACATGAAATTGACCATCATACTTTCCAGAAGGAGGCTGTGTCCATCAGGGTTTGAGCAGAAAAACACAATCAGTAAGAAGCGTATATGAAGGAATTTGTTGCAGAATGCAGTGCATGTGGTTGTGGTGCCGGCTGGGCAAGCCTGGGACCCACAGGGCAGGTCGTCTGGAGGGCCAGGCTGGACCAGGAGTCGCTGTCCCCGGGCGGAATTCCTTCTTCGTGGGTGGTCTCAATCCTGCTTGTAAGACCTGGTGTATGATTCAGCTGGGCTCATCCAGACGACCTAGGGCAGTGATGGCGAACCTATGACATGCGTGTCAGAGGTGACATGCGAACTCATTTTTTTGGTTGATTTTTCTTTGTTAAATGGCATTTAAATATATAAAATAAATACCAAAAATATAAATATTTTTTATACTATGGTTGCAAATATCAAAATATTTCTATATGTGACATGGCACCAGAGTTAAGTTAGGGTTTTTCAAAATGCTGACACGCCGAGCTCAAAAGGTTCGCCATCACTGACCTAGGATAACCTCCCTACTTAAAGTCAGCTGATTAGGGACTGTAATCACACCTACAAAACACCTTCACAGCAGCCCCCAGATCAGTGCTTGAATGTGTCCTGGGCTCTACAGCCTGGCCACGCTGACATAGACCTGACCATCACAGAAGCTGCTTTCTTAGAAAGACAGGGAGAGCGGGGCCACATCTGTCTGCCTCCTGGCAGTGGCTCCCTCCACTAAAAGGACTTTAGCAACGGGATATCCATTTTTAATTATAGAAAGGGATTGTTTAGACCAGTGGCTCTCAACCTTCCTAATGCCGTGACCCTTTAATACAGTTCCTCATGTTGTGGTGACCCCCAATTTCATTGTTACAAATTGAACATAATTAAAGCATAGTGAGTAATCACAAAAACAATATGTAATTATGTATGTGTTTTCTGATGGTCTTAGGCGACCATTTGACCCTCAAAGGGGTCGCGACCCACAGGTTGAGAACCGCTGGTTTAGACTGCTCTCAGGGCCATAACACGGAATACTAGACAGACAGGTTGAAAGCAATTTGCCAGACGAAGAAAGGAGCGATTTCATGACGATTTTGGTGGTTCTGCTATCTCGCCGTGTTCCACATCGCACTGGGGTTTATGGTGTGATGGGAGCGAGGTGGGATTTGAGCGCTCTCGGCTTCGGTTCACCACCGACCAGTGCACGTGCCAGCTTGATTTGTGCACTGGTCACTCCGGCGCAAAGTCTAAACCTGGGGAGAGGAGTGTGGGAATCCAGGCCTCTTGTTCTTGTGCAAGGGCTCTACAGCAAGGCAGTCTGTCCGTCTGTCCGCTAGGATGCCTGGGCGGGAAGTTTCCCAGCCCCCTTTCAGCTCAGACATTTGATTCACTTTGAATCAAGATCTATTCCACCAGCAGTCACAGAGCAGCTGCTCAGCGCCTGGGGACACAGTAAAATCAGGGACTGTCACCTGGCTGGTGTGGCTCAGTGGTTGAGCCTCGACCTATGAGCCAGGAGGTCACAGTTTGATTCCCAGTCAGGGCACAGGCCCAGGTTGTGGACCTGGCCCCAGTGTGGGGCGTGCAGGAGGCAGCCGATCAAGGATTCTCTCTCATCATTGATATTTCTGTTCCTCTCTCCCTCTCCCTTCCTCTCTGAAATCAATAAAAATAAATTTTTAAAAAAGAAAGAAGAACAGGCACTGTCACCACACTGGTTTTCAGGCAGATATTGTATGCAGTGGCCCGCCCTTATCCGAGGGGGGTGTGTTCCGAGACCCCCAGTGGATGCCTGAAACCGTGGATAGTTCCGCAGCCTGTAGAGACTACGTTTTCGTGTGCATATTCTCCTTTTCTCACTTGGTCATTCCCGATGGCCAGCGCGGCCACCCTTGTGCTTTGGGCCTGTGAGAAAGTGACGTGAGCACAGGCACTGGCTCCCGTGACAGTCGGGCTGCTAACCAGGACGGCTCCTAAGCGACTGACGGGCACGCGGACAAAGGGAGGAGGCACGTCCTGGATGGGGCAGCGCGAGGCTTCACCTGCTGCTCAGGACGGGTGCGGGTTCCAGCTTGCGGACGGTTTACTTCTGGAATTTTCCGTGGGATATATTTGGACACCGCTGACTGGGCACTGAGCCTGCGGAAAGGGTGACTACGGCAATGCCATGCGTCTGGGACATGGAGCTCCTCTTTTGACTCGATTTCTGCTTCATTTACTTTTCAGACCCCCCCCCCCCCCACACACACACCCCTAGAAGTGACCCAGGAGGAAGGCGGCCCAGTTCACGGAAGGGTCCAGACGGCCAGAACTTTGCCCGAGGCCTTTCCGTGTCTCACGCTGTGGATGTGCAGGTGATGTCCGCATCCACGTGCTTTATCGTGGGCCCGCATTTCGCTATTGATTCGGATTCTGCCCAGTGGACTCCGCACTGGCTCCGTGTGCGCTCTGGCCCTCAGCCCCGACACAGGACCTGGGCAGTGAGGGCGGGGCAGTCAGTGGTGCTGAGCCCCGCAGGCTGCAGGTGAAATGCCTGCTGGGAATCTGGGATTAGAAGGGATCAAGTCGGAAGCTCGGGTCCCAGGGTCTAATGGGTGCTGTACAGTCGTTCATTGTCACGGTCCGCAACGCCGAGCGCTCCCCACCCAGCTGTTAGTTTGACCTCCAGGTACTTCCTGCCTGTCCAGGGCCCACCGGGAGCTGATGTTCCCTGTCACATCCTGGTGCCCGGTGACCAGGGTCTCACAAAGAATAGAGGCTTTATTAGCCTTTTCTCACATCTATCACGTTTCCATCAGTCTCTTCCCCGACCTTTCACTGTCGGTATCAATGGCTCATTGTAGTGGGAGCCCTCATTATCTGGAAATTCCTTTCTCCGCTCACCTTCCTTTAGGCTCTGAATGTGGACGTTCCTGTGTGTGTGTGTTAATGACTCTGCCTATATATGCACTGATTTGTTTTAATTATTTCATGCCTAAGGGATGGTACTATTTTTGGGTGTGTGTGTGTAAATAGTTGGAATCTTTTTAAACAACAACTTTATTGAAGTAGGATAGACACACAAAAGCTGTCCCTATATAATGTATACAACTTGATGGTTTTGGAGATAAGTAGACATGGATGAAACCGTCACCACACCTGTACCGTGAAGCTAAGGATCACTACAGGAGCACTCCTGCCTTATTTACTCATCACTTATTCATCACCGATAAGCTAACCATAACAAAGATCTACTCTCTTTGGAAAATTTTACACACACTGCACAGCGTTGTTAGCTGTGGGCACTGTGGGTGGGACTCTAGGGTGTATTCATCGAGCCCAGCTGAAACCTTGCGTCCTCTGACCCACACATCCCTGTGCCGCCTCCTCAGCCCCTGGCAGTCACCACTCTGCTCTTGGCTCCATTGAGTTTGACTGTTTTAGATTCCACAGGCAGGTGAGATCACCCAGTATTTGTTTTTCTGTGTCTGGCTTTTTGCACTTAGCGTGATGTCTTCCAGGTTCATCCATGTTGTCATCCATGTTGCCTTTTTAAAGGCGGAGTAATAGCCCATCCTAGTAGCCACCACATTTTCTTCATTCATTCACCCATCAGTAGACATGTAGGCTCTTCCATGTCTTGGCTGTTGGGAATAATGCTGCGATGAGCATGGAGGGCAGGTGTCTCTTTGGGATCCTGATTTCAGTTCCTTCGGAAATATACTCAGAAGTGGGACTGTAGAGTCCCATGATGTTTCTATTTCTAATTATCCGAGGAACCTCATGTTGTTTCCCACAGTGGCTGCACCGATTTACATGCCCACCAACAGTGCACAAGGCTTCCCTTTTCTCCACATCCTCACCAACATTTCTTACTATTTTTAATAATAGCCATTCTGACAGGTGTGAGCTGATCTCTCACTGTGGTTTTGATTAGCATTTCCCTGATGAGTAGTGATGTTGAGCAACTTGGCCATTTGTGTGTCTTTTTTGGGGGAAATATCTATTCAGTTCCTTTGCGCCCCCCCCTTTTGCTATTGAGTTGTAGGAGTTTCTTATATAGTTTAGATATTAACCCTTCGTCAGGTTTATGGTTTGAAAATTTTTTTGTCATTTTGGAGGTTGCCCTTTTATCCCATTGATGGTTCCTTTCCCCGTGCGGACGCTCTTCAGTGGATGCAGTCCCGCTCGTCTGCTTTTGCTCTTGTTGCCGGTGCGTCGGGTGAAGAAGTCTCTTAGGAGGCGCGTGTTACTGGAATCTTCTCACTGAGTCCTCACATCGACCCTGTGTCAGCGCCCGGGCAGGGGCGTCCTCCCCGAGGCATCTCTGGGCCTGGGGCAGGTGGGGTTCTCTCTGAGCCTTGGTTTTCTAACAAGTGGAACAGCAGCTCAGGGATTTATTGTGAGAACCAAGTGAGCTAATGGCACCAACTAAACATTCCGCAGACAGAACCTGGAATTATTACCTACCGCCCTCGCCCCAGTTGGCAGGGAAGGCGGCGAGGCGCAGAGAGGTGAGGTCGCTGCTCAGGGCCACCCCGCGCGGGAGCAGAGCCGGGAGCTTGGCGCGGCCCAGTCTGATCTCTGTGTGTGTTCCTCCTCCGCGTCCCCTCGCCTCCTCCACCCGGGAATGCACGCGGAGCCCCACTCCTGCTTTGTCATCTTGCTCTCCTCATGTGACTTCCTGCCGGGGAGCTTCTCTTCCCTCTAGACCTTCCTTCTCGTTGGTGATTCTTCTAACGGAGCAAAACACACACAGCAAACTGAACGGCCCATATTCACAATCAAGAAAGCACTCACAGATGTCCTGGACTCGGGACACAGTCCTGCCTGAGACCTGGAAGCCGTCGCGCTTCCTGGAGACGGGGCGGGGGCTCCGCATCGCTAGGGTCCACAGAACAGGCCCCCGGGGAGGTTCCAGCCCAGGCCCCTTGGGAACCTCCGCTCGGGGCTGTGGGCAGGGCCTGCGGCCATCCCCGCTCACCACATCGGAAAGCTGTGTCTCTCTGCCCTGTGCGTGGGTCACAGAATGAGTTGTGAATTCCTGGGGACCGCCACCCTCTTTGGGGGAGGCCTGTCATCGTTGGAAAGGATTGGGTTGAGCAGCCTTGGATTCCATTTCGAAAATGTATCTTTTCCTCCTATGAATTCAAACCAAATGCAAATGGAAGGGCCTGGTTCAGAGGAGAAAAGCCATTTCAGATGCCCTCGGCTGAGACTTAAGCTTCTACCTCCATCTCCTTTCGTTGCTGTGTTAATCCTCCCAGCAAACCATTGAAGTCAGCACCCCTTCTAAGGAGAGAGGCAAGGTCCAAGGATATGTCACTGGAAAGCGTCGCAGAAAAAAATACGCTCCCCAGGCCTCGCCTGTGGAGGAACATCAAACAGGATGGTTAAGGGAGGAGGAAGCTCATCCCCTGGTCTTCCTCTGACTTTCCCTTCCTAGTTGCTTAGTGGACTCCTATTCATCCATCAAAACCTATCACAAATGTCCCTTCTTCTGTGAGGTTTCTTTGAAGCCCTCCAGTCTCTGTAATGTGACAACACTGCCACGAAAACATTCTCTCCGCAACCATTCCCTGCCACCTCCCATGGGCTCATCATTGCTCCGGGGGCGACCGCAGGGGGCGAGCCACCGGCCTGTCCTCACCGTCTCCAGATCTCTTAGGACGCGAGAGTGATGCACCCAGCGGAGCTGCCCGCAGGGGTGGGAATGGCCTGCATCTGTGCTGCCCAGCGGTGGCCACGGGGCACTGGGCTGCTCAACCCTCGAAATGTGGCCAGTGCAACTGAAGAATGGGCTTCCCCCTTATTTAACGTTGCTAATTTAATGCCATAGAGACAGGCCTCTTCAGCTATTGGACTCTGTTAAGTGTGTCTGGAACAACTTGAGGACATGAATCTACCCTTTTCAACTATACGTTTTAAGGATTCTAAACGTAGATCAAGAATTTCCAAAGAAAGTTTAGCATTCTGATAAGATGTGCTGTTAGTATAACACACAGGGGTGGGCAAAAGTAGGTTTACAGCTGTTCATCTGGGAAATAATACAATAATTCAGAGTAACGTAAGAACAAACTCTGTTTTGGGTCTCACAGCTGTAAACCTACTCTTGCCCATCCCTGTATCCGTCATTTTGAAGGCTTAGGAAGGGAAAAGAATGTCAAATAGCTCATGGATCATTTTGTGTTGATCACATGATGATATTTTGAGTATACTGTGTTAAATGAAATATTTTGGGTATACTGTGTTAAATGAAATATTTTGGGTATACTGTGTTAAATGGAATATTGTATTTAAAACTAATTGGACCTGTTACTTTTCACTTTTTAAAAAGTGATCACTAGGCAGTTTGCAATGACAAGTGGGGCTCCCCTTCGATTTCTGCTGGCCCATGCCGGGCCCGCGTGCAGAGGTACCGAAGGAAGGTCGTGTGCACGTCTGTTCTTCATCATTTCTGGCCTGAGCACAAGCCTAGCGCACCCAGGTCCTCAGGCAGCAACGCTGAGGAATGGAGGACCGTGTGCATCACCGAAATGAGATACTTGACCCTTCCCAGGCTTTGCCAGTTACTAACACCCCCCTCTCCAGTGAGAGGCTCCCGGGTAGGTCACATTTTTTCAGAGATTCCAGACCTGGAATACTTTTCTTGCACTGAGCCAAGACATCTTAGAGTTGTCATTTAGAAATAAGTAATTAAAGGATGCTCTAATGGGCTTCATTCATTCATTTACTCATTCATTCATTTGCTTGCTCGCTCATTCATTCATTCATTCAACAAACAATAATCAAGCTCCTACTATGCACCTGGTACTCTTCCAGGAGAATGTGGATACAGCCATGAAGTCTTTTTTCTTCCCTCCCCTCCCCTCCCCTCCCCTCCCCTCCCCTCCCCTCCCCTCCCCTCCCCTCCCCCTCCCCCTCCCCCTTCCCCTTCCCCTTCCCTTCTCTTTTCTTTTCTCCCCTGCTTCCCTTCCCCTCCCAGCCAAGGTTAGGGAGAGCCAGAGAAGAGGTTTGTGAGGAAGCCCTCGCTGTCACACCGGCAGGCTCCCGGGGAACCTGGGAGAGGGAGCTGCAAGCCCTCCGAATCAGACAGTCCACCCAGCGCTTGTAGGACTTTTCCGTCCCCAGGTCCTGCCAGATAATCAAGATTAGTCAGCAGGAGGATTGGCTGTGGTTCTGTAAAGTAGCGAATAATTATAGTGCTTGGTACTTAAGGGTGTCTTTTATTTCAAGCTCCTTCAGAACATAATGATCCCCAACTTCATAACCTTGGCAGTTTTTCACTACGTTATTATTAGTTTTTATTAAATTGTAAAATGACCTACTCAAGCAACATTTTAAGAAGGTCTTTTTATTAAAAAATATTAATCTTCTTGCAGCGTTCTTCTCTCTCCCTTCCGTTACAAGTAGTTTGCTAAAACTTTGGTGGCCCTACTGTGTGCTGCTTGAAGGCCAGGACACACATGCTAATATAGTGCCATAGAAATGCCCCCCCCCCCCGCCTTTTTTTTTGCTTTGGTTTAAGAGATGAAGGTATTCTATTCTTGTATCCATTCACTGTGCCAGCCATAATGTGTTGAGTTAGTCAAGGAGTTTTTAGCTGTTGAGAGCAAAAGTTTACCAGAAATCATACCAACAAGTGGAATGTATTGGAGGGCACTGGGGTACGTTTTAGAAGGCAGGAGCAAGGACCCTCGAGACTCAGGAGCCAAGATGACTTTGACCATCTGAACTGGTTCTCATGGCCTCTTATCTCTGCTTCTCTCAACGTCTCCCTTTACTGCGCGGTCTATTCCTATCTGTTTCTTTGCACATGGGCCAGGCATGGCCCGCCCAGCACAGGCTACTGCAGAAACAAACACATATGCACCTCCAGTCTCAATACCAAGCTCCCAGGAAGTAAACGGATTGGTGCGGTGTGGGCCATGTGCTCCCATCTGGTCCAATCAGCTGTTGACCGACATGAAGGCTCATGCATTTCACACATTCTTTAAGGAAAGGAGTGGATGGTTTAGCCACTTTGGAAAAACAGTTTGACAGTTTCTCAAAATGTTAAACACAGACTTTCCACAGGACCCGGTGAGTCCATGTTTGAGTCCGTTTATATAACTGCCTGGAAAAGGCAAATTTATAGATACAGAGAGTAGATCATGGGTTGCCTGGTGCCGGGTGGGAATGAGTTTCTTTCTGGGGAAATGGAAACGTTTTAAAGTCACAGTGGTGATGGCTGCATAACTGTAAATACACCGAAACGTTCAGTCGTTTACTTTAAATGGGTACATTTTAGGACACATCCATTATTTTTTGATAAAACTGTGAAATAAAACAAGACAGGATATTGGGGATCACATGGTTTGCATCCCCAGTAGATGAGGCTCCTTCCAACCTGCATGGTGAGATCTGCTTCTGTGTCATTCATTCTGTGTACGACCCCCCACCCCCCCTCCCAAACACACCTCCATCCCAGGCCTCTGAATGGCGGGCTTTGTATTATCTGCAGCCTTAGGCATCAGGAATCTCTCTTCTCTTCTTTTAGGAATAAACTTCTATTCCTAAAGCCCGGCCTTGCCCCTGACCTCACTTCCTGGTACTCATCACACACATGTGCACCCCCCCCCCCCTCCTTCCCCTCATTTAGCCACGCCCAGCTGATCGCCCCTGAGGTCCTTGCACCATGTCCCTGCTTCTGAAATACTCGTCCCCCACATCCGCCAGGCCCACGGGCACCCTCACTCAGGTCTCCCCTCTAGGTCCCTTCCCCTACAGAGCACCCCTGACAGCTCTGTCTAAGATAGTATCTCAGTCCCAAGTATCTCTGTGTCCCCCCCCCAGCTCTGTGCTTCTAGAAACTGATTTCCAGGAACAGCGTCAACGGAGTTCCTTGACCTCTGGCTTCCGGTTGGCTGTGGCCGATGGGAAGCCCTGGTCGGCAGGGAGGGAAGGAGGCGCGGAGGCAGGATGCATCCCGGATCCGTGGCTTCACATGGCCTGGCCGGGTGTGGCCCTTGACGGAAGGCCCTTGTTCCTCTGGAGCGGCCGGCGCTCCGTGATCTTTTCCACCCAGTGCTCCCGGCGCCCTGCTGGGCATCGATGCGGGAACAGCTCTCCGCTGGCCCTGGGTTATGTGCTCGCCCTTAAGGTTCCCTCACAGACTGGCCTTTGTCAGTCGTTTCTTTGTAAGTAAGTCCCGCTTGTGTAATCGTATGTCAAGGGTGTTGTTTCCTGTTGAGATCCTGACTAGCACGGCCTCCCCCTCCCTCGCCTTCTCCCACGTCTCGGTCCCCTCCCCCGCCCCATTTTCCCTCCGAGCTTCACGTATGTCTGGGCTTTCTCTCTGCTTCTATTAGTCAGGACGATGGACAATGGACTCTAACTGCCCCCACAGGCAGACCCCCAAACCTCAGGGCCTAGCTCATCAGAAGGCGTTTTTTCTCGTGTCATAGCCCAACGCACTTGGGCACCCCTCTCCATCCTGATGCTCTCCCCCTGGAGCACGTGGCCCCAACACAGCAGAGGAAGAGAGGGTGGGAGGGGCACCTGGGGTGTTCTGAAAGGCTGGGCCACCTCTGCCCACTTTCCCACTGGGCAGGACCCAGTCACGTGACCCCGACTTCATTTCAAGGGCGGCTGGGAAATACGAAGGGGCACGTGGGGATCTGGGGGGTGGGGGGGGCGGGCATTCCTTACTAAGCTCCCCGTTAGCCTGTCACCGCTCTCTCCTCAGCACTGACCACGTGCTGAGCACACGGCCCTGTGAGTGCATGAATGGACGCAGACGGAATGAGTGACAGCTCACTGTCTGGGACTCCATTTAGATCTTAGCCATGGGCCGTGCTGTGAAGTTCGCGGGGATCAGAACCCTATCTTGCTGATTCCCCTTTTCAGTCTCATCAGGGGAGGGGCTCATGCTGACATTCTTTTGATCCATCCTCTAACCATTCCTTGTCGATGTCCTTCTCTTTGTCCCTTGAGGATGGTAAGTGATGGAGTCACAGAGCGCCCAGAAGGAACACTGATAACAAACCCTCGTTTGCTCTGTATGGTTCTCCTTTTTCATTTTTGTTTGTTTTGCTGCTTTAATGATTTTACAAGGGCTGCGCCACTTAACACCCTCACTGCTGCCAGAATTCAGGCCTTCGCCTCCCTGGCACTCTCTCTCCCGCCCACTTCTTTTCTCTTTTGAAAATTGTTGGCCTCAGGGCAGTGACATTGAGGATCCTAGTCTCTAACATAATGGCTTCCAGGTACATCTGGGAAAACCCCACAATTTACTGTTTCCAGGATGTTTGTGGGGAGTCTGGAAGACTCTGACTTCATGAGCCACAATCTACCCCTTGGCCATGGATTCTATGCTATAGATTTGGCCTTGGTCCCAGGAGGATTTGGGGATGGAGTGTGGATGCCTCTTTAAGGGCTCAGCACCCCTAGTACAGACATAGCTCAAACCACAGAGCTAGGGCCTCGTTTTCACACTGAGGTCAGAGGGCGTTACAGCAGAGCTCAGAAAGTGACCTGATAGCCTGCTCGGTGGTTGAGTGTCAACCTATGAACCAGGAGGTCACGGTTCAATTCCCGGTCAGGGCACATGCCCAGGGTGCAGCTCGATCCCCAGTGCAGGGCGTGCAGGAGGCAGCCCATCAATGTTTCTCTCATCATTGATGTTTCTATCTCTCTATCCCTCTCCCTTCCTCTCTGGAGAAATAAAAAAGAAACCTAAATGTAAGGATTTCCTGGTGAAAGACACTTGGGGAAAACTTAATATACCCTCCTTTTGGAAATTCACAACGAAAATTACAATAGTAAAGGCTCTGAAAAGGCCTGCAAATAAACACACCAGCAAAAAAGCAAGCAAGCATACCTTGCTGGGCGCAGTTTTGGAAGCTATATTTTGACCCACGTGATTTCCAGTTCTGTGTCCATCCTGCACACTTTTCCACAAGCCGGATGAAGGCTCAGAGGAGCGCGGGTGCTCATGCACAGTCCTTTGAACGCGTGCGTTGTGTCGCTGGAATTCCAGCCCACGCCCGGTGGGTGGACCGCTGCTCACGTTGCTTTGCCTCTATCCTTTACTATTCCCAAGGATGGTGAATTGCCTGGAATTCATTTTAATTATTTGATATAAATAATTTGTAATTAATCATGGGTTGCTTGTCATTGGATGCTATTCCGAAGAAATTGAAGACAGTTTGTTGTCAGTGGCGGCAGCCTGCTTTGCATTATCAATTTGTTAAGAAACTCTGTTCTGGGTAGAGCTGTGCAAGAGGCAGCTTCCACGCAGACTGTCTGAATTACCCGGAAACCCTGCCCCGATGGCATCCACTCGAAGGCTGCACAGGCCCGGTGCGGACAGCTGACTGGATCTGTCCGCTTTCCGCCATGGCGAGTCCTGGGTGGCTTGACCGAAAGTCCGCTCGAACGTAAATAATCGGCGTGTCTTCAGGTGCATCCCCCAGGGTCCCCGGGAAGAGAAGCTGGCTCTTTGCTGGGGAACCCATGAACTCTGCGAGAACCCTGTCCGTGGTCCAAAATGTGAATTCAAGGGTGAGGATGTTTGAGGGGAATAGGGGTTTTTTTCTTCTCTTTCTTTTTTGAAACCAAAGAACTTCCCAGCGACCAGTGCGAGGCTTTCACAGCCAAGGAGGTCAAGGTACTGAACTTCCAAGGGTTTGCGGACGCTCTGTGCCCGGCCGGTTTCCCAAACTCTGAAACGATCGAGGGTCAGAAAGCAAGGAAACATGCTTTTATAACTAAAAAGGCTATGTCTTGGATCACCTTACTTATTTATCCAGTATCTCTGTATCTATTTACTGCTTCCCACAGCGGGTTTGAGAATGCTGCGTCTCTTGGCTTCCTGCTCTCCTCCTCGTTGGGAGGGAGGGAGGGATGGGGCAAGACCTTGCAAAACCAGACTTGGACCTTCCTTGTTTCTGGTTCCCAGAGGCTGTGCTGGTGATGAAAGCGCTGACCCGGGCATCCGGGGTTCAGGGCGGGGTGGTGGGGTGGGGTGAGGAAGGGCGCCGGGAGGCCTCCCAAGCTCAGCTTCCGTCTGCCCCCGTTGACTGGGCTCCAGCTACTCCCCTGCTTGGGTCAGTGCCGAGTTCACCAGTGGCTCCCTGTTCTCTGAGAGGAGAGGCTCCTGCTGCTCGCTGGGGCTGGGGTGTGTGGAGGGCGTGTTCTCGCAGAGCTTCAAATGCGTGTCGGTATCCCCTCACCCACTCACTGGGCCCTGAATGAGCATCTGCTTCGTGCCGCCTGAGCCCTGAGGGTGTCAGGAATAGACAGCCCGTCTCTCCTCTGGGGACTTCCGTATTTTTTTTGAATGATGTGGCATCAGCTCCCCCAGCACAGCATGTGGATTCAGAGGGAATGATCAGATTAGAAATCGTCTCTTCTAGCCCGGCTGGTGTGCCTCAGAGATTGAGCTTCGACCTATGAACTAGGAGGTCACAGTTCAATTCCCAGTCAGGGCACGTGCCTGGGTTGTGGGCTTGATCCTCAGTATGGGGTGTGCAGGAGGCAGCCAATCAATGATTCTCTCATCATTGACGTTTCTATCACTCTTTCCCTTTCTCTCTGAAATCAATAAAAATATATATTTAAAAAATTATCTCTTCTAATCCTCCCATTGTACAGATGGGTAGACAAAGGTTCAGAGAGGAGGAATGGGCTTGCTCAAGGTCACGTAGTGGATTACAAAACCTGAAGAAGGACCCAGTCTTTTACTTTCTATCTCAAAGCTCTTTTCATTGGACCATGTTGCCCCTCACCATTCATTCACTCAGTCCTTGCTGAGTGCTCACTGGGCACCATGAGCTGTGTTAGCCATTGTATGAAACTCAGAATGTCACCCAGGAAACTGAAAATCTAAGTCAGAGGTTATAGACCCTCAAGCCTTTAATTGGGAGATGTAGAGTGAGTGCAGCCCTGGGAATCTGCCGGGAGCCGGTCCATCCTTGCTGTTTCAAGGGACCTGGCATATATGGCATACTGTTCTTAATATGTTTGCTCACCTTCTTGGCACTATGTGTTTTAACCAAAGTCTCTGAGAAAGATTGTTTCCCCAGGTAGGGATTTTCCCTGAAGTTAGGGAGGGAATAAAACCCCTTAACTAAGTGCCAGGCGGGTAATTAATCACTTTAACGACAAACAATCATGCTTAAGCTACATAATCTTTACTCCCTGGAATGGAGATAAGAAACGCCCTAACCTTTGGAATAGAGATTGATAGGATTGGAATCAACTGGTATAAATACAGATGTAACAAGACAACAGGAGACAGAACTTAGAAGACAGAACCAAGAGACACAAAACCTAGACACAGAACCTACACAGAACCTAGAGACAGAAGAATTTCACTGGAGAGGACATGGCAAAAGATCCTGGACAGAAACTGGCCTCAGAACCTAGAGACAGAACCTAGCGAGAGAACATGGCAAAAGATCCTGGACAGAAACTGGCCACAGAACCTAGAGACAGAACCTAGCGAGAGAACCTGGCTGAAGAACCTAGAGACAGAACCTGGCTACAGAACCTGGATAGAACATGGCAAGAGGATGACTAGAACCTGGTGACTGAACCTGGCTGGAGAACCTGGACAGAACCTGGCTGGAGAACCTAGCGAGGGAACATGGCTACAGAACCTGGCTGGAGAACCTGGAGAACCTAGCAAGAGAACATGGACACAGAACCTGGCTGGAGATCCTAAGCAGAACCTCTCTGGAGATCGAGACCAGAGCTTGGCTGGAGATCCTGGCTAGGCTGCTGATCAACTGAACGCTGTCTCCGTGTCATTCCTTCTTCGCCGACTCCGTCCACACCTTTGGGGACCCCTGGACCCGCTGGGGTTGTACCCCGGCAGGAATCAGATGGGCTTGGGTTCAAATTCTGATGTTTCATTTCTTCATGTTTTTTAGGCAAGTTTTTAAGCCTTTCTGAGTCTCTGTTTTCTCATCTTTAAAACAGGAATGGAGATAGTACCTACCTCCCATGAGGGAAGCAAAAATATATAGAAATAGGAAATAATTCATGATTGTCATCCTATCTAATAAAAGGGTAATGTGCAAATTAAGCATTACTGCACCACAAAGATGGCGGGGCCTGTCCTCTCAGCCCTGCCGGAGTCCCCCAGTCCCGGGGGGGCGGCCGCTAAGAGCAGGCAGTGTGAGCGGCCTGGCGGAATGCTTGCTTTGTCGCTGCGGCGACGAGGCAAGCGTTCCACCTCGGCCGCAGAGGACCTCTGACAGCAGGCACAGAGCGTCTGGGGGTCGGGGAGGGGGGACGCTTGTGTCATCGCCCTGGTGATGAGGCAAGCATTCTGCACCCGGCCACGGAGGGCCTCTGGCCAAGCTGGGTGCAGAACGCTTACATCATTGCAGGCCGGGCTGAGGGACAGGCCCTGCCCCCCATGCACGAATTTCGTGCACCGGGCCTCTAGTGAATAATAACTACGGTGATACATGCTATACAGAGTTACATGTGCAGTGTCTGGAAATACGTAGAAAGGATGAGAAAGAGGGAGCTCTTTCTTTGGCTTTGATTTTTTGGCCTGATTTGTGTGGGGAGAGGGTGTATGTTTTATGGGTTCTCTTCATGGATATGTTTATGTGCTCCAAGAACAAGGATAACCCATGTCCAGAGAATGGTCCAAGACACAGAAGTTCTCAAAATGCTGTCGGAATCACCAGAGATCAAATGGGTTGAGTCATTCAAGACTATCCCTTTTTTTGTTTTAATGTCGGATTGCTTTGAAAATTGGTAATGGTGTTGAGTTCATTCTCCGATGATGCTCACTGCACTTGGTTCTGACAAGTGTCCCCAGCCCCGTTCTGGGGAGTGCTGGACCCAGGGCCTGCTCAGTGACCTTGGTCAGAACATGCCCGTGTGCCTTAGAGCTCCTGTGACGCATGACCCACAAGGAGAGTCCCATTTCGTCCTTCAATCCAGTAGAATTTCCCTTAATCCCTAGATTGCAAGGGCAGGAATCATACCTGTCTTGAAGGTTGGGCTTGACAGATTGAGCTGGGTATGTTTTAGGAGAAAATGCAACTCTAAAACTCATTTGATGATGGGTTCGTTCATTCATTCATTCATTCATTCATCCATCCATCCATCCATCCATTCATTCATCCACTCATTCATTCATTCCTACTTATTGACTGTATTTGCCAGGCAGTCTCCTAGACGTTAAAGATGCAGCAGGTATGATAGACAAGGTCTCTGACCTGCAGTGGGGAGGGTTTTCATTAATAAACCAGTAAACAATGACCTAACAAGCCTGATTTCATACCGAGATGCGTGCTGTGACGATGATGTAACAGCAAGGCGCACGTGAGAGCGCTGTGGGGAGGGGTGGTGAAGGACGGTCCCTACTGGGAGGAGCCGTTGAGTTGAGACTCAAAACAGACTGGAGGCCAGAAGGAAGGGCGTCTGGGTGGAGGGGACAGCGAGGGCAGAGACACTGAGGCAGGGACGACATTGGTGTTCCCACAGAACGGAAGGCAAACCAGCGAGGCCAGACCACAGCGAGGCAGGGGGTGGAGTGAAATCGATGTTAGCGGGGGCTGCCTCTGGCTCACCTGCCTTCTCAGGGCCAAGGTCTGTGCCCAACAGAGACCAGGGACCATGGGTATTTGTTGAACGCGCCGATGAGTACAGTTCATTCATTGCGTCCCTTGGTTCTTGGCTCCACAGTCTTTGGTGCTGTTGTTTATGTATATTTTATAAACGAAAGCTCATTTTTAAAAAACTAGATACTGTCTGTCATTTTGGTGAGTACGGCCATATCCGCGGGGTCAGTGGAAGTGATGATTTGATACTGACTGTCTTAAGTCAACGCCTAAGACTCAGGTGATAGGTTCTGATGGGTTACTGGGAATTACAGAACTGCCTTTGGGGGAAGAGGCCCAAGACTGACCGTGGCGTGGCCATGCCCCCCAGGGCGCATGTGGGACAGCAGAGGCGGGAGCCACCTCTCACCCCGCCGTTGGGCTGGAGGCCGGAAGGGTTTGCGGACCTTCGGCCTCCACGGACGTGCTCACCCTCGAAGCTTCTCCACTGCACTGTGCTCAGTTCCCCAAACATGGGCTTTTGAGCGGAACCGTGACAGTTAGCTCTAGGGCTGAGCAGCGGCACTTGAACCTCCGATTAGGAGCAGAGGTGGAGTCAAAAGGGTCCCGAGGAGTCTGGAGACATGACGGTTTCGAAAGGCAGCCGCCGGCTGGGCAGGGAGAGGGGCGTTTAGATCTCGCACGAGGAATGCGAAGCTAAATGAGAACCATTCGAAAGCTCTGGGGGTTAGAGAGTGGAATTCCCTCTTGTACAGTACACAAGAGTTATTAAGTGTGTATATGAGACTCCTGTTTTACTTCATGTACATGATTATTTTATACAGGCGAGTTTGGAAAGAATTATAGGCTGAGAGCCGGCCAAGATGCAAGATGAGCAGCGGGGAGTGGGGGCGGCGGTGGCCAGGCCTCGGTCGGGAGCCCGGCTACTTGGAGAAAGCAACATGGGATCCCCCCGGGTCAGGGGGTTGGGAGGACCAGGGCGGAGTTGGAGTCTGTGAAGGCTCATCTCCAAAGAGGCATCCAGGGCTTGGTCTGCATAGCCAAGGGCCGGGTTTAGAACTAAAGAAGCAAAGGCTGGGACCAAGCCCAGCAAATTGGATTTGGCCCACTGATGCCTGGAGACCAGGAGGATAAAGACTGTGGCCTTGGCTTGCCGGCTGTGAGATGTGAGGGAGACCATTTGAACACACCCAGCGATTTCAAACGTGAGAAGTACATTATCTTTCAGAAAGATGTCTAGGAGCCAGGGCGTTGGGGATAAAGGGCTGACTTAGGACAACCCACTCCCACCAGCCTGGGCCGTGGACAGGAGCAGTGTGATCAGTCTACGCAGAGCTTCCCAGGCCACGTTCCTACACGAGAGAGGCAACAATTCAGAATCCTGGTTTTGCTTCTCACTCTGCTGCCTCCAGAAAAGTTAATTAATTTCTCTGAGCCTCAGTTTCACCAGCTGTAAAATGGGTCTTGAAACTGCTGTTTATATTGAAAAGATAGTTTGGCAGAGGATAGGTCGAGTCGAGTCGCATTAAGTGACAGCCATCGTTCCAATAATAATGGCTACGTTGGTAAGAATTTGAATGCAGGGCGACTGCTTGGCCTGGGTTGGGCAGCAGGATGGCAGTGTGCGTGCTACCCTTGCCCCTTGCTTGGTGAGCACGAGTCCTGTCTGTTCCGTGTACCCTAGACGCAGTGAGGTGCGCCACAAAACTGCACTGAGTGTAAGTGGTCTTATAACTTGGAGGAGGAGGTTTTCATGGTGACCTGCCTCTCACGCCCGGTGACTGAGATTCTGTAGACGCTAATCTGGCTAAATGCCAAGCACACAGAGCCCACAGCTCTCTTCTTGATATATGTGAAGCCCTAAATCCTTAAAGCTACAACTTCACTAAAGGAAATAAAAACACACACACACAACTTGTATAACTTTGTATGATTAGGACACTAAATCCACCTCTTTTATTGAGCGTAAGCCAGTTGGACATTGATTTCTCTCTCGCAGCAGGCGGGTTCCGTTCAGAGGCCACGCAGGGGCCCAGGCCTCTTCTGCCTTGTCGTCCTGCCAGTTCTGAGACGTTGCCCCCAGTCACATAGTCTCAGAGGATACACAGCCACTGCCACGTGCCACGTTGAAGGAGGAGGACCAGAGCAGCAGGAGGACCCTTCCTTTTATGGACATAACCATTGGTTAGGTTGGAGTCATGTGACAGGCTCACCTGCAAGGGAGGCTGGGTATTGTAGTCTTTATTCTCAGTGTCCATGTGCCCAGCTGAGCACTAAAGTTCTTACGGGGATGGAGAGGCCAGCGTGGGGAAGGGTTTGCTCAGGTCTGGATCAGAAATGGAGCACGTGTTCCCTGCGCGTGCCCGTCCCGTCCTCTCTGCTGTGCATCTCGCAGAAGGGCCACCAGACACTTTCCCCGTGTCACCCGAACTCCAGACCAGCAGGCTGCCGCTCCGGTCTTGTGAGTTACATCTTCAGAGAACTCAAGTGGACACATGGATCATTTGAGATTCTTGTTGTTCGGCAACACTCCACGCGGCCAGTATTTGGAGTCAGAACATTGGTTGCGATCGGTGCTGGAGAAGCGACGTGTTTGTTTATTCCACGAGCTTGCGAAGTGCCAGCTCCCCAGCAGTGAGTAACTCAATGACTCAAACGCAAACCCAGACTCCAAACTGGCTCAGGAGAGCCGGCGATTACGGAAAATCTGCTTCATTTAGCCCCAGGACCTGACCACCCGTGAGCTGGAAAACGGACCTCAAAGCAGGAAAGCAACAGAAGTGTCCAAAGGAGAAATGAAAAACACAACCCCGTAACAGGCTGACCCTCAAGGGGGACCACAGGCGAGCCGAGGCGGGAGCTGTGTTCCCGGAGGCCCCTCGGCCTGCTGGGCTCCTGCGTGCTGGGCGAGAATGTCATGTGAAGACAAGCTCTGTTTCTTTAAAAGGCCCCAGAGAATTTGGGTCCCAGGAGCCTTAGGTTCCTGTCTTAGATCTGGGGTTGCACCATCCGTGTCCCCACAGACCAGGCAGGAAATGCGAGGGAGTGAGTGAGCTGTGTGTAGGATAACAAAGGCAGCCGAAACCAGTCTTAGTGTGTGGGTGGTGGCCGTACAGAGTGTGGGGAGCGGGGGGTGGGGAGACCCTGTTTCAGTGGGGACAGCAGCTGCTGACCCTGAACCAGTTGTTGGCCGTGGAAGTGTGGGTCCAGCATTGACATGTTCTGATCTGTCAAAGGAATCTAAACACCTTGATTTTCTTGAACAGTTGACTTTTTAAAAGACTGTCAACTAATACAATGTATTGAGAGCAGTCTGGGGGCTCCCTCCTCCCCTCATTAATATGACCACCAAGGGGGGCAGGGACTAGTGTCCCCACTGAAGACCCGGGGAGCAGATGGAGGACACCTAATGCAGCCCTCCGTCCTACAGATGTGAGAACACGGGCCTGCAGGTGTGTCCTTATCTGTGTCGGTGGCAGAGCGGGGAGGGCGACGTCCTGCTTCCTTGGCTCAGCAACGCAGACACAGGGACAGCGTCCGTTCCAGACGGAACAGTACGAAGGGCCGGCTACGCTGCCTGCTCCCCGGAGAGAAGAGCCAAGGGCCCCCTAGCCCTTGATAAGGATGCGCTTGTGGCGACAACGATGATAAATAGCAGGTGGAATGCTTTGGGCAGCAAGTAACAGACGGACTTAAACAACATATGGAATTCTCTTCTCTTTTCATAACCGGAAGGTCAGAGGAAGGAGAGCTTCCAGATCTGTGTGATCAGTGATATAACCAGGAATCGGGGAGTTTCTGTCATTTTGCCCTGCAGTGGCCCTCCCTCCTTCCCTCCCTTCCTTCCTTCCTTTTCCCTGTCTTATTCTTCCTCTTTCTCCTCCTCCTCCTCCTCCTTCTCTTTCTCTCTCCCCCCCCTCCCCCCCCTCTCCCCCCCCCCCCCCCCCCCGTCACCTCTTGGTTACAACAAGGCTGCCAATAGCAATGAGTGCCTGTGCGTCACGGTTCCATCCACAAAGAGAGAATGAAAACCCTTGAAACTCCTCCCCCAGGCACTGACTGTAGATCTCTCTCTCACCGGCTGAGCCTCCTGCCCACCTCGGGCCCAGTGTCAGCAGACAGAAGCAGCTGTGTGCCGATCGGCGGGAAGGTGTGGTCTCGTCCAGGAGCTGAGATGGGGCCCTGACGGGCAGAGTTTGCCTGTGTGTGGCCACCTTCCTGCTCACCTGGCGACCAGTGAGCCGGTTCGTGACCCTTCGGAATATCCTCCTGGTGGGCCGGGCCCTGAGCTTCCCCACAACTACCCCAGCGGCAGCCCAGCAGGGCTTCGCCCCCGTTCCTGGCACCAGACCCCCCAAGAAACCTGATCCACAGGAACAGCCCTGGTCTCCCAGCCCCGGAAGGAGGGGCCAGTTCAGGGGGCAGGAGAATCTGTATATTTGACAGACACCCCCCCTCCCGGCGCTGAGACTTTGCAAGGTCAAGTGTCACCCTTAAGGGATGCTCCTCTCGAGATGACACCTGGTCCCCACCTCAGAAGATGCAGAAAGTGGCCCCCGCCAGCAGGAAGTGCCCAGGCTCCGGAGGGCGGGGCTGTAATCCGTGGGGCAGGACAGAGATTCCCTTTGTGGCGACCACCTTTGCCTTGTTGGAATGAGAACATTCCCCTGAGGCTCGGATCCTGGCTCACCCGGATGCAGGGGCCTTCGGAGAAGAGCAGGCGGTGAGAGGAGTGCCACTGGTTCCCGAGCTGCTACCCGCGGACCCGTCACCCACCCTCAGTGCCTGGGCTACGGGATGTCGGATGGGGCGCCCTGCCTGTCCTTAATCAGTGCACCCTATTTGTGGGGAGTCAGCCACCGCGATTCAGGCTGTGCTTACACAACTTCCTGCTCATTGAACCATGCTGCCAGCTCGAGGGGTGGGTGCTGGGCTGAGCCTCCCCTCTAGCCCATGGTGGACCCCTTTCTGACAGAGGGGGAGCAGGGCTGGGGCTCAGAGGCTTAAGATTAGTGTCGATGTGATTACATTGACGTGAATGTAATTAAGAGCATCTAGCTATCATTTAATGTTACTGTTTTGCTTTCATCATGTGCCAGGCAGGATACCTGCTACATTGTGCTGATCTAGAAAGCACCCCAGGCCTAAAGCAGCAGGGCCTCATCCGGTATCCATAGCGCTAGTCTGTCGGACCTCGGGGTGGCGGGGGTGGAGGGGTGGGGGAGGGCCTCCAAGCGTTGGTGTTGCTGGCGGAGCGGCCACTGTCTCAGGCATCGTCGCTTCTCGTCTCAGGCAGGTCCGCACGTGCTCACGTTGGCTGCTAAACATTCTGGCATGGACGTGACCTGGGAATTTCTGCTCACAGCCCATTGGCCAGAACTGGTCACATGGCCGCAGCCAATCACAGGGCCCGGGAAGTGAGAGGCTCTCGTGCCACGGGTGTCACGGTCCAGAGCTCAGACACTCGCTATCCAGGTGGCTGCTCACTCTGTCTTCCCGCCGATGTTCTCACATCATGGTTTTCTTCCAGATCCCAGGTGGGCGGCTCCTGGGGATGCGTTACCATGGAGAGCACAGCCACGCGTCCCTGATGTCCCTGCAGAACTGAAGGGGTGCAGCCGGCTGGGTCCTGGCTCAGTCCCTTCCTGTCTGTGACTTTGGGCGAGTGACGCCGCCGCCTTGGCCTGTAAGTGGGTGATGGTCACAGCGCCACTCAGAGGTGTTGGAGACTGAAGGTTAAGACGGGCAGGGAGCGTCGGATGCAGCACAAGGCGTGTGCTGGGTGAACCTGAGCCGTGTGCAGCCCGAGCGTTGATTAGTGACACAGGCGTTGACGATGCAGCAGCGTGTGTGTCCACACAGGGGGCCTGCCTGGCGGCGGGGTGACCGGCTCACAGCTCGACGAGAAGAAGGTCCCAGGCGAGGCAGAGCCTCCAGGAGGGAGCGTGGTGAGCCAGGCACCGGTGCCCGTGTCTCCAGCGGAGGGAGCGGCCAGGGGCAGGACGGGGGTGGCTCTCATGGCTGAGATGCCCCTGGCTCAATGCGCCCACGCTTTTCGCTGAGTGATGTTGAGTTCTTCTTTTTAAAAAAACGGTTTTATTGATTTTCAGGGAGAGGGAGAGAGAGAATCTTCCGTGACGGGAGCTGAACCAGCGACCTGCGGTGCCTGGGAGGACACACAAGCAACTGAGCCACCAGCCAGGCCCCTGCGGAGTGCTTGGCTCTGGCGGAAGTCCTGGTTCTCAGCGAGGGGCCCGGCCTGTGGCCCAGCCTGACCCGCAGGGACCTGTGGCTGCTCTCCTGGGGGCCAGGCCCGATCCGTAGGGACCTGTGGCTGCTCTCCTGGGGGCCCGGCCCGATCCGTAGGGACCTGTGGCTGCTCTCCTGGGGGCCCGGCCCGATCCGTAGGGACCTGTGGCTGCTCTCCTGGGGGCCCAGCCTGATCCGTGGGGACCTCTGGCTCTCTCTCAGGGGGCCAACCTGATCCGTAGGGACCTGTGGCTGCTCTCCTGGGGGCCCGGCCTGATCCATAGGGACCTATGGCTCTCTCTCGGGGGGCCCGGCCCAATCCGTGGGGACCTCTGGCTCTCTCTCGGGGGGCACAGCCTGATCCGTGGGGACCTCTGGCTCTCTCTCGGGGGGCCCGGCCCGATCCGTAGGGACCTCTGGCTCTCTCTCGGGGGCCCGGCCCGATCCGTAGGGACCTGTGGCTGCTCTCCTGGGGGCCGGGGATGCCTGCACCAGCGGAGGATGCGGACCTCAGAGGTGTTTTGGAAACACAGGGGCTAAAGAGATGAGCGTGTGGATGACTTTAGCAAGGGAGTGATTCTCGGGGCATGGAGAGCGGGGGTGCTTGTGCACGTTCTGTGGCAGGGAACAGACAGGCGGGGAAGAGGCGGGAAGAAACCCACAGGAATTCCTAGAAAAAGGCAGGAAACTGCTGGTTCAGAGGGGCTGGATCATGACCTCATTCATTTCACACCAATTTCCCTTCCCAGCCGCTTTGGCTGACAGGTTCATGTGAACCCCCAACCGGGGGCGTAGGTGTAAGTGAACCCCCAACCGGGGGTGTAGGAGTAAGTGAACCCTCAATGGGGGGCGTAGGAGTAAGTGAACCCTCAATGGGGGGCGTAGGAGTAAGTTAACCCCCAACCGGGGGTGTAGGAGTAAGTGAACCCCCAACCGGGGGTGTAGGAGTAAGTGAACCCTCAATGGGGGGCGTAGGAGTAAGTGAACCCTCAATGGGGGGCGTAGGAGTAAGTTAACCCCCAACCGGGGGCGTAGGTGTAAGTGAACCCCCAACCGGGGGTGTAGGAGTAAGTGAACCCTCAATGGGGGGCGTAGGAGTAAGTGAACCCTGTTGAGCTCTGGCCTGGATCCCACAGCTGCCCATCTGAGACTCGGATGAGGCTGGTGGCTGTGCCACTTGGCGGGCACCCTGGCCCGCATGCGACTCACCGAGCAAACCTGACTTTCTGGAAGGAACTGCCCCTTGGCCGCCAGGCAAGGGCTGAGCACACAGGGGCGCGGCCCCTGGGACGTTTCCCACCGTCCAGGAATCACTCATCAGACAGGCCCCGCGCGGCCGCCGGGGAGCTCGGCTGGGCAGAGCGTCGTCGGAGCAGCGAGCAGCGTCCGGATGCGCCAAGGTGCGGTTTGATCCGGGCCCAGGCACGTGCAGCAATCGGCCAAGGCCCGCATCCGTCGTGCGACAGCACATCCACGTTTCTCTCCCTCAAGCCAATAAACACACACAGCAAACAGCAGAGTGGTAAGGAGCGAAGGCGGCGGCCGGGTGGCGGCCCTGGCCCCTGTTCCTGCCTCTGCTCCCCACCCCTCCCCAGGGAACGCTGGGAGTGAGTATTTTACTGCCGGGCCAGGGGGCCAGGCTGCGGAAAGAACCGTCCCGTATGCCGGCATTGACACCTCACTGCAGCGAGGACACAGGCGCAGGAAGTGGAGCTGTACGCGCTGCAGGTCGGCAGGGCTGAGGTGGTCACTTCCTCTTAAACCCTCTCACTCTGACACGAGGGCAGACTTGCTCAGAAGCTGCAAAGATCTGTGGTAACTCTACCCGGTGCCCCGTGTCCGTGGTCTGTCACCACCGCGTTGCCCTCCCTCCTCGTGTCTGAACCCACCTGGGACCCAGTTGCAGACGTAGTGCCCTTTGCTCTAAGGCTGTGGTGGTGGCTTTCTAAACAGCAGGGCCGTCTCTTACGGAAGCACCGTGCAGATCTGACGGGGAGGGGATCGAGCCTGCAACCGAGGCACGTGCCCTTGACCGGAATCAAACCTGGGGCCCTACAGTCCACGGGCGGGTGCTCTATCCACTGAGCAAACTGGCCAGGGCTCTCAGGGCATGTAATCTCGGTGCCTCTCGAGTCCCTGTGAATCTGGGGGTCCCTCCCTCCCTCTGTTTTGTGACTTTGACGGTTACTGTGTGGCGTGGGCATCGGTTTGGATCTGTCACTGAGCCTGGCGCTCCGTGCTGCTGACGGGACCACAGAGGGGCCTCGTGTCTTGCTCCGTGCGTCCTGGCAGGAGGCGCGTGGCGTTGGGATGGCCCGGCGAGGGGGGGATGTCAGCTCGGATGGTTCGGTCCAGGTGCTGTCTGCCTCCCTCCGTCGTGAGTGAGGGTCTCCAGGGGACACACTGGACCAGGTGAGGGCAGTGCCAGGCGTTGCCACCAGCCTCCGACTCCAGAGCTCACTCCGCGGCTGCACTGGCCCTGCCCGGGCCCCTGGCGTCGGCTCAGAATGTGCTGGACGCGGCACGGAGCGAAGTGCATTCCTTCCTCGGACCCCACGGTGGCTGGCAGGGCGATGGAGGTCCCGTCACGCTCGGCCCCGCAGCGCACACCGCTCAGGCCCCGGTGGGCGCCTGCGCCTGCGCCTGCGGAAAGGAAGCTGACACACGGCAACTCCGTTCCCAGCCTCTGGTCCTGGGGCCCAAACTGGAGCTGGAGCGGCTCTCGGTCCGGGTCCGCGGAGCAGACGGCCTGGAGGTTTTATCCAAACAAAGCCCGGCGGGGAGGCGCTCCCAGGGGCCTCGGCGCTGCGGCTCTGAGCAGCGAGGATGGGAAGGGCTTTAATGAGACGTGATATTCCCCTCACGGAGACACATCACATCGAATAATAAACAGCAGCGTCTATGGTGTTGATCTTTAAAGTAAATCCTATTGCTATTAGCTTATCTACCCAACTATTAAAACTAATAAAATAATAAACTTTAGGGCACAGACACTTAGCTCAACCCAGTCCCCCCTTCCAAATGCCGTTTTCTCCCCGTGGGACGGCTGGCTTTTCCAGCCACTTCCTGCTTATCACTAAACTATCTGGAACATTTTCACGTGTTTGGATGACAGCCTTCAGTCGCCCTGGGGTATTTTTATTCTCTCTCTCCCCTCGCTCTTTCTTTAAATTGAACTTTACTGTCTCTTTACTTTCATCTCCGTCTCACTTTGGCTGCCTGTCATGGCAGCCGGCAAGAATGCTTCCCCTTATCAGGGTCTCGATCACCTGCCTCGTGGGGTCCATGGTGAACTTGCTAAAGAAAAGGGGGAGCCGGGCCGGCGCGGCTCAGTGGTTGAGCTCAACTTATGAACCAGGAGGTCACAGTTCAATTCCCGGGCAGGGCACATGCCCGGGTTGTGGGCTCCATCCCCCAGTGTGGGGCGTGCAGGCGGCAGCCGATCAATGATCCTCTCTCATCATTGACGTTTCTATCTCCCTCCCCTCCCCCTCCCCCTCCCCCTCCCTTTCCCTCTCCAAAACCAATAAATAGATATTTAGGGGAAAAAAAAAGAAGAACAGGGGAAACACTCTCAGCTGACGGGGCGGACGGAGCGGGCAGGCCGTTCTCACGCGTCGTCTTGGGTCCCTGGCCGTGTTGGGTGACGGTCGGGGCAGGTGAGAAAGAAAGAAAGGAGAAAACCACCTACTGAGCGCTGCCTCCTCCACGGGGCGCACGCTGTGCAGAGTCGGGGCACAGGGCGGCATGTCTGTGGGGAGACTCCCCGAGTCCTTCTCAGGACACTGCGTTACTGGAGCCGGGATGGCACCTCCTCTTCCCACAAACACAGGCGGCGCGGGCTGCCCCTCCCCGACGCACGTGCTGGGCCTGGTCTCACTCGGAGGCCTCACGGCCCGGGGCGCGCGCTCAGCTGCAGTCCCCTCTCCGCCCTCCCCTCCTGGCCCGAGAGCAGAGGTGGATTTCCTTCTAACTGGGGCTCAGACCCGTCACTGTATCGGGTCCTTTCACACCGAGATCATGGCCGGACGCGGAGTCACCGCTTCATTCCGATGATCTGGTTTCAGCCTGAACGGAAGCTGGTCGCTGGGTGAGACCGTTACGTCCCGGGATCTTGCTCCGCCGTGGCCAGCTCAGCGCCGTGTCGGGAACAATGGACGGACTGCAGGGTGATTTGACACATTGCCAAACCCTGCAGGTCTAACACCTCTTCCCCTTCTTCTTCCCTGCGCGGAGCTGTGTAAGTCTGTGTCGGAATGAGGTGACAAATATGCTATTCAGGCAAGAAGGAAAAGGGGCTTAGGGAGATGTTAAATTCCGCCTGAGCCCTTCCATCCTTTAAGAAATGCCTTTCCTCCAGGCCCTGCCCCCTCCTCTCCCCCGAGTCTAAAAGAAACATGCACATTCATTCCAGAAAACATGGGAAAAGCAAGTGTATCTATTGGTCAGCGGTCGCAACCGGTAAGAAACAGAAGCCAGCCCCGACTGGCTTCAGCAGAACTTGATTTATCCGGTGTGCAGGCGGGAGCGCTCGGCATTGGCGGGTGCTGCAAAGTGGGAGTGAATCGTGGACGCTGGGGGGGGGGGAGGGGGGGCAGTGTCCTGGGGGGAGGAGTCAGGCAGCTGGCCTCCGCTGTGGCACATGACCGGGAAATCTCTCTCAGGCACTGCTCACGGGGTGGGGTAGACTGAGTGAACCCTGTCCCCAAAGCTTGTGTGTGGCACCCGAACCCCCAGTACCTTAGACTATGATCGTATTTGGAGAAAGGGCCGTTGACGTGGTAATGAAGTTAAAAGGATGTCACGAGGGTGGGTCCTAGTCCAGTCTGACTGATGAAAGGAAATTGGGGGACACAAAGGGACGCAGGGGTACCCGTCCCCACAGACAAAAAGCCCGTGAGGACACAGTGAGGAGGTGCCGTCTGCGAGCCCCCAAGAAACCAACCCTGCGGGACTTGATTCTGGGCTCCGGCCCCCAGACGCGAGGGAGACGGCTCCTTTAGGTGCCCCCCCCCCCCCCGAGGCATTTCACACGGAAGCCCGGCAAGCGAATGCCCTGAGGACAGGCAGGGGCTGGACTAAGCCCCCCGACTCGTCCCTGTGGCACCTCCTGGCTCCTGCAGGAACCGTGATGTGGTGCAGAGCAGGCACCGCGGGTGCCCGGGCAGCAGGGGGTTGGGGCGCCGGCCCCCCAGCACAGTTGAACATTGAGTATAACTTTTATTCCCCAAACACTTCACTGCTGTTGACCAGAAGGCTTATGATAACATAAGGAGTCGATTTCCATGTATTTTGTATGTTCCATGTATTTTGCACTATAGTCTTACAAGAAAGGAAGCTAGAGCAAAGAAAATGCTATTATGAAAATCAAAAGCAAGAGAAAATACATTTACAATATTTATTGGGAAAAACCCGTGTATAACGAACGGGACCCCCACGGTTCAGAGCTGTGCTGGTCAAGGGTCAGCGTGTAGGTCAGCCGCCCGCTTGGACCGTGCACTCGCGAGTCGGGTTTCTAATAAACACGCCTTTGTCGCTGCCCCGCTGTCCTCAGCGCCTTCCTCGCGGCCCCCGGGGTGCTGGGAGCTTCACTGCGCTGTTTGTTTCCTCCCTGAGCCCGGCCGGGGGGGGGGGGGTGGGGTGGGGGGGGCAGCGGCAGCCGAGGCCCGTCAGAGTTAACCGTGCAGAGTCCCTCAGAGGAGCTGCAGCCGCGCCGGCTGCCATGCGGCCGCCTCGCTGTCCCGTGGCCACGGCTTCAGGTTCATGGAAAACGGAGCCGGAGGGGCCGAGGGGAGGTCGTTTTTCCTGCAGCGGCTGAAAGGCCCGTCGCCGTGGAACCCCCTCGTGCACAGCGCTTGGATGGACGTCGCGCCTCCATGGCTCCCTCTCTGGACGTTTTATCGGGAGGTGAATTGATGGGCCTGAAACGGAACACGAGCGGCCCAGCACGGGCTCGGTGGCTCTTCAGTTCCAGCGAGTGGCCCTCGCTGGGCTGGCGTCCGTTGGCTGGAGACGTCAGGTCCCCGTCACTTCTGGAAGCTCTGTCCCGTGGCTCATCCTGTCTCCAGAAGGAAAAGTGTCCGTCTGTCTGTGTCGGCGCGTCTGTGTCTGATCCGCCAGGAGAGGAGGGGTGGGGAGAGGACAGGGCAGGCCCAGAGGTAATTGATGTTTGAGGAGCACCTGTTGGGTGTAAGTCACTGCCCTGGTGCCGCACATGTCAGGCCCCCGAGAGCGAAGGAACAAGGAGGCGAAGGCAGCACGTCCAGGCCCCACCCCCGCCCGCGAGGAGAGGGTATGAATTTTTTCTGCGTTGACCCCAATTCATTTCCACGGGGATCATGCCGAGTCGCGGCTGCAGGTCTCTGGTTTCCACCGAGATGAGTGCGTCTTCTCGTTGGCTGGTGGTTTTGTCATTAGTCTGACGAATGGACTCGGTGTAACATTCTTCAGCCGCCCAGGACATGGGATTCCCATCGCCCCCCGCTGACCCGGCCTGTTACACACGGAAGCCCTCCGGGTGGGGTTAGTAAGGAGACAGAGTCACTGGGAAAAAATGTTTCTTTTCTTCTCTGCTCAAGTCGTTTTGGGTGGAGGGAAGGCAAAAGTCGTGTCCAGCTTGAAGCCTGCCCGAGGCAGTCCATTTCTCTTGTGCTACTGTGACCACAGCAGCTTGGCTACAAGGAGGTTATAAGCTACCAGTTTCTTCCGAGAGTGTTGCATGCCGTAGGCACCCCGAGAGCGCTATAGGTATACTCAGCGCAACTTATTGAACAAATGGGAAGAAATGAGTGAGAGGAAAAGAATGATGATAGATGTGCGGCGATGCTCCGCGAATATTGATGCATAAATAAGGGCAGGAATAAGCAAATCAGATAAATCACTGAATGAAGGAAAGTGTTTCCCAGGAAGCGCACATGGGGGCCCGGGTGCGTGGGAGGTTTGTGAGGAGTCGTCTGTGGATCGTGGGCTCCTGGGTTTGAGGGGGTCTCTCTGTCCCCACCTTTGTCCAGTGTGACTCATGCCTTCGGACAAAATGACCTGGACCAGGAGTGGCATCTCGCTAAGGAAAGAGAGAAAGGAGAGGAGAGGAGAGGGGAGGAGAAAGAGAAATTCCCAGATTCCTGGGATTCCTGTCCCAGATCGAGCCCAGGACCTCCACAATTGCCCCCACACTGACTTAGGTTCTTCGCCCCAAACAGTCTTGACGCAGACCCCAACGCTGAGATGCTCTTGACCTCATGACCTTCGTGCAAGGACAGAGCTTGCATCTCTCGGCTCCCTTCCTACTTCCGCATCCCTTGGGGTTTAAAGATAAAAAGAAATAGAGAAAGAAATGAAACACCTCTGCCCTCATCACTGGGAGCTGGTGGTGGTGGTGGGGGGGGTTGTTATTTGGTTTGGTTTCCGTTCAGTGCTGAGGTTTGTCGGCCTGCTTTTAGCGAGGGTTCCAGTTGCTTTATCTTGGCAGCGCGGCTCCCGGGGCGCAGGGCGGCCAGGCCGCTGCGGTATTTGCGTTGGCTCGAGCACCGCGGGGCAGTGCAGGGCCGACCTCAGCCGCGGGCAGCGGGAGCTTCCTTCCTGGGGGTCCTCGCCCTGAGGGTGAGGACAGAACGCACCCACGGTTGGGTGTCGGTCACACCTGGTCGGAGGGTCCTCCGGGTGCCCTGCTGTGGCGGCCGCCTCTATGGCTCATGGGACACCACTGTTTCTCCTCTCTGTCCGGTGAGGAGGCTGGTGGTTTTGGCTGCCTCCGTGGAAAAACAAATACCTTCCACAAATAAGCTCTTCTCACAGCCTGGAATTAGTGTTGGCAAAACACCTCCGAGGGGATTCCACGAGTGCGCGCCAGCCGCACCTTGAGGAGGTGGCGATGGGGGGGCGGTTTGGAGTAAAGGGGCTGCTGAGCGGCTCTGAAGGGGACACTGGGAGGCTCGGCGGGACCGTGTGTGCTGGCCTGTCTCTCCCTCTGGTCGGGCCGGGTCCTCCGTGTCCCCCGCCTCCAGGTGCTGGCCGAGGTGCGTGGGAAGCCGACGCGGGACCCTGCTGCCCGGGGAGCACAGCTACAAGAAGAAGAGGAAAGGAGCGGACTTGGCTGGTGAATGTGCAGACCCTGGACCCCGCCCCCCCGCCCCCCCGGGAAGGGTTAAACGAATGGTATTCTGAAGGAATCTCTCTTTAGCCCCAAACCCCAGAAGTCACCCTTCCTCTGCGTCACCTTCACCCTTCGCCCCGGAGCCCCGCGGCTGCTCCCCCCACCCCCACCCATCTGGGCCGGCGGGTTCGGGGCAGGGCATGACTTACTGGGCCGTGTAAACACCGCTCGCCATTAGGGATCCGTCTAATGAGAAACAGAGCCTCGGAGGGGAAGCTTCAAAGTGGTCCACGGAAGGAAGTGCCTGGAACGAAATCCGACTTGATGTCCCAGTTAATACGTCCCCTAATTCCATTTCCTGCCCTCGCGGGCCGCAGCCGCCTCCCTCTAATTTCTGTGGGAGACGGAGACGCGGCTGATGGGGAGGAAGGAACCTGGAAATGGGCGGCCTCGCGGATGACTTGATACGCAGGCAATGGGCATATTAGGACAAATTAGAGAATTAAGGAGGAGGGAAAAAGAGACGGCGCGAGGCAGAGGAAATGTCAGCCGGGTAATGGTATTAATGGGGACGGGGCTGCTGGCCAGGCGCGAGCGCTGCGGCCGCACGGGCTTGGGTTTCAGCTGCAGCGGGGCTGTGAGCGGCCAGGCCTTCCCTCGCTGCCCGGGGCCTCGCGTGGAGCCGGCCGTGGTGCGTTCGGGAGGAGGCAGGGCAGGCCCAGACCTGTGCCGGGCCGCTGGGCGCCGAGGGAGGCTTTGGATGGGACTAGAGGTGGCTGTGAAGGCGTGAGCCGGGGTCGTCGCAGTAGGAGAGTAGTGGGCGCGAGAGCATGGGCTGCCCATTGAAGCCACTGTATCGTCAGCTTGAATGGAGTTCCACCTTCAGCGGCTGTTCTCAGGCCTCGCCCTCGCTGTGTCGTCCCCGACAGAGGCAGGTGACGCGGGGGGTGAGGCACCTCTGAGCATCGGGATGAGGGTCTACTAGCCACAGACACCCCGGGAGGGGTGACGGGGACCCGTTTCCTTGGCCAGAAAAACTGGAGCGTCCCCGGGCTGGTTCCTCTGGTCTCAGCCCATCTGCTCACACCTGCGCAGTGTCTCCGACACGCAGGCCCCTGTCATCACCCTCCCCTGAGTGTCAGCTGGGCGTCCTAGTAGCAGCGCCTGTGTGACTAAGCCGGCCGCCTGGGCGGGGCATTCGAGGCCTCTCGTTGGAGCGGGTGTGCTCCAGAGCCCCGGCCTCCTCCGTTCCCCTCCCGGGCCGCCCCGGCCTCGCTGTTTCCTTTCACTCAGCTTTGAATTTGCCCGGCCTCGGCCCAGCGTGGCCCTCCCGCTCTGTAGCTCTGTATCCATTGAGCCCGTTAACTGGCTCCTCCTGGTGAAGTCTTCCCAGGCATCGGAGTCCCCTCCCTGTGCCCACAGCCTCTCTGCCCCCGAGTTACCGTGTGTCCGCTGTACTGTGGCCATTTGCTGCTGCGTCTGGCTCTCCCAGAAGACCAGAGAGGACAGGACCCAGGGCACAGGTTTCTCTACGTTCTGTGTCCAACATCACAGAGGGGCTCAGCTCGGGGACGGAGAGAAAGGAGAAAAGAAAAGGAAGGAGAAAGCGATGGGCGGGCGAGGGCGCAGCCCGGACAGGAAGCATCCTGAGCTCTGTTGTTCGTGGCGTCGTCTGACCATCATGAGCAGGGACACCCAGCTGGACCGAACGCCAGGCGGAGGCTCGGGCTGCACAGTGCAGCTGGGGGTTAGGAGCCTGTGCTTGCAGCCCTGACTTCAGGCCCTTTGGCCATCCCTCACTCTGCGAGCCTCAGCTTCCTCATCACAAAACTGGGGGACAGGGGCTCATGAGGGTCCAACAAGGTGAAGAACTCACAGTGCTTTGCCCAGTGCCGGGTGCATCGTACATGAGCAATAAAACCGAGTATGCGTGGGATCGAGCCTGGGAACTCCGCCGTCCTTGCAGACCCTCCGGGGCCCCTCGCCCTCCTCTCACTGGCCGCCTCCGCCCAGGTCCTGCCCAGAGCCTGAACTGCTCACCATCCTCGCTGCCAGAGCAGGCGGCCAGGGAGCGGCCCCAGCGTCCGTGCCAACAGCCACCGGCATCTCGGTTACTGGGGAACAATGTCATCGCTGTGGCTGGTTCCTTAAAGGATCGGGTGTCTGCCACGAACACACCCAGCAGAGGCCTCTGGCTGCACCATTGCTGGGAGGCGCATGCGCGGCCTGAGATTCATGCCGGCTCTTCCCCGAGGCTGTCAGCCCGTGGGGAGCCCGAGGCAATGCTGAGACCACGGGGGGCATCTTCTCCACCAAGATAACCGTCCATGGAACCCCGATTCCTCCCCTTGTGCCCCCAGCACCTGGCGTTTCCGCCTGGAGCGGAGGTCACTGCCCCCTGGCCAGACAGCGGCTGTTGATAGAAACGCTGGCTCCGTGGCCAAAGGAATCCAGGTTGGAATTTCTCCTGAAGTCACTGGAGACCAGGAGGATGGTCCTGAGGCCCACGGAGGACGGTTCCAGGGAGGTCGTTGGCCAAGCCTTCACCCAAGGCGCCTCCAAAGCCTGGCCTGGGCGTGGGTGGAGCTGGGAACTTGCTGAGGACGAGGCCTTCCACGCGGCTAGTCCACGGATGTGCTGGGCCCGTGCGCTTCACACGGACACACCAAGGAGAGCCCGGAGACTCCTCCCGTCCTGTTGCCTCGCCACATCGCAGCGTTCCTCTTCTTCCTCCTCCTCCTCCTCCTCCCCCCCCCCCCCCTCCTCCGCCAGGTCTTCTAACCCATTCACACCCCTTCATTGCCAGGCCCTCCCTCTGTGGAGTCTCTCTCCCTTGATTGATGGAAACAAGGCAGCGAGGTTACGGCCCAGCGCGGTGGCTGCGGGCGGCCTCACTGAGGACCATGTCAGGCCTGGAAGTCCTGTGTCTCCGCTTCTAGGAGCTTGGCCAGCTGAGTGCCTTCAGCTCCCGGCCCACTCGATCGTGGCCTCTTCCGGGATGGGCTGCGCGGCTGTGGCGTGGCTGCCTGTGGAGGCCTGGGGGGAGGTGGTCCAGGGGGTTGGATTGATCTTGGCAAGCGGTGAGGGCTGCGAGGGGAGCGGGCTCAGGCTTGGTCCCCCGGCAAACGAAGGTGCTGTCTAGGCCCTTGGTACCCCACCTTCCTCTGTGGGTGGGACAGAAGCTGGGGGCTTCTCACACCCCCTCGTTCTGGGGTGGGTGCGTTCAGGCCAGAGTGGGCGTCTGGCCACGAGGAAGGCGGTGGGCAGGAGACGGAAAACGACCTCAGTTCCTCCGACTGGCGCCTGGGAAGTTTCTCTGAATCTCTCCTTCCAGGGAAGGTTGGCATTTGAGGCTCGGCTGCCGGAGATGGAGAAGGTCCAGTTGAGATTGGTCTGCTGTGAGGGGGTGGCTGCCGCTGGGGAACGAGGCTGCGGAGTGGGGGGAGGCGGGGGGTTTGTGTTTCATTTCCTCAACCTCTGGCTGGGGTCCTGGAGCCGGGCACAAGTCTCAGTGTGTATGGAATGGAAAGAGCACTGGACTGAGAGAATACTAATGCCTAATAGTAATAGTAACAATAACAATAATTGCAGCATCACCATCATCACAGGCCGCATCCACTGGTGACTGATCCCCAGCAAGTGTCTGAGCTAGGTCTCTCTCCCCATTCCACAGACGAGGACGCTAAGGCTTACAGAGACGACGTCTCTTGCTAAGATGTGACACCTGGCCAGTGCTGTGACGTGTGACCTGCCTCACGTCCCTCCCTGTCTCTGGACCTGGAAGGCCCACCTGTAGACGGAGGGTGTGGGGCCCGATTGGTGGTGGTTCAGGGATTTTGTGATTTTAACCGCGGACTCTCCCTTCTGATGAAGCCGGTTAGAAAGCCTGACGCCTAAACAGGAGGCGGTGGGATCGCTGTGCTGACGCCGAGTGAAGGGTCTGGATTCGGTTGTGCCAACAGAGCCAGACTCGCTTCCCTGAGATGCCTCCCGGCCACTTCCAGAACTACGGCCAGAGGGACGAGAGTGTTCTCCGCGTAGCTCTGTTGTCTGGTGTTTCGAGAATCTAGTCCCTGGAGACCCCAGAGCCTCTGGGGGGGCTACAGGCAGCCCTGGGTGCTGGTGCGCGCCTTAGCCAGTGTCCGTGGCTGCAGACTCAGGCTCCATCCAGGCCTGCGGCAGCGGGTCCCTGGCTGCGCACCTGGCGATGCTGAGTATCTGGGACAGCAACACGCTTTTTAACGAGAGCGAACACACAGCAGTGGGAGAAGGGTCTGTTCGTCAGAGTCGGAGGGAGGAAGGCTTTCGGGCGGGAAGAGTTGGGTGTTGGAAGGGCCAAAGGTGAGTGGGGGACGTGGGGCAGAGGGAGGCCCTGCCCAGGGGGTAGCGACGGGGCCCTGAGGGCCCTGTGCTCTGTAATGCGCCTGGGCCCGCGGGCGGACGGGAGCCAAGGGGGTGGCAATTGGAGCATCTCTTTGGTGACCCTCCCTCCATCGCTCTACCTCCTGGGCGCAGTGAGCACACAGGTGGGAGGTCGGCGTTGGCACGTCCTCGGCTCCTGGTTGAATACATGGCAAGAACCACAAACAATCAATCCCGTTTCCCAGGAGGCTCGGCTCTCGCCCTCTTGCTGATAAAAACAAGAGGCAGGAAGCGGCGGCCTGGACATCGGGTGGAGGACACAGTGGCTGAGAAGGGGGCGGGAGAGCGCCGCGTTTCATTGCGATGAAATTGCTGTTTCATTGCCTTTTGGGGGAGGAAGCTGGCCCGAACCCCTCAAACCTGCCCCCCCTTTCCCTGCCGGGTGTCAGGTTCTTCCCGCCGCCTCTGCGCGTCACCCTTTCACGAGGGTTTTCTGTGCTCCCCGCTCCTGTGACACGTCGTTACTGAAAACAAGGTCTCAAGGCGCAGGGTGGGGTGCTGCGGAGTGGGTCTCATCGGAACCCCGCCCTGGGGTCTGAGGCTAGAGCCCTGCCTGCAAAGCCCCCTAAGGCCCGGCCAGGTGACCGCAGAGGGCTGGACACCTGGGGCCGGTGAGAGCTCGTCCTTGGGTGTCCGGGGGACCGGGTGCCCTTAGCTCGATGTTGTCGACTATTCATGTTATCACACCAGCTTGCTTGCTTGTAAAAAATAAGTTGATCGATTTTTTTGTTTGTTTTTTAGAGAGAGAGAAACGTCGGTGTGAGAGCCAAAAGTGGACCGCTGTCTCCTGCACGGCCCCCGCAGGGGGGGAGCCCACCCCCAGATGTGCCCTGACCGGGAACGGACGGCGCCCACCCCGCTGAGCCGCGCCACCCAGGTTCCTTCCGGTTAGTGTTCGCTTAGAACTTCTTTAGTCCGGCCTTTAATTTCCAACTTTGGTGTTAGTTTATGCAGGGCTCGAAGAAGTACACAGCTGTTTGCTTTTTTTAATCTGTCTTTTAACTGAAGAGTTTAATCCCATTAGGATGAAAGTAATTACAGATTAGTATGGTCTTTATCTTGAGTCAAAATTTCTCCTGATCCTATATTCGTATTTTTCCTCTTCTGTCTTTGCTTCTCTTTTTTGTACTGGATCGATAGGAACTTATTTACACCCCCCCCCGCCCCCCCCCCCCCCCCCCGCTTTCCTGGCCTGGTTGATAGAAACATGTTCTATTCCTGTTCTTTCATTGTGTACGTCACATCCTCCCTGCGCATGCGATTAATCACTAGGATCAGTACAGTAATTTAAACGGCCGCCTCCTGCGCAGGCGGAGCCTCAGAACGAAGGAGCCCCACCTGGTCCCCTTCCCACCTCCGTACAGTGACCGGGCGATCCAGGTCGGAGTCCCAGCCCCAGCCCCTCTCTCTGCGTTCATCTCGTGAGGAACTTTGCCTCCGATTCTCAGAAAGTTCAGCAGGAAAAGGTGGGAATCGGGCTTTCCCGGGAGCGCCTCTGGGTGCCCAGAAGCCAGCTTGGGGGTGAACAGGCCCCGCTGTTGTGGTCCCCATGTCACCTAGGGGGGGGGGGCGTGTCAGAGTCATCACAGTGGCCTCGAAGGCCTGAGGGCTCACGTCCTCCTGTCCGGCCCCCTCGTTACTTGGCCATGTCTCTGGATAAGACCCTCATCTCACAACCAGTGTCTGTCCGTGTGGACGGGGCTCCGTGTGGAGGTGACGGGGCTGATGGACATGTCCTCTTGCTCTGCCTCCCTTCCTTTCTCAGTCCTCCCCTGAGGGTATTTTTTCTATTGACTTAGAGAGGAAAGGAAGGGGGGAGAGAGAGGAAACATTGATGTGAGAGAGACACATTGGTTGGTTGTCGGGCATTGAACCTGCAACCCAGGTATATGCCCTTGACCAGGAATTGAACCCGCAACCCTTCAGTCCACAGGGCAGGGCTCTAACCACTGAGCACATTGGCCAGGCTGCCTCCCTTCTTTTTCCTGCCTCTTCACCCACTTCTGTCACCCTTACCTTTGCTTTTCTGTGTCCACCTTTCTCTCCACCCATCTCCCTGCCTCTCTCCTCATCCACCGCTTTGACCCTAACAGACCCTGCCGGCCCTGCCTCGCCCTCCCGCCTCCCGTGTCTGCTTCTGCCACTGTTTCCACCCTCTGCTCCCCATCTGGCCTCCGCCCTCGGGATCTTTCTCTTCGTGCCTGGGCTCCCCACCCTGCCCTCGCTCTCCGACCCCCCCGCTGCCCCTCACGGCCTGCCGCCCGCATCACCCCCTCCATCTCTGTCTCTCTCTTCCTCCCTGTCTCACCGCACGCCCTTCGCACACCAGGCCCAGCCCGGCCGGGGTCTCTGGGCTCCAGGAAGCCCGCCAGAGGCTGTGCAGGCCGCGCCATAACTCAGCAACGGCAATCATTCCATTAAGCAGGAATGGCGTTCCCATTACCAGATAGCGGGTCTGTTTCTCCCCGCCCGCCCCGCCCGCCCAGAGCCGCGCCACTTCCTGCTCCCGGCAGCCACACAAGGCCTCATTCTAATCCCCGGCCTGTCTGCTCAGTGTCTGCGGAGAGGGGAAAGGAGCAGCAAAGTAGCTTGTCTTTTACTTTTATTTGCCTGTTTCTCCTTCCTGCAGAGAGTCCCCTGGGGCCCTGGGCCAAGAACTGCAGCAACAAATATTTACTAATTCCATTAACAGAAGAGGGCTTTTTTTCTTTCTTCTTCTTTTTTTCCCAAGCGAATATCTGAGGCCCCAAGTTCATGGTGAGCCTCCTCCCCACGTGCCCCCTCCCCTCCTCCCTGCACGCCCAGGACTTATATATAGTTCACTCAGTGCCATTTCCCCAATTTTTTCTGAAGTTCAAGACAAGTTGAAGGGTCAAAAAGGCAAAGGGTGTTTGAGAAGTTTAGCAGACAGCGTTTGGTGCGAGGGAAGGAGAGAGAAGGGAGTGGGAGAGGGGCGAGAGCGAGGAGGCAGGGATCTGGCTCACATTAGCCAGAAAGTTCCAACCATTGATTTGCTCTGGAATTATAGCCTTAAAAAAAAAAAAATCACAAAGCATGGTTTATTCATGGCTTAAAAAAATAGCAACCAATGTCCTAGCCAGTGCGGCTCAGTGGATAGAGCGTCAGCCTGTGGACTGAAGGGTCGCGGATTCGATTCCAGTCAGGCGCATGGACCTCGGTTGCAGGCTCCCCAGCCCTGGTTGGGGGGCATGCGGGAGGCAATCAGTGTATCTCTCACATCGTGTCTCTCTCTCTCTCTCTCTCTCTCTCTCTCTCTCTCTCTCTCTCTCTCCCCCTCTTCCTCTTTCTCTTCCTCTCCCTTCACGCGCTCTAAAAATCAATGGAAAAATACCCTCTGGTGAGGATTAACAACGAAAAATAGCAACCAAAAGTGACGCTTTGGTTCAGCGAGACGACGCGATCTTCCTTTTTCTCTGGGAAGATGGGACGACCATGATCCCGAGAACACGGATTCTCTCCTGTCCAGGGCCGGCCTCTCCGGGGAAGCCAAGGCCACGGCCAGGCCCTCCGTAGGGAGATGAGCGCTTAGAGGAACGAGGGCCTGGGCGGACGAGCGGCCGCTGGTGAAGGGGAGGAGGGAGGGGCCGCACACCATGGGCCCTGCTGCCAGGCCACCTGGGGAGGGGCAGTGAGGGAAGCAACAGGACGCACTCTCCCCGGCGGGGCCGGGAGTCTGACATCAGGCTCCCTCATGGTCCAGGGCAGAGTCCCGTTACCCCTCTCCTTCCAGTTTCCGATGCCCAGGCGTCCCTTCCCAGGCGTCCCTGGGCTTAAAGCTACGTTCCTCCTCCTCCTTCTTTTAAAGATATTTTATTGCTATTTTTAAAGAAAGAGGAAAGGAGAGGGGGAGAGAGAGAGAAACATTGATCGGCTGCCTCCTGCATGCCTCCTACAGGGATCCAACCTTCACCCCCCCGGGATGTGCACTGACCAGGAATGGAACTGGCGTCCTTTGGGTGCACGGATGACGCCCAGCCAGCCGCGCCACGGGGGCCAGGGCTGGCCGCGGCTTCTAGTCTCTGCCTGTCTTCGCAGGGCCTTCCTGTGGCCTCAGCGTCCTCCTCCCGTCCCTTCTAAGGACACGTGTCCCTGGGGTAGGGCTCCCTGCAGTCAGGATGATCTCTTGAGACTAATTCCACCAGCAGAGATCCTATTTCCAAACCGGGTTCCATTCCCAGGTCCGAAGTTAGGACCTAGGCCAGTGATGGCGAACCTTTTGAGCTCGGCGTGTCAGCATTTTGAAAAACCCTAACTTAACTCTGGTGCCGTGTCACATATAGAAATTTTTTGATCTTTGCAACCATAGTAAAACAAAGACTTACATTTTTTATATTTATTTTATATATTTAAATGCCATTTAACAAAGAAAAATCCACCAAAAAAATGAGTTCGTATGTCACCTCTGACACGTGTGTCATAGGTTCGCCATCACTGACCGAGACCCATCTTTTGGGGGGACAACCAGGCGCTCACGGAGGTTTTATCCGGTGCCACGTGGAGCGCCCACGGGAGGGACGCAGCGAGGGAGGTTCTGCACGCGTTCCTTCCCGTCTGTGTCAGTCCTGGAAGGCCAGCTGGTTCCGGCGTCTCTAGCACCTTCTTGTCACTTGCTAATCCCCCTGTGGAAGGAGGGGTGTGTTCGGCTCAGAACCTCCCACGGGCACCCACCCAGCATTCCTCAAGGGTCTGGCACATGGACTTCTATTTATGGAAAGAGGCTGGTCTTTGCCTTTGGGACGAAGCGGACGGAGGCGACAACCACAGGGGCTGAGTGAAGAGTGTTCGGTGGGTAAGAAGCGTGGTCCACACCCACGGCGGGTGCTGCGGGGACGAAGGCAGGTGGGGACCCGGCATGTGTGCCGCTTTCTCGCTCTCACAGAGCCCCGCCCCCGAGTCTCACCAGGAAGGGTCTGCGGGAGCCCCCTTTCTCCTTGAACCCCAGCTGCTATTTCTAACCCCTGTGTGCATTGGGTTTCACATGAGATTTTGTTTGGGGGCGTGGGGAGATGCTCATAACAAAAGGAAGCTTCCAGAATCAGCCTCCTCTGCCACTCCACTTATATTTTACAGATGAAGAAATTAAGGCTCAGAAAGGGGGAGGGGGGGTTGCTCAAGGTCGCCCCGGCGTCTGGACTCCCATATGTGGCACTCCTACTATTTATGGGGCAGCTGCAGAACATGAATTCTCCGGCCCATGAATTCTCCCCAGCATGAGTTACGGTGCTAAGTCCTCATGGCAGCCCTGAGAAATGGCTGGAGTTTGACAGAGGAGGAAACTGAGGCTCAGAGAAGGCAGGAGCCGGCCACAGCAGCAGGCTGTTTGGGGGGGCAGGGGGCTGTCCGTCCCGAGCTTTCAGTGTAGCAGCTACTCCTCCCGCCTCCCCCACATGTCTGCAGACCCCTCACCCACCACCACAGTCATGCACATGCGCGCGCGCACACACACACACGCACACACGCACGCACACATGCACGCACACGCACACACATGCACGCACACGCACACACATGCATGCACACAGGCGCGGCTGCTTCTGCAGGCTCCGCAGCCACACACCTCGTCCAGTTGACATGTCTGCTGCGTCCACGTGGAAGCCCCGGAGGCACTGAGTGTGAGGGCGCCCGCCCCTCCGAGCCCGAGGGGCAGCTTCCCTCCACCCGCCCGGCAGCTCCTCGCCCTTGGGAGACAATGGATGAAGCCAATTACTTGGCTTTTTCTTCTTCTTCCGATCAAGCAGATGTTGGGCGCCCTCGAAGACACCCACCCCAAGACCCCAGAGTGCCCTGCCTCCGGTTGCCAGCTGTCAGGCCTGGCTGTGTCCTCCATTCCTGGAGGGTCCCTTTTAATCAGTTGGTGTGAACTATGCACGCCTTGCCCCGTGAACAAAATGCCCACCCGCACGCTTTCTGCAGCTCTTTTCTGGACTCATTTGATTCGTCATCCACCATCAGAATAAGAACATCGCCTGCTGTTCCCATGGGCGATTCCTGCCCAAACGGGGAAACTGAGGCCCAAAACCCCAGTGTGGAAGGACTCAAATTCCAGGGATGGGTGGGACCAGAGCGGGGGTTGGGATGCTGTGCCTTCTCAGACTGACCTCGTGTCCTTTCCGTGGTGTCCCCTCTCTGTGACCCTCGGCAACCCCGGGAGAGCCCATCGCGCACCGGGAACGTAAGGGCTGGGGCTATGGAGTCCTGCACCAAACTCCTAGGTGCAAACCCCAGCTCCACCACCGACGGGCCATGAAACCATGGGTAAGGGACTTAACCATGGAAAACGGGAAGCACCCAGGTTGAAGGTGTGAAGTCGTGCCTGGCGCACAGCACACGGCTGATGACAGTCATTACTAAGTAACAGGAACCTGTGTTATCACCTGAGCGGCGGAATCTCTCCTCTCAGAGGTGCAGACCCCACAGGCGGTGTCACCCCAGGAGATAAGCTCCAGGCGGAAACTGTTTTGGGGGCTGGGTGGTGGGTCTGAGACGTGCTTGGAGCAGAAGTGCCGGGATCCTGTGGTTTCAGGCAGAGAAACGAACCTGGAGAGACAGGAAAACACTTTGCTGACAATCGCAGAGCTACTTAGAAGCCGGCCAGGCCTCCCCGGGCTCACCTGCTTCCATTTCTGGCCGGGAAGAGCAGGCGGGCTCCGTGGCACCGAAGGGGTTAACTGGGAACCTTGCAGCTGGCGGCAGAGCTGCCTACACTCTGATTTTCATTTGCAAAACAAACAAACAAGAGGCGCCTAATCACTGCCAGGCCCTCTTCCTTGGGGCTAAGATGTGGGTTTTGCAAGGAGCCTCCTTGCTCTGCTGTTTCTGCTGTTGTTGAACATCTCAGGATGGTGCCGTGGCTGGCAGAAGCTTGCTATGCCACTCACGAGGTCCTTCATTAAAGACCTACTTCAAGCCTTCAAGATACACCAACGCCCTCGGGCCTCAGGAAGTGAAGTGGAGAGGCCGGTGTGACTGTCTTCAAAGCACCCGGCGCGAGGAGGCAGCTGGAGTCCAGGCCAGTCCGGCAGGGAGACAAGTCTCTGGCGCGATGGAAGCCCAGCTCTCAGGGCCGCGTCTCTGGGTGGCTGCCTGGCTCACCACCCCTTGAGGAGCCCAGGTGGCCGCACTTCTCTCCCCTCCTGACCCAGATCTGGACAAGGTGGAGGCATCTGAATCTTCTCTTTCCTCAACCGAAACTTTACCGCCCCAACCAGCTCTTTTCTTACACAATCGCGTTCCCTGGGATGAGCACCCACTTGTGCCAGTTACGCCTCATGAAGACGCTGAGTAGGAGTGAGAAACGGAAGAGACCCATGGGGGTGGGAACTCCTGGGAAGGTTAAAGGGGGGAAGATGCAGGATCACGTAGGAAGAGCCTCAGACCACAGTTAAGATCAGAGAAAGTCTTGGCAGATCAACGGGAGGGTGGGGGGGTGGCGTCCAGAGCAGAGATCGTCGGTCTGTCAGTCGGTCGGTCGGTCGGTCGGGCAGAGGAGCTGGCACTGGGCAGCAGTGACCGGGCCCCTCTCAGGGGCTTCCCAGGGAGGCTGTGGTTTGACATAAAAGCAGAAGGGGATCCTTTAACAGCCTCCACGCACCTGGAGGGCACATTCTTCCTTGAAGGCAGATCGGGGTGTCGTACCTCAGTGGGTCTTGGTGGCCCCGACAGCCTCTCGTTCCTCCTGTGGGATGGGACCGTGCTAAGGCCTGGGAGGAGGGGAGAGGAAGCGAGTACTCGTTCTCCCTATGTCGTCGGCATGGCCACAGGTTGTCCTTCCTTGATATGCCAACAAAACTGGGTCTACAGCGTGCTTTCGCAGAACGAAAGTCCTCAGAAGGGGCCATTCCTTCCCATGGCAGTGAATGCACAAATCACACTGTTCTTGTTCATGGAGACATCAGCTGGAGCAATAAGCTAGTGACATAACATGGGTGGTAATTATATGCCACAGATAACGGTAAAATCTGCGCTTATTCTAATAATGTTAGAAAAATTACTGCAAGAGCTTGGCAGCTGCATTGAAACTTCTTGCCATCACAGCAGCGGCTTGCGGCCTCGGCACGGTGTGCAGAGGGTAGAGAAACACTCGACGTTGGCTCGGGAGCACTCACTGTCCGACTCGATACTGTGCTGCGGTGCAGACACTCGGGGTGTAAGGATGCAGTGAATGGACATCTCTACCCAGTGGTGCCCAGAGCTAACCGCCATGACGGGAATGACGACGATGGTTGGGAGTCTGTCTATTGCTGCGTGATTAACCACCCAAATCCAGGGCCCCCGACGCAGGGCCGTTTCGTTGTGCCCGGGGGTTTGGTGGGTCAGGACGTGGCTCGGACACACCAGGATTGTGTTGTCACTGCTCCGTGATGACCAGCTTTCACTGTGAAGATTCCTGAGGCTGAGGGGTGAGCATCCGGAGGCTCCTTCACGCCTGTGGCCAATGCCTGGGCGGGGCTGGCGCTTCCCATCAGAGCGCTGACACGTGGCCTCTCGCTGTGGCTTGGGCTCCCTCACAGCATGGCGGCCTCCGAGTAGTCACACTGTTTTCATGGTCCAGGGTTCCCGGTCTTGCAAATCAGATAGCATCGCTTCCAGCACTCTCTTTAGGTCAAAGAGTTCACAAGCCCATTCAGATTCAAGTGGGCAGGGCTTAGAGGCGACTCTTGATTGGAGGAAGTTCAAACAAGCAAGAGGGGCTTTGATTCAAGTCTGGGTCAAAGCCCCTCCCACTTGCCTCTCTGGTAACTCAGGGGGCTGCATCTGTCACATCCGCTATAATGTACTGTAAGAAACCCATGGGTAGAGAGTTCAGTTTCATATGCTGTGATTCAGACATGCCCAGAAGAATTTCATAAATAAGATACTGCTTTCTTCATTCTCTAAAAGTGACCCCCATTCTGCCCTTGAGTCTTCATTTCCATTAATGGCAGGAACAATTAAATTTGCCAATGAGAGGTAGCAATTTCTTTAGTAAATATTCAGCCAATTCAGAATTCCAGTTCCTGGAAAGGGCGTGTCTCCTTCCTCATTCCCACGGCAGCCTGTGGCGTGGGGACAGCTGAGGTCCCCTCCTGGGGAGTCTTCAGTCTGCTCTGTGTGGGGGGCCGGCCTTGCCTGTCCCCTTGGTGCCATGCTGTCCTTGAGCCTGGTCACTGCCCACTGCTGAACCCAGGCTCTGATTTTCCAGCCTCTTAGCACTTTCCATGGAGACACAGGGAACTTCCAGGTTCCTTAGATGCTCTGCTCAGACCCCAGGGACCCAAAGGCCCCTTGTGAGCCGAGCATCCGGCACAGGCACGCTCGGGCGGCTCCCGTCTCCATCCCGGAGGACTGGGCCACAGTCCTGGGTGTGGTGCGATTCCCTCCAACCATCTGGACGTTCCTCCCTCCCTGGAATCCTTCGGGGCGTGGAGTGCTGCTGGGGTTGACCAAAGACTCTCCATCCTCGACCACTCAGCACCAAGCAGACTTCCTCTTTCCCCTTCCCGGCCAGCAAGACCCGCCCGAGAGCCCATCACCCTTCACTCTTCACCTGGCGAGTTCTTACGAGGCAGCCACCTGTCCACACTGGACAATCGCTCTGTGGTTTGTACTTCCCAGCAGAAGGCACAGAACAGAATTTTAAGAGCGCGCACGAGAGAGAGAGAGAGAGAGAGAGAGAGAGAGAGAGAGAGAGAGAGAGAGAGGAAGAGAGAGAGAGGATAAATGCATCAGGAGATAGTAACACACCCACAGAAATAGTTTCCTTGTCACACTGTTTCTCTCTTTCTCCCTCTGTGACTCCGTGAGAACAGGGGCCATTCCTGATTCTTCCTGCGGCGCCAGGGCCTGGGATGGACGGGCTGACAGAGGAGATGCTGTGGAGTGTTTCTCACACGGAACCTGGTTTCCCGGATGTGCCCTTGACTGGCAGAGACCTCTGTGCCCAGCACTGGGGCTGTGCAGTGACAGCTGGCTTCACGCCCCTGGGAGAAGGGAGGGATAGTATGGAGAGGTTCCCGCCCTGGCCAGGCAGCTCCGTTGGTTAGAGCGTCGTCCTGATCCGCGGGGGTTGCGGGTTTGATCCCCGGTCAGGGTACATACAAGAATCTACCGATGAGTGGGCACATACGTGGAACAACAGGTCGATGTTTCTCTCCCGCTGTGTCTCTCCACGCCCCCCCCCCCAAAAGTCTGTAATAAAAAATAAGGATAGGTTCTAAATTTTGAGCGTCAACATGTATGGGACATGGCACCAGCCACTTTAACCATATGACCTGGTTAGGGCTATCATCTTCCTCCTGCAGAGGCAGAAAGGTATGTCCAGAGGTTACATCTCTTACCTGAGCAGTTTGCCAGGATGTGAAAGAGCGAGGGTTTGAACCCAGGAACCCGTGGCTCCAAAGCCCGGGGCCTTGCCCCAGGCCACAGGGGAAGGAAGTAAAAGGTCTGCATGTGAATCGTCCTTCGAAACCCAGGCAAGAAGCCTGGGCTCAGATGGCCTTGGAATTGAACGCTTACAACCCTCAGGTCCCGGAGGGCAGGCTTTGGGACTGCGGGTCAGCCTCAGGGACTTGGGAGTGACTCTCCGTCATAGGGGACCTGCCATATGGGAGAGACTCCATCCCGCCTCTGGCAGGCAGCCTGGCCTGGGAATAACCCTGAAGGCTACATTTTGATCAGGAAGCTTGCAGCTGTTTTTCAAAGTCATTGTCGGAATTCTACCTTGTACTTTATTTTTAGTAAATCTACGCTGCCCCTCGCTTTTGCGCCCGCCTGCTCACGGCCTTGGTGCTCCGGGCTGGCGCGGTGGGCACACGGCACGCGTCCGAGAGAGATGGGGGCGTTTGTAGACCTAGTGCACCTCATTGGGTCAAGCAAGGAATGGGGCCTCAGGAAAAAAAATCCCCGGCGAAGCTAAGCACATAAACAGCTGTGGCCTTGTCTCCAAGCCTCAAGGCTGTGGTGGGGAGAGGCAGGGGCTGCGGAAAAGCGCCCAGGCTCCGAGGCTCCCCGTCCCTACAGTGAGGCTACGGAGGGCTGGGCAGAGGCCCTCGGGCAGAGGGGGCAGTGGGCAGGCCCGTGGGCCCCGGGGCCCTGGTGGGATGTGCAGAGAGCTCTCAATGTTTGATTTTCCAAGTGATTCACCAGATGCCGGTCACGCTGGGGCCAAATTCTTGAAAGCGAAGCCACATTTGAAATTCTCCGAAGTAAAGCCACGTTTTAGGCTTTGGCTGCAAGGGCCTTGGAACCCAGCCATCCCGGGACCTGGGAGAAGAGCAATTTCACGTTTGAGGTTTGAGGAATCCTGGAATTCAGAGGCAGGGCCCCGCCTGGGAGAGGAACAGACTCGGCCTGATCTCACTCCCCACGCCACCTCCCATCCCGGCCAGGCTCCCGGGGCAGCCTGGCTCCCGGCTCATGCTCACTTGAATGAACTGGGTTGGGGACCAAGAAGGCGCGGGCTTCTGCTTGGAGGAGGCAGGGGAACAGCACGATCCCATGGATGTCTTTCTCTTCTTTTCCCCACGGAAGCAGTTCTTTTGTGGTTGTGTCTACACAACCGATGGGGAGAGGGAGAAAAGAGAAGCCACATGGCAAATCCGGGGCTTCGTTATTTTCTTTTGCCTGCACGATCCCACACAGATCGTGTGGTTAACTTATTTTTAACTGAGTGTTTGCACGAGGGAACCAAACCGGTCAGTCGCTTGGGCAGCTTTGAGATCAGAAGCAAGCTGATCAAAGGCACCAAGAGCAACCACTAATTTGACCCAAAACAACAAAAAACAACCCGCGATCGCTAGACAAAGACATGTCAGTTTGGACTGAGTACAGACGTGGCCTGCCTTGAAGTCTGGGGAACAGCATGAGCGTGACCCAAAGGAGCCGTTCTCCTGCCAATCCCAACAGTGAGCCCTGGCCGCTCAGCCTCCCAGGTTAGCTGGTCTGATCTGGTCTTCAAGGAAGCCTGGAGACAGTGGTGTGTGCACACATGTGTGCATGCGTGTGAATGTGTGTGCGTGTGTGGTGGAGGAGGCAAAGGGAAGGGGGAGTTGTTGCAAGTACAGTGATGGCCGTGGACTTTGATGATCGGTGAAACAGAGCAAGCCGGAATCCAGTGACTTGTCACGTTAATCCATTGGTGACATAGTGGCCAGTTCCGTCAGCCGTATGGTTCTTTTATTCCTTGTTTCTTGTGGAGTTAGGGAGCCTAATTCCTCTCTGTCTTCATACCTCTGTTGAGATGCGGCTTGGCTAGGGGTTCAATATATTCTGGGCTGAAGTCCTAACCCCTGGTTCTTCAGAATGCGACGCTGTGTGTACCTCAGGCCATTGCAGGTGTAACTGGTAAAGACACGGTCACAGGGAGGAGAGCGGGCCCTTTATCCAACAGGACGGGGGTCTGTCCAGGAGGAGAGGAGACCAGGAGAGAGAGACCCCGGGGGAAACGCCACAGGTGAGAGAGGCAGGAATCCAAGCGGTGTAGCTGCAAACCAGGGATGCCGAGGCTGGACGCGCGCCGCCAGGACTGGTAGAGAGGGAGCACGGCCCTGCCGACACCGTGCAGACAGTCATTTCTGCTGCTGGAAGCCGCCGGCTGTGCCCTTTGTGTGGCCGTCCTAGGAAACTAAAGAAGGTCTCCACGACATGAGGCAAACAGTCAAGGGATGGAACACTCAGAATCATACAACTATATTAGAGTTGGAAGCGGCTTCACAATTTATCTCAGTCACATTTTCAACAGGGATTCTCACTATTTTAATTCCCCTAGAAGAACACAAAATATATATTCCATAGTCAACTGTTTTTGGAAAATAGTCCGTACCATCGCCTGAGAAAACAGAAAATACTTCAGCAGCCCTGAAGGCACTGACAAGTCCTGCAGCCGGGGACCCTCTTTCACTCTGAACAAGGCAGCATTTCCACCTCTGATGAGGGAACACTTTTGGACAAAATGCCTCCTTACTTCCCATGAAGCTAGTCTTCCATGGATAATTCCTTGGGACATCTGTGATGGTTCATTTTATGTGTCAACTTGACTGGATTAAGAGATGCCCAGATGGCTGGTAGAACATTATTTCCGGGTGTGTCTGTGAGGGTGTTTCTGGAAGAGACTGTCATTTGAATTGGTGAACTGAGTGAAAACAGATGGCCTCCCCCAATGTGGGTGGGCACGCTCGCCTTGGAGGACTCAGGAGAGCAGAAAGGTAGAGGAAGGGGGATTTCCTGCCTCTTCTGGAGCCGAGACACTGTCTTCTCCTGCCCTTGGACTGAATCCCCACATCGGCTTTCCTGGCTCTCCAGGTTGTACTCTGTAACTGCAGTCTCTACAAGAATTCTTCTATCTATCTATCATCTATCTATCTATCTATCTATCTATCTATCTATCTCCCTCTCTATTTATGTCTCTGTCTCTGCTCTTGGTTCTGTTTCTCTGGAGAACCTTGACGAACGCAGACATCCAAACTTTTCATTTCCTGGGTAAAGAGCCTGAGGGCTAGAAAATTAAGAACCATCTCCAAAGCCCTTCCACGGCCGAGCCTGCATCTCATTGTCCTGACAAAGATGGCAGCACGGCGACAGGCCTCCGGCTGCGTGGAGAACGGCTGCTCAGCCAGCCAGCCCTGCCCTTCGCTGACTGTGATCTTAGGAGAGCCACGCCTCCTCCTGGCATCGGTTTCCTCAGCTGGAAAGTCAGAGGCCGGAACTAGGTCACTGTTGTGTCCCCCACATATCCATTCGTTGAAGCCCCAACTCCTAATGTGATAGTATTTGGAGGTGGAGTGTTTGGAAGGTAATTAGGTTTAGATGAGGCCATTAGGGTGGGGCCCCCATGATGGGGTTAGTGTCCTTGTAAGAAGAGGAAGAAGCTGGACTCCTGCCCGCCCCCTCCCTCTGTGCCACGTGAGGACACAGCGAGAATGTGGCCGTCTGCAAGCCAGGAAGAGGGCCCTCTGAGGACCTGGAGCCCCGGTACCCCGAGCTCAGACCTCCAGCCTCCCGCGGTGAGAAATACCTTTCTGTTGTTTTAGCCCCCGGCTACGGCATTTTGTTCTAGCAGCCCAAGCCAGTCATCTAAGATTCCTTCCAGTATGAAGATTATATGCCTATTGATCTTGCCTGTATGTGGCTCAAAGATGTAATTTCTCCTTGGATGGAAACCTCTAGCTAAAGGGCCAAATTCTTATTTTGGTCAATGATGTATTGCGCTTCCCTTGTCCATTTCTCGTCTTGGCTCTGTCAGCGGATTCAGTGCTGATAAGTTAATGTATATGAAAGTGCCTTGTAAAGGCCAAGGCATTGCCCAACAAAAGAACTTATTTGTATGTTATTTCGGTTGAGAACTTTGCATTTGGGCTGAAGTCAAAGGGCGTCTGACATCACGTGTTGCCAGGGCGGTCTCGAGTGCATGGGGAGTGTAGGACGTGTGCATTTCAGTCTGGGTGTCAGTGACCATGTAAGCAGCAGCAGAGCCATATGCTTGTAAGCACGTGATCTTGAGGAGACAGCTCAAAGCCACCACCAGACCCTCCTGTCGAACATCCGTGTGGTCTCCCATGAGCAGCTTCTCCTCTCTCTGACTTGACTTCTTCCCCTGAGAAGTGGGCATGCTATTCCCTCTGATTGTGCAGGGCTGCTGGCGTGATAAGTGGGACAATGCATGTGAAGCACAGAGCTGTCCGCTGGCTCTTAGCTGTGCATGTCTGCTTCATGTGTATTTTAAGGAGGAAATGTCACAGGCAAATGTCACGGCCTAATGTCTTTCCTTTTATGTTCCGCACGTTGCTCTGCTCCCTGTGGCGTGGTGTGTGCTCCCTGGGTAGACCATCAGCAGTAAGAAATAGCAGATGGCATCTTGGAAGCGTAGCATTGGACAGTCCTGGCTCTGGGAGACCCTGGAGCAGTTATCTTTCCCACCCTCCCCATGCTTGCTTTCTCCTCGTCCACATCTTGTGATCATACATTGGAGACAAACGCCGGGAGCTTTCAAGCATTGCCCACAATGGCCTGGACTGCACATTTCAGCCAGTTCCCCCCTCCGCCCCCCAAAGAGTGGCCTTAGTCTGTGGGAGCGGAAAATTAAGGATGTGAAAAGCAGTTGCCTTGCAGCAGACCGCTGGCACCTCTCTGCCTTGGGCTCCGTCCCTGGCACGCTCGCGGGGAGTTTGAGGGAAGGGAAACATTTGAGTCCATTATTTTAAAAGCAGCAGAAAATAGACTCTGGGAAAAAAATGTGCACTGGCCACAGGAACCTAATGGGCCATTTTGATCTGTGCCTCCTGCCCGGCTGAGGGTGTCAGGACCCATGCTCTCAGCTTGCAAAGAAAAGTCCTAATGAAGTGTTCGAGTAATGGAGAGTTAATGGAACCGGGAGCGGGAGCTATAACGAAAGGGCCTTGCGAGAGGGTGGGGCATAATTTATTAACAGCGAGAGATGGGGCAGGGAGCCTGCAGCATTTATGAGCAAAGGGGGCCTTTCACCAGACCCAGGGCTCTGCGCCCCAGCATCCAGCAGCGGCCCTAGGAGCCCAGGCCCCTCCCCATCCTCTGTGACCGCCGGGCCCCTCTTTATCAGGGAAGAGGGGGCATCCCCGCTCGGAGTGTGGAATGGAGGCACCTGCTTGGCGTCTCCTGCGATGGAGAAGTTTCTGTTTATCAGGACGTTGAGGTCCTTATGGGGGGAGACGTGTTTCCTGTGACTTCAAGGGGAGACGTGTTTCCTGTGACTTCAAGGGCTCGGCATCTCTCTTGTAACCTGGTCTATCAGTCAGGGCTCTGTTGGGTATGAGAAGCAGAGGTATAGTTCCTATTGGCCTAAGACTGAAAAGAGGGGAGTGGCCCTAGCCGGTTTGGCTCAGTGGATAGAGCCTAGGCCCTTGGACTGAGGGTCCCGGGTTCGATTCCCCATCAAGGGCATGTACCTCGGGCCCCTGGTCAGGGTGCTCAGGGTGTGTGTGGGAGGCACCTAATCAATGTGTCCCTCTCACAGTCCCTCCCCCTCCCTCTAAAATTCAATGGAAAAATATCCTTGGGTGAGGATTAACAACAACAACAAAAAAAAGTGGGTGGGTGGGCCTTAATTTGGATTGGACTCCCCCTGAAGCAGATCTTGAGAGGAGGATGTGAGTACAGGAGATGGTCCCAGGAAACCAGGGCTGGGCAGTGGACAATGAGGCAGGGACGGGAAGGAAGATGAGAAAGGGTGCTCATTGGCAGGCTGGTCATAGTGTGGGCTTCTGGAGCTTGACTCGGTGACAGTGTAGGATATCCGAGTTACCACAATGGAGGGCAGGTGAGCTGGGGAAGTTGTCCATTCAATCTAGACCAGTGGTTCTCAACCTGTGGGTCGCGCGACCCCTTTGGCGGTCGAATGACCCTTTCACAGGGGTCGTCTAAGACCATCCTGCATATCAGATATTTACATGACGATTCATAACAGTAGCAACATGACAGTTATGAAGTAGCAACGAAAATAATTTTATGGTTGGGTCACAACATGAGGAACTGTATTTAAAGGGCCAGAAGACTGAGAACCACTGATTGACTGAGGGCCACTGCTGGGGTTTTGACTCTACTATTCCTGGCTTTTCCTGCAGGATGCCACGTGTACTCAGATGGTCAAGGGCTTGGGGAGGGACCTGCAGGTAGAGTCACAGCTGTTTTCTATAAAGATCTCTCAGCATGTAAAGGTGACTGCCAGGAAGCTAGGGATGCATCATCCATAGCAGCGGTCGCCAACCATTGGTCCACGGACCTGGAGGTCTGTGAGGTCCGAAAGGCTGGCGACCGCTGGTGCCTAGCATCTGCCAAGGAGGGTAAGTATTAATCCATTTCGCTGATTGAGATTTCAAGTTTGGGTTAGCCTCAGGCACAGGTAGGTCCAGGGGTTAAAAGGGGTTATTAGGACTCGGTCTGGACACTTTATTACTGGTTTTTCTTTTCTCAACAGCAGCTCTATTCTGTTGACTGTCAGTGGCTACAAGTTTTTTGTTTGTTTGTTTTTAATTCTCACCCGAGGATAATTTTCCATTGATTTTTAGGGAGAGTGAAGGGAGAGAGAAACATGGCTGTGAGAGAGACACATAGACTGGTTGCCTCCTGCACATGCCCGGACTGGGGCCAGGTATCGGGCCTGCAACTGAGGTACGTGCCCTTGACCAGAATGGAACCCGGGACCCTTCAGTCTGCGGCCGATGCTCTCTCTCCACTGAGCCAGGCCAGGGCAGCAGCTACGAGTTTTTACTTGATTCAGCAACCCCTGTGGGACAGAACGCTCCCGGTCCTCGCCGGCACAGGGACGCACAGCACAGTCTTCAGCTGGAAGCATCTGGTTCTAAGGGACCCCCTTCTGCTTCCTTCAAGGAATCCTGCTTATGTGCATGCCCGTGGGGGCATTTCAAGTGTTACCCCTGCCTAGTTCCGCTCTCTCTATACGTGTTCTTTCTGAGTAGCCCCCTCCCCTTGCTTAGCTTCCCTTCTGAGGAGACCGCCTTCCAAATGACGTCACAAGGCTACTACATCAGGACTGTTTTGATAACAAGTGACAGGAAGGCCAACTAAAATGGCGTCCATAAGCGTACACCTACATGTGTGTGTCCACAGAACTAGAAAAGCCAGGCGCTGGCTGTGCTTTCTGTTTCGGCTTGATCCCGGGCCTCACACGGGATCCCCATGACGACAAGACCCTCTGGTAGCCTCAGCCCCACAGGCTCTCCCTTCATTCAGGGAGAACAGAGCTTGTTTTGCTGAAAGCTCAAACGAAAGTGCCTGAGTTTGGTCTCACCTGCTCTGATTGGGCTGGCATGGGTCACATGACCGTTCCTGAACCAGTCACTGGCTTTAGAAGAACCTGATGTTCTGATTGGCCAGCCCTGGACCGAATGGGCTTTCTTGACTCACGGGTGCGCTTAATTTGACCAGAATCACATCGACTAGAAATAGGGAGGGCCGTTGCTAGAAATAGGAAGACCGAGACCCTCCGCAGTTCTATTTTGCAGCATTGGTTGTATTTTTCACTATTTTTTCTGCCCTACAGCCATCACTAAATCAGTGTTTAACACACGTCCTCACCGCTAGGCTCACTAGACCCCCGGCCATTGGGCCAGGGCCGCCCTCACCTGGCGCGACCTCACTCTGTGAGGCGTTGTTTCCAATAAGGTCACATCCTGAGGTTCTGGGTGGGCAGGCATTTGGGGGGCACTGCTCAAGCCAGTGTGCCCAGATGTACTTTTTTCCCCTCTAATACCACTGTATACCTTCTAACGTCAATCAATCCACTCAACCATCCCCCCTCCCCTGCCCCAAAGGGGGCAAGAGCATCACTGCCTCAGTGGCCCGTCCTCTGCCACAGGAGGTGCTTGTTAAAACTGCACTGAGGGAGTGAACTGCTCGCTCAGCAACATCAAGATTCTGGAAGCGAGAGAAGAGCAAAGTGGATTCAGTAGGTAGCTCTCGGTGTCTACTGTTACTCCTCCGGTCCTCAGGGTCCTCTGGGTCCCGTCTCCCTGCCCTGTGTGTCTGTGATGGGTGCCACCATGCCCCCACCCCCGTGGAGTCCTAACCCCCAGGGCCTCAGAATATGGTCTGGTTGGAGGCAGGGTCTTTACAGTGGTAACTGCGTTGAAGTGAGGTCTTTAGGGTGGTCCTGAGCCAATATGACCGGTGTCTCATCCAAAGGGGGAATTTGGACACACACACACACGCACAGGGAGAAGGCCATGTGAACATGAAGCAGAGATCAGATGATGCTTTCATAAGCTCATGACCACCCGTGCTGGCCAGCACCCCACCGGAAGCCAGGAGAGAGGCAGGGACCAGAGCCTCGCTCACGGCCTCAGAGGGAACCAACCCTGCTCACACCCCGATCTTGGACTTGTAGCCTCCAGAACTGAGAGACAATCACTTCTATTGTCTAAGCCACCAGTTTGCAGTCCCCTGTCATGGCAGCACCAGCAGACGAACACAGTCTCCATACAAAACACACTCCCCTTTCAGGCAAGCCAAAGGGACGGCTCGTTCTCACAGCTCCCAGCCCTCAGCCGAGTCTCACCCCGGAAAGGGGCTCGGAGGTGGGAGGGAGGATGGGGCCGTGGCTCTCACCTGCCAGAGCATCTTCCCCACGTGTCCGGAGAAGCAGGCGTCTGCTTTTCTCCCGCGCCCGCACCAGGGAGCCCTTATCTTGTGCTCCCCGCCCCCACGGAGAGCCAGGCCCGGCCTCACATGTTTGTTGTTGCTTGTGTTACTGAATACCCATGAAATGCAAAATGGCACCGTGACCTAATGAGGTATTCACCCTGCCTCATTACAGCCCATCAACCGTGAAAGCAAGCCCTTCTTGGCCAGGGCTATTTCAAGGAGATTTAGGAAATATCTGAGGCCCTGGAAAGATGGCTGGAAATCAGGGACTCTTTAGCCAGACCTGTCTGAGAGCCCACGGCACGGGATGTAGACCAGGCTCCCCTCCCCCAATGCTCCTGCAGCTCCTGCAAGACCTACCCACGGTGGGAAGGAACGGGACTCTGAGTCTGCAGACCCGGGCTCACTTCCCAGCTCAGCCACGCCGAGACCACTTAGCCCTTCTGAGCCTCACTTTCCACTTCCGTAAAATGGGGAGAATTCTTATAAATGTCTCCCAATGTTTATGAAAACATAATGAGATCACTAGTGTATATAACACATGAAGTGCCGCCTCGGCGTGGACATTGGGGCCACTCTTGGCTGCTGCTGCTTCTCTTCGTATGGATCTGGGTGATACTGAAAGAGCAGGGGGGGGGGGGGTGGAGGAAAGGAACCACCGTCAGCCTTTGCTCCTCAGAGAGTGAGCAAGTAGCAGCGGGGGATTCAATGCGCACCGCTTCCTACCTCCCACTGGTGAGCCCTCTGCATCTGAGCAGCCCAGGGGGAGGCGGGCTGGGGGGGCTATTATCAGCCTCCTCGAGGGAACTTAAAAACCTTGCCGCGCCCTGGCCGGTTTGGCTCAGTGGATAGAGCATCGGCCTGTGGACTGAAGGGTCCCGGTTCGATCCCCAGTAGGGGGCGTGCAGGAGGCAGCGATCAATGATTCTCATCAATGATGTTTCTATCTCTCCCTTCCTCTCTGAAATCAATAAAAATATATTAAGAAACAAACAGGAGAACCTTGCATGTTCAGCAGCTGCCGGGAAGTGGGAGGACTGGGAGCTGGGTCCCTGACATCAGGTGCCGTGCTTGTCCCCTGACACCAGCGGGACCGTGCTCAGCACCTTAGGCTTTAGCAGGCCTGGGGGCGAGAGGTCAGGGGTCCTGGTTTCCCAGAAGGGCTTTGATCGCCCTGTGTGTCCACCGCGACCCAGCTCCAGTCGCTGGGAGGTCACCGTCCCCCGCTACCTGGGGACTCCCGGGGCCAGGAGCTGTGTGGGCTGCGTTGTAAAGCAGTTTGACGACGTGCTAAGTGTCACTGCTTAATGAGCTGCAGGACCAAACACTCAGGGTAGGGGCCAGGGAGGCCGGCAGCCCCAGACACCAGCTCCTGCCCAAGTTCAATCGTAAACGTCACAACCAAGGGCGGGTCTGGAGCCACCCGCCCGGAGAACCCCGACTTCCTTTGCCCCATTGGCCTCCGACTAATTCACTCCCCACTCAACAGCTCGCCGACTTCCTCCCCGCCCCCACCCCATCCTCAGGGTTGTCGCCATGGGAGGTCTCTTTGCACAACAGGGCAAAGCAATTAAGGCCAGACGGGGCGAATTAAACCAGAAAGGAGTTCCTCCAGCGCCAGAGAAATACTGGGGGCCTTGCTTGGAGGAGAAACCTGTGGGAGAGATGGCGGGCAGGTGAGAAGGCGGGCATGGAGACGGATGGCCTAGGATCGGGGATCAGGAGGAGAAGAGAGACCTGTGGCTTTCCCTGGGCGGTCTCTGGACAAAAGGTTAAAGTGGAAAGAGTAAGTGAAGCAAGAAGGGCAAAGCCAGTCATTCATTTGCTCACTCATTCGCTGGTTCATTCATTTCTATGTCAAACATGTGCGACCTGGGTGTTTGAAATCTAACGGTAAATTAAAGACTGGGGCCTGGACTAGGGGCCGGGGCTTTGGAATGAAGCGGATGTGGCTGGTGCCATCATTCATTAACGGGGTAACCCTGGGCAAGCGACCTAACCTTCCTGAGCCTCAGTTTCCTCATCTGCAAAATGGGAAGCAAACGCACTTGTCTTGCCAGGGCTTCGAGGGAGAACGGAGTGAGATAATTTACATGCGATGAACATTGCTTTGCACATCGTAGATGTTCAAGAAAACAACCGCATCGTGTACAGACGCCTCTGTGTGTGCCACTGACGGGACAGTGAGCTGCTTGCACTTCCTTGGCTAAGCGCGTTTCTAGGCATCAACCTACTTAGTTCTGAGAAATGCGGGGAGTAGTTTTGACCTTCTCCCTCTCTTTTGAAATAGAAATGGAGGCACCTAAAGGCTGTATTACCTTCCAAGGTCATACAGCGATTAAATAGAGGACAGGGGATTCGAACCCAGGGAGTTTAGCTTCAGAAACTCTGCACCCCAGACTCCAGAACACACTGGAGAGAGAACAGGGATTGTAGATGGCATGTGTTTAAGAGCTGGGGATTGGGCCAGAGGGTCCGAGAGATCTGTGAAAAGAATTCTATTCAAGGACTGAGTCCGGACACACACAAGCACACAAACACACGCTCGTGTGTGCTGCTTTGGCCTCTGCTGACCTCAGCTGCTTCCCGCTGTGTGCCCTGTAGCAGTGGCTGTTTCCTGGGAAAGGGTGGCTGAGTGGCTGTGTGGATGCCTGCGGCCAAGGCTGACCCCTGTAACCCCAACTCCACCCCACGCTGCCCTCCTCCCCGCGTCCCCCCTTCCTTCCCTCCCTCCCGGGCCAGGTGCAAACGCGGCATCCAATTTGTTACCTACATGGGGAGGTCAGGGCCCCGCTGGCCCCTGCCACTTGGCTGTGGCTGGCTTGTTTTTCTCTCTGTTCTTCGGAAGCGCGAAGGGGACAGACGGTGGCCTCTGACTAAGAAGTTCACTGGAAGGGCTGCTTGGCGGGAAGCCTGAGGATGTCTCGAAGCTGTCGAGGCCAGACGAGGGCGGGAGGGATTTGATGGAGAGCTCGGACCTCTTAAGCTAATTGGGGTTCACAGACAACGCACAACGAGAGAGTGCATGTGTGTGTGTGTTGTGTGTGCCTGCACATGTGTGCTCACAAAGGCATTTTTCTAGCCAGAGGGTTCATAGACGTCTTCAGAATTTCGCATGGATTTGAGTCCCCAGTTAAGACCCACTGGTTTGAAGTCAGGGGCAGTTGGACGAGGTGCTGAAGTGTCTTGGGAAACTGAGGCACCAAGGAAAATGTCACGATGCACAGAGTCCAGCCTGTTCTGTTGGTCCAGGGGCCCCAATTCAACCGTCTACAGTGACCGGAGGTGAATGTAAATGACCGAGTCCAGCCGAGTGTAAAGAAAACGCTTATGTAAGAAAACTGGGAGACGATCTGCCTGGTAACCCGGATGGAAGAGCAGTGCGGGTCCCGGGGGAGGGAGGGAACCCCTCTCAGCTGCACCCACCGCTGCCGTATGGGAACGCTGTCCCAACTCGGCTAGAACGTCCAGAAGCATTTGAGCAAAATCAGAAATCTAGATTTCTATCGGAAATGTCCCAAATTTTACATTTTAAATTAAAAATATCATATGGTGAAAGCCAGTCACAAGAAATGTGCAGGCCAGATCCAGCCTCTGCGCCTCTAGCTCTGACATCCAACATCTTGTCGCCATCATTTTCCAGGGGCAGATCGCAACCAGAAACAGGGAGCAGTCGGTCTCTCCCAGCCACGTAACGTGCATGACAGAATCAGGACCCAAAAGCCAGGTCTCCTCCGGCACAGCCCTTTCTCCTCTAACAGGCATTTAGAGAAGGTCCCCTTCTCTCCTCCTTCTATCTTCTCAGGGAGAGCAGCAGTGTCGAGCCCAGATAACAGACACAGTTACTTCTGACTTATCCATCATGGAATTTGTGGGAGATGTACTGCATTAATGCCCTCAATTCTTCCTCCCCTATTTAGGGTAAAGGGCTCTCTCTCTCTCATGTTCCTATTCTTAACCACCATTAAAAAATGTATTCAACACTTTCCTGAAGTACGCAGAGAGTAAGGTAGTATTAAGAAAGACACAAAGATTTCTTTTAGGGAATCCACTGTCTGGCATTAACATATTCATGATATGTCTTTCATTGGATGAGAATTTCCATATCAGGCTTCCCTTAAAGCAGAGGCGTCAGAAAGAAAACCAGCGAGCCAATATCTTAGCTTTCCCAGGAATTAGCTGTGGGGCACGGAAGTTACCAACACTGTCTGGTGTAACCTGGCTGTCAAAAAAGGCTCCTATTCATCCCAACCTTCACTGGAGGGTTTCTTTAAAATTTAAAAGCCATTTTCTACAGTTTATATTATTGTTCTGCAAATATTCACTTCCCTCCCTCCCCCACTGTGGGCAGAGAGGATGTGTCCCCAGCTGCTGACTTTGGGTTTATCACAGGACATGCCTTGGTCCAGGCAGTGTTAGGGGGCATGATGTAAGCAGAGTCCTGACAGACATGCTTGCATGTTTTGGCCTGAGTCTTGAGCTCTCTAAATCCATCACGAGAAAAGCATCACTCAGGTAGTCATTGCCCTTCTCTCCAGGACTCTAGAAGAAACACACATGATGCAGATGTGGAGGTTGCAGCCAAGCTTATGTCCGGTGAACCCCCGTTGACTGCAGATCCATGAGAGTAAGAACAGCTGCTACTGATGTAAGTCACTGGATTGTGGAGTGGTTGGCTATGCAGCGTTACTGTGCAAGAGCTGATGGACGCACCAGTTACCTTGCATGCTGGTGGGAGGTGGGAGGTGGCCCCTGGCACATTTCAAGGCTATTCCCTTAGGCCTCTTTGATCTGGAGAGGTGGGGTGGCTCTCCAGACACATCAAGGACCGTGATGAACTCATCATGGAAGGACGGAGAGCTGGGGGTTAGAAGACTTGAGTGTGAAGTCCTAACCACAGCTTCATCTCACATATGCTATTTGAAGATTATAGGTCATTTCTCCTCTCTGGCCTTTTATCTTATGCTAAGGGGCTGCTCTAGATCAGAAGGGCAGTACGTTTAAGTGGTCCCTTGAGATTTATGAATGAAGGTTTTCTTGAGCACTTTCACAAATTTGGAGGATGGATCCTGGGCTGGAATGAAAGTTCTGTGATTGATTATTGATGTCTGCCATGGGCATGGACTTTTCTTTTTTATTTCCTTTGGGCTGTTCCTTGCCCAATGTGTACATTGGGACTCTAGGAGTCTAGGAAGCCAGTCTGTTGTCCTCATGCCCTGATAAAGATTGAGTCCGAGAGAAACATGATCTCCTGTGAAAGAGCAGGAGGGACCAGAGTTCACAGATGCAGGAGGTTAGGGTGGCTGTTTTGTAGAATTCCTTGCACTTCCTCCGCTGAGGGAGGGCTGCAGCTGTGAGGGTGACGTGGGCAGGCCTCTGGGAGCACACGCCCCTCGGCCCACCAAATGGTGGAGAATCTAAGCTGACAAAATCCAGGGCTTTAAGAATTCAAGCTGATCAGGAGGATTCAAAAGGGGTGAGCGGAGCTGGCAGCTTGGGCCCTTGAAGAGGAGCAGGTGCAAGTCCTCAGAACTGGGTGATGGGGACCATTTGGTCAAGGACACAATCGTTGAACCCACGGCTGGTCTGAGTTGAACGAGAATCAAAGCGGAGGCATCCAGCCCTCCATTTGTTCACGGCATTGTTCATGGGGACATTTAATTGGATGCCCCCAGGGACTAGTTTTGAAAGTATCACCCCCTTTTAAAAATATGCTTACACCTGCCATCGGAGCTCTCTCTACAGCCTTTGGAGTAATCACCAAGCTTCATACTTTAGAGCAGCTTAGAGAACATAGATGCAAAGATTAGTCTGCATATAGGGCAGCTGTTGAAAAAGCAAGGGCGTCTTCTTGCAAAGGTTAAAAATAAATAAATAAATAAATAAATAAATAAATAAATAAATAAATAAATAAATACATCAGCCAGCAGTTTGCTTAAGGTGGAATCGCTTGTTGGCCCCAATCATTTGGAGCCCAATTTACCCATCACCTGGTCCACTGTCCTTGGTGGTCTGGCCACATGGATGTGTGTTAGGTCAGTGGCCGCCGCTAGGCAGGCCTTCGGTCGCCTTGCTCTCTAGGTCACGTTGCTCAGTGGGTGGAATGCGCGCCTGCCATGGCGCATGCGCACACAGACGTGCGCATTAAGCAGGAGGGAGCAATGAAAGGCCCATGAAGCGAACTCTGGGACTGAGATGTGCTTTCGTTTGGTAAAGGTCACCTACAGTTAAGGTTCCTGAGCACTTGCTGCACCCCAGAGGCTGTCCCAAGGCCCCCTGGATGATCGCCTTTAATCAGTGACCGGGAGGTAGGTACTGTGGTCACGCACCCCTTGGCATTCCTATCTGGCAACCTGTGGAGCTACTAGGAAGGTAAGTAGCATGCCCAGGCCACAGAGCTCCTAAGTGCTGGGCCAGGATCTGCACCAGGAAACAGGACTCTGAATCTCACGCTTAAGCCCCATGCTATGAGGAGTGGCAGTTCCTAAACCACTTGGAGGGCTGGTTAGAGCACAGAGGGCTGGACCCTGCCCCCAGAGTTTACGATTTAGCCCAGTTAGAATGGGTTCCGAATTCCCCTGTGATGCTGAGGCTGCTGGTCCCGGGATCACACTTTGGGAACCACTGATCTGGGATAACGCTAAGTGCTGGTGGCTTGACACAATGTAAGCGCATGTTTTGCTCACACAGCAGATGTGAACGCCCTGCTGGGTGGGTAGTTTTCCTTTCCACAGTGACTCAGGAATTCCGGTTTCTTCCACCTTGTAACTTGGTTTCTCCATGGAGAAGAAAGAATGCCACTGTGTGGAGGCGTAAGTCAGGCATTCAAAGTAATCAAGTATCTCGTGGCGCATATAAATAATTCCGATTTATAATTTTATAAATGTCTGGACAGAGACATACATAAATAATTTTGATTACATGGCACAATTATAAATGCAGATTTTGGAAGACTGAAATTGATCAACATTATCAAGATTGACAATAAGCCCATAATGCAGCATAATGGATTTTTAAAATGCGGCATAAATCTGCTTCAAAAAATATCTAGACAGCCCAACATCAAGACACATTAAAAACTGCCACCAGTTCCTGGACTGTGACTTCTATGCCGGCACCTTGCAGACTCAGCAGGAGTGGGCCCCACAGCGAGTGCCTGGCTAAAGGACACGTCTGTTCAGGTTGAGTGAGTGGGATGACTTTCTCTTTGTAAAACAAGAAAGGAGACGGTATGTCCACCCAGAATCTTTTTTCCAAAATAGAGAACACTTTCATTAAAAAAGGTACCAAAGACAGGAGTTAAAGGAGGTATTCAAAATAATCAAAGGCACACAGACTGAGCTGCCGATGGACAGACCGACTTTGGACGCATCGCTTAGCCAGAGCTATTCACTGTAGCAATTCTAAGCCTTTGTCCCTACAGAAAAGTGGGGTTGCTTTTAGGCCAAAGCAAACACATTGATGGATTCATCCCTGAATGGGAGGCTCAAGCAGTGATGAAGTCAGGGAAGGAGGGCTTAAGGGTGCCTTACTATCTAGCGCCCTTCTACTCTTTTTAAAAAGCCAACTTGGAATTTTGTTGAGTTATTCACCACCACTGCTCTCCTGCTCCAAGCATCTGAAAATTGGTTTAAAGCAACAACAAAAGGAAATAGATACAGAAATAGAAAAGTAATTTCAAATCCTTCATTCTTCCCTACACTGAGATTATGTGCCACACACCTATTGTGGTTCAGGCCCAGATGGAGGAAACTAAAATTATGCTTAATTAGTTTTATAATTCTCAAGATCTCCCTGGAAGTGGGACTCTTAAGAAATATCAAGAAGAAGATAAAACACAAACAGAAGAAAAGTATCAACAGAACTGCTTGAAGATTCTGTACGAACGTTTTAGCACATTCAGTTCAATTCATTGAAATAAAATTGGAAGGGTGTTTAAAGTTAACTAAATTACATATCTGGTAAATACTTGTCAAGGAGACTGACCATGCATACCAGTGTTTGATCTGTAATTGGTGGTTGGGGAGGCCAGGAGCAGGAGTGGATATTTGGTAAATATTTTCTGAATGAGCGAATGAATGGAAGAATTCACACTGTTGACAAAGCCAAATCTCCTTGCAAAGCATCCAGACACATGCTCACTGTGATGTGGAAATGATCTAACAGCAAAGAACACACACACTTAGTGAGTGTTTAGCACGTGCTAAGTGTGCTCTAAGTGCTTTACGTGAGCTCATTTATTTCGTTTCCATCGAAACTATGAAGGATGTACTCTTATTATTACATCCCCATGTATCTGGTGAAGAAAGCGACACTCACACGGATACAGTACGTTTCCTAAAGCCACAATGTTGAATGAGGTGGTCAGCATTCAAAACCGTGCAGACAGTTGCCACAGCCCCCAGTTTCATCCACGATTCTCTGCTTCCTCCAACTATTCAAGTTCATTCTTAGAACAGCCATGTGAGGTAGCCTTTGACGGAACAGAGAGCTAAGGTCCAGAGAAGTGACAAAGCTGGGATTTGAACGCAGGATGAAATCTATTCTTGCGTATCTTCACACTCAAAGCCATCCTCCTTTATGGGACTTTCCATTGTCCCTTTTACAGCGGTTCTCAACCTGTGGGTCGCGACCCCTGAAAATACATCCTGCATATCAGATATTTACATTATGATTCATAACAGTAGCAAAATTAGTTATGAAGTAGCCACGAAAATAATTTTATGGTTGGGGGTCACCACAACATGAGGAACTGTATTAAAGGGTCGCGGCATTAGGAAGGTTGAGAACCACTGCTCTAGAAGAACATGTGCAGGGATCCATGTGATCCTTGCCCCGTGCCTTCCTTACTAGGAACCCACCACACCTGAGTCCATCGAGAACCACGGACAGCACCCAGGTTTGGGGAAGGTCATCTCGAGGCTTACGAGGAAGGTGGTGGAGACTCTTCCCATCGTGAGCCAAACCAGCAACTGCATGCCGGGCTTTGCTGGTGAGAAAACACATTGGTCCGCCCGCTGGAGGCTTCTGCTGAAGTAACCACTTCCCATCACTAACCAGGGAGTCCCTGATGTGGACGTGGTTTGTCAGCCTCATCACCAGACATCTCCTAGCAAATCCGCTATCGTTCCCAGATAACTGGGTGGGTTAGTTTTCTAGGGTCACTGAAGGCTAGTTTAAGTATACAATTCTGGTCTTTCAAACAGTTCTTTCATTGATTCCCGAAGCCCTCTACCAGAGGACTTAGCCTAGGAACGCTCTTTGAAAATACACAGATGCCTGGGAGAAGTAATGTTTTTAACCAATTTCTCATACTGCACTGTTCCTTCCTGACCCTGGTCCCGTGGATGAGCGGGGAACAGAAGAAACTCAGGGGCACCCACATATTTTGCTTTATAATTGGAGTGAGGGACAGTCTGAATAGGCTGGTTGTGTTTCTTCCTCCATAAATTACTTTGCACTCATTAATTTTCCAATTCAGTTCTTTGCTAGGAGCTTCAATGAGGTGTCTCTGAAAATCACCCTTCTTTATTCTTGAAATATTACACATGTCCTTAGTGAAAACGGTCTTGTTACTTATTGTTATACTAGAGGCCAGATGCACAAAATTCGTGCAGGGGGGTTCAGCCCTCGCAGCCCCGGCTTTGCCTGGAAGGTCGTCTGGAAGGTTGTTCAGCTGTCCGGTCTAATTAGCATATTATGCTTTTATTATAGATTGCTTCTTCCTTTTTGGAGTGTGAGCTCTTTGGTTACAGGAACTATGTATGTTTTTTTCATCCTTCAAGCACGTGTCATGGTTTTGAGCATATGTAAGACATTACATAAAAAATCTAAGTTCTTATCGGATGCATTAAATTATTAGTGATAGCACCTGGCATTCTTCCACTTATTGATACCTTCTTCTATGTGTCTTCCTACCTACTCATCAGTGCATTAACATATGCTTTCATCCATGTGCCTGTTCATGCATCTGCCCATCCACCTGTCTGTCCATCTATCCATCCATCCATCCACCTACCCACCCATTCTTCCCCTGATCTCGCTCCATCAATAATTCATACAAAGCAATAAGACACATTCACCAGAGGAGGGGGCAACTTAAAAGGCTTTCCCAAAAGTCCATTTTTTTAAGGAATTCTGTCCTCATTTTCCTTCCTCTGTGTCCCTGCCCTGTGACATCCCACCGCTCTCCCTCTTCCCTCAGGAAGGTGATGGGAATGGAAGTGGGCTGGCCCCTGGAGGCTGCAGAGGGGAGTCAATTGCTTGGTGACAGCCTGGGTCCGGGGACAGATGAAAACCTTAGCCTTAAGCAAAGTTCAGGGCAGCCCAAGGAGCAAGCTGATGGACAGTCTGACTTGTCGAGGGTGAAATCAATTAAAGTACATCCAATCCAGACGTCACGCCTTCTCAGAGTGACAAATCTATGCTGGAAACTGAGAAAGACGGAGGGAGCAACGTGTCTCTGACCTCTGGGAGACCGGCTGTTCCCTCTGTCAGGGAGCCAGGCCCGGAGTGAGATGCATGCATGATGAATTACCGCAGCCAGCAGCCACCTCAGAAAAGGACGGGGTGAAAAGGTTACCAGGGAGACCCAAAATGTGAGGAATTCAACCAAACATCAAGATAAATCAACTCGGGGGTCAGGAGGCTCTGGGGCGGCCTGTTCGGAACAGCTCCGGATACGCTCAGTTGGTTACCCCAACTCTTTTAGGCACGACTTGCACCACACCGACGAGCACACATGGGCTGTTTACCAAACGGTCAGAGGAAGAGCCATGAGGTTCTCGAGCTGCCACCAGAAACCTGGATGCTGCCAAGACCCTCGGCACGGATGGGAAGGGATGTCCCACAGCTGAGCTGTCCGAAGTGACAGACATTGGTCACATGTGCCTCCTGAACCACTGACGTGCGGCTGGTGCAACAGAGGAGCTAAGTTTTAATCTTTTTAAAGTTTATTATCTTAAATGCAAATAGTGTGACCTGGTTAGGAATTACGGTTTTAGACAGGGAAGCTCGGGACAAAGAGCATTTTTGCCTGCAGTGATATCATCAAGTGGCATTTCATGTCGCATTGCAATGGCTACCGGTCAAGGTGCCCTAGATGCAAAGCCTCGGCAGACAGTGGGCTGCATAGAACAACGACGCTGTCCATGATCTACCATAGCACCTGGCACACATGTTGAGTCACTAATTACACAAGTGATTATCGCTAACTTATTGAAAACTTATTGAGAGGCAGAGACTGTGCTAAAACTTTGCATTTTCTCCTTGAATTAGTTTAGCAAGACCATTGGCTAGGCAGTAGCAGGAACAATTATAGTAACACTAGAGGCCCGGTGCACAAAATTCATGCACGGGTGCAGTCCCTAGGCCTGGCCAGCGATTGAAGAGCGAGCATCTGGTATGGAAGGGTAGGTTCCAGCTGACCTCTGGGCCCTGGGCAGCACCTGGGCCCCTATGTGCCCCCCTTCGCCTGAGTCAAGGTGCCCGAATCCCCATATGGAGATGCGGTGAGTGCGGCCGGATGCTGTGGGGGTCGGGGGGGGGGCACAGCGTGGGCCTCTGGGCCACCCAGCAGTGCTTCATGGAAGCTGGGTGGGCAGCGCACTCTCTCTCAGCTGGCCTTGCAGACCGGCTCCTGTGCGAACCCACAGGGAGTCCAACTGGCCCCAGCAGCTGCAACCCAGCTCACCCAGAAGAGGCCACGCGGGTGAGGGGCAGGCTCCTCATGGGCGCCTGGCACCTGAGCATGGCGGCTTCCCTGGCGCACAAGCCCTGGCATCCCAGGGGAGGGTAGCAGGGGGAGTGAGACCGAGCTGGGTGGATACTCCGCATTCCCACCGCACCTCCGTCCCCATCATCCCTGCTCCCCCGCCTGGGTGTTACGGAGGTTGGTCACCACCACTCATCCCCAGTTCCCCGTCCCAGCCCGGGGCCAGCCCCGATTGGGCAATCGGTCTGCCGGCCGCTGGTCGCCATCCGCAGGGTGATTGATCAGGGCTGGGCCCCCTGCCTGGCTCCCTCAGTGTCTGGGAGCCAGGTGGCGGCCCCAGCCCCTGGCTCCTGCTACTGGTTGCCATCTGTGGGGCAATCAGCCCCTGCTCATACCTGCCTTGGCCTGGTGCTGCCTGCCCACCTGCTCCACCATCCCTCCGCGGTCCCGCTCTCGTCGGGGCTCATTGGGGCCCATCGGGACCAGCAGCGCCTCCACTGCCACTCGCTGCCAGTGCCACGTCACTGATGCCCGCCATGTTCCATGCTGCCTCCTGGTGGTCAGTGCACATCATAGCGAGCGGTCAAACTCTGGTCGAACAACCGCCCAAGGGGACACTTTGCACATTAGGCTTTTATTATAAAGGGCTGCCACAGGCCAGGCTCCCTCCTGAGACGTGTGCACGTGCTAACACCTTTACTACTCACAGCAGTTCTGTAAGGAAATACTCTTCTGACCCATATTTTGGGATGAAGAAACTGAAGCATGAGAGAGCCTGGCAGCCTACAGGTAAGTCACGCAGGCAGGAGGTGCCTCGGCTAAGATGTGAGCCCACGCAGGTGGCTACAGGCATGTGGGGCAGCCAGCACCATCCCGGCTCCCTTGCTTTCCCTAGTGTGCAGAAGAAATGGAAAAGGGGGAGGATTAAGCAAACATTTTAGTTAGGAAGTGGCAGCACCAGGACCCGACCTCAGATCCACCCGACTGAAAAGCCCAGCGATAACTGAGCTGCTTCAGAACCGCCTGGGATTTCGCCTCGTTCTGGGCAGAAACTCACAGCCCCACTTGCGATACCCATCTCTCCTTAGTGCACAGAGGCTGAACCGGGGTTTGCAATGGCCTTTCTGAGATCAGTTTCCCATCAGTCAAACGAGCTCCCTTTTAACTTTAGAGATGGCTCAGTGATGCAGCCTAAGCACGTATCTAACTCAGTGTCAATGGCACATGATAAGCACAGAATAAAAGGATGTTGTGGTCAACATTATTATTGATGATATATTATGATCCTATATAATTTTACAATTAATTAAAATATTACATTAAGTATCCTATATAATAAAGAGCTAATATGCAAATGGTCATCACGCCCTCGTGCCGGGCCCGGGGCACCTGAGGCCGCGCCCCTGCCCCGGTGCCAGGCCAGGAGACCTGAGGCAGGGCTGGGGGACCTGAGGCCATGCCCCTGCCCTGGCATTGGGGCCAGGGGACCTGAGGCCACGCCCCTGCCCTGGCATTGGGGCCAGGGGACCTGAGGCCGTGCCCAGAGGGGCTTGACGGGTGGGGCCAGCTGGGTCTGGGTCTCACGAGATTTCAAGGTGCACGTGGGTGGGTGGGGACTTGACTCTGGGTCCTGCAGCGCGCCCCAGACTCTGACAGGAGGGAAATTTTCATATACATTTTACTAATTTTCTCTCATCTCTGACACTTCTATTATAGAGAAAGGGCAAATAGCAATATTAAAATATTTCCTCTAATTCCCTTTTAATGTGCATGAATTTTGTGCAATTGGCCAATAGTATACTATAATTATATTAAGTATATATTATAATTATATTAATTATACATCATAATATACTTCAAATATATAATCCTATATTATATATTAATAGTGTGATTAAAAAACAAGTAGGTGCTGGAACCCCCGTGTGATTCTGCCGGTTTTGCTTGCTCTCCCATGTGTCTGTGGAGTGACAGGTTCTTGGAGTGTCACCAACATCTAGTGGGTGGACGCCAGGGATGCTGCTCAACACCCCGAATGCCTGGGATGGCCCCGCCACAAAGAGTCACCTGCCCCAGTGTCAACAGAGCCGACGGAGAAACCTGCTGTAGAAGATTCAGTGGAACCTGCGACAGAGGGTGAAGTCAGCAAGACAGAGAGTCTTTAGACAACGTTTCTGGGAACATTTTCCTTTCTCTAAAGCTCGCTCAGCAAGGCGGCCTCTCTGCCCATGCGCCCTGGGCTGCAGTGGAAGCCGCAGCTCTGAACTTTGGCACCGAGTCCCAGGTCTGGTGAAACCCAAGCGGCCGCCACTCCTTCCGCTTGGCCAGCGCTCTCTGGTGCAGCAGAAGAGCAGGAGGCCCACGCGTGTGTTTTTCATTCATTTATGCTGAAATTGTCTAAACGTTCCTTTTTTTACGAGCTATTTGATGTCCAAAAAGCCTTTTGAATCACGTTTATAACCCTTTAAAAAGCTCATTCCTCTTCGAAACAGGAAGCCACTTCATGAACAGAGCAGACACAGCCAAACCCGGAGGATGGGAGAAGAGGGGAGACGCCTCCCGGGAGTGTGTGCCCGCAGTGTCCCCGAGGAGCCTGCCTGTGGCCACGCGGGTCGGAGGCGGTGACATGACTAAATTGGGAAGCGGGCTGTGATGGGCCCCTGGCTCTCCGGGGCGGGCCTTGGTTGAGGGCTCTTGCTGATGGAACAGCTCTCCACGGGCGGCACCTGCGCTGGACGGTCTGTCAGCGTCGTCGCAGGAGGAGGCTTGGCTGACCTGCCCCATCGGCTCCTTCCTCTCCCAGGTCACATGCAGGGGCTGGGCCAGGGGATGTCCACGGCCTCTTCCACCTGCTTCCCTAGAGCTCTCAGACGCTGCTCGGACACAGCAAGTTGTGGCTTGAGCGATGCCACTCTCCCGTGGAGCACCTGTGGCAGGTGTCACCGGCTGAAAAGGACGGCCTTGTCCCTGACCTCAGGCCTGAGTCCAAAGTCCCTTTCACAGAGGCCTCCAAGGCAGCCGCCTCTGGCTGTGTAGCACTGGCGCATGCGTGTGCGCGCGCACACAAAAGGCAAAGGACCACTAGGCCGTTCCCGGCCCAGGTTATGTGGAAGGTGTGACGACAATTCCTCTAGAGCAGGATTTAACCGAGACCCAACTGTAGAAGCAGGCGCGTGAAAACAGAAGAGATAAAGTCCAATCAAATCAGACGAAGGGACGCAACAAGTAAAACAGAGCAAAACAGTAACGAGCTCTGGTCCAATAAAACCGAATGAAGCTGGAGTGAGCGCCACTGGCTGTGTGACCCAAGGCAGGCGACTGGCTCGCTGAGTCTGTTCCCTGGCCCACCAGGGGCGAGGCACGCCCTCTCCGTGCCAGGTGCTGTCCCTTTCCCTTGTTTTAACTTTTTATAGCTGACAAGGTCCAGGCTCAGTCATTGTGAGAATACAGGCCGAGGCCCACTGCTTTGCATAAGTTTTTGTTTCTGAAGCCAAGCGGTGCCTTACAATCATCGTACACAGTTAAGGCGGCCAAGCCTACTTTCCCGAATAAAACAAAAGCTATTTTTAAATCCACGAAGCCTTAGAATAAAACAGAGTGGGAATAGTTCCTATTTGTTTAACACACAGCATATTCCTGACAGTGGCCTAAGTTGCCTATTAATACCGAGTATTATTAACATTCTACCTATTAACATCTTCATATTCACCTTCTTGAGATGCAGAAATGGAGACTCTGGAAGGCTGTCTTGGTCAAGGTCATAAGGCAGGTCAAGGGCAGAGTTGGGATGTGCACTGTGGTCCTCTGATACCAGCCTTACTCTCCTAACCAACTTCCCCATTTGGGCCTCACACAACCCCAAGGAGGAGAGAGGCGCAAACAGGGAGACCATGACCATGAAATGCCTCGTCTGGGGTCGCAGCAAGAAAACCTGACGGGCCCTGGGGCTCTGCGCTGACAGGGAGCCGTCCCCACGGTCTGTGACTTATGGATGCTAATCTCCCATTGATCGCTGGCTCCGGGACAGAGGCGAGCTGAGGGCTGCTGCATCCTCCCGGAGTTTTAAGAGGCCCCGGGGAGGCAGGAGGAAAGATGCTTCAACTTGTTAGAAAGTTGAAAAAGATGTATGTTCCCAGGGAGACTTCAGCAGATGGTCTGTGACAGTTGTTCGTTCATTCAATGGGCAGTTACGGAAAGTCCCCTGTATGTCTGGTCGTGTCAAGACACTTGGGTGAGTGCTGGGTTGGTGGGTGGGGTGGCAGGTGGACAGCGCGTGAATTTACAAAACAGAAGTCACTTGAGAGGCAGTGATGCAAACCGGAAGGGCACCGGCTTGGAGATCAGTGCCCACTTGGGTTGAAGGCCGGCTCTGCCACTCTAGCTGTGTGACCATGAGCATGTGACTTCACCTCTCTGGGACCTAATTTTCTTATTTATAATATGGAGATAGTGACAGAAAGCTACCCATGGGGTGGCTGGGTGGTTTACTTAAGATCACGTGTGTAAGATGCCTATCATATTGCCTGATACATAATGGGTGCTCAATAAATGAAAGCCAAAACCATTTATTTATTCAACAGATATTTACTGAGCACCTACTATAGACCAGGCAGAGTTCTTAGCACTAGATATCAGTATCATTTGTTATTATTGTCTCATGATGACTCTGCAGACCTCATCTCTTTGGACCTCGTGGAGGTATCCTGAGACCTGGGTGGGTTGGTCACAGTCCAGGAGGAGTGTGTGGTGAAGTTCCTGAGCAGAGGTGCCTGGGTCTCCTGAATTCTCTGAGGGGAGAGGGCAGCTCTACTGCCGAGTGGGTAGATGGGGTTGGGGATCCCTCGGTAGGAGAAAGGAGATGAGGTACATCTCACCCTATTTCTCGGGCTGTTCAGATCACTAGTTCTCTTGGTTTTCCCTCCGTGGCTCACTGCGATGGAAGTACAAAGAGACGCCTGTAAACTGTGGGGAAAGGGCATGGCCAGGTGGAGCGTCCTTCCGTCCAGCTTTGGTTTTCCCCGCTCCGTCTTTCACAGCCTCACCTGGTGCCATCCTGGTGACGTATCATGAACCTGGACTAACTCCCCCCTGACCAATGATAATGACGAGGATGCTGGCTGTTGGTATTGTTGTAGATGAGGATGATGGTGATGATGATGGTGGTGATGATGACATTGATGTTTAGAAGATAATGGCAATGATAATGATTAATCACTGTGGGCTGGGCGCCTATCAATGCAATTTTACAGACATTCTCGCCAGCCCATACAATAACTCTGTCAGTTAGGCCTTATATTTGCATGTGAAAGTGCCGTAGTGAGGAACATGAGGCCAAGGAGTCATGGCTGTTCTGCCACACCTGCAAACTTATGACACCAATTCCAAGCCATTAATTTTGCCAGGAAAATGGTAATGACATTGAGTGCACAGTAGTTGTCAGATGTATCATCTCACTGCATTAGCTCATGGAACCCCTACTGTGAGGTAGATACTAACTTCATGTCTATTCCACAGACTCAGAGTGACACACAAGTTGTGGAACTTGACTGTGGTCAGAGAGTTGGTTGCCCGTGGATTTGAGGTACCTAAGCAACCTGACTACAGAGCCTGCTCTCTTATTTTTACTTAAAAGTTATTATTATGTTTTTTGTTTTTCATGGAGGTATAATATATTCACAGCAAATTAAACACATGCTAATGAGTTGCAATGAATTTTCATGCCTGTATACACCACCATAGCTAAGTCTGAGCTATTAGCCCACCAGCCATGTGACATAACTCCCAGTTTGATGTCATCAGGATTACTGATACCACGTCACTATTCCTGATTTACCTTCACGCATACTCGCTCTGTCCGTACTATTACAAACCCATCTGATCTCCACTATAGTCCGGACACTGGTATTAGCACCTCACATGTAGTCATTCATGTTAGAGTTATGAGTTGGGTACTGTTCTTATGATCATTCTCATGTTCCAGATGTGACAGCTGAGGCACAGAGAAGTTAAGTGACCAGTCGAAGGTCACACAGCTGGTGAGCTGCAATGCTGTGAATTAAACCTGGACTCTCTGGCTCCAGAGTCCTTCACACGCTCATTGCCTTAAATTCATATGTAACCCCTACCAAGAAAGTGCAATGACCAATCCCAGTTTACAGATAAGGAAACTAAGACCCAGCCAGGTTCCATAATCTTCCTAAATCTCTCTCCTGGCAAGCCGCAGCGGGAGGACTCTACTGATTTCCAAAGACACGTGCTCCCTCGCCGTCCTAAGAGGAGGCCGAACATCTCTGCTCGGACCACGATCACGGAGGCACCTGCTTATGCTTCCCAGGCCTCCTGAGTGTCTGGGCGGCAGGAGCTCTGCCTACTGCTCCTTTGTCGTCGATAGTCCTGGCCCTGCACCCCACACTCCGTCAGAGGAGGGAAGGCTCGGGAAGAAATGGCCATGCAAGTCCCAGGCCCCAGTGTGATGCGGCTGTGCCACATACATGCTTGTGTCTCCAACCCCCCTCCGGAGCCGCCTCAAGCTCTTGGGTCCACGTCTTCCGAGCTTTTCCTCGGGGGACAGTAAATCTTGAGTTCCCCCTTTTCCTCCAACTCGAAAGGATGTGAGTCCGTAAATCTTGGCCCTGGTGAGCATCAGGATGCATGAAATATGACAGGAAAGGGGCCAGGGAGGCAGAGTTTACACAGAGCACAGTATCCAGGGGGCAGGTGGGGGTCCTAGGGGACCCCTCGGGCTGCACAGAGACGCCCTGGCTGCCTTCGGTCTCCGGCTGCCATCGAAGGTCATGGTCACCGCTATGCCAAGTTCCTGCGAGCACTGCCACTGCTGGGGCAGAGGCGACAACGTGCCCCAAATCGATGCGGTCTCTGTCCCGTTCCTCAGACTTGGTGCTTGACTCCAAACAGCTGGGGAGGGACAGGAGACCCATCCATCAGGGCTGCCAGGGCAGCAGGAAGGACTGAGCTGTGATGAGAGGAAGAACTTCCTGCAAGGAAAGGTGATTAAGCCCTGGAATGAGTTATTGAGGGAGGCGGAGGAAGGGGCTTCCTGACTCTGAGACCAAGATGAATAGTTATCGGTCTGTGAGAGTCTGGCCCCGCCAGTCTGCGTGGATCCTTGACCCCATCAGCTGCGTCTGCTCCATGGTCATCTGAGAACGCACTGAGCCCATCAACCCCTTTGGCGGCAGATTTTATTATGTACCGCAGAATTGCTATGTTCATTGTAAACTTTTGAAAAATTCAAATCATCTCGATGAGAACAGAGGTAAAAAGAAGCCGCCCCTCTTACTGCTCCATCACAATCCCACTCCCCACCTGTGGAAACTGTTTACACCTGGGAAAATGGCAGCCGGCTTGGTTGAATACGCACTCACACACGCACAGGCGCATCAAGCAGTGGATGGTTTTTATTTTCCAATGTAGCCAGGCACATAATACACGTATTGTTCCAACATTGGTATTCTCCCTTGTTAACGTCATGGGCATCTGTCCACGTCAGGACCTACATTTCAGTCTCTTGTTTTAGACAGTCGCTTCCTCCTCTGTACTATGAAGATGCCATTGCCCCTTTAAGCACGCCTCAGTTGATTTACTTTGAGGTTTTTTCCAAACGTTTGTCTGTGCAAAAACTGCTGCAGTAAAAAGGAATTATGTCCCTTTGTCTGCATAAAGGCAGAATCAGGGCGTGCATATGTTGGGGGCTTTATTCAGTCTATACATACTTTTTTAAAAGTAAGCAATTGCCATTGATGGGGGATAAACATCATTTCTGATTCTTGAGATCAACGTCCATATCTATGCTAGGAGAGACCTCAATGTACTTCTATTTATACATTTTCATCAAAAGAGAGTTATCATTTTTGAAAATATAGACCATGTAATTCTGCAAAGTTCTTTCAAAATAAGTTGTTGAGAACTAAAAATGGGGTTATTCACTGGTAGAAATTGATGATGATTTTCTCTAAAACTCAAGGGGGTGTGGTTGCCTCCCCTCTGCTGTGCTGGGCCTCAGTCGTGTCACCCCCCCAACTTCCTGTATGGAGTTGGCGTCCTTTACACTAAATCTTCCCAGAATGCTAGTGGCCTGCACGTGACAAAGGAGGCTCTGAGAGGGGAAACATCCACCCACCCACCCACCCATCATCTATCTTTATATCATTTCCTATCTATCTATCTATCCATCCACCCACACACCTATTAATCTTCTATATTTCTATCATCGTCTGTGATCAAATATGTTGAGAGTCCCCCTCCTTCCCCATCCTACACACATCCTTACATAGCCCTCACGGAGCCACTGGGAGAACCCACGGAGCACATTAGCCCTGAGAAGAACTACAGTGAAAACAGCCACCCAAGCCCATTTACTTGTCTTACCCAGTATTTCCCAAACAGAAGTGAAGACAGACTCTCTTTTTCACGTATTTTTCCTTCACAGAATACAGGGAAGTGCGGAGCTGTCCACCTCCGGGAGGACTTCCCAGCCGGGCCCTCACCCCCCTCACCCCCCTCACCGGCTTCCACACTGCCAGGCCGAGCCCTGGAAGCTTCAGTTAACACCACAAACTGAGCACATACTACGCGCCAGCCGCGCTCTGCTCACGATCACCCCAGCTGCCACAGCTTTATGCAACCCCCAATTTCAGAAATGAAAGAAAGGGAGGCTTGGAAATGAAGTCCTTCGTTAAATCAGCCGAGTGGCAGAGCTGGGGTTTGAACCAAGGCCTTCGTGAATCCAGAGTCCATGGTCCAGAGCCCTCCACATCTCTCCTAGACGCATAAAAGCCAACGGCTACACTTTTATCTTTTACTGAAGAGACCTCCCGTCCCGGTTAATGTCTTCAGCCAGTTTCCTAAAGTCCTACCTGTCTGGGCTCACGAAGAGCCGAATGTGTTTTAAATCCAGAAGGAAGGAGCCACAGCCCCTCTCCTTTGGTGGCGCATTTATAAACAGACGCACGGCAGGAAATAGGCACCCTCCGCCCCTGCCCCAGGGTGTCTGCGGACAGAACAAAGAGCGGGTTCTGGGCCGGCTAGCCAGGCCCGTAACGAGACTGCTGCCTGATGCTGCGAAATGGATTCAAGGCCCTGGTCCATCTGGTTTGTGTATCGCCAACGAGCTGTTAAAGTGTCAGGACTTAACTTCTCTGGATTCGAGGAAGTCTCGTGAGGTTTTATTGAGCAGTTAAGATGGGTGTAAACCTCACTGGTGGGACCCGCTTCTCTCCTAGGATCGGAGAGACGGGCATGGTCACGGATGGAGAGACACGAGGTTAGAAGTAAGAGGATGGACCCTCGCCCCCAGATTAAGACGCCGGGAATTGCAGTCCAGGCTGCATGGACTGGCACCATCGCAACCATCATTTTGTCTTATGCTTCTGTCCCTCCTCTGGGACATGGAGACAGGGACCTTGCCCGACACACAGCTGTGATGTGACTGAGAATGCAAATTGCAATGTAGTGGGAAGGGGTGGTCTGTGCACTGGGACCTCATCTCCTGCTTCTGTTCTCCCTCTGCCCTCTCTGAACTGGACAGTGTTTCTACACCTAGACCCACTCGATTCTCACGACCGACTTGCAGCTGCTCTGGGTTCTGTGGCGTCGGCTGCTTCTGAAGGTCCCAGCCTTGGAAAGAACATGAGAGCATAGCCTCAGGCAGAGGGAAGGGCAGCAGAGTTGTTCTTCCTCCTTATTCTCTGGGATGGCTCACTCGGCTCACTCATGGAGCTCAACCGCCATGTTGTGGGGAAGCCCAAGCTAACCATATGGAGATGCCTCATGTCGAAGTTCTGGCCGATAGCCCAGTTGTGGCCCCAGCCAACAGTCGGCATCGATTGCCTCCTAAGAGTGAAGACACCTCCAGATGATCCCAGCCCCTGGCCATTGGATCACCCCCAGCTGCCAGGCCTTCCAGCTGAGGCCCCAGACGTCCTGGGCAGAGACAAGCTGTTCCCACTAGGCCTGTCCAGATTCCTGGCCCACAGAACGAGTGAGCAGAAATAAGTGAGTGTCTTATGTATGCATCAGTAGCAACTGGAACAGTTACCATTAATTATTATTATTATGAATTGCCATTATGCATTACATATGCCAAGAGATAAATTGTCAAACGATGCGACTCCCCAAGAAAGCAGAAAGACCTATAGTTGATTTTTATTTTAAAAGACCTGTCCCTTTTCCCGCCATTCTAGTTTGTTCCCTGTGTTGCTTTAGGTGAGTCATACAACCTCCCCATGTCCCAGGATCCTAATGGATAAAAGAAAAATAATACTTGACCGTGGAGACAAGAGCTAGGAGGATGCTTTGGGTGAAAGTTGCTATGTTGACCCTTGACACCGACGGCTCATGAAGGAACAACCATAGAACCCCTCCCCCCCAACCCCATCACCTATGTAGAAACCCAGCAGCTGCCTGCTCACACAGAAGCATGGGGGGGGGGCGTGGGGAGGCAGCTGCTGAGAGCCCCCACCCAGCTTGTTTGAAGGGACAGTGCCTCACCTATTCCTTCTCCCTAGCTGATCTGGATTGCTCTTGCCACCCTTACCAGCCCTCTTTCCTCCAGGCCTGAGCTCGCTTCCAAGAAAGGCAGACAGCCTTGCTTCTCGCTGAAGACTCCCCCCACCTCTGCTCAGTTCTGAGGGAGAGGGGACAGAGGACGGGGTGGGGGGCAAGAGCCGCATGGCTCTGCCTGGGGTCTCCAGACCTCTCTGCCGTGTCACCTCGATGGATGCCTTTCTCTGCCCACGCCTCCCTCTCTCCGTCTCACCTGCCACCAGGTGTCCAGCCAGCCTTGCCGCTCCCTGCTGTCTTCCGTCTCTGGTCCATCCCCGGGTCATGTCCTCAATCTCCTTGGGGGTAGTGGCCATGGGTGGTGTATCGAGCAAGGGCAGAGCGGACTTTTGGGGCCCCTTTGACAATCCAATATGGAGTTGCTGACGGCCACGACAGTCATGTCAAGACTGAGATAAAGGGGTACAATGGGAACACCCCAAATTACAAGTGTAGACACTTGGATAAGGACTCCATCTGGACTCCAACATGTGTGGGCCTCTGCCCCTGGGGGGCTTTAAGAACTCAGAGCCCCGACCACCCAACCCTCGAGTTTGGCCGGCCCACACTCGGAGGGTCACACTCAGAGCCCTGCCAGACATCCTTCCCCTGGACACCTCCCACCACTGCAGACACCTGGCTTGAGACTGACGCCTGCCTCTCCACCTGCAGACGCCACCAGAGACCGGGGCTTCTCACCCGATGCCTATTAGCGCCTTATCACCACTCAGTGGGCCTGCCAGGGTCCTGTGGCTTCCGTGGCCGGGGAGGTGTGTCCTGTTGGGAGAGAGACTCTCCATGAAGATGGACGGCCTTCTACCTGATGGCACGCCCGCTGAGATGAGGGACCCGCTGAGATGAGGGACCCGCTGAGATGAGGGACCCGCTGGGGCAGGGGAGGGGCCCTTGGGTCCAGACGGGTGTAATAAGGGGGCAGGTGACTTACTTGTTGGCACCAAGTGAGGTAAAGTCTTTAAAGCGCCTGGCATGTAGTAGATGCTAAATAAAATTCTAAAACCCCACTCAGATATCACACAGGTTGTATGAGATGCAGAGACCAGAATGGGGGGAACGTGCACATCACCCATCTCTCCTCCGCTCGCAGTGCCATCAGCCTTCACTTACAAAACACACAGATCCAATTATTAAGAAGTTTAAGGTGGTGGCATTAGTGCCGTAAACCAAGTGGGGGACCATCGGGCCCTGCACACCATGGAACCAGCATGATGGAGCAGATGGGCAGGGGGAGCCTTTCCGGACTTCCAAATGCCTTCTACTTCCTTGGAATTGACCTCTGACCTCCGATGCAGGAGATGACGTCATTTTTGATCTCCAACCCCCAGCAAGCTTCAGACCCCACCTGCAGTCATTACACCCTCACAGAGTTACAATCATTACCCCCGCCTTACAGAGGGGAAAGCCAGGCAGAGAGGTCACGGCACTGGCCCGAAATCAAGCACGTACTGAAGTGTCGAAGCCAGGACTCGAGCCCGGTCTCTCTGCTTCCAACCTCGGGGCAGCTCCCCATTACTTGCAGACCACACAGACCGGCACCGGGTCTGCGCGTCCAGCGCGCCTTCCCACCAGCCCCTCTCCGAGCTCTGAACTGTCACAGACGATAAGCCCCGACGCCAGCACATTCGGTCGGTCCCAAAAATAAAGCGGTGCCCGTGGACACATCTATGATCGACATCACGTATCGGCTGGTTTCGCTGTTAATCGGTGCAGAGAGGAATCATTCAATCAGGCAAATTCGTTTAGAACCCAGCTCTGCTCTCCTCCCGGGGTGATGGCTGCAGAGTTGGCCGGGGGAGGGGGAAGGGAACGGATACCGCGATTTAATTTTTCAAGTAACACTGTTCAAATAAAAATACATTTGTTCGAATGAGATTGCCCTGAAACAGTGTTTGCATTGATGGCTCGGGGGGTAATTCTATTAAAGCCGGAGCATATTTTTCATCGGGAGGCAGGAAAAGAGAGTGAGAGAGTGTGTGTGGGGGGCGGGGGGAGGGGAAGAAGGCTGAAAGCTGAATATAACCTTATGGAGCGGCAAAAAGCAGATCTTTAACCCATTTTAGCTCGGCTTTCTCCACTGAGGCTGCTAACCATCATATCCCATTGCTGTGGACACGGAGCATTCGCCTTATCTCAGACACGATCGGCTCCGGGCTCGGCCAGGCAGTGGTCACAGCTGGGCACCATAGCGACCATAGGAAAGTATTTCATCATTGCTCCTGGAGAGAAAGGTGGCTTGAGAAAGCACTTTGTGTGTACATGCATGCAAACACACATGTGCGTGCATGTGCACATATGCACACACAATATGAATAAACCATATACACATGTGTACAGTATTCTAGTACATGCACATAAATACATGCATACATGTACACACACATACACGTACATGTGACGTCTGGATGAGGCTATATATATACCCACACCCCCCAGCATGATCTCATTGCGAGAACCTTAACGTAGTTCCATCTGCAATGACCTCACTTCCCCAGGGAGGTCCCGTTCCCGGGTCCTGGACAGACTCCTTTTCAGGGGCCACATGGAGCCCGCTGTGCGCACAAGGCCCTCTTTTTCCCCGACCCTCCTTCCCCCACACACTCAGCGCCTTCCAACACACTGCGTCTTATCTGCGTTTAGTTCTTGTCGAATCCAGCTTATTGCTGGAGGACCATGGACTTTGTTCAGCTCACTGACAGGTCAAGATCATATAACGCGCCGGCACGGCAGACCCTCAGTAAAGACCAGTGGACCTCTATTACAGTTCTCCTTATGCGTCCGTCTCCTTGACTCTATCCTGAGGAGGCCCAAGCGGGGCCTGTCTTCTCCCCAGCTGCACCTCTCTGGTCTACCTGTTGTCTGACATGCAGGAGGCATCCAATTAAAATGTGTTAAGTAATAATAATCACCATTTTCTTTATAGAGAGTCAACTATGTACCAGACTTTATTCTAAGGCCGTATGTGCGGTAAACCATGTAATCCTCACAATAGCACTGTGTGAGGGGTATCGTCAACATGCCCATTTTACAGATGCAGAAACTGAGGTTCAAAGAGGCCAAGTAACCCATCCAAGTTCATAGGCCATAAATGCAGGTCCTGCATGGATCGCTAGAATACCGTTTTAGCACCTTAACAGAATTTTAATTTCTACTCTTTAATAAAATCCTGGGATGAAATAAATGAAATAGCCAAGTCAACACCATCTCCTTTGTGGTCTGTCAAGGGCATGTCCCACACGTGTGTATGTATGTCACCATCATTTATTCAATCTGGTCCAACACGGACTCTTCTCCAGCCGCGCACTGAATGCAGCTGGGTGTGATCAGGCTGCCATGGCAGGGCGGGGGACACTGACATCCAGAGGAGGAAAGGAGGCCCTTGATGTGTAAGTGACAGCTGAAGTCAGTACCCTCTTTGGGAAATGTCAGAAGTGGAGCTGAGAGGGGACCACACAGAATTCTGGAAAAGAATGGGATACAACAGTCTGTGGAGGCAGCGAAATGGATCCCATTCACAGCTCACAAGTAGGAGGCCTCAAGATTGAGACTGTGTGGGAACTCCGTTGGATGCTGGGTGACATCCATGCCATGTCCCCCTTCTTCCCTTAAGGCAGCAGGTACAAGAGAGCTTTTGAAACAGCAGACGCCATGGAGAAGGGAGGATGCTCTCTTCATGAAGCCCCTACTGTGCGCCAGGCCCATGGGGAGCTTAGTGATCATTTACTATGATTCAGTCCAGTGATTTTTAACCTGCCTGCACACAGAGCCAGCCAAGGAGATTTTTAAAAGACACAAAGTGCCCAAGACCCAGCCCCAGAGAATCGGAATCGCCTGGCTGCGACTGAGCCCCGACAAAGGTGCGTTCCAGAAGCAGCTCAGATGATTCTAATGTGAAGCTGGAGTGAAGGACGCACTGGCTTAATCTTTGCACCGACTCCCCGAGGCTGACAGTATTCGCATCTGCGTTTCAGAGATGATGAAACCAAGGCTCAGAACGACTTCAAAGCCGAGCCAAGGCTCAGAGCGAGCATGTGACAACGCTGGGACCCGTGCCCAGGGCTGTGTGACTCCACATTCGCTGCTCTTTCTACTGCCAAGGTGGCCGGGGGAGCTGGCCCTCTGGACGCCTTCCCTCTCACTCCGGGTGGCCTCAGTCACGTACTCCTGGTAACGATCAATGCCACCAGCGTCCAAGTGACCTCCATCAACACTCCTCCCCGGGGAGCACGCTCGGGGGCTCTACCTTGCACAGCGCAGGTGGGACTCCTAAAACTCACAGTGAGGGCGGAGGTGGGGCTGGACCGAGAGCGGGAGCTGACCCCAGCGTCTGGGATTCACCCTTGTCTCTCTTCTGATCCGAGGGCGTGCGGGGGCCTCTCCCAATGCCCTGTGCTTCGAGGGGAAAGGGAGGCACAGGTTGCTAGAAGGGGACTCAGGCTCCCCAGGGGGAACGGGGCCGCTTAACCTTCCTGTCTCTTTATTGCTTTAATGAGCTGTTTGGTGGCCGGACAGTCTCTTTGATACCCATCCAACGTCGGCCTGTGAAATATGGGGACTGTCAGCCTGTTGAACGCGGGTCACCAGACTGTCAATACCATCGTCCATCAGGCCGATCCGGCTGGGTGCTGACCTGCAATGAGAGGATTGAGCCATCTGTCCCCTCCCTCTGGCCAAAGTGTTGGTGGCGTGTGGAGCACAGCTGGTGGCTGGAGGAGAGGTGACAGTGTCGAGGCCATTGGGTGGCTGACTTCAAAGCAGAGGCCCAGGGCAGCAAACAACAGGGAGAAAACAGAGAGAGCGCAGTCCAAGTTAAACAAACCACAGCAAAGCCAGAGGAAGACGCAGAGTCAACAAATCAGGACAAGAGGAGGATCTCTTGGACACCCAGTGGGTGGTGAGACCCAGGATTAACCCCGTCCGCACTGCTGGCTTCTGGGAATACAGAAATTTTCCCTCAGTAATCACCATGGTATGCAACACATGCAGAGAAACAAAAACCATAAGGTTTGAGACAAACAATCTCTGTGTACACGGATGGTGTGACATGGCTAAAAAAGCATACTAAAGTAATCCATGGATGCATTAATAGAGGTATAAGGAATACAATAAAGGAGGTGATTCACTCATTTCCTAAGTATTAATTGAACATCTATTATGTGCCATGGACTAATAGATTTGCTGGAGATATTACAGTAAACAAAACAGACAAAAATCCTTGCTCTCACGGCACTTTCAAGGTAAGGGAGACAAATATTAAAAGAATAATGACTATACGGTATGTTAACTTTTGCGATGAAGATATACAAAAGAAAGGGAAGAGTTACAGAGTCGGGAAGTGGTTTGCCATTTTACACGGAGTTAGAAGAGAAGATGTGTATGAGAAGAAGACACCTGAGTCAAGTCCAGAAAGAGGTGAGAGAGCAAGAGAGAGTGTCACACAGACAGACCTCTGTGGGAAGGGTCTTCCAGGCAGAGGGAACAGCCAGTGCAAAGGTCCTGAGGTGGCAGTGTGCGCAGAATGTTTGAGGAACTGCAAGGAGGCCCCTGAAAGTGGAGGGAAAGGAGGGAGGGGCCAGTGAGAGACAGAGTTGGAGAAACAGTGCTGGCCAGGTTTGTAGGGCTTCGTAGACCACGGGCCAGGCATTAGCTTCCAAAATGAGTGAGATGATGAGTTGTGAGAGGGTCTGGATCTCTCTGGCTACGTTTCGGAGAACAGATGGTAGGAGGCAAAGGCAGAAGCTGGGAGACCAGTTAGCAGGCTTCTAGGTGGGCTTCCGTGAACATGAGGTGGCTTAAAGTCTGTATCTCTACCTAGACTTCTCTATATGCAAATGCGATATGTACCTAAGTATGTACATGCCACAGACAGCTGGACTTCACATACAGGGAGAAGTATCTAAAGTGTTTACTTGAAGATTAATCTAATTATATATTACATCTGTCTAGATACGGAGCACATCTATTGCCTGTCTGTCTATCTATCAAAAAGAAGAGAAACATGCCCAGCCAGTGTGGCTCAGTGGTTGAACATCAACCTAAGAACCAGGAGATCATGGTTCGATTCCGGTCAGGGCACATTCTCGGGTTGTGGGCTCTATCCCCAGTATGGGGCATGCAGGAGGCATCCAATCAGTGATTCTCTCTCATCATTGATGTTTCTATCTCGCGCTCTCTCTCCTTTTCTCTCTGAAATCAATAAAACGATATTTAAAAAAGGAGAGAAACGTAAGTCCAATGTATGAGGAGATAAAATAGAAAACATGAGTCTCTGGGGAAGCATTCGGGGGGGAGGGGAGCAAAGGTTTTGCCAGGACGGACATGAACGAGTGTGGGCTTGATAGGTGAGCACAGGGGAGCCATGGGAGGTGTTAGAGTGAGGGCTGGCGTGATCAGACTGGCTGCAGAATGATCCCTTGGCTGCAAAGCAGAGGAAGCATTGGTGGGACCAGGGCATGGTTTGCAGGTTTGTCAGGTGCGGGTTCTTGGCGCTGGGTCCAGAGAGCGATGCTGAGGACGAAAGTGAGCAGCTTTGAGTTATGGTCAGAAATCTGGGATCCAGAGCAGCGTCCACAGTCAGCCTTCCCGCCTGGATGCTGCTCTGGACCCCGACTTTCTTTCTTCTGCACGAGCTGTGCCTTTGGACCCCATGGGTGCCTTTTATCTTATCGCGCTCTTTCCCCGCTCACTTTGCTAAGCTGTCACGTTTGTTATTCTAGGATAAACTTTCGGCAGATGTAGTACAGACTTTGGGGTCAATGCCCCGTGTTATCCCAAAGAAAGTTCAAATATTTGTGGCCTTGTCAACCTCCATCTCCCTGGACGTGTGTCCTGGCGGCCGGGGGCGGGGTGGGGTGCGGGTCACTGCATCCCTGGCCTGGAGTGAGCCAGCCTGGGCGGGAGGCTCTCGTGCGAGGCCACCGAAGGCGGGTGATACACACACCCGTGCTCGGCCCCGGGTCCTGTGAGGGCGGCCGTGGGGACGGAAGACGGCGGCTGGGGTGGTGACTCGCTCCTACACGCCCGTGCTTCACAAGTTGGGATGGAGTTTTAACGGCCAATCCACTGACAAGAAAACCAAGGTCGAGAGAGTCCCATGGCGACTAGCGTTCTTAATTGTGGGTGTGTGTGCGTGTGTGTACACGGACCATGGGCGCCGGCAGAATGCTGAAGCGAGGAGCCCCTTCTCAGAACTGCGTTTTAAAGTCCATGAGTGAGGGAAGCAGCAACGGACAGAAAGAGCAGTGACGAGCCCGAGCTGCAGGTCTCAGGCCGAGTGCGACGGCGGAGGCGGCAGGAGACTGAGGGGTGCTGAGCTCCTGGTGACACAACTGTGATCACCTGCCTGAGCGCCACACCCACAGAGCAGCCGGGCTGGGCCCCCGAGTGAGGGCTGGGGAGTGGGGCTGGAGGAAGCACACACTTGGAACCACTAGGGTAACAAGGTGCCCGCTGCGCCCCCCCCCCCACATGGCCCCGCTGGCTCTGTCCCCAAGCTGGCCGTGACCCCACCGGAGGGCAGAGCACGGAGCCGCCTTTGAAGCTGTGGCTGCTTTGATGTGCAGGGCCTATCACTGCCTTTCCTGGGAGCTGAGCGCATCTCAGCCGCCCCCTCACGCCCTCCCTTCGCGAATAGCCCCTGAATGGTCCCAAGAGCGCTCTCACGCTCTCACGAGCTGTCTGCTAGCTTTTTTTTGTGGGGGGGGGGGGGTAAGCTGGTGGCCAGCAGGTTGGACAGGGACTTGCAGACAGAACTTTGGAAGAAGAGATGGATGTCAAACAGCCCCCTTCCAGGGCAGGTTGGAGAGACCACTGGCCTTCCTTAAGTAACACAGAAATGCCAGCGAAACGCTGCCGCCCGTGGGGAGGCCCCAGGGCGCGGGCTACAATGCCTTCCTGCCTTGGTGACTGTGGGGAAGTCACGCAAGCTTTCTAAACCTCTTTCCAGACTGGGCAAGGGGGCAGGCTCGGAGAAGCTAAGGCGTTTGTCCAACGGCACGCGGCTGCAAGGTGGTGCTGGGGCTAGAATGCAGGTCTAGCTGACGAGAGAGGCAACAGGGGGGCAGAACAAAGGCCCTGAAACAACACCCCGCCACCAGCAGTGCCCTGCACAGCGTCAGCGGCCCCGTGGGAAGAAGGGACTGCGTGCCAGGCACTTCATGAAGCATGTGCAAGTGTCCTCTTGCATCTTCCCAGCAGCCCTGCAAGGTAATGGCTCCCCACTTTCCACCAAGAGGAAGCCTAAGATCAGAGAGGTGATGCGACTTTTCCGAAGTCACACAGCACTGATGGCGGAGCTCAGGCCTGGCGGAGCTCAGGCCTGGCTGAGCCGGAGCCCTTTCCTTCACCACATCGGTGAGCAAATGCCCTGAGGTCTCCCTGGAAGTCAGGGAGCTCTGTTCCAAGGCAGGACTCCAAACAGCCCCTTCGGAAGGGGCTGAAGGTGGCACTTGTCCCCTAGGGTCAAAGTCAGCACAGCTCCTCTGAAGATCCAGTGTGAGGGAGGGACCCTGAATGTCACAAGAGGCTGAGGAAGGAGGCAGCCACGGGCGGCCTGCGATTCCTTAGGAGCAGCAGCTGCTCGGTAACCTAGCAGCCCTCCAGGGTTGGCCAGAGCTGCGGGGAGGACGCGAAGCTGTGGCCTATGTCCCAGCTGACCCGAGGCTGCAGGTGAGACAGCTGTGGCGCGAGATGTGCCCTGACAGACAGCTACCAGCATCGCTGGAGCACGCAGCCTCCCAGCACCTCATCTTGTCTCCAAAACTCCGTTAACTTCAGGCAGGGAGAGCCGTGGGCCTGTGGCAGCACGGGACCCAGGCTTGGGGCTTGACATCCATGCTAGGGAATTGGTCTGGCCTGTTCCCTCGGCCTCACTGCAACCCAGAGCTCACATCTGCAGCCCATCTGGCCGGGCCGAGGCGCCCAGCGCATGCTCAGGGAGAGGACATGTGTGTCCCTGTGGGTGTTTCAGGCCTGAACAGCCTGACCCTCTGCCCAGGCCTCTATCAGTGGAGAGTCTCGGCCCAGTAGGCTGCTTGTCAGAGAGGCTTCTGGCCCTGCCTTTCGGATCCTGAGTCATCTCTCTGGGGCCCACCCTCGGCTGATTTCCTTGCAGGGACCTTTGATGAACAGATGAGATAACGGACATGCTTTGAAAAAGATGAAACACCGAATGACAGGTTGTGCTGGCCCGCCAATGGGTGCGATGGATTGCTTACACCTTGAACTTCCTTCCTGGCCACGGGCAAAGACAGCACCCGGTCTCTGCACCGCCCGGGCAGCCAGTCTGCCCAGTCCCTTCCTCCCTGCCCCCTCAGAGAGACACGCAACTCACCAGCCATTGGAGCGCGTGGCATCTGTCGGCCAGTGGAATCACCAAAACAGTCGTGAGCAAGGGGTATGAATCTGCCCACTTTCCAGATGGGGAAAGGGAGGCATCGGGAAAGGAAAGGTCATGCAGAGGATGATACCACTTCTTGCTACAGACCCAGCATTTGGACTCAGGCCTCCCCATTCCAAACCCAGGGGATTTAGTTACAATGTCCTCAACTAGAATAAAAACACAGCAATAGAAACAAGAAACATGGTTTTACAGAAACGCCCCTGGCGGCTCCTCCCAACCTGTAGGAAGATGACTTTTCCCCTCGCAGCTGGGCTGTTGGTGTGCGTTGTGCTGAGCAGAGGTCCCGCTACGAGGAGGTGGGTGATCCCAGAATCCCACAGCTGGGAGGGACCTCAGTAGCCAGCGTCCCCTCCTCTACAGCCAGGCCAAGGGGCTGTCCAGCCAATGGTTGGCCACATGCAGAAAAGAAGGACTTCATCTTGCAAAGTGGCCTAACCCAGTGGTCGGCAAACTTAGGCTCCTTGAGTGTGGCTCTTCCACAAAATACCACGTGCGGGCGCGCACGTACAGTGCGATTGAAACTTCGTGGCCACACTCAAGGGGCCAAAGAGCCGCATGTGGCTCGCGAGCCGTAGTTTGCTGGCCTAACCGTTTCCCAGACAGCTCAGGGTTACCTAGCGCTCCTTTGGGCAAATTGACAGAATCCATCAAATAGAAAATGTGTTCACAGGGCTATTCCCAGCCACACTGCAACTGCAAGAACTTGGAACCAACCTATTTGCCCCCCCCCGCCCATGGGAGGTGGACTCATAAAATGTAGTGTGTTCCTTTAATGGAACATTATACAGCCATGAAAAAGGATGCTGTAAGCTTATACCTGGCCCCATGCATAAACACCAGAAACACCATGGTGAAGAAGTGCTTGCTGGTGAAATTTTTCCACAGGTTAGGACTATGTGTGTTTTAAAAAGTCAACACAAAACTCATCTACACATTCTTTACAGTAAATACCTTGGTGTGCAAAGGTATTTGGAAAAAGTCTACGGTGGTAATTACACTGACCACCATGGTTATCTGGGGGGAGGGGAGAGGGGAGCGAAGAAGGCTCAATTTGTCTTAAACGACATAGGTAAGGACAGTATGTTACTGTAGAGTTTAGGTAATTAACATTTATTTAAAACTTTTTAATGGAAAGTTCTCACTAGATGGTGTTCGAATCAGCCCGGTCTCAAACATCTTCAATTTGCCCTATTTATTTTTCTTGAACATCCCTGGAGGCAGGTTTGCACTTCTGGGGGTTCAGAAACCTCTGTTCCTACCACCAAGGTTCCTTGCCCGTTTTCAGGCTCCTTCTGTCCTGTGTCTCCCCACTCCCCCTCTCCATGCCTCTCTTTCCTCTTTTCTCTAAAATCAAAGAACTAAAGAAAAAGAAATAGACAGAATAAGGCCCGCCCATATTCCTACCATCTGCGATTCACCACTGCGGACCCACAGGCATATCTCCTACCTTCCCTCTTACAGATGTCCACGTTTTAAAGTTAATAACACACACGTCCCCAGCTCTTCACCGTGATGGCAGCTTCTCAGGACAGGCCTATTTCCCGGGTTGCCAGTTGCGACTTGAGGTGCCCCCATCTCCATCCCACAAGCTCCACCGTGCGCTCAGACTATATGCTCCCATGTTAATATGATTTCTATACACTACGGATGAATCCCTAAAGTAGAGATGGCCTCTTGGGTGTCTAACTTCTTCACGGGACATGAACCACTCGTGACCAGCATTTCCTCTCCGGACCACGTTACAGTGAGAATTAAATGAGGGATGCACGCGAAGCACTTAGCACAGGGCCCTGAACATGGTGACAAAAATAACAGTGATGACACTGACGTGCGACGGCTACTTCAAAGAGCCAAAGGAAGCCGACACTCTCCCTGGGAAGGAGAAAGCAGGAAGTCCCAGGCCAGGCCTCCACACGGTCCCAGGAACCAGGGGTCAGTTACTAAGTGACTGAGGGCCAGGAGCCCCAGCCATGGTTCCTGGAAGCCTTTAGCCTTGAACCAAGGGTGTCTCTTCAGCTGGACCATGGGCATGGAGCTGAGCAAACACGCCATCATCGATCAGCCGCTGTGGTCTAGACAGTTCCCCAGGGGCCTGGGTGAGGGTGAATGGGATGTCCACCCCCCTCCCCCAGGGCTCTGGGCAGCTGGGCCTGCAGAAGAGGCCGGAGAGGAGGGTGGGTAGCTGCACCGCAGCCCTGCTCCTTGGGCCTCCGGGCCCTTTATGACTCCTGGCAGATGTGGGCAGTGAGCACTGCAGGGTAGATCCTTGGGACCCCCAAATCAGTAATGACCAAACTTCTGCCTTCAACAAAACTCCCCTGGTTACTGCGCCTTTAATAAATTCTAACATGCCATGCTAATCGGGTATTTTCTGGCTGAAAACTCTCCGCAACTCTGTGATGAGGCATCCTGTTTCCTCCCCATTTTCTGGAGTGGGAAAACAGGCTCAGAATGTGAAGTCACCTCCCCAAGTCCAGTCTTGCCAGCTGCAAACCCAGACTCTCATTGATTAGGCACAACCCTCTCCCCTCCAGTCTGCCCCTTGGCCGTGGGACCATGGACCAGCAACCTCCCCCATGTGCCTGGGGTCCCTGCGACAGGAGAACGGGTGCCCTAGGGCTGTCAAAGGGCTGACGGAGCAGTGATGTCCAAGGTCATGGCGGTGGCTTACCGCAGCATCACCGTGGCTGATCTGAATTATGGTTCCACCTTCCCCTGGGCTTGTTTCTTCGTTCTGCAGTGGCCTTTTCGTAAATCTCTTTCACCAGGCTTCAATTTGGACAGGATGTCTTTTTAATAAAAGACTGGAGGGTCTGTGTCCTTCCCCGGAAGGACAAGTTGCATCCTGGTACCCAGCTCTCTGGCCTTGACCCCCGTGAGGATGGGCTGGGCATGGTCTCCAGGGGCTGAGTCAAGGAGTCCGTCCGTGAAGGGCAGGAGAGGCTGCCGGCGGTGCCCTTCAAGGTCAGCGCTGTGGCCTCCCAGCTGGGGGACCAGCTGAAGGAGTCCAGGGGAGCAGGAGACCAAAAGATCCCACCAGAGTTAAAGGAGATCCCCGCCCCGGTGGACCACCCAGAAACACACCAGCCTCATTGCAAAGACCCAAGGCTCTCCGGAGAGATGCACCTCCCTTCGGGGGCTGAGGAGACCCGAACTCCCCAGGGGCCTCTGCCAGGGCTGGCTTGCTGCCTGGGACCTCTCCAAATCCTCTCGCCTCCAACCCCGGCTCTCCCTTTCCAACATCCGCTCCTTCCCTGGCCTCTGCCCTCCGCCCTGCCCCGGACCCTGGCAACATCCTGTTCTTCCCCTGAACTGAACCCCCCTCCAGCTTCCCAGCACGATAGGGATCTTAAATAAACGCTTCCTGCCTCTTGACCACCTCATCTCCCATTCCTCCCCAATGGCTGACGTTCAAGAACCGCAGGCGGCATTGCACTCCTGTCTAATTTTAAACCTGCCCTCCAGGCGCTCTCCTCTTTCTCCTGGAGGTTCCAGGAAAGGCCAGGGGGTGTCAGAGGTCCCCGTGGACCCGCTGAGTCAGCAGAGACCGAAGACATCCTCCTTGCATTCCCAGGGAGGGAGCTGGAGCCGGGATGCTGGGTGAGGCCACTGCAGCGCCTGCGCAGAGACGGCTGTGCAGGGAGTGGGTGCTCAGTGCGTCTTGTGCAGGGAGTGGGTGCTCAGTGCATCTTTCCTGCATTCCCCGATGGGAACAGAATGAACAGGTGGGAACTGACCCACGCTCAGTGCGGAAGGAAGGAGCCAGGAGACACTCCTGCGCGCGCACGCTGAGCTGCCCTTTGTAGAGGATGTAGGCCCAGCACCCAGGCATCTGTCTCCTGTGATAGGGAACCCCGATTCTTCGGGTACCAGACCTTGTCCTTGGGAGGCTGAGTTCAGGAATGTTGGGGGACCCTCTCAGGTCCAGCCAATCAGAACATGGCTGGCCAGCGATTGGTTCAGGATGAACATGTGACTCAAGGGGGGCCATCTAGAAGGCAGGGGACTGGGTGTGGAGCCTTCCTTTCTGCCCTTTCAGGTGGGTGTGGGTAAAAGGCCAGGACTCAGCCCAGAGCAGCAAATGTCCATTGTGACATTTCCCTCAGAAGGGAGCCGAGCTGGGACAGCGAAAGAATGAGTCAGAGTTTGGACCTCATCTCAATCCCTGCATCCAGCACTCTTGGAAAGCAATTCTGGAATGTCAGTCACCTGAGCCCATTAAATCCCTTTGTCTTTAGTTTTCTGTCACTTGTAACCACGCCCCCACCCCCACCTTCACACTCTTACAAACACACAATGAGGTGGGAGGACAAGGAACAGTTGTACTGAGAATATCCCCCGTGGTGATGTGTTAACAGCTCTCTGAGCTGAGGACCATTAGTCCTAGTGTGTGGATTCTGACGCTGAAGCTCAGAGGTGAAGAGCCTTCCCAAGAGATGCACAGCCATGAGCTGTGGGAATGAGTCCTTATCCAGGCCTCTCTAAGCTGAAGTCCTTGCTCTTTGCAAAGCTGAGCTGTCTCTAAAGAAGCTCCAGGAGTCATCTGGTCTAGATCCGTGGTCGGCAAACCGCGGCTCGCAAGCTACATGCGGCTCTTTGGCCCCTTCAGTGTGGCTCTTCCACAAAATACCACGTGCGGGCGCGCACGTACAGTGCGATTGAAACTTCATGGCCCATGCGCAGAAGTCGGTATTTTATGGAAGAGCCACACTGAAGGGGCCAAAGAGCTGCATGTGGCTCGAGAGCCGCGGTTTGCCAAGCCGCAGTTTGCCGACCACTGGGCTAGATCATGGGACATGACCTTGGCCACAGTGATGACCTTCCAGGCTGCTGAGGTCTCCTATGGACCACACCCTGTTATGGACACCCCATTCCGGCTCCTCTTCCCTGTCTTACTCTCACCATCCTTCTGAGAGTCACACCCCTTCTTCTCTCCCAATTTCCTCGCTTCTCGCCCTCTGTGCACCCCTCCAGCATGACCACGCCCCAGGGTTCAGCCTCGGCTCATTGCTCAGCTTTTAACGTGCCTCTTCCCTAAGCCTCAGACCCATAAACATCCATGTGTGTCCCTCACATCTGCTCATGGACGGCCCCGGGCACCTCAACCTTGGAATGTCCGAGATGGGGCTTATCGCCTCCCCCCAATCCTGCTCTTGCCCCTCTGCCCCCGGCTCATCCGTGGCGTAATCAGCCATCCACTCAATCAAACGAGAGAAACCGTGGTGTCCTGCACAACCTCATCGCGTTCCCCACTCGCCCCACCTCATCAATCACCCGGTCCTGCGACTTTCACTTCCCACGCGATCCCCGAGGTCAGCCCTGCTCTCCACGCCGACAAGCAGAGCACTGCGCGTGGACGAGCGAGTACACGCCAGCGAGCATTCGGCCCTCAGACAACAGACCTGGAGGCACCTCGTGTGCCTCCACTGTATCTGTGTGCAAACCCAGCCACCACACCACGCTGTGGGGCTAAGTGCTGTCTCCTAGCGCTGGTGATATTTTATAATCAAAATGGTTACAGGCTTAGGGATATTCCACTTTATTCAATAGAAACAATCTCTTTTTAAAAATTTTACTGATCGATTGTAGAGAGAGAAATATCAATTTGTTGTTCCACTTACTGATGCATTTCATTGGTTGATTCTAGTATGTGCCCTGACCCGGGATCGAACCTGCGACCTTGGCGTATCGGGGCGACAATCTAACCGTCCGAGCTACCTGGCCGCAGCTAAACAAACTCTTTCTGACCACACGGCCATGGGGCTTATCACGGTCACACGGGCCTTGTATATGGTCACACATGTGGCCGTGCACATATGTGTTTGTAAATTTCCCTCCATCCTCACCCTATCACACACACACCCCCTCCCCAAACACGGAGTCCACAAGATACGGAAAGTTCCACCAGGTGTTTCTTTCTGGGAAATCCAAAATTTGCTTCTTTAACAAGGTCATGCTTAGTTTCGTTTTCACAGTCCCTCCCTCCTCTGCTGCGAGACCAGGCACCTCATCTGAAGTCGAACGCAACACAAAAGTCAAACGCAACAACTGACCGGAGACGACTCTGGAGAAAATGAGCCAAGTGCTGAGCCCGCACCCGGCACGGGGAAGCATCCAGTACAGCGGAGCACTGGTCATCACTGCCGCCACAGGAAAAGGGAGCTTTCCCTCGCTGTCCTGCGTCTGGTCACGTCCTGAACCCTGTGCTTCTCGAAAGACTCCTCCCGACAGCCAGGACGGAGCAGCCCCCCGGACCCTGAAAATGAGCAGCACCTCCCTAATTAGCAGCCGACGGGTAGAGCCGCGCCTGCCCTCTTGCTGTTTACATGAACAGCTCTCGCTGATCACTCGTAGGGTAACAGACATCGCTGTGCCACCGCACCATGTGTTAAAAAGTACCCAGGTCGATTGGGTCTGGGCCCTCGGAGAAAATGTTCAGAACGGGGACTATGTAAGCATGACTTTCTTTATGATCTCTTTTTGTTGAACAGTGGCTCACTGAAAAACATTTAAGGAACAGGAAGCAACTTTAACTGTGTTTCTATTATGTAACAGTGACTTACCTGATGCTCTAGACCCGTGGTCGGCAAACTGCGGCTCATGAGCCACATGCGGCTCTTTGGCCCCTTGAGTGTGGCTCTTCCTAAGCCTTAGGAGTACCCTAATTAAGTTAATAACAATGTACCTACCTATATAGTTTAAGTTTAAAAAATTTGGCTCTTAAAAGAAATTTCAATCGTTGTACTGTTGATATTTGGCTCTGTTGACTAATGAGTTTGCCGACCACTGTTCTAGACCAGGGGTGGGGAATGTCCGGCCCACTGGCCGCATAAGGTCTGGCCCTGCCCAGGCGGTAGGGGTGAGTTCATTAAATGTTTGAACAGATATAGCAGGCTAATTTTTAAGCTGATAATTTTGTATGGCCCGAGAGTGATGTTATAAATATCCCATGGCCCTTGGCGGGGGAAAAAAGGTTCCCCATCCCTGCTCTAGACATAGCAGCTTTTGCCCCAGTTTTGATGCTGAGGCTGAGAGAGACTAAGTCCCCAGCCCAGATCCACAATGCTGTGACTCCCTGTACAAAGCAACAGGCGCCATGGATATGTGGTTGTGTGTGGGGATTCAATATAATAACACAGGTAAAGTGCTTAACACAGAGTGGATGACATAGGCCACTAGGTATGTGCTGGTTACATTGCAATGAACGTTCAAATGAGTGTGGACATTTTCACAAGTAATTTTTAACAGCTATATAGTATCCTAAGACAGGAATCAGGAAATTATGACTTTCTGGCTGACTCCGGCCCCCTGCCTGTTTTTATAAATAAAGCTTTATTGATACACAGCCACACTCATTAAATGTCCACATTGCCTGGGCTGCATTTACATTCCAATGGCAAAGCTGAGTGGTGGCAGTTGCTCCAGACAAACAGCATGTCCCCAGAGGCCTTAGATATGTACTCCCTGGCCCTTGACAAATATCCTGCTGGCCTTTGTTCCAAAGAATCACAGCTCCTATTGGTAGCCATTCAGATTGAGCTCGGTGTTTTTGCTCTTACCTCTGTGGCCATGCATTTCTGTACGTTCATGCCGAGCAAGCCACAGGACAAATTCTCAGGTGCTGGATTGCCGAGACAACTAAAAAGTAGGATGGTGCTGAGAGCAAGGGGCAGCAGCTGTTGAAAGTGTCGGACTTTGTCTAGAATGGGCAGCTGACCTTGGTTTGGGGACGGGAGCTAGCTGTGAGTCCGATTCTGAACTTTTTAAAGTTCTCCATGCAAAGCTGCAATGGTTCAAACCCCAAGTCAGAGCAACTCGGACTCCCTCTGGCCACTTCTCTACCCAAGTTTGAGCTGGGCCAGGCAACAGAGATACACAATTGGGAGAATTTAATTGTTTTTGTTTTTCTTTTTTGTGTTTGTTTTTATTGATTTCAGAGAAGAGAAAGGGAGAGGGAGAGGGAGAGAGAAACACCAATGATGAGAGAGAGTCCTAGACTGGCTGCCTCCTGCATACTCCACTGGGGACTGAGCCTGCAACTCGGGCATGAGCCCTGATCGGAAATTAAAGTGCGACCTCTGGGTTCATAGGTTGATGCTCAATCATCGAGACACACTGGCTGGCAGAATTTAATTTTTAGTGCTGTCAACTTTAAGTGTGTTTATGTTTTGAAAATTCACAAAAGCCACAGAAACCTATCCCTTGAGCTGCACATTCATGTAAAATGTTACAGAGTTTCAAGGGGTTGACAATTTCCCTCAAGCCCTTCCACTGACTTTCTTAAACTCTTCGGTCAAGAATTGTTGTCTTGACCGAAGGGAGACACTGATGCTTGAAGGGTGTCAGGTATGACGGATGGTGCATGCAGGTGCGTGCAAACTAGAATGCATGTCCAGGGAGTGAGATGATGGACGATGCTGCTTGCAGGAGAGCCTGGAGTTGGGGAGGACAGAGCAAGGTTCCCATCGGAATGGGGGCTTGAAGGATGCGCAGGAGTTCGCTAGAGAAGGGGAGGTGACTTCATCAAGGAGAAATCCATTGGGACACAGGGAACTGTGAGAAGATCCAATGTCCCTGCCCAGAAGTCTGGACTATTTCTGGTGCGTCAACCGACTCCGGCAAACGAGGGTAGATGTCTTAACGTCAGTACCCCCGCCCAGCTCCGCACCCCCGGCCACATCAAATGGGAACCAGGGCGGCACCCCTCCCTCTGCAATGGCGTCTGGAATCCAGAGATAAAAGGCTCCATGTTAATAAAATATCATCGCGAAGGCTGAAGAGGCCCATCTCTGGTTTCACATTTCCCGACGGAGGCTCCCGCCACACGCAGCTTGATCAGAGCTGCAGTAGCAATTTAAGCGTCTTTTCCTTTTTGTTCTTCTCTTGAGCGTTAGTCATCGCATCAGGAAACTGCTAAGAAGGCTCCTTGGCCATCCCACCTCTTTGAAGTGCGTGTGTGTCTGGTTGTATGCGTGTATGTGTGTGTGTGTGTGTGTGTGTGTGTCTCTGTGTGTGTGGGTAGCTGTGTGTGTGTGTGTCTCTCTGTGTGTGTCTGTATGTGTGGGTAGCTGTGTGTGTGTGTCTCTGTGTGTGTGGGTAGCTGTGCGTGTGTGTGTGTGTCTCTGTGTGTGTGGGTAGCTGTGCGTGTGTGTGTCTGTGTCTGTATGTGTGGGTAGCTGTGCATGTGTGTGTCTGTGTATGTCTGTATGTACACACGGGCAATTTTTCTGAGAACCAGAGTTCTCTGGGTCACTGAATTTGGGACCATGACCCTGAACCAATGCACCAGGGAGTCCTGAGCTGGTGGAGAGGTGATGGGCTGACACGTGGGTTGAAATCTCTCAGCCCTCCGCCAGTGTCCAAGGCCTTCCCCAGGCGGGTGGCTTCACACGGCAGCGACGGCACACACTCCCGAGGGCAGGATCCTGAAACCAGGGGTCGGCAGGCTGGCTCCGCCCGGAGGCTCCGAGGGAGACTGTGCCCTGCCTCTGTCCTGGTGCCCTCACTGTAGACACTGCACCCCATCTCTGCCTCCATCTTCTCCCGGCCCCCTTCCCTGCCGGTGCCTCAGCTCTCCCTCTGGCTCTCTCGTCCTGAGAACACCAGTCATTGGGTTTACGGTGCCTTCAATCTAGGACACTCCCATCTCAAGGTCCTCAATCACCGCAAAGATCTGATTTCCAGATCAGTCCCATTCACAGGGGCTCGGCGACCCCTCACTGCGGGCCATCATTCACCCGGTTCTGCTCCTTCTCCCGGAGGGTCCTTGGGGCTGGTCCCCACCTGTTGCTGAGCCGCAGCAGCGAGCTCCACAGGGCGCGGTGGCTGCGAACAGGACCTCGCTTTGCAGATATGACAAGGCACCGAGGAGCCTCCGCGCCAGGCCCAGCTGCAGATCGCAGGCGCCGAGGGCGGGCCTGCTCTTCTCTGCAGCAAGAATGCTCGTCAGTGTCGCTGTGGCTCCACCAGGACCCCTGACACAGGGAGGGTGGAGCACCGTGAGCTCAAACATCTGCAGAACAAGAGCACGGCGCCTCCGGTTCTGGCTGTCTGGCACCCGGGGGTCCCAGGACAGATGGCAGCCTGTGGCGATGACTGTCGGCCCCTCCTTTTCCCTCCCAGACACTTTGGTGGGCTGCCTGGGCCCAAGGTCACAGACATTTGACCCTGAAGACACACCCCCTTGTGTCCCCACAGTCAGTGGCCAGTGTTGCGCGTGGACGGTGGGACGAGGCGCTGTCCAGGAGGGTGTCAGGTACCCACGTAGACTTGAGGCCCATCGGGGTGGCTGGGAGGTGGCGTGAACTTTGGAGTCCCACAGGACTAGGGGTGCGAATCACAGTAGCGCTTCGTGGGGACTGACTGAGAAAAACCATTTCCCGCCTTGGAGCCTCCCCACCCTCATCCTTCAACTGCAGCCCATTATGCCTCCCAGGTGATTCTGTCGACCAACTAAAGCCACAGGTACCTACATCAGTGATGGCGAACCTATGACGTGTGTCAGAGGTGACACGCGAACTCATTTTTTTGGTTGATTTTGTTAAATGGCATTTAAATATATAAAATAAATATCAAAAATCTAAGTCTTTGTTTTACTATGGTTGCAAATATCAAAAAATTTCTAGATGTGACACGGCACCAGAGTTAAGTTAGGGTTTTTCAAAATGCTGACACGCCGAGCTCAAAAGGTTCGCCATCACTGCTATACATGATGCCCCTGACACAGGACCTGGCCTACTGGACTATGTCTGCCGCTATCATTATCATTATTCATAATAAAATATGCAAAAAATTGGTGCCAAGGACTTAAATGGAAAGATGCTTGACTTGGGAGTTTATCTTCACAAAGCAACACACACTCCTCTTCGGAACATCACACCTCCCCCACATCACAGGCAACGCTGCAGAAAGGGGGGTGGCTGGGGGTTTGCAGTGGAGTGAGAACCCCGAATCGGCTGTAACTGACCTGTTCACAGACCCCGTGGACTCAGCGCTCACAGGTACTGCGTCCCCGCGTCGGGAAATAAAGGCCCGGGATGGTGTGATTCACCCCGTCTCTGATATGGCCTCCATATGTGAACACAGCACATGCAAGTGGTATGTTTTACCTCAATGTCATCTCCTATTTTATGTCACTCCTCCCCCCGGGGAGGGAGAACGGCTTTCTAGACGGAGCGAGCAACACCTTGGCAGAGACACAGAATGTCTACAGCAGCGGTTTTCAGCTGGGGTGGGGGGGAGGGGGGGAGGGGGGTGTCCCCGTGTGTGGGAGGGGACATTTGACAATGTGTGGAGACAGTTTTTTGGACGTCAAAACTGGGAAGGAGATGCTGCCGGCATCTTGAGCAAGGAAGCTGTGAAACACCCCACAATGCACCGGGCAGCGCCATGGCCAAGCCCATCCCCACGGTCAGTGGCGCCAAGGCAGGAGCCCTGGCGCACGAATCAGGCGCTCTGCGCCGGCAGAATGTCGCACATCATCACGCCCTTCCTGCCGCACGTTGTCATGGTGCAGAAGAGCACAGGCCTGAGATGCAGGCTCGGGGCCTCCGGCTTGCGAGAAGCAGACGGCTCCAGCCCGTTCCGCTCCTGCACTGCCAAGTGTGCGGGGCCAGCCTGCCCTCTTCCTCTCAGAGGCTGCAAACGGTGAGGTTCCAGAAAGCACCTTTGGAGGAGTTATCCGGGGGAGAACATTTCCCCAAATTCTTCCAGCGTCCAGCAGGAGCCCAGCTCCCAGCCATTCGGGCTTTCCTCTAGATGTGCTATTCATGGCACCACCAGCTGCTACCACAAACAGCCCCAGATGCGAGTGCTGCAGCACTGCGACCCTTTCTACCTTGATGCTGCAACATCCAACTTGGTTGCGTGGCTCCCCTAGATTACTCAGTAAGTAACAACTCAGAGACCCACAGCCCTCCCTCCCACCTCCCTTCCTTCCTCCCTCCCTTCCTTTCTTCTTTCTTCTTTCCTCCCTCCCTTCCTCCCACTCTCCCTCCCTCCTTCCCTCCCTTCCACCCTCCTTCCTTTCCACCCTCCCTCCTTCCCTCCCACCCTCCCTCCGTCCCTCCCTCCTCCCTCCTCCCTCCCTCCCTCCCATCCGTCCATGCCTGTGCATCCCTGTTGTCCCTTTCGCTTCCTGTAAGGACACTGGTCATATTGGATTAGGGTCCCACCTTAGCAGCCTCATTGCCGTCCTTAAACCTCAATGACTTCTTTAGAGACATTCTGAGGTTCTGGGGGCTGAGACTCCAACGTCTGAATTTGTGTGTGTGTGGGGGGGCACGGTTAGCTCCTACCACCCCGTTAGCTTTCCTGTCCTCTCCGGAGTGAAACCCTGACTGCCCACACCCGCGCGGGGCGCTTTTACTAGCGCATGTTTGGTTGCTGCCTTCCCCTCTCAACTATAAAACTCCTGCCAATTTCTTCCTCTGTGTTACAGTCGTCACTCCTTTATTCTGCAGCGAGCATGAATCCTTTGGGTCACACCCAGAGCACAAAATGACGAGACTTGGCTGCTGCCCTTCAGGAGTTAGCTTGGCAGCCCTCCTTCAGTTGCATGCTGGGAATTTCGGGCAATAATGAACCGGGATGGCTTAGGATGCATGGTCTGGGCCACATCTCTGGCTCACTGGGCGAGGGCCTCCGGAAGGAGTGTTCTCTTGACCAAGGGACGGATGATACGGCACCCGATAGGTCTACAGCTTGGCCATTACATAGGAGCCACATACACACAGCGTTTGAAAAGATGCAACATCACAAAGGGAGCTTCCGTTTGCTACTTCCTGCTGCTCAATGCTAAATTCATGAGCCTACCTGGGCCGCACCTGCTAATATGCATCACTCCTTATTAGGCGACCAGTCCAGCTACAAAATTAGCCATTTCAGACGCACCCACTGGAGAGAGGATGAAATAGTCAACTTCCCCAGCAATGACCCAAGACAACACAGCAATGACTGATCACGCTTCACCCAGCAAATGAGCAGCTTCTCTTTCTTTTTAGAGCAGTGGTTCTCAACCTTCCTGATGCCGCGACCCTTTAATACAGTTCCTCATGTTGTGGTGACCCCCAATCTCATTGTGACAAACTGAACATAATTAAAGCATCGTGATTAATCACAAAAACAATATGTAATTATATACGTGTTTCCCGATGGTCTTAGGCGACCCCTGTGAAAGGGTTGTTCGACCCCCAAAGGGGTCGCGACCCACAGGTTGAGAACCGCTGTTTTAGTGAGAAAACACGGTTATCTTTGCCAGGGTTGGCCCTGCAAGTCTCACGGGGTTTTGAGAAGGAAAGGCTATCCTGCTCACGGAGCCTCAGTCACACAGCCCGCCAGCTGCCGCATTTCCTTCGCTGGGTGGGGGGCTTGGCATTTCAGAGATCTAGACCCGCTATGGGTGTCGGGCCATCCACCGTCCGAGTGAGTGGCTGGTTACTGAACGTTCTCATTGAAGTTTCTTGGGGCCTCTCTCCCTGCCCGCAGGCCTGTCTTCACTTGGTGGAAGTCAAAGGAACCAGGAAAACAACAAGCCTTTCCCAGGACTGCTCAGTGACACTGGAGTCCACCCAAGGCCCCAGGCGGCGTTAGGACTTGCTAGCTTTCCCAACGCGGGGCCAGCGGACAATGATTTACAGAAACTCTCAGGGACCCGTGTGGCTCCTTCGCGAAGCATCCCCTACACCCGTGATGGCGAACCTTCTGAGCTCGGCATGTCAGCATTTTGAAAAACCCTAACTTAACTCTGGTGCCGTGTCACATATAGAAATTTTTGATCTTTGCAACCATAGTAAAACAAAGACTTACATTTTTGATATTTATTTTATATATTTAAATGCCATTTAACAAAGAAAAATCAACCAAAAAAATGATTCGTGTGTCACCTCTGACACGCGTGTCATAGGTTCGCCATCACTGCCCTACACCCACTATCCTGTAGATGAATCGTCAACCTTTCCAGAACCTTCTCCTGTCAGTCATCTGGAGGGTAGGGGGGGAACATTTGCTGGGGATCTGCTTTGCACTGGAGGTTGGACTAAGCGGCCGGGGTGGATTATCCCGTTGATTCTTGTCCTGTGAGGCTTCCCTGAGCCCCATTTTACAGATGAGGAAACTGAAGGTCAGCAAATGTAGGCGATTTGCCCCAAGTCCATCTCTGGTCGGTGGGCGGAGCCAGACTCAAACCCAGTTCTGTCTACTCCCGCCTGCTTCTCTGCAGTGACCTTGACTTTCCAGTCCACCACCCCTGATATTTGTGTTTTTAAAAGCTGCCCGCTCTCCTCGTCCCCCCCCCCCCCCCCGCCATTCTTTTATAGAACATTCAAGCCACTCAGCCTTTGAAAGGAGAACCGGCCTGAGAGCTCTGCTGGAACGAGAAAGCTCAGGCTCCTGCAAACTGAAGGAGCATTAGAAGCAATTACACGTGTGCAAATGCAGAGCGGCCTGTGCTGTTTCTGACCCCCCACACCCAAGGCAGCAAATGGAGGAAGTCTGCTAACTGTTTGGAGCAGCAGGTTCCCGGTGGCTAAGACTTCATTTCCCCCCAATCACGCCTCTCTTCAGAGCAAAACCAATGTCCGTTGACTCAAGTAAATAAATGTTTTAATCTAAAAATATGTTTTTGGTCAGAACCAAGAGGACCACATCAAAATTACAACTAAAATACAGACCCACCACCCTCCAGCACAACCAGAAAGCTGGCTGAATGCAAGTCCTACAACTAGAAGAGAAGGGAGCACATCGAGACCGTGGGAGAGGCAGAGGTGTGGGACGGGCTGTCCGGCACCCACGTGTGGCGTGTTTTTAATCAGGAGGGATCTCCACTGGGGAGGCCTCCAGTGAAGAGCAAGGGGCCCCAGCCCCACACCAGAAGCCCACCCAGGGTCCCAGAGCTGGGAAGAGAAGTCCCCATAACTTCGGGCTGTAAAAACCAGCAGGGATTGGGGCTCAGTGACACAGAGGCTACTGGAGACCCAGCTGTTCCTCTTAAAGAGCCGGCACACAAACTGAACTTACAAGGTCCCACTTCCTCTGAGCTCTAGTACCAGGGTGAGGCTCTGGAAGACACAGACACATACAGGGAGAAATGGGACTGCACGGCATTGGGGCAGGAACTCGGGGCGGCTTTCTCCCAGGAGGTGCTCGAAGGGGCCATTGTTCCTGTGCTGGGACCTCCCCGGTTGCAGGGCTGACTGGCAGCTGTATCTGAGTCTCCTTCAGCGTGGCCCGCACTGTTGGCCCTGTCCAGGTGATTCCTGAGACCCCACCCCATCCAATTTGCAGCCCCACCCAACCTGCTTGCAGCAATTTTTGCATATGAATGGCCTGTCCTGGCTCAGGCTACAGATTTTGCTGAAATCTCTCAAACAAGCTACAGCTGGAGCAGTGTGCCCCAACCATCAATAAGCGACCCAAGACCCAGCACTAGCACCAGCTTGCCTTGTTCAGAGCGGGGCCTCGCCTGGGCACCTCCAAGCCCAATACAAATAGGAGGAATCTGCAGATCTCTCTGTAGCTCCTGCCTGGAGGCCTCAGGCAGAGGCTGGCTTTGTACCTCCCTGGAGGCCTCAGCGCCAGTGCACCTGGTGGACAGCTTCAGACCCCAGCAGATTACTCTACACGCCCGCCAGCGACACACCCAAGGGGCAGAGTCAGTGAGCACCAAGCCCCACTGAAGCAAGTCCTGCTCCACAGGGGTTCTCTTCCCTTGTAGCCGCAGCCTGTCCTCACAGCCAATTGGCCTGGACTTCAATTCCCCCCAGTGACACCAATAGCAATCAGGCTCAACTAAAAGACTGTGCACACAGCCCACACAGGGTGCACCTAGAGCAGCGGTCGCCAACCAGTGGTCTGCTGACCACTGGTGGTCCATGAGATCCAAAATGTTGGCGACCGCTGACCCTAGAGTACCCAGCTCAGTGACTGGGGAGGCTGAGCCCTGGGCCCTACAGGACACCTACTCCACAGGCCACTCTACCAGTTTCAGGAGACATAGCAACTCTACCTAACACACAGACACAAACACAAGGAAGCAGCCAAAATGGGGAGACAAAGAAACATGTCACGAATGAAAGAAGTGGAAGCTAGCACACTTCTGGATACACAGTTCAAAACCATGGTTATAAGGTTCCTCAAGGATCTTCATGAGAGCTTCAAGGATCTTAGTTGAGAAAATCAAAGACATGAAAATGGACCAGTCAGAAATTAACCATTCACTGACTGAAATAAAGAATAACTTACAGGGATTCAACAGAAGAGTAGAGGAGTCCAAGAATCAAATCAATGATTTGAAATATGAGGAAGCAAGAAACACCCAATTAGAAGAGCAAAAAGAAAAAAGAATCCAAAAATATGAAGATAGTGTAAGGAGCCTCTCAGACAACTTCAAGTGTACTGACGTTGGCATTATGGGGGTGCCAGAAGGAGAAGAGAGCGAGCAAGATACTGAAAACCTATTCAAAAGTTACATTGTAAAAAACCTGACGTTGTTGCTGATTGTACCATGTAGTTAGGCCTATGATGGTTGTGTCTGTTCTGAACATGGACAGCTTTTTTTCCTTGTCATTCCCTAAACCAGGGGTCCTCAAACTACGGCCCGCGGGCCACATGCAAATACAAATATTGTATTTGTTCCCGTTTTGTTTTTTTACTTCAAAATAAGATATGTGCAGTGTGCATAGGAATATAGTTTTTTAAACTATAGTCTGGCTCTCCAACGGTCTGAGGGACAGTGAACTGGCCCCGTTTAAAAAGTCTGAGGACCCCTGCCCTAAACAATGCACCATAACAGCTATTTACCTGGTACCCACATGGTACTCGGTATGATAAGTAATCTGGAGATGATTTAAAGTATAAGGGGGAATGTACCTACAAGACATGCAAATACTATGCTGTTTTATATAAGGTGCTTGAGCATCCAGGGATTTCGGTATCTGAGGGAGCCCTAGAACCAAGCCACTGCGCATACTGAGGGATGGCTGTATGTTCCTTCAGTTGTCCATTGCTGCATTACCATCCACCCCCAAATTTTGGAGCTGTGTGGCGCGTGCTGGGGTTGGCAGATGTGAAAACGTGCCCGCACGGAGTTTTTTTTTTTTTTTTTATTAAATATATTCTATTGATATTTTACAGAGAGGAATGGAGAGGGATAGAGAGTTAGAAGCACCGATGAGAGAGAAACATCGATCAGCTGCCTCCTGTACACTCCCCACCAGGGTGTGCCTGCAACCAAGGTACATGCCCTTGACTGGAATCGAACCTGGGACCTTTCAGTCCACAGGCCGATGCTCTATCCACTGAGCCAAACTGGTTTGGGCCCGCACGGAGCTTTTGCTGGCAGGGCCAGGGCATCACACCCTCTCCCCACGTGGCCCTGTGGGCTTGGGCTTTCTCACAGCAAGGTGAGTCCAGGGTCCTGAGCCCAAGGTCATTGGACTTTTCATTGGTGCTGGCTTCACAGAGGCAGAAGCTGCTGGTGCCCGAGAAGGCGTGGCCTCAGTGTCTCAGGACTTCATTCCTCCCATGTTCTACACGTCAAGTTGGAAGGCCACCCAGGTTCAGGGAAGGAAAACGACTTCACTTTGGGGGAGTCCAGGCACACGGAGGTGGGAGGGTTCGGGTGACCACTGTGGGGACTTCCCCCCACGGGAGTTAGCAGGCTGCTTGCTAACGACCCTCAACCAGACGCTGCTCTTCGTGGAATATTCTACGCAACGAAAAGGGACGAACCACCGCTACATGCAACAGCGTGGCTAACTCTCCCAAACATCACATGATAAAAAAGACCCCAAATAATGCATATAACTGGGTTCACTGTATGAAGTTCAAAGTAAACTATATTCTCCATTGATGCATATACGGGTGGCCAGATTATTAAGAAAGGCTGAGAAATACTGACCATGAAAGTCAGATGGGTGGTTAGTCCTACGTAAGATGCAGGTGGTGGTAATCAGGACCAGAAACGGGGAGTGTCTGGGGACTGGAAATATACTTTTTTCCTTGACCTGGGTGACGGTCCTATGCATGTTTGATTTATTGTTAAACCGATCATGTATGCATATTTGCTGTGTTTATGTTTCCAAATGTTGAAGAATGGTGAAAAGTTAAATGCTGGCTAAATTTCATTTGGTCCGATGTCTGCTCCATCTGTGGGTGTGGGCCTGCTGCCTCCCTCCCTCCCCCCACATCTCCGCTTTGCTCGGGGGAATGATGGCTGGTGATTCCTGAACTGGTCATACAGCCCTGGCTTTCATACATCGTTGTACGTCATCCAGAGAAAACCCCGACAAGGAGGGGTTTTGTCCATTTCCCGGAGCAAGATACACTGGATCCCGGGATACCCAGCCTTGACCCATCTGTCTGACTGTGAACTTCCTCCACATAAAAGCCCTTGGCACAGGCGTCCTGAACATCAGCACATTCTACCCATCTCCTGTGGTCCAGCCGGTTCAATCCAAAATGGGCAGCACCCTAGTCATCACCTGCACAAAAGTGGAATTGTTCAAGCCCGGCTCTCACCGGGGATTCGGCTCATCGCAACCACCGGGGAACCTGGCTAAGAGTCAGGCCCTGATGGAGCCGCTCCTCTTGGCTGCTGGCTGGTGACAGGCTGCGTGGCTGCCTCTGCAGTGCCTGGTGTAATGAGCTGCCTGGCACTCGGGACCTGCGGACCGAGGCAGCGCAAGGGCAGTGGGAAGAGTCGGCCTTCAATTCCAGGAATCACATGGTGTTTACTCCCAGGCCTGGAAGCGGCTATGCCTGGGAGGGCGGAGTCTGGAGAGAACCCAGATTAAATAAGAGCGTAAGGGAGAGTGCGTCTCTATTTGGGTTTTTCTGGATCGTGCCATTTCAAAGGGACAAGAGCAAAGTCTCATAGGGCCCTTATTGGGGTCTACAGAACCATGACCTAATTAAACCGATTGGAGAAAAATCTGTTGAATAAAAGGGGAGGTGAGGGGTGTCTGCATTGTTTCCTTAAGAAGCTATTAGCCTAATGATGACACTTATTTTTATGGGTGTCACAGACTGAATTGTATGCTGTCATTCGCAACTCCCGGAGGTGGGGCATAGATGTGCTGATGCTGATACTGTCAAAACTGTAAGATCCACCATTGTCTTCCAAGTGCTCTGCAGGGGGAGGGCCAGGTAGCACTGATCTATATTAAAGATGAAACTAAGAATGAAAGAGGTTCTTTTCTAAAGCTCGTGTTAAGAGAGTAGATTAGTGGTGTTACTATGCACAACCTATTGCGTGAGGTTCTTTCTTACTCCCCTTCCCTGGGGGGAGGCGCCCCTTTGCAGTCCCAGGAGGGACCGCCCCATCTTTTCCAGGTGACCCCATGTTGGACACCTGGCCCCAGTTGGCTCCATCCAGTTTCTCCCTCCTGGGAATCTGGAGTCGGGGAGCCTGACACAGACTGGGCGCTGCTGCGGCTTGGACCATGGAAGCGGAGCCCGGGGCTGCCATGGCTGGGGGCTGTTAGTGAACCGGGCAAAGAGGCCCATCTACAAAGAGAGAGAAGAAAGGAGGGGCACTGAGCGGAGGAGAGGGTGACCGTGACTTCGTGAGCACCGGAGCGAAGGATGGTGGGAACCAGGCTGTGGGGAGCCCGGTCACCGTGCCTGCTTCGGTCCATCTGAGCACTTCCCGGACCTTCCAATGAACCCCTTTCCCGCCGAGTCTCAGCGGGTTACTATTTCTTGTAACCAAATGACCCATGGCTCCTCTCCGAGCATTCCGCCAGCTTAGCCAAGCGTTCCTATTTCACGGGAAAAGCAGCTGAGACCCAGAGCGGGGAAAGGACCTGCTCGCTCTCATCATGAGCACCGCAGACTGACGAGGACACAGGCCTGAGGCCCGCAGCCCTTCCCTGCTAACGCTGCGCTGCGGACACCTGTGGTGCGAGTGCTCACTCCCTACCATTTGGCCACTCGATTGGGGACTCAAGCGGTAGACATCCGATACATACTTACTTGTTCAATTAGTCTTGTCACAAATCCTAACACTGTACAACATTTTCTAGGATTTTCCTTTGCAAATGAAAAAAACAATCCTATTCAAAGTCAGGTGAGATTTTTAAAAAGGAATTATTTAACTAAGTCTATATAAACTAAGTCTATTCATGGGATAGGTTTAGCATTAGCCATGGCTGCATTCAGAGGCAGAAGCTATGTTGTCAGAATCGACCCTCCTGCTCCCACTCTACTTCCTCTTAGTTGGCTCCATTCTGAACGACGACGGCCACATATAAACTCCAGTTTATATCTTCCCAGTGCATCCATCCCAACTGTTCAGAGAAAGCCACTTTGTTTATTATTCCAGCCAACCTCCTCGGAATGGCTCTCATTGGACAGCTTTGAGTCACATGTCCACTCCTGAGCCAATCACCACCGAGGAGGGAGGCATGATTTGATTGGTCTGAACTGGGTCATGTGCCCGCTCTTGGCTCTAGTGCCTGTCGTCGGCCCTCCATGACCACATGGCCTGAAAACAGGAAAAGGGGGATAGTTTTGAGTGGTGTTACACAAAGAAAGGAAAGCAGAGGGGGGTGGATACAAGCGACAGGCATCCCACACATACTTGTTCAATTAGTCCTGTCACGAATCCTATCATTGTACATTTTCTAGAAACTTCCTTTGGGTCAACGGGCTTGATGGGGGATTTTAGGAATTAGGCAACTGTTGATGTTTTGAAATCAGTCAGCTCAGATTCCTCACTTTACAGCTAAGAAGTTAAGCATCTTGCCCCAGGCACACATCTGTTGGGGGAGAGGCAGGCAGTTCCAGCTCCCCAGGCTGGGACCCCCGTTGGCCTTGCACCCCGGCATTTTCTTTCCAGGGACTGTTTTGACTAACCCAGCCACCGAGCATCTGGCAGGTTCAAGGCTTGTCACCATTTCCCAGCAAGCCTCCTGGCGTTGCCCTGTCCAAAGGGGATATTCCAGGCGCCGAAATCAGATGACAGCAAAAGGCCAAATGCAAAACAGGCATCCCACTTCCCCATGAGCCAGCGTGAGTGTGTATTACAAGTCATTTCACACGTATAGACATTTCATCGCTACCAGCTAATCCTCTAAAAACACATGCATGAGAACGGAAGGGGCAGACGTATCAAAGCAATTGCTCTTCTAGATGCAAAAGGAAGTTGCCCAAGTGTGTCATCAAGCAGGATCTTGAACTGGTTTCTAAAGCTCTTAAAAAACACACTGAACTACTATTTGCTTTTAACAGTTGTCTGCAGGCTTATGTAGAGAGTGGTCTAAGATTGAGAGCAGGGCTGCTAATGGGGGGCGGGGGGGAATCTAGACCACAACCTTCTTTGTAAAGTTTTGTTGTTAAATCCTCACCCGAGGATATTGTTTCCATTGATTTTGAGAGAGTGGAAGGGAGAGAGAGAGAAACATTGAGGTGAGAGAGACACTTGGATTGGTTGCTTCCCATACGCATACGCGCTCTGACCGGGCCGGGGATCGAACCCACAACCGATATGTGCCCTTGACCGGAATTGAACCCGCAACCCTTCAGTCCAAGGGCCGGCACTCTACCCATTGAGCCTAACCAGCTAGGGCTCTTTGTAAAGTTTTACTGGTACAGAACACACTCATTCGTAAATATTGTCTGTGTTCGCTTGTGCACGACGACGACAGACTTGAGAAGTTGCAGCAGAGTGCTATGGCCTACAAAATCTAAGGGACTTGCTATCTGGCCCCTAACCTGCTTGGCTAAGAATAGATTTTCAGAGCTAGGAGTAATCGTAGAGTTCACTCCATCCAGAGGTCTCTAACCAGAGGTCTGTGGGGAGAATCTAACACACAGACATTGGGCTCTTGGGAGCTAACTAATGTATTTTTAAAAAAATGTTTTTACTGATTTCAGAGAGAGGAAGGGAGAGGGAGAGAGAAATAGAAACATCAATAATGAGAGAATCATTGATCAGCTGCCTCCTGCATACTCCCTACCAGGGACCCAGCCAACAACCCGGGCACGTGCCCTGACTGGGAATCGAACTATAACCTCCTGGTTCATAGGTCGACACTCAACCACTGAGCCACACCGGCTGGGTTCTAATGTATTTCTTAATTATCTTTGAATTGAAACAATCTTTAAACATAAGGGGATGATTCAAACTCCAGATTTCTGGCTTCTTAGAGGATTTTGAGATCTGGGACATGGGAGAGTAGCGACCATTTGCAGGAAGTGTGTAGAGGGTCTCTTTCTTCTTACAAGGAAGAGCTGATATATGTCCCACAGTCTCTGCCTCTTTCTCTTGACTCTTTATCATTGAGGCCAAGTCTCAGTTGTCACGGATCATTACATTTGAACTCTCAAAGCCCATAGAATTTCTCCGGTGGTGACCTCCCTATACAAAGAGGTCAAATGAAACATGGACTCAAACGGTCGCGTGTCTTATGGAAAAAGGTGGTCACCTCATGGAGGAACGTAAGTGGGGGCTCCAGTGATCAAGTCCAACGTTCTCATGGCTGAGGTGGGGAACCTGAGGCTCGGAGAGGAAGTGAGACTTGTACAGGGTCATACAATCAGCCGCTGGTAGACACGAAACGAGAATCTGGGGTTCTTCACGCTTGGGCCCCTTGTCACTTCGTTATTTGGAACCACTGGCCCTCATCCATCAAAGTCAGTGCCACCTTTGGTAACAGATATTCCATAACCTCCCTTTCACTGAAATGAAAACCACAGATAATACAACCTACACATACAATTTATAGAAAACGTAATCTACTGACCCCCACACACATAATACACACGCACACACACAACACTGCGGTGTGGATGAGAAACAGGACAAAGAGGGTGTGAGGAGCAATCTCATCGTCCACCTCCACGGAGAACTCCTGTGAACGGAGCAACTGCTGGTGCCAACTGCTGGGCATGGCTGGCAGATCAAACCCCCATGAAGGGCGTTGTCATGAGTGACATATTTTTCCATCGTGTCTTGAACACGCCAAGTTCAGTGTCCCCTCAGACTGTGCGGTAGTGGCACGGATGGGAAACCCAGGATACGATGACACTGAGAGAAAAGGAACTTGTGTGTATGTACAGGTAACAGCGTTAGGTTCGGGCTCGGGCGATGACTAGCAGGGTTTTGCCAACATGGATGTCTGGTGATGCCTTCGAAAGTGCTGGGGGACACGGGACACTTTGTCAGAGGGTGAGAGTGGTCTGTTTGTCACAGGACACCTCACATCCCTGGCCCTTCATGACTAAAAGCCAGCAGCGCCCCTTCCCCATCACTGAGACAGTTAAAGAATGTCCCCATGAATGTCTGACACTCCCCTTAGGGGGTGATACTACTTACCATGGAAAACTGCTGTTCTAGAAGAACTTTCCCAGGTCCCTTCTGGACGGTTTGGTTGAATCTGTGCAGCTGGAGAGACACCTCACTAACCACGGGACATGTGGGAGCACTGGAAGCCATGCGCGGTTTTGTTCAAACAGGTGCAAATCAAAGCATCAGAACTGTCTCACCTTGTTCGTGCTGGTAGCTGCTGGACTCTCTCTCAGCAGGTAAGTCAATAGGTGGATGGGTGGATGGATGGATAGATAGACATACAAGTATATGAACATATACATATATTTATATGAATCTGTCACCAGCATCACTATCACCACCATCCTCAATGTCATCAACCTGGCAGAAAAATCCTTCCCCAAAAATGCTTAAGGGAACATCCATATTGGAAGTAGATAACATGAGGAATTTTAAAAATATATATTTTTTATTGACTTCAGAGAGGAGGGGAGAGGGAAAGAGAGGTAGAAACATCAATGATGAGAAACAATCATGGACTGGCTGCCTCCTGCACACCCCCCACTGGGGATTGAGCCCGCAACCCGGGCAGTGCCCTGACCGGGAATCGAACCATGACCTCCTGGTTCATAGTTTGATGCTCAACCATAAAGCCATACAGGCCGGGCTATGAGGAATTTTTTTGCAGCTTCAATCTCACCCACTCAAGATACTCATATATACCAACAGCTCCTGGGACTCGCCCAGCCCGGGTCACAGGGAGCATGCGCAGTGATTACCGGGCGTGGACTCAGAGGGAATTATGGGAAGCCCTGGGAACGATATTCCAAATGCCCACATATGTGCTCTCAAGTAAAAGCATGGCTCCCAGTGGAAAACCAGAAACCAGTAAGAGTGGGGAAGGAGGGCGGGCCCGGAAACCTTCAGCGAGGACAGAAAGGATGAGTCTGGAGGGAAACCTGGGCCCCAGAAATGGGGAAATAGGGCAGGCCAAGCCCCAGGGAGGGAGAGAAAGCTGGGCCCACGGCCATTGTTATGCAAACGAGGCTCAAAAAACCTCCCCCCAAACTCTGAGGTTTCCTTGAACAGTGGCTTAAGAGCCCTCAAAGATGTTTCTGCCACATGTGCAAGAAATTAAAACTCGGCGCAAGCACAGCTGAGGAGCCCTCTGACATGGCCATGTGGCGGAGCAGAGCGGCTCTGGGGATTCAGCAAACATCTTAAACTGTTTTTCAAATGATTTAGCTTCAGCAAGACCCAAAATGTAATTTTTCCCCCTTCCAAGTACCTTTTCCTTCTCATTTTAGACCCTAGGGCATGTTGAAGGGAATTCAAGCCACATGTTTCTGATTCATTTACACTTAACTCATCAACATGTTGTTTTGCAAGAGTCATTTGATGTTGAGAAAGGCCTTTTGAAATCTATATTAAATGTTTGTATACCACACTTGAACAGCACACACGCATGTAGCAATTTCTTCTCTTAAGGAACAAGGAGCTACATTTTGCTAAGAATTAATCATCTCTAACCACCAAAGAAACCACGTCAGACAATCAGAGAAACATCCTTCAAGTTCTCAACCTGGCAAAAGAAAGCTGGCCCTTCCAGCAAAGGCGGGCGCAGTGAGGGGCTGTGGCTCAGAGGAGCTCAGTCCCAGGGGGAGGAAGGGAGCGGCGCAGAACGCAGGACCCCAGGAAGGTGCCCGGTGAGGCCTCGGGGTGGGCGGGCAGCGGCAGCGCGTGGGCAGTGCCGGCTTCGCAAACAGGTACAAATCCAAGTATCAGACCTGTGCTCACCTTGTTCATGCTGGTAGCTGCTGAGCTCCCTCTCGTAGATAAGTCGATGGATGGATGGATGGATGGCAAGATAGACAGACAGACATACAAGTATATGAACATATATATAAATCTATCACCAGCATTACTATCACCATCATCCTCAATGCCATCTCCTAGCGGAAAAAATCCTTCCAAAATCCTTCCAAAAAATGCTCACAGGGAACATCCGTATAGAAAGTAGATAGAACATGAGGAATTTTTTTGCAGCTTAAATCTCACCCACTCAATGTTCATCCATACCAAACAAAGTCACACCCTGGCGGGAAAAGGCTATTGTGTTGAACACGAAAATCTGAAGTCAGTATTATCTATATATTTGGAGTCTTATACAGCTTCACTCATTTCTCACTCTAGACATGTTAGCTGTCACAATATGAAGACACTGTGGGTTAAGAGACATTTAGTAACTGCAAATGGTAACGTTTTAAAAAGAGTACCCCTGAGAATTTCAGAATAGTGTTTGGTTAACCTGATCTAGACATTTAAAGGGCAGTAAGAGATGCATGTGTTCGGGTTGTGTCCCTGAAACATTTAATACCTGTTATAGTGTGTACAAGACAGGTAAGAGTACCTTAATTTACTATTAGAGTAATAACCACTTATAATAAAACGGGCCACATTCCATTTGTATTGTAACCAGTGTCATAAGGCAAATCCTAGCCTACAAAGGTGTCACCACTCCCAAGACCCGAAGACCCAAAGCAAACAGAACAGAGATGGAAGAATAGGACCCCTCAGTCATCAGATGCATCTGATGACAGTGGCAGAAAGTTTGGCCAATAGCAGCATAAGCAATGAGACACTGAACTATCACCCATATTATTAAAGACAAAAAGAAAAACATAATGGAAACAGCACCAGACCTGCTTTCCACAGAGTCAGTCTCCATGTGTCTCACGCACTGGAAGCATCCGGCCAAAGTGTGGATGGATTTGATTGGATGAGAGGATGGCCAGGCATTAAGCTAGAGGGACAGAAAAACAAGACAGCATTATCATAGCCTCCAAGGTGCCCTGGGATCTGACATCTATCATTTATTTTTTAAAATATATTTTTATTTCTATTTATTTATTTTAAGTATATTTTTATTGATTTTTAGAGAAAGGAAGGGAAAGGGAAACAGAGATAGAAACATCGGTGAAAGAGAAACATTGATTGGCTGTCTCCTGCATGCCCCCTTCTGGGGATTGAGCTCATAACCCGGGTATGTACCCTGACAGGGAATTGAACCGAGACCTCCTGGTTCATGGGGTCGACCCTCAACCACTCAACCACTGAGCCATGCCTGCTGGGCTGGCATCTCCCATTTAAACAGCCCTCTTAACGTTGGCCGCTCCTCTCACCTGGTTCAGAGCGCCACACTATGGATCAAAGCCCACAGAGAGTTCAAATGTGCCACCTTAGCTCCAACCCTTTGCCTGGGCGGCTCTATCTGTTGATTGTCCTCCTGCCAATGCTGAAATCTGACCTGTCCTTCAGCCTGCTAAGAGCCAGTTCAAATGCCGAATCTGCACCAAGCTTGCACCAGTCCTCCAACGAGAATTCATCACTCCTCGAGTCTCTGCTTGGTCACCCTGCCATCAGTACTGCTAGTAATCTTATAAATCATTGCCTTGGATGGCTTGACGGTTTATGTCAAATTTCGTGCTGAGAGCTTTATATAAATTATCTCACATAACCCTCTATTCTAAAATCAATAAAAATATATTTAAAAATAAAATAAAATAAACAGCAACTAGAGTAAAAAGTCTCTCCCCCTGGCCCCCAGCCACCCAGTTCCCCTCCCCTCTGGGCCCATCAGTTACGCTGATTTCTTATTTGTACGTCCAGAAATATTTTATGCACATACAAAGAAATATGTAAATATATGCTCTTTCCGTCTTTTTAAATATAATGCCCTGTAAATACTTTTAGGTTAGCTAGTTGTTATTATTATGAAATCTTACTCAACTAATTGAAAGGTTATTTTAAAAAATCTGTTACATTTCCTTCTACACTGAGCATGGAAGTTTACTGAGGTCGGCCTCAAGTTAGAGGGAAAAGAATAAGCCCTCCTCCAGCATCTCTATATGTCCATTGTTCTCCCTCCTGGAGAGGCAGGAGCCCTGGGAGGGAGGCAGGCCTGGGATCCAGTTCCCAGTGCCTTCCACCGGCCAGGAACTTTAGGGTCCGAAGATCTGGCCTACACCCCCGAGGGAGGGGTGGGGGCCCAGGCCCCGGCATTCTGCACCTGCGGGCGGGCACGGTGCTCACACATTTCAGCAGGGAAGCTGGGTTGGAGGCAAAGGGTTCAGGTGTGAACGTACAGAGACTCATGCTCAACACCCAGTGGCTTCTGGGTCTCCATGTTGAGTTCACTTGGCTTAATCTCATAAATTCTCTCTGGCTTTATCTCTGATGGGCCATCTCCCTTCTCTCTGTTGTGACTGTGGGAAAGCCAGAGGGTCTCTGAGCACATGGGCAGCCTTCTGCCCCTTCCATCAGCGGGTTCCGTCAGCACCCCTCCAGTTGGGGGAGGCACACATGACGTGTCATCGTCTCCTGCTTTGGGTCGAACACTCTCCTCTCTCGTTCCCATGGTGGCTTCCCACAACCCTCAGAACTTAGTGGGGCTAAAAGGAAGGGTGGGGCGGTGGCAGCTGAAGTCCCAGGTTCCCAACAACAGGCTGGGGTGTCTACAAAGGACATGGTTTCTTTGGGCGTCTCCTGGGTTATGTGCCCCTCCCTTCTCCGGACCTCTCTCCTGTTTCTCCTCCGATGTTTTTACCTCATGCCCTGGTCTACCACCCAGGATGCCTGGCACGGTTCTTGCAGACTCTGACTCAGAGTTCATTTTTTCACACCCTTCCGCCTCCTGAGTCTTGCTCTTGCCCACACTAAAAACTGATTTTACCATCAGCCGCCTCCTCCTCGAAGTTACATTTTCCGGTGCAATTTCCTTCAAATAATCCCCCTCTCCCCCCAGCATCCCTCACCACTGGAATTTACACCTCTTTCCCCCACCCCTTCCCCCCGGCCCCTCTCAGCATAATTCCCGCTTCCCCTCCCCACGATGACCCTCCTTTTCCGTGCGGATGCCCAGCGTGGGATTGTGTGGGAGAGTTGATGTCTCCGCGTGCAGCTTCTGTGGAGTCGATTTCAGGGGCCCAGACATTTTTATATGAACTCAGATGCCTGGAACACCCAGCCGCGGAGCGTTTTATGTGCTTTTGGCATCGGCGTATTTGCCAGCTAAGCTTCATGAAGTTTATAGGTTTGGTGGAGTTACAGGACAGGCTTGGAAGGGGTTCTTGGAGTTATGTAATCATTGGGAAGAAAAAGTATGTGTGTGCGCTTCCTGCTGCTTTGCTTTTCTTCTTCAAGAAAAAAAACCAGTTCTTAATACAAAGGAATGTGCGACAGGCACTAATGTACAGGCTGCAGGGCCTTTGGATGACTTCCGAGGAGCAGGAGGTCAGAGGCGTTCAGTGCCATTGTCTCGTTCGAGTGCTAACAAGATGATATAAGTCGTCCAGGCTCCATGGGGCTCCTGGCAGGACAGCTGCTGGATCCTTCCTTCTCCTGCCCGTCTCCGTCACGGGCTCCCCACTCGGTCCCCACGCATGGATTGTGTCATGATTCCTTTACTAGCTGCCTTTCCTGCAAAAGGAACAGCTCCACGAGGGTTAAGTGGTGAAATCACTAGATCCCAGGCGAGGACAGTAGCTGACACGCAGCAGGGGCGTCAGCAAATATCTGTTACGGGGTGAACAAACCTGGTGCGCCCTCGCAGGCCCAGCTTCTGGCAGGCTTTGCCATAGGAGGAGCTCAGTCAAGACGAGTGAGATGAATGAATGAATGAAAGAAAGAATGATGGTGTATTTCAGGTCAGGCAGTCCGTTCATCTTCGGAGGGATTTGGGATTGCACCGTGAACTCTGCCTCATGCATCAGATCATCTCCAGCACATAAGCCAGAGCCCCATAGTAGAGCGCCAACCCATGACTGAAATTCAGGAGGCGCCTGCCTTTTCCCCTGGTGTTTCCCTTCCTTCCACGTCCCGCCCTGATTCTTAAAACAAACGACTGCCCCTTCCAAGAGCTCCCCCGGCTCTTCGATTTCCTACCGCCCATTAGAATTCACCTCTCCCCATCCTCGGCGGTCAAGAATTAACTTACAGCACCAGTCCAGTACCAATTTTCTGTCTTTTAAAATAGCTGTATTTTATTTTACACAGGTGCCGCCACGTACTAGGAGAATCTCGTGTGGGGGGGACTTCAGTTAAGCAGACGGCCTCTGGAGCTAGGCTATGGGAGTCCAAAGGCTGCTCTAATACCGCTGTTACATTTGGGTAAAAGAAACCCATATTCTGGACCCACAGCCCAGAGGTTTCCCTCTGGTCCTCCCACCACATCCCGTCCCATGGCAGGGAGACTGTGGGGAGCAGATACCCTCTTACAGAGCCCACGTGTCCTTCTAACCCCCACTCAGACTCCCGGGATCCCGCAATTTCCTGCCTTGAAGCCTCGAATCTGCTTCCAGGACTCGCGCTGGCTTTTCTCAGGCGTGTCTTCCTGAGAAAGACTGTCTCAGATCTGGCCTCCAGGTCATCATGAGAGCAGCTCTGTCCAGACCAGAGGATAGAAAAGGTCTGACTTAACAGCTCGTTAGCTTGGTTTGTAACTTGGCAAATGGTGCGTAGGCCTCCACTTTTTCTTTTGTCCTGGGCCTGGCAAACGTTAAGGGGGAGCCTGCATGGAGCCATTCTCCGAGCTGTGTGGCACGGGGCAGATTGCTTCCCATTTCTGGGCTTTAGTATGGTTAGCTCTCAGGTGGGATAAGCAATGGCACTGATCTCATAGGGCTGTTGTGGGGATGAAATGAACCGACATAGACAAAGTATTTAAAATAGTGCAAGGGGCCTGGCTGGTGTGGCTCAGTGGTTGAGTGTCAACCCATGAACCAGGAAATCACAGGTTTGAATCCTGGTCAGGGCACATGCCCAGTGATGGGGGCTTGATCCCCTGTAGGGGCAAGCAGGAGGCAGCCAATCAATGTTTCTCTCTCATCAATGTTTTGATCTCTATCCCTCTCCCTTCTTCTCTAAAATCAATACAAATATACCTAAAAAATAAATAAATAAAATAATATAGTGCCTGGGCCCGTAGGAAAAACTAAATATCTAACATGACAATTGTTACTGTTGTTATTATTACTAACGCCATTATTATTTTGTTAAATATTAGATTATTCCCTGTCTTTGCTAACCTAAACAATAATTCACTGAGTACCTCTTCCACTGAATACTGGTGCACATCCATAATTATTTCTTTAGGGCAAAAAAGCCCACATTTGCTAGACAGGAAATGTTAGGGTCAAAGAGGGTGCCTATTTGAACGTCTTTTGATATGTTAATGAGCTGATTCCAGAATTAAATTGGTTGAACATATTATTCATTAGTTCTTGGACCCTGGCCTTTGAGGGTTTGGACACTAAACGATCTAGGTTGTTAGTGACGTTTCAAACGGAAACGCTTAGTGGGAGAAAAGAAGTCTGTGAATGAAAAGCTGGATTAACCCGAACAAAAACTAATTACCAGCCGCCGCTGGCCCAGGAAATCAAGCAGCAGAGACTGGAGTCCAAGGCGAAGCCAGAAGTTCTCGAGTTGACCGTGGGCTGCGCTCGGCACAGAGGGCTTTCTTTGGCTCTCCGCTTTTCCTTGGAAAAGGCTGTGGCTGCCAGGCTTGCTCCCGTCCCCCCCTCCCCCCACCCCCCCACCCCCCCCACCCCCCCCCCCGCCTTTGCAGTGACCTCACTTGCCTGAGCAGGGACAGCTTCTGCGCTCACTTCCCGCCTCGTTCCCTGGAGAAATCAGCGGGCTTCTGTGGCCCACGGTCAGCCCCTGGCAGCTGCAGGTTCAGAGCGGCGGCCGCGGCAGGTGGAGCCGTGGGCCAGGTGTGACTTCCTTTTGGAAATGAGCTCTGGGAAGGTGACAGAAGCCCGTGGAGTTGAGTTGGGGGTTCAGTTACTCCAGTAACCCCGGGGGGACAATATACCCCTGTATTTCCATCGAAGTGGTGGGATGTCTCATTTCCACCTGCACCACGTGCGGGCAAGATGGAAAACATGAGCGGAGCTACGCTGGGGGCCCAGGGCTCCTTGGCGCCCTTCCCCACCTGTGGTGCCCGAGACGCTGACCGGCATGGGCTGCCTCCACGGCCTCTTTGCCCTGCGGCCTCCCTTTGCTGCGGATGTGGAGGGAGGGATGAGGGAGAGGCTGGGCCAGTTCTTCCTTGGCCTCCCTCTTCTTGTGGCAGAAGTCAACTGCAGCTCTCACCACGTCCCGATAAGCTTGCATCTTCCTGATTTTCTAGAAGGTTTTGCGTCATCACTAGTTTCTCCTAACTTTGCCCACAGAGTCATAAATAAAGTCTCCCCTGTGGAGTGTGCTGCTTCCTGCCAGGGATCCCTTTGAGACAGAAAGGGTGGGTTGGGCTGAATTCCAGAAGGAGGCCAGCCTGCCACTCTGCCCCGTGGATCAGGGGGCACTAGAATGCGGTGATGACGAGTTTGGCTCTGGGATCCAAGAGGCGGAAGCTCCGGCTCTGCTCCATCCTGGCTGTGTGGCCTTGTGCCTGTGACTCTACCTCTCTGATCCTCGGTCTCCTCCTCTCTCCAATGGAGATACAGCAGTTCCTCCTCCTGGGCTGCTGGTCGCTGGACTAATTTACAGCGGTTTTATTACGAAGGAAGCCTAGGTTTGAACTCAATTTCCAACTGCCCTCCTCTTCCCCTGGGGTCAGGCTGGCTGAAACCCCCAGCTCTCTAATCACAGGGTTGGTCTTTCTGGTTGACCAGTCGCCATCCTGTCATCTCATCTCTTAGCATTAATTCAGGTGTGTTCCAAGGGCTCATGAATAACAAAAACATGCCCATAGCTCAGGAAATTCCAAAGGTTCAGAGTCTCCCAGCCGGGGACAAAGGCCAACCAAATTCTTTACCGCACAATGCATGCATTATTTCATAAAGCGACCACATTCCTCGAGGAAGCATCATTGCTCCCACTTACAAATGAAGACATGGTGGGTACCCGGGGCCGTGCAGGATTTGAGCCCAGTTTCCCCTGATCTTTCTTACTATCCCCATGGCAGCCTCTAATGAGAAACCACGTTACCCGACGAACAGCCACAATGCCCGTCACCACAGGCGGAGCCCTAATTACTGCATCTTAAATGAACAGTGGACATTACTGAGAGAATTCCACGTGCTCTTGTTTTCTTGCAAAGGACATTGGGAGTTAAAAATTTGAGTTCCAGTCCCAGTCTGTGCATTCAGTAGAGCTGGATGAGTGGCTTCCTCTTTCTAGACCCGTTTCTTTAAAAAAAAAATTTTTTTTATTGATTTCAGAGAGGGAGAGAGAGCTAGAAACATCAATGATAAGAGAGAATCATAGAGCCCTAACCAGTTTGGCTCAGTGGATAGAGCATCGGCCTGCGGACTGAAAGGTCCCAGGTTCGATTCCGGTCAAGGGCATGTACCTTGGTTGCGGGCACATCCCCAGTAGGAGGTGTGCTGGAGGCAGCTGATTGATGTTTCTCTCTCATCATTGTTTCTAACTCTCTATCCCTCTCCCTTCCTCTCTGTAAAAAATCAATAAAATATATTTTTTTTTTTTAAAAAAAAGAGAGAATCATAGTTTGGCTGCCTCCTGCGTCTCCTACACAGGGGATTGAGGCCACAACCCGGGCATGTGCCCCTGACCGGGAATCGAACAATGAACCTGGTTCATGGGGTGACACTCAACCACTGAGCCATGCCAGCCAGGCTGATCAGACATCTTAACTACAAACCATCTAGACAAGATGTACTGAGGCAGTCAGTAAAGAAAAACATCAGCTACCATTTTTTTCAATGAGCTTATGTATCAGGTATCATGGAAAGGAAATGGTTAGTTTGTATAATCTCATTTATTTCCCCCAATTAATCCTAAATATCAGTGTGATTGTTAAATTCTCATTGACACTGAGGTTCAGAGAGGCCAAGGAACTCGCTCACGCCCCCAGCTGGAAGGGGTACATCCAACTGGTCCATCTCAGTGCAGGGCTCTGTCCACTAAACCCTCAACGTTTGAACCAGCGTAGACACAACGTTCGATGGAAAACCACTGGAAAACACAGCTCTGCAGTTCATATATTTTTGGGGACTAATGTTCCCTGGAGATCTCTGCCCGGTCCAGACACAGCCTGGAGCCACGTAGGTGTCTGCCTGAGTGATAAGCCCCTCCCAGCTCCTTCCCAGCTCCGCACAGATGGCCGATGCCTCACACCCTCCCGGCTCCTGCGGGAACCACTTTCACACCAAGGGGAGGCGGGGATGGTTCTTATCTTGACACTTCAAAGAGGGCCTCCTCCCTTGACATCTTCCTGCCCTACACTGCGCTGGTGTGGAGACTGGTGATGAAGGCTCTTCCTCGTCCCTTTGATCCGCGAGCCGGCCATCCCCTCTGCCTGGCCTGAGGAATGCTGGCCCCCCTCTTGGCCTCTTGCTTCCTACAATATTTACAGCTTCCACGGCTCCTTTACGCACTCAATTTTGTCCAAAGGAAACTGGCAAGAAGCGAAGGACCGGATTTTGAAAATGACCTCTGGCTGGAGGGGAGTATGAATTGGTTGGATCAGCCGGGTGGGCCTGATGTTGCTAAGTGATTCTTACTACCCAGGTGCTGATTCTGACCCAGTTCCTAGCCTAGGTGTCAGGGGCCCTCTGTGGAAGCTGGTAAAAAAAAATGCCCATGAATAGGAACGGGGCTTGAGCTCAGCCCCTGGGGTCAAGGGGCAACTGATGCATAGTAGGTGTTCTGTACATGTTCTGGGGGGAGGGGTGTCCATGGAGTCCAGTGAAGGATCCCTCAGAGTCCAACTGCCCCTCAGAACCAGTAGTGGTGTTTCCTCCTCCCTTACTCAAAGTACCTAATCTCTCTGACCCTCGGTTTCTTAGCCTTCTTCGTGCGCACACCTCATACAGTTGGGAAGATTACAGGAGTTCACGCAGGTGAAACGTTCGGTACGTGTGTTATCGGTAGCGGTGGCCATGGCTACAATATGACTTCCTGCCTGTTCTCATCCTGCCTCAGGAAGGAGACTCTCGGGAGAAGAGGCGCTTTATGTCCTCAGGCCTCCGTTTTCTCATCTGACAAATGGGTTGATCACAGCTCTGTCCTGCCAACACACAGCCTTGCTCCGGAGGCACAACCGTGCTAAGCAAAAGGAGAGTGTTCCTTTAAGCCACCAACGTGTAACACTGGTGTCGTTACTCTGTTACAGGAGAGTTTTACTGGCCTTGAGTTGGACGAGGTGTGCCTTACAAACCCATAAGCTTTGGGGGGGGGGGGGAGCGTTGTCCCTTAATATTCCAGGAAGAGTGGGACCAAGAGAGCTAGCTTCCTAGTGGATGACTAAGCCCATGTATTTCTATAGAGCTAATTAACACCTAACCGAATTCATCAAGTCAGGGCCATTTTCAAGGCTGCTCTCTCCACCCGCCCCGCCTCCCCGCTCCCGTCTCCTGGAGGAAGAAGACAGATAAAAAAGGAATTTCCGCAATCACAAAGGACGGGGAGAGGGACTTACATATTCACTCAGCCAACATCTTGATCTGACTCCAACTCTGCACCTAAGCAGCTGAGAGACAGTCACAAGGCAAAGACACTGATGGAGACAGGAAAGCTGATCCCAGAGTGTACGCCGTATCCCCCCACCCCCCGGGGAATGATGGCCTTCGAATGACCAATGACGGTGCCGGGGAGACCCTGGAGAAACCGTGATGCACGAGGCTCTGGCTTGGCTGTAAGGAGCTTCTAGAATAACAAGAATAGCAGCAACAGTCAGGGCAGGCCCCGCGCCCTGCTCGCTACGCACCAATTCATTCCACAAACATGTACAGAACACCTACTATGCGTCACCCTGAAAAGGATGAGCTCCTGAGAAGGAGAAGCTGGGAGAAACAAGGGTGAAAAGGGATGGGCTACCAAGAAGAAGCTGGGAGAAGCAAGGGTGAAAAGGATGGGCTCCTGAGAAGGAGAAGCTGGGAGAAGCAAGGGTGAAAAGGATGTCCAGGAGGCACACAGGTGAAAATCACCGAGGCTCAGTAAATACAACTATTTTATGCCTAATGGCAGCTCTGTAGCTACGCAAGGACCAGAGGCCAATGGAATGAACGTGAAGTTCATCTGCAGGCTTCCTGCTTCCTTTCATTTAATCTGCTTAATGCGCTTTGTGGATTCAATGCTCTTAAACATATATGGATTTAATACACTTACTAAACTAATTAAGTGTGTGAAAGAGGGCAAATGGCAAAATCGAATATCCTAGTATATATATATACATCCCCACTCATCCGTCTACCTATACACAGATACACAGTACACTGAAACAAACCAATTGTATAAGAGTTTCAGTTTATACTATTTTACTTGGCAGATTCCTTAATGGTTTTTAAAGGGACCTTAGAAAATTATAATATTTACACATACTCGGTCATTTTGCTAACGAACTCAGTGAAGCTATGCATTGAGGACTGTATATACTAGTATTGCATCTCATTTGATTGCTGAGAGCAACCACAACTCCATAAGGTGGGAACAACCCATGTCCCCATTTGGCAGAATGGAAAACTGACGTCTGGATATTGCAACAATAAGTGGATCTGATTATGGCCAGAGTGCGTTAGGGATCAGCGAGCCCAGACCTCTTTGCTGCTGCTACAGGCGGCAGAGGTGCGACAGCGGTCACTGCCTCGGATCCCACGCTAGCCCCCGACAGAGCCAGTGTTCTGCCCCGAGCCGGGGTGCTCCATCACTCCTCTCCAATTCCTTCCAAAGCCACCAGCTTTGATCCAACTCAAGTTCCACTGAGCTGGCGGCAGAGAAATTGAATTTCCTTAATAGGTTTTCCCAGACAATTCACTCAGCGCCAGGAAAACTCCGAGAGGGAATTAGATGGAAGTTGGGAGCCCTCTATGTGGCTCCCGGCTCCACCTCAAGCAGGCTGCATGGAAGGGGGAGTCCCTGGCCCTCTCAGAGCCTCAGTGTGGGGTCTGGAAACAAAGGGGGCTGTACTCAGGGTCCCTCAAAGTCCCTTCCGAGGCAGCACCCGGTGATTCTAAGACGCCCTGTCTCCAGCAGCTCCTGCCCAGCCCGGCCCTGCACACCAGCGTCTTAGGCTGATACAATAGACGGCAGACAAATCCCATTACAGGCCACTCTGTGAGTCTCCACTTTGTCACTGACTGTTATGTGACCTTAAATAGCATCTCCCTAATCTCCCGGGCCTGGCCTCCCTATTAGCAGCTGGAGACAAGGATATTTACCTGTAATAAAGCTCCGTGAGCCCCTCAGATAAAGAGCTTTGCATTAACAAAGCTCCAAGCGGATTGTGTTTTAAGGGCCCGGAGACCAGGCTTTGTTTTGCTTTTTTGTGCTTCTTTGCCCCCTTCCACCCAGAGAAGTGCAAAGTCGTGTTTGCCCTCCAGATTCTCCCCGGGTTCATTCATTTGTTTGCCTCGGGGTCTGAATAGGTCTTTTTCTTCTCGGACTAGAGGTTCCCAAACTATCCCCAGTTCACGGTGACTTTGGTCTCTTGGTCATTATTTCATTAAGCCCCTCACGACCCAGTTGATGAAGTCATTAGCTCCAAGAAACTTAGCCTGGACGCTGACAAGCGAGTACCTTTGGAAAAAGGACACAGAGAGCTCGAGAAAAAAGATCTTATCTGTCCTTACGGAATGCCCGCTGCTTGCCTGTCGGACACAGCACGGTTTCTCAAACCATGGAATCGACTGGCCGCTGTGCCTTCATCTCACACCCCACACCGATTTTCTCAAGATACTTGTTTTGTTAACACAGCTACTGTCATAAAAACCCAGCCTCCCAAAGACGCGGAATTACTGACATGGACGTAGGGAGATGGCACAAGCCCACCCACTCCATTCCCCCTGCAATGCCACCTACAGTCCCTGGAAATGCACTTAAAACAGCTAAGACTCTGGAGGCAGAGGAAAGGAGTGGAGTGGCTGGGAGCCTTTGCTTCTCTATATTCCACAGTGGCTCACAACTGAGAAACACACTGGGTGTGGACAAAAATCACCCCACGAAAAGCCTCTCACAGGTTGAAGGACCCGGGAGAAGACCCCACAGGATAAGCCCTGTGCCACCTGCTCCAATCCAGGTGAGCAGCGAAGAGCACCCCCCCTCCCCCCGCCCCCGCCAGGGATCGCAACCTCAAAGGGGGGGAGCCTGTGACCATCGCTTCCTGCAGCCTGGGCAGCACTCCTTACCCCTCCTCTCACCGTGCCTGTGGGGTGGAGCCCTGTGACCATCCCGATGGCGACAAAGGTGTGGGGCATCCTCCTGTCCCAAGGAGAGAGTAAAGAGGGGTGAGGAGCCCAGAGAGAAGGGCCTGAGGGAAGGGATTCTTGACACCAGTGTGTGACATCCTGGGCACCCGCCTGCACCCGCCCTGGAAATCCAAGCCCACTTGTGTTCATTGCTATCAATACATTTCATGGATAAAGACACTGTAGCTAAGACATGGAAACAACCTAAGTGTCCTCTGGTGGTGACTGGGTAAAGAAGAGGTGGTACACATGCACTGGAATACTACTCAGCCGTAAAAAGGGATGAAATATTGTCATCTGAGAACATGGATGGATCTTCAAAGTATCATGCTAAGTGAAGTAAGTCAGAAAAAGAACAAAAACCATACAATTTCATTCCTGCGTGTCATATAAAACAGAGGTAAATAGAACATAGGATGCTTGATTAAATCTGAATCTTAGATAAACATGGGACATATTTATATTAAAAACCAGAGGCCCGGTGCACAAAATTTGTGCAAGGGCCTTGGCCCTGGCCCTGCCCCCCATGACCAGGGACCTCTGCCACCTCTGCTGTGGCCCCTGCCCACTGTGGCTTTGTCTGGAAGGAAGGACGTCCAGAAGGACATCCAGTCTAATTATCATATTACGCTTTTATTATTATAGATTATTCACTGTTTTTCTGAAACCAGTTTAACTGCATGCCTTTCCTTTATCTGGCAACGGTATACTTGGATAAGGCAGTCTCCCTGGCAGGGGTGTCCCATTCGCCGCTAAAGGGAAGGCGTTTACTTTCATGATACACCAGATTTTTGTCAAGAATCTGGCACTGTATGTACACTCATTCATGTAATTCTCCCAATAACTGAGGGTGGGCTGGTGGGCGTGAGCTGCCGCATTTTATAGAGTTTTTTCTAGGTAAAAGGTATGATTTACTGGATTCTTATGATGTATCAATGAGACAGACTAAAGATGGCCGCAAATTCTTTACCATCCCGTCCGCTGAGTGGTGGGGTCTATGACCCCTCCCTTGAATCAAGAGAGGGGGGTGGCCTGCGACTGCTTTGGCCAACAGATTATGGTGGAAGACATGCTTCTACTCCCTGCCTCTTGAAACATCTGCTTTGGAGAAATCAACCACCGCATGCAATTACTCCTCATCACACGTGGTGAGGACCCGAAGCCACGGGAAGGAGCCCTGGAGGGTGAGATGCCACGTGGAGAAGAAACATGTGTGAGTAAAAGAAGCGCTTCCTCAGCTAACTCCACATGGATCACAGATGAACCGCTCAGCGGAGCCTTTCCCAGATTCCCGGCCTACACACTCAGAGGCCAAATGAAATGGTTGTTCTACCCACCAAGCCCTGGAGGTGTTCAGTAAACATCAGGAAGTGTTGGACCAAGTCCAAGGCCACTGGATGAGTTCTGGCCCCACTATTTATTGGCTCTATGAGCTGGGGCTTCAACTTCATCAGCTGTAAAAGGGGGGTGATCCCCAGTTTATAAAAGAGAGGATGGGGGCTCTGGGAGGCTTAGTAACTTGCTTGAGGCCACACAGCTCATAACTTCTAGAAAGACCCTCATCTGCCTAATATTTCTCCATCGCTTCCCCGTTCACACCGGCTTTGAGACCCCAGCCTCAGTTTCCCCTTCTGTAGAACAGGGATACTATTAGCACCCTCTTTCTAGGGTTATTGTATGTATTACCGAGAGCAGGGGTTCTCAAACTTTTTAAACAGGGGGCCAGTTCACTGTCCCTCAGACCGTTGGAGGGCCGGACTATAGTTTAAAAAAAAGTATGAACAAATTCCTATGCACACTGCACATATCTTATTTTGAAGTAAAAAAACAAAACGGGAACAAATACAATATTTGTATTTGCATGTGGCCCGCGGGCCATAGTTTGAGGACCCCTGACCTAGAGCATGGGAAGTGCTTAGCATACTGCCTGGCACATAGTATGCAAACAACGCACATTCACAATGATGATGCTTTTTCATCTCCCCTGCCACAGCTGACATGGACATCCATCCTGGGCTCATGAGGAGGGCGCCTGCCGCTGAATAATCCAGAACACTCCCTTGTAATATTTCATGAATCCCTGAGGCCGTGGGGAGCCATGTGAGAAATATCTTGCGGAAGTCTGTCCCTGTTCAAACGCCACCCAACAGGCTGGCCATTACCTGCGATTAGAGTTCCCAAGCAGGTCAGAGAGCTCTACACCGTGACTGGCGTGGCTCTCACCCACCCACCTTTCATTCACATGAGAAGGTGGACTAGTTCGCGGTTAAGGTCCTGCACTTCGGCTGGTCCTCCTTCCCAATCCCAACCAGGGCTTTCAGACACTAGCGAGGTGCTTCTATTCCCTGCTCCTCCATCATGCACACGGGGACTCTGAGCTCCAGACGATAGCTGAGAATTTCAACGCTGGCTGCCAGACAAAGGAGGCCCCATTCAAAAGGAGCCCCCACCCCTTTTCCGGGGCTCCCGATGGTGAAGGGAGGCAAGGTGGAGGGAGGAAAGGGCCTTTCCCCTTCTTTTCCTCCAGGGAGGAGAGAAGAGTTCACATTTCCCTGAGGCTGACACACACCAGGACCTGTGGCAGGTACCTCCCCACGCGTCCCTTATAAAATCTTCACAATAAGACAGAACGGCTTTATGGGCTCATCTGCCACACGGAAAAATAGAGGCTCGGAGAGGCAAAGCCACGGGCCTCTAATCCTCCCAGGAACCCTACGAGGTAGCATGGTTAAGGTCCCTGTTTCACAGGTGAGCAATGGAGGCAGGAGAAGCGAAGTCGATTGCCCAGCTCACTCAGAGAGAAGGGAAGGAGCGAAGCTTCCAACCCAGGCCGTCACACCCGGGAGCCGCCGTCCCGACAGCCAGTTCCCAGGCTCACCTCTGGCCAGGGCCACCGCCACGCACTCTGCTGTCACGAGCACAGAGTCAGGGAAGAAAGGGCTAAGCAGAAAGGAGCTGCTTTTGCCAAGAGGAGTCATGGAATGGTTTCGGGGCACAGCCATGGTCTTTGAGCTGGATCTTGGGTTCTTGAAGGAAGAACCCATCAAGCAAATAAACGAGAAAAGTGTAACTCCTTGCCTGAGAATACCCATTCCAACCAGTCTGGGGCTTTGTCCTGCTCGCTGCTATATCCCTACTGCCTAGCCCATGGTCGGCAAACCGCGGCTCGCGAGCCACATGCGGCTCTTTGGCTCCTTGAGTGTGGCTCTTCCACAAAATACCACGTGCAGGTGCACACGTACAGTGCGACTGAAACTTCATGGCCCATGCGCAGAAGTCGGTATTTTGTGGAAGAGCCACACTCAAGGGGCCAAAGAGCCGCATGTGGCTCGCGAGCCGCAGTTTGCCAACCACTGGCATGTCTGGCACTCAGTACGTGCTTATTAAACACTTGCTGTCAAGGAGTTATGAATGAAATAAAATGAAATGAGCCACGATACAGCATAAGATCTTTGCTGACCCAGGCTGCAATCAGCAGCGAGAAGGGAGGGAGCTCACACCCTGACTGAGAAAGGGTGGCGGCGGGGGGGAGGGGGTGTTCTGAAGAAGTGCAGTTTGCAAGAATGGCAATCCCAGATTCTGAGTGGAGGCCTCCCTATTCCTGGGCAGGCGTCTTTCCGAGAAACCATGTGCCGGAAGGAAGAAAACAAGTCTGAGGGTCCTAGTGGCACCTGGCTGGAAAAAAACAAGTCAGAGGGTCTTAGTGGCACCGGCTGTTTCTGATTATGAGTGAGCTGCGCATCTGCCCCTTCCGTGTCCTCCTGTTTGGGAGACAAGAACAGATGAACGGAATGCGGGGGATGGACATGAACAAATGTCACGCTTGCAGAGCAAATGCTGGCGGGTCGCTGAGATGGCGGGAACTTTATCTCAGTTAAACCCACTGCGCTTTCCCAGATTAGGAAGAAGGCTTCCTTGTGGGGGGAGGGGGGCGCTTTTATTTTTTAATTTTGCTTTTTCTGCCCGTGACATTCCATAATAGCAATAAAAGGGAGTGGTGCCTGCCTCCTGTTCTCTTTTTTAATACGGGGATTTTATAACATCCTTTTAAAATATGATCCAGTAATTGGGTCACTGCTCTTTGAGATTCTCCCAGGAAAATCAGTTGTTTTCATGTTGGTGTCGGTGCACAATCCTCTTCTGGCCGATCTTTTACGGATGATGTCACAGCTAAGAAATGTGTCCCAGGCCCACGCACACCATCCTTTGAACTTTGTTTCTCAGACTCATGAACCCTCTGACCTGGTTCCAGCCAGGTCGTGACCAATTGCCCAGCAACTGGATGCTACCCTTCTGTGTACTCTCTTCTCCTTGCCCGAAAGTCCCCTGCTCTGTCTCCACACGTGTCACCCACAAAATCATCACCACCCTTCCATGTGTGACTCCGCTGCCATCTCCTCTGAACAGGTGCTAACGGAAGGTGAGGTGGCAGAGCTGGGAACCCCGGCCACTCCTTGCCGCCGAGGAGGAAGAGTGACAGGAATGTGGTGGTGGTTTTCTCAGGGTGACAGCTCACGGCACAGACCCCTCGCTGCCAGGCCCCCTTCCCAGTGCTTTGGGCGATGCGCTTACGGCGCCACGGGGTGGCCAGAGAGGCCGGCTGCTTGGGACAATCCGCGCTCACACTTGATGTCCCGGAGGAATGCTCGAGGGTCACTTTTCTTTCTCAAAATTCACCTGGTTCACAAGAGAAATGTCAGGTGCCCCTGATTTCATGCTCACAACAGCTTTGGGCGGTAGATCTTTTTATCAGCCCCATTTTACAAGAGAGGAAATGGGCTCAGAGAGGTGAAGTGACTCGCCTAAAAAGCCACACAGCTAGAAAGAGGTAGAATTGGGATTTGACTCCAGATGAGTTGAATGCATATCACTGAAGGTAGAACAGAGGAAATAATCTTCATCTCCAAGAATTAAAGAAGAGCGGGAGACGTGTCATTAAAAGTTGGGACACATTTGGGCACTGTGAATGGCTCTGTAGGGGTACAGGTGGGGCTCGATCCTTTTGCCTGTTTATTTAACAGGCATTTATCGACTGTGAGTGTGGCTGGGTCTGCAGGTGCTGGGCGCAGAGTGGTGAGTGCACACACACACACACACACACACACACACACACACACACCCGCCCCCTGCTCTAGAGCTCAGCAGAGGCCCGCTCTGGGCCACACTAATTATATGTCACCTTCCCGGCTCCCTAATGGCATTTGAGTTTACAATTCCTGTTTCACATGTCGCTTTAAGTTTTCTTATAGACTCTTCCTTTTAAGTTTTTAAATATACTTATTCACTGTGGTTCCTATTTATTTTTAAGTTGCTGAATTATAGGTATTTTTAAAATAGCTTTATTGATGCCTTGATTGCCCAATGTGATGTCCAGGGCAGACATTACTAATCGATCATGATCCTCCAGCCCACTGCATGTGAAGAGCCCTCATTCATTGCTCCCTGCTTTCCCACATTCAGGCTCCAGGCAGCCACCGACAGTCCATCAGAGTGGCCTATGCAATGAAACTGAGGTACATATTTTATTCTTTACTTTTCTCTGGTCATTCAAAGCAGGTCTAATGCTGAGATTCTCCAAAAGCAGTGGGGGAATGAAGCCTCTCTGAGCCCATCAGTCTGCCCACTGGGGTCTCCTGAGCTGCTGGAAAACAGGCCACGTCCTCTGCAGAGAGGGGAATAGAAAGAATCCAACAGCTGCAGGAAGGAGTGTCCCTTTCTCCCTTTTTAACTCTTCCTCCTGGAAGAAGGAGGAAAGGAAGACCAAGGCAAGCCAGCCAAAAGCTCGTTAATGCACTTGACCTTCCAAAAGAAAATTAACTCCAACTTCACACCTACTGGCTGTGTTGCTCAGCTTTGTCAAAACAGTGGCATCATTAGCGAGGAGATGACATGGCTGGAGGGCACTAGAGTCTGCCACCTCCCACGGGGCTGAGTTAGAGGGAGCTGGCAGGAGGGAGGGAGGCGCGGCCCTGTCAGCTTTCACTGTGGATTAGGCTCCCTCCTGTTGGCTCTGGACACTGTTATCACTGCGAGCCCTGATGATTGTGACCAGGCTCCCGACAGCTCAGGCCCAAGGAGGGGCGGCCTTGCTGGGGCCTATGGTGGAAGACTGGTCAGTGTGCACATATTTGTGGGTGTATATTTGAGTGTATTTGTGGTGCATGTTTGAGTGGCATGTTTGTGGGTACATGTTTGTGGATGTGGGCATATTTGAGTGTATTTGTGTGTGTGCATATGTGTGTGTGTGTGTGTGTGTGTGTGTGTGAACAGTAACTGCCTACAGAGGTAGTTCTCTGTGCACATTCTTGGTCAGGTTTCAGTCAGAGTGGGAAATCTATGCAGAGCCTCATCTATACCAGGTTCCCTGCTAAGTGCTGGAGAGACAGAGAGGAGCATAACCCAGCTCCGCCCTCAGAACGGTCTTGCCTTATTTGGCAACTCTAGATATTTGGCAGTAGATCCGCACATCTCTGTGTGGTGCTGGATTCTGAGAACATGTTCTGAGCTCAGCTAGTAGAGTGCATGGTTGATTAGTGATGTCTGCCACAGACACGGGACCTGGGGCTTGTAGCACGTGTGTCCTTAATATGCCAGAACTGGAATAGCACACCCAAAGTGGCCCTCTGTGATCCTGGATTCAAGTCACTCACTTTATAACGGGGGGAACAACATCGGAAAAGGAAAGGAAGTTGTTTACAGCAGGGCTGAGACTAGAATGAGGGGAGCCAGGAGCACAGAGAACACATTTTCAGAAGGCATTCCCGCTCAGGTCTGTGCAAATGCCAACCCCTCATTTGCATGAGCCTGCAAGTAACTGCTTCCTTAAATCACATGCCTTGGGTGTCTCATTGGCCTTGCCTTAGTCCTGGCCCTGATTCGAAGTCACTTTTTCAAAAAGTACCACACACGCCATTAGAAGGAGTCACTGCCTTTCGATAGGACTTCAGTAAGACTATTTGTCAGCATCCAGCTGACTGAACGTAATAGGAATCAACTGAAGCTTAAGGAAAATGGGGTATCTCGTGCAACTCCATGTATGTAAATCATTCAAGTGGCTGATACAGAGTAAGTGCTCAATACATCTGCATCATCATCATCATCACAACTACCATCATCATCACATCATCATCCCCACCATCAACATCATTACCATCACCACCACCATCATCATCATCATCCCCACCATCATCATCATCCCCATCATTATCCCCACTGTCATCATCACCATTATCATCCCCACCATCACCATTACCATCATCCCCACCATCACCATTACCATCATCCCCACCATCACCATTACCATCATCCCCACCATCACCATTACCATCATCCCCACCATCACCATTACCATCATCCCCACCATCACCATTACCATCATCCCCACCATCACCATTACCATCATCCCCACCATCACCATTACCATCATCCCCACCATCATCATCACCATCATCCCCATCATCATCACCATCATCATCATCACCACCATCATCATCATCATCATCCCCATCATCATCACCATCATCATCATCACCATCACCATCACCATCATTTCACATTCCAGTTCCTGTGGGAGTGGAAGGTAGCTCCCCAGTATCTACACGTCCACATGCTTCAGCCTCAGGCTTCCAGGGACATCGACTGCCTCCTGCAGTGCCTATTCCAAATCCTTGGAAAGGAACTCGGACTGGCCCAGACTGGATAATTCTGAGTGAATCCATTATGGCCACGTCAGGTGTGGGCCTTCTGAAAGCTGATCACTGTTGACTGGGGTAACTGGCGGTTAAGGGTGTGAGCAAGGCAAACGCTTAAAGTTGGGGAAGTTCTAGACTCTCCCTGGCTTGGTTTTGTTGGGACAGGGCTGATGACAGTGGAGGGTTATTTTCTGAACCACTTTGATCTGTTATTCAATCCACCCCCTCACCTACTGAGGACCCCGACAGTGGTTCAATCTACAGCCATGCCTGCCTAGCCCCGGGTTGTGAGATGTGTACTCACTAACTGAGGCTGCAATCAGCCCACAATTTATTCTGGTCCAGGAGATGCCACTGAGCCCATTGCATCCAGGATGGGTAGGTTTTTGCGGTGCAGGGGTCAGGGGTGGGTAGAAGTATAAGGGAAAGTCTGAAACCAACCGCAAGCAGAATGAGGACCCTGGAAGGAAAGCTGGAAACAGAAGGTAGAAGGGAACCTGAGAATCAGGCATTGTCAGATGGTGAAGGAGGAGGAAGAGGAAGAGGAGAAAAAAGAGGAGAGGAACAAGGAGGAGGAAAAGGAAGAGAAGGAGGAGGAGAGAAGAGGGAGCAAAAGGAAAGCAGCGGTTAGCAATAGCTGACGCAGATGCAAGGATGATGATAAAGATGATGATGATGAAGAAGGAGGTGCTTCTGAGACCCCAGGCTCCAACCCACAGAGACTTCTGGAGACGGCCCCTCCCTCCCTGTGCTCCCGGCTGGAACACACCTGCCTCTCCACCCCCAGCTTCCCCGACAGAAAGGAAAGAAAGGGCATGGGGACCCAGCGCTAATGGAGAGTTCTGGTTCAAAGGAGGGTGCTCGGCTGAGCGCTTGCCCCGGGGTGGAGAGGGGTTTTAAGAGCAGCTGGTCAATCATTTCCCCGGGTGGCTGGGCCGAGGAAATTGCTGATTCCCTATCACCAAGCCCAGGAGGTGGGGAGGGCCCCGCGACACAGGCTTGTCCAGGAGCGAAAATGGGGCCGGGGCGTTGCGTCGGGGGCCGGTGTGAGGACCTCTCCCTGCTTCCTTTGTCCAGGGGGCCGTGGCGACGGCAACTGAACTAGCTCCCGAGCATCGAGGCATCGCCGCGGGCTGGCGCTGGCTGTTTGTACATACCTTCATCTGAGCATGGCCACTAGGAAGGAGTTAGTTTTATTAAACTGAAACGATGACATTGCTGTGTGCAAATACCGCTAGGGTTGGATATGGGGAGTTTCCTAAGTGGTCTGTTACTATCCTTATCATTAGCTGAGTCCCAGAGAGGTGACATAACTTACCCCGCGCTCCCCAGCTCGTGGTCGGACGGACTTCTTACCATGACCAGTAAGCTCGTGTGTCCTGGACGCTCACACCTCCCCAGTCTCAATCCACAGCCACTTTCCTCCCTCCCCTTCTCCGAGCCTCAGTTTCCTCATTTGTAAACTAAGGATGCTGCAAGGACGCTGCCATTTCCTAACATTTAGGACGCACCAGGCACCACGCTCACTTGCCTGGTTTTCGGCGGCCAGGCCTCCCTGATGCGGGGTGACCGGGAGCCTTGCACACTGGGGGGTGGGGAAGGCTCAGGTTGCTGGCGCATGCATGGCTGAGCTCACGGCCCAAGCCCAGCTCATGCTGCGCTTATTCTAACCCAGCTCTCAGAACAGGAAGGCAGCGGACAGACACCCTGTGACCAGCCACCCTCCTCCCGGCCTGTGGCGACCACATGGGAACAGCGAAGAGGTCTCTCGCGCGGCTCCCTCCCAGGAAATCAAAGGCAGGAGAGGAACGCAAGTCTCCCAGGAGTCTTCCTGCGGCTCAGCCACGGGCCTCTCTTGCGAATGTGGGTTACCGCCTCAAGAGAGCTGGCTGGGATGCCGGACTAGAGCCGCCCCCACGGCATCAGGGAATAAAAAAAAGGGGCCAGAGGAAGCAAGCGCTTGTCCTGCAAAGTCTGATCCCTCTGTTCGATAGTTGGTTCTCTACCATGTCATTCACTCACTCACCATTCATTGAGCACATACTACATGACAGGCACTGCTCTAGGCGCCTCCATGGCCCCGGAGCTCACCTTGGGCTCCTTCGTGCGTCCGACTCTTTGAAGGCTGCACCCTGAGCCAGCCGCCCTAGGAGCTCCCGGGCACTTAGACACGGATGGCTGGGTTTGAGGCACGCACACTGAGCACTGCACTGACCTGCGTGAGCTCTGGTTCTGGCACATGGTGGGCACATAGGAAACGTCCAGAAATATTTGTCAGACGGAAGGGAAGGGGAGCACAGACGCTCACGTTTATTCCCAGCCTTGCTGGGGTGTGGGGAGGGGTGAGGCAGGGCCTGTTTTTATTTGCTGTCGCTTTGGTTTGATTTTCACCATATCGGCTTCCCTGCGAGGGAAGGGGCCCCTCAGGTGAGTGGCGAGGAACCCCAGATCACGCCTGGCTTATATTCTCATAACTTTCTCATATTACCAGCTCTGGATCCACACACAGGCTGCCTCATTGTGTAACAGTCCCCCAAGAATCCCGGTGGACTCTCTGAGCATCCTAACTCCCCCCAAAATGAACCCCCAAGCATAACAGCCAGGAATCCCCCAAAGGGAGTGACCCCAGGCTCACAAAAGGCGCACAAAAGGCAAAAAAAAAAACCAAAAAAAAACAAACAGGCTTCCTTCATTCCCCGAAGGCCTGCGATGCGATGCCATAAAGCATTTGATTTAGGATATTAAATGCCGATGGTGATGAGAACGTCATGTAAAATTTGCTTCGCGACTTCTTTCTTCTCAAACTGTCATTAAAAACGATTTATGGGTGAGCCTAAGTCTAAGAAGGAGCGTGATTAGATGGAGGGTTTGGAGATCGGGTGTCCGGGGCGGCCCGCTGTCCTGGGTCGCGCACAGAGAAGGCAGCGCACGCGCAAGACCGCAGCGAAGTGTTGCCAAGTGCGCGCAGAGGCGCGGCGTTCCCGGCGGGCGGAGGCGGGAACAGTGAAGCCTTGTTGGTATCTGAACTGTCGGCTTCAAGAGGAGGATTCCCGAGGCCGGGCTGGAGGACGCTTCTTAGGCCGAAGCCCATGGAAGTGAGGCCCCACCCAACGCCACATGGGGGGTCCCAAACGAGGCCTGAAACTGAGAGGTGCCCTCAGATTTTCACATCCCCAGGACATACAGGCCTCCCCTGCATTTTGCCTTTGCTCTGTGCCTGGCACGCGTCCCAGCAGCCCCGGGCATGGAGCACCGCTGTTACCGTGCTGCTTTACAGAGGGGCAAACTGAGCCTCAGAGAGGGGAGGGTCTTGCTCCTGGCTGCCAACGTTCTCTGTGAACACAGATGACTGGCTGCTGCGGGCAGCGCTGGAAGGCCTGGCGGGCGGGGCTGCCCCGTGGACGGGGCGCTCACCCTCAGCTCTGCCGCCGGCCGCCCCGGCCCACTTCTCTCAGCCCAGGGAGATGCCGCCCCGCCCGCACGCTGCTCAGGCTGCCGGTGTCTGTGAGCAGCCACAGCGGCTGGCGCTGGCGTTCTGTGTCCATCGCCAGATGCACCTGCAATCTATCCCCATCGCAGGGGCGAGTAACGCGAACGCCCGGAAGTGCTCTGCTGGCCCAGGAGCAGGCTTGCCGGCTGCAGCTCTGCACCATCCCACGGAGGGAGCACTGCGGGGACTGGTGCAGTTGGAGAGGGAGGGTGCGCGTGTAGGAGGAATCGCAGAGCCCCGGCCCCTGGTGAGGGATGCCTGGGCCAGGGCCGCGAAGGCAGGCAGCTGCTGCTCCTGTTCCATTTGAGCAGCGCTGCTCACACAGGCCCTCTGGGTTCCAGGCATTCCTGTCTGCCAGAGGCGTGGGAACCCGCCTGCACAACCAGCAGCTTGGGCTGAGATGGCAGGTGGGTCTCAGAGGGACCTACGCTCAGTAAGGTACAGGAGGACTACAGTGGCAAGGTGTAAGATGGTCCTCAGCAGAAGTGAGCGTATCAGTCAGGGTAGGTGAGATTGTGTTGCAGTAACAAACAGCCCCGGAAACTCAGTGATTTAGAGCAACTAGAGGTGATTCCCACTCACGCAACACGTCAACACCTTGATCAGCAGGGTGGCTTTACTCATGGCAGCCACTCAGGTCCCCAGGGTAGTTACCATCTTCAAAACTGTCAGTCTCCATCCGAGAGCAAGACAGCTCTGGAGGCTGCTGCACCAATAATCTAATGCTCCTACCCGGCAGTGACATATCGCTTCCACTTTTCACAGGCCCCATCCAAGGGTCAGGGCCAGGAAAGGCAGAGAACCAGAAATGCGTGGAGAAAAAATTAGTGAATGACCATCATAGTGGGCAAGGCCACTAGTGCTTATAGAACTACCACTCTAAACACAAAGACACTACCAGACAAGGGCATCTTTGTTACCGACAGCTCAGCGCAGCCATCTTCAAGGCCACAGGCGTCCATACTTGCTGTTCCCTTTGCCTAGGACACCATTCCCTCTGCCCTACGGTGTGCTTCTCCTCATCATGAAGGTTTCTGCTTAATGTCCACCTCCTGTAGAGGCCCTTCCTGGCCACTTTCTGTAAAGCAGCCCTTCCTCCCTGCATAGTCATTCTACTGCGCATCAGGTTTGAAAAATTTGCATCGACCTGAAATGGTTTAACTATATATTTCTATTTATTTATCATCTCTGTTCATGTTCCCATACTAGGATGCAATCACCATCGGACCAGGTACCATTGATCTTCACAACTAAATCCCACCGCCTTGGACAGTGATTGACTAGCACATAGTAGGTGGTCCATAAATCTGTGTGAAACACATATGAAATAAATATGTGCCCAACTAATTATGCATGAATGAACAGCCATTGCTGCACCTAGTTTAATACCTACCATGTGCAGCTGGAACTCCCGCTTTGCGAACCTCTCCCAGCCACCTTGCCAGAATCAGCCCCGTTTTGCAGAGGAGAGGACTGAAGCTCAAAGAAGTAAAATGCTTTACCTAAAGCCAGAATTAGAAAACGGCAGAGCCGATATTTAAACTGGGGTTTGCCAAAGCTCGGGCCCTTTCTCCTGGGCTGCACCAGCTCTCAAAGGCTGGCTACCTATGAAGCTTCCTGGGTGTAACGTGTAGGGCAAGGGCTAAGGGGAGGCAACAAGTTAAAAAACATGGTCTTTGCCTTCTCAACAGAATCCCACTTTATAAGTCTAGACCAGTGATGGCGAACCTTTTGAGCTCGGCGTGCGTGTCAGCATTTTGAAAAACCCTACCTTAACTCTGGTGCCGTGCCACATATAGAAATTTTTTGATATTTGCAACCATAGTAAAACAAAGACTTATATTTTTGATATGTATTTTATATACTTAAATGCCATTTAACAAAGAAAAATCAACCAAAAAAATGAGTTCGCGTGTCACCTCTGACACGTGTGTCATAGGTTCGCCATCACTGGTCTAGGGTTTCAGTGATTCCACTGACTTAATATTTGACCTAAGGGATGGAGTGGGTTGAATGGTGGACCTCCAAAAAGGTATGGCCACATCCTAACCCTCTGAACCTGTGAGTGTGACTTTATTTGGGAAAAGGGTCTTGACAGATGTCATTGAGTTAAAGACCTCAAGGTGGAATCATCCTGGCTTCCCCAGGCAGGGCCCTAACCCCAGCGACAAGTATCCTCACAAGAGCCAGAAGAAGACACAGACAGTTATGTCGCCAGGAGCCAAGGAGGCCAGCAGCCACCAGGAGCTGGATGAAGCAGGCAGGAGTCCTCCCCCGGAGCCTTGGGAGGGAGGGCAGCCTGCTGACACTTAGACTTTAAGCTTCTGACTTCCAGAACTCAAGAGAATAAGTGTCTCTGTTTTAAGCCACTAAGTTTGTAGTGCTTTGTTACAGCAGCTTCAGGAAACTAATACTCATATAACACATATTCATGCCTAAGGCAATTTGAAGTTGTCTGTTTGGGGCAGTGGATTGAACTAGTTAGAAATATCAAGACTCCAGTTCTTTTTCCATCTCCTTAGCTGCCCCCCACCTGTGCTCACCCCTGGGTTTGACATCACGTGCCTCCATCCAAAGTCAGACCCCACAGTCAGGCAAACTAATAATGGACTTGGTCTCCACTTCCTGGTCTGGCTGTTAGAGCCTGGTGTCCGGACCAACAGCACAAGCTACAAGCAAAATGCAAGCAACTTCGTAGAGAGCAATTTCAAATCCCAGCACCACTCCCTGAGTCTCAGTTTCCCCTTCTGCAAAATGGGCTCCCTGGTAACTCCATGGGGTTGACATGAGGCTAAATGGGAAAATGTATTTTGTCTCGGCAGATTGCTGGCTTTGAATGCATGCTAGCAATTATTGCTATTACGGGGCCAATTTGAGAACTATAATGATCACAAAGCTACATGAACTCATCCGGCTCAATTTGCTTTCCTAAGCGCTGTTGTGATGCTATGGGATGCTTTGCTAGGTAGGACGCCGCGTGTGCTCTGGAAGCGATGGCTGAGCTGCTCATCCTAACGTCGTTATGCTGATTACATGACAGCCTAAGAAAGGCAAGAGCCTCACAGACATATCCCAATGGCCTGCTTCGGGGGGGGGGAGGGGGGGGGAGGAATCTGGGTTAGAGTCCAGTTCAGTTAAAAGGGAAGGACCGCATCCTCGACTAAGCCCCTAAGACGCACAGAGAGCAAAAGTACTTCCATATTTCCGTTCCACAAACCAGATGGCAAGAAATGTAAAATCAAACCTATTACGAGAAGACAAAAGAAACGCATTTAAACGGCTGTGTTCATCCACAGGCAGCATGACATTGATGAAAATGCGAATCATAGTCGCTAAAAGGAGGATCTTTCACCAAGCGATGTATTTGGTTACACGGTCCCGCATTCTTATTTTGGTCCCACACTAGAAGACACTCCATGTGACATACGTGACGTGTCATGGTTTTGACCAGACTTTGGGAACTAATGCCTGCCTCAAAGGCTGCCCAAAGGCCCTCCTCTCCTCTTGGCCTTTAAAACTAACATGTACACACACACACACACACACACACACACACACACACACACACACAATCTATCCATCCCAGCTGGCGAGGCCCAGTGGTTGAGCGTTGACGTATGAACCAGGAGGTTCCTGGTCAGGGCACTTACCTGGGTTGTGGGCTTGATCCCCAGTGTCAGGCATGCATAAGGCAGCCAATCAATGATTCTCTTTCATCATTGTTGTTTCTATCTCTCTCTCCCTCTCCCGTCCTCTCTGAAATAAATATATATATATTTATTTTAAAAAAAATATATATTTTTCATTGATTTTTAGAGAGAATGGAAGGGAGAGGGGGGAGAGGGGGAGAGAGAGAGAAAAATATTCATGTGAGAGAGACACATCAATTGGTTGCCTCCTGCACGTGCCCTGACCAGGACCGGGGATCAAACCTGCAACCCAGGTACATGCCCTTGACCGGTATTGAACCTGAGGCCCTTACAGTGTGCAGGCAGATGCTCTATCCACTGGACAACACCAGCCAGGGCTAAAAGAAATATATTAATGTGTATAGCACATCATGTCTGGGCATCCTGCCTGCCCTCACACCATTCTTCCCTGGAAAAAGAAGCCTCCAGAATGTCCACCCGCGTGAGCATCACTCATTTCTTGAGAATATTTTTTGTCCCTGGCAGTCCATGTCTGGGGTGTGTAACATGATTCAGTTCTTTCTCATGAATAAAGCCAGCCCTCAACACGTGTCAGCCTCCATGCTAGCCACCCTTCTGCAGTATTCAAAGATGCCTTGCACTCTTCCGATTGGTTTGCCAGTGACCCCCAAACCTAATTAACCTGAATTCCGCCCAGCTCCTCCCCAGGGGGGAGGGGAGGCACGCCAGCCCTTCATCTGCCCCATTCCTCTCTCTCCACCGTCTGGGACCAACTCTCCGGAGAAATGCCCTTGCATCAGACACCACAATCATCGGTTTCCTTAAGCAGAGCTCTGCCCGCGATGACGGGTGTGTTTTTCATTTGAAATGAGTCCACATCTGGGACTCACTTAACTCGATTTGGGAAGGCCTGTGTTTCTGATCCCCAAACAAAAAAATTTGGTAAAAATAAGCCGGATTCCCGCCCGCCCCCCCCCCCCCCTCCATTTTCAGTGTGGATTGATTTTTCTTCCGTTGAATGTAGTTGGCGAGGAAGTGCAGAGGAAGGGCGAGCGGGAGCGCGATGGGCGCTGAGCAGGCTGGCTTTCAGGATCACCTTTCCTGGTGGGTGAGAGGCCATCACGTGGGGGCTGCCTGCATCATTCCCCTCCCGCCCAGAGGCAGACCCAGGGCCCTCCTCCCATGGAATGGCTGTCTGCTGGCCCTTTGGGTTTCCTGCCCAGGAAACACGGTGCGGGATGCAGGGAGGCTGTTAGAAACCGCAGAGAAGCAAAACCTACACGTGTGCTCGGCTGGCCTGAGTCACCAGAGCAAATGCTGGAACTCTGCTCTGTGGAGTCGGGTATAGAAAACAGGCAACGGGCCCACCCCCAACTCACCTACTTACCGGGACACCAGGTGACGCACCTAATATGAGCGAACCCAAGAGTAAAAATCAGATGCATGCAGAAATGTGGGCCGATAGAGAAAGATGATTATTTACATTATAAAAATTCACCCCCCCCCGGCCTTAAGGATACACTATATTTTTAAAAATAGCTACACACTCTACTTAAGTTTAATTTACAAAAAAATGAGTGAAACATTTTTCACTACGTTGTTTTAATAACTAAACCCTCTACTTCGATTTTCATTTAATGTTCCAACAACGAACGCTACATGTTATTTTAATATCGTGTTTAAATAGCTAAGCCCTCTACTTAAATTTTTATCTAATTTATAAAAACATGAGCAATGCATCTTTTTCCACTACAGTTTTTTAAATAGCTGAGCCCTCTACTCAAATTTCCATTTAATTTTCCCAAAATGAGTAATACGTGTTCTTTTAATATAGTTTTGTAAAGTAGCTAAACCCTCTAGTTAAAGTTTTAATCTAATTTTCATAAAACATGATGAATAGTTGTTGAAGAAATCTGCCTGAAGTATGGGTGTATCTGAGATTCACAGCAGTTTGAGTATAACCTTTGACTTAAAAAAAAGGGAAATACCATATATGTGTGAAAAAGAAATATCTCTCTCTCTCTCTCTCCTGAATTGTGCAAAAGCCTCACTCACTCTCTAGAAAATCACTGATATCTTCGGGTATGCATTTTACACATTGCTCTTGCACACAACAATTATTTGCATTTTATTATTAGTTAATAGGGCGAGGTGGCAGGAGTACACTGGAGGCTCTAGCGTAGCCAGACCTGACTTCAGGTCAGTTTCGCCAGTAATGAACTCTGCGCTCTTGGGAAGCTGGGCCAGTCTTGAGGGTAATAACATTATCTGCTTTGCAGGGCCCTCCCAAGGGTTAAATGACCTAAGATGCTTCATACAACAATCAGTGCCTGAGACATTTTTTTAGATGCTGATGATTTCAGAATCAGGATTATGATTAAACAGGATGAAATAAAATAATGTATTTAAGCATTTAGTAGAATTCCTGGAACTGGATAAATATTCAATAATTTTTTAAGGACTCAGACAAAGAAATAATCAACCCAGACATTCTTGCGTACGTTTAATGGAAAACAAGGGTTACATCAGCTGAAACAAGCCTATAATTAGGACAGGAAATAGCCGAGTTTAAGCGCTTTCACCAAGAGAACTGAATTTGACTTTTGTGGCGGAACCAAAATTTCAAACTGAGTTAGCTCAGCTTTGGGGAGGAAACCAGCCAGTCATCATGCCATGAGGACTCTGAAATGCTCCAAATAGTGTCTTCAGCTGACATTTGTCAAATGTTTAATGTATGTCAGTTACTGGTCTGAGCTCTTAACATGTATGAACTCCATTACTACTCACAGAGTCCTCTGTGGCCAGTACCTCGATTAGCCCCATTTTACAGGTGAGGTCACCAAGGCACAAAGAAGGTCAGTTACTTGCTGCAGACCACACACGTAGCAGCAGAACCGGAAGACACCCAGGTGCCTGCACTTAACCCTGACCTTTACTTCCTCTCATGTATCTGCTCTGTGATAGATTCCAGTAAAAGCTAGCCCTGTATCTAAAGATTAAAAAAATGCAAATACCATAAAACTGGCATTCTAGGCAACAGAGGGTGGAGAAGGAGAAGAGAACTCGGCCTGGAAGGCCATTATGGGAAAGCTGGTTGGAGACAACCTTCATGGGCATCAGATGCCTGTCACTGTGGCCAAGACTGAATGGTGGGCGGGAAAAGGCCCTAAGGGATGCTAGATTCTAAACAGAGCAAATCAACCAATCCGAAGGTCTCTGCGGAACTTCACCTGGAAATCCCAGATGCATAAAAAAGGGGCTTATTTGAGCTCGGATCTTTGTTGCTAACAACACTGTTGTTTCTCCCAAGTAATAGTTGTTTTGTGTACTTGACAGGTATGTACTGGGGCCTGTTATATGCCAGGCATCTGGCATATAACAGTCACTGGTGAGAGTAGTCACTGGTGAGAGTAGTCAGCCAGACACCTTGGTCCCTACCTCATGGAGTTTGTAGTCTATCAGGAGATACATACTTTGAAAACATTGCCAATGATGTAATTGCATTTTTGACAAGTGCGTTTGAAGAAGGTGTCTAGGTTACCATAAGAACATAAATATCTAGAGGTGATATTGGAAATATGTAACCATCAGGAGAGCCTACCAATAATTATTACCGGTCAGAAAAAGGTCCCTTCTGGGTAGGACTAATTTAGAAAACGGAGAGAGTTCTCTTAAGGGAGCGAGTTTTTTAAAAATTAAACCTTTTATTTTAAGATCATCATAGAGCCACACGGAGTTCTAAGAAACAATACAGAGAAATGCAATGTACCCTTCACTCTGATTTCCCCAATGGTAACATCTTGCAAAACTATGGTAGAGATCCCAACCAGGGAGTTTACATATTTTTAAAACAAAACTTTTCCCCCTGAGTTTTGAATAGGTTATCCAAGCTCGCAGAACAAACGCTAACATTTACAAAGTGGGGGACAGGGGAAAAGCGAGCCTTTTCTTCTAGGCCTTTCGGACCTGGGCCCCATCGCTTATCTGTCTCCTCCAGCATCAAAAAGCCGGAGGGTCTGGGAGTGTGTGTTTGCTTGTTTGTTTCCACCCACTGAGCCCAGACGGGGCAGGGAGACAGGAGCGGGGGACCCGGGCCCCGTCCACAGAGCCGTCTCCAGGATGTGCTCACTCCCAGACGCGAGCTTTGCCGATGATCTCAGGAACCTTCAGCCCAGGCGGACGTTGACCGGCCTGGCGACTCCACATTGAAACGTTAAACGCTCGGGGCTTAGTTCCTTTCTAACCATGAATGTGCATCGGCGAGTGTCTCTCAGCCTCTCATTCCTGACAGTGACATCATCTTTCTTCTCAAAGCAGAGGCAGGCCTTCCTTGGAAAGTGGCTCCCAGTGAAACCTCAGTGGGTTTGGGGAATGTCCAGGCTGTTCCTCTGGCCCTCCCGTCGAAGGCAGACCCGCAGGCAGGGCGGACGATCTGTGCTGTCGGAGATTCCGATCTCTTGACGGAGATGAAAAGACCAGACCGGTCTCTGTTTCCCTGGCTCAGTGGTCAGTAAGAATGCCTCTCATCTCTCAGCGTGTGGGGGCCTGGGCCTTGGACAAACTCCAGTGTGCTGCGTCCTCCCTAACGGGGCCCCAGATGGTATCTCAGAATCACAACTCAACAACGGGGAACCTTTCAAATCAAACCGCACTCCCTCTCCGCTGGGGAGCCCCTTCCGCGCAGGAGGGGAAGAGCAATAGAACAGTCACTTGCTCGGCAGTAAATGTTTATTGAGTGCCTGCTGCTCTCCATGTCTGATGGTCATGGCGACGCGGCAGTGGACAGGCCTGGCCCTGGACCTGCCGCTTGGAGCTGAGCAGCCTGTGGTGGGAAAGACAGACATGCCTCCAGCCATCGCCAGTAATGAAGTGGACCGACGCCAGTGCGCACAGCAGCCGAGAGGCGGGTGCAGGTGAGGAGCCCCGAAGGAAAGCCTTTGAGAGGGAGATGAGTGAACAGGCATGTGCAGGAGGAGAGGGAGCTGGTAGCCACGGTGGGGGAAGGCTGTCACGGTCAAGGGAAAGGTCCAGAGGAGAAAGGGGCACCGAGGAAGCAGAGAAGGACCTGGAGGACAGAAGCTCTCAGAGGAGGCCAGAGGAGAAGTCCCAGCCTCCCGCACGGCTGTCCTGGGCTCCGACATGGAAGATGGCGAATGACAGAGGGGACACGCCCACAGAACTGAATGTGGGCCCGCCGCTGTACAGGGGGAGGAAGTCGGCCGGGAAGGCCTTCCCACCGCCTGCTGAAGACCGAAGGGACGCCCACCCTGCTTGATGAGGTCCGCGGGGAAAACCTGCCCCCACCTGCTGCCACGGCACAACGTGCAGGGACGACACTTGGGACGAGTGTGGCCTGCTGGCCACCATGTGTGGGCACCTTGGGAACTCCCTGGGGGAACAGATTCGCACACTGTGCTCAGCTCCTAAACACGTGATAGGGCCGGCACTGGGGTGGCGCAGGGGTGGTCCTCTCCTTGGGTGTGAAATGTAAGGGGGCACCGAGAAACCTCAGAGTCAATATAAATAATATTAATGCGGCATTTCAGACATCACAGAGAACACACAGAATCCACGCCGAAGAAAACTTCAAAAGTTTCAATAAAGACAGGATCTTTTTTGAAAAGGCCATTTCTATAACTCGGCCTCGCTTGACTCGCTCTGACCCCGGCCCTGGTTCTAATAAAACTTTATTTACAAAATCAGGTGGCTGGCCGAGAGACAGTTTGTCAGATGGATGGTGCTCAACTATTGCTTGATGCCTGAGGCGTTTGGTGCCCCTGGAGTTGCACGTCCAAGATGAGGGCGTCGCTCTTCGCCCCGTGCTCCCCGTCCTGCTGTGTGAGCTTAGGACAACGATGTCAGTCTCTGAGCGTTGGTGTGTTCTCCTGTAGCAAGTGTAACAGTGGTGGCCCCACCTACAAGGTTGCAGCGAGGATCAGACACGTGAGATCCATGTGCATAGTCACCAGTGCCTGAGCTATGCTCCCTGCTCCGGTGGCCACAGTGAACATGGCGATGGTGTCAATACGGCGCTTATGGGAGTTTCTCCAACGAGAACCAAGTCCGGGCCTCCAGGCGACTGCAGAGGACTTAGCAACCCTCTCACTTAGGAACAACATCTTGCGCTGGCCACTTGGGCCACCTGGAGCTGCCTGAGAAGAAACTGTCCCGCCGAGGCCAGAACCAGGTGCCCCGTGGGCTCCCAGCGTTCCAACCCCGGCTCGGGGTGGCCTAGACTCTTGCTATGAATTTGAACTTGTCCTGCAAAACTGAAGTGTTTCAGGGCCCAGGCACGCAGCGTAGTAAAAAGGGGCAATTAAACCTATAAAACCAGGGTTTACAGGGGAGTTGATAGTGTCCGAGGCTTTTCATAGCTTTTTAGATTAGTTTAAACAGAGGAAAAAGGAACAAGGGGGAGAAAAAGGGGGCCTGAAACCTGAGGAGACTTAAAAGTTCAGAAAGCAGCTTTTAGGGAGCCCGAGGGTCATAATCGGAGGCACATTTTCCCGTCCTGCTGTCTTTCGCAAATTAAAGCAAAAAAAAAAAAAAAAAAAGGCAAGAATTGCTGTCTCCCACCACTTTTTTTCCTTTCTTTTTTCTTGTCCTTGGCTGTCTGGGAAGACCTGCAGGGGCCGGGAAAAGTCCTGAGGCAGGCTGGAAAACAATGCAGGCCCTTGGCCCGGCCGTGTGGCTCAGTGGTTGAGCATCGACCTATGAACCAGGAGGTCTCGATTCAATTGCCAGTCAGGCCACATGCCTGGGTTGCGGGCTCGATCCCCAGTAGAAGGCATGCAGGAGGCAGCTGATCAATGCTTCTCTCCCCCCCCCCCCTTCCTCTCTGAAATCAATAAAAGAAAACACACACAACACATATTAAAGAGTTCTCTCTCTTGGACCATGTTCTTTCCTTCCTTCCTGATCTGAATGGTCGTATTTTGAGAGGGAGAGAGTGAGAGAGTGGGACAGAGAGAAACATCAATGATGAGAGAGCATCACCGATCAGCAGCCTCCTGCATGCCCCCTACTGGGGATTGAGCCTGACCAGGAATCAAACCATGACCTCCTGGTTCACAGGTCAACATGCAACCACTGAGCCACACTGGCCGGGCTTATATGGGTTCTTTACCTGCAAAGCCCTGAGTATCTGACCAGGTAAGAGACTGGAGGCCTGAGGTAGAGCTTTGGCTAAGGGTGCTGACGGGGAACCAGCTTACTACCAGCCTGGAATTCATTCATTCACTCCATTCAATAAACACTCATTGGGCCTCCACTGAGATTAAGGACGTGGCCTGGGCCCTGGGGACACTATGAATGGCAGCCTGGACACCATCCCTGTCCTCCCAGAGCTTACGCTACGGAGAATCAGACGGTTAAGCGAGCAGTGCCCACACCCCAGCACGCACGGATGGCTCAGGCGCTTAGAGTTCACCTGGTGTACTGAGGGCCCACGGGGTGCCAGGAATTGCACACGGTCCTTCTACAGTTTCACTGTCTTAGGTTTCCTCAGCTGTCACGGGGGTCACCACACAGCTTGTGCTACATGGTTTTTAAAGAGAAGTGAACGAGTTTCCATTAGAACAGTGTCTAGCACATTAACCTGCTAGCTTGACTTCATTTACAACACCTCCCCACTCTGCAGAGGAAGAACCTGAGGCTCAGAGCCTTTAAACTATTGGCCTTGTGTCCTGAAGGCACCAAAGAACGCTGGGAAATCTGGGAGATTTCCGAGACCTGCCTGGACACGATACGAGTGAGAGAATTCACCAGGCTCCCACTTTGCGTCCTAACCTCAGACATCCTCAGATCGGACTTGTGGAAACGCCACTGGCAGAGCCCCCTCTCCAGGAACGGTGGAAAAGTCGCCTCTAGTCCAAGGGAAAGAAAAGTAACAACACACAAGCTTGATTCAACACCAGCTATGGTTTGGGGTTTTTCTCCCCTCCTTCTCCTGAGCTCTCTCAACTCTAAAAACCCAGAAAACCCATTTACTAAGAATAGGTTTTCTTCTATGATTTCTGGGTTCGAGGTAGGTAAGAAATAGGAGCGAGATAAATGATTCAGAGTCCCCAAACGCAGTCATTTGGCCTGTGGTTTGGAGAGGATTTAACAGCTGGGAGTGAGACCTCAGACCAAGCCAAACCCGAATCCTGCGTGCAGTTTGGCGAGACCACAAGCGCAATTTATCTGCAAACATGGGAGGGATCCTCCTCTTCCCTCCGCCAGCTGGGACCCCAGCAATGGAAATGTAAACTGGCCCCATCTTACTGATTCCAATCTCGCTCGCCCACAGTGCCGGGAAGCGCAGGCGCAGAGGAACGCTAAGTGTCAATTACCCCGTGACCTTTCTGCTCTGGAACAAAACAACCAAACCAAACAAACTCAGCTCTCTTAGGCGATAGCAGCTCTGATTCCAAATGATAAATAGCCAGCTTAGGGGAGGGGCTGTTATTAGGCAAAATATTACATCCATATGGTCAGACGCAGAGCCACTGAACAGATCTTTACAAAATGCTTCTGGTATAATGTGAAGTTTCTAAAAGGCGGGAACTTGGGGGAGCTCGGACACATACAGACAAGAAATATAGACGAGAACTATCCCAAAGCATCGCTGCAGGAGTCTTGGTGGCTGTTTTATGCATCACCAAGTTGATAAACTTCCCAGCCCCGCTCTTCTCCCGGAGTAAATTCCTAAGGTGATAGCATCTCCCCCTCTATAGCAGGAGACCAGTCACCATTGCTGACCGCCGGGTGCAGGTAAGAAAGGCTTTCCTGATAGAGTTCGCCTTTTATCTTTCCCACAGCGAGACCTATCAGATGCACGTCATCATAGGAGCATTTCCCCAAGTGCATTCGGCAGGACGGGAATTCTCGGAGACGGTTCCTCCAAGAGGGCGAGCCACTTGAGAATCTGGAAATTACCTGGACCGCCTGCTGGTTCCCACGCTTCAAGGCTCACCAGGCACCTTGGTGACGAAAGGCTCTGGGAAGGCCTGCGCTCAAGCCTATTTGCTCTGTGGAGCCCAGCTTTTCACAGCTTCTTTGCTCACGCGCTCCTTTATCCCCTGTAACCCCTACAATCCATTCATGGGGCTAGAGTTCTGGGGAACGGCACTGGGAAATGAAGCATGTTTGATTGTAAAACGACCCTGGTCTTTCTCCTGGCCCAGTGTCTACGCGCTTAGCCACGGGCCTGCGGCATCTCTCCTCCAGCCCTGGACATGCTGCTCCACCCTTGAACCCAGCTGGCCTCGTGACTTTTTGGGCTGATAAATTACAATGGAACGGGGTGGCAGCCGGGCCCAGGCTTCGAGAGGCCTGGCACATTTTCATGTTCTCTAAGAACGCCACCGCCACCGCCACCATGACCGTGAGTGAGCCTGAGCTGTCCTGGAGGATGAGAGACCACGCAGGACCCACAGAAATCCCTGCAGCGGCTCCCTTGGATCGGCCAGCACCCCTCCAACCCCAGAGCGAGGCCCTGAGAACTGCCCGCTGACCTCAGCTCGAAAGCTGATGGGAAGAGTCGTAAGCAAAGAAATGGGGATTTTATCATGCACTAAATTTGGGAGGACCTTGCCACCCACTAAGAGCCGACACGAGTATATATATTATATAATAAGGATTGCCTTGAATTGAGTATATTTTCAAAAAGTAAAGAATCTTCCACTTTTAGGACTCTGTTATTCATAAGCAATGATGATGCTGGTGCAAATGTGCCTGTCAACCAGGAAGACACCAACGTAGGGTTTGGGCCATATCTATGCTTTTTTTTTTTTTTTTTTTTTCAGGAGAAAAACCCTGCTTCCTACATACACTCCCCACAGGGCTATCTTCCCAATTCTCATCTCATTCAACTGGCTTCCTTTTTTATCTCTGGCCTCAGGAATTCCTAAGAGCCACACTCTATCTGCCCGGATGGCAGACTCACTGGGGCAAAGGAGCGAGGGCAGGTGAGAGGGAGGATTTGCCCAGGGCAGGGCCAGGACGGGGCTGGGAGTGGGATGAGGCTGCCCAGGGCTGCAGGAAGCAGGGGCAGGATGGAGCCACGGCTGCAGAAAGCCGGACCTGGAAGGAAAACTGATTAACAAGCGAGGACCTCACAGATGAGCTGGTGCCTGTGGAGTCGGCTGTGCATGCAGCCCTGCATCTTGTAAAAAGGGTTTTATGTGTCCCTTTTGGTGAGGGTCCTGGGAGGACATGACTAAAGGACCAGCACAGGTCTGGGGAGTGTGTGCGCGGCGCGTGTGCTCCTGCATGGCGGCCTCTCTCGCTGCCCCCCCCGCCCCTTTTTACAAGGGCCAACTGGGTTGCAAGGTTAAAGCCAGAGGGGACCAATCAGTGTTGTGGGGCTTTTTACAAAGTGCAAAGGATCAAAGTAATTAGTAAAGGGCGAGAGACCAGGGCTGTTAGAGAAAGAAGCCAGCCACCAACACCTTACACACGCACGCACACACACACGCACACACACACACGCTCGCACACACACACACGCACATGCACACACACACGCACACGCACACACAGGGCTGGTCTCCCAGGCCCCAGGCTGGGCTACTACCATCGCGTGGCCTGGGGAATGGCGCACAGGGGCTGCAGGGTGCCAGGAGGGATGCCTTCGGCATCCAGCAGGAAGTGAAGCCATAAGGAGCCAACTCTGAGCCAGGAGAGCTTTGGGGGGCTCTAGAAGGAAGACGTGGCCTTGAGTGAAAGCTTCTTGGGGAGCCTGAGACATTTCATTGCTTCCTTCCTGGTCCTGATGGAGGCGCGCATGGCCAGGCCCAGGCCAGGGGCTGGGCGAGGGAAAAGTGGACTCCGCTCGGGACTTCCAAAGCAAGGCGCTGCCCGGGGATCCTCTTAAGGTGTCCAGAGACGGAACTTGATGTTATATAGAGTGACTCGGTGAATGGCAGCCTCTGTCCCACCCTCCCCGCCCTCTCTCCCCTTCCCTCCCCTCCGTCATTCCTTCCCTCTCTGACTCTACCAGGAAGAAGTCCGTTTGGTGCTGGTGTCCTGTGGCAGGCAGAGCCATGGCCCCCAAGGATGCCCACGCCTGTGCATATGTTACCTCACGTGGCAAAAGAGACTTTGCAGGCGTGACGGAGGACACACCCTTGAGATGGGAGGTGTCTGGACCACCCAGACAGGACCTATCTCATCGCACGAGTCCTCGATATCTGAGCTCCTGCCTTGGCTGCAGAGGCCCAGGAAGATGGCAGCGTGAGCAGGTCGGGTGGCCTGTGGCTGGCCCTCAGAGGTAGGACACGCACAAGGACCGGAGTGGTCCCCAGTGGACAAGCGGCCAGGAAATGTCCACTACAACCACGTGGAACTGAATTTTGCCAGCACTGAACGAGCAAGGGCCATTCTTCCCAGCGCCCCCAGAAAGGGATCTAGCCTGCTCCACAGAGACTTCTGACCTGGAGGTCTGTTTTAAATGGTTACTTTATTCCTTTCTTATTAAATAAAAATGAAAGAGAGAGAGAGAGACCTTCCCACTCCAAGCTTTGGGAAGGTCACACTACCCCAGCTAAGATTTAGGACAACTGCAGGGTTTTTATTGCATTTATTTCTAGGTTTCATTTCTATGTGTGGTAAGTGGTAATGGTTTTCTATTTATGGTACTGACTTCAATTTTCCTCTTTTTTGGGTGAAATTAAGTTCAGAAAAATAAATCGAGTTTAAAGAAAATAAATAGTAGTAAGTAATAATACAGGTTTTATGAATCAACAAGTGATGTTTAAATATCTAAAACTTGGGGAATACCAGTCTACAGTTTTCTGAAGAGGCAATTCTGTATGTGATTTGCATGGATTTGCATTAAGGGTCCAGGTGGCCTCAGTGGCCTTTCAATGGCTGCGCTTAGTAACTGCTCATCACTCAGCTGGATTGAAACAAGAAAAGGTGTTCAGAGCCACCAACCAGGAAAGGCTTTGTCGCACGTAGTAACAGACTTTGGAACCATTCAGAATTGGCTTTGAATCCTGGCTCTGCCCCTTAAAGCTGTGTGACTTGGCTCAAATACCTTAACCTCTCTGAGCCTTGTTTGGTTTCCTTATCTATTGGCCATTGTGGCTCAATAACTGAGCATCAACTGAGAAACCATGAGGTCACTGGTTCGTGTTTCAGACTGGATGATGTTTCTCTCTCTCTCTCTCTCTTCCTTTCTCACTAAAAATCAATAAAAACATTTTTTTAAAATATATTTTATTGATTTTTTACAGAAAGGAAGGGAGAGAGATAGAGAGAAACATCGATGAGAGAGAAACATCGATCAGCTGCCTCCTGCACATCTCCCACTGGGGATATGCCCGCAACCCAGGTACATGCCCTTGACCGGAATCGAACCTGGGACCTCTCAGTCCGTAGGCCGACGCTCTATCCACTGAGCCAAACCGGTTTCGGCAATGAAAACATTTTTAAGAAGTACTATATGTTTGACTGCAAAATATTAAAAAATATTTTAATATTAATATTAAAAATATTTTAAACAAACAAAAAGGAACCCATGAGAAAGCCCTCTCTAACTGAAGGTTACACAAGGTACCCTTTGTAAGGAGTCCAGTGCCTAAGAGCAGTCAACAATATGACCCGTTATTATTACTCCTGGCTGCCTGGCTGGTGGCCCGCCCACTCGCGTATTGCTTGTCGCCTCTGCCTTGGCGCTGGAGGGGGCTCGGGGGTGCTCTGGGCAAACCTGCAGCGGCCAGTGTCCAGGCTCGCCAGGCCTGGGCTGGTCTCTGTCACCGTGACACCGCGCAGAGCAGCCCGCCGAGGCTGGTGGCCATGCTGCTGCAGGCCTCGGTCCCTTCCACACAGAGATCTGTCCCTTTTCAAGGAAGTGGACTCAGCAAGCACATGCCCCGCTGGCCGGGAGCCCTGACCCAGGAGGGAGGTGGCACACAGGGGCACTCGTGCTGGGGGCAACTGGGGACAGGAGAAGAGGGCCCAGAAAGGGCATCCCCGTCCATCCCAGCTGCTTGAGGTAAGCTTTGGAAAAGTGTGGCTCTGCCAGTGACTAGCTGTGTGGCTTTGGACAAGTTACTCCCCCTTGCTGGAAGTAACCATCGCGGATGTTTATTAAACCCTGACTGCGGCAGGCGCTATTCTAAGCACTTCACGAGTATTAAATGACAAAATCTTCACAACAACCCAAGAGGTAGGTGTGATTATTATCTCCATTTTACAAATGAAAAGACTGAGGCACAGAGAGGTTCTGCCACTTGCCCGCAGTCACACAGCTAATCTTGGTGTCAGCGCTCCTCCTTCCGAGGCCCTCTGCTCCCGGGGGCCGCCTCTCCCACTGCCACCACGCGGGCATCTCGTGGAATTCCCCGCCTTTCTGTTTCTACCTTGGTGCTTCTCTTTCAGTAACTGCTGCCGACCTACATCCTAAATCTCACTTGGCCTTCAAGGCCCCAATGAAATGATTTTTCTTGCAAGAAGCCGCCTTCGGTCCTGTCCCCTCTGAGGTTCTGTAGCACCTCCCAGGGCCCTATTGATAACCATCATGACATGACCCCGCCAATCGAGCAGTGGCAGGTGCCTACTGCATAAGAAGTGCTCATTATTACGAAAGGGTGGCACCAATGGCCCCTGTCACTCTGTCCTCTCCTCTGACTCCGGACTCAGCCATGTGACCTTCTCTGGCCAATAGGACAGGAACAAACAATATGAGTGAGTAGAGGCCAGAATAAACACTTCGGACCCCTGTGGTCACCACAAGAAAGGCCTGGGCTCAGCTGCTGGGGACAAGGCAGGTCTCTATCTCTGGGGAGGTGAGCTGGCTTTTAGGGCCACGGCCATGGAAAACTAGCCCACAGCTGGCCCATTACAATACACGTCGGGGAGCCCCAATCAAGACCAGGAGATCCACATGAACCACACAGCACCCCCAGTCAAGACCAGCAGAAGTACCCAGCCGACGCTAGGACTTGTGAGTCATAATAAATGGTTATATTTTAGGATGGCTTGTCACACAGCAATAACGAACTTATACATACAATCATCACGCTGGTTATTACAAACACTTCCCGTGTGTCAGAAAACCCTCCGAAACCCTATAAATATATGATTTCATCCCCTCCTGAATCGGGCCATGATTCCCATTTGAAAGATGAGGAAAGTGAGGCTCAGGGGGCTGGCCACGTCTCCCAGCCACAGGGACCAGAAAGCGACGCAGCACCTTTCCCGGGAGTGTCAGCCTGGCTTCCTCCTTTCTGGCCATCGGACTTTGGGCAAGTTTCTTTCTCTTTTTGGACCTCAGTTTCCTCACCTATAACAGCAAGATGGTAACAGTTACTATGATAATGGAGTCGCTCTACTGAGATGGATACAATGTTTGCAAATTACTCAAATCAGCACCTGGCACCTATAAGCACAAAACAAACCAACAAAAGATACTCTGTTTCTGTTCTCCTTCCTTTTCCTTGTTGTCTGCTAACCTGGTATTTTTGTAGCTGTCATCTCCTTGAACACGGGGCCCATGTCTAGCTGTCCTGTGTCCCACAACAGTGCCTTGCCCACAGTGGTCGTTTTGCAAATGTAGATTAAAAGGCTATTTTGACTTAATTGGCTAGAACATAAGGGTGAACGTAACTCAGAAGAGGAGGAAGCCAAAAGGACACCGGGGAGAGTGATGAGAGACAGACGCAACTTGAGGGCTTTCAGTTAGACTCAGAAAAGAACTCCCGGGGGTGGGGGGAGGAGGGGGGGTGTAGAGAAACTGCAAATAATTTGTCCCCCAAAGGAAAAGCTACTCTGCCTCTCCCCAGAGCTTCCTGAGCAAGTTTATCGTACCTCTCAACGAGGCATAATTTTAAGTCTATTTGGAGACGGGGTGGTACTGAGAACAGTGACCTCTGAATGCCCTTGCCTGTTCGAGGGAACCTTCTGAGACTCGAGGCGAAAGCAGACAGCTCTCCTGCCGGTCCCTTTCCACTATTTTTCTTTGCAGCTGTCTCTGCATTTCAGAGTTCACGTCTCTGCCAGGGACTCTATTTTGGGATTTGTGGGAACAGGCTGGTTTGGGCAAATAGGAAGCTGTAGAAATCTCAGCAAGCGCGTTCCTCTGGGCCTCCCCGCTGGCTCCGAGGGCAGGAGAGACTCAGAGTGGCTGCCCCGGGGCTCAGCGTCCCAGACATGTGCCGACTGGGGCCAGGGTGCCCTTTCCCAGGCACCCCCGCAGCCTCTCCGCAGAAGCCAGGCTGCTGCGGGGCCCCAGTGGGGGCGCAGACCCAGGGCTGGGTGCCCGTGAAACTGACACCGAATTCCTACCACATCCCCAGCCTCTTTCCACAAAGAGACAAGTGGCAGGTGGCAGCAGGAGGGAGCCCCGCTCGGCCAGAGGAGCACGGGGCCACGGCCTTCGGGCCCTGTCGTCTGTGTCCACACACAGGTGGGCATGCGCGTTTGTCTGTGTGTCCCGGTGGACAGCTGAAGGTCTGTCCGTGCCGTGGTGCGAGGCTGTGTGTGCATATGGGTGTGTCTGCACATGGATCCCTGTGTTTTCTTAGAGGTGAGCATGATTCTGTAACTTGTATGAATGTATTATATTTATGTGTCTGTTTCCATCATGTTTGGGAAGCCATTCCCTTTCAACTTTTAATTCATCAGTAATATTTCCTCATCGCATGTGAAAGTAACAAATCATAGAGAACCAACACATATACATATGTAGGTATCTAAAAGCTAGAAGTCAGAGACACAACCTAAATACATATTTGGTTGTATGTCATATATAACATATCCAAAATGAATATAATTATATCTAGTACACCTATATGGACAATATTACATAATTTTTATGGACAATAAAGCATGGACCTACCATCTGAGATAACAGCAGTGATGACCAGTGTTCAGGCATTGTGCATTTTTTTTGGTCTTTTAAATAGATGTCCTAAAATGTAAGCTCCACGAGAGTAAGAATGGGGTTGGTATCAGCCACTGCACACTCCATACCCAGCAAATACATGTAGACTTACACGCACACATGTGTGTGTACTAATCATATATAATATATTCATTATATATTATATATTATATATGTGAGTATATAATGTGCTTATATATATGAATCATAATGAGTGACTGTATAATGAAGAGATTACATAAGTAAGAATGACAAATGAGTGGATGTTTGAAAGCACATTTGCCAGAGTGGGATTATACATTTTCAAAGCATAAAGTTTACCAAAGTAGAGCCATAATGCACACAGTTCTACATCCTTCCTTTTCTTTTTCTCTCTTTGTTATACACCTTTTCCATCTTTAGGGAACAGCTGCCGACTCACATGCCCAGGACATAGTCTTCCACTGCATGGGGAGCCATGGTCATTCACCATCATCTATCACCCAGCGGCAAGTATTCAGGCCATTTTTGTCCGCTACACACAAACCTCTAAGAGCATCTTTTTGGCTGAGGTGCATGCTCATTTCTTTGCATGAAGCAAGAGAAGGAGTTATGAGGGCAAAGGGTCTTTGGATGCTGACGGGTTTTGCCCACCATCTGTGTTTGGGCCCAGTCGGTGCTCAATAAATTTGTTGAATGAACCAAGTGGTGAAAGAGCACCAGCCCAGATCTAGAAAGACAGATGCCCTCGCTCCCAGAATCTACGTCCTTCCAGCTCTCATATCTCAAATAAGGTTGTGGGGCTTGTGATAGGAGGTCGACAGTGGGACCTCCGCTGTGGGCCACTTTCTGCTGACGTGGCAGGAGAGGGTTTCTGCGGCCCATTCCCTCTCCAGGCACCTGCCCCTGGCTGACTCCACCTCAGCAGGGAGAAGAGGAAGGGGGACTCCAGGAGTGGCGTCCTGGCCCCTGCTGGCCATCCATCAGAGGCCTCCTAATGAGACAATAACCATAATGTGTGATTTCTGGGGTGACGGCAAAGCCGTGGTGATTTACATTCTATTTCCCATCTGCGATGAACCACTGATCTCCATGGCCACTAAAATATTTACCAGGGAGAGCAGGACTGGAAGGTGCCCTGGGCAGGGGGAGTGAGCAAGTGACCGGTGGGGGAGATTCAGGAAACAAAGCATCTTGTTTAAGGAAGAGGAGCCCAGAGAGAAGGGCAGCCCAGGGACGTTCTGAGTCCCGAAGCTGCCCTGAGCCCCAGGGCAGAGGAGGACACCAACTCAGCCAGAGCGTGTCCCCAGTTCTTGGAGCTGACACCAAATGGCACCTCCTCAGAGAGACCTTCCTGTCCCTCCCCTCATCTAAAATAGCCCCAAGCACTCTGTGTCACATCACGCCACTCGCTCCCTTTTTCAGCTTATAAGGTCGGATTTATATACAGTAGAGCCCGCTGATTTTAAGGGTACGGCTGGATAAATTTCAGTGCTGGCTCACGTTCACTGATAGAAATAGCAAGTAGTTCCCTCTCCCTTAACGTTTCCTCCTGCCCCCTTCTCCCTCCCCCTGCTCTCCCCGCCCCTCCTGCCCCAGCTCCAGGCCACTACCAACCTGCTCTCTGGCAACAGTTTGCTTCCGCTAGAATTTCACAGGAACGGAATCTGGAGGTTTCTGCCATCCCTTCAGCGGCCTCCAGGGAGAGGGATAGAGGGTTTATTTATTTGTAGACAAAATCACACCTCCTCTTAGGGTGTTTCGTCCCCGAGTGAGAAATTCTCTCCCTCTTGGTCTTCACACTCACGTGATTCATACCCGAGCTTTAAAGGCCTGTTGTGGAGCCTTCTGGAGACTCTGAGCCCCAGGAGGACAGAAAAGCTTGTAAACTGTTCTGTTTGCCCCACGCCTGGGCTGCCCAACACCCAGTAGGTGTTCAATAAAAGCAAATTTGACCATTGTTTTGATGCCACAATGAATAAGCCTGGATTGGTGATGAGATGCCAATCAATCCTGCCAATCAAGCAGGCTGGCCAACCAGCACCCCCCGGAGATTGTCCATTCCCGTACTTCACGAACCCTAAGACACCACTCGGATGTGCCGCTTTTTCATCTCTCGCAGAGAAACGGCAATACCATCATTCAGCTTCCACACACGCTTCCTTAATCACTCAGCGTTTGTGCTTTACACTCGCTGAAGGGGCTTTTTCAGACTTAGTTAGACCTGCATCTTCATCCCATGTCACACTGGCCCATACTTAAAGTGGGAAATGGAAGCAAAATAAATTGGCTAAGAATTTTCAAAAACGTCTCCAATTCCGAGTCCGGATCTTTCAACCAGAGTTGTCACGTCCGTGTATGCACAGGAGCTTGCTGGCTGAGTCGCCCAACATGCACACCTCAACGTGACACGGCCGTTCTAAACGGCTCTTCGAATCCAGCCAAAGCCACCTGCATCTCCAGCAGCACCGTCTGGGACTCGACCACACTTGTTTCTCAATTTCTGCCAAGCAGGTGGGTACGGAAAACCAAAACCAAAACACCTCTCCCGATGGTGACAGCTGCCACTGGCATGAGTCCTAGTAAGGACGGACCGCTCTGCCTCTATTGATTGTCTCTCTGGATTTCCTCTTGCTGTGAGATGCCTGTTCTTTCCTTGTTCTGTATTGAAAATTGGTTCATTTATCACTGGCTCTGAGCTCTGAACCACGACCCTGCCAGGGGGTCCAACCGAGGGAAACAAAAACGCATTTGATGGACAGCATCCGCGGCACCGCCCTGTCTCCTCCCGGCGCTGAGAAAGCAGCCCGATTGACTGTCTTCTATCAGTCATCTGATTAAAGGTACCACTTACTTCCAGACGCTTAGAGCTGGGGCCGGGAGCCATTCATAAAACTCATATTGAACGATCGGCTTTCACAAAGTTTGCCTTAATGTTTTTGCGCGGTATTGATCCGTGGGGGGAACTATAAAAATTGACACCAGAATAAACTTTGAAAGACGGCTCTCGCTCAGCCGAACTGGGATCAATGCAAATTGACCCAGGCAACAAGGGAGGGGAAGCAGCAACCCCTTCTCCATTAGCCGGTCCCTGCCTGGCCAGCAAAACCCTTCTGGGTCCTTCTTGGCCACGCGTAGGGACTGGAGTGCAGGAGCGATGATGTTGGGGGAAGTGCTGATGCAGAGAGGAAACTCCTCATGGTGGGATGAGGGGCTCCTACGTCCATTGTTATCAGCACCTGAGAAATAGGATTTTCCCCAGGAATCTCCGCCCCCACCCCCAGTGGCGATAGTCCTGAGGGTGGGAGCCACAGAGCTAAAGGGGTGGAACGAGTGTTTATTGAGCACTTACTATGTCCCAGGCATCTGGGTACTTTGCAAACACTCGAGATGCAGTGTGGTGTTGGTTCCACTAATAAGTGGCTGATGGTTTCAGGCAAGTGACTCAACCCTTCTGACCTTTCACCTACTCCTGTAAAAGGGAGAGCATTCAAACCCTACCTTATAGGGTTGCCAAGGGGTTAGCATGATCCCTAAAGCAGGGTATGAACTGTGAAATGTTCCCTATGACATCAGTCAGTCCTAACAACAGCCCTACAATTTCGACATCCTCAGCTCCATGTTGAAGGAGTTGAGACTAAAGCTCAGAGAGGTTAAGTGACTTTCCCAAGATCACACAGCTAGGAGCTGGAATCCAAAGCCCTGTAACCCCCAAGCCCATGCTTTTCCCGGAGGCCACACTGCTTCATTATCCGTCTCAGGGTTGGGGTGTGGGCAGGACAGCTGTTTAATCAAAGACACACAGCTCCCATGGCACGCACGAGCTTCCTCTGCTCTGTCCTGATCCTGTCACCCTGTGGGGAGCCCTGTCAGCCACCCCCGGGACCATCACCTCCACGTGATCTCAGACAGAGAGCCCTGCATTTGCACCGGCTTAGGAAGGGATGGGCATTGCTGGGGTGCAAGGTGGGACGTAGGAATGAGGAGGTAAAGGTGTCCTAACCACTGATCATCCTGAACGGACTTATAGGGGCCTTACTCTGTGTCAGGTGCCGAGCTAGAAGCCAAGGAAATGATGTTTAAACTGATGACAACAGAGCTACTGAGACTCAGAGAGGTTGAGACACAGCCCCGAGTCACACAGCGGAGCTTAATCCCACCCAGTGTGTCCCTCAAAATGTCCCTGGACAAGTGTGGCCTCAAGGCTGCATAAACACCAGCGTGCAAGCAAGAAGGGGTCCGTGGCTTCTTCAAAAATATTTCTGGGCCACGGCCAAGTGTGGCAATGAATATTTCGATTTGGAAACATGGGGTGTCCCAGAGGAAGCTGGGGGGTGGGCAGGAGGGAGCTTCCTGGGTGCTAATGGAGGCCACATGAGCTGAAACACCCTGCAGGTAAAAGTAGCCGCCATTATTCCTGTCGCTCATCCAGAAACTTTAGGACCTATGACCGCTTCCATGCTGCTACTTCAAAGCCCAGAATCCACAGGCCACCCCCTTCTCCTTATCTATCTTACCTATCACCTATCTATCTATCACCTATCTATCTACCTACCTATCAACTATCTATCCCCTATCTACCTACCTATCATCTATCTATCTATCACCTATCTACCTATCTATCTACATATTATCTATCTATCTATCTATCTATCACCTATCTACCTACCTATCTACCTATCTACCTACCACCTATCTACCTATTTATCTACCTATCACCTATCTATCTACCTATCATCTACCTATCTACCTATCTACCTACCCACCTACCTATTTACCTATCTACCTATCTATCATCTATATTTTATTTTTTTCTTTTCTGTGCGCCATGAAGTTTGCTTTCTTTAATACACTAGTCTGGTGGAAGCAAGTTCAATGTAAGGAGAGAAAGCAGCCCTCGGGCTGGCCCTCACTTACTAGGAGAGTCAGGACCGAAAGTCTCTCCTACCCCACCCCTTAAAGACTCTCGCTCCCCAGCCCACAAATCACTCCACATCTTTGGAGTAAATAGTAATTGCTGTGTCCCACCCCCCTGCCCCCCGCATCCCCTGGGGGACATAGCTGAGGGTGTATGTGCGTGTGCCTTTAATTTCATTTTTTTGTGCCTTGTAAAAAGCACCTTCTACTCCACCCAGCGCTTCTAAATGCTCTTTTAAAGGGATTAACGCTCTCTCTGCCTCTGGAGTTGGGCTTGGAGAGGCACCGTGAGGCTGAGATTTACTGTGGCTCCAGGGAGCTCAGCTCAGGGCCAGAGAAAGGTTTTTTTCTATTGTTTTGTTCTGAGCACAGACACTTTGCCACCCTTAATGCCTTCCACTCGACTCATCACCACTGCCTGGGTGCTGGCCCATGTAATTCTCCAAGATGCTCCCATGGCCACCTGGCTGGCTGCCCCACTCACACCACGTCCCTCCTCCTTTACCCATCTCCTGCGCCAGCCACCCCTGGACTCCGGCAGGTGACCTGCAGGCCTGTGGGTTCCGGGTGGCTGAGCCGATGGAGAGCGCGGACGGGAAAGCAGAGAGAGAACAAGGCTGAGGGGGTTCCCCCAGCTCCCTCGCTGCGGAGTGGCTGTGGGTTGACTGTGTCACTTGTCCGAGGACCATGTCCCAGACCCAAGCTCTCTGTGACCCTATCACCTCTTCCTCCCCTCATCTCCTCTGGCCCAAGAGTGATGATGGCATCCCACTTTGCTAGCTCCAGGGTCCTGCACCCCCCTGTGAGCTCCTTGGTTAAGTAGCCCTTCATGTGCCTGTTCTTGAATTACTCAAGTTGGAGATACCATCTCTTTCCAACCAGCATCCCGACTGGTGGTCCAGCGGTGATGATCCCTTAGACCAGCCGTGGGCACACTACGGCCCGTGGGCCAGATCCGGTCCGTTTGAAATGAATAAAACTAAAAAAAAAAAAAAAGACCGTACCCTTTTATGTAATGATGTTTACTTTGAATTTATATTAGTTCACACAAACACTCCATCCATGCTTTTGTTCCGGCCTCCGGTCCAGTTTAAGAACCCATTGTGGCCCTCGAGTCAAAAAGTTTGCCCACCCCTGCCTTAGACAGTCACCACAGGATGAAGGGCACTGCTATCATGATGCCTCCCAGGCCCTTCGAACGGGGATATTCTAGGGGCCTAAGATACCTCTTAGGGGGAAATATGCGGACAACACGGGAGAGAAGAGGAGGGTGCTGGTTGGGGGCATGGCTTGCAGGCACAGGAACATAGTGTGCAGCTTGGAGCGTCAGTGACCACATCTGCATGGTGTTGAAGCATCGGCTCTCCACTGCAGGGCTACGGCGAGGACCAGGGCGCGCAGGAAGCATTCAGCACGTGAACGGCACTCATTCTGGGATGCATGAGAGCATCACTCTGCCCACAACGCCACACGCCACATCACGGTATAGATCTCATTGCGTGTCTTTATCTGTCCTCTCCAATTAAAAATGCCATGAGGGTGGGGTTTATGCTTCACCTACTTCCGTATCCCTCCCAGGGCCCAGCCCAGGGCTGGACACACAGGAGACCCTGGGACAGATGGAAGGGAACCAGTATGCACTGACCTGGGAATCAGGTATGAGTCTCACTTTGAAGATAAATAAATGGAAACTTGAACGATTAGTGGACCTGACCAAGGTCACACAGCTTGAATTTATATTTTTATATTTTATTTTAAAATATTTTAAAATATATTCTTACTGATTTCAGAGAGGAAGAGAGATAGAAACATCAATGATGAGAGGGAATCATTGATCAGCTGCCTCCTGCACATCCCCCACTGGGGATTGAGCCTGCAACCCCGCATTCGAACCTGAGGCCCTTCAGTCCACAGGCCGACGCTCTATCCACTGAGCCAAACCGGCTAGAGCCATAGCTTGAATTTAGAATTGATTTGAACGGATCAACTCTGACACCTACACATGTGTTTGTACACTGAGCCACTTGCTAAGGATTTGACCCAGAAGAGAAAATACCAACCACATGTTAGAGCTGACACTTTACCAACTGCAGGGCTAAGAGGGGATGGAGAGGGGCAGGTGAGTTTCGAGGACAGGAACCCCCCTCAGTGGCCAGGACAGGGGCACGAGGATAGCTCTTTGTCAGGTTATGTGATTGTGAGCAACAGAAACCGACTCTGGCTATCGCTGGCAAAAACCGTCTCATTGGAAGAGTCCCAAATGTCTTCAAAAATCAGAAGAACCAGATCTCAGAAGGGACAGTGAACATGTCACGCATGGAACCTGAGGAGCAGGAAGTCATGGACAGTCCCTCCAAGAACGGCTTTGGGAGTGCATAAACACCAGTCATATCTGGTCTGTGAGTAACTCTGCTTAAGATTCCGATCGCAGGAGAAGATGCCTGATTAGCTCACGTCGGTCATGTGGCATCTCGGCTAAAGGCAGGCAGGAGCTGGCGGGCAGTCCATGGATTCTGCTTGTAACAGGAGTGGGTGGGGATGGTTTCCAAAAGAGGAGATCAGGGTCTGAGGCCAGAAGGAAAGAGAAGAGATACCAGGTTGGCCGCAACAGCGGATGCCCACGCCGTGATGGTCTCAGCCGTTTGTCACTCTAGACGACATACACGGGGTCCTGTCCATGTGTCAGGCGGGGCTGCTGTGGACAGCGTGTGTCCTGGCTCCGACAGCGCGGAGGGGTTGTGTCCTGGCTCCGTCTCTGCTGGCCAGTGACTGAGCTAGACCAGAGGGAGCACGGCTTTCCCCATGTGCAGAAACAGCAGGCGCTCTGTGCACATCACAGCTATTCCTGTGACAGCCCTGGCAGGTAGATGTGGTGGAGGAAAGCCGGTAACAGTCCTTCCCTCCTCCACCGGGGAGATAACCAGTCCTTGCCTCTGTGAGACGCGGGGCCTGCTTCCCTGAGAGCGGCCTCAGGGACTCGCTGACCAGTAGGATGCGCTGGAGGGAACATCGTAGGGCTCCCAAGGCCGGGTCCTCAGAAGCCTTGCTGCTTTTCTCTGGGTTTCCTGGAGCCCGAGCCACCCTATTCAAAGCCCATCGGGCACATGCTGCTGACCAGCTGCAGAGCTAGTGTGGGACAAGGAATGGAGACGCGTCCAACCATTTACACTCATCTTCCGTCTACCGAAATGGTAGTTAATTCATTCAACAAGTACTTATTTGTGGAGCATCTACTCTGTGCCAGGCACTCATCTAGGCACTTCGACTCAGCGATCTTAACAAAATGGAAAAAGTTTCTCCATTCCAGGGAGAGCTTGCATTCTAGACTAAATAAAGGAATATAACAAAAGAAAAAGAGAACAGGTGAGAATGTCTCGTCTCCATTTTTTTAAATGTTTTTATTGATTTCAGAGTGGAGGGGAGATGGGAGAGAGAAACAAAAACATCAGTGATGAGAGAGAATCATTGATCGGCTGCCTCCTGCACACCCCCCACTAGGGATCGAGCCACAACTTGGGTTTGTGCCCTGACCAGGAATGAAACCGTAACCTCCTGGTTCATAGGTCGACGTTCAACCACTGAGCCAGGCTAGTCTCCAACTTTGAACCTGACGCAACTGTCCCACCAAATAATCTCCCTCTGACACACGGTTTAGTTCAGCCTTTCGGAGTCAGCTCTCCAGTCATCGATCATCGGTGTGCACCCTCGAGGCAACGTCTGAGACATCCTTTCACAGCAAGAGGCTGCGCTTCTGTCTCCTGCTTTTCATGAGACGCCTGCATCTTGTAGGGCTCGGGGACTTGGTGCTGCCTGGAGCTCGAGGGGCTGGCTCAGGTCCCCATCCACTCCCAGCCCAGGAACGACTGGGGGGGCAAAGGCGGAGGGCAGAGGGAGAACGGGCAGCTGGCCTTGCATCACCGTGACTCAGAGCAGCCAGTGTCCATGTTGGAGCTGAGCTGCAAGGTCCGGGGCTGGTATGAGAAGGTTACTCTGCCCGGGCCTGACGGCGGGGCCGGGGAGCGTTGGGGAATTTCACACGCGGTGGAGCCAACCTGGGCTCCGGGCTGGAATAACACATCTAAGTGGCAGCGTAAACGCATGAGTCACAGAGCTAATCTGAGCTCTTTCAACGCGGGTGCCTGGGAGAGGAGCGAAACCCTGACTTCAGCGCCATCACAGAGGCGACATGGCAGAGTCGACAGTTTCAACAGGGTTCGCGGCTGAATCACCGCGCCACCGCCTGCCCCTGGCCTGAGTCAGGAGCAAAGGATTAAGGGTGCTATTTTGGGGAGTTCCTAAGTGCACCCTCGGAGAGCTTCCAACAGGGGTGTGTGGGTGCCCATTAACTCCCCAACACACCTTTCAAGTTAGAATCCACTTATTTTTTTACTTCCATTATTGGGCAATCAACCAATTACTATTTCTTGAGCTCTAACGCTAAGGCCCCGTGAATGCATTTTATATCAACCACCTAGATTTTTTCTTCTTCTCGGTGGGGTTCTGCAGAACACTAATTTCCTCGCATGTTTCTTAGGAGGCCGGGTGAGGGCTTGAGAGGTAGGGGGGCTGTGCAAATTCTCCATCATCAAATACAAATCTTCAGTTAAAGTTTTCTTCTTAGAGTTTTAATATGCGAATGCTGCTGCAAATCTCCAAGAGGGGTTTAGATTATTAACCCTTCCCACTGTTACAGCCATGCACCCTTTAGCAGAGCAAAGGAGCTGCTATTTGACAAAGTTGCTTTGAGAAATGTGGTCCTCGAACTACCACTTTAGGACCAGTCTTTCAAATTATGGGCATGCTGATCAACCGGAGAACTTGCTAAAAATGCAAAAGCACAGCCCAGACATGAAAACGGAGTGAGGCTCAGAAATAGTTATTGAATAAACATTTCAGGTGATTCTGTGGATGCGGGTGATCCACGGCACCCACTTTGGGAAACACTGTTTTAGAGCAGGTCAGAATTGGAAGGCAGGTACATTTAGCCTCTGATTTTCTAGATGGGGAAACTGAGGCACTGAGCAGTGACTTGCCACACAATGAGGATTTTTGTTTGTTTGTTTTTACAGAGCCAGAGATGGGCCTGGACTCAGAGATATCCACAAATAATAACAATATTAAATATGAAGGGGTGGGATTGAATTCATGGCTGGATAAGTAACGAATGGGTGGATCGAACATGTTAGAATATGTCCCCTAAGCCCCTTTTAATACAACTTAAGAGCACAACTGCTTGGCCAGTTACACTTGTGACTAAGAAAACTGAGTTCCAAGGAGGTTAGGAATTGGCTCAAGGTCACACAGCAAGTGGATGGTAGAGTCATAGGTGTAAGTCAAGTCCAGTGTTTTTCCTGACCCCAGAGAGCAATGCTGACTCCAGGGCTGCCGTTCCCCGGCCGGCCGTGGGCTCCAGAGTCAGACAGGCAGCTGCTTCTCGGCCCTTCTTCAGTTACTACCCATGGAACGCTCATCCAGTTACTGACCTCTCTGGGCCTCAGGTGTAAACTGAAGATAATAATAGCTCCCTTTGTCACTTTGTTGAAAGGATTAAGTGAGATGAAGTATGTGTGCCCCTGGCACGGTGCCCAGCATGTGGTAAGCACTTTATAAATATTAACTACTGCCAATAATAATATTGATAACCGCGAGTGGTAGCTATGAGAGAAGAGCGACGCAGGTTGAGAAGGAGAATGAATGTCTTTTGTGGGATAACGAGGCGACAGTCGGAAGCTCAGAAGGCCTGCTTTCCTGTGGGTCCTGTTGGGTCTGTGAATCCCAGGGTGTGAACGGCCCCTGAATTCACCTAATCCAACATCCAGCATCCGATCCCCAGATCTGCCAGGAGAAAGCCCCGCGGGCCTGTCTGCTCTAGGTTAGGACTTCCACGGACGGCAAACTCCAGCTCCCGAGAAAGCTCCTCAGGAAACAGCCTCACCCTTGCCAGAAAAACAGTGCCATTACTTCTAGAAGATGTGCCTCAAAAACAAGTTCTGTGTTCAAATGAGCTCAAGCAGTGTCACACGCTTTAACTGCCTACCTTCTTAAAGATATTTGTAATGCCTATTCTCATGTTAAAGGCTCTGAGAAGTCCTGCAGTTTAGAAAATAACAACAACATGGTTCATCTTTGTTGAATCTAACTCATTTGAGCCCCCTAAAGCCCTCCTGACAGCCTGTAAGCTTTTCTTTTTTTCTTTGTTAGAAAGTTTTCTCATCTAGTAGTTCAAAATATATTTTTTTTTACAATCATGCGAATATGTCATTATTCTAGATTCATTTGAGTCAAATACTACTCTTGTCCCATTAGGCAACAGATTATTTCCCGGTACACAGTGCTGGCCGTGGCTGGGTGCACGGGTACAATCTCTCTGGTTCCTGACAGCCGACCTCTATCCCCGCAGGCCTGTCTCTGCACCATCCTGGTTGTCAAACATTTTAAGTATCACTTCTGCTAACCACTCCTCATTTCTTAAGACCGTCCTCTCTTGGAACCACCACCCTCTCTCAGGAGGACTGGTCAGCTTCCCCACACCCATCTCTTCTCGACGGGTCCCCCCACTAGCTCAGATGCCACCGCCCCCCACTTACTGCTACACTAAAAGTGACTTTAGTTTTGCTCCTTTGTCCCCAGAAAACGTGCCAGGAGAAAGGTTGGTGATAAGCCACAGATCTCAGCACCAGGTGTGCCAGGTGTTATAAAATTGCTAGAGCCTTCAGTTTAGGAAAAAACTGCATGAGATTCAAGCATGCACACACATACACACATGCACGCAACACACGCACCCATTGCACACGTATACATACACATACACACACCCACAAACCAGATTCCCCCAAAGAAGATACAAAACCATCTCCCTTCCCAGCTGCAGCAAGAGTCTCCCTTCTCCCCATGAGGCAAATCCACTCGGAGAATCCCAGGGCCCTCCCGGAGGGGCAGGAGGTTAAAGGGGTCCCTGTAGCCCTCTCCCCAGCTCCTCAGAGCCTGGCAGGGCAAAGGGAGTGGGGTTTCTGGTTTCAAAGGAAGCTCAGCCAAGCTGCTTCTTTTAGCCGAAGCCCCTCTTCGGGAGAGGAGAGCCTTTCCCTTCTGCGATGCGAGCGGACCCATAAATCACGGTGCTCCCCGGTTCTGGGAGCGGGGGTGGGATTAAGGCTGTTGGGTTGGATTTGTCTGAGTGTGTGTCTTTGGGGCTTCGCCGCCCTCCCCCTTCGTCAACATCGGCATGTAAGTTCTCGTCCCCTGGAGGCCGCAGCGAAGGCATCACGTTAAATATTTAGAGCAGGAAACCGCCTCACGCTGCTGGATGGGAAATGAAATCTCCGGAAAGGCGCTCCTGGGGCCTCCCGTCACTCTCCTGACCTTGCGGACGGGAAGGCACCCTTACTTTCCATACCAGGTGTCCCCCGAACTCTTGCTGAGAGAAGAGGCGGGCTGGCACGCCAGCCTGCGTGGCTGGACTGGGGGAACGCTTCTCCGTGGGGCAAGGTGCTGCAGGCCAGGAGAATCGATAAAATATATTCTGAATTGGCATCTTCTTGAGAGTGGGTGGCATGCGGCGCCAGGCAGGGAGCAGAGCGTGGCAGGAGGAAGAAGCGCCAAGCCACCTGCCAGGCCCGCCCTCATCCAGGTGCCCGTTGGTGCTGAAATGGGACCCGTACCTGGTACTCTCCTGTGCGAAGCCTTCCATGGCTCCCCGTTACCCAGGGGAGAAAGGCCCAGTTGCCACAGTGGGAACAGAAGGCTGTTCAGAACTGGGCCTGAGCATATACATGTCTCTTCTGCAGGTTCTCCTTTCTTTACTTGTGCTTCTACTTGTCACTGCTCTCATCTCTCCTCTTATGTTCATGTGTTTCCACGCCGCATACCCCCTGCCGCCTGCTGCTCTTTGTGCCATCTTGCTCCATCTCCCCTGCATGCCCCTGGAGAGGTCCAACCTGCCTGTTGTTTAGAGTATTTTAATAGTAAATAGCAGTATCCATGTAACGGAGAAGTCAGGATGCATGTGGGCTTCAAGTAAGGTTTGATCCAGCAGCACAGACAGGGCATGGTCTGACTGTGCGTCAGACACCTCATACCAGCCCCCCGGTAACTCTGCAGTCTGCTTTAAAGGGAGGAGAAGAGCTCTAAGAGTTCTAGGCCTCACATATTCACCCCAGACCATACAGGAGAAAAGACACTCTCTCAGTATCTCCTGGATTCACTTTTTCAATGGTCCAACTTAGACCTTGTCTTCATCCCTGCACCAATGGCTGGGACTGGGAAAATCATATCTGTTTGCCTTTGTACATGGCATTCTGTCTGCACAGAGGACTCCTCCTTGCAAAACTCCTACTTAACCCTCAAAGCCTGAGTCCAATGTCCCATTAATTGTTGGGCTTCCCCATTCCATTCCAAACTCTCCCTAGTGAGTTAGTGACGCTTTTTGCTGGGTTCCCAACACACTCTGTTTACTTCTCTTTCTGATCACAGCATGTCGCCTGATGGTCACCTTTTAAAATTTGTGACTTCCCCGCAGGGCTGTGGATTCTTCGAGGACACCGACCACATTGGGTTCATCGCTTGGAGCCCGTGGTTGACTCCCATACGGCCAGACGTGCAGAAGGTCTCAACATATGGGATGGAGCCCTAACAAAGGAGCGAGGCATCCACGCAGGCAGCCGGGCAGGGCCAAGAGGGGGAGGAACCAAGACCATGAAGAAGAGATGCTCACGCACGAGCAAGGAGGCCTTCCCGTCAACCCCCGGGCCCAGAACGGGGCTTTCTGAGTCATGACACTGGACTCAGACAGGTCTTCAAGGCAGTCGAGCTGCTGGGTGGGCCCCATCCCTTCTGGTCTTCGCAGGTCCTGGCTCAGCCCAGGGCACTCGCCTTGGGGAAGAATGAGCAGGTGCTGAGTCATAGGTCAGCGCTAACACACTTCCTGAACATGTTGAGGAAAACGAGATAACCTCCAGGAATGTTCGACACAGAAATACTAGAAAACCACAGTGGAAGATGTGAGGGCTGAGTGGCAACACGTGGGGCTCTTACGCTTACGTGTATGGTTGTGTGACTACACCCAATCCTGTTACCCCCAGTTCATTCATTTGTGTGCATTCAGGAAACTCTGAGAGAATCATCTCCTTTAATGTTGGCCCAGATTTCTCAAGGGATACGGGCTTTTCTTGGGGGAATGCATGGGAGTTTAAAGAGGACACTTGTCAAAGGTCTCTGAGCAATGAATTAGGCCACTTAGAATATCATTTGCCATCAATACATGATTAAGTGGAAACTTAGTCGGATTCCAGTCAATGAAGAAAGATCAGCTAATTGGAAAAAGAAGCAATTAGTTAATTCTTGAATTAGTATTCTCCTTACCTATCAATTATCAATGCTAAGTTTTGGATGGGGGTTATATTTTCCAATCTAGGATAAAGCTATCTTACCCGAAGATGTGGAAAGCTGTGTTTGCAATTCCACAGGCATTTTTGCATTATATGCTGAGTATATATAGACCCAGATCCAACCAAACGTGAAGACGCAGGCCTTTGCAATCAACATGTAGGTTCTCACGTACACATGGGAGGGATCAGAGAGAAGAATCTCGAGGAAGAATTTCATTAGTCTTCTTCCTCGCCTGGCCTTAAGAGTTGAATGTAATTTGGCTAATGGAGTTTGCGTTTTACATTAAATTACGCGGGCATTAAAAAGGTCTCTAAAACAATCGGAATATTCCTGGGAGTTAATTAGTCTTGGAGTTATTCAGTGAGCCTCGCTCTGCGAAGCAAACCCATACAGGTTCTCTCTGGTATGAATGAGAAAAATGAAGGCGAATGTTTGTATTAACCATCCTAGGCCTTTGAAACGTGGCTGGAGCATTCTTTTTGAAGGTCTTCTTAGGAGAACATCTTGCTTAACACTTTCGTTTTAGAGATGTGCCTGAAACCCAGACACATTGAAGTAATTAGATTTTACTTTTACCCAGAAGGAGCCCATATGATTTAGGAAGAGAAAAAACACTGGGAAGGGTATCAGCCGCCATCGATCACTTCTTCATTCCTTGACTCCAGAGGTGTGTTTTGAGGTCCCACCGAGCACCCTGGAGTCTGTAAATCAGAGTTTCTCCTGGAAGCGAGTGCCTGATCCCTCGTGCTGATGAAGCCCGGCCCATCTGGTACCAAAACAGTTCGGGGCCCTGGAGGAATCCAGCTCCCGATGAAAACTTCAGCCGAGCCGCGAGGTGTGACGGAATGGAACCAGGCAACGGATGATGAAGCGCCTCCTGTCCCCGTTCATTCTTAGGCAGCCGGTCTGATCGACAACAGAGGCTCCCCAGGTCTGCCTTGCAGAAATCTAGTTTGGTGAGTCATTAGTAGGTGTTTAATAGACGTCCCAAAAGCACAATTGTCCCAAGGCCAAGCCAGTCTGGAATCCCAGCACTCAGTGTCTCCCTCGTGGAGACTTCTAACACACATTAGCTTATTAAAGGTCCTGAGAAGTCCTGCAGCGAAGACAGCTGTGTAACATGGTTACACCGAGACTTCTCAAACGTATGTGCACACACACACACGCACACACACACCTTTCTATTTTTTCCTTCCATTGGGCACAATTAGGTATGATGCTCAATGGAACATACCAGCAACCAGTGAGCTCATCCAGACACAAACAAACACAGGAATTTCCAAACACAGATGCTCGTTCATCAATCTCCATTCCGAGGGGTGTCTGCCTTCATTCAAAGCAAGGACATGGCTGCTGCTTTCTGGTTGCTGGATGTTTTGGCTTTTGTCTCGCTAATGCTTCATGCTTGTGGCTTCCTCTGGAGAGGAGGGCAAAGTCTAGGGCAATAAAATCCAAGATAAGCAGCAGGAGGAGATCCATAACCCGGGCTGTGATGACAGCTCACATTTACTGAACGCTCGCTGCAAGCCAGGCACTCTGCTAGCATTTCCCCTGTATCGAACCAGTCGATTCTTAAAGCCGTCGGACGCGTTGCGTGGGTATTATTATCAGCTCTGTTTTAGAGATGAGGAAACTGAGTCATGGAGAGACAGACCTCTGGCTCTGGCTGCGGGGTAGAGAAGGGACTGATTAGAAGGGGCCCCGAGTAGAAGCAAGTAGGTCAGGAAGGGGCGATGGATGTCACCCGAATGACTGGGGACAGAGTGGTGGCATCTCCGGACAGAGGAATGGTGGCAGAAAGGTAGAGACATGGCAAAATGTGAAATATATATCTACACAGCGTGGGCAAAAGTTGGCTTACAGTTGTTTGTATGGAAAAGAATGCAAGAGTTAATAAATAATAATATAAGAATAAACTCTGTGCTTCACGGACTCACAACGACAGACTACTTTTGCCCACCCTGGATACATGTGGGGCATGGGAACAAAGGGGTTTGTTGATGGGACGTGCCAGGAGAGCTAGGATATGCTGTGGGGAAAGGGGGAAAGGAGCCAGAGGTAGAAGGTGATCCCAGGCTGCTGGCTGGCTGACAGGACTGCTCACTAGGACGTGAGGAAACCCTCTGGTGAATATACTGGCCTAGACCTCCAGTCCTTTCCACTTGCCTGCCAGGTTGCTGGCCCAGGAAGTGCTGGGAGGAGCCACATTTATGTACTTCCAGTAGCCAAATCGAAGGAATGCAGGCCAAGCATGGTTCACCTCCTCTGGGCAGCAAAAAGCTCACAACCATGGGGGCAGGAGGGGGGTCCACAGTCATCCCCACAGACCAGGCAACTTAACACACATACACACACACACACACACGTGCTCCGAAAACGTCAGGGCTCTGTCAATTACCCATGGTAAACCGCACGCTGGATCCCGACCAATCCCAGGCTCCCGCAAAAGCCAACAATTAAAAGGTGTATCCTCCGTGGATGACCAGCCACTCTGGAGACCCCAGTCTCCCTGGGGGGTTGTCTAACAGCTTTCAAGAGCAGGCCCCGGCTCCGGCTCCCGAAAACCTGGCCCAGGCCCTAGGAAGTGCTTCAATAATGGATGATCACCAATAAACAGCCTGCGATTTGCTGGAAATTACGAGCGATAAATAATTGAGAGGGAGGGAGCTGACCAGCGGTCCCCTGGCCTCCCGCTCCTCTCCTGTAATGTATTTCCTTGATGCAGCTCCCGCAGTGCAGGGTGCAGACAGCCACGGGCCTCGGGAAGATGCTGACCGGCGAGCTGGCAGAGTGATAAATGCCCGGGCCCCTCTAGATTTTACACGTGCAAACAGCAGCCAGTGGTCCAGCAAGGGCGTGGCTGCCCCTGATGGACACCCTAGGACTCCGCGATGGTCCCCCGCAAGCAGTCCCCCTCCGAGGCCTGGAGCAAGGCTGCAGGGGGGAGGAGGCTGAGTGGTGCATGGAAAGGAATGGAGGGAAGTTGGGAGATGCCCAGGTCATGAAGAATTCAAGCTACCTGTTCTCGTCAAGCCACAAGCTCTGCCGCATCCCGCCTTGGCCCCTGCGGGTCAATCACGCCACCATCCACATGGTTCTTGCTGCTTCTTAGAACCTCGGCTGCTCTGGTCCAGTGCGAACCATGAGCATCTCTCAGCTGTGTCATTGCAATGGCCCCCAATTTCCCCGCTCCGGCTCGTTTTCATAGAACAGCCTGACGGGTCCTGTCAGTGGGCAAACCACAGCCCATCTCTGGCCGGCACAAAGCCCTTCAATGGCTTCCTTTGCAGCGGTTCTCAACCTGTGGGTCGCGACCCCTTTGGGGGTCGAACGGCCCTTTCACAGGGGATGCCTAAGACCATCGGAAAACACATAGATAATTACAGATTGCTTTTGTGATTAATCACTATGCTTTAATTATGTTCAATTTGTAACAATGAAAATACATCCTGCATATCAGATATTTACATGGCGATTCCTAACAGTAGCAAAATTACAGTTATGAAGTAGCAACGAAAATAATTTTATGGTTGGGGGTCACCACAACATGAGGAGCTGTATTAAAGGGTCGCGGCATTAGGAAGGTTGAGAACCACTGCTTTAGAGTCAGAGAGGAAGTCGAGTCCTTCCTGACCTGGGCGCCCATCAGCACCTGGCACCAACCCCCGTTCCTACCAGCCAGGCTCCTTGCTCTTCCTTGCACACAGCGGACACCTGCTCCTGAGCCATTGTGTTCACTGTTCCCTCTTCCTGGAAAGCCCTTCCTCCAGATACTGACTTGGCTTTCTAGTCACTTTGTTCCTATGTCAGCTTCTCGGAGGGGCCTTTTCTGACCACCGTCTTTATCACTGCTGTCTCCCCTGACTACACAGGTGCACTACTGAGCTGCCTCCTTTTTTTCTCTTTTTTTTAATACATTTTTATTGATTGCAGATAGGGAGGGAGAGGGAGAGGGAGAGGGAGAGAAACATCAATGATGAGAGAGAATCACTGACCAGGTGCCTCCTGCATGCCCCCCCAACCCCCCCCCCCCCCCCCCCCGGGGATTGAGCCCACAACCTAGGCATTGCCCTGGCCAGGACTCAAACCGTGACCTCCTGGTTCATAGGTCGATGCTCAACCACTGAACCACACCGGCCAGGCAACCCATTTAATGATTAGTGGCCTAGCAAACCTAATTCCCTGTGCAACCCCCATTCATTCCCCTTTGCCGTGGAGCCGAATGTATTCACGGGTCTCAGGGATTCAGACATGGACGTCTCTGGCGGCACCTTTGGCCTCCTAGACCCACCCACTGTCAACAGTGATGATTTCTTTTGATTACTGTCTGTAAGCTGCAGGGGGTGGGGTATTTTTATCGGATTGGTTCACTGCTTTAGCCCTATCCAGCACCCACAACAGCGCCTGGCACACAGCAATGACCCCTCAAATATTTGTTTTTTGAACAAATGCGTAAACACATGGTGCTCTTGGATCATTCTCTGCCCTTCTCAGTCCCCTCGGGTCCCAGGAGGGTGACCTGCACACCGTAGGCACGCCGACCCGTCTGGAATGTTCTGTGGGTTTTTACCTGAAGCACTGACATCCCTTCCCAGAAGCTTCCACCCTCCAGGAAGGATGAGGACTGCCTCTCCCTGCGTTTTCCCAGCGCCCTTTGCTCCCCTGGACTGGGCTACCCAGGGAGATGGCAGCAATGTCTTCTGTTTGTTCAGTCTCTGTTTTCGTTATTTCCCACAGAGTGAGTATGCGTATATCAGCTCCTGCATTTATTTTAGGGAAGGGCCTAGATTTTGGATTTTGAGGGTGAGGGCTGTGAGGCTCTCAGTGTACGCGACGCTTTGGGAAGGAATACCAATAACATGAGTGCTCACTCCTGCCAGGACTGTCCAGTGTCTTACATCATTACCTTACTGTGCTCCCACCACAGGGCTTCTCCGAGGCCCAGGGCCATGCTCGAACCCTGGCGCTGAAGTGCCTAAGGCAGCCGGGACCCGAAGTAAGTGGTGAAGTGTGGCACAGAGGACAGAGAGACAGTCATTTCTACGTGGAGAGGGGAGGGGAGGGGAGGGGAGGGGAGGGGAGGGGAGGGGAGGGGAGGGGAGAGGAGAGAGGTTTAAATGCCAAGGGAAATGGCAAAAATTAAGCAGGAATGAGAGGTCCTGAAGGAAGGGAGAAATGTGTGTCCAGCTCAGTGTGACATTTCGGATGCTCCGCTGTGGCCATTCTCTCAGACACAGCCTAACCCGGGCACTGCTTTCTAGGTTCAATTTGTCGCGCTAATGGGGTTCCATAAGAGGAATACTGGGTAGTATGAACTTGACTTTAACGTCAGGGAGGGACGCGGGAGCTGGAGACGCAGGAGCAAGGTCAGCGGAGGGAACCTGCAGAGGCAGCGGGTGTGCCCCTGGGGTGACCTGCGGATATTCCATCCACCGTGCCAACCCTTTTGGAGGGTTTTGGGCGCTCAGTCCAAGGATGAGCCAGCGGCTCCGGAAGTAGGGACCTGGGCCTGCCGCCCCACCTGACGCAGAGAGAACGACTACAGATGTCCCGGAGGTTGTCGCTCACACATCATCCTCTACAGAGGACACATTCGGCCGCTAGGGCGAAAGTCTGCAACCAGGGCTCCATTCGTGAGAGGTGGGGATGGAGGACCAGAGGACGGCTGCTGGCTGCCCCTCCCAACCACTGTCCAGGCTTCTCCGCTCAGCTTTCAGCCCTGGAGGTGTCCCTGTGGTGGCCCCTGTGTCCCGGGCTCTGGCTGGCCTGGGCCTGGGATACCGGCTGATCAGAGAGGTTGGGTTGGGGAAGGAGAGCCAGGCTACGCACTTAGTCCCCTGCTCCCTTTCTGCGGCGTCATCGTAGACCGGCGGTCCCTGCACCAAAGGTCACGGCTCCTGCTGGGTGGCTCTGTGGGCACAGCCAGCCCGGCCCAGGTTCTGACGGCCCTTTGCTATGTCCCCTGTAGCTGCCGCCATCTTTGCAGGTGGGCTCGTCGTTAACTTCTCCCCACATTATCCTGACTTGGGTCGGGGCAGATCTTCGCTGTGCCCCAGGATCCTCAGCGATATTGCCCAAGGTCCTGGGAGGGCACCAGGGGAGAACTCCAGGGCCCCCACCCTCACAGGTAACTGGCCCTTGGGTCCAGCAGGTCCCAGTGGACGCTGCCCCTCTGCCCGGTGTGGGGCCTCTGACAGCAGACAGGCCAGAGAGAGGTGGGGGGATCCCACAGGCCAGGGCAGGATGACAGTGTCCCGTGTGAGCCCAAGCAGAGGAGAGGAGTGAGAAGCTTAAGGGCCCGGACCCTCTACCAGCTCCAGCAGAGGAGAGGAGTGAGAAACTAAAAGGACCGGACCCTCTACCAGCCCCAGAACCTGGGAAGACCTCCGCTCCCCCACAGTCAGCACACAAACACGAGCTGGGACGCACAGAGGGCCCGGGAGGCATCACATAGACGTGAACGAGTTCGAGCCTTAGCACTCCTTCAGGAACCTCTTCAACGGGAGGCAGCGCTGACAGTGACACATCCTATGTCCAGGGATTTTAAATGTGCATTTCACCACCGATACACAGAGTCTTGTTTCCATTTTGCTAATGAGGACCTGCCTTCGCCTCCTCCTCAATTTATTTAAAAACTTATTTTCATTAATTTCAGAGAGGAAGGGAAAGGGAGAGAGAAAAGAAACAACAATGATGAGAGAGAATCATTGACTGGCTGCCCCCTACACACCCCCTACTGGGGATCGAGCCTGCAACTGGGGCATGTGCCCTGACCAGGAATCGAACCGTGACCTACTGGTTCATAGGTCAATGCTCAACCACTGAGCCACACTGGCTGGGCTCCTCCTCATTAATTTTACTACAGGTATTAGCTGTATGGTTATCATCATCAATATTATTTGTATCCCCAGACCACACATCAGTTCTCAGGGCATCATGGTCTCATCGACCCCACAGGAAGGGGGCGTGGCAAGGGCAAGAGCTTCTCCGAGCATGTGGGGGCCATGCCCCCTCACCTCATTAGGGAGCCTCATGTCTGAATTAGTTCCTGGCACACAGCAGGCACTCAGCAATCAACTCCCACCGAAGGAATGAATGAATGAATGAATGAATGAATGAAGGGAAGAAAGCAAGGGAGGGGACATGACCGCATCTATGAGATCATGACCTTAAGGGCCAAGGCCAGCTCCAGCATGCTTAGTTTAGCTTTCTGAATTCAGGTTCCTCGTCTGCAAGAGAAGCAGGATCACAGCAACTGCCTTGCAGGGTGTGGTGACCTAGGCAACATGTCTGAACGCTGTGCCTGCCACAAAGTAGATGCTCACTGAGTACCAGCTCCCCAGCCTCCTCGGCCGCAGGTTAAGAGAGCTGCCCGGGCTGACCGAGCAGGAGGGATGAGCTCACCGCCGCCAGACGTTCCCCAGGGTCACTGCCTGTGAGCCATGTGACCGCGGCGGCCCCAGGTGGCTGTGGCTGGGGAGGGGGGGCCCGGGGAAAAGTTTAAGGAGATTCATGACCTTGACTGTCCCCTGCAGCCTGATTTATGGGGCAGTGCTGTCTCGTGGATGAGATGTAGACGCTGTGAATGAAAGAGCTGTAGAAAACCTTAATCCCCAAATGGCAGAAAGAGATACTCTCAGGTCCAGGATGCGTTTGATCCAATACATCAGGTGGAACAGGATTTTCCCACACGGAATCCGATCAGCTGTCAGGCGGGGCTGGCGTTTCTGAAGTAGGGATGAAATATTTTTCCAGCTTAGCTGACAAAATCCTTAGTTGAGTTTGCTCAGCCAAAAGAATCCAGCCTCAGACTCTTACAGTCGTGGCATTGAACCAATGCCAGAATCAAGGGGCAGGAGGCGAGGAGAAGGGGGGTGGAGGAAGAACCCCCCTCAGAAAAAAAACAACACGCAGCCTGTGCTGGGTCAGTGACAGGGGCTTGGGTAGAGTCTTGATGTGAACGGCTGGTCGGAGACCAGGATCCTGGGAGGTCAGGCTGGGGAGCCTGAAAGAGAGGTTGCTGTTTCCTTTTTTAGGTGCAGCTAATGGTTCCTGGGAGCAGCACATAGAGGCCCTGCTGGCGGGACGGCCTCTGTGGCAGAGCTTCCCTGGGCCTGTGCTCCCGGCCACACTGGCTGTCAGAACTGTTACACATCAGGGAGATGATGGGATTCCCATGCGCTGGAGGAGGCTGGGTTCCAGCCTGTTTGCTGGGGCTGAGGCTGGAGGAGAAATTCCAATCCCTGATCCTCAGACCTGCCTCTGCTCGCCCCGCCTCTCGGGCCAGCTCCTCTGCAAGCATTTGCCTCCCGAGGAATGATTCCTTGGGCTCTTCCCTCTGCTCTTCAGTTGGCACTTCCTTAGCCGAAGGCAGGAGGGCAGGGCAAAAGGCGTCGGAGCTCCAGCAGCAGCAGGTCCCGAGAGCAGGGTGTCCCACACGCCCGCACCGTCCACGCTGGGCTCCTGCGGCTGTGGGGATAGGCCACCCGCTGCCTGGTAAACGCCAGTGAAGACGTCACCTCCACGTCCGCCTGACACCCTGTTTCCCCTGCCTGAGTGCTGGGCACGTCCTGTCGAGTGCACGCCGGCCTTGGCAGGCTCCATCCCCATGGAACCAGGGCTGTGAGGGGCTGACCTGTGTCTCCCCTGATTTCATAGGGTGAAGCCCCACCCCCCCAGAACTCCAGAATGTGACTGTATTTGGAGATGGGATCCTGAAAGAGATAGTTCAGTTAAAATAAGTCACGAGGGTGGGTGTTCATCTAATACGAGTGGTCCCTTGAAGAGGAGGTTAGGACACAGGCCCACGGAGGGAGCAGGTGAGGACACAGGGAGAAGACAGCCGCCCACTAGCCGAGGAGAGAGGCCTCCGGAGAATCCTGCCTGCCCTCACCTTGACCCTGCACTTCTGGTCTCCAAAGCTGTGAGACGGCAACTTTCTGCCGTTTAAGCTGCTGAGTCTAGGATGCTTTGCTGCAGCCTCCCTAGCAGACTGTTTCATGTGTGTGTGTGGGGGGGGGGGGGGGAGGGCAGCAAATGATTTCTGTCAAGGACCAGATAGAAATATCTTCTGCTTTACCAGCCACACGGTGTCTGTTGCAGCTACTGAACTCGGCTGAGTTAGTGTGAAAGCAGCCACGGGCAGTCTGTGAACACAGGGGCATGAGCAGAGCCAATGAAACCACTAACAGAGCAGCAGCTGGGCGGTCCGGCCTGGGCCATGGTTTGCAGACCTTCGTGTGAGATGAATTTCCATGAGGCCAGGGCTTATGGCCACTTTATTTTCATTCTATTCCTAAGGTGTAGCAGAGGGCTGGGCACATAGTAGGTGATCAATTTATACATACATACATATATATATATATATATATATATATATATATATATTACATATATAAATATGTAACATAGCTTTAAATTAGTTTTAAAACCTTTTTTATTAAGATGACTGTAGAAATTGTAAAAAATAGTACAAAGAGTTCTGTGTTCCCTTTACCATGTCAGTTTCACCCATGACATCTCATCGGTCAAGTCAATGTACACCAGGGGTGGGGACCGTCCGGCCCGCGGGCCGTATGGTCTGGCCCTGCCAAGGCACTAGGGGTGACTTAAGTAAATGTTTGACCAAATATAGCAGGCTAACTTTTAAGGCCATAATTTTCTACGACCAGAGAATGATGTTATGAATATCCAAATGGCCCTTGGCAGAAAAAAGGTTCCCCAATGTCTATGCAGATGTTAGAGCCAGAGACTGTGCCCCCATGTCCAGCCACGGCTCCCTGGACAAGTCGCCTGACTTCTCAGAGGCCATGGATGACAAAGGGCCGCATACCTAACCTGACAAGTTCATGAGAGGCCCACGTGGCATAATTCCCGTGCTGGTCCACAGCCTCTGGTCTCGATAGGTTATTCAAGTGTCAATCAGTCGGCACTAATTCTGTCTCTCCCGACACTCGACTGGAGATAGCTTGGGTTGTGTCCCCTTGGTTGGGGGGATACTCCCGGCATCTCATTCGTAGAGACCAGAGATGCTGTTTAAAACCCTGTGATGCCCAGGACAGCCCCGCACAACCAAGAATCATCCTGCCCCAGATGCCAACAGTGCCGCGTGAGAGAAACCCCCTTCTAGAAGCTTCGGTGTCCTCATCTGCAAACCGAGTTGTAGGGCCTATTCTCTAGTAAGAATAAATGAGCCATAACACATGCAAAGATACGGGCAGGGCATGCCGAGCCACAAAACTCGAGATAAATATTCCCATTCTTTCGGCTTTTATTCAGCGATGTGCAGACCTAGAGCCACGCTCAGGGGCTGGAGTCGGCGGCCCCACTTTCTCCTGAGGTCGGACCGGGAAGCTCGGAGGACGAGGACGGAGCACTTGGCTGTGGTCTCTTTTCCAGCTCAACCTCCCGCCGGCTACCCCTGCCCTCCCCCGCCCGAGCTCAGCTCGGATGAGACTGGATGCAAAAGCCATTATTAAAAAATGAACATGAGTTGTTTTTTCCCTTTTTTGATCAAATAATCCAGTTTGCTGCCTCAGACAAATCATTATTCATGTGGAACCCGCCTGGGCCGCCCCTGGGGAGGAAGGCCAAATTGATTTAACATCTAATCCAGTTTGTGCCTCCTGCTAACCCCAGTGGTACGCTAGCCTCACCCTTTCAGGCTGGGAGGAAGGGGGAGGGACCGCGGGGCAGAGAGAGACACCAGGAAATTGAGGAAATTCACCAAGGCGCAGGTCTCACAGCAGCTGGCCACAAAGCGACAGGGAGACACAGCGCGGCCTAGATCGCCCATCTTCCTGCCTTGGGCTTCTCGTCCCCAGAGCGTTTGCTCCTTCCTCCGGCTCATTATATAACAACACCAGCAGCAGGACAGCTGCCTGCTCGGTGCCCAGCGAGTCCCTGACCACACCCCGTGCAGGGGACATCACGGTGCCCATCTGACAGCTGGGCAGCTGAGTTCAGGGATGTTGAAGAGGACGTATAAGAACCCAGAAAGTTCTAGAACTGGGACTCAAACTCAGTTCTGCCCCCAAAGCGTAACCACATCTGAACGGGCTCTGGGATGTAGGACGATGTTTGGAAGAGATCCGTGGCATTTTCTCCCCCTAAAGTCACCCAAGTGACGGTCCAGACATTAAGTAGCCTGTGGGGTGGTGAGGGCCAGCTGACCCCGGATATGGCCTCGTCTCTGGCTTTTCCGCCCCTCACTCCTAAGCCTCGCTGTCCATCCTCTCTCCGGGCTCCGGGGTAGAAGTGAGGACGTAAAAACAGCCTCTGGATGGGACGATGGTGTCCTAGCGACTGGCCAGGTTCCTCCAGCCCCACAGTGAGGTTGGGGTGGGGGGTAACTGGGATGGACATATTGCTGAGATGGACACATATTTGTGTCTCCCCTTTACATAGTGTTACCCTGAGCCAGCAAGTGGAAGATTCAGGATTGGACCCCCGGTCTGTCTGGCTCCAAGGTGGGGTGTTCTCCCTATTGGGCAGAACAGCACCCCCTACCCGCATGCTATGCCCTTGCCTGCTCCCTCAGACCTAGTTGCATAGATGCTCTGAGCCCAGCGTCCCTCTGCATGGCAGTGCCCATGCCTCCTGGTGCCTGGGTCACAGGCATCACATGCTTCTTCAGGATTGAATGCTCTAGAAGCTTTGGAAGCTTAAGGTCATGGACAGGCTGGAGGGCCAAGTTCTCTGAGTGAACTCACGTAGTCGGAGGTGTGTGTGTATCTGTGTGTTTCTGTATGCTTTTGTGTTTGTATTTGCTTACTTTTGAGTTTGTGTTTCTATCTGTATATATGTATGTATGTCTGTGTGCTGCTGTGTGTTCATGTGATCTGTTTGCACTTGTGTGTGTGTATGGTTGTGTGTCTGTGTGCACGCCTTTGTACACTTCTGTGTTTGTGCTAGTGTGTGTATTATGGTTGTGTATGTATATGTGTGCTTGGTGTTTGCTTTTCTGTGTTTGTGTGTGCTTCTGTGGCGTGTGTATGCGTGTGTATGTGTGTGTGTGTGTGCGCGCTCGTCTTTTGCACAGTGGAGGCTGGAGGACAGAGAGGTGGTGATGCATGAAGAGACTGCCATGGAGCCCCCACAGCATCGCCAGAGCGTGAACAAGGGAGGCCCTGCTCAGTGTCCCTGGTGACGTGGGAGGCCACGTGGTCACGGACTCCAGCTCGAGGGGGTGATGTCTGGACCACAGCGCGAAGGAGCGAGCCCGTGCCAGCCTGTCTGCCCGCTGAGGCCACAGCCAGCATCGGCTTAGGAATGCACTTTGCAGCCTCACTGCCCTGGTCCAAATTTAGACTCCCCCAGTGACTAGCTGGGTGAGCTTGGCCAAGTGAACTAACCTCTCTGTGCACCCGCCTCCGTGGCCTGTCTTGCGGGGCTGCGGTGAGGATCAGGTGAGTCCCTACCTGTGAGGCCGGGCACAGGCACTCTGCAAGCCTTCATGCCGCTGCCATGGTTCTCCTTCTCCATCAAGCAGGGATTTCTCCCGCAGCTGCAGAAACATGTGCCCCGCAGGGGCCAAGACCGGGTATCGCGGCGCGAGTAAAGCACGCAGAGAGGAATTTAGGTTGGAACCGCCTAAATGCTAAATTCCTCCTCTCTTATGCTCCCACCACCTCCACGAAGCCCCAAAGACTTGTCGCCCAGAACAGGCAGAAACATCTCCGCCCAGGAATCCTATGAGCGCAAGAATCCTAACAGCCACGCAGAACTGACAGGCAATGGACCTGGAGGGAGGCCTGGCTCACCCCAACCCAGAGCAGAGCGTCACCGGAGCCCCGTTTTCATTAGGAGGAGATCTTGTTCTTTCTAATAAGACGGCCGGTGCTGCTTAGTCTATGTAAGGATGCGTTTGCTCCGACTGAAGCATCTTGCTAAAGAACCTGGCATCAGAAGGAACAAGAAGGCGGCCGGAGGAGGAGCGAGGAGCTCCGTGTGAGGCCCAATGAATGGCCCCACCCGGCCCACGCAGGCTGCAAAGTCTCACCAGTGGCCTGTGGGAGAGAAGGCAGCAGAAGGGCCTCGCTCACTCACAAAGGGCAGCCTTCCACCCCACAACCCCACCGCCCGCACAGCGTACCCTGTACTAATTACGTCCTCAAACCCTTCTGTACGCACAGACCTGCATCAGGTGCCTCATGCCCCAGGTCATAGAACATGTTACATTTTCACTGCTGGGCAAATGATGTCTTGGGGAGATCAGTGATGAAACAGCCCCACAAAGGCTGAGAGAGGCTTGTCACGGGGGGATGGAGAGGCGGCTGTGCCAACCAATGCAGAAACTGCCATGCCAAGGCTGAAAGGCAAAAGGTAGAAGCACCCTAGGGGTCCCACAAAAGGGGATGGTGCAGGGGGTCGTTTTAGTCTGTGCTCCAATATGTGCTCTGAGCAGTCTGTGGAAATAATAGGCAATAAGATCATAAATTGGCAAATAAAGGAATCATAGAATTTTATGTTCAAATACAGGGTGTCCCAAAAATGCATATACACTGAATAATTATAAAGGCAGTGTTTATTAAAACACATATCATTTTCAAAATGTAATAAAATCATTTGTGAAAGTGTGTATACATTTTTTGGGACACCCTGTATGTGTGGGAAATACCCAAACATATGTCTTGGTTTGGCTGCATGTAGTTTTAACATGTTAACACATCGGCCACTTGTTGGCCTACTTGCTTTCATATTTATTCCCCATCCTTCCTTTCCTCTGTTCTGCACTGCAGGGAGCTGATCCCCCACAAACTACATTTCCCAGTTTCCATTGCTGCATTTCCCAATCTCCCCTGGTTTCCTGCTAGTTTCAGCCAATGGGGAACACTGGTGAAATACTGGAGGGTGGGACTAAGGGAGGAGCAAGGATGTTTCTCCACTGACCCTCCAGGCTCTGGGAGGCATCTCTGGGAGGCAGTGGCTTTGTCTTCTCCAATATTCCAGCTCCCAGAGGACAGGTGGTCCCTCTGGGGCACCCGTTCCTTCCGGGCAGCCCTGCTCTAGGTCTGGATCATGACTCTTGACTGCTAAGCCTTGAGGCTGGCTGCTCACAGGGAAAGGTGACACAGAAGAAGAGGGAAGAGATGGCTCCATCAGTCCCAGGGGATCGTGGGTGAAGACAGAGGGAGAAGAAGGAGAAGGAAGCAATCAGAATGTGTGTCTAGAAGGGAGAATGAAGACCAAGGGAAGAGGAATGTCTGGCCCTGTTGCAAGTTGGGTTCCCCGGGAAACAGACTTTCAGAGGGTTCCACATAAAAAGATTTATTAAGGAGTTCCTTTAGAACCAACGCCTGTGGAGGGAGGGGAGGAAAGCAGGACTGGGCAGAGGGAAATGTTGAGCTGTGAGGCAATCCCAGCTAGGTCTTGGCTGCCCCCACAAGAAGTTCCGTAGCTGGGGTGGCTGTTTAGAGTCGCCCCAAGTTGGGGTGGGGTTCTGGGCCTTTGTATCCCAGATCTATCAGTCATTGGGTTCAGGTGACTCTGGAAGGAGGCACGGCCTTGGGCCTCTAGTCCTCCATTCCTGAAGGGAGTCTTGGCAGCAGGTCACTGTGCCCACTGAAGTCACTCTTCCCATTTGGGGTAGTAGGAGGAGATGCCTCTGGGGCCACCCAGTCCCAGCTGGGGACAAAGCTACATCTGAGCAGATTCAGTGACCAGCAGCGTGGGGCTCCTGTAGCCCTAGAGACAGAGCCTTCCAAGCTGCCCCTGGGTCCAGGGTGGCGAACTCCGGGGCAAAGAACACAGGTGATGTGTGAGCCAATGGAGTGGGAGTGAACCGCCTGCTGGGGGGGGGGGGGGGAGGAAGTTGCAAACACAGAGTCTCAGGATGTCTGCTACGTGGCCATGTTTAGGGACCAGGCTCTGATCAGATGATGCTAGAATAGATGGCAAGCTTCAGCTGTGCATGTAAGCAGGGCCAGCAGCAATCAGGTAGTCCTAGGCTACCCTAGGGCTTTACCGACGCAGCTTTCCTCCAGGAAGTCCTATAAGCCACACCCTGCTGCCCACTCAACTAGACATCATCTTGGAGTGGACGCAGGAGGGGGGAAGACAGGGAAGACTTCTTACAAGGAACTGAACACTACCTGGAGGGGTTAGTACGAGGAAAGGAATCTTAGTAATAGACAAAGTAAAGATGTTGGATTTTAGTGTGAGCTACCTGTGTGGCTCTTCTGCAGGACTGACCTTTTGTGAAAATGCCAAATTCTACGTGAATGAACGGGGATTGGGGATTGGCTAGTGAGAGAAAGCCCCCACTAATAGTGGCTTTAAAAAGAAAGCACAAGTTCCAGAAGAAGAGGTGCGAGCACTGCAATGTCAGGGCCCCAGTCTCCTTCTGTCTTGCTGCTCCTCCATTCGTGTCCCGCATTCATAGGATCAGCTCAGGGTTCAAGATGGCGCATCTATGTTCCAGGTAGCATGATGAAGGAAAGGGAAAGCAAGGGCGAAGGCCAGGCACCAGCTCGTTCTTGGGGAGCCCTGGCAGCTGCTCCAGGGCACTTCCCCTTACACTGCCGTGGCTGAAACGTAGTCATATGACCACACCTAGCTGCAAAGGAGCCTAGGAAATGTGACACTCACTCTAATAAATTGTGTGCTTAGATAACACTCATAACACAGTGCGATTCAAGAAGCTGAAAATGGGTATCAGGAAACAGCTAGCAATCCTGTTATGGTATACAGAGCATTTAGCATGCACTCTCTACCTTACTCTCACAATAACCCTAAAAAGTAGATATTTCCGTTATACAGATAAGCAAATGGGACCTGGAAGCACCATGCTGATATGGTTGATTATCAATAGCACCAGTTTTCAGCCCTGGCCTGTTTTCTCAGTGGTTAAAGCATCAGCCTGCGGACTGAAGGGTTACTGCTTTGATTCCAGTCAAGGACATGTACCTCGTTTGCAGGCTCGATCCCCAGCCCCTGTCAGGGTGTGTGCGGGAGGCGGCCCATCATTGTGTCTCTTTCACATCAATGTTTCTCTCATTGTCTCTCTCCCTCCCTTCCACTCTCCCTAAAAATCAATGGAGAAATATCCTCGGGTGAGGGTTAACAACAACAATAATAAATAGCAGCAGGTCCAGCCTCCTTTCTCAGGTAGCTACAGGCAATGCATTCAGCCTGTTGGGCATTAATGTTTCCATGTCGCCCAACCCTGCTGACTGCCTCCTTCTTCTCCACAGCAGTCCCTGCTCTAAGAACTCCAGCTCTGTTTGTTTTGCAATTACCGTGGGTTAAGGGCCCCCGCTGACATTTCCACAGGGGAGGGGGTGGCACAAATCGCCCCTTTTGATTCTCTGATTGCTATTTCCTCCACCTTTACAAGGAAATTGCATAATGGCCATCACTTCGGCACCTTTCCAAAGCACCGCAGCTACATTAATGCAAAAGGGCCACGCGAGGAAATGGCCCCAGTGTCACATGCCAAGGTGCGGAGAGAAAAGGAGAAATCAGAGCGCTCTCTATTCAGGTCCTTCCCTGAACGGTGCCACGTGGGCATGTGGCCGCGGTTATTCCCCATTTTCCAAACCCCCAGGCCGCTCCAACAGCATTACGGCTAGTCACCAGTCTGGCCCGTTAGGTTCATGTAAACATCTGTAACAAGTCTTCACAGCCTCTGTCTGAAAAATAGATACAAATGTGAGTGCGTGTGTGTCTGTGCACACGTGTGAGTATGTATGTGCATTCCATGAGACGCTGAGCCACTGGAAGTGACTAACCACACCCCCTTCTACATCTGTCCCCCATGGGGCTGCTCTGAAGCCAGATATGGTCTCTCCTCCCAAAAGGAAAGCTATGGGTCTCCATTGGTGTGGAGGGTGACAAAGTCAGCGTGTCACTTGGCGACAACACTGAGGGCAGCCAAGTCACCGGTGTGTGCTGCCTTCGCAGGACCAGCATTCACTCAGCTCTCTTGAGCACTGGCACCCTCTTTTCCACTGGGGAACTACCCCCGTTCTCTAATGGGCACTGCCCACTCCCGCGGTTATGGCTCTTAACTCAAGGAAGGGCAAACGACTCAAGTTGGTTCCATAAGATTCAGTCCCAGAACTCTGCTGCCCATCTAGGGACAGAGGGCGAAGTGGGGGCCACTGGGGTCTCCTCTCATGCCCCTGGGTGCCGCTCCCCGCTCGCCAGCACTGGGGCCCTGCCCCTGCAGGTTCTGTCTGATGCTCGCAGCCCGTGCGTGGGGCGAGCGGAGTGCTATGGGGTTCACCCTCCTGGGAACAGCCCCCAGCCCATCGAGGGCGCGGCTGGAGAATCAGCTCCCTGTTGCTGGAACGGGACACGGGTGCTGTATTCCTCCCACCCCCCAACCCCCATCCTCTCAACGAGGTCCCACTGGGGTTGAACATCACTTGCCCTCAGGGGTATCCTGCTCATTCCCTTCCCTTCCCTCTCACTTCTCATTCTTCGGCCAGAGTTTTCTGGGGCTACTTCCCCCAACCCCCCTCGCATTGGAATCCCTGCCTCAGTGTTGGCATCTGAGGGAACCCAGCCTGAGAGGCAGGGCATCTCGATACAACAGAGCAAGAAAATGCCTGAGGATGCAGTCAGCACAGAGGAAATACCGCGGAGAGAGAGAGAGTGAGAGACACATTCTGGATGGCCCCACGTTTGGCATCTGGATCCAGCTATGCCTGAAGGTGGCTTTACCCTCGGATTTGCCTTAAGAGAAGCAAGTAAGCGCCGGGCTCCAAGGTCTTTGTTGTGACTCTTGTGTATTTCCTTTCCTGTGTGGTCCCAAGGTTCCATTCTCGCTGCACCTGCAGCAGCTCCTGTGGCCCAGCGAGAGGAATCCATTGCCAGGGCTCTGGGACCCTGCCCTCACGGAGAGAGGGTGAAGCCACCAGGGTGGCAGACAGTTCAAACCCTTCATTGCAATGACATGCAAACCACCTTCCGGCAGCTTCCTTTTCACCGCTGCGCTCTTGTCTGCCAGCCCCTCTCAGGCCGGCACCCCCGGGAGATGTTAACTCATCGCCCTCATCTGCTTGACTGACTGTCGTCCTGGCACACGCTGGGCTGGTGATGAAGTCCTTAATTAGTGCATGTCTCCGGGCCTCGTGTTTTGCCACCTCTTCTCTCATTTGCTCTCCCTGCGCCTCTCTCTTCCCTTTTCCGGAGGGAAGACCCTATTTGTTCTTTAGCAGCACTGTTTCTGTGACTCTCCATGCCTCAAGGTGCCATCTTCTCCCCAGTCACCCAGTCACAGCCACCTGCCCCCGGCGTGGGCGGCACTCCAAGCTGCGCACTGCGTGCTATCATCCCATCGCATCCTCCCATCTGCCCTCTGTGCTGAGCCCTGGACATGCAGGGTCTCCTCAAATGTTCTCAAGGGAGCCCCAGAGGAGGGACTGTGCTCATGGGGCCCCCTTAGTGCAGAGAAGGACACTGAGGCCAGAGAGGCTAAGCTATGGCAGTAAGTCACACAGCTATTAAACACCGAGTCAGCACTTGAACGCACATCACCCGAACCCAGCGTCCATCGCCCTTATATACTCAACGCTGCTCCTGGGCCTGGACCGGGGTCAGTGCACTGCTGCTGTGAGGGGCCAAGCTGCTTTTGGCTCAGCCAGCCAGGCCACCTGTCACAGCTCCTGAACTCCGCTGCTGCAGCCGCATGACCGCAGCCGCAGACGATGCATAGATGGGTGTGCATGCTGTCTTCCAATAGAACCTTATCTATAGAGACGGGCAGAAGGCTGGGCTCGGCCCTTGGGTCAGAGTTGGGCAGCCCCTCTTGCAAGTGGTCACCCGCTGTGCCCTTCCTGGCACTCTTCATGGCTGGGCAGGGACTTGGTGTCTCAACGAAACCGTCCAGAACCCAGGCTCATGGGAAATCTCGTTCCGCCACCCTGAGCCCCATTGGCTTTTCATGGTCACGCTCGTGGCCTCAGGGTCACAGAATGGTGGCAGCAGCTTCAAGTCTAACGTCCCCAAATGGCAGGAAGCAGCAGCCTTTGCGTTTCCCACGGGAGAGGGATGCCAGGCTTCCTCTTTCATTTCCTTGGTCAGCCCATGTTCACCCCAAAACCAGTCACTGGAAAGTAGGGAGTATGAACCTCTTATATTCATTCCTGAGGCTCGGGGGTGTCCCACACTCCCTCCCGATCTGGGCACCAGTAACGACCACAAAATCAGGTTAAGTTGACCTGGAGGAAGGGAAGGGGGTTGCGTAGGTGACAACAGCATCTGCTATGTTCACAGCCACGGGTTTTAGGAGAGACTCAGAGCGCAGGTCCAGCAGGTGTTCTGCAGAAGCTTCCAGAACACCTTGGGACTGGCGCTGAGCCTCTGCGGTATGAGGCGTGGTCAGAGCCAGGGAGGAGCCCAGCTGGAGATCTGTCACTCACTCTTAACACCCAGCCTGGGAGGAGCAGGCGTCAGCCCCAGAGCTGTGGCAGGAGGCCCGGGGAGGTGGGGGAGGAGACAGGTATGAAAGGGGAGGAGGGTTAGCCAACAGGGGCATGATCTGCCAGACTCTGAATCGCCTCAACTCCCGCATCCAAACCAGGCCTTCTTGCAAGACACTGCGTGGAGAAGCCTGAAGGGTGTGAGCTAAATTAACCCGCGTGCCCACACACTCCCTGTCGGGGCAGGGACACGAGGCCCGTTCCCTAGAAAGGCAGGCCTGGCGTGGGACGTTTGTTCTCTGCTTAAAGCTGTTCTGAGAAGAAACCAGAGAGAGATGGGTTAGACACTTCGTCATTCACTCAGTAGCTGTTTACTGAATATCTACTATGAGCCAGGAAGTATTCTATTTGGTAAGGATCCAGCAAGAAATAGGCAAAAACCCCATTCCTCATGAAACCTACCTGTGGCGGGGGAGACAAGTGAAAAGATAAGGAAACTCCACACACATTTACTTGAGCGGCCACTGAACGTCTGTTAACCCATTTCCCGCTGATAACACCGTTTCCCATCACTCCCAGTTCACTGTGGGCCGGGCTGGGATAGGTCATTTCACGTGTCGGCTTGGCTGGGCCACAGTGCCCAGATATTTGGTTAAACATTATCCTGGATGTATTTGTGAGGGCGATTTCTGGGTGAAATTAACACACGGGAAGCTCTAAGTTCAGTTCTCGGTAGAATGTAAGTGATCATGAGCACCGGTCACTCTAACAAAACTATTTCTTCAACATCTCTGACTCCCCGAGGAAGCCCAGGTCTCATCACAGGGCCCTATAACTTCCAAGCCCCAGCTTATATTTTCCCGGCGGTGGGAAATCCCGTGGCAGTTGGATCAGGCCCCGTGTCTCCCGCAGAGACACTCGGCAGGAAATCGCCACCCGCACCATCCTTCTCTGACACGAGGCGTCTGTGGCCTCCTCTCTCCAGGCCCCCGAGCGAACAGCACCTGTGATCTCTCCAACCCCAGGGCCCCCCACCCAGGAGCCAGACAGGTTACAGGAGAATTTCTGCAGGGACAGGCGGGGCTGGGGGCTGTGGCTGGGATTTTTATTTAAGAGCTGATTTCAATTTTGTAATATTGTTCTCTTGTGCAATGGAGGTGTGTCCTCCTTAATTGGATTCTCAACAGGGGGCGAGGCAGAGAAAGAAATACAAGAAAATGCCATACTTTCAATGCCCGTGCACGTGATGACGATGTAGAGTTACACGTGACCATTGCCACTGGTGGGTGTTTTCATTCCTCGTTTCCTCCTGAATCCTCTTTATAGTTCTAGGACATCAGCGAGGCTGGGGCTGCGGCCCTCCTGCCGGGCGGGGCGAGGCTGGTCCTGTGTGACAGGTGGGCACGGAGGACCACAGGGCTGAGGCTGAGGGCTGGCGGGGCTCTCTTTGGTTCCACAGAGGACAGGCCTGTGTTCACGCGGCCTTCCCTCTGAGCGCGTCTGGGTTCTAATGTCCTCTGCTCAGAAGGACACTAGGGACCAAGACTTCCGGCTCCATTTGGTTAGAAGAACAGAGAGAGAATGAGAAGGAGAGTAATGCTCTCTTTACATGAGTCGGTGCTATTTTACTACCTTCCAGCCCTTGGTGGCTGCGTCCACACTTGAGGACGCATGGGCTGCCCACATGACAAAGCCGTACTCTCAGCGGGACACAGAGGCACCTGATGCCTGTCCTACCTCCCTCCGAGCTTCGTAGCGACCTGCTTTCCCACCACTTAGACTGCCGCCGGCTCACGCATGACAATACTTCTCCGTGTCTTCACACATCCCCCACCTCTCCCAGGAGCATTTTCCTTGACCCCCAGCCTGGGGAACTCCTCTGTATCCCGCAGTACCCATCCAAGGATGCCCTGGGAGGTGGGCAAGTCACAAAAGTAGAATACAAGCTAGCATTTGTAATATGACATCATCTTAAAGGGGAAAAAATCAAACAGGGTTCTGGAAATCATACAGAGAAACATTAAAAAGTGATGGGAAGATGGTGATTTATTTTCTTTTGGCTTATCTGTGGTTTCTGGTGTTTTGACAGCCAACATGTACTCTTCTGTAATCGTAATAAAAGTTACGTTTGATGTTTTCAAAGAGCAAGTGTCGACATGCTTCCTTTCGAATATTACCCTGCTCCACAAGGCGCGCCCGGCGGGCACCGGGAATCCCACTCTGCACCTCTGCATTTGCACGGACCTCTGCTATTTCATTAACCACCTTGTTTTGAAATTATCTATTTACTTATCTCCTCCCCGCCCAGGTCTGCAAGGCTGTATCGTGTAGATGCTAGGAACGGGGATCCCAGAACCACAATTTCTGGGGTTGAATCCTGGGCCCCCTCTCCTGACCCACTCCTTCACTGACTACTAAGCATGTACCCCCACATCTGGCAGTCTGGGTACACCTGTATTCACACCAGACAGTGCCCATGCCTTCATGGAGCTGTTCACCAGGACAGTCACCAGTGAATATAATGAGCAAATGCAACACAATAGTTCATAAAACTCACTAATCAGTGTAAGAAGGAGGACCTAACTGAACTGCTGAACCTTCCTGTGTTCATCTCTGGTCACGCTCCTGTCCCTCCCCCCTCACCCCAGAGAGCGAATCATGTATCTGAGGGCTGTGTCATCTCTTCATTGTTATCCTTGCTGTTCCCTTTAAAGAGCCAGACACTGCTCCCATGAGCACCCCAAGGTGTTCCCTCCTTTCTTATTGGCCAGAAGAGGGCCTGCGCCTGCCCACTAACTGACAAGGGTGAGAGATCGGGGTCGGCTGTGACCTATTTGAGCTGATCAGGATTTTCAGTTTCTTAACCTTGAGAGAGAAAAATTATAAAATTCCAAAGGTTGACATAAAGATTCAATCAGAACACATATGCTTCCCTAACATGGTGTTGACAAAAATTAATAGCTGTTTCTTCCAATCTGTAGGCCAGCTTACACCTCCAATTGCCATCCTGCAACCACACACATGCATGCACACACACATACACATGGCACACACAGCACACACATGCACAACACAGTGTGCATTGGTGCACCCACATGTGCATGTACAATACACGTGCATACACATGCAGACACACACACATCCCTTTGGAAGTGGCCGTCCTGCGTATATGAGCTTATGGCCCAGCTCCGTCACCAGGCTTGTGTTCTTACCTCTCCTTGCCCTTTCTGTGGACAATGATTTTATACGACTGCCTTATGCCAGACACTCAGGTGCCCCAAGTATAACAAGGAAAAACCAAATATGGCATCCTGCCCAGTGGGAAGAACAAACATTACTCAAAGACTCACACCAATAAACACAAAATCATAATTCCAATAAAACCCCAATTAAACTGCTGGATCTGTGTTCATCTCTGGTCACGTTCCATCCTGCAACCACACACATGCATGCACACACATTAAAGCAAGGGATGTGCCATGCAGATGCATGCTAGGGGCTCTGTGGTGGCCTCCCTGGTACATGACTGAGACAGGGCCTGGGGGAAGGACAGCACCCTGAGCAGCAGCTCTGGGGTGCTGGCGCTGGCCTATACATCCCAGGAGCACAGGGAGGTCAACTTTCAGGAATTCTGCAAGCTGATCATTAAGCACGGTCATTATTAAGAATTAAATTATGTCCACATAAAACTCAATATGCTCAAATAAAAAGGTAATATGTCTCAGAACTCATCACTGCCTGGTCATCACCCCTATTTTCCTATGGTCCATGCTCTCAAGGTCACTGGTGACCACCAGAGCTGTGTGGTGGGAAGGCTCAGTGAGGGTGTGCACATCAAGCTTCTCTTACCCGCTCCGTCCGTGTTCAGTCACGTCATGTGAGAAGCTTAACCTTGGCCATGGTGAGAGAATTTACACCACAGGAATGGGCCAATGCTACAGATCAGGTTTTGGTTTCTGCTGTTTCTCCACTGCCCAGAGAGCTGGTTATAAAACATTTACCAGCACACCCCTGGGCAAAGGGGCTCGAGGGAGAACATCCCTTCTGGAGTTTCTCAGAAATCAGCTCTGAAATATCCTATCTATCTATCTATCTATCTATCTATCAATTATCTATCTATCTATCTATCAATCATCTATCTATCTATCTATCTATCTATCTATCTATCTATCTATCATCTATCTGAGCCACTGAGGCTACCGTTCTGTTCCTTGAAGCCAGATGCATTCCCCATGATGCCACTGAACTTCCCAGCCATGCCACAGAATAAGCAACGTGGCTATGAAGTTAGAAGACTCTGGAAACTTGCTCCCGTAACTATGAGCACAGGCCAACAGGTTCAGCGTGAACTGGAGGGAGTTTGTCAAAAATCTTCTGTCAGGTCTAGGTCTCCCCCGGGACACCCCCAAGCTTCTCATCAAGTTAACCTTTTAACCAGATCTCTAGTCATCCCATGGCCATTGCCACAGGGAAGCATTTCATTAGGAGATTCGGAGGGAACGGCTAGACTTTCTAAACCTTTGGTGTGAAAACCCTGCCCGCAGATGCCCTAAGGATGCAGAGCCAGACCTGCCCACCTGAGCAGGGTTTTTGGCTGCTGCACTGGACCCTGTCCCCAGCCGCACAGGTGACCAGCATCAGCTCCGAGCAGCCATCCCCATGATGGCGTGATTGCCCGACACCGGGAATGAAGCCTAAACAGCCATCCCCTGATACACACCCAGGCCCTTCAAAGTTCAAACTCTGTGGTGGGTCTTGACTCTGAAATATTTATACAGCGATGCACCTTCCAGATAACATCTCCTGGACTCGGCTCCGCGGCCGGGCTGTGATGGAGCGGGAGCTCATAAACGCTTGCTCTGTTGTGGACGATTCAGCATGAGAGCTCTCCCTGGGCCTGGGGCGGCTAAGGACAGCCAGGTTCCTCCCTGTCTCGGAGAGCTTCAGGGTCAAAAATAAGCTCCCCTCTCCTCTCCTTCCTCCTCCAGACTCTACCACAGCAGCTCCCGGGGCTGTGCCACCCTGGCCCTTGCCCAGCAAAGCCCCCGGGTTGCTGGAACGGATTCAGCCCTTGGCTGAGTTCTTCCTTGTATGACTCTGTGCCAGGCTAGTTCAACCCTGGGTCACCCTGTTTGGGTTTCTGGGTGAACTCTCCCAGGAAAAGGAAGACACACGAGGCTTTGTTAGAGTGATAAGACCAGGGCCAAGCTGGCCTGAGCTTGTCTTCGCCCCCCAGTCAGAGTTTTTTGAGCAACTACCTTCTTTGAGGGTTTTACTCCTCTCCCTGAGTTTGGCACTGAGTTTCCCCGTCTGCCTGCAGACATGTCGCAGGCCAAGGTCAGACCCCAGCGCGGCCTCTCACCCGCCACGTGGCCAGGACAAGGGACCCAACCTTCCTGAGTCTCAGAGGTCAGGATGCCTGCCAGAAGCTCGTGCTGAGAACCTGGCACCCCTCCCCGCAGAACAGAAGTCCTGAGAGGGCAGGGCCTTGCTGTGTTGGCGGCTGCCCTGTCTCCAGGACCTGGAACGATGCCTGGCCTGTTGAAGTTCCTTAACAAACGCTTTGGATTGTGATCCTCCAGCAACAACCCGACTCTCCCCAGTTTGCGGATGTGGAGACTGAGGCTCATAATGATTGAGATTCACAGGGTCATACAACTTACAGGGGGCAGAGTCAACGCTGGAACACACACCCACGCGGCTGCAGAGCCCGAGCCACCCCCCGGAGCCGGGACATTAGGTGCATGAACCAACGTGCGCACACTGCACGGCCTGTGGTGGTCAGCGAGTGCTGGCTCCCTCTTCCTCCTCCTTCACCTCTTACACCATCTCCCCGCCCTGCTTCCTATCCCCCACCCTCCCCCAAAGCGACTGCACACTGGAAAAGAAAGGGGGGCTCCCGTGGCTTAGCCTCAGCAGACGACCCCAGGGAAGGTGGACAGGGGTGCTTTCATCTCCAGCGGCCCCCTGACACGGGCGTTTCTGCTCACGACCTTAGCCTTCTTTTACGTAACCTTGATTTTCTATCACAGGTGAGCTGTGGCTACCTGTCAGCACAGACCACCTTTCTCCAAGTGTGGTCTCTAGACCAGCCACATCAGAATTCAGATTCCTAGGTCCCGCCCCCAACGCATCAGATCCCAAACTCAGGGGTGGGCTGCTTGAGTGTGCATTTAAAAAAATATATATAAAATACATATTTACTTATTTCAGAGAGAGGAAGGGAGAATGAGAGAGAAATAGAAACATCAATGGTGAGAGAATCATTGATCAGCTGCCTCCTGTACACCCCACACTGGGGATCGAGCCCACAACCCGGGCATGTGCCCTGACCGGGAATGGAACCGTGACCTCCTGGTTCATAGGTCAGCACTCAACCGCTGAGCCACGCCAGCTGGGTCCCAGGGTGCATTTTTAGTGGCCTGTGGCGCTCCCTGACATCGGGCCTCGGGAAGTGCAGGCGGAAAGCGAGGCCTTCTCAAACCTGAGCACAGGGAACATGGCGCTGCCGGTGAGCTCGGGAAAGGGAGGCACCGAGGCTGGCCTCCTGTCACACAGCAGGCACTTCGCGTGGGGCAGGTGCCCCGCAGGCAGGCGGGTCTGCTCTGCTCCTCTCCTCCTCACCCCCTCTCCCACCCCCGCCATGATGCACACCCCACAGCACTGACTGTGCAGCCGTGTTCGGAGAAAACAGCTCGGCCTCCACTTTCCAATGAGGAGTGACGTTTCCATGGAGCAGGAGAGTAGAGGGGGAGACGTAGTCAATACAATAAACAAATAACACGCACACATACACGAAACGGAGGAAGGCAGGCAGGATGGGGAGGGAATGGGGGAGACAGGGAGAGAGAGAGGGGAGAAGAGAGGGAGGGAGGAAAGGATGAGAAAAAATGTAGTCACTCACAGCCCTAAATCTGCCCTGAGGCTCCTAGGAAGGGAAACACACACACACACACACACACACACACACACACGTTTCTGTTGATCGTTCACGCTAACCTGTCCGTCCATGTTCCCAAGTCCTTTCAAAATCAACGTTATCACCATTTTCCTTGGTGGTTCCGGGTGTGGCCCTGAACCTCACTGAGCTTGTGGGGCTGTAAAATGGGGCTAACAACCTGCTTTATCTGCCCCCGAGGGGGTGAGATAGTGGAGGGCGGCCCTGGCTTTGAAAAGACTGGAGGGTTGTGCAAACATCACAGGCTATGATGATCGTTATCGCAGGCAGGTGGCAGTTTCCGCCCCTCCCTGAGACACCCACCCCAAGGTGCCAAGCTGTCCCTAATGCATATGCATGAACCACCACTCTTCACCGCCTCAGCCACACAACGGACCCACCAGACCACAGTGCCTGCCACACAGGCCTGCCTTACGCGACGCTCAGTGTTTGTGTTTGGACAGAGCGAGTCAATACAGCGCACCCCAATACTATGGTTTCTGCAGTTATGACTGTGACACCGACACACACACACACACACACACACACACACACACACACAGGCTCTGCAGTCAGATTTCCAATATCCGATGTTGGTCTTTGCCACCCACTCGCTCAGTGTACTTAACCTTAACCTCTCTGTGCCTCAGTTGCCTCATCAGCAAAGGAGAAATAAAAAATTATACTTTCCGGCTTATTGGAAGGTCATGTACATTAATGTATGTAAAAGGCTCAGAACAGTGTGAAACATGGTGTCGTAAGCACCATATAAGTGTTATCCATTATTGATTTTTTTTCCTGGCCAAGTGTTGTAAGGGCAATTAAATAGTCCAGAGTGCATTAAGTGCGGTACAGAGCATTCTTGCTTCTGAACAAATATAATTGTTATTTTTCCTGGTCGGGCCAAGTTCGCATTTTTTTTAATGAATTACTCACACAGAGAACATTCTGAGTCCTCCTGGGCACAATGGGAAAATTCCACAGAGAAGTGGGCCCCCAGATGCATTCTCTGAGGTACCCACAGGAGCAAGTCCCCAGAGCTCTCTCCCTATTAATCACAGGAAGGAGGTCGCCTCATGTTCACCCCTCCCCCGCCCCCCTGAGCCTGCAAAACCTTTAAGCTCCCTCTCTCCGTTCCCGGGCGTCATCACCCCGACAAGTGTCCTTGTGGGGAGAAGGCCCGGCTGCCCATCCACCTGTCCTGCCGGCCCATCCATCCTGGTCCCTCCCGGCCTCCCCACCCGCTTCCCTTCCCCTCTGACTATTCCCCAGTCTGCTGCCAGTGTCTGTTAGGTTTTCACTGGAGAAAAAAAAACTTACTTCCTAAAATGTTCAAAAGTCTTTCCTCAGTTTGTTATTAAAGCAATTATCTAGCATAACACACCGCATCGCCCAAGGCATTCTAATGGGAAACAAATGCTCCAGGCAGGCAACCAGTGGACGGGGGTCGTTCCTGAAAAAATGAGGGGAGGTGATTAGTGGGGGAGGCCGGGGAGGAAAGACTTTCCACCTGGCCTTGGACAGCACATCAAATAGCCGTCACCAGGATGCTATTTATAATCATTACGGCTCTGTCTTTGGAGCGCTGTTGGTCTGACCGGTCCTCCCGCCTGTCTTTTGTGTCCCTGTCTGCACCCCCTTCCCACCTCTGCATGGAGCCCGGTCAGCAGGCTGGCATCTTTCAGTCCAGGCCACAGGGGGCATGTCCTGGAGAAAGCTGGCCTGGTTGGAGGTCCAGGTGCCAGCAGACGGGTTCCCATGCATCTTCGGGCTGAACCGAAGATCGTCACAAACTCATTTCACCTTTCCAGCAGGGAACTGCCCACCAGAAAATTCCACTCCTCGAAGAGATGGTGGACTGTCGGAACGTCTAATGGGAACTTTAGTTTTCTGGGGATGTGGGCTTCAGTAGAGTGGTTGCCTCGGGGGGTGGGGGTGACAAACATTTATCATGCTCAGCCCTGGGAAGACAGTGGGAGAAAATTAAAGTACCATAGAGCTCTCCTGGAGGGACCACCTGGGTGTAGAAGGTAGATTTCATCTTGGACCAACTCTCACTGGTTGGCCTATGCTACCTGGAAGCATGACTTGAGAAGATTCTGAGCTTGGAAGAAAACTCTGTGATAGATTATTGATGTCTGCCACAGACATGGGGGTGAGGGGGTGGCAGCCCTCTGCATATTTGACAAAGCTGGTCTGGCAACTGTCTCCCCCCACTTGAATGTGCATGCAGATTAACTGGGATCTCACTGAACTGCAGGTCCCGACTCAGTAGATTTGGGTGGGACCTGAGAGTCTCCATTTCTAACAGGCTCCCGGGTGATGCTGATGGTCCAGGGATCTCCCTGTGCGTAGCGAGCGTCTAAGTAACATCCCACTGAAACCACCACATCCCCAGACCCGTCGCCCGCATGCTCAAATAACTTGTCTACGTCGCTGTGCTGGAGAACGAGAGATTCTAGAAAGTATTCTGAGAGGGCAATTCAGCATCTGGTCTTTGAGGTTCACAACAGTGAGGGCGGTGGTCCCAGCTCAGACCACGAGCAGGCAGCTTCCACTGATTGGCTGAGAACAAATGAACTCCCAGAGGGGGCTGCAGCCTCAGCGCAGAGCCCCAGCCAGAAGCTCAGATGTTTTTCCAAGTCAACTCCAAGGCTTCCACATGCCTCTGGGGGCCTCCTCGCCCCTCTGGAATTTAACTAGAAGGTTACATTCCTGGGTGAGCCTTCGGGTTCAGGGCCCCCTTGGCTGAACAGATGATCACTTCAAAGGTCCCCTTTCTGGTGGTATTTTAGTACCTTTGACCTTGGTCAAGAACCACTGGCCCAGAGGCATATGGAAGTGAAAAAGCAGAGAAAAGGGGAAACGTCACTCATCGACTCCCCCACTCCCACCCAAGCCGACTTTGCCAAAGCTGTATGCGTGGGCTAAGTCTGAGTTTGGATGAAGGCCTTACAAAGTCAGTTAACCCTTGACTTTGCTCTGCACTTGAATCCTATTAGTCTTGGAGGAGCCTAAGGCACCCCCCCAGGTAGATGATGCGATATCTGTAATATTCTAATCACTCAAAGAAAATATGCTGGCTATGCAGTGAGAGGGGTGACAGTGTACAGATCTGCTCTCAGTGATGAGATGGGTTTCCGGAACAAGGTGGGCAGAGAAATAAAGAGCAGAGGTCTTGGACATCAAGTTTTTGGGGTGGGATCCTGGCTTCATTGCTAATGTGATTTATCTCCTGCTCTCTCCTGTTCATATGCTGCCATCTAGCTGGACTGCCATCTTCCTGCCCCTCTCGGCTCATTCCTACCCCAGTGCCTTTGCACCTGCTATTCCTTCTACTTGGAAGTCTATTCCACAAATCTTTATATGGTGGCTTCCCTGTCATCATTTGAGTTATAGCTCTATCCTTTCTTCAGAGACGCCTTAACCGAAGGAGCCCTCACCCTCTCTGGTCATCCTTTAGCACATTGTCCTAATTCGTTTCATAGCACTTACCTCAATCTGAAATGGAACTGGAGTGTATGTAAATGTTAGTTGATTATGTTTTCCTCTGGAATTTAAGTTCCATGAGAGAGTAGGAATTTGTGTTCTGTTCACTGGTATATTTCTATACACCAGTGGTTCTCAACCTGTGGGTCGCGACCCCTTTGGCGGTCGAATGACCCTTTCACAGGGGTCGCCTAAGACCATCCTGCATATCAGATATTTACATTACAATTCATAACAGTAGCAACATTACAGTTATGAAGTATCAACGAAAATAATTTTATGGTTGGGTCACAACATGAGGAACTGTATTTAAAGGGCCAGAAGGTTGAGAACCACTGCTATACACCTTGAGTTGTTCCTGACTCATAGAATGTACATAGTATATATTTATTATTGCTACCGAGTAAATAATCTCTCTGGTATGGTGACTGGGTCAAGGATGGTCATGTGATTAAGACAGGGCCAATAACAGTGTTTTCAGGCTGTTTTCTCCTGAGTTAATGGAAAGGGAAGTCACTCTCCACTCACTAAACTAAAAGGATGTGGGAGCTGGGCTGCCGGAAGTCATCCCACCTACCGGGGGAGAAAGCCCGTCCAAGACATGGATTGAGCCCTGATCACAAAACATGAGCCATGCATCAAACCAGAAAGAGCTACCTGTGGCCTTTGCAGTGCCGGGGACCATGATCGCCCACCTCCCCCCACCCCCCATCTCCCACCCACTCCCACCTGTAAAGCTTAAGTTGCGCTTGGTTTCCGTCATTTGACATTGACATTGTCCTGAGCAATATACATGGGACTGTGGCAAGATCGGGGTTAGGGCCTCTCTATCACTTGTTAGTTACGGGGTGCTGCTGCAGGTCAAAGGCTGTCTCACCCCAAAATACATCCACCCAGAATCGGTCGATGTGACCGCTGGTAACGGTCTTTGCAGATGTAATTAAGCTAGGGAATCTTGAAATGGGAGCATCATCCAGGAGGGCCCTACATTTAGTGACAAGAGTCCTTATAAGAGAAAGGTAAGGGGGACTGAGAGACACCAAGGAGAAGGCCCCGTAAGACAGGCAGAGATTGCAGTGTTGCTGCCGCAAGCCAAGGACTGCCCGCGGCCCTCAGACGCTGGGAGAGGCAAGGACCAGATCCTCCCCTGAGCCTCCAGGGGAAGGGCGCCCTGCCCACACCTTGATCTGGGCCCAGCGATACTGACGCCAGACTTCTGGCCTCCCAAACCCCGAGGAAACATTCCTGCTTCTTTAAGCCACCAAGCTTGTGGCAAATTGTTACAGCAGCCATGGGAAAACTAATGTTGACCTGCAGACCCGTCTCTGCCTCAGTTTCCTTTTCAGGAAGTCAGAATCATAATCCCTGCCCTGTTCCCATCAAAGTGAAATGAGCCTGGACCCCAGACCCCGCTCTCTCAGGCACCGAAGTGTGATCTCAGGCGGCCGCTGCAGTCTCTGAGCCACAGTTTCCCTATCTGTGAAATGAGTTCGTTTCCAACACTCCATAGATCTGTCAGAGGGTTCAACCAGGTAATGCGCCTGCAGACCTGTGTGCAGTGCCTGGCGCGCAGCAAACGCTCAGTGCACGACGAGACGCTGGTATTTGCACGGGACTGGTGTGCCCCCTTAGAGAAAGACAATAACTTAGAGAAAACTAGATTATCCTTCTAGGAAACTTCCTGAAATGCCAGTGAACAGGGCACTGTCATGGTCAGACGGGTGATTTTCAAATGCCAGGATGAGCTGCTCGGAGAGGCGGCTCGGCAGCCAGGGCACAGGAGGCCCCCCCACAGTTCTTCAGTGAGCGCTCAGGAGGTGGGTCCTGGCCTCCAATCAGCGGAGCTCCCAGGGGAGCCGCGCTGAGCGAGCAGGCTTGGTGTGGCTGCTCCTGAGAAAACAGTTGCTGAAAATGTGCCCGACACAACCCGCCCCGGGGCTGAGCCTGGGTCTCCCCTCATTCCCAGCCTCCAGCCAGGCTCGGGGGATGGCCGCTCCCCGTGGGTGGGTCCCAGCGAGAGTTTTCTTCAGCTCCCACAAACCCTGTGATGTGGTGTTCCCTGGCGGGCGAGGCAGAGGGAACATATGCGAGGAATAGACATGGGGAACAATGGGACCCATAAATCTCAGGCTGTTGTCTGCTTCCTTAATTCCAGTTGCAAAACAACAGCCGGCAAGGGAAGCACAGCCAGGCCCGCAGCCATCGGCCTGGGGCGGTGGCGCCTGGGAAGGAGAGGCTCAAGTTCGGAAAAGCTTTGCATGGTGCCGTTGTTTATCATCCCCTTAGCCCATACACACACACACACACACACACACACACACACACACACACACACACTGCCGGGAGCGGGTCCATCCTTGCTGTTTCAAGGGACCTGGCATATATAGCATACTGTTCTTAATATGTTTGCTCCCCTTAGCGCTGTGTGTTTTAACCAAGGTCACCTCTCCGAGAAAGGTTGTTTCCCCAGGTAGGAATTTTTCCCTGAAGTCAGGGAGGGGATGCCTCTCCTAGAAAGGTTGTTTCCCCAGGTAGGAATTTTTCCCTGAAGTTAGGGAGGGAATAAAACCCCTCAACTAAGTGCCAGGCGGGTAATTAATCACTTTAACTATGAACAATCATGCTTAAGCTACATAATCTTTACTCCCTGGAATGGAGATAAAAAACGCCCTAACCTTTGTAATAGAGATTGATAGGATTGAATCAACTGGTATAAATACAGATGTAATAAAACAGCAAGACACAGAACTTAGGAGACAGAGAAAGAGAGAGAGAGAGAGAGAGAGAGAGAGAGAGAGAGAGAGAGAGAGAGAGAGAGAACCTAGGCACAGAACCTACACAGAACGTTCACTAGAGACAGAAGAACTTCGCTGGAGAGAACATGGCAAAAGATCCTGGACTGAACCTGACTACAGAAATTGGCAAGAGAACCTGACTAGAACCTGGTGACTGAACCTGGCTGGAGAACCTGGACTGAACCTGGCTGGAGAACCTGGACAGAACCTGGCTGGAGAACCTAGCGAGGGAACATGGCTACAGAACCTGGCTGGAGAACCTACTGAACCTGGCTGGAGAACCTAGCAAGAGACCATGGACACAGAACCTGGCTGGAGATCCTAAGCAGAACCTCTCTGGAGATCGAGACCAGAACTTGGCAAAAGATCCTGGCTAGGCTGCTGATCAACTGAACGCTGTCTCCGTGTCATTCCTTCTTCGCCGACTCCGTCTACGCCTTTGGGAACCCCTGGACCCGCTGGGGTTGGACCCCGGCAACACACATATTTCAGAGAGGGAGAGGGAGAGATAGAAACATCAATGATGAGAGAGAATCATTGACCAGCTGCCTCCTGCATGCCCTGCTACTAGGGATTGAGCCCACAACCTGGGCATGTGCCCTTGACCAGAATCAAAAAACCTGGGACCCTTCAGTCCACAGGTCGACGCTCTATCCACTGAACTAAACTGGCTAGGGCACTTTTTTTTTTTTTTTAATGGAAGAGGTCAAATATTGAGAAGTTAAAAGAGAGGGCCTCACGTTCAGGCTCGTAGCCTTGGGGGCGCAGGCCATGGGTGATGCTAAGCATGGAGGGGGACCCCACATGGTTTCCAACGGCTATTGCGAAGGGAAGTGGCTCCCTGAATTTGGATTCCGCAGGCATTTATCTGTTTTCGGGCTGCCTCAGAGCTGATCTGAGAAGCATAAGAGATTCCGGGGACCCAGGACTCTGCTAAAATAAGCGCTTTTCTTGTGTTTTCTGAGGAAGAGAGAGCAACTAAAGAAGCCCAGCCCAGCACCCCTCTTGGGAACAACAGAAATGGTTCTTCCTGGCCGCTGTGCCGTTTACAGCCTGATCCCTGGAAAGTGGGGGTTTGTAAATCCTGCTCAACTGTGTTCCAGGCCCCAGAGCACGAAGGGGGCCAGACAGGTCTGGACTCAAACCCCAGCCCGCAGATGGGATTCAGTACACAGACCCTGATACTGACTGAGCCCTTCAGTTTCTCCATCTGTAAAATGGGCACAGCCACGTGGCCTCTGACTTGGAATCATCGTGAGAATGAAATACGCCGGCCCAGAAAGCATTTGGAAAACAGCCAGCGGGCATGCAAGGTCTCGGTGAGCATTAGGCTGACCGAGGCCCGAGGTGCAGAACCCGTCACTCTTAACTTCTCTGGGGTGGCAACCGGGCTGGTTCCTCCTGAGTCACGGGAGCGGGGCCACGTGTAGATGAGACAGCCCATATTTGGGGTGTGACAGCACCTGGGACCCATCGCAGGTGCCCCACCAGAGCCAGGAGTATGTTTCCCCGCGAGTGGGGACAAGGAGCACTGCTTAGCACGGAGCTGCTGGCGCGTGGTAGGAAAGAAAGCTTCGCCCCGGGCACGGGCACTCGGTCACTCCTCAGTGATCGAGGGCAGCTGCGTGGCCTGGATCACGCCAGCGATCCAGAGCCTCAGCCACACTGTTCCCGTGGGCCTTGGTGACACGATCAGATGCTGTCCTCAGGCACCAGGTCTCAGTTCTACATCGTGTCCCCTATTCTCTCATTTCCCTGGTTTCGGCCTCTTTGCGTATTTATATATTTTACTTGTACATTTCATCGAGCCTCAATTGTTCTTCCTATGATCCCATTAAATTCTTACCAGAACAATAAACAAATTAACTGTCCCATAAAATCGTCTGGGGGTTGTCATGTCTTTGCTCGATGGACATCGAGTTCTCTGAATTCTGGGGCGGGGTCTTCACTTCTGTGACCTCAGGACCTCCCGGCCCAGCCTCTTCCCAGCCCTTCATCCTCTCTCCTCCCTCTCAGGACCAACCAGCACGGAGGAGCCCGTCCCCTGGTGGGACAGTTCCCGCCTCTGGGGGAACCTCTGGCCGGACAAGGCTGGCTTTCCTTTGATCTTTCTGGGTGATCTTGGGGGACTAACGAAGCCAGGCTGGGGCGCAGATGAACTCAGCATCTGGGGCCACGATCCCATGTGGCATTTGGAACAGGATTGCAAAGAAACTGTGTCCCCGATGCCCGAGCCTGGCGCTACAGGATGGGAACTGAGCTTCCAGAATATCACAGGCCCTGGCATCTTACACCAGCCCTCGTGCGGAAGGGATCCACTCACTGTCTCCCCTGGATGGCTCAAAAAAAACACAACAAACACGTGCATTTATTAAATATCGTCCACTAGCTCCTTAACACGTATTCATTCACGGGACCTTCGCAATCACCCGCGATCTAGAAACGGACGGCATCTGTATGTTACAGAGGAAGCCACATGCTGTAGGGGGTCATGAGCTTTCTCAGGGCTACATGGAGGCAGAGCTGCAACTCAAGCCCACCCTCAGCCATGTCCCTGCACGGAGACCACTGAGCACCCCAGGCTTCCTGAAGGTGCGGAGCTGACCACATGGGAAGCTCAGATGACCCAGGCCAGGGGCTGGCTTCCTTGGCCATCTTGTGCTACTTGGAAATGACACCAGGTGAGACACGCATTGTCCACCGTGGTGAGTGAGTTGGGCCCACTTGGGTCTGGTTTTCAACTCTGAATGTTCCAGGCCACCCGCGCCCTTCTCCTGGTCACCGCAGCGGAGTCCTGCCACGCAGTGCTCGGCCCCAGGAGCCACACTGGATAATCTGATACTTCCCCTGCCAGCCCGTGGTGTTTGGTCAGCGTTAAACACAACATGGGACTCAAAATAAGCCGAGAGCACTTCGCACCTAGGAATCTGAACTCGGGGTTGAGAAAGAGTTTGGGGGTGGTTCTCTTTGATCACCATGAAGGCAGGGAAGGACAGCCATGCCCCCGAGGGGCGGGGCACTGACACACTTGAGCCACATCCCTCTAGCGACTCAGTTCTGCCCCTTCCCACACCCACCTGCACGGCCGCCTTCAGCGCACAGTGTGAACTTGGTTTTCCCCTTCACACAACTTCCAGCATCTAGGACTTGCAACCCAGAGACACACACTCTGCTCCATCACCTGGACACAATGTTCCTAACTCGGGCGCTGCTGGCGGCTTCTTTAACTCGCCTTTTACGATGTTGCCATTAGTTCGCCATTAGCGGACCTTCTTGGAGGAGAGATACTCTTTAATAAGGGGAAGAACAAAAGAAATCCGACTAATGCCTAGAGTCCCTTTGAGAAAATCGTCTCACTTCTCTGAGCCTCAGTTACCCCAACTGTGAAAGGGAAGAAGAGCAGGCCAACCTCACCAGGGGCCTGTGCAGGCGAGAGGTGAGACGTGCAGGGTGCTGGGCGTGTGGGGGGGTCACTGGGTGAGTGGCACCACTCTGGGCGGGGGTGCAAGCCTTCAGAGGCCCACATCTCTGACAGGCACTCAACTTCTGCCCCAGGTTATGTCCCCTTTCTAGTTTTTAAAAATATATTTTTATTGATCTCAGAGAGGAAGGGAAAGGAAGAGAGAGCTAGAAACATCAATGGTGAGAGAGAATCATTGATTGGCTGCCTCCTGCACACCCCACACTGGGGATTGAGCTGAGCCCGCAACCCGGGCACGTACCCTGACTGGAAATTGAACCATGACCTCCTGGTTCATGGGTTGATGCTCAATCACTGAGCCACACTGGCCAGGCCTCTTTCTGTGTTTTGACTCAGCCCCCCACAGGCCGAGGCTGTGGAAAAGGAATAATCTGAATTAGATTTGCCACTGCGGTTCCCTCATCGGAACCCATTTTCATTTCACGTGTCTCTGCCCCGAGCAGCGCAGCTGTGCTGGGATTACAGAGGAAGACACATCTGTCCTCCGAGGAAGGAGGCCTTCCCTGTCCTGGTCTGTGGAGGGTTTCACTTTCCCACCCTTTGGTTGGTCCCGGATGCCCCCTGGCACGGCCTCCTCCCTCGCAATCACCAGCGATCATGTTCAGCACCAGCTCGTGGAATTGAGAAGAGTGAGAGTAATGCATTAACGTCAGCATCTCCAGGGTGCATCGAAGTAAACAGCACTCCTCTCTTCCCATCCTCCACCACATGCCGGGGATGCCCAGTGTCATCTCTCAGCCGTGCCAGCCGGCCGGGGCAAGGGCCCATGCAAGAAAGCGGATCGGAACAGTGTCAGATATCCATCCCCGGGGAGGGCGGGCCATCACTCAACAAATAACCAGGGCACAATCCCTGCCGCTGGGCTGTGCCCTGTGACAGCCCCGTCACCCGTGTCACAATCATCTCGATCTGGCTGTGCAAATGCAAAAGTTCCCGTGGCTAATAAAGGATGGGTACGGAGTGGCCCATTAAAATAGTTCAGGCATTGAGGCTGTTTGCAAAGAAAAAAACGGGGTGGCTTTTAAATAACCACATGGTGCACGTCACCAGGATGTTAGACGTTGGTGGAAACATGTTAAGTGAACTCACATTGTGAGCAGGGACACAATCTTTTCCTTTAACTGCCTGCTTTGCTCTCATGGTGCTAGGAACTGCACCAGCAGTGTAGTGTTTGATTGGGGGCAAGTCACTTTTATCTGGGACTCAGGTGAGCCCTCTGGAGAAGGAGGTACCTGGGCTGCAGGTAGCCCAGTGTCTATGTGGCTCCAGGTCATAATTCTCTACTGTCCCACCCACAGCAGACATCACTAATCAACCCTTTCATCTTCCTGTGGATCCCAAATGTGGTCTCAGGATCTGTCTCAACCCAGAGGTTCAGGAAGCCACCACCCATCAATCAAAGACAGCTGTTGGTCCCGCCTCCAGCAGATGACCTCACCTCTCTCTGAACTGCGTAAGCACTATATCCATGCAGGCACCTGTGCGTGTCACCGCCACACTAAGTCAGTCTGTAGGGAAACTTTCTACTCTCAGCCCTTCAGCCAAACCCTGCAAGCTTCCTTAAAAAATATTAGCAGGGGTTAAGATTTCCAAGTAATAACCTACACTCAAGTTTTTCAAAAAGTGCCCCATACTGGCATGCACTAACTAGAGGCGGACGGCCTCAGAGTGATCTGGGGGCGCTCCCGAATCGTCAGCACCATCTGCCTCAGAACCAGGAGACAGGAGCTTCGTGGGCTCCTCGGGAGGTTCCTCCGCGGACCCAACCTCAGTGCCACCCGCTCAGCAGACTCATTTTCTTTCCCATGACGGCTGGTGAAGGCATCTGTCTGCCGCTGAAGTCCTCGAAGGGGCCTGTGGAGTGTGGTAGGTCTGAGACGGTTCTACACGATGTCATGGAAGCGGAGAGTCCACCCGGGACTCGGCCTCTCTGCTGAGGTTGACGTGTGGCCGGGCGATGCTTCGTTAAATGACCGCACGGTGGTCAGTGAGGAATTCTGGTCCAGAGGAGGCGCGCCTTTGGACCTGACCCCATTCACGTGCCCACGGGATTGGGCACAGCTGCTCCTGGCCTCGCGGGCATCCGACACATGCGTGAGTCTGGGGCACACAGGCCATAAAGCCGCGCTCCCGGGTGCCGAGGCCTCTCTGGTTCCATGCCCACCAGGGAGGGATGTCACCATAGCCTCGGGTAGCGACAGGAGCCGGCTTCTGGGCGGAGCGGGAGGAAGTATTTTTAATTCTGCTTGCTTTCACTTTTGTCTGATGCGCACATAAGTCTCAGAGCGATGTTACCTGAGATATTGCACATCGAGCACTTAGCACAGCGCCTGGCGGGGGAAGAGCCCGGTAATGGGAGGCACTGAGTGGATAATTACAACGGCATGGTGGGGAAGCTCCTGCCCCCGCCTGATCGGCTCTGGTCCGCTCCGTCCCCTCCGAGGAGAGCAATGATGATGCGCGTGATGGAGACGATCGTGTGGTAATGGTTTCCCATTATCAAGCGCCCGCTGCGTGCCAAGGAAGTGTTTGCCTGCATCGCCTCACTCGGTCCTTTTAGTGGCTGTAAATATTCTCCTGCTATTTTAACGTTACGGAGAATGAGGCTCAGAGAGGTTAACCTGCTAGGACCTTCGTGGAGGGGTGGGGGGTGGGGGAAGGGGGGGGCGGGTGCCAGGGTTTGAGCGCCGCCCCGCTCTCTGAGCCACTTCGCTCTCCGGCCTCTCATTCACTCACCCCGGAGCTGTGGCCACTGTATTCTCGGTGCCCCATTTCGGATCTGGGGGACACCGCCGAGAACAAGACGAAGAAGGCCCGCGCTCACATGAAGCTCACGTTTCAGTCGAGGAGACGGATGGATGGCGACGCAGGGAGAGGGAAGCAGGTAATGCCAGGTAACAGTGAGAGCTCCAGAACAAAGACAACAGTGAGGACAGAGAGTGGAGGGAGGGACCATCACACTGGGTGCTAAGGACGGGCCCTGGGATGGGGACAGAGTGAGATCTGAAGACAGGAAGTTGTTCTCATATAGGGGCCTCAGGGCCAACCAGGCCAGACATGTGCAAAGGTCCTGAGGCAGAAATGCCCGAAGTGTTCAGGGAAAACCATGGCAACCAAAGTGGCTGGAGCCGAGAGTAGTGATGGTTCGAGCCGCAGGTGAATTTGGAGAGATAAGCAGGGTCCGTCTATGAAAATGTCCCTCACATGTGACACAGCACCTGGCCCCCAGAAGGTGGTGTTGACAGGAATGAATGCTATCGAATGTTAACTTCTTCTTTAAATTGGTTCCTGGCCCAATGCTATTCCGTATTTGCTCCCATTCAGAAAGCTGTTCAGATGGGGAACATTCAGGAAAGAGTTCATGGGGAAGCAGAAAGGACTGGAAAGAACCCTCTAAGCTGGACACAACTGAAATGCATTCACGTGACATTTCTTGGATGCCTCCCCACTCCCTGCTCCGGGTCAGCATGGCTCCGTGTGCCCACTGGAAGCTAAAGCTGGGCCTGCTGTTCCCCAGAGACAAGGAAGCTGAGTCCTACCCATGAGTCATGGGGGCTCGGGCAAGACGTTCAAAGCTCCAAATGGGCTAGAAACATACACGAGTCAGTTGTCTGCTGAGTCACGAGGTCGGCAGTGGAAGAGGCCGCTGAGAGTCCCAGACCCTCTGGACGGGGTGCACTCCAGGCTGCACTTCTGCAGCTGCTCTATCCCGGGCCAGCTCCTCCCCTCGCCGAGCCTCCTGTCCTCATCTGTGTCATGGGCTAATAATAACACCATCTTCCTCACGAGAGGATATGCACACCTTCCGTACGTGCGTGGCTACCTTCTGCCTCTCTCCCGGCCCCTCTCTAAAAATATCAATAAACATATCCTCAGGTGAGGACTTAAAAAATAACTGAAAGGTCCGCTGAATGGCCGGGGAAGCGTGGGGCAGCAGCGTGGGTAAAAGGTCCCCCCTTGCTTCTAGGAATGCCACCCACCCCGCCCTCCCAGGCACAGGTGTGAGAAAGCCGGTCTGCAAGCATCTCAGAGCATCTTTCCTCTGCCGAGGCCGCCGGATGCTGCCGAGAAGACACAGGGTCCTCTCCTTGGGCCAAAAGAAGCAGTAAACGCACTGAGCGGGCTCAAGGGGAGAGGTGGTCCGCAGGCCAGAGGCAGAGGGGCAGGCAGTGTGGAGGGGGTGAGAGGGCAGAGGTGAGAGGACGCAAGGGAGCGGGGACTGCCGAAGGAGGGGGTCTAGATTCATCCGAGTTGGCCTTCTGGTCTCCAGAGCTGGAGCGGTTTCCGCTGCGTCCACTTCCCTGCCTCCTCCTCCCCTCATCTCCTGTGACTAATGATTCTGACCCTTCCCCAACCCGATCTGCAATATCTCAGCCTCTGTCACAGGCAGCTCCCGGCCATCCGCAGGTCAGGCGGCTCGAGCGCACGAGGGAGCGTGGCCAGAGGCAGGTTCCCCAAGGACCCCGGGCTCCATGTTTGCTCTCTCCTTCCTTTCCTTCCCCCCAATCTTATTACAATTAATTCTTCTTCTCGCCCTTTTGAAGCTCTTTTCCAGGAACTAACTGAGGGTGAACAGTGAGGCACTGATAAAATGATAATGTAAGTGGATTTTTTTGTTGTTGTTAATTACTGCTCATCTGAGAATATTTTTCCATTGATTTTTTATGGAGAATGGAAGGGAGGGAGAGAAAGAGAGAGAGAAACACGCACCCAGACTGGGCCAGGGATCGAGCCTGCAACCGAGGTACTGGCCTTGACCAGAATCAAACCTGGGACCCTTCAGCCCATGGGCTGACGCTCTATCCACTGAGCCAAACCAGCTCGGGCCAGTAATGTATGTTTTTAGTTATGTTACCAGGATGAGTTCACCACCTGACAGCTCTTTAAGGGAGACCCCTTCGAGGAATATTTTCCCAGAACAAATATGGTGCCACCACTCAAATGTTCTTAGAATCCCACTTGGGGAATGGCCTTTGGAAATGCCTAAATGGGCATTTAGAAGCAATTTCCAAAATGCCATTGTATTATGCCATTCATTCATAATAATTTTTCTAATGAATTTTTTTTTAAAAAAAAGAACTAATGCTTGCATCTTAGTTGTGTGACCCAATATTAGGGAATTCAAGTGACTCATCCATTTTATTCCAAACACACCCTGAGTGACATCCAACTTTCCCCCCAAGTTACAAGCTGCCCTCAACATCTGCAGATCTGGCCACTAATAAAGAAAGTGTTCAACAGAAAAGGAAAGAAAATGCAAGCAAGATTCTAAAGACCATACTCCTATGCTGCTTCCCCCCGCCCCCCAACACACACACACACACACACACACACACACACACACACCCCTTCTAAAAATGCTCTGAATGGTGACAAAGTCTTCGGGAGAAGTACCCAGCCTCAGGAGGGGGACATTGGCCAGGACAATACTGATCTGAGAGATGCTCCCTAAAACCACAAACCGAGAACAAAACGTTAAGGGTTTTCTTAGTCACGATTAATGAACTCAGCTCCACTTCCTCTTTTGTCTTCAGAATAGCGCCTGGAACCATCTCAGCTCTTAGCAACTCGAATTTTCCAGGCATCTCTCCTGTGCAGGGTACGCAACAAAAGGAACAAGAGCATACTTGACTCGATACTGGAGGATGTGGTTTCCCTCTGTTTTATTTTTCTTCCCTGACTCCTCTCCTCTCCTACCTTGAAAGGAAAGACTCCTTGGACGCCAAGTTAAATCAATTCAACAAGTCCCTGCTGTAAGGCCCTGTTCCTGCATGGCGTGTGGGAACCCCTGGCCACTGAAGATGTGCTTTTATGTTGGTTTTCCTCTAGGGTTCCGGCACAGAGACGTGCGTTAGGGCTGCCTGGGAGAGGGTGTTGAGAATGATTCTGAGGTCCAGAATCAGCGGGAAAGTACACATATGGCCTATTTCTCCTTCCACTTCATAGACATTCAAATATTCTGAATGGATAAATGGAAATAATAATTAAAGAATTAATTAATTAAATAAATAAATATATATATATATAAATAAATAAAGGGTGGGTGGGTGGGTGAGTGCATGCATCCATGAACAAGGAGACCGGCCACTAGGGCGAGAGGAAATGAGTCACATCTCACGTCCATGGGGCCAAGGAGACTTGGAGAGTAACATCCATCCCATCCAATGTTCCAAGTCAGTGTAGGTGGGCGCCCCAATGAAACTGTTTATTTTGCCCCCTTCTGCTGAAACAGCCTGGCCACCACACCTGAAAGTATGGCCACACTGAGGTGTGGCTCCAGAATGAAGGAGAATGAAAGAGGCAGAGAAACGAAATGTAACCCATGATTCTGAACTGGGTCCTTTAGCTATAAATTCGCCACTGGGTAAAACCTGAATGGGATCTGAGACCCGTATGGTAACAATGTATCAATGTTAGTTTCTGGATATTGATGGTTACATTGGGAAGTGCTTTCGATTTCAGGAAATAAGTATTAAGTAGTCAGGGCTAAAAAAAAATGTACCTGGTCCATAAATATTAATATGCAGCTTCCCCAATTGTTACCAAAATGAAGATAGGATTTACTTCCAGTAAATATAGTCAGAGCTTCCTAATAAACACTTTGGTCAAAATAAAAATACTAATAACAACAACAATAATAATAATAATAATAATAAACAAAAACATGTCTGAGACCTGATCTAATATATTCAGGCCCAGCTTGATGCTCTTTGTGGCTTGCGCTAAGAAAGAAAACTTTCTAACTCCTGAGAAATATGCTCTAAAAGAAAGGAGGGTGTAATTTCTCAGATGGTCATCAAACTTCGCAGCAAAAGAACATACTGAGAATATTCTGAGGTCTTAGGAGTTGTCACATCCTGGGACAGTCATAGAGATTTCATGGTTTTCACCCTGGAAAAGCAAGAATTTCAGGCACGTTCCTAAAACAGTATCTTACCATGGAATACACCTGTCAAACTTGCTGATTCTTTGAAAGATGTGCTTTCAAAAAAATACCCCAATGCAAGGAACGCTCTCAACTCCCAGTTCTCAGGGTCAGGTTTGCGTAAGAAAGTTTTGGGGAACAAATAACTGAATAGATGCCGGAAAACCTAAGACTTTCATTTGAGTCGAGGAGAAGGGTTTATTAGACCACTAGATTAAAATTCCTGCGTTTAAGACATATTTCACAAACACTTAATGGGGTTTTCCCACCGGTTACGAGTAAACTCAGGGCACAATGTTCCATTTTAATAGGGGCAGTAACTTCATTTCATTTATAGACTAAACTGGCAGAAAAAAAAAATATATATGTAAGGGTAAGTTCTCGCCAGAGAAAACATGACTTAATTCGCGGGCTCAGGCAACATGTTAGAAATAAAGGTCTGTCTGTGGCCTCGGCAATTCCTTTTCCTTTTGGGAGCGGGTGGTGATTTGGAAGAAGAAAACCCTGTGGTTGGTATCCAATGAAGTTAGCACTTCTGGGGCAGGACCGCCACTGCATGCAAACACCATGAATTATGACTAGAGAACAGCCTATTTACACAGGAAGGTACACAGGGTCAACCGAGCGCCCTGCCAACAAGCTCAGCCTCTGGCTGGAAAGTACTGGCGACTGGCATGAAGCAAATGGTCCAGGATGGGCAGGGCCGGGGAGGCCTGGATCTAGTTTTCAATCCACAGGATACGGAGTGAACACACGTCGGGGGGATTCACCTTAGAGGACTGGGGAGACTCATCGTTCTGAGAGAGGCCTCAGGACAGAGACACGGCGCACGTCTCCTCGTGGAGTCTGACGCGCTGTAGAAGCAGGCGTGCCACGTTCTCAGGGAAATGTGGAAACATCTGCATTAAAACCTTTAGAAATGTAAGCACCCATCTCCAGCGGCACAGCCTAAAGAAACAATATTCCAGAACAATATGTAATTAAGTGTGAGGCTGGTTGCTGTAGAGCTGTCTGCGGAGTGGAAAATATCAGAAGTGATCTAAGTATTCATTGATAGAACACTGGTTAAATCAATTAGAGTTAGTCCTTAAATGGGATACCCTACAGCTTTTGAGGGGGATGAAATATATGTCTATGTGTTGACAGGGAAATCTGCCCCCAATATATTAGGTTAAAATGGCAGGATATTAAGAAACGCAAAGTATGATTTCATTTTAAGAAAAAAGGAGTGAAGGTGTGTGGCTCAGACGAATGCTTGCAGGACTACAAAAAGCAGCTGTTCTTGGTGGGAATTACGAGGAAACTGCTAGGATTACTAGAACATGCCCATCGCTCTACGGGCCACATTTCTGTATTGTTCGGGTTTATAAACACATACAGAATCATGTTCTACTAAGAAGAGGCAATGGAGACCAGAAGAGGCTCTTTCTGATCAAGGGCAGTCTATCCCAGATGGTCGATGGAAACCTGAGTATTGAATCTGAGCATGCCTGACCTCTAATCCTGCGTCTGCCATTTGCCAACTGTTAACATGGGGAAGTCAACCCAACGCCTCCCAGGCCCTCCTTCACGCTCTCACGTGAGGGCAAGCCTTTCTTCCTAAGCTGGTGCTGAGGATTAGGTGAGGTAATGTTTGTCCAAGACCTGGCTGAGGGCCTGGCACACACAGGCATTCAGTTATAGAAAAAGCAAGTGCCTTGTCCGTGTAACAGGTGCAAGGCACGTGACCTAAACTTGAGCCGCCAATGGCCGCAGTCGTGACGGATGCCTGCTCCGTATACTGCCTGCTGCTCTGCTCTGCTCTGCTCTGTCCGAAGATAAACAGCCTGTATGACACACTATCTCTGTCTAAAGCATCTGTCCTCCAGCCGGCGGCCCTGATTAATATCATGTCCGGAGTACCTACTATGTGCCATGCTCTGTTCAGGCTATTGAATGTAAGGAGTCATTTAATCAGTGCAACCACTTCTATTACTCCCATTTTACAAGTTAAACAATCAAGGTATGCCCTGGCCGGTGTGGCTCAGTTGGTTGGGCATCATCCCGTGCACCTACGGGGTTGCTGGTTCAATTCCTGGCCAGGGCACATGCCAGGTTTTGATCCTCAGTAAGAGGTGTGCAGGAGGCAGTCAATCAATGTTCTGCTCTCACATCGATGTTTCTCTCCCTCTTTCCCTTCCTCCATATCTCAAAATGAATATATATATTTTTTAACCAAGGTACAAATAAGTTCTTGGATAAGGTCACCCAGCTCCGTGGGTGGAGCTGAAACTAACCCTTGACCTCTGGCCTCTGGGCCCGAGCTCTTGCCCATCAGGGCACACCTTTAGGGTCAAATGATTTAGGGCGAGGTCAAGGCTACAGAGTGGAATTCAGAGAAAAGGGGAGAGGCTCTGTGGCAGAAGGTCAGCCCCCAAGACCTTAGAAAAGGTCAGTGATGCTCAACGCTGAGTGAGCACCGGGTGCCCAGCAGGGCTTGCTGTGCTGCGAGAGCAGGGCTCCCCCCACCTGAGCGTCTGACACAGCAGGTCTGGGCGGGGCCTAGGATCTGCATGTCTAACCAGCTCCCAGGTGATACTGAAGGCCCTGAGGGTGATGCTACAGAAAGGGGCTGGTGTCTTGCCTTCTGGCTATTTGGAGCATTCAACAGAGTCCGCAGCTCTGGAATGTAGTCACATAAACATGGTGCATGGATTCACATAAACCAGGGAGGACTGCTTCTCAATTCTCACTCTACGTCCAAAGCTCCTGGTCCTAGAATTCACGTCAGATCTACTAAATCTGAAGCTCCAGGAGTGAGCTCTGGGCACATCTGGGAAACAGGAGCATGAGCACAGCTTTCTGCCCTTCGTCTGAGAGCAGACCCAGTCCCTGCCCAGGGGGAAAGCTGGTCGCACAGCTGGGAGACTAGCTGCACGTCACCCATGTAGACCTACCAGGGAGGCATGCGTGGGAGCCCAGGAGCCACTGAGCATGCCCACACCCTTTGGGTGTATGACCTTTCAAGGTCAACAGTCTACTGAGGGCCATCCCTGCTCCTTCACGCCACAGACAGGGGCTTCTGGGGACAAGGTCATGGTCTCCTAAGCAGCACTCCCAGGTGTGCTCATCCTGTGTAACGGAGTTCTGTGGTCACGTTCAGGGTGGGGGCCAGCAATGTCCTGCCATAAGGAAATCTGGTTACTCCATGTTCCTTACTTATGTTCGACTATGGAAGCCTTTTTCTACCCAACCCCTACTAATATCAGAGTATCTGGCAAACGCCGAGCCACACTGCAACCTACTGGCCGTGAGGTCCTATGTCCCTGGGTCTTTGTAGTCGTGAAAGCGAGCGAAGACAGGAGGAGTCATGGCAGAACGCAGGGACAGGAAAGCCGAGGGCTGGCCGAAGGGATTAGAGCTTGATAGTAATCAGAGAAGCTGAGTGTGATTGCCTGTGCTGTTCCTGAGAGCATGCCCGCCAGGCCGGTGGTCCGGCGTCCTCATTAGCTAATGGGCAGAGGAGGGTTCGCCATGTTTAGAAATGAGGGGCTTACAGGATCAGCACTCAAAGATACTCTTTTTTTTTTTTTTTTTTTGTCTCATTGCCATTTTCCCTTAAGATGGTGATTGTCTCAAACTTTAGTGCACATCAAATCCCATGGAGGGCTTAAGGGTCTTGCTTTCCACAGCTTGCTGGGCCCTGCCCATCGCATGCAGCAGGGCCGGGGCGGGGCCTGAGAATGTGCATTGCTAACGAGTTGCTAGGTGATGCTGGCGCTGCAGGTCTGAGGACCACACACTGAGAAGGACTGTTACAGAGGAGAAGGGACACACAGAGAGAGGAAGGAAACAGGAAGTGATGGAGAAAGAGGGATGAGAACACAAAGAAGAGAAAATATAAATGAGAAGAGGGAGGGAAGACGGGGAGAACGAGAGGTGAATGAGAGAAAGTGAAAAAGCTAGGAAAAGGGATGACAACAAAAGAAGAGAGATGAATGAAAGTGGAGGAGGAGGAGGAGGAGGAGGAGGAGGAGGAGGAGGAGGAGTGGGAGGAGGAGAAGGAGGAGGAGGAGGAGGAGGAGGAGGAGGAGGAGTGGGAGGAGGAGGAGGAGGAGAGAGACTGAGCTACCTGCATGGATGTATAAGGGTTGCCAGGATCTGGGCACAGGACCAGTGGAGCAGAGCCCGGGGTGTTTGTGGGGCCACCTGCTGTATGCATAGCTAGAAGCTTCCCATCCCCACGGCGTGTGCATACGCCTGGCTTTCCAGGTTTCCACTCTCAGCCTGGTGACGCCAGCTGATCTAGACGTAAATCTCCTCCAGTGAAAGGAGAAAGCCACGAGAGAGGAGGGCACGGTTCTCCAATGCCTTTGTCCCATCCGACTCGCTGCCCCCTCCCGTCCTGGTCCTGGGCATGCAGGATGCTGGATCTTTCTGCCATGTCCCCCGTGGGCCAGGCCTAGCAACTCAAGTTGGAACCAACGGTCCCACCCAAGCATTTCTGCTCACATCCTCCAGCATCCCACGCCCGCCTCCCCACGGCCTACTCTGAGGTCAGGCAAAGGATGCCAGGAGGGGCTGCTGATAATGTCCTAGCAAGACACTGTGCCTCATCAGAACCGGAGGCACCTCCACGTGAGGAAATGCAAGTGGATGAGAGAACCGGCTCGGCCATGTCACCGCGCTCAAGAGAGGACACCATGGCCCCTGGGGACGGCCTGTGCTGGGGGATGAACAGGCTGAGGAATCGTGACCCAGCCTCGGAAGCGGGCAAGGACGCAGTGCCTCTCTCCCCTGGATTGTGAGAAATCCTCATGATAAATCAAGGAAATGAAATAGAGCATAGGGTTTAGGGCATTGCTCCAACTCCTAATCCCACCCCAGGCTGCTGAAAGGACCGCCCCGCCCAGCGGCGCACAAAGGGGGAAACTTTGTTTCAGGGGCTTTGCTCCCCGGAGCCTGGCAGGAGGCTGGACTGGGTGTGAGCTGCTTTGCAATCCTGGGCAGAGAAAGGCCTGGGTTTCAGGGACCCTTTTCCTCTTCTGCATCCCTTTCCCAGGCAGAGCCAGCGAGGCCAGAGGAGAAGGAATGGGCAACAAAGGCACGTGCGGACCAGTCAGCAACGAATCCACAGGCAGATGCAATGGCAGCTGCGGGTGGCGGCAACCGGAAATGGTGTCATTCCCGAGTGGTCTGCTTCGGAAATCGTGAGACTGCAGGGACAAGCCCTGGTGACCACAGAAAGGTCCCCCTGGAGGCAGGCTGCAGTTTTAAGATGAGGAACCGACAAACACACTTCTTCTCATGTTGTAAAGTTATGCAACCACGTGCTTAACCTTTTTAAAGTTTTGCAAAACATTTACAGTAAGCAGGCCAGCCAAGCGGAGAGAACGAAACCCTGACCATACAGATAAACGAGGAATGGCTTGGGGTGAGTGATCTGAATGCGTCAGACACAGGGTCAAGCCCTTTCATCCTCCCTCACGTAATCCTCATAAACACCAAGAGGAAGGGCTCCGGCTGCAGCCCTTTCTCAGCTAAGGAAAGCGAGGCTCAGGGAGGTGAGGCAACTGCTTGAGATCGCAACCTGGCCTTGGTGTTTGCCACCTACTTCTCCGCCAGGAGCCTTTCTCGATGGCAGAAGTGACTCTCCTGAGACCTGGCTACTAAGGACCGCCTTCGCTTCCACAGCCCCGAGTCATTAGCAAATGGAAATGGCGAGCAAGCCTGGCCTGCACCCAGCGCCCCGAGTCATTAGCAAATGGAAATGGCGAGCAAGCCTGGCCTGCACCCAGCGAGGGACAGAGCACGCCCAGAAAATCAGGGCTCCTCCTTCTGCCAGGGAGGCGCGGGGAGACCGCCGATTCTCCATGATCAGGGTCAGGAGGAAGCAAGGCAGAGCCCTGGCCGCCGGGCCTGGCAGAAGCGCCTGCTGTTTTGGGAAACTGCGGTGCAGCAATTGTGAGGGCCGAGCTGGTTCCCAGGCGAGAGGAAGAACGGAGCCGAACCACACCTGGCCCAACGCTGCGCCCACCAGTCCTGGGTCTCAATGGGTCGCCCTCTCCCTTAAAAGGGTGTTGAAGAGCCAGGTCTCTCTCTTACTAATGACAACAGCTAATATGTGAAGCAGTAACTCTGTTTGGGGCCCTGTCCTAGGCGCTTGGAATGCTTTATTCCTCATCCTTCGGGCAACGTTTTGGATAGTCATGAGCTTTGCTGTGAACTGAAGAAACAGAAGCAGAGAGGCTAGACAAGCACCTGTTCGCAGGGCTAAGAGTTTGGGTCCGCACGCTCGGCGAGTGGGTGTAAAAGGCACGGAGCAACGGGTCCCAATGCCCACGAACAAGCACCATGGAGAAGAAGCCCAGGAGGTAGAGAAGCTGAGCCGCCAGAGCAGCCCCTCCCGCAGTGCCGTGGGGCGGGGCGCTGCTGAGTTTTGTGTTTTGTGCATAGACTTGACCCTCTTGCCCACACTTGGTGCTGCACAGAGAGTGGATGGAAAGATCAGGATGGCTTTTCGAGTTTATATTTGAGCCATTTCTCAAGCTGGCTCTTTGGGGGAGGGCTGGAGAAGGAGGAGAAAAACCGGCGGATTCAACAACACCGCCACGCTAAAGATGTTTTTCTTTTCATTTGTTTGATCAGAGGAGAATACACATCCTCTCACGCTCCGCTGTGGCGACCTCGCTCCGCCAGGGCTCCCGAAGTTGCCAAGGTGCTGGACCATTAGTCCGATCACCAGCCATCGGCTCAAGTTGGAGAGAGACAGATGAAGTTTGCTCCTTCGGCTGCTTCTCAACCCCAACAGCATCATCACAGGCACGCACAGGACCCTAACGCATCACCACACACACATGCATGTGCACACACGCGCGTGGAGCTTGTTGTCGGTTGTACTGGGGGCAGGCTCTCTCTCTCTTTTTCACTCACCACTTAACAGCTCTAACGGAGCTGGCCTAGAAAGATGCACTCTGTTACCGAGTGGGAAAATGTGGAGTTGGTTACTAAACGGTATACACAGTTTTATCACACACACGCATACATTTGTATAGTTTTCTGCATATACACATATATGTACAGAAAAAATTTGAAATGATATAAAACAGTAAATAGTTTTTGTTCCAAATAACAAATTACGGGTCATTTTCATTTTCTTCTTTGTGGTCATGTGTATTTTTTCAAATCCTTTTAAAAAATGATCCAAACCTTCTATATACACAATCCGAAAAAGATTTTTTTTCTTACAGGACTTATCAGAGCCTTTCCTGTTCTAACATTCCCTGGGACTCTGAATTAGCTGTTAATATACAACAATGTAGCTGACATTGAGTGAGTATGTTTTATTATTTAAAAATCAAAGTAAGTCTTAAATCCAAGACTTGATCAAGTTTGCATGTGAATATATATATATATATATATTTTTAAAGAGTTTTAAAATTGATTTTTAGAGAGAGAGAGGAAAGGAGAGGGAGAGAGAAACATCGATCAGTGCCTCCTGCTGGGAACTGAGCCCACAACCCAGACATGTGCCCTCCCTGGGAATCAAACCAGCGGCCTCTCAGTGCACAGGGCAATGCTCAACCAACTGTGCCACACCGGCCAGGCCCCCTCTCTCTCAACATAACTCAGTGCCACTCACGCTTCATTTTGGAGCCTCTTCCTCTCCTTGCCTGCATACCTTCCTCCCCCCACAGAACCTTCTTCCTCACAACTTCAACTCACCGTGGCTCCTGTGGCCTCAGCTTCACCTCAGGCCTCTGTTCCCCGTTTCACTGTCAGCTCGGCGCTCTCTAGCGTGAGTTCCAGAAAGACAAACAATGGCATCGGCAGAGTCATCTCCATCTGCCCCAGACAAACCCAGGCTTCAGACCCTCACGGCGCGTTCCCACTCCTGGTGGGTCCCAGGTGGACAGTGTGGCTGAGGGCCGGCCAGTCCTAACGCCTCTAGAACATCCAGAATCCTCACCCTCAGCTGATGTCCCTGAGTCCATTAAGATCCCATTTCCTTGCATATGAACTTCATTCATTTAGGCATTTGTTCATTCACGTTTTCATTCAACAATTACTGATATTACTGATTGAGCACCGGCTCTGACAGTGCAAAGCACTGGATACAGCAGTAAACAAAACAGACAGCAATGACATTACAGGCCGCTGAATACACAAGAAAACGAAGCCGTGTGCTGGATGGGGATGAACAGAGCGGGCGACGTGAAGCGGGAGGAATTGGGGAGGTTGTCATTTCCAATAGGAAGGTCAGAACAGGCCTCCCTGAGGGGACATCTGAGCAAACAGCTGGGCGTAGGGCAGCACCCACCCCGCCATCCTGGGGAAGAGTTTTGGGCAGAAGAACAGCCAGTGCAAAGGCCCTGAGGTAGGAACCACGCTTGGTATGCTTAAAGCAAGGAGGCCAGTGTGTCTGGAGGGGCGTAGGGGGAGGCAACATGTAGGAGAAGAAATCATAGCAGGTGGAGGGGGAGAAACAATGTCGAGCCTTTGGGTCACAGTAAGGAATCTGGTTTCTAGACTCTAGTCTAACGCAAAAGAATATTTCGCCCAAACTCTTTCAGAAACTCTTCTACATATTTATAGATGCGCTAAAAGCAGAAAGGGGCTATAGCAGCTTTTCATTTTAGGGAGGAGAGCTGGAATCCTCATATAGATAAAGCCTCCGCTTGCGCATACACGTGCATGCACAGTATGCACACGTACCAAGGCACCTGTGTACTGCACCCGTGTACAGATGCACACGCACAGCGTCCTAAGGCAGGAGGGATATAAACAGAGGAATGGCGACAGGGGCAGCCTGGAGCCTGGGGCAGTGGTGGAGGGAGGCTGCGGCCCTAACGCTAATGAATTCTGATGACTTGGAGCGGTCATTAAACTAATAAGCCCGTCTCCCAATTAGCACAGTGGCTGCAGCCAGCGAACATTTAATCAAGCCGCCTTCATTCTTTTAGACACGGCACACTTGGTGAGCGTGACTGTGGGAGGCGGGCCTGGGGACCCTCCTCTGATGATTTTATCACCTGCCTGCCGGAGCGTGAAGGAATCTGTGTGATGAAGTGGCTCCGTTGGTTTTTTCCTGCCAGAAGGGAATGCCAGGGAAGGGTAGGTCTTTTTTCTCTAATTACAGGATGCCCGTCTTTTCAAAAATCCCGTGTGATGCATGTATTCCTTTCTATTTTGCATTTATTTTTCAAGTTTTACTCTTTGGTGCCCATCTCCGAAAGCAGCGTGTCTGCTTCGGTTCCTGCTATCTCCTGCCCAGCCCCTCTCCTTCCTCACACTGGCACACCCCCCCCCCCCCCTCAGCAGCCCAGTCCTTGGAAACCTCAGCTCGGGCAGGGACGGTGGGGGCCCCAGGCGGTTCCTGGTTCTTTTCTGGAAGCATCCAGCCAGATCCCTCTATATCACCTATCTCCTCGTTCCCCAAAGTGCTGCCATTCTGGCCAGTTGGCATTATCATCTGTGGCCTAATCAGATTAGAGTGACCACTGGTCCCGGATTACCCAGGACTTTTCTAGTTTTAGCACTGAGATCCCACACTCAGCGAAAGCCCTTAGTCCCTGGCACACCGGGGCGGGGTCACCACGGCAGAGGTTCACCCTCATTTCTGTCTCCTATGGGACTTACGCTTCATGGGGGGCAGAAGCCCCAGGATTTGACTTGAGGTGTGATTCTCAATGCATAGCCAACAGTTCCCAGTAAACAGCGCTCTCTCTCTTGCGCGCGCGCTCTCTCTCTCTCTCTCTCTCTCTCTGGCTGTCTGTTTCACACACTCAACTATACATAGGAATAGACTCTCGCCCACTGTGTGTTAAAGTAGATGGTCTTTGGCTGGAGATTATAAATGGATTTAGTCTGTTTTAAATCCTCTGAAAGTGTGCATGAGGAGAGGGAGGGAGGGAGGGAGGGAGGGAGGGAGAGGGAGAGGGAGAGGGAGAGGGAGGGAGAGAGATTGCATATATTTTTTTTCTAAGACGAGGCTCAAACTTGCATTAGGTTCCCAGAGGGGTTTGTTCAGCTCTAGTAGACCCCAAAGTAAGGGTGGGTGGGGGGGGGAGGAAGACAGTTCCCAACAGGGAGGAGCTGAGGCGCCACTGTTCAAATCTGGAAACTGAGGCACAGAGAGGGTAAGCAAGCCTTGGTGCTCCCTGGCCTCGCACCCAGGCCTGCCCAGCACCAAACGCTTCCTTCTTGAGCGCTGCCCCATACGCCCTTGGGAAAGCCTAACTCTGGTTTCTCCATACAAAACGCGGAGCCTCCCCGAGAAGGGCAGAACGCGGCAAACAGTCTGATCACTGTACTCCCTCAGGTACTTCCGTCGTCTGCTGTGGACAGAAAGGAACGCGTGTGTGCATGAAGCCATGCGTGTGCATGCCTGTGTGTGGAGGGCGCACGTGTGTCTTGCTGCTGCGCACCCTCCCCATAGTTCTCAGAAGCAGGAGACGGTTGGCTGAAGAAGTCAAAGCAAAGAGCAGCTCTTACCTTTGCAGATGCTTCTGTCCAGCCCAGAGGTCTCCTGGTTGGAGGGTCAGGGAATCAGGACACAATCTGCAGAAACAGGGCAGAGGAAGAACGAAGTGAATACACACACCATCTGGAGGTGAGGGCGTGGCTGACAGGGACCTCGTGTGGGTGGGTGCACTGATCAACGTTTGCTGAATTCTCTTTTTTTAAATCCTCACCGGATGGTATTTTTTTCATTGATTTTTAGGGAGATTGGAAGAGAGAGGGAGAAACAGAGAGAAACATGGGTGTGAGAGAAACACATCGATAGCTTGTCTCCTGCATGAGCCCCGACCAGGGCCCGGGCTCGGGGGGAGCCTGCAATCGAGGTATGTGTCCTTGATCAGAATCGAACCCAGGAACCTTCGGTTCGCAGGCTGACACTCTATCCACTGAGCCAAACCGGCCAGGGCCATCAATGTTTGCTGAATTCTTACATGAGATGCCACCTGAGTGCACATGAGCTTGACCTCTCTGCTATGCTCCACTCTTTCCCTGGGGATCCTTCAGGAAGGGTGAGGGCAGCACACAGGTCACCAGAGGGCCCTTGTCAACTGCAGATTCTAATTCACTAGGTGGGAGGGAACCCAAGGTTCTGCATCTGTAAAGGCTCCCAGGTGAGGTGCAGCAGTAGGTCTGCAGGTCACCCTTTGAGTGTGAAGGGACTAGTTATGCTGCAGTAACAAACATCCCCCAAATCTCAACCCATGAAAACAACCAGGGCTTCTTTCTTTTTTTAAAGGGTAAAGTCTTCTTTTGTTTTTAAGATTTTTTTTTTTTTTTTTTTTTAGAGAGAGAGGAAGGGAGAGGGAGAGAGAGAAACATTGATGTGAGAGGGAAACACTGACAGCCTGCCTCCTGCACGTTCGCCCACCAGGAATTGAGGCTGTAACCCGGGCATGGGTTCTGACCAGGAATCAAGCCAGCAACCTTTCAGTGCACAGGACAAAGCCCAATCAACTGAGCCACACCAGCCAGGTATAGAGCTCCTTTCTTATTCGTGCTGCAGATTCGTCATGGGCTAGCCGAGAGCTCTACTCCCTGTCTTCCTCACTTTAAGAACAAAGATAATGGAGGAGCCATAACTTGGAATACTGATGCCCACAGGGCAGAGGAAAAAGATCTTGGGGGTGGGGTGTCTCATACCAGATATTAAATGCTCCAGTGAGAAAGTGACACCTATCACTTCCATTTGCAGCTCATTGGCTAGAATGAGTCACATGATCCCACCGAATCACAAGGAAGGCAGGATCGCCTAGCACACTGGGCAAAGGGAGTCAGCCAGGAATGTTCGGTAAGCACCTGCCACGCTATCAAAACCTGCCTGCAAAACCACCCGTCAAGTGTCTCACCAGCATATCCTAAGCCAGTGGTCAGCAAACTGCGGCTCGCAAGCCACATGCTGCTCTTTGGCCCCGTGGCATGAGACACGAAGTTTCAATCGCACTGTACATGCGCACCTGCACGTGGTATTTTGTGGAAGAGCCACACTCAAGGGGCCAGTTTGCTGACCACTGTCCTAAGCAATCAACACTGAGTGAGGTCCTGCATGGATATGCCACAATATAAAGGAAAGTATTTGAATGATGGTTCATGCGTGCGCGCGCGCGCACACACACACACACACACACACACACATCAAATTTTTGCCACTGTAAAATGCACAGTCATTACAAATGAGTTTTTTTTTTTTTTTGTTTTTTTTTTAAGAAAAATGTGAATGACTGCACCAGACCTTCCAAAGTGAAACTTGCATAAGCTGGGAGTGTGAGTGCCGAAGTTATAAACGGAGATCATTTTGTATGCACAGTCCAACCCTCTTTTTCTTTTATCAACGGATGTCAACAGTTTTCTGTATCTTAGGTTTTACAGACTGCATCATTTTCTCAGATTTAACCAATTAGTTCTGGTGAATATTCAGTTTGGTTCCAACTTTTTTTTTGCTATTATTTTTAACAGTACAATGAGTAAGCTGGTAGCTAATATTTCTGCATATTCATATTTATGCCTTGAGAAAAAAATTCCTAGAAGTGGAATTGCTCAAAGAACATGAGTACTTAAAGGATATCGATGCAGTGTCAAATGCCATGAGAAAGATGGACAAATTCAGAACCCTACCAACATTATAGCAACATTATAGGAATGTCCATTGCATCAGACACTCACAAGAATGCCAAATTGATTTTAATTGCAAAGTTGAGAATGAAATGTGTTATTGCAATTATAGGTTGGGTTTCTTTGGTAACTAATGTATGTGAATTGTGTTTTTTAAAAAATATTCATTAGTGACTTTTTTTATTCTCAGTCATTATTAGCCCACGTCCTGTTTCATTTTATTTTCCCTATGTGTTTTAGAGCTTCGCTTATTCCATAGCTACTTTATGTAAAAGAGGACTCACCCCTTGGTTTGACACACATACAGCTAAAATTCTTCCTGATGTGTCTCTCTTCTGGAAGTTGTCTTTTAAAGACAAACAAATGTGATTGAGGGAGGGCTGGATTGCTGCTAGGTCTATGGAAACAATTTGACAATATGTATTAAAACCTTTGAAAACGTCTTCTTGTCTAAGCAATTCCACTTTAGGAATTTTTCCTAAGGAGATCAACTTGGATGGAGAACATTATCTAGGTGCCTGGTTATTCTTTGTAGTGTTGTGAGTACTAGCAAAATGAGACATTAATTTTTTTCAGTGAGATTCCCCCATTCTTTCTTCCTCTGTATTTCTCTTTTATTGTTCTTATAAATGTCAAGCCTCAGCTGCTATATTCAGAGAGTCAAAGATGCCATTTTAATATATAGCGTGTCCCCCCAAAATATATACACACTTTAACAGCTGATAGCTCAATTTTTAAAATGAAATGTATTTTAATAAATACTGCCTTTACAATTATTCAGTGTGTGTATATATTTTTTTGGGACACCCTATATTTTGGGTTTCCTTAATTAAAAATGAATACATATATAAATAGGTAAATAGAGAGATGGGTAAATAGATGATAGAGGACAGATTAATGGATGGATAGATGGATAGACAGACAGATAATAGTGATGATGGATGATGGACAGATGACACAGAGATAATAGTGATGATAGATAGGTGATTGATAGACACACCGATACATAGGTACAGAGATGATACAGAGACAGATCAAATTTTGACCCACTGGTCAGCTACAGTCAATGTGCAACAGAGTCACATGCAGAGCGTCCGTAGCTTACACAAGTCTGGGCTCCTCCCCAAGGGATGTTCAGTTGGGCTGGGTGGGGCCCAGACGTAGGGGAAAGAGCATGAGTGTGAAACTAGGAAAAGAAGCCAAGAATCAGAGGGAAAAAACGGCGGGGGGGGGGGGGGGGGGGCTGAGTCAGCACTGGGCAGAGAGCTGGAGTGCAGTTAGCCGGTTCCTGCCAAACCTAGAATAGAGGCTGCGCTCTCAGCACGGCCCGGGCTCCTGCCCACCGGGCCTGGAGCGTGCCTCCCGCTCACCTCGCCCCACGCTCCCAGCCTCAGTCCACTGGTGCCCAGGCCTGGTTTCTGTTCCCACCACATGCCAGACTGGCCCCTCCCTGGGACCTCTGCTCTCACTGTTCCCCCAGCCTGGACGCTCCTTATTTAAAGTCCCATCCTCAGAGGGCCCTACCGCTTCTCTGCTCCAAAGCTCGGCCAGGCCCCCGTAACCAGGTGTGCCCATGGCTATACCTTCAGGCTCTCCTCCCATCTTTAATAAAGATCCGACTTCACTTTACAACGAATAAGGAGGCAGCATTTATTCAATGAGGACCTAGGAGGCTCCAGGCTCTGCGATGGGCAATGGAGAGGAAGGACTGAAATGCCCCCGCCCCCCCAAGGATCTCTGGAGTCTCTAGTTCACCGCAGTCTGCCCTGCTCCCTGCTGTCACGCTGGGCTTGCCTCTCTCATTTCTCTCTCATGTGACCCCTGCTAGCATTTGAGATTCTAATTTGTGTTGTTGAAACTGTAGAAGAGTTTGGGGCAGGTTGTAAGCAGGGGAGGGACAGGGTCCCTTCTGCTATGGATGGGGGAGACAGAGATGTGACTGCCATCCCAGTAGTTAAATAAGGGGGTGTCTTCATCACTCACTGTTTGTGAGCACCTGCCGGGTCCCTGGTCCATTGGGTCATCCCGGTACCGGTGCCCTGACGGGGTCAGGCAATGCCTGGGAACGTCCTTTCCTCACTGCGAGGATTCGGGCGGCGCCCCCTGAGAGCAGGTGGGAACCGGGCAGGAGCTAAGGAGTCTGTGTGGAGTAAACATGTTCCAGGCAGAAGACTCAGAGAGTGCAGAGCCGGAGTGAGACCACAGGGCAGGTGGAGGGACCGCGGGAAGTTCGGGGTGGAGGGCAGGGGCATAGGAATGAAGAGTGCGGAGGGTAAGCAAGGGCTGGGGGCTTCCGCCCGCTGAGCCAGAGGCCAGATGCAGCCCACACATGTGTATTTTTTTAAATGCACACAATGCTTAAAGACCACTTTGAGAATCCTTAACATTTAAAACTTGGCAGATTTCACACACAAATAAACACTCCCAACTTCTCTTTAAAACGGGGGAAGTCTGACCACGCTGGACCCACATTTGCATGTGTCCACTGTCAGCTGGGTCCCAGTAGCTCCCGCTTCTCCTGTTTGCCGCAGTCCCCACCCCTCCCTGTTGCTTCCTACTTCACCCATGTCTGTTTCCTGCCTGGATCCTGTGCTTCTGACACTTGTCAGGATGGAAAAATCAGCAGAGGCCAGATTCTCTAGACCCGTGAAGGCCGGGGGAAGGATTAAGGCCTTTATCCTTAAAGACAACTAAGATCTATTGACACTTTTGGAAAAAGGGAGCGGTCAGATTTTTGTGATTTGAAAACATACTCTCTAGTGCACACGTATGTTCACGAAAAGACACGCCCTGGACTGTTCATGGCAGTAGCACTGGAAACCACCCGAAGGCCCACTGACAGTGGAGAAACTGTGGCGCAGTCACAATCGCTGCACATAAACCCCAGGCAGCGACTGCGAAGCATGATCTCCCACTCCCCACACTAGCAGAGGGGAAACAATTACAAGATAGATAACGAACAAAAATAATATTGAGTGAATGAAGCAGATGCAAGGGAGTGCGGATCTTAAAAGTCCATTTTGGTGAAGTACAGAAAGTGCTGAGATGAATTTGTGGTGTTAGAAGTCCAGATTCCAGCTGCCCTGGCGTAGGGGGAGGGGCCCATGGCGGCTGGTAACATGCTGTGGCTCACAGGTGCTGGTTACACCGTGTATTCAGTTTGTGACAACTCGTCAAGCTGGACGGTTGGGACCTGGGTCCTTTCCCGGCTGTGTACTACAGTAAAAAACAAAAACCAAAACCCCAACCATTTCTGATCACGAATGAGGTGTCGGTAGCTGGTAGCTGGCCCAGGGCAGTGGTTATCAATTTTAAAATGTGTGGAGTTGCCAGGCAAGTGTGGCTCAGTGGTGGAGTGTCAACCTATGAACCAGGTCACGGTTTGATTCCCAGTCAGGGCACATGCCCCATAGGCTCGATCCCCAGTGTGGGGCGTGCAGGAGGCAGCCGATCCATGAGTCTCTCTCATCATAGATGTCTCCCTCTCTCCCTCTTCCTTCTTCTCTGAATTTAATAAAATATATATTTACAAAAATAAATAAATGCACGGAGTTGAGATGATAAAGAAGAGATAAAACCTAGAAGACTTGGATCTGAGAGATAAAGGGGGGGTAGCTTTGGGGGGAGGGGAGACCCCGCCCAAGAACAAACAGGTGAGCAGGAGGGATCCAGGCACGTCCAGAGGAAAAGGAAGACCGTCTCATCTCAGCCCAGATGAGAGCGGAGTGGGCTCGGTCACGAGCCACACAGATACACCCCGGCAACGAGACAGCCTTTCAAAGGGGCTCAAAGGAAAAGGAAAGGCCAGATCTGCTGATGAAACATTTATTTGCCTAAAAAATATCGCGCGATTAAAAGACACGTGTAATAGGAACGGATCTGGGCCATGAAAACGCGTCCTCCATAAATTTCCTCACGAGGCGGCTAAGCATCCCTGCCTCCCAGGACCATCTGCTGGGAACGCTCCCTGCTTCCGCCTCTCCTCTCCGACCCCACCAGTATCTTTATCAAATTCTTGTTGAAACCCTGGGAAGGACAACTATTTCCAGCAGTAAAAGCTTTAACCTGTCGCCTCGTGTTCCTCCGGATCGCTACAGCGGGGAGGCCTGGAGAATATGTTTCCAATATTCTCTCGTCTCCCCCTCTTCACGGCGAGCCCTCTTCCACCCCGAGGAGGTTCTGACCCCTGGCGTCTCCAGGGGGAGCGGGGTTTGGAGCGGGGTCAGGCTTGTCAGAGAGAGAGAGGCCAACATCCCTGCTGCTTTAATACATTTAACCTGGAAGAGAAACGGCTCCGGCCCAGATTAGATTACGGGGTTGGTGGAGGTGGCCTAACAAATGGCAAATGGCGGCCTGTGGGGCTGAGCTAATCTCTGTTGACACGTATCTAATGCAAGACCCGTGTTGAAGGCAGCGGGTCCCGGCTGCAGCCCTGACGGCCCACGGGGGAGGGGAGGCCCAGGGGAAGCCACTGGGATGCCTGTCTCTTTCAATCTCGGGGCGCAGCGTGTGCACGTCATTATCTAAAGGTCTCCTGGTACCAGCTAAATGTCCCTGCTTCCTGTGGGCGATGGGGTGGGTTTCATCTTTTTTTTTTTTTTTTTCAGAGCGAGCGTTGGGTGATTGGTTTTCTCTAAATGCTCCCTGGTTCACCTCCTTGGAAGCAGGTGAGTGATAACATTCATTCATTCAACAGACTTACTTGGATTGGTTCCGTCCCCAGGCCTGGGGGCAGCAGGAGCCGATTTTAATTCTCTGTGTGAGTCACACGGATAAATAAGGGTGTGCATCCTGTTCTACCACTCTTAACCGTGGGACACTGGGCAGACTGAACCCCACCCCCCCAGCCTCAGCTCCCTCACCCAGTGCTTCTCCGGTCCCCTACTCCAGGGCCCAGCATCCTAGCTAATCATATATAATTTACATTTTAACAAAAGTATTAATATCCTGGATATATAAATTGCCAGACCGACTGAAAAAAACAGAAGGCTAGAACAGAACAATGTTCAAAAGCCTTATCTCCAGGGAAGATTCCGAGGCCAATCTGAACAGTCAGTTTTTAACGAGGAGGAGACAGGCCACCCCAATGCATGAATTTGCCCCAGGACATGGGCAAAGGTGAAGTGCTTCCTACTTCATTGTTTGAAGCCAGCATCCCCCTGATAACAGTAATATATGACCAAACTGGCACCAAAAACAAAGCTACAGATTAACCTCATGCAGAACCACAAATGCCCAAACCCTCACGAACTAACCTAAATAGCACATTAGAAGAATGATGTGCAGTGTCAGGAGGGTTTATGCTAGGAATCGGATATTAAGTACTTTGTCTAGTAGTCAAAGGAGAAATGTATAATCATCTCAAATAGATTCATAAAAGGCATTTAAAAAATAGTAACACCCATTCAACAAAAACCTGTCCAGAAAACTTGGGATAGAAAAACTGCTGGGTTTTTGTTTTTGAACATTCTAATGATTATCTATCTCAAAACCACATCCAGGGTAATAGGTAATGGTAACTTTCTGCAAGTATTTTTATGAGACTCAAAATAAGACAATGATGGTCCTATCACCATTGACATTTAACATTTTTCCTGGAAGATTTCAGCAACATAAGGATTCATAAAACCAAAACAAATGGTCATGAAATGGGGAAAATGTCATTGCAGATGATACACGATACACTATTCTACTTAGAAAACACCACGGAAACCATTGAAAAATGTCAAAACCCAATCAAGAGTCCAGTTATGTCGCCAGGATACCAAAGAAAACATTCACCAATCAATCGCTTCTTCAACAGCAACAAATAGCAGATAGAGAAACAAAAAGGATCTGCCAAAATAGCAACAATTTTCATAAAATGCCTAGGGGAAAAACACAATACAAAACGTATAATACCCATATGCAGAAAACTACTAAATACTCCTAAGGGGCATATAAGAAGATTTGATTAAATGAAGAGATTCAACATTGTAGAGATGTGTTTCCTCCCAATTGCTGAAGATGCCATGGAATTCTACAGCAAAATACCTGTGATTATTTTTGTGAAATGCAAAATAGGGAAGGGAGTGTGCCCAAGTAGTTGGTTTTCAAGCTCATTGGGATGACTAAATGCATGATCAGCCAATGATTTTCTTCAAAAGGTGAAAGTGTTTGTCTTTTCAGATAACACTGTTATCTCACTACAATAATCAAACTGCACGACTTGGCAGAGGAGTGAACAGAATGTGCTTAAAGGAATGGAAGTGTGAGCGCAGAAACAGACCTTATTCAAGGATCTAGACCAGGGATGGGGAACATCCGGCCCGCAGGCCACATAAAGCCTGTGAAATCATTTGGTCTGGTCCTGCTGAGGCATTAGAAGTGAGTTAATGAAATGTCTGACCAAATAGAGCAGGTAACGTTTAAGCTGATAATTTGTATGGCCCGTGAATGATGTTATAATATCCAAATGGCCCTCGGCAGAGAAAAGGTCCCCCACCCCTGCTCTAGTGCATGATAATGGCCACATAGATCAAGGCAAAGAAGGGTTGTTCAAAAACAGGTACTGCAACAGCGGGTATCTGATGGGTCCTCATTAACTTGTCAGGCCACCCCTGAGCTTGGTCATGTCCACTGACCTCCATAGAATCTTTCTTGAAATCTGGGGCTTTTTTTTTTTTTATATTTTATTGAGTTTTTACAGAGAGGAAGGGAGAGAGATAGAGAGTCAGAAACATCGATGAGAGAGAAACATCGATCAGCTGCCTCCTGCACATCCCCTACTGGGGATGTGCCCGCAACCCAGGTACATGCCCTTGACCGGAATCGAACCCGGAACCCTTCAGTCCGCAGGCCGACGCTCTATCCACTGAGCCAAACCGGTTTCGGCGAAATCTGGGGCTTTCAGGGGTACAGGAATGGAGATGAGAAAGAGAGAAAGGAGGAAGGCAGATGCTATAGGGGTGCTGGGGTCATGACATCAGGTTCTGTTTCCTTTGCCAGCCCCAATTGCAGGTCATCGGAAGCAACAGATACTCAGGGTCCTAAAATCCCTCTAATCACACCAGAAATTTTCTTCTTAGGGTCAGCTCTGTTCAATGGAGAGAAACTCAGACAATGAATAACACGGCCAGGCAGCCCACTGTGTGTCTACAGACGCCAGGCTAGCCCAGGAGGCAGGATGGCTCCCCATCAGAAGTGCCCTGACAGACCCAACTCCAAACCCCACCCTGTCACTTTGTAGCTGTGTGATTCTTTTCTTACTTTTGTCAATTCTCACCCAAGGGTATTTTTTTCCATTGAATTTTTTAGAGAGAGTGGAAGGGAAGTGGACAGAGAGAAAACACCGATGGAGAGAGAGACATTTAGTGGTTGCCTCCCACATATGCCTTGGCCAGGGGTGAGGATCGAGCTTGCAATCAAGGTAGTGTCCGTGACCAGAATTGAACCCAGGATCCTTCAGTCCGTGGGTAGATGCTCTATCCACTGAGCAAAACTGGCCAGGGCTTATAGCTATGTGACTGTGAATGAGTCACAAAGCCTCCATTTCCCTAGGTTATAAAAGAGGAGTGATGCTACCTGTCTCCTGGGACCACAATCAGGGTCACATCAGATATTGTCCATATCTCCTTTGTAGCCTCTCTGTGCCTTGGTTTCCCCGTCTCTAAAATGGAGACATTACTTGTACCTACCTCATGGGATTGCTGGGAGTATTGACTGGTTTAATGTACTAGTATGTTAAGGTCTTAGAAGAATTCTAGAACATGGTAGGTGCTCTCTATAAGCTATAAATATTTTTATCATAGTCAAACCCAAGTATATGTTAAGTATTTTATTGACAATGGTAATGACAATGATTTATGATATACTTTGATCATATATATAAAACCCTAATATGCAAATAGACCAAACAGAGGAACAACCGAACAACCAGTGGCTATGATGTGCGCTGACCACCAGGGGCACATGCGGAACATAGCGGGCACTGGCTGAGGTGGGATGGTGGAGCAGGTGAGCGGAGGTGCCAAACCAAGGTTGGGCGCTGGTTGCTATCATCGGGGCAAGCCTCTGGTAGTTACTGAAAATTCTTTGCTCCCGCGTCCCACGGTCCCACCCGGCGCTTGCACCTGCTCCCGGTGCCAGCCCCGCTCACACCTGTTGCCAGCGCCCAGCACTGGCCCAGATCGCTCAGCACCAGCAGCGAGTACAACCGGTGGCTGCTGGCCCTGATCGCCCCTGAGGGCTTCTCCCCTCCCGCTGCTCCTAAGGGGCGATTGGGGCAGCAGCTGCCACTCACACCAGCTGACAGCGCCAGCCCTGCCCGCACCCACTGCTGGTTGCAGCCCCAATCGCTTCGTGCCATCAGCGGGTACAAGCGGGGCTGGTGCTGTCAGCACATGGGAGCAGCAGCGGTGGGAGCAGGGCTGCCAGCAGACAGGGGACCGGGGGCCGCAGCAGGAGGGGCCAGGCAGAGGTGCGGAGGATGCGTCAAGACCCACCTCTGTGCCCACTGCAGCCTCGCAGCCCACAGTTCCTTTCAAGATGCACGAATTTATGCACTGGGCCCCTAGTTATTTAATATTTATTATTATTTCTAATTTATTTTCTGTACCTAACAAACTGATTTTCCTGCTGAGCAGATTTCTCTGTTGTCTTGTAAACAACCTAAGATGCCTGGTGGCAGGCAATATAGACTGAAATTTCTTAGGGCTGCCCCTCTCTCTCCAGTTGGCTTCCCATTTCCAAAGCCTAGATTTCACCAGGCCACGTAAAGAAGTTTTCAAGTACTAACCAGCTCAGGTCTCCCGCGTGCTCAGTCAAGAATTAGCCTGCATACTGGAGCAAGGACACCCTTGGGCGACGAGACCGCATTCTGGACTGGAGACTTCATGTAACAAGTTCTGTCTGGAAATGAGAAGCGAGACGTTAACTCATGGATCAGATGCCATGACCATCATTCCCCCGCCCCATCCTTCCTGACCCTCATCCTGGCTAAAGACATGATCTGATCTTCAGTGACTGGAGGCTCGTGTTTCCACACCCCCAGTGCTGAGAGAGACATGGGTGGTGACTTCCTCCCCAAGCTCTTGGTCACTTGCAATGTGGGGGTAGGGGCACTGACCCCTTGCACATTTAAAAATCTGTTTATAACTTGTTTTTTTAATCTTCATTGGAGTATTTTATTCATTGATTTTTTTAGAGAGGGTGGAAGGGAGGAGGAGAGTCAGAGAGAGAGAGAAACATTGATGTGTGAGAGACACATCAATTGGTTGCCTCCCACACGCACCCAGACCAGGGTGGGGATCGAGCCTGCAACCCAGGCACGTGCTCTTGACTGGAATCAAATCCGAGATCCTTTAGCGCGAGGGCTGATGCTCCAACCACTGAGCCAAACCAGCTAGGGCCTCTGTTTATAACTTTGGACGCCCCCCAAAACTTAACTACTAATAGCCTACTGGTGATTGGGAGCCTTACCAAGAACATAAACAGTCAACTCACACATATTTTGTAGGTCACATCTATAATAACAAAAGTGTAATATGCTAATTAGATCAGACGTCCTGCCGGCAGCTGGGGGAAGGCCTACCCTTGCGTGAATTTCGTGCATCGGGCCTCTAGAATACTATATACTGCATTCTTGCAACAGAGTAAACTAGAGGAGGAAATGCTGTTAAGAAAATTATAAGGAAGAGAAAATACGTTCCCACTACTGTACGTATTAATTGAGAAATATCCACGGATAAGAGGACCTGCGGTTGAACCCCGTGCTGTTTAAGGGCCACTTGTCCTCTCCAGTGACACAAGCAGTCACTGCCTGGGTCACGGGGGAAGGAAGTAAAGGTGGTGGCCTCAGTGAAGCGTTGGTGCTGGTTCATCCGTGGGACCCTCCCCCCGGAAATCTATGTCCTGGGCACCATGATCAGTTTCCAGCTGGTCTGTAAAGCCATTCCCAGAGCAGAATACCTTAGAACAGAGAAAAATGTTTCACTCCCAATTCGCCTATTTACCACTTATTGCTGCAGGAAGACAAATGGAGAGAGGCACTTTCTGAGATGCCATAGGGCAGTGATGGCGAACCTTTTGAGCTCGGCGTGTCAGCATTTTGAAAAACCCTAACTTAACTCTGGTGCCGTGTCACATATAGAAATTTTTTGATCTTTGCAACCATAGTAAAACAAAGACTTATATTTTTGATATATATTTAAATGCCATTTAACAAAGAAAAACCAACCAAAAAAATGAGTTCGTGTGTCACCTCTGACACGCGTGTCAAAGGTTCGCCATCACTGCCATAGGATTTCTGGAAAGAAGTGGGGTGAACCATCCCAGGAAAGGACTTCATGGTGTTCCTGCCTCCAGAAGCAGCTTTATTAGTGCTTCTCCCTCTGAGAAAACACTCCTGGGGGACTGGATTCCAGGCGGTGGAAAATCCAAGTGGCCGAAATTAGCTCGAGGAATTGGTGCGGTGGTTGAGGAGGAGGAAAAAGATCAAGAGAAGCCCCGAGACACGCACACACCCCCACCCATCCAGAGGCCGAAGCCACTCCCAACTCACGCTCCAGGCTCATGTGAATGTGCAGCCCGCTGCACAGCCAACGACCGAGATGCCTGGTCATTTCTCAGAGAGAAAGGCAACCAGCCTGGAGGAAGCATTCCGACCCCAGGGGAGCTTGCACATGCAGGGGTTGGGGGGGCATCTATGGAGTGCCTGCGCTGGAGGGCAGGGATGGGCCACCCTGGGAGAGGGCAGCTGCCTGCGTGAGATGCTGTCTGCAGCCACTCCTCACAATCTCTCAGTGAGGCACCCCCTCATTTCCTCCTGTGACAGATGTAACCCAGAAGTCGGCTGGCCCCACAGGGTGCCCCTGTTTGAACTGATGTCAGCATTGACGCAGAACACAGCCCCTTTCAACCAACGCACGTGAGCTGCCGAGATTTTCCTAGAGATTCCACAGGGCAACAGACTCCACTGACTAACACTTCCCACCGGGCCAGGGCCCTCTCCCAAGGTGGCCTGTGCCTGCCCTTCCGTCGGCGGAAGGTCATCTTCTGCCCACGTGGTTCCTAGCTCCCTTCCTCCCTCCTGCCTTTCCGGTGATGGAGCCTGGGATGGCCCCTGCTTCTGTATGAGGGAGTACACTTCATCTTCTCATGTTCTTACTTGTCACATGACTTTACCCCGCTCCTGTGATGGGGTACGGCTGCCTGGACACAGCTAACCCAGAGCTGGGCAGAAGACCCCTTCATTTCAGCCTTGGTGTGCCACGCACTAAGGGAAGGACTTTCATAAGCCGCTTCCTCACCATGTGAGCAGGACGTGAGCAAGGACCGGCCAACACATACGGGATACTGTTTGAGAGTCAGTGAAGGGCTGTTTGTTGAGAATGGCAGCCAGACTCCCACGGCCCCCTCCCAGCCTCCAACAAGGGGAGCTGGTTGTTGATGTCCACATGACCCCATGGTCGCGCCATAGCTGATTCGAGTGGGGCACTGGATACTCTGTCTTTGGGATTTGGGATGGAACATGGAGGGGCTGGCCGGCTCTGCTGGTTGGTTGCACAGAGCAGGTAGAGACATGAGTGTGGTGGGTCAGCCATGTTGAGCCATGTGAACATGGACCAGCCAACATGCTGATCATAGGAGTGGAGGGGAGAATAAACAAGATGTAAGGAGCCCTAGCCAGTTACTCAGTGGTTAGAGCACCATCCTGTGGACTAAAAGGTTGCAGGTTCAATTCTTGTCAAAGGTATGTACCTGAGCTGCAGGTTCAGATCCCTGGCCCTAGGAAAGGGTGCCTATGGAGGCGACTAATAAATGTGTCTCTCTCACATCGATGTTTCTCTCTCTGCCTCCCTCCCTTCCATTCTCTCTAAAAATCAATGGAAAAAAATATCCTTGGGCGAGGATTAACGTTAAAACAACCAAAAAGATGTGAGGAGAGGATAGGACAGAGCATGTGTGAGGAGGTGAGCGAGGGGGCGAGAGACAGGGGAAGGAGAATATGGATATGTATGTATGTGTGTGTATGTGTATGTATGTGTGTGTGTGTGTGTGTGTGTGTGTGTGTACATAAAAGAAATCTCTGGGAAGATAACACACCAAAATAATGAAAGTTACTCTGGCTGGTGAAATTATGCTTTCTATTCCCTTCTTCATATTCATATTTCTCTGTATTGTCTGTGGTTTTAGTATTTTGTTTTGGTTTTGTTTGCTTAGTTTTTTGGGCTGTGTGTTTTTGTTACTGTGTTGTTTTTACAGCGGGCACATATTTACAATCAGCAAAAATGATGAATCTATTTTCATTTTGGAGAAATTGTCTTGAAAAAGAATGCATCCCGGGACACGAGCGTTGCCCCTGCGTGAGGCCTGAGGGAGAGCTGGAACGGCGCGCGGGCCTCGGGAGTAACTGTCTCCAGACCCCACTAAATCCAATCTCCTCGTTTGGGGCTATTTGCTTTCCGGACGGCAGGACTGTGATGGATCCCAGAGTCGGCATCCTGGCATCTCAATCAGCTGTGTTTAGATGCCGCGGTGACACAGATTATGACGTTTTGATGGGATTAGGACATAACTTCGCTTTAATCTATAAAGCCCTGTAAGCTTGGGATCTGATTACCCGCAATTCCTTCCCCGGCCCCAGCAATTAAGATTAGCCAGCATGCCCTGCTAATGGTCCCCATATTGAAAGCTCAGGAAATCAGAAATGGGTGGTTTTGTTTCTTTTCCTCCTGGGTCTGTTCCTCCTTTTCCTTTTCTGTGAAGGCTCTGACTCTCCGAAGGCTCTGGTCCTCTGATCAGAGGGCTGCCTATTCCCATCCTCGGCTTCCCGGAGAAGGCGTCTTTGGGGTGCCCCCACCTCCTTATTTACTCCCAGAAGGGCTGCTTTTGTTGAATTTAAAGACTGGGTTGTGCTGCTCTTGGTACCATCAATTCCAGCAGCAACTTTAGTAGGTTTTTCAATCTGTCCAGAAATGACAGCATGTAGACTTCCCAAGGCTTGAATGAAACCCCTTCAGCTTAAGGACATTCGGCGGGGGAGGGGCCGGGGGGGGGTCCACCATCATCACACTGGCCCTCGGTCACATTCTCCAGGGAGATCTGCTCCCAGAATCCTTCGGCTCGCTCCTGCTGGCCCTCGGTTGGACAATGACTCACTTCCCCTGCCCAGGCCACCTGATGTCTGGAAGTCCATTCCTGCAGCTGTATCTCTCTTCACATTCTAGCAATTTCTGTCTCTCCACACGTCCATGCTGGGGCCTCGAGCAGTTAACACTGCAGGCTATTGCCAACCTCAGCGTGCAAACACCAGCCTACTGGGTTCCTTTAAGCCTTGCCTACACTGTCACAAATGGTTCCTTAGCTACATCTCCTTTCATTCCCTGTCAGGCAAACTTTCTCCCTGCTGCAGAGGCCGGGCCAGTACCGGCGTCGGGGTTGACGGCCGGCTTTCTGGAGCAGGGAAACTGCAAACCCAGAGGCACCATCCCTTCCCTGGACCATGCGTTTGCAAGTAATTCCACTTCCCTAACATTAGTCGCCTCACCTACAAAATCAGCGCCCCAATAACACCAGCCCCTGGGGTTACTGTGATTTAGGTCCATGTAAAGTGTGATAGGACGTATGGCGCATAGAAATCCCTCAATGAAAGTCAGTTTCCTTCCCAGACCCAACTCGGACTTCTTCTTAGGCCATGACTTTGAAGTTTTCTTTTTCTCTCCTCTGAACCAGTTCTGTTGTCAGTGCTGACGTGATTGTGACATGTTGGCACTGCTGTGTAGCACAGGATGAAAAATGAGGTGAAAAAGAAAGAGACCCGGCAGCCGGGGGATCACCAAGGACTGTCAACTGCCCTGTCACCTTTGCTCTCCTTAGAACAAACCCAGGATCTGGTAAAATAGCAGTAGCTCTTACTTGCAACACTGCCCTTCCAAAACTGGGCTCGCCACTCCTTCCCGTGCTCACACAACCCTCAACACATCGCTTTACTCAGCCTTCATTACAATGACCAGGGTGTCTATTTCTGTTCCATCCCGTTTCCTTCACTACACTTTAGGGTGAAGTGTGGCCAGGGATCTGTCCTCTTCTGAATACACAGCACAGCTCCTGACATTCATGAAAATGCCCATTGAGTGTATTAAGAGAATGAATGAATGAATGAATGAATGAATGAGGTAAGAGATACTATGACTCTCCTGAAGGATGGATGATATGGGAAGGCTTCACCAAAGAGGTGGGACTTCACGTGCACCTTAAGGAAGAACAGAGTTGACAAAAGAAAGAAAATAATTGAGACTATTCCAGGCAAAGGACCTACAAATAAGGGTGGGAAGAAGTACATAAGCTCTTTTGACCAGAATAGAGTTTGTGCATTAGAGTGGAGAGTAATGGGGCTGGATATGGGATTATTAGTTAGGGCAATGCTAGTTGCTGTAACAAACAAGTCCGTAAATCTCACTGGTTCAAACCAACAAAATCTATCCTTAGCTTCCATAAAGTCCCTAATAGGGATTACTAGTCAGCAGACACCTCAGTTCCAAGTGGTGATTCTGGGACCAGATTCCTTCCACCCGCGGCTCTCCCATCGACGAAGGTCACCTGAAGTGAGAAGGGTCCATGTGGCTGCACTGCAATTGCATGTGGGTGACATTTATGGGCCACATGGTAGACATCACTTCCACCTGTATCCTGCTGGTCATATATCTAAGTCACATGACCCCCCCCCCCCCCCATCTGCAGGGAAGCTGAGAAATGTGGTCTCAGCGGGTGGCCAAGAGGAAGAGAAATGAATCTGGAGATGAGGTGGCCAGACTCGGGCACAGATTGGTAAATTGGGAAGAGATGCTAGACAGCCTTGGGCGCCAGACTTAATTCTGTCTGTCACGTGGTTGGATCCCATGGAGTGAGCCCACTGCTCCCGCCTGAAAGGTGACATTTCAGAAAATAGAAGGTGGTCTATGGAAACCTGACCACAAGTTGGAAGGCTGCCAGGAAAGGACTAGAGGAGGTTCTGGGGGGACTCTCAGCCCACAAAGGATGTCCTTTCTTGTGCAAAACCTCAGCACCAGAAAGTGGCGTCCTCCAGACGCATGCAGTGCTGATTTTCAGTAATTCTTGACCCACAGACAAATAGACAAACAAACAAAAAACAACTCCAAACAATCGCCCTCTTCTCCTGCAGTGCACCACACAGGCAAGGAACGGGGTGGAAGGAGGAGGGGGAAAGTCTTGTTTTTAAAAGATACCCAGACTCGGAAGTATCGGGGTGACTCTGCTTGCTTCCTCTCTGGATTAGGGGTCATCCTGGTCCTCCAGGCAAACAGGGACACCTTGGTCACCACAGTGCTGGCCTCCCAGAAACACGAGGTCGAATCCTAGCTCTGCCGTTTAGTAAGGTTGTGACTTGGGGCAAGTCACACCATCTCTGTAGGCTTTGGTTCTATGCTCTCACTACAAGGACAATGAAATGGCCCGCCCCTGGGGTTGATGTGAGGGTTGTATGAGGTAAGTCATGAAAAGCACGTATCAGCATGTCCGGTGTGTAGACTGCACCCAGTCAACGTTGAACGGGGCCCTCTTCCATGATTTACTTGCCAGTTGTTTCAAACAGAGCCTCTGAGAGGGTTGAGGCTCTTCCTGGGGGAAACTGAGGCAGGGCTCATGCCAAGGACACGGAAGACTCACTCTCCATCTGAGTCCCATGGGAAAGGTGGGTCAGGTGGTGCAGATGCAGGGGCAGGCCAGGCTGCATGGGGCTTTCAGCTGCTGGTGGCAGGGGGACTGGGCGAGTGGCCTCAGAGGGTGAGCGAGGAAGGCAGCCCGCCCAGGAGTTTCTGATCCCCAAAGCTCGCCACCAAGCAAGGAAAGGCAGGGGGTGCGGGTGGCGTGAGAAGACGGCCCGGAGGCGCGTTTTATTCCAGCGCTTTCAAAGCTCACCCTGGCCTCTTACAGGAACCGAACTTTAATAACCGGAGCCAGGGAGTGAAAGAGAAATAAACCAGACAAGCAAACCGCCCCCCTTTAAACAGGTCACGTTGTGTTCAGAAAGAGGCTTTGAAATTGTGCATGTGTAACCACAGCAGAGAGGGTTTGGGCCCCCTCTGTTCCTGCCGGAGGCTGCGCTTGGAAAAAAGGAGACCAAATAAAGGGGAGGAAGAAAAGGGAGACGTTCGAGAGAAAGAAGGGACCGGGAGAGGACCAGGGGAAGACACAAGAGGAAAGGAAGCCATGTTCCTGCACTCACACAGGAAACAGAAAGGAGCTGGCCTGGGACCCCATCTCAGAGAAGTTTATGGCCTTGAGGTTGCTGGGGAGGGTGAAGATGCACCGTTGTCTCTTTTTGGAGCAGCGCTGTGTGCCTTCATTACTGTGCGTTATCATAGGTGATCCTTAGAACCAGACCCTGATTTTAGAAATGAGGGCATGGATGCACAGAGAGGTTAAGCAACGAACCAAGGACACACACATGCTAGACAGCCTGGTCAGAGGCAAAAGCTGGACTCCGTCTGGCATTTGTAATAATGTTGGAAATGTGCTCCCAGCATGCTACAAAGGGGAAGGATCCCACAGGTAGAATGGGAATGCCAAGGAGGAGTAAGAATGGAAGGCACCACCCATAGCAGGCATCAGCCTCAGCACCGCTGCGACTGTGTCTGAATAACGCTTTGTGGTGGGGGCGCCCTGGGCATTGAGCAGCATCCCGGGCCTCTCCCCACTGGATACCAGCTATTTTGCTACCCTCCCCCCAATTATGACAACCCACCAAAAATGTCTCCAGACACTGCCAAATAGCTCCTGGGAGCAAAGGCACCCTCTGTTGAGAACCATGAAGGTAGAGGAAGGTATAAGAGATAGTAATCCCTATGAACTGAGAGCCACGACATGCACTATGGAAGACATCTCATCTCCTTTAACCTCATTTAATATCTCACTTAATCCCCCCAAGGACCAGATGCAGGAGACATCATCTACTTCCATTTTATCGACAAGGGATTTAGGCTCAGAGAGCTTAAGTAACAAGCCCACGTCTACACAGCTGGTAAGAGACAGAGCTGGGATTTGAACTCCAGCCTGTCTCCTCCTTTCCCCAGCACTGTTCTGGGAGTGAAACAAAAGGTGGGCAATGGGTGAATCAAAGGCAGAGACATCAGGGACAGGTCCACCATGTGGCTTGGAGGTGCCACGCCATCCACTTACACTGCAGCCCCCAAGTTCTCACCTCCTCCCTCTAATCCATCGCTTCCTGTGAGAGCGCCCAGCACGTGAGTCCACCCCGTCTCCCTCTCTCCCCCTCATATCTCATAAGGAGAGACAATATATTCCAAATGCTCATTGATTTATGGGGCAAAGTCACTTCCCCTGACCAAGCATCTCTCTTCACAGGGACACATATGTTGGGGAGCATCCGTCCCAGAAACGACCCACATTCATTTTCTGCCAGGAGCCAATGGCCTAGGGAATTCAAGAAATGCCCCTAAATTACAGACGAATGGGGGGGTGGGGGGCCTTCCTCCAGAAACCTTTTCCCAAGCCTGAGCCTTGCTATAAATCACCCTCCCAACATCACACACCACCGTAAACCACAGATGTGTGGGGGACAGCAAGGTGAGCATCTGCTCGCAAGAGAAGACGCAAGGTTGACCAAGAACTTGGAAGGGGTGGTTGTTCGAGGAATTCGGCCTGACCTCCCCCACGTCCCCTAGCCTTGAGCGTGGCATTTCATAAGCCAATACCTTTTGAGCAGGAAGCCAATTTCTCCCAAGGGTTTGTGTGTGTGTGTGATCACCTTCCCCTCCCCACCTTTCCACCCCCTGTAAAATAGTGTAGCATTTGTTCTTAATCTTTTAGGGGCTGAAGGTTCCCTTTGAAAATCTGATGAAAGCTACAGACTCCTCCCTTCATTAAAGAAATGATTGTTTACTCGTGCTAAAGGCTTCGAAAATGGTTAAGACTGGTTTATGGTGGTTTTTCTAGAAAGATAAAGGGCTTTCGCCCCTGTCATATAAAAGAAAGAAATCCTTTTTTAAATGTATTGATTTTTTTGAACTTTTACTGACATATACATAAGAGAAGAGCGCACAAATCATAAGTGTTCGGCTTAATGTGTTTTCACAAACTGAACAAACCGGTGTAACCTGTGCCCAGATGGAGACAGAGGAGCATTCGTGACGGCATCTGGAAGCTTCCTTATGTTCCCTCCGGCCTCCACCTCTCACCAAGTTAGCCAGCAGCCTGACTTACAGCAGCCTGCATTTGTTTGCCTGGCTGTTCTTTTATTTAATTTTTTAATTTATTAATTTGAGAGAGAGAGAGAGAGAGAGATTGATTTGCTGTTCCACTTATTGATACATCCATCGGATGTTTCCTGACGGATGGAACCCGCAACCTTGGCCTATCGAGACGACGCTCTAACCAACTGAGCTGAGCTGCCTGGCCAGGGTGCCCGGTTGTTCTCTGCACCAATGGAATCACATCGCATGGCTCGTGGCACTGGCTTATTTCACTCAATGTTCCATCCGTGAGCTTCACGTCGGCACTGTGTGGTGCTGACATTGTTTTGTTCCCGTTAGCATATAGTTCTCCGTGACATCAATAGACTGGAATTTACTTCCATCCTACTAGTGAGAGGCGCAGGGGATGCCTTCGTTTTTACAGAATTCTACTGAAACTCTGTTCTTGAGAGCTGTCATTTGAACGTTCCCTATGTCCGAGTGTGTTTCACTTTCCAACCTCTGACAGGGATGCATAATAAATTCTGATTGTAAAAAATCCAATGATTTGGGGGGGGGGGGAGGGAGGGCAGGGTCAAGCTGCAAATGTTCTTTGAGCTTTTGTCCTTTCTTCTCGCTCCCGTCCCAACTCACTGGCTCCACAGTTACTTCTTTGCTGGTCACTGCTCCAGACATCCCCTCTGCATCTCCGCACAGATGTATGCGATGGACAGTGACATGCCTCTGGGTTTGAACATGGGTGTAACTGCAGCGCTGTTGTTTTTTTGCTTTATCCATATGTCCTGGAGACTCTTCCATGCATCATAACTTTAAACGGCTGAATCTCCTCCCATATGCAGACACACCATGATTTATAGATCCGTCTCCTGCTGACAGGCAGTTACACTGTCTCCAGTTTTCTGCTCTTGCAAAGAGGGCGGCCATGACCGCCTTTTTAGGTGCTTCTTTCTGAGCATTTGCGAGTCTTTCTCGGGGAGAGAAATGGAGAGGTGGGATTGCAGGGTGCACGCATTCGCCCTAAGTGGTTTTTATGAGGTCAGATGGTCTGGCCATGCCACCATCAATTCTGGGCAGAGCTCACAATACACGTGGAGGCCTTTGGCAGAATGAGCAGAATTGACTCACGTTTTCAAAGACGAGCTGGACGCCTGGGTTTGGAGAGAAGCGCAGAGGAGTCTCTTGTAGACCCCACGTCGTGACCTCATCCACGGAGGGAAGAAGGTGTGGTCTGCCCCTGGCAGGCCTGGTTGGAAATGGGGTATCCGAGACTCAGGGGACAGTCCTCGGGGGATGGCCATGATTCTGATAACAGTGCAACAAGCATTAGTTGAGCACCTACTATGTACCAAGCGCCATGCACGGATTGCCTTCCTCCCCACTCCTGCGGGCTCAGTACTATCCTTCGAGTCTCGTGTTACAGCTGGACACACGGAGGCTCCAATAACTTGCCCCAAGTCCCACTTAACAAACTCCCGGGAGCCCTGACCGGTGTGGCTCAGTGAATAGAGCGTCGGCCTTTGGACTGAAGGGTCCCAGGTTCGATTCCGGTCAAGGGCATGTACCTTGGTTGCTGGTACATCCCCAGTGGGGGGGTGTGCAGGAGGCAGCTGATCAATGTTTCTCTCTCATCGATGTTTCTGACTCTCTCCCTTCCTCTCTGTAAAAAAAAAAAAAAAAAAAAAAAAAAAAATCAATAAAATATATATTTAAAAAAATTTTTTTTTAAATAATTAAAAAAAAAAAAACCTACTGGGAGATCTGACCACGGAGCACGCCCGGTGTGGCTTTTGCCAACAGAAATCACAGACGGCCGGTGGAAAGAGAACGGGCCAGCAGGCCTCACAGCTCAGCCAAGTGCAGCTGAGTGTTGGCGTCCACGCAGTGTGTCCCACGGACTCTCCACACAGGCTGAGAAAGCAAGACAGTGAGAGAGCAGGGGACCTAACGTGAGAGATGAAACCTCTCCATCTCTCTGGACCCTCGCCAGGAAAAGATGACTCATTAAGCTGGTTAACAGCAACAGCCTGCTGCCCAGCCAGTGTGGTTCAGTGGTTATGTGTCGACCTATGAACCAGGAGGTGACAGTTTGAGTCCTGATCAGGGCACATGCCTGGGTTGTGGGCTCAATCCCCAGCGTGGGGCGTGCAGGAGGCAGCTGATCAATGATTCTCTTTCATCATTGATGTTTCCATAGCTCTCTCCCTCTCCCTACGTCTCTGAAATCAAGAAAAATATATTTGTATAAAAATTTTAAAAGACTAATAACAGCCCGCAGCAGGAGTCCTTGCCATGCTAAGCACCCCACCCCGTCGATCCTCACTACAGTTTGGGGAAACTGAGGCTCAGGGAGGAGAAGGGCCACAGTTAACACTGAGTGGAACCTGATTTGGGGTCTCACTGCGGGGCAGAGAGCTCAGCCTTCCTGCCTTCAGGCTCCCCTTCCCCCTTCAAAAGCATCTCCGGGCCAGAGGACCCATGCGCTTGGTGGTCCAGACGGCTGGGAGCTCTTTGGTTCCAGCCCCAGCTTCCAGTTCCCTCACTTAACAATTAAAAATATCAAGTCACAGCCCACTGTCCCCGTGTCGGAGTGATGGATTACAACTCTCTCCTTCGGGATTGATGTCTCCTGACATTTTGATGCGGAAACAATTGATTATTACCCTTTTTAAAAAAATTTTATTTCTTTTCAAGCCTGCTGACACTGTCCATACATTAGGGGCCTAGTTCTGCAGAGGTCGGACGGGGCGGAAGATTAAACTATTCCAAATTGCACAGATGAAGGCGAGCTCAGTTTGGGTGCTCGGAGCCTGGGGCGGGGGTGGGGGCACCCTTTCTTTTCATTCCTGCCCTTTGGAGACCTCCAAGACTAAACAGTTTAGGCCACATCTTGAAGAAAATTGCTTTATCCTTTTCACCTTTAAGTGGATTCAGGCGCAATCGGTTGACTCGGGAGCGCGTGGAGGTCAGCGCACGCATGCCGGGAGGGGGTTTACGAGCAGGGGCGCAGAAGAGGGGGCGGGAGGAAAATGAAGGAAGATGTAAAAGCGAGGGCGGTCGGTCTGTGACCTCTAACATCTGGTGCCGAACAGGAGGCGGCAAGGGAAAGCCGTGGGGCGGGGGTGGGGAGGGCCCAAGGGGAGGCGGGTGCACTGGAGGAGGCTGGAACTGTGACAAACAAGGCAGCCCGGCCCTCTCAGATGTCACGGGAGGAAGAAGAGGGGGGTGGGAAGAGGAAGAGAGAGGGAGGAAGAGGTCAGGGCTCCGGTCCCCAGAGCCAGGGGACACTCAAACGCTTGCAGATGGAATGCAAAGGCTCATGGAGAGAAATGGTATCTGGCTGCCTGGGAACCCGGAGCGCGCTGGTTCTACTAACCCTGGGAAAGCCCTGGGTGGAAGGAGAACCAGCAAAGCTCCTGCGGCTGAACATCCATCCCCACACCAGCCGCGGGGAGGGAGGGTCGGGAAGGCAGGGGGTCTCACCTGCCCCGAGTTCCCAGGCCGAGCTCCAGGGACCCAGGCTGGCTGTGATGTTGAGTGCCTCCTCGTCAAACCCGGCACCACGATCGCAGCAAAGGTGCCCCTCCGGCTCCGGCTGCGGCTGCGGCTCCGGCTGCGGCCTGCATGAGAGCCAGGCAGGGGCGTGGCGCCCGTGTCTAAGCCGCATCACAGGAGAGGCGCACGTGTGCACACTTCCCTTCCGTGTGTCGGTTCCAACAGCTGCGTCCATCCGGCCTCCCTCTGTCCTCCCAACACCAGTGATGGAAGGCGTGTGCACCCTCAGCATGTCTGCCACGCCTCTTTCCTCCTGTCACCTTTCCAAGGAGGCCTTCAAAGGGGCCTCTCAGGTGCCAAGGAGCCCAAAGGCCGAACTTCCACGGACATGTGGGGGGGGGGGGCCTTCCCCTGCAGGCCCAGTGAGGCAGCTGGCAATGGACGCAACACCCAGATGTTTAGAGTAGATTCACCTCAGACTCGCTAGGCAGGGAGTGCAGGCGGGGGCAGCCTCTCACCTGGACACCGAGGTAGGGAGATGCCCATCGAGTCACTCCCAGGCTCAGCACTGCACTTGTCACTACGCTGGTCACCTCATGCTCACAGGTGGTGGCCACGGCTCCAGGTCTCCTGGCCTGGGCCAAAGGCACACAGTGTGCGAGAGGGGAGGCCTTTGTCTGCAACACTTTCTCTCGTGACCACAGCCTCCGCACAAGTCTCACTGGTTAGAATGGGGTCACAGGCCCCCTCCACCGATTCTTCTCCCTTGGTGTCCTCATCCCTCATCCACTCCAGCCCCCACGTCAGGTACAGCGTCTAAACCAGGAAATAATCACGCCCTTCCGGTTTCTCCTCCCTCCCCCACTCCCTCCCTGGCATCCTGTCCTGTACACCCCGCTTTGACCCTCTGAAATCCCACGTTCGATGCTGGGCATACAGCAGGTACTGTAAATGCCAAGCTTCACTCTGCTGCCTCTGCAACACCACAGTCTGGGGCCAACTTAGTGAACTAGGAAATGCCCATGGGAGAGCCACTGTGTGGACTCCGGCCATTACTGAAGAGCAGATGGGTGGTTCAGTGCCCGGGCCCGGGAGGCTCAGAGCCTGCGTGAAATGCCCGCTCCTTTCCGGCCTAGCTGCTGTGGCCTCGGGCCGCCTGCTAGAACCCTGGACCTCAGACTTCTCACCCGGCCACTGTGAACGCTGCTGCCAGGAACGAGGGGCGTTTTCTCCGCAGCCTGCCCCCAGGTCGCAGGGCACATCCTGCCCCGGGTCCCAGAGCACATCCACTAGGAAAGCACAGGACTCGTGGCTTCCACGGCAAAGGGCAGAGAGCTCGCTTCCGCCCTGGTCCTGGGCTCACGGGCTCCGTGACGGTGGCCGCTTCTCCTGCTTTAGATGGAAATCAGGCAGGAGAGCTCCCGACAGCTTCTCGGATATTTATTTCTGGCCAGATCAAAGGTCCTGTCGGCAACCTGTCCTGACATCTTGATTCCTGTTTTTCTTAGCTAAATTTTTTTTCCGGATGGTGTTCACTCCAAATAAGCTACTAAGAGGCCCCTTGGGAGAGAGAGCAAGAGAAGGAAAGGGAGGGAAAGAGGGAGAGAGAGGGAGAAGGAGAGAGAGAGCGAGAGAGAGAGAGGGAGAGAGGGGGAGAAGGAGAGAGAGAGAGAGAGAGAGAGAGAGAGAGAGAGAGAGAGAGAGAGAGAGAGAGAAGGGCTCTAGGGGCAGACTTTAGTATGCTTTGCTATAAATAAGTGTGGGGAATTGTACAGGTCCCAGCAGCCTGCGATCAGCACTGCTCTCCATGGTGGGAAAAAGATAGGCTGGTGGTTATTTCTGGATTCCTAGTGGGATTCAAACAGCTCACAGGCACCACTAAGAACTGGGTTAAGCTCTGGCCGGGTAAGGTCAAGTGGTTAGCGCGTCAACTCGCGGACCGAAGCATCGTGGGTTCGATTCTGGGCATGAGCAAGTACCCTGGTTGTAGGCTCAACCCCCGGCCCCAGTCAGGGCATGTGGGGGAGGCAACTAATTGATGACTCTCTCACATTGATGTTTCTCTCTGTGCCTCTCCCCCTTCCCCCTCCCTTCCACTCTCTCTAAAATCAATGGGAAAAAATATCCTAGGGTGAGGATTAAAAAAATAAAACAAAACAAAATCTGGGTTACTAAAATATTAACAGTGGCCATGTATTAAGAGGGAGTATTACCTAGTGGTCAAACACACAGATCTGGAGTCAGGCATCATTTGATGCTCATTCTACTACTTACTGTGCGACCTTGGGACAGTGACCTCACCTCTCTGTTTCCACACCTGTAAAACGGGGGCAGTAATAGTTCCTGCCTATGTAAGTTCTGAGGGAAACCACATGAGGCGATGAATGTAAAGTGCTTAGAATAGTCCCCGCAGCGGGCAGCCAGCACTGGTGTGTAGTAGTCCTTGAATGGCCTTTGGGCCTGTATCTATGGCATTTGATTCTAACAACAGTCTCTGACGTAGGTGTTACTGCACAGAGATGCCATTCATTTATAACTCATTCTACAAGAGAGAGATAGAGAGTATAGGGACTTGAACAACGTGGTTACAGCCAGTAAGCACTAGCAACAGGGTTCCACGGCCCCCTCAGTTTGCCTAGTTATTGACTGCCAAGACCCATGCTCTTTGCACCATGTCTCACCCAGCTAAGCAGGACCAGCTGTGCCGATAAGCTGGACCAGCAAGATGCCCTCTGTTTACTGAGGGCGCACAGAGCCGGGCTCACCTTCCTGCTTCACTCTGAAGGGAGTTACCCTAACCATGGAAGTCAGGTGCTTTAAAGCGTATCATGGCAAACGGACATGAACCACTCCCTTGCCCTTCACCTCTGTTTGCAGGTAAGCTCTGGGCCTGTGTCAACGTGAAGTAGGTCAGGCCGCCAGCCAAGCCTGTCGGTAGCACGAGAAGCGGTGACTGCACAGGCACTGAAAGTTTTGGACAACTTACCAGCTTGGGGACACCTTGCCTGCACACTGGTGACATAGCCCCATGCAGGACACTGACACGCACCCACGGCCCATGCCCACCACTCGGGGAGGTTCCAGAGTGGACATCCAGGAAGATGCCAGAGCCCCCGGGCTAGGGAAGAGGGCGCTCTGGTTCGTCTAAATCTTCCCTGATGAAAAGACAGCCCCGAACCACACCCAGCCTCTGTGCTTCCAAATCCTTCCGAACATACCCACGGCCCTCCTGCTCGGTCAGAGCTGAGAGTTTAAAACCTCAGAGAGCCTCAGGGGCCTCTGGGAACATCAAAGACATTTGTCAACACCAGACAGGGCCACCGAGGGGCAAGCTGGGCTGCCTTCCTCTACACCCAGAAAAGGGCTTTGTTTGTGTGGCTTTGTTTTTTCTTTCCCTAATTTCTGATATGTGCATGTAAACACTGACTCACTTTTTCCTCTTGAAGGCTTCCTCTGGCTGCCTGTGTTCCCATGGAAATAGTAGCAACTGACATTTATTGAGCCATTCCTCTGAGCCAAGAACTGTGCTAAGCCCTTTACTCGTATCACCCCCTTTAAATTCACAACAAACCTATCAGGTGGTACTCTTGGATGACTGTGCCCATTTTACAGCGCAGACATCCAAGGCCCTGGGAAATCAACACACTCGCCTGGCATCAACCCAGTGCATAGGTGGAGGCCGGGGTGTGAAACCAACATCTCTCTCCGAAGCCCGTGTTGCTAGTCTCCAAGAGATCCCGTCTCTCATCACCTTCTTCAGGTCTGTCTTTAAAAGCACCGAACACCGTATATTACAATTCGTCCTCTTACATGTCTGTTTCATTTGCTAACAGTAGAGTTAATCCTCACCACCATTTATTAAATAAGCACTTCTGTGTGTCAGGCACTATGCTGGTGGATTTACACGCATTTGCTCTAATCCCGCTGACAGCCCTGAGAGTTAGGTGTCAGGCGTTCCATTACACAGATGAGCAAACAGGTTCAGAGAGGTTAAGCGCATGGCCCCACGCCAAGGAGCTGGTGAGTGGCGGAGCCAGTTTTTGGAATCAGGTCTGATGGGTGCAAAGCCCATGAGCTTTGTTCTGTGCCTGAGCGACTCCTGTGAGGTGCCAGCCTCTCCAGGTCTCAGGGGCTGGGCCCCACTTTATTCCCTTAGTGTCCCTTAGTGTCTGGCTGGGAGCTGAACAAACTGAAAAGCAACCACCACCAAAACACAGGTGCATGGAGGGGTGAAGCCCAGTCGGCTGGGTATTCTGCTCACTGTGGACTTCAGATTTGCAAGTTGGTACAAAAGCAATGGAAACGAGGCATGTGTTTGTTTTTTTTAATGGATCCACGGAAGAAAACAGGAAATAAGAATGAGCTGCATGCCAATCTCCTATAGCCAAGGTGACTAATCCCAACAGATATCTGTTGAGTAAATATACTCGATATTCAACGGTGTTTGTACCTGAGAATACCACCCTCTCAAACTTATGTCCACAGCTGAACTCCCCACCCCGAACCTCTCTCTCCATCTTCCCCGTCTTTGTAAATGGAAACTCTTTCCAGGCTCTCAAACCCTCATGTCATCCTGGACACAGCTCCTTCCCTCACACCCCCCATTAATCCAGCAGAAAAGCCAACCTGCTCTACTTTCAAAAGCTCCCCTGACAACCCAGCACCACTCCGACTGCTACTCCTCTGGTCCAAGCCACCATCACCTCTCACCGGAGATATGGCAACAGGCCCCACCTCTCACCGGGGATATGGCACCAGGCCCCTTGCTCATCTCTCATTGACACCTCTCTTCTCTCACCTTTGGTTTATTCTCCACTTGGCAGCCAGAGGGACCCTCCTAATACTTAATTCAGATCATGTCACTCATCTGCTGTGTGTGTGTGTGTGCGCGCGCGCAAAGGCCTCAGGGCCTTTGCACGGCGGTTCCCTCTGCTTGGAATTCCCTGCCTCTGCTGAGCTTGCTCCCTCCTTCCCTTCTTATATTACCTTCTTGGTGAGCCTTCCATGACTAGCTTTTAGAAAATAGAACCCTCTCCACTTCTCAGGCACCCGGAACTCTATCTCCCTTCACCTGCTTTCTTTTCCCACGGCCCTATTCTATTTGCATCTAGAGAACACCTGTTATTCTCTACCAGCACATAAGCTTCACAAGGGCAGGAGTGGCCTGCCCCAAGTGAATTCTACGCACCGTGAACAATGCCTGGCAAGGAGTAAATATGTGTTGAATGAGTGAATGAGTGAGTGAATGAATGGCTAGCAGACTCTGGCTTCCTTTCACTCTTTGGAATGTGTAGGGAATCTTCCAGAAAGGCACACTCTTTCCTAGACCAAAGTTGTCCTAGAAACATGCTGTGATGACCGGAACACTCGATATCCATGCCGTCCGACATGGCAGCCTCCAGCCCCACGTGGCTGCTGAGCACTGGAAATGTGACTAGGGCAACTGAGAACCTTTGTTTCTTTAATTCATAGACTTTTTCGGAGCAGTTTTAGCTTTAGAGGAAAACTGAGCAGGAAGAACTGAGAAGGGACAGTATTTCGGTGTGATTCCGTTCTACTTCATTACATAGCCATTCGTGGTTTGTGGCTACCGTCTGGGGCAGGACAGACTTGGACCGAGAAAGGCAAAGGCCCTTGGGGAGGGTCAGTCCAGCAGAGGGTCAGGTGGGCGGCCCAGGAATCTCTGCAGGGTTTCCTAGGAAGGCCCCCCGGAGCCCCAAGGGCTGGTCCAGCAGAAAAGTGTGTGGACCAGACTTCAGGGGAGGAGGCAGCAGACAGCCCGGCGCATCAGGGTGTCCACCGAAGACATGCTGAGGGCAGGCGGAGAGCCCACCTGGCCATCTCGTGACTCCTGCCTGACTCACCTCCATGCCCTCACCCCCGCCAAGGACTTTCACCCCTCTTCACTCTTTCCTTCACCTCCCTGCTACCCTTGGGGCCCGAAGCTGCCCCTTCTGCTTCGCAGTCCTCTCTGGCTGGGCCACGGGCAACCTTGGGTCCTGCTGCCCACCCCTCCTTCCCAAGCCTTCCCTGTCATTTGCCTTTCTGTCTCCGTAACGACCAGCAAAGCAAACATCGCCCCCAGATGCAACAATGAGTTTTTTCCCCCTCAAGGGTGAAGTGGAAGAGGAGGAGGAGGAAGAGTCCAGAAAGGAAAACAGTAAGTAAACACTGCCAACGAATAAATAGAGGCCGTTCCAGGAAGAGCAAGGGGACACAGAGCTGCCTGTAATTAGCGGCCACCACAGCCCCAAACAAAATGAGATGTCAGGCCCTTCATTGCCATGGAAACAGGACCCGAGATGGGTCAGGCTGTCCTCCTGAAGGGATTTCTCCCCTTACTAGGCCCACATCAAAGGGAGTCTCCCACCCTAGCTAGTTTGGCTCAGCGGATAGAGAGTTGGCCTGTGGACTGAAGGGTCCTGGGTTCGATTCTGGTCAAAGGCATGTACCTCAGTTGCAGGCTTCCAGCCCTGGTCAGGGGCATATGGGAGGCAGCCAATTGATGTGTTTCTCTCACATCAATGTTCCTCTCTGTCTCTCTCCCTCTCTCTCTAAAGATGAAAAAAAACGCCCCCAGGTGAGGATTAGAAAAGCAAAGGGAGCCTCCTAACACTCCCTGGGCAGGTGGACGTACCCAGGACCTCACAGCATCTCCAAGCGGCAGGAGAGGGAGGAACTGGACCAGGGAGAGTTCTGACGTGTCCTAAGCCAGACACCCTGGCTTCTCTCGAGACACAGCAGGGGCAGGACGGCCAAGGAGGACCTTAGGGACTTTCTGGGCATGGGTGTGGGTGCTGGTCTTCAGAGGCTGCCACCGGTCATCTTTCCACTTGTTTTCATTCCCTTAATATTAAAAAACCTGCGCATGCTCTGCAGATACAGAGGTAGATGGGACATGCCAGGTGGGGGTGGGGTAGGTGAAATGGGTGAAGGGGGTCCAAGCGCACACACTCCCAGTTACAGAGTCAATAGCCCTGGGGTGTAATGTACAGGGTGGGGACTGGCGTTCACACCGTCTTGGATATTTGGAAGTTGCTAATTGAGGACAGGGGCCATGTCTGAGAATGCTTTATCCCTTTTCCCATCTTTGCAATCTTTCATTCGGTTTTAAGCAGACACCCAGACAAGTTAGCTTAGGCAAAGGGGAACTTATCATAAAAATCAGGAGGACTCTGCAAACCCAACTTCCAGAAGTGGAATTCAGTCCTATGAGACCTTCCGTCTCTTTCTGGGGCCGTGTGTGGTCACATCTGCAAGATGGCTCCTTCATTCCTCTCCCCTGGCCACCTGCTGCCTTTATAGACCCCAGCTCCTTTCCTGCCTATCATCAGTCATCAAGGAGCTCTGGTCCCAATGCTGTGTGACCTGTAGTCTCTTTGTCCTCAGTCTCAAACCTCTTGGTTTAATTTCTATAAAGAAAGTATCAGGTTGGACTATGCCTGGGGACTATCTTCGGTCCGATCAGATAAGGGGAGCGGTCGCAAGCACACAGGCCTCAGATGCCTGCTTCAGAAGGGGGAGGGGGGGAGGGTGAGGGGACGGTTCCGAGGATGAAGTATATGGGCTGGGTAGGTACCTCAAATATGCCTGTGACTCTCCCGCATGTCACAATGCACACAGCTTACGCACAGCAGGGACACAATCATTCTTCATTGATTATATTCAGTGACAGTGTTTCACCCAATGGCCTTGAAAAGCTCACTGCCACCCCATCCTGGTAGGTGCTTTTCAAATCCCCTCCCAAATCCCCCAAATGCAGAGAGGACCAACTCAAGTAGCAAATCCTCCTGAAGTCCAACACTTCATCTTCGAAGTTCTTGTGGCCTCTGAATGCTCTTTTCAATACAAATCACATTTCACTTACTACTGAGTATCATCAAATGGCAGAAGGAGGTGCTGTCTTTTCCTGCAGAATTCCCCACTTCCTGAGAGCCTACGAATCACCTGCTCTAGACTGGAAGCTCCTTAGGGGCAAAGCCTGTATCCATTCTGGCCATCATTGTACCCCTGCTTTCTAGCATAAGGTTGAGCATATCGCTGACGCTCAATAAATATTTCTTAAATAGAAGAACAAATGAACTAGTGAATGAGTGAATGAGTGGATGAATAAGTGGGTGGGTGAATGGCTGGCTGGATGAATGGATGGATGGATGGATGGATGGATGGATGGATGGATGGATGGATGGACGGACAGACAGATGGACGGATGGACGGATGGATGGATGGACAGATGGATGAATAGCTGGCTGGCTGAATAGATGGATGTATGGATGTATGGATGAATGGATAGATGAATAGATGGATGATCACACAGATGGATGGATGGATGGATGGATGGATGGATGGATAGCTGGCTGGCTGGCTGGATGGATGGATGGATGGAAGGAAGGATATATATTTGAAGAATGAGTATTCCATCTGGAGAAGCAGTGGATTAAAGTCCAGCTGGACCACCTTCAATTCTCAGGATAGCTTTTCATTTCCCCTGAGCTGAGAAAATCTAAACCAAGGAACAACTATGATACTCACCAAGCACCTCCCAAAAGATAAATATCCTGCCAAAGGAAGAACTGAACTGGAGCCCTGCTTTCTACTGCTGAGATCTAACCAGTTCTCTCCAAGCAAGATAATCCTCTGATTTCATATTATAAAAAAAACTAGGCATCATCATACATATGCTGGACAAACCAACAGCAAGTCAGATAGCCAGTCGGGACAGATGTTTTTCGTTTTCCTTCTTCTCCCCAAATGCAAGAGGAAGAAAATGGCGGAGGAGGGAGAGAGAGAGAGAGAGGGAGGGGCACAGAGTAGAGGAGGAAGAGCGAGGAGAAAAAGAGAGAAGACGGCTGCCAATTCCTGAGGACTTTCTGGATGTCATATGCTGCCCACATGTTCTGCCATTTATTTATTCAGCAAATACTTATGGAGCCAGGCAGTCTTCTAAGGTACTGGGTACACAGCAGTGAAAAAGATAAACACATTCCTGCCTTCATGGGGCTTGCATTCTAGTAGGAAAAGCTCTCCTGGCTCCATTGGAATCTGAGCCTCGATCGCTAGAATTGAAGTGTGGAGTGCCGACCTTCATGCAGGAGAAAACCACGGCATACAAAAATTAAGCAACTCGAAGAAGAAGGAAAAAAAATAGTGTGAACGTGTAAATGAAGGGAACATGGATTAATGTTCCATCTCTGTGAGTACGGCAAGCTCACTTTATGGCTCCACAAACTTCTCGCAATAATTCATCCCTGTTAAACCTACCATGTGATGATGGGGACTTCGTACATTTACAATAAGTCCGTATTATTCTGAGCTTTGGCTCGGCTCCCCGGGGAGATAAACAGCTTTCCTCTGATCACCATACACGGTTTTCAGCTGAAATAATTAGCATTAGCAAATGACATGGAGATTTATTCTGCAGCCAGGCCTTCTCCACATGCTAATGAAATCTTTATACAGTGCTAATTGTGCTCAGTAGCTAGACAAACCCTAAACTGTCCTGCCCGAGGGAGGTCACAACAACCCAGACAGAAGCTGGGATCAAAAGACCCATTTCCACTTGGGTCTCTGAGCTCCCCAGACGGAGGCAGAATGTTCCAATTCCCTGGAAGACTCTCACCACAACCTTCTCCCTCCATCTCAACAGATGACTCTCCAGCTCCCTCTCTCTGGATCTACTCTGTCATCAAGTCCTGCCCATCCTACCTCAAAAAGATTTCTTGAAAGTGTTCACTTCTCTAAGAATCAGCCATCAACTCCTGCATGCCTCCGCATGTCACCTCACCACCCAAAGACACCCATATCCACCTGTGAATTTTGAAAAGCAAGTTTTATCAAGCTCGCTGTTTCAGAATTTTCACTGACTCCCGGGAGTCCCCAGTAGAAGTACCAGCTCTGTTCCACAGCTCCTGTGGGCCTGCAGACATGGCCTGGGCTTATCTTTCTGCCTCACTTCTCAGCACCCTGTCGCTCCCTGTTTATGCCAGCCACATTGGCCTGCTTGTCTTTCCTCTGGTACTCAGACTCTTTAACCCGTTCACACACATGGTTCTCTCCTCCTAGAATCAATTCCTGGTCTCTCTTTGTATCAGTTAGTCATGCTGCGTAACAAGTGATCACACCCCCACTGCCCCCCCCCCCCATGGCTTACTAGTAAAACAAAATGCATTTAGTATCTCACAGTCTCTGTGGGTCAAGAGTCTGGGCCTGGCTTAGCTGGGTCCTCTACTTTGGGTCTCTCACAAGGTTACACTCTGAGCAGTATGATGAAATCTCAGGTTGTCCTGGTCTGTCCCACTGGCTGTGACTCATCCCTTTGTCCAGCATCTCCATGCTGTAGATCAAGCATGTCAAACTCATTATTTAAACAAGGCATGTGGCCCGCCGGCTGTGAGTTTGACATGCTTGCTGTAGGGGCTCCCCACCCCTCAGTCACTTAGCAGCCACCTTGGTTATCAGAGTGCCATGCTTGTGCTCAAGTGAACTTTAATTTAGTGAATAATGGCCCCAAGAGCAGTGATGCTGGCAATTCAGATATGCCAAAAAGAAGCCGAAAAGTGCTCCCTTTAAGTGAAAAAGTGTGTATGTATAAGGAAAATACATAGTATACAGAGGGTTTGGTACTATCCATGGCTTCAGGCATCCACCAGGGATCTTGAAACGTATCTCCTGCAGATAAAGGGGAGGGGGGTACTATGACATGATAACAGAAGTGACATCACATCACCTTTGCCTCATTCTATTAGTCAGAGCAAGTCACAGGTCCTGCCCGCACTCAAGGGGAGCACATTAGACAGGGCCTGATGCCAGGAGGCAGGGACCACAGGGGCCATCCGAGTCTGTCCACCCACTGCTCACCTCGCCTGACAAAATGTTCTTTTCCCTCAGATCTTTGCCTATATGCCGCTTCTTTATAAAAGCCCTCCTTGAACCCTGCAGGCCCACAAAGTGACCGCCTGAGGGTCCCTTAAGTTACACCCACGCACTTTTCATGACTTGTTGCATGGTCGTCTTTACCATTAACCTGTAAGTTCTGTATGGCAGGGAGAACATCTATTCATGCAGACCAGGGCCCAACTCCTACTGTGATGCCCAATGAATGCATTTTTGAATGAACACATGAATGAATGAATGCCCAAAGAAATATTGTGAGCACCATGACTCACTTGCACACTTGTCCCAAAGTGGGCAACTTATCAAACTCACATGTTGACCCCGTCAATAACTCTTATCTTCCTTGCCTATCAACTCCAGGGGTGGGAGGGGAGAAGAAGATCCTGGAAAACTTCTGGAACATTCCAAAGTCACACTGCTCCCCTGGTAACTGGGCCCATGCTCCACCCTACAAAGTGTGTTTTCCCCTCCTCCCTGATGTTTGTTCATTAACCCATAAATGCAAAGGAAAACTGAACCCACTGTGAACTTTCACTCTTAGTTCAGGGAGAAAGGGCTGGAGAGGGAGCTGGGAATTCCTGGGCACCTGCTAGGTGCCAATCCTGTGTCAATATTTGTGAAATCTTTCAAGATAAGGATTTATATCTCCATTTTCCTCATAGGACACCAGGCTCTGAATTTCCCAGTGGCGTGCTGGTCAACCAGCCAGTCAGTGGGAGGGAGCTGGATTCTCGTGTGTGAGAATGATCTTGACGTATATATTCTCGGGTCCATCTCCAGTCACTGATGATCTGATGAGCTCCCAGCCTCCCTGAAGGCTTCTCATGGGCTCCGGCAGGCCCAGGAGAGCTGTGTCAGCACACCACGGCACCTCCTCGGGAACGGGCCAGGGTTCGGGTTTCCCTCCACCACCTCTCAGCTCCCACCAGATCAACACCCCACCCTGATATTAACCTCCCGGAGGCTGAGGCCTTGCTGACCCAGAGCCTTGCTGGAGGGTGACGCTCTGTCAATATTTCTTGGGTCACTGTGGAGGAGCCAGCTCAGCCCCTCGCAGGGTCTAGACAAGGGCAGAGGAGGCTGCAGAGGCCAACACGGGAGGGACCTTAGAGCTCTCGTGTTGATGGCCTATGAGGCAGGAGCCCACGGGACTGGGGATCTGAACCTGCAACCGAGGTACATGTCCTTGACCAGAATTGAACCCAAGACAATCTAACCACTGAGCAAAGCCGGCTGGGGTTGAAGACAATTTTTTTTTTGTAATAAGATCCACCAGAAGTTGCAAAATATACAGAGTTTCTTGTATTCCTCCTCCAGCTTTCTCCAACGATAATACCTACATAACCGCAGTATATTGTCAAGCACAGGAAATTGACTGCAGTGTTTAACTCAGGAACAGACCTTATTCAGATTTCACCCGTTTTCACATGTGCTTGTGTGTGTGTGTGTGTGTGTGTGTGGTGTGTGCAGAGCTCTGGACTTATCACATGTGCACCTGTGAGTAACCATCTTCACAGTCAAAACATGGAACTACTCCATCACCACAAAGAGCATCCCTCAGGCAGACAATTTCCACCCACTGCCAGGTCTCATGTGGAGTCAGACATTCTCAGCCTGAAGCCCAACTCTGCTATTTAAAAGCTGGGTGCCTCCATCAAGGATCCCGTTTCTTTACCTGTACGATGGGCCGACAGTACTGCACCAAGGATGTGTCGTGGGAAATCAGCAAACTATAGAAATAAGGAGGCCCAAGATGTGACTTCAAATCCCAGCTTCCTGCTCCCTGGCCTTTGTGAACCCGAGGATATGAGCTTTGGCTCATTTCAGTTCAGTTCATCAGTAAAATTGGGATAAAACAGCCCACATGTTGGAAGAATGTGGAGAGGATTATGGGAGAAAATGGGCCTGACTCAGCACAGCAGCTGACAGAGAGGGTCTGAGGGTCTGCCTGCCATTCATCTGTGTCTTTGAACTTATTTATAATCCTGGCATAGTGAAGAGTGTGTACATTTACACGCCGGGCTTTGTGGTAAATTGGTTTGGGTTGGCTGCATCATCGGTTAGCTAAAATCCTATATTGATTGCTAGCAGCATAGTGTTTAAAATAACCTATTACTTTAAATAATTCCAAGTCAAACCACCCTTCCCCATTCCTCTGAGTAACTACATACCATGTGGAATAACGGTCCCTAAATAGGTGTGACCCAGTTACAGGGGACCCAGCGGGAAACTCCCACCCTCCAGCGTCCCACATCTTCTTCACGGAGACGCTACCCTCAGCTCTACGTTCTCAGTATCCTCATCCCCTGCTTCACTGCATGCCAGGGATGGAGATGGGAGGACGGAAAACAAGAGCAATTTCTTATCTGCAGGAGATACATTTCAAGACCCCTTGCCTGGATGCTGGCACCTTCTCAGTGTCCAGCTTTCCTCTCCCGTTCGCAGACGTGCTCCTCCTCCCTCACTTTCTCAGCCTGAACTCCTTTCTGAAAGGGAGGCTCACTGTGCCCCCATCAAAGCAGACTCTCACGAGATTACAGTCCAAGTGCGCTGGTCTGAGGCGTCTCGGCTTCTCTCTCCCCCCCCCGCCCCCCCCCCCAAGCTCAGCTCTGCTGCCCTGGCTGTGTGTTCCTGGGCATGCAGGCTCAGAAGCCTGGCGTTGGGTCTGGCTTTGTGTGGAGAATTGAGATGGAAACAGTCCGTGGCATGACTTTCACACACTCACACAACAACAGCTTCCGAGAGTGCAGTGCACGCGGCAACCCAGGCCAGACATTAATGATGCCTTCCTTCCAAAGGAAGCATGAGCGTTCTTTTGTGCATCTGCCCTGTGAGGGGGCCTGGCTCCTCAGCCGGGTGAGACCTCTGGCCCCGTTCCGAGAACATCGTGAACTTCTTGTTGCACGTATCTGCTGGAGAAAACTCGCAGGTGTCTCTCTGGGTTCTGCTCCGCCTGGAAACAGCATCAAGTGACGCTGACAAACGCCATGTGCGTCAGGAATCCGACCCCCGGCATCAGTAGCTGGGGACATTCCTGCTGTTGCTACACACTTGCTCACAGCCGGGGTCCTGCTCTTTTACTCTAAAAAGGAAACAGCCATTCTCACACTCCCTCTGCGGACTTCTGGAGAAATAAGCCGATCTCTATAAACGCACCTCGAACCTGAACACGCGCACGAACCTGCGGCAGATCTTGTTACAGTGCAGGTCTGACTGCAGGTGTGAGGCAGGCCGGAGACTCTGCTCCGCACCCCGGTGGCTCCCCCAGGTGGCTGCCGTGCTGGCCTGGGGACTCGGCCTGAGTGAGGAGGCTCTGAAGCAGTTCTAGGACAAAGCCCTGGGAGAAACCCTGAGGTCCCGGATGGGTATTTTCTCATTGTTCACATTGCTTCCTGCGTGTCAACAGTATCTGGGTGAAGCTTTAAAACCCATCGTAACCAGTTTCCAGGTTCAGACCACCCCGGAGATAGACTCCAGTTTGCAATCAGTCTACAGTCTCCCGAGAGCTGAGGGCACCAGTGTGGAGAAAGTCTGAATCAAAGCCAGCCAGAAAGCTGGGCTCTTCAGGATCAGTTCTCTTCTGGCTGCTGTAACAAGCTGCCACAAACACGCTGGCGTAAAATAATTCAATGTTACCACTCTACAGCTCTGGAAGTCAGAAGTCTGAAATGGGTTCACTGGACTAGACTCGGGGTGTCAGAAGAACTGGCTCCAGAGGAGAAGCCGTTTTCTGTCTTTTCCAGCTTCTGGAGGCCGCCCACATCCCTTGGGTTGTGGCCCCTTCCTCCATCTTCAAAGCCAACTGTGTAGTTGATTGTCAAATCTGCTTCCATGGTCACATGTCCTTCTCCGACTCCGAATCTCCGTACCTTAAGATAATCGCTTGGACAAAGGCCCTTTGGCTATGTGAGGTAACATGGCACACATTTCAGGGGTTAGGATGGGGAGATCTTTGTGGAGCCATTATTCTACCTGATGTGTCTTATATTCATTTATGAATTCAGGTGGAATAATCCCAGTGGACAGAGCTGAGGTACAGACAGGGTCTCCAGGAGGTACGCTTAAGACTTCGATTTCAGGAGTGCTGAGTAATATCTTTCTCCAAAGCTAGAAACTCCCCACAGACCAACTTCTTTGGGTTAGGCTGTGTGGTAGGTGACCCTTTCCGAAGATGACTCGGACAATGTCTCCCATCCCACATGCTTCTCTACTGTGTGATCTTGCCACCCTCCCGTCCAGAAGTGGGGATGTCTATGCTCTCCCCCAACACTTGCAGCTTGGTGAACTGTGACCATTTTTGACCAACAGAGTCCAATAGAGAACAGCAGAAGTGAAACTCTTGGATCTGCAAGGTTAGGTCATAAGAAGCAATACAGCTTCCATCTTGTTCCGTGGGATACTCATGTTAGAACCATGGAGCTCCGTGTAAGAGGTCTAACGTGCCCTGAGCGCCATACTGTGAGGAAGCCCAGGCCACGGGGGGAGGCCACAGATAGGTGCCGAGTGAAGGCACATCAAGTGCAGCTATAGAGTCACTCCTGGCCATTGAACTCTCCCCGGGCCTCAGAGCAGAGACATGCCATCTTCACTATCCTCCGTCCCAGTCCTGACTCACTGAATCTGTTCCATAATAAAATGGGTATCTTTTTTGCCAAAGAGTCTTAGGATACTTCATTACATAGCCAAGATAACTGGAACAAAGTACATTTCATGAGAACACACGTGGGTACTATTATGAGAAAGACATTACACGATCCAGAGTGCAGAGCATTTATTCACACATTCATTCACTTTATTCTCTACCCACGCGTGAACACATGTATGCTCTCCTAATTTATTAATGTGTTTATTAGAACAGATGTTGAGTTCTCACTCTGTGCTAAGAATTTAAACTTCAGCGATAGGAGTTCATTTTGGCAGTGGCAATTCATTCATTCATTCAATATATTTTTTATCGAGTGGCTGGGAAGTGCCAAGGATTATTCTAGAACCAGGGTCAGCAAATGAGAGCCCACAGACCAAACATGGGCACACTTATTGGTTTACATATTGTCTGTGTAGGAAATAGCTTCATCAATGAGTCACGCTCCTGCAGGTACAGAATGCAAGTAGCAATTTCACCCTAAGAGGCTTTTGGAAAACTCATCATGCTGAGGAGAGCTGAGTTCACCTCGAGAGCATCTGGTGGATCAAGTGAGGCGGTGTGGCATGAGCGAGGTCAAGCCTGAAACACGAGGCCTAGGATAGGACGACTTTAAGGGGGGGGGGGGGGGGCTAACCCAGTGTGTGGCTCCTTTCTGGGGAATGAACTCTCCCAGGTTCCACATTGCAGGAAGAATGACCTTGGCCTGAGGTCCCAAAGAGGTTCCTGCAAGAATGAGGGGAAGAGATGGGCAAGCACAAAGCAGATACTGATGGGGCAACTTCAGCCTGGTGCTCAAGAGCCCCAGTTTGGGGTTCAAACCCCAGATCCACCACTGACTGAGCTGTGTGACTCTGTACTGGTGACCCAACCCCTCTGTGCCTCAGTTCCACTGTCTCTCAAGGTAGCATCAGTGGCGACCTCACCGAGCTGTTGAGAGGATTCAATGAGGTGGCATAGAGGTAGATGGTGGCAGTCGCAAGTAAATCTTGACGGTCTCTTCCTTATCGGTGCACATGCAAGTCCTGACCCACCAGCGCTCAAGTTCACTGCTCCCTTCCTCTCTGCTCAGCTCCTTGCTGGGCATAAGCCCGCCCGCCTGCGGTCTGTGCTTCTCTGCGGCTGACCTGCCTGCTGAAAGCCAAGGCCAGAACTAACACCCAGGGACAGCTCTCCTAACAACTCTCCTCAGAGCTGGGCCTCCAGGGATGGAAGGAGGAAAAATATACCTTCAGGCTCAGGACTGACTTGTTTTCTAAGACAGAAATAGCAGCTCCTGTAAATAGCTATTTACTCACATTTCCAAAGACCAGATAGAAAGTGTCAAAAAAAAAAAAAAAGAAAGAAAGAAAGAAAGAAAGGAATTGTTTCCTCTCCTATGACTGATAACCAAACACTCCTCACTCTGGCTGTGAAACCCCGAGCTCACCTCTGTAGAACAGGACGTGTGCTCCCCATACCTGGAGGGCTTCCAGGCAAGGACCTTATCACTGTGGTTTTTCTTAAGTCCTCACGCCACAGAGATCCGCAGAGGTCAGCCGGGGTTCAAGTCCGTGTCCCACCAGAGGTGACTCATTAGGTACTGACCAGGTCTCCGAAGCACGTCATGGTCTCGGGCTCCGGGGCCTGGACCCGGGACATCATCCCCTCCCTGAGAAAGAGCTCGCTCTGAACGCGAAAAGACAGTGCTAACAGTCCCAAGGTGGCAGCCTCTCGTGGAACCACCGGAGGCTGTGGGAGCAGAGAGGACAGGCACAAAGCCAGCCCGGCGTATGCTTTAGGGGGTTCTCCAGAGAACTCCCCTTTGGGGGCCTGAGCTTCCAAGAGACCTCAGGAGTAAGGCAGGGAGATGGAGACGCTAAGTATTTTGTGTAGTTTTCAATGAAGCACAAAAGCAACATCCGAATGATGAGTGTGACTGGTGTACAGAAGTGTGGTGAGGACTGGGGGCAGCTGATAGCAAGCCAGGTTTTCCTGCTGCTGGCCACAGCCCCGCATGCGTGGCCTGCTAAAGCGGCAGTCTTCGGCCTCAGTGGCGGACAGCCCGACACACAGGACATCTGCCCACTGTGTGATCGCTAACCTGGAGGCACGTCTGTATCAGCTTCCTGTGGCTGCTCAAACAAATTACCACAACCGGATGGCTTCAAACAGCAGAAACTTATTCTACATGCATAATAAAGATGATCTGTTCTAACTAAATTAGCATGTAAGATAATTCAACCATTGATTTTATTAGATTATACAAAAAATTATGCTTTCATTGTCATTACATTGATTTTTAACCAGAAATCATATATCTTCTTTTTATTCCCGCCCATCCTACCTATACCTATACCTGTACCTGTACCTGTACCTGTACCTGTACCTGTATCTATCTAGGTAAGAATATTTAACATAAGATCTATCCTCTTGGCAAAAGTTTAAGTACACAACACAGTGTTGTTAACTGTAGGCACTACACTGTAGGTCTCCAGGATTTATTCAACTTGCCCAACTGAAACTGTGCACCTTGTGACCAACACATCCCTGCTCTCCCTTCCCTCTGGCCCCTGGTAACCACCTTTCTACTCACTGCTTCAGAGTTTGACTATTCTGAAACTCTGATTTAAGTGGTATTTGTCCTCCTGTGTCTGGCTGATTCTGCTTAGCACAGTGTCCTCCTGGCCCGTCCATGTTGTCACAAATGGCAGGATGCCCTTCTTTTAAAGGCGGAGTAATATTCCGCTGCATGTACACACCACACTTTCTCTATCCGCTCACCCACTGAGAGACGTTTAAGTTGCTTCCACATCTTGGCTATCATGAATGAGGCGGCAATGAACGTGGGAGGGCAGGTATCTCTTCAAGATACTGTTTTTATTCCCTTTGGATATTTATCCAGAAGTGGGACTGCTGGAGCCTATGGCAGCTCTATTTTTAATTTTTTGAGGAACCTCCATACTATTTTCCATAGCGGCTGCGCCAATTTACATTCCCACCAACAGTGCACAAGGCTTCCCTTTTCTCCACAGCCTCACACTTATCTCTGTTTGTTTTTAATAACCATCCTAGCAGGGGTGAGGGGACGTCTCATTGTGGCTTTGATTTGCATTTCCCTGATGTTTAGTGATGTTGAGCACCTTTTCATATAGCTGTTGGCCACTTATTTGTATCTCGTTTGGAAAAATGTCTATTCAGCTCCTTTGCCCATTTTTTAATCGAGTTATTATTTGATTGCTATTGAGTTGGAGGAGTTCCCCATATATTCTGGTTGTTAACCTTTCATGAGATAGGTGGCTTGCAAATATTTTCTTCCATTCTGTCGCCTGCCTTCAGGTTGCTGATGGTCCCCTGCGCTGTGCAGAAGTTTGCTGGGTTGATGTCCTCCTCACACCCCCTACTTTCCCCGGTGTGGTCTGTGCTTTGGGCATTACCTCCAAGAAAGCATTGCCAAGGCCAATAGCAAGAAGCTTTTTTCATGCATTTCCTTGTAGGAATGTTACAGTTTCTAGTACGTACCTGGCAGAAATGAATGCACCAAGAGACGGCGAAAAATATTCATGGCAACACTAGTCCCAATAAACCTAACCCAAATGCCCATCGATGATACATACCATCAATCAATCAATCAATCGTGATAGAGTCAGACAATGGAACGAAATTCAACAATAAACCACAGCCTCACCGGCAGCCCGGAGACGGAGCTCACAGTTTTGAGTCAGAGAAACCAACGATGAGAGACTGATTTCATTTACATCAAGTCCACGCACAGACAAAACTCACCTTTGATTTTAAAAGTGAAGGTCAGGGGGACTTTGGTAGAAGGGACGAGACATAATTATTGGCAGGCCCACAGGGAGACTTCTTGGGGGGCAGGCAATGCTCTATTCCTTGCCCGGGGTGCAGAGGGATGGGTGTTTACCTTGTGATTTTATTGAGCTGTTCATTTGAGTTTTGTGGGTGTATTTTTTTTCTATAGACACAGTCTAATTCCTAAAAAGGTTTTAAAAAAATGAGAAGGCCCCATCATCACCACCACCTGGTTCCATGGACAACGCCCTCCCTGCAACCCACTCGGCACTGGGCGCCTGAGCATCAGATCACAGTGAAGCCCCCCGCTCCCCCCTCCAGCGGACCTCCCTCTCAGGCCCAGCCCCTCTGGTACCTCCGGTTGGCCTCGGGCCAGCTTCCTCGGCTCCCGGGGGTCCTTTGTGCTCCTCAGGTGGGAGTGTGTTCCCAGCATGCTTCGGTCCCCTCCATCCGAGGCCTGGGGCGCCTGGGTTTTGTCTCCTCAGTGACACCCTTCCCTTGGGCTGCTTCACATGAATCCTGTTGGAAGACAGAGAAATGAGAGTATTAAAAATGTCAGCGGCGGATGCCGAGATCCACAGCTGGGTAAATAGAGCTGGTGGAGATGTTTTTATTAGTGGCTTTATGGTTATGCTCACTTAAGTTATGGATTTAAGGCCAGGGGTGGGCCAGGAGAAGAGGCCTAAGGGTCTCCCATCTATTTCCGGACCCACTCAGACCAAAGCATGTGGCACCCTCAGATTCTGGGGCTACCTCCGCTTTGGGGGGCTCTCAGCATTTGGAGAAATTGTGTATCTTGGCATTACCCTTTTAGAAAGACATTTCCTTCCCAGGGACAGAGACTTGAAGCTCCCTTTCTCTTGGGTTTCTCTAGAATGCTTCGTCCCTGCCCCCATCTGCGGCAAAATGTGGTCAGTTTCCAAATAGGAAGTAAGAAAGTGGGAGTAAAGGATGGAAACTTCTCTGATCAAGGGTCATGGTCAATATCCTCACAGGCAACTGGCAACAAATGCCATCTCTTCAACCACGATGTCCAGAGGGTCATTTTATCAATACCCGTTGTGTGGGTTGGAGAGACCAGAGTTCAAGTTTAGCCACTTGTTAGCTACATGATCTGGGAGAAATTATTTAATCTAGCTAGATAGATAAGTACATACATATATACATACATACATAGATACATACATACTATGTACGTAGACAATAGGTAGGTAGACAGACAGATGATAGCTATATATGATAGGTAGATAGATGATAGGAAGGAAGGAAGGAAGGAAGGAAGGAAGGAAGGAAGGAAGGAAGGAAGGAAGGGGGAAAGGGGGGAAAGGAGGGAGGGAGGGAGGGAGGGAGGGAGGGAGGGAGGAAAGAAAATAGATGATAGGTATGATAAGTAGATAGATGATAGGTAGGTAGGTAGGTAGGTAGGTAGATGAGATATATGTATATCTATGATAGGTGGATAGGTGATGGGTAGATAGAGCGATAGGTAGGTAGGTAGGTAGATAGATGAGATATATGTATATCTATGATAGGTGAATAGATGGTGGATAGATAGAGCGATAGGTAGGTAGGTAGTGAGATAGATGCCAATCCAAAGTTGAACAGAACTGAAACCCACATTCCTAAGGGGCTGCAGGACCCCTCAGGCCCGAATCTGCATTAGCTCTCTGAGAGAAAGAGGAGAGGAATTCTTGGGAATCTAAAAGAATGCAAATACCCCTAAGAAGCCGCCTATGCACACTGACAAAGCCTCCTAGGCAGTGTCTACAAGTTGCTGAACAACTGGCTACTTCCAAATATTTGGACGATGGGCTACCGTATTTGCTTCCCTCTGTTTGATAAACACAGCTGCTCGAAAATGAGTGGTGGAATCTAAATGCAGGGAGGCCCGCTAGAGATTTTCTCATCCAAATCCCCTCTTTATACAAATGAAAAGACATCCACGGGGGGGGGGGGGGGGGGGACAAAAGGAGGTTTACCTTGTACAAATAAATAATACAGTAATTAATAAATAACAATACAAGCATAAAATCTGCCTCAAGGTTATAAACCTACCTCCTCCCCCGTATGCCCACAGAGAGAAGGGGCTTGGACAGAGTTGCTCACCTAGTGGCTTGGGCATCATTATCAACATGACTGAATAGAATCTCTCTCGATTTAAGTAAGATGTGTGCTAGGACCCAATCCTCTATCTCCAGGAAAAGCCCTGCACAGATCTCTCTTGTGCTGGTTGTGGCGGCGAGGAACTGAAAACAACCTAGGTGCCCAGCGGGCATGGCTCAGTGGTTGAGCATCAATCTATGAACCAGGGGGTCACGGTTCGATTCGCAGTCAGGCCATGTGCCCGGGTTGTGCGTTCAATCCTGTGTGGGGTGTGAAGGAAGCAGCCGATCAGTGACTGTCTCTAATCGTTGATGTTTCTCTCTCTCCCTCTCCCTTCCTCTCTGAAATAAATAAAAATAAGAAAAGAAAAAGAAAACAACCTCGATGTCCACCTCTAGGGGAACGATACAGAAAATGTGGGGAGCATGCACTATGGGGTCCTATGCATTAGTCAGAAACAAATCCACACAAACAAGATCCACATATATTTTAATACGGTCACACTGCAACAGGTGGGTTTTAAAAACAGGGTGTTAGCAAAAAACAAAAAAAAATAGTAACAAAATCAGATTTGTACTCATTGACTTTTGTGTAAAACAAGTGCATGCACAAAAAATTACTGTATGTTTTTGAAGAAACAATATTTAAGGGCATATTTTAGACATGAAAGTAAATGCCTTTATTGGGAAAGGGAGAAATTACAATGTCCAGGATACAATACAGTGCAGGGAAGTGAGGGAGGGGTTTTGTATGAGCTAAGATGCCATGTTATCAAAGGAGGAGCCCGACCACCTCTACTCTGCAGACAGGTAAAAAGAAGTGCCTCCTATGTGTCAGCCCAGAGGCATTATGGGAAATACCCAGAACTCTCTGGCAGCTCACTCCAGCTCTTGGCCAGACGTATTGAACTAGGCTGAGGGGTGAAAGAAGCATGACCTTTAAAAAAAAAATCCTGTTCCATCAGGCTAATGGGCTTAAGCCACATGCAGAACATGGCGCCAGCTTGCTGACTTTCAGGACCGCAGGACCTGGTTTCCCCTCCCATGGTGAGGGATTTGCACCCGAGTGGTGCTCACACTGTGGCCAGCGAGGGAGATCGCTTTTCAGAAATGACGGATGAATTCCCATCTTCCCAGAGTGGAAGACTTTCTTCAGCCACCTGAGATGCTTTCGCGATGGAACAATCCACTACCAATAAATAATAAAGGGGGGAAAGCCCCTTCCATTTCTAGAACTGCTTATACCTTGTAAGTGCTCTCACAATTGCTCTCTACCATGAGGATGAGTTAGGAATTATGTGTGACATGCTCTTTCACCCATTTCACAGAAAAGGAACCTGAAGCATAGAGAGGCCACATAACTTACTTGGGGGCACACAGCTAATATGGGGCAGGGCTGACATCTGAATCCTGCTGCTTAGTTCCAGATTCCTTATCCATAATCACTCTACTTGGCTACTGAGGGCCATCAATCCAACTTGTCTGTACCATCTTCTTGAGACACAAGGATCTCGCCACTGTATTCATGCGTGAAGTTCACTAAGTATTTCTTGAAAGCTCATTATGTGCCAGACACTGTGAGGGCCCTTTAGTGGGGGATACAGGATGAGGGGCAGGGGAGATAAAGTTTCAAACTCTATATTCAACACTATTGAAGCCCACATTCCCTGGAAAACAGAGACTGCAACAAAGGTGTGTGTGTTAACACCTGGACTGCCCAGTGGGAGCACGGGAGCGGTGGAGGAGTGGAGCGGGGAAGGAAAGAGCCAGTAGAAGATTGGGTTTCCATGGGCCACCACGAGGCTGCAGGACATACAATGAAGCCCAGGCCCGCCTGTCTGAGAGGAGGAAGAAAGGCTTCATCTCATGCTTGCATCCCCCACCTCACAAAGGACTGCCCTCACAGGGGTTGGATTCCCACCATTTCCAGGTTGACAGGTTGGGTGATGAGTTGGTCTACTGGGTCCCATACTGTGACATCCAAAGAAAAAATCCTGGGGCCAGAAGCAACAGGTACATAGAGCTGGCTGGCCCGGGATGAGGCCCTGCACATTACACCTGCATGAAATGCGTCAGACCCTGCGTAGAACTAGACACCAAGTGGTGGCTGGAGTCAAGGACGGGTGAGGTGAGGGGATTGGAAGCATGTTTCAGGTGGCTCCAAGTCAGCTAGTTACCAATTGAGTGCAGGGCGGTATGAAATAACAGTAATTCCAGATGTAACCATGTTGTTATACACGGTACCTGTCACAAAGGACACACATGCTGTAGGCTCTGTATAGGTGCAACATTGCAAGGTGCCTTCATGCCTGCAGACAACTCACCAATCTTCACTGTGACCACATGAGCCAGGGATGGAGAAGAAAGTGGTTTCAGTTACGGATGAGGAGCTGAGGCTGCGTGGGGAGGTCGTTGCTATGGCTTCCTAAACAGGGTATGATGGATGAGCTGGGATTCAAACTCACATCTCTAACCCCAGGGCTACTTCCCTGGTATCTGTGAAAATGTCTAATTCCTTCCCTATCCTATTTCAGGAAAGGACAGCTGGGCGGGTGGAAAACAGCTGCCAGCAGCCTCATAAAAGATGAGTTTCTTGCCCCCCACTGCTGCAGAAAGAAGGGAACGAATCCTTTGGTTCTAACCGGAAATCAAGAAATTTTAGCTAGAATGTTGTGAGACAAAGGGGGCGTATTTCCCCAATTTCCTTCAGAAGTAGATTTAACCCATTCAGATATTCATTACTGTATGCGTGACCCTGGGAGAGTTCTTTTCCTCCCTGACTCGGTCTCCTTACCCATAAGATGGCACTGCCCCTCCATCCAGGCCATATGAACAACTGGCATTGTGCTGTTTCCTGCTCCACAGCCTCAGCGGTTGCATTCAGGGACCTCCAATAGGATCTCTGCTCCCTCTCCATTCAGTCACAGCCCATGTGCTGCTCCCAGGACACACACGCAACTTCCTGCCTCCAGGCTTCTTCCCAGGGTGTTCTTTCCATGGGATTGCTCTCCTCTTCCCCATTCATTCATCCATTCATTCAATGATACTCAAAAGCCTTCCTGAGCCAGGCCCATGGCCCAGACACAGGAAGTAATCATTAACAAGTGACCAAAGGCACTTGCCCCCTGGTTTAGGGCAGGCAACAGGGTTTGTCTTAAGAGCCAATGGCAGTGCGCTGAACCTGGTTGGGCTAGTAATAGTTCTGCATTGAAATGGATTCTAGGGTCACGTTCAGGTTTGGCTGTGATGTCTGCTCAGGTGGATTATGAACGTCTGGGGAAATGGGGCAGGAACATTCCATTTGCTCTTCCTGGTCAAGGGGAAATTAGACTCCTCGTTAGGGTCCTTCTCCTCCTCTACCGAAGTGGTCAGATGCACACTGTCTCTCCATGTGGAGACTACCAGTACCTTGCCCCTCTCTGCGCACCTGTTTTAGCTCCATGCACTTGATGATGAGACCCCCTGAGGTCAGAGACTACTTTCTACTCACCCTCATTTCCCTACCCACTAGCACAGTGTCTTGTGTCTAGCTCAGGTTTATTGTCAGAAAAAAAAGTGAGATTTTTCTGGTTTCCTTTGTTGTAACTATTGTTGGTATTACTGCTGTTAATGATGGTGATGCGGGTGGTACTGGCAAAGGTGTTAATGATATTGATGGTGGTGATGGGCTGACGTTGCTGGTGGTGATAGTGTTAGAATTATTGTTACAGTTGTTGGTGATGATGTATTTTTGGTAATGATGGTACTGCTATTGGTGGTGGTGGTGGTGGTAGTAGTAGTGATGCTATTGGTGGTAGTGATGGTGGTGATGCTGTTGCAATATCATTGTAGGTGGTGGTAGTAGTGATGCTATTGGTGGTGATTATGGTGTTGCAATTATTGCTGCAGTTGGTGATGATGATGTATTTTTGGTAATGATGGTATTGCTATTGTTGGTAGGGGTGGTAGTGGTGGTGGTACTGGCAGTGATGCTGTCGCAATTATCATTGTAGGTGGTGTTGGTGGTAGTGGTGATGGTAGTAGTGATGCTATAGTTGGTGGTGATGGTGTTGCAATTATTGTTGTAGTTGTTGGTGCTGGTGGTGGTGGTGATGGTGACATATTTTTGGTGGTGATGGTATTGCTATTATTGTTGATGGTGATGGTGTTGCAATTGTTGTAGTTGTTGGTGCTGGTGGTTATGGTGATGTATTTTTGGTGGTGATGGTACTGCTATTATGGTTGGTGGTGATGGTGTTGCAATTATTGTTGCAGTTGTTGGTGCTGGTGGTGGTGGTGATGGCAGTGTTTTTTTTGTTTGTTTGTTTTTTAAAATATATTTTATTGATTTTTTACAGAGAGGAAGGGAGAGAGATAGAGAGTTAGAAACATCGATGAGAGAGAAACATCGATCAGCTGCCTCCTGCACATCTCCTACTGGGGATATGCCCGCAACCCAGGTACATGCCCTTGACCGGAATCGAACCTGGGACCTTTCAGTCCGCAGGCCGACGCTCTATCCACTGAGCCAAACCGGTTTCGGCATGATGGCAGTGTTTTGACAGTGGTGGGTTTTTCCTCCACTTTCCCACCAGTTGACTGGAATATGTTGTCATACTGCACTGGAAAAACTGACCACCTGAATGTGAAATTATTTCCTCCAACCCATGAATCCATACATTAACCACATTCTAATACCTTTCATAAGTAGCTCAATTTTTAGGCAATTCAGAATTCAAAAGAAAGAGGTGTAGAGAGCAGCTATAAACATGCATAGTCACAGATGTTTGCAGTATTTGTTGGCTGTTTTTTTTTTTTTTTTTCTGTTTGCCTGAAGTATTACATGGCTAAAAGGAAAGGAAAAGAAGAAAAGTGTGCTTTGGGGACGCCAAAGAAGAATCACCAATTCTCCTTAGAGCGAACTTAAAAGGTTCCATAGGAAAGGCAAGACTTGAGTTGAGCCTTGAAGGAAATGGAGACATTTGTGCCTGTTTGACAGGGTGGGTGGGGGAGAGGGTGCCCCAAGCAGAGGACGCAGCCTGACAAAGGCATGTAGCATGAAACAGTGTGCCACTATCAGGAACACATGGGGCCTCTCATAGGCACGTTATGTCCTTTCTCTGCTCCTCAGTTTGCTCATCTCTAAAATGGGACTGCTGCAAATATTTCATGAGTGCGGCCTTTAATTGATTCACTTACTACCATGTTCTTCAGCACCCAGAACAGTGCTTGGTACACAGGAGACACTCAGTAAGTAGCTGTAAAGCGAGAAAAGGAAGGAAGGTGAGAGGGAGAGCAGTTAAGGAGGGAGGGGAAAGAAAGAAGGAGGGAAGGAACAAGGCCTAAATAAAGGGAATGCATGAATGCATGAAAGAGTGAAGGATTGAGACCCAGTGGTTCACACCTAAGAGCTCACATGGTAGGTCCCAAATCAGTTCCCCACCCACCAATACCCTTCCTTTCTTCACGTTTCTCCCTTCATCTCCCTCCTCCCTCCCACCCCCACCCCTGCCCTGGCCTCCCACCTCCGGAGTTATAGGTTAAAAACAACAGCCAAGCTGGCATTTGCTGACTGTCAAACACCTCTTTGAGTTTCCTGAGTACAAACAGACTCAGACGACTTTTCTGTTTGTTTTCTTCCTTTCTCTAAGCTGCTGAGCTGTCCCTGGCATTGTGCACGAGGTCAGGCGCAGGGACTGTCAACAGCTCTCTAATGCAGGCTCCTACCCCAGAAAGGGGGTCCGGGGCCGGAACACACACACACACACACACACACACACACATACACACACGGTGTTGTTTGCTCTCTCAGCCGGGCCTGGCATCCCCCATGGGAGAGAAGGGAGACACACAGAAGGTCTCCTTCCCTAATTGGACATGAAACAGTTTGGATAAACAGAGACATGTCACCCCAACTGTGTAATCCCTTCCCGGAGACCAGGGAGGCTGGCGGCTTTGTGGGATTTTTATATATTTTTTTGAACTTTGTTTTTATATGTTAGAAGTTGTGCAGTAAAACATTCCTGTATTTTGTATAATGAAATAGCAACTAAAAGGGCCCACCAAAACCTTTAATCCTGCACGCCAAGGGGAAGAAAGACAGTTTGTTGTTTATCATGCGTCCATTTATTCGTTCAGCAAATATTTACTGAGCGCCTCCCAAGCCAAGCACCACTCTCGGGTCGGAGGATGCCATGGTGAAGAAAGGCAGACCCTAGTTCTACTAGAAAGTTCTCTGTGCAGCCCCCAAACAAAGCAAAGATTTTCGTAAATAAGGGAGAGATGTGGTCACATCTGTGTCATCTCACGTTGCCTTCACGGAATGCCTATGCAGACATGCCACTTGGCAGCTTAATTTTCTGTTTTTAAAAATATCTCCTGAACTCTTTCCCAAATGAGCCCATACACGTCTACCTTGTATTTGGTAGAGGGACCCACTGTTGAAATGGAACTAATGTATTTAAACTGTTCTCTGTAGATGGATATTCAGGCTGTTTCCCAGCTGATTTCTAGAAGTGAGATTTCAAGAGAAAATAATCAAAAACCCAGCAGAGGTTGCAAAAGGGGCGCACGATTTTGCAAAGGGAAGGGCTAACTGGACATTGTTTCTCAGTGTCACGTGCTCTGTCCTCCTCCACTTAGCAGGAAAGGGCCTTGTCGTGGGATACTCAGGGAATGGGTGGGGGGGGCTCAGCTGGCATTTGGCATAAAGCTATGCTTCACCTTAAGAAACCCTGATTTTTACCTGCCCTTTTGGGTGGTAATCATCTAGTTACATGTTGGTTTCTGCTGTGAGATCATGTGCTTCTGAAAAGCCCAGGCCTCATGTTCCCAGGTCCTGGAATGAGACTAGAGAAAGAGCAAGCCCTCAGAGAGCCTACTGAAGGTGTGGTTAATTAAAGGATGGAGGAGAAAGGGAGTGAGTGACTGAGTGGTGCTGACTGGATGTTGAGTAGGTGGTTGGATGGTTAAATAGATGGATGGATGGATGGATGGATGGATGGATGGATGGATGAATGGATGGATGAATGGATGGATGGATGGTTGACTATATGGATGATAAATGGATGGATGGATGGTTGTATATATGGATGGATAAATGAATGGATGGATGGATAGATAAATGCATGACTGGCTGAATGCATGAATAGAAAGACTGGTATACAGATGGGTAGATGGACATATAAAAATATGGAGAAATGACTGGATGGGTGATTAAAGGAATAAATCAATGGGTGAGGGTGAATCACTAAAGGAGGGCATGCATGAATAAGAGAAGTGTGAAAGGGTGGATGGATAGATGGATGGTGACCAAGAGCCAAAGCTACATGAGTAACAAATTATAAAGATGCTTTCTTAGCGAAATAATTCATTGGTTATTGAAGAGTTCCCCCCTCAGACTCCTTTTGAAAAGCCCCTTGGATGCCTTCAACATTATCGTTCAGTTTGCACACGGCTTGCCAGGAACGTACCAAGTGCGAGCCCAGGGCGACTGCTTCCAGACCTCGGTGCTGAGTGCACCATGGGTTCCACCGGAGAGCAGTTAACGAGGGCGATGACTAAGAAGGTAGAGGTGACATGCCTATCGGGCCAGATGTACCCCGTGAAGCACCATTCCCAGCACCTGTTGTCCCACATCTAGAAGAGAGGGATTCTACAAAACCACTACCTCAAACTGCCACCTTCAGGAACACCCTGCCTGCTACCCAGGGTGTTTCAATGCTCAGGCATCACCCAGGAATGGAAAGGCCCCGCCGCCTTTGTCTCTACAGGTGACAGACTCCAGGGCCATCTTTCCAAAAGCAACAGAGATTAACCAGTCACTCCACTTTGGATCAATGCATCACAGGCTTCGTCCCAGCCTGTCTGTCAAGCCCCTTTGACCTGCCCAGGAGCCTCCGGTCTCCCCAGCCCTCGCCCCAGCCTCAAAGGCCTTCGGTTAAACAAACTGCCTTGGAGCCATCAGCACACCTTCCAAGGCAAACAAGCCGTGGCCCCAGTGAGGTCAGCAGCCAGGAGTGTCCTGCCAGCCAGCATGCTTGTCTGCGGCTCATCTCCCACTGCTCTTCCTGATGGACAGCAGGGGGGCAGGACCCTAACCTGCCCCTGGGAGGAGAGGTGCGGGCAGTCCTCCTCAGGTGCCGACCGTATGCCAGGCGTGATGCTGGCTCTGTCTAGTGCCCTATGATGCTCGGGAGGAAGCTGCGGCTCAGAGAGGTGCAGTGGCTTGCCCAAGGTCGCACAGCTAGCAAGTGGCAGAAGGAAGACTGGAGGTCAGGTGTGCCTTCCCCGAAGCCATTTCTAAAGATACCTTTCAACTTGTGGCTGACAAGGTAAACCATGGGAGCTGCCCCCCAGTTTGGTGTCCTAGTCATGGAAAATCCTAAATATCAGTATCTGTAAATGTCTATTTTTGTCAAAATAAGAAATGTATCAAAGAAGGAGGTCTTCCATAGCTTGGTGGGAACAGAGAGATATGTCAAGGGTGAGAAACAGGCCCAGGCCAGGCCCATACACACTACCCACGATGCTCCTCTCCCAGCAAAATGGGAGAATAAGGCTCTAGTGCAGTGGTTCTCAACCTTCTGGCCCTTTAAATACAGTTCCTCATGTTGTGACCCAACCATAAGATTATTTTCGTTGCTATTTCATAACTTTAATGTTGCTACTGTTATGAATCATAATGTAAATATCTGATATGCAAGATGGTCTTAAGCGACCCCTGTGAAAGGGTCATTCGACCACCAAAGGAGTCGCGACCCACAGGTTGAGAACCGCTGCTCTAGTGGAAGGTGGAACCACAAGATAGAAGGAACCTGGATCCCTACCTGACCATGTGGAAGACATCCGACTAATGAGGAGCACCTGACTGACCTTCAGAGAAAGAAAATTACCTTTGGGCAAAGCCACTGAAGTCTTAGGGTTCTTTGCTTTAGTAGCAAGCTTATTCTGCTATTCACTCAACCACTTCCTACCCACTGCCAATGTTAGGCCACAGCTAATACATATGGCACTTTCCTGTGAATCAGAGGAAGGCACCCTACCCCTTCCCTGTCTCACTCAGTCCACTTCTCATCTAGACCATATTTCCCCCAAACATCAGTTATTCTTGTCTTATCTTCCCACTTTTTACAACATCATATACTGTCTGTCCTAAGAACTTGATGTTCTTCATGACAAGTCATTCTGTATCCAATACACTTATTTCAAAAGGCAACTTCATATTGGCATATTCATTACACACCCAGGGTCCTTTGCTCCAAGTAGAAAGTCACCTTAGACATCAACACAAAGGACCCAAAACACTGCTGCTAAGTTCTATCCGATGAGGCTGGAAGGGCTCTGGGCTGGAGGGACCTTGCTTTCTAAGAGGTTAGCCATGTGGGAGGGGGTAAAGCAGTAAGAGCACCAAGCTGGGGCTGGCTACCTGAAAGAATCAAAGGGGATGGGAAGGACCAGAAAAGGGACTATTTCTCACTGCACAGTTTAATGTCATTTAATGTCCTGTCCTTGTACCTCCTTGAAGTTTCTCCCATACAAAGAAACTTTGTTCCAGAAAATTACCAAGATGATATGTGGTCAGACTCTGGGTCTTAAGTATGTGCTTAGGATCAGTGACATGCGGAGGGTCTCTAGGATCTCGTGTCTCACCCTCGGTCCATCCCACCCATCTCTACCGGCCTCAGCATGCAAGCATGCAGCACCTTCAGGACCCGTTCCACCTTGGTTGCAACACTGAGGTGCAATCTCCACAAGTTTTCCCAGAAAGAATCACCCTTGTTCGTTTCTCTGTGCTGCCCCCTGCCTCCATTTCATCAACTCCAAAGTCACTTTCTCCACACTTATCCTCTCCTTTGTCCAAGACACACTTTTTCCCAGGAAACTGGAACTCAGAAGGTAACAAACATGATTTCCTCTAGCACACAGGTCCCCCGTGACCACCTACCCTTTGAGTACCATGTGAGGGGGGAAAAGAAACAAACACACACATCAAAGCCCCAGAGGAAGAGAGAGGTGTGTGTATTGTGTTGTGTGCGTGTGCGTGTGTGTGTGTGTGTGTGTGTGTGTTGTGTGTGTGTGTCTATTTTAAGGGGGATGACGTTCTCAAATGCCCCTGGCAGTCTTCTTAACAGTTATTATTTTAATGACTTTGCAATTTGATTTGCAGAGTTTGCAATTACATAAGGCTCCCAAGGTCATTGCAATTCCTAAAATAATATTTAAAATATTAATTATATCAAATAATTGTTATTATTTTACATTGCTACCAGGAAGTCTGCTGCTAACAGTTGTCTGATTTTTGGTGAGTTGTTCTGCCTCTCTGGGTCTTGTTTTCTGACCTATAATATTTCAGCTCAATGCTCCTTACAACCTCCTCCGGTCCCAAATAGTTATGACTTTATAATTCCATGAAGTATTTACAAGTCACAAATAACCCCATAAAGTCACTGTCACTGGGTAGACAGCATAGGGCTTTACCATCTACTAGCTGTGTGTCCTTGGGAAAGTGATGCAACCTCTCTGTCCCCAGTCTCCTCTTCTCTATAAACAGGGATTAGGATAGTACCTACACGGTTAGGACATAAAGAGGATTGAATGAGTTAATCCACATAAATTGTCTGGCATGGCACCTGGTATAATGCAGCAATTAAGCACAGTAGTAGCAGAGCCCAAGCTGGGCGGCCTCCTTCATGCCTCCGCTTCTCTATCTGTCGAATGGGGCTGCCAATGGCATCCTCCTCACAGAGCTGCTGTGAGGACTGTTAGTAGCGTGACTGCACACTGTCAGCTCTTAGGATGCAGTAGCTCTGATTCCTGCAGCGGTAGTTGTGGAGAGCAGAGGAGGCAACCTTAGCAGGTGAGAGGGCTCCTCCTACAGGAGGTGGGATTCTCTCAAGACAGGGAAGTTCAGAAATTCAGAGAGAGGAGGGGCTGGTTTGTCAAGCCTTTCAGCAGGGCTCTGCCTGACATCCAGTCACCAGGCCCCCTGGGCAGCTCAGCTCGCAAAGTGGGAGGATGGACGGGGGAGGGACACCCCCGGAGAGCAGAGAGCAGGAAGGGCCCCCAGTTCATCACTGCCCCTCTGAAGATTACAGGAAGGCTAACAGGGCCCCCTTGGCCTGGGGGATGAGCAAACACAAACCTGGTGGTGTGCCTTTGTGTGAGCCAGGGCCCACTCTCTGTGTGTCTGTCTCCCTCCCTTTTATTCCACTAATGAAAGGGAAGGAGAAGACAGATTTCCCTTTAGAAAAGCAGGAGACAAGAGGACAGCATGACATGCTGAAGCCCCAGAGGGCATGAGCAGCACCTACCCACACAAGGCACATTCCTTCTCTCTAAACCCTTCCAACTGCTCAGCGCCAGGTGTTGGCGGCGCACTTAACCATTGTCACACAAGAGAGGAACAAGTTCAAGTTGGCTCTTGGGACCCGTGGGTGTTGGAGACAAAGAGAGCGAGGTCTTTACAGCGGTTGTTCCAGGAGGTGGGCTGTGAGAGGCACCTGGGGACAGGGAGGCTGGGCGAGACAATGGAGCCGGGGGCACTTGGAGCCGATGTGGCCTGCATTCTCTGGCACTCCGCTGGGTGACCCTGGGCAAGCAAGTCCCTTTCCCTCTTGGGGTTCTGACTTCCACATGGAAATGTGCATAGAAACCGCTGGCGTCTGGGCTCCCGTCTAGCCTATCCCTGTGCTGAGGGTGCTGGGCCAAGCTCTGACTCGGCCCTGGGACAGCACATCGCGGAGGCACTGAGAGATGACTACAGTGAGCACCTCTGCTGTAACGCTGATCCTCACCCGATCAATATGCAGATGGCCATGCTCCTCCTGCTCCTTCTGTGGACACAGAGTACATGGTGCTATTATATTCTTTCCCCACGCTTGGGTCCAGAGGAGAGATTAGACACCTGGTGATAAGGATGTAGAATGGAAACCTTGTTCTCCGTAACAGAATGCGATTGCTTAAATGATGACCTACTTATCCATCTTCCATAGAACTATCCAATCATCTGTCTCTGCATGCACGTGTTTCCATCATTAATCAATCCATTCATCAGTTTATACCTGTATCCACGCATCCGCACATGTACCCAGTCATACATACATGTGTCCATCCACTCCTTCATTCGAACATCCAAACTTTCATCCATCCATTAATTCACTCATACATACATGTATAAACACACACGCATCCACGGAGGTACCCATCCTCTCATCCATGCATTTATATCACTATTCATACAAAAATTTAATCCATTCATCTGTTTATACATCTACTAATATAATTATCATTCACCCATGAACCCCCTAGATGCGTCTGTAACTACCTACCTACCTACCGACCTACATTCATACAATACATACAACCTTCTACCCATCATTTATCCAGCTCTGCATCCACTCATTTATGTTTCCATTCAGTGATGCACCACTTCCATTCACCCACCCACTCTCTGCAAGGTCCTGGGGATACAGAGAGAGAAGAGCCTCACCCACTGCTTTGAAGAGCTCGCTATGTATTTTTTTTTTTAATTTAAAACTGGTATATTTTTATTTCTAGTATCTTTAGGAACTGATTATTATAGAATATCTTAATTAAAATAGTTTATCCTCTGTGATTTCTTGATTTTTATAGTGCTTCCTTATTACTTGACAAATTACAGTTTTCATAGAGCTATGGTTATACCCTGTTGACTGTATAATTATGCATTTCAATGCTTTTTCTATCTTCTCTTGGCACAAGTTCCTAGAATAATATCCACCATGGTTTGGATGACCTTGCTCATGCTCACTATGTATTGATAGACACGAGAACAAATGTTTTCAATACAGCGTGGAAACTCCTATGATAGAATGTAAAGAGACAAAAGTGAGAATGGGGAAAATATGTTCATAATAATACCTATGAACTAATACACCACTCCCATGGGTCTGGGTCATGGCTTACACCTCACACCAATTTTATGAGCTGGATATTATAATCCTCGTTTTGATGATGAGGAAACTGTGGTATAAAGAGACTAATTAACCCCCCCCCCCCGAGGCATACTGCAGGTAAGCAGTACAGCGACGACTCAACCAGCCTTGTCTGAGAGCCAAGCCACTCACCCACACTCACTCATTCCAGTGAAGGCAGTGGGAGTGAAAGCAAAGAGAGCCAGAACTCACAGAGCTCACCAGGAGCCCCGCCCAGGGTGACCCCCCTAGGAACTGTCTGGGCAAGTAAAGTATATCCCAGGGGACAGGCGAGCAGGTGAGGGACCATTTCCTTTGTAAAGAAATGAAGACTCGAACACCTTGTGGGAGGTAGAATAATACCCGCCCCCCAAACAGGTCCATGTCCTCATCCCCAGAACCTGTTAACCTGTCGCCAGACGTGGCAAAGGGACTTTGCAAATGTGATTGAGTTAAGGAGTGCGAGGGGAGGAAGACTACCCTGGATTATCCAGCTGGGCCCAATCACTGGGTCTTTGTAAGAGGGAGGAAAGAGGGTCAGAGTCGGGAAGGAGAGTTAAGATGGAAGCAGAGGTCGGAGGGTGCAAAGGCTGTGAGAAAAGGAGGGTGGGTGAAGTAGAAGCTGGGAAAAGGCGAGTGAGTGGGTTCTTCCCTGCACCCCCAGAAGGAACACGGCCTGCTCACCGTGGCTGTAGCCCAGGGAAACCGCCTGCCTACCACTGACCTGAAGAACTGTAAATAATTAAGTTCATCTGGCCCAATACGTTGGCGGTCGTTTGTTACAGCAGCAGTCAGAAACCAATACCCACCATTTTGGTGTATATTAGCATCATCAGCATCTTCCTCCCCGAGAGTCAGGAAATTCTTTCTTACATTGGTCAGCAGTCTCCCTTCTGATTTTGTTTCTCAGAGTATCAACACTGAATAACTGTCACAGTGTTATTGATATGATTTACATGCCATGCCATAGAATTCGTTCATTTAAAGTATACACTTCCATGGATTTAGTATAGTCACAGACAGGTACATTCACCACCACAGTCATTTCATATTTCTATCACCTCCAAAAGAAACTCGTACCCTTTAGCTCTCTCCTCCCAGCCCTAAGCAACCACTAAGGTACTTTCCATCTGAATTGATTTCCCTGTTCTGGATATTACATATGAATGGAATCATGTAACATGTGGTTATTAGTGACTGTCTTCTTTCACATCCATGTGTCAGTACACTCTGGAAGCAGGGCATATTCAAAGCAGTGCAGGGTTCTGTGTTGAGGTGCCCGAAATAGGGTGGAGTGACTTGAAGAGGGGGGAGAAGTCTGTGAGACCTGGAGAAATCAGGGAAGGCTTCATGGAGATGGTGGCTCTCACAAGGTGGTAAGGTTTAAGTGTTTGAAGCAGGAAGTAAGCAAAGATGGGGATGTGGACATGACAAAGAGATAGTATTGACTCTCTGAAAAGGTCTGTGTTAGACAAAAGTAAGAGCAAGGGCTGTAAATCTAGACATTCACATGCTGAACTGAGATATTTTGGTGTTCAAATCATGGCTCTATGATTTGAATTTCCAGGCTTTAGAAGCCTATCAAAGATCCCTAACTCCCCTGACCCTGATTTCCACGAAATGGTTCTTTCAGTCCTCTAAGGGGTGACGGGAGAATTTCCAGAACTCAGGGTCATCCATGTAGGAACTCAATAAATATTTAAATTAGGGGGCTGCTGACATGATTTTCTTTTAAGGTGAGGCCCCAGGAGATGAGCAAGCATATCCTGAAGGGTTAGACCGTCACCTTTGGACCCCAGTCGATTCAAATCCCAGCTTGTCCATTTCCTAGCTTTGTGCCTAGAGATAAGTCGCTTTGCTTGACCATCGCTCTTCCACAGGTAGGAAGAGGATGGAAGCAGTCACTGTTGGCGAGAGTTGCAATGAAGATTCAATGAGTTAAATGCTGCTCAGAGAGCCTGGAGCAGGGTCTGGTGAAAGGGGAAGTTCACTGTCATCACGAGAGGCCAGGCCTCAGAGCACTCTCCGAGGACAGCCAGGCAGGCTGCATGGGGCGGCCACCTATTGTGCTGCAATCAATTGCTGTGGGTGCCATGGCCTTGGATCCTCCTGCCTCCTACACCAGCATTCAGTATTTCACTCCCGTGAGACTGAGTGTGCACGTTGCGCGCGCGCACACACACACACACACACACACACTTGCGCACCCTCCCACCAGGATCCAGCCATTGTGTTCATATGCAGATGAACTTTCTACTGTTCATATCTGAGGCAGCACGAGCCAGCGGCTGCTTCCCAAGTCCTATTTCTGGCCGTTTTGTTTTGAAGGAGTTAGCAAGGGCAAGGGCGACAAATGGATATTGTTGTTTTTCTGAAAGTCCATTTAAAAAAAAAGCCTGAATACCATGGCTGGTTGGCTTTGCGACAATGAGGATTAAACGCTCCTGGTGATGTTTTTCCCTTCATTCGTTCGGGCTTTTGTTGAAACCCAAATCTAAAATCACCACGGACAGACAGCCTCTTGCGGAGACATATGTTCCTTGATTTGCTAAAGAGGTAAAGAGCTCTAAGAAAGACCCTGAATATTAGAGTCAGTTCCGTAATGAAGATCTCTAAGCATCTGCATCTGTCCTCGGCAGCGCCTGTGAAACCATAGTTTGCACACTCATGTATGATTATGTGCGTGGTCCTGCCCTCCCCCTGGCCAGGCAGCGGGTCCATCACTGTGACAGGGCCATTTGACTCACGGGACGGGCAGAACAGAAGTCAAATTTTGGTTCTGCCCATTGCTACCTGTGTCAACTGATTTAACCTTTCAGAGCCCCCATTTCTGTTAAATGAGGGACAGTCAGAATTGTGTTCAGTCATCCATGCATCCATTCATTCATTCCAATATTCTCTAAGCACTGACTGTGGGCCAGGCAGTCCTCTGGGCACTGTAGAGAGAACAGTGAACCAAACAGACCCAGATTCCACCCTCATTCCTGTGAAGAATGACAGGTCACAAACAAGTAAGACAACTACATAGCAAGTTAAACAGAGAAACCAGAGTAGGGAAGGGAGAGGGGAGTGTGTGTGTGTGTGTGTGTGTGTGTGTGTGTGTGTAACAGTGGGCAGTTTAGATAGAGTGGTTTAGAAAGGTGTCCTTGAGAAGGTGACATTTGAGAGATCTAAAGGAGGTGAGAGAGCAAACTATGCAGATACCTGGGGAAGAATGTTTCAGGCAGAGGGATAGCACGTGCAAAGGCCCTGAGGTGGGAGCGTGTCTGGTATGCTGGAGGAAGAGCAGGAAAGCCAGGAGGGATGGGCAGGAGATGAGGTCAGAGAGAGAGCTTCATAGAGTGGTCCTGAGGATTCAATCATTGTAGGAGCCACATACACAGTAGACATATGATGACCGGATTCTAGATGGTAAACCCATGGAAGCGGATAAGTTCAAGAGCGAGTGGAGACTGACTGGGTATCGCATGCATCCATCAGGTCACCGGGGCTCGGAGATGTCTACTGACCTGCCCAAGGCCATGGAGCGGCCTGGGAAAATCTCATGACTAGATTGCAGGACCCAGCTTACTATCCCAAAGAGTAATCTCTCCCAAGTTACGGACACAGATGAAATTCTGTGGTCCACACCCTCCCCTGACCCAGATGCCAACAGTTGCCATTGGGATATGAAGGGAACCTGCTACATGTCCCGCAGTGCGAACAGCACCCCGCCATAAAGAATCATCCACCCCAAGTGTCCACAGTGCACAGTTGAGAATCTTGGCTGGGGAAGAGCCCAAGTCTATTGTTGTTTTTTTCCCTCTCAAACTGCCCATTGTTTTCCACACTAGCTGGTGATTCTCGAGGGTGTGTGGGGAGCTGATATTAAAAGATTGAATGGGGGGTGGGACCCACTCCACCCACCACAGGAGGATTCCTGGCTGGGATGAACTCAATCCTATTTTCCCTTCCTGGGATCTTTGTTGAAGGCATTAGCAAGGGCTGGGGGAAAGGGTGGAGCCAGGAGCCAGCAGTTTTCCAAAATAAAGTCATAGATGAGAGATTAAGATCCTGAGACTGCCGCTCCACTGTTCTCAGCACAAAGCCGTGCACCAGCCACGGAGGGATAACAGATAGTATCAGGGCAACACGTGAGCATAACAACATTTTAGTTCAAAAGGGTAGGTCTTCTCCCCTGCAAAGGGCTCAGCCGCTCTCATCCCCACTCGCCTGTGACCTTTCACAGGGGCCAGGCTGCAGAGACAACTTACTAAGCCCGTATAGGAGGAGGGCCTGGAATTACAAGTTTAATACAGGGCCAGTGGGAGCACATGGGGCAGTGAAACTGATAAACCAGTTTATTTTATTTTTTAAATGTATTTATATTGATTTCAGAGAGGAAGGGAGAGAGAGAGAGAAAGCGAAACATCAATGATCAGAGAGAATCATTGATGGGCTGCCTCCTGCTTGCCCCCCACTGGGAAATATGCCCACAACCTGGGGATGTGCCCCGACTGGGAATTGAATCATGACCTCCTGGTTCATAGGTCAACGCTCAACCCCTGGGCCTCTCCGGCTGGGCAGATAAACCAGTTTTCTTAAGTCTCAGTCTCTTGTTCCCTTCCTTTCTTCCTTCCTTCCTGGTGCTCACAACGTGTCCGGTTCTAGTCTAGATCTTGGAGACGCAACTGTGGGCATGAGACACAGCCCTCACCTCTGGGACTCCCAAGCGGAGGAGAAGGAAGACAACGATGTGGGTATAGTGACCTCTGGGCTCTTCACCTGGAGTCCCTGGACCCATGGAGTGGTGGCGGCTGCGATAGATCAGATCAGGGGTGTGTGGGAGCGAAGGGACATAGCTCTTCAGACCGGGAATCAGGGCAGGCTTCTGGAGGAGGTGAGGTCTGCACCAGTTTCTCAGTCGTGACACGACGGGCATTCCGGATGTCCTGGAAGCCGCCGTGTGCGTTGTAGGATGTTAGCAGCATCCCTGGCCTCTGCCCTTAGGTGTCAGCAAGCAGCACCCTCCACTACAAGTTGTGATGACGGGGCATTGCCCAGCTGTCCCCTGGGGGATAGAATCACTCTCCGCTGGACGGTCTAAACCAGCGGTCACCAACCTTTCGGACCTCACGGACCACCACCTCACGAGCCACATGAGGCTCTTTGGCCCCTTGAGTGTGGCTCTTCCTAAGCCTTACGAGTATCCTAATTAAGTTAAAAACAATGTACCTACCTATATAGTTTAAGTTTAAAAAATTTGGCTCTCAAAAGAAATTTCAATCATTGTACTGTTGATATTTGGCTCTGTTGACTAATGAGTTTGCCGACCACTGGTCTAGATCAGTGGTTCTCAACCTTCCTAATGCCGCGACCCTTTAATACAGTTCATGTTGTGGTGACCCCCCAACCATAAAGTTATTTTCGTGGCTACTTCATAACTGTAATTTTGCTACTGTTATGAATCGTAATGTAAATATCTGATATGCAGGATGTATTTTCATTGTTACAAATTGAACATAATTAAAGCATAGCGATTAATCACAAAAACAATATGTAACTATATATGTGTGTTCCGATGGTCTTAGGCGACCCCTGTGAAAGGGTCGTTCGACCCCCAAAGGGGTCGTGACCCACAGGTTGAGAAGCGCTGGTCTAGACAGAGGCGCAAAGAATATGTGGAAGGCAGGGGAGCAGAAGGCCCTGAACACCCTGTGGCCTTGGGCTTGTGGTCCATGGTGGGAAACGGGGCTGTATTCTAAATCCACAGAAGCCACTGCCAGGTTGGAAGTAGGTGAGTGGCATCATCTGGTCCTGCTTGAGGCGTGCAGGGGAGGGTGCGGGTGGCACAGGGACACCAGAAGGAAGGTCTTCCCCCGTGACCCAGTCTGGGGCCTGCAGTGACCTCAGTGGACCTCGTCTGGCGCCAGGGCTGCGAGGAGGAGCCCCTCCCTGGCCGAACCGGGCCCCCGGCTGACACATCCTCCCGGGCAGTGGTCCAGACGCTGAGCCGGGAGGAGTTCCTCTTCTAGGTCCGCCGGCTCCAGAGGACAATGCCGACAGCCCGCCGCCCACCGCCCGCCGCCCGCCGCCTGCCCGTGACTCAGAGCAAAGGGCTTTCCCTTTCTGGAGCGATGGCCCAGTTTTCAAAGAGGGCGAGGTGTCAACGGGAGAGCATGGAGCCTTCTCATCAGAGCCAGACGCTATGGGAGTCCTCCTGGCTGAATCCCCAGCCACTGAAGGGAAGGGACCTCATGCCAGGAACCTGCGACGTGTCGGGCAGGGCCCACCCCAGACTCCAGGTCTATGGGACCCCGTGTGAACACATACTGCACATGTCCTCGTCATTTCATCTTTTATACACGAATGACCATCTCTCAAGGAATTAGGATAAATGCACTTAAAGATAAGACGATTTCAGCGCAGTTCCTCACTCACATCGATTATCACTGCTCTGAAGGAAGTATTACCATCTTAAAGAGGAAGGCTGAGCCCTCACTGGTTTGCTCAGTGGATAGGCCTGTGGACTGAAGGGTCCCGGGTTTGATTCTGGTCAAGGACATGTACCTCAGTTGCAGGCTCAGTGCCCAGCCCTGGTCAGGGCACAAGCAGGAGGCAACCAATCCATATGTCTCTTTCACATCCATGTTTCTCTCTCTGTTTCTACCTCTCCCTTCCACTCTCCAACCCTCCTCCCCCCCCCCCCCCCCCCCCCCGCAAATGGAAACATATCCTCTGGTGAGGATTAACAACACAAAAAAATTAAAGATGAAGCTTGAGAGAACTGCAGCGACTGACCCAAAGCCACACAGCTAGGCAGCTGGGAGACCAGGATTCACATTCAATCTATGGAAGTACTTATACAATCGGAGTTCCTGTCACTGCCCAGACTTCACACACAGTCAGTTAAGACTACAGACACTGACACGTCTTCAAGTTCTGGCTGTTGGAATCACTGGGAATCATAATTATCTTTCTCCTGTAGTTTTCCAGTTTCTCAAAATAAGAAAACAGGCCAGCGGTCTGACAGCTCATAAAGCTAGCAGCGATGCATGCCAGTTAGCGAGCAGCAGTTCCACTTTACAGATGAGCACATCGAGACTCAGTGGGGCTCGGAGAGGCCTCCCAGCGAGGAAGCGGCAGAGCCACACTCAGAGGGAAGTCGGTCTGACTTCAAAGCACTGAGAACAGTCATTTGCGTCCCTGCCCACGCCGCGGGCTTCTTTCTCCAGGGGCTGATGCAGCCGAACGGGAGGATCCTGGGCAAGACAGCAACCCCTGTACCCACTGCCTTCCTTCCCGGGAAATAACGGGCTTCCAGGCAGCGCCAGGCAAGGATCCAGGGCTCTCGACTTAGCCTTGGGAACTCTCAATAGCAACAGGCTTTTCTCTTGCTCCCAGCCCTTTCAGACCCGCAACTCCTCTGAAAGCGCAGGCCCCGAGGAAGGTCACGGGGACAAAGGCACCCACCAAGTGCTTTCAGAAAGGATGCGCCAGGAGTCTCCTTGTAGCCAGCCAGACTCATCCCTGGAAACAGGAACAAGTCTTGCCCCTGCTTAAAGCCTCTGCAGTTTCATTTGATTTTTTGCATCAGATCCAGATTCCTTCTGTAGTTCCTCCTGACTTGACCTCATCCAGACTCACCTTCTTCCCCTCCTTGGCCCCACAAGCCCTCTGGGTGTTTCTCATACCTCCCACACCCAGGAGTATCCTGGGCTGTTGCATGTTCTGTCCTCTCTGTTCTCTCCATTTCTCACTGGTTCCACCTCCTCCCCAGCTTTGATTGGGCTGGGAGTCATGGAAGGTTCCAGAAGAGAGAAGGGCACAAGTAACTCGCCTTTACTGAGTACCTGCAACAGGGCTGGCAGTGTGCGGCATTTCATTTGATCCTCTCAACCATCTCATCTATTAACGACCTAACAGCTTATTAGGTTGTTAATAGATGAGACCATTGAGGTCCAAAGGGGACTTGACCTTGTCCAAGGGCAGAGGTGAGGCTGAAACCCATGCCTGTGGTCTGGCCAGCAACCTTCCTCTCTCCATGTCCTTGGCTGAGGCCCTGTGAGTCGAAGCTCAGCTCTGGGGCACGGCACTGGTCCCCAGGGGAGCTGGCCGCCTTTACAGAACCTCATTAACCTCCCGGAGGCAGAGTGCACCAGAGATTACGTCCAGTAAGGCCACCCAAGGGACTAGAGACAAGAAACAGGCATCTGGGAGCATAACACCCAGTACCCCTGGGCATTAGGGCCTCAGCCACCTGTCATTAGAGCCCCAACAAGAAGAACCTTGGTGACGGGGAGGAGAGGGAATCTGAGCAGTAACTGACCGGACGTCCAGTCAGCACGGTGCGCGGCCCTACCTCGCGCCTCCCCAAACAGCACCGGGCCCGACCTCTATCATCGCTGGCTCCCCGGCCGCCGTTTCTCCGTGTTATCTGCAGATCAGCTCAAGAACCAAACAAGGCTCACATTCCCACCCAGGGCCTGTTGGTGGATTAAGGCCAGACTCTCAGACATCACATGGGGGCCTGCAGGGGAGGCCACCGAGCCCGGGAGGAGTGTGACCTTTGACAGAGCTGTCACCTGACTTCGACAAGCCCGGAAAACAACCACCCGTGAGCCAGACGTGTGCAGAACATGCGTAGGCAGAGAGAGGTCCCTCCTCTTCCCGAATGCCAGAGCGCCAGCATGGAAGGTGGGTCAGTCTCGCCAGCCACGTGGACCACCCAGGAACCCCACACGTCTGGGCTGCACAGAGCTCTCCACAGCAAGGCTGGCCATCACTTTCCAGCTCCGGTGCTGTAGCACCAAGCAGCCAGGGCAGTAAGTAAACGAATGACTGAGCAGGGCTGTATGCCAGTAAAATAGGCTGACCTCCGAACTGAGCCCACAGCAACAGGCTTTTGGTTTGCCAGCCCCAGCTTTACAAAGCCTGGGAGATCCTCAGATGGGGTATCAGCATTTCACGGAATTGCCTTTTGTCCAAGGTAGGAAAGTTCTTTGTCCAGGTGGAAACGACATGGACGCCTTGCCCCATGAGAGTCTGGAACCATAGGGAAGCTCACTTGCTGCACCAGAGTCCCCGGAATGCCCAGCACCTAGTAGGTGCTCAGTTAAATGCTTGTTGAATGGCTGAACCTGCGGAGCTCCTGGCTCTGATTCGGAACATCCTGGACAGGCTCTTCTCCCCGCAACCTCAATTACAGCCTCACTGGTCCCGCCTGGCACACCCTGGGAGCTTTGAAAGGGTTCCAACCAGAGTTCTCATGAGAGGCAGCCGCCCCGTACAAGGCCACTTAGACAAGCTGGAGACCTTCCCTCCCGCCTCCTTTCGAGAACCTGGCTGCTAATCACTACCCGGAGATGCAAACCGGCAAGTCGAAAACACCCCAGTGAGCATTTCCGCATGAAACGCTCTACGAATGTTCCATCGTGAATAAAAGCTGACCAGATTTTCCTAACTGGTGACAGTGAACATGTGTTACTTTTGTAATTAAGAAAAGAAAGAAGGAAATTCTTTTCATGTGCAAACTAGGATGGAAAACCAAGAACTGTCCTCTAAAATGCTGACCGGGGTTTCTCAAACATCAGAGGGGCTCAGCACCTCCGGGTGCCCGCTAAGAACACCAGTCCTGGCTCAGAGCCCAGCAGCTCGGATGCAACCGTTCCGGGGCGCTGCCCTGGAACGTGGGTTAGAGGACATGTCCCCAGGGGGGTCTAACACAGGTGGAACTAGACCAGGCTGGGGGAAAACACTGTCCGGGCCAACGCCTTCGACTGGCTTCTAGCAACTGCTGCAGCTTTTGCAAGGACAGTCCAAGACATCGGAGCTTACCTGCCCCGGAAAGAACCTACATTTTCACAAAGGGTCATGGGCATCCTGTGGCTGTTCTGAAGACACGCAGCCTGTGGATTACCTGGGAAGGCCTTTGGCCCAGGTTTCCCGGGGCTTACCTTCTCAGTTGCCTACTTGCTTCACCTCAAATGTGAACAGAGGTGCCTCCAACCCCAAAGCATCTTAGGCTGCTTAATTACACTAATTGCTACCCCAGGCTGTAAATTTCATGTTAATGCTCTACCTGGTGATTCATGTGGTAAATTACACACTTAAGATTTCACCAAGGTTTACCTTCTAATCCTCAACTCACTCAGGACACCGGGGTCCACGCCCCTAGACCTGGAGCAGCCGGATGGGCGGTGCCCATAGGCTGGAGACCTCCCACAACGTGCCTCCGTCCCTGTCTCCACCTCGATTTTCTCCTTGTCATCTGTCCTTGGGCATTTGGAACGCGTCCCTGTGGCAGGCAAGGCCGTACTTGTAGACAAGTGCCCCGGCCAAGCCACCCACTCGCAGGGACAGATTAGAGACCTTTGAGGAGGAAGGAACTAGACAAAGCATTCAATCTTCGCCTCTTAACAGGTGTCTCCACATCCAGCTCCTCACTCTGCGCTTACCTGGCGAAGCCTCCGATTAATCTTCCTAAAGCACTACTTTAATCATGTCACTCACAGCTCCAATACCTTCCGTGGCTCCCACTGGCCGCGGTTTTAAACCCACACCTTTGAAACTGACTTCCTAGCCCAACTCTGTTCTGAGTATCTATCACTGCATCACACACCCCTCGAGCTTCATGAGACAAAACAGTGATGGCGTATTGCTCGTTTCTCTGGGAGGCCACGGGGCTTGGAAGAGCAGTTTGTACGTGGAGTCGCCCAAGAGCAGGGGTCAGGTAGACACTAAATCTCCCTTTGTGACCTGGACTCAAGTCACACAGCATCATTCCCGTCACCAGGATTGCCCACATGGAAGCTGCAGGGATGAGCACTTACCTCCGTATGGGAGGAGTGACAAAGATTTTGCGAGCGTATTTTAAAACCATCACAAACCCCGACCTCCTTTACAAATATATGGGCCTGGATTTCAGTCACCCTGCTCTGCACATCATTTAAAGACCACGCTCTAAACTTGCCCACGCTATGCCAACATCTGCCCATCCTCTCTGCAAGGAATGCCCCCTTGATTCTGCCTGCCCACTTCACTCATAAATCTCCCCTCAGAAGCTCAGTCTCTCTCTTTTTAAAAATATTTTTATTGATTTCTGAGAGGAAGGGAGAGGGAGAGAGATAAAAGCATCAATGATGAGAAAGAATCACTGATCACTGATGGGCTGCCTCCTGCACAACCTCTATTGGGGATCGAGCCCACAACCCAGGCATGTGCCCTGACCAGGAATCGAACTGTGACCTCCTGGTTCATCGGCCAACACTCAACCATTGAGCCACACCAGCCAGGCAGTCAGTCTGTTTTTTATGCTAATTATTGTTACTAACCCGCAGCAGGCAGTCAATTATTCTCTGCTCTGTGGCAAATCTTCTGTCTCCATCTTGCTATTTGGTTCAGATCTTTTAGGATTTGATTTCTCAGGTGTGGTTACTTTATCTTGGTAGTTTCTTGGCCAAGTCCTCACCATAACCCCCATCTAATGGGCACGTCCTATTCTGGACAAGCAGCTGAAAAGCAGGGCTGAGGCACTCATTCTGCCTCAAAGAGGAGATCTCACACAGCCAAGGTCACCGAGGCTCCTACACCGCAGGTGGAACTCAGACCCATTTCTCTCTCTCTAAGCTCTACCCCCCTCGCTGTCTCAGCTCTTATTTTCATCTACATGCCTCCTGTTGCCTCACCCGGGGCATTGAGAACACTCTCCATTTGACTGCGTTTTCTCAACCTTGATTCAATTTCAATTTCTTTATCTGGGGCCTGGGTACAATGTCAGACAGAAGCCTAGCACAGAGGAATGTCTTTGGAATAAATAAAAGAGCGCCCAGTTGATATCTGGGTTTGACCAAGAGGAACTTTAGGTGTGAGGATACCGACACACGTTGGAATTAATCACTGGGTCTTCTCTCGGTTGGTGAGTTGCTTTTATCGCCTGTTCCAAACCCTTCCCAACGATGCGTCCTCACTCCCATTCTGACCCCTTCTCCAATCGGCATTTCAGAGAAGCCTACAACCCCCGTACCCACCCCCACTCTCCCCTTCCAGACTAGACCCATTCCCTGATTACAGCCTGTTATAGATTGAACTAGAGGCCCAATGCATGAAATTCGTGCAAGAGTAGGCCTTCCTTCCCCCAGCTGCCGGCACCGGCTTCCCTCTGGCACCCAGGACCCGGGCTTCCCTCTGGCCACCAGCAGGCAGCCCTGGCTTCGTCCAGAAGGTCGTCAGGAAGGACGTCCAGTCTAATTAGCATATTATGCTTTTATTATTATAGATTATGTTCCCTAAGAAGACAGGTTGCAATCCTAACCCCTGGCACCTGTGAATGTGACCTATTTGGAAATAGGATCTTTGTAGATGTGATCAAGTTAAGGTGGGGTCACGAGGTGGGCCCTAATCCAATAGGACTGATGTCCCCATAAGAAGATGGGAAGAGACAGGCAGGGAGAAGGCCACGTAGCCACGGAGACAGAGCTGCGAAGTGAGGCGGCCAGAGGTCCTCGCCGCCACCGGAAGCTGGAAGAGGGAGCCAGCTTCTCCCCGCACCCTTCAACCTGACACCCTGATTTCGAAGGTTTGGCCTCCAAACAATAAGAAAATAAATTGTTGTTGTTTTAAGTCACCCAGCCCGAGAAAAGTCACACACACCTTAGTATCTGCCTGCCAGGTAAGTGCCCCCCACCCCCACCCCGAGGGCATCGGTCCTGCCCTGCCAACTGGGACACCCTCAGAGAGCAATCAGCAGGCCCCCAATAAACAGTCCTTACGTGTGTCCCGAGTGGAAGTCCCCCATCCATCAGCTGAGCACTATTTTGTTTGTTTGTTAATCCTCATCTGAGGATATTTTTTCCACTGCTTCTTCAGAGAGAGTGGATGGGAGAGAAGGAGAGGGAGGGAGGGAGGGAGGAAGGGAGAGAGGGGGAGAGAGAGAGAGAGAGAGAGAGAGAGAGAGAGAGAGAGAGAGAGAGAGAGAGAGACATTGACTGCTGCCTTCTGCTCGTGCCCCGATTGGGGGTGGGAGCAAACCCACACACCAGACACATGCCCTTGACTGGGAATCAAACCTGAGACCCATCAGTGCACAGGCCGAGAGTCCAACCACTGAGCCATGCCATCCGGGGCTTAGTTGAGCGTTATTAAGATCTGCTGCCATTTACGTCACCCCAGAACGACACAGCATGGTCAGCACCCCCTTTCTGCTGGATTCCTCTCTCATGGGACACACAGTGAGGACTCTGAATTGAGAGGGGCCTGCAGACTCATGTCTGCTCCACACCTGCTCCATCCCACCAGGAGGAGGGTACCCTGAGGGTCCTCATGGGCCCACCCTGTAAACTCCTCACCGGAGGAGCAATTAACTAATGGCTGCTTGCAAGTAATCAGACTCCTCCCGGGTCCCACAGCCAAGCCACCCGAGGACGTCTGAAAGCACAGATTACCTACGATGCACAGGCCTGCAAACCGGGGAAATGACCCTAAAAGCCCCATGCGCCGAATCAAACTCCCGGCCTCAAATTCTTCGGGTAAGAACTGTATCCGGACGCTAACCTTTCTCCTAAATTGCCTGTCCAAGATAGACCATTATTATAATGAAATGGCTGGGCCGGGAATGATCTTGGTTTCAGCTAAAGGGTTTCTTTCTGACTGCTGTGCTCATGGCACTGCCTTCACCGGGGGAACTCCCCCTGGCTGCCATGAGAGGACCTCCACAGGTTCCTTCATGTTTTCTTTGATGCTAATGATGAAAAACTGGAAAAGATGGGGCAGCCCAAGAAAGGGTTTAGGAAAAAGAGCCATCATTCTCGTGCAGGGGTCCTCAAACTACGGCCCGCGGGCCACATGCAAATACAAATATTATATTTGTTCCCATTTTGTTTTTTTACTTCAAAATAAGATATGTGCAGTGTGCACAGGAATTTGTTCATAGTTTTTTTTTAAACTATAGTCCGGCCCTCCAACTGTCTGAGGGACAGTGAACTGGCCCCGTCTAAAAAGTTTGAGGACCCCTGTTCTAGTGAGGGACAGGTGGGAGCAAAGCATTGGGTTCTAGAAGGTTCCTCAGGTTCTAGAAGGTTCCTCGGGTTCTAGAAGGTTCTATGCCCTTCTGCCCTCTGGGAGACAGAGCTGAGGGGAAGAGGTCAGCCCTGAGTGCTGCAGCCCCTGGGCCCCTGGCCTCCCTCTAATTTGAACTGTGAACTATAACAGCCGCTGCAGGGGCCAACTCAGGAGGGGCCAAGCTGAGGTGTAATGCTCGCGGCTCCATTCTGAAATGCTGAGAGCACGACCTCAAGGGAGGCTGCGTGACTGGAGGCCTTGTCAGGACTTGAGGAATAAAGTGCTTGCACACCTTCTGGCCATTGGAGGTCCGTCCTGTTTGACACGTGACGTCTGTAACTACCCTGTCTCCCTGCCTCCGCCCCAGAGGTCTCACACGGCTGGTTCCAGGGCCAGCTCTGGCCCCATAGGCTCAGCTTACTCTGTCCAGTGCTGGTTGGTCTTAGATTTTTCTTAATGCGCGTCTACTGAGTGGTACAGCGATTTTCAACCGGTGTTGGTGTGATGCAAGAATCCTAAACATGGAGTATCTATTTAGTCAGGGGCACTGACCACTTTTCCCTTAGATTGTCAAATAAAAAAAATGACAGCAGCCAACACAATAGCCATCTGGTGTGAATGAATCAGAAGTATACCTGATTTTCTATCAGCTCGCAAAAAATATATTTTTTGGTGTACTGAAGAATTTTAGAAATTAGTTTGTGTGTGGCATGAGATGAAAAAGATTGAAAATCACTAGAGTAGTAACATAACAAAAACGAGAAATTTCACATTAAAATGTCAGTTCCTCTCAAAAAGTCAGAAAATCATGCCCACTGAGCTCTATTCCCTGGTCCCCATTAGACAGGGAATGCCCACCTAAGCCCACCTCCCTCACTTCTCTCCCACCCCTGGGACCCTCCCCTCCTCTCACCGCTAGGACACACTGCCCTGCTATTTATTCTACACGAACAAATCACATGTCATCCTTGCCACAAAGACTCTCCACCCCGCTCAGACAGGAAAAGTCCCTCCCTGCCCTACTGTCCTAGGCTTGTTTCATTTGCCTGGCTCATTTGGGTAGAGAGCTTTCCCTGTCTGGGTTATCTGAATAACTCCATTCATCCCTCGTGACTCAGCCCAGATGTCACCTCCATGAAGCCACCCCCGATTGCACGTCCTTCTTGCCCTCTCCAAGTCAGGTTACACACCCCTCCTTCGTGCTGCTTCCCCAGTCTGTGCTCTTACCGCCCTGCACTGGCATGTCTGCTTCCTCTCTGTCTCCCTTGCTGGGCAGTGAGCTCTGTGCAGGCAGGGGCCATGCATGAGCTCTGTAAATTGAGCATGAAGTCTGCAGCCTGACACCTGGGAGGATTTTGATACGTGTTTGTAGAAGAGAGAGAAAATGGGACAGGAAGGAAGAAAGGGCTCTGTTGCCCACGACAGGATGCTGACAGCAGGAATGCAGAGTGGGAATAGTCATAATAAGAACAGCACCTGACACCTACTTGGGCTTTGTATGCGAGTCTTTCACAAATTAGCTCATTTAGACTCAGGCTAGGTCTTCTGGGAAGCAGATGCCCAGATGGAGTCAGACAGTGCAGAGGTTTCTCTGGGGGTGCCTGTGCAGGGTCAAGGGGGTCAGGGAAGGGGCAGGAGGGCTCGGCAGCGAGTCCAAGACTGCAGGTCTGAGGAAGGGTGCTGGGGAATGCCCAAGCAGCATGCCCATCAGAGGAGGCCCAGCGGCCAGGCTTAGCCAACAGCTGGGAGCAGTGCAGGGAGAGTGAACACTGGGGTGGAACCGCTCTCGGATGGGGACCTGGCAGCTGTCAGCCTGCCACTCCTGGCAACTGCAGCACCATTTAATCTGCACGAGAACACCCCAGGCGTCACCTTTATGACTGCTGTGTTCCAGAGGAGGAAACGGAGCCTCGGCAAAGTGGGGTGACTTGGCCCACGGACACACACATGACTCTTACAGATGGAACCAGATAGCAGCACAGATCAGGCTGGCTTCCAAATGTGTGTAGTCACCATGCGCGAGGACTTGGGGATCTCAGCAACCCCGGGAGAAAGACAGGAGGGCCTAGAGTGGGGCGGCTGGCCCCAGACCCACTTTACTGGAATAGAGAAAACAGGAGGCCCTGGCCATGAACTGGCTTGTCCGCTCAGAAGAAGGCCAGCAGGCCTGCCCAGCACGCCCGCTTCTCTGCATCCCAGGGGAAGGAGACTCAGGGGCACCAATCCTACCGCTCAGCTGTCAACCACTCCCCACCCCCATTCATGAAGAGAACAACCTCCCCACCCCCATTCATGAAGATAACAACCTCCCCACCCCCATTCATGAAGATAACAACCTCCCCACCCCCATTCATGAAGATAACAACAGCCGACGCCCAAATAACAACCGGTGTGCCAGGGGACCGCTGAAGCCTGACATCATTGCACTCCTTTAACCCTCCCAGCAGCCCAGTGGTGAAGGCACCTTTGTTCTCCCACTTCACAGAGGGGGAGACTGAGGCACAGAGAGGGGAGAAGCTACTCCAGGCCGCACCTTATAAATGGCAAAGCTGAGATGCAAACCCAGGTTGGCCCTACCCTTGAGGGCTCCCCTTACTCCAGGAAGCAAATGCAAAGAAGGAATTTGCCAAACGTAATGTGTGCACAAGGGCATCTGTGGAAACCGGTAGTTCTGGTGACTGATGTGCAAGATACAGATGCTGTTCAAAAGCAGCAGCTTCGTGGGGAGGTTAGTCCCCAGCACAGTCCCTGATCCCCTGCATTGCCAGTCCAGGTGCCGGCTCAGGGCAGATAGCTCGTTCAAGTTCAGGGCGGTCAGGTGCCTGGGCCAGCGATACTCGCCAGCCAAGCGATGGTCGGGGCCCTGCGTGCAAAGGAGAGGCCGCGCCCCTGCGCCCTTGCGCGCGGTGCCTGCCGCCGCCACCCTCCTGGCCGCCTGGCCGGCCACTGAGCGGCCGCTTCAGACTCTGTGGCGCCAGCGCACCTGCAATGAAGCCGCGCTGCCGCCGCCTCGCGCCCAAGGCCACCGCCCGCAGAGCGCAGCTGATAAGACGCGGAGATGCGGGGAGGGGGCGCAGGGCTCAGCGGGAAGGGCCCTGACGCCTGGGCCCCTGTGGACCTACTCCTATCGCCCTCTCCCTACATCACCCTCTCCCGGGGGCTCTCCCTAAAGCTCTGCCTTCCTAATGTCTCTTGATTGTGCCCCTGCTCTTATTTCTCTCTGTACCCCCTCCCCCGCCCGAGTGAGTGAGTGTGTGTCCCAGCCTCTCTGTCTCTGGTCACTCCCGGTCCTTTCTGGCTCACACTGCCCCCTCTCTCCATCTCTTACTGAATCCCTCCATCTCTTTTTCTCTCTCCCCCTTTGATTTCTCTCTTTACCTGTTTCTGAATCATCCCCTACCCCCTTCTCTCCTCTTTGCCCCCTACTCTCTTGCCCTCTTTCTCTCCTTCACCTGCATGTCTTTCCTTTCCCGCTCTGCCCACCCAGCCCTTGCCTCGCCCTGCCCCCACTCTGCGACTGTGGCCCTCTGCATTGCCCCAGGGCAGGCCTGTCTGCAGCCCAGCCCTGAGCCAGCTGGAGCAGGAACAGCTGGACCCCTGGGGGGGCTCAGCAGGTGTCCTGACATCAGGAGGAGGGCTGTGCTCACCAGGCGCCTTTCATCCGAGGTTCTGCACCACTTCACAAACAGTCATTAAGACCCGCCTGGGGGCAGGTCAGGGAACATCACAGCCTGGGCTGTTGGTTATCTTCCTTATTAATACGCACATCCCCCTCCCTTAAATGAGTTTAGTGCTGGGGACAGAATCCCAACTGACGCCCAAGAGATTACGGTCTCTCAGGGTTGCACAGACCAGAGATGACGAACTGATAGAGCAGGCACATGAGTTTATGCTGCTTCCTCCTCCAGTGGGGCCTCTGCCAGGAGCTCCAAGGCTGCTCTGCTGAGGGCATTCCTGGGGGCAAGACAGGAGGCTGAGGTTCTCAGAATGGGTCCTGCCCCTGGTTCGCCAGGCAGGCACCCTGCCTCCTGGAAGGGACAAGCAGGGATGCCTGTGGAACCACAGCCTTTCTGCTCTTGGTTAAATCAGGGGGCGTGTTGGGGAGAAGCCCCGTGACACAGGCTTAACTTCTGGATCCGTTTTTTAGATCAGGCGGTGCATCCAGATAACACCTGCAGATAAAGAGCGAGGAGCCTCCCCGCTGCAAGCATGGGCAGCTCGGCACGGATGCAGGGCGACGCCGCTGGGCAGAGAAGGCTGTGCCAAGAGCATACTCACTGGGCAGAAGACAACTTAGATGCACACTCAAGCCAGCTTTCCCACCCATTTTCTCCCCTCCTCCCCGATTCCCAAAAAGGGTTCTTTCTGCCACCTGGCCTGGCGGCTGCCATCACAGGGAATGTTCGCTGTTAGGCACCCAACTGCCTGCAAGAAAGCACGCTCACTGAAGCCTTCGGAGTGGTTAGAGTGGAGGAAGGTACCCTGGCAGGAGGCTGTGGCCCCCTGAGTAAGCTCCCCCAGCTCCGCTTCCGGGACCAGACGTTGAGGCCTAATACTGTCCCTTCAAGGCTTTCCCTGTGTGACCTCGGGGAGTCCTCGGCCCTCTCTGGGACCAGATCTAAAGATTTCTTTGGCTCCTTCAAGTCTCTGGCCGGGCAGGTTCTATCTCCTGACCTCACACGTTTGCCAGGACCTGAACTCTGTGTTCCAGGGTTGCAGGTTACACTCCCTACTCACAACCTTCCCTCTTTTGTTTTTTAGCAGGGGGTGAGGGGGGTCTCTTATTTCAAACAGGCACATCTAGTGAAACAGCATGACATTTTATTTTCAAGATGCACGCTCGGGGATGGGAAGTCCAGCACAGGGAAGATGGTCAGTACTATTGTAATAACCATGTATGGTGCCAGGTGGGCACTAGACTGACGGGGGTCACGTTGTAAGCTATATAAATGTCAAACCTCTATGTTTTACCGCCGAAATGAATATAATGCTGAATTCAACTATAATTGATAGCTAAAAATGTTTTTAAAGATTCATGCTCACATGCTCAGCGTGAAAATCGTCTTGAAATCTGCTGTAATTTTATTTTGATAGCAAATACTTTAGTCTCCAGGTGAGGAGCTGAAATATTTAAAGATTTTTATAAAAAGTTTTCTTATCATTTGCAAATGCTCAAAAGACTTTGACTAGTGACACGCCCATTGACTATCACTGACGAGGACGTCACCTTGCTGCCTAGCAGTTCAGCTAGTCAAGTAAAACTAACCACGTGCTCCCTGTAGAACCTGGCTGCTGGGTGTACAGGCATCGACTGTCATATTCTGTCCATTCTTCTGTTCGTGTAAACATTTTTATAATCTAAACCAGGAAGAAAAGTACACAATGCAAGCAGCCTCTCACTTGTTCTGAGAGAATATTTAATCTGAAAAATCAAATTTCTTGCCGCTGAAGATCGGGGTCTGATTAATAACTGCATTACATGAGGAGTCTGGCTGCTCTGTGGCTGTTTTTGAGGAAAAAGAATTGCCGCCTGCTTGGCGGCCCGCACCTCGCCTGGAGGGGCCGAGGAAGGGCCCTGAGGATGGAGAAACCTGTCACCGGATTCCACGTGGGCCACTGAGTCACGCTCTGACCCTGGGGAAGAGGTTTACCACTGTTTTTCCATCTGTGAGATGGGAGCGATAACGCCCAGGCTGTTGAGACAAGCAAGCAGATAACTTCCAGAAAGCCCTTTGAGCTTCTTGGAAATAGCACGCAAGATATGATGAGGCGCCTGCATGCTGCAGGGACGTGTGCCCGCTGGCAATCGGAATGATCTGAGTTCACTGGGAGCTGGCGTGGTCACAGGCTGTAAACAGAGCTTCGCCATTCCTCCACCTGGTGTCATTTCTCTCCCTCGGCCCCCACCTTCCCGTGCCAATCCCTGCCTCCGCCACCTGCCACCACTCCCCACCTGCCACCACTCCCGAGGTGTCTCCATCAACACGCTATCCTCACGGGAGCGCCTCTTATCACTGCGGCCTCCGCACTCTTGCTCCTATCATCCCCCTCAAGCCTGAGATGCCTTCTCTTCCGAAAACCTACTGCTCGCTCAGCCCGGTCGTTTCTTGCAGTAATCATGTCAGCCAGACCCAGCAATTATGGTTACAGCAGCCTCCATATTATTGGATAGGCTCTGTGCTAAGTGTTTTAAAATCCTTGTCTCATTTCATCTTCACTCTTATTCTCTCCCTTTTACGGATATTTCTAAGATCACTAGTTACAAACTCCCAAAAAATCACTTTTCCTGACTTACTCCATGGAAGATACAGCTCCTACTAGGTGATTTACCTTCACGATGTCATGGACCCCCCATCACAGCTAGGCAAGACAGGACTTCCTGTCCGCACCCCACATATGGTCCCCCCAAGACTCCCACTCAATCTTCTTAATGCTGCCACCCTCCCTGCACTTCTTTTACCTTGTCAAGAAGGTGTTTTGTTTCCCTAGTATTTCAAGGGTGCTTAGGCCCCTAGCCAGCATGTATTAGGGTAGACAAGCTGCTGTAATAAGCAAGACGTTGGAGTCTTGTGGTCTTATCACCACGGAAGTTAGATTCTCTATAATGCGAAGAACAGAGGAAGTCAGCAGAGGGTTTCGTTCTAGTGGTTCAGAGCCCCAGGTCCCTTCTGCTAGGCAGCCCCGCCCTTCTCTGTGCCTTGGAGTCTCCTTCAGTTGGCAAGAGGATGGTGTGGGAAGTTTTCAGGGGCCAGGCCTGGGAGTTGGGAATATCACTAATGCCCACCTTCTAAAGGCTGTACTTAGTCACATGGTCTGACCCAACTCCTACAAACACTGGGAAAAATAGTGTAGCCTGTGTCCAGGAGGAAAAAGGACAGAATTTTGTGGACATACAGCAGGTTCTGCCACAAAGTAAACACATCCATGGAGCAAGGAGACACTCTTCCACTGGAACAACTCCAAGGTTAATCATTTTCACGGTCGTGCACGTCACCCCTGACCCGAAGAACCCTCTCTATAGCACGCCAGCTGGGACTGCCAGGCCTTTGGATAAAAATAAAAATATCTGTCCTGGAAGTCTTGACTGCCTGTGAAGAGAACTTCCTCAGGTCAACAATAGGAAGTCTGACCACTTCCAAGTTCAAAACCTATCAGTGACTCCCTAACAAAACCCTCCTCTTCTTGGCATGTTTTGTCTGTCCTCCAGGACAGAGTTCTACGCACCTCCATAACTTCATCTCTGTTACCACCTCAGGGAGCCCTCACCTGCCACAGGGCTACCTGCTATCTCTTGGCAACATTAGACTCTCTCTCCTCCCCAGGCATTGGCACCTGTAGCTCCCTCCACCTGGAATGCCCTTTACTGCCCCTGCCAAAAGCTGCAAAGCAAACTCCTCCACATCCGGGAAAGCTCAGTTCAAAAGCCACGGTTTGTTGAAAGCTTTCCCAAATGCCTGGAGTGCCTTCAGGGGATCCTAGAGGATGTACTATATCGCTAGGCTATGGGTCTGCATTTCCTTCCAACTGTGCCCTCCTACTCCCACCTCTGACCTGAAGGCACAGTCTGTGAGAGAGGGAGGCTGGGGCAGTGAGAATAGCCATCTGTGGTCCTTTGAACTGGCTGGCCTCTCTTCACCAGCTAGTCAGAGCAGCCTCTATGCTCTGCTGACCCAAGACAGCCACTTTCTTTCCTTGCTCGGTAGATCCCTACGGTGCTTAAAAAAGTTACTGACTGGTCAAAGCTAATCATGTGACCCCATTTCCCTGCTAATGATTGGTTGAAGAGAGAACATGTGACCTCAGTAAAGCTTCTTTCTGCTTATGAGGAGATACAAGGAAGAAATGGCCCTTCTTCTGCCTTTAGTTATTGGTGTGTGAGAAAGTGAGGCCTGAAACCACAGAGCCAACAGGGACAGAACCAGCCTGGGAAGGCTAATGAAGGAAAATACAGAAGGGAACTCTGTCTTCAGCGAAGTTGAGCTGCTTATCACTGAACTATCCTAACTGTACTTTTCTTTAACAAAAAAAAAAAAAAAAAGGTTTTTTATTGATTTTAGAAAGAAGTAAGAGAGAGAAACATCCATCAGCTGCCTCCCCCACACATCCCAACCAGAGATCAAACCATATAGGATGAAGCTCAACCAACTGAGCCACACCAGTCAGGGCCTAAATGCACATCTTGATCTGGGAGATTATAAAGTTCCTACTGTCTACACCTCCTGAATCTTGGCTTCTTGTTACTTGAAGCCAAGATCATTCTAACAGGTGACAATGCAATTTATCACCCAAGCAAATATTTTTTAAAGACTTGATCTGAGAGAGGGGTGGGCGGGGAAACACATGGATTTGCTGTACCGGAGACTGAACCCACAACCTTGGTGTAATCGGGACGACGTGCTAACCAACTGAGCTAGCTGGCCAGGCCCAAACAGAAACACTTTTGAAAGTGTGAGGAACCACTATTAATAATTACACCAAGACAACAAACATGAACTGTGAATGAACCGAGCAAAATAGGAAGTGTGTTCACCTTCATGCTAAATATCCAAGTTCATATTCAAGCTGATATACCTGTTGGACATCAACTTCCATGTCTTCATCCGCAAAATGGGGGTGATGTAATCTAGTTTGTATTGTTGGTATTAAATAAGAATGATGCGAGGTGCCGCCGACGGTGTTTAATGCACAGTCACTCCCTGTCCCTCTTCCTACATCCCCAGGAGAATTCTGGTCTGCCTGCTCAGTTCACTTCCCTCCCTCCCCTCCAGCTGCTGCCCTCCTGGGTCTTCAGCTTCTAGTAGACAGGATCATAAGGAGGGAGACGAGGGATAGGGGCACAGGCCATGGTCTAGAGCAGTGACGGCGGACCTTTTGAGCTCGGCGTGTCAGCATTTTGAAAAACCCTAACTTAACTCTGGTGCCGTGTCACATACAGAAATTTTTTGATATTTGCAACCCTAGTAAAACAAAGCTTTATATTTTTGATATTTATTTTATCTATTTAAATGCCATTTAACAAAGAAAAGTCAACCAAAAAAATGAGAGGTGACACGCGTGTCATAGGTTTGCCATCACTGGTCTATAGGTTTTATGTCCATTTCATGTCCAAGAAGTACAAATAAGGAACTTGAGTCACCGAGAGAAAACATGCTTGGGTTGTCTGTATTTTACTAACAGTGGCAGGGAAACTGAAACCGAACCACATGGCTCATGAATGCCTTATGGTTTTAAGCGAGTGAATGAGTGAATGTATGGATGGATGCATGAATAAATGTTTTACTTGGACCAACAACCAGCCAATAGTCTATCTACCAACAATTTGGCTATGAGGAGGATAGATCTGGAAAGAAATATGTTTAAAGAAGTGTGCTTTTACATTCCACGTTTTGTTTTTCACCTCCTTTTCCCTATGTTTGCCATGTTCCAGTTAAATAGTACCCTCGGAAAAAAAATCAGCCACACCCATCAGACAAATTTGCAGAGATCTCTGTGTCTCCAGTGTTCTTTGGGGAGGAGAAAAACTGATGTATAAACAAAGTAAAAATTACAGTATCTCTGCCTTCAATTCAAATCAAATTGGTCAACATTTATTGAGCACCTACGAAGGCTCCGGCACTGTGACCCCCCCCAGAGGTATCTGAATTTTAAGAGGAAAGAAAAAGGTAGTACTTAATCCAAACTAATCAATTTCAAATGCCCTGCCAAGCCTCCGTAGGGAAATATTTGTGTTTTGAAACCTCTTTAAGCCTTCATCATCTCACAAAATGTTTTTTATTCCTGACCTACAGGTTTGACAAGTCCAGGGGGGGGGGGGGAAAGCCAACAAAACAAAACAGGTAAATGCTGATGTGTTAATAATAAAGAACTCAGCTCAAAGGACAACAGCTTCTTGAAATTATTTTTATAAATATCCAATATATTTTTTATCATGAAAGAAATGATAGATAAGAATTCGGGGGCTACAGAAATATGCAAAGATGAAATAAAAGTCAGCAATCAGAGGGCCACTGGTGCTCTATTTACCCCTCTCTTTTTCTCAGTGTATACATACATACATATATATTTTGTTTTGGGGTAAAAGTGGTATCAAGTATTGCAGATTCTTTTAGAACTTTAAAAAAGATTGTATCTATCACCAATATTTTTTATTAAGACCATAGTTTTAATCACTGAATAAAACTGTCCCTTGCATAGCATTACCACATTTTCTGTAAGAATCTGTTGCTCATTTCTTTTTTCCCATCATGTTGTTAGGACCATCTTTGTATGTGCCTCCTGGTGACGTCTCTGACTATCTGTAGTGCCCACCATCTCAGTAATGGGCACTTTATTCTCTTTCTATCCATCTCATAGGCAAAACACAGTTGTCATTTTAATTTGCATTGATTTTATGATAATGCTGTCAATTACCTTTTTATAGCTTCAATTCACCATTTATATTTCTTCTTTGAAAATCAGTCGTGCCTATCTCCAGCCTACTTTTTTTTCCCATTTATACATTTATGTTCTGATTAATGTCTAATAATTCTTCAGGTAATAAAACCAATAATCGTTTTACTTCCACCTATATAGTGTCTCCCAAAGTCATTTTCCTTTTGATTTTTTAGTGCTTTCTGGTTTTTATATTTTATTTGGTTTAATCTATCACATGGTGGATTGCCTTTCCTGTTAGGATTTTAAAAGGCTCCTCCAACCAGGGTTCAGATAAAAGTTCATCTATGTTTCTTTCTGATTTGATATAATCTCAGTGTTTACCTCTTAATCTATTTATATTAATTTTTCTACATAGCATAAGAATTAGACTTTATGTCAAATAGTTTGTTGTGTGTCACAGTGTCGTTTTCAACTAATGATAATTTCCCCATTGACTGGAACTTCCACCTTTTTCACCTATGTTGGGTGTATTTCTGGAAGGTTATATTTAATTCCATATATCTAGGTGTCTATTTTGCATTAGCCCATGCTGTCTGAATATGTGTGTATTTATAATATGTTTTAAATTTTGTAAGAATAAGACCTCTCCTATTTTTCGCATAAAATTTATGGCTGCTCACATCTAATTTTAACTTTCTGATCATTTTCACTTAATTTTGATGAGTTCCTTTAAAGATTTATTTTGGAATTTCATTATGTTAATTTTAAAAAACTAGAGAAGGTTGTGGTTCTTTAAATAAATAAACTGTTTCTTAAAATTTTCCATGGATTCAATCAGATCATCTGCAAATAATTACATTTTCATGTCTCTCTTCCTCATTTATCTTCATCTTATCTGTGTTCTTTTTTTCCTGCTTTATTGCATTGGCAAAAACTGCTAGTGATCTGGAAAAAATCATCAGAATTGTGTCAGAGGAGCACAGACTGCTATAGACTTCACCATGCTGGTATTCTTCTAATGTAGGATTTCCAACTGTGCCCCGAAATAGAGGGCATGTGGAGCCTCTCGGGAATACGTGAGCATGGACTTAGAGAAGGGGCAGGAAAGGGAAAAGGGAAGTTGGAGAGAGAGACCCAGAAGGAGGGGCTGCCTACACCACCACGTCAACAGGTAAGACTTCACAAATGGTTTTCTTTGAACAGTTTCCTAAACAAATGCATAAAAACACTACTTCTACAGACCCCATGACTTCACGCCCATGTTTCCTTGTCTGTGTGTTCACTTATGTTATTAGGTGTGGTTTCTCTTTCCAGTGCTGACTTGGCGTGCTCTCTCCATTGCCTACGGAAAGGGTGAGCATGACCAACTTGGCCTGGTTTGCCCGAGACCTTCCAGGTTTCAGCACGGAAAGCCCCACGTTCCAGGAAACCACTCAGTCCTGTCAGTCAAGAGAGAAGGGTAATTTACTGTATGTTGACCATGGACTATAGCTCACGGCTAAGTTCCTTTGGATCCAGGGTTGTTTTTAGAGGTGACCTGTTGACAACTTTGCACATGTTTTCCCTGGTTTTAATACACCCAGAGAGACACAAACACACATAGTGCATACGTACACATATTATCCAGTGAAATCATTAATATTTCCCTAGGATGTTTTCCAGGTCACTAAGATTTTTCAAAGTGTTTACTATAGCACAGGGGTTTCTCAACCAGGGGAGATTTTGCCCCCAGGGGGCATGTGGCAATGTCTGGAGACATTTTCGCTTATCACATGGGGGCACAGGGCATTATTGGCACCTAGAGGGTGGAGACCAGGGTTACTGCTAAATATCCCACAATACCCAGGACAGTCCCCTGTGTATGACAAAGCATCACACAGCCCAAAATGTCACAGAGCTGAGGCTAAAAAATCCCAATACAGATCCTAATAGCACTTGCTTATAACTACAATACCCCCCTTTATAACTTTCTACCTTGTTTCTCATTGCTAACATGGGATATATAGGTTTTCTCTCTTTTTTTCTTGTTTAAAGTTTTCAGTAACTTGTCCTATACAAGTGTTATGTTTCTCAAAAAACAGTTTCTACAGTTTACTCATCAAACGTTGGTCATTCATCAGTCTTTACTTTCTGATTTTCTGTTAACCGATTTTTTTCTGCCTTTGCTTATTTTTTTCTGCCTTTGTTTGTTTTGCTGTTCCTTTTCTCACTTCTTACCTTGAAAGCTGTTAGGGGTGAACCAACAAGACCCACTGATGGCCGACATTCCAGGGCACACACGGTGCATTATTTCAACCACCACAGTCCCTGCAAATGGTCAGGGAAAGGGGTCGAAGCACAGACCCCAAACCTGCTTTCCAGCACAAGTCCTGGCTGCACAGCTGACCCGATCCAGCTCACTGCGTTTAAACCAAGCCCCCCACTGTCCACAGTTCAAACAGGAGGTTTTCGTTCAAAAATAGACAGAACTTAAGGTTTAAAAAAACAGATTCCTAGGGAGACTTAGGGGTATCAGACAAGCAAAATGATAGAAACAAGGGAAGGTTAGAGTTGGAGCAGCTGGAAGGTGGGATGGGGTCCCAGAAGAGCACCCAACATGGACACACACGGTGGCTGTGGGGAGAAGGAAGGCAGCCCGAAACTGAGATAAGCATCGGGAGCCAGTGAGAAGGCGTCATCGCAAAGGCCATGCTCAGTGTCCCATAAGGGAGATAGCACCATTCCTGGTGTGGAGATAAGGACACGGGCCAGGCCCTCAAAGGGCAGACAACTTGCCCCAAGTCATGGAACTACAAGAGGCAACCCACGAGTTTCTCTGATTCCAGATACTGACATGTTTTTCTCTAAGCCACACTTCCTCCTCCTGGCCAGTCACCCCTCACAGGTAAGAACTAGTCCAAGAATCTCACTACAAAGCAGTTTCTCCAAGGCCGCCTCTGCACACACTTCCCCTGAAGGAAAACACCCTCAACTGAGCGCACAGCTGACCTGGGAAAAGTCCACGCGCAGAACAGAAATCTCTAGGTGCCGAGCAAGGAAAGTCCCCGTGGGGGAGGTTCTGGGGATGGTTGCAGAAAGACGAAGTCCTGGGAATTGAGAAAGAAAAGATAAAATGGGTTTGGGGACAATCTTCGTGAGTTGTGACAACCTGGGGAACCACGTCCATGGAGATGGATTTGATCACTGAAGGTCGCCAAATGCCCAGGGGGGTGGGGGTGGGGGGCAGTGAGGGTGGGAGAGGGAGAAACGCCCGCTGCTCTGGGATATCTGCACACTGGAGTTGGTGGCTTTGTCTCTACGTAGGTTTTGCTTGTGAAACCTCTTTAACTCAACTCAACAAAGCTGACTGACCCGGATGTTGGGGATTCATATTCTCTACAAAGGAGATATTGTTTTGCAAAGAAAGGTTGGGGTTAGATGGGAGGAGAGGGGTCCCAAGGTCAAATGCAAAGGACTTTATCTATTGGGGTATTATTCAGCCCTGACAAAGAAGGAAATCCTGCCTTTTGTGACAACATGGATGGGCCTGGCAGGCATTCTGCCAAGTGAAATAAGTCAGGGAAATACTACATGGTATCACGCATACGTGCAATCCTTTCTTCTTAAAAAAAAAAAAGTCTAATTCATAGAGTTGAAAAGTAACTGGCAGGGTCATGGGGGAGTATGAGCAATAGATAAGAAGCTGGTAAATTTTCAGCTATAAGGTGAATAGGTCTGAGGAGCTAATGTAAAACGTGGCGACGGCAGTTGATAACACTGTGTTGTACAAATGAAATTTGCTAAGAGAGCAGGACTAAATGTTCTCATCAGAGAGATAATGATGTGAGGTGATACAGGTGCTCATTAGCTCGATGAGAGACACTGTCAAATCACCAGGATGTGAGCTTTAAATATCATACGGTTTTATTTTGTCAGTTACACTTCAACAAAACTTAAACTATAAATAAATAAATAAATGCCCAAGATGTGTCTAACATGTAGTGAATGCTCAACTGTGGTAGCTATTAGTATTAATTATTAACATTCTGTAAAATAGTTAACATTTTAATTAATATTATGTTAATTAACAGTATAATTATTGTCCCTTTATTGTGGTAATTACTGTCACTACTAATATGATATATTACTTAATATAATTAATTGCACTATTTTATTATGAATATTCACTATAAATTTCCGTGTTTAATATTGGTATTTTTAATATTGATATGGGTCCCTATTCTGTGGGAAGGCCAGCCCATCGCACAATACATACCACTAGCAGCTTCTATGGAAATGAGCATCTGAGCAACTCTGCATCCTTTGCCTTACAGGGTGGAAGACCAGGAACTGACAAGACCTGTGACCTTGGGCACTTACATAACCTTTGTGCCTTCATTTCCTTATCTGTAAATTGCAGACGAAATGGTACCAACCCCAGATTGCTGTGAAGTCCAACTGGGTTAATGACATGTAGCATTTCGGCCGCACACAGTGAAGTGCTGAGTGTGGGTTTACTCTCACCAGTGGACCGCCGGGCGCACAGTCAGGTGCTGTGTGTGGATCTGTAATCATTATCGGGCGGCTGCCTCACCAACAGACACTCCCTGTGGCCCGACCCCCGTCCCCGCCAGCTCAGAGCTGTCATTTTGCCTGTGGGTCCAACTCCGGAGGTGATTGTGGCTGAGAGAAAAGGTGGAGAGTGTTGTGTGCTCACATTTTTTCTGCTGAGAAACAAGAACCCAGAGATAATAAATATCCTCATAGCTGAGGTGGCCCAACCCTTTTCCTGAAATGGCTGAACTCACACAAGGCCCATTTGTTGTTTCAGAAGCCGGGCAAGAAATTTCCTTGGGAGAAACACAGCTGTCTCTGCCCAGTGTTTTCTTGTTGGACAGCCTCTACTGATTCATTCTTTCATTCAACAGCTCTCCATTAAGCCCCTACTAGGTGCCAGGCCTATACTATAGCCAGGAGCCAGCAGTGAATAAGACAGTGTGTGTGTGTGAGAAAGAGAGAGAGAGAGAGAGATAATTTACATATATTATGAGAGCTTATAATCCTTTCTCTACATATAAGATATGTTATACTGCATATAATATAGAAATTTGCAATCCAATAGGGAGACAGACATTATTAAAATCGTTTTTATTCTAGTACAGAAATAGAGAAATCAGCCCATTTGAAACAGACCAGGGCTTCTGCAAATACTTTTCTGCTATGTTCAAAAATCATGGATTTCCCCCCACTTCAATCCCACTTAGCCAATGTTAATTAAGCATCGTATTTGCTTCAGGCCTGGCCGGGTGCTCTAAGGACACACGGATGAGCAAGAAGCGGCCCTCAGAAAGCTTAGCTCCCGCGTGACCATGACCCAGATGGGCTCAAAGCCCCCACCTCCGTCATAGGACAGCGGGGAGGTGCTGGCTGGTACCCGAGGCCACGCTGCCTGCATACAGCAGGGGCCTCCTGCCTGGACCTTAGGCAAGTGGCCTAACTTTCCTGAGCCTCAGTTTCCTCATCTGTCAATGATGTGTAAGGCCCATGACGTGCTCTATGTCCAGGGCTCGGCGAGAAGCCTGGTGCTCTCCGATGACCATTATTACTACAGCGATTATTTCAGTGAGTAATGGCAGAGGAGAAAGAATTATTTTTAAAGCACTTTTTTGAATTGAGTACTGAACTGAGTAAAGAAGACTGCTGAGTTTGGGTTTTTTTTCCTAATGAGAGTTGCTTTTTTTTTCCCTGTTGTTGCTTTTTCATAGATTGGGCCTTGCTGCCTTCTCTGCGTGGTTCTGCTGCTCTGGTAGTTTTCAGCATTCCTTGCATTAGACGCATCTTGCTTGTCAATCTCTATGTGGTCTAAAGGACCTGGTAGGGTGACCAACTGTCCGGGGTTGCCAGGGCCTGAGTGCTTTCACAGGACATAGGACATTTGGTGTTGAAACGGGACAGTCATGGGCAAACCGGAGCCTTTGGTCCGTGTCCCAGGACTCCGTGTACAATAGGGCACATGCACGAATGTGCAACCATCCCCGGGTGTGCACAAGTGTGAGCCTCAGAAACCCAAAGTGGCACCTGATAGCACACAGCTGGCTCCGGCACACACAGGACAAGGGCCCCGTGACAGTGGGGACATGAGATCTGCTCCCACGTTCCCTACTCTCCCTGAGCCACGCACCTATGTCCGTGACTCAGCAGGCGTCTGAGCAGAGGCCGGGACGTCTCCAGTGGCTGGACCTCGACTCCTGCTTACTCAGGCCGCCCGGGGGCTGACAGCAGCTGTGACCCTGAGTCACTCCAGAAGAATTCCCCACGTAGATGGGAACGAAGGATTGGGTCCATGCGGGTGGCAACGTGATTGCCCGGGCTTTGTTCTGAGGGCTGACCCTGGACCAAAGGTTAACTCGGCTACTTTCTAGTGATAGGACTTTGGGAAAACACCGGTCCCCTCGGGCGTCAGCTTCCTCTTTGGAGGACTCAGTGAGATAATAACACAGGCCCTGTACTCAGTGTAGGGCAGGGCATGTGGACAGGACTTCACCAACGGGTCCCCGAGACTGACAACTGTCCTTACTCTGGTGTTGACATTACCGTAAATAGCACTGACCTTATCACACATGGGGGACACAGCTACTTCCCACTCCTCACCCCTGAGTGAGCCACAAAACCTCAGCCACACTTCCGGGCGCGGCAGCAATCATTTAGAAGTGGTGGTAAGTCTTCATACACGTTTTCTATTTTTTAATGATATTCAGGTAGCATGCATTAAAAACACATAGAGATTAGAAACAACATCTCTTTTGCCTCCCAGCTTTGGACAAGACAATTCTTCCAAATCCTCTGGGTCTAAATCAATCTCTCCCTAAGTGTATTCAGGGAAAGTATGTATTATTTTATGAAATGAAATAAAATAAAAGGAGGGGGTTGAAGAACTAAAGTGTGGGAAATACTGAGCTAAATCAAATTTAATGGCTTTCTTTCCTGCAGGACTTCTCAGAGCTTTGACTATAGGGATCAGCGTTGTGCCTCTTCAAGAGGGAGGAAGCGTAGGCTAGAGGCTCCCCACTTACGGGGCCACAGGGCCCTTTATTCATGGAGCATGAGCCAGTGGACTGGGGTTGGGTAGAAGAGAGTCAGAAAAAATCCTTATTAGATGTTTCTGTGCAAGCCCTCGTTCCTGCTTCACTTCAGCCCACACCCCACAGCCTGCTTCCTGGGAAAGTGGTACTTTATTCCTGGCCTCTGACTTCTTCCTCTTGGCCACCCAACAGCTCTGAATCATCCCTGCACTTGGCCTTTATTCCTGGGTGAGTCTGGGTCTTCTCCACTGACCTCCTGGGGACACAGCACCAGAGTCTCACCAACCCCAGAACTCTGTGTCTCATGCCTCCTTTTGTGGGGAACTGGGTCCCTTTCTGATGTACCAACATGTCTCATTTCTCCTGGGACAGCACTGCCATTTGAGCAAGATCATGAACCTGTTGATGACTATCTTTCTTTTTTTTTTTTTCCCAATTGATTTCAGAGAGAGAGGAAGGAGGAGAAAGAGAGAAACATCAATCAGTTATCTCCAATATCTGCCCTGACTGGGGATCTAACCTGAAACCCGGGTATGTGTCCTGACCAGAAAGCAAACCCACAATCCTTCAGTGCATGGGACAGCACTCAACCAACTGAGCCATACCAGCCAGGCTGGTGATGACTATCTTGATCAAACAATAAATCGCTCATTTTTATGGCACATGTACAGTGGGCCACGGTACCCTGTGGTTACTCTTAGCATGCCCATTTTCCAGAGGACGAAACCGAGGCTCAAGGAGGTCCTGTGGCTTTCCCCTGGCTGCCCAGCAAGTGAGACGCGACACCTGGATTCATATGGACCATCCGAAAATCGACTTAATTCAGAACCCATGTTCTTAAACGTCATGATGTGGTTTCTCCCCAAAATACGAGTAACTGAAGATCTCACAAGAACTTATGCAGGCAGAACGACCTCAAAGGGATCGCACACGAGGGCCCTGAAAACCTCAGCTCCCTCCAAACAATAGCCCAGGTTGCTTCAAACAACACCAGCACCCGACCCAAGTCCCACAAAACATGGTGGCCAATGACCGGAGCCTTGGATAACCTGGGATAACCTTGACACAGGAACATGCTAACGTGATTCATGCCAAAGCAGGCCTTGGCTTTACCCCACCTCTGCCACTCACGGACCTTCTTTTGTCTTCTTTCATTCCCTTGGCCGCCTGCCTTTCTCTCATCCCTAGGCTGATCCTGCCCCAAGGCCGAAAGATACTGCCCTCACCTGGGCTTCCTGGAGGCTGAGTCCTTCCACTAATTAATAACAGGCCCCAGTCACCTCCGCCCGCTCCCCCACCCCGGCCACCGCAGATAAGGCACCGTCCCACTTCCTGCATCAAACTGTCTCCTTGTCACGTCATTGGCGCCACCGAGGTGACTGGCGCCCGCCACCGCCTCCCACCCTGTGAGGTGGCAGCTTATCATCTGAGGGTGAAGAGAAGCGATGCGTGTGTCCACACAGGGGCCGACGGCGGAGAGCACTTGCAGGATTGTAAAAGGTGCTGTATAAATCAATTATTAATACTAATCAGAGGATAACAGCCCTGCTGTCGGGAGCCAGGAGGCCTGGGGCAGGCGCCACACCTTCCGACAGCGCCCTCAGGAGCCAGGCATGTCACGGGTTGTGAAGAGATCAGAGGAGAGATGACCCGAGAGCAATAAGGATTATTCCCTTCGCCTGGAATCCCACCTGGCCTTTCTACCTGACAGCCCTGCCCGAGATAGAGAAGGTTCTGGAACTTTGGAACTGTGGGGCGTTGACAGCAAGGTTTTAGCACCAGCCCTGAGCTCTAAGCTCTTCGCTGATCCCACCGAGGACTGGAGAGAACAGTGCCCACCAGGACAGGCTTCCCAGAGCGAGCCAGCCACTTCCTGCCGTTGGGGGTGGGGGGGCACCCGTCCAGCACCACGGAGCTGGGTTTATTCTCTCCAACCACTTCCTGTTTTGTCCCGCGATCCACCCTGTGAGCTGGGGACAAAAGAAACCACTTATCTAGGTCAGTTGTCGTCAAACTCATTAGTCAACAGAGCCAAATATCAACAGTACGATTGAAATTTCTTTTGAGAGCCAAACTTTTTAAACTCAAACCATATAGGTAGGTACATTGTTATTAACTTAATTAGGGTGCTCCTGAGGCTTAGGAAGAGCCACACTCAAGGGGCCAAAGAGCCGCATGTGGCTCGCGAGCCGCAGTTTGCCAACCACGGATCTAGGTAAAGGATGCGAAGATTTGATTTCATGTTTATTTTCTGACATTCCAAGACCCTGGGCTGGTCTGGCCATCCTCCTGAGATAGTCAAATGCATCCATGAGTGATGCAAACGTTACACAAGACTTTCCTGAAAACAAAAAATCATTTGGGCTCTTTCGGAAATAAATAGTATTCACCCCATGACACTTGTAGAATTTATTGATGTCAAGGAGCTAAATAAAAAATGGACAATGATTAATACTAACAGTCTAACTGTTGGGCATCCCTGTCCTAAGGGGGGAAATGATACTAAAAATGATTATTTGTCCAGCATGAACTGCCTGAGAATCTAAAGTACCGGGACAGGTAGTGCAGAGGGAAGAAGGCACCCTGGAGGAAATGAGATGGAGGAGACCAGAGAGAAATGGTGCGGCAGGGGGGATGGGATGGATGGGCAATGGTGGACCCAGGCAGCAGATACCAGCTCCAGGAAAAACACCTTGAATCATCTTGTTTTGTTGCTGCTGTTGTTGTCTTTTTTTGGTCAATAAGGATGGTGTGGTAGGTGAACAACTAAACGAGTCACATCACTGCAGCTAGTGATGAGGGCCATGAAGACAATGAAGAGTAGGTCAGGGAAGACTCCTGAGGTGACACTGAACTAAGGTGAGTCTGTGGGGCTCTGGGGAGGCTCCAGGGGCAGCACTAAGGTAGGAACTGGCTTCGTAGGTCTGACGAATAGCAAGGTGGCCAGTGAGGCTAAAATTGAGAGAGCCCAGAAAAGCTGATACAGAATGAGGTCAAAGAGGGAGGTAGGGACAGGTCACAAAAGGCCTTAGGGGCCAGATTGAGGAGGAGGATTTTAGTCTAAATGAATGGGAAGCCACTGGAGGGTTTTCTACAGAGCAGAGTGATGGGATAATAGTCCCACCTTTCTCTGAGAGTTGTTATGAGGATCCAATCAGAAAATTCAGGAAAAGCACTGTATGTCATAAGGATTCAATATGTAACAGCTATCAGTCTTGCTAATGTTTCTTTTGGTTTTTAGCTTCATAAGAGTAACTTTTCACCTAATATTTTCCTGCCATATCCTCTATGCCAGTGGTTCTCAACCTTCCTAATGCTGCGACCGTTTAATACAGTTCCTCATGTTGTGGCAATCCCCAACCATAAAATTATTTTTGTTGCTACTTCATAACTGTAATTTTGCTACTGTTATGAATCATAATGTAAATATCTGATATGCAGGATGTATGTTCATTGTTACAAATTGAACATGATTAAAGCATAGTGATTAATCACAAAAACAATATGTAATTATATATGTGTTTTGCGATGGTCTTAGGCGACCCCTGTGAAAGGGTCGTTCAACCCTCAAAGGGGTCGCGACCCACAGGTTAAGAACCGCTGCTCTATGTCAAGCCTGGATTCTGGAACTGTTGTAATGGCTCAATATATCTGAAAATGAATGAATAGATGAATAAATGAATATAAGCATACCAAATCTATTTACCTTCAGAGTCACAGTTAAAGGAGAGAATAAGGAATAGTGGAATTCATATTGGTTAGATATTGCTAGGCATGATGCCGGGTGCTTTTCGTATCCTATATAATGAAAGGCTAATATGCAAATCAACCGAATGGCAGAATGACTGGTCGCTATGATGCACACTGACCACCAAGGGGCAGATGCTCAACGCAGGAGCTGCCCCCTGGTAGTCAGGGCGCTCCCACAGGGGGAGCGCCGCTCAGCCAGAAGCCCTGAGCCGGGCTCACGGCTGGCGAGCTCAGCAGAAGTGGCAGGAGCCCCTGCCGCACCATTTCTCTCTGGTCTCCTCCATCTCATTTCCTCCAGGGTGCCTTCTTCCCTCTGCGCTACCTGTCCCGGTACTTTAGATTCTTAGGCAGTTCATGCTGGACAAATAATCATTTTTAGTATCATTTCCCCCCGTAGGACAGGGATGCCCAGCAGTTAGACTGTTAGTATTAATCACTGTCCATTTTTTATTTAGCTCCTTGACACCAATAAATTCTACAAATGTCTGACTGATGGCTTAGGCGGGGAGTGGGACTAAGCTGGCAGTCGCACATCCCCCAAGGGCTCCCGGACTGTGAGAGGGCACAGGCCAGGCTGAGGGATCCCTACCCCCCCCAAAGTGCAGAAATCTTGTGCACAGGGCCTCTCGTATCATTATAGTTCATTCTCCCAAGAGCCCTAACCTGTAGGAAATAGAAGCCCAGCAGGTTGAGCCTGAAAGAAGCAAAGACACTTGCCCCCGATCCAGGGGCTGTTCAATGACAAAGGCAGGGTTCAAAGCCATTTCTACTCAGGGTGGCTTTTGCTCCTGAGCCCCATGACATGAAACCTTCTGACCCCAGTATTTCCCAGTGAGAGAATTAGTCACAAATGGCTTTGATTGGCTGGATGGTCAATATGGCCCTCCCTCCTGGCGTTTCTCTGGGCCCTTATCTTTATTAACTGTGAATTTACCATCCCACAGAGATAGGGCTCTGGGTGAAGGGCCCCTGTGTCCACACCTGGGCAAGTCTTACCTGCATCAAACAGGTCAGCACGTAACTGGGAGCCTTTAATTGCCTACTTCCTCACCTAGCCCCCTCCCTCAAGTTCAAAGATAAGGAAGGTGCGGCGTGAGGGTATTAGCCTGTAATCTTGGATAGTCCAGCCCATTTCACAGCATCATAAATTCATTCCCGTCCTCCACGGCCTGCCAGGCATGCAGAAGATGAACAGCAGGAGTGGAAAGGGAAGAGGGCCCAACAACTGCATGGTCACAGCAGAGTGACGCTACTGGGGTGGCCAGAGTGTCCCCTCCAGCAGGCGAAGGGTCTGATGATCTGTTCTGCAGGGCATTGCATAGTCACCTGACAGCCAAGGAGAAATAGATGGCTTTTGTTTTTCCAACGAGGCCAAGATTTCCCCTAAATCAGACTGCAGTGCACCCTCCCAGAGTGTGCCTAGAATTCATGTACAGAGAGGAACCTAAGAGTGTGACTGAACTCTTTTCAGTCTGTCCTCCGAAGGCTGCCATCCCAACCTCAGGAGCCACCCCGGTGAGAGTCATTTCCCGAAGTCTTGTGGTTCTAAAAGTCCTCCCTTAGGACCCTTGTAAAATGAGTTCAAATGTCCTCCAGTCGACGATGATTCCGAATGAGCAGGGTCATTTTCCAAGTATTTATTTGCCTGATTGTCTATGGCTAGTTTTTACATTTGCGTGCTTCCTTTGTTTGTTTTTCATCCTCACCCAAGGATATGTTTATTGATTCTAGAGAGAGAGGAAGGGAGAAGGAGGAAGAAGGAGAGAAGGAGAGAAGGAGGGAGGGAGGGAGGGAGGGAGGGACGGAGGGAGGGAAGGAGGGAAAGGGAAACATCAATCAGTTGCCTTCCCATATGTGTCCCGATCAGGGATCAAACCAGTGATCTTTCAGTGTATGGAACAATGCTCCAACTGACTGAGCCATACGGTCCAGGGCTATTTGCTTCCTTTTAACACAACTTTTTGAATGCTCATTAAATGCCAAGTATTATTGCAAGGCCCTAGGATGCTACAGTATCCCAGATATACATTCACATCTTCCCGAAATTCCTGATCTAGTGCAGGATAAGGACAAGTCTACAGGGACATAAAATATACTGCAATGAACTCCGTGAGGAAGACACCCCTCCCTCCCCCTAGCCATGGACTTGCTTTTGGCTTTCTGATCCTTCGCCCATTAGGAGCCAGCAAGTACTTGGAGGATGCAAACTCATGTCACGATTAGCAAAAACCAATTTACCAGGTGAAATGTCTATTCTAACTCAGAGAACACATCCCAAAGCCAATCATCAAACCTGTGTAGACTTTCTGCTGCCTGCGATGACCTGCTCACCTGTCCTCTATGTGCAGATGGTATGAGAGTGCCCACACTTCAGGTGCTTTTAAAATATCACTGCGTGTTGAAAATTAAATGAAGACGCACTTAGGCGTAAACAAGGGGGTGTCTTTAAGAGCCCATCCTTGAGAAAATGGCTCAGAACAGAGATATGGTTTAATGCAAAGACATCGTGACCTGAAAAATACGTTCACTTCACTGACTGATCAAAAAAGAACTCAAAACTACAGCCCACACAAATATTCATGCTTAAAGATGTCCCTTATGATGTTACTTATAATGCAAGAAACTGGAACTACCTTAAAAGTTCATTCATGGGACACTGGTTAAGTAACAATTATGAAGCAATTAAAGAAATATAAAAAGCTTTCACTGCCTTGCAAAAGACATGCTTCTCATGATGGGAAAAAGGCAGAATATAAAATAAAATTTCATTTTAAATAATTTGTGTACTGTTTTTTTATTTTTAATCAAAGAAACAAAGACAACAGAATGTGGACAAAGGTGCTTTTGTGTTGATGAAATAGCAGTGACTCCACAAATGAGAAGAGGCGTCACAGACCTTCGGATCAAATCCCGGCCTCACCTTCCTGCCTGACCCGCTTTGGGAAAATTAGTATTCTCTCTGAAGCCTGCTTTCCTTTTCTGAAAAATGGGGTGCAGGGTAACACCTGCCTTGTAGGACTGTTGTAATAGGTTTGCTTTTGTTTGTTTTTTTAATAACACAAGAACACATAATAAATGTTCAGTAATGAAAGCAAACTATATGTGTATTCATGAGATGTGTAATTTAATGAGCTTTCCACAATTTAAACATACTAAGATAGCATCAGAAAGAGATGGACAACACAGCCAGCACTGCTTAGTGTTGAGCGTCGACCTATGAACCAGAAGGTCACGGTTCGATTCCCAGTCGGGGCACATGCCTGGGTTGTGGGGTCGATCTCCAGTGTGGGGCATGTGGGAGGCAGCCGATCAATGATTCTCTCTCATCATTGATGTTTCTCTCTCTCTCTCTCTCTCACCCTCTCCCCTTCTTTGAAATCAATAAAAATATATTTTAGAAAATTTTTAAAAGACAGAGATGGACATTAAATACTTAAACTTTACAATTAAACACTAATCAGAATCCCAGATGTCAAACTGTCTTTGGATAAACAGGGTTTGTTCCTCGTAAAGCAGAGTATGGGCTTGGTCGGGTGGGAGGGTTTGGGGGAAGATTCATTTATCTGAGCAAGATTTACCTGCTGGCAAGGATCATTTCTTACCGTTTCAGAGGAGTTTTCAATGAAATAACGAGAGAGAAGTAAATGTGCGTATAAAATAAGGTTTTCTCCAAAATGGAGAGGGGGACTTTTACTGTCCATGTAAAGCAGTGGTTCTCAAACTTCCTAATGTCGCGACCCTTTAATACAGCTCCTCATGTTGTGGTGACCCCCAACCATAAAATTATTTTCGTTGCTACTTCATAACTGTAACTTTGCTACTGTTATGAATCGTAACGTAAATATCTGATATGCAGGATGTATTCTCATTGTTACAAATTGAACATAATTAAAGCAAAGTGATTAATCACAAAAAAATATGTAATTATATATGTGTTTTGCGATGGTCTTAGGCGACCCCTGTGAAAGGGTTGTTCAACCCTCAAAGGGGTCGCGACCCACAGGTTGAGAACCGCTGGTGTAACATGAACTTAGGAATAGCTGAGCAACACACCGGACTGACACTCAGAATGCAAGTTCCTACGAAGCTGGAACTTTCAAGGAACCCAGTCCTTTCCCCTGCTTACATTTTAGAAAGCAAGTGGGGAGAAAAGGAACGATTTCCTAGTAGTTTGATAAAGAGAGACAAAGCTCCTGGAAATAACAACCCTGATATCTGGATCTGGACTCCCCGGACCCCACCCCCCTACCCGTCCCCCGCTCATACACACAAATTGAAGGCAAAATGATAGAGTCACATGGAGAGCCCACTGTCTCCCATCAGAGTCTTCAAGAAATCCGGGATCCCCAAATTTTTGAGAAACTCTGTCTTACATCTTCAAACCTGGATGAGCAGAGAGAGTCAAATGATGGATCGTAACACACACCAAGGACATACGAAATTGCCTTTCCTACGCTGGCCTAGCTCCCCACTGTGTGGCTGGCTGGGGCGAGGGAATCAGTGAATGGCCACCCCGGGGGCAATAGGATGCAAAGATCACCCACACAAGATCCCGTGTTAGGCCTGTGACACGTAAAAATCACCTTCGCTGAGCACCCGGTTCCCTGAACGCACCCCGCGCTTAAAGGTTTCCATTTGGAGAGCTGCAGGGGGGGTGTTCCGAGCAGGGACAACCTATCCAACCAGCAGCTGCAGTGGTGCAGAGTAAATATTTAAACATGGCAAGTTCAATAGCTGTTAAATAGGTTCAGTAGAGGCTCATTTTAAAAAATCAATGCTGAACTAATAGTAATGCACTAGCCTTCAATAGAAGGGGCGGAGGGAGTTGGAATCATTTTTGAATCAGAAGTCAATAGGAGCCAGTGTCTCGGACAAGCCCTCGCGCCGCCCCCGCACCCCCCAATTGGTAATAAAACAAAACAAAAAACAAACAAAAGCAGGGTAATGCCTTTGTCTCCTATGAGCGAAGCTGATGGGGACCACAGGTTTGACCTGGGTGGGGCGGAGAGTGGAGAAAGGGTAGGAGAAACAAGATGGCAGAGGAAAAAGGAAGCGTGACTTTTCTCCGGGATTAGTGAAACAATCGACGAGGACTTCCCTTTTTAACCTAGTGCACGAAGTAGCTGTGTGACCTCGAGTAAGGAAGTGAACCTCCCTGAGCTTTGCAAACGCAATAGCACCCTCCGTACTTCCTGGGTCTTCACCATCCCAATGCAGGCAGGCAGACTTCCAGCTCTCAGCGCCGGGACTCAGTCATAAGGAGGTGCCTGATTTAAGGCCCCAAACAACGGCCCTCAGTCATTGGCTGGTGGGAGCTGGCCCCTTGCCTGCTTATGTGCTCTAGTCACTTCGCATCCTGGCAGGGATGGAGCCCCGTTGCCCACAGAGGTGCCCTGCTACGGCACATGCTAGTTGGCTGCTTCTCTCCCATCTTCCTCACTCCCTACCCAGTGCTCTGGGTCCACCTCCAAATAAGCCATTTTCACCTGAAATCTTGTCTCGGGTCAGGGCATCCCTTATCATAAGGCTCATGGGGACCCAACGGAAGACGAGAAGGGTCTGACTCTACATCTACCAAACGGGGACGCCAGGGTGCCCGCCTCAGAGGTCCAGTGTGCGATTCAAGGAGAGAGTGCTCTGGAGCACGCGCCGTGCTGCCTGGCACTCACCGGGCACGAAAGGGATGCCAGCCGTGCTTATCATTAGCTCCACGGGCCAAAGTAAGAATCTGTGGCTTCCTCAAAAGACAGTGGGGTGACAAAGGGTTTTTATCTTCTCCTTTCTACTTTCTATGTTTACTGCATTTTGAAAATGAGGCGTGCTTAAGGGCAGCAGGGCGCCGAGGAACCCAGGAGCAGCTTGGTTCGCTGCTCAGTTTCCTCAGAGGTGAACTGGGAGAAACAGCATCTCCCTCTGAAGTTTTGGGGTCATTTCAATGAGAAAATACATGCAAAGTACCCGCACAGTGGCTGGCACCTGCTAACAGAGGAATAAACATTAGCTGCTGTGATGTAATAGATTGACACTCTATGTGTTTGACGCCTAGTTAGAGTATTTCCAGGAATAAAATTTGGTAAACAAGATGTCTATTAACAATGTGGCAAATTAAACTTCCTGGAGGTTGTTTTGTAAAACACTTGACTTCCTTTGTCCTGGAAACAAGACTGAAACGGGTTGTCGAAACAACAATACATACTAGTAATGGCCAAAAGGAAAGGGCTAGAAAGAGATATTTCCAAAACACAGAGAAATAAATGTTAAATAGGAATGTGGGCTTAAGTACAGTGGAGGGGGTGGAAAGGGAGGGAGGGAGGGGGGAGGGGGCGAGAGAGAGAGAGAGACCCCTGGTAAAAGGAAGTTGGGCCCAAATTGCACACAGGTGCCCAGTACAAGGACGACAATGCCCGAGGACCCAGTCCTGGCGATGACAGCAGCGGTCACAGACTCGAACCTGCTGGATATCCTGTCACTGCTTCACCTCAAAACTACAACGTACCCAGGCCCGGTTATCCAGGCCTTTACTCACTGCTCAGGTGTCTAGTATCAACACCCCAAGTGTAACAATGACAACACCACAGCAGCAGGAAATATTTTATTTATCCCCACTGTACCCCTAACATGGTCCTTTACTTGTTATTAGTCTACTTCATGCTCACAGAAACCCTGCAGGGGGGTAGCAGCTTCACTGTGCAGTGGGGACACTGCGGGTGAGGGACTTGTCCAAGCTCACACAGCAGGAAGTGGAAACCGGGATGTGCATCGAGCATGCTGCCTCTAGAGCAGGGGTGGGGAACCTTTCTCCTGCCAGGGGCCATGTGGATATTTACAACATCATTCGGGGCATACAAAAATCATCAGCTTAAACATTAGCCTGCTATATTTGGTCAAACATTTAATTTACTCACCCCTAATGCCTTGGCAGGGCCAGACCAAATGATTTTGCAGGCCTTAAATAACCCAAGGGCCAATGTTCCCCACACCTGATCTAGAGTTTCCCTCCCATAAACACTGTGTTCTAAGTCTTTAGGCCCTGGACATATATTGGGCATCAATAATATTACCCTCCCATGTCATTCCCCCACATACTTATCCTACGCAGATATTGCTAATTTCTAATTGCTATACTCTTTCCATAGTCTTGGATGAATCCTCTTGAATCCTTCTTAACACAACCCTCTATGCAGCCACAACCAATCAGTTGAAACTGGCATGGGTGATAAAGCCAGTCTGACCATTGAACCAGTTAGGGCTGTTGGACTGCAAGCAACAAAAGCTGACTCTGGTGACATAAGCCAAAAAGGACTCCACTAAAAGGACATAGGAGAATCCAAGAGGACCGAAGAAAATGTTCAGAAACCAGGAATTCTTGGGGGTCTTGAGTGCAGGTTGAGTTGACAGGTTTGTCCGGATACGGCCACTGAAATTAATATGTTTGAAAGCATTTTTTCCCTGCATTTAAGTCCTTCTGCTCAAGCTTTAAATTCCCAAGAGAGAGTCTACAGGCTTAGCATAGGTCATTGTCCACTAAAAGAGCACAGAGGGACGACGGGTGCCCACAAAGGTAATGGAGGGACTGCATGAAGGGGAAACAATTCTGGGCAGCGCAAAACACCACCACCAGCTCTGGCACTGCCCCAGATCTGACCCACCCAGTTAACCAGGCCCAAGAAGTCTAGTTGGCTCGTGGGCTGCTGAAAAGATTAACTGGTTGGACAGTAAGTCATCACTAAAATAGCTCTGCTGATGGTTATAAATCGAGCTGGGTATCTTCACCTGGGAACTAACTCACCAACCAGAGACAGAGCTGGCAACCTCCAGGCTGGGCCTCTGAAAGCCTCTGATGAAATCAGCCCGTTGATTAACGCAATTAGCACCATTAGGAGAGGAAGTTGTTAACCTAAATCAATTATCCGCAGACATCCATCAAGCTGAGTGTTCCTCTTTGTCTTGGGCATATTGCGCTGCTGGTGTTTCAGTGGTGATGGCCATTAAAAATAAATGATTATTGCTGATTTTCTATTGATATAGCTATTAATGTATCGATGCCAGTGTGTATAGGCCGCTTACATGTAGTGTACAGAAAGCAGATGTACTAACTATAGGAAGTGAGTATTGACTCTCATTTCTCCATTCAGGAGGTAAATATTGACCAACAAAAGCGTGTTTATGATGAGCTGAAAGGCAAAATGTTTATCTCAGCTCAATTTTTCTTTAATTACTCGTATCATTTATCTTCTGCAGTGCCGAGGTTCAGACCCGTGGATGCCATGCTCTACCTTTGCCGCGGTATGGAATTCCGCCTCCTCAGTCACGGTCCTAAAGCGCCGGTGCCTGTTGCACCTTTCTGAAAACGGTTCCTGTGCGTCCTCTGAACATTTCCACTACTTCAGCAAGTTTATATCTTCTGTATCAACCGTCCACACGAAAAACTATACCATTTGCTTAAATCCAGCCCCAGATGCAAAAAAAATGGCTGTCCATGATAACAAGAGTTAACATGTATTGAATTCATTCTCCCAGCCCTTTGCACAGATCTCTAACAATTATCTCCATCTCAGAGAATGATAATAAATATAATAAAAGCTACTACTTATCTGCCAGGTACTCCCGTAGGCCCTTCCCAAGTATGAAGTAATTTAAACTCCCCACTAGCTCTCCAGGTAACATCATTATGGCCATTTTCCCAATGAAGAAACTGAGGCAGAGAAAGGCAAGTCCTATTACGCAGCTGATTAACAGTAGCAGAGCCCTTTTATTCTATCTTGCCCTCTGCTCCCCATGCTTCTCTCTCTGTGTACTTAAAGTTCTATAACAGGTGACGTTTCAGGAATATATTTTTGCTTCAAAGAAATTTGCTCTCGTGTTTCATGCATATGCATGTGCGCATGTGTGTGTGTGTGTGTGTGTGTGTGTGTGCCCTCACCCCATCCCCAGATAAAGGAGCTGACATTTAGCCAGTTCAGGTAATTTGTTGAAGTTATACAGCCAATAAATGACACCACAGATTCAAACTAGGCTCTGACCCCCAACTTTCCTCTGTGGGGCAACGCAGAGTTTGGGAAAGTGTGATCTTTTAGGAGAAACATGAGTTTTTAAGCTTTTTGGTATCTGGAATGAACCATCAGGTTTTTTTCATGGGCACAGCGGCTGGGATGAGCAGCCCAGGACAGAGACGACACATGATGCTCCATGCTCCCATCCGGGCCTGGAGATGACTGCAAATCCAGAACTACCTGCTGGATCCAGTGGAGTGACTAGATTCAACGGAGCAAGTGAGTCTAGGCCGGGGAGGGAGGCGGTGTTGCCCAGGGCAACTCGAGGAGCATTCTTAGGGAGAAAATCTCAACAGGAAGAGAGGCCGACTGTTCCGAGCACCCAGCTGCCAGTGCGGGAGGAGGTCAGACTGCTTCAGAGTCATCAGAAAAGAGGTTTGAACACGGCAAACCAGAAAGGCAGCTGGGCTTTCCCTTGGGAGCTGAATTGTCAAGAGCTGATTGCAAAACCTCTTAGATTCTCTGCCAGGACAGCACTTCCCAGCGGGTAATTAAACCGGGTGTCAGCCACTCGGAGATCACCACAGGAGGTGTGGGTTCAGGGTGGGGCTTGGGAAACCTCCCAGGTTTTGATCTTTGGGGGGCGGGGGGAGTGTTGTTTAAGGGCTCTGGGTTCCTCCTGGTAAAAACACCCAGGAAAAGAGGAGGGAGGAGAAGAGAAAAGAAGAAGGCCCCTGAGACCTGGAATCCTGGCCCACATCTTCCTTCAATTCCTTTAGAGCAGCGGTTCTCAGCCTGTGGATCGCGACCCCTTTGGCGGTCGAGCGACCCTTTCACAGGGGTCGCCTAAGCCCATCCTGCATATCAGGTATTTACATGACGATTCATCACAGTAGCAACATGACAGTGATGAAGTAGCAACAAACATAATTTTATGGTTGGGTCACAATATGAGGAACTGTATTTAAAGGGCCAGAAGGTTGAGAACCACTGCTTTAGAACTACACCGGGATATCCCTAGAAAGACTGAACTTGAAAATAAAAGGTCCATTCGCTTTCATCATTGTTCATATTAAAAATCCTTCGAAGATGCCTACTACAAGCCCCGATGGAAACCCCGGGTTACCATGCACTGTTGTCACATAAGAAATAACCTAATCAGTACAACCACTATGGAAGACAGTGTGGAGGCTCCTCAAAAAGTTAAGAATATAGCCCAGCCAGCATGGCTCAGTGGTTGAGCATTGACCTTTGAACCAAGAGGTCATAGTTCAATTCCTGGTCAGGGCACGTGCCTGGATTGCAGGCTCAGTCACCAGAGTGGGACATGCAGGAGGCAGCTGATCAATGATTCTTTCTCATCATTGATATTTCTCTCTCTCCCTCTCCCTTTCTCTCTGAAATCAATAAAAATATATTTTAATAAAAAAAAAATAAAGAATACAGCTACCCTATCCCTCTTCTGGGGATCTACTAGAAAAATTTGAAAATATTTATTCGCAACGATATATGCACCCCTTTGTTCATTGCAGCATTATTCATGGTGGCCAAGACATGGAAACAACTGAAGTGTCCTTTGCTAGAGTACTGGATAGAGAAGATGCAGCACATACACACAATGGAATACTGCTCAGCCGTAAGAAAAGATGAACTACTGCCATTTGCGGCAACATGGATATATCTTGAGAATATCACGCTAAGCAAAATAAGCCAGACAGAAAAGGTTAAGAACCACATGATCGCACTCATATGTGGGAAACAAAAACTGAAAACAGCAAATGAACAAGCAAGACAAACGAACAGACAGAAACGCACACACACAGATAACAGTACGGTGGCTCCCAGAGGGAGGGGGCGGGAGGGTAGTAAGGGGTAACAGGGGGTTAAATATATGGTGATGGGAGATTTAACTTTGGGTGGTGGGCACACAATGCAATATACAGAGGATCATCATAGAATTATACACTTGAAAACTACATAATCTTATTAACCAATGTCACTCCAACAAATTTCATTTTTTCAAAAAAACAAAGAAATAACCTAATTAGTGAGGTGGTTGCTTGGATGGTGTGGGAGGCCGTGTAATGCCCCCACCCCAGATGTCTACTCCCTAATCTCTGGAGCTCCAGGGGCCTGTGAATTTGTCACCTTACACGGCAGAAGAGACTTCACAGCTGTGGTTGAATGAAAGATTCTGACATGAGATTATTCTGGATTATCCACATGGGCCCTAAATGTAATCATTACGGGCCTTATAAGATGGAGGCAGGAGGGTCAGAATGAGAGGACGTAATGGTGGAATCAGAGGTAGAAAGACGCGGGGCTACAAGCTCAGGAATTCAGGAGTCTTCTACCAGCTGGGAAAGATAAGACAAATTGGCCCCCAGAGCTCCCAGAAGAAATACAGCTCTGTTAACACCTTGACTTGGGCCCCACGGTACTCATTTTGGACTTTAAAAAATACATATACATACATATATATGTGTGTGTGTATAATCAATTTTAGAGAGAGGAAGGGAGAGAGAGAAACATCAATGATGAAAGAGAATCATTGATCAGCTGCCTCCTGCTCACCCCCTACTAGAGATCAAGCCCACAACCCGGGCATGTGCCCTGAACCGGGAATCGAACTGCGACCTCCTGGTTCATAGGTCAACAATCGAACACTGAGCCACCCTGGCTGGGCCCATTTTGGACTTCAGACCTCCAGAACTGTTAAGAGTAAATTTGTGTTATTTTAAACTACTAAATTGATGGTATTTGTTATAGCAGCAAAGAGAAACTGATACAAACTGTTAGCTCATTTTTTTGGCTTTACTCAAGGAAGGTCTCGAGGCTGCTTCCAAGGACACTCTTCCTCATAGTATCTTCTGCAAGCATAAAATTCTAGAGAAGAACGCACACATAAAAACAAGGTACTGTTTATTAAGCACTGACTACGTGACCCTCATTCAGTACATGTCTTCTTTTCTCTCATTTTACAGAGGAAAGAGTGCAAATGGGCTTGGCAACATCACACAGAAACGAAGGGGCCTTCCCATCAGATATGATGCCTGTCTTCAAGGAGTTAGGGATTAAAGAAAAAGCAAGTTATAGTTCCTCTTCACCCCCTACCCCTGAAATGACTATCATGGATAAGGGAGCATTTCCATAACCAACATTGATTCATTCATTCATTTGTTCAGGAAATATTTATTCAGGGCTTACGACATGCCATGAACTGTGGATACGGTAAAGAATCAAACATACAATGTCCTTGGCCTTTTGGAGCTTCGATTTTGGTGAAGAAAGATAGCAAATGCACAAACCGATAGAGATATACTATGTCAGATGGTGGTAAATGCTACATGACACATAAATCTGGGCAGAGTCAAAATCCAAGATAGTGGTTATGTTGGAGGGGAGTAGGGGCCAGGAAGGGGATGGAATCAGGGCAGAGAGCAAAGGAGTCCAACAGAAATAGCTGTGTTTTGTCTCAAGTTGAGTGGTGGGCTCACTGGTGTCTATTCCTGGGCTTTCTTGATTGACATAGATGCTATGCATATTCTTGTAGATGTGTCAGATATTAACTGGCTTGAACAATTTAGAAGGTTAGGCGGTATTATTTTATATTGGTGGCCAGGGAAAGCCTCTTGACTTGGTATCTGAGCAGAGACATGAAGGAAATGAAAGCATGCGCCATGTCTGCGGGAAGGGCATCTAGGTAGTGGGAACAGCAGGTGGGAAGGCCCTAAGTGCTTCGAGTACTGGCACAATCAATAGTAGGAGCTGAGACCACAGAGCTACCTAGAACCTCTTCCTGAAAGATAGGGATGTTCTCTATAGGACAACATTCTCTGGCTTACTCCAGGCCTTCAAAGAGATCGGAAAAAGGCATGAATTCATGCATTCATTTATACATTTTGTATGTCTTAAGCACCTACTGTGTGCTTACCACTGGCCATAGAAACAGTAAAAACATGGGCTGTACCTTTAAGGAGCTCAGGGTCTAGTGAGGGAATCGAGGGAAAAGCATTGGGGAAGATGGAAAATCTACTAGATATTTATCTTCCTAGGATCCTCACCCATGAAGAACTTAGTTTGGGTTCTTCTTCTAATCTTAGCTAACATGTCAGGGTGCCTATGCCTGGCCCGAGAAAACCCTCCCAGGTTGGGAAATTAGCTCATGGCTCAACAATTCGAGGTGGTGACTTTGATGTTCCTGGCAGGTGGCTTCCCCACCCAGTCAGGAGCCAGGAACTGACAACTTCTCCAGCCAGCACAGATCCGGAAAGCGCCAGGCTCCCCCTGACTCTCCGCACCCATGATCTGCTCAAACTCCTGCTTCGAAGAGCAACGGACAGATCTTGTTTAGGACATTCCACCAGACTTGCAGACTCCCAGGAGACTTAGCACAGACTTCCCGGCTGCCTACCCACGATCAGCCGCCAGGAAAACAGTAGGAGAATGGGGTCAAGAAAGTGCTTCGTACAAAAGGGAAAGTTCTGCAGGGCTAGTGAAAAAGTTTCCTTAGTGCCTGTGGCATCGAAGAAGGTTACATTAGCAATAATAAGCCCAGCTTTTGGGGGTCCCCTTCCCACTTGCTCACCCAGGAGCAGAGCTGCCGGGATACTGCGCTGTCCCTGCTCCATGTTTTCCTGAGGAGTGTCTCACCCATGCACAAAAATAAGTCCACTGAATACTGACAAAGTTAAACATACAATTATCATGTGAGCCAGCGGTTCTACCTGATGGACATCCCCCCGCCCAAAACTGAAAACAGATACTCAAACAAATGCTTGTATACAAGTGTTCACGTAAGTATTATTCCCAACAGCCAACTCATGAAAATAACTCACGTGTCTATTAATAGATGCATGGATAAGCAAAAAGTAGCATTTCTATATGATGGAATAGTATTCTATATAATCTATATAGTAAAGAGCTAATGTGCTAATTAGAACAAACAGCAGAACGACCGTCAGGTTGACCTTCTGGATGAAGCCAGGGCTGCGGAGGGGCTGAGAGGGCCAAGCCCCTTACATGAATTTCGTGTATCGGGCCTCTAGTTCATCCATAAAAAGGAATGAAGTCGTGATATATGCATGATCCTGGCAAACATTATGCTAAGACATCCAGCCAGATACAAAAAGTCGCAAATAGTATGACTCCACTTACATGAAAAGTCTACAATAGATCAATCCTGAGAGACAGACAGCAGACTGGTGGCTGCCGGGGGCCGAGGGGAGGAAGTGGGAGTGACTCCTTAACGGGTACAGGGATTTCTTTTGGAGGGAGGACGTGTCTTGTAACTAGACAGAGGTGGTGGTTGCACAACGCGGTGAATGTCCTAAGTGTCTCAGAATTGCACACTTTGAAGTCGTTAATTTTATGGTATGTAAATTTCACCTCAATTTAAAAAGCAAACCGCTTACTTGGCTGCTATGCCCGGCCCATTCTTTCTCGCCAGGTACTGCAGACTCCCACTGGCCACCGCCAGGTAACCGCTAACGCCCCGTGCTTGTTAAACGCCATGTTCTTTGGGCGGTTGGTTGGGTACCACCATCTCCTGTTGGGTAACCTGCACGGCTGAGGGTCTAGAGCAGGGGTGGGCAAACTTTTTGACTCGAGGGCCACAATGGGTTCTTAAACTGGACCGGAGGGCCAGAACAAATCATGGAGGGAGTGTTTGTGTGAACTAATATAAATTCAAAGTAAAGATCATTACATAAAAGGGTACAGTCTTTTTTTTTTTTAGTTTTATTCATTTCAAACGGGCCGGATCGGGCCGTAGTTTGCCCACGGCTTGTCTAGAGTCCTGGGGAACCTGTGTTCCCTTTACACCCTTCTAGAGCACATCCCATGCCTTACAGCAGGGGTCCTCAAACTTTTTAAACAGGGGGCCAGTTCACTGTCCCTCAGACCGTTGGAGGGCCGGACTATAGTTTAAAAAAAAAACTATGAACAAATTCCTATGCACACTGCATATATCTTATTTTGAAGTAAAAAAACAAAATGGGAACAAATACAATATTTGTATTTGCATGTGGCCCGCGGGCCGTAGTTTGAGGACCCCTGCCTTACAGAGTTCTAGCGAAACACCTGAATTTGATTCTGAGCAAAATTCAGGCAAGAGCCATTGGAAACCCAAAGATAGGCCAAGCAAATGATAGATTTTTTGGGTTCCGCACCAAACCTACACAGAGTCCTTTCAACTTAGAATCTGGTAAAAGGGCTGCTCTTTGCCATCCACGAGCCCCCACGAAAGCCAGTCTGTCTGCTAAGAGACTCTTGTATGCATGCCCCAGCCCAAACATCAAACTCTCCCTGCCCTTTGATAAAGCCAGACCTGCTTCTGCAGATATGCAGGAAGGGAATAATGAACACCGGCTAAGAGAATAAGCGACGTTCACTGAGGGGAGGAGGAGGGGGTGGGAGGCTAGACATGAGCCCTCGAGGTTTTACGTCATCTGAGCGGCTGGTAGAGAATGAATTATTTCTTCCCAATGCGGCGCCATCGTCCATCACAGTCAATTTTCAGCCCATCTGGAAGGTTTCAAAACCCCCAGAATGGGATCGGAGTTAAAAACAGTCCCAGCAGCAAGCCTTCCTAAACAGATTATAATAAATACAAACGTAAAAAGAGTTCCCTGTTTAGAGGAACTTACCCTGTGCTATGGCCCACACTCAGGCTCCCTCATGCCTCCTCCCAGAAGCCGTGGGGCGGGAACTACGACCGGACGTTCCCACTTTGCTGATGACAACACTGAGGCTCGGCCAAGTCCTCTGGCCGCCCAGGTGGCCGCCCAGGGGAGAGGGGCAGGTCTAGGGGACGAAGAGGCGGCACTGACTCCAGGTCCCGCTCGTCCATCCCGGCGCCAATGGTGGGAGCCAGGACGTCCCACTCGCCTGTCCGTACTCTCTGCACCGAAACGCGCTTGTGTCCTAGTGGTGATCTGAAAGCACGTCGCAGAAGGAAACTGCTCCCTTTGAGCCCTCCTGTCTTTTCCCATCTTTCTTGGATTTCTTCTCATAGCTGAGCAGAAGTGGCTAAGAAGACACAGGACTCGGGGACAAAGGAAACTGGGTATTTTCTATGTGTTGAATTTGGGTCTACCTAGGGGGCGATGCATCCCGACAGTCCTGGCACTTGTAGGACAGAGAAAAGTAGGTCTCAGCGTTGGATGGGAAGCTTTGAGTTCTGGGGCGGAATACTTAGACCTTACTCCCAAGGGAGCAAGAAGCCACTGAAGTTTATGGAGCAGGTTAAGGACACAATGGAGGAAAGTGTGGGGAAAGCTCTGGGCAGAACAGAATCTCCAAGTGATTACTGGCCCCACCGAACAGATGAGAAAACAACAGAGGCCCAGAGAGGTTCATTCATTTGCCCAAGTCACAGAGCCAGAACGTAGCAAAAGTGGTGGGCAATGGTCTTTCCACAGTAAAAAGTCACAAGTTAAGTGAGCACATCATTTAATCATTGGCGTGGGAAGCCCAGCACGTCACAAGGTCAGTTGAAGGACCATCAGGAGGAAGCCAGGGCCCCAGGGGCGGGCTTGCAGGTTAAGTTCCGAGGGCAGCTTGCTCCACCCTGCCCGCATCTTCCCCCAGGAGGACCCCTCGGTGACTCCTGACCTTCCCTGCTTCTCATCCCTGGAGAATGAGGGAGGAAGGGTGCAGGGACATGCCCCTATCTGCCACCCTGGAAAAGTGGGGATATGGAAACCCAGAGGCCAATATTTCTAACAGATAATTGCTCTATTATTTAAACAACAGCCACCGAAATAGCTCATTAAAGGGACAAAGGTAGTAATTACCCAGATTTTTATCTGGGGGAATCTAAGAGAAGCACCAGGGGTTATGTTTCTAGGTAACCTAAGAGCCTGAGAAGCACAGCAGAGCAGTCACGAGGGCCAAACCAGTTTGGCAGAAACCTCTCGCCCCCTCTGCAGGGTTCACTGTATGTGGCAATGATCAGAAACGTGGCCAAAGTTTGTGAGCATTTCACACTCACCAGGAATTGTGCGAAAGGTATACTCCCCTGTCTTTGACGATGCACAACAGCCACAGGGAGAATGTACAATTCATAGTCCCATTTTGCAGATAAGGAAACTGAGGCTCAGAAAGGTGATGTCACTTGCCCATTAGGCAGGGCGGGGGTTTGCCCCATTCTACTCTACTGCATGAGATAAAGACCTCATCCTGAGGTCTCACTGGGAACATCTATCAATGGCCAACAAGAGGACAGATGATGATCTACATCTTCATAACCAGCCAGGGCAGGCTTTCTGTGCTAATTGTACAACTAGGTAAACTGAGGCTCCGAGAGGTGAAGGTGCAGAATGAGGACTGCAAGCCAGTCCCTCTCCTCCATGAATCCTGCTGCCTAATACAAAGGGGTTCCGTGTGAGACATGTAGGGGTGGAAGGGAGATTTTGTTTTTGGTAGTTTTTGTTTGTTTCGCTCTTTTACAGAAACTCTCTCAGGAGGAGGCGGAGAGAAAGCCAACAGGATATTCCTGAGTCAGTTCTCAGCCTCCCCGTCTACAAGTGACAGGACCCCTCTGCCTTCCCCTTTCCTGTCCCTGGGGAACTCTGGGGATCAGGCTAAATGACAGTGCCAGCTGGCATGTCCTGGGGGTGGGGCAGCCACTGCTTCCTGCCCAATGGGAACCCAAGCCCAGAGGAATGTTGAGAGGAAGCCTCTGGGCAGGTGGGCAGCCCCCCAAGGAGCCAGGGCGGGCTGAGAAGGGCAGCGATAAGGATGCCTTTTCCTCCCTGGCCTCTGCTGGAAGATAAGCATCGCTGGCCTTAGACATCTCGGCCACTCATCTCAGCATCGGCTTCGTAATGCCCAGGATCTCCGGCTCCGGCTCATTCCCCTTGACCAGCAGGGCCACACCCTGGGACAAGAGAACGGGGGAGCCTGGGGGTCAAGGTGGCACAAAGCTTCCCATCAGGAGGCATCTGACTTCTGGATCTTCTGAAGGAGGGCAGGTGGCCTTGGGCTGAGTGGGGGTCACTGGGTTGGTTTGTTTCTCTGCCTGCTCAGGCCGTGCCCTCTGAAGCAGGGAGGCTCAGGTCTGAAGTGACAAGGGTTCCGCCTGCACTTAGGAGGACAGGATTAGACAAGGGTGTCCACAGTGAGAGGTGGGGTCAGGGCCACCTTGGCGCCTGTCCTCTATGATTCTCGCAACCACCTTTTGTTTCCGTCACTGAGACATTAGAAAATCTCGCTCCCTTTCTCTAGGCGACGAGCTGAGAGGGGTGGGCAGAGGCCGCCTGGATCTTGAAGGCCAAAGTAAAGATTTGTATTTTAATCCTAAAGCAATGGGCGGCACTGATGAATCTGGAGCAGCCAATTGACAGAGATCTACAGGGTTTTTAAAAATCATCTGTAATTGTGGTAAAATACACGTAACATAAAATTTACCACTTTGGCAGTTTTTAAGTGTACAAGTCAGTGGCATTTAGGTTCATTCGGGTTGTTGTGCAACCATCATCACCGTCCATCTCGAGAAATGTTGTTTTGCAAAGCTGAAACTATATCCAGTAAAAAATGACCCGCAGCCCCTGGCACCCCCATCTCCTTTCCACCCCCGAGTCTGGCTACTCTAGATACCTCACATCGGTGGACTCTCACGATTTGACTTTTTGTCACTGGCTTATTTCACTTAGCATCATGTCCTCAAGCTGCACCCATGTGGTAGCACGTATCTCGTCTGAATTTCATTCCTCGTGAGGCTGGCTAATATTCCAGTGCATGGATGGACCACATTTTGTTCATCCCTTCATCTGGGGCGGGGGGGGGGGGCACCTGGTTTGTTTCCGCCTTTGGGCTATTGGAAATAATGCTGTTATGAACACAGGTGTGCAAATAACCTGCTCAGCACCCTGCGCTCAATTCTGTGGGGTATATATACCTAGCGGTGGAATTGCTGGGCCTCGTAATGATTTGAGGCACTGCCCTGAGCTGGTTTCTCTGGTTGCTCTGTAAGCATGGACACACAGCAGGCAGGAGTGAGCCCTGAGAGCCCCGTCAACAGGCTGCCATGGCTGCCGTGAGGCCGGAAGGAGATGGAGCCAGGGGGCTGGATGGTGGCTCTGGGCAGAGAAGATTTCTGAAATGCAAATCCTGTCTTTCCCAGGAGGTGATGGCGGGCTCCTCTTTACAGAAAAGCCGCTCAGAGAAGGGCCAAGAGATGAGTGAGGCGAACGGGATGATTTCTGCCTTTGGTAAGTGGACTTCCATAGTGGCACATGGCAGGGCTTTGAGGCCAGGCAGCCTGGGTTCGGATCCTGACTCTGCCGCCGGGTGCTGAGCTTCAGGTTCCTCATCTGTGAAAGGGAGATCACAATACCTCCTTCTGGGTCTGTGAAGGTTACATGTGATCATTCGGGCGCGGTATCTTGATTACAGTAAATGCTCACTAAAATCTAGATGAATATGATGCTCCAACCAAAACGACAGTGCCTGTGTTAGACCCTTAGCCTCTTCATGCTGCCCGGACATTGCTGAGTAGCAGTGCCAGCCACATGTCCTGAGCTGCTTGTGACATCGTCACTGTCACTTGGCTGGGTGGCCAGGGAGGCAGTACTGCGGGGCGCCCTCTCCCTAGCTTTTCGGTTTCCCCTCCACATCTCCCCCATCCATCACGAGGCCGTCTTGCCCTGGTCCTCTTCCGTGACTGACAGGCTCCTGAATTATGAAAAAGGGTGAGAGATATTTATATCTCTGCTCGGGCCTCGCCCCCACCCTTCAGAGGGAGCGGGGAGGGCTTCCCGTGCAGGAGGAACCTGTCAAGTCCTCGAAGGAACTGTTTTTCTGCCCTTCTCAGCAGTCTCCTGCAGCGCTGCTCCCCTGTGGAGGACAGCTGGCTCCTGCTGTCTGTCCAGGTGGGGGAGCAGGCAGGGAAGGGGGAGAGGGTCATGAAGTGGGGGGAGGGGACGCGCCACCTGCCAATCTCCATCACCTCCTGCCCTCCTATTGCTGTGTCCTCTGGGGAAGCCCCTTCTCCTTTCCTTTGTGTGTTGAAGTACCCAACCCCTTGGATGTTAGTCACCTGCCTCTGTGAGAGTTTCCTCTTCCAGGCTCCTGACCCCTTCCCCCTGCAGGCCAACAGGAAGCCAGCAGACCAGGGGCTGAGTTCTCCAGTTCACTGCTGCCTTCAGTGCCGTGGTTCAGATTGTGGGCTATGGCGTCAGACTGCCCAGGGTTCACATCCCAGCTCCACTACTTACTACCTTTGTTCACTTTGGGCAGAACACTTCGTAACAATGTGCCTATTTTCTCTGATTCTGGATTGAATTCTATCTCCCTCCCCCCAATTTTATATCATGAGTCCTAAGTCCCAGTACCTCAAAATGTAACCTGATTTGGAAATAAGGTGGTCACACATGTAATTAGCAAGATGAGGGCATATCAGAGTAGTGGTCTCTAATGCAAGATGACCGGCATCCTTATTAAAGGGGAAATTTAGACCCAGACATGCACGCAGGCAACAGCTGGAATGCTGGGGTTTGCGGCCACAAGACACGAAACTACCAGAAGCTAAGAGAGAGGCCTGGCTCAGGCCCTTCCCAGTGCCTTCAGCGGAGCACAGCCCCTCGCTGGTCTTCGGGGAACAGCCAGTGAGCTGAGCCTCTGGAGAACGGATTCTGCAGCCCCTGCCCACATCTGCACTGCAGTCTCGAGAGAGACCCTCAGCTGCCACCACCCAGCTCAGCTGCTCCTAAATTCCCGACCCACAGAAATGACACGATAATAATAAAGGTTTTCTTTTTCAAGCTGCTGACTTTTGGGGTATCTTGTGAGGCGGCGATGGGTGACTAACACTGTGACCTTGTGCAACTTGCTTGATCTCTCTGAGCCTCAGTTAGATCACCTATAAAATGGGGATAATGGTAGCTCTCAGGAAATGGAGGTGTTTAAATAAAATAACTTTAAAAAAAATAGCACTTTCTAAGTATTTGGCACCTTGCATAAAGATGAGGAAACCAAGGCTCAGAGAGGTAAAGTAACTTACCCAAGACCACACAGTTGCTAATTGGGCCTGTCAACCAGGCGAGCTGGTCCAGAGCCTGTGTTCTCACCCACTGAGCCACAGTCGCTCACACAGAAAGGCGTCAGCTCAGCACCAGACACACAGAAAGTGCTCAGGCAACATTAGCTACATCATTTAATACCCTTTGATGTTTCTTAATTAACTCCTACTGGTTAACTCTGAATTAATTAGTAAGAATTATTAAATTGACCACTCACGGCTCTACCATGGGTCCTTTTTATCTCTAAGACCTGCCCTGGCAGCTTCTGTTTAAGAGCCTCCAGCCAGGAAACCCCAAGGTAATAGAACAGCCAACACCTTTGAGGGGGGCAGGCACCCCGCACGGTGCTGAGCCACTGTCACGTGCTGTCATTTCACTCCCCACCAGCCATCCTTAGCAGTCAGGTACCATCGTTACGCCCATTTTGCAGACGGGAAAGCTGAGGCCATGAGGTCACTGAGCAGATGTCCCCTGTCCCAAACCACACAGCCAGAAAGTGGCAGAGGTGGGATTTGAACCCTTGGAGCAAGACTCCTTCCCCCGATGCTCTAACCCACCAGAGTGGCAGATCTGACTCGCTGGGATATCCAAAAGATGGGGAGGGGGGTAAATCTTTCAATTCAACTAAGCAGAGGCGCTCTCAGAATCTGGTCCTTCCTATGCACACATTCCACTGAACACACATTTCCCCGAGGCCTTCGAGCAGCTTCTTGGCGCTTCGCAACCCCCAGCTGGGGCCTTCCTTCCTGTCTAAAGAAGTGAAAGCCGGGGACACCAGCCCGGCCCAATATAGCTCCAGATCTAAATTTAACAACAATGAGCGGCTCCAGCCTGACCCTGCAGGGAAGAAAGGGGAGAGAGGAAAGGGAAAAAAAGGCAACAACCAATTCTTCACAAATTCGGACAATCATAAAGGTTCCTTTCAAGTGTCAGGGCATATTCTTAGCAAGAGCGTAACACCTAAATCAAGTCCAGGCTGTAAAAATGGCATAATAGCAGGAAGCTCGGCTACAGGCCTCACTTCCTCTGGGGAGACAGGGGATTTGGGGGGTGTCGGAGGCCGGCGCGCAGGGCGGAGCCAGGCAGGGCCTGACTCACTGGGAGGCGCGCACCTCTCCCCGGCCTCCCACCGAGTCCCTTCTGGGGTCCCCTGTGCGGGCCTTTGCAGCTCTAGCTTTAGGTCATCATCAGCAGGACTGTCACCGCCTCCCCAGCAGGTCTTCTTGGCAGAGCCCAAGTGCAAGTCCAAACAGCAGGCTGGGCGGGGCCAGGTGAGATGGCACCTCTCACACTAACTGCAGGGGCACAAGGGCCCCGCTGCAGGGCTCTGCAGGCCCTGCGTTTGCTGGGAGGTCAGCTTGCCTGCAGGTCATGGCTCCTGGGGCCCAGGTTTGCAGGCAGGTTCTGAAAATGGCAGGGACACCGAGGATGGCTGTTCCTGGGAGACACAGAATTATTTCCTCTGACAACTCGGGGCCTCGCCGAGCTTTGCCGGATCCCCTTAGGCTGCATGGCAGCCAGAGGAGCTGCTGTCCCACCTTCCCTCCCTGCCTCCTTCTCTGGGTACCGACCCACAATGCAATCCAGCAACTCCTTCCAGCCTGTTCCGGCCCCCTGTCCATCTTCCCTCAGTCAGGCACCCCGCCCTCCCAATTAAAACTTGTACATTCACTCCCGCCTTGCTATCTGCTTCTTGGGAGACCCAGACTAACACATAGGGCCATGTCCTCTCAGCGTGACACCCTTTTGGGTGCTTCTCATCTCACTGTGAAAAACATCCAAATTCCTGACCCTGGCTTCGGAACCACCTCTCTGACACCCATTTCTAATTTTATCCCCTGGTTCAAAGATCTTCTTGCTGTTTCTTGAACATCCATAATTGTTTCTGCCCCAGGGCCTTTTCACCTGCTATCCCTGCTGTCTGGACCACTCTCCTCCAGGCCTGGAGGCTTCTCACTCATTCTCCAGGTCTCAACTCAAATCTCACCTCCTCAAAGAGGCCCTCCTTGACCCACTTGATCCAAACAGGCTTTCTGTCTCTGCTACCCAATCAATATCTACTTAGACAGAGAAAACATGTCACTCTGTTCTTAGTTGATTTGTCTGACAGCCCTTCTGGAAAGCAAGCATCTAGAAATATAACAAGAGCCAGCATTTACTGAGGCCTGACCAGGGGCTGGGCACTCTCCTAAGAGCTTCCCATGTTTAACTCATTCAATGCAAGTGCTACTCATATTAAAGGTGAGGATACTGAGGTACTAGGTAGGTAGGAGAGCGGGGTTTGCATCCAGAATCCATCTCCTTTTCCAGAAATCTATATCTGCTTGCAAAAAGAGGACGCCTCTGGGCACCGACAAATGCCCCCATGCCTCCTCCTGTCACAAAACTGACCAGATTCGTCATATGCCTGCTACGAACCAGGGGCTACATTAAGTCACAGTGTTCCCCTTTCACGGGGAACCTGCAAGGCGGGACCTGGTTACTCTCCATTTGCCCCTTCCTCCCACTCCCCACCCTTCTCTGTCCTGCTCTGTCCCAAAAGCAGACCCCTGCCCCTATGGACTCCATCTCCCAGGATCCCTTGTGCTCTGGCTTCTGGTTGGGATCATCCAAAGGGAAGCACTGGCAGGAGATCTAAGGGTAAAAGGAGAGAGAGGCTGGGCATTGCTTCCGATTCCTCCTAACACAGGACCGCGTCACTGGCAGGGATATGCCCCCCCCCCCCCCGCCCCAGGTATAGGTCCTGCAGGTGTCCTGTCCACCAGGACCCAGCCCTAACCTTGGGGCTCCAGAAACCCAAAGGGTGCCAGCACCCCACTGATGCTAGACTCTGGGTGCCTGAGAAACCCTCGTTTGCTGACTTAACCCTGCTCACCCTCTATATGTCACCCTTGATTAAACTCTCATACTTTGAAACATGCAGGGCAGATGCTATTTCCTGCAGGGACCCTGGTGTGCAAGCATTAGGACACCCGCTTTATGAATGAGGAGAAAGAGGCAGGGAGATTCAAGGCTACCATCTAAGGTCACACGCTTGGCTAAGAGCAGGAGCGAGGTGTGCCTACTCCCAGCGCCCCCGTTCTGTCCATTTTGACAAAGACCCACCTGAACCTAGAGGTTAAGAGGGTGAGCCCTGGACCAACACAGACATGTGTTCAGGGCCCAGCTCCTGGCCCTTTGGTGAGCTGTTACTCCCCCAGAGCCTCATTTTCCTCATCTCAAAAATATGCGTAATAGTAATCCGTTTACTTTCCAGGGCTGTTGCTAGAATTAAATGGTATCGTATATATAAAGACAACGTGCCGAGAGCAGTAGCAAGTGCATGATAAATAACTTAGCATCATCAGCATCGGCGTCATCACTATTACTATTATTGTTGTTATTGATCTCCTCTGTCCACCAATATCATTTCCAGACTTTCTACTCCCCCGAAGATAAGGGGAGAACAATTCCCACAGACATGATGAGCTAATGACCCAGGCTATTCATAGAGTTCTTCTTACCAAAGCGCAGGAGGACAGAGGACTCCGGTTACTTAACTGGGTCAAAGTTACACCTGACCCCTCCTTTCCTGCCCTCCTCCCCCAAGCTTGGCACAGGAATTATCTCAGCGCCCATCGCCTCTGAAGGCCATCCCTGCTGGGAGGCTTTGATAGGGAAAGTGTGAAGAACAAAGGCCATTGTTCAGGGAGGCAGCTGGTGCCTCTCAGACCCCAGGCTGCTTCCCAGGGGTGAGGTCTGGCTCCCAAGACACAAAGAGACTAAAGTCATTAGGACCAGAGACAAACAATGACAGAATCACTTCTATTTACCTAACCTGGCAGAGGCTGCCAAGTGGGGAACAATGAACCTGGGACTCTGGACACATTCTCCCTCTGCCCTTGCGCCTTAAGAGTTTCTTCCAAAATAACGGAACAGATGGTGTGTGGTCCAGGCTGGGTGAGGAGCCCATTTCTGGAAAGATGGCTCAGGACAGTGCTTAAAGGAATGAGCTGTAGATTCAAATCTTATTCTGTCATAATTAGCTATGTCACTTGGGTTAAGTGACTTCATTCTGTAAACCTCAGTCTCTCCAGCTGTAGAATGGAGATAACCAACCTAGTCAAGGGCTCCCTTATAGGCCAGTGATGGTGAACCTTTTGAGCTCGGCATGTCAGCATTTTGAAAAACCCTAACTTAACTCTGGTGCCGTGTCACATATAGAAATTTTTTGATATTTGCAACCATAGTAAAACAAAGACTTATATTTTTGATATTTATTTTATCTATTTAAATGCCATTTAACAAAGAAAAATCAACCAAAAAAATGAGTTCGCGTGTCATAGGTTCGCCATCACTGCTATAGGATGTCAGTCATACTGGTCCTCCTCCTCCCGCTCCTCCTCCTTCCCCTCCTCCTCCTCCTCCTCCTGCACAGCCTTGGGTAAGTTCCCTCCTTGCTGAAACTCAGTTTCTGTATCTGTTAAATGGGAGGAAGCAACCAGCTCAGCAATCAGGTAAGCACCAAATAAAAAGAAGACCATTTGGAAACCGCGATACTGTGCTCTTTAAGAGTCTAGTCCAGCCTGGCTCATCGTCATGTGACCTTGGCCAGGCCCTTCCTTCCCAGGCGAGCGTCCCCATGTGCAAAATGGGGACAGCCGCAGTGTCTTCCTATAGGGTCAGTGCCCTGAGACTTCAGGAGGTGATGCCGCTGGTAAGCCCAAAGATTAATGCATATTGAGCGCTATTATCTTGCTAAGAACTGACTGACATGTCCATGAAGGTCAGGGCTGACACAGATAAGTAATAATGGAAATTGCCACACTGCCTGCCTCTAGGCTACACTGCACAGGTGCGCCCATTTCACAGAAGGGACAACTGGGGTCTGGTAGACGCAGTGGGCGCTGACATGGGAAAAGCACCTTCCAATGTCCAGCGGTATCTGGTGAGTCAGGTCATTCTACCAGGGTCCTTGGCAGGTGGCAGTGGCAGGAAACCTAGTGGCCCCTGTCACTGGCTGGTCCCAGCATCGTCACTCCCTTGTTCTTGCCTCATGAAGGTGCTGCTGGGGTGTTGGAGCAGATACTCCCTCGCCCGGACAGAGAAACCAACTAAGACTGGCGTACACCAGCCCCTCTCCATCTCTCAGCCCTGCGTAGTGGCCTCATTCTTAGGCAGGCCATGTCTCATGGTGGCAAGATGCCCACCGGCAGCTCCCAGCACATGCTTCACCAGGGCAGCAATTCCAAGAAAAAGAGAGCTCTTTGCCCCCAATACTCCAGCCAGAGTCCAAGGGCTGCTGGCTCCCATTGGACTACTGCGAGTCACATGACCATCCCTGAACCTATCACTAGGGCCCAGGGGATGGAATATGCTGATTGGGCAAATGTGGAACTGGAAGTAGGCCCACTCCCCTTGAACATCAAAGACAGAAAGTGGGGGCAGGATGGGGACCCAGGGGAAAGTCAGGGTGTTATCAGGGTGTGAATAAACCACAGATGTCACTCTACAGCTGCCACCTGGGACAGGCTTCTTCTGCTGGGCCGGGGCTTGGGTCCACCTGCTACATCTCCCTGTATGTGTTCAGCAAGGTTCAGAGGAAGAAGGCCGAAGACCACACAGAGTGATCTGGCTGACCCCCTGAAATTTCTGGGCCTGTTCTACGGATCACATGTGAGCCAATGACTTAAAATAAATTTTTTAGTTCTCTCTCTCTCTCTCTCTTCCCCCCGCCCCACCTTGGCTTATACAGATTGAAAAGGCTCCAACTGAACTTGACCCTATTGCCGTTAACAGAGGAATGTCCCTGGCATTGCAGACAACTTCTCCGAGAGTGAGACTGGATAGCGGAAAGAGAAATGGGACGTAAGAAAACTGAGGAGTGCAATAAAAAGAAATTCAAAGACAAGCCAAAATGCCAACTCCTTTTTCAAGGCTGCACATACCTAATAGCAGGACATCCTGAGTGAGCATTTGCTTTGTGCCACCCTAATGCCCATTATACAGATGAGGGAGACTGAGGCTCAGAGAGAGGAAGAGGGTTCCCCGAAGCATGACAAGTGTTAAAAGACAACGGTTGGAACTATTTGTCATCAACACTTACGCTCCTACGCTTTGCTCTCGCTTCCTGTTGATGGTCTAGTTTGTGAAACCCACTGACAGCTCACTTTCACCTTTGAAGTCCTTGGTGTGCCTGTTGGCAGACTGCCCAGGCTCACACCTACATGTGCATGGAAAACCATATGACTCCATGGAGAAACTGGGTATCGGATTTAATTCTTGACCCCCATCAAATCCCCAGCCTCCAGTAAGCCCCCTGGCAGGGACTCATGGCTGCGTCTTTAATGTGTAATGGCAAGAATTGAGTCACAGTTATTCCAAGCCTCCGCCACCAATCGCAAGGCAAGAAGTCAGCGGCTCTGTAGCAAGGGCTCACTGACCCTCACTCCCTATTTCTAGCCACATGGCCCTCCCCTGGTGCCGTCTGGGATGCATTTCTGGATTCATCTCCCTAATCTCACTCTCCCAGCTTGTCCTCGCCTCAGGCCCAGAGTGCTTTTGCTTCAATGGCTCCCTATTACCTTCAAAACAAACTTCATAGTTTGATCAAAAAAGCCCTTCATGATCTAACCCTGTTTTTTGTCTCTGGCTCCTCTCCCATTGTTTCTTGGACTTTCTTCTCCAGAAGTCCTAAATTACTTGTAGTTGCTACAAGCTGGGCATTCTTCCAAGCCTCCATGCCTTTGCATTGCTGTTCCATCTGCCTGGAATGCCCTTCCCTCATCCTGTCTACCTGGCAGCTCCTCTTCACCCTTCAAAACCCAGCTTGAGCATCAACCCCTATTCTGTCTTTGAAATCTGACCTCCCCCTGGGGATCAATCCTGACTTCTTCTGCCTATGTTATTACTGTCCAACTCTCACTGTCCACCTCCTCTATTGTGAGCACCCACAATTTTCTGTACATCCCCCTTAAGTACTTTATCACAGGACTCAATTAATGTTGTATCTTCCCAGCCTCCTTTAAGGCAGAACCACACTGCCATGCTCATCATCCTATCCTATTACCCAGCACAGTGACCAGCACATAGTAGATGCTCAATAAATATTGTTGGATGGTTGGGAGGGAGGGAGGGAGGGAGGGAGAGAGGGAGGGAGGGAAGATTGGAAGGGATCAAGTGTCTGGACTATTTCATTAGATTGTGAAATTTCTTACTGACTCTATAGTAGCAGACCCAGATCCAGGCCCAGTCACACAGTAGGCCTTCCGTCACTGTCTGCTAACTTCAATAGCAGCAGTGCAGACCCTGCTGGGAGGTCCACCATGGAGCTGCTCCTATGATTTGGGCCCAGTAGCTCTTGTGACTTCATCTGCCATTAGCCGCAGCTGCAGACTGCCCCGCCCCCGCCCAGGCCTTCCATTTGGAGGCCTTGCAAGCCAGGGCTTTGTTTTCCAACTCAAGGCCCCTTCAGTGATTTTGTTTTTCATGGAAAAGTGGGGCCGGTTCATTACATTGTGTTCCTGCCTTGGAGATAATTGTCATTCATCTGACATCAAAGTCAGAGCCACGACCAGCTCATTTAAGGCTCGTTCCACCCATATTTTCTTACAATCAGGAAATGGGGTATTTCCTTCATTTTTTAAACCATCCCAGCGAGCCTCTGCCACATGGCTTCCTTTACAAACTTTTCTTGAAACAGAGGGATGGAATCGGGCCTCCCCCCACTGCAGCGGCCACAGAGGGTCTCCGTTTCCTCTGATCTTTATCAAACACTTGTCGGGCACATTGTAATGACAGTATTTTTTATTTATACAACACCTTTCTGTGGGGGCCAGGGTGGGGCTGACAGGGGATGGGAGCCAGATGAAAGTCTTAGAGAGATTTGGCCGCATTTGTCCTGCAGAGCTGAAAATGACATTCTGTAATGGAGAAAGATGCACGGCCCAGAAAGGGGAGGGACTTGCCCGAACCAAGGACTGTTCCCAGCCTGGAAGCAGCTGCCTGACCTTTTGAGATCTTTGTTCCATGGTGACTGTTATTTGCCCTGATTCTTACGTTTCTAGATTTAACCTAGTAACACAATTCTGATGCCCACCTTCCCCACTGGGCTCCCGATCTTCCTCTACTGGCATCCATGGCACCACCCACTCCTGGCTGTCCTCTGACCTCCTGCCCTCAGCCTCCTTTGGGGGAATCCCTCCTCCTCCTTTGTCCACCTCTTAATATGTCCTATCACTGAGCATTCGAGAATTCAGGCGCTTTCTCCTCTCACTTTCTTGGTCATTCCAGGCTCTCATAGCTTTGATCAATTATAATTCTAAAAGTCCGTCACTCCAGTCCGGCCCATGTGGCTCAATGGTTGAGCACTGACCCATGAACTAGGACAGTGGTTCTCAATCTTCTGGCTCTTTAAATACAGTTCCTCATGTTGTGACCCAACCATAAAACTATTTTTGTTGCTACTTCATAACTGTAATGTTGCTACTGTTATGAATCGTCATGTAAATATCTGATATGCAGGATGGTCTTAGGCGACCCCTGTGAAAGGGTCATTCGACCGCCAAAGGGGTCGCGACCCACAGGTTGAGAACCACTGGTGTAAAGGTTAAGCTCCTATAAAAAACACAACCCCTGCCCTAGCTGGTTTTCTCCGTGGTTAGAGCATTGGCCTGCGTACTGAAGTTTCTCGAGTTTAACTCCGGGCAAGGTCATGTACCTTGGTTGCAGCTCAATGTCTCTCTCTCACATCCATGTTTCTTTCTTTCTTTGCTTTTCCTTCTCTCTCTCTCTCTCTCTCTCTCTCTCTCTCTCCCCTCCCTCCCTCCCTCCCTTCCTTCTTTCCTTCTCTCTCTCTCTCTCTCTCTCTCTCTTTCTCTCCCTCCCTCCCTCTACCCCTCCTCCTTCTCCCTTCCACTGCCCCTAAAAATCAATGGGAAAAAAAATATCCATTTTTATTTCTCATTCATGTCACTTCCTTCCTCCACTTCTTTCGCTAGGTGTGTTGCAAAATACATTGTAATTATTTTCTCTGATTGCTCCCTCCCTCCTCACACCATAGGTTCTTCAAAAAAAAAAAAAGAGAATGTTTCCCTGGGTTGCGTGCCTGCCTCCCAGTCCAGTGCCGAGCAGAGTGCTGGGCTCGAGCAGGTACTCAGGACACGGATGAGGAAATATAAGGTGGATGGGTGGGCGTTCTCTGGCCAGTCTCCCCAAGCTCTCTAGGCACTTGTCCAAAGGAGCCAAGAACCCAGTGCAGTTATGATATTCCTCTCCTGGAGTCAGAGCTGCTGTAGCTGCAAAGCCAAATGGTGCTGAGAAATGTCTGTGTCTGGGTCCAAATCACCCAGATTGAGTGCAACTGGTGATTAACAGCTGGAAGCAAAACGAACACAAGTGCCAGGAAACAGAAAGGAGAGCAAGCAGCCCAGCCTGGCCAGTTGATGCCACTAATGGTGGCCGGCAAAGGAGCCGTCTCCTTCCCGTCCCCTAGCCTGGGAATGCCAGGAGCTTCCCGATGACTAACACCTGTCTGTCCTTCAGATCTCAGCCTAAAAAGCCTTTCCTGGCCCCCAAGAGCTCGTGAGAGCTCCCGAGACTCCTTAATACCACTTCTTGGAACAATAACCATGGATGTCTGTCCTCCCCATCAGAGTGTAGGTCCTCATGGGGAAGACCCTTGGCTGAGGTCCCCAAACTCCTACAGGCCCAGCACAGAGCCATTCCTCAGTATCAGTCATGATCCAGCCATAGATCCAGAGACCAGTCTGGGAATTTTGACACCGAGGGGCTTTAATATAGGAAACTGGTTATCCAAGGGATGGAAAATCAGGAAGCCAAAAGGGATGGTGAGAAAACATGTGACTCACACACATGCTGGCAAGTTAATATGCATACTACAGTGCCATTTCTATTTTTGTAAAACAAATTAAAGAAGATATATAGATATTACACGATGTCACATTTATATAATGGTGGCGCACCACCAAGATGGTCTTCAGTGATCCCTGCCTCCTCACCCTTGTTAGTTTCCCCCCACAGTGCATCGGGGCTGCTCTGAATGACCAGCAGAATATGGCAGAAGTGATGGAGTGTGACTTCCAGGCTAAGTCCACAATGTCACTGCCCCTTCTGCTTGGCTCCTTCCCGGATCACTCACTTTGGGAGAAGCCAGCTGCCATACTGTGAGGACACTCAAAAAGCCCGTGGAAAAGAAGTTCCACCTGGCGAGAAACCGAGGCCTCCTGCCCGCAGCCAGCAGCACCTGACCAGCCACATGAGTGCACCAGCTTGGTAACAGATCCTCCAGTCCCAGTCATGCCTTCGGATGAGACTGCAGCCCCAGCCAATATCTGATGCTGACTTAATGAGAGATTCTGAGCCACAACTGCTCAAGTAAGCTGCTCTCGAGCTCTTGACCCACAGGACCTGTGAGACAATATATTTTCATGGCTTAAGCTACAACACTTTGGGATAAATGATGAGATACTGATATAGGCAAATACAGGAATATACGTGTCTACATATTTCGAGAAACACTATAGAAGAATAAGACCACGGGGAGGGGTGATTATTTTCTTCCATGCTTGCCCAATTTCTAATTATTCTACAGTGGATACATATTACTTGGATTAGAAGACCAGAAGGAAGCAGAGGAGGAGAAGGAGAAACAGCAGAAGCAGCTGGGGGTGGGGGGAATTTTACAGCCACTCGAACACAGAAATTCAGCGAGACTGTGCCAGGAAGTTAGCGCAGCTGCCAGAGCAGAGAACTTGTTAAGGAAGATGGCTGAGCCAGAGGAAGGAGCTGCCAATGCCCATCTTTGGCTTTTCCACCCAGTGAGCTCTCCTCGGAGCTGCTCACAGGCTGTGTTTGAAGGAAACGTGGGGCTGGAGACCGGCCGCCGGGAAGGGGTGGGGATGTTGCATTTGGAAAACCTCAAGGTTTCTGAGCTGGCAAGATATGTCAGCAAAAAGCCCTTGCCTGTCTAGACAAAAGTTTGATTTTGAATCAAAAAGGGGAACGTTTGCAAAGAGGAACGCCATTTAAGCATTTTTTCTCCTTTGAAAATCACCATGAATTTTTAACTACCAACCCGAAGGAGAGACAGCGAGACTCCGGCGGTGACACGAGGGATTTTAATATTGCCCGCCCCCCTGCGTGGAGGTGAGAGGGGCCGTTTCTGAGACTGGACATTGACTCCTGGAGCTGCAGAGAGAGGTTTAACAAGGCCCCAGGGCACCCAGGAGCAGAGACAGGCTTCATGGCCAACATCTGAGGCTCTCACTCGGCGTTACTCTGGCGGCTGGGGAAACAATCAATCGGGCTGCGGACAGAGAAATCACTGTGCTAGGTTTTGCTGACCTTGGGGGGGGGGGGGCGGCGGTAAGAAATCCACCTGGACCCATGGTGAGGGCTCCTGTGGGCTGCTGTCTGAAACCACGGTCCCGGCTGAGTCTGAAGGTCAGGGGGAAGGTCCGCTGTGAACGGAGGCCCCCCAGGATATCTGTGGACTTGACCCAGCTCTGGGCCGAGAGGTTGGGCATTTCAGGCCACGCCAGATGGGTAGGTCAGACTGATGTGGTTGGGATACTCTAGAAATCTGATCTGCCGTTTCTTGGGCAGAGTATATTATAAAGGGCAAAGGAAGTCTTCAGGAGCCTTCAGACTGGACTGCACCTGAGCCTGAGGAAGACACAGGCAGGAAACACAGCCCTGGGGAGCTTCCTCTGCCTCTGTCTAGTCTCTCTGCAGGCTGGTTTTCTCCTCGCGCTTCAACTGGAAGCAGACTCCCGGAGCTTCTACTGCACAGCGCATGGGCCACCTCACAGGGCTGGGGACACGTCATGGGTTCCACCCCTGAAACGGAGAATGAGTCACTATGCCTGTGAGTGAGTGTATTTATGCGTCTCTTTTATAACTCTGTGAAATCTGGGGTCAGGTAGCCACCTAGATCTACACAGGATGGTCAAGCCTGGCTGGTGTGGCTCAGTAGTTGAGTGTCGACCCATAAACTAGGAGGTCACAGTTCGATTCCTAGGAGGGCACAAGCCCAGGGTGCTGGCTTAATCCCCAGTAGGGGGCATGCTGAAGGCAGCTGACCAACAATTCTCTCTCATCATTGATGTTTCTATCTCTCTCTCCCTCTCCCTTCCTCTTTCTGAAATCAATGAAAACAAAAAGATTGGTCAATGAGGACAGACTAACCAGGCATTAAATGGCCACCAGGGCCTTCGCTGGGGTCAGGGGTTCATGGTGGGCTGGACTACATCCCAAAAGGATTCTGCTGCTCTGCAGAAGGGACTCAGGCCTGCGTGTTGGGCTCTGAATGACCATTCTCGAGTATTTGTGAAGCTGAACCTAGCTGCCATTCTTGGATGCCTCTCCCACACAGGCCCCAGCACCGAGATTTCTTTATCTTTTTCTGTTCATCTTTCCCCTGAACATTTAGCCTTATCCTGAGCAATAATGCCAATGAATGCACAAACTTAATGTGGTGAGAGGCAATTATTATATGGAGGTCTGGAGTCAGACAGACTGGGTGTGAATCTCTGCTCTGTCACCTTCTAGCTGTGTGACCTTGGGCAAGTTGCTTAACCTCTCTGTACCTCTGTTTCTTTAACTGTATAATAGTTTAACTGGCATAATAATGGTAATATTATTATATTACTAGAGGCCCGGTGCACAAAATTCATGCACGAGGGGCATCCCCTCACCCAGCCTGTACCCTCTCCAATCTGGGACCCCTGGGGGGATGTCCGACTGCCCGTTTAGTCGGACATCCCTCTCACAATCCGGGACCACTGGCTCCTAACTGCTCACCTGCCTGCTGGCGTGGTCACCCCCAACTACCCCCCCCCCCACTGACCTGATCGCCCCTAACTGCCCCCCCCCACCAGCCTGGTTGCCCCTTACTGCCCCCCTGCCAGCCTGGTTGCCCCCAACTGCCCCTCTGCCAGCCTGGTCACCCCTCACTGCCCCCCTGCTGGCCTGGTCACCCCCAACTGCCTCCCTGTGGGCCTGGTCGCCCCACGCAGCCTGCTGCTCGGTCATTTAGTCACCCCTCACTAACCCCCCTGCCAGCCTAGTCACCTTACGCAGCCTGTTCAGTCATCTGTTCGGTTGAGATGGTCACTTAGGCTTTTATATATATAGATGACTACCTCTGCATTCACCAGATGTTTTGAGAATTTGATGTAGACATACTACAGTGCCTGGTACAAGATTACTCTTAGCTAGCAGTTCTATTGTCATCATTATCATTATGTTTACTATATGCTTTATCATAAATACAATGAATTTAAAAACTCAGAAAATATACAAATGACCATCTATGGGGTACACTGGGTAAGGAAATCATTGCCAACATAAATCCTCCCTAATGGTGTACTTCAGCGCTTCACCACAATGAACTCTGCAGAGAGGGAAAGATCAAGGCCGATGGATGAGGACATGATGAATAGAAAGACGAGGACTGGATGACACAGCAGGCGGACGGACAGACGTTTCAGGGCGAGACGTGACGGCAGCTGAGGTCACATCAGGGCACAGGCTTAGGAGTCAGGCTGACTCCAGACAAAGCACACACCTACCCTATTATTTGGGACAAGTCAGTTAACCTTCGATATCTTAGTTTTCTCGATGGTAAAAGTGGAAATTTTCACCACACTTCTCTGTTGTGTGTCTGTTGTTTGTCAATATCCACGCACGTGGCTGAAAAGCAGTGTTCTGGAAATATCCCTCTCCCATTGCATGGTTTGGGTGGGGTGACCCCTCACACCCCAACTACAAGATGGGTCCGATTAGCCTAAGCCAGTGGTCGGCAAAGTGTGGCTCCCGTGGGCCACATGCAGCTCTTTGGCCCCTTGAGTGTGGCTCTTCCACCAAATACCACGTGTGGGTGCACATGTACAGTGCGATTGAAACTTCGTGGCCCATGCGCAGAAGTTGGTATTTTGTGGAAGAGCCACACTCAAGGGGCCAAAGAGCCGCATGTGGCTCGCGAGCCGCAGTTTGCGGACCACTGGCCTAGGCCATCAGCACAGTGCATCCCCTTGGAGATGGACACAGGAGCATCTCTGACAGGCAAGGAGAGAGAGTGGACTTCTGAGAATGCCACTCTTGTCTGCCCTCCGGGGTCCACGCTAGAGGAAATAAGGATTCGAGTTGCTGTAGCCACCTTTTGACCTTGAAGACAGATACTATCTGAGAAAAACGCCAACGCAGGAGAGCCACAATCAGCCAGGCCCTGAGGACGGCTGGGTCCTGCATCCAGCCATTCTGGACCAGACAACCCCAGCACTTTCCAATTCCAGAAGCCAATAATAATCGACAAGAAGGTCATTGGTAACAATGGCTTTTTGGCACAAGCCAATCAGCGTTGGGTTCTCTCACCTTACAACTGAAAAAGTCTTTACCAAAACTAGATGGTAAGGCTTGGAAAATGCTTGACACAGAGCAAGTCTCCCGTGCACGGAGATACTGTCCCTTCATGGTGACTGGGAGGAATTCTCTCACTTAATGGCATCCAAATGGCATGTGAGCCAAACCCTAAACCCGTCCCCTCCCTCCTCAACCCAGCTTTGCCAGCCTGCCTGAGCTGCACAAACATCAGCACACCAGCCGACTGACCTGCTAGGCTAACTAGCCAGCTTAGAGACTTGATGTTTTGCAAATCTGGGGTGAAACATTTAATTAATCAAAGCTGCTCAGTCAGGTGTCACAGGGAGTCAGTGCACACCCAGGAAAGGGCCAGGGCTCCATGGAGGATGCAGGCAGGCTCCTCAGAGCCCTCCATCTCCTTCGCCTTGGACACCAATGGAGCAGCATCAGCCAATCAGTCATGCTGGTGAATTTAGAGCACCTGCTCCTGGCACCGATGTTTTATAGCTCCAGGGAGCCCGAGAGGGTGGCGGCAGGGGCAGTCCCAGGAGTTTGCAGCACAAGAGCAGTTGAGATTACAATGCTTTGGGGGGCAGACATTCCCATCAGGGGATCAGGTTAGGGGATAAGAGGCAGATGCTTTATGTGTGTACGTGTATGTGTGTGTGTGTTTGGTCACATATGTATAGAATATTTCGGGATAGACACTGACTGATCCCTTTCAAGGAGGAATCTAGGGCAGGGAGTATCTGAATACCTTTTTATATGTCTACTAGAGGCCGGGTGCATGAAAATTCATGCACTGGAGGGGGATCCCTCAGCCCGGCCTGTCCCCTCTCAACATCCGGGAGCCCGCAGGGATGTCCTATGGCCAGCCCTTGGCCCTCGCAGCCACCACAGGTTTGTCCAGAAGGACATCCAGAAGGACGTCTGGAAGATGTCTGGTCTATGTGGTCTAATTAGCTTATTACCATTTTATTAGTACAGATTATATTAAGTGACAAAGCAAGTTAGAAAAATATATTTCAATGTTACTGTAAAAACTAGTGGCCCAGTGCACGGAATCATACACAATGCAAGGAAATTAATTAGAAGAAATAACAACATGATATCACAACAACAAAAACATGATATAAAAACAACATTGGTAAAAACAATAACTGATAAATTGATTCAACTTATTATAATATCTCCCTGTATACCACATTAACAGTAAAACACTTTCAGAGTGCTTAACTAATTTCCCTTGTGATGAAATATTTACAACTTTAACGTCACATGCTTTTCGAACTCAAAAGAAAACAACATATAACTGACCATGTCTAAAAATGGGTTCAGGTGGGAATATTCCTACTCTGTCTAGGTTGGCACCAGCGAGAGCTTATATGTCTTGCTCATATGTGAGTCAATGTTTATTTTTAAATTGCCAATGCGCATCATATGTATTGGCCGGTCGGTCCGTCCATCAGATGGTCGGATGAACGGACAGTCATCCCTTAGCCTATTATATAGAGAGATGTCAAAGATAATATATTTTACATTAAATCATATATACTCTCTCACACATATGCAGTATATATATATATATATATATATATATATTTATACACACTAGTATATTTTAATGGTGATATATATATTTAAGTTTTATACATATTTTAACTAGGTAACATACATGTTTCAATATTTTTTATTTTCTTTTAATTTTTTTCTTGATTTTAGAGAGCAAGGGAGAGAAAAAGAAAGAGAGAGAGGGGGGAGAGAGAGAGAGAAACATTGATATGAGGGAGAAACATGGATCAGCTGCCTCCTACATGCCTCTTATTGGGGATTGAGCCTGCAACGTGGGCATGTGTTCTAACCAGATATCTAACTGGTGACCCTTTGGTGCATGGGATGATGCTCAACCAACTGAGCCCCACCGGCCAGGGAAATTTTTTTTTAATAACAAAGTAAGTACTGCTGTAATACTTAACATGCGTTTTCACACACACACACACACACACACAAACTAACTTAGTAAGGACAACAACCCTATGAGCTACACACTATTATCATCACGTCCACCTTACTGACGAAGGAACAGAGGCACAGAGAGGTTAAATCAGATCCCCGAAGTCACACAGCCAGAGAGCAGCAAACGAGGAGTCAAACTGAAGCAAGAGGCCTTTGGAGTCTGTACACTTATCCTCTAGGCCAGGGGCGGGCAAACTTTTTGACTCGAGGGCCACAATGGGTTCTTAAACTGGACCGGAGGGCCGGAACAAAAGCATGGATGGAGTGTTTGTGCGAACTAATATAAATTCAAAGTAAACATCATTACATAAAAGGGTACGGTCTTTTTGTTTTGTTTTTTTAGTTTTATTCATTTCAAATGGGCCAGATCCGGCCCGCGGGCTGTAGTTTGCCCACTACTGCTCTAGGCTGAACGGCTTTTGGCTGCCTCTGTGTCTTGTTTAGTTTTCCGATTATAAAGGCAATATGCTCATTGGGGGGAAATATCAGAAAGTACAAAAAAAGAAAAAAGAGATCACCTGAAATCGCATCACACTCAGCGATTGTGCTGAATACCTGTCCAGCTCTATTCCATGTGAGTATGATTTTATGTAAAAATTAGATAATATTTGACATACATTTTTGCCACCTACTTTGTCACTTAATATACTTGAATATAAATGGGTATTCAGGTACGCATACAATACCAAATACACACACATTCTATATATATAGCTGTTTTTACATAAATGGTAGACTACTATACATATCTCATGCCCTTTTTTTCATTTAATTTTTCATGAAGACCCTCCCCTTTCTATTCATATAGAAAGAGCTTCTCATTTAAAAAAAGAAAAAGAAAAAAAAAACTGCATCGTGTTCCATTGTTGGCTTGTACCATAATTTATTTAACTAGTTCATATTGGCAAATCTGAAGACTATTTTAAATCTTCACTAAGGAGGTGACATTTGGACTAAGACCTAAAATAAGATAAAGAGGCAAAGGTCAGGAAGGAGAGAAGGGAAAGAATACAAAGTCAAGATGCAGAAACAGCACATGCAAAGGTCCTGAGGCCCATAGATTGGGTAGAAGCTGTGCGTGGCAGTTTCCCAGAAAACGTGGGTCACCAGATGGTGTCTAAGAGGACAGCTGAGAACTGCTAGTTCTGGAAAATAAAGTCCCAGCTTCATCCTAAGAGTAATGGAAGCCACTGACAGGCATGCACTTTGGGGAGTTAAAGAGAAGAGCCCCACTTCCTCTTCTCTAAGAAGCTCCACCCCAGCCTGAGCATCCCCACCCCCAACAGGGTGGATGGAGTCGCGGAGATGTCTGGACCCCAGGGCTCTGTCCAGGTGGCCCATCCTCCTCCCTCCCCTCCAGTTAGCCAATCGGAACTCCGGGAGCTTGCTCCGTCCTGCCTGACCCCCCCTCAGTCTCCTCCAGGGCAATGTTCTCTGCTGCCTGTTGGGAATTCTGTCACATCCCACCCAGAACCGGGTTTATAAAGATACAGGAGAGGTGTTAAGCCTTCAGTAATTATCACCTCTGGGGAGGGAGGGGCGAGTCCAGATGGGGTCAAGAGGAGAGAGAGTTTGTTTTCCCTCCGAATCCCCATGAATTCCGTGTTTCCATTAAGTCCCAAGGCCCAGGCTCAGGGGGAGTGTGTGCTACCGGATTAGAAGGAAGGGGGATTGGAGCCTCCGCTGCCTGGCCAATCTGGCACCCACAGAAGCTAGTCGCCTGGGCTAGGATCGGGCTGGGTGCCTTTGCCGCCTCCTTCACCTGTTAAGGACCCCTTTCTTTGGATTGGACTGGAATGGCTTTCCCGCACTTTTCTGTGACTCGACAGTGCTTCCTCCCAAGCCTCAGTTCAGGCTGAGGAATGCTCATGTTTTGATGAGGATTTTCCCATTTTATGAGCCTCGAGTCCCCTCAAAATGCCAAAAATAGGACTGAGACAGAGACGGGAGTGGACCCAGACTTTACAACTATGCTAAGACCCCATGAACCCTCGGGGCGGGGGGGGGGGTTGGTAGGGTAAATTAATGTTCTGGGACTCAGGCCACATTTTTTAAAACATCCTCTTCCTCTAGTCTAATCCCTGACTCTCTTTTGCTGAGAAGAGGCCAGCAACGAATGTCTAACTGGTCTACCTACGACCCCTCCTGGCCCTTCCAATTGGCGCCACACCTTGGCCAGGGAGATAGCTGTTTTCAAATAGTTATGATTATAATCGTTACTGTCTTATAAGTATCGCTACATATCCTACATAAATGTAATTACTTACAATTATAATGCTATATTATAATTGTTATTTTATATTGTTTAGGGCTCTTTAAATGTATTGACATACCATTCTCTCAATAGTCTTATTAAGTGGGCCCTGGTATTATTATTTCCATTTTGCAGATGAGAAAACTGATGCAGGAGCTTGCCCAGTTAAACAGCTAATGAGTGGCAGAGCTGGGCATGAACCTAGACCAGCCGTGGGCAAACTACGGCCCGCGGGCCGGATCCGGCCCATTTGAAATGAATAAAACTAAAAAAAAAAAAAAAGATCATACCCTTTTATGTAATGATGTTTACTTTGAATTTATATTAGTTCACACAAACACTCCATCCATGCTTTTGTTCTGGCCCTCCGGTCCAGTTTAAGAACCCATTGTGGCCCTCGAGTCAAAAAGTTTACCTACCCCTGACCTAGACAGTCTCGCCTGAGAGCTGTGCTGTCTAGTGTGGCAGCTCTTGGCCATGTGTGGCTGCTACGTACCTGAAATGGTGTCAGTCCTCACTCAGATGTGCTGTGACTGGAAAATATATCCTGGATTTTTAGGGCTGATTATGCAAAAGAGAATGTCAAATTTCCCATTCAGTTTTCTTCTACTGATTGCATGTTAAAATGAGAATACTTGGGACATGTTGGGTTCCATAAAATGTACAAATTAATTCACCCTGGGTCTTCTTTTTTTGTTGTCACAGTGGCTATTGGAAAATTTAAAACTACATGCATGACTTATACTTTATTTCTACTGGGCTAGAGTCTTAGTCATCATTGCCTATTGTCTCGGTGCTGAGCATCGTGCCTGGAGCCCGCAGTGCACACCCACTTCTCTTCCTCCAAAACTCAATGATAACTAGGCCTGCATCCCACCCTATGCTCTGGCTTTGCCTTCCTCTCCACTCACGCCTCTCACTGCTCCCCTCACTCCACATCCCAGACTCACCAACCGTGTCCCCATGCCTCCTCTAGCCACCCAACCTCTCTCTGTTGTTCCCTATTGGCAGAGCCCAAGAGGGGGCCACTGTCTGGGCAGAAATGACGTTCGCAGAGTCCCAGCCTTACATCCCACTGTAGAGTACAGAGAGTGGGTTTGGAGCTTAGAGGTAGTAACAACTGGAACTGGGGCAGGTTGCCCACCAGTTTGCAACCTCCAGGAAGGCAGGAATGGACCTAGAGTACCGCGTGCGGAACATGGGAACAAAGAACAAAGGCCTTGGCCTTGAAATGGGGGCAGAAGGGAAGTTGGTTCCCAGTCCCATTGCTCCTCAAGGGTTACTTTGGGAGTAACTCAAGGTTGGCTGAAGAGGCGCAAGAAATGATAGATTTTGCCATTCGCTTAAACCCTGCAGTTACAGCTTCCCTTACTCTGGCGATGAACACGTCCAGCTACCCTGACCAGACTTTCTAGACCCCTTGGGGTCACGGGGAGTGGACAGGCTACTTCAAATCAAGACCTGATCAGAAATCTGGAGAGGTATGGGCACCCCAGCTTTGTCCCATCTTGCCTGATGACAAGCATATACTAGATGGCCAATACACGTGTGTTGAATAATGAACAGATGGAGGAATGGAAGAATCTATATATAGGAATAGACTCGTCTAGAGAGAATTGAGCTAATTCACAAAATAATGGGACTCCAGGTGCAGAGAAAATCCTGGACCGGGTTGAAAGAAACAACGTTGCCCAGGTTCAATGACTCGGGGTAACGGTTTACAGACTGGGAAACTGATCCTCCAATTTCTGGGATTCATTAGGAAATCTAGTACATGTTCTCTCACCTTTATTGTCAATGTTCTTATTTTTCAGATACACTCTTCATGCCGATGAAAGACTATCAAAGTGAGCCTTTTGATAATGTAAATACTTAGTTCACAGTTGCGCAGTTCAATAAACAATATAAGAATAGATTATATTTAACTTCAAATTAAAAAAAATTATGCCCATTGATTTTTAACACAATCTTCACTTGTTTTGTAAAATAAATGCCTGAGACGCTAATGTATTTGTGTGTATTTTCCCCCCATAAGCTGTTCATGACAGGAAGTACCAAATAAGTTAAGTGACAGCTAAGAAAGGATGAATAATCAAGGTTGGGCCCGTAGCTCCTCATAAATCCCAGAAACTTGGGGGTGAGTTTTACTTTCCTTTCTCACTGGCTCTCTCACGGGGTGAACCGCAGTTAGCTTTATCCTGGCAACCAGAGCATTTGTTGCATGCCCCTCACAAGCCATATGGCCTTGGACAAGACAGGTGACCTCTCACAGCCTCAGTTTCCCTATCTGTAACCTGTCAACCATCTCCCGTGTTTCTTTTAGCCATTTACAGCCATTCAGTGCCTGGAACCTTCAGCCCCTATTTCTATCAATTACCAGAATCTCTGCATCCCTTGGGTCTTTCTTACTCTTCGTTGGAGGTTCAAGGTGATTTTGTAACCGGACTATCAATGGGTCCGTGCTGCCTGTCACTACTTGAGCCAATTAAGCAGAGATAGTGTTGAATCATATATGAGCGTTTATCCCAATCCTGCCGGCAGCATGGGAGAGCAGCAGGCTCTGCATCCCCATAAGCCGGCTGCTTATACTCGGTAGGAGGAGAAAGATTACATGGGGAAGTAGGCAAAAGTTATGCCAAATGGGCAGTTTACAGGTCTGGAGAGTTGCAAAGGCCTGCAGGTATGCAAAGGCTGGGGGTCTTCAAAGGGCTGGTGGCTCTGGTTTCCGCAATGAGGTTGTTCATCTTTCCATGATAATAGGCAGCTCCCGGGTGGGGAGGATGGGCTGCATTTCCAGGTGAGCTCCCAGGTCCCACCCCAGCCAGGTTAGAATGTGCCTTCTTTAATCAGAGTAAAGCATTCACAGTTAACAGAGCACGATTAATATTTCTTACAATTATAGCTGGTCCCCAACATTCTATTTCTGCCCCTATCAATTTTGGAGGCGCAGAAGCAAGATGCTGGCAGCATTCAGGCGCTAATAATGAAAGCACTGGCCTCGCACACAAAGGAAATGAGATTCCAAGAAATGCCCCTGTTTATGAAAGGGCAGGGGGAAAAGAGAGAGACCGTTCATTCTGCTGAGGTTTAAACACCCGAGAACACTACCCAGGCATCGGATATCCCGGGGAGCCGGGGAGCTGGCGTCCCACTAGGGTAATACACATATGGAACGCGTTAAACAGGGAGGCCAGGGAAGCAAGAGCATACATGAGTTCAAGAGACACCTCGATTTGTTTCTGGGGAAGGAGGAAATTGGCGTACACGGCAAACAAGCCGAAAGGTTGAATTAAGTGAAATCCCAACAGAGGAAATTGGCACAGTCTGGATGGGCCAGAGAATATTTTTTTTCTTTCCTTCCTTCCACGTGCGTGTGCGTGTGAGTATGCATGAGCATGTGCGTGTGTGTCTGTGTGCGTGCGTGTGTGTGTTTGTGTTGGGGGCACTGTCATCATTGCTTTTCCTCATATTCTTCTAATAGTAAAACTTCTCTGCTCGACATACCTGACCAACACATCCTAGAAATGAAGGTGTCTGAGTTCCAATCCTAATGGCGCCACCAGCTTGCTGAGCAACCTCCTCCAAGTTGCTTTACCTCTATGGGCCTCGGTCCCCCCCCCCCCCCCCGGCACCTGGCAGTGACTCTGCTTACGGGTGGAGGGCAGGAAGGTGGCATTTAGCGCCCAGGTTTGCTGGAGGGAGCCTGAGTCACCCACACTTCCATCTCCGTATCCCAACTCCACCCTGAGATTCCCTCAGTGCCCTGGAGAGGAAGATGCAGCCATGAAGGAGGACTGTTTTGTTTTTGCTTTTTTCATTTGGAAGGTACAGATTTACACGAGATGACAGCATTGTCCTTAATTGTCAAAGAAATGGAAACAACCAACACTGCACACTAAAGGGACCTGTTAAACATTCACTCACTGGAATCCTGAATAGCCATTAAAATTCAGATTTTCACAGATTTGGTCACATGGGCAAACTCTTATACACACACACATGTAACAAGCTGGGCTCAGAACTGTACTTGTAATGGGAGCCAATGTGGAGTCTACGCTATAGACTATGGAATGTCCCTGCATGCAAATATCTGGGCACGGGTTCTGGGGCCGGTGAAGTCTGGCCCACAGGCAGTCCCCAGCTCACCATCTCTTTCCGATTAGTCTGTGAACCAAGAACTAGGAATGCGGTGGGGTTTTGTTTTTTTACATTTTTAAATGACCTAAAGAAAAATTAAAAGAGGAAGAAGGCTTGATAGCACATGAAACTACGGGAAATTCAAATGTCAGTGTTCTGAAATCCAGCGTTAGGGGAAGGCGGCCACCCTCGTTTCTCTCCTTCTGGTCCATGGCTGCTCTCACACACACGGCAGAGCTGAGAAGTTCCGACAGACAGCACAAGGCTGTAAAGCAGAAGCTGCGACTATCTGGCCCTTTACAGAGACAGGTGGCTGACCCAGGCACTCAGGGACAGCGAGGAAGGCAATGGTCCAAAGAGTGTGTTGTGAGATGGTTGGATTGAATAGGCTTTTAATTTTGTTCTCACACGTGTTTTGAAATTTTCACCTTCCCCTAACAAAGTGACTATTTGATGACTTTTATGTTAATCAACACATGCCCACTTATTCAAGAGCCTGCAAACAGTAAGTCCTGGATTTGCAGACACTCTCCTGGGGCTGGGGTGAGCAGTGGATGCCAAGGAGACCTCTTCTTACTACAAAATTTACCGTCGCCGAGTGGCTACCATTTATTGAGTGTTTACTATGTGCTGAAACTGTGCCAGTGCCTCTATCTCCTGGCCCTCATTCCAACAATCACCATGACCCTGTACGGGAACTGCTAGCAGTTTTTCCCTCCCACGACTGGCTGACCTGAGGCTCGGAGACACAAAGCTACTTTTCCAAGAACGCACGGCGACGGAAGCGGAGTCCCAGCACTGGTCTTTCTGACCCACAGCCCAGTTTGCAGGCAGGAAAGCCTGCTTCTCCTGGGGTGGAACGGAGAGGGTGCAAGTCCAACTCCAGTCAGACAGCAGGATGGCAGCACTTGTCAAGGACAAGGATGTGCCTTTCCGGGTACACTTGCCGGGTGTCCAAGAAGGCCATAGCTCTGTTTGCCACAGGTGTAGGGGTGTGTGTGTGTGTGTGTGTGTGTGTGTGTACTGTTCTGTCATCCGCCCTTTAAAACATGATCCAGCCACCCTATCACTTTTCCCTATAAGGATGTGGGGCAGGGGGGCAGCCACAAATGGCAAGCAAGGAGCTGAGCCTCCGGCCAGATGCGCCAGTCTCAGAGCGCTTGACCTGCCGGCTCAAAATAGTGAACGTGCTCCCCTAAGAAAGCCTGTGGTTAATAACATCCCCCCTCCACCCCCGGGACCCCCTGCTTCCTCCACTCCTATTTCCAAAGCCCCTCGTGCTAAACACAGAGCACCCAGAACGCAGAGGTACAAATGCCCGCACAGACACAGGTCCATGGGCACTGCGCTGAGGGCAGAGGGGTGGCTGTGGGCATGAGCAGGAATGCTCTGGGGTCTAGGAGAGAACGAATTGCCAAAAGGTGGCTCAGCGCTGTGATGAAAGATAGACACAGAGGAATGACCTCGTTCTGGGAGGAAGCACCCGGTGAACTCGACCTGCTCTGGATCTAGCGCCAGGCACACCTGGGCTGGTCCGGCGCTGCCACTGACAAGTCCTGGGATCAATCTCTCCAACCTCGGTGTCCTCACATAAAGGAATGATACTAACACCACTTGCTTGGGCTGTTATGAAAATCGAACCAGAAAATGCAAGGAAAAAGCTTAGCAGTTTGGTACCATACTAAGCACTCAGTAAATAATAACCACATTATTACCATTAATAGTTTTGTCATTATTATTATCATGGCATTGGGCCTGTTGGTTTCAAGGTAGTTTCAATGTTCAAGGTTATCGAGATTCAAACAAGAAGATGAAAGAGAGAAGGCCTTGCCCTAACCGGTTTGGCTCAGTGGATAGAACATCGGCCTGTGGACTCAAGGGTCCCAGGTTCGATTCTGGTCAAGGGCATGTACCTTGGTTGCGGGCACATCCCCAGTGTGGGGTGTGCAGGAGGCAGCTGATGGATGTTTCTCTCTCATTGATGTTTCTAACTCTCTATCCCTCTCCCTTCCTCTCTGTAAAAAAACCAATAAAATATATTTAAAAAAAAAAAAAAAAGAAAAGAAAGAGAGAAGGCCTGGGAGGCTTTGGACTCGTGTCAGGAAATACGGGATGGCTTTCATATCATGAACCCTGGCGCCCCGCACCCAGCTCTGCAAGATGCCGGGAATGCCCACCTTTCTGAGTTTCCGTGTCCTCATCCGCAAAAACGATTACGCTATCTTCCTCGCTAGAGCGTTGTAGAGATTATAAAAAAAAAAAAAAAGGAACCAATAAACCGAAACCGTCTCTACACATCAGTTATTTTCTTGGGGCTTGAGTGACGTGATTTCTTAAAAGGGTGAAGGAGTCAACTGCTTTGCCTCCAGAACTCATCACTTTGCCTCTTATCCGATTCTCACCATCATCACCCCACACCCACCACAGCCCCGGTCGCAGGGATCTGAGTTCATCGCTCACATTCCCTCCTGCCTCATCTCTGGAAGGCCTCCGCTGAGCAGGAGGCGGCTTCTTGCACAGCTTGCCCGGCCTGGGAGCTGCCTGCTGGCTGCAAGGGGAGGTGCCGAGGTGCAAATGGGAACCAGATTTCCCCCCTTTTGAAGCTTCCCAAGGTTGCAGGCTACTGGGTGGGTCTGCCTTTTATATTCTGGATCCCTGGACTGAGCTTCGGCCAGCAGAACAGTCCTCTTCAGGGAGGGAGTGAGAGTGGGGAGAGAGAAGGGTACATCTCAGACAGCTTTTCTCAGGACGGACGAGGGCCGGGGAGACTTGGCTGGCTGCTGGGATTAGTCTGGGAGAGCGCATCGCTGAGCGTGCTTTGGGATGCAAGGAAGAGGATATTCAGCTGATGGTGGCTTAAATGGGAGGACACTTGTCTTGAGTAGCAAGGAACCTGACAGGGGCTATCTAGGGCTGTGGCAGTGGCTGACGGTGGCAGGGATCAGGGGCAACATCAATGATTCTCTTGGCCTTCCCCTCATGGTCACAAAGTGGCCATCAAGCTCTCACAAGATAAAACCCAAAGTGGGTACGAAGGGGCTGGTGGAAAAGGGGTCTCTCCTTGCAACACCCCCCCCTTTTTTTAAGAATGAAATTCTGTACTGAAAGCCTTCCTTAGGGCACCCCTTACATCTTCTTGACCAGATTTGAGTCACTTGTCCACATTAGGCCAATCACGAGTCAATGGGAAAGAGTTTGCTGATATTGATGTGATCATTGTGATCATTCCTTGGGCTTGCTCATTGTCACCCTGAATGAAATGGAGGTTTTGTTAGCAAAGAAAAACAAAGAGTGGTGAGGAGGTCAACCACCTAACAGAGATGCATTTTCAGGTCCATATGCTTATCCTGTCTCATCTGGTATAAATCAGGACTCTGGAATCTTTGTTAAAAGAATGAATGAATAGCCCGGCCAGCATGACTCAGTGGTTGAGCCTCGACCTATGAACCAGGAGGTCACGGTTCGATTCCCAGTCAGGGCACATGCCTGGATTGCAGACTTGATCCTGAGTGTAAGGCATGCAGGAGGCAGCTGATCAATGATTCTCTCTCATCATTGTTTCTCTCTCTCTGAAATCAATAAAAATATATTTTAAACAAAGAATGAATGAATAAATATATCTGACCTGACACCTAACATAATATCCAATGCTTAGTAGGTGCTCAGAACACATTTATTGAACAAATGCCTTGAGTGGCACTGAAGGTACTTAATAATAATTTGTCCTATAATCCCCAATTCTTGGATTCCTTTTTTCTTAAATTAATGGACAAAAGGTCAGGGGGAATGTTCTTGATCCTAGCAGTATTCAAAGAACCAGATACGTGGTTCAAGACCACATATTAACAAACTTCTTCTGTAAAGGGCCAGAGGGTAAATATTTTAGGCTCTGCAGGCTCTATGGTCTCCATGGGGACTACTCCACTGTGCCACTGCGACGTGGAGCAGCCATAGACACTACATAGCACAACAGGGCCTGGCTGTGAGCCAATAAAGTTTTATTTGCAAAGCATAGGCAGCAGGCTGGATTTGGCCAGAGGGCTCAGTGGCCGACTCCTGCTCTAGACCACAAAAGCAGGATCCCAACCTGGCACATGGCCATGCCGCTCTGAGATGGCAGCCAAAGCCAAGACGTTCTGGCTTCCGTGTTAGGATCCCCTGAAAAGCAGACCCAAGACAGGTTTCGATGCACAAGCCACTGACTGCGGGAAATGCTGCGCAGGTTTGAGGGGAAGAAGCAGGAGAGGGTGGGGATGCAGGTCTGACACCTGGGAAAGGAGAGGGGAGAGGTGGGAGGGCTGGGCAGGAAGAACCTTTGATCACAGCGAATTTCTAAGGAGTCTTGACAGGCTAATGGGGAGACCTCATGCCAAGGTCACCTGCTGGAGGGGCCCTGTGGCCTGGAGGTGGGGGCCCAGTCACAGGCTGGCCAGCCTCGGAGAAACATGGTCTCACGTCCATACAGAGGAGGATCCAGAGAGGTGACCACTGAGTTCTCAGTCCATGAGGCCCCACGGAGCAGAGATGCACCGCCGCCTCTCCATGGTCACCGCTCAGGGAAATCATCAGAAATAACCTCCACAGGACACATGGCCAACGCTGGCTGGTGTCCTTTGCTGGCCAGGGCCAGGGGAAAAAGGCCTTGGCGTGGTTCTTAGTGCGTGGAAAGTGCTCAGAATGGGGTCGCTCCTGCTATTCCTGCTGTTTGAAGGGCCTCTGAGTGCCTCGGTGGTCTGGGTATTGATGAAACGTGCCTTTCTCCTGCAGACCCCATACGGGGAGAATGTCACACTTTCCCTGCAGAAGCTTGCTCTCCACAACCTCCAGACCAAGGAGCCGTGTTTCCCAGGGTGTGTTCCGTGGAACCCTGGTCCCCAGGGGGGTGCCGCAATAGGTATGAAGTTATGCCAAAGTAGTCTGCTCAACTAAGTTTGAGAAACTTTTTTTTTTTTTTAAATAAAATCAAACCACCACCTTCCTGCAAATCATCTCACAGCCTTTGACACAAGATTCTAAAGATTTCCTGAGCCTAACTGACCAGCTCGTGGGGCCTGCACTGTGGAAAACCCCCTGTACGAACGACAGGACCGCAGTGAGCCTGTGGGAATCCTCCTGGCTCACGGGGTGAGTCTGCCACATGCTGAGACACAGCCAGTAAGAGTCACTGCAGATGTTGGAAGCCTCCCAGAGCAGCGGTGTTGGCATGCTTTAGAGCAGGGGTGGGCAAACTTTTTGACTCGAGGGCCACAATGGGTTCTTAAACTGGACCGGAGGGCCGGAACAAAAGCATGGATGGAGTGTTTGTGTGAACTAATATAAATTCAAAGTAAACATCATTACATAAAAGGGTACGGTCTTTTTTTTTTTTTTTTTTTTTTTTTAGTTTTATTCATTTCAAATGGGCCGGATCCCGGCCCGTGGGCCGTAGTTTGCCCACGGCTGGTTTAGAGTATGGACCGGGGGACCAGGCCTACCTGCCTCAGTTTCCCCATCTGCACATTAAGGATGACAATCATTCCCTACCACACAAGGTTCTTGTAAGAATATAAGGAACTGATTTGTATAAAAACACTTGAAACTGGCACTTAGAAAGCAGTGCTCAAATGTAACCGCTGCTGCATGCTGGGCATTTTATATACGTCACCTCCATTCCCCCAGGAGCTCCTAGAAATTGGCTCAAAATGCTCCACCAAACCAAATGGGAAGGCTGTGACTTTCAAAGGGTTGCAGTGAAATGTGGTACCTGAGCGGAGGTGAGATGATTTCCTGGAGGAACGATTACGGGTCACAAAACCACCAGAGTACGTGTTTGCGGCGGGACTGCAGGTGCCGGCTTCCCGATCCCCTCCTGGGGCCCCGATGGTGGAAACTCTGCGGGGAGCCGCGGAGGGGTCGCAGCCCCAGCCACACTCGGTGACATTCCCCAGAATCCTCGCAACGTGTCAAAGGATATTGGAACCATGCAAGGGCGGGCAGCGTCATTTTAAGCCTTGCGAAAATTGGCCACTTTGGAAACAATTTAGTTCTACTCTGCGTATTAAATCATTTCCCCATTTTATGACTTAGAGAGAAAAATAATAATAAATGATTTCCCCCCAAGGTACTGGTGGGAAAATGGTGCTGCAGTATTAGGTTATGATCACTGTGCCCTGAATGGATACCTGAAGCCGTTTTCATTTCGATGCAGGAATACGGGGGCTTAGTGAGAGGTGTGATGGGAAATGCGTGTGTTCCTGGACTGGGAGGTTTTAGATTCAGGGTCCCTTTCTCCTGACTCCATAAGCGAATTACATTCCAATTAGAGGTGACTTTGGGGGCCCATGTGCCTGGTGAGGAAATATTTAGGCGTGAGCTAGATATTTAGGGGAGCTCACTGACTATGTCTGGGTACGTTGGCGAGTTACAGTCCCAGGGACATGATGGGGGGATCCTTCTCATCATCATCTCTTGCTCTATTCAATTTATCAAAAGAGCAGCAATGAGGGTCCCAGAGAACCCAGCGTAACCCTGAAGCTGATGCTGGCTGAGTCAGGAAAGTATATGTCACTTAAAGGAACAGACTTGTTTCCACGCTGAATGTGCCATGTAAAGGGGAATGGGAGAACGAGATACGGCAGAGGAAGGAAGCGATGGAGCGGAAGCGGTGCTGGGAGCACCTACCGTGTGCCAGGTGCCAAGAATTAGAAACCAAAACTATCCTGATCATGTCTGTCCTAATGGGCGCAGGCAGGCGAGATGGGGTGGGAGGTAAGACATCTGACAACTGTGGTTATCAGACGTGTAACCCCCAGTTACCCCCGCCTCCTAGTATTCACGACCCTGTGTGGTCCCCTTCCCTTGAGTAAGACGCTTCTAACTGACAGATACAGCATTGTCGATACAAAAATGCGCGTGACATCGTGAATATTCATACACATTTGGGACAAGGAGAGAAGGATGGTGATTCTGAGATATCAAGCAAACAGCTCTCAGGTAAAGCCAACTTTCCTCGGGGGTTCTCCCTGCTTAAGCTCGCACCTCCACGCACGCACACACATCGCCTCGGCCCCCAAGACCCAGGGCCAGGAGGAAGCGCACAACAGCTGGTCTCTTTCAGGTCCGGTCTTTGCGGCCTCGTGGGGCAGCTTCCTCACCCAGGAGCCCTCACATCGAACATGGCAAACCCAGCCGGGCTCCCTCTGGCCATTTAAAAGCCTTTGCTCCGGGCAGAAGGCAGAGAGAAGTTGGTCTGGCCATTGGCTGCTTCCAACTCCCTAGAAACACTGCTTCCAGCCACTGAGATGGGGAGCCTGGCCCCCAGGAGCCAGGAGTCACCCGTTACTCACGCACAGTGACTTCCAATGCTGTTGTCTGGGGGGAATGTCAGGAGAGATGAAGGATTCAGGGAAGCACAACCAGGGGCTGGAGAAAGAGAGAAAGCAGAGTTACCGGGAAACAAACTGTCCTCTTCGGCCGCCGTCATTACCGGTTGGGCTTTGCCGTGTGGGTAACTAGAAGAACACCTAATAGGCTATTCTGGAGACTTCCAAGGGCAACGAGCACTGTGAGATGGTATAACACACTGGTTTTTAGCATGAGTTCTGAGCTGACTGATTGGGATAAAAGCCTGGGCCTGCCTGGGCCCTACTTGCTGGCTGTGGAAGCTTGGATGTATTCTCTGAACTTCTGAGACCTCAGTTTCTCTTTTTTTTAAAAAACAAAAAATATTTTTATTGATTTTAGAGAGAGGGAGGGAGAGGTATAGATAGAAACATCAATGATAAAAGAGGATCATTGATTACCTGCCTCCTTACATGACCCTACTGGGGATCAAGACCACAACCCAGGCATGGGCCCTAACCAGGAATCAAACCATGACCACCTGGTTCATAGGTCAACACTCAACCACTGAGATACCTCAGTTTCTTTATCTGTAAAATGATCATGAGAAAACCCACCCCAGTGAGGCTGTGTGGATTAAAAGGGATGGTATGTTGAAACAGCATGTAGTAGGTGCTGAATTAGTATTATTAGCAACTGTAACGGGGAAATGGGATGATACGAATGTGAAAGGGATCAAACACACCCATCAGTGTGTCCCCACCAACCCTGGACTTGCTTTGGAAAGTGCCGTGCCCATTGGGAGGGCATCACTGGAAGCCCTGAGGTGCCCTGGGCTGCCCTGAAAGTGTCTTCCCGCCACACGTAGAAAGTCAGCACGGCACAAGCAACACAGGAAGCTGTGGAGTAGGGAATGTTTCACTCCGAGGGCCCCTCCCGGGCTGGAACTCAGAGAGACATAGTTGGCCTCCTAGCCCAAGACATGGGGAGATCATAAGGCCATAGAATTAGGACAAAATGCTCAGGTCCAAATGGTGTCAGGTTCAAAGTCAGAGGCTGAAACCCAGAGTTGGCTGAGGTCAGAGAAGCCGGGAGGAAGAGCGGGAGTGTGCAGTTAACTCAGAAGTCTGATGACATCACCTGGAGCCCAGGTTCTGCCTCTCTGCTCCACAGCTCTCGCTACCCGGGGGTCGGCTGGATCCCTGCAGCTGCCCAACATGGCTCCGAAACATTGTGCAGGTCTAGACATCATGGACAACAATTTCCAGATGTAGAAAAAGGAACATCTGTTTCTTGTATCTCTTTTGCAAAGTGAAATAAAAACATCTCAGGAACAGCTCAGGAGATTGCCCCCAATTTCTCATTGGCCACAACCACATCTATGACCTAGCCTAAACCAATCACAGGAAAGCAGGAAGGAGACACCCCGACTGGCAAAGACCAGACACAATTCAAGGACACACCTGTTTGTGGAATGGGAGCTGGGGAGGGGCCATCTTTTCATGAGTGTGTGACTGACCAATGATTCGTGGGAAACACTGGGGCTGTATTTCCAGGGCAGAGTGGACAGAGGGGCTTCTGAGCAGATAGCCAAGAGCATGTTGAGTCTCTGCCTCATGATTCTCCCCCTCAGATTCTGTTCCCTAACAATTGTGGAAAGCTTAGGCTTCAGGCACCATGCTAAGCATTTCAAGACACTACCTTGCTTCATCTTCACATGAACATGATGAGGTAGAGGTGGGTACCAGTTTGACCTTCAATTACTGATCAGAAAACTGGCTCACAAGGATGAACTAACTTTCCTAAAGTTATGAAATGGTATACTCAGGCCTCTTGAATCTGACAATTCCAGAGCTGTGCTGACCGGGATAACAGCCACCAGCCACATGTGGCTCTACAGAGTACTTCAAACTAGGCCCTGGCTGGGAGCTCAGTTGGTTAGGGCAATGTCCCAATACGCCCAGGTTGTGGGTTTGATCCCTGGTCAGAGCACATACAAGAATCAACCCATCAATGCATAAATAAGTGGAACATCAAGTGCATGCTTTTCTATCTACCTATCCATCTCTCTCTCATCCATCTTTCTCTCTCACAAATCAATAAATAAAAATGATCCAGTTCCACAGTCACACTAGCCACATTTTAAGTATCAACAGCGACATGTGGGCTGGGGCTCCCACACTGGAGAGTGCAGATACAGAACTTGTCCATCATCACAGAAGATTCTGTTGGACAGCGCTGCTCTGGAACCTGAGCTCTCACCCACCCCCCTGAAGTGGCTCCACGGGACTGGCGCTGTGAACTGGAGGTTCCCTAAGCATCCCCTTCCCAGGCAGACAATTCCCACCTCTTCCTACCCCACTTCAAAACCCCCAAAAAGACTCAGTCACAACATGAGAGTCCTCATTTTTTTCTGAGTAACTTCTAGGCAACCAACCTATTGGGGAAGGGAGACATGGAAAGACATTGCTCATATCCTAGGACTGACCGGGAAGAGGAAGAACTGGAAAAGCAACGAGGCAAGTTCAAGTCCCCTTTGAACTTGGAGACACTCAGGGTTGCCCTGGGTTAGCCCTTTCCTCCACACTCGTGTCTGCCAGGTCCCCATTCCCAAGCTCCTCCCAGTTCTCACCCATGTTGCCAATCCACAGCAAACGTGTTTCCCAATTTTGGACAATTAAGCACTGTGTCTGTGTCAGGTGACAATGTGGTATGAGATGCAACACCCAATGCAAACCCCAGATACTCCCAATGTTCCACCCTTGAAACAAGGCCTCCAGGGCCAGAGCTCATGACTTGGTTTGTGGTCTGGCTAATCCGACTTCCAGACACTGGAGCGTTAGGGCCCTGGGCAGTGGCTCCTTGGCAAAGGTGTTGTAACAGCTGTGGAGATATTTAAGGAAGCGCTGGAGTGTCTCCCTCTATTTGTCGCCCTTCATGCTCAACTGGGTGCTATCTTGGGGTTGCTGGGGACAAAGCTGCCCACAAGAAGGTGGGTGGTGTCCAGGAAGGCCTAAGCTTGAAGCCCTCCTCTGTGACTTCCCGATCCTCCCAGAAAGGAGGGTCACTATTCTCTAAGGTCCCACCTCTATAGAAAGGAGCTATAATGTCAACCTTGCAAGGTTGTTGTGGGCACCAGAGGGGGTGATGGTTGCAGAGTGTGGGCACATAAGTCTTCAAATAAATGCTGCTTCCCTCTTCCCCCCAAATTACTGCATCCTTGCATTAGAAGTGCGGCTAGAACCCTGCCAGCATGGTTCAGTGGTTGGGCGTTGACCTATGAACCAGGAGATCAGGGCACATGCCCTGGTTGTGGCTCGATTCCCCAGTAGGGGGCATGCAGGAGGCAGACCATCAGTGATTCTCTCTCATCATTGATGTTTCTATTTCTCATTCCTCTTTCTTCCTCTCTGAAATCAATAAAAATATATTTTTTTAAAAAACAAAAAGTTTAAGAAAAAAGAAGTGTGGGTAGAACGGGGGATAAATTTAGCAATTATTCTGGACAGGGAACCAGAAGTATCAGCGATTTTCAACTGGTGTGCGCCACAAGAAATTTTAAAGCATGCAATAATGCCTGACTATGTAGTTGGGCTGCTGGCCTCTTTTCCCTTAGATTGTCCAATAAAAAATGGCAACAGCCAATACAACAATAGCCATCAGATGTCAATGAGTCAAAATTATACTTTTTGTGTATGTGAGATCAGAAAAAAAAATGTTTTTTGGTGTGCTGCAGAATTTTAGTAATTAGTCTGTGTACCAAGGGATGAAAAAGGTTGAAAATTGCTGAGAAATACCAAATCCTCACAGTTACCCTGTTCCAAAGGGCTGTCACCCAAGAACAACGCCAGGCAGAGGAAAGCAAAACAGCACTGTGTTGTCAGGCGAGGCTTTGGGGCCAAATCCCCAGGCAGGCCCCCGAGAGTCACTGCGGCTCAGTCCACAGGGAAGCCGCTAAGGACGGTGCTGTCTGAACAGCCTCCAGCCAAAGTCAACCTGGAATCCAGCTCTCCTTCAGCCGGGACTGCCTCCCCTGCCAAGTGACCCTGGACACTTGGGGCAGAAGCAATTTTTGAAGTTGTTGCTAATCCTTACCCGAGGGCATTTTTTTCCCATTGCTTTTTGGAGAAAGTGGAAGGGAGGGAAGGCAGGAGGGGGAGAAAGAGAAACATCAATGTGAGAGAGACACACTGACTGGTTGCCTCCTGCACGCGCCCCAATCGGGACTGGGGATCGAACCTGCAACCCTTTGCTGCTCTAACCACTTAGCAAAAATTAGGAGCAATTTCTAAGAGTGGAGGTTGTAGCTCTCTTACCTAGGCAAAAAGAAAAGAGAGGAGAGAGAAAAAGATAGTCACAGGGCCATTATGCCCTGTCCTGGAAAACAAAACCTCATCAATGTCCACAATCACTGCTCCAATCCAATTACTCCTGGTGATATGGGCTGGGGTAGCGTTTTCTGGTCATTGATTGTGTTTAAAAGCACAGAGGTGGGGAAGAGCCTCGACCCATACGGAGGAGACTCTAACCGGCCAACCCTCCTGGTGTGGAGATCCCAGAAGACTCATCCTGTAGTAACTCCAGGCTGGCTTTCCAAAATCACTGGGGAGGGAGGTGGGCAAGGGACAGATCCCTGGGTCCAGCCCTGGAGACAGTGATCAGTAAATCCAGGGTGGACTCTGGGGACCCACATTTTAAAGGTTCATAGGCAGGGAAGGCTCTGTGGCTGTTGATTTTTCGTCATTGTTTGGGTGGGTCTCCTGGTGGCTGGTCTATTTCCTGGGCTGTTTCCATTTCTATTTCCCTCCCAAGTTTGCCATCGACACCCTCCTTAGTGAACCCTGCTTCGTCCCTGGTCCAAAGTCCAGCTTCTCTTAAGAAGTCATTCCCCTCCAATCCCTTGACCTTCAGAGACACCCTTGTGGTGAAAGTGGGTGCTAGCAGGAACGTTATTGCAACCATGATTTTTTACTTCTGGCTCTGCATCTTTGAGAAGGCCTTGTGACTTAGGCAACTTGTGCCCATCTGACAAGGGGCGTGTTGGAAAAGTCTGGTAAGAATTTACCCTGGAAAAATCTGCATCTTCAGAGCTCAAAAGCAAGTGGAAGGATTAAAGAATCACAGGCTTAATGTGTGGACTCACATGTGTACACACACATGCACACACACGTGTGCGCACATGCACAGAAAATGCAACCAAAATGTGGAACGTTCTGTGCATGCACACGAGCCTCACATGGACCATGGAAAAGTCGATGCCTACACTGACCTACATCTCTCCAGACAGGCTGAGCCCCACCAATGCATCTCGCTCCCTTCCCCAGGGCAGGCCATGCACACGCAGGAGTCACCAGCAGTCGCCAGCAGAAATCACCACCAGAGTTGCCAGCAGGAGTCACACGCAGAAGTCGCCAGAAGTCGCCTTAACCCCATTCCTTAGTCTCACCTGATTTTGATCCATTAGCCCCTTTAAACTCCACTGGGTCTTGCATTTAAACTTCACCTTTAACCACCAGACCCCTGGCCACCTCCCCTTCCTGCAAGACACCTTGGTCGTCCTCCGGGGGAGGCTGATTATACAGTGAATCTCAGAGGCCGCATGAAAGCACCACACCCCATTCAACTGAAGTCATGTGCAAGGACAGGCCTCACTAGAGAAACAGAACCGGGCATGGGGACGAAAAACACGCAACCCCAGGAAACCGCAGGCCACCTGGGGACCCCAGAAGAAGAAGGCATCCCGCCCTTTCTTCTTCCTGGTCTATCCCCCAAATATCCCATGGCATCAGACACAGGTGTCCTCTGCTGGCCACCACGGAAACACGGAGGAGCACGAGGATATGTCTTCAATTGGAAAGTGACATCTGGGATGGGAGGAGGCATGCACGGCGCCCATGTGCGCGACACGTGTGCCCGGCCCCTGTGCTGTGGGCAGAGTTCCAGGTCCTTAAAGGCAGGGACGTGCTGGGAGGATAATTGTGTTGTGTCAGCTACTGTGTAGGGGCCTCGCGCACAGGGACAAAGAGGAGACACCCGTCTGGTCCACGTACACCGAGGCATGTCCTGCCCAGAGGTCAGGCCCGGACATGGTAGAACGTCCAGATTTCCAGAGCCATGCAAAGCTACACTGGGGAAGTGCTAGCGTGCCCGGGATGGGTTCTAGAGAACAGCGCTGCCCTGGATGTAAATGTACGGAGGAGGGAGCAGAGAGAGGGGAAATTCTGTCATAAATAGAGCGAAACTTGCTTTTCATTACTGCGCTTTGCAGAGCACTTAGCATCTAAAGCGCCTTGTGCATTTCAAGAGACAAACAGACATTTTCCAAGTGGACCTGCGTGATGGAACCTTTTTCTGAGATGCCATGTGTCTTTCAGGACAACTGTTCTGAGGAACATTTTGCGGGAAACACAAACCCATCTAACTCTTTCCACACACGTGACCACGAGAAACTAAGGCCCAAGATCAAAGGGATTGGCCCTTAATAGGTCTAGCTCAGTGGTTGGCAAACTCGTTAGTCAACAGAGCCAAATATCAACAGTACAACGATTGAAATTTCGTTTGAGAGCCAAATTTTTTAAACTTAAACTATATAGGTAGGTACATTGTTATTAACTTAAGTAGGGTACTCCTAAGGCTTAGGAAGAGCCACGCTCAAGGGACCAAAGAGCCGCATGTGGCTCGCGAGCCACAGTTTGCCGACCACAGGTCTAGCTGGTTTGTGGAAAGCCAGGTGTCCTGACTTCTGCTGCAGGCCCTAGCTCCCCACAGCTGCCATGAGGTTCTGGGTGAGAAACTTAATTTATTCAAAGAACCTTTCCTAGGCACCAGCGCTGTCTCACCTTCTGGGCTGGCTGCTGGAGATGGAAGACCAGAAAAGGCATGGTCCTTGCCATCAAGGAGATTATAATTTACTGGACATAAGTAAGTAGCCAATGGTAGCCCAGGAGGTCTCTGCTTTGCCTAGTTCCAAAGCGCACAGATTTCATTCATCGCAGATTTTAAATAACGCCAGTCCCCAGTGAGAGTATCTAAGTCCTAGTCCCCACATTCTATTAACTATAAGTAATTGCATCAAGGACAAACCTTGCTGCTGACCTGCAGTCAGTACGGAAATGAGAGACGCCCAGCACAATCGATGATTGATCACGCGACTTTGCATTGGCGGCTGGCTGGTCACTGAACGTCCGTTCAGTTCACGTACAGATGGCAGAAAGTGTGGTTGTGTCGCTTCCTGTGTCTCAGGGACAAACCCGCATGACACTGGGCCTAAGAGGGTAACCAAAAGAAGAAGTAAGCCAATGAAGACGAAAGTGCGGCAAGAACTGCAGGTGACCCGGGAGGTTCAGTTGCATCCAATGTAAATGCAGTTACCAAGAGACAGCGAGTTGTAAAAATGCTGACACCCCCCCCCCCCCGCCCCGCCCCATGTTAGGGACTCTCAGTGGGCAGCTAGGGGCACACAGTGAAGGGGAATGTATTGTCATCAATGAAGAGAGTGACAAAAAGGGTAAGATGTCATAGAGGAGCTGATGCCAGCAAAAATGTCACATTAAAGGAACTCTTGGAGAGTGCTCACAGCATTCGAAGTGCAATACATAAAATAATGGACCCCGGCAGGGTAGTTCAGTTGGTTAGAGCACCCTCTCCATACACCAAGGTTGCAGGTTCAATCCCTAGTTAGGGCACATGCAAGAATCAACCAATGAATGCATGAAGTGGAACAACAAATCGATGGTGTTCTCTCTCTGCGCCCTACCCCTCAAATAATATATATATATACACATATACATATACATATATTAAGCTGATTCAAACTTAGGAGGAGGACTCTTCAAGGGCTAAAAAAAGATGCTCACTCTTGTTACAGACGAAATGAAGGTAAGCGATACCTTCAAATCTTGATTGTTAACAAAGCAAAAAAACACTTTAAAGGACAGTGGACAAAATAATAGTTTTCAGAGGTTATTTGTCATTTTTCTATATACAGTGCTATCCAACAGTAGAAAGTTTTTAATTTTTGACAAATTTTAGAGGTTACAGGACAATTTTTGTTTGCGCACTTCTGAGAATTGCTCACGAGCTCTCGGCCGGCCTGGCCATTCTTATGGGTGCCGCATGGAGCGAGGGCACCCGGTACGGAGTGAACCCTCTGGGCATCAGTTTCTCTGTTTTAAGAGAAAACCAGTCAGAGACCCAGAAGGAAAGCGGAGACACTTTGAAATGAGGGCCCTTTAAGAAGGGTTTCATTTTTACACACTGTATTTAAAAGCTCAGAGGTGCGGGTGTAAGCAGCATCCAGGCACAGTGCGGAATCCTGGGCCCAAAGGGATAAAGGGAGAATTTACCAGAAGCCAGAAGGAGAGCGTGCGGTATGGAGCAGTCCACCCCCGTCTGATGGAAAATGGCAGGCCTGAGAGTTTTCTGGAAGGGGGCGGAACAAAATACCACCCTCCTTCTCCTGCCCCGGCCGTTGGCTGAGCTTGCCTGAGGCCAGGAGGCCTTGTTGACTGTATATTGTCCACAGGTGGGGGCAGGGGGACACGGAGGACACAGACAGAAAGGTAAACACTTGAGAAGAGTCAAAAAGAAGAGATAGGAAATAAGGCTGTTGCCAGCTAAATTCTGGGATGTGGGATTTTAAGTGTCTTGGAGGAAGTGGGGTGTGGGTTTTTTTTGGGGGGGGGGGAAGAGGGTTAATATAACAGGTGGTGGAAACCTCCCCAACCAGCTTACACTCTAAGGAGGACTCAGGCAGAAGGAGAGGGGCACCTGGCAGAAGGGAGTGGCCCTGGGAACAGCCCTGAGGACCTCTCACCAGCTTCTCTCTGCAGACGCCCCGTCTCTGCCTCCTTCTCTCTCCAAACCACCAGGCTCTCTCCGCTTCTCCAGGCACCACCACAAATTACACCAGAAATCATATTCCATTAGTCCCAGCTGCCCACAGAACCTGGCTAGCAGCGCCTGCTCCTATAAGAAGGAACCTGATTGGCCCAACTTGTTTCCCAAGCTTATGCCTGACCCAATCAGCTACAGCCAGGGAGGGTCACATGACATCAACAGGCCACTCAGGGCCATCCCCAGAATAAGAAGGACTGTCTCAGAAATAAAAGATTTGTGGGGCTGGGCAGTCACCCCACAAGATGGCCATTACTGCTCTTGATCTACTTTTATTTTATAAAAAGAGTTTTTAGTCCAGCTGGCATGGCTCAGTGGTTGAGCGTTGATCTTTGAACCAGGAGGTCACAGTTCGATTCCCGGTCAGGGCACATGCCCGCTGTGGGTTGTGCCGGAGGCAGCCGATCAATGATTCTCTCTCATCATTGAGGTCTCTCTCTCTCTCTCTCTCTCTCTCTCTCTCTCTCTCTCCTGTCCTCTCTGAAATCAATAAAAAATATATTTAAAAAAAGAGTTTTTATGTACCAGGCACTATTTTAAGTGTTTTCTTCACTTATGACGACCCTTCAAGACAGAAGCTGTTATCAGTCCATTTTACTGATGAGGAAACGGGCACAGAGATAGTAAAGTAATTTTTCCAAGGTCATGCAGCTGGCAAATGGCAAAGTTGGTGTTTGAACCCACCCAGTGTGCCCCCAGAATTCATGCTTTTAATCCTTACCTCCTACTACCTCTCAGGTTTCAATACTGAATAAGGAAACAATGGTCTCCATCCACCAGCTCCTTAAACCCTTCAGAGAACAAGATGAAGGAGCCCTCAACAACCCTAAACGATGTGTATGGAACAATGAAACCTTCTTAGAGTAAACCACAGGCTGTAAAGGCAAACGACCTGTTCTCCCAGCCCACCCCAGCTCCCCCCATTCCTCCGACTTCTAGCTGGATTCAGAGAACAGAACTGAAAGTAGAAAAATAGAATTCTCACTCTGCTCGCCATCTGCAGATCATCAGTAATGGTATAATTCAGAAAACAATGCACCACAATACACTACAAAGGCAGAAACAATGCCGACAGCATGGCATTTAGTGCTTGTCTGCCAACAGGTGATAAGGCAGCTGATCCGTACAGCATCTTGGCATCTTCATGCCCCACGTATTCTTGTTCTGGGCCCCGTGCCTATGCAGGGTGCCTTGGCCTGTCTTTGAGGCAAACCAGCCTTCTCCTGGGAGACCTCATCCAGTCCCCTGGATTCAATTAGTTACCAGATGTTGGTGACTCTCCAATCCTCACTCAACCCAGATCTCCCTCCTGCCCCGGAGACCTAAGAGCCATCTCCACTTGGGTATGACACAGACCCTTCAGGTAGCCCCAAACCAACCCCATCACCTCCTTGCCCAGACTAACCCCTTCCTTCTCAATTGGTCTCCACCATATTGCCAACTGCCCACCAAGTCCAAATTCTAGGAAACATCCTTAACACTTTTTCCCCCTCATTTCCACTTCTCATGTCCATTCATCAAGTCTTGCTTCTCTGACTTTCTAAAGATCCCTGGAACCCTTTCGCTTCTCCCCACCTTCTCCACCTGCTTCAGGCTGCCATCTTCCTTTCTGTGACGATTGCAGGGGTCTTCTAGCAACAACAGTCCTCTCTCTCCCTGCAACCTGGTTCCCAAGCTGCATCTTTCCAAAATGCAAATCTGATCCTATTTCAGCTTTTCTTCAATCTCCTCAAAGTTTCTCTACTTACCCTTGGATTAAACCCCAGTTTCTTCAAATGGCCTATGAGCCTGCATGACCTGGTGCCCATTCAGCTCTCCAGTCTGATCTCGTTCCCCTTCCTTTCTCATGGAACACTCCATGTCGATGGAACCACCCCTACCCCCTTGGACAGGCCTTGGATAGGCAGCCTCTGAAATGGACCCAGGGACTCCTCGTCTTGTATGCAAGACGTGTGTAATCTTTCCCTGATGGTGAGTTGGACCCAGAGACTCGCTTCGAATGAACAGAATATGGTAAACGTGATAGGATGTCACTTCCAAGATCCAGTTGCAAAAAGACTAGCTCTATGGAGAGGCTCAACTGACAGAAATTGATTACCTCCAGCCAACAGTCAGTGAGGAGCTTAGGCAAAACCACACTAGGTGCCTTTTGTTTTGAGCTAGTGTGCAGCAGTGGATGACCAATAAACTTACAGACTTTCTTATTTCTGAGCGACTGTGCACGCTTTTCCTGACTCCTGGATTCCTCCTCCCACTCCTCCCAATGCCCAGTGCCAACTTGTTCTCCTAACTCCAATTCATTCTCAGGCCACAGGTGAGATGACACCTCCTCCAGAAAGCCTTCTCTGATTTCCCTCATTATAGCACTGATCACACCAGACAGGAAGCAACATGAGCATGGCAGGCATCAAGGCTCCCATGATTCACTTTGGATCCCCTGTAGCTACAAAAGGACCAGCCATAGAAAATGGGTTCAATATTTCCTGAATGAATGAAGGCTGTAGACAGGCCTCCCTGCTCCACACCGAACTGAGGTTTCTCCTGTGCCCATAGCATGCAGACACTGAGTACATCCTGAGTTTCTAGAATCCACGCTTTTAATTTGCACAGTTATAATATTGAACTCAAACCTGATATTTCCACTGAGCTCTAACATCTCCCCATTTATTCTCTTTCACAATAACATGAGGGGCATTACTATCCCCATTTACACATAGAAAAAATGAGACGGAAGGAATTGAACACGTTTCATTGACAACCAAGTTCAAGACTCGTGTCTCAAAACCGGTCTCCAAACTCTCAGCCAAGAGCTGCCCTCAGAAGGAAGATATCGGATGAACATACACTCTAATTACGAAATAATTTTGTTTGAAAAAATGCAGATTGCCTTCACATATATGACTGATGGTTTCACTTCGTCAACCAGGCATCTCGGTAAGCAAATCAAGTACAATATGAAATTTTTAGTCTCTAAGGGAAAAGGACAGCAGAATCAAGGAAATAAAGCCAAGCCTAATCAAATTGGATCCGGAAAAGGGGAAGTTATGAGGGAAAATATCACTAAAAAGTAAAGCATTTGGAAAGAAATTAATTGTGATTCTTTCAGAAACATACTGGTAAGCTTACAAATTGTTAGGGGGAAAAATAAAGTAGAAATAAGCCAAATATGTTCATAAAAAAAAGGACCATTCACAACAGGCTACTTTACAGACCAATACATCAAATATGAGATTCCAGGTGGGGCTTCGTGTCTCTAAGGAGTCGCAAGACACTTGGTTTGATTTTTTTTTTTTAACTCCACAAGGATTCTATTCACCATGTGTAACATTTCTAAACCACAAAGTTCTGAATTAAATACAATTCAATGGAAAAAAGGTCATAATAATACCAGTTTCAGATTCCGTACAGTGGGGGAAATGCTTTATAGCCCACGGTTTTTCCTTCCTCAGTAACTAAATGCCTGTGGGTAGCACCCAGACACATTCACCTTATGCTGAATTCCACTCAACTGGGGAGAAGATTCTAGAATCTCTACCAAAGACTGCAAAGAGTGAGCCAGAGGGTACAGCAACCCTGCAAGTGTTCTTATTAGGTTCTCACCATACCTTTGAATATTTTAAATATTAGAGAGTTGGCAGAAAATCCAGATTTCTAGCATCTGGGCCACATCCTCACGTGGCGAGTATTGGCCTGAACTTAGTGGGGGGCTTCCCCTTACCTGGGGCATGTGGTCTCCATCTCTCCAGTCTCCATCACCCCCTATTTCTTCTATGCCCAGCCTGTCTCTAGCATTTATGGTATTTTCCTGGCCCCTACGGGCATGGAGTTGAAATTCCTACATTAAAAAAAAAAAAAGGTGGGCCCTTGCAGGTTTGGCTCAGTGTATAGAAATTCGTCTGTGGACTGAAGGTCCCAAGTTTAATTGTGGTCAAGGGCATGTACCTGGTCTGCAGGCTTGATCCCCCGGCCCTGGATGAGGCACGTGCAGGAGGTAACCACTCAATGTGTCTCTCTCTTTCTCCCCCTCCCTTCCACTCTCTCTAAAAATCAAAGGGAAAATATCCTTGGGTGAGGATTAACAACAACAACAAAAGAGGCCATCATTTTCTTGAAATTCCATTGGTTAAAACAGAGATTCACGCCAGTGACCTTTAGGAAAAGGGAATTTTATTTTTAAAGGAAGTGGTGCCAGGAACCTATCGGGTGCCTTTCCTCCTTTTGCTCTCTCCCTAACCTCTCAGTCATGGCAGCTCTGCTTCTCTCTGTGTCTCTGCCATTTCCCCTCCTGTACTAGTTAGTTCAGTCGCTCCAGGACGTCACTTGTAAGTGACCTAAAATAGCCAGCCTGATGGAGCATCTACTTCCTGGTCCTTCACCTCCGCTCTCCCAGCTGCCCTGGCACTGTCTCATTTTCCCAAATCCAATTTGCCCTGCAGGAATCCGATTGGTATAGTCATTTATTCAAGTCATTTATTCAATCACTGGTCACAGTTGCTGGTCATTCGATGAATAAGGGTGTCTGGGGCTCTGGCCTAATTACAAGAGGGGATTATGTAGGACCTCGGGGATTCTAGGTAAAACACTTCCTTCAAGGGCGTGCAGGCCATGGCCCACCACCCATACAGCCACCACCTCCCCAGACTTGGTCCTCCTCTTCAGCAAGTTGCCTCCCTGCTCCCATGAGGTGTGGCCTGTCCGGGGCCTGGCTTCCAGAGGGCAGAGTTCTGCAGAGAGAAATTATGTACTTTGCTTGGCGACCGAGGCCTCAGCCACATGCACAAATGGAAGCAGTTAGTGTCTGTAATGGATTTGTAATGCTCCTCGCTGCTTCCTCCCGGTGCCTGGTGGCCTTTCCAGCAGAGCAGCAACTGGGCTGCTTCTCAGCCATGCTGGGGCACCCCCGCCCCACAGACCACCGCACCTCCCCTGAAACAGCCGTAACAAATTCGCCTTTATTGGCCTGGATTTGGGAACTCCACATTATTTGCCTTTGAGAGAGAACAAAGGGACTCTATTTTCTCGGGCTCCTCCCAGCTCAGAGAGCAGAGCGCGCTTCTCAGGCTGCGGTGCGTCCTGCAGGAACAAGGAAATGCAAGCACGCGGGACCAGGCTTCCACCCCAGCTCTGCCCTGACAGTGCTGTGATCCTGGGCAGTCACTCTGCCTCTCCGCACCTTATTGTCTCCATCTGTTCACACAGAGGATAACACCGCCTTGGTTTGTTCAGAGGACAAAGAGGGAAACGGAAGCCACCCTCATAGCTCCCGTCAATCTCCATCAATCTTATTTCACTTTCTCTCCTTTCTGATCCCCTCTTCTAGCTATTTAAAAGTGATGAGGTAGGACTCACACTCAGGTGCTCACATGCTTAACTAACCCATTTCTCCTGAAATTATGTTGCTGTGAGAGGCTCGGTCTTGTTGGCCACTTAGGCTGTGTCCACTTTTTGCTCTAACACACGAGGCTTCATGGACGACTTGTGCATATAATTTTGCCTTCATGTGTGAATATTTTTGTTGTCTAAATTCCCAGCCGATCGTCTCACAGGCATCATCGGCTAAGCCATTGGGCAACACCGCTCAAGGCCACATAAGGAGCAGAGTGCACCTGTACTGTCTTCAAAGGCTGAGCTTTTAAACCTCCAAGTTCAAACTGCCTCTCCATTCTCAACTAGGAACCACCGCGACAACAAAAATCAGTCAAAATAACTAACACACGGACTTCCTATAAGGCAGGCTTTATACACGCTCCCATTGTACAGAGGAGGACGCCGAGGCACTCGCTTGCCGAAGGTAGCTAGGCAGTGACAGAGCCAGGAGCGGTGGCCGCTGTCCTGGTTCGCGCAGGACTGTTCCAGCATTTAGTAAATGCTGTGTGTCCTAGAAAACTCCTTAGGCCCAGGCATCCAGGTTAGTTGGTCACCCAGCCAGGAGTAGACCCCAGCTCTGTACGGCCTCATTTGCCCTACCTGTAAAAGGGGGATGGTAGAATCTACTTCATTTTCTCGAGTCAGAGGCTGATGATCCCAAGCCAAGATCAGGGCTGGACACAGGGCAAATGCCCCACAAGGTTTAGATTGTGTCGTCGCCCCCATCACCGGCAGCTAAGAATAGGTTGCTCTGGAGGGAGCCCTGTGGGAAATGCTCAGGCAGGAAAGTGTGTTAAGAAAGGATTAATCCCAGCATCTGCTGAGGCCGGGGGAGAGGGAGCCCATGTCACCCTGAGGTCACACCAGCTGCTCTCATCTCCCGTCCCAGGCGCCCAGATATCCTGGCGGGGCCAGGAGGCATCTGTGCCGCCCACGCAATCCTGTCTCAGGCTTTAGCCGTCAGCATTAACCTCCAGACCCAAGCCCCTCTGGCTTCCTCCCGCCTCCCTCGGCTATTTGTGGTCCTTGGACTGTGATAAGGGCCAGGGAGGTGATGCTGCTCTGCTCCGTCACACATTCTACACCCCAACACTGGGAGTCCAGATGCGCAGCCCATCAGAGCCCCTGATTGTCTCCCCGTTCTCCCAGGATCCAGGACGGAGAACCCTGCCTGGTGTCAGCGCCTGGTTAACAACTCGGCCAGAACGGACCATGAATTCTGCATTTCCCCACCTCCTATGCCAGCGGTTCTCAACCTGTGCCTTGCGACCCCTTTGGGGGTCGAACGGCTCTTTCACAGGGGTCACTGAAGACCATCGGGAAACACATATATAATTACATGTTGTTTTTGTAATTAATCATTATGCTTTAATTATGTTCAATTTGTAACAATGAAATTGGGGGTCACCACAACATGAGGAACTGTATTAAAGGGTCGCGGCATTAGGAAGGTTGAGGACCACTGTCCTATGCTAATTCAGATTCCGGCCCTGATGAAGGCCATCATTCAGTCACTCAGCAAACACTGAGGGGGGACTCCGTGGGGGAGCCAGACTGCTTGCCAGCTGCCTGACCTGGGTGTCCAGTTCATTAACCTCTCTGTACCTCTCTGTCCACATCTGGAAATGGGTTAATAATAATAATACACACCACGTAGTATTGTTGTGTAAAACCCTTAAAACAATGTCTGGCAAATAGCAGAAGCTCAATAAATGCTACTTATCATTATTAATGGTAATTATTAATATTAATACATCTTGCACTTTACATAAGCAACCTTATTTCTGGGCCATTTTGAAAGTGCCGAACAGCTAAGTAGAACATTTTACAAGGGGATGAATATTAAGATCAAGAGTCCGGAGGAAGGTTGAAACACAGTAACTTCCTTTTGCTAATAGCATCTCCCGGGGCCAGCTTCTTGGGCACGTGACCAGCGCAGTCACACAGGGTCCTGCGCTGAGAAGGTAATGCTTGTGGCTGACTGTCCTAGGGTCTATGCTGAATTGAATGATCCACGTAAGTGGACTTCAGTGGGACAACAGAGCATGCCCAGAGGTTGGAATCATGGGCTCATGTGCAGTCCCACCTCCCTCCTGCCACCTCCCCCCCCTTATAAGTTATGTAGCTGGTACTATGCCCACCTCATACTGAGTCATTCTGATGTGTGATATTGCAAACAGAATCTCTGTCTTTTTCCTCTTTGTTAACACACATTCCCTTCTATATAGCAGCAAGAAAAATAAGCAGCAGCAATGGAGAAGGAAGAAAGAAAATCTCATCTTGCCATCCACATCATCTCACAACAGCCAGGAATGGGAAACTGACTCCAACAGATAGGCAAGTCACTCTACCTCTCTGACGCTCAGTTTCTTCATCTGGGAAGTGGGTATAATGAAAAGTCTCCTCCTGGGCTCCTCAGAGGATTAAGTGAGATAGAGCCAGAATTGATTCTGTTCTTGGCATCAAAAAAGTACTCACTAAATGGTGTTTATAGAATAATAATAATAATAATAATAATCTGGTATCACTGGCTGCATGGACAAGTCCTAGGACCAGATTAAAATTGCTTATTGCTTTTCTCCAGGCTGAACTTATAAAGTAGTTCTTGCTCATCAGGAATGCAAAAAATCTTCCTTCTTTTCCTTCCATTCCTTTTCGGTTGTTATTCTCTGGGTCACTTCCTCTCCTGGGCATGAGTTCTTACCCCAGAGCTTCCTGGCCCTGGCTAGGCTAGTCTGGGCACTATGGTTCAAAGCCATGCCAGTCAAATCCTGGCTCAGGACACAGACACCACACCGATAACTGCATCAAATGCCTCAGACAGGCTTGGCGGCTGTGTTTTACATTGTATTATTATTACCACAACCAAAAAAAAAAATACAATAAAGATATCCCGGGATGTATGAATTAAGGAATGAGCCAGCCATTCCTGGGTCAGGTACTGAATTCATGTTTACGTAAGAGATGAACTCGGAGCCCTTTTTATGGCTGCAGTAAAGAGGGATGCTGTCCCTCAGCCTCAGCAACATAAATTCTCAACTCGGAAGGAATGTTGGTGATCACCTGACTCAGAGGACCAGAGAGTTGAAGGCTCCCTCCTGACCCAATTCTTCTTGCTCCCTGCCTAACTCAGAAAGCTCATCCCACATAACTCATAAAACAAATTCACCAAAGTGCCCCACGGGTGGGCTCCCCTTCACTTCCCAAAACTGGGTCACTTTGGGGGAAGAGCGATTAGGGAGAATAGTTCCCATGAGCCCCAACAAAGCCCGAACTTCTGGACCCACCCCTTCTGTCTGCAGAAACCTCACCGGAGCCAATAACCTGAAATGAGGTCAAAGAAGACTGTCCACACGACCCCGGTTGTCATTTAAGTGGGAAAGTCAGGAATCAGAAACAAGTGAATCGCTCACATCAGGATTCTTGCTAAGTCAATGTTCTGGTTACTACTTCCTGTGTTTAAAAAAAAATAACCTCAAAGCTCAGTGACTTCCAAAAACCACAGCTCTTTCTTTTTGTTATGAATCGGCCAGGTGAGCAAGGTTCGATGGTGACGCCTCCTCTCTCCTCCACACACCTTAGTTCTCAGCGGGGTGGACTCCAGAAGCAAAGGGCTGCAGCGGCGTGGAGCTGTGGTCAATAGACTCGGTATCTCCCACCAAATTCAAATTCATATTTACATCAGAGATTAACTTGGAAACCCCTTTGATGGCTACAGTAAAGAGGGAAGTGGGGACCTCAGGGTGTCTGACTCCCTAAATGATGCCTCAGTGATCTATATATATAAAAGGCTAAGTGGCCATCGCATCCAAAACAACGGAATGGACGACCAAACAGGCTGTGTGGGGTGACCACGCTGGCAGGGGGGTTAGTGAGGGCCGACCAAACAACTGAGCAGCAGGCTGCGTGGGGCGTGAGGGGGGGCAGTGAGGGGCAACCAGGTTGGCGAGGGGGGGCAGTTGGGGGTGACCATGCTGGCAGGGAGTGCAGTAAGGGGCGACCAGGCTGGCAGGGGGGCACTAAGGGGCGGCCAGGCTAGTGGGGGGGGCAGTTGGGGGCGACCAGGCCAACGGGGGGAGCAGTTGGGGGTGACTATGCCTGCAGAGGGGGCAGTTGGGGTGACCAGGCCAGTAGGGGGGGCAGTTAGGTGTGATCAGGCAGGCAGGCAGGTGAGCAGTTAGGAGCCAGTGGTCCCGGATTGTGAGAGGGATGTCTGGCTGCCGGTTTAGGCCCGATCTGCAGGATCGGGCCTAAACCGGCAGTCGGACATCTCCCGAGGGGTCCCAGATTGGAGAGGGTGCAGGCTGGGCTGAGGAGATCCTCCCGCCCCCCCCCCAGCATGAATTTCGTGCACAGGGCCTCTAGTACAGTGAAAATTAACCCATTTATGCATAACTGGAAAAGGGCAACGGGAAGGCCAAATATTATAGGCATGCCCAGTAAAGACCAAGCGAAATAGAGAAGGTACTTGTCTGTCAGTCACAGCTGGGAACAGGTTATTGGCCAGGGTGGGCGTGGTCAAGCACGGGAAGATACGAGATGTTTAAATTCCTAAACAAAGGAAGTTTTGCTCTCTTGGGACTCTTGTTGCAGGGGGCTGTGCTCTCTTAGCTCCCCTGCACTTGCCCACACAATGGACTGATGGACTGCAACTAGCCTGAGACTAACCGGACCCAGCTCCACCATGGACACTGGCTTTGCTTTTAGGTCTACTGAATCCCCAGCTGCACATCCTCAGGACTGGGTGAAGGGTAATGGGACTTTGAAAACCCAGAGATGAAATTCCACTCAAATAAAAATCACTCATCCTCCTGTGTAAGTCTCAGAAAATTATTTTTCTTGTGAGAGCGTAAGGATCCGGTGGGGAAGAGGATACCGCCCTTCCATCGATAACACCAGGACTCCAAGAGTGAGTGTTCTAAGTAGAACCTGCCAGTTTTTATGGTTTGGGCCAGGAGCTAGATGTGGCTTTACTTCTGCCTCCTCTAATGATCAGAGTCACAGAGCAGTGTGCCTCGCCGATGCAGGGTGTGGGCCATGGCTTGGTGAGGGTTTCTCTCAGAACTCCCTGCATCTGTAATCCTGCTATCCATTTTGCTGCAGTCATGTGATACAACGTTACGGAGTCGCAGATAATGATGTGAATGAAGGGATTTAAAAGGCATGGAACAAAAAGTTGGACAGAAAACTTGATGCCCTGACCCAAACATCAGAATGCCATCTCTGCCTAGGAAACAAAGCTGTTTTCTTCTGTACATTTTTGGGTTTTCTAAGATCTTCACCGGCTACGTCCAGCCCACAGAGATGCTGTGTTTGGCCCCTACATTGATTTTTGGCCCCCCACCTTCATGTTCGTGTCATCTTTTTCCAGCTTCTACAAGGGATTCTGGCCATCCACAGCACCAGAGGGCCAGTGAGTTAACTTCAGGGGGTGTAGGCACCCCAGTTTGTGAGGGCCCCCAGATGGCCTTCCTCCCACATCTGTGCGCCTGCCTGCCCCCTCTGGGCATTTGGGTCTGCCATTCCACAAATTATGTTTAGAACCGAAAGTCAACAGCAACAGCGTCCCAGGCAGAGCACCTGGGATGATGTACCTGAATCTATGGAAGGGGGTGGTGCCTTGGATGCGGGACACCCATGACTTCCCTACACCTGTGCAAAGTGGGCCCGATCAGGGGTCCTCGCTCCCTCACGGCTCCAGAGTACTGTCCCCATCTCCCCCTCTCTCCCCATGGCACAAGGTCAGAGGTAGTTGGTCTATGGGCCGCTGAGTGTTACCAGCAATGCAGCCAAGTCCAGAGAAAGGAGTGGGTGGGGAAGGCCGCACAGCCAAGGGAAGGACAGGAAACATGAGATCAAGAGCAGCAGGGGCATGGACCGCGGAGTCGGCGCCTTGGGTTTGGGAACAGGGAAAAGAATGAAGTCAGTGGTAAAAGAAAAGAGCGTGAAATGGCCATTTCATGCCTCCTAGCAAACAAGATAGAGGGCAGCGAACCCTGGCCACCCTCGCTGCCCCCGCCCTTGCTCAGTCACTAGCAAAAGTGTGCCAGGAGCCAACAGCTGGAAGGAACCTGGAACCCAATGATCAGACGGTAGGAGTGTGAGTACCGACTCAAGGATTTTCGCTGTGTGCGCAAAACACCTGGGCCATTATTCAGTTCATACTTTTTTCCTTACATTGATTTTCAATGGGATCCTTTTTTAACTCAAGCTTTTCCCCTGTATGATTACTTCTGAAAAATCATGGGGTTCATAGGTGATGTGTTCACACATGCGCGCGCGTGCGTGCGCGCGCGCGCGCGCACACACACACACACACACACACACACACACCATTTTCAGGAAATTTGCAACCAAGTGGTTGTTAAGCACAGCCACTGTGAAAAAATTAAATTGTATAGACCTGCAATTAAATTAAAGACAAAGGTAATAAATACTCAGACCTCATTCCTTCCTACTTATTTTACTACATTTTCCTATTCTCTATGTTCTTAAGCTGGTTCTTACCCGCTGCACCTGTGATGGACACAGCGTCAGTAATGTGCTACTGCCCCTCTCTTCCCAACTCTGCATCCGTGACACCTTGGCAGGCAGCTTGACGTCAATGGAGGTGGGAGTGTTTACACCATGGAAACTGGCCAAGGCTCCCTCCAAAGCAGGGCTTTTCTTTCCCTGGAGAGCTGATTGTTAAACATTTAGCAGCACACCGCATCTTTGTGTAATAATTACATTCACATTACACATGTAGTACAATGTATAATACAAATATATGTCCCCTAATGAACACTAAAGCAAACTTAGTTGCAAATTCTATATATACATATCTATGTGTGTATATATGCATCTGTGTGTGTCTGTGTACAGATACAAGTGTGGGCAAACGTAGCTTTACAGTTGTGAGTACACTCGTTTATTCATGCATTGATATTAATTACTGTATTACTTGTATTATAACTGTAAATCTACTTTTGCCCACCCCCGTGTGTGTGTGTGTGTGTGTGTGTGTGTATTTCTACATTCCCTAAAATGATCTTGAGTTCCATCAGTGAGGACGTGTAGTAGTTTAACACTGACTAGCCCCACAGTCGTTCGTCAGGGAAACTGAGGCACAGGGGCAGTTTCCTGAGACCACACAGTGAGTTCAAGGCCATCTCCAGCTCTGTCCTCCACCCCATCTCTCTGCGTTACCCTCTGCTCAATGCTGCCTCCCTTTGTGGATGGCACACAGTCACATTCAGGACACACATAGCCCAGAAACAGCTAGAACAATAGGGGAGGAAGGGGGCAGCTGGGGGGCTAAAAGGGTCATTAGCAATTCACACAATTAATTAGACAATGCTGGGGACACAGCCATCTGGATAACCCAATGATGAGGATGACAGGGGGCCTATTCCCAGGGGCCCCTGTGGGTTACCACAAACAAAGCTCAATGGTCCACCTCCCCCTAATATGCTCCCCAAACCCGCTTAAATATTTGATGCAGAATTAAAGCCCATTCCAACTTTGATGAGCAGCACAACAGTGTCTGCTGCTGCTGGGCGCCCCCGCCCCCCATCACCATCTCCCGAGGAGCCCCCACCCCCATCCTGGGCAGCCTGGTCCTCCATCAAGCCGAGTGCATTAGGACAATTAGCACCAGCCCACTGGCGCCAATTAGCAACCAATAGTGTCTATATTATGGAGAGGGGCGGCGGGCGCCTGTGTCTCCAGCCGGCCTTCACACTCAATTACATTAAGTAGAGGCTCTGAGCTGCGGTCGGTGGGCTGGACGGTTGCTGGAGTAACCGTGTCTTTTCTGTGCTGCAGGTGATCTTCACCCCAGCCCCCTGATCCGGGCCTGACTCCTTTCCTTGTCCACTTGCATCAATACACATTCCTTCAAAAGGCAGGAGGGGGAGGCATGGGGGCAGGCGGCAGTGTCCAGAGAAGCAGGAAGAAAGGCATGGAGCTAAATCGTAATATGAACCCTTCCTTCCTTCCTTCCTTCCTTCCTTCCTTCCTTCCTTCCTTCCTTCCTCCCTCCCTCCCTCCCTCCCTCCCTCCCTCCCTCCATTCCTCCCTCCCTTCCTTCTTTCCTTCCTTCCTTCATTCATTCATTCATTCATTCATTCATTCATTCGAGAAATCTTCACAGCAGGTCAACTGTGTACCTGGCATGCTTCTACAGCCACAACTGGCTATGTAACTGGCTTAGCCATGTCTCTCTCAACAAGCCTCTGCCCCTCTCTGTGCCTCAGTCTCTCCTATGTCATCAACGTGGCTGGCTCCACGGCCTGGCCTTCCCCAGGCTCCTTCCTGATCTAACATTCGCTGACATCATGATTACTCAGCCTCTGAGCAAGGCAACCTGGGCAGGGACGGCCCAATGGCCTTAGGAAAACATTAATTCCCTATGAAATTACTGGGGATTACTGACGTCTTTACACAGAGTTTTATATCTTTAAGTGCTTTCTGATCGCTTTGGGAGCTAATCCCAGGTGGAGGCCAGAGGCCTTAAGAAAGCCCTCGTCAAGTTGAAGCTGGAATCCAAACAAGCTGGCAGATCTGGGGTGGGGACAGGCGCCTGCCTGCAACTCGGTCTTCCCCCAGCAGGTTCCCTCCCCTGCACCCCCAGGAAACACTGCCCAGAACCTTGCCACTGGCCTTCAGCCTCCGGAGGCCATGTTTTGTGCATGTGCCCAAACCCCTGTAAGCATCTGGCCGGTGGGAAGATGGGTGAATACGGGCAAAACAGCCCCTGTCCCAGGGAGCACACAATCGAGCTGGGGGAATGCAACTCACACACAAGCCTGGAATCGGCCTCTGGAAGCTGCTCGTCAGTGGGCCAGTGCAAAAGGCAGTCACTGATTCACTGGGCACGTAGACCAACCCCTCTCGCGCCAGGCACCGGAGATAATATGGTGGCCAGATGCAAGGTTTCTGCTGGCATGGAACTTTAAGCTTAGTAAAGCCTGTGCAATGGGCAGGCGGAGGACACGGCAATGTCTCCCCAAAGAGAGCACTCGGGCTCCATTTTGTAGGGTTCCTTCCTTTGTCAGCTCTGATTCAGCTTCCTCCTTGTGCCTGGCACTGTCCTAAGTGCCACTCTTAGCTAGAGAGTCACCCCGGTCAACAGAAGTGTCTCTGTTCTTAGCAATCTGAATGGGAAAGACATGTTTTCATTCACAGCCTCCCCCAAAACACTGTGAATGCCACAAAAATCAACCCATCTAGAATTTGTCGATAAGGCCTCCATATTATCAGGGTACCTTCCGTGGGTCAAGGATAGAATAGCACACAGAAATAAATGGAGAGGGAAAATGGTCTCCAAGCATGGGCGGTCCACACCTCAAAATCCTGTTCATGTTCAAGTCTGACCTCCCATGTCCTCTCAGCATGTAGTGGGTGCACACATACGTCTCACGTGCACATCTTCTCTGCACCATTGGGCTTTGCTCTGGGCACACTTCTAACTCCCCACAACCCTGGGAAGCTTGACCATTGTCCATATCATGCATGAGAAAACCGTAACTACAGAGTAAGCAGCAGATCTTATACTCAAACCCAGGTCTTTTCAACCAATAGTGTTGTGAGAATTGTGAGAACTATGAGGAGGAGGAAGAGGAGCCCTGTTTTTATTGGTGCTTATCACATGCCAGGCCCTGTCTAGATGCCAGATGCTGTGTCTCTTGTGAATTTCAGAGCAAGCCGCGGAAAGAGCACCGAGGCTCAGAGAAGTCAAGCGACCTGGCCAAGGTCGCACTTCCTGTTTCCGGTCCTTGACAAGTGGTCGGGCACTTTTCCCCAAGAACCTCCTACAAAAGGCTGTTGGGTCCAGATGCCCCGGTTGGACAGGTCTTGGCTAAACATCCATCCCCAAGGGCCTGGGAGCTGGAGCCGGTGGGCAGAGATGCCCCAATTCAATCCAGTTGAACGTCCATCCTGCCTTTGCAAGAACTTCAGGCTCAAGGGCAAAACACTGGCAAACTCCTGAAGCTGGGGCAAGGACAAAGAGAACTAATTAAGATTGAAAGCAAGGCAGGGGCCCGGAGCGCTGCCTCCTCTGACTTCAGAGACACCCAATAGCCCTACATCCCACTTTCGTCTTTGCAGACGTCCCCAATGGCACCTTCAAAGGGCCTGTGTGCACCCATGACTTTGTTGTCCAAGTTGAAGAGGGAGCTTATTCAATATGAATGAGCATATGCACATAAATCCATATCATTTTCGTGGGCATCGGGAAGGTACATTATTGTGGCAAGCTGCTGGACTGAGAACATAGACTGTGGGCGCATCCGGTCACCAAATGGCTCTTTCAGTCACCAGATGGCTCATTCACTCATCTTCAAGACACTTTCCGATTCCTTCCTTCTTTCATTCATTCTTAAGAACAAGTCCTAAACCCCTGTTTCATTGGACTTTTTACAAACAAGTATGTATTTTTTTAAAGTTAATGCTTTATTTCAGCAGTCTTCCCTGCTGGCTCTGTGGCTCCATTCTGACCAATGAGATTTAAATAGACATCTGCTAAAAGGGGTTCTGAGAAAGCATTTCCTGTCATGATAAAGAGGAGATGGGTGTGACTAGTTGAGGCCTCTTTGTCCCTTCATTCTCCTGAAAAGTGGATGTAATGCCTGGAGGCACAGCAGCCATCATGTGACCATGAGACATTACCATGAAGAGAATCAAGCTAAGAATATCACAGAGAGATACTGGAGCTGCAAAACTAATTCCAACACCCCTCTCCCTCTGGACTCCTTATGTAAGGAGAAAAAATATCACTGTTTGTAAAAGTTGAGTTTTCTCTTAATTGTAGCCAAATATACTCCTAATTTAAGTGAGAACGATTGGTACACCTCTTCCCATCTAGTGAGGTTGGCTGAGAAAGAAAGGAAAAGAAGTAACAGCAGAAGCAGGCGCTGTGCACCTACAGTTCAGGGAAATGGGGGCAAGGACATTTCTTGCCCAAATGCTGTTCTTAAGGTTCTCCTCACTTCCTTCTCCAGCGTCCCTGCCTCTACCAGAGCTCCCTGAAGCTGAAGCCACACACTGTCCCTCCTCTAGTGTGCACAACCTCTCCTCTCCTGCAGGTACAATTCAAGAATGCAGACCACATGCAAGGGAAGAATTCCTCTATTAGTCTTCTAATAAGGAATTCTTTTCAGGTTGGCTCACACTTTTGATACGTAAGTCCACTTAGCACCACTTCTCTTGTTATTGGGCCCAGTCTAGTCATTTTTTCCCTTCTTTCTAACAAAATGCAAAAGCAGTTTCCCCCATTTACACTGGCCAGTTTCCCCCACGTATGCTGACAAGTGAGGACAGGACTCCATTCTGTCTGAACCCCAGGTCAGTCCCTCAGTACCAAGATGCAATGGCCCTCCTTAAAATCACAGGAAAAATGGTCACAGCAGCAGATTTGTCCCCAGTAATGAGGAAGGGAAATGGTAATGACCATGCCTATTTCTAATAATAGCACAAACATTTATTGGGCACGACTGTGTGGCCCCATCCAGCAGAGCCCTCACACTCCTGATCTAAGCCCCTGACAGGCAAGGACTATGCTTCTCCTTGTACTGTGTACCCAGTGCCTGGCACACCCTAGGTACTCAAGAATATCATCCAGTGAGCAAACCCGCACCACAAGCTAATGACGTAAGTATGACGATCCATCCCATTTTACAGAAGAGGAAACTGAGGCTCCAGGAGGAAAAGGGACTTGCCTAATATCACCCAGCTGGTAAGTGGCAGGGTTGAGATTTAAACTCAGGCACTTCCAGGACCCAGGGCCACGTTTTAGTCTCTTTGGCGGCACATGGCACTTTCAATGACATTTACATAGAAAACAAGTCCAGGGACCATGACATGAGTGAAGGGCTCTTATTTTCACTCTGCTGAAACAAAAAGGCTCATGGCCAACTCTTGGCTACTTTCCAGAAGAAGGATGTCCTGAGCTGCACAGGAGGGAACATACCCCTAGGAAACTGGGGTGCTGAAAAAAACTCGCTTTTTTACTAGCCTGTGTTGAAGGCAATTACTCAGATTATCAAACAGCCCTTCACAAGGGAATCTAGGCAGCCTTCCTTTGAATAGAAGTCTCTATCCCTTTGGCTTATAAATTCATTCACTGATGCATGCATTCAACAAACACTGATCCAGCCCCTACTGTGAGCCAGGGACTGACTGTCATTGCACCGAGGCCATTACTGTCGACGAGATGGACAAATACTCTGCCTTCGTGGGCTGCATAGCCTAAAGAGAGAAAGATAGATAAGATGGTCAGCTGTGAAATGCCCCCTCCAAAGACACCCAAGTCTTCACCCCTAGAACCTGGAACATGACCTTATATGGGGAGAGGGGGCGGATCTCTGCAGAGGTGACTAAGTTAACACTGGAATGGGGAGATTATCCTGGGTTTTTCTAGGTAGGTTCTAAAGGCACCCTATATAATAAAAGACTAATATGCAAATCAACCAAATGGCGGAACGACTGGTCGCTATGACATTTACTGATTACCAGGGGCAGATGCTCAATGCAGGAGCTACCCCCTGGTGGTCAGTGTGCTCCCACAGGGGGAGCGCTGCTCAGCTAGAAGCCGGGCTCAGGGCTGGCGAGTGCAGCGGCAGTGGTGGGAGCCTCTCCCGCCTACACAGCAACACTAAGGATGTCCGACTGCAGGGGGGTGGGGGGAGGGGGAAAGCAGACCTAAGCCAGCAGTCAGACATCCCCCAAGGACTCCTGGACTGCAAGAGGGCACAGGCCTGGCTGAGGGACCCCCACTCCCTGAGTGCACAAATTTCGTGCTCTGGGCCTCTAGTCAATTATAAGAGAGAGGCTGAAGAGGCCCAGCTGACACCTTGATTTTGACCCAATGATACTGATTCCCGATTTCTGGCTCCAGAACTGTGACAGAATAAATAGCCGTTGTTTTAAGCCACCAAGTTTGTGGTCATTTGTTCTAGCAGCTCTAGGACACTGATACAGGTCATTTTTAACATCTGCTAGATTAACAGAATGGTGGTAGGTGATGTAACCAGGATTCAATGCCCATCTTTTTTTGTTGTTAATCCTCACCCGAGGGTATTTTTTCCATTGATTTTTAGAGAGAGTGGAAAGGAAAGGGGAGAGACACATCGATTGGTTGCTTCCTGCACTGGTCCGTATCAGGGATGGGAATCCAGCTTGCAATGAAAACACGTGCCTTTGACTAGAATGGAACCCACGACCTTTCAGTCCTAGGGCCAACACTCTAACTACTGAGCAAACCGTCCAGGGCCTCACACCCATCTTCCCAGAAGAATCCCCGCATTCAGCGTAGCCCTCCTCTAATGGGAAGTCCACCGCAGCTTCTCAGCCCTCAGGAAAAGCTTGACTTCCTGGCTCCCACTTTCCTTCACTCCTCATAAGCACAATGTCAAGGCCACAGGGCTTCTGCCTGCATCCTGTTTAAGTAAGACAAGGGACTTCCCTCGCCAATTAGAGGCTTCCCCTTCAGCCCCCGCTTTCCCCACACCTGCCGCGGGAAGCACGTGTGGGCCATTGGCCTCCGCTGTGTCACCTCATTGTTCCCGAGTTGGCAGCTGCTCTGCAGAAATGACCCCATTTGGAATGTTTGGGGGAGACTGAGCAAAAGATCTACACAGCCCTCTCCTGGGGGGAACATCATGGCTATCATAGCTACCTTTCCCAGGCAGCGATTTCGTGCCGATGTCTTACATTCTCACTGCACCCCATCTTCCAGGAGCTGAGATAGGAGCACCTGGGCCCCAGCTTCTGACCCGACAATTCAGAGCCTGCATTCCACCAGGTAATGTGTACGGCAGAGAGGAAGCGCTTACTCAAAGCTCCCCAAGAGAGAAGGCCAGAGACTGGGGGTGGTGGGTGCTCATGGCGACTGGTAGTTCTGATTTGCCTGGCTGTGTGGGGCTCAGGGCAACAGTGCCGAGGCCAGGGATGTCTTGGTTTTGCCCACTGTCAATGTCTTAGGTCCTGATAGTCTTTGCAGACTCCCCAGGATCCACTTCCCACTTTTCCAGTACCTGCCCCTTATTGGGGGGTCAAGACAGGTCTGCCTATAACACTTGGGGTCTCTGGTGAAAATGTGCCTTACAGACCTCTAAGGAAAGGAACCCAGGCCCCCACCACTGTCCCCAGGGACAGGCATATAACCTAGGTCAGTGGTTCTCAACCTTCCTAATACAGTTCCTCATGTTGTGGTGAACCCCAATTTCATTGTTACAAATTGAACATAATTAGAGCATAGTGATTAATCACAAAAACAATATATAACTATATACGTGTTTTCCGATGGTCTTAGGCGACCCCTTTGAAAGGGTCGTTTGACCCCCAAAGGGGTCGCGACCCATAGGTTGAGAACCGCTGACCTAGGTGTTAGCCAATCAGTCTCCAAGGCCTGGTCCCGACCACAGAGACTGGCTCTGAGATGGCCAAGTGATGTGACCATCTACGCAAGTCCTGGCTGGGCGAGCTGGGCAAGAAGCAGACACTCTTCCCTGTGGGGCTCGGCTACCTGGGGCACTCGCACCACCTCTCCCAGGCCTCATGCTTCTAACCCTCAGAACAATCCTAGAAGCATGTGCCGTAGTATCCCCATATCACAGAGGAGGCCACTGAGAACAGAGGCTGAGGAAGCTGCCATAGTCACCCAGCTCAAAGGGGGTGGGCCTGGGATTCAATGGCAAGAGCCCGTAGCCAAGCCTGTGCTCTGAACCACTGCACCATCTTTGCAAAGGGGGGTCGCGGCTGCCAAATCATTTGCTACGTGCATTGGGGAGGTGAGGGAGGGGAGAATCAGAGCGGGTGGGATACAACCTTGTCTCAACCCCAAAGATGCCAATCTCCACCACCCTATCCCCAGCTGGGGTTCTGATTCTTCTGGCTCACTCTTCAGTGCCAGCCAAGTCCCTCTGGGCGCCTAACTAAAAAGCCAGCGAGATTCTGCGAGAGAAAATGACTGCATCCTAAAACCACCTGGTGGATTTCCCCAACATATCTTGTCAGCATCCAGAATGCCCATGACAGCTTCTCCTGAAATATTTTCCAGGTGAACTCTGCGGCCGCCTGGCCAGCCGGGCCCCTGATTACCCTGTTCCCAAGCGGCGGGGACCGCCTGTTGACAGGGCTTTCACTCTTCTGAGGCCCGGCACTGACCTCTCCCCACCTTCTGAGATCAAATGCAGGAGAAGGGGCTTGCAGAGGGCAAGTCCAATGGTGTTAAAGGCCGATTTCTCCCTCTCTTAGCAATGTGAGTTGGAAGGTGATGACCGAAGGGGGAAACATTAAGAGCAATGTTCCTCCAGGTGACATTTCCACGTGGTGGGCCCGGAGCAGAGGGCGTTCCAACAGCAGGAAAAAGGCAGCAGGGGCCGCCCCGCCAGGCTCCGGGCCTGATGTGTGGGAGCACTGAATACATTGCTAGGCCGGGCTTCACACTGGAGCTTTGGAAAGAAAGGGTCGAGAATGTGGGCGCTGAAATGTCCCTCCCGGCATGGTGGGAAGGACCCACCAGACCTGAGCAAAGGCTCCCCGGGAAGCAGAGTGAGCCCCGCTGCTGGGACAGGGAAAATGTTGATGGGCTTGGCAAGGAGAATCTGTGGCTCTGCCCTGCGTTTGTCTGCTGTGCGTGGGTAAAGCAGGATTTTCGCCCAGGGGTACAGAGGACTTGGGAATCCTCATTTGAATGCCATTTTGGACTTATCTGTTATCAAAACTGTTGGCCATTCCTATTTCTATTCTCTTCTTACTCTCATAGCACCTGGGTTTCATTTTGAGGGCCACCTCTGAGTGACTGGTGGTGACTGCTTTATGTTAGGAGGAGTCTAGGCTGTGCATGGACTCAGTGAGAAAGAGTATTGGGATCGATTAGTGATGTCTGCCATGGGCAATGGAGAGATAAGAACATGTGGCATCTATTTGATAACCAGGGCTTCAGTTAATCGGATGTGTCTCTTCTGTCAACCAATTTGTCTACCTTCTTTCTTATCTTCCTTAGACATTAGAGTTTGAAACATATCCCTCTGTTCTTGATCCTTGTATGAGTTTCTCCCAACTGGCTTCTGACATCATTTTCATTTCTTCTGACAAATTATAAACATCTCAAACACCATGCTGTTTCTCTCATTTGAAAAGATGAGGAACTAGCAGACGGCACCATACTAGGCACATAGCACTAACGTGATGGGTCCATGGAGCCTATAAGGTGGGGACTGGGGTCCCACCTTTCCACACAGAAGTCTGATTCTCCATGTACTCACATCTTCCAGGAAGACTCTCCTACTCTAAGCTTTTCCTTTAACTACTCAGTCCCCTTTGCTCTTGCTCAGCCCATAGTATTGATGCAATGGAGGGTCTATGCCCCCAAGAGTCTCATGGGCTTGGCTGGGGGCCACGTGACTACCCTGCAGAGGCACTTTTTCAGGGCCACATGACTACCCACCTGGAGCTGAAATTACACTTTTTTTCCAAATTCTAACCCCAACTTGTGCCTGCTTCCTTCCTGGCCCCTGTCACCTGCAAGCTTAGCTCACTGTGCAAGCCCTCCCCCACCCTCCAATGACCTTTTCCACTAAAATGTGACTTGCAGAGGACCTCTGTCCAATGAAGGCATTGCCACAAGGGTTGGCGAAAATAATGCCAAGATTCCCAGACCTCTGGGCCTTCAGACCTAATTAACTTAAATACCCACGTTTCTAACTCTAGAACCCTACCTGTGAAATCACTGACCCTCAGAGTCACCCCTACCCATTGTCTTCCCCAGTTACTGCTCAGATTGCCCAGGCAGAGGCCTCATTTGCCAAGGTGACCCATGATCTTCTCTGTCCATGCCCTTTGTCCCTGGGGCCCTAAAGCAGGACTCACCGAAATCTCCATGACAAGAACTGCTTTGGATTTTGCCTCCACCCTCCCACAGTGGACTAGACAGGGAATACCCCTAGGCCAGAACTGGACTACAGGGGCCCTCCGTGTTATGGAGTTGTTACTTCACATCTACCCAAGCTGGTCTTCCTCTTTCCCCTCCCATCACACATCCTGTCCATCTCTCCATTCCGACCTTGGTCACATTCTCTTTCCCTGGGCGCTGGACCCCTCAGGTCTTCATGCCATCCCTTCAGCTTGTTGCTGGATTCTAGACATAAAGATTCCATCCAGAATTTGGCAAGAGATCCCCACCGATGCCAACAGGATAGCGGGAGCCATTGTGCTTCCTAGTAAGAAGAAGGGGCTCGGCGCCTTCAGCAGGGGAGTAAGAGGTTGTCTTCAGTTGCTTCCCACAGTTCCTCCTACTGTGCTGGGTGCACCAAAGACAGCGACACCTCAGCCCAAACTCAGCGAAGAAGCAGCACATGGAAGCATAGGAACATGAAACAGAAGATAAGAATGGAGTGTAGAGGGGAGGAATGGGAGAAGAAGAACGGGAAAGAAATGTTTAAGAACACATAGCAAACTCCATGTTATCTGCTGGTTCAATTCCAGGCTTTAAAATGTAAAGAACTGTGTGTTTCTATATATTTTTTTACAGATCTGTGGCCCACAACATCGTAAACCAGCCCAGCAGACACCTAATTTCATGGCTACATCCCAATTTGGTTTTATTATACTAAATGCAGATAGGGGATGCCCTCAACAATGAAACTCCCAGGTAATCCCCAAAGTTTTCATTAAATCGCCTTGGCTTGGTCCTGCCTCCAAAACATATACTCACTCTCTGACATGATCATAAACTGCTACTGCAAACTGGCATTTCAGTGTGTTATTTTCCCAAAGCAGGAAGGAGGGATCAGTGTAAGAATTGATTATACCCCATCCTCACCCACTCCAGATCACACAAAGGAATCCTTGGCCTCATGGTGTTTGCCTGGGCCATTTTTGCAGGTGGTGTGATTCATTACAAAGTCTGGTTGGGGCATAAACTGTACACTCCTAAGAGTAGGTATGTTAGTTAATGCTGTGTAACAAACAAACCCAGGTCTTGGTGGCTTGAGTCTACAAGTTGTCTAGCTGTGCTCAGGGCCAGGCACAGCTGTCTCACTCACCCATCAGTGGTCAGGGGGCAGGATGCCTGGGTGATGACTGACCTAGAATGACCTGAGCTGGTACAGCTAAAACCCTTTAGCAGGTTAGCCTGGGTGTTGTGATGGTGGCGGCTAGCAGAAAAAAAAAAAAATCACTTTTTCAAGACTTCCTTTGCATGGAGTTTATGACTAGCCCATTGGCTTAATCAAGTTCAATGTAGAAGGACACACCAAGGGTTGTGGACACAGGAAGGTGTGCAAATCAGAGCCATTTATCTGGTCAGTCTACCAGAGGGCAGAACTTGCAGTCCGCCACTCCATAACTACATGCTAGCCAAACGCAGAAGACAAAAGGGACAAATCTCAAAGTTATGTAATCGCCCTCTTGGTCAAGGGCAGCAAACTTTTTATTAAAGAACAAGATAGTAAACTTTCAAGTAGGGCATACGGTCTCTCACAATGACTCAACTCTGCCACTGGAGCAGGAAAGCGGCCATGAACCAACAATACATAGGTGAATGGGTGGGGCCGTGTGCCAATAAAACTTCATTTGCAAAATCAAGGCACTGGCCCAGGATCTTCGTCATCATTTGAGCAACTGACCTTGGCCAAGGTCCTACTATGTGCCAAGCACAGTGGGTATACAAATAATAAGACCTGGCCCAGGAAGCTTTCAGCCTAACACGGAGACTGTCCATCATCTGAGCATGATGAATATTTGTTGGGTGAACATTACTGGGAAGACAGATAATAAGGAAATGTGGTGGGAGGAAGTGTTGCTGGGCTGTGGTGGACAAACAGGAGGGGCACAAGGGATGGGCAGAAACCACGAGCGGCTTCCTCAAAGGGGTCACGCTGGAGCCTTTCTAGGAATTCTCCAGAGGCATGTGGGAGAGCAGCGGGGCTTACAGGCTGAGGGCACAGAGTGAGCAGAGACAGGATGGTGACGTGAGTTTGGCAGGTGTGGGGGTGAGGCTCAAACACAGGGCGTTTCACTCTGGTTGTCTTTTAGCGTCATTAAAACATCTTTTACTTTCTTTTCTTCTCTTTTTTGGTCACTTTCATTTTGGGGGGGTGGGGAGGGGGCTTGGTCTAGATACTCTTAAGCCTGAATCATTCGAAGGTCCAAATTTCCCCCAATACTTATAAGACACCCAATACCTGAGGTATTATGACACTCTTTCTCATCCGACCCAATTAAGGGAAGCTGCATGGTGTACGGACCAGGAACCAGGTTAGGAACTGGCAGGACAGGGGTCAGGTTCCGGGGACCCTTCTTCCAGCTGCTCACTGTGCCACCTTGACCAAGTCCCTCCCCTCCCTATGCCCTTTCCCCATCTGTAAATGCGGAAGTAATGCCTGCCTCAGAGGGTTGCTGTGAGGCCTCAAAGAAATGTCCACAATGAGCTTTAAACACTGTGGCTGCTTCCTTTAAGCTCAAAAATGCTGGCCACCCGTCCTCCTCCTCTTCATTATTATTATTGATCAACAGTCATCTCCATTAACTTCTGTCTATACACCCCCCCTTCCCCAAACCCTCCAGCCATTCGAGGTGAACCCAGAACTGGCTCCAGGAAGGCGCCCCCTTGTCCCCCGCCTCTGGCTGCGGGTGGCTGAGTCTCTTGCCTGCACAACAGGCGAAGAGGCCAAGAGAGAAACAGCAGCCTTGAGCAGGGCCGGAGACAGGCGGCCGCGGAGGCTGCTGAGTTTCTCGCCAACAAACAAAAGTTGCCTTTCATCCGATCCACTGCTCCGAAGAGGACTCACTTCCTCCCGCCCCGCGTTTATGAAAGCCGACAGCACAGGCGAGAAAACAGCCAGCTCCCTCTGCGCGTGATAAAACCATTACAATCAATTTGGGCAGCTCGCAGGCGCGCAGACAGACTCCGTGCCGACTGGATTCTGTTACCGGCGCGGGCGGGGCGGCTGGGGAGGGGGCTGGGGCAGGTGGGGGCGGGAGGGGGGCCTTCTGGGAGGCTGAGCACTTGGCCTTCCTCGGATGGGCCCCATTATGGCTGCAGGCTGGCGCCACTGCTGCGGGGGCTCGCTACCCAATGAAAGTGTCGTCCAACTGCTCCGGGGGAGGCAGGGGAGATGGGGGCGACCAGTGCTCGCTTAACTCCTGCGGTCTCGCAGACTAATTGCTCGCGGTGGAAACACGCCTCAGAGTGCTTCGGCCCCGTCAATAATAGGGTATTAGATGCCTTCCACTCGGCGGGGCATTGATCGGCCTCCTCCCAAGCCTCCTCCTGGCTCCGCTCCCTGCCATTCCCCCACCCGGCTGCTCCTGCATCATCTTCTGATGACTCTTCTTCCTTTTTTTTTAAAGTGTTTTCTAAGCGTGTGTTTAGCAAGAGTGGTGCCTAAGTGCTAATTGTTACACCACAGATTGATTGGCGATGAGATGGCTTGCCAAGTTCCTCCAGTCTCCTGAGGGGGCGGGAGCAGGGAGGGAGGAAGGATGGGAGGGGCCAGGCGGGGGGGGGGGGGGGGCGCTGTGGGAGGGAAGGGTGGGGGCGGACAGGGGAATCCTTGATGCTTTTGACTTTCCTCTCAAGCTGTGTCTTCACTGGGTTGGAAACTGCCTGAGACTGGGGAGGAAAGGGGCAACCTCTATAGGTATCGCATGATTACTAGTGTTTTCTGCCTTGAAAAAATGGCAACAGTGGAGCCACAAGCACTGACCCTGGACCAGGCTGATGGAGAGGGGCGGGGAGGACCAGTTCAGGGAGGGCATTGCTGGTTCATGGACCGCTCTCAGATCTACCACCTGGGGTCGAGGTTAGGGTCCCTAGTATGTGCTCTGGAGCAGCCATTGTCAACCGGTGTTCTGTGAGGTCAGAAAGGCTGGCGACCGCTGCTCTGGAGGACCCTGACCGTACCCCACTATTCTTTATCAGAGTTACCGATTTCATTGCCTGGTTCTATTTTTCCTTTCTAGAAGAATATCTTTATTGTCCAGTTGATACATGATGCATTAAACATGTAAGAGAATGAAAATTGTTTCTACAAAGTGAAAGAATCACTGAGAAGTAAATATAAGGCCCAAAACATAAAGCTCTGGAGCATGATTATTCGTTATTAATATGTAATTATCTGGTTCTTTCATAAGCCGACGTGCCCTTGGATGGTGGGAACCGTCGCTGGGCCAGCCATGCCTGGGTCAGCAGCACTTCACACACAACCTGCCAGGCCCTGCTGCTCCCAACACTTCTCCACCCAGACCCCTGGGCTTGGCTGTGTTTGCAGAACCAGGTTAGCCAAGAACCTCGAGATTCCCCAAACACACAGACGGGGTAGGACCCCTTTGTCGTCCAAAATGCCTCCAAAAGACAACCCCGAGTGCTTCCTTTTAAGGAGCAGAACCTTAGTCTTGGCGACTAATGTCCCCAAATGTTCCCGCCTGACAGGTGAGCCTGCACATTCCGAGTGTGTGAATCCTTCAAACGACTCAGTAGGTGTCTCCTTCCCCAATTGTTCCCCAGTTTTGGGAACAGCTTTGGACCTGTTTCTAAACTCCATTTTCCAGGAGGAAGGGAGGGGGGAACAGAGACACAAGTGGCAAGGTGCTCTCTGAAGTTAGCATGATTCCACCTCTCACTAGTTCGGTGCCATTGGGCAGACAGGTAACCAACCACTCGGTGCCCAGTCTCCTTACCTGTAAAACAGTGATACTGACCATGCCTCACCCATAGCGGGTTTTAAGAGCAAAATGCAAGGCCATCTGGTAAGTATAAATACTCTGAATGCAGTGGTTGTTCTAATCCAGTGATGGCGAACCTTCTGAGCTCGGCGTGTCAGCATTTTGAAAAACCCTAACTTAACTCTGGTGCCGTGTCACATATAGAAATTTTTTGATCTTTGCCACATAGTAAAACAAAGACTTATATTTTTTATATTTATTTTATATATTTAAACGCCATTTAACAAAGAACCAACCAAAAAAATGAGTTCGCGTGTCACCTCTGACACGCGTGTCATAGGTTCGCCATCACTGTTCTAATCACTGCTCTGCCACCTTCTTTCTTTATTCTGGGATATTCTGTGCCATCTATTCTTGCTATTCAACCTGTGCTCCATGGAGCAGCAGCCTGGGCTCACCTGGGAGCTTCTTAGAAACACAGACCCTGGGGCCCTGCCCGCCCCGCTGAGTCAGATCTGCATTTGCACAGGGTCCCCAGGAGGTGCAGGTGGGCCCTGAAGTTTGAAAAGAGCTGGATTCTACCCCTGCTCTTGTCACCTTGAGCACAATAGATGCACAGCTCATGCTTGCACTTCTTGGTAAGGACAGCATGAAATTTATCAGCCGCCCCAGCATAGGGTGACCTCACTTCCTCTGCAGGGTCTTGAGTCTTGTTGGAGTTTTACTCTTGGGCCAGTAAGAGTGCTATGATTTAATACTAAAAACAGACCCAAAAGAGATCTTCACGCACCTCTATTCATGAAATAAACACTGCTCCTTTTACTGCTGCTAATAAGATAGGTATAACCGTGACAGTCCATTCCAGTCTTCACCTGGTGTTTAGTTTCTTTCTCCCTCATGCACACACACATTCTTCTTAATCAGGGAAGCCAGGATAAAAGCCCCCATTTTCTGCTGCCACATCATCCCCACAAAGAACAGTAGTGAGACTCCAACCCGGTTCTCACCTCGAGCTATGAAATTTTACGAATCTATCACAGCGATGTCAGTCAGCACCAGAGATAATCCTGCAAGTCACATTAGGACCTATAAACAAATTGTGGAAAAATAATCTTTGCCTGCCGAGGACTGTTGTTCACCCTAGCTTGAGGCTTCTTACCCAGGTTGGCTTAGGGTTTTGGTTTTCAAACTATTTCTTTAGTTTTACTGCTGTTTGGTCATAGAATCTCCTATGTAACCATGAATAACGATAATGGTGATGATCATAGTGGTGGTGATGGGGATGATGATGATGGCGGTGTTGGTGATTGATGCTGATGATAGTAATGGTGATGGTGGTGGGGATGATGATGATGGTGGTGATGTGATGGTGATGGTGATGATGATGGTGATATGATGGTGATGGTGATGGTGATGATGATGGTGATGGTGGTGATGGTGATATGATTATGATGGTGATGGTGATGATGGTGATGATGGTGATATGATGGTGATGATGAAGATGGTAATGGTGATGGGGATGCTAATGATGGTATGATGACGATAGCTAATATTTTTGAGTGGCCAGGCACTCTACCTAACATTCTAGATGCATTTTTTCCATTTGACTCTAAGAGTAAACTAATGACCTGGGTATTATTTCCACTTCCCATTTACAGATGGGGAAGCAGTCTCCAAGGAAGAAAGTCACTTCCACAGGGTCATGCGATTAGCACCCGGCCAGGCCTGGACATGAAGTCAGATCTGTTTAACATATAAGTTGAAATGGTGACCTCTGATCATGTCCAGGGGAAGCCTCCGAAGAACCTCAGGGAATCCTCAGGTTCTGAGGGACTTGGTTTAAAAAGCACTAGATTCAGGTTCTTCTAGATCAAAAAATCTGTAATTTTGGTTATTAAACGTTTGAGCCCCAAAACCCCTCTGCTGCTCATGATAAAATCTGAACGAGGAAATGCATAATTGGCCCAAGAAGAGACAGGACCACAAGCCCTATTTGTATTTTTTCTCTGATGCCGCTTTGGCCACCACATACCAGGTAAATAGCCTCCCACTGTAGGCAGGGCACATTTTGGTGATAATTCCTGGGTTTCTATCTGAGCTCCACTGTTCTAATTGCTGTGTTTTTTGGCCAAGGTGTCTCTGAAACTCAGCTTCCTCATCTGTAAAATGGAAATATTAATAGTACCAACCCCACAGAGTTAGATAAGATCATCAGTAACCACTTGTTAGCACACTACCTGGTTTATGATAAGAATTCCACAAAATCTGTATGAGTGAGGGATTACCTCTTTATTCTGTGGTTGACTAGACAGAAGACAGATATTTCTGACGTTTTCTTTAGTACCTAAAATGTGTGGCTATACAAGTGCTTTAAAAAAATGTGCTTGTCAGCTAAACACTTTCATTTTCAAACACTTTAATTTTTCTTAAATTAAATCTTAAAGAGACCAATGTAAGTGTCAGGTAGGATTGGGAGTTGCTCTATTTGAAGGGGGAGCCCCTCCATTCGGAACCCATTTGGCACAAGCACAGAATCCTTGGATTCCGAGGAAGCCACTGAGATACCCAACCATATGTGTCCTGTCCTCAAGGTCAAAGATGCTTCTCTCCTCCCACCTGCTCCACAAGAGGACTTGAATGGAAGGACCTTTTGGCTCCTGTTGTGGTGGTGGTTTTTACTTCTATTTCTAGAGTTATCAAATAGAATTTTATACTAAGGCATGATTAGGCCAATAATATTTGTTATGCAACAACTCTGAATAAAAGAATGGGTGGGTGGATGGATGATGGATAGATGGTGGATAAGAGATGGATGGAGAGATGGAGGAATGGATGGGTAGGTGGGTGGGTGGATGGATGATGGATAGACGGTGGATAATAGATGGAGAGATGGAAGAATGGATGGGTAGGTGGGTGGGTGGATGGATGACTAAATGGCTCAGCAGAGGGATTCACACTAACAAGCTAAGCTGTCTGTATGAGCACTGATGGTATATTGTGTGGCAGTGGAGACAGGCCTGGCTAGAGAGCAGTAAATGGCAGGCAAGAGACTAAATCATGGCCACCCGGCTCTGTGATAGGTGACTACCTCACTCTCTCATTTAATACTCCCCAGTGCCCAGGGAGGAAGAACTCTTATCCCCACTTTGCAATGGAGGAAAGTGAAGTTTGGAGAATTTCAGTAACCTGCCCAACCTAACATAGCCACTAAGGTCAGGTCCTTGTCATCATACCACTATGCTCTTTGCATGGAGATTTTCCACCAATTAGAGAATCTTCCAGAAATGTAAAAGAAAGTTATTTTTTTAAAAAACACAGCTAAAGGAAGAAAAGGAAGCAGAAAGGCTTACGGACATGGAAAGGCTAACATTTACTGGGCACCCACTGTGTACCAAACCCTGGACGTGGCAAGTGTTTTCTGGCTGACTCTCCACGATGAGCCCATGCGGCTGGGATTGCTAACTCTGCATCCTAACGAAGAAACGGAGGCTCCGAGAGGTTTAAGAACTCTCCGTGAGTCACATTCTCATTTGCCCAGGGAAGGTGCCGAGATTACGATAGAATTTTTCAAGTAAATGAAAAGGAGGAGGAAGACAGCGGGAGTGAAGGACTGACCATCCGCACACACCCAAATAAGGGAGCTGGAAAGAAAAACCAGGACTGGAAGAAGGAACAAGAGGAGGGAGGGTGAAGAAGGAAAACAAGGGCACAGGGAGACAAAGGACCCTGCTCTGGATCTGTTCTGTCCAGAGAAACCGCAGCACAAATTGCAGTGGATGGATTCCCTGCTCAGAGTGCCTGTGAGCTCGCGCCTCCCGCCCAGGGCCAGGGAGGAGACTGCTGGCGTCGGCTGCTGGTGTCTAAGGGCACCCGCAGGAAAATCCCAAGGAGCCCTCAGCGTCTGGGGTCATCCGATTAAAGGAGGCAGTGAGACTGCAAATGGAGGCGACAGGGGGAAGGGGAGAGAAGGGGGTGGCGAAGGCGCCGCTGAGCCCCTTGACCTTCTGCCTGCGCTAACCTGATATAACAAATAGTCCTGGAAAACCAAATAGTATTAACCCTTGGAGCCAGGTCAACCCCATCTGCATTTGCTTCCCAGAGGGTTTAACTCTTTCTTGGAGCCCTGGGATCATTACAGCCCTGTTCTTCTATGGGTCCAGACGGACCGGATGAGATGCTCCTGGGAGGAGTGGGGACTGGCATCTGGGCATAATCGAGCAGACACGAAGTGCCCGCTGCCCATCCAAAACTGGACAAGAGCTTCTAGAGAGAAAAACCATGTCTAGGTTTTTAAAAATCTCCCTCTATTCTTCCTCTTCAGACACTGCTATCTGGAAGTCCTATACCCAAAGTCTCCGCCCATCTCCAGCCTTAAACAGACTGATAACAATGAAGGTGATGACTATAGTGGTGATGCCATGGGAGTCATTTATTGCTCTGTGCCAGGACTATACTAAGAACTTTGGTGAATTATCTCATTTAACCGACAAATCAATCTTATGAAATAGCACCCTCCATCCATTCACAGCTATTTTTAGCTGTCTCCCATGTGCCAGACACCAGGCTAAGAGCTAACAGCATGTTGGTGAGATATCCACTGGGGCACGGTAGCTAACCCAAGACTTAGTGACTTAGCACAACAGCCACCCAAGATCTCACACAATCCCGGGAGTGGCTTAGCTTAGTGGCTCTGGCTCAGGGCTTTTCATGAAATTTTAGTCAAGACGTTAGCTAGGGCCACAGCCATCAGAGAGCTGGACTGGGGCTGGAGGACTGGCCTCCGAGGTGGTCCACTCCCATGGTTGGCGAGTGGATCCTGGCTAGGGGCACGAGGCCTCAGTCCCTGGCAGGGGACCTCTCCATTGCCCTCATAATATGGCAGCTGACTCGCCTCCAGAGCCAATCATCTGACAGAAGGCAAGGTAGAAGCCACAGGGTTGTTGGAGACCCAGTCTCAGCAGCCACAATATCCCGCTGGTGATCCAGGTCACCCGCTTTGTATGAGAGGGAACCACACGGGGTATGGAGACCAAACCTGGGATCATGGCAGAACATTTTGGCAGTCGGCCACTCCAGTTGGTGAAGACAAAGACACGGAAACTATGTTTCTGATGCTTACTATGTACTGGACTGTTGTGCCATTTCAACACTGAGGAAAACAAAAGCCACAGAGAGAATAAGCAACTGAGTCAAGGTTCACATTGAGGAGTGTAAGAGCAGACGAGTGCAACTGCCACCACGTGACACCCCAGCAGGCTTCCCCCATCTTCTCCACCTCTGGGCAGCCAGGAGCCCAGGGTGGACCAAGCCACTGAGATTTCAGCTTGGCAGGAACCAGCACCCCAGGCTTGGCCAACCTCCAGCAACCTCACCCCTCCTGTGCTCTCCGTGGATCACTTATTCCAAGAGCCCAGCTATAAATATCCACTTAGTGAAGTGTCTGGCTCCTCCGGCACCCTCTCCTCCCCACCACCCCCGCGGCCTGCACCCAGCTCAGGCGATGCCAGCGTGCAATCAGTCTGCAATCTGAGTCCACTCTGCACACCCAGCACCGACTGGCTGCCCAAGTCAGTGGGCTGGAGCTAGCTGGCATGCCCCCAAGACCGCTATTGTGAGTTAATGGCACAGCAACTGGCTGTTAAAAATACTAATTAACATTAAATAGGTGATGTTATGCCGATAACTTACAGGCTGCCCCAATTCTTGATTTTCCTCTCTTCCTTCTGCACTGTCGTGTAATGCCTTGGAGTACGCAAGGAGTCAGGAGTCCCGTGGACACAGACACGAGCTTGCGGCCAGGGACAAGCACACACAAATGGCCACTAGCTCCCATCAACCCAGAGAAGCCTAAGGCTGGGGATCTGGCAAGATCAGCAGGACCGGGGCCGAATACGGGCTGCTTCTGTGCCTCCTTGGCAAGGAGTCTACAACTTGAAGATTCTGGAGATTCTGGGAGAGTAGGAAATGGCAAAAGATGGGAGTGGTATCCTTCCTCTCCGTGCAATTTGGGATGTTTGCTCTCCATACACAAGACATAAATTTCTTTACCACAGAGCACAGTTCAGAGTCATTTTTCTTTTTTATGTTCCCTCTGATCAATGACTAATCATAGTAAAGTTAATTGCTGCTAATAATAGTAACAATTAATTGCTTATCATTATTGAGCATACATGATAGAGACCAGACCCTGAGCTAAGCCTTTACAGTCATTATCCCAGGAAATCTTCGCAACCCATTGCAACCAGGAAATGTAGGCTCAGAGAGGGGATACTATTTGCCCAAGGACACACACCCCAAAGAGTCCAGAATAGAGATTTGCACACAGGTAGCCTGCCTCCCAGTCCAAGGCCTAGAAGGTGGTGACTCAAGGACATTTTTGAGGTGGAGTGGCGAAGGACCCTAGGGCTCATTTTCATTCATGTCCCTCCCTCCTCCAGGTCTGAGTGAGGGACAACCCTGTCCCCTCTCCTCAGGGAAGATGAGCTCTTTTCTTTTCCAGCCTGTTCTTCCTCAGGCCCAGGTTCATGACCGTGGAGGTGTGGCATCCATGGGCCAGGGCAGGAAGCTGGGGTGGCTTCTGGAGGGGACTGGCTTTTGGGGACGTTAGAACAAGTCCCACTGGAGTTCAGGAGGAGAAAGCCGGATTTGCGGTTCCCTGAGCTCTGCCTGCAGCATCCACAGCCCATCTATCCACTCCAGGCCTGAGGAAAGCTCCCAGGCAGCCGAGCTGGAGCTGGAATCAGATCAGAGGGAGGGATCCTGGAAAAGGCACCGCTGTGCCCACGCCCAGGCATTACCTGCTCACTCTCTGCCAGGCACTGGGTCACACAAGGTTCACTGCTGGCTCCACACAGTCCTGCAGGGAGGCTGTATTCTACCCATTTTATACGTGAGAAAGCTGAGCCTCAGAAATTCACGCCTCTCTGGACCTGTGGTTTCCAACTGCCACTGAGGGCTTGGGAGGGGCGGGGGAGGAGGTGGCGGCAGTGCCAGGCCACCAGATCCCCTAAGTGCCCTTCTGCCCAAGCAATGTCCATGAACTCTACTGACCTTTATGGACAGAGCTGGCATGGCTAATGTTTAAAAGTGAGAAAGCCCGCCGAAACCGGTTTGGCTCAGTGGATAGAGCGTCGGCTTGCGGACTGAAAGGTCCCAGGTTCGATTCTGGTCAAGGGCATGTACCTGGGTTGCGGGCACATCCCCAGTAGGAGATGTGCAGGAGGCAGCTGATCGATGTTTCTCTCTCATCGATGTTTCTAACTCTCTATCTCTCTCCCTTCCTCTCTGTAAAAAATCAACAAAAAATATATTAAAAAATAAATAAAAAATAAAATAAAAGTGAGAAAGCTCACTTAACCAGACCATGAACCAGTATCTCCGCCCCAGGGCAGGGAGCAGCCGCTCTGGTGAGCTTGAGTTACCAATGCCCCCCAATATGAACTATTCATTGAGTGGCAAATGCCAAGGCTTTCATATGGACTGTTTCATCCGCTACTGACCCAACAAGCCATCTCTTACAGCCCCTCTTGGCACAGGAAGCTGAACCTCACAACAATGAAGTTCTTTCTCAAGTTCACGGAGTTAGCAGGTACCCAAGTCAAGGCTGTACCTAGAGAGTCTGTCGGAGCCCACATGGGAAAGGCAGAATGATGACCCTCCCCCCCCCCCCCCCGCAAAGAAAAATGCCTGTGTCCTCATCCTTGCAACCTGTCAATACGTTAGGTGGCATAGGGACCTGGCAAAGGGCCTGGCAGATGCGATTAAGTTAAGGACCTTGAGGTGAGGAGCTTATCCTGGATTATCCTGATGTGATCACGAGAGGCCCTGACTGAGTCACAGGAGGGGCGATGAGAGAAGCGGAGTCGGAGACGTTTGAAGATTCTGTGCTGCCAGCTTTGAGGAGGGAGGAGGGAGGAGCGGGCCATAGGCCAAGGGGTGTGGACAGCCTAGGAGCTGGGAACGGCGTGGATTTTCCCCGAGAGCCTCCAAGAGGAACACAGCCCGCCCGACACCCCATTTTCATCCATGAGGCCTGTTTTGGACTTCCATCCTGCAGAATGTGAAATACCCAATGCATGTGGTTTTAAGCCACCAAGTGCGGAGTAATCGTTACAGAAGCACCTGGACACTGTTACCCTGGTCTCCCTCCTGGATGCCTCTGCTTGCTTTTCACTGTTGCAGGATCATCTTCAGCCTGGAGTACCAACCAGTCTTCTCTCCCCGCTAGACTGAGACACGGGGAAGCACCTGCAACACCAGTCATCTCTACTGAAGGGAGTGGGGTTAAGTGGCCTGAGCCGCTCTGGATGCAGAACAGCTGGGCAATAAATGCCCATTTCAGCCTCGCCAGTGGGCATGGCCCCACCCCCAGCCTCGTCATCCAAGGAGCAGATGGAAGGGAGAATTCCATGGTGTCCCAGTCGGCTCCAGGGGTCACTACCTGGGGTCCTCACCCACTCCTCAGCCTCCCCAGGGCGGCAGGCGCCTGGCCATCCTGTCATCTGGAATCCCTCCTGGAGGGAGCGTGGCGTCAGGCCTTAATGGGGTGATGAGTCGGAGGCGTCAGAACCACTGAGTTCAGCTCCTTGAGGACGACTTCGCCTGGGCTGGCACCGGAGGCCGGAGGAGGCCACAGCTGGAGACGGGGAAATGGGCCTTTGGGGGCCTGGTGGAGCCTCCTCGGCCCCAAGGGAGCTGGGTGACCAGGCTGCCACTGGCCTCTTAAAGCCCATTACTTGCTGCCTTTGGCTTGGGAGCTGGGAGCAGAGCATCTATCGGCGCAGATTGGGCCCAGCGGATCAATGGCTGGGTCTCCGGGCCCTTCCTCCCCGCCCCTCCGCCAGCCCCTTCCTTAACTAGATGTGGGCGCCAGACCCACAACAAGTCCTCGGCAGCTGTACGTCAAGGGCCATGAAATATTCATCTCTTTTAATCTTCTTCAGGGACCTGCCCAGAGCTCTGAAGGGGGTAGAGCAGTCTTCATAAACTTGTAAAGGCTGAGGGGGGAGAAAGGAAGAAGGGTGGGGGCAGCTCTTTCTCCAAAGACATCCATCAGCCAGCATTTCTATCGCACCCTCTGTGCACCCGAAGTTGCTGAACACTTGTGCATCCACTCGGCCGTTTTCACAATGTCCGTTCACCTGAGCTATTAGTCAGATCTCTTTCCTCAGTCTCACTTTAATCAGTAGCTTCCGGGAAATACAATGCCAGGCTTACTTTTCCTTTTTTTTCCTAAAAAACTCTTTAGTGTGTGTGTGTGTGTATTAGTGTGTGTGTGTGTGTGTGTATGCATATACATATACTCATATAAATTATTACTATATACTCAAAAACTAAAAGGTATATGTTTTTAACTCATCTTGATACATGTCCCACCCTTTGGAGACACCTGGGACTTCCACCTTGCTCACTTCTCAGATGAAAGGAAGGCTCACTTCTGAAGCTGAGGCTCAGAGAGGTCAGTGACTTGACTAAAGTCACACAGCAATATGGGACCAATCCTGGGTTCAATCCCAGGCATCTGAACAAGCACAAATACAGCTTCTTTTAATCACTTTTTTTCAGGATGTTTTGGGACGACTCATTGACGAGGCCTTTCACCTTCTGCTTTGCCTCTTTCGTAAACGGAGGTCCTTTCTTAGTTTGTGTCAAACTGTACGTTTGAAACACACGCCCCTTCTACCTCATTATCCTCGAGACCCGGAAGAACAGGACTCGGTGATGGTTTCTCGACTGAATACACAAGGAGCCGAGAAACCTGGAGCTCCCTGAATGTCTGTTTTCCCGCCCTTCCCCTCACTGGGCCACCACAGGCCCTGCCCCGGTGAGTCCTGAGCAGCACTCGCTCTGCTTGCCCGGCCCCATCTCTCCAGCCAAGAGAACCGCCCTCTCTCACCTGGGTGCCCACAGCAGCCTCCTTCACGGGTCCTGCTCCCTTAGTGGGATGTGGACACCAGACCGTAGCAGACCCAGCATTCTGTCTGCATTCTCCCCACAGGGCAGGGCGACTGTGCCTCCATCTGCTCATCCACATAATGGGGAGAGGAGTGGTGTCCTGAGGCTTGAGACACACACCCATGAGGTACTGTGTCATTCCAGGCCTTGCTGTGTGGTCAGCAAATGTGTCCACGATGCCCATCAGCAGTGGGGAGAATCGCGGGCCATCCCAGGTGACCAGGTGGCCTTGCACATGGTTGGGGACTGCGGGCATCATCTAAGCCTCCCCCACCCCAATAAAAGGTAGCCCGCATTCTTCCCCCTGATGGCAGGGACAGGCTGGAGCTCCTGGGAGTAGAGGCTTTCCAACGCTAGAGCAGTCCCTTCCCCACAATGCTAAGAAAACAAGGCCTGGCCTGGCCCACACGTGGCAGGTCTGCCCGAGGCTGGGCCCAGAGGTCAGCCTGACCCCCGTGATTGCTCCCTGACACTTCCTCCCTGCCTGCCACCCCCACCCACTAACCCCTGGATCTCTGGAATAAGCAGGGCTCTGTTAGGCCGGGACCTTCAGGTGTCACCACCCAGCTGCTGAGCCCGCCAGCCCTTCAGGCAGGTGGGCCTGAGTGCCGGAAGCGCCGGCACTTCCTCCAGCCCTGATGGGGTCAGGGATGGCGGCTAATTGGAGGATGCCGGGCTGATGCCTGTCTCCGGCTTCCTGCCACCTTGCCTGGGGAGGTCACTGTGGGCAGTGGCCCACCCCCAGCCTCTGCAACACAGACAGAAGTTCATTCCCAACGGCAGGTATTTAACTGGCCAACTTGCAAATGCTCTACTGAGGCCTAGTCTCTCCATGTTCCCCGAAACTCACATGCTCAACCCTTGAGAAAGGCTCCAAGAACTGCAATAACCACTGTAATAATAGGCTATAGTTTCTCAGTCCCCATTCTATGCCAGTTACGATAAATCCTCTATTCGTCAGCGCAGGCCAGCTGCTGTAACAAGCAATCCCCAGACTCAGTGAGTTGGCTGTGAAGGGGTTATTTTGTCTGGGGTGGTCAGGTTAGGAGCTGCTGTAGACTGCAGACAGGGACAGCAGGGAAGAAGGGGCAGGAGTACCAGGAAGGACTGCTGGGCTCGCTGATGGCTCTCTGGAGGTGATGGGCCGGAAGTGAAAGTGAGAAAGTCGGCGTGGTGGAGGGTTGCTGTATCAGTCAGGGCCCTCCAGAAACACAGAACCAAAAAGATATCTGTTCAAAGGAACTGGCTCACCTGACCGTGACAGCTGACAAGGCTAAAACCCGCAGGCAGTCTTGAGGCAAAATTTCTTCTTCTTCAGGGAAGTGTGTCTTTCCTCTTAAGAACTTTCAACTGATTAGATGAGGCCCACTCACACGATAGAGGGGAATGCCCTTTCTCAAAGGCAACGGACTGTAGACGGTAAGCACATCTACAGAACATCCTCACGGTAACCTGACTGGCAGGTGACAGTCGCTGGATGCTGTAGCCGGGCCATGCAGACATCTCTCTCACCTTCCAGTGCTCTCTGCGTGGCTGGTGGGGCCGGGCTCTCCCCAGGCATATATGAGGGAGGGCAGGAGGGTACGCACTGCCTGGGTGAAAGCCGGGGGCTTAATGCCACCTCTTAGAACCACAGCTGGCTGCAGTGGGAGGTGAGGAAGTAGAGGCAAGGGACGGGAAGCCCCCGTGGATTCCTGTGGCGTCAGGCATTGCTAGAGGTGGCACTGCATAGTAGAAAGATAGGCAGTAGTCAGAAATCGAGATTATGGGAGTAGCCCTTTTGGGTCAGAGCAAGATTGGGGTCTGAGCATGAGTGGGAGTGGTGGGGGCAGGATGGGGCTGAGCAGTGGGTGCTGGGGCACTGTCCACGTGGGTCCTGGGCTATCGAGGACTGGCAAGGAAGTCACTGAAGTGTACACACATGAGCCAGGACCTGCCTGGCATGAGGGGAGGGAACTCGGAGGGTAGGTAGCAGCAACCAGGACCACGAAGGTTGAGGGAGACCCATGGCATGAGCTTCAATGGGGACAGATTTCAGGAGAAGGCAGGGACAATGGTCATCCAGCCGACACCCCCCACCCCCCAGGCCCAGCAGTAAGCAGGGAGGGGAGAGAAATCCCCATCCTTTGACAAGGGCAGAGGAAGCAAGATTCAAAGAAAGAACCAGACTTCAGTGACAGCCAGGGGGCACAAGGAGGTTGCAGCTAAACAGAGAATTTACTGAGGGCGGGTTGGGGTCGGCGGCAGGAGGCCTCAGCCATTGGGAAGGTGTGGTACTGGGTCCTACCAGGGCAAGGACGGAGCCTGGACATCCAGACAAAGATGTGCCTGGGACCTCATTGATAAAGATGGAGCATGATGTCTGGAACTCGGTAGTCACTCGATAAATGGTTGTCTAATGGCCACATCCCTCATTGCCACGCAGGCAACACGTGGTGGCCCAGTGCGGGTGCCGGGGCAGCCTTCCCTGCCACTTAGCCGGCCGGATGACACTGAACCACTGAACAAGGGACCCCCACCTCTCTGAGTCCCTGTCTGGGATTTAAGGCCCATCAACACCTACCTTCCCAGGAAGGCTGGAGGTCACATCCCCTGGCTCCTAGCAGGCACATCACAGACTGGCTTCTCTACCACCAGGGACCCTGACCGCTGAGCAGTCACAGCAAGCACTCTGTGCCGCCTGACTTACTGTGTGACCCCAGAAAGCCACGTTTCCTCTCTGGGCCTCAGTTTCTCTGCTCTGTGAAATGGGAGGATGGCCAAACCACTGCCGTTTTGCATGACAACAGACAGAAACCACATTATATAGAGCTGGGAGGTCTAGTACAGTGATGGCGAACCTTTTGAGCTCGGCGTGTCAGCATTTTGAAAAGCCCTAACTTAACTCTGGTGCCGTGTCACATATAGAAATTTTTTGATATTTGCAACCATACTAAAACAAAGATGTACATTTTTGATATTTATTTTATATATTTAAATGCCATTTAACAAAGAAAAATCAACCAAAAAAATGAGTTCGCGTGTCACCTCTGACACGCGTGTCATAAGTTCGCCATCACTGGTCTAGTATGAGGCCACTAGCATCTGTGGGTAGCTACTGAGCGCCTGGACTGTGCAGCCCAGACTGAGACAGGCTGTCCGTGTAAAAGACACGCAGGACTCGGAGCAAACAAAGTAAAATATCTTAATGCTTTTACATCGATTACATGTTAAAACAATACTATTTTGTATACATAAGGTATTTATTAAAGATCATTTCATCTTGTTTGTTTTCTTTGTTTTTAAATGTGGCTGCTAGAAAATTATTTTATTTCATTTATTTATCTTTTAAAGCATATTCTGTTGATTTTTAGAGAGAGAGGAAGGGAAACATCTATGTGAGAGCATAACATCAGTTGCCTCCCGCATGCCCCCTACTGGGGATGGAGCCCACAACCTGGGCATGTGCCCTGACTGGGAATGGACCCAGCGATCTTTTTGTGCACAGGACGAAGCCCAACCAACTGAGCCACACCAGCCAGGATGCTGCTAAGAAATTAACTGCCTACACGGCTCACATATATTTCTAAGCCACACTGCTGTTCCAGAGCAGAGGCTGGCAAACTGTGACCTGTGGGCCAAATCTGACACGCTGCCCGTTTTTATATGACCCGTGAGGACTTTCATATGTTAAATGGTTCAGAAACAAACTGGAAAAGAAAAATATTTCATGACATGGGGGAATGGTATGAAATTTAAAATGTGGTGTTTACAAATAAGGTTTTATTGGAACACAGCCCAGCCCATTCAGTGGCATATTGTCGAGGGCTGCATTCTCGTTGCAACAGCAGAGAGAGAAGCTGGGACCCTGTGTCCGTCAGGGCAGAAGCTGCTCTCTGGGCTTGGAGAGTGAAGGTGTGCTGACTTCTGCCCCCAGCATTAGTTTTCCACCTTCACTGGGTATCCGGTCCAGCTGTGGAATCTGAAAATGCAGGTTACGTGGCCCCAGTCCCCAGTTCAGTGGGTGTGGGACTGGGACCAGGAATCTGCATTTTGATTTCTTTTGTTAATCCTCACCTAAGGGTTTTTTTTTCCCCCATTGCTTTTCAGAGAAAGAGTGGAAGGGAGGAGGAGAGAAACATCAATATGAGAGAGACACATCTATTGGTTTCCTCCTGCACGAGCCACCACAGGGGGTGGGGAGCAAACCTGCAACCCAGTCATGCCCTTGACTGGAACCCACAACCCTCTAGTGCAGTGGTCCGCAACCTGCGGCTCGCGAGCCACATGCGGCTCTTTGGCCCCTTGAGTGTGGCTCTTCCTAAGCCTTCGGAGTACCCTAATTAAGTTAATAACAATGTACCTACCTATATAGTTGAAGTTTAAAAAATTTGGCTCTCAAAAGAAATTTCAATCGTTGTACTGTTGATATTTGACTTTGTTGACTGAATTTGCCGACCACTGCTCTAGTGCATAGGCCAATGCTCTAACCACTGAGTAACACCGGCCAGGGGAGGATATACATTTTCATCAGAGCTGCTGCTAGCATTGGCAGGCCCTTACTCCCTCTGCCAGGCAAGGCGCTAAGCTCTTTCTGTGCATCGTTTCATTGAACGCTGGTGGGTCAGACACTGGAACTGTCCCCTTTGCACAGAGGAGGACCCTGAGGCTCAGAGGGTGACAGGCCCGACCAGCACCAGCACGGGAGGTGCTCCAGATCCCTTTGTTGTCCAGTAGAGGAATGTGCCCACCCGTCCTGCTGATGACGCCGGGGCCTTTGTGCTGGGCCGGAATGTCTTCCTGCCTTTCTCTGCTTGTGTTTACCCCGGATGCTGTGGGCTGAGCTGAGCTGCATCCCAGGGGGCTGCCTTGCAAAGGCTGTGTGTGGCGTCCCAGGGGTGGGGAGGAGGGGGCTGAGTAGGCTCCAGGCGGAGCTGTGATTTAATAAGCAGACACTTAGGGCCCTGATGCAGGGCCCAGCCCGTGCAGGACAGCCCTCTCTGCTAATTGTCCACTGGCTGCTGCGTCGGCGGCCGCCGTCCTGCCGGCGTCTCCTGGCTCATTAGGGAAGGGAAGGGGGGGTGCTCTGGGAAGAGCCCCCTCCAGCTCCAGTGGCTTCCGAGATTTTTATCACACTGGACAGCACGGTTCCATCCGCTCATCTAAAGGAGGATCAAAACAAGGTCAGTCCTGTCCTGGGTGTCACCCCCCCTCCCCCCGGCTTGGCTTGGAAAGGACACAGGCTCTGGGTTCAAATCAAGATCATGAGCAAGAAACTCAAATCCTCTGGGCTCTGGGTCCCTGGCTGCAAAACGGTGATGGCACAGCATCTTGCTCTCAGGGGCACCATGGTCTCTGGAGCTGGGCAGCCTGGGTTCGATCCCAGCATCACCTCTGATGAGCTGTGTGACTTGAGCAAGTGACCGAACCTCTCTGTGCCTCCGTTTCCTCATCTCTAATAGGGCTGCTGCAAGGTTTAAGTGGCTTTCCAGAGAGACCAGGACCCGGGCCATGTGCATTTGCTCCTGTTATTGTCTCCAAGTGTTATAAGATGAAAATAAGGCGGAATGGAAAAGTGCAACAATAAAGGTGATTTTTATTTATGGCCATTTCTTCAGGAAGTGGTTAGAGATGCAGCGGAGACTGGCTGGCTATTCCTCCAATCCCCTTGCTCCTCCTCCCAGCACCCAACCAGGCCCAGACTCTCTTAAGCTTGGGGGGGGGGCACCATGTGATTGAATCTGGAAGCTGAGCTGTGTGGTTTGCTGCCTCTGAGCCTGGCTGTCCTTATAAATACCTCTCTCTCAGGGTCCTCACACTTTTCCCCTGGGTCCTATTTCTCTTCTGCATTGGGGAGGATACTCGGGCATAAAAGGAGGCAGCATCCAAGGTTAAGGCCCCTGGCCCTGGATGACTGTGTGGAGTCATTCCTTGCTGCCACCCCGCCCGGAAATCAGCAAGAAACAGATTGGTTTTGGGTCAAGACACAGACATTTTAGAGTTGCTGCTGCTGCTTTAGCAACTGGCATACCCTGACTGATACAGAGGACAAGAGTGTCCCAGGCTGGGAGGAGAGAGAGTGTCCCGGGCTAGTTTCTGTGGACAGCTGTTGTCACGTTCTAGGGAGAACATCGGGCCACAAAGCAGAAACGGCAGATGCTCCAGATTCAGTTCACTTGTCTCCTGTGTGACTTTGAGTGGAGTAAGTTCTCTGAGCTGTCACTTTTTTCCCTTGAAAAGAGAGAGAGAAGAGCTTCATCGGGAGCAGTTACAAGGATTCCCAGACGTGCATCTGTGACAGTGTCTAGAACATGGGGTGCACGATCGGGGCTTTGAAGCTGCTGTTCCATTCTATCCCCATGAGAGCAGCTTCTGCCCTCAGAGTGGCTCATGTCCCCACCCCCGACTGTCTTCTGCATCCTTGGGTTGGGGGGTAGGTCTTCCTTTCCCCAGTGACAGGCTGGGTGATGAGGTGTGGGAAGGAACATCTCAGGTGAGCCTCAGAGACTGCCCCCGGCATCCATTCTCCTAGGGACCCTGTGGTCTGGCAGGCCTCAAGGGGACAAGACGGGAGGCTGCAGAGGCTGATGCTCAGCGAAGGTGTGGTTCCCTCTTCCTGGAATGCTCTTCCTGCTCCTCTTCAGCAGCTGGCTCTTTGCCACCCTTCAGGCATAGCCCCTGGACCTGCTCGCTGAAGTAGGTCTGCTGGTCAGCTTGTCTCACAGACCTGATTCTTCTCTTTCATAATAACCATTATTATAATTTGTAACATTGTATTTATTTGTGTGATAACCTATTTATTATCCCCAGAGGATAACTGCCTAGAGGGCGGAACAACATTTGTATAAAGGATTTTATCTGCAGGGTTCACTATTTTAGTGGCAGTAACCAGAGCAGTGAGCGATAGTTGGTTGAATACTTGAAAAAAGGCCAAGCTTTGACACCTGTCAGCTGAATAACCTTCAGTAACAACGCTATTTAATCAGGGTGAGTTTAATCATGTATAAAATGTACAAAAGTACCTAGTGAAAAATAAAGGGCTTTTTTTTGCCTGGCTGGTGTGGCTCAGTGGTTGAGTGCCTACCCATGCACCAAGAAGTCATGGTTCAATTCCCAGTCAGTGCATATGCTAGGGTTGCAGTCTTGATAACAGTAGGGTGTGTGCAGGAGGCAGGAGGCAGGAGGCAGCTGGTCGATGTTTCTCTCTCACTGATGTTTCTATTTCTTTCTCCCTCTCCCTTCCTCTTTCTCTAAAAAACAAAACAAACAATAAAACATTTTAAAGATATCAAAAATAAAAAAAAATAATAAGGGCTTTTTAAAAATTATCATTCAGTGCTGGGCACATAGTAAGGATTCAAGAAATGGTAATTTCTCCTATTGCTGTTGGAAGGGGTGCTGGTAGCTGTCTTGGGTTAGGTTTCCTCAGAGCAGACCCCGAACTAAGGATGGCTTATCTAGAAGGTGACCCTGAGAAGCAGAGTAGGGATGGCAAAGGGAATGGTACCAATTTCAGGGGCGTACAGTGAAGCCCGGCTCTCCTGCCCTTGAGCATGGGCAGAATTTAGTGAGTCACCTCTAACAGATAGAAGAAAGCGAGAGTGTCCGTGGGATCATGTGTAACTTCTGAGACTAGTTCATAAAAGCCAGCAAAACTTCCACATTGGTCTCTGTTCCTCTAGGATCACTCACCCAGTGGAATCCAGCAACCGTGGCAGGAGACACCCAAGCTATCCTCTGGAGAAGCCCAGGTGGTGAGCAACTGAGGCTTTCTGCCCCAGCCCTGGGGGTCTAGCCACACCCTCAGATGACTGTAGCCCTGGACAACATCTTGATGGTATCCCCCTCAGAGAGCCTGAGCCAGATCCACTAAGCCATGTCTAAAATACTGCCCACAACAACAATGAAATGATAGACACTGATTGCATTAAGCCACTGAGTTTTGGGGTCATTTGTTATGCAGCAATGGATAACTGATACACTGCATTGTGGAGCAGATCCCCATGGGGGCCAATGGGGATCTCAATCCTATGGGGAGCTCTGGGAGACTGCATAGAGAATATGCTCCAGAGCTAAGCCTGTGGAGGGGTGAAGAAGCTGGGTGTTTCTTTTCCAACACCCACCATCATTGGTAGAGTTTGCTCCTGGGGCATTAGACCCCAATATTTCTAGCGTGCTCCTCCCTGAGGCCAAAGGAAAGCCCTCAGGTGGAAAGCAGAGGGTGCCTAGACTTGGTGCCACAGGAATATAGAACAGTGGGTTTTGAGGGGATGTTGGTGGAGTACTGACATTGTCTGTTATAGTGGTAGACATGAAAGATTTTTTTATAGGTTCCCTAATTCCCTATTTTTTTCTTTTTTCATAAAGAGGAGGCATTAAAAGTTATTATGAAATGTTTGTTATTATGAAATGTTTGTTATTATGAAATGTTCGTTTGTTTACCTGTGGGGTTGTTTCATGATAACAAATCCATCAATCTGAAGGGTTCCTGGTTGGGGAAAGTAGAAGTTTGTTGTTTGTTTGCTTGCTTCTTTCATAAACTTACAGGGTAGGGGCATAAAAGCCACATACAACAGAGTGCCTCATTCTGACATTGAATGTAACGCAGTACAATTAGGCAACGCAGGTCTCGGAAAATGGCCTCTTTCTATTACCTCATAAAATATCTGATACTGAACTCTGTAAATTACATCAGTGCCTTTGAACAAACATCGACTTCTTTTTAATAAATAAAATGTTCAAAATTATTTCCTGGAAGTGCATTTTAGACATTAATAACTGGCTTCAAATGAAATTCCATTTCATAGCGATAAGCAAATGTAATTTCTGGAAACTAAAACAGTGTGTGAGGCTTACCTGCTCCAGCAGGGAAAGGAAATATTGAGCTAATGTGGCCATCAAGATATATAACCTGCTACTTCTTGAATAAACCAAATTCCATCCCTAAACACAGAGGGCTCAGAAATTCAGACCCAAGGACATAAATATACGGTATTTCCTGGAATTAGTTTCATATGTTTTATACATTGCCGTTATCAATTGATCTGACACGACATCTTAGGCAGTTTTAAAATTACATATTGTGCATCAGAAAAATCTACATTTTCGTGGCATCTGGTACTCTGTGTTATCAAAAGCACGTAGTTATTTAAGTAAAAGAAAAAAATCAGTATTTCCACATCATTAAAAGAAGAAGAATTTCAATAGTAGGAATCTTTGTTCTAGTCCTTGCATCGGACGTCAACAAACTGCGCCCATGGACCCAGTCTGCCTCACCACTTTCATAGGGCCCACGAGCTAAGAATGCTTTTACATTTTAAAATTATTATTACTTTTTTAATCCTCACCTGAGGATATTTTTCCCATTAATTTTTAGAAAGAGTGGAAGGGAGGGAGGGAGTGGGGGAGAGAAAGAGAGAAACATCGATGTGAGAGAGACACATTGACTGGTTGTCTCCCAAATGTGACATGACTGGGGCTGGGGATCAAACCTGCAGCCCAGGTACGGACTGGCCCTTGTCCAGGAATCGGGAATTAAACCCACGACCCTTTGGTACTCAGGCCAATGCTCTAATCACTGAACCACACCTGTCAGGGCTGGTTTTACATTTTTAAATGGTTGGGGGAAAAACAGAAGAAGAGCTTGTGACATGAAAATCATATGAAACTCCAAGTTCAGTGTGAGTAAAGTTGGACTGGAATTCAGCCATGCCTGTCATTTACCTGTTGTCTGTGGCTGCTTTTGCTGCATTAACACAGCTGACCTATGACCTGCAACGTAGAAAATATTTACTACCAGGCCCTCTAACGGAAGATATTTGCTGATCCCTGTACTACACCCTCCCCATCGCCACTCGAGGGAGTTAAAAAAGGAAGTTTTATTGAGGACTCAGAATACTGGGAAGGGTAGACATCCATGTTTGGCTTTATGCACCATTCACTGCCCAGGGTCTCCTGGAAGCCTATGCCAGGATAGCAAAGACAGGACAGGTCCTGGAGTGAATGGCATCCCCAGAAAACCCCAATCAGAGTCACTGATGGTCAGACAAGCCCCAATAATGTGTCCCCCACCCACACCCAGAGTTGATTTGTCTGAGTGAGTGAACTACATAAATTGCCTTCACTATCTTCTTTATTTAAACCTCTGGAGACACATATACAATCAAGCAGGAGGAAGAACAGTGGCTGAGGAGGTAGGATGGGACAAGGAGCCACAGGCAAATGCTTCAGCCTTCGATGTCTATTACCATCTCTTTCTAAGAAGCTTGGTAGATCTAGTTTGATCCCCATTCACCTGAGGTCACTTTTTAAAAAAATGGTCCTATTATTTCAACTTTCTTTTTAAAAACCTTATGTTTAAAATGACAAAACCAACACAAATAGAAAAAAATTGCACATGTTCCTCATGGTAGATTGTTAATATTTTGCTCTGTCTTCTAGGTGCATTTGTGGGCATGCGTGTGCTTCATACTCCGATGAGGACCTCTACGCCAATCAGATTTCTGCAGCATCAATAATGCCTGCCCAGGGGGCCCTTTAATTTAGTCAATCAGTCCCCGGTTGTTGGGCATATCGGTTGTCTGTCAGCTTTTTTGTTTTGTTTTAATAACTGTAAATAGTGTGTGGATGAACATCTTTAGAACTAAATAGTTAGATACATCCCTGAGTATTTTCTTAGAATATATTTGAAAAACTAGTATTGGGGTCCCCAAGTGGACTCATATTGTAAAGACATTTGGTACACATTATAAAACTGCCCCTGGGAACGGTCTTTCCTCCAGCATTGTGTGATAGTGGCTGTTACATATGCACGCATGCATGCACACACATTCATTTGATATTTTCTGAGAACCTGTTATGTGCCAAGCACTTTCTAGGTACTGAAAATAGAAGCAAAGGAATGGGGGGGGGAACAACAGAAAAAATATCATTTGTATGCCGCTGAATATGTTCATCTAACTATCCATCATCCATCTATCCATCCACCCACCCTCCACTCACCTATTCTCCATCCATCCATTTGTCAATCATCCACTATCCATCCATCCATTCTCCATCCATCTATCCAGTAACTCTAAGCAGTAACTCTTGCCCTCATGGAGTTTATATTCTAGTGGAGGAGAGAGATAATAAAAAATATGTAGTTTGTTAAATGGTAATAAGTGCTAAAGAGGAATGAAAAAGGATAGGGAAGGGACATCTGAAATGTTGGTGCATAAATAAAATGCCAACATTAAATAGGACCATCAGAAAAGGTCTCCCTGAGAAGGGACCTTTGAGTGAAGACCTGAAGGAGTGAGGACTCACTGCGGACATCTGACAGGAGATCATTCCAGACAAAGGAAAAGCAAGGGCAAAGTCCTTGAGGCATGACTGTGCCCGGGAGGGTGTGAGGAGTAATACAGTGGTCAGTGTGGCTGGAGCAGAGAGAGAGAGAAGGAGGGGATGAGGTCTGAGTTACAAGGTGTTGGGTCATTATAGAAACTTGGCTTTTACTGTGAGTGGTATGTGAAACACTGGGGCAGAAAAATGACATAATTCTATGTCTTAATAGAATAAATCTTGCCTCTATGTTGAGAACTGAACTGAAGGGGAACAGCTGGGAATAGAAAGGTTATTTAGGAGGCATTGGACTAATCTGGAGGGGAAATGTGGTGACTTGCCCAGGTGATAGTAGTGGAAGGGATAAGTGGTATATTTTGATTACATGTCAGCTAATTATATACATAGATGCACAGATAGGTGGATGGGTGCATAAATACATGGGTGGATAGATAATGGGTGGATGATAGATGGATGCATGGATGGATGTATGAATGGATGAGCAGATGGATGGATGGATTCATGAATGCATGGATGGGTGGATGCATGGATGGGTGGATGCATGGATGGATAGATGGGTGAAAAGATAGGACAGGACAGGATATCTATCTATAATAATAGAAGCGTAATATGCTAATTAGACCGGACAGTCGGACATCCTTCTGGACGAAGCCAGGGCTGTGAGGGCCAAGGCAAGCTGCCGCAGCTGCAAGAGCTGAGCCCCTTGCACAAATTTCGTGCATTGGGCCTCTAGTAATATATAAGTGAACATATAATAGTAGAAGGGAAGACCAGTAAGATTCTTAGCTTAACCTAGAAGGGGTGGACACAGCACATTTTTTTTCCATTATATTCAGCATTTCTTTGCAGCCATGCTGAATTTTAAAAGTACTTAAACAGCTTCTGAAAAACTGTAGTATAGGCTTTTCTGTCTTTTTCCAGTATAGAATTTGACTCAAAAGTAAAAAAAAAAAGTTTTGCTCGTATACAATGCTTTCTTTAATCTTTATGTTTATTTTTGTTCCAAGCATGGTATTATTTATCTATTTGTATTGTATATGTAAAAAGTGATAATTTAAATATTTTTACATGAAACTGTGATGTTCTCTACTCTGAGTGTTCTGGGTCTTAGAGAGTCATGGCAAGGGTATTCATGCAAATGTGCACCTGTAAACTTGTAGCTCCCTATTTCTCCTTTAGGCTCCTGGATTAAAATATTCATTTAAGTTCTGTGTGTTTCTAAAATAAATATTTCTAAAATTAAAAAGAAATAAATTCAGCATGCCTGAGTGACTTATTCCCTACCTCATCAATACCGGAGGTAGATACTATTGTAAAAATTTACAGAGGAAGAAACTGAGATTCAGAGTTGTCACTCCCGTGAGGTCAAACAGCTAGCAACCTAAGAACTGACTGGGAAGCATGTCCTCCAACACCAAAGAAAATATGGGGAAGAGAAAGGAGAGAAAGGAGAGGGAGAGAGGGAGAGGGAGGGAGAGAGAGGGAGAGAGAGGGAAAGAGAGAGAGAGAGAGAGAGAGAGAGAGAGAGAGAGAGAGAAGCTAGCCAGTTTCTTTGTAAGTAAAAGGATCAGAAATGGAGGACAGGGACTAACAGGCAGTCACCTGGAAGGAGACAAGGATCTTCCCGCATTAGATGACTGGATGTGACACAGTGGAGGCTGCATCCGTGCACGTCATGCCCTTTCTCCAAGGCTGCAGTTACTTATCTGCTTGAGCTCTTGTTTTTTCCCTTGCTTTAAAGTGAAGTGCGCAAACATTCTTACTTCAAAGGGGAAAAATCCTCATAAATGTCATTTTACTGCCGGCCTAGAAGAATAGCATCAACAGACCCTGAAAATATGGCCGGGGGTGGGAGGCGGGGGAGTTGGGACTCCAGGCACATCTGTGATGAAGAGGGAGAGCGGTCACTGGCCACTTCCTCTAGAAGGGAGGGCAGCCCGGAATGAACCCGCTGAGCACAGGCCCGGAGCAGAGAAGAGCATGGCATTGCTGAAGTTCAAACCCCAACTGTGCCTCTTTTCAGCTAGACAAGTCACTCAGCAACTCTGAGCCTGGTTTTGTCACCTGTAAGATGGGCATGATTTAATAGTAACCACTGCAGGGAGGCCTTGTTAAGATTTTTTAAATTAACAAATGGAAAGGGCCTACCACACAAATACTTAGCAGAAAGCAGCTATTGTCTCTGGGCATCTTTTATATGAATGGAGCTCTGTCTTATTGCCCTGCCACTGCCTGTGATAGAAAGTGTGGGGGAGGTGTCTTCTCATACACGTGGACGTTCCAGATGTAAATTATCAGGTGAGATGCAGATCCCCAGGTAAGAAATGGGAATCTGGAAGGCAGGCTGTAGAAAGTGGCTGACACTATTGACTAGAGACTCAAGAGTATTCCCACTCCCTTCTTCGCTACCTCACACCAGAGAGGCTAGGAAGTCAGATACACACATTGTCAGCCTCCCTTGCAGCTATGGGGTTCAGAAACATAAATGAAAGTCTGCTGGGAGAATTTTGGAAACTTTGTAGTTCAATAAAAAGGGACAGTTGGAACTAGCAAAGCCTTTTCTGATGTCTCTTTCCCCCCTCCCCTTCTGGGAATGCAGAAAGTGACCAGCTCATGGCCATGAGGGAAAGCCCAAGAGAGTCATAACCATTTCCTAGGCTTATTGACCCAACAAACTTCTGTTATTTGCGTGATTCAAGTCACTGGAGTCAGGTTTTCTACTATTTGCATTCCCAGCTAATACAAACTTAAGAGAGAGAAGTCCTTCCTCCCCTAAAGCCCAGCTCCCTCGGATCTCAACTTCAAGTAGCCTAGACGTATCTGAGGGTACTTCCGGCTTGTGGGGAAATGCTGACCTCTGCTTTACCAATTGCCGAAAAATAGGCAGGAGACACCCTAATGACGCTTCAAGCTGAGATTCGCATAACAAAGATGGGACAAATTGTCTATCTGCTCTCCCTTCCCTCTTCGTTTGTCTCCTGCGTCGTCCCAGAGCCCTCAGCAAAGTGCTTTTAGCAACCTGGCCTCTAACGGTCTATATGGAATTAATAGAGTTGTGCATCTACGTAGGCAAGGTTGCTGAATGGCGAGTGGGGACAGGCCAAGGGAAACTGCTCTCTTGGAAGAAAGGAAATCATGGCTTCAAGATCTCCTCACTTCCTTGACACCATGAGGGAGCAGAGGCTGATTTTATTCAGGGGCCTGACAGAACCCTAGCTGCCTCAGCAGAATTTTCCACAGTGTCCCTCCTAAACTGGCTTGGCTAGAATAGGAGTTCATAGACCTCTGGGCACCTCAAGCCCATTTACATTGCTTGTTCAATTTTCCCAAAAGCCAAAGCACATGTCGACTTCAGATGCATTTCTTTATGTTCTTCCTTAGAGGAAATGGTTCTGCCACTGCTGTCCTTAACCATTCATTCACTCATGCATGGACTGACTGACTGATTAATGGACTGATTCTGCTAGCATTTATTGAGCACCTACTATAGGCCAGATTCACATGGAGTAGAATTTCAAGAATGACAAGCGACACATTCCTGCTTTGGCAAGGACACAATATTCTGTATTCCATCTGTTTCCTGCACTAAACCGTCTGCAAAACTTCCTCCCAATCTTTTCATTTCATAATTTATCACAATAAGAGTCACAATTTTTATTGCTTTTGCTCCAAGAATCTGGTTACAGTTGTTCAAACAGTTTGCTAAGTCACTCTGCAAATACATTTTAAAAAATATCTGGGCATGTCTAGAGTTTTCATTGGAGAATTCTACCTGACTTCATTATGTCTGTACAGAGAGCAGGAGTGTATGGAATGGGATACATTACAAAGCCTTTATAGGAGCTTTGAAAAGTGGGGGACCGATTGCCTTGCTTAGGACATATGACCACACCACCACCTGGTGGTAATGTTGCACCTGAAGCCATGGGAGGAACGTGGCTAGGTGACCCCAAACTTAAATTTCCAATGAAACTCATGAATTGCAAAGAGATTTTTTACAGATGAAGCTGAAAGGAGCCGAAGAGCCCATATAGGGTCACATCTCAAGGATGTGACAAGATGCGGTCGACACTGCCGATCATGATCTCCACCTGCGATGTTCACGGGGGTGGTAACTGTCCACAGCCATGAAGTGCTGCTCACATGGCTGACTTGGGATATGAATGCCTATTGCCTCCATCTCACAGCTGAGGAAACTGAGGCTCGAAGAGGTCATGGTGCCCAGGGTGTATAGTTAGCAATATAGGAAAACCAGGATCCAAAACCACATTTTTGGATGTTTAAACACCCACTGTCCACAATTAGGAAGGGCGTCATTGTAGTTCTGGGTGCCACGTATACCCAGAAGTCAGCGGCCTGGGTCAATGTTATGTCAGAGCACAATGGCATCAAGGCAAGTAAATAAGATGAAGAAATAAGTGACGTGTTACCATCATAGTGACCACACAGACTCCATGTTGGTTGATAGGCCAAGGTGGCCTGTCTTAGGGCAGCTCTGATTTCCCAGAAGCAGAGCCTGAGACAAACAGGGAGGGAGGCAAGCGGAGGAGAGAGCGGAGAAGAGGATGAAGGGAACCTATTGATCAAAATCCCACCCACCACTATGACAGGCTGAAGGCTTCTGCCCAGTTTCCGGGTAGGGCAGAGCTGCTGGGAGAGGTCAGGTCTTGGGCAGGGACGACAGCAGCCGTCATCTGTGGATCAGACTGCATCAGACCTGGCTTAAGCAGCCTGGAGCCCGACCCTGTACGAGTGCCTTCAGCAATGTGAGCCCTCGCCTCGTCCGCACGACGGGCTCTCCCCGCCGGCCCCGCTCGGCATCTCCCTGTCCACACCACCCCACGGGAGACAGGCAGTATTCACTCCAACTGGAAGACGAAAACAAGAGGCAAAGGGAGGGGTTAAGTCACCCGTGCAAAGCCACACTCAGGGCCAGGGCGAATTTCACCAGTTCTCCATCTACCTTTACATTCACCTACTCTGCCCGCTCCCTCGGGAGGGCATTTGGGGCTGAAAGTGAACCCAGAAAAGAGGAGAGAGTCCACGGCTGAGACACAGCTGGACCTGAGCCGGGGCTGGACCTAGATGTCTGTGCGCTCATGACAAGCAGCCGGACCTAGATGTCTGGGCCCCCGGGAGTGAGATCGTCCACGTCCCAGAGAGTGGAGTTCACCAGGTCGGACTAATTGGACGTGATGAATGGGGCGCTCGGCATGAAAGCCCTACGCAGAAGCTCCAACCCGACTCAGTAATTTCTTACCCCTCCCAGTCCATTTAGGAGAGCCGGGTTTTATCTCCTCCCTGCAGAGCTGTGGAATCAGGATCTTCAGCTCAGGAAGAGCTTTTAAACCCTGACTTGCAGATTCTGCTTTCCTGCGGCCAGAACCAGACACCACGGATGGGTATGGCCCCTGTAGGCGAAGGTGAAAAATAAAAGCAAGATAATCATAGAAAGAGGGACCATTGGGTGGGTCAAGCATTATTCCATGAATTGCATGAATTCACTCCCTCAATTTTCAAATCCAATATGTGATGATTATCTCCATTTGAAAGACAAGGACACTGAGGCACAGAGAGGCTAGGTGGCTTAGGGTACACAGCACGTAAGCAGAGCAGCCAGGACTTGAACTCTGGAAGTGTGCCTTCAGGTTTGGGGATAGGCTCCGAATCTCCCCTGCAGCCACCAGTCAAATCAACCTGCTCTTAACCTGGTTGTTTACTTGAGTGTAAAATGCTTCCTTCCCATGCAATGACACCCGCCACTACCAGAGGTGTCACCCCTCCGATGACTCATGTCACCTCACCCCCGTCCCCACCCCTAAGACATGCACAGACAGCTCCCTAGGACCTCGCCACGCCAAGTTACTTTCCTTTTACATCACGCTCTTTCCACCCCTCCCCATCTTTGCCCGTGCTGTGCCCTCTGCCCGCAATGCCCATAGCCATGTCCTGCTCGCTCTTTGTGAACCCAGTTGACCATGTCCACCAACAAATGCATGGATGAAGCACAATGCTAAGTCCAAGTTCACTAAATGACACCATCCTGAGAGGTCCACACCCATTATAATATATGTCCCACTCTGGTGGGGATAGTGAGCGAGGCTGTGCGTGTGCGGGGGCAGGAGATATATAGGAAGTCTCTGTACTTCTTGCTCAATTTTGCTGTGAATCTAAAACTGCTCTAAAAAATACAATGGACTGATTTTAAAAACTGAAAAAAAAATCATGCCTGTGAACATGTTGTGAGGGCTTCTCCCAGGACCTGGGAAGGAGCCTGGGCAGGTGAGGGAGCCTGGAGCTTAAGTGTCATTAGCTGCCTCTTTTGAGAACAGGTGTAATGAATCACACAGGTCTGGGAAACCACATGACCAATGTTTAGTAAACAGGTACCTTGAGTACAGATAGAGACAAATGTACGCATCTCAGGCCCGGAGCCTGCCACAAGCCCTCCTGGCAGTCAGCATGTTTGCAGAGGCCAGGGAGAAGCCAGCGTTTGTTGAATCTATTAAATGGAGGATGGTAGAGAGTTTCTACTGTCATTACTAACATTTGTTGAGCGTCTACTATGTATCACTCAGTGCCAAGTATTCAGTATAAGATCTTTTTAAATCTTTAACTATATTTTTATTGATTCAGAGAAGGGAGAGGGAGAGAGAGAAACATCAATGATGAGAGATAATCATTGACTGGCTGCCTCCTCCAAGCTCCACACTGGGGATCGATCTTGTAACCCGGGCATGTGCCCTGACTGGGAATCAAACCATGACCTCCTGGTTCATAGGTCGACGCTCAACCACTGAGCCACGCCGGCCTGGTGTAACAGTGTTTAAATCTTCACAGCAACACTGTTATTATGATCTCTTTAGAGATGAAGAAACTGAGGCTCAGGGAAGCGAAACGAGGTACCGGAAGCCTTCCTTACAGACAGTTGGTGACACTGGGGTTGAAAGGACGGCGCACCTGGCTCCACGGAGTCCCACGGCCTTGCTCCAGGGCTCTGCGCGATAGTGTAGCCTCTCTTTTCTTATCATGTGCCCATCGTGCAGTCACGCCTGTGCGGAGGTCTTCCCTGAGGATGTATACATAAGAATCCACATGAGATCACAGAGAGCCCTTTTAATTGGGAGATGTTACATGTAATGATCAGAGAACGGAAACCACTACAGGTATTTCGAGCAGAGGGAGCTTAATAGAGGGAACTGACTTCCCAGCTGATGGAGAACTAGGAAGCCAATAGGAAATGGTGGAGCCATCCAGAAGCTGGCAAGAGCAAGCAGCTGCTACTCCCACAGCTGGAGTGACAACAAGAGAAGGTAGTTTTGCCAGAGACAGAAGTTGAACATCCAGCAGGTGCGAGAGCCCTGGGAAGGGCTGAGGTGATAGAGGAAGGAGCTGTGTTCAGGAAGGTAGGGCCGGAGAGAGAAGACACAGCTGCAGATGCCCCCAGAAGCAGAGAAGGGAGCAGCAACACCCTGGCTTCCCCCTTCTCCTACTCTTCAAACAGCCAACCTTTTCTGGGAAGCTACGAAACAGAGCCTGCCCGGCACAGAAGAGAAAGGACGAGAAGTGGATGCAAGACAAGCTTGCCATTAGCCACACCACACACATGCAAGGCACTGTTCTTACAGGAGCAAATGCAGTCACCTGATGGACAAGCACAGGGGGCTGGAAACATGACTCTGAAAGCTCCCTCAGGCTGCCTTCTCCCACGTGGCCAAACAGGTGAGAATAGAGTGATAAGACTCAGCCAGGAGGTCCTCCATCTCTGGATACCATCCTGACTGTACTGCAGAGATGTGGTGGGTGCATGAGGGAAAGGGAGTTGGAGAGCGTATGCAAGCTCTTCTACCCAAAATTGAGCTACAAAGGGATAGGCCTCCAAGGGCAGGGATAACTTCCCTCCAAAGGGGCCTCTGGTCAGGAGGCGTGTATAGCTCAGCCCAGTGTCCAGAAATGACACTGTCCTTCTAGCTGCCTTCATCCATCAGAAACCGACAGCCTTCCTGTGGTAGTGAGCTGGCCAGTGGGGGATCTTGCCGCCTCCTGCTGAGGGGTGTCTACCGGAGGGAGCAAGCGGCCCTAGCCAGAACCTCCGATTCCCACTTCTCTCTTCACTAACAACGTACTCTGGGCCTCTGAGCACTTCCGCTCCACTAAGGGTGGCTCCTGAGTTCCGGACTGCCCCCTCCGTTGGCTTGCAAGCCCCCAGCACTTCATGCTATGGCTGCATAGGCCGCGTTCAGCTCCCTGGGGCATATGCCTTCTCTCTCTGGAACAACCCACAGCTCCTTTTGCCAGGTTAGCACTGGCTCAGCTCTCAGCTCTCAGTAAATGTCACTTCCTCCAGGAAGTCCTCTCTGACCACCCTCCCAAAGTGATCTGTCTCAGAGAACATTGACAAGCATCCAGTCTTGTTCCCCATGGTTTCCTCTACTGCTTCATGGCTTCAGGACAACCTCCCATCAGTTACCAAGCCCTATGGATTCACCTCTACATCTCTCTCAAATCTGCCTCCCTACTTCCACCATCCAAGTCCAGGCCAGCATCATCTTCCTCCCAGATCCCTGACCAGATGGCTTCCTAGACTTTCCCCCAAAAGTCTCTCCCTGAGCCTTTCCCCAACAGAGCAACCTGGGGATCTTTCTAAAATGTCCATCTAAAAGTAAATCTTTTAAAAATATATATATTTTTATTGATTTCAGAGAGGAAGGGAGAGAGAGATAGAAACATCAATGATGAGAGAGAATCATTGATCAGCTGCCTCTTGCTCACCCCACACTGGGGATCAAGCCCTCAACCTGGACGTGTGCCCTGACTGGGAATCGAACCATGATCTCCTGGTTCATAGGTGGATGCTCAACCCTGAGCCACTCTGGCTGGGCGAAAAGTAAATCTTAAGTCCTCTCTGTGTCTCTATTGACTTCGGGATAGCATGCAAATGCCTCAGTATTCCAATAAAAATGCTGCTGGACCTGGTTTCTGCTCACTCTGCAAACCTGCAGATGCTGAAGAGGCAGGAGATTGGAGTGAAGGAAACTGGCATGCGCCAAGTGGCTGCATCGTGCTGAGTATTATGCTAGGTGCTTCATGCTTCCCCGATCCTGCCCTGTCCCCTACCAAAGCCTTGTTTCTCAATCAATCCTAAATCTTGAGCTTAAAACATTATTGGTTATTATTTGACAGGTATTTCAGAAAACAGAATGTCAACATATGTGTTCCGTGGACGATTCAAACAAATTTCTATTTTAATTGATGACTTTTGTTTTCTAATCAGCAGACTCTAGGCCATGTGTCCTAGACCAGCATCTCCACGAAAGGTGCCACGTTCCCCAGTCAAATGTGAAGTCAGAATTCTTCAGGGGTCTCCAGGCTGTGCTGCCAGAGCTCTTCTCCCTGAGTACACTTCCGGGTGCCCTGCTCAGCCTCCTCCCCCAGCCACGTCCCAGCACAGAATCCAGCCAGGGGCCTTCGACAGGCAGAAATATTTACGCCACGTCCAGAAAAGCAAACCTACCCTACGAGAAAGAGCTGATGCCTCTTGAAAGGAATTGGGGTGGGATCTCTGGAGATTAAGAGAATGACAGTGACCAAGCTGCGAAAGGGGAAAGGGTGAGAAGCCCTTGAGATGAAAGCAGCCGGGCCATCCATTATTTTGATTTGTGCTCTTTGTATTATTATTATTATTTCAAAGGGAATTAAGGGAATGAATTAAGACTTCATTAGACCCCCAACAACTTCAGGAATATTAATCCATCTTCCATTTGCATTAAAGCCTAGGGGTCTTGGCAGGGCTGGGGCAATGGAAAGCGAAAGTGATCAGTATGTTTCTGTCTCCCTTCCTGGTGCCCCTGCCTCCAGCCTGTGGCCACTTTCCCTTTCATGCCTTTGTTTGACATACAGGAAAGAATCATGAGGTGTCGAGTATCATTAACTTCCAAACACCTATGAAATCAGTAGGAAAGTGCAAACATTGGGGACCCCAACCGTCTCCGCAAATGATCTGTCCTAAAGTCCTCCCCTTGGGAGATGAAAGGAGAGAGCTCCGCGGGCTGACAGTCTTGGGGAGAGAGGACGGAACGAGCAGGAGGGAGACATGCAGAATAAATGAAAATATGATTGACTTCTTCCCTCGGCCCCGCTCACACATGGTTCTGAGCATTTAATAAACAGGTTGACACTCTGGGTTCCCCTCATTAGGGGAACGTGGAGACGTGGATTATCATAAATCAGAAGGCCAGGTTATCAAAGCTTGTGATCTTTAACTGTGTCAGGGCGCCCTCCTGTCTGCTCCAATGGAGGCAGCAACCTGCAAGCTGCAAAGAATTAGCCACTGCGCCGTGATTTAATACACACACCTCTGGCGCAGGCAGGAGGCTGGGCCGGGCAGGGAAAGGTAAACCAGGTACCCAGCACAAGTACAGTTGTCTCAGGGGTGCATGGTGCCCGGGCGATAAGGGTGAGGGCTGACGCTAGCACGGACCAAGAAACAGACCTATGTGTTTGGTGAGATGGGAGCGATGAAGGAAAATTGCTATGGAATGATAGGATTTCTGAGCTGGAAGGGGCATCGGAAACCCTCTAATCCTGTGGTTTCCCAGCCTAGCTTCACATCAAAGTCTAATCGAAAACTGTTTGGAAATATCTAATAAAGGCACATCTATCCTAGGACTCAAACACTGCAACCAGGAGAGATGTGTGCAAGTGCCTGTGAAAAGATTGGCAGCTTTACTCACAATGACCTCATACTGGATGCATCCCAAATATCCTTCAATGGGAGAATGGGTGAAACACACAGTGGTACGTCCATACAGTGGAATACTACTCAACAGGGAAAAGAAATGAGCTCCTGATCGCAACAATGTGAGGGAATCACAGAGATCCAATGGTGAGTGAAAGAAGCCAGGCACAGGAGAGAGAGTGACTCCACTTATCTGAAATTCAAAAACAGGCATCACTAACCTATGACATTAAAAGTCAGAACAGAAACAGGATAGGAGGACACTATTTGAGGCATAAAGGGACTTTCTGGGGAGGTGGAAATGTTCTATACGGCCTGGATGATGGCTATAGAAGTGAACAGTTACAAAAATTCACCAACTGGCACATTTAATAGTTTCATATTTTATGATGTGTAAATTACATCCCAAGAAAGTACTGCAAAAACAAACAATAAGTCAATAAATGTAGACTTTAGGGCCTTTGCACATGCTGTTCTCTCTGCCTGGATTCTCCCTCCTCCCAACAGTTATGAGGCTGGCTCATCCTATCAGGTCTTAGCGTAACTGTCACCTCTTCAGAAAGCTCGGCTATGCACCGTTGCATGTCCCTGTTCCTTGGTGTTTTTTTTAATTGTTTGTCTTCATGCTCAGAAATTATTCAGTGGATAGATTTTTTCTCTCTGCCTCCTTCTGCAGCCCCATCACCGCTAGACTAAGCTCTCAAGGAGAAGGGAATTATCTGCTGTGTGACTCCTTGTGCCGTGTCCCTCTGTCCCTTTCCACCCTCTGTTCACCCCTCTGTGCTCCTCTCTCGGCCTCAGAGCTGCCGCGTTGGAGAGCATCAGTGTGCACCCTCACCTTGTGGCTCCTGGCTGAGCTTTGGCCAGTGGGAAACCCTAGTGGGAGGCCGAAAGGAAAGGGGGGTGGGAGGTTAGGGTGCTAGCTCTACTCTGTGAGGTCACAACAAGTTGGCTGTTCTCAACTAGGGATATCGCCCCTCCAGGGATATTTACCAATGTCCGGGGTCATGTATGGGTGTCACAACGAAGGGGTAGGGATGCTACTGGCACCTGGGGAGTGGAGGCCAGAGATGCTGTTAAACATCCTACAACGCACAGGACAGCCCCACCACAAAGAATGACCTATCCCCAATGTCACTGGTGCCAAGGTTGGAAAAACCTGTTCCAGGTGAAGGTGCCAGCTCTTCTAAGGAGGCCCTCTCTTCACAGCTTTGTTCCTCCAAATGAAGGTGAACACTTCCCCCTCCTCCAGGTCTAGAGGTTGTAAAAGCCCCAAAGTTGTTAGCTCCCGACAATGCACCACCCTTAGGCTCCCCCAGGACCCACCAATCCCCCGGGCTTAGCCCCTGAATGACATTCCTCAAGTTATCCTAATCGGAGGGGGCTACTGGTTTCCTGATGGAACCCTGATAAATATCCCTTCATCTCCAGGGACCAATTTTCCAGTAAATATCAATAAGTATCAGGTAAGTTAATTAAGAAATTAATGAGTGAGGCTCTCTCCAGTTGATTTGGATTTAGAAGTCAAAGATAAACCTTGGAACTTTAAAAAGTAATTCCCGCAGTGATTCCAGAACAATAATGCCCTCATGTATTAATGGGGAAAATGAATGCCCATTCATGGAAAACTACTTTTGAGGGTGGTACCATTGTGAGGAGTAGCCTGGGGTCCAGGAAGTACCCATCTTGACATTGATGGTTCATACCATTATCCTTGGTTACCTGACTTTAATTATTTTTCCCATGACATTGCCAATGCCCTTCAGCGTAATTCAGATCCCGAGGTCCACACTTGCTGGATATTGAAGAGGAGCATCTCGTGGGTGAGTTTCATTCATTTGCACGTGGCGCTGACTGCTCCGGGTGGAGGAGAAGCGCCACAGGGAGACCACGGCCTGAGGACAGAGGGTTCTGGGCCCAGTCCCACCACATCCAAGCGCCTCGCCTGCCAGATTCAGTGTCCTTGTCTGGAAATTGGAGGTGAGTGCACCCCCACGTAGGTTTGTTCAAATGCCTCCGTGAGATGATGCATACGAAGTGTGCGGCCAAGTACCGGGCACAGAGTGAGGCTCAGAGAAGGTTTGGCTAAATAGGTTTAGGTATGGCTCAGGTTCTCCAGGCCAGTTCCTGCATTCGTTCCAGAAACCCCTAGCTCCCCATGATGCCGAGCCATGACAGCACAAATCCTCAAGAGTTAAGAGATTCCATCCAAATACCCCACTAGATTCTCAGCTAAAGTGTGGGCTGTAGGGAAGCCTGTCCCAAACCGCCAAGATCCAGGCTGTAGGTTTAAATTGCTTAAATAGGTTTAAACCTGCCAGTGGAAAAGTCCGTGTTCCTTTGTGAGCTTAAGAGAACAAGGCTTGCTCCAGGTTTTCTCAGAAGAGTGGAATTAGGAGCTCATGTTTTGTCTTCTCTCTTCACACTCAGATTAGAGTCTTTAACACTAGGGAACTTTTAGATTTCCACTCAGAAAGAGGGAACTGGCTGAGAAACACACACACACACACACACACACACACACACACACACACACACGACCACCTCTGTCCCTCTGTAAGTTGGGGGCATTTTGGGGACCTGAACATTGATTAGTTTGCAAAAGAACAAAAATGTGTGCTTCTAGTGTTATAATTTAGACTCAAGGAAGGTCCGAAGGGCTGGTGAGGGTAAGGGAATGCTCTCTTGAATGGAGATTTAAATGCCATGGCTCAGTACTTCCTCATTCTGAGACTCGGGCTTCTCATCTGTGAAATGGGGCTATATCGTGCAGTCCCTGTTATGGGGATCGCAATTGTAGTAACTCTTTACAACCACCAAGTTTGTCTGCTATCTTTTTCAGTTCACACTCTCTTGTTATGCACTGTCCCCAAGGAAAATCGGTTTCATGGTTTTGTTTTGTTTTTCAGATTAGTCAATATTGTTTATTGTAGAAAATTTGAACAGTATATAAAATAGTGAAGAAAGTGCCCTGCTGGGTGGTTCAGATGGTTAGTGTCATCCCATACACCAAGAGTGGCAGGTTTGATCCTTGGTCAGGGTACATAGGGAGGCAACCAATCGATGTTTCTCTCTCACATCAATGTTTCTCTCTCACACTAGTTCTCTCTCTCTCCCCTTCCCTCCACCCCCGGAAAGCCCAGCCTTCTAAGACATCTTTGGGGAAATGCCTTTTCATGCATGTCTTTAAGCATTTTATGCAGTTTTAAAAAACCCAGCCCAATGTTAGAATCAGCTACAAAACTGAATGTTCATGCAGCTGTGGCAGTCCGAGTTGTACAGCTTAGACACGGGGTTTAACCTCTTTCGGCCTCAGCACCTTAATCTACAAGATGGTGTACTCGATGCTTAGGGCTGCTACAACGAACTGCCACAAACTGGGATGGCTTTGGACAACAGAAGCCTATCCTCTCCCAGTTCTGGGGGACATAAGTCACAAGTCGAGGGTGTCCATGACTCTCTCCCAGCCCCTGGGGCTGCTGGCCCTGCTTGGTGCTCCTGGCTGTAGACACGTGACCCATGATGCAAATCTCCGCCCTAGTCTTCTCGTGGTCTTCACCTCCATACGTGTGTCTTCTCTTCTTATAAGGATTAGGGCACCCAGATAATCCAAGATGTCTCCTCTCAAGACCCCTAACTTCATTACAATCAGCAAAGGTTCTTCTTCTAGATAAGCTCACATGCACGGGTTCCAGGTGGACACGCCTTTGGGGGGGCCACCATTCAACCCGTGACACACGGGAGTCAGAAAAGTTGCCTTCTTGTGTTACTGTGATAACAAGTTGAATGGGATGATGTATATGCAGTTCTTGGCACTTGATAAATGATCAATAAAGGCTGTGTATTAATAATCTTATCTCTTTCTTTCTGGAAGGATAAAGGAAGATATAAATATACAGACATAAATGATTAATTTTGAGGTCCATATGGGTGCCAAAAATGTGGTTTTCTTGAATTCTCTGTGAGCTCTCTCTGGTGCCTTAAAGAGGAGAGTTTTGATATATTTATGCTCTGATTTTCCCTCCTCTCTTCCCTGTAGTTCCTCTCTTCTCTCTTGCCTTTCCTTTCACCTGTCATAGCTCAGCAGGTTGGCCACTTTACTTGGAAATGAAGACAAAGCCTCAGAATGTGTAGATTCAGTAGAATCAATGAGGTGAATGACGTTTTATTTAGAATGAGAAAGTTACCATTCACTTCAATAGGAAGCTTTTCAGACTTTTGTGACATTGAGGTTAAATGGAAATTCTTTATAGCTTCATTATGTTAAAGCAGAACACAGAGTTGTTCTGTGTTTTAAAAAAAAACATACAAAAAAACCCCTAATCAATGAAAATCAAGACTTAGGAAAGCGCTGAAGGAGAAGCAACTGTTCGCTTCACAGGAAGATTCGTCCTTGACCGAAAGATGCTCCTGGTGCATTTCTGGCGACTTGATTTATCGAAAGTGGGTAATAATAGAGCAAGGAAAACAGTGGGGCAAGAGTCCACAAACGTGAGTTCTAGTCTGGGTTGTGTTACCCTCTAGCTGGGTGGCATCTGCTGAGAAAGTCCCCTCTTTGTGCCTCAATTTTCCCACTGGAAAATGGGCGAGGTTTGGAAGAGATGATGGCTAAGGCGCTTTCCAGCTCTGATCTTCCAGAGCTCATCCACCAAATGCTAACATCTCTCCCTTCATCCTTCTCAAGAGTTAGCTTCACTCCTGTTACCAGGGCCCAGGGAAGCATTTGAGTTGAATTCAGCCAATATTCTTCAGTTGAAACTCATAATGGTGCTTGTTGACTTGGAGTCTTCCAGGGTTTTGGATCTAAGAACAGGGTGTTCTGAAGTGAATGAACAAGACAGGAAGTAATCCGACCCCCACAGAAAGCTAAATGACAGTCTCAAAGCAATACATTCAGACAGGTCCCAAAGCTGTGTCTCCACTTATCCAGTGGCAGGATCTGAGGGGAAGGCCAACCGTGAAATGGCAAGAAGAACCTTTGTGGATAGAAGGAGTTTGGCTTTCCTCATGAAGAAGGAGAGTAGCTTAGACAAGGACCACATTTTTGAATTCCTGGTCCTTCCCACCACATCTTATACAGAACTGATGCTTGGTAAGAACTCATGGACCCACTGACGGTCAACTACTCAGGAGAAATAGGTGACAGGTTTATCTTCTAGAGACACTGGCCATTGGGAGGAATCTTCATTAACTCAGGTGCTGGGAGGAAATGTGGACAGGATCCGACAAGCAGCTGCCAAGTGCTCCATGCTCTGTTAATCCACAATTCACCACTTACCTCTTCCCTTCCAGGCCATAGTTTCATCATAGTCGCCATCATCATCGTTGTCATCATCATCACCTTCTTTTTAATTATCTTTTCTTCCTTCCCCTCCTCCTCTCTCTTTTCTCTCCCTTCCCTCCTTTATCATCATCATCCTCATCATCATCTTTATTGCCAAAACTATCACCATCATCATTGCTCCCATCACTGCCTGTTCACCTATGTAATCACTCGTCACTAATGGTCTATCTTCTCTCTATAGAACAGTGGCTCTCAGTCATGAGTGACTATTGCCCAACCCCCACCCCAGACACTTAGAATGTCTGAATACATTTTTGGTTGTCACAGCTGGGAAGGGAGCTACTGGCTTCCAGTGGATAGAGGTCAGGGATGCTGCTCAACATCCTACAATGCACAGGACAGCCACCTGCCCAGTTTTCCAGTCCAGAATGTCAGTGGCACCGAGGCTGGGAACCGCGCTACAGAATGAAGCTTTACAAGGACAGTACTTTGGGACTGATTTTGTGTATATTGCTGTATCCCAGCATCTAGAACAGCGCCTGGCACACTGGAGCCACTCAATAAATAGTTGGGGGGGGGGGTGGTCAATAAGCCCTAGAAATGGTCTTCAGAGGGCAGACTTTCAGATTCATCAACATCTCCAGGAATGTGAAATTTCTCTTCAAATCAGCCACAAAACAACTACACCGGCATTAGCCCGATGCTGAGAAAGCCAAGGCCTGTTTAGAGAGGAATCGGTTTCACCGGAAAGAAAGAAAGATGTCCGCACAAGTGCCCCGCCCGGAACTCGCACATTGTGTTCTAAGTTTAACACATCTTGTGCTCTCTCTGCTGAAACCCTTGGCTCCAGCCCATAATATCCCTGAATCCAGGAAGCCATTATGACTGATCAGGGTCAGAGGTTGCTCCTATTGTAACCCACTTCCTCCATCAGAGTTTTAAATTTGGAAAACGTTCTTATTGCTATTGTGTGGGATGTCAGCTCTCAGATAACCTCAGAATTATTTTTATTTGTCTACCATGACCCCTCACTACCAAAATAAAAGCAAAAATAAAAATCTCAGAGCAGGAGGCAGATAAGAGCCAGCTGATATTTTCAGCTTTTAACTGAATAAAAGGAAGGAGAGGTTGTTGGATTCCCAGAGGACCCCCCCAAATGAAATTCCCATTTCTTTTTATAAGACAGAGTAGGAAAAAGGTCAAAACCCAAAATGAGGAGCAAATTTAGATGATAGTAAGCGTGCAAAACTTTAAAGATGTTATTCTGATAGCCTTGGAAATTTCTGGAACATTCTGCCCACCTTCTATATCAACATAAGTGTGTCCTGTATTAGAACCCTAGGGTAGCAGACAAATCTCTGGATTTGACCAGTAAGAGAACAGGAGGTAAGGGGCGGGTGACGAGGAATGCCAAATCCCAAAATTATATACAGTAATTCTACGGCAAGAGGAAGGCTGGTTTGGCCAGCAGTGAGGACAATTGCGCACACTGCCGTCTTTGCGGAGGATGCATGCTGGAGGAAGGAGTAGATGGAAGATCTTTGACGCACTTACAAGGTCAAAAAAGTTACTCCAGCCAATTGTGCAAATTTTCGTGGAGTGCCTGCTAAGGCCTGGTGCAAAAAGCCAGCAGGTCAAAGACAGGAGGGACCAGAGTGTGACGCCAAATGAGTGGGCTCTGACACAGGTTTGAATCCTCACACTGCCACTTACTTGCTACATGAGCCAGAGCAGCTCACTTCATCCCACACAGACTCGATTTCCCCATCTGTCAGACCAGGATAATGCCTCCCACACAGGACAATTGGGGGCATTCAGGGATGTATCACAGACAAGGCTATTGTTGGCTGGGACTATTGTGGTTATCATGCCAAATTATTGAATTTGTTTTGCAACACCCTCCCTGGGCTGTCATAGCTTATGGTTCTTTCCCAAGGCAGAAGTAGAAAGCAATGGCCATAATATGTCAAAGGGTTTTAAATCACTTCTCCTGCATGTGGCCCTGAATGACTTGCAAAGGGCTCTCCTTCAGGAACGGTGAAGGGTGAACACCAGTATTCACTGAGCCTGTAGGTGCCCGTGGGTGTCTCTATAGATGGAGCGTGAGTTCCTCCCTTTATCTAACTAGTGCCCAACAGGCTAATTCACTCATTCTCACACCTGCCTGTGCCCGGTGGGCAGTTTGAGTATGTGGCTTCTCAAAAACACACAATAGTGTTGTGTGTTTTTCCAACATCTTTTAAAATGTGTGCCCCCCTCCAAAAACATCTTGCATGGATGATGTTCCGTGGTTTCACAGAACCCTGGTAGCCTCTATATTCCCAAGGGGAGTCCAGGGACCACAGCTGGAAGGCACAGCTAAAGGCAATTTCTATGTGCACATTTGGCCCCTAAAAGGAATAGATGGCACTCTTCCTTCTAGAAAATTAAAGGGAATCCTGAGTTTTTAATAACAGAAAAGAATTCAAGGATCCATCCTTCCCAAGGTCTCTGTAAGAAAGTGTTTTTAAACTGTGAAGCTAATCCTTATGCAAATAATGGCAAGAGGATTAATTCTTCTCTGGTAGAATCAGGTGGGTTGTTGTTTTTAATCCCCCTAAAATGTAGCAGCTCTTCAGTATCAGACTACTCCTAGATGATGGCAAGGTAAGGCTTTCAACTCTAATGGCTTTTGTGTTCAATTTTTTATTCTTGCCCAAATCACATCTTGCTTGGCAAAGACTTTTTTTTTATATTTTCTTGCTTCGCGGGTGCTTAATGAAACCAAAAGCCAACCTTCCATTGGTCTTGTATGAATTAGGGACCATGTAAACAGTACTTAACAGTTCTAATTGAAGGTCAGTAAATCCCCCAGAGATTAAATGAATCCTGCAGGGAGCCGTGTAAATCTCCCTCCCTTTTATGGCAGACCAGCCGAGCCCCCAGCCTGCCCGAGCAAAGCTTAATAAACATGGTATGCATCTAATCAAAACCATTTTGCACCCAAAGGGGTTAGGGGTGTAAATCACAATTACTCTTGGCACTAAACCTTGGCCCAAAGAGGCCCAGTGTTGCCAAATGCCAATGGGAGCTGACTTCTCGGACTCCGCTGTCCGGCAGGGGTTTCCAGGTCAGAGTGAGAATCCAGACGGGGGTATAAAATATGAAAAGGATGGCAATTTCAAACAAACCCACTGCTCTCTCTGGTTGCTATGTTCCTTGCCAGGGATGCTGGATACAAAACAGCACCCGTCCTCATCTGGATCCGCAGAGGCAGGTGCAAAGGCAGCCTTCTTGACATTTCGAGTTTAATTCGGTTCTCCTCTCTGCATTACTTGCGGTGTCAACATGTAGGTCTGCCCTTCGAGTGCCATGCAGTCATTTATCGTGTCCAAACATGTGCCATTTAAAAAGACCATGGTGCAAAGTCCCAAGAGCTGGGCTGAAGGAAACCCACGGAAGCAAGATTAAACCCGGGAATGTCAAGAGGGTGCCTTGGACCTGCCTCTGAATGTCAAGATCAGGACAATGCTATTCTGAAACCCAGCTGAGTTACAGTTCTCAATGAATGGGTGAAAGAATGATTTCATAGGCCAAAAAGTTGGTCTTCGATCCTAGGGACTGGGGTAGTGAGAGCGAGCCATTTTTCAAGATATCCTGCAAAATGCAGAGTGAGCACCCTCCTAGATGGGCTGTATCAATTAAATCTGACCCTTGGATCATGCATCTCAGGTCAACATTATTCTCTTTATGTCAGGGGTGAGGAAACTGAGGCTCAGAGAACGGAAAACATGTCTTTGAGTCACCCAGCCAGTTCGATGACAAATCCCAGGTCTACTTCTGACTCCAAAGAAATATCCTCTGTCCTTTTGACATGGTGCTTCTTTTTGGTGTGTTTTTTTGTTTGTTTGTTTTTTGGTTTGTTTTTTGTTAATCCTAACCCAAGGATATATTTCCATCGATTTTTAGAAAGTGGAAGGGAGGGCAGGGGAGAGAGAAACATCGATATGAGAGAGACGCAACAATTGGTTGCCTCCTGCATGTGCCCTAAACAGGGCCAGGGATCAAGCCTGCAACCGAAGTACATGCCCTTGACCGAAATCAAACCCGGAACTCTTCAATCCACAGGCCAACGCTCTATCCGCTGAGCCAAACTGGCTAGGGTGACATGGAGCTTCTTAGTGGGACAAGGAAGATACTCGGATCATCTCCCGAAAGATTCATATGGAGGGAAGTGATGCCCAACCCACTAAGGAATAGTTCTTCAAAGGCAGGAAATAAACCGGGAAAAAAGCTCTGGAATATGACAGAGTAGACCTCTTCCCTGTATAGCCTGGCAAGAGGGATGAACACGGTGATGAGCCCATGCATGAACGGTGGTTGTCACTGCAAGGTATCTGTCTGGGCTGGCGGTCTCTGAGGCCGAGTTGTGCACATTAGGGATTGCTCGCAAAACCCCTACAAGGGAGCATGGAAAGCGTGTGGGCAGAGGAGGACGTGGACTGGGATGAAGCTCTAGCAATGGTCTCAGTCCATCCACAGGGAGCTGGGCGCTGGGAGCCGGGATGGCCCATCAGAGCTCGTTTAAATCGATGCAAAGGGGCTGAGTCTTTCTAAACCCCAACCACCAGCTGTCCGGTGCAGGCTTCTCCTGGGGAGTGGGCAAGCAGCTCCCTTCAGCCAGGGCAGGTCCCACAGAGGGACCCAGCTGGGAGCCAGCCACACCCATCTCTGGAGCTGGAGAACTATATCTCTTGGTTCAGAGTGAGGGGATCTGGGTGGCACACACCACCACCCACTATAATCTTCATTGACTTCATTCCACAGATGCCTTCCCTGACTTGCCCTGCGGCCCTCCTTTCCCTCCTCCTCCTTCCTCCTCCATCTCCGTCTCCACCCCCACTGTGTGCCTGGAGCCAGAGCTCCATGAATTGGCTAGTGCCTTAATTGCTTCTCTCCCCTCCGTGACATGGACTGGAGGTGACATTTCCTGGGCACGGAGCTGCATCCCTGTGGCTGCATATTCCCCCTGTCATAGGAGATCATCGAAGCTGTCACCAGTGGAAAGCTAGAAGCCATCGGAGAAGCAGGAGGTGCAGAGATCCGGGGAGCAAAGGGTTGGTGAGACACACTTTCCTGGAGTGGGTTCCAGAGGCGCTCCCTGCCCCTCTGGTCTTTGCCTCAGAAGCTGACAGGCACTGACATTTCAGGGGTTACCGACTGCACTGCACCGACCAGGTCTCTCACCCAAAGCAAGGGGAAAGGGCTGGGTCCTGCGTGCGAGCCAACCCCCGAGGGAGGACTGGGTGACACACACAAGGAGAGAGGAAATTGAGCAGAGAGGATTCCAAATGCCCTCTGGTGGCAAACAGACTGGGTTGGAGCCCTGGTTCTGACCGTTAGAGATGCCTCAGTTTCCCCAGCCATAAAATGGGGGTAATTATCACCACCTCAAAGGGTAGTTATGGGTATTAAATATGAAAATCCACTGGCTCAGGCAAGCCGAAATATAGGTATGTTTTTATGCTTCTCTTTGATCCCTGTTTACCTGTGGCCAACCCACCAGCAAATGTTAGCAGCTTTATCCCCCAAACGACCAATGTCCCATCTTCACTGCTACTAAGCCACGACCAGCTGCTGCCTGAACACCACCAGCAGGCTCCTCCCCGTGCCTCTGCTTCTCCTCTTCCCGCGACACAGAGCACCAAGGTTGTCACTGCAAAACCTCAGGCAGATCACATCCTTCCCTCACACAGCACCTCTCAGGAGGCTCTCGTGGCGCTTGGAGAGGAAACAGCCTCCACACTCTGGTCCAGGCCCCTCTCCAACTTGTCCCCTGCTCACTAAGCTTCACCCCCACTGCCCTTCTCCCTTGAACACATCACCTCAGAGCCTTACACCTCTGTTCCCTGCTCCTAGAATGCTCTTCCCCTGATCTCACCTGGCTGATGTCCTGGAAACTTCAGGTCTTTGCTCAGAAGTCAACTTCTCAAGGTCATCGGTGACTGCAGTCTCCAGTACTGTACTTGGTTATTAGTGTGTCTGTCTCTGTCTGTCTGTCTCTCTCTCATGCATGAACATATGCTATTTAGTTTCATCATCTCACATCTTGCCAGCACTTCCTGATCCATTTAGTTGCTTATCTGAACTCCATGTCAACTTGCAGCCTTTCCGTCTCCTTCACCAGGGTATCCCCAGTGCCCAGCACAGCATGGGGACTTGGTAAATATTTGTTGTGTAAATGAAGGACACATGTGCTCGGCACATGGTGAGCGAACTGTAACCATTTTGTGACGGTGACCATCAGGAAGGGGAGGCCCTCAAGGCTGGTGCCAGATCTCAAGGCACATCTAGAGGCTGGTGTCACTGCCCCCCACGCTAATGAAGATGAAACCCACAGCTGGACGCATCTCGTTCCACCCTCAACAGCTTCCAGAGCTGCGCTTTAAGTGATTATTCAGGCCGACAAAGGCCAAACAGGTGCTGCACCATGTCCCAATCCATCTCCATTTCAGTTTGTCACCCAAGATTCATGTGCTCTCAGAGCTCGGGGGCCCGAGCGGGGGCCCTGACAGCCCCCTCATTTTTCAGATGGGAATATTGACGCCCAGGGAGGCTAATCACATCACCAGTGCTTCCACACAGGAGCCCTGTCCCGAGTCCGCCGTCCTTGGCGGGGCTCTGGCCCCTGTGTGCGTGCTCTAGCGTGACTGGCTTTCTGCATGTCTTTCTTGTGAGAGCTTAAATGTCAGTCCCGCTGGGAATGAGCCTTTGACCCTCCCATAGATTTCCCACAGAGCCTGCTCGATTAGTGTCTCCCTCACACTCTGAGGAATTGCTCATCGAATTATCCCCCTCCCCTCCTGTGGATGCAAGTCCATGATGGCCGGAAGATGTCTATCCCATGCATTCTTGTATCCTCTGTGCCCACTTGGTGCCTGGCACACCATGAATGCTCCAGATCCACGTGATGGGTGGAGAGAAACATAAGCCTGCATGCCCATGGGAAATTTGCAAGTCTCAAAGCATTTTCTCATGGGTGCAAGACAAGTCTTCCACTACTTCCAAGCCTTGCCTTCTCCCAGGCCCCACTTCCTTACCACTTCCGGCCTCAGCTGGATTTTATTACTAATAATAAAAACAGCCTCTGATTGATGGCGCACCATGGAGCCCGGGCTCACTAGTGGCTTAAGCTTTGCACATGAAAATCGGGTCTGCCCCCTGAACCCACAGCTCTGCGAGGAAGGAACAATAAAGCATCGGGCATTTGTGAACCAAGCCTCTTGAGTTTTCTTCTGCCAGTGGGTCCTGTCTAGCCCCGAATGGACGAGCACCAGTTTTCCCTGCACTACTGTCCACCTCCTGCCCAGTCTACTATCCTGGGCTTGCCAAAGACAGGCCCTGGCACCCATGGGCATTCCTGTAAGCGAATCACAGCCTGGGGCTGGAGCGAGACCTTGAAGATGGGCTATATTGGAGGTCATTTCTGGCTTGCAGGATTGCTTTGTTTGGCCCGTGCCATGCTCATAATAACTTTGAATCACTTGTAGACATTCAAAAATAAGATTTTACATAAAAATCTTGATTTCACTCTTCTCTTGGAAAATAAGAGGTTCCGGCCATGTTGGGCCAGCATTCCTGTCTGGCAACAATTTGCAGGAGCTGAGTGACAGCAGAGCCCTTCAGAGGGGCAAAGGCCTCCTGGCTTATCCAGTTACCATTCTCCCTTGGACACCATCATGCCAGGCCCACTCCACTCACTCACATGCGCTGATCTGGAAGAGCTTACCACCCATGAATCAGCCCACTTCACAGACAAAGATCCTGAGATCTGGAGAGAAAAATGGAGTTATCCAAGATCACCCAGGAGTGCAGGGCAAACACAAGCCCAGAACCCAGTCTCCTGGCCCTCAATCCCAGCTCCTTCTCCCACTTTGCACGAGCAGCACTGATCCTGGTGAAGCCACTGTATTCATTTTCTGAGATTGTGGCTTCAAACAAGAGGAATTTATTTGCCTAGTTCTGGAGGCCCGAAGTCCAAAAGCAAGGTGTTGGCAGGGCCATAGCTCCTCCGAAGGCTCTACAGGTAGATCCTGGATGGCCTCTTCCAGCTTCTGCTGCTCCTGGCATTCCTTGGCTTGTGGCCGCTTCACTCTGCCTGTCTTCTCACAGCCTTCTTCTGTCTCTGTGTGTCCTCCTCTTCCATCTAATCTCTCCCGGCCTTATTCATAGGACACCTGACAGCAAATTTAACCACCCTTCACCCTCACCAGGTACTCTGAGATGATCTCATCTAGGGGTCCTTAAGTTAATTTCATCTGCAAAGACCCTTTTTCCAAATAAGGTCCCATTCACAAGTTGGGGAGGTGGAGACAGTTAGGACATGGACATATCTTTTCAGAGGCCACTCTTTAATCCACCACAGTCAGTAGGCCCCACCGCAGAGCACATGATGCAATTGACTGAGGTGGGAGGGGGTGCCTGGGCTTTGTGAATTTTATCTTCTTTCATTTTATTTATTATCATTACTAGAGGCCTGGTGCACGAAATTTGTGCAGGGGTGGGGGTGTGTCCCTCATCACAGCCTGCACCCTCTCCAATCTGGGACCCCTTGAGGGATGTCCGACTGCCCATTTAGTCAGACATCCCTCTCACAATCCAGGACTGCTGGCTCCCAACCGCTCACCCACCTGCCTGCCTGATTGCCCCTAACTGCTTCTGCCTGCCAGCCTGATCAATGCCTAACCACTCCCCTGCCAGCCTGACCAACACCCAACTGCTCCCCTGCTGGCCCAATCGCCCCTAACTGCACTCCCATGCCAGCCTGGTCACCCCTAACTGTCCTCCCCTGCTGGCCATCTTGTGGTGGCCATCTTGTGTCCACATGGGGGTGGCCATCTTTGTGTGTTGGAGTGATGGTCAATTTGCATATTACTCTTTTATTAGATAGGATTATTATTTATTTTCCTTTGTGAATTTTTAAAGTTGCTGGGAGATTCTGATCTAGTTACAGTCTTGGTTGAGGACCTCTGTTCCTAATATATGTGAGGCCAAGCATGTGGTGAATGCCAACACTGTTAATTATCATTACTATTATTATTACACTAGAGGCCTGGTGCACAAAATTCTGCACAGGTAGGGTCCCTAGGTATGGCCAGCGATCAGGGCCAATCAGGGTCGATCAGGGCCTTCTGGCTGCTGGCTGGGGCCTTCTTTCCCCAGCTGCTGGCTGCCAGCCAGGGCCTTCCTTCATTCCGTGCCACCCCCTGGTGGTCAGTGCACGTCATAGTGAGTGATCAAACTCCTGGTCTCCTGGTCAAACTGCCAAGGGGACACTTTGCATGTTAGCCTTTTATATATATAGAAGATTGTTATTATTGCTAGAGAGAATGCTGAGCTATTGTGACAATGTTGGTAACTCTTACTATGATGCATATTCCTTATTCACAAAGAGAATATTTCAGTAAGTGACATCTTGCCAATTACCTGGAGCCTAGTTAAAACAGTGGGTCTCAACCTGGGGCACATATCCTCCTCCACCCCGCCCCGCAAAATATCTGGCAATGTCTGGAGACCTTTTTATTGTTGTTGATAATGTTTTTATTGATTTTAGAGACAGGGGAAGAGAGAGCGAGAAACATGGTTTGGCCTCCTCCTACAGGCCCCTCCCCCTACTGGGGATGGAGCCCACAACCTGGGCATGTGCTCTGACTGGGATTGAACCAGCAACCTTTAGTACACAGGACAATGTTCAACCACTGAGTCATACTGGCCAGGGCTGGAAATAGTTTTGACTGTCACACTTGGCAAGGAGGGATGCAGATGCTACTGACATCAGAGGTACAGACCAGAGGATGCCGCTGAACATCCTACAATGCACAGGACAGTCTCCACCACAAAAGGACTTTCTGGTCCTAAACAGCAGTGGTGCCAAGGTAACAAACTCTGCTTTAGAAGTGGGGATGGAAGAAGACCCTGAAGTGGAGAGCCACGTCAGAAACTGCAGAAGCCTCTGCAGTCAGTCCTGCCCTGCACTGCGGGCCTGCCACCTGCGGGTGGAGAGCAGTGCCCAGGGGGTGGCTCTGGGCTGCACGCTCAGCACCTCACTCGAACCTCACCCTGGATCCTGAGCCTCGCACACCAGGCATGCACTTGAGATTGCCTTTCAACTTGGAGGAGCCGCTCAAACGTCCTGGCGTCCAGCAGTGCTGGAAGTGTTTATAAGAGACTTCCTCAGGAAAGAAAGGTCATCCAGGGAAAACCAGAAACAGATTCCGTTTCTCTCTCTGGCTCACTTCCGCCAGGCACCTCAAAGAAGCGCATTGTGCTTATGTCGTGGAAGAGAAACTTTTAAGAGAAGAGAAGGGGGAAGCTGTATGCCATCACAAGCAGGCCTGCCCTGAGGGTGAGCCCAGGCTGGGGTCTGGAGGAAGAAGAGGCAGAATTAAAGAGAGAAGGAAGGAAAGAGCAGAGGGAGGGAGGGAGGAAAGAGGGAGAGAGGAAAAGAAGAAGGGAGTGGTAGTTAGATAGATGGGTGAAAGAATGGGTGAGTAGGAAGGTGGATGGACAAATACATAGGTAGGTTGGTGAGTACGTAGATGTAAGGGTGGGTGTGGGTTGGTTGATAGGCAGATAGATGAATGGATGACTGCAAGGATGGATGGATGGATGGATGGGACGGAAGGAAGGAAACATAGGTGAACTGGAGAATGGAGGTATAAGAGGCTGGCTGGGCAGATGAGTGTGTGGGTGTGTAAATGATGGGAGGATCCGTGGATATATTGACTGATTCATCTCAAAGACAATGTATGTTTATGTAAGACTGCAACTTGGTGGTTCCTTAGCTTAATATGGCGGCCAGCATGCTTTCTCTGGCTCACTCAGCACTCCTGAATGGTGGCTCTCAATCTTGGCTACACATTAGAATCAACTAGAGAACTTACATAATCCTGCAGCTCAGGTGCCACCCCCCATACCAACTGTGTCACAATCTCTGGGGATGACACCCCACATCAGTGTGTGCTTTTAAAATCCTCACATGATTTAAATGGCAGCCAAGCTTGAGGGCCAATGTACATTCAAAAGACAGGGAAACGAGGCTAGTGTTGTGCTAGAACAAAACACTTGCAGTTGCTTATTTTTTCTCTTACACCAGGTTTCCTTCACCCACTCAAGTACCTGCCTGGCCTTGCTGAGTATCTGAATTGGTAGCCAGACTTTGCTTGGGTTGATATCCGCCCCTATCTTGAGGCTGTGTGACTTTAGTCAAGTGGCTTAGCTGCTCTGTGCCTCTGTTTCTCCATTTGCAAAATGGTGCCTGTGAAAATAAAGGCAAACCCCTACAGAGTTTTGCAAGGAGTAAGGGAGATAAGGTCTAGCATATTGTAAGCACTTGATCACGATCACTACTGTGAATACAACCTGAACGTTATACCTCCCAGTTCACAGGCATGGATAATCCTCTCAGAGGGCAGGTATTAGTCACGTCCTTCATGCCAGGCGTTGTGGTAGGAGCTTCCATTTTATTTGTGTTAACTAATTTAATCCTGTGAAGCCTCAACGAGTTAGAGACTCTGGCCATCCCCATTTCCCAGATGGGGAACCCGAGGCACAGAAAGGTGTGGGCCACTTGTTCATCAGACACACAACCAGTCCCGGTGAAGCCAGGGCCTGGGCTCAGGAAGTCTGGCTATTGTTTCTAATGGCGGTGCTCCACCCTGCCCGGCACCATCCCAGCTTCACACTCGGGACTCTGAAGGCCCGCCCCTTATTTGTCCAGGAAGGACCGAGGCCCAAGGGGATGAATGACTTCCCCAGTCCCACAGTGGGTTATCAAGGAAGATGGCCATTGGTCTTTGAAGTGCATCCAGGCTCCTTGGGCCTTTAAGAACTTTTCTGATTTCCAGAGCTTTCATGAAAATTCAAATGCTTCTAAGAGGTGGTCCCTGGTGGGAGGTCATCTCTTCCTTCGTTCATTTCTGCAATGATTATTTATGAAACACCTACTCGGTGCCAGGAGCTGTGCTAGGTGCTGAGGATGCTTTGCGAGTGGCACAGACCACATGCTTGGCCCTAAAGAAAGTAGCTGGTGCTTGAGGAGGTCTTGGCAGGCTGTGCAAGGCTGAGGTCTGGGCTGTGGGGTAGGGGACGGGAAGGTGGAAAGCCAATAGCAGACAGACAGCCCTTTAAAGCACCTGCCTTCCACTCCTGACCAGCGTCCCATTCCAAATTTCACCAGTGCCCACTCGACTCTGATGCGGGCACCCTTGCTTGGCTCAAGGATAGCAGCCCACACCTTGGCCGCATGGACAACTCACTTGCAGGGGAAAGGAGGGAGCTCTCCCGCATCTCCACTTTTCCTTTATGAATGCATGAGATCTCCTTGATGAAACTGTCAAAACAGCAGAAAAGAAAATATCGGCGGAAATACCACCCTTAGTTACACCACCAAACATAACTGCCCAGTCCGGGCACTCCCTGCCAGCCTTCGCAACAGGTTGCGATCACAGGGCTGGGGAAGAGTCGGACACACTGGGGCCGGGTTTTGATTTGTGATGTATTCGCTGTATTGATTTAGCAGAGTTCCTTCTCTCTTCCCGTGCCTCTGGTTTCTCATTTACAGAACAGAGCCAATACTGTCTCTCTGCCTTGCAGGACTATTTGACAGAACATACGAAATAAATACATACATGTCCATTGCCTGGTGCACAGGAGGCACGCTATGCAATATTCCAGTCATTCCCACGTGTAGATGTTGAAAGCATAGCCAGCCTGGGTCCAGGCCCTAGGTCCCCCACTCACTAACTGGGACATTGGACTACACACGTAATCTCCCTGCACCCCAAATTCTACATCTATGTTCTGGGGAAGGAATGCCTGTCTCAAGATCATTGTGGAAATTTAATGAAAAGAACCCGATACTCAGTAGACACCCTAAGAGTAGTAATTGCTATTATAATAGTTATTATTGTTACTCATTATTTCACGTAATATTTATATCTCGACATTTACTCCAAGAGCCATATGTAATTCAAATCACCACAAACAGGGACAGAGCCAGGTTTAAGGGGCCTGTAGCTCATTCAACTGGGGGACCTCTAAGAGGAAGGCAACAAAAATATCAGGCTTTTGCAAATAAATGTAAGAATCCATGACCCTGGGCACACTGTTCCAGGCCCCCACCTTTCAGGGCCAGAAACGGGGCTCTTAACAAAGGTCTTGTGGGAAGTTTGCTCTGACCTGGATTTTTGAGGGGTGCAGGGAGCAGTGCAGGTTTCAGGAAGCAAAGAGCCCCCACTACAGTCCTTTCCTTTCGAGCTCGGCCAGCCGGTTATTAACCAGCCGATAAGAGTTCCTTACATCACGCCACGGGTTTTCACCAGTGTCAGTAAGTGGTACCCACCCTGCCGCCTCCTCCTCCTCCTCCTCCTCCTCCTCTTCCTCCTCCTCCTCCTCCTCCTCCTCCTCTAAGCCTCCCCACCACCCCCCTCTCCCACTCCCAGAGACTTGGCTGGCTCCGAAGGTTCCAGACAGAGGAGCTAAACACGTTAGCCCACAGACTAGCGAGACACAAAAGGCGGCAGGAATCAAATAAAAGGAAAACGCAGCAGCCACAGGTCAGTGCTGTATAAATATTTATGCTGGAGGAAAAGTTGGTGCCTGAGTAATGACCCTGTGGCTGGTATTAATAGAGATAATGGGTGTCTCTAGAACCTGCCGCCAGAGAGAGAGAGGGCTGGGATGGGGAGGGGGCGAGGGCGAGCGCTGGGAGTTATAAATCTTCATGCCAAGCCGAAGCCCCCGCTGACCTTTATACCTCTCTCTCCTGTCCCCTCCAGCGACCCCCCTTCCCCGTCTGCATCTTCAAACCCATTTCCTCTCCTCTTGGCCATCACATCTCCACACAGGCACTCACGCCTGCATGAGCCATCTTGGGGCTCACGCCTGTCACTGCAGAGGGTGATTGGCACTGCTGGATACACAGTTGGTGCTTAATAAAGGTTCAGGGGCAGTGACTTGGTTGAGCCGTGAATGGCACCCAGCCTCTATGGCTGATTACAGGCCCCAAAGATAATGGTTTTATCTTTGGATTCATCTTCTCTAATCCCGCCAGCCTCCACTCTGCGGCAGCGAAGGGGGGCTTTCCAAGTGCAAATCCGACTGGCCCTCCCTCTCCCCTGAGGAAACTCTCTACAGCTCCCGCGGTCTTGAGATCAAATGCAAGCTCCTCACCGAGGCATGCAGGAGCTCTCCTGACGGGGCTCTGGCTTGCCCCCCTTTCAGCTCCGCCGCTCACATTGCCGTCCGGGGACGGTCCCCCTGCCAACCGTACTCCGTCACTTACAGGTTCCAAGAAGCCGTACCCTTTCCACACCTACGTCTCTGCACCTTCTGTTCTTTCCACCTGGCACACCTTCTATGCACATCTGCATCCTTGCACACACTTCTCTCAGGCCACACCCCCTCCTCCAGGAAGCCTTCCCTGCAGTAGGTGCCCCTTTTATCTGCTCCTGGAGCACCCTGTGCCTCTCACTGTCACACCACATACCCTGAGTGCCATGAGGGCAACAAGGTGATGTCGCCACATCCGCACACACAACAGCATAAAGCCTGTGACGTCGCAGGTGCTCCGAAAACATCAATCAAGCGGGTTACAGGGACAGATCACACCGTCTTGCTGCTTGAAAAATGAAATGGGCTCGGACGTTCCCATCTGCACCCCAAGAAAGACGAGTCCTACCTTCATGGACAGCAGGGAGCCCAGGGCTTTCCCCCTCCTTCATCGGCCCCGCAGAACTCTCCTTCAGGGCAAGTTTCCGGCATCAAGTGGGAGACACCCCACTCTGGACCCTAGAAAAGGAGGGTAGAGCACAGAAGAGGAGGTTAGCTCCGCTCCAATGGCTTCACAGGCAGCATTCCAGCCCAAAGGCGCTGACACTGGGGCTGACATCACGATGGAGTAGGAGGTGACGTTCAGCCACAGCTTCAGGGAAGCCAGCAAGATGGTCCAAGGTGGGGAGCCACAGAGGCCTGTGTGCCTGCAGGACACCGAGGCCTGAATCGACTGCACCCTCTGCCCCATCCCGAAGCAAACCCCCACGCCAGATTTTAACATTTCCCCGCCTGAAACCACACAGAACCAGACGCTGAGCCCTGGGCTGCACAGTCCTGACTGCCGAGGGTCGGTGCCATGCAGGCCAAGAAGGCGCCAAGAACCACCCAACACAGAAGGCACCTGACCCTCGGCACGGGCTGTCTCCTTTTGTCTGCAAGATGGCCCGAGAGCAGAGGAGGCATCGCCCCATTTTCCAGGTGAGGTGACTGAGGCTGGAAGGGCCTCGATGGTAGGTGCCGAGCTCAAGCTCATACAGCCTCCTGCCCACCACTTAGAACCCACACGCCTCATTGGGGGTGGAGGACTGTCACCTAACTGTAAGGGGCAGTGCATTTCCCTTATTCTGTCTCCCCTGTCCCACCCACCCTCGAATCAGATACCAAGCTGATGGACAACATGTGTTGCATCTTCTGCTATGGCCCATGCGACTGGGCCAACTAAGAGAACCAAGCCAGGGGCCGCTGTGAGCCGAAGTGCTTCTTTGGAGACAGCAGCAGGGCAGAGAACTACTTCACACAAACGTTCACAGCAGCACTATTCCAACAGCCAATGCGCACCAGCAGATGAGTGAATGAATAACCAATGTCCATGAACAGATGGCAGATGAAGTATTATTCAACCTTAAAAAGGAATGGAGTCCTGACACGTGAGACAACATAGATGAACCTTGCAAACATTATACACGGAATAGAACAAAAAGGCAGGGGAAAGGAGAATTCTCTCTCTCTTTCTCCCCTCCCTCCTTCCATTCGTTTCTCTCTTCCCCTTCCCTTTCCCTTCCCCCTCCTCCTTCCTCTCCCCTCCCCCTCCCCCTCTCTCTCCCTGTCTCTCTGCCTGCTTAGGCTGGGACGTTCTTCTGCTCTCAGACTAGACCACGTGCCCTGGGCTCTCTGGGGCCCCAGGCCTCCAGACTCTGCACTGCTGGCCCCTGGGTCTCCGGCTTGCCGACCACAGATTGTGGGACTTCTCAGCCTCCATGATTACATGAGCCAATTTCTTACACTCCTAGTAACCATGCAGGGCTAGGGGAACGAGGAGTTCGTGTTTAATGAGGACAGAGTTCTGGTTTGGGTGATGAAAAAGTTCTAGAGATGGATGATGGTGATGGCTGCACAACAATGTGAACAAACTTAATGCCACTGATGGTACCTTAATATGGTGAAAATGATAACTTTCATGTTATGCATATGTTCATACAATTTTTTTGAAAGGCAAGGAGAGGGAGGGGAAAGAAGTAAAGCAGAATAGAAGACAAGAAACAGAGGCCAGTGCAAAATGGAGTTAGGAAGAAAGAAAGCCAGTGGGGAAGGCATGTGGGGAGGCCGGAAGGCAGGACAACCTCAAGTCACCGACTCCCCCACTCCCCCTGTTTTCAACAGCTCTGAGTAAATCCCGCCATGAGAACTCTTCTCGAGAAGGAGGCAGAACGCAGGCGGCACCCTCCTCCATACACCTGACGTGAGAACACCGGCCTCGCCACGGCATCCAAGAACACCGCTCAATTCCTGCTCCAAATGCCATCAGTCAATTATGGCTCAAAAAAAGGAAAAGATAATCAGGGTAATTTGGTGGTTTCAAATGTGCTTTCCTCTGGAAACAGCCTTAAAAGGGACAAAAACCACGGCCAATTTTTCCAGAATGAAATTTAACCACCACTTGTCCTTAATGTAGATTTATTTTCAGTGTTAATAAAACCCAAAGCATCCAAGAACGCATTATTAATGTATCACAGTTTCAACCCTTGGGATGTAAGGTTTTTGTCCTGCCCCCCCCACACCCACCCCCGCCCCCAGAGTGTACAGTGGAAATCTGGGATAATGGACCAATCATCAGGTGTGAGGAACAGGATGACCCGCCTCGATTATGGATTCTCATGGAGTCCACTGAGAGTCACCACATCCCCCCTGGACACCACTCATTGTGCCACCACCCCAACCCCATTGGGGCTTTGCTTCTTCTTGATGCCGTGCCTGAGTCCAGGGACATGGTGGGTCACATGACCAGCAATGACATTCAACTCCCACAATACTTCGTCTGCCCCAGTGTAACAGATAGGGCCATTGTAGACCCACACCTTACAAGGACATCTGCAGCATGTGACGTGGGGACCCTCGGCCTGGCGTCCACTTGAGCAGGGGTGGGGAGCATCCGGCACCTGTAGAGCCCCCCATGTGCCACGGGATCTCTACCCCGCTCCCTTTTGATACTAGGCTGCTTCTCTGTGACAGTGGTATTAGGCATGAGTTCATGGTGACTTCCATCAGGACCAGGATGACTACCTTGGACTCCCCGGACTCCTCTACACTGCCACTCCACGGGGTTCAGAAGACAGTAGGTCAGTTTTTTTCAATGGAATATCACATATCTTTCTTGCCCCTGTGGCATGTGAGGATATACAACGCAGAGCTCAGGAAGCCCAGTATTTCAATTTTGAAAATCACTGTATCAAGTCCCTTCATACCAGCTTAAAACAAAAGGGGGAGTGAAGATATTCAGGGTTAGAAATGGAAGCAGAATACCTTAGGAGTCAAAGCAATTTCTTAATAATCCAATCTCCTCTCCCATCCATTCTTTTCCTCTTTTATTCCTCCATTCCTTCCTCCTCCATCTACTCCTTCCTCTCCTCCTCCTCATCCTCCTTTTCTTCTTCCTCTCTCTCTCTCTCTCTCTCTCTCTCTCTCTCTCTCTCTCTCTCTCACACACACACACACACACACACACACACACACACACACTCTTGTACTGTGTCTGTGTCTGCCCTACATCAGCTTCATCGCCTTCTCTGTTTCCTCAGAAGATTGTTCCAAGTTGGCTTCTATCTGCCCTGTCCCACCTCAGCCTCTTGCCCTTCCTCACATTTGGTGCCAGGTATTCAGATTCCTAAGAGATAATCTGGTTGACTCAGTGTCACCAGTGCTCATGGGCAAATCTGCTGACTGGCTGCTGTTGATCAGGTGACCACCTCCCTTCCAATCAGTATGGCTAGGGAGAATGAAGGGAGTGGGGTCATGTGATACACAACATAGCCAGTATGGTTTCCCTTAGGAGGGGATGTAGGCAGAGTGGGCATGCCCCATACATACTCATGTATGACTGAGGGCTATGTCCCAGAAAAGGGAGGTGACTCGGAGAAAAGGTCAAATGGCACCATGAAAATAGAACAAGTCTGGGAATGAAAGACCAAGGTTCCACTTCTGGTTTCCCCTTCCAACAAGACATGTATCCTCTATGAGTCTTCATTTCCCCACCTGTTAAGTGGAGAAAAGAAAGCCTGCCTTGACCACCTCTCTGGTATGTTTTGAATCAAATTAAATTATGAATAAGAACATGTTCTGTAGCTGTATATATATAGTAAATCACCACCATCATCATCATCACTATCATCATCATTGTCAAATTCACCTAGCTACTTATTAAAATTGTTTCCAACTTGAGTTGGCTCATTTGTGCATCACTCATGCTCAGAGTGCTAACTTGATTCTACTGGAAATTCTACCAGAAACCTACCAGGACACCGTGGCCTATCTTTCCAAAGTGGCCCCAGGGGTAGAGTGGCTACTCTTTAATTGTGAGCTCCAAAAGGCAAACTTTCCAAAAAGAGAGGGAAGAGAAAGAATATTTTTTGAGGTCCAAGTACATGGCAGCCCCTTATGGTATGGTGTCTCACTCTGCATAGCTCTATGAGAGAGTTACTATCATTCCTTATTTTATGAGCTCACACAGTTAATAAGTGAACATGTTAGGCAGTTTGACTGGATCCCACCAATTTCCCCTCCGACCAGCAGGCTTGCAGAAGGCATCTTCATTTCCCCTCCCCCAACCCTGGATTTTGCTTCCCCACCTCCAGCTTCTTGGCCCTTCCTGTGACCATCAATACTTAATGCTTTCTGCTGTCACATTCATAGCTGTGAAGGATCCAATTGTGTGGTTGATCTATAATGTAAGGTTAATGCCTAATTAGCTCGTTTAACATTTCTTTCCTGGATAATTCATGATAGGTCATTAACAAAAGCCAGGGCAAATGGAGGGGCATGTTCATTGCCATAAATCAGAGGCCTAAAAACATCATAGAAACAGGAAAATGCATGTATTATTTAGGTCAAACAAAGAGCCAGATCTGAAGAAGGCTTCTCAATACTCTTCCGACCCTGAGGTCAAGGGACCAAGTATAAGGCTGGAGGGATATCTGCTAATAGCAGAAATGAGCTGGCCAAGGTCTAGTAGGGTTGCACATCTCCTGGTCAACATATGGCCATACATCTCATTGTTAAAGTTATGACTCCCCAGATGGAAAAGGCTTCTTTGAATACCAAATAATGCATACCCACCACAACAATAAATAAATACCATTTATAGAGCATCTATGATATGTCAAGCTGTATGTACGTATGTGCATGATTTTATGTGTGTGTATTGCATGTATCCGTTAGCTCTTGCTGCATAACAAACTACCCCCCAACTCTGTAGATTTTCATGAGTTTGTGTCTTAGCTGATAGGCACTGCTGATCTGGGCCAAGTTCATCTGATCTCAGCTGGGTCCTCTCATTTATCTGTGTTCAGCTGGTTGATCTATGATGTAAGATTAACACCTAATTAGCTCATTGACTGGGTAAGAGCTGCTACTGTAGTATGACCTCATTCACCTGTCTGGATATTGACCAGATGTTAGTGTGACAGGGGTGACTGGGCCATGTGTCGTTCATAGTGAAGTCAGGGTTCCAAGAGGTAGATTAGAAGAAGCATGTAAGACCTCTTGAGATCTAGACTCAGAGCTGGCAGGCATGCTGGCCTGTCTGCAGCATTTTATTGGCCCAAAGTCATAAGCCCAGCTTCAATGCAGGTGTGGGGCAATTACCTCCACCTTTTGATGGACGAAGCTACAAAGTCACTGTAAAGGTTACAGAAGGGGTTGAGAATTACAGTCATGTTTGCAATTATTTTACCATAACCCATATTTTCCCTTATAACAAACCATTTGTCCATTCTTCCAACAAATATTTGAGTACCTGCTATGTGCCAGATACGTTCAAGGTGCTAAGGACACAGAGGTGAACGAGAGAAAGTCTCTACTCACATGGAGCTTCATTTCTATGCAGAATAAGCGACAAACAGTAAACCAGTGAGTATAATACATATGTAAGATACTTTTAGATGGTGTTCAATGCTATAATGTACATATGACAGAGTGACTGCCTATTCAGGTGTCTAGAAGCAATTTTTGATAGGGTGTTCAGGGAGGGCCTCTCTGAGGAGGTGGCATACTCCAGCAGGAATCTCTAAGACCTTTGTTGTAGACGCTTGTTCATAGCTGGAAAAGAAAGCCAAGGTACACTGACACCTGCTGATAAACCCTATTCACGATCAGGAAATCCTACTTCAAAAATTCAGTTGCCTTGCTTGTTGGCCAAACCCATACAAGGAGCTACATTATTTAAAATATGACATTCACTTATGCTAATTATTTCCATGGAGGACCTTCTTGTGTCAAGGCTAGTCTAGGCAGTGGGTATAGAGCAGTAACTCAGCAGGCTTTTCAGGAGAAGATGGAGAGGAGCTAATGAAATGCATGACATGTGAGTGGTGATGCACACTATGGGGGGAAGCAAGCACAGGGAGAAAGATGACTGGGGAGGGGTGAAGGTGATCACTCGGATGAGATGCGGTTTGAGTAGAAACTTGACAGTGAGGAAGAGAGCCCTGCAGCCATTTGAGGAAATAATAAGTATGTGCTCAGGCGGGAGACCATTGTGGCTGAAACCATGAGCAAGGGGTAGTGGCCAGAAATGAGGTCGAGAGGTCACAGGACCAGATCTTGGAGAGCACAGTAGCCACTGCGAAAGTTCTGGCTTTCGTTCTGGGTGAAACAGGAGCCCCTGGAGCTTCTGGGCAGAGGAGGAACATGATGTGACCTCTGTTTTGTAAGTGTCCCTCTGGCTGCTATCATAAGCACAGAGACCTTCAGGAAGTGACTGCGTTTGCTCAGGTGAGCAATGACAGGAGCTCAAATTTAGAGGTAGCCGGTGAGAAGTGATAATCGAGCGAGCAAGACAGATAATTGCCAAATACCGGCACAGTGAATGATTCAGTGGAAGTGATAGAACTACCACAGAGAGATTCGGGGTTCTACAGGAACATATAACAAGGAAACTGGCAGTCTGCGTCTTTTGAGGGACTGCATATTTTAGGCAGGAAAGCCTTCCTGGAAGAAGTGGCATATTAGCTACAACTCGAAAGATGGGAGTTAGTTCAATGAAGATGAGAAGCGGATCTCAAGCAGCAGGAAGAGCATGAGCAAAGGTCCTGGGGCAGGAAGGAGATGTGCAGGGTGGCCATCTGGATGCTAAAAGCCTGCTTTCCTTCTGTAAGGTGCTGCCCTCTTTGCTCACCTCTGAAATTATTAATGATCCAGACACTTCATAGCAAGAGGCACACCACACTGGCTCCACCTTGCTGTTACCACTGCTTTTTCCACTCCTTGTAGGCCGTTAGGAGAACCCAGACCTTCCCACCCAGTAAATGAATAATGAGGGAAGATCAAACTGGCTAGATTGGAGCAAGATGGATAGTGATGGCGTGACTTGGACCTGTCCGGAGTCGAGAGCCCCTCACTGGAAGAAACCTCGGATACCCTTCTTCCTCCCAAACCCTTGCCCCCGTAAATGACCATGCTGCTTCACTGAACTAAGCAGGTGTGGGGGAGATGGCAGGATGGCCCCTCAGAGGGGGAATCAAGATTAAGCACATAAGCTGGCCTTTTAAAAGCTTAGCAGGCCTTTCCAATTGGATCTCAAATGGACCACACTTGAGAAATTAAATAAACAGCATTTGTCAAGGGCTTTTGTGGGCTTCCAGCTGTATTTATTTATAGGTTGGTCTGTTATTTATGGGCGCTCATGCTCCGTATAAAACCTTTGTCGGAGAGAAGTGGTAGGGAGGAGGCAGAGTGCTTTAATGCTTGCTGGGACACTTAAGTATTCGCTCCAAGGAGCTCGAACAATGGGCATTTGTCCCACAGAAGCTGGTGCTAGAACACAGCAGGTCAGCCTTCCTGGAACTGCTGGACCACTGGGCATCCTCTGCCCCGAGTCAGGGGTCCCCTCGGAGACCTGCGAAGGCCAGTTTCCAGGGAAAAGTTGACAATCTGAGGGTGCTCATCTCTTTGCCTCACTGTGACCTTTGACTTCCACAATAGCTATGCCTTGAGAAGAGCAAGCACCTCCTTGCAGGAAGTGAGTGCTCAAGGGAAACTGTTGTCAGATGAGTAGTGAATAATGTATCCTGTCTCCAAGGCTATGAAACTGGGAAATTGGAAGGACCTGAAGATAGCACACACAAGATCTTTGCAAAAAATTGGCAATATATATCTAGGGTCTTAAAATGTCCATGACTCGGGCTTGGTGGTTTCCTTCTAAGAATTCCTCCGAAGCAAAACTCCAAACATTAAGAAGAGAAGAGCTAAGAGGAGGGGAGAGAAGGGCAGGAAAAATTTCATGCAAAAAAAAATGTTTGCCCTGGCCAGGTGGTTCAGTTGGTTGGAGTGTCATCCCCTACGCCAAAAGGTTGCAGGTTCAATTCCAGTCAGGGCACATACACCTAGATTGTGGGTTTGATACCCCGTTGGGATCCATACGGAGGTAAACCCATCAATGTTTCTCTCTCACATTGATGTGTCTCTGTCCTTCTCTTAAAAAACAAACAACATATCCTCAGGTGAGCATAAAAAAAAAATAGATGTTCACTGCTGTGTTCTTTGTAATAGTGAAGAATTAGGAATGGAATATCAACCCTAGAGGAATGATTAAGTTAACCTGGAGGTATCCCTACTTTGATGAGTTACTACATATTTGTTCATAAAGACTATACAATAATACAGACATGTCTATGTTAAAATACTACTGGAAAACATAAGGTGCAATATTACCTGTACAGTATTAAAATTATGTATTTCTTAAATTGTTAGAGAAAAACACTAAAATGAAAACATGCCAAAATGTTAACAGTGGTTATGTTTGCATAGGAAAACTAATTTTTAAATTTTTTTTCTATTTTTCTAAATTTCCAAATTTCTGTTAAAAATTATGAATCAATTTGATGATTAAAAAATAACAGTGGGTCAATTCACCATTTAGTAAATAAGTAAATGGCATTCTCCCACCACAAGGGAAACCTCTTTTATTTTTTTTAAATATATATATTTTATTGATTTTTTACAGAGAGGGATAGAGAGTTAGAAACATTGATGAGAGAGAAACATCGATCAGCTGCCTCCTGCACACTCCCTACTGGGGATGTGCCCGAAACCAAGGTACATGCCCTTGACCGGAATCGAACCTGGGACCGTTCAGTCCGCAGGCCGACGCTCTATCCACTGAGCCAAACCGGTTAGGGCAGGGAAACCTCTTTTAAAGGCTCCCAAGGAGAAAGAATCCACCAAGTATTTTTTTATTATACCACCATGAAAAGTGCTTCAATGCTGCATACTTTTACAATGTCTTATCATCACAGAAGCAAAATAAATCACACACAAAATTAAAATGTTAGCATCACTAACTCATCATTTGGGTTCTTTTCAGTGCGATAAACAAAAATATTTGTTCCTTTACTGTGTCTCTTTTTCTCCTTGCCCTTGTACACCCCTCCCTCCTGGCCACATGAAACCCCTCCGAGCCCTAGAATATTTATCTTTTCCAGGAACTGTGGTCTTTCTTTGTGCATTTGGCCCTGTTCTTGTGACCGAGCTCCGGTAACCTTCCCTTATGACCATCGCTTGCCCGCAGCCGTAGTCCCTTCTGCATGAACCCAGATCGGGATGATAGGGCAAAGCGGGGAAGCACTGACTCAGAATCACACGGACCCCGGTTCAAATCTGGCTCCTCCACCTGCTCCCTGCACAAAGTCATTTAAGTCCTCTGTGCAGTCATTTAAGTCCTCTGATAATGGCCTATATAGTTAAAGGAGAAGATGACAATAGTAATAAAGGGAAGTCAAAGGAATGATTAACACAGACTGACCGCCTAGAGTGCACCAGGTACTGAGCTAAGCGCTTTACACACATGTAGTCATTTAAACCTCACCACGATGAGATGAGCTAGGTGTTATTTCACCCCATTTTATACATGAGAAGACAAATCCCTAAGTCACAGGGACCAGGGGTGGGATGCTCACCTTTAGCTGGACCCTAGTCTCCTCCCATCCTTACACCAATCCCCTACTGGTCCAACTGCTATACCCATTTCCTAGGTAAGAAAACAGGCTCAGAAGGCTGAATGGCTAAACCAAGCTTGCCCCGCTTGTAGGGAGAGGCAGGACTTCCAGTGAACCCCCATCCCCGAAACCTCTAAGCTAGCCAGGCACTTGTAGACACCTGATAGCAGGTGCCACAGCGCTACAGCTGCTTTACAAGCAGGGGCCCGGCTTCTTGCTGTCACAGGGCGTTCTCCTCCGCTCAGGCCACTCAGAGCACAGACAGTGAGAGTGCAGAGCGAGGCGCCTAGAGTGCAGGAAATGCCCGTGTGGCCCAGGCCTTCCCAGAACCCCGGCTCCTGAAAAGGCACCCAGCCGCCACGCTGGGGTCTGTCCCCGGGAAAAGCTGTGAAGCAGAGCGCGCTTAAGGGATGAGGACACGGTCCTGCCACATCTGCAACATCACAGCTACCGTCTGACCAGACATTACTGACACACTTCCGGATGGGAGGGCCACAGAAACCATTTTCTAGGAGGCAGAGAGGAGGTGGTGTCCCAAGTCTGTCTGGGATGAAAAGCTGTTTTTACCCAGAACACACGAACCATCATCCCTGACCATGGAGGCATCGGTGAGGAGGACGAGTGTGAGGTGTGGGGATGTTACGTTTGACCCTGAAAATGGATTCAGCTGGGAGTTTGCCAGGCAGCACCCAGGCTCCTGCCACTCATCATGGAGAGACGTTCTTAGAGTGAGGGCAGAACCTAGCAGGCCGGGCTCTGTGGGGAGAAAAGGAAAGTGGGGAGCCGAGACTCACATCTGTGAGTCATTTGAGTTTGAAAGAAGCACATTCTACTGGGCAAGGAGGGTGGAGGAGGGGCAAGGCAGTTGGTTCCCATTAAGCTTGGTAGCTGGAGAATTCCCTGCATGTAAGTACGTGCCGGCCCAGCCCCATCCAGGAGGCCAAGCCCCCAGCCCCTGATGTGCCAGACACACGGGACTCGTCTCCTCGGGGCCTGGAGAGGACAAAGTAGCCAGGAGGCCTCGGGACACCAGGCCCTCTCACCCGCCCCATTCTCCAAGGCCCCTAATTAGGTATTTACATGACAGACCCTGAAAGAGTGGTTACAGGCCATTGGGTAATTAGTGACATTTTTAAAATACATTTTCAACCGCACAAAACCATGTTTACACAATGTCAAGGAACTGGCTTCAGACCACAGAAGTGAAAAGAACTTTGCAAAGACAGAAAAAGGAGGTGGGCCCTGGAGCGTTCCCTTTAACGCTCAGCCCATGGGTGGGGTGATCCCGAGGCCTGATGGTCTGTTTTCCAGGCTCCTGGAATCGGAGGCCCTTGTGTGGAGGCACTACAACGGGAGCTGAGACTAGAAGATGAACCACAGATCGGTCTCCTGACTTGAGGGGTCCATAATTCTCAACTGCACTTGTTCCTTGTTGCTACACGATGTTTATGCACGAGTGTCATTAGTAATTCATTCAACACGCATCGATGGAGCGCCTCCCATGTGCCTGCGGAGGGGGAGTGAAGACAGGTAAAAGTCTGGTTCCCTGCGAGGGGTATGCAGGGAATCATCTGGAACTCTTGTCAGCATCTCCCTATAGTCGTATCTACATTCAGTGAGGGTGGCAAGCGCTGCTGGGGGCTCAGGGGACTGAGCACTCAACATGGAGCTTGATTTTTCCCAAGTTTACAGTCTTCTGGTGGCTTTTAGGGACACTGCTGCTGAAAATTCATTCAGGTGCTCATTCATTCACTCACAGGGTCACATGCCTGCTGGGCACCTGCCCTGTAACGGATACTGGGCTCCGTATGGAGGCTTCGGACATACACAAATGAGGTCTGGCCCTTGCCCTGAGCTCAGCGAAAGATGCCTAAGTTTTTTATGCGTATTCCTCATTTAATCCTGTAGAACCTCCACGAGGTATCAGCCCCATTTTACAGATGAGGAAAGCGAGGCCAGGAGAGGATAAGTAACCTTCCCAAGACACAGATTGAACCTCAGTCCCATCTAACTCCATACCTCTACTGCTCTTAAACACCTCATGCTGCAGGTGAAACTCAAGTCCCCAAACCCTGCCCAGGATACACACGCATGCCATGTGTCATCTGCTTCAGTCACTCCTTCTCCTTGGCCAAATCGTTGTGCTCCAGTCTTTGGAGCCAGCCTCAGCTTTCCCCCAAGTCCCCAGCGAATCCCTGGTCTGATATGCCTGGCCCATTCCTCCTTCCCAGCCTTCCAAATGCTTTGTATTCTTGAAGGTCCACGTGTTTTGTTGTTAATCCTCACCTGAGGATATTTTTCCCATTGATTTTTAGAGATGGGGAGAGACACAGAGAGAGAAACATTGATGTGAGAGAGACATATCAATTGGTTGCCTCCCACACATGTCCTGACAGGGACAGGGTCCAGAGATTGAGCCTGTAACCGAGGTACTTGCCCTTGACCAGAATCGAACCCGGAGTCCTTCAGTCCATGGGCACACTCTAACCACTGAGGAAACTGGCTAGGGCTTGAAAGTCCACTTAAAATGCTTTAGCCTACAGCAAAACTCCTGGAGCCCCCAGGCCCCTCCTCAGCACTGCCATTGCACCTCTGTCGCTAACCAGGCCCCCAATGTCCCAAGCCACCTGCCTTTGCTTTTCTGTGATTTTATGAGCCCCTATTTTATTGCCTACTTTGCGGACATCTCCCCAGGCCTCAGATGGAGTCAATGCCCCTTCACTATTTCATTCAGTTACCAAGTAGCTGTCCTGTGCTTGGCATTGTCACTAGAATTAAGCCTGTGAACAAGAAGGTGTGCAAGGTCCCTGTCCTCATTAGAGAGACCACATCGTGCACAACGATTAATAGAGAGTGACTGGCTTGAGGGAGGACTTCCTCCACTTAGGTGGTCCAGGAGGCCTCTCTGAGGAGGTGGGACTGTGAGCAGGAGCCTCAAGCAATCAAAGGAGCCAGCCAGGAAAGGATGAGAAAGGGAGTGCCTGCCTGGCAGAGGGAACCGCGAACGTGAAGGCCCCGCGGTGGGAACAGATAAGAGCCTTCAAGGACAAGAAAGATGGCCGTGGAAGCGGCAGCACTGTGAGCCCCCGGCGGGGAGGTGGGCGAGCCCCAGGAAGGGAGGTGAACGCTGAGGTTGGAGAGCTAGATGCAGGCCAGAGCCTAGAGGCCTCGGGGAAGGGCTCGGGCTCATTCTAAGTTGACTCAGGTCAACGGCTCACTCACTCCTCTTTTGAGGAGCTCACGACCACACCACCATCAGTCGTGGGAGTGCATCGCCCTATCTCCTGTGAGCATCGCCGGCCTCTTCCCAGCCTGTATCAATTAGACCACTGATTCCATCGCTCCGACTTCAAAGGGGAAAGATGGCGGGGAATTTACAAAGGACAATAAACCCAGTCCGTGGCAGGCTGCAGGCCCATAAACTTTTACCGGCCCCTCGACTGCCTAGAATACATCACTCCCTGCCTCGCCACCAAAGTGCTGCCTTTATCCACAGCCAGCACAATAAAAAATATTTTTATAGAATCGCACACCATCTGGGAGGAAAGTCCTGAAAAGAATATTTGTCTCAATGAATCAATCTAATTTGGAATGATCAAGGCTATTAGTGGGGATGCCAAATTAAAGCTACAAATTGCTGGCCCTGGCTGGGTCGCTCAGTTGTTAGGGCGTCAGCCCGATGCACCAAGGTTGTGGGTTTGATCCCCAGTTGGGGCACATACAGGAATCAACCAATGAATGCACTTATAAGTGGAACAACAAATCGATGTTTCTCTCTCTCTCAAATCAATAAAAAAAACTAATAACAAAATTACAAATTGCTACTCCTCAGGGCTCAAGAAGCCCCAACTAGAGAACTCATTCACTGTGTGATGTGGGACAAGTCGCTGTTCCGTCCAGTCTCAGGTTCCCCTTGCACTGAAGGGGAGGGTCACCTAGAAAGGCCTGTTCTGTGTGTCTACAGGTAGGGCTGGGCTTCTGCAAGGCAACACCGGCCAGGGGCCATGGTGTTCTCACGCTCTGCAGGGTCCTTATGAATCGGTAAGACTTTCGCTGAAGACAGTTGGGCCCTGAGAATCAAGAACATTTAAAGCAATAACACACACTCTCAGATCCAGGAAATGATCACCCCAAAATACAAAGATGTGCATCCGTTGTTTTCAACTGGGGGCACCTTAGCACTCCCCACCCCACCCAAGGGACACTGGGAAATGCCTGGAGACCTGTTTGTTGTCACATCTGGGGGAGAGGGTGCTATCTGTATCTAGTGGGTGCAGGCCAGGATGCTGCTCACCGTCCTATAATGCACAGGACAGCCGCCCCCTTCCCCAACAAAGAATTATCGAGCCCCAAATGGCAAGAGTGCTGAGGCTGAGAAACCCTGGTTTAGACAGAAGCATATTCACCTGGTGTTGTTTCGGGAGATGTAAAATAAATATAAGAAAAACAGCAAAATACCTAAATGCAAAATAAAAAGGGATGCGTTCTATACTGTACATTAAACCCACATGAAAAAGACTGAATGCAGCCGCCGAAAGGTGAGCAGTTCCATGGTCCGAGCCTGGAGACACCGCAACCTGGATTCAGATCTCACCTCTACCACTTACTCCGTGAGTGACCTTGGGCAAGCCTCCTTACCTTCCTGAGTCTCAGTCAACTTGTCTGAAAAGTGGGGATGAGTGTCCACTCTCTCATTGCGGCGGGGGGGGGGGTGTCTCTAAACCTCACAAGGAGAAGATCTGAGCAGGGTGGATTCTATTAACTCGTGGGCCCTACATGCATCTGAGTTTGCAACCCGGTGAAACAGCACAGAGCAGCACGCCCCATGGGGCCGGTGGCAGCCCGCTGAGCTCCCTTTCGACTCTGCCATGAACATTTAACCAGAATTATGTAGCCCGAGCTCCAGGTTAGGGGCTTGGTGTCACATTTTCTTAGAGATGCTCTGTGCTGAGTATCTAACAGCCATGATCTCATTTCAACCTCAAAACCACCCCAGAAGCATGATCCTATTTTGCAGGCGAAGGAACGGGCTCAGAGAGGTCAGCAGCTCGCCAAGGCCATTGCTGATAAGGAAGTGGTGCAGAGGAGATTTGACCCAGGGGTCCGATGCCCAGGTCCTGGTCCTACACTGGGTGACATTCTTGAAAGGCCTTATATTTACGCAGGTTTAAATGGACACTATAAGCGTTTACCAAGTCATGGGGGGGTGGGGGGTCAAGGGCCTATATGTCCTAGTTTTCTTGGCACTCTTCCGGTTTTAGCCCTGAAACCCCACACTCTGGAAAACTTCTCAGTCCCAAGCGATGGGATGGTGGGTCACCCTCCTTGGGGTCAGGGCTGTGTCTGTCCCCACAGGGCACACAGGCCTGGTGAAGGAGAGTTGAATGAGGGTGTGAAAACTCAGTCTTTAGGAAGATGGACAGGAACTCTGGCCAATGTATAACAAAACCTGGTTCTGCCGCCAGTTCCCTGCTTAACACTAGGTTCCCACAGGCACATCTCTCACCCCCTAAGGACAATTGGGCCTGGCGTGTGTGGCTCAGTGGTTGAGCATTGACCTATGAACCAGGAGGTGATGGTTCAATTCCCAGATTGTGTGCTGGATCCCCAGTAGGGGGCATGCAGGAGGCAGCTGATCAATGATTCTCTCTCATCATTGATGTTTCTCTCTCCCTCTCCCTTCCTCTCTGATATCAATAAAAATATATTTTTAAAAGTAAAATAAAATAAAAACAGTTGGGATTAGGTTAGATTTCTCCCAAAGTCATCCATCTACAATCCCAGCATCAAGCCTGCTACCCATCCATCCATACACAGTGCTGGGGTTGGCTCCCCGGCTGGAAGACCTGCTGTGACACTCTTGCTGTGTGAGCTGCAGTGACTCACCCACCTTGCTGAGCCTTGCTTTTCCCATCCATAGGATGTGAATACTGACGGGGATCTGTTTCACAACACATGGAAGTATTTCTAATGAGGCTCTGGCACACCGAAAATGTATTGTAACTATCGGTTCATATTATATCAACACCGATTCATGGATGCATTTTCTCCATTCAGCAAATATTAACGGAACACAGTACCCCTGACACAGCATCCTCATAGATCTTGCCTCTTTCACATGAAAAAGCCCAGATTCTAAATCCAAACGAATTAACGAGCAACTCCTTCCTTCTGAAGTCGAGATTAAAGAGAGAGAGAGGGGCAGGCAAAGGAAGGAGGAGACACGGCGCTCTCCTGTGCACACGCCAAAACACACATCCCGGCCTGCACGGCTCGCCGTAAATCCATCAGTGGGCGAGGGCGCTTCCCAGCTGGCGTGGCGACCGTGTGGGGCTCTGCACAGTATTCCTTCACAACTGGCTGTAATTACCAGCTGGATAATTATTGGGCCAACCCACTTCCCCCAAATACCTCTCCGCTCCGCCAGTAGGGAACAGCCTAAGCACAAAACCTTCCTCCCTCCGTCCCTGTGAGCCTCCCAGCCTGCTGGCCAAGCCAACCTCGGGAGGTCCCTGCCAAAGAAACGCACCCCCACTCCCCCCTCCACTGCCTTGCCGAGCTGAGTGTGCCAATGCCTTAAATTGCTTCATGTTTTTTGTCTCTGTGAATTAGAAGCCGTTAAGAGAAGGCCGCCCAAAGAAACCAAGCACAAAATATATTTGGTCACAGATGGATGGGAAAGGTTCTTGTTGCTTTGTTTTTTTCCCCTGAGAGACTGAACATGACCTTTTTGTTCAGTTGCTGATACATTTGGAGTCGGGTTCTTGGAGCCCAAATGGTGTAAGCAGCACATCCTCCTTGGTGTGGAGGAGATGTCCCCGCTATAAACATCCCCGCTCGGGCAGCTGGGTTTGGCCCAGAGTCCCCGTCACACACACACGGTCACGGGTAACCTTTGGAAGCAGGAGCACGTGGACGTGCAAATGCTGGCGCAGGAAGGAGACGCTGCTGGGGCGGTGGCTGCATCCCTGCCAGCCTCGTTCCAGACCCCCGGTCAGTGCCACCCACCATGTGACCCAGGCTTTCTCCACTCCAACCCCTGGTTAAGCATGTGGATTCTGGAGTTGGTAACTCGAGTACAAATCCTGCATGGTCCCCGCACGACTCGGGCAAACCGTGTGTGACTCAGGTTTCTCATCTGTGAAATGGGGATAATCTGAGTACATGCTGACGGTGCTGTTGTTGAGATTAAATGAGAACATGTGTAGCACAGTGCTTGGCCCTGTACACACCCAATACGTGGTGACGAGCATTCCAACTTGTTTAACTCGGAGGTGCCTCCCTGTGCACAGCTTTAAAATGGGGATCTTTGGGGGACTGTCCTGAAGATTAATTTAATTACTTTTATTTATCAGACACCAACGGCTGAGTGAACATTTTGTGCCCGAAACTGTACTGAACATTCTGCACACATTATCCTATTAGAGCCTTAGAATCACTGAGAAAGGTCAGCATTCCCTGAAAAATTAGGAAGTTGAGGCTCAGATAAGATCAAGTCCTGGTTCGAAATCTGTCTGATCCCAAGGTCAGGTTGGAAAACCGAGCTTTTGAAGTCTGTCTCCATCTAGGACGAGATTGTACAAAAGCTTCTCTGAGATCATACCTGCTTCCCGACCTCTGAACAGCTTTGAGTCTAATTTCATTTCCTTGACTCAGGACCCTAAGGCTGAGAGACCAGACCCTAGAATATATGATAAGAAAAAATAAATGTCCCCATAAATGACCCTACTGCAGACTGGTTTCTATCTCAGTCTTGTGGAAATTTGATGAAGATATGTCACTTTCTCAGATTCTTATCAACTTGGTTACATTGATCAAATAAAGTTTCTGCAATGTATTGACTCCACAAAAGAACTGCCACCATCTCTCCACCATCACCATCCCCATCACCAATCCCAACACCATTAGCTCCATCATCACTACCACCATCATCAACAATCCCAACACCATCACCACCACCATCTCTCTCTAAAAATCAAAACATATTAAAAGAAAAGAAAAAATGCTGTAAATTACAGCTTGAACATCATACCATAACCAATCCTAACACCAATCAGAACCACCATCACCACCATTATCATCACCATCACCAATCCCAACACCATTAGCTGCACCATCACTTCCACCATCAGCACCATTGCCACCACTACTACAACAGAAAGCCTTATCTGAGCAAAAAATCTAAATTTTGGAGATAAGGAAAAATGTAGTTGAGAAGTAGGACAATTGGATGCATCAACAAAAGTCCTAGAGATGAAACTCAAAGTGTGACTCCATACATAATTCCCTGGAGAAGTCAGCTTTGGCTCCTATGCCCAGTTTCCTTTATATCATCCGAGCCAGAGTTTCAGCCAAACCAGATGTAAGTTAAGGACGAGAAGAGATAACAGATGCTGCTCAGGAAGATGTCATGCACGGTGTCCGCAGGCAGAAAATGGGTCTTAAAATCAGGCAAACAGTGTGGATCTGGCTCTGCGGGTCACTAGCTGAGCATCCTGGGAAAGAACCTAGACCTCTCTGATCCTGTTTCCTCATCCGTAAAACATGGATAATGATGTCTGCCCTGCAGGCGTGGCATGAGGGTAAATTACAATCACATGAGTACAGTGGCCAACACCATTAGGCTCTCAGTAAAGACATTATCACATTATTAAACCCAAGATCGCTACAGAGTCTCATTTTCTACACACTCACACTAAACACAGCTTTGTGAGATGCAATGAAGAGGCTCACTATCCCAGAGGCATTAATTCTGGAGAAATTAAACACGTTTAGAAAACTTAAAATGAAGATTTCTTGTTTTTATCAAAAGGAAGGAAGAAAGGGGGGAGAGAGAGGAGAGAAAGAGAGAAAGAGAAGAAAGAGAAAAAAGAAAAAAAGGAAAAGAAATGCTGCCCAGCCAGTGTGGCTCAGTGGTTGAGTGTCAACCCAGGAACCAAGAGGTCAATGGTTTGGTTCCTGGTCAGGGCCCATGCCCGGTTTGTAGGCTTGATCCCCAGTTAGCGGCGTGCTGGAGGCAGCCAATCAATGATGTTCCTCTCATAGATGTTTCTAGCTTTCTATCCCTCTCCCTTCCTCTCTCTCTAAAAATCATTAAAAACATATTAAAAGAAAAGGAAAGAAAAAATGCTGTAAATTACAGCTTGAACAGCTGTACAAAGGAGAGACAGCTCCTTAGAGATGTAATCTCCCAAGAAGGGGTCACCTGGTGTGGCCGAGGAGGGCCGAGCTGTAATTCAGGTGCGCTGACAAGTCCAAGCAGGTACTAGTAACGAGCTCTCTTGCTTCTTCAGTCCTGCTTCTTGTTATGCTCTTTTTTATTTGTTTCTCCCTCTCTGGGAAAAGGAAGCCCATAACCTGATCAGAGAGGTGGACTTCGCTTTTTCTGAAACGGTTCCCATACAGCATGGCATTTATTTTCCTGCAATAAAAGGGCTCAGCCCAGAGCGGGCACACAGGTGGGTAACACAACAGAAAGATAGACACAGGCTGGAGGTTTGTCCACCTCCATCCCCACCCGCCACAGGGGAAGATCAGCCAGTTGTCTTGCAAGGGCTGTGTTCGGTAGGGTTTCCGGGTACCAGGAAAGAATGAGGCAAAAACACACCCAGGGAATGTAAACTACAGAGTGTCTAGTTTCCTGTGGTCAATGGCAAACTGAAAAGGAAGACAACGTCAACATGCTCACCCAGGTAAGTTTGTTTCGTATCAAGAATACCCTTTATTTTACGATTCTGTCCTTTCTGTACTGACTATTAGGAAGATTCTCTCTCAGACAATGGAGCAGGAGCGATGAATGCCCCCAGCTGTTCTCTCCTCCTCCTGCCTGCCCCAAGGATGCAGCTGCAGCCCACTTTAGAACTGAAACTTTTGAGCTAGGTATGGATTTACAAACCTAGAGAAATCACACATCGCAACTCTGAAAATATTACTTGGCAAGAGAAAAAGTTGGCAGCCCTATGTCAGTGGCCCAAGGAGTCTACAATGGCATCATCCGTGACATTCCAAAGAGCTGCTTTAGCATAGGAAGTTCATTTCTTTCCAAGGGCTGCTCTTCCGTTTATTCTGGATCTAATGGGGTCTCTTCCTAAAAGGAAATGAAGGAGGAGCTACTTTCCAAATTTAATTAGAATAACGACATCTTCATAATCTTCAAAGGCTGGCTGTGGACTCAGGAAAGCCTTTATGAGCCCAGGTTTGGGGATAATGGACGTGGATCCTAACACTGAATGTTCGGGAATGACTTCCACAGGGCAGGCACTAGTAACCTGGGTTAGGGAGCGGGAGGGGCGGTGAGGAGTCTTTTCACAAAGGGGACACTGCAATGAATGGAAGGGGAGGGAGAAGAAGAAGGATCAAGAAGGACTCCCAGAGTTTTATCTTAAACTACTAAGTTGACATGGGCATACCTTAAGCTAAGGAACATGACATTAAGAGAAAAATTACAGGACTAGGGAAAGAGTAATGTCATTTTATTTTATTTTTATATATATTTTTATTGATTTCAGAGAGGAGTAGAGAGGGAGAGAGAGATAGAAACATCAATGATGAAAATCATTGATTGGCTGCCTCCTGCACGCCCCCTACTGGGGATCCAGCCCCGAACCCAGGAATTGAACGGTGACCATCCTAGTTCATAGGTCTACACTCAACCCCTGAGCCACACCAGCCAGATGTAATAAGTCATTTTAGATGGGTAGGTTTCCCAACGCCTGAGCTATAGCCAAGTGCCAGTGCTGAGAAGACTTGAGGATAAATAGGTTGAAATCTAGGAGAGATACGGAACCAGAGATTTGGATTTCATCAACCATGTACATAGTCCCAGAGAATAGGTAATTGGAGTGTAACTCTACCCACCAGCTCACTCATTTCATGTTTTGTCCAAGTTTGGAAGTCTATCCATCTTTGAGGGTTTCCTATGAAAATGAAAACCCCTCTTTGGAGAAGTACTGTTCATCTCTTGTCATTTAACTCTCAGTAGACAGTCTTGAGAATCATCATCCCTCTAACCAGTATCACTACAGGGCTATTGGTTTCCAGAGCAGCTTTACATACTAGATGCCACTTCTGTAACAGGATTCTTTGGGTTGCAAATGACAGAGAGTTGATTCAAAGCAGCACACGCAAAAATGGAATGTATTGGGTGGTGTGTTAGTTCAGTTCCTACAGGAAGCAAAAGCTAAGACAGAGTCAGATGGTCAAGAGGTTTCTTGGGGGAGATTTAGAGAAATTATAGGCAAGAACAGACAGGGTGAGCCTCGGTACTGTGACACCCTGGTTTGAGCCCTGAGAACGGAGAGAGGGGAGGAAGGAGGGTTGAGTAGTGCAGCACCAGCCAAACCTCAGCAAGGCCAATGGGAAGCCCCAGAGTAGAAATGGCCCTGCTCTGAAAGCCCCACTGTGCGCGGTCACTGGCTGGAGCAGCGCAGGGTGGGGTGACTGCCGAGTGAACAATGGAATAGATACACAGTTTCAGTAACTGGAGGCTTCCAGCCACGCTGCTCTCAGCAGAGAGACCTGAGTGGCACATCCCCATGGTGTCCCAGTAGTTGAGAGAGAGGCTTCAGAAATACTGGATCCCAATTTGATTTAGGATGTCATTAGGTCTCTCTCTCTTCCACTCTCTCTCTCTCTCCCTCCCCCCTTCCCTTCTTTCCTCCCTCCTATCTATCTCTATCTCTACCTATCATATCTTCTTTAAAAAGTTTTTATTGATTTAAGAGAGGGAGAGGGAATGAGAGAAACATCAACGATGAGAGAGAATCATTGATGGGCTGCCTCCTGCACACCCCACAGTGGGGATCAAGCCTGCAACCTGGGCATTTGCCCTGACCCGTGAATCGAACCATTCATAAGTCGACTCTCAACCACTAAGTCATGCCAGGCTATCATACCTTCTTTGCTCTCCAAAGTCTCCATGGCTTTATCTTGGACTCAACTGACACCAACCTAAAGATGGCTCTCAGGCTTAGATTATTCCTAAAGAAAGCTCATAATTTTTAAAGGAGGGATGCCCACTCCATCACAGTCTCCATCCTCACATGTCCACCAATCCACTGCACCCAAGGTGAGGGAGACACTCTAGATGGCCAGACAGGGCAGGGAAGGAGAGAGGGGTCCTGATGGAAAGTCCCAACATAATGGCACGGAGCACAGAGAGGCAGTGCACAGGCAGTCACCGAAAGTAACACGTCCACTATCACCTCCAAAGCAGGGGGGGAAAGTAAGGGAAGCGGGCTCTCCTCGCTGGGATGAGAACACACAGAGCAGGCTAGGTGGGCGCCACTTTCTTATGGGCCACTAGTTGAAGGTTAGCTTGGCCAAAATTGCTAAGGCAGGAATTTCTCAGACACTGGGTCAGGTATAAGGGGAAGAAAAAAAATTCTCAAAATAAAACCAAGTATAGACCTGACCGGGTGGCCCTTTTTGTTGGAACATCATCTTATATATCGAAAGGTTGCAGGTTTGATCCCCAGTTGGGGTGCGTATGGGAAGCAACTGATCAATGTTTCTCATATCTGTTTCTCTCTCTTTTCTCTCCCTTTCTCTCTCTCGCCCTCTCTTTCTCTCTCTCCCTCTTTTCTCTCTCTCTCTCTCTCCTTTCCCCCCTCTCTCCTTTCCTCTCTAAAGTAATAAAATATATCCTTGGGTGAGGATTTAAAAAATCTGATTTTTTTAGAAAAATAAATAGATATCAATGAGAAATAGTATGAAATCCAAAATCAAACGCCAATAGTGGTATTTACCATTTGTGAATGACAAATTTTCCAGGTTAAAGGCACGGGCGATAGAATTCTTACCTTAGCTCTACTACATCCTATTTGTATGGTTTTGGGTGAGAACCTCCTTAATTCTCTATCTCAACATGGAGGGAGAAGAGGGAATCAATCAATTTTATAATAAGGTCATTGTAAGAATTCGTTGCAATCATGAGAGCACCCAGCACAGTGCCTGAAACTTAGTAACTGCTCAGTATGTTGTGTCTAATACTATTAAACCTGATGGATTCCATGCCCTACAGCCACTCTGGCTTTCTGCCCTTTATCAATAGTCAGTCACGCCAGCAGGCTGAACAAGCCCTTTGCTTCCTAATCTGATAATCCCATGGAGCCCTAAGAAGGGAAGAAAAGTGTTCCAAGCCCAAGGGGCTATTTTTGGGGATGAAACATCATCCCATTATTTGCAGAAGAAAAAAGGGATGGGTGGAGGGTGGCTCTTTGTGTTATCCTAAGCCTACAGTTACTAGTAATAGAGCCTTGGGGAAGGTTCCATTAGATGAAGAAAGATGTTTCAACTTCCTAGAAGACAAAGCCCCTTTACAATTGTCCTTGAGTTATGCCTCTCAGAGGGTGTCTTCTAGCTCCAACCACAATCCGTTTGGATCTGCCCAAGTTTCTGCTCACGTAGATTCGAAGGCACAGCCGCAAGCTTGGGGTGGAGAAAGGTTCCCTAGGATCTCATGTGTCCTGCTCTTTGGTGGGCCCCTCTCTTGAAGCCGGGGGACACGCCAAATTTCTTCAGAGTTGATTTCTCACATCTTTTAGAAGCTCACCTGGCTAATCTAGGTGTCGTTTTAGGGTAGTGATTTCACACAAAAAAGGGGAAAAAAGCTCATTTTTGGAGATCATGGTCTGTGGTCCTATGGGGTGGAAGTTAGTAGCGAAATATGGCTTTCTCTGTGATCAGATGAAATAAAGCAAATGGCTAAGAGGTGCTCCCTGAATAAGTATTGATGGGGGCCCCACTGTTAACCTTGGCCGGTGGGAAGTGATTGCTATGCCTAAACTTTCCATGCAGATCCCACCCAAAGAGGTACTGGTGTGCTCAACCCCACTTCACCAGGGTCATCCTAGCACTAGAATGAAGATGTGGCACTGCTGCCTCGGCCAGTGTGGCCCATTTGGTTGGGCGTCATCCCATGTACTGAGAGGTTCGATCCCTAGTAGGTGGCATGCAAGTGGCAGTCAGTCAATGTTTCTCTCTCTCTCTCTCCCCCTCTCCCTTCCGCACTAAAAAAAAAAAAAAAAAAAAAATCGATAAAAATTTTTTAAAAGAGTTTGACCAACACAGCATTCTCTAAGATCCTAGCATTAAACCATATAATTAGAATGATTTATACAATTATTGAGTGATTATCATGTTAAACTATGTATCTCATTTAATCCAGGCAGATTAAATAGGGTAAATCCAGCTTTGAAAACAGAAACAAAATGCCCCATGAACTGCCTCCTAGCTATCTACCCAACAGAAGTGATGGTAGATGTCACGAGAAGACAAGCATAGAATGTTCTTTATTTGCAAGAGCCACAGTGTTGCTTATAATAGCCTAACACTCAGAATGGTGGGAACTGCTCTCAAGAGAAGAATGGGCTGTACTCATACAATGGAACACTACGCAAAAGTAAGAAGTAAACTATTGCTGCACACAACCACATGGACGAAACTCAGATAGTATGTATGTTGAGTGAACGAAGCCAGATGCAAAGGAGTACATTCTGTGTGATTCTGTTTAGGTGAATTCCATGGACAGGACAACCTAAGCAATGGAAGATAGAAATCGGAGTAGCGATTGCCTCTTGGTGGGAATACAGATTGAGCAGCAGCATGAAGGAACATTATCAGGGGATATATCCTGATCTAGGAGGTAGTTACACACACGTGATGTATTTGTATGTGAGACAGATAGATACAGATATATAGATATCTAAACACTAGAGGGCCGATGGCGAAATTCATGCAAGGGGCTCTGAGGGGTGAGGCAGCAGCCCCGGAAGGACATCTGGAAGGACATCTGGTCTAATTAGTATATTATGCTTTTATTATTATAGAAGATATAGATATATAGACATATAGGTATATGGATATATGGACATAGAGATAGATAGAGATAGTCATGTAACATTGGTGTACTATATGCATTTAAATTTTTCTGTGTTATACCTAAATAAATTTGCAAAGAAAAAAGGGAAGAAGGGAGGGAGGGAGGTAAGCAAAAGTACTTGCACAAATGCCCACAGCTATGAAATGGCAGAAAAAGAAATCTGACCCGGGTCTGCCTGGACGCAGAGTGCACTGTAACCACTGGGCACTGCCACACAGCGGGTTGATGTTGCCTACTGACGAACCCTTTGTGGACGGATGGTTATCTGTTTATGGAAACTCGGCCCCATTGGCTCAGTGGCATTCAGGATTTAGATGCCAGTGAATTCCCTCCGACCTTCCCTATCACCTTCCACATCTCCCAAGTTTCTTGACGAGGACACTGAGCTGCAAGGCTGGAATGAGCTCCCCGCCCAGGCTGAGGGTGAGGAAGAATCTGGCCTCTGTTTCTAGGCCCACCATCAAGGGAACGTGGACGAGAAGAGCAGAGACAGGTATTGATCCTTGTTCATTATTTAAATGCATATGGCGGCAGGCAGCCCTGCTCAATAAAACCTGACAGAGACGCCGCAGGCCTGAGTGATGGCCCAGCAGCACCAGGGCTCCTCAAGGGGCCTGAAACTCAGTTTCCCCAACTAAGAAAATGGGAGTGTTGCTAGGTCCCTCTGGTCAGACCAGATGGCCTGGGCAGCTGTTACGGCTACACTCACAGGGTGCGATGGGGTCACTTTGATGTGTTTATCTTCATGGAGCAGGGAAGCACTCAGTAATTTTTCTCCTTCTCAGTTTGCTTTTAAAACAGGGTACCTAAAGTACTGTGAGTTTGCAGACCCTCAGCCTGTTTGTAGGAGCAGCACAGTGATTAGGAATGCCAACCCTGGAGAGACCAACGTTTGTTTCGTCCTCACCCGCTGCTTGCCAGCACCGTGAGTGTGGGCCAAAGGCTGCCCCTCCTCACCCATGGGCTCCACTTCTGAAACTGGAGGGAGAATTCAATACACCTCACAGGGCCGCTGTAAGCATTAGACGAGTTCAAGTGCTTATCACAAACTATACAAACTAATCTCCCCATAAGTAGTAAGCCAATATGGTATGGTAACGATGACATTCATAACCAGGACAACTAGTATTACAAACTCTAGAGTGACCCTTTAGCACTTCAACTAACCAGGTACAAGAAAGAGTAATCTTTGAGACGCATATTATATTTAAGTAAAAGTCAATTCAAGCCCTGGTCAATTCAAAGTCAATGAATCATTCATTCATTCATTCATTCATTTACTCCACATACATCTGAGGTACTTTTCAAGCCAGTATTGCTATTATGCTCATTCTCACTTATAATGGGCAAAGAGTACCAGGAAGCCATAGGTGGGTCATCTGAGTGAATTCTGCACACCTGAGTTCCCTGCCCCGACTGTGTAAACAAATGCTACCTCCTCCTCCAGGAATGGGTCAAAAATCCTTCTCAATATGATAACTCCTCGCTTCCTTGTTTCTGGACCCAAGGAATTCATAGTTAGTTAGAGCATTGTCCCAATATGCCAAGGTTGTGGGTTTGATCCTCGGTCAGGGCACATACAAGAATCAACCAATGAATGCATAAATAAGTGGAACAACAAATCAATGTTTCTCTCTCCCTTCCACCCTCCTTCCTTCCTTCTCTCCCTCCTCCCTCCCTCCCTCCTCTCTAACATCAATCAAGAAATAAATGTTTTTAAAAAGTAAATGTCAATTCTAAAACACCCCACAATGACTTTTGATGAATCATCTAATCTTCCCAGTTCTGTTTTTTCACCTAGTCTAAGAGACCTGAGGGCCTACAGAGTCACTTTTGGCTTAAAACGTAAACGTCTCTTAGTAGATGTTTCTATGTAACACTGAGGTTTGAACTTCACTTTCTGATGAGTTCAAACCCAGTAGAATGTGGAGCTTTGGAATAAGTCTCAAGTGCGAATGCACGTACACATATTCACTCACAGACATATTTTAAGAGGCTTATATACAAGCTCATAATTCTTCCTGGACATCAAATGGCTCTTTATGGGCTCTATTTTGATGACCTAAGTATCCTACAAATTAAACAGAAACATAAGGATTAAATTTCCCTCCAAGTACCAGGGCTTTGAGAAAAAATAAGGAGAAAAAAGAAATGCCTGGATGATCACGTTGTGATTTTTCCTTTCCTTGATGATTCCCAAACTTCGCAAATGTAGTCTTAGAGAGCATGCCAACCCAAGTGACATCAGCCACCACGCATCACAGCAACACCCGCCCCTGAACCACCTCCTCCAGGAATCCTCCACCGGCAAGCACGAAGTGAGAGGACAGACTCACGTTCTCGTCCCCGTGAATTAATGAGTGGAAGCAGAGTTCACAGACTGGCTGGGTTTTTGAGAAAAAAACTCAGACACAACACCCTTTGTTTCAATCTGAGAGCTATGAATTCATGATGAATGAGGAGTGACCAAGGCTGGATAAGGGCAGGTCCGTCTTACATTTCTCTAGCGTTTGGTAATGGACAGCTGATATTTTAGCCTGGTTGGTTTCTACTTTCCCCTTTAATGGGGAGGTACCTCTCCCAGTCCACACCTAGTCCCTCTTCTGCATATGTGAAGCAGACCCTGCCAATCAGAGCCATGCACCCCAATACAGTGATTGGTTCCGAAATGAATATGTGACAGCTGACAGCCAATCAAAGAAGTGAGTGATTTCAGGTCTTTTGTTGCCTCTACTGGGAGAATATGATAAAAACCTGGAAATTTTGCTGCTGTCTTATCTTGTTATTATGAAAGGAAAACCTGCTTGAGAATGGAGCCCATACTGAGGAAAGCCGGACGGGAGAGTGAAGAGAATAAAATCAAGTCTTAAATATATCAGTTGAGTCCTTGGATTCACTGTTACTTTTCAGTAACTTAAACCTATAAATTTCTTTCCACTTAATCCTGCTGAGTTGCAATTCTATCGCTTTAAATCGAGAGTTCTGATTGAGCTAGCCTTTTGGGGGTGCCCACAATGTTATATCTATTACTTGTGTAAACTATTTTCATCATCATTTCACCCATGGATTAATGACAATAGGAACCTTTTGCATCTGGGCAACACTTCATCCTTTCCTGAATGTCTTCACCAAAGACGGACATTCAGAGTAGCCACCCTACTTGTTATAGCCAGCATCTGTCCAACATCTGTTCCAACAGGTCCATCCCATGCAATACTGATTGCTAAATATTCTGAATGTCACCTTTGTTTACACCTACATGATTGCATTTAAACCATAAACCAAAGTGGGAATGGACTAAAAGCCCATTTCACAGATGAGCAAGATAAGACTCCAAACTGACTTCTCCAAGCTAATCAATGGCCAAACCTGGTTTTGAAATTGGGACTTTTATTCCAAAGCTGTTTGCCCCTCACTATGCTCTACACAGAATGTAGAGACTCGCTAATTACATTTTCCCATTATTATTCATCAGAAACTGAGCTAAGGGCTTTATATTCATTAAATAGCTGCAACCAACCAACCAAAAGGAGGTTGATTTTATCTTTTTCATTTGGCATATAAGGAACCTGACACTCAATGAGGTTAAGTTCATTATGCTAGGAAGTGGCAAAGTCAGAATTTGAACTCAGATCTGCCTACTCTAGAAAATGATGTGGCTCCTACCCTTAAGAATCTAGTTGTAGACAGGATAGGAAAACCTTTATTAATCATAGGCTAAAAAATACAGTGGATGTGACTACTCAAGGACAAGGAGGGGTCAACAGAGTTTGGGTCATCAGGAAAAGCCTGATTCATCAGGATTTCAAATCAACTCAAAAATATATTTGTGATTTCATAATACTGTGGGAACTTGTAGAAACTCGAGGAACTGTATTAAATCCTGAGTGGTGAATGGAGTTTGGTCAGGCAGAGACAAGAGAATTCTTTTTTTTTTTTTTTTATTGCTTAAAGTATTACAAAGAGTATTACATATGTCTCCTTTTTTTCCCCCCTGCCCTTGACAATCCCCTGGTCTCCCCTACCCTCCAGTGCCCTGCGTCCACCGGCCATGCTTATATGCATGCATACAAGTCCTTCGGTTGATCTCTTACCCCCTCCCTGCCCCCCCCCACCCTTCCCCGGCCTTCCTGCTATAGTTTGACAGTCTGTTCGAGGCAGCTCTGCCTCTGTATCTATTTTTGTTCATAAGTTTATAATGGTCTTTATTATCCATAAAGGAGTGAGATCATGTGGTATTTTTCCTTCACTGACTGGCTTATTTCACTTAGCATAATGCTCTCCAGTTCCATCCATGCCATTGCAAATGGTAAGAGTTCCTTCTTTTTTATAGCAGCATAGTATTCCATCGTGTAGATGTACCACAGTTTTCTAATCCATTCATCTACAGATGGGCACTTAGTCTGTTTCCAGATCTTAGCTATGGTGAATTGTGCTGCTATTAACATAGGGGTGCATATATCCTTTCTGATTGGTGTTTCTGGTTTCTTGGAATATATTCCTAGAAGTGGGATCACAGGGTCAAATGGGAGTTCCATTTGTAGTTTTTTGAGGAAACTCCATACTGTCTTCCATAGTGGCTGCACCAGTCTGCATTCCCACCAGCAGTGCACAAGTGTTCCTTTTTCTCCACATCCTCTCCAAATCCCAGACATCACGTCCATGACCCAGGCATCTCAATGGTCATTAGGTTATCGCAATGGTATGCTTGGATATGTGTGGAGAGCGGCTACAGCGTTTGGACAAGTTCAAGCCTCGGACTAATGAGAGGGCACGGTCCTCTCGTGGCAAAGCCTGTGCAAGTCCCAGCTTGGAAGGCAAAGCCCTCCCGGCACAATTATAGCCAAAGGCTATGGTTGTAAGCTTGACCTTATGGTCCCAACCTGTGGTCCCAGGTGGCTGAGTGATGTAGGCTGCAGGAGGTGCCGCAAGTGCTGCCAAAATAAAGCTTGATAGAGTTCTCAGGTGCATATAATTAAGTAGATTCAAAACTTGAAAAAACGTGTAAACATCTTGACCACGCCCTTGCTTTGCCTCGTGGGATCTGACTATAAAATAAAGACTCGGCTTGCAGGTTGTGTCACTGTCTCTCCATCCGAGAACAGTGTCCCACCTGGCCCCAGCTATATTCTCTTGTCTGTTTTCTTTAATCCTTCACGAACCCCCCTCAGGTTTATTGACTGTACTGGATATGGTGTTCCACTGAGAAAAATTATGTCACTAAAAGCCCAGGTCTGACCTGATCTTATCACAGGTTGACATCCCATGACATTTTATCACCATCATCACTCAGATTTATTGAGCATATGCCACGTACTGGGATGAGCCTGATTTTATATTTTTATCTCAGTTTATCCTCACAACAACCCTAAGATGTGTCAATGTGTCCATTTATCAGGTGAGTAAACTGAGGCTCAGGGAGTTCATATAAACTGAGGTCTCTCGATTGCCATTTACCATTCTTGTCACTGAGGCCATGGCTCTGCACAGAGGGGCTCCCACTGACACAACATTATGAAAACCACAGACAAGCCTACACCAGTGCCCAGTGTACTGAGACCTCTATCCCACTTCTCTCTCAGATGACATCAACAACCAGGTCACAAGAACCTGGACGTTAATTTCTATGTTAACCACACACTCCAAAATACGTACTGTCAAGAAAGAGGATTGGACGTGCCCACCAAAAAAACATCGTCTCCAGGGTCTGTAATAAACATATCTGAAGCATGACATACATTTCTGAAATTGGGGGGGAGGGGGAACCCTCACAGATCATGATGGCTGTTAAACCCTGAGATTCCCAAGATCCACACACCCTCTTGGAAGCCTGGGCTTTATTCCGGTTTTCTGAGACACCTAAAACTCCCAGTTTCTAAGTCCAGTTCTCTGCTCATGTGTGTTCTGTTTAGGATGCTGACAAAAAGAAAGCCTCTACAGGAACCTAATGTCCTATTTTAACTACACACCTGAAAAGTTGGATGGAGACCAGAAACCCCCTCCCATTCTGGTTCAAGATGCCCTTGTTTATTTAACTGATACATAATAAGCCCATTTGCTTTTACCTTTGACCTCTTAAAATGCTCTGTGGTTTTCATAGATTTTTCTTTTCACATGTGCAGTGATGCCCACTTCCATTTTCATTATATATAAAGGCTGTATACTTTCCATCGAGCCCACTTTTTTTCAATACAAATCCATTTCATGGTATTTCCGAGCTGAGTAGTATCTCTCTCCAAAAGCTAAAGAAGCATTTTTGTTGTTGCTGTTGTCTTTATTTGGATCTGTACAAGGGGGTTGCTGTAAAATGTGCTGGAGGTATGGGCCTCTGAAATATTTATTTACAGGATGAAGATGTCGAGGGCTCAGTTTGCAGGCCCATCACTGTGTCAGTCCATACAGGACGGATTTCGGTGCAGTAACAACCAACCCCCAGTTGTTTGCATTAAAACAGCAAAGCTCTTTTTCCATCTGCACAACAGTCCTATTGCAGGTCAGCTGGGGGCTCTGCTCCCCATGACCTTGCTCTGTTACTGGGCTGGCAGAACCTTGATGGCCACCATGGAAGAAAGACAGATATGGTAAATTGCACACTGGCTCTGAAAACTTCTACCCAGAAAGGACACATCACTTCTATTTATATTTAGTGGCCAAAGTAAATCACGTGGCCATAACCAGCCCTAACTCCAAGCTGCAGGGGAGCGTGACCCTTCCCAAACCAGAGCAGGACATCTGGAGCACCACTGATGACCTCCATGTGGCCACAGCACGCGACCTATGCAGTACAGTAAGGAGAGCTGATCCGTCCTGAGTGCTTACCACAAGCACACATGGCTTTAAACACTTGGCACATACCGTCTCATGGAAGCTTCAAGACAACTCTCTGACATAGGCACACTTCTCCCCCACTTTAACGATGAGGAAATGGAGGTACAGGAAAGTTGAATCACTTGCCCAAGATCACCTAGGCAGTAAAGAGTTGTGCTGAGACTCGAACCCAGGTAGGTAGCTTGGGGTAGATCTGCATTGCTAATGGGGCTGCAATAATGCCTCTCAATGTTACAGTTTCTACTACCACTCACACCCTCTTAGCTCACTCTCTATGTAACCATAACGACAATCCCTGACTCTCATGGTTCTTGTGTGGGTGACCTGAGAAAGTAAAGCAAACTGCTCCTGCAGCAGCGTTTAACCACACGCTATCCAGTCTGATGGAGACATAGAGACACAGAAACCACCAAAAAAAGGAAAAGGCAGCATATGGACTGGGAGATTTGCAAACCACACATCTGATAAGGGGTTAACATTCAAAATGTACAAGGAACGCTTACAACTTAATAAAAATAAATAAACCAATTAAAAACGAGCAAAGGGAAAAAACGGGCAAAGGAACCAAATACATGTTTCCAAAGAAGCCACATAAATGGCTAACAGATACATGGAAAGGTGAGCAACATCACTATTATCAGGGACATGCAAATACAAACCCCGTGAGCTATCAGCTCACACTTGCTGGGGTGGATCATCAAAAACATAAGAGATAAATGCTGCTGAGGACGTGGCGAAAAGGGAAGGCTTGTGCACTGTTGGTGGGAATGTAAACGGGTGCAGCCACTATGGAAAACCGTATGAAGGTTCCTCAAAAAATTAAAAATAGAACTACCATATGATCCAGCAATCCCACTACTAGGTATACATCTAAAGGAAATGAAACCTCTGTGCCGGAGAGGTATCTGCACCCCCATGCTCACTGCAGCATTATTCGCAACAGCCACGGCATGGAAACAGCCTCCATGTCCACCAAGGAATGAATGGGGACAGAAAACGTGGGATATACTAGTATGTTGACAACGGAACATTTCTCAGCCTTTACAAAGGAGGAAATCCTGTCATCTGCAACAACATGGATGAACCTGGAGACATTGCGCTAAGTGAAATAAGCCAGACACAGACAACTTAATACTGCATGACCTCACTTACATGGGGAATCTAGGTTGAACTCAGAAACAGAGACTAGAATGGTGTTTTCCAAGGACTGGTTGGATAGGGGAATTGGGAGAGGCAGGTAAAAGGGTAAAGTTATAAGATGAATAAGGTCTGAGGATCTAATGTGTAACATGTTGACTACAATGGGTAAATAACGTACAGTTAAAATTTGCTGAGAGTAGAACTTAAGGGTTTTCACTAATATAAGGAGGGGTATACATGGGTGAGGTGATGGATATGTTAATTAACATGATAGTGGGAATTCTTTCACAACATATATGTATGTCTAATCATTGCACTGTATATTTAAAATATATTATAATCTTATTTTTCTATCATACCTCAATAATACACATTCACTCACACTCTTCACATGGACGCACAGACACATGGACACCCATAGTCACTCATATCCTTTCTATCATCATGCTGAGTCAGAAACTTTATAGCCATCTTTTTGGTTGAGGGAAGAGAAATAACCTATCTCAGTCATCTAGATGTAAAAGCCAGACACTTATAAATTATCCCCCTTTAAAAAATGTTTTTATTGCTTTCTGAGAGGAAGGGAGAGGTAGAGAGAGGAAAAAGAAAAACACTGATGAGAGAGAATCATTGATTAGCTGCCTCCTGCACACCCCCTACTGGGGATCAAGCCCACAACCCAAACATGTGCCCTGACCGGGAATCGAACTGTGACCTCCTGGTCAACCACTGAGCCACGCCAACTAGGCAGAAATTATTCTTGATACCTCTCTTCCTTACCTCCCACATCCTCCATCACCAAGTGTTGGCACATTATTTCATCTGTTTCTCAGCCATTCACTTCTTGCCCACCTCACAGCTGCTTAGTTCAAGCCACCATGCTTGTCCACTTGGACTACTGCAGCGGCCTCCCCTGAAACTGGCCTTCCAACTTCCTCTCTTGTCCTGGTCCGAGAGATGCCGTCTGACCACAGCACACCTTCAGTGTGGTGATGTGCTGTCTGCCTGAGCCCTGCATCTGGCAGTGCCTGAGCCAGTCTTCCCCCACCATCCCGGACACCTCTTACTGATTTCATACCCACCAGGCCTCGCCGAGGCCAGCACATATCACTCAGTGCACGCTGGCCAGAGTGAATGGATCTGACGCTATTCAAAGTCCTGCTCAAGATCAAAATGGGGCCTCGAGAGGGAAAGTCTTTGGCTTTGGCCTTGAAAAACCCACAGAAACGTCACTACACAGAGACGCAAAAGTCAGACAGAACACTCGACAGTGAAGTGGTGCCACCAGCCCCTTCTCCTCCATCAAGCGGTTTTTAAGAGCAGTTTAGGGAGTTTTTCTCACTCCTTTAAATGTGGTTTTGCTTACTTACTTCCCAACCCTAGGAAAGGCTCTCATCTCCTGGGCCTCTTTCATTTTCAAGTCCAGCCCGGAAAAAAATGTGCGTGTAGAAAGTCCTATAATTACCGAATCTGATTTTCATTTGAACTTTTCCTCTCTGACATCACCGCGGAGTTGTTTGGTGAATGGCGGCCGACAGGGCTCCAGTGCGTGTCTGCGATAGAGAATCTGCCGGCTTGTATGTGAGCACGAACGTGTGTGTGTGTGTGTGTGTGGTATCTTTGTATGTGTGTGCTCGTACAAATGCATGTTTGAGTGAGTGTGTCAACGAAAGTGTAGGGGGTGTTTGTATGTGAGTGTGTGTGCAAATGAGTGTGGTGTGTAAGTCAATGTGTTTGGGATATGTGCATGTGTGCTGAGTGTGAGCGCATGTGTGTGAATAAGGAGGAGGCTATGAGTGAATGTGGGTGTCTGTGTGTCCGTGTGATGAGTGTGAGTGAGTGTGTGTCTGTGTAAATTAGAAGAGCTTTCCAAGGGGGGGTGCACTGAAATGATGTCGGAGGTGCCAGGCAACAAGCCAAGGAACGCATGCAGTGAGGGTGAGCACCAAGTCACCAGGGCGGAGATGGAGCGGGCCTCGGCTCCAGGCAAGAGGAGTCCACGTGAGGAAGCAGAGACGGGAGTGCATGCTGAGGCGGAGGCTCGGAGTCAGCCTCAGAGAATGAAACCAAAGACTTGTGCCCACAAGAGTCCCCAGCAAGTCTTTGAAGAGAGCAATGAGAGCAAATAGCATGCAAATGTCTCTTGCATTCAAAGAACATCCACGTGTGTGGGAAGACCGTGGGTGGGTTTTGTTCCTAGATAACCCAGGCAGGTAGATAACCCACGAAGGTAGATGGCCCACGCAGGTTGAATGCGTTAAGTGGAACGATACTTGTATCTCCTCTACCCTCTCGTCAACTGCTGTGAAGGCTGCCTGGGGGGTGTTCTCTTCCGCCACTGGCCTGGAAGTGTGGTAACACGGGCCTGAGCTTGTGGAGTGCCTGGCAGGCGACCTCGGAGCAGAGTTCACCAGTGAGTGTGGGGTATCTCAAAGAAGGGGGGAGCTCTCACATTTGTTAGCTACACCTAAGAACGCTGCTCACTGCAGTTCTGTGTCCTGGGCTTGGTGCTTTTTGCGCGAGTTGTCAGTGTTGGAAATTCTTTTAAAAAAACTGATTTAAGTTAAAAAACTAACACAATGTTATATATCAATATCTCCTTTTTTAAAAAAAATCGGGATCTTTGAAACACTGAGCTCCTAGATCAAGACTTGCCTGAAGCCTTACTGCTAAACTTTCAATTCCATTAACTTCCCTTCTGTGTGAAATCCAGTTTCAGGTGTGTTTACTAACACTTGAACCTGAAAGATTACAATGGCTGCAGCCCCTTAATCTCTTTGTGCCTCGGTTTTCTCATTTGCCATCCTGGTATGAACACAGAAGGAAGGCAGGAAGTGTTAGAAGCAGACACTTTGGAGTCAAAAGACTAGATCCAACCCTGTGGTCCATCATTAGCCAACTGCGAGCTCTCAGCGGGTCACTTCATTGCCCAAGCCTCCGTTTCTTCATCTGTACAATGGGTCCAGTGCCTACTAACGACCCTGTAGGAAGTCTTCAATGAGATAATGACAGAAAGCTCTGCACACAGCATCCCGCACATAGCAGGACTCATTAAATGTTGACCAGACATGAAGCTTATCTCCCACCTCATCAAGATTCCTACTTGTCAGGTGCGTTAAGTGACACGGAAGCACATCCCTATGTCACAGACCATTATTAGTAGTAGTAAAGCAAACTGATGTGCAGAGTGGAGGACAAAGGGAAGCGAGATTGTTCTGGAAAGCAAACCAAGGAAAGCAAGTGGGCACAGGAGGAAGAGCCAGGCTTTCAGGCAAACACAGACGTTGTTACTCAGAGGAAGAGAAGGGCTGGTGCAAAATCGAAGAGGAGTATTTTCATACTTTAAATGAACTGTTTTCCCCCCAACTCAATTCAGAGAGAAGAGTGCAGTCCGATCTCATCCAAGGCAGGCAAAGAGCAACATATTTATTCCGGTAAAAACACTCACCGTTCCCAACTCACTTGAAACATTTCCTGCTTTCTAAAGACACGCTTAGGAACTCAGAGCTGCAAAGAATCACCTGCGGAGTGGCTGTGCCAAGAGGCAACTCAGCGCTTCCCGGAAAAGGCCACCCAGCCCGGAGTCGGAGCCCAAGGTGGCCTTGAAGGGGCTTTGTACCTGCTGCCACTTAAGGGCTAATGGAGATGGCACTGCCAAGATGCCAGACACAGATGGGGACGCCTGGCAAGGTGACAGAGGGTAAATTGAGGTTGTTGCCATCTTTTTCAGTGTTTTATGCCTGAATATCCTGCTGCCGTCCCTAGGCCTAGAGAGGGTGAGGGTCTAGCACATGGGGGGGGGGGGGGGACAGGTAACATTAACTTGGATTAACATTTTTATCTAACCCAATCATACTCCAAACACTCTCATTTCAACATGTAATCGATGTGAAAATTATTCATGCAATATCTCACATCCGTTTCTGCCTAAGTCTTCAACATGCAGTGTGCACGTTATTTACACTTCAGCACATGTCATTTTGACCCGAAGGTCACAGAGGACGAGAGGATGAATGGAAAGCACAGTGCTAGAGGATGCGGTCCACGACCTCCCCCGGGACTTACGTTTCATCCTCCTGGTGATAACAGAAAGTCCAGTTTCAGAGGAGAGGAACCCTTCGGGAAGTTGGGACGGGATGCCTCTTCTCATTGTGGGCGCCCTCTGTATTTAGTGTTGGGGGAGGAAGTCTATCTTTCTCTCTCTTTATGCCTCTCTTTTCCACTCCATTTATCTTTGTGTTCTTCCAGTCTTTGCCTCTCCCTCCTTTTTTTCTGTTTCTCTCTGTCTTCTGCTTGAGCTCTCTTTCTGCCTGTCTTCATCTCTCTAAATCTGAGAAAGTGAATTTTTCATTTCCATTCATTTTCCTTTAACTAGCCACAAAGGATGAATGGAATAACAAGCCCTTCTGCTAATAAAATTTAGGGCAGCAAACTTCTAGTTAAGGAAACTCTTGACTCTTCAGATTTTCATGTTCATGATTATTCATCCCCCACAATTCAATCAGTTTGGGAACATATTTATTTGGAGAGAGAAAGAATATTTCCTTTTCCCTTAATGTGAGCTTACCAGTAATTATCATTTAGTTCCACGCTCCTCAAAGAGTCTCTTGTTCAATATTTACCATTCCTAGAATAACAGGCAGATCCAGTCCTTAGTGAACAATAAAAGTCAGCTAAGGCAGGACACAGATCTCCCCCTCTCCAAAAAAAGAGCCTCTTCTGGAAAAACTCAGCTTTTCTCATCTTGTGCATTCGATGCTTCATGTACACAACTCCCCCATGGACTCCAGCTGCCCGCAGCACACTGAGCTCACTGGAAATGAGCTTCAAGAGGGAGAAGACCACATGGTTCAAGGGTCAGAGGAGAGTTGCTTATTGTATGACCTTGAGCAAGACCCTCCTGACTAGGGACCTCAGTCTTCTCATCTATGAAATGGAAGCATCTTGGCTAAATGAGTTCTAGTATCTTTTCGATTTTAAAGCTCTTAATTAAAAGAACACAATTTATATGTACTGAGGTTTATTTGTTAGATACTATATATTTGATGAAGTGAATGTAGCAAGTTTCCCATCTATGGAATATATGTGGGGGGGGGGGTGTACATATATATAACACATGGATATATATGTGTGTGTATATATACACACACACACACACATAATTATAACGTGTTGACATACACACACAATAGATAGTAAAACGGAAAGATAAACACACAAAGAAAAAGACGTCTGGAAGTGTGCAATCCAAAGTGTAACCCAAGGTTAACAGAAGTAACAGCCTCTGGGTAGTGTGTGAACATCACCCGTTGGTCTTGACCTGGGATTCCTAATTTCCCCTCTTCTTTCAGTCTGTGTGAGTTGCAAGGAGTTGACTCCATGTCTCTTCTGCTGCTCCAGTGAACATGTGACTCAGGCCTGGCCAATAGGAGAACAGCATCCCCTAAGCTTTTCAGGTTAGGCACATGACCCAAGCCAGCCAATCAGAATCAATCCTGGGCCTTCCCTAGAACCATGTGCAAAGGAGGTACCTCTGGAGGAGCCTTGGGGCCATCGCTAGGCCTGGAAGGAGAGGCTGCCTTAGATCTACCCTGTGCAGAAGAAACAGAGGCTGGTGATCTGCTTTAAAGTTCTAGACCCAGCTGTATGTGACAATATCTCTACCCTGTGTCAATGGATTCCTTCTTCATTCTGAACTATGTGGGGTTGGCAGACACTTGCAACTGTTATTAATAACTAGGGGCCCAGTGCACGAATTTGTGTACCTTGAAAGGAACTGTGGGCTGTGAGGTTGCGCTGGGCACAGGGGCCGGTCTCGGCCCATCCTCTGCACCCCCGCCTGGCCCCTTCCACCGAGGCCCTTGGTTCCCTGTCTGCCGGCAGCCTTGCTCCCACCGCCATTGCTCCCACACGCTAATGGCGCCAGCCCCACTCACACCTGCTGACAGCACTGAGGGATCAGGACCAGCGCTGGGCACCGGCAGTGGGAGCAAACAGCAGCTCCGGCACTAGCTACAGGTGCGAGCGGGGCTGGCGTCAGCAGAGGGTGCGAGCACCGGGCAGAACCGTGGCATGCAGGAGCAAAGAATTTTCAGTAACCACCAGAGGCTCGCCTGATGACAGCGACCGGTGCCCCACCTTGGTCTGACACCCTGCCCACCTGCTCCACCATCCTACCATGACCGATGCCTGCCATGTTCCATGCTCTGCCGCCTGCTGCCCACTCCCACCATGTTCTGTGCGCGCCCCCTGGTGGTCAATGCACATCATAGCAACCGGTTGTTCAGTTGTTCTGCCATTTGGTCTATTTGCATATTAGCCTTATTTTATATAGGATAGGCCGGTAGGTTAAAAGGACAGACCTCCACTTTTTATTTCAGAAGCATGAATTTACTTTTTTAAAAAATATATTTTTATTGATTTCAGAGAGGAAAGGAGAGGGATAGAGAGATAGAAACATCAATGATGAGAGAAAGTCATTCATCGGCTGCCTCCCACATGCCCCACAGTGAGGATCGAGCCTGGAACCCGGGCATGTACCCTTACAGGAAACTGAACCATGACCTCCTGGTTCATAAGGTCAACATTCAACCACTGAGCCATGCCGGCTGGGTTGAATTTACTTTTAAAGTACTCTGATGTCCTTGGTCTTGATAATAAACTTAACTCCCATGAAAACTCTTACTGTGGATCAAATACTAACCAAAGTGCCTTCCATGCATTATCTCATTTATAGTCACTTTCACCCTATAAGGTATTGTTATGACCATTTTATAGATGGGGGGACTGAGTCTGGAAAAGGCAAAGCAACTGTTCAAGGTCACAGGTCTAATAAGTAGGGGAGTCTGGGGTGGGACCCATGTCTGTCAGTCTCTGGAGACCCAGCTTTATCCCTTCTTTATTTAAGTTCACTGATAAGAATGCTTGACAAAAATGGTTCTTAATAAAGTTCTGTCTTTGTTTATAGAATACAAGTTCCAATAAGGAGCCTTGTTCATTACTGAATACCCAGCACCTCCCACAGTGCCTGGCACAGAGGGGCTCAACACTCCAGTGCTGAATGAGCAAATGAATGAATGAATGAATGAATGAATGAGATGTGCTGTCTGAGATCTGAGGAGGCCCAGGTACATGAAACACCCATTTCAAGCCAACATCTAAAGCATTCCTTCCAACTTCATCAGGATGTATCTTAACAGCTCAGACATGCTTTCCAGTTGAAAACATTCATTTAATTAGCAGGCATTTTCCAAAACGGATGTGCCTTTCTCAATCACTGTGTCTGCCGCGGACATTTGTTGAAAAGGTGCCCCCTCCCCCAAACATCAAAGCATATGCTCCACAGACCTTTCTCCCCCAATTACTTCCACTGGAGAAGGACAGCCGGGCGGACGGGAAATCGGTCACAACACGCAAGATGTTTTCCTTTTGCAAGAGATGCTTGTGGTGTGAAGTCCTTTTTGGGGAAAGAAATGTATGTCTTTTTTAAGCCTGTGTCTTTTTAAATGTTTCTCTTGCCAACACGGGCTGCAAGCTGTGAACTGCCAAAATCACTTCTTATGGAGATCTACCTTCCCCTCCTGAAAACAGGACCAGGAACAATCTACATGCTACTGTTTCATTGGGATTGCTGTGCTTCTTCCTGGCTTTGGTGGCTACTGGGATGCGCGTTCTGGCCCGTCCTTGTTTTATGCTTTGGTTTGACCATTAAATTCAGCTTAAATAGAGACACAAACCTTCTTCTCTCTCTAGTCCCTGCATCCCAGAACCAGGGGCAGCTGCAGCTATGAAGCAGAGATGGCAGCCACAGTCCTTAAGAAAATGTGATTCTCCAAGTCCACTGAGGTATGGCTGGAATTGGTTGGGTCAGTCCCTTGTCCTAAACGCTTCCATTGCTCTCCCTGCTGTCATCTGGATAACAAACGAATGCCTTAGCGCAGTCCACAGACCTCAGTTGTGCCTACTCTCGGCCCTCCACTCGTCCAGGGCCCAGCCAAAGGACTTACCTGCTGTCTCCAGCATCTTCTTCCTCTCCTCACCAGTGCCACTGGCCCCTTTGGACGTGCTCTTCCCACTCCCTGGAACAACTTCTGGGTTCCACCTTCTTCACCTGGTTAATTCTACTCAGTCTCAGGTCAGATACCACCTCCTCCAGGTAGCCTCCCCTGCTCCTTCCCTCCATTCCCCACCTAAAGAACTGAATTAAATGCCCTCCCCAGCAAGATCCCAGCGACCCCCTCCAGCACTGACAGCCCTGTTATAAACATCCATTTATCTCCTCAGCACCCTCACGGGCCTGGATCCCTTAGGCTGAGTGGGTCTCAGAGCCTGGCCTGTAACAGGCCCTCTGGGACAGTTGTGAATGAATAGGATAAATACACACATGGGGCCGGGCCTGCAGGGGAACGCACATTCAGGTAGAAAGTACTTCCGCTGTCCTCATTGAGATGGAGTTGCAGACGGATGAAACTGACCATGAGGACAGTCACACTCCAACCCTTACCCCCAGCTCCAGGGTGCACAGGAGACTTCACCTGCCTGCCATGGCCCCAACACCAACCTCGCCTTGTACATACAAGGTCATTCCAGCCAAACAGTTCTGCCCATAGTTCCCCAAGCAAGCGAACTTTGCCCTGCAGCCTAAGCCACTTGGAGCCAGCCTTCAAGGTCACAGAGAGGCCAGGTGAGACGGCAGAGAACACGTGAAGATAGGGATTCTTGAGCAGGAGGGCTCCCTCTGCCTTGACTCCAGCCACTGCCTGAGCGCCAGGGCTGAGTCATAAAGATACAGTGGGACAGGGGTGGCAAGAACCTCAAACCCTGCAAGAGTCTTTTCCCTCCAAATCTCAGAGCCCCCCCAAAATGCCATCTTACCCTGTGTTTGCTCTGTCCCACGTGGCACCTGAGCAGGTAAAAAGTCTTTGGGTGTTGTTGTTTTTTTCTCCTGCCAGATGAGCATTGTGATGCCAAGTTCATTGCTGAACAGGAACTGCTGGCTTCTCTCAGCCTCCGCCCACATGGCATCTCTCTGGGGGACGGTAAGTTGACACGTCCGTCTCATTGTCTCAAGCCTCTTTCCCGGGCCACTCTAAGAAAACGCAAGTGCACTTCTGGTTTGGTGGGTTCTCCTCATTAACAGAGAACACTTTCTTGCCTCAAGATGTAGGCTTGAAAATCATGCTTAGCCCAGGATGGTGCTCACTCTGCCAGGGGTTTGAACTCGACCTTTGCATCTTTCAGGCTGTGTGATCTGGGGCAAGTGACCTAACCTCTCTGAGACTTAGTTTCCTGTCTGTAAAGTGGGATCATAATGGACCTCTCCCATGAATCGTCGTGACGACCGAATGCAATGTTACATGCAAAGCACCAAGTGTGGCCCTTGCTTTAACAAAGTGCCTATCGCCATCAATTACCATTCCTGCTTTGGAACGAATAGCCTTCTAGATGAGGGCTTGCATTAGGCCCACTATCTTTTCCAACTCAGATTTTGTCATCCTAAAATAGTTTGTGGAACACACAAAAATAGACTTCTCTGCCTTCCATAAATGTAGAGCCTCGGAAAATGCAAAGGAGACAAAGGACTGGGTTACGTTGCCTCCAGGATGTGTCATGAAGGAGTTGTGTTATTTCTGTCGTTTAATACATTCCTGATAGCCACCGTTTCCTGGTTGCTCGCCTCTATGGCTCTGATTGGCCGACTTCCAGTTTCTTGAGGTTTTGACTACATTTGGAAGCTATGTTATGAAAACCTTGAAGCCTCCACACAAATGAAAACTTCCTTTTCTTCCTCTCCCTCCCAGAGTGTGATGGCCAAGTACCCCTGGTTTTGGAGGACTTTCCAATTTCAAATGCCTTGCAGCAGTGAGTCTATAGAACCCATCAGTTGTCCCAAAATGATAGCACTTTGTGGCATCTAAATGGTTATGTGCTTCCTTATCTCTCACACTGGGAACTGGTCAAGAAAAATGCACTGATGGTTCAAGAGTCCCCAGCTTTCATTCAGATCTTTAGACATATATTCATGATATACCTCACTTTTCCCTTCATGCAGTACCCCATCATTGAAGCTATTACATTCATCGTCGATCACCTTCCCCCATTCCTAACAATGTCACGCACATACACACAAATGCACACACATACGTTCATCTCTCTCCTCTCCCTGATCCTCCATGGGAATTCCCGTCATTACAATTTATGCTCAAGAGAAACTTTGGTTCAAAGGTTTGAGGAAAACCAAAATGCCTTTCATTACCACAGGGCGTGTGAAGGTGTTATAATTATACCACTAACCAAAAAAAAAAAAAAAAAAAACACACCATTTTTTCCCCAAATGCCTGAAAGGATTTAGATAATCTTACAAAGTCGCCGTCTTGTTTTCTGCTCAGTGGTGGCAGGCCAAAACACACCCACACACAGACATCCGGGTCTGGTTTAGCTCTAGCAAGCTTCTCAAGAGCCAGCCAGCCCCACGACCTGCAAATACAGCTCGTTGGCTTGATTATCCTTCTCCACCCCAAGTGCCTATCCACACTCTTTTTTATTATTATTATTGCTTAAAGTATTACAAAGGGTATTACATATGTGTCCTTTTTTTCCCCCCGCCCTTGACAGTCCCCTAGCCTCCCCTATCCCCCAGGGTCTTATGTCCATTGGTTATGCTTATATGCATGCATACAAGTCCTTTGGTTGATCTCTTATCCCCCTGCCTCCTGCCCCCCAACCCTCCCCGGCCTTCCCGCTGCAGTTTGACAATCTGTTTGAGGCAGCTCTGCCTCTGTATCTATTATTGTTCAAAAGTTTATAATGGTCTCTATTATCCATGAATGAGTGAGATCATGTGGTATTTTTCCTTCATTGACTGGCTTATTTCACTTAGCATAATGCTCTCCAGTTCCATCCATGCCGTTGCAAATGGTAAGAGTTCCTTCCTTTTTAGAGCAGCATAGTATTCCATCGTGTAGATGTACCACAGTTTTCTAATCCATTCATCTACTGATGGGCACTTAGGCTGCTTCCAGATCTTACCTATGGTGAATTGTGCTGCTATGAACATAGGGGTGCATATATCCTTTCTGATTGGTGTTTCTGGTTTCTTGGGATACATTCCTAGAAGTGGGACCACAGGGTCAAATGGGAGTTCCATTTGTAGTTTTTTGAGGAAACTCCATACTGTCTTCCATAGTGGCTGCACCAGTCTGCATTCCCACCAGCAGTGCACGAGGGTTCCTTTTTCTCCACATCCTCTCCAGCACTTGTCGTTTGTTGATTTGTTGATGATAGCCAGTCTGACAGGTGTGAGATGGTACCTCATTGTTGTTTTGACTTGCATCTCTCGGATATTAGTGACTTTGAGCATGTTTTCATATGTCTCTTGGTTTTCTGAATGTCCTCTTTTGAAAGGTGTCTATTTAGGTCCTTTGCCCATTTTTTGATTGGATTGTTTATCTTCCTTTTGCTTGGAAGACCAAGAATGGCACCAAAATCAGGCTCAGGAGTAGTAGCCAGGGGTGGAGTGCCATCTGCTGGCCATTTTGATAAGGCAGCTGCCTGCTTCTCAGTCCACACTAGGAAATGTTCCTGATTCAAAACTGAGGGGAAAAATTTCACGGTCGATTCATGGGATGGGAACAGATTGTTTTTGCTGTATTAATATCCTACTATTGTGAAGAGGCACTTAGAAATAAATCCGCCTTTTCTGTCAATGATTTTTAGGTATTTAAAGGCAAAATCAGAAATCAGAAATCTGACAGACCCTGACTGCTTATAGTCGCTTTTATTGTTGTGGTGGTGAAAGTGCTGTGTTGGTGAATAATAATAATCAATTCTTTGTAATTTTGGTTTTGCACACTCATACTCAGGACCCCTCAATCAGCATATCACAATGTGCAAAGGGATTTGTGATCCTCAGTGAGTTTACAGAACTTAACACAACAAAGGGGGGAAAATAATAAAACTGAAATGAATGAGCCCGTTTCCAAAGGAGCAAGAATACAGCTAACAAATGTCTATTTTTGCAATTAGGTGGCTATGTTTCACGTGAAAATAAGCATTTCTACTTAAACTCATATGGGCTCATTTCTTTTTCCCTGGCGATTCCATTTTTTGTAGACTGCTAAAATCCGGAGAAAACACTGGCGTCCTCCTTTCTACGCAAGTTTGCCTATCCTACGAGAGAGCACAGAAACTCTCATGCCTACGGGTGCCGCTTTCGAGCCGACTTTGCCTATATTCCTTCTGTTTTCAAATTAGACAGCAAATTGGCAAAAGTGGCAGGCGGGACAGGAACGCCTTTCTTGCAAAGAACCTATGGCATATTTTTATTTGTAATATTCACCAGGAAGAGTGTCTGATCACACACAAAAGTCAGATGTTTTCTTTCCAACTACACCATATGGAAGTTTTCCTTAATGACTGTCTACACAAGTTTAGACAAGCAGATACAGTACAAATTGCATGTACACACATACACACGCTGCGACCCGCCATGCATGGAAGCAATCGCCACTGAGGGGCCTTGCTTCTGGTGGGAGGCATAGCCTTCTCCACCCGCACATCTCTGGGACTCTGACAGTTCCTTCCCTCTGTGTGCTTTGCTCTGGCTTTCGGGAGCCCCCACACGCTCCCACCTTTCTACAAGGGGAGGTTTGGTTAACAGTTCCTAGTATTTTCAGCCCCTTCATTGATTTCCTTCCTTTCTAGTATTTTTAGTTCCTGAGACAAAGAAAACCTCATTTATAATAAAGTCAAAGTCCCTGGAAAACATTTCATCAATGAAACATCCAGCTTTGTTGTTCATTATTTTACTGAATGAATGTGCTTTTTATTTGAAACCCGGAGACCTGACTCTGATGACACAAAAGCAGGATTGGGGGGTGGGGGAGGTAATGTTTGAAGATGTAAAAATATTATTTGAAAAGTTTGCTCTTTGCCTAAAGTTTGCTAGGACCAACTCATTCACTTTAGGAGATAGAATATGGCATTGGCAGATTCCATGTTGGTAGATCCTAGTTAAACATCTCCAACTCTTTTTATCATTGGTCCCTGGTCTAAAATGTTGAAATTTTGAGGCAAGATTAGAAGACATTTTTAGTTGAAACTAGTCAAATAACTAGTTCTATTTCTTTTCTGGTTTTTAAAGTTCTATTTCTTTACAGGGTTCTTTCATTACTTCCCCAGAAATTTGGGGAGGTTTCTGCAATCATCGTACATTTGAAATACCAGCTGCTAACTTCGACTCAATTTTCTGCCCTGTTTGAAAAGGATTTTTTGTTTGGATTTAGAGGGGTTAGGAGTGTGTGTGTGTGTGAGAGAGAGAGAGAGTGTGTGTGTGTGTGTGCATGTGTGTGTGTGTGTGTGCAGAAAGATAGAGAAAAAAGGGGGGAAAGCACGCAAATAAAATAGTTTTGCTTTGAAGTTGCCACATAATTACTGTTAAGATCTATCAAAATGTACGGAGAGACAGCACTCCTTGCTCCAATCTGATGAATGAACAGGCAAGCAGCGTCCAGGAAGTCTTTTTAAAAGAATGGATCAAATTAAGAACAAGAAGAAATACAACCAAGGTAGGTAGAAAGATGTGATTTTTGCCGTTGTTTACTGGTAGAGAAGGATTAGGAAAAAAAAAAAAGGGAAGACGAAAAAAGAAAGAAGGAAACGGAAGGGAGGGAGGGAGGGAGGGAGGGAGGGAGGGAGGGAGGGAGGAAGGAAGGAAAGAAGGAAGGAAGGAAGGGAAGGAAGGAAAGGAGGGAGGGAGGGAAGAAGGAGAGATTGAAAGAGAAACATTTCTGAGCTGTTTTATCTTTGTTTTTTCCTATTCAAACCCTTGTGTCCTTGGTACCGAAATTAAACGCTGCATATGGAGCACAGAGAGAAGGGGAAAATAGTAGGTTTCCCTTTTTCATTTCCTTTGTTGGAACACTGGCTTGGAACATCTGAAGAGAAAATGGTTGCAAACTGGGAAGATTTTTTTCCTTTCAGCAATGATCAAACTAGCAGTCTCTTCCAGCCAGAGTTCTTCATGCCACAGTGCCCCCTGGAGCACAGCCTGGAAGGGACCCCAACTTCCCCTTTCACCCCCCACTCTTGTTTTTCTTACAATGGGGAGGAGAGGGGAGAGGAAGGGGATTGGAAGGTTTTTAAACAATCTCAGCTCTTTTGAAGGGTTGCCACTGGCCAGGGGAGAGGAGGATTTTAAGAAATAACTTCCAATTTATTTCGAATAGTTAGAAGGGGGAAGGAGGGAATAAAACCCTTCTCTTCATTTTTTTCCCTTCCCCCTTTCCCCCTTAATCCTATTTTAGTTGAGGTCTGACCTTGGAAATTTCCAAAAGACTTTAATCTCTTGTACTCCAAATTGCTAAAGGGAGCTGAAAGAGAGAGTGTGTGCATGTGGGTAAAGGCGGTTTAAAACTGTTTATTTATGAATGGGTTAGACTTTCCCGATAGTAAGAATGTTAACTAGTTCATTAGGCGCTCTTCGTAAATTTAATTTTTTTTTCTTTTCATCCCCCCATTTTTTTTTTCAGACAAATGCATTAAAATCATTAAAACTCAGCTGAGGAAAAATGATCTTAAGCCATGCCTTCCGCCTGTGGGCAGATCTGACCCACTCAAATGCTAATATTCTCAGATAGTTGGGAAATGCCATTTGGTATATTTTTTTATAACTACACCAGCTCATCTCCACCCTCCCAACTCTTCCAGAGAAAACAAATTACCTTCATGTCAAAAGAAGGGGCAGGGGAGAGAAAACAAGAGAAAGAATCATTTCCATAAATATGTTTGAGCTACAAAAGAAACGCAGGCACTAGGCAGATCTCACATTTGGGGAGGCACGAACTCATTGAAATCATTAAGTATTTCATTTTTCAGATGAAAGGCTCTCCTTTTGAATTACCGTGTAGAGTTCTGATGTAATTTGAAGTGTCACTTTGGAGGGGCTTTGGTGATTAAGTCTTTTTCATTTCTTTCATTAAAGGGCCAATTTTCCTGATGTGGGTTATAACTTCGTTCCGATCTGAAATTTCACCTCCTCCCTTGCCCCCCTTGAAAAGGGTCTATATGTATGACTGATTTTGAAAGAATAACAAATCCAGTTGGATACTGATTTTTTTAACTGCTTTTGATTTTATTGACCTACGCAACGCAGAAAGCCCTTTACTATCATTGTCAAAGGTCCGTTTTCAATCACAGGCTGCGTGAAGGTGCAATCACTCATATTTAAAACATTCTGTAATTAGAAGAAGAAAGAATGGAAAAATGGCCCTTTTTTTTTTTTTTAAGAAAAGGATTATTGTAAGCAATTGACTCTCCAGAAACGTCTGCCTTTTATAAACTTTATAATTTCCCAGTAAATTCTTTTAAGTTAATAAACATCTTGAGCATGAAGAACCTTAAAAGCTACCCCCACCCCAATTTGCCACCACACATACACAAACAGGAAATAAAAAACCTAAAGTCTTTTAAATATGCATTTTTTTTTAAGACCTCAGAGAGACGGAAATATTTCTCAGGAAATGTCAAACACGAACGTCTACATAATATCTACATGAAATAATAAATCAAAATCAGCTTTTGTTATCTGACAAAACACAATAAACGGGTTCGGAACATTATTTTTGTGCCTGTTTTTGAACTCTCCAAAATACCCAATAATAGAGAATGCCCTTTTGGGAAAGATAACGTGTGTTTTCTTGTAACTTGGTGGGAAAAGTTTTTTTCGTCTTTGTAAAGGAAATTAGATATATTGGGGGGTGGGAGGGTTATAATGTTTCACTGTGATACATTCCAACAAAAATCCAGGAAATTCGAAGTCCAATTGATGCTCTGCTAAAAATTCACACCATTGTACCCCTTAACTGCCAACAGATTTAAAAGCCCAGAATGTCAGGGTGAACCTCAAATTTCCTGCCTCCCACCCTCTCGCGTCTAAATCCAAACTGTTATTTAAACATCAGCTGGCTATAGCAGGGCTGCCATTTTTGGTTCTTCTTTTGTTTCCCCAGGTGTATTTTATACCTTTCCAGCCCTTGTTTTGGGTCACCTGAACTATATATATTCCATTTTAACCTCAGTCAGGGGCTGATGTGCTTGCTGGGGAAACTGAATTTTTTTTCAATGAGAATAGGATTTAACAGGAGAGGAAAAGAATCATGGATTCATGGAGTTTCCGAGCTGGGAGAAACCAAGGCTATAGAACAAATAAAAAAGGGGGAGAGTGAGAAGGGACCTCCCAGATTTGTTCATAAAGTAGATCTTTTGGGCTGCGCTTAGAAAAACATTCACTGTCAGGGTGTCACGCCTTTGTGAAAGTTTCAGTTACAAAATCAAATTCTAGAAAAAGCAGCAGGCTGTCAGGAGCCCCTTCTGCGTAGTTAAGCCCTGTAGTTCCACACCATTTGTGGATTCCAGACCATTAATTTACTACTGGATTGTTAATTACAACGGAGTCATGGAAAACCGGGCTTGTAGGTTTTATGGACACGGCTTCTGTGCAAGTAACTGTTGCTACAACCAGGGACTAAAAGCTTAAACTTTAACTACATTGTAAGTAGTTGGGACTGGGTGAAGGGGGACTTGTGAGCAAATGCGTGGAGCAGGTAAGCAGTTAGTTATTAAAATGGGCTTTGAAGCTCTCTGGCTATACGTCTGCATATTTTAAGGGTCCCAGCAAAACAACTTTTTTTAATGCACCTAATTTGGATTTCACTGAATGTTCTGCATGCTCCGATGTGAGGATATTTGGGTGAATTTAATTCCCCCAACTGCTCCGTATGGAAGAAAAGAAACTCGCTCTTGGAGAGATTTAGAAAGGGAAGGAAAACTCTTTTTTAAAAGGCTTAGGGGAGAGTGGGGTGGAGGGGCTAAGTGGTAAGGAGGCTTTCTTTTCTAAAGCTCAAATTCCAAAGAAGGAGGACTGTCTATGTAAGAACTGAAACTAATTTACCTGAGTCCTTTGTCACTGCTCGGCTCTTGACTATCAAATGATTCTTTCCGCTAGCCCATAAAACCAAATCAAAAGTGGGTTTGGGGAGCAGGGTGGTGCCAGGCAGGCCCCCACACATGGAAAGCCAACTTTCCAGGCTGTGTTTGTTTTCATTTCCCCAAGAGGGCTTTCGGAGAGGGAGCTAGGGTTCTTTGATGGGGGAAATATGGGGGACTCACTGGCTCTTGTCTGTGAACTAAATGCCTCTTCGGTGTTCCCCAGGAAGGAAAGAGAAAGGGCCTGCCTCCCAGCCAGGTCGGCAAACGGCAGACACGTTTTCTCTTTGTTTCCCTCTCCAAGGCTGTTTCAGGATCTCTGCCAAACGCACAGGGTTGGGAAGTGTTTGTTCCTCCTCAGAAAACAGCTCCGACTTTCTGCACCTCATTCCCTACCTTTTCAAACCAGCAGCAATGCTCACTGCGCCTGTCCTGGGAGGCGGCCGAAAGGAGGTGTGAGAAAGGTTTGGGAATCCTTAGAAGCACGGGGCTATAGCAAAATACAGACTTTTAAACACACCTATGACAGTTCCCTTCATTCCCTTCTTGACATCCTATTGGTTCGGATGACAAAGAATACGTAAGAACTGCACAAAAAGTGCCTGACAATTATTAGTAAAATAAGCAAAAGTACCCAACACAGAGTAGGCATTTAACAGGTAATATTTCATTTTAAGAGAGGCAACAGGCTTTCAGACTCTTTCTTCCTGCCTTTAAGCTAGAAAGGATTTTGTTGTTGTTGTCGTCACTTTTTTATCACAGCAAACAAAGTGGAGGGAGAAAGGACGGGAAGACTGCTCAGTAGTGACTTCTCCTGGATTTTTCATGCTCGAGCGAGGTTTGGAGGCCTTGTTCTCAAGTCTCTCTTCCAGACAATGACCTGCACCCAATTGAAAAAGTGGATGAAGGAAAGCTTTCAACATTCTCCTGTTCCAAATTGGATTGGTTACCCAATTTGACTGAGTGCTTAGAAATTAGTCAATAACTAATTAATAATTTGACAGGAGTGGGGGGACAAAAGTCAATTTCTCAGCTGCACACATGTAAGTCGGGGGGCATCTCGAGGCACCTCACTGCATGATTCCAGCAATGCCTCGCTGCACTGAAAATGTCCAGTTAAAGCAGGAATTTATTTAGGCTTTTCTTCCCAATGGAATGGTACATTGGAGGGAAATTAAAAACAAAACAAAACTGAGAGATAATTAATTTAATACCAAGATACAGTAGTAACAGATTCTCTGTGACCTACTAGTATATTTATAAACTATACTGCACAGAAATAATGATAGTCATTATAATCATGATATAGCAAGTGCTTATGATGGCCCACGGACAGTGCTAAGTACCTTAAATAGATTATCTTCTTTAATCCTCATTGTCCCACAATGAGGTAGGTACTATACTCTCCATTTTATAGGTAAGGAAACTGTAGCCCAGAGAGGTCAGCCACTTCCCAATCAAGATCATAATGACAGTAAATAGTGAAATTTTGTACTCGGACCCATGGATTTCAGATCTTGCTTTCCTGCTCCTCTCCTCTCGGACCAGGGACAAAATCAAACCAGTGGCTTGTGACCAACTGTCTTCCTTACGGCCTAGAGGAAAACTGAAGGGCTTCCAAGAGTGGCCCCAACCTGCTATGTGGCCGTGAACAAGGCGTGTCCCTCAGGGCCTCGGTTTCCCTGAACAAAGCATGGAGGTCCGTCCACCAGCAGTAGGTCCACAAAATAACCTTGACCTTCGACACTCCTGGCTCTAACAAGAAACATGTTTTTGAGAAAGGACACGTTCTATCTGTACTCAGAGATGACATAACTTGAAAAGACACTAGGATGTTTTTTTTAATCTGGAGTAGACCCTGACAGAGAGTTTGGAGAGGTTTCATAACTTAGTTGTTAAAAACAAAAGCAGACTGGATTTCATTTGGGTTCTACTGTTCACTCAGAAAGCAGGGTCTCACCTCCCTGAGCCTGGTTTTCTCACGTGTAAAACTGGAATAGCAGTATTCATAATACAACAGGTCCTTGAATAACATCATTCTGTTCAACATCATTTTGTTAGAATGTCAATGAGATGCCATAGGGAAGTTAACTCCTGTTTATGTCAATGAGACTGTGGTAAAATTGGTTTCATTATTCGTCACTTCACTTAAAATTGCAGAAACTATGCATGATGTTAAATGAGGATTTACTGTACAGATGTGAAGACGTACATGCCTCATAAGGGGGTAGTGAGACTTAGATAAGAAGATACTTCACACAGTGGATGGAGAATGCTCAGTACGTCATCCTAGGATAATGACGATGAGGATAGGAGTGGAGTTGATGATGACAACAATGGTGATGATGGTATAATGATGGTGGTTATGGTAAAAATGGTGATGAAGATGATGGTGGTGACGATGAAGATGAGGGTGATAATGACAGTGATAGTGATGATGGCTATGGTGAAAATAATGATGAAGATGATGAGGGTAGGGATGATGATGATAATATTATTTACCCAGATTACAGCTGAGGAAACTGAGCCGCCCCCACCCCACCAAAGTCATTATATACTAATCACTGGCCAAGCCAAAACTAGAACTCCATCTGCTCAGGGCTGGCCACTGTCTCTTCCATGGCCCCAAGCTAAAAATAACGGGGAGAGGACTTGGCCGCAGAAAGCTGGGAGCTGCAGGTCATGGCTGCAGTCAGCAACTCAGGCCTTCCCTCCACCCCGGCTCACTTTCCCATGCCAGAGACATCACTCTGTCCTCACCAGACCTCATCCACTGCCTTTTACGGATGCTGATGCCACCTCCTGCTGCTTCACTGAGAAAGAGAGGCAAAGGAAGAAGGTGGGTTCCACAGACCTGCTTCCACCGAGCAGCTCCTGGGACTCTCCTGCAGCTGGTCTCATGCAGCATTCTGAGAAATCCTCCCTCTGGGAACTGATTTACATTCTGGTTTCAGCCCAAAAAGACAAAAGAACCTATTGAATTTGTCAATTTAGCTTTCCAGATGGGGCTAAGTGGTCCCTCAAGGGGCTCATGATCAAGACTATGAGAAACCAGAGTTGAAGGGAAAGAGGAGAATGAAAAAGGGAAAATTACTTATATTTCATGCCAAGTAGTAGCAGCAGAATTGATATTTTGCGTCATCCTAATAATGAGAGAGGGCTGGTTTTAGGGCTCAAATGAGTTCTGCCGTCTGGGGTCATAGCTAACCAATAGGAACAGGTGATGCTGTTTCCCTTAAGGTATCCATGGCAGACATTGCTAACAGATAGTGGTATTCTCCACCATGCCCATAACAGTCTCCCAAGGCTTCTAACAGAACTCCAGGCAGCCATGAGCAATTGATCAGAGTGGGCACAGGGATTAAAATGATGTTCCACTTGGCATGTGGAAGCAAGATCAGTAAATGATTCATAAAATCTGTGCCTTTTCAAAAAGCCATTAAGTGACTATGTCAGGAGAGGGGTGACCCTGCAAAAAACCAAGTGGCAAGGGCTAGATTTAGGCCTCCCAGCTTAATCACATTCCAAACATTGTGGGTGACATTTCATTCATTCATCCATCCATCTACCCATCCACCCATCCATCCATCCATTCACTCATTTATTCATTCATCTATCCATTCATTTACTCAATTAATTTTTCATGCTATCATTCATTTTCATTTATTCCCTCACTCATTCATCCCTCAATCATTCATCTACTCATTCCTACTATCATTTTTTAATTCAACCAATATTTACTTATTGTGCATAAGTGCCAGGCACTGTCCTAGATACTGGAGACATAAAAATGAACAAGAGAGACCCATCCTTGTCTACATGGAGCTTACAGTCTCACAGAAAAAAAATTAAACAAGTGCACAACTCATCATTTCTTTTGAATTGGGATCATTGGAACAAGGACCAATACTGAATGCTTTGAAAGCACAGATCAGGGACTTAGTCTAGCAGGAAAAGGTAGGGGTAGAAATCAGGTAAAATTACCTAGAGAAAGGAACATTTGAGGGGAAAGCTTAAGGATGAGGTGCAAACTCGACAGAAAGAGGAAACGGGTTTCCAGGTGGAAAGAACGGCTTCTGCAAAGGCCTGAAGGGGGGTAGCAGCCTAGCACATTGCTGAAAATAAGAGACGGTTAGGTGGACCAGAGTCCAGAGAGCGCAGACAGAAGTGATGGTGCTACAGAGGTGGGCAGGGGGCAGTGCCACCAAACAGGAGTCCGAGTGGGACCCTCACCTGCTTCAGTGGCTGTCCTCACCCTCAGAATGAACTCCAAACCCCTCACCGTGTTCTGGCCCTGCTCACCTCTCCTTACCCCAGACCACCTTTCTCACTGAAGACCCTCAACCCAACCAGACATCCAGCTGGTCGAATGGGAAACACTAGAAGGCCAACCCACAGGAGCAGACGCTAAGTGGGTTTTCTTTCCTGCTGGGTCCCTAGGGCCCAGGGTCTTGACACAATGCCAGACACCTAGATGGACTTGAGAAATATCGTAAATGTACAAATGACGGATTCTTTGACCCACCCTTGGCACAATGCCTGGCACAATGCCGGGTACAATGCACTGAAGGTTTCGATGCCGTAAGAGAGGAGGGAGGGAAGAGGAAGGGAAGGTGGGAGGAGTGCAGAAGGAGGAGGAGGGAAGGGAGAAAAACATCTTCTGTGAGTATTAGGAAAAGGGCACGCCATAAACAAAGGTTTCCAAAAGCTCTAATTCCCTTAAAAGACCCAGTTATTTTAAATCACTTCCAGAATAAATTATTTTAGATTTTTAAAAAGAGTCAGACTCCCCAGCCTGGCAATACAGGGTCCCGTGGTGAGAAGGAGGCCTGACTTGAAGGGGGGTGGGGCCCATTTGGATGTTTCAAGCCAAAAAGCATTTTTGTGGCCTCGTAATTTCTGAAAGCTCTTGGCGAGCTGACCTGGCTCCTGGTTCAGTCTCCTGTGAAGACTTCATCTTTGCCTGTACCTCAGGTCCACCCGTGTTCCTAGCGCAGGCCAAGCTATCTGCTGGGCCTCAGTTTCCCCGTTTGTAAAATGCAGTCACCGGTTAGATCAGCGGTTCTCAACCTGTGGGTCACGACCCTTTCACAGGGGTCACCTAAGACCATCGGAAAACACATATATAATTACATATTGTTTTTGTGATTAATCACTATGCTTTAATTATGTTCAATTTGTAACAATGAAATTGGGGGTCACCACAACATGAGGAACTGTATTAAAGGGTCACGGCATTAGGAAGGTTGAGGACCACTGGGTTAGATCATCTCTAATCCAAACCTAACACTGTGTGTCTCTCTTACATTCATTTCTCAGAATTCCTTTCTACCCATCCCCCTCGATCCCCAAGACATTAATGATAACTATGATGATGATGATGATGATAACAGCAATTATGATTATACTAGCTACCACTACTGAAGCACTGTTTATTTCATCTTCACAACTGTTATATATGGCAGATCTATGACCTTTATTTTACCTGGAGGAAACTGAAGTTCAGAGAGTTATGTACCTTCCCCAAAGTAACTCAGCTAGTAAAGGGAAAAGCTGGAATTTGATCTCAGACATGTCTCAATCCAAAGCCCACACTCCCACCTCTATCCACAGCCCTAGCAGGTCCTGGCAGGGCCCGTGTTTACCAAACACAAACACAGATTCCCTCCCCAATGTGAAAGGCAGAGAGAAAAGAGGAGAGGGAATGTTTGTGGTGGTAACATCCTTATAGCCTCCTGGTTCTCGCTGGTTTCTTGTTTGTTTCTTTTCTGATAAAGGCCTCTCTCACACACATACAGCATTTTAGGAAATGCACCCCCCTCCCCCTTCCATTGGGACATTGCAATGATCCACATACAGGACAGTGGTCCCACTAGATTACAAAGGAGCTGAGAAACTCCTGTTGCCTGGTAACGCTGTAGCTCTTGTAACATCGCAGTGTTTGTGGTGATGCTGGCATACCCAGACCTACAGCACTGCCAGTGCCATGAAAGTACGCCTGAGACTTACAGCAGCACCTTCTAGGTTTCTGTAAGCACACTCTGTGATGTACACAAAACGACCAAGGCCACATTTCTCAGAACGTATCCCCTGGCATGACTCTAGTTCTGATGGAATCACCAATCACAGCCCTCTCCACAGGGGGGTCACGTGTGGCCTAGGGTATGTGGCTCATGCCTCTGCCACTTAATATAGTATACCATAGACTGGCCACAGCTACTGGTGATTGGTTCAAGAGTGGACATGTGACCAAAGAGAGCCAATCAGAGCCCTCCCTTGGTCAGAAGTCCACAAAGAGAAGCTTTCTAGAGCTGCTGAGATGATAGAAGCATAATCTCCTGTGACCTTGCCCCACTGTCTCCCCAGGCATGTAAGCCTGCTGCCCTCCTTCCTCCTTCCTCCAGGCTGCCCCCTGTGCCTTCCTGCCCATCCCCTGGATGCCCCATTCTTACTCATGGGAAAGCAGAGATGTGACCTCTTCAGGCGGTTCCCTTGACCCCCTTGCCCCAATGGTATTAGGCCCCGTAAATGGTATCGTTGCTTTGTCAGTCTCACAGCTCGTTTCCTCTTTTTTGGTATCAGAAAACCCTTCCTCCTTGGAAGAACACATTCCATGGAGTTCATGTGGGGCTACCCTGAGCCTCCCCCCACCCCACCCCTGCCACAGGTGACCCCAGACACAGGTGACTCCAGCCTGGCTGTCACTGAGCTGAGCTTCACCGAGTCCCTACTAGTCCCTAAGAGCCACAGGCCTGTTTGCTTCACGGTTCTGACCTCAGTACCTGACGCAGGTAGATAACCTATGGGCTATCAATACATACACTCCGAATAGATAAAAACAGAGAATTTAAAAACTGCTTCCAAATTTGACCAAACAAAAAATAATGAAATTCCTGCCACCCAACATCCTTCTTTTGGTCACAGAGAGCCAACTTTCAGTGCAGGGTGACCGGGGTCACAATCCTAGCTTTGCCAACTAAGAACTCAGTGGTCTTGGGAAAGCGGCTTACCCTCTTCAAGGCTCAGTTTTCTCGTTTGTAAAATAGGATTAAAAATGAACCTGCCTCAATGAGTTGGCGTGAGGGATAAACAAGATTATATGTGCAAAATTCTTCGAGCAGGGGCTGGCCCACAGTGTGAATCAGTCCGTACACATCAGCTGCCTCTGAGATCGTATTTAAACTAAAGACAGAGCGAACGCATGGCAGACACTGCAGGGAGCAGGTGGCAACCTCTACAGATTTATCTGCACAGAGTTGGATGAGGGGACACTGCAGAGGAGCAGACAGGGCTAAGAGAACCAACGAGGTTTGCTGGTGCACCCATGAACCAGCCACAGCGGAGAGCTGGTACCACCCGTAGAGCTAACAGAGCAGAGCAGCTGGGAGGGTATTAATGGAGCTTGGTCAATGCTGGCTCTGTAGAAGTGAGGCCCCCTCACAGGCAGCCATTGCAAGGAGCATGGTGAGGCAGAGCAGGGAGAATAAATGTTTTGGCTTCTGTCTCCTCTCACCCTCAAGCTCTGGCTGCTGCCTCCCACTGGCCAAACCCAACAGTGGGCACTGAGCAGGGCAGAAGAGGATGAATATGGAATAATCAACATAGTCCATAAAGCAGTCTTAGGATGGATTTCAAACAAGGGCCATAGGTACTGTGTGTGCCTCTGGATAGTTACTGAGTTATTAGCACAGAAGAGGAGAATTACAGGGAAAAATGAAACTGTATTGTAGGGTGAGAATCTTTTAACCAGCTCAGGTCTGTGATATTTTTCCCCATTGGTTTCTAGAGAGTGGAAGAGGGTGGGGAGGGAGAGAGAAAGAGATAGGAGAAAGAAGCATCAATGTGAGAGAGGCACATTGATTGGTTGCCTCCTACACACACCCTGACCCTGGTGGGGATTGGACCTGCAAACCGGGTACATGCCCTTGACTGAGAATGGAGCCTGCAACCCTCCGGTGTACAGGCTGACTCTCTAACCACTGAGCACACCAGCCAGGGCACATTTTCCTTTTTGTTGTAAGTGGGATATCTGTTGAGGTGGTAGGTGGGCCAGGGCAACTAACTGCTTGCCACGTCTTACCTGTCTGCCATGTTTTACCTGGTTTTTGTTTTGTTTTATCTTGTTTTGTTTTTCGAGTAAGCTGGAAGGATAGGAGCACAGGTGGGCTTGGGGTGTATTACTCACCCTGGGAAATGGGCAAACATTCACATCAGTCTCCAATTGAGAATCTTCCTGAATTTTGGATTCAAGTCCTGCCAATTGCCTCCCACCTTCACAAGGTCTGTCCAATTGGAAGGAGTTTCAGAATGTGTCTTTTCCTTCACCGCTGCTCCTCAGCCCTGTGGTCCCTCTTGCTTTTCAGAAGAGTTGGCAACTGGACATCTGTTGACCATCAGAAAGTGGACCCTGAGACTAGTGGGCATGGCTCAGTGGTTGAATGTCGACTTATGAACCAGAAGGTCATGGTTGATTCCTGGTCAGGGCACATGCCCAGGCTGCGGGCTCCATCCCCAGTCTGGGGTATGCAGGAGGCAGCTGATCAATGATTCTTTCTTAATGTTAATGTTTCTATCTCTCTCTCCCTCTTTCTTCCTCTCTGAAACCAGTAAAAATATATGTTTTAAAAAAGAAAGAAAGGGAACCCCACTAGGCATTGGGAACGAAATAGGCAAGAAAAGATACCCTTTTCAACCTCAACTCAGCTAGCCAGGAATTTCCCACAGTGCCTTAAGGAGCATCATTTGGCCACATCCTCTACCCATCTCCATATCTAAGCATTGACTGGGTCTGAAACTGCTACAATGTAAGACCGAGGGATGCCTGCTAATTATTTCTATTTTGTGGGCTTTGAAATGCTTGCCTCTCCCATACTCTTCCCGTGGGATCTGATTTAGTGCTGTGCTTTCATTGCCTAGAAATTCTGAACCGTTGGTGGTGTTTCTTCAGGTAGTGTGGTTGTTCCTGAAAGGGATGACTGAAAATAAGGCTACTTGTAGGAGAGGAAACTGGCTCACTCTCTCCCTGTCAGATCTGATGAGCTTCTTCCACAGTCAAAACGCAGCACTTAACAGACCAGAACCCCGTCGCTCAGTGCCCATCTGGGACCTGAAGTCCGGCTGGGAGAGGATCTCTGCCTGGTGGGTAAGAACATGAACTCTAGAGTCATAAAGACCAGCTGTGTGACCTTGGGAAGCTTTCTAACTGGTAACACGGGGACCCCTGGTCCTCCGAGTTGGTGCCCTAGATGTCCTGTCTGCTATGCTCCTGAAAGCAGAGCCTAAGTCATGAACTCACGGGCAGGTAACTTACTGGAAAGTGATCCCATTGTGCTAAATATATTTTATCTCAGTTAACTTCCTAACAGTCCTCTGAGGTGCTCCCTGTTCTTATACCCATTTTACAGAGGCAGAAACTGAGGCTTAGAGGAGTTTGATAAGTTGTCTGGCACAACTTAGTCCACCTATAGGTTATCTATGTGTTAGTTGCTGAGGTCAGAAGCAGGAGTGAACAAGTGAGGAAGGAAAAAAAAGCCATTTTTATGAACATATCAAGGTGTCTGCCATAGGAACAGGGTCTTGATTTTGCAGGGCATCCTGAGAAGTATCCAGAAGGCCTCCTAGAACTGTGTCCCTGGGGGTTGGGAAGCTGGAGTATTTATTCAGTGGCTCCCAGTGTCCCTGGCTTAAGTCCCTGCATTTCTAGACAGAGCTTGGGTGCCACCTAGCAGGCTTGAGGTGCATGGGAGAGGAGCCCGGGACAAATGCAGGAATATGGGCAGTGAGGCCTTGAGTCTGTCACCGTAAGGCAAGTGAGGTCCACAGGGAACTGTCCACCGCGGCTGAGGCTGAAACCAGAACTGACCAGAGGAGCAGTAAACCGGTGCCACGGCACCTATGACATCTACGTGGAATCTTTCTAAAAAAAACCAACGAGATGACAATTTATCCTGGCAGATAATGCCAGCTCCAAGTGGGAGTGTGGAGTAACTTGCTAATTCCACAGATACTAACTGAGCAGCTCAAAATAACAAATGAGTTTCCTTTCATGTGCCAACCCTCATCAACTTGAGCCTGTGTGGCAAAGATCCTGAGACACCATTTGAGCTCAGTGGGAAGGAGTGTGGGGAAGGATTATTGATGTCTGCCGGGAGAACGGGACTGGCTGTAGTAGCACATAGACTGCTAATTTTGTATGGCTGCGATTTAGAATACATTGTTTCCTTCTCCAAGTCTTCCATTTCACACCTAGAGGTGAAGTGTCCTCATCTGTAAAACGGGAGTAATAGTATCCTTGACCTTGCCTCACAGGAAGACGCTGAAATCTTAAAGTGCTTTGGAAAGATATGGATATACATAAATGGAGGACTTCCCAGCCAACTCCCTGCTTCCCCAGGGGGTGGGAGGAGCTCTTGGGAGTAAGGTGGTTCTCTAGGCAGACAACCCTGGGTTTCTCCTTGCTATTTAAGTGCACTGAACAAGACTGATTGATGGCTAGGGGACGCTTATGAGATAATCGCAGGCAATAAGTTGTTTGTTTTTTTAAAATACATTTTTATTGATTTCAGAGAGGAAGGGAGAGGGAGAGAGTGAGAGAGAAACATCAATGATGAGAGAGCTGTCTCCTGCACGGCCCTCACTGGGGATCGAGCCCACAGCTTGGGCATGTGCCCTGACTGGGAATCAAACCGTGACCTCCTAGAGATCATAGGTTGACACTCAACCACTGAGCCACACTGGCCATGCAATTAGTTGCTTTTTCTGCCCCTCCAACCTTTAACATGTTTCATGGTAAAACAGTGCCCGGAATTTCCCTGTGGACCCCACACACTCGGTCCACCTGGTTGGGGTCCATCCCTTTCCAAAGATGGGGCTTTAATTGGTCTAAGCCAGAGAAGTCAGCAAACTGCCACCCGTGGATTAGTCTGCTGCTTTGTAAGTAACGTTTTATTCAAGTACAGCTATGCCCATGCATTTACAGACGGCAAACGACATTTTTCATGCTAGAACAGCAGACTTGATCATTGCAACAGAGATCATATTGTTCATAGTCTAACGTATTTACAATCTTGCCTGTCAAGAAAAGGTTTGCCAATCCTGAGTCTAAGCTAACCTCCCTACCCATTCCCTGGGTACTACAATCGGTTCATAGATAAAATTTGACCCAAATCAAGCCAGTGAAGCTCAAAGCTCTCTTTCCCTCTGGACATGAAGCTGAGAGGATGCGAGGGCTGGAGCCCCTGCAGCCATTTTGCAGCAAAGAGAAAAGACTCGCCTCTCTGACCTCAAAGATCAAGTAGAGGAGGCAAGACATACATAACTGAAAGCATAGAACATACATATGTAACATAGCTGCCAACCACAGCCTGGAGTTAAGGGTTTTCCTCGGAGGAGGTGTCACATCCCCTGGCTGGGGGAGTAACGGGGCACACGCTGTGTACCAACCGTTGTGCTGAACATACATTATCTCAGTTCATTTCCTAACAGTCCTCTGAGGTGCTCCCTGTTCTTACACCCATTTTACAGAGGCAGAAACTGAGGCTTAGAGGAGTTTGATAAGTTGTCTGGCACATGACAGTGATTGAACCAAGCTCACTGCCACTGACCCTCAACAACGTCCCTTGCTTTCCCAACCTGGTACCTTTGTCCCCAGGTTGGCCCTTCATTGATGTGTGAAGGAAGCTGTGGTGTGTGAAGGAAGTTGTGGAAATCCCCGCCACTCTATTGCTTCTCTTCTGCTCCCCTCTCTGTGCTCTGGGGCTCTTGTTATCGTAGGGGCCGAGTGATGACATTCTGTTTACCTGGCCACATCCTGGGCCTTATGTGGGAATTCCTGCACTTGAGAAGATTATCTGGTTAAGTCCCAGCTGGGAGAGGGGCCAGGGGTATCCCAGCATCCCCAGACATTCAGAAGGCACCTCTGTGGCCCTTTCCTGGGCCCTCACACCCAGAACAAAATCAGATTCCTTACCATGGCCCACCATGGCCTTGCTTCTACCCAACTGGCCCCATTCTACCCTACACTGCCCCTCACCCTTGGGCGACAGCCACACTAGCCTCCCTTCCTTCTCCCCCACACTCCACATGTCAGATGAGAGCTGAGCTACACAGCTATTGCTCAGGACTTGCTCCGTTGCTCTGCCTACAGGTAGCTGTTGTCCCTTGCCACAGAATTCCCTCTTCAGTTCATCTTTACCTCGAAGTTTCTATTCGACATCTCTGTGAACAGTGCGTGAGGATGCTCCACCCCTGGAAGTCAGGCCCACGAAACTCTGTCCTGTTTCCCTCCCTCCCTGTAGAGTTCCTTCCTCCTTCCCCACTCTGGGTCTTAAGTCCCTGCAGAGGTCTCTGTCTGGGGCTCCGCTTCCCAGGGAGCAGTGGTCTCCACTCAGAAGCCCAACCCGACCCTTCCTGCCCCGAGATTACTAGACCCACGCCTTAACCTTTGCTCCAAGTTCACAGTCAACCGAAAGCACCTGTAATTCTGCACCTTTTCTTATAGGCATATAGCCTCTCATTGGGCAGGCTCACAGCTCCAGCTGACACAGGTGATTAAGGGGCTGGAGAAGCAAGGAATCACTCCCAGAAAGCCCCACCCGATAAAGGAAGAAAGGGAGGGGCTGGCTTTGTTCATTCCCAGTGTCCCCCATGCCTGTCTCTCAAATATAAACATCGTCATCTCTCTCCATAATATATATGATGACTATTAACATTGAAATTTAGAGAAAATAAAAATGTCCCCTTAATCCCACTTCCCACAGATATCTGTAGTTACCAATGTGATGTATTTTAAAGGCTTTTTATAGAGAAATAAGTGTCTAGTAAATATGTTATTTTGTTACCTACATTTACCACTTCAGTATGAGACAGGCATCTCTTCCTGACAATATAAACATACCAAACCTCATTTTTCTGAATAGTTTTGCCCAAATATTCCATTGTCTGGATATACTACAATTTATTTACCCCATTCCTAGTAAGACATTAAGGTTGTTCCCACTGTTTCAATATTATAAACAACATAGCAATGAACATCTTGATCCATGCGTCTTTGCACCCTTGTCCTTTTTTGTTTGTTGTGTTGCTTTGTTTTGAGTCTGTTCTTGGAAATGTGGTTGCTAGATCCAAGGGCTCACCTATTGAAGGCTTTGCTATATGTTGCTGAGTCCTCTAAATCTATTCTCAATTTGTCACCCCACTAGCAGAGCGTGAAAACGCCAGTTTTTCCACATCCTTGGCTTACAAATGAATGAGATTGGTAGATTAACATGAAGGCTACTCTAGACAGGTAAGTGCAAGCATGGACACCCACCCCAGAAGACTCAGGTGCCAGGTCGCCCATTCCAGGGTCAATAATATGCCAGTCTCACGCATGAGGGAAAAGGCTGGCAAGGAACGGCTCAATGCGCTCGCTTACTCTTTCTCCCTCCTCTCTCTGGTCTCCTTTCTCCCCTCCTTCCTCCCCCATGCTCTCTCTTTCCTTTTCTTTCTTCCTACCAAATTGCTTCATTCCTCTTGCCTCAGTTTCACCATCTGTAAAATGGAGATAACAGGAGTACCTACCTGTTGATAGGAGTCAATGAGATCATGGCTGTAATGCCTTCCAGCCATCCCCTGCCCTTCCCCCCAGCCACACACACACCCCTTTCACATGGGGAGACTGAGGCTCAGAAGGATGAGTCACCAGTCACAGGCTGCGTTTTGGGTCAAGCCGGAATGTCAGAAGCCAGCTCCCGCCTGCCTATTCCCACGCTCAGCATGGAACCTGAAGACGTCCTGGAGGAGGAGCCAGGCTGTGTGCACAGCCAGCCTAAGGCTCTTGTCCCGAGGCCTCCAGTTTCTCCAGTAATGAGGCCAGTTGGAAGCTGTTAGCGCAGATGGGAACCAGCCAGCAACAGGTGAAAGGCCGTTCAACCTATCAGCACTACCTTCAGCTATAACATGCTCCTGGCTTCCTCTCCAGTTTCCAGGGGCCCCACATGCACCTGCCAGCAAATGAGAGGCGGCCCGAGGGGTGACTTGGGTCTCCCCCACTCCTATCTGGCTGCCATGTCCTCCCATTTCCTGGCGACCCCTGGGAGAACAGTTTCTCCAGGTTAATATGTGGTGCTAATGAGGGGTAGCCGGTGGGAAAAGGCAAGCTCTACTTGATCCAGGGCTTGGAATGGAGCCAGGGTCTCTCTGGCCATAGATTCCATCTCTCTCTCCAGGTTAGTGTGCCGTGCGGGGAGATTAAGATGTATAGTCTGCAAATGGATTAACCTTTTCCAGGCCTCTTTAATGAGGCCTCCTATAATAGGGCCATTTCTCTTTCTTATGTGTGTGTACACATTCACACACATATGCACACACGTATTTCTTAACATAATCCATATGGAAATAAAACTCTCTCCCTTGCTCTATTTTTTTAAGTGGACTCCATAATGGGCAAGGCTTTTTTCCTTCAAATGAAAATCCACGGTTCAACAGCATGCATTTCCCATAAATGAAGAAGGTAGTTTCAGCCAACTAGTGAGGCCCCTCTGAAAGTCAGTTTTATGGGTAGCAAGTAATCCATCCACTGACCGACAGTTCCCAAGGGTCGGGGAGCCAGCACAAGGTACAGTAAAGATCCCCAAGACACATACTCAGTCCTGGGACTCTCTGAGTGAGGCAGCATGAGCCTGGATTCCTGAAGCGATGGGACATTATGTTCTACATCATTCCGACCTTCATCTGTCTAAAGGGAGAAAATTCTAGCCTCCGATACTGCCCGGTACCTTCCAGCTTTAAAATGTACAAGGGGATCCCTGGTCCGTTGTTAAGTGGTTAGAGCATTGGCCCTCAGATCAAAGGATCGAGTGTTCAATTCCCAGTCAAGGGCATGTACCTTGGTTGCAGGTTTGATCCCCAGCCCAAGTCGGGGATCTGCAGGAAGCAACTAGTCGATGTGTCTCTTTCACACTGATTTTTCTCTCTTTCTCTCCCCGCCCCCATCCTCCTCCCTCCCTCTAATTCTCTCTAAAGATCAATGGAAAAATAATATGCTCGGGTAAAAATTTAAATAATTAATTAAATAAAATGTATATGGGGAAAGAGACAGAGAACAGAATGGCAGTTGCCAGAAGCAGGAGAATGGGGAGGAAGAAGCGGGGTTGGTGAAAGAGATGAAGGTGGTCACAATATACAAAGTTCAAGCTGTAAGATGAGTAAGTCCTGGGGATGTAAAGTACAGCGTGGTGACCACAGTTAACAATACTGTGTTGTGTATTTGATGAGATCAGGCACCTTCAGGGTGGTATGGCCATAGACCAGGGATGGGCAAACATTTTGATTCGAGGGCCACAATGGGTTCTTAAACTGGACCAGAGGGCCGGAACAAAAGCATGGATGGAGTGTTTGTGTGAACTAATATAAATTCAAAGTAAACATCATTACATAAAAGGATACGGTCTTTTTTTTTTTTAGTTTTATTCATTTCAGACGGGCCGGATCCGGCCCGCGGGCCGTAGTTTGCCCACGGCTGCCATAGACTGTATTGTCTATTTCAAAGTTGCTAAGAGAGTAAATCTTAGAAGTTCTCATCACACACAAAAATTCTATAACTATGTCTGGTGATGGATGTTAATTAGTTGCATTGTGGTAATCACCTGGCAATATATACAAATACCAAATAATTATGTTGTGCACCTGAAACTAATATAATGTTGTATGTCATTTGAAAAAAAAAATTTAAGTTGCTTAAACCACACAAGTTGAGCTAATTCAACAAGAAATGAATCCTAAAAAAAATGTACACTGGGAAGAAAATTTACAAAGATTCCGAAGTTGACCTTCTAGTCTCTGACTTCTCAATTGGCATCACAATAAACCACGTTAGGGCTACGGATAGGAACCCTCTGCAGATTTAAGCTCTTTGAACTCCATCTGGGCCAGCTTTCCTTCTGACTTTAAGTTTCCCAAAGAGTAGGGGCATTCTCAAGCCGACCTCAAGATGGCCAGTGATGAGCAATTGCTCAAAATTGAACTGTGTGACCCCAAAATAATAAAACTTGAAATTACTTGAAGTATTTTTAAAAACCTTGACCACTTAAAAATTTAAAGCCATACACCCCATTAACCATTTGTACACCATAAGCATCTATAGATGCAAGCAGCAGACCATTTTAAATTAAATTAAATCAGTTAACTGGTTAACTTGAGTCAAACTGAAAATCAAAACCAACAATTACCACAAGGAAAATAACAGGAATACTGCATATTTTTTAAATCTCATGGGAAGTGTCCAAAGCTGTAATCAGAAGCACAGTCATAGTATTAATGCAACCATGATTGTATTTAAAAGCGTACAAATAATGAGCTGAGCATCACCCCAGGAAGTTAGAAACAAACAACCAAAGAAAAATTCAAAGAACTATTAACAAAGAGAAAAGCAAAAATACATGAATTTAGATTTTAAAAATTCAAAGCAGATACAAAACTCTAAAACAGCTTTTCTCAACCTGTGGGTCACGACCCCTTTAACAGTCGAACGACCCTTTCACAGGGGTCGCCTAAGACCATCCTGCATATCAGATATTTACATTATGATTCATAACAATGGCAACATTACAGTTATGAAGTAGCAATGAAAATAATTTTATGGTTGGGTCACAACATGAGGGACTGTATTAAAAGGGCCAGAAGGTTGAGAACCACTGCTAAAAGATCTAATTGGGGCAGGTGGGTAGGAGAAGCAGCAAGATACACATAATTAGGAGGAAGAAGGTTAGTGGAATAATCACAGAGATGGAAATGATTAAAAATAGCAAAGCCTCGCCCAGCCGGCATGTCTCAGTGGTTGAGCATCAACCTATGAATCAGGAGGTCTCGGTTCGATTCCCCGTCAAGGCACATGTCCAGGTTGCAGGCTCGATCACTGTGTGGGGTGTGCAGGAGGCAGCCAATCAATGATTGTCTCTCATCATTGATGTTTCTATCTCTCTCTCCCTCTCCCTTCCTCTCTGAAATTAATAAAAATATTTTTTATAAAGAGCAAAGCCTCCTGATCATGTGCAAAAATGTCTCAATAATCGATATTATGAGCTGGGTTGTGTCCTCCAATATTTCATACACTGAAGTCCTAGGCCCCAGTGCCTCGCATGTGATCAGTATATGGAGACAGTCTTTAAAAGAGGTGATGACTAGCAAGTTAACATAAGGTAATTAGGGTGGGCTATAATCCAGCATAACTGCTGTCATTATAAGAAGGAATTAAGATATACAAACAGAGAGAAAACCATCTGAAGACACAGGGAGAAGGCGGCCATCTACAAGCCATGGAGAGAGGCCTCAGAAGAAACCAAACCTGCTGACACCTTGATTTTGCACTTCTAGCCTCCGGAACTGTGAGAAAATAAATGTCTATTGTTTAAGCCCCCCAGGCTGCGGCATTTTGTTATGGCAGCCCTAAAAAATTAATACAGTGGGCTCGTTGATAATTTGTTAGGTGAAAAAAATTAAGTTAGAAAGGAGTACATGATATGTAAGTTTTGTGTAATTAACTCATGTATCCAGTATGTATCTAGGGTGTGTGTGTGTTAGAGAAAGTATACACCTACAAAGGAAAATGTTTGCTACATTAAAGGCCAAAATGTTCACAGTGGCTCTTTCTAGATGGTGGAATTACTGGTAATTTGAGGGAGTAAGGGTATGGTTTCTTGTCCTTGTTAGTCAATACTGCTTTTTCCATAAAATTCTAAAAGATCTACTCAAACTCATTTAATCCTTACAATCACCCCACGAGGTGGGAACCCTTATCCCCTTTTCCAGATAAGAAAACTGAGGCACAAAGAGACTCAGTGACTTGCCCAAGATTACGAAGCTGGCACATGGTGGAGCCAGACCTCCAACCTAGGATGGTCTGGCTTCATGTCCGTGGCCTTCACCACAAAGCTGCCCTGCTCTCTACAGGTGTCTGATCAATTCACTTCTTTACTGAGCATTTACCTGATCACACTTGGCTTTGTGAGTGACTTAATACAAGCGTGTACACACACACACACACACACACACACACACACACACATTCAGGCCCGCTTAGCTATGCTTCGTGGTGCAGCAAATTACTTGAGTCCTTTCCATTTGAGGTTCACAATGTCATTGGATTCAAGACCCCATACCTGGCAGGGTAAACCCCTCTCGTAAATACACGGAGGGGGACCTCAGAAGCTCCACTGGCCGAAGAGAAAGTACACACCTACAAAGGAAAATGTTTGCGCCATTCCAAGGGGGTGACCCTGATGCACTTGCCCAGGGGGCAGGTAAGCAACCCATCCATATTTTATAAGGTTGTTTAATGGAGCCTTCTTTTTGGGGTTATGTATTTTTAAAGACCACAGAGCTTAGATGGATGGAGACACTACTCTGAAAGCCAGGGAGCTGGGGGAAGCCAGCCCTTCTGGGGCCGAGGAGGGACAGGGAAGAGTCGCAAATGGACAAGTGCCGTCAGCAGGTTTGATGTTCAACCCCATAATGGAATGTGTGCAGCTGCTGGGAAGGAACTCGTGCCAGGGGCCCTGGGGAGGAAGGGGATCCATGCCATGCTGGTAAGGAGGTACGGCGAGCCCCGACCACTGGAGAGAATATGTTCTTATATGGCAAGGTTGGGGAGCCTTTTTTCCGCCAAGGGCCATTTGGATATTTATAACATCATTTGTGGGCCATACAAATTATCAACTTAAAAATTACCTGCTATATTTGGTCAAATATTTCATTAACTCACCCCTAATGCCTTGTCAGGGTCACACCATATGATTTCTCAGGCTTTATAAGGTCCGCAGGCCAGATGTTCCCCACACCTGGTATATGGTGACAGAAAATTGTTGGGGGGGGGTGCATATGTGTGTGTGCCTATGTGTGTGTGTGTGTGCATGTGTAATAATGACTAAGAATATGGGCCCTGGTGGAGCAGAGTTCACATCCCAGCTCCACTGACTACTAGCTGTGTGGCCTTGAATTTTCTTAACCTCTCTGAGCCTCGGTTGCCTCACCTATAAAATAAAGAGAAGGTCTAGTGCCCATCCCATCCCATCCACAATATGGTGTGAGGGTAAAATGAGAGAATGCAGGGGCAGCATTTTCTCTTGCTTGACACATCTTAAGCACTCAGAAAGCGCTTCTTGTTGTTGTTACATAGAAAAAGTCCATAAGGAAACCTGGCAAAGATGATGATAAGACAAAATAAGACAGATGCTCATTTCATCTTTCATAGAATTTCTTTAAGGTAAGTACTAATAGACCCCCTTTTTAGAAGTGGCAGCTGAGGCTCAAAGTGGTGAACATCCTTGCTCAAGGGCACACAGCTCATAGTAACAAAGCCAGAATGTGATTCTAAGTCTACCTGGCCACAGCAATGACCCGTGTACTCTGTCAAAGTGAAAGGGTCAACTAAATACCTAACTGCCCTCCCCAATCTAAATAATACCAAAGATGAGTGCAAATTATTTCATATTTGTGATCTTCCTTGATATTTTTGCAAACGCCCAAGTTCACTGTTTCCTGAATTGTTTCTGTGATACCATCCTGCTTTATGTGCAAGTGATAAGTGCTTTATAAGAAAAGAGTTTATAGATATAATAACTTTAGGGAGTTATGGGTTAAATGAATTGTATTTAGTATGCTCCTTATTGCAGGACTTGTCAGAGCCTTTGGTATGCCAAGTATATTTGATTCCCCAAGACTATTGAGAACATCATTGCCCAAACTTATATGATCACAGAACCCTTTTCTTATGAAGCATATCCCAGAACAGCATTCACTTTGGGAAATGCTATCCTGAAGCAAACATGCCTTCTTTTTCCTTGCTTGCCTTTCTAAGCACATTAAAAACAATAGGACAGTTAAAATATGTTTAAATCTAAGTCCACAAGAAAAATTATCCAGGTCTCTGCCGAAATCATCCTTGTGCCTTCTAAAATACCCAGGATCCTTAGATAGATAGCTGAAGGTAAGACAACTCCAATATAAGATGACCTCACATATAAGGTCAGCCCATGCTTTTCCCAATGAGAATATCTAAAAATAATATTTAAAAATTTTATATATACACACACACACACACACACACACATACTTGAATTTACAAAATTTTAGGGACTAGATGAAGGAGTCACGTGTTTACTTATCATATATAATTTATTAAGTTCAACACGTATTTTTAAAATGTAAAATAATGTTAATGCAGAAAATCCTCTTCCTCCCACTCACACATATCATGAAACACCTCCATGCAAACTCTTTGCCTGCATCCTTGTCCTAAAAAGCCACTCTTGGTGCCACCTCACATGGCACTCCAGTGCCTGTCACGTCCCCTTCTGCCTCAGTTGTTTGGAAAGGCAGCCATTTTTAACCCGTGCACTGTGCCGGCCACTGGATGTTAGCCCAGGCCACGAGTCCCGGCCCTCACCATGGGGCCAGTGGGAACAGCTGAGTCTTGCCCTCATTCACCCTGTAGGTGTCTATTTGTGATCTCCACATCGCGGCTCCAGCGCTGACTGTAAAGTGAGCTTTGGAGGCTTGTGTACATGACCTCGAACATGGGCAGCTCTGAATCACAGCCTCCTGGCATTATGGGTAAGTCTTGTCGGTTCTGACACGTGGACGCTGGATTCTGCAGAAACCTAGCTTTGAAGTTCCAATCATTCCCAGCTAGAGCTTTGCTAGTCTAAACAAAAGAATGACGGGAGTGCCCCTAGCCTATGGGAGACCTTCCAGGAACCTGAGGATTCCCAACTCTCTCTCCTGCAGGATAAGGGAGGGTCCCCTCATGTCACAGTTGGGCGTGTGCAGTGTGTGTAAAGGGAAGACCTCTCTTCCCAGAGGATGTCTGTTCTCAGTCGGCACTGAGTGGGTTAAGCACAGCTTTGCACTTCGGCTCGGGAAGCAGTCAGACCTGGCGTGGCACAGACCTCCTTATGCCCGGGACCAGGAAGAGTGAGGACAAGAAAGGAAGAATTATTGACCTAGGAGAGCACTCAATTGCAACCTCATGAGTAAATGGGCCATTTATCCCCGGTCCAGAGCTCCTTGAAAAGGTGACCGTCCATCAATCCCTCCTCTGAGCTGCCCCTTGATGAGCTGTTCTATCAATGGGCTAATTTAGCTGATTACAGAGGAATTTGAGAGGAATGGGCCGCCAGGGCCTGGGTCTCAGCCAGCAATGCATTAAGTTCACCAGTGTCTCCATCACCCCCCCCCCCCCCCGGCTTGGGACTGATAGGGGAGTCTTATTCCTGAAAACATGGCCCATCTGATGGGCTTTCGTTAAACTCTGCTCCAGCTTATCAGGTGCTAGGTGGAAAACCTCCCGCTAAAGGGCATGGTGTTCGGTCCTCTGAGTCCTTGGTGGGGAAGGATGGCCTCTGGGTCCAGTGCCAAGCTATTCTCAGCTGCCAGTCAGCAGCATATCAACGCCCAGCCCCAGTGGATGGGAGGGCAGGAAGAGATTTCGTAGAGGCCCAGGTTAGGCTGCCATTGCTCCTTTACCCCCATCTGACTTTTTACAGCATGAAAGGCTTGGGAAATGCCCCCATCCTCCTTCAACAAAGGAGGGCTAAGCTTACATGTACCTGAAACAGATGAAAAAACATGTTGGAGCTCTCCCCACTCCTTCCAAAAGGAATTGCTTTCAAGATCTCCTCCAATAGCTTCTAACAGTTCCTATAATTCCCATTGTTTGGATCAGAGTACTGCCCTTTCCAGTTATCTCACTTAAAACATTTCGTTGTTAGCCATTCACACTTTAGTATGAATTACTCTGTTTATGCTACTTAAGGTTCTGGTAACTGGACAATCAAGAATAAGTTCAGAAGTCTACACAGAGGAAAGAAGGGCTGAATGATGCTACATCGAAGCTGACAAAGGCATTCAGTTCTCTGCACAGTTGGAGCACAGCAAGTTTTTACGGGGGGGTGGGGGGGGGGAAGGAAGGTACTAAAAGAGGAAGAAAGAGGGCCCAGGCAACAAACTTGTTACATTCCCAGTTTGACTGAGAGGGATCCCAAATGCAGAAAAACATGCACCTTCCAGCTCAAACCCCTATTTAAGGGAATAGGAACACAGGCTTATATAGATGATTATAAAGTACCTAGCATATCAGTCATTTCCACTGAGGTGGATCTGAAACCAACCCTACCTCTTCTAGTGGACTTCTCTATTAGGACTGCATTGGTACATAAGTAATCCCACTTGTTTATTTCTCCAGCTTAAAACCCAAGGCCATTTGTATTAAGCAAAATAGTTTGATTACAAGTGACAGAAATCAAATTGAAACCAGCCTGAGCAAAAGAGCCACTTTGTTGGCTCATGGAGCTTTAAAATTTAGAAGATGGATTTCAGGCATGGCTAGATCCAAAGGCTAAAATGTTTTCAGCAACTTCTTTCCAGCTTTCAGCTCTCCTCCTCCCTATTCATTGACTTCAGTCCTATACAGGTTCACCACATGGTGTAGCTTCCACCAGGACCCCCAGACACACATTCTGCCAGCTTGAAAACTGCTGGAAAGATGATAGCTCCAGCAAAAGTCCCAGGACTGATTCTCACTGAACCCATTTGTGTATTGCACCCACCCCTCAACCAACCACTGGGGCCCAAGGATGGACTGCCCAATTGGCCAGACTAAGTCCCACGCCTAGCTCTAGATCTGATGGGTTCAGCCCCATCCCAACCACGTGACCTGTGAGTGGAGAGGGGTGGTCATCCAATGAGAAATCAGGAGGCTGCATCCAGATGAACAAGGGAGGGATTCTAGGGAGGGATTCTAGGAAGGGAAAAACTGGCTTCCCATAAAGCTCATAAATAGATTAGTACAATAAATCTTTTGGAGTTCCCACATGGAAATTGTAGATCCCAGTGTATGTATCCCAGATACATACAGACAGGACAAATTTCAATGACTTCCATAAGATCTCATCAAGACAGGTTACTCCCCCTGTAAGTTTTACCTCATTTCCTAATATTCTGAAATCTGCTGATTTCCAATTTGGTTGGCCCATCCATGGCTTAAATGGCACATCGACGACCAACTGATAATGAGAAGAGGCTTGACTCAGAGGAAACATGTAGAGTGAAGTTGAGAAAGATGGGTTTCTTTCTTCATTTCAAGGAGTAATTTTAATCAACCAAATGCCCTCTCTAAGCCCCTCACTCTATTCAACCCAACAAGGACCAGCAGGGAAGAACTTCTTTGGAATCACAGCTGTGTTCCCTGGGGCTAGTGAATTAACATCTCTGAACTTCAGTTTCCTCAACCATAAAAAGAAGCTAAATAGCCGAGGCCGGTTTGGCTCAGTGGATGGAGCGTCGGCCTGCGGACTGAGGGGTCCCGGGTTCGATTCCGGTCGGGGGCATGTACCTGGGTTGCGGGCACATCCCCAGTGGGAGATGTGCGGGAGGTGGCTGATCGATGTTTCTCTCCCATCGATGTTTCTAACTCTCTATCTCTCTCCCTTCCTCTCTGTATAAAATCAATAAAATATATTTAAAAAAAAAAAAAGAAGCTAAATAACCTCTGCCATATAGAATGTTCCAAGGGTTAGAATAATCTCACATTCAACATTAATTGAGCATCCATGCTTGCCTGGCACAGTGCTAGGCACTGAAGATTATAAAAGAAACAAAATTCTCTGCCACAATGGAGCTTATATTCTAGCAGGGAAACAGACATTAAGACAAAAATTATCTGTGGTACATCTACACGATGGAATGCTATGCTGCTGTAAAAAAGAAGGAATTCTTATCATTTGCAACAGCACAGATGGAACTGGAGAGCATTATGCTAAGTGAAATAAGCCAGTCATTGAAAGAAAAATACCATATGATCTCACTCATTTATGGAAAATTAAGACCATTATAAACTGATGAGCAAAAACAGATACAGAGGCAGAGCAATATCGAACGGACTGTCAAACTACAGCGGGAAGGCCAGGGAGGGCTGGGGGGGTGGGTAAGAGATCAACTGAAGGACTTGTATGCATGCATATAAGCATAACCAATGGACACAAGACACTGGGGGGTATGGGAGGCTAGGGGAAGGTCAAAGGGAGAAAAAAAAAGGAGATATATAATACTCTTTGTAATACTTTAAGCAATAAAACAATTTTTTAAAAAAAGACAAAAATTATTTTGAGTGTAAAAGGTAAGTTCTATCGGGTTGGGGAAGTAGAACAAAGTATTATAAACTAGGGGCCCAGTACACGAATTCGTGCACCTTAAAAGGAACTGTGGGCTTCAAGGCTGCGGTGGGCACCAGGGCAGGTCTCAGCCCATCCTCCGTGCCCCTGCCTGGCCCCTCCCGCCATGGCCCCTGGTCCCGTCTGCCCACAGCCCTGCTCCTGCTGCCACCCTTCCCACGCACTGACGGCGCAGAACGATTGGGGCCAGCACTGTCAGCGGGTGTGAGTGGCGGCTACTGCCCCGATTGGAGTTATCGGGGTTGGCAGCCACTGCTAGCACCCACTGATGGCACCAAGCAATCAAGCCTGGCACCGGGTGCCAGCAGCAGGTGCCAGCAGCAGGTGCCAGCAGCAGGTGCGAGCGGCAGTTCCGGCACCAGCAGCGGGTGTGAGCAGGGCCGGCACCGGCAGCAGGTGCAAGCGCCGGGCAAGACCATGGCGTGCAGGAGCGAAGAATTTTCAGTAACCACCAGAGGCTCGCCCCGATGACAGCAACTGGTGCCCCACCTTGGTCTGGCATCCCTGCTCACCTGTTCCACTATCCCACCATGGCCGATGCCCGCCATGTTCCACATGCGCCCCCTGATGGTCAGCGCATGTCATAGCGACCCGTTGTTAGGTTGTTCCGCCCTTCGGTATATTTGCATATTAGGGTTATAGATAGATAGATAGATAGATAGATAGATAGATAGATAGATAGATAGACAGATAGATAGATAGATAGATAGATAGAGGTATAGATGAGCAGCGGTTATGGCGGAGAGAAAAGTTTTAGTATTAAATAGGAAGGTTGGGGTGAGTCTCACTGAGTACAAGATAGCTGAGCAGAGTCATGAAGAAGGTGAGTGAGGGAGTGACAGAGAAGGTGGGGAAGAGTGTTCAAGTCAGAAAGGACAAGTGCAATGGTCCTGTAGTGGGCATGTGTCTGGTACTGTCAAACAGCACAGAAGCTACTGTGGCTACAGAAGAGTGGACAAGGAGATGGACAGAGGAGAAACAGGGATCAGATCCTGTAGGGACTGTTAGGCACTCCAAGGACATGTGCATACCAAGTGGTTAGCACAGCTTGGCCCCAGAAGATTCCGAGAGGTGGAAGTGGGCGGTAAAGATGATTGTGAACATGGTGCCGCTGATGGTGCTGATGTTGATGGCGATGATGACAGAGATGTGACATGATGGGGTATCCCACACTCCAGCAATAGCATCCAGGCAAGCACAGACACACTCTCGCCTTTCGGAGCTGCTCTGAGGATTTCCAAATTAACACAAGCAATTTGCACTTTGAACCCATGCTGAGAAAATTGCTCTGTAAACACGGGGTGTTTCCTGCCATCACAAGTCTTTATCAAGTGCCTGACACCATTATCACCAAGAGGTCACCAGGTGGCACCCATTAGCAGGGCTAACACTTAACTCTGCGCCTGCTTCCCTGTCCTTTACTTCCTTCTGCTATCAGCAGAAATGCCCCGAATCTAACCAACTGCCCCAGGGATAGTGTGTGTTCCCCTCTCATGGCCTTTTGCGCAAACCAAGTGGGCCACAGCCTAGGCCAGTGATGGTGAACCTATGACATGCGTGTCAGAGGTGACACGAGAACTCATTTTTTTGGTTGATTTTTCTTTGTTAAAAGGCATTTAAATATATAAAATAAATATCAAAAATATAAGTCTTTGTTTTACTACGGTTGCAAATATCAAAAAATTTCTTTATGTGACACGGCACCAGAGTTAAGTTAGGGTTTTTCAAAATGCTGACACGCGGAGCTCAAAAGGTTCGCCATCACTGGCCTAGGCAATATGTGGGCTGTGAGTCCAAGTTACCTGAATATTATTAACAGCAACTGACAAGGCTCCAGGCTACCAGTATTGACATCATCAGACCAGCACTTGCCCCATTGGCTCTTGACTCCAGGAAGCTATTCCAAAGTGTAACTAATTCTTCTCAGGTGGCCACCACCCCAGCTGACTGGTTCCTCGGCACTGTATCTCCCGAGGAGCTTCTTGAACATCTCCAGTGCCTGGACAAACTCATGGAGATAGCCTCTGAGGATGTGCCCTCCCATGACCTCTGATCTGGCTACATGGGCTCCTCCCTTCACCTAAATTCATTTTCCGAATTCCTTGCAGTAGGAAGGTTTTTTCTGGAATTGAAGACTGGCACTATACTATCAAACTATTCAATGTCTTCTGAATGGCCTCAGGAAGGGCCAAACTCCTTAGGACACCAACAAAGCTCAGCCTGCCTTGGCTCCCGCCTCCGTCTCCAGCATTATGTCCCCCAAACCGCCCCCCCCCCCGAAGCCAGGCAGTGACCTTGAGAGCTCCTGCACAACCAGTTCCCCACTGCCCATGCTGTTCCTCAGCCGGGCCAGCTCCCAGGGGTCCTTCCACTTAGCCTCCTCCACCCTGTCCAGGCATGCTTTGTAGACACCCCTGGCTAGGAGCCCCTGCCACGTGTGCCTGGGCACCCTGTCCATTGCCCCACTGCAGCTCTCACTGCCCATGTTATGTTGTGCCTTCATGTGTCTCTCACCTGTTGAATGTGATGCCTCATTCACCTTGGTCTCTACCTCTGAGGAAGGGTCTACAAGTGGCACATGCTCAATAACCAATCAACACTTGAACAGGAGAACCAGTTGCGTGTTTAGCCATGTACCATCCTCACCTTATGCCCTGAAGCTGCCACAGATCGACAGTCCGCAGTGCACTGCAGCAGATGGTTTGGCACCCCTGGGTTCAGACCTCTGCTCCACCTCTCATCAGCTGTGACCTTATACCTAAGGTCAACCTTTCTGGTTCCAGTTCTCCCATCTCTAAAAGAGGGTTAGCACTCGCCACTCATTACAGGTAGGGTGAGGATTAAATAAGATATTCTAGTGGTGGTCAATGAGTGTTTATAATCAATATTCTTATGTGCTCCACAATCAATTAAGTGGTCCCCATTTCCACAAAGTTAGCAGTGTTCGTCTATTTGTTCAATGATGAATCCCTGGTGACTATGACTGCGTGGCCCATAGTAGGTACTCAACAAACCTTTGTGAAATGAATGAACAAGCTGGTCTTACTAGACTGAGGGAGACACACCCTGTGTTCCTAGAATCTTTGGCGTCACCTACCTGCAGGCTTCTCAAGACATCATTTTCCCATTCCCAGAGGTACTGATTTAGAGGGTGTGGGGGGCCCAGAACCCTGCATTTGAATGGGCTCCCAGTGATCATCCTGTTCTCCATCAGTTCAGGAACCTCAGCCTTAGATGATTCACATCTCCACTACCCTCCCCCTTTCCTCCACGCATCCCCTTTCTGAATGCGGTCATTTGAGAGCTCAACCTAAGCATCAGGAACAACCATCACACGGGGGCTCATATTATTTTCGTGAGGCCCAGAGACCAGAGGAGGCTTTTAAGTGAATACTTGGTAACAGAACAATCAAGTTAAAAGATCAGTGTGACGCAGAGCATGAAATAGGAAAGTATCGTGGCCAATTGATTTGGACCACACTGATTGGTCTGGGAAATGAATTCCATTTTTGGGACCGAAAGGAAGCCCGTGTGATAAATCACTGCCGCCCGACGATCAATAAAGGAAACAGGCCTGATTAGGAACTCAGAGCGCTGGACCCACTGCGGGTTTATAGACCCAGAGGCCTTGCCAAAGGGGTTTCAAGACGTCCCACCTGTTAATTGTCATTTAGGAAGATGAACCCTAAGCTGCTGGCAGAGGCTGCAGGGCAGAACCCAGCCCTGCTCGGGAGGTGATGCCATGAAACAGACTCCTCCTAGTGTTTCCAACCCTCCCTGAAAACGGACCAGCCAATGAAGAGAAGGGTACAAAATTAATGTTACAGTAGCCAAGATACGGAAGCAACCTAATAGGTGGGTGGGTAAAGAAGAGGCGGTGCGTATACATAATGGAATACTACTCAGACGTTAAAAAGAATGAGATCTTGCCATTTGCAACAACATGGATGAACCTTCAGGATATTATGGTAAGTGAAGTAAGTCTGACAGAGAACAATACCATATGATTTCACTTACATGTGGACTCTAAAGGACAAAACAGAAACCAACTCATAGACACAGAGAACAAACTGGTGGTTGCCAGATGGGAGGGGGGTGGGAGGGAAGGTGAACAAGGTGAAAGGGATTAAGTACAAATTGCCAGGGTGTTTTTTGTTTTCTTTGCCAGTTATTTTTAAAAAGTCACGGGATGTAAAGTACAGCACAGGGAACACAGTGAGTAATATTGTAATAACCACGTATGGTGCCAGGTGGGTACTGGAAATATCAGGGGGATCACTTCATAAGTTATACAAATGTCTAACCACCGGGCAGTACACCTGAAAGTAATATAATATTGTATGTCAACTGTAATTGAAAAGTAATTTTTTAAAAATTTTTTTAAAATGACAAGGAGGAGGAGCCTAAGGGAAGTTTCTGAAGCGCTGATAATGTTCTGCTTCTTGGTCTCCTTGTGCTCAGTTTGTAAAATGCTATTAACTTTACCCTTAGGCTATGTCTACTATATTTATACTGATATTTATACCTCAAGAAAAAGTTAAACACTGAAAAAAACCGCCAAGGCTGTTGGAACCCAGTGAGTGAATTTAATTATTCTGCAGCACCCTGACAGACTGCTTCAGTAAAAATACCAAGCAGAAAGCCTTGCGTATAGTTTGTAGTCACTCATGCCATAACCCCTTACGCCCACTCTATTTTACAATCTGCTGTGCCTTCTTCCAGGAGCTGAAGTGGACATTTGTTTTGTTGACTGGTGTCTCATCTGTCTCAGCAACCTCATGAGGGCAGGGGCCTTGTCCTTGTCACTGTATCATTCCCAGAGCTAGGAAGTGCCTGGCACATGGTATATGCTTAATGAATATTCGTTGGGTTTCCCAAATGAAAGAAATCAAGGTCATGCCCTGAGCTCTGGGGTTTCCAGACGCACTCCTGCATTGCAGCATTTGATCGCATGGTCATCTTAACCCAGTAAAAAATACTACTGAGCACCTTGAGGTTTTGTGATTAGAGCAACGAGCAAATCTGAAATAGTCCAGGGCAAACTCCCTACCTCTGGGAGCTGAGAGTTAAAAAGAAGAGTAGATTTGTAAGGGGAGACCAATATTTATCCAGTTGGACCCCATTTATTCCAATCTTCTGTTATCACTCATGGGTATCAAGTGATAAGACGTGTGAAGGAGGGAAAATAAAGTGCTGCTGGAGACCAGGGAGAGTGCAATTAGAAGTGAGACAAAGCACAGGCAACAAAAGCAAAACAAACAGACAAGTGGAACTAAAAAGCCGCTGCTCAGCAAAGGAAATAATCACAAAGTGAAAAGGCAACCCACGGAAGGGGAGAAATTATTTGCAAACCATATATCTGATAAAGGTTTACTATCCAAAGTATATAAGGAACTACTGCCACTCAATAGCAAAAATCAACCTGATTAGAAAATGGGCAAAGAGCCTGAGTAGACACTTCTCCAGAGAGAGCATACAGATGGCCCACAGGTTTATGAAAAGATACTCAACATCACTAGTCATCAGGGGCATGCAAATCAAAACCACAGTCAGAGGTCAGCTCGCACCTGTTAGTATGGCCATTATTCAAAAGTCAAGAGATACAGGTTGGCGAGAATGTGGGGAAAAGGGACCCCTTGTGCACTGTTGGTGGGAATGTAAATTGGTGCAGCCACTATGAAACACAGTACGGAGGGTCCTCAGAAAATTGAAAGTGGAAGTGCCATGTAACCCAGCAATTCCACTTCTGAGTGTGCATCCGAAGGAGATGATATCAGGATCCCAGAGAGATAGCTGCCCTCCCACGATCGTCGCATCCTTATTCACAACAGCCAAGACATGGACGAACCTAAATGCCCAGCACAGATAAATTGATAAAGAAGAGATAACATATATATACATACAATGGGATATTATTTAGCCTTAAAAAGAAGGAAATCTTGCCATTTGTGACAACAAGGATGAACCTGGAGGACACTGTGCTAAGTGATGTCAGCCAGACGCAGAGGAACAAATGCCACATGATCTCACTGATGTCAAGAATCTAAAACAGTCAGTCATAGCAGAGAGTAGAATGGAGGCTACAGGGGCTGGAGAGATGGGAAACAAGATGTCAGTGGTCAAAGGGTCCAAAGTTTCCGCTATGAAGAGGACTCAGTCCTAGAGAGCTACTGCACGGCATAACAACTGTAGTTAAGTTTACGTGTGATCGGAAGTATGGGATCCTAACCCTCCAGAGCGCTCTCTCCATGCACTCACAGAGGAAAGGCCATGTGAGGACACAGTGAGAAGGTGTCACCTGTGCGCCAAGGAGATCGGTCTCACTAGGAAACAACCCTGCTGGTACCTTAATCTTGGACTTCTAGCCTCCAGAACTGGGAGAAAATAGATTTCCATTGGTTAAGCCCTCCAATTTTGGATATTCTGTTATGGCAGCCTAAGCTGATTAATATACCAACTGTAAGTGGGTCTGTGGATTTCAATTAATTTCATAGATTAGCTGGGACTCTACTAATACCTACAGACCACAGAGGTCTTCAAGGGAGCAGCTTTATCAGCCCAGCCAGAGTCATTCAGCATCAGTATATTAGTGGATGACCTATAATTCCTGCTAGGTCAGGGTGATCAGAAGGGATTACCGGAAGTCGTTCAAACATTGTCCCTGTAAACTTTCTTCTGGGCTGTTCATTCATCCAGCAAACATTGACTGAGCACCAACCATGCATCCGGTGCTTTGCCAGACTCAGGGAAAGCAGCAATAAATAAGACACAGCAAGTTCTCTCATGGGGCTGATGTTCTAGTGGGAGAGACAGAAAATCAACAAATGAACCATTTTAAAGAGTGATAAGGTTTCTGAAAGAAGCCAAATAGGGTAACAAGGTGCGAACAGTGAAGGGGATGGTACTGTTGACTGGATGGTCATGGAAGGTCCCTAAGAGAAGGTGACATTTGAGCTGAGCTCTAAAGGCAAGCAGGGCATGGCCAAGAGAAGCCTTGGAGAAAGAACATGTCGGGCAGCGGGTACAAGAGCACATACCCTGAGATAGAAATGAGGATGGGTAGAGGCCCCATTGCCAAAACTTGGAATGGTCACTGGATTTGAAGGGAGGAGTAGGTGCTCGTAACTATTTGTTGCCTAAACAGAACCACTCACCTATTTAATCATATGTCACCCTCACCTTGCTGTCTCAAGCCGATGGAGGTATACCAGAAGTCCCTCGAGCATTGCAGCAGGCTGGTTCAGCAGACATGCGTTTGCATCCCCGCCCCACCTCTTGTCAGTACCAGGGGCTGTTGAGGGTCTAGTGGACTTGTAAGGGGAGACCAATATTCATGCAGTTGAACACCATTTATTCAAATCTTGTTATATTACCCAGCCTTGTTATTCAAAGTGTGGTCCTCAAACCAGCAGCATCAGCTGGGATCTTTTTTGAAACACAGACTCCCTGTCCCTGCCCAGACCTACAGAATCAGAACCTGCATTCTAACGATTCACATAAACACTGTAAGTTGGGACCCACTGCTCTAGAACACACTTTGCACCTATCATTTGATTTCATCCTTGGAAGGGAAACATGAAAAGATGTGGACCCATATGCAAAATATGACAATATCATCCTCTCCCTCGTCTTTGAGTGATGCCAACTTATTCTAATAGCCACAGAGAAACACAGTGCCACATGGGCTGTAGAAGCACCATTTGGGGGCAAGACTTGGATCTGGAAAGGGCTCATCACTCAGAAGGGCTCAGAAGGTTTTGAAACGCAGAAATATTTGGTCTTCATTTTCTGTTCAGCTCATCCGGGAAATCAGAGTCAAGTGAGGACAGACTCCCCCGAGGAAAACCAAGACAGACAGCCGCACTGAGTCATGACTCGTGTGCTTGAATGGTGGGGGGTAGGGGATCCTTTGTAATAAGCTCTTGGAATGCCCCAGAAAGGGGGGGAAAAGAGGGGTCAATGGTTACTCACTGCTTCAGGGTCTCCATGCCTTCTGGACCAGTGGCCTGCCTTCCCAAGAAACAGGATCGTGGTCCCTCCTGATCAGTGCTATCTTTGGTGGGAAGAAGGCCTCAGCATTTGATTAGACACAGATGGTGCGGCAAGGGGTTGTTTGCCCGGAAAACTGGGGTTGTCTTATCCACAAAGCCCTAAGTGGGGAAGGTGCAGGGTCAGCTGAAATGGTTTCAGCATCCATGGGTCAAATGAAAAGGCAAAGAGAATATAATCTATAATTCAGGAGCCCAACCAGAGCAAGATAACTCCATCAGAGGGAAAAGCACGCACGCGCGCACACATACACTCACACAGGATGGGCTCTGTCGCCTGAACATCTTCAGGAAGATGATTATGATTATTTTTCACAGGAAAGAAAAATGTCTCCAGGAATTGATGAAGAAGGTTGTTCAGAAACATCTATAAGCAGCGTAAGAGACAGGACAGGAAGGACCTGAGTATGTATTTTACAGATGGTTGAAGGGTGCTGACGGCGCAATCAACTCCATGGGCGATACTCTAGCTTAGGCGCATCATCCTAATGGTGGACTTTTCCATCCCCACCCTCAGATTCCTCTTCCCAGCTGACTCTGCCCACCCTCCAGCAGCAGATGAGGAGAGTCACAAGATGAATCATGCAGCAGGGAGGCTCACAGTTCAAAGGCCATTCTTGACCACCTTCCCTCCCATCCTGGATTGAGATGGGGATCAGTCAGGAAGGAGAATACAAACCCTACCCCCAAGATCACAGGAGAGGAAAACCAAGCCCTAGGCAATACAGATTCCCATATGGAATTCAACTGAGAGTCCTCTAGACCAGGGGTCAGCAAACTTTTTCTATCAAGGGCCAGAGAGTAAATATTTTAGACTTTGCAAATCATAGTATCTCTGTAGCAACTACTCAACTTTGCCAGTGTGGCAAGAAAGCAGCCACAGACACTATCTAAAAAATTAGCATGAATTGTTCCAATAAAACTGTATTGACAAAAACAAATAGTGGGCCCTGACCAGTTTGGCTCAGTGGATAGAGCATCAGCCAGTCAAGGGCATGTACCTTGGTTGCAGGCACATCCCCAGTGGGGGATGTGCAGGAGGCAGCTAATCAATGTTTCTCTCTCACTGATGTTTCTAGCTCTCTATCCCTCTCCCTTCCTCTCTGTAAAAAATCAATCAAAATATATTTTAAAAAAATAGTGGGCCAGATTTGGCCCACATGCCAGAGTTTACCAGCACCTTATCTTGAACAATTTAGTCCTATCTTCAAGACTTAAGGGGGAAATGACTTGCCCAAAGCCACACGCCTCGGTCAAAGTAGAGTTTGGGTTGAAAGTCTAAGATGACTCCATCTTCTAAAGCTCTCTCCACTGACCACAGGACCTCTTTCTGCCTCCCTTCCTGCCTGCCTCCTTTTATTATGTGCTAATACTGGATACCATATACAAACACAATCCCTGTATTCCCAAAACTTCAGCCTAGTACTATATTCAGGAACCATTCTTTAAATAAGCTTACTTAAAGAATCGGCATTATTTGTGTTGGTTTGTAAAAATATTAATATTCTAAGGCCAGTGCACTTAAATTATTAGACTAGTATTGACTTGAGATGTGCAATACCTCTGAAAATATACTTTATCTTTTCATAGGTATGTAATTATTTGATTAATTCTACAACTCATCATGGTCATTGAAGGGAAGAAATGGTTAATATAACTAACAGGTAGAAAGAAAAACTGCCCTTTATCCCATTACTCAAAGATACCTGCCTTATCAATTTGGTGTATATTCTTCTACTTTGTAATGCATCTTTACATAGACATGGACATATATGAGAGAAAGTGTGTATGAGGATGAGTGTTGAGGAGGTAACAAAAATGAGATGCTTCTATGCTTACTACTCTGCACAGGTGTAACAATGCTTCTATGGTAAAATGCATAATCATTCCCATTGACTGACTTATCATGCTTCTGGAACACAGCCTGCTCATGAGTTGGCATTTGCCTTAGTTGTTCAAGAGCCCATGGGGCGTCAGATGGAATGGTGTTGGTCATAGGTAGAATGACACATAAAAATCTGCAGTTGCTCCTCATTTTACCCCACACTATGAAAGGTACAGAGAGCAACCAAATCCTTGAGTACAACTTTTTACCAGGTTGCCTAATGGACCCACTTTCTGGGATGACTTTGACAGTCTGGAAATAAGCATGCTAGCTTTAGTAGAAGGCAACCTTCACAAAGATCCAGACCAATGACCATCCGAAGATAAATAACCATGGCAGGGAGATATTTGGCGTGAGCCTTCAGGGAGTGGAGTGTGTGTGTGTGTGTGTGTGTGTGTGTGTGTGTGTGTGTTTTTACTCTTCCATCTCAGATTTATGCATCTGACAAGCAAGTAAAACATGAGATCCCCTTGGGCAGGGGGACTCCAGTTGTGACATCTAAAACCCCATGAGCTCAGTGGTTCCCTCCTCTTTGCATGGCGCCTAATGTCACGTAAATCATCCACGTCCCCATCCAACTCAAACATGACCACTTTCCAAAGCTGGCAAGGGGAGGTCTTTATGATTCATAATGATTAATTCCACTCATCCATTTCTGAGCCCTGACTATACAAGAGTATTCATTTAGGATTTTCTCAGTTGTAAGCAACAGATGCCAACTCTGTATTACATAAGCAAAGGAGGACATTCCTGGAAGATGACAGGGTAACTACCAAACCCTGAAGCATGGACCCAGAAAAGACAAGACACAGGGCACAGTGGCCAGGAGCTAATGGTGGCAGTCCTCAACACACGACTGTCTGGATGATCAGAGCCAACCAATCTCAGTCTTCAGTCATTCCACTAAGGCTCCCATTTGCACCCAACTTTACTCTCCACATGACAGACAGGGCACTGTTCCTAAGATGCAAATCCAGTCATGTCTGTCCCCTAGTTAAAGCCCTTCACTGGTCTCCCATTGTCCCTTATATGGATGCCACGCTATGTACTAGTGATGCTGGGGTATGGTGTCCATCTGCACCATCTTCTACCCATTGCCTCCCCTTGTTCCTGGTTCCACATCCTCAAGTGTGTCAATTTCCTCCTCCCTCTGAGATTTGGCACATGCCCATTCTTCCTGGTTTTCTCTTCTTCCACCCTCCTTATTACTCCCCGCTCCCTCTCCCACCTGTATGAGTTTGCTAGGGCTGCCATGACAAAGCACCACAAAAGGAGTGGCAAAAATGCAGTCCTGGACTTGTCTCACAATTGTAGATGCTACACATTCAAGTTCAAGGTGTGGGCAGGGCCATGCTCCTTCTGCAGGGACCAGGGAAGAACTATTCCAGGCCTCTCTCCTAGCTCCCGGAGGTTTGCTACCGATCTCAGGTGTTCCTGGGCTTTTGGGTACCTCACCCCAATTTCTGCCTTTATGTTCACACATCTGTCTCCAAATGTCCCCTTTTCAGAAGGACATACTGGATTAGAGGCCCACCTGACTCCAGTATGACTTCATCTCAACTAATTACATCTATAATAACCTTGTTTCCACATAAAGTCACATTCTGAGGTGCTGGGGGTTAGGACTTCAACATATAAATTGAGAGAGTGTGTGCGTGGGGGGGGGGGGTAACACAATTTAACCCAGAATACCACCCCTCAAGTCTGAAATTAAAATGTCACTTACACAAGGCAATCTTCCCTGATCCCCAGACCAAGCAGTCTCCCCAGACTCATTACACCCATGCTTTTCCCTTGTAGCACTTCCCAGGCTCAAGTAAATTACATCTTGTCATCTTCTACCACCAGATTAAGTTCCATGGAGGCAGGGCCTGTCCTTCCTCTTTGATACAGTATCTCCTGTGACCAGCACAGCACACAGAATCTCCATCCCCAATGGTTCAGTGAATGAACCAGTCGCCAACTAGCCACACACAGTGTGCTGTGAGGTAGACAGGCTCAGGTGTTGGAAGCAGATGAACTGGATTCGAATTCCATCCCCACTCCTTTCTAGACACGAGCTTGGTCCTGTTACTCAGCTTCTCCATGACTCAGTTTCCCCCTCTGTAAACCAAGGATAGCCAAAACCGGTTTGGCTCAGTGGATAGAGCGTCGACTTGTGGACTGAAGGGTCCCGGGTTCGATTCCGGTCAGGGGCATGTACTTGGGTTGCGGGCACATCCCCAGTGGGAGATGTGCAGGAGGCAGCTGATCGATGTTTCTCTCTCATCGATCTTTCTGGCTCTCTATCTCGCTCCTTTCCTCTCTCTGTAAAAAATCAATAATATATATATATATATATTTTTTTAAAAAAAGCAAGGATAATGACAGTACGTCCTTCACCAGGATGTCAAGTGAGTTAAGACACACAGAAGATACAGACATTGGCGGTCAATAACAGAGACGTCTGCTCTTCAGACAGGGAACGCTGGCATAAGGACCCTTGGTGACTTTGCTATGACATAAAACATGCAGCTTTTACTACTGTTCAAGGCAATGCTCTCTCATGTCACAAGGTCACTATCCTCAGTCTCCTTCCATCCCTGCATTTCTGTTTCTGGCTGGTCTGGCCATGCTTCTCATGGGAATGCAATTTCGCGCGGTTTGGGGAGAGATGATGTTCCTTGAAACTTCCTCCCACGGCTCTCCCGAGATGTCTCAAAGATAGAAAAAGAGATTTGGCTCCATTCAGAACCTGTTTGAACATTCGCCGCACAAACTTCCAAAACCCAAGCCCTTTGGACTTCTCACCCATTTACTCTTGGCAAAAAGCAGCTTCCTGCTTCTGAGAGGTTGAGCTTTCAAGCTTAGGGGGAAAGGCTTTTTGGACAACAAACGGCCCTTTAAAAACAATATTTTGATGAGTTAAGTGTAAATGAATCAGAAACACATGGATTAAGCCTCTCTTGATGTCCACATGGGTTTAATAATAATTCTAGGTGGGGAAGGGAAATGGGGCTGGAAAAGCTGTGTCTTGGGTTTTATCAAATCTAAAATGTTTGAGAAGTAATTCAAGACATTCCACACACCCCCAAATGTAGCCAGATTTTCCGATTCCGCTTCCAAGGAGCCACACAGGATCTTTCTAGTAACGACTGAGTGCTCCGAAGTGCCAGGTTTCCGTGGCTTCTGATTGGCTGGGCATGGGGCTATGATTTATGAGACCATTCAAAGATTTATATATTGCCATTATAACAAATTCCTTCCCAACTCAATGGTACCCAAATGCAACTTTATAAATATCTTTCCTGTTAGAAGCCTCTTTCTATTCAAACACTCTCCCTCTTTGCCTTTCCCAGCCCCCTTTTAGGCCACAGATCCCCCCATGAGGTCTCAGAGCAATGAAGAGTGAAAGAATTAATTTTACCATGGCTGAAACGTGTTTCACTTTGGATTGAGTTTTAAATGACTTGGGTCTCTATAAGCTGCGGGTCACGAGAAGGTTAGAGTTAAAGGGCTCATAAGTTAGGTGAAGGGTGGAAGCGGTGGATTTTTATAAATGCTTATTGCTTTCATAAAAAGAAAAGCTAAGTTTGTTCGTGCCGAACACAGTCAAACACTCGATCCATCTGGCCATGCTGTTTCCTGACGGAAATGTCCCATACTGGATTGGCTTCTGTCTTCCTCCGTTTCCATGACGTCACTGATGTTGCATAAGTAACTTCTTCCACATGTCCCCGCTCCCCGTGTCCTTCCCCCAAATAAATTTGGAGTCACTCAAAGCTCTGAGGTCTCCTAAATTACAAGGCTTAATGGGCAGCAGAAAAGTGAAGTGAAAGGTGGGGGGAAGGTCTTCCTGCTTTTCTAATTCATGATCCCATAGGGCTTGTTTCCAATCACATGCTCACAAGCCCCATCCGTCCTGGAGCACAGAGGTTATCAGGAAAAGAAATAACAGAGTTAAGTCTGCATGAGGGTGAGGGGAAGAAGGCACATGACTGCAAAATTGGAATGGAACAGTGGACAGTTTTAGCAAACACAAGGAGTAATGATTCTTGTGTAACAGTGTCACATGGGAGAACCATCGTCCAAGTGACTCAAGCCATCTGTATTTGTCAGCTATGCCACACCATGCTGCATAACAAACTATCCCGAAAATTCAATGGAGTATGGACTTCAGGCCCCAGATTCTGACACTGGGCTCTGCGGTGTAAATTGGGCTCAGATCTGTTTCAAGTGTCTTTCATCCCTCTTGTACCAGTTGTTGCCAGGTCGTGTAACCTGCTCCACATGTCACATTTTGGAGCCGAGGTCTGCAATTTCTTCTCAGATACAAACGCTGTGACTATAATACACTGCTTTTTGTTATCTATGAATCATGAATTAAGTACTGAACCACCTAGTTGATAAATATATTCCTGGGTCAATGAGGAGGGGACACAGGATGGTTACTAGACCCAAGGAAAGAGAGTTGTGTAGCAAAGTCTTCCTGAATAGAAGTAGTGACTTTGAAGCCAAGACAGCCAGACCAAGACAACTCAGAAGGGAGAGAAACAATGGAGTGAGTAGAGAAATATCTCTCTCCTTCCTCCCTCTCATCTCCTTCCAAGGATACCATTGGTCAAGTCCAACCAGAAGACTTAAGACACAGGAACCCATTATTCCATCTGTGTAGGTTGGCTACCTGGACAGAGAAAGACAAAGAGTGGAACCGGAGGGGCAAATAGAAAAGACCCAAACAATGTGCTCAGAGAAAAGAGGACAAGAGGATTCTGGGTGTGCCTGTCGGTATCAGCAGCTGCCAGTCATGATAGAGCAGATACCACAAACAAGTGCAGAGACCAGGATCCCCAACCCTGCTGCTCACATACAAGCTGGGGACCTCAAGTAACTCACTTTACTTCTCTGTCTTACTTTCCTTTTCTGCAGAAAGTCATCCGCCCCTGCTCAACTCAGACAGTCTCCTGAAGTTCAAAGAAGTTCAAATGAGTGGAAAAGCAAATACACTAGATGAAGGCAGGATTTTGTTCTCTGCCATATCGCCAACCCCTAGAACAGGGACTAACATGGTAGATGCAAACACATTTTGTATAAATAATAATGAAACTGAAACCTGATCAATGGCTTCCGGAATCCCCCTGGGGTGGAGCATAGCCCTGTCTGCCCAACAATGGGGTGGACCACACAGACCGAAACCTCGTGGAGGCTGCAGCCATCTGATCTACCTTCTCAGCAGGCTATGCATTCAGGGGTTGGCCATTTCATCAGTGAAGTGAGTCGTGATGGTGGTAGTGACAGTCCTATCATCGGCTAGAAAGAATAGAATCCCAATGCTAACTGGCTTAACCAAAAAGGGGGATATATTGGGCCACAGGACCAAAAAGTCCATGTCAGGTCAGGCAGGCTAAAAGAAGGACCCAGAAGTTAAACCAAGCTCCCAGTTGCCTTCCGTCTCTCCACTCTGTCTTGGAGAGTGTTAGCTTTGGAGAGCATTAGCTCACCGTGGGACTTCCACACAAGCCTCCCGGGGCTCCAGGAGCCTCCTTTCCGTTAGCAACATCGCCTCAGCGTGGCTCCTCCCCCATTCCTGGAAGAGAGCGCACCTCCTCTGGTGGAAAGGAAGAGAAAAGAAGCCTGTCTTGGTCAGAAACCTTAACAACTGCCTTCTTGCATTTTACAGGCTCTGATTGGTTAAATACTCATCCCGGGGCCAATGGCTGCCGCCTGGGTAGGGTATTCACTCATTGCTTGTACCAGCTGGACCTTGGAGCAATCGACTCAAACCACGTGGCGAAGTGAGATAAATCCCTGCAGAGAAATGCTACTGGGAAGACGGGATTGAATGCTGAAGCACTCCCTACACACCTCCAGCTCACATTGGGGTTACCATTGCCAAAGCTTTCCCACAGGTTGTCCTTATGGAACCTTCTCTCTACCAGAGCTCTGTAAGGGACATAATACAGTGTTTTGGCTCTGATATCTCCCACCACATTCACCAAAAGGGTGCACATCACTTTCCAACTCCACTTTCAGCAACATCATGTTGGTAGCTTGAAAGCAGCCACAGTGGCAGTATTTACACCATGGAAATTGGCAAAAGCTACGAATCACAACCTTTGTTTTGTTTTGCTTTGTTTTTTTTTAACAGAACCAGCACACCATTGGATGTGCTTAAGGCCTTCTGGCTCTGAGATTTTCCACCACATCCACCAAGAAGATCAGAGAAGGCTGTTTACCATCTTCTCCACTCTACCTCCACAGTAGTCTTTAGACAATACAAATATGACTATGACATTCCATGGAAATCCTTCCATAGCTACCCATCGCCTTCAAATTATCTTTCCAGGCCCTGGCCAGGTGGCTCAGTTGGTTGGAGCATCATCCCATACACCAAAAGGTTGAAAGTTCAATTCCCAGTTGGAGCACATATGAGAGGCAACTGATTGATGTTTCTCTCTCACATCAATGTTTCTCTCCTCTGTCTCTTCCATTCTCTCTACAAACCAATAAAGAAAAATACATATTCTCAGGTGAAGATTTTTTTTTTTTAATTATCTTCCCAGACTCATTCCCTCACTTACCCTTCAAACTCTGGCCATAACATGCCATTTGCTAGTCCCTAAAACACCTGGTGCTTTCTTACCGCTATGACTTTGCACATGTTGTTCCCTCTGCTTGGAACACCCATGTCACCATCCTCCACCTGATGGACACCCCTCTCCTATCAAGACCCAACTCAAGTACTTGTATCCTGCAACTCCCCCAGGTAGAACTGACCTGTGGTTCTCTGTGGCCCCATCAGACCTCCAGTCCAGGACCTGCTGCAGTGAATTTACTTCATTACAAATCTATCATCCCCAAGAGACTGCCTGTTTTGTTCACTGTGATATCCTCAGAGTCTAGCTCAGAGCCCAGCACAGTTCCAAAAACAATTCTCAAATTAACAATGAATAAGACAAATATGTATTTATCTGCCCATTATGTCAGGCACTGTGCTGAGCACTGGACTTTGTGACAGGGATCAAACACGATCCCTGACCTTAGAAAATGTCCAATTATAAAGATAAATAAAACAGACAGACACCTACCCCAACCATCTTTCCATCCCTCCCACCTAGCATTTATTTGCACATCTGTTTGTGGTAAGAATGAGGGCATAAACCTTCCCTTGGCAGCTTCAGACCAGTGGGGGCATTGACTCATCTGTCACTTGTGATACACCATCGTCGCCACACACTCTTAAGCATCCCTGTAGTATAAATACAATGCAAGTCACCGCGACGCAGACCCTGATGTCGGGAGCCTGCACTAAACTAATGACATCAGCTCTGAGCAAACAGGAAAGAACAAACAAGCAGAGAAAGAGCCGTGTGCTGCTCCGTCTCGGGAGGGGATCGGAGCACAGGGACACGGAGTACCAGGAAATGCCCTGTCTGGGTGGGAGAAGGAGCATGAATCACCACCTAACTCCCGCTCTCAGGAGAAATGACATGATGAAGACTCAGTTAAGAAGTGTGCAAGGCAGGGAGATCATAGCAATAGTCACAGCTAACCCTACCAGACCGCTGTACCGATTTTTTGGTCATTTCCACACAAAGGTGGAATATTGGCGCTAGATGAAATGTAGATGAAAGGTAGACCTATTTTCTATAATGTCTCCAAGTTCCATCTTATTCTAACCACTTGTTTTCATGTAACTAACATTTTTCTATATCATGTTGGTTTTTTCTCTTTAATGCTCAGGAGCCCAGGTATAGGGGACAGTTAGGTTCAGGGCCTCAGGTCTGGTAGGACTAACACTTTTTGAGTGTGGTCTATGCACCAGGCCACTCTATCTCTACCAGGTCGCTGACGACTCATAATAAGCCTGATGTTAATATCTGCTTTATGCTGATTGAACACACTGAGGCTCAGAAGTGTTGAGTCACTTGCCTATGACTGCACAGCCAGGAAGAGAGAAGGCTGGGTTTCCAGCTCAGCTCTGATTCCTGAGCCTGATTTACCATCACCAAATAGCACCGTATTTCCTCAGAGAAGTTAGAAAAGAGTCTAAGACAAACTTTGACCCCCTTTTTCCAAGAGGCACCAAGTTTGGGGTAAGTGGGCATAGGATTCTGAGAATCAGCCAACTTTTAATTTACTTTTGGCTCTAAAGACCCTGTTGGACCCCTCACGTGCTCCTGCTCATCTTCCTCACCTATATGTGTTTCTGTCTTCTTTCTGGGCTGCTAGAGAGGTACATTTAAAAAAATTTCTAAGGCCCTGGCAGGGTAGCTCAGTTGGTTAGAGCATCGTCTCGATATGCCAAGGTTGCGGGTTCGATCCCCAGTCAGGGCCCATACAAGATGCAACCACTGAATGCAGGAATAAGTGGAACAACAAATTGATGTCGGTGCTCAAGCTGCAGTGCCTAGTCCTGATAGAACAACCCAGGGGCATAATGCAAACTGTGCAGATTTTAAGCCTGAGTTTCTATCCTGGAAATTCTGTGAGCCTTCTCGTATCCTCTACACAATCCTTTAGGGTAAACACTAGCTAAAGTGAATGCTGTTTCTGGCAACTATGAGTTCTGACTGATGCACTCCTCTTCTTAAGAACCTTCTATAGCTCCCTATTACCACTGAAGAACTAAATTCCTTCCCAAGATTGTTCAGGACCTGGATCAAACCCAACTTACTAGTATATTATATTCCAAGCCTGGATGAAATCCTCTCTTCACTCCCACCTCCCCACCTCCCCCAGCCCCTGCAAGTGCCTTGCCCTCCACCCAAAGAGGTCACCATGCTCTTTATCATCTCCATGCCTTTATGCAGGCTCCCTGTCTGCCTATACTAGTAGTGCCATTTCCCCTTTTCTTTATCTGAAAATTACAGCCTTTGAGAATGCAGGACAAAGTCACCTCCTCCATGAAGCCTTCCAGTCTTGCCTCTGGGAAGGTTATGTGATCCCTTTTCTGTGCTCCCTTAGTGCTGGGCTGAGTTGTCTATGACAAGTCTTATTACACTTTCATGTGTCAATCTGCCCCCCATTCCCCTGAAATGGGTGCAGAATCTGTGTCTCAGATTCCGTATTGGTTTCCTAGAGCTGCCACAATAAATTACTACAAACTGGGTGGCTTAAAACAATGGATACATATGCGCTCCCAGTTCTGGAGGCCAGAAGCCAAGGTGTTGGCAGAGTCGGTTCCCTGAGCGGCCGCTCAGGCCTCTCCGGGCATCCAGTGGCGGCGGGCAGTCCTTGGCATCCCTCGACTGTTGGACGCCCGGCTCCACCTCTGCCTCCACAGCCACCCGGCATGCCCCGCGCCCGTCTCATCCTCTCCTTTCCCTTATAAGGACACCAGGCGTTGGATGTGGGGCCCACCCCAAATCCAGGATGCTCTCACCTCGAGATCCTTGACTTGATCACATGGGCAAAGACTCTTATTTCCAAACAAGGTCACATTCACGGGACCGGGGGTGAGGACGCCGACTGCCAGGGGACCCTTATTTGAGGGGGATACCTTCCAAGATGCCCAGTGGATGCCGAAAAGGGCGAGTAGTGCAGAACCCTGTCCTGTCGATGCTGTTTTTCCCTACACACAGGTACCTCCGACAGGGGTGGCTTATACACCAGCACAGTAAGATGGGCAGCAATAACTAATCATGAAGGAGAAGGGGGTCACGGTGGCTGTAACGGTGATGGGAATGGGCGGCTCTCTGAAACACCTTACGTACTGGACTCACCCTTCTTCCCGTGATGGTGGGAGACGGCATGGCGGCTCCGTGAGGAGGGGGAGCTGGAAGAACCACGCAGGCGCTACGACCCAGTCCAGGCTGCCGCTGGCCTTCTGATGTCACGCGCGACAACAATGACGTCCTTCCCTCAGTACTCCGACAATGTGCCGCTGACTTCTGACGTCACACGCGACAACGATGACGTCCTTCCCTCAGGACTCCGCTGCCGCCTCCGGCTCCACTGCGCACTGAGCACGTGGTCTGGCCGGGACCTGGGCAGTCTGAGGTGCGACAGCACGACCAGCGGGAGTTTCTTCTCCTTCCGCACAATCTCACGGGCAGAAGGCTCGTTCTCACCGCGGGTCTCAGCAACCTCGCACCCCACGGCTTCTCTCCTCCTCGAGTCCAGAATGGTCGCGTGACCCTTACAGGGGCACGTGTGGGCTTCGCCGGGGCGAGACCCCCTTGCCAGTGGCACACCCGGCGCTTCGGGCCGCGAGGGAGTGAAACAAGGCGCCTGGACCACGAGCACCGCGGTGCCGCCACAGCGGAGGCTCCCTGGACCGCTGGCCGCCGCTGAGAGAAACTCCGGGGACAGGGGCGGAGTCACGTGCCGCGGGACAACGAAACACCGCGAGATTTCATCACTGGTCTCGTCCGGCGATTTCTTGTCTGAGCGCGGAGCTGTGCACCTGAAACCGATACAAAGTAATATTGGACGTCAGCCGTGCTTGGAAAATAAAATTTAAGAAATAAAATTTAAAAGAAGTTTCCATATGAATTATTTACTTCTGGAATTGTACATGCACTATTTTCGGACCACGGTTGACAAAACACAGAAATCAAAACAGCCTTGGGGAGGGTCGCTTGTCTTTTTGGAGAAGAGGGGGCGTGATCCAATCCTCTGCCGACACCGGGGGGGGGGGGGGGGGGGCTGCGAGGCCGGGGCGCTCCACGCAGGCCGGCGGATGAAAGCACTGGTGCTCGGCTGGCTGTGCAGTCCCCGCGCGGAGAGCGGCTGGTGCCCGGTGGGCGCTCGGTGTAGGCCCGGGCATCCCCCGTGGAGGCGCCCAGCCATCACAAAGCTCTCCAGGCGCGCAAGGGAGGAGGCACGGTGGACAAGCCTGTTCTGTTGGAGGCGGCTGAGAGCTAGGGCTGCGGCGAGGAAGGGTGAGCAACACCGGCGCGGAGTGAGCTATGCGCACGGAGCCCTCGCTGTTGCTACCTGGTGATGATTCTCTTCTTAGCGTCGCTCTTCCCATGGGGGAGGCATCGTTCGGAAGGACGGGAGCTGACCTCGAGAACGTTCCTCATGCCAGAGCCCCAGGTAGTCACGGGACAAGGCCTGGGGCCATTTCGGAGAGACTTCAACAAGCAAGCTTTGAAGCAACCACAGAAAATGAACGATCTGATGAACCACTGGGTAATGCGGGGAAGTGTATATGAACTCAAATCTGTGGAGCAAAGCAGGTTTGATCTTCCTTCTGCTGCAATATTGTGTGCGGCCCCCTCCTCCCTGCCAGAATACCCCAAGGGCATTAGGTCCCCGGTGGGCACCCGAGCTCCTCCAGCTACTAGTATGTGAAGAAAAACTGGGTTGGCATCCTTCTTCCCAGTTACCATGCAGTGTTTCCATACACTGACATTCATCCCATCTCCCTTAAGCTTTGCATCAACTCTCTGTGGCATATATTCTTGTTACCCCCATTATACAGATGAAAACACTGAGGTTCCGTGAGCCAAGTTCTGAACCCCGGGCTGTTTGATCCTACATGCTTCGAACATTTTGCTCCACAGCCCACAAGTCACTGTTCAGGCCCTTTCCAGCTCTAAGAAGGGCACAGTTCTCAGGTGTAGGCCCCACCCTTGGCCCTGCTTCCTGGAAATCCTCTTATAACCATTATTCTTTCCCAGGTCAGTCTTGGCGGCCCCAGGCAGGGTCAGGGTAGCCAGACCAGGAAGGTGAGTTTCTTGGGCATAAATCCCCAGTCTTCGACTCGCCCCTTAACGGCGTATCTTTGGAAAACATGACCCGGGATAAGCCAGAGGGCAGACCAGGTCATAAAGCAGCCACCCAGGGGACACAGGGTGTCCGGGCTATATTCCTGACATTCCAACTGGTCAATGGCAAAAGACCAGCCTACTCTGCTGGCCCCCGTCCCCTCCCCCCCTCACTCTCCTCCCCCTCCCCCATAAAATGGCCTGACCCATTGAGATGCCACAGGGAAGCCACATAGGTCTTCTCTCCTCTGTCCTTAAGACATCCATTCTTGCCAGATCCCCCGGAGCCATTGCCCCGGGGCTGTCCTTCATGCCCTGATTCATTGCAGATGTGTGAATATGATAGGAACGCTCTGATTTCAAAGCCCCACGGACGGAGCCTCCGGCCTCTTGGGCACTGGCCTCTGCATGAAGGTCCTTCCATGGATGGACGGATGGGTGGACGGCTCACCACACCTCCCTGCGGGGCCAAGTACCCAAGGCCTTTGTCTTTCTCACAGAAGGGGCACAGAAACCCCTCATCCCCGAGGGAGGCAAGTTTGAGGGTTTAGAGATTTCCCTTTTTCCAGTAGCTCTTGACTCAGTTCCTCCCAAGACACACATCAGCATCAGCAAAAATTTATAGGGAAGCTGTACAGGCCTGGGTTCAAATCCTGTCTCCTCCACGGATCAGCTGTGTGGCCTTAGGTAACTTACTTGCCCTCTCTGTACCTCATCCATAAAATGGGGATAGTTCTAGTCTCCTAGGAATACTGGGAGAATGGAATGAGATGGTCCATATAAAATGCTTTGCACATACTAAGTACTCCATAAATGTTAAGTACTCCGTAAAACCCCTGGAGTGGGTTGTCCTTTACTTTGAGTTAACAACCCGTTTGTGAGCACCCACAGTGAGCAGGTCTCTCTCACTCTTCCACTCTTGCCGCCACCCATGTAGCCTTGGCTCCACAAATAGCCTGCTGTCCCAGAGCATCTTCTACAAGGAGGAGGAATGATGTCATTTTCATACAGTACATCCCCCTCTGGACCACCCACACTTCAAGGGCTCCGCCGCCACACGTGGCTGGTGGCTGCTCTACTGGAAGCACAGCTCACCCTGGATGGAAGCTCCCCTGAGTCACTGACATCAGAGACCAAGAGGCTTCTCCCTCCAGCAAGTCCTTCCCTCGACCTGGAAGTCTCCCGTCTGTTCACAGTCAGCCGCTGCTCCCTGCCCTTCAGGGGACCACCGGGGGGCAGAGTCCGGCTCCGGCGTGGTCCAGCGGAGCCCAGCCCAGGCTCGCCTCTCTGCCAGGTGATGGGGGACAGGAGGTTCTTCCCACTTGGCCTGCACTGCCCCCAGCGCTCTGTGCCCGTCCTCGTGTGTGTCCTCTCCCTCCTCATCGGCACTGAGTGGGGAGCACAAAGCAACGAGGCAGGCATCTGAGTGCACAGGGCGGAGCGGTGAGGCCTGCGCAGACACGCGCCAAGAATGCACTACCTCTGCTCACGTCCACCGGCCGCTGCCACTCAGGACATGAGCCCAGTGTGGCTGACCGCACCTTCTTCAGTGAGGAATTGTGACTGTGATAGGAAATCTCCTGACTGATAGTTACTTTGGGCTCAATGGATGTTTTTATAACAGACTTTCTTTTCAGAGCACTTTTAAGTGCCGGGAAAATTGAGCGGAAGGTATAGAGACTTCCTATACCTCCCGCACCCCCCCCCCACCTCACCTCCACACACACACATGCACGGCCTCCCCCACTGTGAACATCCCCGGCAGAGGGGACATTTGTTAGAATCAGTGGACCTCATGCTACGTGATGATCCCCAGAGTCCCTAGTTTACACGCGGGTTCACTCTTGGTGCCGTACACTGGAGAGGTTTGGACAGGCGGATAATGACATGTATCCGTCATGACCGTATCAGACAGAATAATTTCTCTGCCCTAAAAATCCCCTGTGCCCTGCCTGTTCATCTCCCCTGGCCCCCAACCCCTGCAACCACTGGTCTTCTTACTGTTTCCATAGCTTTGCCTTTTCCAAAAGGCCATATGGTTGGAATCATACAGTATATAGCCTTTTCAGATGGTTCTTTCACATAATATGCCCAACATAAATCAATATGCATGCATTGAGAGTGCGTGTGCAAAAACAATTAAAATTGTTTTGGGAGGGACTTGAAATGACATGTAGTCATGTGATGAGTTAACGGCACAGGTGGGACAAGAACTGAAGCCGCAGATTCTGTTATTTTTTCACCTTAGCACTCAAACCCAGCTCCTCTATTATCTGTCTCCCACCACAGAATGTGTTTTGTTCATTATGTCCCCAGTGCCTCCCTAGATCAACGCCTGCACATTGTAAGTGCTCAATAAGCATTTGTTGAGTGAATGAATAAATGACAATGCTCTGTATTTAGTACTTTTTGTTGTTGTTAATCCTCACCCAAGGAGATTTTTCCACTGATTTTTAGAGAGAGTAGAGGGGGAGAGAGAGAAAGAGAGAGAGAGGAGAGAGAGAGAGAGAGAGAGAGAGGGAGGGAGGGGTTAATATCAATGTGAGAGAGACACATTGATTGGCTGCCTCCCACATGCACCCTGACCAGGGCCAGGGATTGAGCCTGCAACTGAGGTACGTGCCCTTGACTAGAACCAAACCTGGGACCCTTCAGGACATGAGCCAACACTCTATCCATTGAGCCAAACCAGCTAGGGCCTGAGTACCCCTCTTACTAAAGAGGAGCCTGAGTCACAGAGAGAGCAAGTGCATGGTCAAAAGACTTGACAAGCCAAACACAATCACGTCATCGCTAAAAGCTGCCAACGGCACTCTCGGCTGTTGCTGGGCTTCTTTGGATGAATTCACGTAATAAATATTTATTGAGTGTCTACCATGAGCTTGACTCTGCACATTGCAGATCTGAGCAACAATTCAGCCCCTGCCCTCAAGCAACTCACAGCTTGGTGGATGAGCAAGGTTGGGAAAACCACCATGACAATGGTGAGACTCTCTTAGGGTCAACATGAGGGGCATAAATGAGAGAGTCTTGGAGGTTAGGAAGGCTCCCTAGAGGAGGTGACATTCAAGGAGGGAAGAGCATTTGCGGAGTGAAACAGATGTGCAGAGTCCTGCAGGCAAGGAAGAGAGAGAGTAAAGGTAGTCTGAACTACAGTGGGGACTTGCCTTACGAGTTTAATTTGTTCCGTGACGGAGCTCATAACTCAAATTACTCGTATGTCAAATCAAGAAGTTAACGAGTGAGACACATGATGCTGGGCTGAACTTGTGGCGTTCACTGTGACGTTCACTGTGCCAACTAGCGGTGGGGTATCTGAAGCTGGCTCGTAACCCGAATTTTAGCTCGCAACTCAAAGCAAAATATCGGCAGAGAGACGGCTCGTATCTCGAAAAACTCATTAGTCGGGACACTCGTAAGTCAAGGCCCCACTGTATACCGATGGCGTTTAGCAAAAGGTACTTCCCTCTCCTTTTCTGTGTAGCCCCAACCGTTCCCAGCCTCTGCGATGGGAGAGCCGAAGACATGTTGGCGGCGCTTACACTGTCCCTGACACTTCCAAACGCGGGGGGCTCTTTCTGCTTTAATCCAAGGAATTAGCTGCTGGCCCCACCAGTGCCATTCCCTGAATTGCTGGAGAGCAGAGGTCAGTGCATTAAGGAGGGCAGATTAATACCCAGCCGTAAATCCCAGAAGCAGCGCTTCGGCAGCAGCCATATTTCACACGGGGCTGTCCAGCCATTGATCGGCCCATCCTGGGGAGGGTGCGTGCTGCGTCCTGGGCCAGCCGTGTTTACGAGCCCCGCCAGGCCCTCCTGGGCAGCGCCCCCACACGCTGCCCTTTGATCAGGGAAATCCAATACCTGAGGTCTGGGCTTTATGGGCAAGCGAGTCTAGATTAAGGGAATTAACCACAGTAGATCACAACTAATAAAATGGTGCCTGGCCCCACCACAGCGTGGCCCTGGGGGACAGGTGGGGGTGGGGGGGCACAAGGGCTGCCCAGGGTTCCACCTAGGGCCACCACTCCTCCCTGAGCCACGCTGTGCAGGGAGGCTGAGTGTGTGTGTGTGTGTGTGTGTGTGTGTGTGTGTGTGTCTGTGTGTGTCCGAACGCGCACACAAGGGCATGTGTATGTTCATCTAAACTCTGTCATAAACTTATTTTGCCTTTTCTCCATCCTCCACGGAACATACCAATGTAGATTTGATGTTTCCTAGAGACACGGGGACTCCCAGACCATCCCTTAGTCACTGTTTCTCCATGCAGTCATTTATTCACCAGATATTTATATGAGTAGGTGCGGTAGGCACAGTTGTGGGTTGAATTTTATCCCCCCAACAGATGGATCCAAGTCCTAACCCCTGGTACCTGTGAGTGTGACCTTATCTGGGAAGGGGCTTTCGCAGATATCAGTAAGTTAACGGGAAGTCACAGGGACGACACTGGGCATGCATCCTGGCAGGAGTACTGCAGTGGCCTCTGCATGGCTACCTTAGCTGTCAGCTAGGCTAGGCTGGTACCCAGGTATTTGGTCAAGCAGCAGTCACCGGAAGGTTTTTTGTTTTTGTTTTGTTTCTGTTTTTTTCTGAGAGTAACATTTCAATCAGTAGACTTTGAGTAAAGCAGATGGCACTCCATGGTGGAGCGGGCTCCACCCCCAGAGCATCAGTCGGAGGACTTAAAGAAAGACAGAGGTCCCCCCCCAGAAAGAGGATATGCTGCAACAGCAGCTCTTCTCTGGGTCCCCAGCCAGCCTGCCAGCCGGCCCTGAAGATTTTAAACTTGTCACTAACTCCACTGCGTGAACCTATTCCTCAAAAATCTCTCTCTCTCTCTCTCTCTCTCTCTCTCTCTCTCTCTATATATATATATATATATATATATATATATACATATATATATGTATATGTATATATATATAATTTTGTATATTTATGTTATATAAATATATAATTCTAAAGTATACATAAATTGTATACATATTTATTACCTATAAAATGATTAATTTATATAATCTCCATTTTTAATGTGCATTTTCTTTGTTGAAGGAAACAAGTAAATTTTTTGTTTCCTGTTTCTGCTGTAACAGATGACCACAAACATAGTGGTTTTACTATTTATAATTAAATATTTATATGTAATATAAATTACATATACTTGTGTGTGAATACAAATATGTACATATATGTATATATGTCTGTACATATATACCTGCTATTTGTTTTGTTTCTCTGGAGAGCCCTGACTCAGCATCCAAACCAAACCCTTCCTCAAGCCTTGTTCTTCCTACCATTGTCATTTCTGTATCTTTAATCATGACTTTCCCTTGCCTGGAATTCTCTCCCTCCCAATTACTTCCCCCCACCCCCCACCCCCGGGTCCTTGGGGTTGTCAGCCCCAGACTGAAGTGACCCCCTGAGATCGGTCAAGACCAGACTGGATCCCTGGTTCATCTGACCCCAAAGTCCACGCTCTAAACTATGGCTGCTCAGCGGGATGCTCCTAACCTAATGCAAGTGGGCGTTTGTAAATTCTGGAAATATCCAGTGTACAAAAAAGCAGGAAAAACAGTATGAGGAGCCCCTTTACCCATCTCCTAGCTTCCAAGTTTTCAGCTTGTGGCTATGCTTGCTTCATCTATCTACACACCTCCCCACCCTCAACCCCAACCCGTACACTATTTTGATGCAAATCCCAAACATCACGTTTCTGTTCAGTTCATTCATAAATATTTCAGAAGGTAGCGTGAAAAGATAAGAACTTTTTGTCTTAACATAACCACAATACCATTAACACAGCCCCAAACTGAACAATCATTTCTCAATATTATCAAAGGTTCAGGCTGCTCTGATTTCCAGTCATCTCATACACGTCATTAACATTTTTTCCCATTTTTTAAAATTTGTCAGAATTGGGATCCAACTAAGGCCTGGTAATTCCAGGCAGACTGTGACCGGGTGACGTGCCTCTGGGTCGCTTTTAAACTGTAGGTTTCCCTCTGCCTTGGTTTGACTTCTCCCCCAAAGCAGCGCTGGCAACAAGGATTTGGGCACAAACAGCTGATTTTGCAGGGGATCCCAGGGAGCACAGCGAGGGAGTGCGTACGTGACGCGTACGTGACCAAGAGCTGGTAAAGTGTAGGTTAATAAACGACGGCCATTGGGGCAGCTGGTGCTCAGCGCCCCAGAGCACCCCCTTCAGAGCAGCCCCACAAAGGGGACAAAAATGGGAGCATCTACCCACCCACCCCCATCCTGTCTTGGTCCAGGGTGGCTCCTGGGACTTTTAACACGGGAGCACTTCCCGCCTGCCCCAGCGGCAGAGCCAGCAGCTGCAGCAGCCAGAGGGGCCTCAGGCAGAGGCACAACACAAGCAGCCACTGGTGGGTGAGGAGCTGACGGTCAAGGTGGACCGCATGGGGAGGCCCTGACAGTATCAGCTACCAACTGATAGGCATTTTGTTGTTGTTGAAGCCATCGGGTCTTTCTTTTCCTGTTTCTCATGTCATTCTGATACTGCCTCTCCCACGTCCCTCTTCCGGTTATAATTATCCTGTGATTACTGGCACCCACACCAACAATTCAGCGGGATCTCCCATCTCCAGGTCAGCTGATTAGCCGACTCAATTCCATCTGCACCCTCTTCTGCAGGTTATTTAAGATATTCGCAGGTTCCAGGGAATAGGGGTGGGCATATTTGGGGGCCATGATTCTGCTGGCCCCAGCTCCTTTCTGGGGACGGTATCCACACAGCCCCGTGGTGTTCCTCTGTCCCCTGCATTTTCTGCAAGTTTCAGTGGAATTTAGAGACTTCATTGATTCAGGGTTGATTTATTTTCGGCAAGACTATGTCACAGGTGGTGGTGTGAAGTGAAAGCTGTAAAGCATTAGTTGAGGCACACTTACATGTACCAAATAGACGGAAAATTTACCGCTGCTTCTAACCACCCCTCCCTGTGCCACTCATCGCGTGTCAAACATTGGACTGGGATAAATTTTCAAAGGAAGACAACATCCCGAAATCAGAGATATATGTGTCTTTTAGTCTTTATTCACTCAAAAAAGTCCTTCCCATTGCAACTTTTAGGCAAAAATAATAATAACCAAGAAAGAGAAAAGGTTTTCAAAAATATGTTTAAGTGGTTTACGTAGAAGAGAGAAAAAATGAACTTCCTAAGTAAGGCAAGGAATTTGCACACCCAGCATGCTCTGCTTGGCAGTTCCAAGAGCGCATTTTATCTGAGCTCCGTTTTCTACGCCCTCCAGGGTCCACCTAAGATGCCTAAAACCACACCCACAGCAAGAAAGGTCCCAGGCCACATTCAAAACAAAAACAATGCAACCCCAAACCACAGTGAGACATCGCTTCACACCCAGTAGGTTGACCACTAGGAAAGCAAACCACGTAAAAATAAATAAAACAGAAGGTAACAAATGTTGGCAGAGGGGTGGAGAAATTGAAACCCTCAAGAAATTAAACACAGAACGACCCTATGACCTGGCAACTCCACCTCTAGATAGATACCCAAAAGGATTGAAAGCAGGGACTCGAACATACGTTTGTACATCCGTGTTTCTAGCAGCCACAAGGTGGAAACCACCCAAATGTCCTTCAAATGATGAACAGATAAACAACATGTGGTACTCCCATACAATGGAATATTATTCAGCCTTGAAAAAGGAAAGAAATTGCAACAGCTGCTACCACACGGATAAACCTCGCAGACATTATGCTGAGTTACAAAAGACAGGCACAAAAGGACAAATGATGCATGATTCCACTCATAGGACCCAGAATAGTCAAATTCACGGAGCTAGAAAGCAGTGCTGCCAGAGGCTGGGACGGGGGTGGGGGGAGGTGGAGAGAGAATGGGAGTTAGGATTTAAGAAGGATGGAGTTTCAGTTTGGGATGATGAAAAAGTTCTGAAGATGGATGGTGATGATAGCTGCACAGCACTGTGAATGCACTCCATGCTACTGAACTATAAAACCGTTAAAATGGTCAATTTTATGTTATGTACATTCTACCAGAATAATAAAGAGAAAGAGAGAGAGAGAGAGAGAGAGAGAGAGAGAGAGAGAGAGAGAGAAATACAATTGTATCTCATTTCCTTGCCACTGGAAAAGCCCTGCTCTCGGAATCAAGGAAGAAGAAGAAGAAGCAGCGTTTGCCAAGAGACATATAAAGAAGGAATTGTTCCCGGCAGGAGGAGGCCCGCGTTCGACCCAAGACAGGGAGTTATTTTCGTTTTTTTCCTTTGTTGCCACTCATGTTTTCAATTTTCTGCAATTGCTACATCTCCGCGTTTTCAAATGTCAGAGGCAGAAGGGTTCTCACCATACAGAACCTCCCAGAACCCTGTCATCAAATTACACACCGGTCAACCGTGCCGTAAACATTCATCCATGTCACAGATGAACATCATATTTCACAGCAACTGGTCTTTTTTTTTTTTTTTAAGCAACTTTAGACCAAAGGATGTGAACTTGGCCAGGAGAGTGGAAAAAGAAGCAAGCCGAAAGGGGGGAAATGCTTTTCAAAGGCTTTTAAGATGGGAGGAACAGTCACTGGTGATAAAATGTGGATTCTGTGGGATGAAAGTACCATAATTTAAAAGACAGGGTGGATGTAGCTAGCCACTCTCGTACCGTACACTGAGGGAAGCAAGCCGGAGGATGCAGACTCCAACACAGCTTTATGAGTAAGAGAACTTATCACATATATTTAAGTCATACTTCATTGTTTTTGGTTCTTCCTACTTATTGGTTTTCTGATTTAAAATATTCAGTCCATATAGACACACATAAATTAGAAAATGGAAATGTCATGATCCTATCGCATAGAGAAAACACCTTGAACAATATTGGATAAGTTACTCCCCAACTTTTTTCTATGCAGAGAAATATATATATAATCATATGTATCCATGAATATATAAGAATGATTACCTACATTTATCTATCTATATAAAAGCCTAAGCAACCGTCGCATCCAAAACAACCGAACAGATGACCGAATAGGCTGCATGGGGCAACCAGGCCAGCAGGGGGGTTAGTGAGGGATGAACAAATGACTGAACAGCAGGCTGTGTGGGGTGACCAGGTTGGCAGGGGGGCCATGAGGGGTGACAAGGCTGGCAGGGGGGCAGTTGGGGACAACCAGGCCAGCAGGAGGGGCAGTTAAGGGTGACCAGGCCCGTGAGGGGGTGCAGTTGGGGGAGACCAGGTTGGCAGGGAGGGGGCAGTTGGGGGAGACCAGGTTGGCAGCGGGGGGCAGTTAGGGGCGATCAGGCCAGCACACAGGGCAGTGAGGGGCGATCAGGCCAGCAAGGAGGGGGGCAGTTAGGGGCGACCAGGCAGGCAGGCAGGTGAGCAATTAGGAGCCAGTGGTCCAGGATTGCGAGGGGGATGTCCGACTGCCAGTTTAGGCCCGATCCCCTGAGGGGTCCCAGATTGGAAAGGGTGCAGGCTGGGTAACCCACCCCCCCCCCCGCATGAATTTCATGCACTGGGCCTCTAGTCTATATATATAAAAGCGTAATCGACCGAATGACCAAATGACTGGTCAACTGGTTGCTATGACATGCACTGACCACAAGGGGGCAGATGTTCAATGCAGGAGCTGCCCCATGGTGGTCAGTGCACTCTCACAGTTAACCACCTCCCGCGGTCCCTTTCCCAAGCCAGCCAACTTCCCACGGTCCCTACCCTCAGCCGCCTCCCCCACTCCCCCGATTGGCCCTGATTGCCAGCCAGGCCGAGGGACCCACCTGTGCACAGATTCATGCACTGAGCCTCTAGTAGTTACATATAACGTATATAATAAATCATATGTTCCATTTTTTGTATGACCAAATTTTTCTCTCAAACATAGGATCCTGCCAAAACCGGTTTGGCTCAGTGGATAGAGCGTCGGCCTGCGGACTGAAAGGTCCCAGGTTCGATTCCGGTCAAGGGCATGTACCTGGGTTGCGGGCATATCCCCAGTTGGAGATGTGCAGGAGGCAGCTGATCGATGTTTCTCTCTCATCGATGTTTCTAACTCTCTATCTCTCTCCCTTCCTCTCTGTAAAAAATCAATAAAATATATTTTTTAAAAAAAACAAAAAAAAAACAAAAAAAAAAACATAGGATCCTGTAAAACATTATCTTCCAACCTGCTTCTTTAAGTTATCAAGAAATTATGGATACCTTTGCATACTGACACATGTCTAGCCAACTTGATCTTTTGAATGGCTGCATGGTATTCCGTGAAGAGCAGTGCTCAGCCACGTAACTTACTTCCCATTAATGGGCAGTGGGGCTATGACCTTTTTCATGACTTTCTAGGGGAGAGAGAAGAAAAGTGTATTTAATCCCTTCTGAAATCAAAGCAGCGTAGCATACACTTTCTAAAACCCTCTCTCTTCAGCTTGCCTCAGGGAACTCTGAAAACGTCAGCACTGTCTCCTCCTCACTTGGGTTCCACATGTCAGTTTTCTAGAACGCCATTATTGGCTTCCTGATTAAAAATATTCAGTCCATATGGATAGTTAACAGGTGTTGGACAGAATACTAGGTACCGTTCACAAGAACAAAACAGCCCTGGCCGGTGTGGCCCCGTTGGTTGGGGCCTCGTCCCCGTGCACTGAAAGGTGGCCGGTTCCATTCCAGTCAGGGCACCTACCCAGGTTTCAGGTTTGATCCCCGGTCGGGGCGCATGCGAGAAGCAACAGATCAATGTTTCTCACGTCGATGTCTCTCTCTCTCTTCCTTTTCTTCTTCCTTCTCCTCTCTCTAAAATCAATAAAAACATATCCTGGGGTGAGGATTGAAGGAAAAACAACAACAATAACAAAAAAAAACAAAATAGTCTATGTGGATTATAATGAAATTATCTCCAAGGCTTATTATGAAATGATATGAATAAGAGGTATTGTAGAATATCATGTGCCTCACAAATATATTTAGAGCTATGAAAGTTCTTTGCGTGAGTTAGTTACATAGAATATCTCTGGAAGAAAGCAAAAGAAACAGGTGGCTGATTGCTTCCTAGAAGCGGATGTGGGTGGAGGGCAGAGCAGAAGCCCAGAGGGGAGCCACACGTGGGTCCCGTGGCCGGCCTTCCCCACCTCAATCATGGGAGAGGCCTCTGCCACCACCACCAAGCTCCACGCCTTGATTCCTTGGAAGCCAGCTAAAATGCTTCAGGCCACAGCGGTTGAGCAAGGACCCAGGAACCAAAAGGTCACAGGTTCGATTCCCAGTCAGGACACATGCCAGGACTGTGGGCTCGATCCCCAGTTTGGGGTGTGCAGGAGGCAGCCGATGGATGATGTTTCTCTTGCATCGATGTTTCTATCTCTCTCTTCCTCTCTGTCTCTCTAAAAATGCATTTAAAACAATGAAACAAAATGCTTCAGGCCAACACATCATCTGAACCAACTGCTGCCTTAGTCTCTAGTCCCCAAGGCTCGAGGTACAGACAGCCAGGGTGGGAACTCCCCCTCCGACCCAGCCAGCAGCTTGGGGGGCTTTGGAAGGGCCTGTGTTTAACAGAATGAGGCAAAGAACTGGAGGGGGGTGGCTCCCCAGAGCAAGGCTGCCTTGGGAGGAGCAGGGGCAGCTCACAGCCAGAAAACATTAGGAAAACTGGAAGGCCTGCATCTTCTCTACCCCTTTAAGAAAGACACCTCTGGACTCTGGCTGGAGGTCCCAGCAGGAAACCAAACACACACAGAAGGGCTGCCCAGCCAAATAAATAGTCATTTATTAAGGTACTTGTCTCCCAGCAGGAAATCAGCATGGGGGAGGGGCCCCGTGGAGGACAGCCATCTTTAAGAGAGAAGGTAAAAACCTTGATTTGAAACACTTGTCTCCAGATGGGACCAGTAAAAACTCAGGCCCCCAGCCTGGTTCCAAACCTCACAGGCAAAAAAAAAAAATTAGCAAAAATCTTTCTAGAACCTTCTTTCCAGGGCAGGAAGCAAGGCCCTCCGCAGGCCACCCCGCGGGCCAGTTCACCTCAGCCTCCCCCAGACTTGTGCCTCCATGGCTGTCTCTGCATGTGTGGCTGGGGCGAAGGTGAGCGCCCTGCAGCACGTTTGGTTTCTGCAAAGCAAGGTTGTCTGTGGAACAGAGCCAGGACGTGGTCTGAAGAGGGATTTCCCGCCTCGGCTCCGGGCAGCACATCCAGGATGGGGCTTCCCCCCAGCCAGGCTGCTCGGGCCTCACTGCTCCCCTCTCTTGAGAGAGTCACGCTCTCTCCTTCCATGGAGCCTGCTTCGCCTGGAATGTTCTCTCCCCACACACCCCACCACCAGCACCAGCACCAGGTGCCTCACAATGCCTCATCTTCAAGCCCGGGCCACCTGGGAAGGCGTCTCTGATCATTCCGAGGAGCCCAGAGGCCTTGTTATGGGCTCTGCTGTACCCACCCTCTCCCCAGATTGCACACTGCCAGGGCACATCACAGCGGGCATCTCAGTTTATGTAGGGGTGACTGTCGATTGCTATTCTTCTCCACTGCTTCTGTCAATCACTGTGACAGCCATAGAGCATGACCCATAGCAGGCCTTCAATTTAATGTGTTCAATGAATGAATAAATGAACCTCAGAAAAAACAAGTGAGTATGCCTCCGGCTCCTAGGCAAGTGTTCAAACACATGAATGCATGCGTGAATGAGTGAATGAATGAATGAGTTCATGAGTGAGTAAATGAATGAGTGAGTGAATGAATACGAGTGAGTGATTAAGTAATGAAGGAATACGCGAATGAATAAGTGAACAAAGGAATGAGTCAATAAGTGAATGCATAAGTGGAATAATAAATGAGTGAATAAGTGAGTGAGTGAATTTATGAATGGGTGAGTGAGTGGATATATGAGTGGAATAATGGATGAGTGAATAAATGAATGGGTGAATTAATGAATGGGTGAGTGAATGAGTGGAAGAGGAAGCAAAGGAGTGAGAATGGTAGTGATGGGGCCCTGGCGGGTGGCCCTGTCAAGTAATACCCTTTATCTGCCTCCGTTTCCCTCAGAGGAAGAGGCAGGAGAAGATGGCATGAATACGACTCCAACACTTGGCAAAAGGAGAGCATTGCTCTCAGGGGCACGTGGGGGCAGGGAGCTTCCAGGCAGAAGCTGACCCCCAAAGGGGCAGCTCTGTCCCTGACCCTTTCCACCTTCCCTTGTTCTGATCTTTATGGGGCCATCTGCCTTTTAGCATCAAAGGAGACAGCGGGGCCGCGATTTGTCCCACAACAGCTCTATAAAAATGTAATTACCCAATAACCCGCTGTCTGCAAACAAACCATCTTCCTGTTTCTTCTCCCATAAAACGCACTTGACAGCCCTGTTCTATCAGCTTATAAAACCTGGAGAGAGTTGACTTCGCCCTCCTTGGAATGGGACCCCCGAGGGGGAGAGGCCGGAGGCCGGAGAAGCACACCTCTGCCCCCCACGCAGTCAGCTGCCACGTCGCCGGAGGTTTCCAGGGAAGGCCAGGGGGCCCGTCATCGCGGTCGGATGCGGGACTGGACAACGCAGGTCACACCTTGAGAGGACAGGGGGCTTGGAGACGCTGAGAGCCCCGGCCTCCCGCAGCCACGGCAGCATCCTCTCACCTCCAGGAAGGCTGGTCCTTCATTCAGTCACTCAACAAACACGGACCAGGCACCTACCACGCACGAGGCCTGCAGCTAGGGTTCAAGTCCAGTCCGGCATGTGCAAGTCTTCCAGGAAACTCACATCCACAATATGCATGCACTTATTTTAAATGATGGTGGGACACTTTGATCTGTATTTACTGACATGCAAAAAGTATGTTTAATCCATTACTACATGGATGGGGCAGGTTTATAAAACAGGATAGTATGGCTCCATTTTTATTTATGTTTTAATTTAAAGGGGAAAAAATAATGGAATTTGAGTTGGGGGGGGATGACAGACTTGCTTTATATGTTAATTGTGGAGCTATGCAGTGGGGTGAATTGTGTCTCCTCCCCCAAAAAAAGCTATGTCCAGGCCCCCACTCACCTTCCTACTGTCTGTGGCCTTATTTGGAAATAGAGCCTTTGCAGATGTCACCCAGGCCAGGACCACGATGAGGTCGTCCTGGGTTAGGGAGGGTCCTGATCCGATGAGAGGGTCCTCTCAGGGGAAGGGAGATCGGACAGCAAGCCGGGCAAGAGGCCCCGTGGAGACAGGCAGAGACTGAGGGAGCCGCACAGCCCGGGAAGCTCTGGGGCAGGAAGAGGCAAAGAAGGCCTCCTTGGAGCCTTCGGAGGGCAGGTGGCCCCGCGGACACTTGGATTGCAGACGCTGTCCTCCAGGCTGGGAGAGGACACATTTCCGTTGTTTAAGCCACCAAATTGGTGGCGATTGTTACGGCAGCCGCAGGGTGAGCTTGTCATTGAACCGGTCACTAAAATGGGTCGTCTATTGCAGCGGTCGCCAACCGGTGGTCCGCAGGCCACTGGTGGTCCGTGAGGTCCGAAAGGTTGGCGACTGCTGGTCTATTGTATTTAAATTGTACTTTTTAAAAAACGTATTTTATTGATTTTTTTTTGAGAGAGAGAGAGAGGGGGAAGGGAAAGGGAGAGAGAGAGTTAGAAACATTGGTGAGAAAGAAACATCATCCATCAGCTGCCTTCTGCACACCCCCCACAGGGAATCGAGCCCGCAACCCGGGCATATGCCCTGACCAGGAATTGAACCGGTGGCCTCTTGGTTCCTGGCTCTAAAGTACTTTTCTAAACAGGGAAAGCAAGGACTCAGAACAGATATGTCTTTAAGGAAAACATACAGATGGCTAATAAGCCCGTGAAAAGGTTCTCAACATCATTAGTCATTAGGGAAATGCAAATCCAAACCACAGTGAGATGCCACGTCACAGCCACCGGGATGGTTATTGCCAAAGACCAAAGAACAAGTGGTGGTGAGGATGTGGAGAGATGGGAGCCCTTGGGCACTGCTGGTGGGAATGCCGGACGGCTCAGCCGCTGTGGGAAACAGGTCCTCAAAGAGTTCAATGGAATGACCACATGACCCAGCGAGCCCGCCTCTCGGTAAATACCCGATAGAACTGGCAGCAGGGACCCAAGCAGATATCTGTACAACCGTGTTCTTAATGGCATTAGTCACAATAGCCATGGGTGGAAAGTGTCCGCAAACAGATGAAAAAACAAAATATGGGATATACAGACAACAGAATGTTATCCAGCCTTAAAAAGACATGACATGTTGACACATGCTACAACATGAATGAACTATGAAGACATGATGCTGGGTGAAAGAAGCCAGATAGGAAAGGCTATATCTAATAGGATCCCACTCACAGGAGGTGCCTAGCTCAGGGAACTCACGGAGACAGAGTAACAGAGAGATTACGGGGTTGGGGGGAGGAGGAGTTGGTGTTTAATGGGCACAGTTTCCATTTGGGTTGATGAAAAGGCTCTGGAAATGGATCGTGGTGAGGGTTGTAGAACACTGTAAATGTACTGTCACTAAACTGCACACTTAAAATGGTAAATTTTGTTATCTATTAGATCTTTATACTATTCATTTTGTTATTTATTATATAAATCTCTACATAACAGAAAACATAAACTTTACCATTTTAATAACTTTATTTTTTTAAATATGTTTTTATTGATTTCAGAGAGGAAGGAAAAGAGATAGCTAGGTAGAAACATCCATGATGAGACAGAACCATTGATCAGCTGCCTCCTGCACGCCCCACACTGGGGATCAAGCCTGCAACCCAGGCATGTGCCCTGACTGGGAATTGAACTGTGACCTCCTGGTTCATGGCTTTACACTCAACCACTGAGTCACACCGGCTGGGCTATTTTAACCACTTTGAGTTATAGACACCTAAAATAGGAGAGACGCAGAGATATTAGCAGGAACTTAAGGTGCTTTTGGTTTCTTCTTCATACTTTGCACTTTTTGGTGTTTCTAACACTTGTTGTACTATGAATGTATGCTGTATAAAGAACTCACAGTCTGGTAGGGAGGAGATAAGGAGATCAGCTAGGCCAGTATGTGGTAATATACACGCCGCACTGGACCCATGAAAGGACGATGAGTAGGAATGAGCCAGGCAAAGAGGTAAGGGGAGAGAGCGTCCCAGGTGAGAACTCGGACTGAGAGTACAGAAGCGCCTGGTTTGATTCTTGGCCTGGCTCCATACTTGCTGTGTGTCCTCGGTGAGTTAGTTAACCTCTCTGTGCTTCACTTTCCTCATCTGTTAAATGAGGATAACTGCACTTCCCCCATAGGTTGTTGTGAACATTAAACGAGTAAATATATATAAAGCGATGACAACAGTGTCTGGCATGTGGTAAAGACTAGATAAGAATTAGCTGTTTATTTCAATGACTATAAAGGACAGGAACCTTCTGGAAATAGTACAAAGGAGAAATGGAATGGCTAAAGGAGCCTGGGCAAAGAGCAATGGAAGAATCATCTTCATTGAAATAAAAAGCGAGTCGAGCCTTCGGGAAAACAAACAAAGGGACATCGTGACTCTGGTCTTATGATGACGGGATTACGTCTCGGACCCAGATATTTATAGCGAACAAAACTGAGTTCAAATGGGTTTTGACTAAGCAGAAAGATGCTGAAAACGCATAAAGGAGTCAGCCGCTTTGTTAGAGAAAGCGCCCCTGTATTCCACATTTGGAATTGATGAGTTGGTGGTTTCCTTTGGGGAGGAAAGTGTCTTGATATTTCCGAGTAAGTCTTCCTTCCCACCCACTCACTCTGGACAACATTCTGGCCCAGCCTAACGCCCCTGCCTGGGCACTGAGGGGTTTTGTCTCCGCAGACAATATCTGGAATATTAGCCGTTTGGAGGCTCAGAGCGGGATCTGTCATCTTCATCAAGAAGCAAGCAACTCCTCTGCGTAAGCATCCCTAATAGTCCACAAATCGCCATTCAATAAATTCCAGGATTTCAAAGCTGTGGCGTCAATTTCCAAGCCAGAGCATGGTGGAAGCCTTAAGTGCTGGGTTTCAACCCTCTAGACTCCCTGGAACCACTGTCTGGGGTTCTGGCAGCATCCACATGGCCCTTTCATCCTTCCGAGGGATATGGATGGTGTGTGAAGCCAGCGAGAGACAGCGTGTGGTCTCTGAGTGGAAGCCACAGCCTGGATCCGCTTTGAAATTTTAAATGGCGAATCTCCACTCCTCATTCCTCTGCATTGTCATCTTTTAAATGGGCACAGCAATTGTTTCTCCTGGCGCATAATAAACGGTCTTAGAGTCTTTGAGGGAAGGTGGCCTCGGTCAGTTTAAGCCGAAAAATATTGGGACTTCATTTTGCGTTTAGAAACATTCTTCTATCCATTAGTAATACATTCAGCTTCCAGGAATAGCATATCTCACTACAGAGCCTTAAATGAATGCAGAATCATTTTTCTCACATAACAAGAATCCTGGAGGTGGTCAGCTATGTGCTCTGGTTCAGCCATCCAACCCTGTCTTGACTAAGGCTCTGACAACATAGCTGCTGGGGCTCCAGCCATCACATCCAAATTCAAGGCAGAGAAAAAACTGGAAGGGGAGCATGCTGCATCTGCCCCCTTCTTCCAGAAGCGTAATCCGCCCCGCCCCGCCCCCCCCCCCACACACACACCCAGAATCTCTTGCAATACACCTTTTGGGCAGAAATGGGTCACAAACCCTCCCAGTTGCAAAGAAAGCTGGGCAGTTAGGGACCAGAACTGAGACCAATTAAGATCCGTAGCCTGGTTCTGGGCTCATCAGGAGACATTGGACCCACCTCCCAGGCTGGTAGAGAGAACGAAATGAAGTGGTCCATGGGGAACTGTGGGTGCTGTGCCTGGCACGCAGCATGTATGCAATGAGTGGTAACTATTACTCAGATTCTGAGTTCCTGGGGTTCGTTTGGTCTCCTTTTTCAGTCGTCTTGGCCTGGGCAGTCTTCAAACTCAGCCGTGCCAACTAATTCGTCCTTATAGGTGTTTTGAGATGTCTGAGATCAAAGTACTTTTTCCTTCCCACGAAAATCAGGAAGCACCTAGATCAATGTCTAACAAACTCTAGAAGAAGAAATAAATCAAAGAGCGCTGAGGAGTTCAATTCCAAATAAAGATAAAGCAACTCCCAGATCTCTTCAAGCCACTAGTGGTCAGGGGAGGTCTCCAAGTTAGTTTCAAAGACATCCTGCCTGCTTTGAGCCATGAAGAAATTTCTCAAGTGATGGGATTGGGAACAGACGCCTTGATTCATGTGGGGCTCTGTGGCCACATTCAGCCCAGTCAATAAGAGGACTTATTTAAGCAAAAGGATAAAAGCTATTTATTATTTAGCATTTTGTATTTGCTAAGGGCTGGTCTGCTCTCTAGCCCTACCTGTTCTGGCCCCTACATTGCTAATTAATTTTTTTCACGGATGGACAGGTGCTTGGAATGAGCAGATGGCCCATTTTACAGATGCAGAGACTGAGGCAAGGAGAAAACCCCGCACAGAAGAAGGCTGTTTATCAGCAAAGGAGATAAGAACAGGACTAATTGGGAAATTGACTCAAATGTGGGTAAAATTACCCCAGATCAGCCAAGACGGCCACCCACAAATTCTACCCTCCGCGTCCATAGACTCAGATGTCCTGTCCGGGGATAAGAACTGTGTGCCGCTCAGAGGGCTCTTAATAGCAACGACAACAGTAAGGACCACAGACCCTGCTGTTCCTCCCCGAGGCCTCACTCTGATCCAGGCACTGGGCTAAGTCCTTGTATTCACTGCCTCTTGAACCCTCCAACAGCTTCTGAGGTAGATTCTATAATTAGACCCACTTTACGGATGGATAAGCTGACGCACAGAGATGATGTGTGTCTTGCTCGGCATTCCTCAAAGCAGCAGCTTGTCAGCGTCCGGCCACAAAGAGATCACAGACGCACACGGGACAGTTTCAGGAGGGGACACTGTACAAAGCTGTGGGCGCAGCGGGCGGAAAACGCAGGGACTGCACATGCCCGAGCCAGCGCCACGGACAGCTGTCACCACCCTAAGGCCTAAAGGGCTGGGGAGGGCATGGCTCCTGGGACCTCGAGAGAGGGCTGTCAGGAGCTGTGACCTTAAGCTGAGGGACATGGCAACTCACAGCAACGCCCACACCAAGGGAGTGGGAGCGGGGAGTAAATGCCCCAATCCCTCTGACGCCCTGCTGATGCCCCATTGGCGGAGCCCACCCAGGGGCCAGAGGGCAGGGAGCTGGTTCCTGCAGTGAGGGAGGTCAGCCGCAATGCAGAGGGCCAGATGGAGAAGCAGGGACGGGAGATGCAGAAGGGCAAACAGAAGACCCCCAGCTGCTCAGGGACCCTGAAACCTGAGGCTGCCATGCCCCCCACTTGTTCTCAGGTTGTGACCAGTAGGGATCGTTCTGATGATGGCAAAGGCGGAGCATGTAGAAGCGAGAGGGGGGGCTAGTACAGAACATGGGAGCAAAATCTACTGCCACCCAAGGTCCCCCCCAGAGCTCTGGGTGTCATGGAGGATTCAGATGACAGGCGGTGGCAACGTCAGGACAGAGAGAGCCCTCGGCACTGGCAAGGCCTCGGCAAGCCCCCGGCTTTGGGCATCAGGACCACTTCCTGGAGGAAGGGAAACCCACCTGGGACGGAAGACAGCGAGGAGCGGGGCCTGTGAAGGGACCCGAGACCAGGGCCGATGTCCTGGGGGCAAGAGAGAGAGAGCAGAAAATTAACTTAAAAGAGTTCTTCTGGCTGGAGGGCGGTATCTGAGGCAGAAGTGGTGAGAGGTGAGGCTGGAAAGGTAGGCTGGGCCAGGCCATGCGGGGGCTCCCAGACCCTGGCAATGAACTTGCCCAAGAAACCAGGGCAATAGTGAACCCTGGAAGCGATTCAATCAGGTGAGTGAGAGAGAGCGAGGGAGGGAGGGCCAGAGGAAGGGAGGGAGAGGGTAAGGGAGGGGGAGGGAGGGAGAGGGAGAGATTGAGCACATGTGTGGAAATAGATCCCGGGAGGAGGATGGAGCCTGCCTGGAAGCAGATAGAAGAGTGGGAGTGTGTCTGGTATCTAATTTCTGCTGGCGTGTGCGGCCGGAGAAGCACATGCGTGCCCTGACCTGGGGGGAGGTCAAAGTGACCCGCGGACAGCTGAACATTCCTGATGGGGCTGTTTCCAGGAGCTCAGCAACTTCTCCCGCCTGCAACGTCCACCCTCGGCCATCCTCTCCCATACCCCCACCTCCGCCCCCCGCCCCCCGCCCCTCCTGGCTCCCGGGAGGGCTCACCCAGCTGCCAAAACACAGCTCAGCCGCTGGAGAGGGGCGGGGCTGAGAACACGGGACTCTGAGGATGACACAGACAGCTTACTCAGAAGACAGAAAGTGATCTGTCCTTTGCGGACAGGCACCGCGAGGGGGCCAATGAGCTGTCAGGTATAATTAGACTAAGTCCCAGCAACAGGCATGGTGCCCTGTTCGTGTCAGCACCCTTTTGTCCGCGACTGTTTCTGGGGCCTGAGCACCATCACTTTATCCGACCCCTGACCTAGGTGCCTCCCGGCACACTGGGGCCTGCGATTTGCTCTCAGAAGGTCAGGGCTGCGCTCATCACCCTGGGAAAATGAATAATAATAAGTAGTAAATAATAGAGAATGGTGACGACGATAGAAATAAGAACGATGCCATCAGAGCGACCACCTTTGGAGGATCCGCTGTGTGCCAGGGACTTGGCGAGGTCCTGGGCGCACGTGACCTCAGTTAACCAACCCTATGGGGGGGGGGGGGCAGAATCTCATCCTTGTTTTCTACACGATGACAGTGAGGCTCAGGGCCTTCCAGTGAGGACAGCAGACATGGAACTCGGGTTTCTGGACTTTCAAGCACAGGGGGTTTTTTCTTGTTTTTTTGTTTGTTTTGGTTAATCATCACCTGAGATTATTTTTCCCATTGATTTAGGGAGGGTGGGGGATGAAGAGAGAGAGAGAGAGAGAGAGAGAGAGAGAGAGAGAGAGAGAGAGGTCAATATGAGAGAGACACATCAATTGGCTGCCTCCTACATGAGCCCTGACTGGGGCCAGGATCAAACCTGCAACCTATGTACGTGCCCTTGACTGGAAACCGACCGGAAATCAAACCCAAGACCCCTTGGTGCACAGGCTGACTGCACTCTAACCACTGAGCCCACCAGCCAGGGCCAAGCACAGGTTCTTTTTAAAAAAAATATTTTTATTGATTTCAGAGAGGAAGGGAGAGGGAGAGAGAGATAGAAACATCAATGATGAGAGAATCATTGACCGGCTGCCTCCTGCACACCCCCCACTGGGAATCGAGCCTGAGACTCAGGCTGGTGCCCTGAGCAGGAATCGAACCCTGACCTCCTTAAGCACAGATTCTGAACGGCCACGGGGATTGGTCGCTCCTGCTGGCTCAGGGCGGCTTCTAAAATGCGCTGCCCTCGCCCCAGCCCGCGAGGGAGTTCCAGATGCTCACGTTGGATTCTGAGAACTGGGCTCGCTGGGCACGGACCCCAGGTGCCTGACCCCATCCTCCGGTTTGAGGAGCCCAGCCTGCGAGGGGGTGAGCAGTCGTGAGAGGAAACTCGGCCCTGACCTTGGGAGGCACCGATGTGGTTTGAGGGAGACGGTGAAGTAAACGGGGCTGGCCTCGCCTGGGACGGAGGTGCTCTGAACACGCTTCCCCGAGCCCAGCTTCCGTCTCGGGCCCCACACGTCCGTGTGGCTCAGACCCACCAAGCACTAAGGCAGCCCCTGCGGGACACGGGACACGGGACACGGGACACGGCCCGCTGTGCAGGAAGCGGCCCGCGATGGCCCTCCAAGAGGTCTATCACCAACCCAGGTGGGAAACCGTTTCTCCACCTAATGCTACAGCCGCTGCTCGGGCACCTGGCGGGGACAGGTGAGCTGGAGAAAGCAGGTGCTCCCATCTCCCAGCCTCAGCGCCCTGGCTTCCGCCCACCCTCACCGACACCCTCTCCATCTCCTTGCAGCTCTCCCACACCCCCCGGGCAAGAACACATTGCGGCCCACGGAGCACGTGGAGGCGGACAGCCTTTCTGATGGGACCGGCCCAATCCCTGCGGGTCAGACGCCTTGTTTACCCATTAGCGCGCTCTGGCCACTGGGCGCAGACAGGCTGGCTCCAGGGCTTTAAAAGGTCAGGAATCAAGCGCCCCCGCAAGGCAGGCCGCTGGGATTCTGGTCAGCGGGGCCCCAGGGGTGAGCGCGGCTTTCTAAACGCAACAGCAGCGAGCACTGTCCTCAAAGAGAATGAGACGCGAGGATCAGAGAGGCTGGAGGCTGCCAATCACCCTGGGACCGTGGTCGGCAAACTGCGGCTCGCGAGCCGCATGCGGCTCTTTGGCCCCTTAGTGTGGCTCTTCCTAAGCCTTAGGAGTACCCTAATTAAGTTAATAACAATGTACCTACCTATATGGTTTACGTTTAAAAAATGTGGCTCTCAAAAGAAATTTCAGCCGTTGTACTGTTGATATTTGGCTCTGTTGACTAATGAGTCTGCTGACCACTGCCCTGGGAGGCCTGCCAATCACCCTGGGAGGCCTGCCCTCCGCTGCACGGCTTGCCTGAGGCTGGGGAAACGGAGGCTGCCTGGGGGAAACTTTCTTGGAAACACTGCCTGGGAGAAAACTGCGGCAGTGACAAAATGGAACGCTGCGAGGAGCTGGGACCCACGGGCTCCTCCCGAATACTCGCTAAGTCCCACCTGGCGGGAGAGTGCGCGTGTCACGTTAACAAGCAGAGCCTTTAAAATCACCGTCAGCCCTGGCCAGACGGCTCGGTTGGTTGAGCGTTGTCTGTGCACCAAGAGGTCACCGGCTTGATGTCTGGTCAGGGCACATACCCAGGGTGCGGGTTCAATCCCGGTCAGGGTGGGTGCAGGAGGCAACTGAGCCATGTTTCTCTCTCACATTGATGTTTTCCTCTTCCTCCCTCCCTCCCACCTCCCTTCCCTCCCTTCCTCTCCCTGGCCCTCTCCTCTCCCTCTCCCTTTCTTTTTAAAATCAATTTTTAAAACCCTATTAAAAATAAATAAATGAAATCGCTTTCAGGTACCACGTTCCTGCTGAACTCTACACGTATTATCTCATTTAACACAACGACTCCATGGGGTGTTTCCTTGAATCCCCAGGTGAAGGGGAGGCTCAGAGGGGTTACGGCACTTGCCCAAAGTTAGTGGCTCCTTAAGGGCCTTAAGGGGTGGAACTGGAGTTCTAGGCTGTGAAAGGCCGGAGAAAGCGCTGCCGCCCAGCAGGTGGGGAGCCTGAAGGTGTGGGCAGAGCGGGGTGCAGCCGGACGGGAGGGCAGGGGTATTTTTCTCCGCTGTTTGTTTTCCCAGCACAGTGCAGGGGCGAAGGCGCCTGGCAGGCCCAGCTGGTCACACGGGGGTGAGCCTCGGAAGGACCTAGAAGAGGATGCTGACTCACCACGTGGACGTGTTACAACTGGTAGAAAACGCAAAGCGGAGAAACCTGCTGGCCGGTGTCTTCACAGAAGCAGCTCTCCTCCTCCTATAGACGTGGCGGCTGAGACACGGATGGGAAGCGTCTTCCCCAAACACAGACGCCTTCCCCAAACGCTTCTTTTTCCAATAACAACAACGACCATTGAAATCATAAAAGCAGCCAACATTTTCCCGAGTGTGTAATACGTGTCAAGCTCTGTGCTAAGTGTTAGCCGTACACATTGTTCAACCTTCACAAAAGCCGCATGGAGACGTTCTAAGGCTCAGAGAGGGTGAGCTGACTGCCTAAGTCACACAGCAGTCAATGGCAGGAATAAGATTTTAGAACTTAGCCTGACTCCGGAATCTGAACTCCTAACGCCTGGGCTGTGCTTCTGCTATAGAACAGCATTCATTCAGCAAACATTGACTCAGCGCCCCAAGTGTGACAGATGCCCGCCCCCCACCCCCTGCCCCATGAACTCGCGCAGTGGTTCTCAACCTGTGGGTCGCGACCCCTTTGGGGGTCGAACGACCCTTTCACAGGGGTCGCCTAAGACCATCGGAAAACACATATATAATTACATATTGTTTTTGTGATTAGTCGCTGGAAAGGCAATGAGGGGAGCGTCAGGGTGAGGGAAAGGTCCCATATCTTATTTGCAGTCCTGGTAGCATGGGTGTGCACATTTGTCAAAACTCATCAAGCAAAACTTGTAAGATTCGTGACTTTCAGTGTGTGTAAATGACACAGCATTTGGGGAGAGAGAGAGACGAGGACACAGAGAGAGAGTGAGAAAGAGGCCTGAGTCTGTAGGACTAAGGCTGTGAGCTTCAGGTCCCAGCTGGGCATGAGGCAGGAGCCGCCCTCTGTTCCGTGGCACCTGGGCCTCTCCAGCATGGCAACTGGTTTAACCAAAGCCGGCATGGGAGAGTCTGCCAGCCAGAGAGAGGCTGCAACCTTGTATAGTGGAATCAGGGGAATAACATCCATATCCTTTTCTTTTTGTTTTGTTTTTAATATATTTTTATTGATTTCAGAAGGGAAGGGTGAGCCCACAACCCGGGCATGTGCCCTGACCAGGAATCGAACCCTGACCTCCTGGTTCATAGGTCAGCACTCAATCACTGAGCCACACCGGCCGGGCCCATCCCCTTTCCATTTTCCACTGGTGAGGAGCAAGTCACAGGGCGCCACCTGTAGCGAGTGGTGAGACCCCTGCAACAGGGCAGACCAGGTTGGCCACTGGCTGGGAAACACCAGCAAACGCCCCGTCCTGTCCTTGGACAGCACCGAACGGAGTCGCATCCTGGAACACAAATCCACACGTGCTGTCGGATCTAATGAGACGTGTCGTCTCCCCAAAGGGCAGACTGAAGCTTGCTTACCAATGCTTTTATAAAACGAAGGTGTCCTAGTTGAGATCAGGCAGAATCCCACAGAACTCAGGACGCCTTTGGGCCCAAGTTCCATTTTTCATCCAGCAAATTTTTATTAAACATCTACTTAGTGCCGGTACTATTCTAGGCACTGGGGATACTGTTGTTGTTGTTTTTTAATCCTATATAATAAAAGCCTAATATGCTAAGTGTCTGTCTGGTCATCTGCTCAACAATCAAAGCGTAATATGCTAATGATATGCTAAGGCCACTCAACTGCTCACTATGATGTGCACTGACCACCAGGGGGCAGATGCTCTGACCAGTAGGTTAGCTTGCTGCTGGGGTCTGGCTGGGACTGAGGGAGACGGGCCAGACACACCCTGGAGCCCTCCCACGGTCCCTCCCCAGCTGGCCAACCTCCCGTGTTCCTCCCCAGCCCTGATTGTGCACCAGTGGGGTCCCTCGACCTGGCCTACGCCCTCTCACAACCCAGGACCCCTCGGGGGATGTCGGAGAGCTTGTTTCGGCCTGATCCTGCAGGACAGGCTGAGGGACCCAACTGGTGCACGAATTCATGCACCAGGCCTCTACTAAATAAATAAAAAGATAAAACCTCTGTCCTCATAGAACTCCACTGTCTGTTGACAGGACCAGAAGGAGGGGCTGGGGAGAAACAGAAAGTGAAATAAATATGTAACACTTTCTGCAATATCAATAATTCATCACAGTGATTCCATTATAAATGTAAACATAAAAATTAAAATCCATGGTTTACTTCCAAATATTCGAATTGCTTTAAAACATTTATTGACAATTCCAGGAACTATTGCCTCAGCAGAACAAAGTTTCTCCAAAATGAAATTAATTTTAAACAACTATGGCAATCTTAATGGAGGTGGTAATTACATGAACATATACATTATACGTTTGTCACAAGTCATTGAAATGTGACATTTAGATGTGTGTGTTTTATTTTATATAAATTATATCTCAATGCAAAACAAGTAAAAATTCATTTCAGGAAAAAACTACCTAAGAATTACCATGAATAAAGAAAGATTTTTCTAATTTAGCAATGTCATCGATAGATTACACATTATCTGAAGATATTTTTTTAAATATATTTTTATTGATTTCAGAGAGGGAGGGAGAGGGAGGGAGAGACAGAAACATCAATGATGAGAAAGAATCATTGATTGGCTGCCTCCTGCACGCCCCCTACTGGGGATGGAGCCCGCAACCCAGGCATGTGCCCTTGACCAGAATCAAACCCAGGACCCTTCAGTCCACAGGCTGACACTCTATCCACGGAGCCAAACCAGGTAGGGCTGAAGATATTGATTATAATCACATATTTAGTCATTTTGCTGAAAGTAAGAAAATAAATTTGTACATTATCAATATACAGCAATTTGTGAATTATATGTGCCTTTATTTTATTGCTCATCCAAACATCATCAGCCCACTACCAGGAGACTGAGTCTTGCATGATTATAACGAATAAACTCAGTCATCTGTGATACTTGGTTAATCTGTGGTTGTTAAAAACCACATTATCACACACACACACTCTGTATTGTGTTGTGAAGAGTTGTATGTGTCAGGATGGGAGCCAGGACATATTTCCTTGAGCAGTTTGTTAGTTTGCATGATAACAGGTTCACTTTTAGACACCGAGTGTGTGGGTCCCCCGTGCCCTCTTGCCCCGGGTCCCACAAATGTCCAGGGAGGGTCCCCCAGGAGGTTCCGCCGCCGCCTCTGAAGGTAACACAGGGCAGCGGTTGAGAATGAAGCCACGAGAATCACGGGGTTAAATTCAGCTCCGCGCGGCACCCCTGTGTGACCAAGGCAAGGCGCCCGCCTTCAGAGCCTGTTTCTTCACCTGTGAAATGGCGCCAACAGTACCACACACTGGGCAGAGGCGGGAGAAGTAAACGAGGCCGTGGTCTGTAAGCCAGGGTGCACTCACTGTTCCTGACAGGCAGCGCCCCCGCGCCCCCGCCCCTCAACATGAATCAGCCGTCTCTGGTGTTCTGGTGGAAGCAAGAGAGCCCTAGACCTTTTTTTTTTTTTTAATTCTTTTTGGGTGTTTGTGGTAGAGCAAGTCTGGGAGGCCAAGCGTTTAGAGAACTGGGAAGGATTATGGGGCAGTGGGTTAAATTAGAACTCAAGGCAGAGGTAGGAAGACCAGCAGAGAGACGGAGGGACAGTTGGTTGTGAGCTAACAGGGGCTTAGTTCTGTGATTGTTCTGAGGACCCTGATACAATGGCGATTCCCACAGCATATGCTTGTCCTTACAATTACATGGAACAGCAGGGGGCAGAAGTGGTTGTGAACACCACACGGAACAAGGGGTGGCCAACTTCTGTAAAAGACCGAACAGTAGTATTTTCAGCTCTGCAGGCCAATCTCTGTGGCAACCACTCAACTCAGGGACAGTGGGCAAAAGCAGCTGTAGGCAATGCACAAACGAATGGGCATGGCTGTGTGCCAATAAAACTTTATTTACACATGTGGCCCTGGGGCTATGAGTTTACGAACCAGTGGGCTGACTGTGAAATCCCAGCCCCACTGTGCGAGGTGTCTGCATAAGTCACTTAACTTCTCGCAGCATCAGCCTCCTCATATGCAAATTCAGAAAAATAACAGTACCTGCTTGACAGTATCAGCATGAGAATCCTCCCACTCTTAACACAAAGTATTTTGCATCATTTTTGGAACTCAGTACCAGCATGCCACAAAAGCCAGCTGTTAATACTGCCCGTCTAAACTGCCAAGCTTCCACCCTAGTTGGTTTGGCTCAGTGGAGAGAGTGTCGACCTGTGGACTGAAGGGTCCCGGGTTTGATTCTGGTCAAGGGCACATGCCTGGGTTGCTGGCTCGATCCCCACTGGAGGCAGCCAATCAATGATTCTCTCTCATCACTGATGTTTCTATCTCTCCCTCTCTCCCTTTCTCTCTGAAATCAATAAAAATATGTTGTTTTTTTTGGTTTTTGTTTTTTTTAAATATATTTTATTGATTTTTTACAGAGAGGAAGGGAGAGGGATAGAGAGTTAGAAACATCGATGAGAGAGAAACACCGATCAGCCACCTCCTGCACACTCCCCACCAGGGATGTGCCCACAACCAAGGTACAGGCCCTTGACCGGAATTGAACCTGGGACCCTTCAATCCACAGGCCGACGCTCTAACCACTGAGCCAAACCGGTCAGGGCTAAAAATATGTTTTAAAAATAAATAAATAAATAGATAGATAAATAAACAAACTGCCAAGGTTCTGACCAGGGCCCCACCCCTTCCCAGCTGGGTGATGTGGGCTGGGGATGTAACCTCTCTGTACCTGTTTCCCATATGTGGGAATTAAATGAGACAATAGTGCAAAGGGCTTAGAATAATGATGTAAAAGCACTCGAGCGTCAGCTTGAGCTATTTTTAACATCATGATTATAAATTATTGTATTATTATTATTATTATTATACTAGAGGCCCAGTGCATGAAATTCTTGCACTCGGGTGGGGGAGAGGGTCCCTCAGCCGGGCCTGCTCCCTCTCACAGTCCAGGAGCCCTCGAGGGATGTACGACTGATGGCTTAGGCCCGCTCCCTGCTTAGGGCCTAAGCCACAGGGAGCGGGCCTTAATTGTCAGTCAGACATCCTTAGCGCTGCCATGGAGGCAGGAGAGGCTCCTGCCACCGCTGCTGCACTTGCCAGCCGTGAGCCTGGTTTCTGGCTGAGTGGTGCTCCCCCTGTGGGAGCACACTGACCACCAGGGGGCAGCTCCTGCGTTGGGCATCTGCCCCTGGTGGTTAATGCGCATCATAATGGCCAGCCATTCGCCATTAGGCCAAAACCGGCTCTCCGACATCCCCTGAGGTGTCCCAGATTGCAAGAGGGCACAGGCCAGGCCAAGGGACTCCACTGGTGCACGATCGAGGTCAGGGAGAGACACGGGCGGTTGGCCAGCTGGGAAGGGACTGTGGGAGGGCTCCAGGGCTTGTCTGGCCCATCTCGCTCAGTCCCGATCAGCTGGACACCAGCAGCAAGCTAACCTACCAGTGGGAGCGTCTGTCCCCTGGTGGTCAATGCACGTCATAGCAACTGGTCAACCAGTCGACTGCCCCCTGGTGGTCAGTGCATGTCACAGCGAGCAGTTGAGCGGCCTTAGCATATCATTAGCATATTACACTTTGATTGGTTGAATAGCCAACTGGACGACTGGACACTTAGCATATTAGGCTTTTATAATATAGGATCATATAGTTTCTCACAGGAGCGAATCCCTTACAAGCAAAGATAATAGCACCAAGAGCTCTGACTTTTCCAGAAGCTCTGAACACTTGAGCCTTTTGCCAAAGTCTGGGATCATGAAATGTATTTTGTTGCGCCCACAGGCCGGTTTGGAGACAGCCACCCTGCGGCGAAGGGGCCGCTGCCTAATTATATCATTACACTGGGCTTTGCCTCTGGACTCCTACTAAAGAGGAAACACATCGGGAACCTCCATGGGGGCTTTGAAACCAAGCTCTGAGGTAGGAAAAAAAGGGACGGGCCTCTTTTTAATAAATAGATGATTTCTTATCTAGCATTAACCTTAATTTCACATCAGTGTCATCCTTAATTTTGCCTGCAGAGTTTGCCATCAGCCTGTCCCAAGGCTAGTGATGTCTCAGCAACTAGGTTCTCTTTGCTATCTCTGTACCTATGCAGGTCTATGTGGGCGGGGGTTCTCCGAACAGCCACAGAAGCCAACACAATTAACTTTCACTAAAGGGGATTCCATCGCCTTGGAGAAGATGGTGCTGGAGCCTCTCCTCTGGGTTGTCTCTCTCTCTCTCTCTCTCTCTCTCTCTCTCTCTCTCACACACACACACACACACACACACACACACAGTCCAAACAGCGCTAAAGTAATTAAAGTAGCTGGGATTGATTGGGGTCCTGCGTGACCTTTTGGTAACTTACCTACGCTTGCCATTTAGAGGAAGAATAATTTATGATGCGAGTCAAAGTGCAGAAAACCGAGGCAGACAGAGAGAATTCCAATTAGCCTTAGAGGGGTGAACTGTCAGGGAGGGCCAGGAGCCCCTTGTGAAAACAGGCGACAAAAGCAGTAAAGGCCCAGGTTCGCCCAGGCACAGGCGCCTGTGGTTGCCAGGGTGTGTCTGCTCTTCTGATTTGTAGAATCTGAGAGTTTCAGGGCTGGGGACGTCTTAAAGGTCTAACTGAGCCCATTCATTTGACAAACGAGAAACTGAGGTTCAGAGGAGGGGCTGACTCGCTCTGGATTCATCACAGGTCACTGGTCCTCTGGACGTGATGGTTTTACCATCAGGCACATGGCCGGGTTGCAGGCTGGATCCCCAGGAGGGGGCGTGCAGGAGGCAGCGGAACCATGATTCTCTCTCATCATTCACGTTTCTATCTCTCCTTCGCCCTTCCTCTCTCTGAAATCAATAAAAACACATTTTAAAAAATAAGTATGGAAATGTCAAGTATGTCAGTGTCATAATGAAAGCTAAACAGGCACGCCAGTTAAATGCAAAACAGAAAGTCCTCGCTGAACGTCATTGCTAGGTACTGTGGCTTTAAGTGAAGTGATGTATAATGAAGCCAGTTTTCCCACAGGCAAATTGATATCAACGAGAGTTAAATTCCTACAGCATCTTATCAATATTATGATGAAATGACTTTGACTGAAATGATGTTATTCAAGCACCTGCTGTACCTGACACTCGACTGGGTCCTGGTAGGACACTAAGGAGGACTTTGCTGGGCCCACTGGCAAAGCTGGGTGATGGATGGTCAGTGAAAATATGGTTCAATGTTAAATTCTCAAAGTTGGTACTTGCGATATGGTTGTACGAGGTTATCTGTATTCTTTGGAAATAGACTGAAATATTTAGGGGTAAAAGGTGCATATCATATGAGCAACTTACTCTCAAATGTTTCAGAAAATTATATCCTATCTAATAAAAGAGAAACATGGTAATTAGCCGTACATCCGCTACCCTTCCCATTGGCTAATCAGGGCGATATGCAAATTAACTGCCAGCCAAGATGGCGGCCGGCAGCCAGGCAGCTTGAAGCTAACATGAGGCTTGCTTGCTTCAGTGACGGAGGAAACCAACATTCCCCGCCTGCCTTGTTGGCCTCTGCGCTTCCAGTTTGAAACATTGTTACAAATATAGAAGCTAAACAAAACCCCAGAAACCTGCTTTCAGCCAGCCGGGATCTCAGAGCTGGAGTTGATACAGTGTTTCGATTATAGAACTCAAACAAACCAGATACCTGCTTTTAGCAGCAGAGGCCTCAGAGCTGGAGCCAGAGCTAAAGCTGGCCCAGAATAAAAAAAGAAAGAAAAAAAGGAGCGGTTGAGAGCTTCAGTCACCTGCCAGCCTGAAAACAGCCCTCAGCCCCTCACCCAGACTGGCCAGGCGCCCCAGTGGGGACCCCCACCCTGAAGGGTGTGTGACCAGCAGCAAACAGCCATCATCCCCTCATCCAGGCTGGCCAGGCACCCCAGTGGGGGCCCCCACCCTGATCCAGGACACCCTTCAGGGCAAACCAGCTGGCCCCCACCCATGCACCAGGCCTCTATCCTATATAGTAAAAGGGTAATATGCCTCCCAGGACCAGAATCAGCGGAGCCGCGAGGCCTCCCAGCACCGGGATCAGCGGAGCTGAGAGGCCTCCCAGCACCGGGATCAGCATGACAGGGGGCAGCACCCAAACCCCCTGATCGCCCTGTGGCTCTGTGTGTGACAGGGGGCGGGGCCACAACCTCCCTATCCACCCTGCTCTGTTCGTGACAGGGGAAGGTGCCCCAACCCCCTGATCAGCCCTGCTCTGTGCCTGATAGGGGGGAGCTCCCCAACCCCCTGATCGCCCTGCGGCTCTGTGTGTGACAGGGTGCTGTGCCCCAACCCCCTGATCGGCCCTGCTCTGTGTGTGACAGGGTGCGGTGCCCCAACCCACCCCCCACGGGCCCTGCTCTGTGTGTGACGGGATAGAGCCATAACCTCCCCATCGGCCCTGCCCTGAGTGTGAGAGTGGCGGCACCCCAACCCCCTGATCGGCCCTGCTCTGTGAGTGATAGAGGGTGGTGCCCCAACCCCCTGATCCGCCCTGCTCTGTGTGTGACAGAGGCCGGTGCCCCAACTCCCCTATTGGCCCTACTCTGTGAGTGATAGGGGGAGCTCCCCAACCCCCTGATGCTCTGTGCGTGACAGGGGGCAGCGCCCCAACCCCCTGATTGGCCCTCCTCTTTGTGTGACAGGGGATGGCGCCGCAACCTCCCCATCGACCCTGCCTTGAGTGTGACAGGGGACGGTGCCCCAACCCCCTAATCGGCCCTACCCTGAGCGTGACTGAGGGTGGCATCGCAACCTCCCAATCTGTCCTGCTCTGTGCATGACAGGGGGCGGCGCCCCAACTCCCCAATCGGCTCTGCTCTGAGACCGACCAGGGGCTGCACCTAGGGATTGGGCCTGCCCTCTGCCACCCGGGAGCAGGCCTAAGCCAGCAGGTCGTTATCTCCTGAGGGGTCCCAGACTGCGAGAGGGCACAGGCCAGCTGGGGGACCCCCCATCCCCCCCGAGTGCACAAATTTTTGTACACCAGGCCTCTAGTATATATATATACATCCTATATAATAAAGGAGAGACATGTAAATTGACCATCCCTCTGCTGCACTCACCAACCAATCAGGAGTATGCAAATTAACCTGACAAAGATGGGAGGTTAATTTGCATACACAGGCGCCGGGCGGAGAGCAGAGCGGGAGAGCTGGCGGAGAGTGGAGAGGCTTGGGGAACTTGGCAGAGTGGGAGGCCATGGGACAGACAGAGCAGGAAGGGAAAACCAAGCGCACAGGGAGCACCAGGAATTCTGGGAATAGTAGTTCTAGTGGCAGCCCCAGGACTGGAAGCGGAAGCCCCGAGCACAGGGAGCACCAGGAATTCTGGGAATAGTAGTTCTAGTGGCAGCCCCAGGACTGGAAGCGGAAGCCCCGAGCACGGGGAGCACCAGGAATTCTGGGAATAGTAGTTCTAGTGGCAGCCCCAGGACTGGAAGCGGAAGCCCCGAGCACGGGGAGCACCAGGAATGCTGGGAATTGTGGTTCTGGTGGCAGACGGATCTCCTAGACCAGCCGTGGGCAAACTACGGCCCGCGGGCCGGATCCGGCCCGTTTGAAATGAATAAAACTAAAAAAAAAAAAAAAAGACCGTACCCTTTTATGTAATGATGTTTACTTTGAATTTATATTAGTTCAGACAAACACTCCATCCATGCTTTTGTTCCGGCCCTCCGGTCCAGTTTAAGAACCCATTGTGGCCCTCGAGTCAAAACGTTTGCCCACCCCTGTCCTAGACACTAGAGCAAAGTGAGCCTGGAGCAAGTTCCTGTTGCGGTGGGGGATGGAGGGAAAGCAAAGGTGAGAGACATAAGTAAGATCAGAGTGTCTAGGAAAAATTAAAGGGAAGATATCCTAAAACTTCCAGGAAATCTCCACCAATGAAGCAAAGAGAGAAAAAAATGCCTCTATTATTCTGTGAGCAACAAACTAAACTGAGTTGGGGTCTCAGACAATTCGCTCATGTGATTGCAAAGACAGACAGAAACTCCCAGATTGGAGAGGGTGCAGGTTGGGCTGAGGGACCCCCACACCCCCCAGTGCACGAATGTTGTGTACCGGGCCTCTAATATATATGGATACTAGTAGCCCGGTGCACAACAATTTGTGCACTCGGGGGCGGGGGGGGGGGGCGCCTCAGGCCTGCCTGTGCCCTCTTGCAGTCTGGGACCCCTGGGGGATGTCTGGTTGTTTCGTTCCCCCCTCCCTCAGCCACCCGGCCGTCTTGTTTGCTCCCGCCTCTGCCGCCCAGCTTGTTTTCGGCCACCTGGCTTGCTATGCTCCCAGCTGGCATATGCAAATTAACCGCCATCTTGGTTGGCAGTTAATTTGCATATCGCCCTGATTAGCCAATGGGAAGCGTAGCGAAGTTATGGTCAATTACCACGTTTGTCTTTTATTAGATAGGAGGACTAGGGGCCCAGTGCACAAATGAATTCGTGCACCTTGAAAGGAACTATGGGTCCCGAGGCTGTGGTAGGCACAGGGGCTGGTCTCAGCCCATCCTTCGTGCCCCTATCCAGTCCCTCCCACTGTGGCCCCTGGTCCCCTGTCTGCAGGCAGCCCCACTCCTGCCGCTCCCAAGCGCTGATGGTACCAGGCCCTGCTCACACCCACTGACAGTGTGGAGCAATTGGGGCCAGCACCAGCAGTGGGTGCAAGTGGTGGCTGGTGCCCTGATTGCCCCTCAGGAGCAGGGGGAGGTAAAGAAGCCCTCAGGGGCAAGCAGGCTGGCAGCCGCCACTCGCACCCGCTGATGGTGCCGAGTGATCGGGATTGATGCTGGGCACCAGCAGCTGGTGTGAGCAGCAGCTGCAGGTGTGAGCGGGGCCAGCGCTGGCAGTGGGTGCGAGCGCCGGGCGGGACGTTGGCACGCGGGAGCAAAGAATTTTCAGTAACTACCAGAGGCTCGTCCCAATGACAGTGACTGGTGCCCCGCCTTGGTCTGGTGCCCCTGCTCACCTGCTCCACCATCCTGCCACGGCCAACTCCCGCCATATTCTGCACACACCCCCTGGTGGTCAGCAATGTCATAGCAACCAGTTATTCAGTTGTCTGGCTGTTCCGGTTCTTCCCCTGTTTGATCTATTTGCATATTAGCCTTTTATTATATAAGATATATACATGAGCCCTGACTGGTTTGGCTCAGTGGATAGAGCGTCGGCCTACGGACTGAAGGGTCCCAGGTTCGATTCTGGTCGGGGCGTGTACCTTGGTAGCGGGCACATCCCCAGTGGGGGGTGTGCAGGAGGCAGCTGATTAATGTTTCTAACTCTCTATCCCTCTCCCTTCCTCTCTGTAAAATATTCAATAAAAAAAGGGGGAGGGAAGATATATACTTGAAAGGGCAAAAAGCAAATGGAGTGAAATGTTAGCAATATCTGAATATCTGACCCTGGATAAAGGGCATACAGGTGTTCTTTGTGCTCTTGTTAGTTTGAAATTATTTCCAAATGAGAAGATTTTTGCAAATTGTGGGGCGAATCTGGAGACACCTCGTGCTGTGGTTCTGGGTTTTCACATAATCGTTACATCTGAAGAGCAGCCTGGAGCACTGTGGGCCTGCAGAGGAGGCCAGCGCACGATCCCCTCCCTCTTCAAGGCGAACAGGACTGATTGTGATGGCATCCTTTCTCTGTCCCTCCAGACACAGCCCCAGACCCTTCTCAACACGGCTGCTGCCATTCGAACTGCGTCGGCTCCCTGGATGAAACAGCCATGGACGGGCCCCTCTTAGACATGGTTCTGCTCCAGCTGGGGGCTCATCAAGATTCAAAGCCTTGCCTGGCCCACCTGGCTCAGTGGTTGAGCATCGACCTGTGAACCAGGAGGTCACGGTTCAATTCCAGGTCAGGGCACATGCCTGGGCTGTGGGCTCCATCCCCAGTAGGGGGCATGCAGGAGGCAGCCGGTCAATGATTCTCTCTCACCACTAATGCTTTTCTCTCCTCATTGATGTTTCTATCTCTATCTCCCTCTCCCTTCCTCTCTGAAATCACCAGGGGGGTGAGGGCATGAGTGGGGGGAGGGGGAGGAATGGGGGGATAAGGACACATACCTTAATCAATAAAGAAGGGAAAAAAAAGCACACACACACACACATATTCAAAGCCTTTTAAAGAAGGCACATCAGCCCCTGGAACACCAAGGTAGATACTATTCAAATAGCAGCTCAAGGAGTTCAATACATGACCCCTCCCGAAACACAGACTTGATTTTGCTTGGTGGAGGGAGTTTCTATAAGGTAGGAAGAGTCTAGCAGTCAGGTATCTTTGTGTTTGAATACCATCTCTGTCACCTTCCAACCTGACAAGTTGCTTTAGCCTTCCCGTGCCTCAGTTTCCCCATCCACAGAAAGAAGCTAACGACCCTCAGCTAAGGTCACCCCCAGGAGCAGCTTGCACCCTCTCCAGCTCAATTACATGATTACGGTGACCGTGATTACCAACGACGTCACCATCGTCGTCTTCTCCCTTTGTCTTCTCTCCAATTACCCCCGCTAATGGAGCCCTGTTTCTCTTTAGAGGGTGGGAAGCCGCCTCTGCCCCAAACATTTCCAGCTTCGGTTTTTCAACCACCCCCGGAGCTCTCCTGCCTTGAACCTGAGCCACGCCGGAGCTTCGAGAGAGCAGTTACATGTCCATTTTCTTCGATTATCAGTGAAAGGTTAAGTGCCCCGGCCCTCAGCCCCGGATGCCCATCTCGGGTTTCCATTATGAGCTGGAGGACCTGGGTCCGTGAGCTCAGCCTCTGGCCCCGGCCCTCGGCTAATAGAGCCTCAGCCAGGCTGCGGAGCATAAAGCTTTCTCCCCGGGCACAGCCGACCAATTTAAATGGCACTCACAGCTCATGCCCTCGTGTCGTGGGCTCGGAGAGCTCCAAGGAGCCCGAGCAATAGAATCTATTAGGCCTCCTTTGTCCCATCTTGTCCTGAACTTCTAAGAAAAAGGCACTAAGAAGATCAGTACCCAGAAAAAGCTTCGTAATTGTGGCTTCTACACAGCAAATGAGGACAATTACCAAGGCAACCGGCCAGGCGTTCTGGTTAAGGGCAGAGGGAGTGGGAGTCAAGAAGCGGCTGTTGCGAACCTCTATTGTGCTGTAATCAGAGAGTAACCAACATTTTAAAAGGTCCTTGTGTAAAAACAGGAGGGCCGGCGGGGGAGGGCCGGGGAGGGGAGGGGCATTAATTTCCTCTCATTTCCTGCCTGCCCCATTGATTGTGGTCGAAAGGCAAAATGGTGCTCTGTGCCCTTGCACCTGGGGCCACAGGAGCCGCCGCCCGGCCGGGGTGCTGTCTGATCGCCTGTGTGCGCTTATTTATTTATTTCCCACTGGCCCCGGCATCGGCATGGGTAGCGCCCACCTCGTGACAGGTGCAGCGCCGGCATCACTAAGAATCTTTACGGGCAGCAGAGTTCCGCTTCCAGCATCGCCCAGCCCCGGGAGAGTCAGAATAATAACGCATTCTTCTTCTTCTTCTTTTAAAATATATTGTTATTGATTTTTTAGAGAGAGAGGAGGAAGGAAGAGGGAGAGAGAGATAGAAGAAACATCGATGACAGAAAAACATGGATCAGCTGCCTCCTGCACGCCCCACACTGGGGATCGAACCTGCAACCCGGACATGTGCCCTGACAGGGAATTGAACCGTGACTTCCGGGTTCATAGGGTGATGCTCTACCACTGAGCCACACTGGCCAGGCCACTCATTCTTCCTTAACCAGGCTTTGTCCTCTCAGGTGCTGGTCTGGGCAGATCATTTTGTGAGGAAGCCATTTGTCCCATCAGAGTGTCCCCTACGAATGCAGGTTAGAAATCCGGGTAGCGCTGAAATAGAGTGATGACTGGGACATCGGGAGTACGCAAGACTCCAGACACGTTTTCTACCCCGGGGACTCGGGAGGTTGGGGTTGAGGCTGAAGTGGGGACTAATGTCTCCCTCTTGGGCCACGGGGATCCCGATGGGTTGGTGAGAATTGGCCTTTGGCACAGACTCCTGGTGCGTGAGACGACACGCAACCAACCAAGCCACACTGCCGGGCATCTTTTGTCTTTTTTGTTGCTAGCCATCCTAACAGGTTTGTAAATTTAAAAAAGTGTATCTTCCTTGCCCAGCCGGCATGGCTCAGTGGTTGGGGGTCAACCTATGAACCGGGAGGTCACAGTTCGATTCCCGGTCAGGGCACATGCCCAGGTTGGGGGCCCCATGTTCCCGTGTGGGGTGTGCAGGAGGCAGCCGATCAATGAGTCTCTCTCATTATTGATGTTTCTATCTCTCTCTCCCTCTGAAAATCAGCTTAAAAATATTTTTTAAAAATAAATAAGTGTATCATCCTTAAAACAAAAATAGATGAACTGCATAAGAGGCATATAAATTCTAACATAATATCATATACCAAGAATGGCCTAATTATTCAAGTTTCCTTGAATAACTTAAGAAATAGAACCACCCAGAAAAGAAGTAAACACGGAACAGATGGGGTTTCAGCCGAAGGCACAACCCCTAAAACACAGCCATTTCCTGTGAGCCTCTGCTTCCCCCGCACCCTCCTTCCCTGTCCTCATTCTCCACAATCAACTTGAGGGATCTGCTCAAAACATACTAGGTCACATCACCCCCTGCTTAAAGCTGCCCAGTGATTTCCCATCCGTCACATTTAGAAAAGAACTCAAACTCCATCAAGACCCTACATGGGCAGGACCAAGGATGGACACATTTCTATAAAGGACCACACAAAAAGTACTCTCGGATTGGCGAGCCACACAGGGTATGTTGCCACTACTCAATTCTGCTGTGCATCACAGTAGCAGTCATAGACAATATGTAAACGATTGGATGTAGCACTGTTCCAATAAAACTTTATTTATACACACAAGTGGTGGGCCAGATTGGCCCCACGAGCCCTGATTGGCCAGGCCCTGATCTAGACTCTTGCTACTTACTCAAAGTGAGGTCTAAGGACCAGCAGAATCAACATCCCCGGGGATTTGTTGGCAATACAGGCATCGCCCTAGACCAGTGGTCGGCAATCTGTAGCTCTCGAGCCACATGCGGCTCTTTGGCCCCTTGAGTGTGGCTCTTCCACAAAATACCACGTGCGGGCGTGCACGTACAGTGCGATTGAAACTTCATGGCCCATGTGCAGAAGTCGGTATTTTGTGGAAGAGCCACACTCAAGGGGCCAAAGAGCCGCATGTGGCTTGCAGTTTGCCGACCATTGCCCTAGACCAGTGGTTCTCAACTTTCTGGCTCTTTAAACACAGTTCCTCATGTTGTGACCCAACCATAAAATTATTTTCGCTGCTACTTCATAACTGTCATGTTGCTACTGTTATGAATCGTCATGTAAATATCTGATATGCAGGATGGTCTTAGGCGACCCCTGTGAAAGGGTCGTTCGACCGCCAAAGGGGTCGCGATCCACAGGCTGAGAACCACTGCCCTAGACCTACTGAATCAGAATCTGCATTTTAACCAAACCCCGCAACTCATACCCATAGATCTAGACTAATCTCCTCCCCTCTCCCCTTCCTTCCTCCCATCCAGGCCCACTGTCCTTTGTGCCATCTTCCTTTTATTGAGATACACTTGACAAATAACAATATATTACTTTCAGGTGTGCAACGTGATCATTTGCTATCTGTATCTGTTATGAAATAGTCACCACAATGGGCCCAGTGAACATCCGTCACCACAGTTACACCTTTTCTTTCCTGTGATGAGAACTTTTAAGAGCTACTCTCTCAGCGGCGTGCAGCTCTGCACACGGTGTTACTAAGGGCACCGGGCCGTGCATTACATTCCCAGGACTTCCTTATTTTACAACTGGAAGTTTGTAGCTTTTGGCCACCGTCTTGCTATTTCTGAAATGTTCCAGGCTCTCTCTCGCCTCCAGGCCCTTGCACTCGCCTCTAATGTTTTCCCTCCGACGCTCCGATGGCTCCGTTTCCAGCAGAGCCTTTCTCACCTTCTCGAATTGTCCCGCTGGCTTTTTTTGTTGTTGCCTTGTTTATAGCCTGACTCTCCCGCTAACACAGAAGCTCTGAGTCCACGGAATTTGCCTGGATCCTTCACTGGTTCACCCCTTGCGTCTTAGAACAGTGCCCGACACAGGCCGGTTCTCCGTAAATATTTGTGGAAGAAAAGATGGAAAACAAGGCCCACGCTGCGTGGCTCAGCGGTTGCGCACTGACCTATGAACCAGGAGGTCACAGTTCGATTCCCGTCAGGACACATGCCCGGGTCGTGGACTTAGCCCCCAGTGGGGGACATGAAGGAGGCATGCAGCCAATGATTCTCTCTCATCTCTGATGTTTCTATCCCTCCCTTCCTCTCTGAAATCAATAAAAAGATAAAATTAAATTAAAAAGATGAAAAACAGGATGCAGACAATTCTTTTCTTTGTTCCCTCAAGGTAGGGAAGACGGGGACATAGGAGGGAGGATGAGAAAAAGAATTTAATTATAAGAGCTACCTGCAAGCTATCTCACCCAGCCACAGGTTGTGGGTTTTCCTAAAAACATCACACCACTCACGTCTTCCTTCCCACGGAGGCCTGGAAATCATGGCAGCGATACTGCCACTCTTCCCGTCGAGATGCAGAGTCCATTACCTTGTGATTCGCTTGGACGAATAGGACATGGTAGGAGTGACATTTGGGGGTCCCTGAACTTAGCTCTTAAGATACTTTCCACTTCCACGCTCATCTTCTTGGGACCCAACACCGTGCCAGGAGGAAGCTGGCACACGGAGGAAGAGAGGGCACGAGGAGAACTGAGGCCCAGGAGCCAGAACCAACTGCCAGCCTGTGGAGGAAGCCCCCTGGCACGTCCCAGCCGGCCACGCCCCCGGAAGTGGCTCAGCCAACACTGCAGAGTGGTCCCAGCCCAGCCCGGAGCAAATGGCAGAATGGAGAGCCACTAAGCTATGTAAGCCGGTGTCTTGTTTACAGCAAGAGATAACTGAAGTCATGCCCCATGAATATTCATCCCAAAGGAAGGGCTGTCCAATCAGTGTCTTAGAATCCCGATTATGCAAATTGGTGACTCCCATCCCTGGGTGGAGTAAAGGGGGGTGTGGATGGGAGGAGCCTTCTCCAGAGGGGACTGGAAGGACCCAACCTTTTACCTTTCAGGGCGGGTGCCTTACATGCCAGTCAAAGCAGCTCACCTGAGTTGTTGTTTTAAAACTGTGGTAAAAGCCACACAGCACACGAGTCACCATTTCAACCACTTTTAAATGTACGTTTCAGTGGCATTAGGTCCATTCACAATATCGTGCTACCACCACCCCCGTCTAGTTCCATAACGTGTTCAGCAAACAGAGCCCTGGCCCGTGTGGCTCAGTTGGTTGAGCACTGACCCATGCACCAGGGGGTCGCCGGTTTGATTCCAGGTCAGGGCACATGCCTGGGTTGCGGGCACAATCACTGCTTTCTGGAGGTGATTGATGTTTTTCTCTCACATTGCTGTTTCCCTCTCTCTCTCTCTTCCTCTCCCTTCCTCTCTCTCTCTGAAATCAATGAAAACATATTAAAACACACACACACACACACACACACACACACACACACACACACACAACAGAAACCCTATACCCATTAAACCAGTGGTTCTCAACCTTCCTAACGCCGCGACCCTTTAATATAGTTCCTCATGTTGGGGTGACCCCCCAACCATAAAATTATTTTCGTTGCTACTTCATAACTGTAATGTCGCTACTGTTATGAATCGTCATGTAAATATCTGATATGCAGGATGTATTTTCATTGTTACAAATTGAACATAACTAAAGCATCGTGAATAATCACAAAAACAATATATAATTATATATGTGTTTTCCGATGGTCTTAGGCGACCCCTGCGAAAGGGTCATTCGACCCCCAACGGGGTTGGGATCCACAGGTTGAGAACCGCTGCATTAAACAGTCTCTCCTCCGTCCTCGGAGCCACATGTAACCACTAATCTACTTTCAGACGCCAAGGGTTTGCCTTTTCGGGGCAATTCATGTCTACGTGTGAATTATGTGGCATGTGCTCTTTTATGCCCGGTTTTTGCAGTTAGCATAATGTTTCCAAGAGGATGCCATGTTGTAGCATGTATCAGTACTTTACTCCTTTTCACGGCCAAATAAATACGCCTTTGCCTGGACAGACCACGTTTTGTCTGTCCATCCCTCTGCTGACGGACATTCGGGTTGATCCCGCCGTTTGTCCATTGTAAGTGGGGCGGCTGTGAATATTGGTCACGCAACTTTTGATGGAACCCAGAGGTTTTCAACAGGAGGGCCCTGTGCGCCCCCCCCCCCCCCCCCCGCCCAGGACATCTGACAATGTCTGGAGGCAGCTTTGATGGCTGCAAAGGAGGGGAGTGTCAGTGTCCAGGGACTGTGGCCAGAGGTGCTGCTCGGCACCCTACAGTGCAAGGGAGGCCCCCCCACAAGACGTATCCAGCCCCAAATGTCACTAGTGCCGAGGGTGGGAGGTCCTGCCTCCCCCTGCCTCCATGGGGGTGCAGAGGTTACCCCAGACTTTCTGAGCCCCCCGATAAATGGGACCTGTACCTCCTTCCCATCTCAGGACTCACAGCCTGGCCAGCGGAGACGACACGTGTGATCCTTTCTCCACACCCACCATCTCCGAGAGGGAAATCAAAACAAAACCCTCCAAATCAATTTGCGGGAAAAATAAAAGGATATTTCTGATGTTTTTCTAAGCTTTTCATCCTTTTTAAAAACGGGGGGGATAAGTGGCAACTGAGGAATAAAAGCGAGTGTTCAAAAGCATCAGCGACCAAAAAGTCCACAGAAAATTGAAACGAGCCCGGCTCTCAGTGTGTGTAATTACGGGCCAATCAAGTCATGAAAGCTTTATTAGTTTAATGTGATTCCATCAAGTACCAAAAAGTGGGAAGGAGTGGGGGAAGGGAAGAAAATGGATATGAAAGGAGAAGGAGGGGAGCAGGGAAGGGACGTGAAGAGCAGAGAGGGTTAAGGGAGGGTCAGGGTGCATCTGTAATTAACTAACTGTCCGCACGGCCCGCTGCCGCCCGGTGGGAGCAGCCAGACAAGACCAGAGCACCTTTCCCGAGACGTGTGCCTTTGCACGCCCTCAACACATCACCTCAGGTCCTCTACGCATGGCTCTAGTTCAGCCGGTGAGAATCCAGCAAACAACAACAGAAAAAGACAACATCTCTCCCTTTGCCCCTGCAGCTGACATTCCAGGGGGGAAAAGAGACGGAGTGAAATCGGCGAAGTGCGCCAGGCGTTGTGCAGTGTCAGGGCAGGGGATGGGCTGGCACTTTACAGCAGGTGGCCAAGGAGGGGATGGCAGGCCAGCAAAGACCTGAAGGAGGGAGCCAAGGGAGACGGTCTGGGGAGAGAGCATTCCTGGCAGAGGGTAGAGGACGTGCAAATATCCTGGGGTGGGCCTTGCCTGGGGAGGAAGAGCCCGCGTGGCTGAAGCAGGGCAGGCGGGGCCTGGGGAGGCCAATGGGAGATGAGCTGAGACAGGTAAGGGAGGCCAGAGGCCTTTGGCTTTTCTGAGTGAGAAGGGGGCATGGGGAGGGCTGCAGTCGGAGGAGGAGCGTGGGTCCCTCTAGCTGCTGGGTAGAGAGGAGAGGGAAGCAGGGCGGCTTGGGGAGGCACCTGAGGCCCAAAATGTGAGGAAGACACAGATTTCAGGGTGCTGAGGCCTCACTTCTGTCACCGGGCCCCTCCCGTGGAACAAAGGGTTATTGAGACCTTCATGTACAGAGTCTGGGGTGCACACCGACCACCCAGCGCAGAAGGCCTCGAATGGGGTGCTGCTGGCAAATGGCCTCCAGGCGTCAGCCCCTAGGGCGGCCCAAGATGCCACTGCTGCCTCCTCCAGGGCCGCCCCTTCCCAGGCCACGCTTGTAAATCTAGACCAGCGGTTCTCAACCTGTGGGTCGCAACCCCGTTGGGGTCGAATGACCCTTTCACAGGGGTCGCCTAAGACCATCGGAAAACACATATATAATTACATATTGTTTTTGTGATTAATCACTATGCTTTAATTACGTTCAATTTGTAACAATGACATTGGGGGTCACCACAACATGAGGAACTGTATTAAAGGGTCGCAGTAGGAAGGTTGAGAACCACTGCTCTAGATGATTATTCCGTGTGGGAGGGCTGGCAGGTCAGGAGATGATTGCCGTTGAAAAGACAGCTTGTCCCGGCCACAGGTCCCAGGAGGAGGGGCTCGCCACACCGGGGGGCCACACGGGGAAGCACCAGGCTCAGACAGGAGGCAGAGGGAAGGGGGGCGGAGCGTGGACAAGAGCCTTTAGTGTGGTTCCCACAGGAAGGAATGGGTGAGGCAGGGTGAGCAGGCCTAGGATTGGCCGGTGGAGAAACTTCAGGGGGTTCTAGCCGGTAGGAGCTGTCTCCGGGCGCCTGGTATCTGGCTCTGGGGTGACCCAGGATATGACGGCCCAATAACGGAGGCTGAGGGGGTGTGGACTCGGGATTGGATGGTTTGAACATAAAAGGCAAGCCTCCTGGCGGAGACACTGTGTTCACCAAAACCCAAGAAGCCAGGGACCGCGGGGACGAAGCAGAGACTTCGCATCCACAGAGCGGCTCTCAAGCGTTAACACCAGCAGGGGGGCCAGTCAGTATCGCTAGGAATTGGCCGACCCATGGGGAGGGGCAGTCTCTGCAGGGTCAGATATCAAAACATCCGAATAAAAACACAGGCTTAACAGGGGGCGGCCCACGTCCACCATGACTGGTCCAGGCAGGGTGGAGAGGCCTGGCCCCCCATTGTCACTGCTGTATAGTGCTCCCCGGTACAGCTGTACCCAGTTTCCTATTCCACTGCAGTGCACATGCGGGTCGACAGGCAGGTGGCGACAGAATGTCTCCAAATGGCCGATAAACACACAAGAGAAGATGCTCAACACTGTTGGTGACCAGGGAGCTGCCAGGTAAGACCGAAAGGGGAGGTTGCTGCTACCTGCCCCGGAATGGCCAACCTTCAAAAAAGTGGAAAATACGAGGACACCGAGCAACAGCCTCACCCTCTGCAAGCCCCGCCGTGTGACAACCAGGCTCCTGGCAGAGACACCGCTGTGTTTGCCAAAACCCAAGGAAGCCAAGGATGCGGGGACCAATCACAGACTTCGAATCCACAGAGCAGCTCTCCATCGTTAACACCAGCCAGGCAGATCCACCTGCCCCCCGTCTCCCGCCTGAGCCCCCACCAGTGGGCTTCCCCGTTAAGGCGATCATCCCAAGCAGCGCTGAATAGGGGCGCACATTTGGGCCGCAGCTCAGCTCCAAAGCCACAGGCAGAGAATGGACGTGTCCCCCACAGCTGCACACCCCACCCCCCACCCCCCGAGTCTGCGGAGCCGGTGGGTCCGTGGACGGTCACAGCCCTTTGACGTATCGCCTGAGTCAGAACCGCGTCGAGCCCTGCTCGGGTCTGGCTGTTTTGAGACGCATCCAAATGGCTTTCAAAAAATAAAAATAAGCTAAGCGGTTACAGTGATGGATACTGAAATCCAAATCCTAAAAGCCCCCGACTGCGGTGCTCCAGGTGGCGTAGAGATATGGTGCGTTTTTTTTGTGTGTGTTTTTTTCCTTTTAATCTAAATCATGTTCCCAGACAGCACCAAGCCTGGTATAAATTGTCTTCTGCACTAATCTTTTATATACTTCTCTGCTTGTCTGAAATGATTGAACATGACTCACTCACGGTTCTGTTTTCAACCACCACTGGGCTCCTCCAGTCGGCCGCATCTGGTTTTTTGCAGTTAAAGGTTCCCTTTGTCTATCACGTAAGCCTGCGGTGTTCCTCGGAGAAGGAAGGGGCGTCTACACCAGGGGCTGGGCCGCTGCCAGGAACTGCCACGCACGATAGCCGAGGCCGGAGCATCTGCTCTATTTATTGATGCTGATACGAAATTGAATGGCGGCCGAATGAAAACTGCCAGCTCTGTGGTGTAGACCGGTGGGTTTGAACCGTTTTTATTGTTTCGGTTTTTTCCCCCAACTGAATGGAAAGAAAACTTTGAACAGGATTCCCGGTCCCGGGGATGCGCCCCTCCTCTTTAGCTCTCCGGAGAATTCCCTCCGCACCGTCCCTGACACGGCTGCGCTCCTCCGGAAAGCGCCTGGAAAGCTACCAGCGCAGACCAAGTTCATGGTCTAGTTCTGGCTCGCGCAGGTGATTTTGATTTTTCCTCTGCTTTTGCCGTATTTTAAATTCTCTCTGACGAACATTTATAACTCTGTAATCATAAAATAAATTGAATGACTTAAAGAAAACGAGTATTGTTTGACGTTCCTTAAGCATACCTCATAAAGCATCGGGCCGGTTTCTGGCGACCCGTCCATGAGCATTAACCAAGTGTTAAATGTGTGCCAGGCATCGTTCTTGGCATTGAAGATACGGTGGTGAGCAAGATGGATAGCAGCCGACCTCAGAGATCTGACGTTTTAATGGCAGGAAGACAGGCGCAGGAATGGCTCTGCTCACCGTCACCTCCCAGCAACTTGCTTGAGGAATTTGTGCTTTTCATCCCTGCGACGACGTGGAGCTCTGTGGGTCTAGAGACCGTCGGACCCCCAGGGAGGACGCTGCCACCACGGGACTTGGGAATAGTCCCAATTAACTCAAGCCCCCGGCTGCCTCTGGCCGCTTGGGGCAACGCACGCCAGTTGGCGGAAAGGCAACGTAGTCACCATCCTGGCAACAATGAACTCACCCATTCTTCTGTAGATAACAAATCTGGGTTCTTTCCAAGGCTTAGCTGCCATGAATGAAGCTGCTATAAAAATTCTTGCACAAGGTTTGTGGGGGTTGTGTGTGTGGTGTGTGTGTGAACATATGTTTTTATTTCTCTTGGGTAAATTCCTAGGAGAGGAATGACTGGGTCATCAGGTGGATGTGAATTTAACAATTGTAAGAAACTTCCACACGTTTCCCAAAGTGGTGGGACCACGTTACCCCCGCAGAGTATGAGAGTTCTGGTTGTGCCAACTCCTCGCCAACATTTACTGTTGTCAGATTTGTCATTGTAACCATTCTGCTGGGTGTAAAGTTATCTTTTCCCTGAAGGCTCAGGATGGGGAGCACCTTTCCATTTGTTTGCAAGCCATTTCCTGTCTATTTTCTTCTAAAATGCCTTTTCAAGTCTTTTGCCCGTTTTATGGAGTTGTCTGTCTTTTTGTTATTGGTTTATGGGTGTTTTTAATGTATACGGGATACAAATCCACAACAGATACTTGCCTTACGGCTATTTTCCTCCTCATCTGTGCCTTGTCTTCTTAATGGGGTCTTTGGGTAAAGGGGAGTTTTTTTTGACGAAGTGCAATTTATCTCGTGTTTTCTTATATGGTTAGTGCATTGTGTGCCTTTGCTAATACATCTCTTGGCTACTGCAAAGACTGCGAAGATACTCTCCAATGTTTTCTTCTAGAAGTTTTATAATTCAGTTCTCCCATTTAGGTCTACGAGCCCCCTCAAATTAGCTTTCATCTACAATGCGAGGGAGGGAATGAGGTTCATTTTTCCAACGTTTATCTATTTGTCCCAATACGATTGGCTGAGAAGACCCTCCTTTTTTCCTGATGGAATTGGGGTATGGGTTAATAACCACGTGTGTGTGAATCGATTCCTTGGGTTCTAGATTCTGTCCCGTTGGCCTCTTTGTCCATCTCTGACATCGGAGTCTTGCTTTGCTTTCTGCCTTGTATTGCCCTGTGCCCTCACCCTCCCCTGCTGAGAGATTGCTCTTAAATCTCTTGGATAACATTGTCATCACTGTGTTCAGGGACCTGGGTCTGAGATCGCCGACTGCAGACATGCAAGTTCAATGAGCTACGTTCATCTTATGTAGTTAAATGAGATACGTTCGTGTGCTCATTAGCGACGGAACAAGGTAAATGATGACGACGCTGCCTAAAGGCACGGGCTGGGGGAGGAAGCTAGGGAGTCCAGGAAAGGCCTCTGAGAGGAAGTGACTTTGTAGCCAAGCCCTGAGTGGTGACAACATAATTGTTGGTCGAGGTGGGGCAAGGAAGATCACCATTTGGGCCAAGAAGTCCTAGGAACTGAGAGGGACGAGTGTGAGTGTGAGATCTTCAAGGTCAGGGTTGCAGCCCCCAAGGACGATGGTGAGAGAAGTGATGGAGAGCGGCCAGAGAACCAGCTGCTAAGCCAGGCAGGAGTCGATCGAAAAGCCCTTCAAATTAGCTGGGGTTTTTGAAGGAGGACAGATCGTTTCCAAGTGTCAGGGGGCACAGAGGACACCCCCCCCCATTCCCAGGTGCTGATATCCTTGGGAGCTGGAGGGAACCCCGACCTCACTGAAGAGGGCTGGAGGGGAAGGTGCCCCCAGGGAGCAGCCAGGTTTCATTGGGAGAAGAGTTTGGTCATCGGTTCTCTAACGTGAGCAGGTAGCGGGATCACCTGGAAGGCTTGTATAGCACCCATATTTCTGGCCCCAGGGCTTCTGATTCAGAAGGTCTAGGGTGGGACCCGAGAATTCACATCTCTAACAACTTCCCAGGTGATGCTGATGCTGGGGGTTCAGGGAGCACACTTTGAGGACCACTGACGTAGGCGGGTTCAAGTGACTCAGCACTGGCAGGGCCACTGACGGGTTTTGTTAATAAAGTTTTATTGTCACACAGCTATGTCCATTTATTCCCATGTTGTCTGTGGCTGCTTTCCCGATACCATGAAAAAGAGGAATGGTTGCAACAGAAACCACAGGGCCCGCAAAGCCTAAAATACTTACTATCTGTCCCTTTATAGAAAAAGTTTAGCAGCTTCCATTCTCTGCTACTGCTAGACTTCGGAAATGCCGTGATGTTATGTTGAGAGGTAGGAAGTAAGCAAGAAAGTACAAAGACAGGAGTCACCGCCTCTTACAGCCTAATCTCTTCTCCCCCATTCTCTTTGAATTTGTAGGTTTGTGCTCTCAAAGTTTATTTTACTTTTTTAAGTGTCTTTCCAGTAGGAACTGACTATATATATATATATATGGTCAATCCACAAGGATAATGATGTTAATTTTTTAAAATATATATTTATTGATTTCAGAGAGGAAGGGAGAGGGAGAGAGAGAGAGAAACATCAATGATGAGAGAGAATCATTGATCGGCTGCCTCCTGCATGCCCCACACTGGGGACCGAGTCTGTAACCCGGGCATGTGCCCTGACCAGGAATTGAACCGTGACCTCCTGGTTCATAGGTCCACGCTCAGCCACTGAGCCACGCCGGCCAGGTACAATGTTAATTTTTAATAGAAGCTTCTATGGTCCATAGAAAGGAGTCCTTACAAAACTCTGAGTCGGAAAGTAATTCCCACAGAGAGGAAGGTGGACGCTCTCTGCACCCAAGGCCGGCTTCTCCCTCCACCCGCTTTGGGCACCAAGTACTGTCAGCTCATCATGATTTCTGTGTCAGGACCAAAATTAGAACAATAAGAAAAAAACTGTTTTGTTTTCAATAAAGTTAACCATACTCATTCTTTATTCTGAAAGTGTCTTTCCAACTTTTTCTGGGATGTTAAAAATGTTCTTTTTAAAAAAAGAAAAAGAAATGTGATTTTTATTTTATTTTATTTTTTTAAAATATATTTTATTGATTTTTTTACAGAGAGGAAGGGAAAGGGATAGAGAGTTAGAAACATCAATGAGAGAGAAACATCGATCAGCTGCCTCCTGCATACCCCCTACTGGGGATGTGCCCGAAACCAAGGTACATGCCCCAAACCTGGGACCCTTCAATCTGCAGGTCGACGCTCTATCCACTGAGCCAAACCGGTTAGGGTGAGAAAGAAATGTGATTTTTAAATGGCAAGGGATTTTTTATTTTTCAGTCTCTGCCCAACAAAAAGTTGACCACCTTATGTAAGTCACTGTAACTTTTAAAAAATTACACTCATCTATAAAATGCCAAAGTCTGGGGACCAATATACTAGGGCCGTGGTCGGCAAACTGCGGCTCGTGAGCCACATGCGGCTCTTTGGCCCGTTGAGTGTGGCTCTTCCTAAGCCTTAGGAGTACCCTAATTAAGTTAATAACAATGTACCTACCTATATAGTTTAAGTTTAAAAAATTTGGCTCTCAAAAGAAATTTCAATCGTTGTACTATTGATATTTGGCTCTGTTGACTAATGAGTTTGCTGACCACTTTACTAGGGTATTTAGTAATCCTGTCGATGCCTTTCACCTCCCTCGCCCACACCCTGCAGCACTGGGTTGAGTGGGGTTCTGAGGCCCCGTCCAATCTCACAGGAGGGTGTGCAGCGATCGATGAATGATGTCTGCAGGGTGTGCAAAGGCAGCGTTGAGTCTCAGCTGCCATGCATCTGCCAACTTTTTCTAAATATAAATTTTATTTATTTATTTATTTAGTTAGTTAGTTAGTTAATTCTCACCCGTGGATATTTTTCCATTGATATATTTTTTTTTTTTAGGGAGAGTGGAAGAGAGACGGAAAGACAGAGAGAAACATTGATGTGAGAGAAACACATCGATTGGTTGCCTCCTACATGAGCCCTGACCAGGGCCCCAGCCGGGGAGGAGCCTACAACCAAGGTACGTGCCCTTCACCAGAATCTAAGCCGGGACCCTTTGGTCCACAGGCCGACGCTCTATCCACTGAGCCACACCGGTGAGGGCTGCAATTGCCCTCTTTAATGAGTATGGTACCTGGGCCTGGCCCTGAGCTCCAGGCGGCTCTAAGGCCAAGAGCGCACTGCAGACAGTGACCAGCCTGCTCGTAAACACGCCCGAAGGCTGCACGAGAGAGGGAACCGGGCCGGTGCACACACCCCTGCAGGAAGCAGCCGTTGAAGGACCTCAGAGGGGGCGTCAGAGACGGAAGCAATCGTGACCGTCAGGGGGATCCCCCTCCCCACAGAAACAACGCGAGCTCTGGTGTACCCGGCCAACGCCGGGCCCAAGCAAGCCGGAGTGTAACCGTGACACCACGCGTACACGTGTATAACTTAAGTAGCTTCTAAGCTCTTGTCGCCGCCCCTCCATAGAACCGATTTCTGCCGCGTTGGGGATGACAGCCCCTCTTTCCCTGAGAATTCATGGACCAGACCAGGGCGGGAAGCCAGTGGCTCAGAGATACGACTGAGGGGCAGCTGCAGATGGAGAGTGACAGGGATTTTAACCATTTGCTTTTTAAGCCTTTAAACTGTAGACATGTATCGCCTATTCAAAAATCGATTTCAAAACCTGAAGACCATCATCCTTATCATTTCAACCATTTCATAAGAGAGAGGGCTTTGCTGGTTCCCGAAGGAAAAATTAAAAGGACCCCATCACAGAGTGAGAGACGATCTTTCCCCTCGGAGAAGAGGCAGCAACGTTACACTGGATAAGGAACAAAACACTCAAATCGTCACGTCTTTTTAAATGCAAAAAGTAAAAGAAACTTTCATTGCGTAATATTACGTCCAATGTCATTGCTTTCTCAATAGAAGGCTATTTGAGGCACCTCTTACGTGGTGTAGCTTGAAGTAAAAACTCACCCAGTCTATTCCGGCCCCTTATTTTCACCATCTCATTGCCCACAGATCCTCTTTCCCTGTGAACGCGGCGATACTAGAATCAGCACCCTCCGTGCTGTTCAGTCTGGACTCCTCCGGGCAAAGCTCGGGGAACGCGGGCGCCGAGGCTCTGAGTCCCTGGCTGCAGCTCTGAGTTCTAGCCAGCAAGTGTTGGGCTGAATACATATTTCTTAAACTAATTTACGTTTTTAAAAATTAACCTATTACTTACCGGGCATTTTAAGGGTTTACTGAGGTCTCAAAACAGCCATGTGAAGCAGCCACCACTGCTCCATTTCTCAAGGAGAAAGCGAACGCTCAGAGCAGCTCAGTGCCCGGCCCAGGAGCACAGGGCACGGACGCAGCTGCGATAAAGTGCGAAGCCAGCTCCGCCGGCGGCCAGCCTGACTCACGCAGAGTGCACGCACGCGGCAGGCGCCCCCTCGCCCGGCTCCCTTCTCGAATCATCGCTCCCACCGGGTCCTGCCAGGAGCCTGCCAGCTGAGGGACAGGGAGACGGCCAGGAGTCACAGGCCTGAATCTGTTCTTGCCTTTCGGGTTGGGAGGGGGCACAGGCCCTGGCCCATCTTTGGACCTGGGGCTGCTCCCAGCACACAGCCCGCATCCGCTGGGTTTCACCATTCATCCTGACCCCCGCCGCCGGGCGCCCCTGGTCCACGTACAGATAAAACCCCGCCTAAGGGACGACTCCGGGACGCCAGGCCCACCGGCTTGACGGGCAGACAGGGCCCCTGGATGACACACGTGTGCGTTCACAACGCATCTAGGCCATGCCTGCGTACCACCCCCACGCCGCCCCGAGCCTGGAAACCACGTTCTACACATGGAAACGTGGGCTCCAAGCGGGGAGATTACGGGAGAGGCTGCCTTCTTATCTCAGGTAGGAGATTCAGTAACAAGATCCCGTCAGGAGGGGAACTAATCTCCCTGAAAGCCTTTGGGGGCGGAGAGGAAGGGGGAGCAGCGAGAGCCGCCACAGCCCGGCCTCCCTCCCCGCAGCGACCCAGATAAGAGGATAAATCCTCCTGGTGGAACCTGGGACCGCAGCTGCTAGGGCAAGGTCTGTGCCTCTCACCTCCACTGCCCGGGGAGGCCATCCGCTCCCTCCCAGCAGCTGTGTCGCCAGCCAGCAGCTGGACAGATGTTTCCTTGGGAGGAGCCTAGAGAACTGGCCCTCGACCTGGGCAGTGCCCTTCAGAAGCGATGGCACCAGGGGACCAAAGCCACCTATCTCGTCAGCACCTCTGAGAACTGCTCTTAGGGGCCACACAATCAATAAACCCCTGTCCCCCAAAGAAACGCCCACGGTCCCATCTCCCCGTGCCGGGAGCTGGTCCATCCTTGCTGTTTCAAGGGACCTGGCATATATGGCATACTATTCTTAATATGTTTGCTCACCTTCTTGGCACTATGTGTTTTAACCAAGGTCACCTCTCTGAGAAAAGTTGTTTCCCCAGGTAAGGATTTTCCCCCAAAGTTAGGGAGGGAATAAAACCCCTTAACTAAGTGCCAGGCGGGTAGTTAATCACTCTAACTATGAACAATCATGCTTAAGCTACATAATCTTTACTCCCTGGAATGGAGATAAGAAACGCCCTAACCTTTGGAATAGAGATTGATAGGATTGAATCAACTGGTATAAATACAGATGTAACAAGACAACAGGAGACAGAACTTAGAAGACAGAACCAAGAGACACAGAACCTAGACACAGAACCTAGACACAGAACCTACACAGAACCTAGACACAGAACCTACACAGAACCTAGAGACAGAAGAACTTCGCTGGAGAGAACATGGCAAAAGATCCTGGACAGAAACTGGCCACAGAACCTAGAGACAGAACCTAGCGAGAGAACATGGCAAAAGATCCTGGACAGAACCTGGCTACAGAACTTGGCTGGAGAAACTAGACAGAACCTGGCTGAAGAACCTAGAGACAGAACCTGGCTACAGAACCTGGATAGAACATGGCAAGAGAACCTGACTAGAACCTGGCTGGAGAACCTGGACAGAACCTGGCTGGAGAACCTAGGGAGGGAACATGGCTACAGAACCTGGCTGGAGAACCTGGCTGGAGAACCTACAGAACCTGGCAATAGAACCAGGCAAGAGAACCCAACCATGCTGATCAACTGAACGCTGCCTCTGTGTCATTCCTTCTTCGCCAACCCCGTCCACACCTTTGGGGACCCCTGGACCTGCTGGGGTTAGACCCCAGCATCCCCACATCTGCCTCAGGCCTTCCTTCCACCAGGAACAGGGTCCCCTCCCCGCTCTGGGTGTCCTGCCGCCCTCTGAGGCTCAGCTTCCTGTCTCCTGCCCAGGGCGACTTCCCTTAGAGAGGAGGGACCCTCCCCTCTGGTGAGGGACAGACGACTGTTGACAGGTCTACATTCTCTGCTCCAGGCTGAGACACAGGCTCCCCTAGACACACCTGGATGACCTTGGGCAAAGCATCTGACCTTGCAGAGGCTTGATTTCTTGAAAAATTCCCTACAGCTGTTGCAGGCATCAAAGGGAATAGAGTATGTCCTGAGCAGGCCCTTGATCAATGGGGTGGTTATTTTTTATTTTATTTTTTCTTAGTTAGTCCTCACCCAAGGATATTTTTTTCCCATTGGTTTTTAGAGAGATTGAAAGGGAGGGAGGGAAGGAAAGAGAGAGAGGAAGAAGGACAGGGAGAGAAAGAGAGAGACATCGATGAGAGAGACACACTGATTGGTTGCCTCCACACGGGATGGAACCTGCATCCCAGGTACATGACCTTGACCTGGAATCAAACCTTCAACCCTTCAGTGTGTGGACCACTGAGCGACACCAGTCAAAGGAGGGTGTTATTTTTACTGAGGACAAGCCATTTTCTCCACCGCTACCCACCCCTCACCTCTCACTGCTACACACACGCACGCACACACACACACACACACACACACACACACACACACCCCTGCCTAAAGGGTGGACCCTCAGCTGCTCCCGGCTGGGCAGACTCAGCAGGTCCGGCTGCCCTGGCCTGTGAGAGGGCAGAGCCCAGCAGGCGGGAGAGGGCAGGCCTCCAGGGAGGGGCAGCTGAGCAGAGGCCGAGAGGAGGTGGCGATCCCAGCCAGGAGCTCTGCCACATTGAACGCTTTTTGTTTTTGTCTTCGAATACACTTTTATTAAACGTCAGGGTCCGCACTGAACGCGGGACTGAGGGGGGCTCCTCGTGCCCGTCCTCAGTGAGCTCCGGGGCCCTCGTCACCCCACGCATTTCCACACCCAGCGCGTGACAACAGCACCCAGAGCGGGTATCGCTGGCGGTGAGCCTCGCACTGCGCTGAGCACCTCACAGGCACCATCCCATTTGATCGGCAGAACCACCCTCCCGGTGGGTTCCACGAAGACCCACATTTTACAAATGCGGAAACTGAGGCACGGAGACATACCGAGGAAGCAGCAGGGTGGGCGGGTGTGTCCCTGGAGAGCAAGAACGCCGTGTTCCAGTCTTGGCTCGGCCACAAGCATTCTGTGCGACGCTAAGCAAGTCCCTCCCTTCTCTGGGCCTCAGCTTTCCCATCTGTAAAAGGGACGCATTGAGCTCTGTGAGATGCAAGCTCCTAAGCCTGTTTGGCTCAGTGCATAGAGCGTCGGCCTGCGGATTGAAGGGTCCCGGGTTCGATTCTGGTCAAGGGCATGTACCTTGGTTGTGGGCACATCCCCAGTGGGAGGTGTGCAAGAGGCAGCTGATCGATGTTTCTAACTCTCTATCCCTCTCCCTTCTCTGTAAAAAAATCAATAATATATATATATCAAAAATCAATAATATATATATATATATATATAAATATATATATATATTTTTTTTAAATGGAGGACTCTAGAGGGTGGTTGCCAGGGGCTGGGAGGGGAGAGGGGGAGCGGCTGCCCTGGTGGGTGATGAAAACTCGGCACCAGGTGGCTGCAGGGCGTTGGAGCTACTGGATGCCACTGGGTTGTGCACTTTAAATGGGGGGGAAAGAAGGGGTGTCTGTGATGCTTCCAAGGAGATAAGTAAGTAAGTGATTAGATGATACATGTTGTTATGGATATCTTACCACAATGAGAAAAATAAAGAAGATATACATAAATAGGAAGCGAGTAATTCAATGAAAACGAAGGTGTGTTTCCCGGAAGGTCCGAACTCGGGCCCCGCGGGGCGACAGGAAGGCTCAGCACTCGGCCGCTGGGGGGCCCTGAGTTCAAATCGCCTCCGGGCCGGGGAACGGGTGCTGTGTGACCCCGAGCCGGTGCCCTCGCCTCTCTGTTCCTGGGGCCCCGCCACCCCGTGAGGAGCCCTGAGGCTGGGGAGGTTGCCATGACTACAGGAACGCACCTCGGGAAGCTAAGGGACCGCGACCCCAGAGAGGCAGGGGCCTGGCGCTCGCCCTGCGGGGTGGAGGCCCACGCGGCAGGAGCTCGGCCCGGCCGCCACCTCCCCCTCCCGCGGGCGGGGCCGGCCCGGACTCACCTGGGACCCGCGCGGGCGGTGCCGGCGGCCCGCACCCGCCACCTGCCTGCCACCTCCCTCCCCAGGGCTCCGGGCGCCGCTTTCCCAATCGCCCGGCGACGTCAGGGCCTGGGCGGCGGCTCCCGGGGGTGCGGGGCGGGCGGGTGCGGCCGCCGCCAGGTGGGGCCGCCGCCAGGTGAGGCCGCCGGGTCCGAGGCCCGCCCTCCCCGCCGCGCCGCTTCCTTCCGGTCTGTGGCGACACCTGCTGGCCGTCCGCGGGGGTGCACCCTCTGCTCCCTCTCTCTGCTCCAATCCCAGATTCCTGCCTGAGCCCCACAGAAAGGGGGGACCATCATCCCAGCCTGGGAGCGGCTTGTGCAAAGGCCCCAGAAGGAAGCAGCGGGGCTGTTTGATCACGTGGGGAAGGCGGCGCTGGAACAGCGGGTTGGTGCGCCTGGGAGGGCCCACGGACCCTCTCCGCGCTCTCACCATTTCCAACCATTGTGCGCCCAGGACGCTGCTAACCCTTACAGTCCCGAGAGGCTCCTACTGTAGGGAGGGGGTCTCACCAGACTGGGAAGATCAGGCAAGTCTCCCCTTCCCCAGGAGAGGCAACCCCAGAGGAAGGGCTCTCTAGTGGTGGGGATCTGGGACAAGTAGAGGTTTTCCCAGCACTCTTCAAAGCATGCCACAGGAAGAAATTACTTTTTTAAGAATTTATTTTAATGAATCTTTATCTATTTGTTTTTTGAAGAAGTGAAATATTAGGTCAGGCGGGATTGAGTGGGGAACCTGAGCTGCCAGAACCCTGGCGGCAGAGTAAGCTCAGAGGGTGTGTCTTAGTAAGAGTTCACCCCAGTTCGCAGGTGAGAGAAAGTGTCCTCTACCTTTGCACACTGCCCACCCAGGTCAGGCTGACGGGCCCGGGTCACCCACCAGCCTCTTCTTCATGGTCATCGTCCTGCAGAATTTGTCATCAGGGCATCGTTCAGAATGTCCCCTGAACCAGCTCCTAAGTCCTGGACCGCTCAAAACCAAAGGAGGTTTACAAATCACCGGCCCACCCAGCACTGCCGTTTGGGGCTGGGAAGGGCTGCCTGTGAACAGCCTGCAGAAGGAGCAGGCGGGGTTTAAACCAATCATTCCAAGCCGCGATGGAGGTCATTTCCGATTGTGAGGGAGAGGAGCACTTGAGGGAGACGTGACCTGTGAACCAGGACACTGTGCGCTGGATTTGGTCCCGTGGGTCCCGAAGTCGGTCCTGAAGCAGCGGGTGTTGGTTGTCTGGGGACGTCAAATCTGAGTCTGAAACTCTGGGGTGGGGCCTAGCAATTTGTGTTTCGACACCCACCTCCCAGGTGATTTTTTTTTCTTCATTTTTTTTTATTGATTGATTTGAGAGACAGGGGGTGGGGTGGGGGAGGCTCGGAGCTCCAAGGGGGCAGGGACCCCAAAACCCAGCCTCGGGCCTGGCACACAGTAGGTGCTCACTAACAGCTGAAGACCTGGTGGCTGAGCAGAGTGGGGCCAGAAGAGCATAACAGCCTGGGCCGGGCCAGTCCTGGGAACTCGGGCAGGATGGCCCCAAAGGGCCACACCCTGGCCTCCACGGGCAGCTCAGGATGGCTTCTGGCCGTGCCTGGGGCAAGGCAGCAGGGTTCGCCCCTGTGGGGGTGTGGGGTGCCCGGAGACTGCTGGGTATTAACTGTATGCCTGTGGCTAAGGCGACCCTCCTCTCCACCAATCACTTTGGGGGAGCTCCTCCCTGTTCCCTCCGGGGGAAAAACATGCTGAGTCTCATGAAGGAAAAACATTTGCCAGGTTCCCCCCAAAGGCCCTCCAAACGTCCACCCTGTAAGTAACCGCACCCCAAGGAGAACTTCTCCCTGCCTGAGTGACCCCACCACCACCACCCACACACACACAGGCAGTATTAAAAACCCAGCTGTCTCCTGCCTGTTTGCCCAGACCCGCCACCCGCCCCCCTCCCCGCCCCCCGAAACTTGGTCTGTTTCAGCCTTCCCACCCCCTCCCTCCCTCCCGGGAAGTAAAAGTCCACATAGCCTCTAATTGTGGGGTTGGTGCGTGTCCATTAGATCTGAGCTGTGAATTGTGCTCTTCCAATCTTCCGTGTTCTTACTGTGTATACAGCTCTCGGTGACTGAGAGAGGCCTGTTGAAATCTTCCACTGTAATTGTGGACTGGGGACATGTTAAGTGTGTACAAGTTTAAAATTAATTAGCGCTTCCTGTGAATTAAGACTCTAACATTGTATTGGGAGCCTCTCTTTCTGACAGGGCTTTTTGCCAGACAGTCTTTTTGGGTGGATAGGAACAGAGTCGTGCAAGCTTGCTCTCAGCATTTGCCTGGCTTATATTTTTGCAGCCTTGTATTTCCAATCTTTCTGCGCCCTTACATTTGTAGCTGTGTCTTTCCTATACAAGGCATAGGTGGTGATTATTTTTATTTTGGTGCTTGATCTGGTAAGACAATGCTTCTCTTTAAAAATTTTTTTATTTTTATTTTTTTTATTTCAGAGAAGAAGGGAGAGGGAGAGGGAGATAGAAACATCAATAATGAGAGAGAATCATTGACTGGATGCCTTCTGCACACACCCTACTGGGGATTGAGCCCACAATCCAGGCATGTGCCCATGACCAGAATCAAACCCGGGATCCTTCAGTCCACAGGCTGATGCTCTATCCACTGAGCCAAATCGGCTAGACAATGTTTCTTATTGGTATTACTGATAGAGTTTGATTTATTGTGGTTGCTGATATATTTGTGTCTGTATCTAACTTTTTTTTTTTTTTTTTTACTATTTATTATGTTTTCTACACAGCTCTTCTTTTTTTTTCTTCCCTTTTTTTGCCTTGTATTGGACAGGCTGAGTTTCCTTTATTTCCCCCTTCTACTTTTCTGGTGTTGGAAGCTACACATTCTGATCTGATTATTTCACTTGCATTTTTTACTTGTCCCCTTGGTTTCAAGCTAACTGTGGGTAATTGAGTTGGCTAATATTTATACCTCCCTCTCCAGCAACACGAAGCCTAATGACACGTTTGTGCAGGTTATTCTGCGGCAAGTATTTAGTTCCACCTGATGTTTTCCACAAAAACACGCGGTGTTACTGTTTCTTTAATACAATGATTGCATTCCGGCTTACCCCCTATTTGCCAATTTCTTTTTGCCACTTCCCCATAGTCCACGCTCCTCCTGCCTTTGGTTACCTCCTTCTGAAAGCGTGGACATGAGTCGCTGCTGCAGCACGCCTGTTGGTGAAGAAAAGCTTTTCTTTGATTTATGTGAATGTGTCTATTTCACCCTCCTTCTTGGCTGATGGTTGTGCTGGGTATAGAATTGTGGGTTGCCAGTCGTCACTGTGGTCTCGGCAATTCTAACACGTCCCCAGACAACCAACACCCGCTGCTTCAGGACCGACTTCGGGACCCACGGGACCAGATCCAGCGCACAGTGTCCTGGTTCACAGGTCACGTCTCCCTCAAGTGCTCCTCTCCCTCACAATCGGAAATGACCTCCATCGCGGCTTGGAATGATTGGTTTAAACCCCGCCTGCTCCTTCTGCGGGCTGTTCACAGGCAGCCCTTCCCAGTCCCAAACGGCAGTGCTGGGCGGGCCGGTGATTTGTAAACCTCCTTTGGTTTTGAGCGGTCCAGGACTTAGGAGCTGGTTCAGGACATTCTGAACGATGCCCTGATGACAAATTCTGCAGGACGATGACCATGAAGAAGAGGTTGGTGGGTGACCCGGGCCCCATCAGCCTGACCTTGGTGGGCAGTGTGCAAAGGTAGAGGACACTTTCTCTCGCCTGCGAACTGGGGTGAACTCTTACTAAGACACATCCTCTGAGCTTAATCTGCCGCCAGGGTTCTGGCAACTCAGGTTCCCCACTCAATCCCGCCGTGACCTAATATTTCACTTCTCCTCTGTCTCAGGATCTTTTCAACTGACTGCCGTTCTTTCTGAGGTTCTGTGCTACAGATCTATTAGGACATGGATTTATTTTCACTTATTCTGCTTGGGGATAGTTGTCCATGTTTAATCTGAGGATTCATCAATTAGGAAAACCTCTGCCCAATGTTTTGTAATGCCTCCAGCTAAAAGTCCTATTTTATAGGGGCCAGACCTTCTCGTTCTAATGTCCAGGCCTCGGCACCTCTTTCACATTTCCTGCCTCTCGCTGTCTCTCTCTTTGGGTGGCATTCTGGGTATTTCCTCACATTTGTTTTCTGGTTCACTAGCATGTCCTGTTTACAGCAAGGTTATGGTGATTATGAACTCTGTCCGTACATCTTGTTTTATGCCTTATTCTTTTCATGAAAAGCTCATACATTACTATGTCAGAACTTTGTTTTTAATACTTCCCTTTTGCTGACATACAGTGATTTGTTTTCTTTGTATTCCTCTGCATTGTATTTAAAGCATTTCAGAACATCACGCAGAGGAGGGATCGCTAAGCTTCCGGAGGCTGCTGAAGGGTCATGGAATAAAGAAAGTTGAGACTCTGCTAGGAGCGTGTGGTTCTTATGTATGATCCAAAATGTATTTTGTAAGCAGGAGGTTTGGTTTGGTAGTCCACAGCGTTGTAAACAAATAAACAAAGTCCCTCTAGATCAGCCGTGGGCAAACTACGGCCCGCGGGCCGGATCCGGCCCGTTTGAAATGAATAAAACTAAAAAAAAAAAAGACCGTACCCTTTTATGTAATGACTAGGGGCCCGGTGCACGAAATTCGTGCACTGGGTGTGTGTGTGGGGGGGAGGGGGGAGAGTGTCCCTCAGCCCAGCCTGCCCCCTCTCACATACTGGGAGCCCTCAGGCGTTGACCCCCATCACCCTCCGATCACCTGATCAGCCCCTTGCCCAGGCCTGACGCCTCCGCCAGTGGTGTCAGGCTTGGACAGGGGACCCCCATCTCCCTCCGATCACTGGCTCTGGCCCCCGCCCAGGCCTGAGGCCTCTGACCCAGGAATCATGCCTGGGCAGGGGACCCCCATCTCCCTCTGATCGCTTGCTCCACCCCCCGCCCAAGCCTGACGCCTCTGACCCAGGCTTCAGGCCTGGGCAAGGGGACCATCATATCCCCCCAATCCCCGGCTCCGCCCCCCACCCAGGCCTGATGCCTCAGCCAGAGGAGTTGACCCTCATCACCCTCCGATCACCAGTCACCGGATCGGCCCCTTGACCAGGCCTGAGGCCTTCGGCAGAGGTGTCAGGCCTGGGCAGGGGACCCCCAGCTCCCCGCAGTTGCAGGCTCCGCCCCTGCCCAGGCCTGACACCTCTGGCCGAGGCATCCGGCCCAGGCAGCGGGGACCTGCAGTGGCAGCAGGGGGCGCCGCGATCGTGGGCTTCGCTTTAGGCCCAGGCAAGGGACCCCTAGTTCCTGGGACTGCCAGCTTCGACCATGACCAGCTCCCATCGCTGGCTCCACCCCTACTTCCTGCTATCACAGGCCAGGGCGGCAAAGGCGCCTGATTCTCCGATCATGGCTGGGGGGCAGGGCAAAGGCGGCCCCAGGGCCGCCTTTGCCTTGCCCCCCAGCTCTTAGCTCCCCCCTGGGTTTCCGATCACTGTCAGTGGCAGGGGGCTTCTTCCTGCTTTCCCTTTCGCCTCCCTGCATTGTGCCTACATATGCAAATTAGCCGCCATCTTATTGGCAGTTAACTGCCAATCTTAGTTGGCAGTTAATTTGCATATAGCCCTGATTAGCCAATGAAAAAGGTATCGCCGTACGCCAATTACCATTTTTCTCTTTTATTAGTGTAGATGTTTACTTTGAATTTATATTAGTTCACACAAACACTACATCCATGCTTTTGTTCCGGCCCTCCGGTCCAGTTTAAGAACCCATTGTGGCCCTCGAGTCAAAAAGTTTGCCCACCCGTGCTCTAGATGCTCACATGAGTTCCCATCACTGACTGGCCCTGGGCTCACGGGAAAGGTCAGGATGGGAAGAGTCAGGAAAATCCTGGACCTTCGGGAACATGGAGTCCAGCCTCCAGGTGGCCCCCTGGTGGAGCAGGTTCTCGAGGTGAAGGGAACAGGCACAGCTGATGAAGATGATGTGGTAGGTCCTCAGAGAGGCTTCCTTCGGGAGGGAATTCGCCAGGACTGGGTCCAAGAGAAAGGGGCAGAGCTGCACTCGGCTGGGGAACAGGGACGTACAAGGTGTGGGTCCACCTTCGGGAAGTTCACCGCCCGGCATGGGGCAGGGCCCCTTCAATGTCACGGGGAGACCGAGGCTTCTGAACCGCTGGCAAGTGCCAGGCATCTGGAAGGTGTCGAATGAATGAATGAATGAATGGATGACACCTGAATAGGGTCCCCAGCGGTAACATAAGATTCCTATTGAACTTGGAATGTCAGATAAATAATGAAGATTTTTCTTAGTATAAATATGTCCCAAGTATGGTGTGCGCTATGCTTACACTGAAACTAATTGGTCGTTTATCTGAAATTCAAATTTAACTGGACATCCAGTGTTTTTATTTGCTAAATCCGACAACCTATAGCAAAGGCATCGGGAGCGGCCGGGGACAGGAAGAGGTGACAGGGGTCAAACTTAAACACCGGCCTGGGCTGGCTGGGGAGGTCGTCACCGCAGCCAAGGCGTCAGTAAGAACCCTGGACTCTAGGTGTGGCCCGGACGTACCTGACCCAGGGACAGAGGCCAAGGGCCTGGGGCCAATCCCCTGCCTGTGACCTTGGAAAAGGACAGCGAGGGACACGTAGGGAGGATGCCGGCAGGAGGGAAGGGAAAGGAGTGAGAACCACGCTGCAGAAGGGGGTGTTCTCGCCCCAGAGCCTGGCGCTGGCAGGCCTGGCATGGCACTGCGTCCCCGAGAAAGGTGTGTTCAGCTAAACACACACACACACATACACACACACACCCTGCGCCCAGTCTGTCTTCTCCAAACGCCAGCTTCCGAGATCAGCGGGGGCGGAGACCTTTTGTTTATGATCGGGAGGCACAGCTGCCTTCCAACATTTAAAAGCAAAAACCACCAAGAAACAAGCAAGAAAAAACGAACAAACCTGCCCCCGGCCCCACCTCTACGAAATTCACAGATTTTCAAATGTAACTCTTCATTATGGAAAACGTCCAACATCCCACAGGCACAGAGGCGCACAACAAACCGCCATGCACCCGGCACCCGGATGGGCGACGACCAGCGTTTGGCCCACTGGGACGCGTCTGTGCCTCCTTCCTGCCACGCACACGCGTACCTCCCTCTGAGCAGATCTCAGACATCACATGTCTCATCCAACTTGTCAGCGGCCTGCGCACCCAGCAGGCGCGCTCTGAGCTAAGGTAATGGGCGTTATAGTCCCATTTTTCGCCTGTGGACACTGAGGCTGGGAGGGACGGGTGAACAGCGGAACTGGCCCCAAGCCCTCAGGACCCCCAGGCCCTCCAGCGCCCTCCCTACATGGGCCCCAGGCCAAGCCCATGGGACACAGCTGAGCCCCCGCCAGCCCTTCTCTCCCCAGGGCAGGGCTCCGGACGGTCAGACTTTGATCTCTGCCAGGGCCGAATTCCAGATGGAGGCCTTGCCAGCCCGCTCTGGCCACACGATTGATGGGGTGTTAATGATGTCAGGGTTTACAGACAAACTCGGGCCGCTCCGGTGCGCAGGGCCGATTGTCAGCGGTGATGGGAACCAGACACCTCGGCCCGTGGCTCAGGAGGACGGCGCAGCGCGAGCAGGAGGCCTGGGGGTGCCTGTGCTGGGGCAGACAGTGCGTTTCCCGAGGACCTGAGGCTGGCCCTCCGGGGGCCAGGGGTGTCCTGACCCCTCCACGGAGGATCTGGTGGGATAGGCTCTGGACTCAGTCTAGTGTAGCCACTGACAATGACCTTGCTCTATCTTTCCCTCTCTAGGCCATGGTTTGCTCATCAGTAACGAAAGAATTGGGATTAGCTCAGAGGTCAGCAAAGGGCCAGATGGCCAGTACTTCAAGCTTTGCGAGCCCCTCGGTCTCTATTTCAACCACCAGCCTCTGCCCTTGCAGTGTGAAAGCCGCCATAAACCAGATCTAATCAGGGTGGGCATGGCTGTGCTCCAATAAAACTTTATTTACAAAAACAGGTGGTGGGGCCGGATTAGACCCTCCCTTGCAATGTGCTGATCCTTGGACCCAACAGTCACTAAAGGCATTTTGAATTCTGAAAAAGGTACCAGTCAGAGATTAGGTCTCACAAGACCTATACCTATGGGGGCCAGGCAGAGAACGTGAATGAACAAAGCAAAGGCCACCACAAAGCATTAGGGAGTGGTGAGGATTGTGGCAAACTGGAGAACCCAGGCCTTGGCTAACAGGGGATGAGTCTCTACTTGGCTCCAGCCGATTGTTGCCAGATGGACACGCAGACCAGTTGGCTCCCAGATAGAGATGGTTGTTCAAGAGAATCTGCTTTTTTAAAAAATGGGAATTATCCAATGTTAAAATGTTGACAACTCACTCCGACTCTATGTGGCCCAGATCCCATCGCACGTGGCCACAGGCCGTCTGAGGCCCCAGGGGCACTGTCTGGACCCTCTGCCCCGCATGCAGAGCCCCTCCGCTGCAGAGACTGTGGGAAATCTGGAGAAGCACAGGGGCTGTGTGGAAGCTTACCCTCCGTGGACTGGTTTTTTCTTCCACATCTGGAATCCACAGACGGTGAGAAGGTCGAGGACGCTGGTGAAGGAGGGTCCAGCCAGGGACAAGTGCCCTGTCATGCCTCTTCGCCTGGGGCTCGGGAGGGAAGAACGCACGAATGTTCCTCCGGCCACCTGACCTAAAGTCCCCAAGCGGCCAACCAGCTCAGGCCCCTGGAGGCTCGTCCCTCTGAGCTGCTGCCCCTGGAAGGCCTGAGCTGCTCTTGTAAATTACCTTCTTCCGGGCGGGGGCCAGGGGCTGCTGGGGTTTCGCTGCCAACTATCTCTAAGGCAACATCCAACCAAGATGCGAAATTCTGGAAATGGCTGCAAGAGGCAGCAGGCAGAGTGGGCAGATGTGTGGGGCTAGCCTAGGATGGGGATGTTTATTTTTATTTGGGGGGTCTGTAGGCCTGGGAACCATTAAAAATACCTATTAATCTTCCTGCTGATCTCAGGGGGCAAACTCAGAGCCAGAAACGAGTCTGGAGCTACAAGGATAGGGGGAAGTATTTAAACCCTCTGCCCATGTGAACTGGTGAGGAAGGCGGGACGCCGCCCATCCCGCCCCAACACGAGCTATCAAATGTGTCGTTTTCTAATCTTCTTTTAAAATCAGGTTTACTGAGGTATAATTTATTTTCAAGAAACATACCCATTTTGGCACAGCCACTGTGGAAAACAATCTGGCCATTCCTCAAAAAATTAAAAATAGAACTCCCATAGGACCCAGCCATCCCACACTGGGTATATACCCAGGGGAATTGAAAGCAGGGTCTTGAAGAGCTATTACTATGGCTATGTTTGTAGCAGCATCATTCGTAACAACCGCAGGGCAAATGGCCGTGAGTGGGTGACTACTGTGTCTCGCCATACAATGGGATGCTCAGCCTTAAAGGGAAGGGATGCTGACCCCGGCGACACCCCGGAGGAACCTTGAGGACATTATGCTGCGTGAAACAAGCCCGTCACCAAGGGACAAGTACTGGATGGTCCCACTTACATACGGTGCACGGAGCAGTCAAATTCATAGAGACAGAGAGGAGAATGCTGGTTGCCAGGGGCTGGGGCAGGGGGAAGTGAGGGATGGTTGTTTCATGGGTCGAGTTTCCGTTTGGCAACGTGAAAAAGTTCTGGCGATCTCTTGCACACCTAAGTGCATACACTTAGCACTGAGGAACCGCACACGCCAAGGCGGCCAAGATGGTACATTCTACGGTGTGTGTGTTTTCACCACAATTAAAATCTAATTGGGATGGTGAACGCACAATACAATATGCAGATGAGGTATTATAGAACTGTAGAACTGAAACCTATGTGATTTTATTAACCAATATCACCCCAATAAATTCAATAAAAAAGAAAAAGAAAATTAAAATGTAAAAGGACGCACCCGTTTTAAGTGTAAAGCTCCTTGGACGTTGCCAAATGTAACACCACCCCAATCAAACGGGAACCATTACCCTCGCCCCAGAAAGTCCTCTCGTGCCCCACTGCAGTCTGGCCTGGTTTTACACATTATGGCGAATTAAAATTTAGTCCAACAGCAGGGATGTCCCCCCTGCCCTGGGGTCTGCGCCCAGCCTGAGTCTCATGGCTGCAGGAGCCACTGTTTTATAACGGGGTCCCCTCCTGCCTGGGCCTGTGGGGGCGGGGGGGGACAGAAGGAGAGACATTGGCTTTGGCTTCTTGATCTCTAACCAGCTGCACAGGTATTGAAAGCAACAGCATTAACCATCCCCATCCCCACCCCAAACACACACACACACACACACACACACCACACACACACACACACACACACACACCACACACACACATACACCACACACACACACCACACACACACACACACACCACACACACCACACACACACACACACACCACACCACACACACACACCACACACACCACACACACACACATCACACACACACACACAACCACACCACACACACACACCACACACACACACACACACACACCACACACACCACACACACACACCACACACACACACACACACACCACACACACCACACACACACACACACACCACACCACACACACACACCACACACACCACACACACACACATCACACACACACACACAACCACACCACACACACACACACCACACACACACACACACCACACACACACACACCACACACACACACCACACACACCACACCACACCACACACACACACCACACACACCACACACACACACACCACACACACACACACCACACACACACACACCACACACACACACACTACACACACCACACCACACCACACACACACACCACACACACCACACACACACACACCACACACACACACACACCACACACACACACACCACACACACACACACACCACACACACACACCACACACACACACACCACACACACACACACAACCACACACACACATACCACACACACACACCACACACACACACACACACCACACACACACACACCACACACACACACACCACACACACCACACACACATACCACACACACACACACACCACACACACACACACACACCACACACACCACACACACACACCACACACACACACACACCACACACACACACACACACACACACACACACACACACACACACACACCACACACACACACCAACCCAGGGCAGCTGCCCAGTCTGCTCACTCCGGGACGCACTATAACTTAGCCAAGGAAGAGCCGGATTGCTCTTCAAAACCACCCCCTTACTTGGCCCCCGAAGTGTGTGCCCTGGGGCTGTTCCCCAAACGAGGGCTCCCCGGGGAGAGGGGACTCAGACCCGCGCTCCTGACCTGCTCCCCTACAGCCTTGACTCCTTGTTTTCAAAACCCAGGACTTTGGCCATAAAGATATGTTGGCGAAGGTCGCCCTCTGGTGGACACCTTGGGACATAACAAAAATATGTCTGCCTTAGGTGCTTTGTAGAGTGCACTGGGGAATGATGACTTGGCCGTGGGGAAACCTAGAAGACACACCTTAGCCAAGCGACCAAGGTGGATGTCACCTACAGCAAGACAGAGGGACAGGTGGACTCCTGCACGTGCTGCACTGAGAAGGGTCCCTCACTTCCGTAGGATCCTTGGCCCCCAAGTGCATAGCCTCAGCTTAACCACGAGAACACCTCAGAGGAACCCACTGAAAGGACCGCCTATAAAAGAGCCAACCGGCGCACTGCACGGGGCAGGAGCGCAGGACGCCAGGTTCCCAAAGCAAAGGAGGATGAGAGGTGGAAAACATCGAGATTCTTCCGGGGCCTGGGGGATGAACACAGGCGGGAGGGCACAGCCATGCTGTCAGGAGGGAATGGGAATGGACTTGGACTGGTAGAGATGAGAGGAAGGAAGAGGGAGAGAGAGAAAGAAACATCCATGATGAGAGAGAATCACTGATTGGCTGCCTTCCTCACACCCCACACTGGGGATTGAGCCCACAATCCGGGCCTGTGCCCTGACCGGGAATTGAACCCTGACCTCCTGATTCATTGGTCGATGCTCAACCCCTGAGCCGTGCCGGCCGGGCTACGAGAGGATTTTTTAAAATCAGAATGGGCACACATGAAACAGAAGGGGTCTGGGGTTTGTGGGATGTTTTAAGGTAACCACTAATGGAATTCAAAAGGGAAGGTGTCTTTCCAAATGCTTTAAAAGATAAATGCACACAGCGGAGTCCAGGCACAAAAGGCAAAACTGCAAAGAGGAAGCAAATCAATATACATGGGCATTTATAAGAATTGGCTGGCACGTCAAAGTGTAACACAGAACAGGAAATGCAAAAGGTGACAGCTACCCTATTGACATGAAATTATGATTCTGTCAAAAAATGAAATGCAACAACTCGGATAAAGAACACCTAACACAAAATGACCAAGTGTGAAAATAAATGGGGGCCAGAGGGAGAAGGCAGGAATTCTAGTAAAAGGAAACGAGTGGTAATATTAACCAAAGGGTGATTGAAAGCTAAAAGTCTTACACAGAATAAAGGGTCATTACACACAGATAAATCATATCACAGAGACATAACAGAACCCTTTATGCACCCAGTATGTAGCACAAAAGCAGACAGAATGACCCAAGTCACAGGGGGAAATTTCAGCTGCTACTATCAGCCTGTGACAGAGCTTCAGGTTCAGATGGGGGCATAGAAGGTATGAAATATGGTAGATATAGTCAAAGCAGAATTAATCCCTCTCAGATTAATTCTAAGATTGCCCTGTGCAACAGGAGAGCTATGTCTGCTTTGAGATGTGGTGAGCATGGCTAAGGAACTAATTTTAAAATTTTATTTCATTTTAACTCAAATTAAAATAGAAAAGCTGCAGCCTTTTCTGTGACATGCGACTGGAAGGTTTTGGCAGAACTACATTTTGCTTTAACCATTGAAAATTTAGCATCCATATTTAGATGTGCTATAAACACGAAATAAATACTGGGTAAGAGTGCTAAACATCTCATTTTTATATTATTTCATGCTGATTTATTTAATAAGAATTTGGATATATAGGATTAAGTAAAAATGTATTATGAAAATTACTTTCACCTGTTTTTGTTTTTGTTTCTAACTTTTTGAATGTAGCTACTAAAAGTATAAAATTACACTTTATGGCTCACGTTGTATTTCTATTGGGCAGCCCTGCCTAAGAAATAGGACACACCTTGTTCGGAAAGTTTCAGAGAATAGTTTGCAAAAAGCAGTTACTGCTAGATTACATTGTAGTAAGAAAAAAATATAGCAGGAGAGACTTTAAATCTAGAGAGAACGTTCCCTTATTTTTTAAAGAAAGAACTAAGAGCCTAAAAAAATTAAACATCAAAATTCTCAGGATGCAATCAACTTTAACATAGTCCCAATCAGTCATTTCTCCTTGCTTTCAGGTCGACACCTCTGAGCACCTGATACAATAGGCCCTCCTCCCTAGAAAAAGCATTTTGCTTAGAATCTGAGGAGGGCCACTGGGGTCCGGGAGCCCCAGGCTACCAGTGCCTGATCATCTAAAGTAAAAAGAAAAAAATGAACTAAGCAGGCAATTAAGATTCAAGGAAAATGAAACAAAAACCTCCAGGAAACTAGGAAAAAGAGCTGCAGGAACAGGCCAGGATAAAAACACCAGAACTGTTCAATCCGTGAGGTGTTTCTTTGGAAAAATCAAACAAAACTGAAAACCAGCAAACGGCTTAAAAAAAAGAAAACATCAAGGAAAAAATGGTGTAAGTGTTGTAAGAAATGAGGAAGACCATCGATTTCCAAAAACCACCGTTTCAGCATTCAGGGAACACATACTCTGCACAACTGCAGAGCCATATGTTGGTAAAACAAAATTTCCCATGAAAAAATCTAAATTACCCAAGTTGACAAAATAGAAAATCTAAATCAACAACAAACATTTCTGTATTTTCTAAAAAGTAAAAAAAAAACAACATGCATTTTCTGCTCTCCCCACTGGCATTCAGGATGTGATGGATTTGCTGGTAAATTACTTTAGAGTTTCGAGGTACATTCTTCTCTTTCAACAGTCTGTGTTCAACAACTCAGGCTACTCTAGGCCCCATGTACAGTCAGCTCAATACTGTACTGTCAGCTCAATATAACGGCCCTGTCTTGTAAGGTAAGCGCTCCTGGGTCACAGACAATGGCTGGGAGGTCATTGGTTTATCTTGTGAAGCAAATATGACATTGCCCCCGAGAGCTTTCTAAACTGCGGTGACATAAGGACTAGCAGGGCCTGGCCGGAGTGGCTCTGCGGTTGAGCATCCGCTGAGCACCAGCAGGTGGCTGGTTCCACTGCCGCTCAGGGCACATCCCCGGGTTGCAGGTCCCATCCCCACTCACGGGAGCTTATGGAAGGCAACCAATCAATGCTTCTCTCCCCCTTTCTCTCGGGTGAGGATTAAAAAATAAACGGGTGTGTAGATATAACCATGTAAACATTATCTCCTCCCCAATTCAGACTGACATACTCAAAATTCAAAGGACGCCGACAGGAAATGATTTAAGGGAAGGCTGCATGTCAGATCCACGTGGAGACCTCTCAGTGAACAAAGTAAGATTTAAGTGAGAGGCGCTCACCGTAATGCTCATGGAAAGCATTCGAGCTGAAATTAAGTAAGACACGTGCCACCTTCCGGGTTACATCGTTTAAACTGATTCTCCCTTCCCCCAGCAAACATTTCCCCCTGTTACCTCTGGGGCTGACTTTCATTTAGCAGGTGGATGGCAAGGAGCCTGACCTGCGAGCCGGCAGCCAGCTCGGGGCGAGAGGAGCGCGCCTTCACCGCGGCTGCCTGTTCTGAGAGGTGGGTCATTTTAAGCGCTCTCTGTGACAGACTTGCTTTGGTGCCTAGAAATGAACAAATGCCAGTTTTAGATATGAAAGGGAAACGTGTGCTCGTCTCACATCCCTGCTTGTTTAAAAAAAAAAGAAAAAGACCGACCCCAGTCTGCCTGCGCCTCCCCACACCTGGTCCCTAGTGCTCACCGAGGAAATAACCTTTCTGGAGAAAAATCAACCCGCTCTTATCCAAGCTCTTTCCTGGGACCCAACTTTCCTCCTCATCACCTGCCACTTCTTACCCGCTCCGCTCCTTTGGAGGTTCTAGCCGGAAGCAGTAAGGGTCCAAAGCACCGTTCTCGAACCTAACCTGAGCATTTCATGGGAAGTGGTGAGACTGACCGGTCTGGGTCTGGTTCCAGGCAGGAGTGCAGCGCCCAGGGCAAATGTTACAACCGTGTCATTACCGGGCACAATGGTATATTCTAATGATGTCTCATTAGGAATTAATGACATGAAATAATTACTGTTAAAGTGACCCCTCTGTCAAGGGGATATAAGCGAGTGAACCACTTAACACCAAGAGAACACGGTAATAGACTAAAACCCGGCCCCGCGGGATTCCCGCACGGAGATGGCGAAGGTGACGATCTTCTTTATAGAACGGCTAGTGTTGTTTGAAGGACCAGCAGCAGGACAGTTTGCTGTACGCGGCTCATGCTTGGGCAGTGCGTCCTTTACACGAACTCTGCCTTTAAAAACTTCTGTGGATCAACGGCACTTGCTCTAAAGGTTTTCACTGGCTCTGAGACCAGTAGGAAACGAAGCCCAGCCCAGGGCTTCCTGGGCAGCAGGTGCTGGCATCGCTGGAGGGGTGGGTTGGGGTTTAGCAGAATCCGAGCAAGGAAAATGGCTAAAGGCTACGGCTCCTGAGTACCACATCAGAATTGTTGACGTCTACTTTGCAAAGTGTTTAAATGCATTCCACACATAACTTTCCCCACCTCAGAGTTAGCCACTGGTGCCCAATGGGTACAGCTGGCAGTGGACGCGAAAGAAAATTCCTAGTACGAATAAAACCAACATCCACTGATTGTTGGCTAAAGGTCTACCGATGTCTGAGCAAAGCATGCACGCTAACGAATGCTTGTCCAAGTGTCACCTAGTGCTGCCTTTGCAGGGCACGCAGGGTCATCGGGCTGACCTCACTGCACAGGACCCAGGAAACGTGTTGCAGTTGGTTAGTGAGGCACTGAGTTCTTTAATGCTCCCGGCACCGTGGAGTGGCGCCTGTATGAGGCAGACACCAGTATCCTCTTTGAACTGAAAATAGGGCCTCACTCTCCTCAGCCTCTTCGACGGTACAACTAGGCCAGCAGGGCCACCGCTTTGCAGTTGGCAAAGCTTTCCTCAGGGAACAGGCTTCATCCTCGTTTGCGGAGCGAACACCTGAGGCTGAGTGGCCTCAACAGCTTTAGCTCTAGGCTCAGGCGACCTTAGGTTTGGAACAATGTCCTTCGATTCAGAACAATGTTCATTTCTAAGTAGATGGAGGCAGACCAACAGCAGCGTCTTTTGACTTATTCTGACTGTAAGCGTGCCCAAGTCCTGGGCCCCCGAGAGCAGGTGGCTTTTCCTACTCAACAGACTCACAGGGAGAGTGCAGCGGGCTCTCCCGCGGTGTGGGGTGTGGGGTGGTGGACAGCACGGGGCTGTCACCAGTCTGTGAACCGGGGAACATGACAGGGAGATGTGTCTGTTATTTCTAAGGAACAGCGAAGAGAAACTGGCTGGGGCTGCCAAGAGAAAGGCAGAATTACGGACTTGTGGTTTGTTCTAGGATTGACCACACGCCTAGAGTTGGGACACTATTAAATGTGACCTCCAAACAGCTGAAGAACTAAACACCAGACTCCTATTCAATGGTGTGTGTGTGTGTGTGTGTGTGTGTGTGTGCGCGTGCGCGCGCTCTAAAACTCCTAGGAGTGAACTTGCACCTTGGAGTATGAGAACACCGTTTGGGAACAGCGCTGGGTGGGGTAATGGGGGCGGTACACATGTACGTCCCTGGCTCCTCGTGAGGACTGTCCAATCTGTAACACAGACACTTTCTGGGTAGGTGTCGATTGTCTTTATTTCAAATGGAGGATGGGAGGGGAAAAAAGCCACTCAAAGTCTCAGTAATTCAATAATTTATTCCTCTAAAAAAGTGTGTAAAAGTATATAGCTCTCATTCACAAGGTATATATGAATGACATTTAAAATGGAGGCCTTTTAGTATTGTTTCTTTTATCAAAGTCTTTTAGTGTACTGTACCAGCGCTATACTGCAGGGTTTTTTTAAATGAACTTCACATATTTTTGTATTCTTTCAAATTGTTTGCTATATATAAAAGAAGCTCACTGCAAAATGCTTGAAGGAAAAAAGGAAACAAAAAAATTCAGAACTTCCCAGAAATGTACAGCTTTTACATTTAAAAAAGGCTCTGAGATATACATACAGGCATGCTGGACCCCCCCTCCCGCCCGATTCCCCTTTTTAGTTCAAACCATGGTAAGAGTTCTGATTTCTGCAGGATTGCCAAAATTAAAAATTAAAAAAAAATAAAATAACTTCTCACTCTGTAGCAAATCCAGGGCTTGTACATTTCAGATTAATTCAGTAAAAAACTCACAAGTAAAATAATGCATATTTAAGGGAAATATTATACAGACTTTCACACAGAAGTACATAATAAGATTTTTTAAAATCTATTGCCATTCATTTATTTTTGCACAAAAACGTATAAATATGTCACCAGCTTTTCTTAACTTAAAAAACTTAAATAAAAGACACCAGATGAAATCTACCCTTTGCTGCCTTTTTTTTTTTTTTAATTTTTGTAGGGTTTTTTTTGTTTTTTGTGTTTTTTTTCTTTTTCTTTTTTTGCTTAGAATTGGGTTTCTAGGGAAGAAAAGCCCCTGCATTAAAAACAGCCCATTAAAAAAAAAAAAAATTTAAAGTTCTGATGAATTCTGGAAAAAAAAGCAACCCCAAAGTGGTAAAAGATTACAAATATCTACTTTACAATTTGTCTTCTCACCAAGATAATTTTATACAAGTTTACAATCTTCATCATCTTATGCTCTTCAAAAGGCCTTGAGAATTTTTCCTTTCTGATTAAGAAAAAATAGCACTGCAATATTTTTAAAGTCAATTTTACACTGTACACATTAGATACAAATGGTTTTGATATATCAGATTTTTTTAAACCTATACATTGCGAAAGTCAAACCCCCCCTCAATTGGTGGAACAGAGAACAAAATTATCCATTTACAAGTTATTTCTCTGCTTTCACATTCCCACCACACCACTTTTTTAATATAATGTTTTAAACGTTAGATTATTTCAAGAAAAATACTTTTACAAAATCCTATTGTTATTACATTTTCCTTTCAGTTAACACCCAGGACATGGCAGTCTCTTGGAAGAACGTTCGTAGTTTGCACGGTTCTCTGCACAGACGACTAGCGCCCAGGCCTGGCGAGAGCACCTCGCGGGCCAGCCCCACACGCCCTCTGACAACACACCAGCGAGGGCTGAAACGGAATCTGAAAGACAACCCTCTCGGGCCTGGAATGAGGAGTCATAAAATACTTCAATTAGCCACTAATGCTTTAAAAAGGCATTTTTTTTAAAAAAAGTCCCACCATGAAGGCTCAACTTCAAGTACTAATTTAATGGTTAAGCTGTAATATTTCTTTGAAATAATATTACTATGGTCCAGAAAAAATTCACCATATTTGTAACTGATTTTCTGAGCAAACACTTTCGATTGTAATATGTACATGAGTCCCCTTTGATCTAATGAGAGGAGAGACCTGGCTTCCAATAAGAATTCACTAGAAAATATATCTCCATAGTGACTATATAAAACTAAGGAAGGTGCGTGCCTCCATGGCTCTAGGTTGGGCTTGACTGCCTTCTGTATAAAATGTTATCCTTCATGAAACGCTGGCCACTTTAACAATGGGCAGAATGCTTACCCAATTTGTTCTGAGCAAAACCTGCTGCTGGATGGTTAGAAATATATTACTTTTTAGGTCTACCTCCCCAATTTGTTTTCACTCCTTTTCTGGTTCTTAGGACAGAGGTATGTAGTCAAAGAATCCTACAGTGGGTCTGAGTTGGGTTTCAGCTACTGTACCTGGTCCTCGCAAATTAAAAAAAAAAAAAAATTAAAAGTCACAAAAACCCTATGACAAAACAATTTAAAATAAATAAACAAAATGAAGATGTCTCCAGACTTTTGTATCTACACACAGGTATGAAGTTAGCCAAAGCACTCACGCCCCTCGCGATGGGCGTGCTGGGAGAGAAGCCCACGGTGAAATCATGTACTTGAGCTGGTTCTCATTTTGAAAAAGTCCTAGAATATGGAGTTCAGGTAACCCACAGGCCATACACCAATAACTAGAGGATTTCATCCAAAGGGCTAAACTACCCTTAGTTTAGACAGAGACTGAAAACACAGACTCTTGTGTGCAAAAGGATACCATCTCTTCTGTTTCCCTCCTATAAACCAACACCAGCTGAAACTTCCCATGAGCCAGGGGTCCGGGGTGCCCACGCCACACCCTGGCTGGAGTCACTGCTGTGGACGTTTCCGGGTCCATGAGGAAGTGTCTGTGAGTCACTCTGTAAGGAGCACTGCAGAGACAAGACGTGCCTGCGGAGGAGTCACAGTGCAGGCTGCGCAGTGGTCTCGGGAAGAGGGCGGGCACCTGCAGAGGGCAGCAGGCTCCGTGACTGAGGCTGCAGGAGAAGGAACTGAGCCAGAGGACAAGTGCTTTTCCATTAGAGTATATTCATGATGGCGTTGTACAACTGAGTGAGCACCACAAAGTGGACGGGAAGGCAGGAGGTGCGGTCCTGGGTGGCCGGATTGCACGTGAGCCAGGACAGAGCGTTGTACTGCTCCAAAACAAACCTGTGGAGAGAAGACTCGGGTCAGGGCATGGGCATGGCAGGTGAGGTGATCGCAAATTCTAACATCCAGGTGTTGCAGAAAGAGGCCTAATATTCTCCTGAACTTGCCCCAGGCTCTCTACTGTGTTCCTGCCTTTCATGTCCCCTCTTCCTTCTCGGCCTGCCAGTCTCAGAGGGCAGCCACTGGCCACACGGGAACTCACATAAGCTGTAACTATACTAGTAAAACGGGCCCTGCTTTGCAAAGACTTAACATTTAAAAAACATGTAAAATAGCTCCTGAATATTTTTATACTGATTCCTGCTGAAATATTTTGGATATATTCAATGTTAATCCTGATATATTTTTTATATAATTGATGAATTTGCCACTAAAGTTAACCTCACTAATTTTTTTTATTATGTAATGTGGCTACTAAAACAGTTTTCATTAGATATGTGGCCCACGAGGCCAGGGAAGCCAAAATCATGATGAGCCGGTTCTTGCTGAACTGTAATTCCCAAATCATTTAAGAATCTGAAAACCTTAGAAAAAGCTTGTATATTTTCTCAACATACATGAAGAATACTTATGGCCTCTTAAAATGCAAGAAACTTTGTACACACTTCTGGGAGGTACTCCCAACTATGGGGTTTTTGTACTTAACTGCATTTATAAAATTGATATGAGAGGTTAAAGATGTTTGCTGTAAGTTCCAGACTGCCTTCTAACTACCTGCCCTGACTGCGACCTATCGTTATCACCATGCGGTGCCTCCACTATGCAGGAAGCAAGGCAGCTGCACGTGCAGGTCACTGTCCTATTTGCCAAGCCCACCGCCCTGTCCGCCCTGCGTCTGCCGGGGCCTGGCTCCAGCTGGCACCGTGCTCCCCTGCACAAGGCGGCATCTCTCCCACAAACACCGCACTTCAGTGAAAGCCCAGGAAAATCAAGAGCAAAGGAAGTAACTCCCAATGGTGCTGCTGTGCTGCCTGGGTCTGCACCCACCTCAGAACATCAGATGTGGTTTTGGAGTCAAGAGGATGTGGAACCCACTGAGAGGTCCGGGTCGGGAGAAGTTCGTCCGTCTGTGCTACAGAGATGTGGTGATGCAATGACGCCTGCAGAGGAACAGAGACAGTGACCTTCCTGGTCTGGTTGGCCACGGGCAGAGAAAGGGCCGGGCCAGGCCTGCCAGAAGCAGGCGCTCTGAGGGTCCTTGGAAGCCAGGGCACCTATGAGCCTGTGAATTTTAAGCTGCTCAGTAACCCCAATGTGATCCCACATAACTCCGTATCCTAAAGTTGAAAATAAAAGCTGGCACTGCCGATGATTACATCATGTGTCCCTTCAGGTCTTACTCTATTGCCCCACTTGAATATAAGTGGTCACTAGATTCAGTAGGTGCCAGCATACTCCATCCACTATAAAGTCCCCCATCAATTTTTAACTTAATGGTTTAGCATAGTCTTATTTATTAAACGGCTAAGAAATATAATATGTAAAGGAGAGGCAACAAAGTTGCTGAAATCTTTCTCTTTATTTTTCAATTTTTAGGTTAATGAATTGCTGCTCTGGCAGCTTCAATAGGTGACTGATAACTGTTTTGCTTTTCAGCACAATTATGAACCCATGGACTTATTTCATCTATTGCTACCATCATTCTCTTTGATGACCAAATGGTACCATCCTTGGGCAATGGAAACCCTCCACCGGGTCCTTTGCTAGGACTCTAACAATCTTAGGTAACTTCCTTGCTTTTAAGGATGACAAGATGCCTCAGGTTCAACTTGAATAATTCTTACTTCAGGTCTGGAATCAGTCACCTCTTCAAAGAATTCTGGTTCTTTTGAATGATAAATGGTATTTAGGAACTACGATCATGGCAACAGAGGTGTTTATTACTACTAAATTGTCATTGCTCCTAAGCCTTTTCAGTAGACAGAGTTGAAATATGTATATATATTTTTAGAGAGGAAACAATAAATATAGGGTCATACTGACAATTCTAATTCAAAAATAAAGATTACATGAACTTTCATATAACTTCTTTGATTTCATAATAATATGTTAAAGTCATTAGGAAAAGAAAATTCCTTTAATTATTTTTGGTTTTAACGTTCCAGATGTGTGTGTGTGTCTTATACATTACTGCACAGTAATCTATACTCCACAGATAATTACATAAAAATACTTCTCATTTTGTTATGGACAACTAGTATTCCACTACTATAGTTTATTCAACCAGCCCCTACTGGTGGATATTTCAGCTGTTTCTAATCTTTCACATATGTCATTTTTTGTTTTTGCCAAAGTTCCTTTTGAATAGATTTCTAGAGTTGGGACTGCAGCATCTAAAGAGAAATGTGTAGGTTGTAGAATCTGGCTTCTCCCACAGCCCTGCAACAGAGTTCTGTTGTCAAACCTTTGGGTTTTTGCCAGCCTGTGGGTGAGAAATGGCGTTCTTTCCAGTTTCCTTCATCCAAACTGGAAGTGGGATTTCTTTTGTATTTAACCTTTAATTTGGATTAAAAGTTTCCAAGAAATACACAGGAAGGAGCAAGTGTAAATGTGGAGTTTTCTAGCCAACGCCTGCCCTACTCTGATGAGTGCTGACAGCCCGTGGCAGGGAAGGACAGCGAGCTGCCACCTCCACCCAGGCCACCTTCACTGACAGCAGTGCAATGGGAACCGGGAGAAAGACCATCCACAGAACCCGTGTCCATCGTAGAGGTACCCTTAGGGCTCCACCAAGTCCCCTCCTTGGGTTAATGTAATCCATTTCTTTGAGACATGGTTTTGGGTTCATCTCCTAAATCCTACTCTCTACTTATAACTGTAATTAAAATATCCTCAGAGTATAAGTAGATGTGAGAGAACCAGGGAACAGAATAAGACTATGGTGACAGAAATTTCTAACCAAGCAGCAAAAGTTACTCATCCTCCCCCCTCCCCACAAAACTTCAAATATGATACCAAACCAACCTTTAGGAAGAGGGGACACTGGTTCTGAGCCTGGGGACACGATGACCAAAACCACTGGGGGAGATTCTCAGCTTTGGCAGTCGATACGAAATACCCCAGGGCCAGCGGCTGCTGCTTCAGCTCCTCCGGAGCCTCTCGAGAAAGAAGGCGCTCGCCCTGGCTCTACAGAACAAGTGCCCAGCATGATCAGCGTTTGTCACCCAACCACACGATTTTAGAAATCAACTTGAAAACACACTGAGATGTAACTGACATAAAACATTATATGAGCTTCAGGTGAACAATGTAATAATTCATATTTGGATATTTATATCTATTGCAAAGTGATCACACAGTAAGTGGTTGACATCCATCACCACACATATTTACAAAACATTTTCCTTGTGATGAGAAGGCTTCAGATCTACTTTTTATCAACTTTCAAATATGTGACACCTATTATTACCTACAGTCACCATGCTGTACACATGTCCTGTGATTGATTTGTTTTATAACTGGAAGTTTGTACCTTTGACCACCGTCACCCACTTTTTATCAAGTCACCCTGCACACTGTGGTGAGCAATCCCCTTTCAGGCAGCATCTCACCCCAAAATGCCAGGTAACTGAGAAAGGTCAGTAGGAGAGGCACTGTCTCTGCTGCACACGGATATCTGAGGGAAAGTACTGCTCTGGCAGAAGGTACCAGCAAAACCAATGACCTCAGTCAATTAAGTGTGAATTTATTTTCTTTGGTTTCTTGTCTGCAGAATGTAGCTTGTTGCGTGGCATTATTAGGTATCAAACAAAAAATGCAGAGAGTGAATCTCTGACAGCTAAAGGTATCTCTGCACTCATGTGCCAGCAGCCAACCCCAAATGCACAGCGCACCTGGCCGTGTGCTGTCAATGACACTGTCAGGACACACAGCCTTCCCGGCTGCCTGCAGGGTGGGACACTCCCGACTGACCTGCCAGCAATGTGAGCTGCTCCTGCAGAAGCTTGCGTGAATGCCAGCAGCTTTCCTGACAGGCTCTTATAAGAGACTCCAGTGCATTTCTGAAATGGGCATTTCCTCACCTCTGATTCTTTTAGCTAGCTTCAAGAGTTAAAAATACTAGTATAGTTTTCATGTAAGCAGTAACAAGTAGTCTGTTTTCACGAGCCTTCTGCTTCAAGGGGGGAAAAATCCTCAACTACTAAACCAAGTTGTATTAGACCTGAGATGGTTAAAAGATAAAAACTTACTACAACCTTGAACAAATTCTTTCCCCTGTTGTAATGTCTTCACTGGATATCAAAGAATGTTAATGGCTCAGAAAGAGGAAATGCTACAAACCTCTCAGGGGTCACCTGGCTACAGGTGCTCTGGATTGAGAAAGGCCACCTGACTAGCTAGCTTCAAAGCAGTGCAGTTTAAACTGTGGCATTCAATGAAAGCCTTTAGGGTTGGGGGCTCCAACAAAGAGAGGAAATATAGCACCTCTCTGTTTCTTATAAAACTAACATCACAATTCAATCACCAACTCTAATGAAGACACTGGATACGACCAGTAGTGGAAGCAGTAGTAGTATTTCCATTTCACAGATAAGGTAACTCAGGCTGAGAGGCGGAACGCTTGTCCAGGGCCACAGAGCTAGTCAGCCACACAGCTGTAACTCAGAGCTATATTTATCCACATCCAGGGCATGCATTCTTAGCTGATGATATGCTATTTGCCTCTAGAATTCACAGTAATCCTAAATTTAAAACTATCCAGTGTAAAAATTTGTGTTTCTATCACAAAAATCTCCAGGAAGCTAATTGTCATCAACTGGAAAATGGCTTTTTTGGGAAATAAAGACATTTAGAATCTCTCCTTCCAGAAGGAGGAGGTGGGGACAGGCAGTATCATGAGGGCAGCCACGGAGTGGACCTTCCCTGGTTTCACTGCTCTGTGACTAAAGTTTCAAATCTTCTTTCTCTGGTTAAACTCAGGGCTGGCAATAGAAGTCCCACCTGACAGAAGCCGAAGTCCTCTAAGTACACCTTTGTGTCTAAATGAGTTGAGCAGGGTTGCTTATATTTGTCCAGTTTGATACATTAGACATAGCAGTTCTTCTGTGTCTTAACCCCTCAGTCTCTTAATATTTTAAGTAAAAGTACAACACAGTGATAAGGCATGAATCCTCAAGCATTTAAACAAAGCATGAGCAATGGCCGAGCCTTTGACTCTACAGTTGATATCCCTACGACATTTAAAGATGAAACTACTTGTAAGCTCTGGTTTTTTCCTTGATACCCTAGCATCAACCTGAACACTTCTCCAAAGTCAGCCTCCTGTGGCTTTCCTGTGAGCTGGCTGCAGAGGAGAAGAGGACCACATGCCGTAAGGCACCACGGCACGGAACACAACCGGCAGGCTCCTTTCAGAATCATCACCCACAAGGATGTGTCCTTCGGTTAACACTGTTACTTTGCTTTTAAATAAGTAGGACTGTCGACCTTGGCCTCTGGAAAATCACTCTCTGGGCAAAAATTAAAAAATAACTGGGGAGCAGCAAGTTACCCAAACTAACTTTTGTTAAGAAAACAGTGATTGCACACAACCCTCCCAGCATTAATAAGACTATTCTTCTGAAAAAGCGTATTTATCAGGAATAATATACTTCCCCACACTTATTTTTCTTGTTCCAAGGACCCAGAACAACGAGAAGAAAGGTGCACGGAGTAAAAAGATGGCCCCGCCTCTGGACTGTTTTGCTGAAGATTGAGATGGTTTCGCACAGCCCCCTTCACACCCTCCTTACCCGGCTGTGCTGGAAGTGAGAGCCCACACCGATTCCAGAAGGAGAGCCGGGGGAAGGGACCGGGGAGGAGTTGGGGGAGGGGAGGTTCCCAGTCATTAATATGCCAATGTCATTGTCCATATCATCTGGGAATGGAAGGTCAAACATGTCTAGAGGGAAGGGAGAAAAAAACACACAAAAATTTAAAAAATTATCCACATACCCAACTTAACCAATACACTCTTTTTGGGGAGCTATGATTATTACAGGCAGGTGCTATTAACAAATTAGTAAGATTTAATGTGTGCGTACTGAGTGCAAGGTGCTGCAAGTTATTCTTTCACTTTGCACCCTCTCCAGAGATATCCTAATGTGAAGTATTAACAGAATGAGGAAATAAAGAACATAAAATAAAACTCCACATTCTGTATAGACTCCAAAGGCACATAAAAAGATGGCAAAACAACTAAAGAAGCAATTTAATTATTAAACAAAGTTAACATTGACACCATCTAAGAAAACAACAGACTCCATCTATGCAGCCAATTAGCCTCTAAATCCTGGAGGCTGATGAATGCATGTTAATAGGTGTGAACTCGCCCTGAAACTGGAGGCCTATTCCACAAGCAGATCAAAGCACCACGTTTTCATTAACAAATCCTCTCCCATGTTATAAAAGTAAGATACTCTCACTGCAGAAAATTTGAAAAGTACAAAAGAGGAAAACCATCACCCATAACCCAATCACCATGAACACTGGTTCTGATTCTTTTTCACCTCTTTGTTATTACACTGTGCTCACACTATATATGTATATAGTGTACATACATATAGTGTGGTATCTTTTTACCTTCCCCCTTTAATAGGAGTAAATGCTGGCAGCTGTTAAAAATTCTTTAAAAAATGCAAATAGCTGCATAATATTGAGCATTTATAGTTATAAATAACCATTTCTTAATGAATGCCTTAATATATTCAATCAAAAAACCCCTATTAAGAATAATCAAGTAAAAAGTTGTTTTTGAACAAATTCTCCTCCCAGTGATTAGCTAAAGGCAGTTGCTATCATTATATTGCCTGGTAGTCTTCATACTTTCACATAAGATCAAGAAATATTTATTGAAAGAGTAACACCCACATACAGTACACTACCAAACAGATACTACTTTTTGTCTTTCATGAAAAACAAGAGAAAGTGAATTTCCCAAAAGAGGAAAGTATTTATTTGGCATTGGTAACAGAGCAAATTAAATCTTTAAAACCAAATTGATTCTCCAACCTTCATTAGCCCCTCTTCATACTTCATGTGTTATCACAACACTGAACAGCCTGCAGCAGCCCCATGACTCCACACCCTAGCTCTGTCTCTTGTGGAAGAAGCTGAGTTCTAGGTAAACATGGTCCCCACTCACCATTGTTGGGGCTAAACCCATCTTCATTGGGATAGTTGGCTGGAGCCACTTGGATGGTTGAAGATGTTGGGAATACCAAGATGTGTGTACAAGAAGCATCTTGAGGGGTGTTAAGCTGAGATGACTGCATGTTTAGTGCAGTACTTCGGCCAAAAACAGAGCCCATTGTGACAGCATCTTTAAAAACAAAAGTATCAATTCCTTTTGAGCAGGAGTGAACAACTCCAGAAATGACGTGTTTAAGAGGATCTGAGCTGGAAAGATATGAGTCTGACACAACTGCCATGATGAATACACATTCAAAGTTGAGCCCAAGTGTTTAAATATCTATAAGAAACTGACTCAGAGCATACAGCTACAATAACTCAAGCCTCATTTCATATTGGAAAGGTTAAGATAAAATTGGACTGAGTCTACCAAATAGGTTTTAATTACTTATATAAGAAGTATTTCTAAAAATAAATCTCCCACGTCCCTTCCTCCTGTGGTTGCTCACAAACTGTAAAGTACTATTCTCCTAAATGATACAATTCTGTAGAAATGGTACCATTCACTAATAATTGTTACAACTAACACTTATTAAATGCTTACTACATCCCAGATTCTATGCTACATTACTTATTCGTGTCACCTCAATCATCATGGCCACCTCAAGATAAGAACTATTATCCCCATTTTGTGATGAGGACAGAGCACAAAGAAAGTTTTGTACTCTGCTCAAGTGCAGGCAACAATCAATCTAAGGTCTACCCAGCAGGCTCCTGCAGGTCACCTGTCTCACACCCAATCCTATTTACCTTTACAGGGAGTGAGTGGGCAGGATCTTCCATTTGATGAAAAAAATATCTGGGTGGTAAAAACAGTTTTAAAAGTATAAAATTGCTTTCTCATAAAATTATAATAGTGTAGTTGCTAATTTGTAAATAAAAAACACTACACTCTAGCCTGGCCATCGTGGCTCAGTGGTTGAGCGTTGACCTATGAACCAGGAGGTCATTGGTTCGATTTCCGGTCAGAGTACATGTCCGGGTTGTAGGCACGATCCCCAGAAGGGGGCGTGCAGGAGGCAGCTGACCAATTATTCTCATCATTGATGTTTCTCTCTCTCTCCATCTCCCTTCCTCTCTGAAATCAATAAAAATATATATTTTTTAAAAAACCACTCTGTGGCCACAATGTTTTGGCTATCCATGGACTGGTACTTGTTGAGAATTTACTGTGGTCCAGGCACTAAACTAAATGCTTCACCCGTATGTGCACCATTCATCCTCAACTATGTAAGAGAGACTCTAAATATGCTCTCTCAAGGCTGCTTAGAGATTCTGTCAAACATCTATCTTCAAAAGGATATTCAAATATGTATCATGCTGGTGTCCGTTAATCATTTTTGGAGGGTGATCCTTATAATCTAACAACAAACTGGGGGCAGGCAATAGTTATCAGCCATGACTCTAAGACCTTGCAGTCATAGCCAGAGTGTAGGCTCTCTCCAAGGTGTGGTCAATAAAGATAAGAAAATCACAAACTATGTCCCTTGGAAGAGACCAAATGGTTTCCATTTTTGAACCCCAAGTACAATTTTTCATATAAAAATAAAAAAATACAGATACATTCTACACTTGTCTATGAACTTAAGTTTGAATGGACGAACTGATGTGATGTCTAATTAATGAAACTGACAAGAAGAGATTTACCTGGCATCACTACAAAGGACCCCTGGGGCTCCATGGCAACCAGGCAGGCACTAAGGATAGAAGGAGAGTCTGTGGCAGAGATTCCACACATCCGGCACATGTCCTTGAGCCGTTTACTGATTGTCTGCAGTGAACATTCTCCAAGGAGGATACTCCAATCTGAAACCAAGTACCACAGTTACACGCAGTCTTTACACATTCATGTTGCTGTGAGGTTTGAGTGTTTACCAGTGTTGCCTGGTAAGTGAATTTCCAGGATTGGGCCCTACTGGGAATGTGGCTTCCCACAGGTTCCTCTCCTTGCTATGAAGAACACGTTACCTGACCTTTATTACACTTCATTAACAAAGAAATAAAGGTCTACTATTCTGTAGACTGCAGCCATGTCTGAAATGGCCTGTGAGCATCCAGGACAGACCCAGGTACTAGTAGATTTATACACTTCAGATGCTCTCTGGTGAGGCCACCAGTCTGTTCTTCCCTCCTCCACCTTCCCCAGGTCTGGTTCTTTCACAGCCCCTATCAGCACTTTCTTCAGAGGTGAGTACCATTGGGAAAACCGGTTTTGTTTACTGCTTTCTGTAGACTGGTTGTTTCCACGAAAGGCAAGCAGCAGCAGAAGCGAGGGGGAGCCTTTCTTAGAAAGCCCCAAAGCACTGACAAACAATGGGTGTGAGTGAAGTGCTCCAAGTGAAGCTGCAATAATTACGCAGATTAAAAGTTGGCATAAATTTTCTTTCTAATATCTGTGTACTGCCCCCAAACAAATGGCATTATATCGTCTCAGAGAGCTGTTAGGGTTATGTTAACTCTGGGAAATGAAAAGACGTGGTCACACTCCTGCCACCATGTCCCTGACGAAATGCCACTCCTGCAGGCTTCTCTAGCTCTATATGTTTTCAAACAAGCAGTTCTCTCCTGAAAGAGAAGGTGAAAGGAAAAAATTTTCCTATTTCATATTCCTAATGAACCTCAAACTGAAGTGGCTGAAATAAAAGTGGCCAGGAACACAAAGCAGTATTTTTTAAAACCACAGAAAAATAAAACAGATTAAGTTTTGTATTTAAAAATCAAATAAGAAGAAAAAGGTGGTATAAGTATTTCTATCACAAACACTCTGGTGATAAAGAACAGAAATTCACCAAGCTGACTGAAATCTACAGGCTCCTGTCTGATACCATCCCATCGAAGCAATGTGTGCAGACCTCCGATCCCTGAAGGAAGAGGCCATAGGTCAGTAAACTGATTTCCTGTGTGCTAGGCTCTTCTCCGTGTTTTCATTCCTTGAAAGCACATTTTCTTTCAGTCACACTTACACATTTCCCCTCTCAGAGACAAGAGGAGTGTGCCCTTCTAATAAATCATACAGGGAAGGCAATGGCCTAATAATTTCGCAAAACACTAAGTGATGAGGCTACATTTTGATCCCCTCTTCTTCTTCTCTATTATATTCTAACTTTCCCCAAGGGTTAAGAGTAGCTCAAAACCTTTAAGAAATAAGATTGACTAAAAGGAATACCAGAAGAGAAGATAGGAAATCTGACAGAAATAAAATGATGAACCCCCTAATGTAATAGGCCTCCAGGCTACTGATATCAGATTCATTATAAGTACAATAGTCTTTAAAAAATGAAAAGGGTACATACTATCTTCTATTAGTCTACAATATAATTTATTACTAAAATAATGTATGTACAATGGGTTTCTAAGAGAACATTTATTAATACATATTATATATCTGTACAATTGCTGTAACACCCTAATAACTCACTCAGGCACTTGCTACAATGCAAGTTATATCTGTATCACTTATTTGTGGAATCCCTGAAATAAAATATAAGTTTTATGTAAAAAAAAAAATAACATGTGCACCAGTACAAGCGTCAATAAACCATGGTCCCAATGCCAATTCCTGCCCGCCAAGTTTTTGTAAATAAAGTTTTATTGGAACACAGCCTCGCCTATTTACTAAGGTGTTGTCTATGGCTGCTCTGAAGTTACAATGGCAGAGTTTAGTAGTTGTAACAGTGACCAGCTAGCTTGTAAAATAAAAAATATTTACTATCTGGCCCTTTATAAAGAAAGTTTGCTTTTCTGCTCTAATACACATGCAAGCACAAAACCACCTGTTTTTGCTTTTGTGCTGACCTTAGAAAAAGAAACCTCTCCCATCTCTATGCATATACTGAACTTTTTATAGATGTGTCATTAATTAGTAAGACTTCTGAAAGAAAGCTAGGCTTTTAAAACTGTACAAGTAGCTGCATTAGGTTAGTAAATGAGCTGGGCTTAAGGTTTGGCAAGACAGCTGCTAGTGGTCAACTGTGTTACGTTAGTTACTTTCAGTGCTTTGTGACGGTTGTATTTGCAAGAAATGATAAGCAGTTGGTATATATATCTGGGAATTCAGCTTCCAGACCGAAGAATATCAGAAAGTGGCAAGGTGAATAAAGACCGTTCCAATTTACAACCACTAGTCTTTTTAAATCAGGGTTATCTTGATATTGTGCTGCCAAAGCAAAATCTAGAAATACAAAACTTGTCTCTGTCAACCACTAAAATAAAGAACAAAAAAAATTGAAAACTGTTCTTATATATGACTTCTTCTATCATTAGTAACCTCTGACATAAAATCTGTGTTAAAACTGACTTGTACTTTTCTTTGAATCAATATTAAAAAAGCATTAGAAATTCTAATATACTGAATATGCTTTTTATATTAATAAAACATTCTCTGTTTTATACAGTGGGGTTCACTATTTAAGATTTTCTTTGATTGAGTACATGGTTTTGTTGCCAATGAAAAGTTTAAAAACCGCTGGTTTCTTGTACACTTAAAAAAATGTGAAAATATAATCTGCTTTATTCTTACTACCAATTCTACAATTTTCTCCCTCAGCTCAATTAATGCATCAGCTCAGCCCTTTTCCATTGTTTCTTGTGCATATTGCCTTCAAGAATTTCTCACCTTTAAGCTCCCCATGGCCAAGACGCCCGAGTCGCCCAATAACAACTCTCCAGGGTAGAGATGTCATTTGGACAATACCTATGCACCATTCCCATAACTTCTGCAGTCCAATTTTACGTGCAGACACTTTACTCTTCCGTGATCTAAACAAGAAAAAAATGGGGAAAAGGTCCCCAAATGAATCAAAGTTATCACTCGGACAAAACCAACAGGATTCCAAAGAACCCACCCACATAGTACCCAATGCATTTAGAAAGAGAAATGAGAAAGATTTATATCTCAAAAAGGCACAGCATCACTTTACATGCACCACAAACACCAAGGTTGCTCACCTGTTTGGTAAAGCAATATTTACAATGCAGGTTTCTAGTAACTCCCCATGGAGGTCAGTGCAGGAAGCCAAAAGCCAGCGCTGGTCATGAGACAAACAATAGCCCACAAAGAGCACATTGTATTTCTGGCTCGCTTCACCAAGTATCTCTCCCAGCTCTGTCTGCTTGTCTTTGTTTGGGGCCTCTGTCTGCTTGTCTTTGATTGGGGCCAATATAAAAGGAGGGGAGTAAAGCTGGATTGGGCTGGGCCGCTGAAATCAAAATCAAAATCAATATCAGCACAAAGCCACTCAACTTCATGTTTACAACACAACCCAGAGCAGCACTGAATGAAACCAAGAGGGAATAATGGTAACAGACTGGCCCCCACCAACACCATATATATAAACAGCAATGAAAACACAGGCACCGAAAAGACTGTTTAATGATAGAAGCTAGGGCATCCAACCAAACCAATGTTTCCTTATTAAAAGAAATAACTATTTTAGAAAGTAAACTGGCCCAACCTCATTAGTCATTAGAAAAGTGGAAATTAAAACCATAATGAGACACCACCACACACCCACCAGAATGTCTGAAATAAAAAAGACAGACAACACCAAGTATTGTTCACAATAGTGTTAATCATATAAGCTGCAAACAGAAAATGGCCTAAATACCCATCAACAGTACTAGTAAGATGAATGATACGTTGTGATATAGACGCACAACCAGAATATTAAACAGCAAAGGAAATAAAAAAACTACCACTAAAAGCAACAAAAAGGATGAATCTCAACACTGAATAAAAGAAGCCAGACACAAAAGGTTATAAATTATATGATTCAATTTATATAAAAGTCAAAAAATAGACAAAACTATGTTGTTGTAAGTTGGAGTAGTGATTACTGCTGGACTGACAGGAAGGGACCAGAAGGGAGAGCTTTTGGGGTGCTTGTTACATGGTATGTTTACTTAGTAAAATTCATCAAGCAGTACACTTAGGATTACTTTTCAGCTTGTATATTATACTTGTGTGTGTGTGTAATTTAAGAAATCAAAGCAATAGCTGTTATCCAAGACAAACATTTTAGATAAACTGTGACAAAATTTAATCATCGACTTTTCAATATTTAACAAACAACATCTATGCTATGACATGGATGAACCTCAAATACTATGCTAAATGAAAGAAGCCAGACATAAAAGACGATATACTGTATGATTCCATTTATATAAAATGTCCGGAACAGGCAACCCATAGAGACAGAAAGTAGATTAGTTGTTGCCAGGAGCTGGAGGAAGTGCAAAATGAGGAGTGACTGCAAATAGGTATAAAGTTTCTTTCTGAATTGATGAAATGTTCTAAAGTTAGGCAGCGATGATAGCTGCAAACTCTGCGAATAAACTAAAAATCATTGAACTATATAATTTTTAAAAGGTGATTTTTATATGTGAATTATGTTTCAATAATAATAATTAAAAAAAGAGTCCAGTCAAGGCTGCCTGAAAAGTTTTGTGTGAAACAGGTTAAGTGTCAAATATATGAGGTGCAATAAAAAAAGAAAAATAAATATCTGAGATGCAATAGACAGCTTGTGATAAGTCACCAGGTAACATATTCTTCCCAAACCCTGTTTATAAGATGCTGGATGTTCTATGAAAAACAAAAGTGATACTAGTGGAAGATTTCTTCTAAAACTTGCATGATAAATACTAAGATACAGTCTTCCTTATGTGGAAACGTGCTTGCATGAGACTGTACCACTGTGGAGAGTTAGACTTCCGAGAAGCAGGGGCCTGGTGGTTTGGTTCCCCACCCGCTGCATCCTCATCACCTAGTACAGGGCCTGGCGCACAGCAGACACTTGGCTTTGTTTAATGAATGAAAGGCGGTATTCTAGCTGCAGACTGAGGGAGAGGCAGCATTTGGCAATTCATCATTACTGCAATGCAAGTAAAAATGTACAAACCTCAGTAACTATTCATAACGTTTGGTTTTCTTTTGTTTTTAATAAACTCAAGTGATTTATTTCCCTCTTCCTGTTTCAAAGCAAAAGGGAAAAAAGCACATTTTTTCACTTATTTTCTTCTAAGCCTCACTTTATCTCATAAACTCCTGATGGCACTCTGCCACAAAGTTATAATCTTTAAAAATGTTACATCATGCCTTGGGATATCCTTTACTCTCCTCTATGAAAATGCGGAATACTATTAATTACCATTTGAAGTTGTGATAAATTCTTATCAAAGCATAAGAAATGACTGCATCTGAACTGTGGAATAACCACAAGAAGTAAAAAAAATAAGTTTATAAAGAAATGCAGTAACTCATAATTTCTGAGGCAAAATAAGAAACAGAAAAAAAAAACTGATTTTTTTAATTTTAGAAAAGCTAATAGAGAAAATAGATGAACTGCTCACAAAAATAAAGATTCAAACTCAAAAGAATAAAACTGCCAAATACAGAAATTTTATATAATCCAGAAAGAATGTAGGTTGTCAGCTAAGCAGCTTCCTCTCCAGGGACCAAGCTGACGTGAACCAAGTTACAACAAATGCAGTATTATCTAGAGTTGCATCATTTTTCCATTTCTAAGTTTTTACTTATTGAAGGGAAAGCATTTTATAGGGTTTTCAAAAAACCCCCCAAAACACAAACACTCTTTCACTATCAACTAAAATCAGCAGTTTTGTTGGCTTTCACTAACAGGTAATCTTCCATGCAATACATTTGTGGGAACTACCTTCTGAAGGCTTTGAACATGTTAAACTTTGCCCTGTGCATCTACCTTCAGTGAAAGGAGGTTAGGAAAACAACAGAAGTGCACAACTTTGTTTAAAACAGCTTGGTTTTGGTGTTTTGGAATTCCCCATGAGGTGCATATCTGTGGGAGGTAGTTACTAAGATGGAGAGAAAAAGCATTTATTTGTAACAGAAGCCCTGAGAGGAGAGGAGAAGAAAGGAGTGCATCAGAAAAGGAGGGGCCCTTATGAAATAAACACCCACACAAACTGCTGATCAAGAGAGAACTGGAGAAGGTAGAAAGTTAGTGACTGAAGACACAGATTAGGTTCAAAAAATAAAGAACAAGGTAAATATAGGAGAGGCAAACATAAGTAAAAGTAATAGACATATTGTTGCCTTAGGTCCTAGATCAAAAAACAGCAAGAGTTTGCTTGCTTCTTTCTCAAAAAACCTTACGAGTTCAGAGGAGTCTCTCTTTTATTTGACTTAAGGATTTAACTACCATTCTTAAATAAAGGAGGAACAAATTCAGCTACCGACTCCCCTGGCTTTCTGCAAAGGTCTGCCCTGCTACTACCCACCTCCGGATTCTTGAGGGTCATCTCAATGCTGGCGGCAGGCCCGAACCCTGTGAGGGACTTAATGTGGATCTGTGTAGGCAGAGGTCGCCTGCACTGGCAGTACACTGAAAATGCCATGGACTTCAAGTATTGAATGTAGAAAACTTGTTCATCCTTCATTGTCTGCAGCATGGACTGGCAAGGCACAATCTACAGACACAAACACAAATAAAACTAGAAACTGAGATCAAACATGCTAACAAGAAAGTTGAAAATGAAATGGCAGGAATTCTTAACTTGAATGGGGAAGAGAATTTTAGTTGTAAAATATATGAATGCCAAACATAATATAATCAATCTTAATTCCTTTCAGTGACATAAAATCCTGTATTCCAAATGTACACAAGCAATTTAAGAAGAGGTGCCACTGTGTTGGTCAAGTTACACTGTCACTTAGAAATAACCCTGCTCCTATTTTAGGGGTAAATTATTAATGTACTGTATCTATGTCCCCAATTTTAAAACTTTTTAAAATAGATTTATCATTTATATACACACACATAGGGTGCATAGCATCTTTGGAATTATTGTCTAATCATTTGAGAAACAAATGTCAAAACAATAAAACTACTAACAACCTATTCTGGTAACTTTAATTTTGACCTTTTAATTCTATAAGATACTTTATTTAAAGTAACAGTAAAACAAAACCCAAGCAACTAAGGCATTGTTTTCTACCTATTAAATTATAAAATTAAAAACAATTATTATGCCGTCAAGCTGTCAAGGGTGCGGTGAAAATGGGCATGCTCACTCATGATGAAAAAAGTGTAAGCAAGTAGAACTTTTTGGGAAAGGAATTTGACAATGCTTATCAGAATCTATAGCTAGGAATCTACTTTAAGAAATGACCTGAAATGTGAGAAAGATATTATACATGAAGATGTTTGTTATGGCTTTATTTATAACAGTAAAAAAGTGGAAGCAAATTAAGTAACTGTACAGGCTTGATTAGATAAAAAAGATATGCAGTCATTAAAAATGTTGCTGTGAAAATTTTAAATAACATGAAAAAATATTCATGAATAGCATTAAATACAAAAAGAATATCCTATATAATAAAAGGCTAATATGCAAATTGACCAAACAGCGGAACGACCGGTCGGTTGCTCAATGCAGGAGCTGCCCCCTGGTGGTCAGAGTGCTCCCACAGGGGGAGTGCAGCTCAGCCAGAAGCTGGGCTCACGGCTGGTGAGCGCAGTGGTGGTGGCGGGAGACTCTCCTGCCTCTGCGGCAGCGCTAAGGGTGTCCGACTGACGGCTTAGGCCAGCTCCCCATGAAGCCATCAGTTGGACATCCTCTGAGGGCTCCCAGACTGCAAGAAGGCGCAGGCCAGGCTGAGGGGACCCCCTCCCCCCCGAGTGCACAAATTTTGTGTACCGGGCCTCTATTAAGTTATATTAAGTGTGATCTCAACTGGGTAAACAAACATACAGAAAAAAGGCTAGAAATACACCAAAATGGTAATGAAGGCTGAATCAAATGTACTTCCAATTATTTAAAAAATCATGAACTTGTATTTATTTTCATATAACTAGTAAACAAGAACAAAGGCAAAAAAATAAACTTGCAAATACTTACCTGGAGAATGAAAGAATTTCTCATATGCTCAGGTAAATTATCCAGCATCTCTGTGTAGCAGCGCATCAAACTCAACAGCCAAAAGTTTCCAGAGGTAGAGTCTTCCTCTGCAGTGTAGGTGAAGGGGTCCACCATGTAAATGACAACAGCTGGAGGATAGGCCTGGCTGTCTGCGGAGTCAGGCTCCGTGGGAATTCCTATTCTCTCCCTCTCTGTAACACTGCAGAGAAAGTCACTTATGAGATGCAAAAGTAAACATAAATGATATAAAAATAAAGTCGAGTCTAGTGCACACCGACTCCTTGGGCAATGATTACAGATGAAATGTAACATTAACATGTGTCATATTACTGAAATAAAGGCAAACCAAGCCAGTTAGCACTCAAGATAGATATAAATGACAGTAACTGCCTCTAAATGGGAGATCTCTTTTTTCCTGTAGCTGTAGTCTACAAAGATGGTTTATAATACTATTATATTAACAGTAATAGCTTACTTTTATCCATACATTATATTCATATAGTAACAAATATGTTAATAGTAATAGCTTACTATTAAGCTAATCTATATATATAAAAGTATAATATGCAAATCGACCGGGTGGCGGAACAACCGGTCTCTATGATGTGCACTGACCACCAGGGGGCAGACGCTCAATGCAGGAGCTGCCCACAGCCCATAGGCCCCAATTGCCTGATTGGGGCCTGCCAGCCAACCTCTCAGTCCCTCCCCCCAGGTTGGCAGGCTCTGATAACCCGATGGGGAATGGGGAACTGGGGGTGGGTGGCGGCGGACGCGGATGGTGGGAGGTGGAGCCAGCTGCCAGCAGCTGGGGAAGATCGACCCTGATTGCAGGCCTGGCCTAGGGACTGTGCACAAATTTCATGTGCCAGGCCTCTAGTAAGTTTAATAATAAATTAAATATGTAAGTTAGTTTATAAGAAGTCTCATATTTTTAAAAATATATATTTGTATTGCTTTCAGAGAGGAAGGAAGAGGGAGAGAGAGAAACATCAATGATGAGAGAATCATTGATCGGCTGCCTCCTGCATGCCCCCGAATGGGGATCGAGTCCACAACCTGGGCATGTGCCCTTGACCGGAATCAAACCTGGGATCTTTCAGTTCGCAGGCTGATGCTCTATCCACTGAGCCAAACTGGCTAGGGCAAGAAGTCTCATATTTCTTAACACTGAAGCTGCTGATTAACAGCTGTTATTTTCTCTTGTGAAGAAGAAAATCAGAGTCCTTTACTGGATTTAGAGACTCTCGAGGTTGATGGGGAGAGAAGGGTATAGAAGAAAAGTAGGTAAGAGTCCACACGGAAGCCACCCACCTCAATCAATGAGTAACATACCTTTCTTGTCCGTCCTGTGAGGGCTGAGAGGAGCTCTGCCCAGGCTCAGGGTCTCCACCACAGCCTATGTTCCCTTGCGTTCTATCAGCAGAACTGGACCCAGTGCTGGGGTTCTGCCCTCCAACACTACCACTGAATCCTGACGAAGAGGTAGTGCCTAGCTGGCTAATGACGGGAGCAGAGGCAGACGATGAGACCGGTGGCACGGTGGAACCAGATGTGGAACTACTTGCTGCAGGGTTTGCAGAACTGCCATTGGAGGTGGGATTAAATGCACCGCCAGCGGAGGGAGCTGCTGACCCTGCATTTGCAGCTAAAGGTCCAGTGTTCCCAGGAGTAGCTTGTCCCTGTGCTGCTGCTGGTGGGTTCTGGTACTTAGGTGGCGTCAACAGGCTGCTATCGAGCTGCAGAGTGGCTAAATAAGGTGCTGAAAGAATATATGTAGAACGACATTAGTGAGGTTCTGCAGTGTTAGACAAAAGAAACTCAGAATGGTCACTTTTTTTAAAACTATGCTTTCAGGCTGCAATATTCTGGTTACGACACCCAAAATGCCATCTCCACACTTGAACACATGCTTATATATTACACAAACACAGAAATGGACATGGAAATACTTATTATAAATACTGGAAAAGAACCTTGCTTGAAAACAAAGAAAATCATTTATAACGTTTTCCTTTCAGACTGAATCCCTATGCCATCACTGAAAAATGGGAGACCAGCCGTCATGGTATATATTATGCTCTTATGCATATAGGGCTTTATAAGCTTCTTAGATTTTCTTGTGAATCTGGGTTAAAATTAAGCAGTTAATCTTAAGTCATGCTGCTAAGTTTTTGAACTCTGGAGTAAATTAGATATGACTTCTTTAGGCAACTTTAAATAGCTTTTAAAGAACATACATGCACATGAAAGTTAGCATTTAACTAGAATGCAAAAATTAGATCTAAATAAACACAGTAATGGAACATTAGACAAAAGTAATATAATGTTGCACCCTAACAGGTGTGTGTTGGGGTGCAATTTGCTATTTTCTCTCTCAAATTCTACTTTTCCAAATAAATTCCCATTTACCTAGGTGATGGCGGCAAACTTGCGCATAAAGTTTGAGTCTGGAATGATTGTCATTCTCCTCGTTGCTCCACGGCTGGTTAAACCACTCACTCACAAGCTCGTCGGTCAGCTTCTGTGCCACAGTCTTCCCCACACGCATGATCCCATCACGTAGCACTTTGCAGATGGGCTTGTGCTGCCCAAGCCTACACATCTGATACCGCAAACAAGACCATTACTTACGACAGAACGCATCACCTTGTTCAGCACATAGTGTTAGTGAGGCACATTCTGTATCATAAACATGGAGGCATTTTCCTTTTTCTTTTTAGTGTGACCACATGCAACTAACCAACATTATACACTGGTTGGTAATTATTATGTACCCTGATAATACTGCTGTATATTTCTCCAAAACCTTGAGTAGCTGCTCTACAGAAAAATAAGTGTTTCTTCTGAAGAAATGTTTCTGCAGCCCAGCCCGTTCATTCTTCCAGCCTGAGGAAAAACTGCGGAGCACTGACTGCTAGGGGTCCAAAAGGAACTAACAGGTTCCTGCCTACTAAGGCTAACCAAGATATCTGTCCACTCATAACATTTTCCCATAAGATAGCATTAAAATGCATGGGCCATCTGTTAGATTGTTACAGACACTTGGAGATCACCAATAGTAGAGGCCACGGAAATGCTGACCACTTTTATAAAGTAAATGGTTGTTTTAGCATGAGATGCTGTTGTCAATTTCTAGGATGCTAAATGGCAGATAATTAATATACCTGCCAAAAAGTAAACTACTTAACTACCTGCTCACCAGCATGAGAGCCCATATTATTATCCCTTGCTAGAGTTAATGAACTGAAGGCTTACCAAGGCCTACAAAATCTTAAGCAGGTATGTATTGCTGCCAAAAAGATCCGGCAAGCCTTTTATGCTTTGTAACTTATGTGTAGGCTTCATGCACACGAGAATGGCTGGGATTTGAAATTGCTTAGACAAGTTTTCTGTGTTCGGGTATGACTTAATATTATTTTGTATCCATGGGCCAGGCACTGTTTAGAAACTACTGTATCCAAGGGTTTCCGTCAGTGGCTTAACTGATGCCATTACCTAATACGTAGCATCGCCTCATTTCTTTGCAGCAACACATACGTCTACCACTTCATGTGTACTCATGTTTATAGAAAGTGGATGTTCTGCTATGGAATAGTTTTGAAACTCAACTTGGCATCTTATTTAACAACCACATTTGTAATACTTATAATATGCCTGTCACAGTTCTAAACACTTCACAAAATCTCATTAACCAATGTCACCCCAATAAATGTAATAAAAATACTTAATTTAATCTTGCCAAATATGATATCAGAAGTAAAAAGTACAAAGAACTTAGTGTGTGTGTACTTTGGCAGAAGAAATGTGGTACTTTCTCTTCAAAGACAGACATGATTCTAATTTTTCAAAAGTAACAGGAATTTATATACTAAATATATAAAATTATCTACCTGGCTGTTACATTATGATGGTGATTACATTCTTAATGTGTATCCAATTTTCAGTATTAAGATGAATGTAGTGTTAAACAAAACATAACAGGGGCATGATTCATTAAATGTATCTTTTGATTTAGAAATTTTCAAGCTGAACATTTTTATACAGTTCTGCCCTCCCCACAAAAAGAGTAGCCATGCCTTCTTCTTGCACAGCTCATCTTCTGAACTGCCCTTTCCCCTGGTGAACAATCCTTTCAAACCTGAACACATCAATGGGGGAAAACAGCTAACAGGATTTAAGATGTGTGGTAAGGCTAGTAAAGGAAAGTCTTCTAAATCTAATGAAATATAAAGCAAGATGGAAACGCAATTTATTTCTAGAAAAACTTCCCAACTTAATTCTTTCCTTCATCTTCCAACTAATTGCAAATTTTCTTTAAGAACTACTTTGAAGACATTTATTCTTTAAAATTTAGTCATAACCAGAGACAATATGAGGACTCATGTCAAAGAAATGGTTACCAAGTCTTCCTCACCTCATATACAGCGCTCAAGTCCCTGAAGAAAGTTTTGGCTCCTTCGAGCAAGGCCTCGTTTTCTGGACACACCACAATATAGGCAACATCACGGTGGCCCCCATATGGGTCCAACAACAGCCTCTCCCAAAACGGCAAGGAGAATGGCGAGATGGTGAGGAAGTCCTTGTCATAGCCTACCAGCAGGGTGGGGATGGGCAACGGCTCAGGAGATTCTTCTGAACCTAAAACAACAGTGCAGTTTAGGAAGGGGCCTGGGAGTCTGACTCCCACAGCTGAACCATTTGGAAGTTCCTGGTGCCCTCGTCTTAATTCTGGCAGCAGGAATTTCACCGTAGGTTGACATGATACTCTCATTAAATGGCCCCTGAAGAACAACTTAATTAAATGAGTCTGAACATGTTCTAACGGTTCAGTCGGAGGGCAGAACAGAAGAAGCTGAAGGTCATTTTGCAGCAGCACTACGTCACTTCCTCTGAGGTAAGTGTCATAATCGGGACCTTGACAAAACCAGTTCAGAAGTTCATCCAAATGAAAATGCCACGAAGACAAGGAAGAGGAGACTCTAACAAATGCTCTACTTGGGGACTATTTCCCTCATTGACCCTGATTACGCCACCAATGTTTAGAAAGCTTAACTCCAACACTGACTTTAGGAAAACAAATGTAAACGTAAGACTGTTTTGTCAGTGAAGCAGTGACTGACTAAGCCGCTTTCCGGAACAGGAAGCTAAGGAGGCGCGGACGGGAGGAGACCGTACCGTAGGTGCCCCGGCCTGCCATCTTGTGGAACTGCTGCCAGGTGAGCGGGCCCTGCACGTGCTGGATGTTCTCCCAGGTCCTGCCCGTGCGCTTCTTCTGGATGGCGTCTTGGAGAAAGGGCTGCAGGGACAGCAGCATACGGACCACATCCTGGGAGGAGAGCATGCTGATGTCTAGCACTGGAACAGACAGGAAGTGAAATAAATGGAAATCATAAAGGAAGACTAGACTGGCACTCTCCTCTTTCTGGCCATCACTCTGGACCTCAGTTATAGTCCATGACAAAGACATTATTAGTGGTAGAGTCTATTTTTAGTTGACTCTAAAATACTTGACTCAGGAGACAGAAGGAAAGAAATTCTTCTACTGAAGTGAAAAAAGTAATTTATTATTATTGGAAAGAACACAATGGAAAATAGGTTACTCTATATAAGTAAAGAGGTTAACTATAGAACTGCTTAAGAGTGGAAAGATGGATAGGCCTGGCTTTTTAAATCGTATAAACCTGTTTCCAAGTTGCTAACCAGGAAAGAGAGCTGCAAACATTTCTTAATTATTGCATAACTTTAATTTATGAACATCAATGGTTAGATTATATGATGAGTGGGGAAAAGGAACTTTAAGGTTTTGAAAACTTTAAAAGATGCTCTTACTATAAAATATTTTCACAAAATGCATATCGAGAAACAAAGCCTTCCCTGCAAGGAGAGGTGCCTGAGAACAGCAGAAGCAGTGATACGACAGGAAGCCACCTGTGCACAGAGGAAGGGCGGGGACTCATGGCTTCTGAACAAACACTCTTCCTTCCAAACTGAGTTGTGGAAGTTGTAAAGATCCTTCTGAGATATCCAGGTAAAGGAGGGGTCCTTGCTAGCAATTTGAAAAACTTCTGAAACTCTATGCAAAACTGTGCATGCATACGTGCATGAACATATGTGCATTTTTCCCCAGGAGAGAAGGGCCATAATGCTCATCAAATTCTCAAAACAACCGGACGAGCTAAATCATTTTAAGGTGAACAGTTCTCAATCTGCACAGCTGGGTTCCTGAAGACCTTTCCTTACTCTTACTTTTCTACTATTAGGAAGGGGCCTGGATGGAAATCTAAGGTTTACCTACCAAAGAAATCCAAGACACAGAGTGCTGAGGGTTCTTAAGATATCTTTAGATTATGTCCGTACATCAAACACAGTTTGCAAATTGGTGGCCATAGTTTTTTTTTTTGTTTTTTTTTTGGGTGTGTGTGTGTGTGGGGGGGGGGGGGGTAAATCTCTCCAGGAAATTTCATATACAAATCTGGATTTCTAGCTTCTCTTGACAAATTGGGAGACCTGGCAACTCGAGCTGAGGTCCACACTCCTGGCACAGCCCCCACGGGCTGGAGCCGAGGAGCAGCTGCCCCTTCAGACAGTTCTCCACGGTTCCTCCTTGGCTGCCTGCCTGAGACTGAAGCAGTGTTCACATCTTTATTTCCAAGCCTGTACTTCTTTTTTTTCTTATAAGTAAAAACAAACAAACAAACACCCAGTAAAGTACTTCTTACTCTATCAAAAGCAGGAGAATGAGAGACTTAGAGAACCAGAGTAAAAGCAGACACAGTCCTTTGTGGACCCTATTTCTGTGCATATGAAATAGAAAGTGTGCAGTGGAAGGACACAATTCAGGGCATTGCTTTGCGCAAATCTGGATCCCCGCATCATTCATTTACATGACCTGTCTGCTACATCCAAGCATCTGAATTTGGAACCCTTGCCTTCCCTACAATAAAAGGTGCTATTCTTCATATGCAAAGATGGCACTACTGTTCCTCCCACACAGACTGCTTTTCTGTCTGAAGGCCACTATCTAGTTAAAAGGAACTACCAAGATAATCATCCTCATTTCTTCAGGGGAAAGACTGCACTTTCTTCATAAATTCATCCAACAGACATTAATTAAAGGTCTAATAAGTATAAGGCACTCTGCTTATACCTAAGCAGTCATAAAAATAAGTATGACTTGAACACTTCCAAGAAGTCTCCCTGCTTAGCCTGCTCAGAAAACACCTGCCATTCTCTACTCCACTGAACTCTGTCCTCTGAACATTCTTTTATTATTCCAGAGTTCAATTTAAGAAGCTCATATAACCTTGTCCCTATAGGACTGAGAGTTGTTCAGAAGCAGGGTTCCCGTTTCATTCATGTAACCCCACCAGCCTGGCCTCTGTCCCTCCCCCATTCTACAGAACCAGCTCTCACGATGGGTACAAGACGATCCTTACCTTAAAAGCTCAGCTGCACTTTAATGCTTGTTGACCACTCTCTTTCTTGAAATGTGGTGACTTGGCAGATTTCACCAAAGCCTGCCCCAGGCCCTGCCCTCATTCTGTGCTCTCCTCTTCAGGGAGCTTTCCTCCTCCCCGGTGCCCCTGTCATCATCTGTGTGGCCCACTACTCTCTTCCCCTGAGCTCCAGGCCCATCAAGTCCCAAGCGTCTACTCCACATCTTTATCTCAAAACTTCCAAAACTCAATTTATGAACTTGCTCCTCAAACCTGGTCTTTCTCCAGTCCACCTACCTATCTCTGAATGACACCACTGTCTGTCCAGGTATACAAGTCACAAACCTGGGTGAAATGTTTAAGATTTTGCTCTCCCTGAACACCCAAGTTCAACCTAGTACCAAGTCCTACAGTACTACTTCCTAAACATCTTTATAATGCTTCCACTTATTTTGCGTTTTCTTTGCTAGGACACTAATCAAGCCAATGTTTCTGATATGGTCTACTACATTACCCTGCTAGTCTCCCCAAATCCACTCTGACATTTTCTAAACCACAGCCCTCATTAGGGTCAGAGTACATTTTTTCTTTTTTAACACAAATCTGATGAAACAATTACACAAACGCATATCATCACTAAGCATTACAAGTGGTGAAAGCATGAAGGAGAGGAATGCTGGGCTGGAGGAAGACTTCCTTGAAGAAGTAACACTTGAGATCTCAATCATGAGTATAAATTAACTGTCCATTATCCAAAATAGATTAGAAATTCCCGAGGGCACGTACCTTATTTCTTTCAGTCAGCATTTTATTCCCCAGTATGCACCACGTTATTGATAATGAATGCATAAGGGAAGGAGAGAGCAAGTTGCTTGACACTCTTAAAGCTCAACTCCAAAAATGAGCTTTTAATAGAAGAGCCAGTGACATGACCAGTAACTACAGGACAAAGTAAAATGTGATCACTGTTACAGAGAGAAAATACTGAGAAAACAGAGGAAGAAGAAAATGACCTGTAACTGGGTAGAAAACCATATGGAAGAAGTAGCATGAAAACTTGACCTAGACGAGTGAGTGGGTTTAAACATGAAAGGCTGTGCAAATTATACTCTTAATGACTTTGATACTCAGCAGTCACAGGCTTCCAATATGAAATGCCTCTATGAATTAATAAAGAGGAAATTTCCACAAAGCAAGTATTCCTCTCCAAAGTTGTTTCAATATAAAACATTCTCTTAGTCCTTAAATTTAGGATGATATCAACATAGTGCTCACTTTAGCTATCTTATTTTTTAAGAAATGAAATTTAAAATTTTGTCAAAGAAAAAGTAAAGAAAGTGTGTAAGCCACTATCACGCCAAGCTCGGCTCCAAAGGGCGTTACTATTCTGGGACACCTACCGTTGCTATGAGGCCAAGAGTGCACAGTGGCACTTCTCACCAGTGCTTCATCCACTTTGCCCCCTGTGGGATTATCCACATACTGCCGCCCTTGCTCCAAGGCATTAAAGCATTCCGTCCAGTAATCATTATTATCTGCTTGCACCCGGTCGTAACTCCAGCTTACGCAGGGAAGAGTTTGGCGATGGTTCGAGGAAATGTAGTCCAGGAAACTCAGTGAAGCAAAAGGTTGTGTGTGTTGGTTCTGGAGGAGGAGGAGAAGGCTTATAGGTGGCTCCTGGGGTTTTCTGGCTGCCTCCATCTGAGGAAGGAAGGTGGTCTGACACATCATTAAGCGCCTCTCTGCAGCCTGACCGATATCAGAATTCTTCCCAAAAATATCCAACTCATCTTCCAGGAAGAGTCCTGAATTGTAACCAAGTTTGCGATTCATAATCGCACTGAACCCACAGGTACAGCGGTACTGGTCCTCGTTGGAAGAATCGGGGATGTAAAGCCCGACATCTGCCCCTTTGATGTTCATGTTGCAGGCACAGATGCAACAGCTGTCAAAGTTTCTGTCTTTAAAGATATTCATCACAGAATCAGAGAGAATCAGGGTGACATAGAGACTGTGGGCTTCTGGAATTGGCTGCATGGTGGCAGGCTCCACAGAGTTAAGGGGCCGCGTGGTAGAGGGGGTAGAGGCTGGTGACCCCTGATCGGTGCTGTCATATTTAACAGACCCTTGACCACTGGCAGTGCCCCCACCTCTGGGAGTTCTTGGGGTCCTGGGGGTTCGTGGCGTGGGGACAGAGAAGCGAGGGGTTGCTGGCGATGGCAGAACTCCTGCTCCACTGTTGCTGGCTGGGGCAGTACTGTTCAACGTCACTGGTGTGTTCATCTGTGGTGTGTTCAGATAGTCTGGGTCTGCTAGGCTCCCGACGCTAGGCACATTGCTGCAAAACACAGACAGCACCAAGTAAGAATCAAAGGCAGGTTGCAGAAGCTGGAATACACACCTATCACCCTGACCTGGGTTGTACATTTCTTATCATTTATGTGTGTTATCGTTTGGTGTACTCAACTTTCTCTTAAAAAAAAAAAAAAAAGGATTCAAAGGAGTCAGTGCAGTATGTGGGAAAGCAAAAAGTGAGGAATGAAGAAAAAAATCAATATGGCACTTTCCTTTTACTCATTCCATATTGAAGCAATCCTCATCTAAATCTTTTGAGGAAACTTTTAGTATTTTTATAGAAAACATGATGTTGGATTTGGTCAATGTAATTCTGAAAAACTGTAACTACTAAATGGAACTTGAACATGAGTTCAGGTGTTAAATTAGGTAGAAGACCATAGGATGAAATTTCCATCTAATTTGCAATTACATTTTTGTCAGTTTTTGAAATTGGAAGTCTGCCAGCATATTTGTTCTCTGAGGCTATAATCTATATACGATTCTGAAGTAGTTATAATCAAATGCACAAGAAAATTTAACATTTTCCTAACTTTCAAAATACAGTCCTATCTAGGCTTGCATTTTATTAGTAATGTGTGACCATGAGGGAATTCTATTTTAGGAAACCCATTGGCCAGAACTACACTACAGTTAATAAAAATATTACATATGCTGCTAAGAGGCCTTAGTATTAATTAGGTGATTGCACAGAAGTACACATATTGTATTATAATTCGCAAACTTGTAAGATTTCTGTGGGATGGAAGGCAATTCTAGTTCACTTATTAATTTCAAAATGCTATGCATTACCTATAGCACAATTACTTTTAGTTCCCAGAGACTTGAATGCATTGCACTATTTTCTCATAAGCAGTGACTTCTTTTTGGTATAGCCACATAGAAAACAAAATAGTATCTGCAATGTTCTACTGTTTTATTACTGCAGAAAATTTTCTTAATGAACATTCTTACAGATATATGTAAACCAGCATATGAGACCATTCTTTCCAATTAGAAAAGAACACAGATTTTTTTAGTGCTTAGTATTCTTTTGAAATCTATTAATAATGTACTTAAACCAATGTTCCTCCAATAAATTACATATTCATTCACTTATAATTTGAAAGAAAAATATCATAAAGTAATGGCTCTTCAAATAATTTTCTTGTGATTTTTAATTAGCTATGCCTAAACGACCAGCCTGAAAATCCAAATCAGGCACTGTAAAGATATTTTAAATTAGAGGCACACTGATATCTTTGAATACAGATAAAAAATGACCCAGAAACCTTGATTAGCAATCATTGCTATCTCAGAGACCAAAATAATGTGTGTAGTAATGATTTTTACTCTAATTGGACTCCTTTCAAATTTTTCTGGTTCAACTAAACCCTAAAATTATTATGCAGTTCAGATCAGGAAAAAAAAAGCTATGACTACTAACTGTAACCTAAATAATTAAATTGCTCCCTAGGTAGTAAGAATGTATTCTGTATAGTAACCTGATTTCTCCCAGTCAATAAAAATGAACTGAGTACCAACCCTATGCTAAATGCTAGATATTCAACAATGAAAAAGAGAAAGAAAAGCTAGCTCACAGCAAGTGTGACAGGCATCATGCAAATAAGTGCTGGTGTGCTGAGTGTGGCAAGTGTGTGTGTGTGTGTGTGTGTGTGTGTGTGTATGGAGGGTGAGGTGAGAATGGGGGATGTCCAGAGTGATGGAGACCACGGCGGGAGGATTTCACATAGCTCAGAACTGAGTTGCCCAATAAGGTAGGCACTAGCCCCATGTGCGAAATTTAAATTACCTTAAATAAAACTAAAAATTCAGTCTTGATCTCAAATAACCACATTTCAAATGGGACATAGTTACAGCATGAGAATAGTAGGTGCCATATTAGAAGGAAAGATACAAAACATTTCATCATAGCAAGGTCTATGAACAGCATCAACAGTGCCAAGTCTTTTACTTTACCTAGTCCATTTCGTCCCTATATTGCTTACTTGGTACTGACAGAAATTTGAGCTTGTGGCATTTTATTTTATAGCATTGAAATTATTTTATCAAAAAAGTATTAATCATACAAGAAACGGATTGATTGTACACTGTTGATTTAAGTACTATTTTCTGGATCATATGAAACATGCCCAAGCTACAATAGCACCTCCTTTTCCTTCCCCATACCACATCGCCATTCTTTTGCTGCTTCCTCCTATGATGTGGGGGTCAATGATAGAGATATTGCCAATGTTAATAGTTTTTTTTAAAGGGCCTTAAGTAAACACATTTAAAAATCATCAGTTTACATAAAACAAAGCATTACCACCATCCCCAAAATTATTATTAATCCAATCTAGTGCTTGATTCTGTGATAAACAATGATTTGACATTGAATGAGCATGAACACCATGATTCTCTATACCCGTGGTTCCCAACCTTTTTTTGGCCATGCCTCACCTAAGCATCTCTAAAATCCTGATGCCTCCCCCGTAACATATAATCCTAATTATTCAAAAAGTGAACTCCTATTCACGTGGAGGAAGCCTAAAAGGCCATTCACTTGGTCTAAACAAGCTTCCAAAGAACATGGCATTCATGAAAAAGAAAAAGAAAAGATGAAAAGATAGTTGAAGTACTGAGAAAGAAATCACTAAGAAATTGTTTAAAAAATATATATAATATGAAGTGATATTAAAAAATAGCAAATAAAGTTTCAAAACATATAATAGAGAACTGAAATGCATAAATATGTCACTATATATATTTACATACTGCTTATGAGGCCCATAGAACCATAAGAAATGCAAAAAATTCACTGTTAATAACACATTCTCGAATTGCCCCCTTTAAAAATCAAATTGCCTCCCTGTGGGGCATGTGCCCCACATTAGGGAACCATTGCTCTATACAAGTAACCCTAATTTTTCCATGTACATAAAATTTGGTTTAGGAAATAACATACATTTTCAACACAAAACAATGTGCCCCAAAACATTAATGGCCAATAAAAGCTTCAAATCATATGCTACTGTCATCAATTTAAATAAATATTTAGTTGAGATAAAAATCACACGAAATATGGCACATACTTGTAGCCATCTCTAACGAAAGTGGCTGCAGGTGGCATGGGCAGTTGTTCAATTTTAGGAGGGATTGCCCACGAAGGCCGAAACAGACAGGCATCAGGTATCTTCAGAGGTAGCAGGCATTGGCTCGGCAACATCTTCAGTGGAGCAAACATGGAGGATCCCACAAAAGATTGAAAAGTTGGAACTTTGTGCACATATGAGAAGTCCTGCAACGACAAAGTGAGGTCGGCGATAATGTTGGTAAATGACTTAGTACACAGCACAGTAATGACAAAAACTATTGTAATTCAATATTTCTCTTATCTGATCAGTAGAAAATGCTAATACCATCTACACTATTAAAAGAGAAAAATGGTAATTGGCGTACGGCGATACCGTTTTCATTGGCTAATCAGGGCTATATGCAAATTAACTGCCAACTAAGATTGGCAGTTAACTGCCAACAAGATGGCGGCTAATTTGCATATGTAGGCACAATGCAGGGAGGCGAAAGGGAAAGCAGGAAGAAGCCCCCTGCCACTGACAGTGATCGGAAACCCAGGGGGGAGCTAAGAGCTGGGGGGCAGGGCAAAGGCGGCCCTGGGGCCGCCTTTGCCCTGCCCCCCAGCCATGATCAGAGAATCAGGCGCCTTTGCCACCCTGGCCAGTGATAGCAGGAAGTAGGGGTGGAGCCAGCGATGGGAGCTGGGCACGGTCGAACCTGGCAGTCCCAGGAGCTAGGGGTCCCTTGCCTGGGCCTAAAGCGAAGCCCACGATCGCGGGGCCGCTGCCACTGCGGGTCCCCGCTGCCCGGGCCAGACGCCTAGGCCAGAGGCGTTAGGCCTGGGCAGGGGCAGAGCCTGCAACCGCGGGGAGCTGGGGGTCCCCTGCCCAGGCCTGACACCTCTGCCAGAGGCCTCAGGCCTGGTCAAGGGGCCGATCCAGTGATTGGTGATCGGAGGGTGATGAGGGTCAACTCCTCTGGCCGAGGCATCAGGCCTGGGTGGGGGGCGGAGCCGGGGATTGGGGGGATATGATGGTCCCCTTGCCCAGGCCTGAAGCCTGGGTCAGAGGCGTCAGGCTTGGGCGGGGGGTGGAGCAAGAGATCAGAGGGAGATGGGGGTCCCCTGCCCAGGCATGATTCCTGGGCCAGAGGCCTCAGGCCTGGGCGGGGGCCAGAGCCAGTGATTGGGGGGAGATGAGGGTCCCCTGTCCAAGCCTGACACCTCTGGTGGAGGCGTCAGGCCTGGGCAAGGGGCCGATCAGGCGATTGGAGGGTGATGGGGGTCAACGCCTGAGGGCTGCCAGTATGTGAGAGGGGGCAGGCTGGGCTGAGGGACACTCTCCCCGCCCCTCCCCACACCCAGTGCACGAATTTCGTGCACCGGGCCCCTAGTAATTTTATAAATTAACCAAAAGACACTGTAATTACTTCATGATCCAATTCAGAGGACTGTTAGAAACTTACGTACATTTGGCATAAAGACAGTATTATTTTAAAGAAGATGCAGCAAATCCACTTGAAAACCACTCTGCTTGGTAAAATTAGTACATTGGCAATTACCTTTATTTCCTCTGGCTTAGGGCTTCCTAAGCCATCTTCCACTTCCATTTTGAATTCAGTGAGTTGTGTTGAAACCATACTGACCATAGGACTCTCCATCATGCCTAACGCTGTCACTGTCTCTGAACTGATCCCATCTTTATAACTCATCACAGGAGAAAATGCAGGGTGCTGTTCCAAAGAAGGAGGGGTGGGGAACATCCTTTGCAGGTCTGCAACTGCTAAAAAGCAAAACAAAAAAATACAAACCATTTCTCTTAACAGGGCGGGACTGAAAAGGCACGTCGCAGTTCACAGCCAGATGAGTTACACAACAGAATATGAATAATGGGAGTCTCTGAGAAGAGGCCATCAGCACAGAGTTATCCTCTCCTGGAATTTATCACTATCCTCTTGATCATTCAGGATTTGGCCTCACATTAATTAAGGGAGCAAAAGTCTACAACATTTTTTTCCCCAACAACTGATTCCCTGAGAAGTCTAAGAAGCTGGAAGCAATTACACTTTATTAAAAGTTCTATCGCTATTATAAGTATGTATGACATATTTCAGAATTATAATTGTTATGCAGCAAATTTTACATAGAAAAATCCATCAAGCATTTATGTTAGAGAAAAGAAAAGTTGCCTAAGCTATAATTATGATTTATACGTAGTAGGGTTACTTAGCTAGTTTTTGACAAATCCACAACACTCACTGCTCTTTGAGAAAATGATTCCAAACTCTTTCCAAATTGACATTAAAATAAAACTTCATAGTTAAGATTAACAAACCTACCTAGAACCAAAAGACAATTTATTGAGAATTAACTTCTTAAAAAATATCTTTCAAGAAATACTCAGAAAGAACCAACCATTTAAAAAATCATTTTAATATACCTGAGATTAACCATCATCAACAGTGGCTCATTAAGGCACTGTTTCTTTTTTTTACTTAATACACATTTCCCATTTATTTGTTCTAATGACTACTTTTCAGTTTACAGTATTTTCTGTCTTTCCTGATGGTTTTAAAAAATCTGTCAAAAAAATGAGTTTAATAAAAACTATTTTTTCCAAGTACAGAGTAGTTAAATTAAGTAAACTAAATCACAGGAGAAGACCAACCAGAATTTAGAATTCATCATTATTCTCTGGCATTCCTCATATTTAACTTTGATACCATCATCACAAGCAATAACTTACAAATTAAAATTAAAAAGTTTTACAAGTAATGTATCAAAATACAAATATATAAGTTTTTAATATGCATTAGAAAAAAACAAAAGTAGGAACTTAATTTTTTTTAATAAATCTTTCTTGTTGAAAGTATTACTTATGTCCCTTTTCCCCCCATTGCTCTCTCCCCTCTTCTCCCTACCCCACGCCTTTTTAAAGTAGAAATAAATGGAAAGAAAACACAAGTTGTGGTTGTGAAATCTGGCCACTAGGGGGTGCCCTGTACAGCAAATTCATTTACTAATCTGGAGTCACAAGTTTGATTTGGAATGGCATCTGATGCCCCAATTTCCAGTCACATTGCTATTCCTAGCAACCTCAACATTTAAAGGGGCAAATAGTAGCCACTGACTAAATTAAGATGTGACTTTTAGCTCTGAATAAGAAATTAATAAAGCATAACTGTACCATATTGTCCCCTGGGCTAGAGTCTAAGGCACAGCTGTCTAAAGTAGTAGTGGACTGGGTTCCACAACCCAGGTGCTCCCAGCACAGCACTGGTATGCTCAGGTCACTTCCTTTCTTGGGACCTCAGCTCTTTCATCTAAAAAGGAAGGCTTGATTAAATGTGTGATTCTCACCAGGCTTTCTTTCATTCCTGAATGGGGGGAGGGGTAAGCCTTCACCATATGGAGGAAGAAAAAATGGTGAGAACCTCTGGATTCAATAATCTTTACATGCTTCCTAGTTAAACAATTAAATAATTCTAAATAATTTATTCTTTCTTGGCCTCAGGTACTTAACATGATATTAAACTATACCTAGTTGTTACTGTGTGTTGCTTTCCACATTATTGCAATCACAAATGAATAATTATGAACCTATACTTTCCAACACAGGACCCGCTAGCCACATGTGGCCACAGAGCATTCAAAATGAAGCTTGTCCAAAATGAGATGTGCCTGTGTGTCAAATATAACCAGGTTCCAAGAGTTAGTACAAAAAAGGATGTAAGTAAAGAGTTAGTACAAAAAAGCTCACTATCTTTTTACTTGTAAAAATGACTATTTTTGGACATTGCCATTATTTAAAATATATTATTAAAATTAATTTCATGTTCTGTTTTTCTGTAACTACCAGAAAATTTAAAATTACTTATGTGGATCTCATTTGTGGCTCACCCTGCATTTCTATTGGATGGTGCTGTTCAAGACATTAAATGTTATGTCTGTCTTTCCACCTCAATCCTCATATATAATAAAGAGCTAATATGCTAATTAGACCAGCTGGTAGAACAACCTTCCGGAACAACCTTCAGGAATGACTAGTGGGTGGGGGGCAGGGCTGTGGGGCCATGAGGCAGCCAGGGCTGCGAGGGCCTACCCTTGCACGAATTTCGTGCATTGGGCCTCTAGTGTATAATAAAGCTACTGCAGAGATGAGAACTTCTTGCCATATCATTTTCATCATCATGTCTTGGGAGGAAATATTGTGTGTAAGTCCACACACATATACTTTGTACACATTAAAACAATCTTCTTGATTCTTATATATCTGTATTTTCCTGATGCTAATATTTTTACTACATTTCAAATTTATTAATTTTTGTAAACTGTACTTTTTCATAAAATATTGAGTAGTTTCCTTTTAAAAACAATCCCATTTTGAACAGAAATGAGGGAAGGAAGAGTGTATACCATATACTTTATTTACTGAGCAAGACACTAACCAGCAGGATGGTTTGTGAGTGAATAATCTTGGACAAGTTATTAGACATGTTAACAAGTAACATCACTATGTATCACTTAATGTCAAAAAGGCAGAGGATTAACTGGGTCAACACAAGGGGAAAAAATTCACTCATTTGACCTATTCCATATGTATCCGCTTTAATACTGGTTCTTTTAATCTGTGAGTTCCATGTTTGTAAAATTCTGCAGTGCAGTGTAATAAAAAAAGAAAAATGTTTAATTAAAAATACTACAGCAACTGGCTGGCTATCATTATTCATTTTCATACATGTCATGCTTGAGAAAGCTTTGCATATTTTAAAAAGCTACGGAACCATTAAAGCTGTCAAAATCCAATCTCTGTATACTTCATACTTCTACATTTGAGTAAATCAGTTCTACATTTATAGGTTCATAAAACTTTTTGACTCATCCCTATGACATGGTGGTTTTTCCCCTCAATTTGTTCTCATTACGGCCGAAGTTAATGAGAAGGTATTACAGAATGATTTGCAATGGAATTATGTTTCTGCTGCAGAGTGTCCACAAAGCTACCCCGACTTTCTTTTCTCTTGTAGAGTAATGCGTTTTCTTAGGGCAAAGAATAACTAGAAAAAAGGAAGTTTCTCTTCTAGTCAGCATACATAATACAGCTAGTTGATCTCAAAAGGAAGCACAAAATTTCAGTATGAATCAGAAAAAGAACCACAGAAAACAAACAGTATTCATTACCTCATGTGAATTAAATTTCTGAAAGGTGAAACATTTTACACAAGTGCTTACAGTGGGGTATTGCTCTGAAAATCACCCTGCAACATTTATCCTACTAGGAAAGAGCTACTCAAAAAACAAACCTAGAACATGTTTTTCCACATTTTAAACCATAAAAGTTAATTCTTAATTTGAAAACAAAGAGCAAAGGAACTCAAATTAAGATGGACTCTTAGCTACCTGCCATCTTAGGAATGCCAACTTATACAAGTTTAAATTATAGTTAGTATTTTTTAAACGGAAATAAAAAGGGAGGGGGATCTCAGCTGAGGCACTGCTGGGTGTGACAACATTACATATAAGGTATGAGGAGTAAGCCAAAGCTCAATCTTTTTCTTACTTGGTGCGTAATGAACAGCAGCTCTTCCATCCTTCCCAAGAGGTCTGTCTTCAGTCCCAACTGTTGGCATTTTTGATGAACGAAGTGCAGGTGATACAGCCTAAGAACAGAAAAGATGCTTCTTTATTAAGTGTTCACCAGGTGAACCACTAGAAATACCAGCAGACAGTGAAACAAAGGAGTGGTTTCAAGCTCATCAAGTATGAGAAATGGAGTGGCGAGTCTTTTCATGGATCTGGTGCGGGCAGACTGTGCCATCAAAGCAGAGCCTGCAGACCTTAAGCAAATCTTCCCTCCCAGGTCATTAGAGACGTAGTTTCAGGAACACAGCAATTACATTAGGGTGGTGCCTCCAAGTAGTAATTGGCGATCAGTCTGGTTTTCCTTCTGTTTGGAAGAAAGCAGCTAGAAGAGATGACCTCAACCGCCCCCCTCCCTCCAACTATTATTCTTTTATTTTTCAACACACACACACACACACACACACACACACACACACACACAAATATATATTATTTCCTTTGGTGTGTTTTTTTAATCCTCACCTGAGGATATGTTTTCCATTGATTTTCAGACAGAGTGGAAGGAAGGGAGGGAGGGAAGGAGGGAAGAGAGGCAGAGTGAGACGCACACACACAGAGGGGGAGGGGAGAAGGAGAGGGAGAAACATTGACGTGAGAAACACTGACGTGAAAGAGAAACACTGATTGGTTGCCTCCCGCACACATCCCGACTAGGGCTGGGGCTGGAACCCGCAACCGAGGTACATGTCCTTGACTGGGAATCAAACCCGAGACTCTTTGGTCCACAGGCTGACCCTCTTAACTGAGCCAAACCTACCAGGGCTATATATGTATATATTTCAATATCAGAGAATTGAAGTATAAAATTAAATTCAAAGACATTACAGGTGAAGATTTAAACAACAGCTTCCCCACTCCAGATACTAGTAAAGTGAATTAGCAAAATGATTCTAAGATAAAATGATGCCTTGATTAAATGCCAGGGTAGAAATGAAAGTAGAAACAAACATTTCAGAGAAATAAAAATTATTTTTAGAATATCCAGCTCTCCTTTGTATAGTGACATTACTAAGAATATATTTAAGAAACAATGTGAACATTACTTTACTTCGTTCAACAGTCTTTCCTAATTGTTACAGAAAATAAGCATGATGGCTCACAATCACTAGGGAAAGTGGCTGCGAACAGTGCTGGGCTATTTCACAATGCTTGCTTTTTTTTCTTTTCTTACTTCTCCCTTTCTACTTCTTTTTTTATTCCCTTTCTTTTCATTCTTCATTCTCACCATCACCAGGAAAGCATCGAACCTAACCCTCAGGATTATTAAAACCAATCATAGGCAATTCTTGGCTTTAGAAAGTTAAAAAAGGATCTCCCATGCCTCGATCAACAATAAGGAAATGTGTCATTCCTCCTACCAAAGTTTGCCACACTGCCATGTCCTTTTCCGTCATGCAACAGTGACCTGAATTCCAGTTCTCATTCAGGGGTGGGCAAACTTTTTGACTCGAGGGCCACAATGGGTTCTTAAACTGGAGCGGAGGGCCGGAACAAAAGCATGGATGGAGTGTTTGTGTGAACTAATATAAATTCAAAGTAAACATCATTACATAAAAGGGTACGGTCTTTTTTTTTAATTTTTTTAGTTTTATTCATTTCAAGCGGGCCGGATCCAGCCCGCGGGCCGTAGTTTGCCCACGGCTGTTTAGGCTGATGAAAACCAGCACTCCCTTCTACCAGGTCAGTTCCACTCTCAGCAGCCTTCAGAGGAACACATTACTGGTAGAGTTCAAAGTCCATAGCACTAAGCATGGCCAGATCCGTCCTAGCCTCATCAATCTTTACCCTATTCAGAAAACAGACCAATGGAATGGCCTGTTCATTATCCCCCAAAGCCCAGCTAGTTCATTCCTATTGTGTAACCACAGCGCATTCCAGGCTCAAACTAATGTCCCTCCCTCACCCCCACTAGCCAAGTCTTTCCACATTTCAAGTCATATCGGTTCTTCAAGGGCATTATGATCTCAGTAGAAGCCTGGTGCATGAATTTGTGCACAGGTGGGGTCCAGCCGGCCCGCCCCAATGGGGCTGATTGGGGCTGGGCTGGCAGGGGATGTGGGAGGTTGGCGGACCGACACTACCCTCTCCCGCCCCCCTGCGCCCCCCCCCCCCCCCGCAATTGGGATGGGAGGGGCCACGGGAGGTTGGCTGGCTGGCCCCACCCCCAATCGGGCTGGTTGGCCGGCCACAGTGGGTGTCATAGTGACTGGTCATCCCGGTGTTCTGGTTGCTGGCTTTTTAGATATATAGATAATCTTCAAACTACTTATAATACTAACTAGAGGCCCGGTGCACGGGGAATGGGGGTCCCTCAGCCCAGCCTGCACCCTCTCCAATCTGAGACCCTTTGGGAGATGTCAGTCGGGCATCCCTCTTGCAATCCAGGACTGCTGGCTCCTAACCGCTCACCTGCCTGCCTGCCTGATCACCCCTAACTGCCTCTGCCTGCATCTGCCCCTAACTGCCTTGCCCCCTGCTGACCTGATCACCCCTACCTTGCTTCCCTTCTGGCCTAATCGCCCCTAACTTACTCCCCTGCCAACCTGGTCAGCCCTAACCGCCTCTGCCTCGGCCCCCGGCCTAAACTGCAGTCTGGCCTCCCTCTGTGGGAGGTAACCTGTAGGATCAGGGAAAGGCGCCGCCCCCATTACCTCACTGCTGCTGCCACTGCCAGCCTGAGCCTCGGCCCTTCGCAGCCACCTGCAGCTGCCTGAACCTCAGCCCTTGCAGCCTCTGTGGCTTTGTCTGGCAGGTCGTCCGGAAGACACCTGCTCTAATTAACATATCACCCTTTTATTAGTATAGACTAGAGGCCTGGTGCACAAAAATTTGTGCACTGGCGGGGGGTGGGATGTCCCTCAGCCCGGCCTGTGTCCTCTCACAGTCTGGGACCACTCGGGAGATAACGACCTGCTGGCTTAGGCCTGCTCCCGGGTGGCAGAGGGCAGGCCCAATCCCTAGGTGCCTGCCCCACAGTGCCTGGTCGGGCTCAGAGCAGGGCCGATTGGGGAGTTGGGGCGCCGCCCCCTGTCATGCACAGAGCAGGGCAGATCGGGAGGTTGCGATGCCACCCTCAGTCACGCTCAGGGTAGGGCCGATTGGGGGGTTGGGGCACTGCCCACTGTCACACTCAAGGCAGGGTCGATGGGGAGGTTGCGGCGCCACCCCGTCATGCACAGAGCAGGGCGGATCACAGGGTTGTGGTGCCACCCCTGTCACATACAGAGCCGGCCGATCAGGGGGTTGGGGCGCTGCCCCGTCACGCACAGAGCAGGGCCCATCAGGGGGGTTGGGGCTCCGCACTCTGTCACACACAGAGCAGGGCCGATCAAGGGGTTGGGGAGCTCTTCCCTGTCACGCACAGAGCAGGGCCGATCAGGAGGTTGTGATGCCACCCTCAGACACACTCAGGGTAGGGCCAATTGGGGTGTTGAGGCACCGCCCCGTCACACTCAAGGCATGGTCGATGGGGAGGTTGGGGCGCCGCCCCGTCACCCACAGAGCAGGGCCCATGGGGGGTTTGGGGGACTACACCCTGTCACACACAGAGCAGAGTCCACCAGGGGGTTGGAGAGCTCCCCCCTATCAGGCACAGAGCAGGGCTGATCAGGGGGTTGGGGAGCTCCCCCCTATCAAGCACAGAGCAGGGCCTATCAGGGGGTTGGGGCACTGCACCCTGTCACACACAGAGCCGCAGGGCGATCAGGGGGTTGGGGAGCTCCCCCCATCAGGCACAGAGCAGGGCTGATCAGGGGGTGGGGAGCCTTCCCCTGTCACTCACAGAGCAGGGCGGATAGGGAGGTTGTGGCCCTGCCCCAATGACACACAGAGCCGCAGGGTGATCAGGGGGTTTGGGCGCTGCCCCCTGTCACGCTGATCCCGGTGCCGGGAGGCCTCGCGGCCCCACTGATCCCAGTGCTGGGAGGCGTATTACCCTTTTACTATATAGGATAGAGGCCTGGTGCACGGGTGGGGGCCGGCTGGTTTGCCCTGAAGGGTGTTCTGGATCAGGGTGGGGGTCCCACTTGGGTGCCTGGCCAGCCTGGATGAGGGGATGATGGCTGTTTGCATCTGGTCACACCCCCTTCATGGTGGGGGTCCCCATTGGGGTGCCTGGCCAGTCTGGGTGAGGGGCTGAGGGCCGTTTTCAGGCTGGAGGGTGACTGAAGCTCCCAACCATTCCTTTTTTCCTTTTTTTTTTTTTTTTTATTCTTGGATTTATGGCTGTCACTGGAGCTGAGAGCCGGCTTTAGCTGTGAGACCTCGCTGCTGAAAGCAGGTTTCTGGCTTTGTTTACTTTCTGTATTTCAAACTTTGTTGCGACTCCAGCTCTGAGATCCCGGGTGACTGAAAACAGGTTCCTGGGGTTTTGTTTAGCTTCTATATTTGTAACAATGTTTCTCAGCAGCTCAGAGGCCAGCAGCGGCAGGCGGGGAACATTGGAATCCTCCATCACTGAATCAAGCAAGCCTCCTGTTCCTGTCAGTAGCCTGGCTGCCAGCTGCCAGCCGCCATCTTGGCTGGCAGTTAATTTGCATATTGCCCTGATCCTATCTAATAAAAGAGAAACATGGTAATTAGCCGTACAACCGCTACCCTTCCCATTGGCTAATCAGTTAGATATGCAAATTAATTGCCAGCCAAGATGGCGGTAATCGCCAACAAAGATGGCGGTTAATTTGCATACTCGCAATGATGAGAGACTAAAGGGGAAGGACTGAAGAATGGCGAACGGCAACCCAGGCAGCAGGCAAGAGTTGGGGAGTGGGCAAAGGCCGCCTTTCCCCACCCCCAGCCGGTGATTGCCATCGGAAAGCTGGAGTTGCCCCGCTGGCCTGCGGCCCTGATCGCCATGGCGATCGGAGGGCGGGAGGGCTGGGGCGCAGGCCAGGCAGCAATCCCAGACCCCCGCCATGGCAATCGAAGGGCGGGAGGGCCTGCATCACTCGATCGCCATGGCGATCGGAGGGCGGGAGGGCAGTGTTGCAAGCCAGGTAGCAACCCCGGACCCCCGGGGACCGGGGTTGCTGGTTGGCCTGCGTCTGGTGATCACCATGGCGATCGAGGGCGGGAGGGCCGGAGCGCAGGCCAGGCATCAACCCCGGACCCCCACCATGGCAATTGAAGGGTGGGAGGGCCAGGTGCAGGCCAGGCAGCAACCCTAGATCCCCGCCATGGCGATCGGAGGGCGGGAGGGCGGTGTTGCAGGCCAGGCAGCAACCACGGTCCCCCCGCGGGGGCCGGGGTTGCCAGCTGGCCTGCGTCCCCTGATCGCCATGGCGATCGGAGGGCGGGAGGGCCGGGCGCAGGCCAGGCAGCAACCCCGGACCCCCACCATGGCGACCGGAGGGCAGGAGGGCGGGGCGCAGGACAGGCGGCAACCCGGACTCCCAGAACCTCTCTTAAAGGTTCTCTTAAAGCAGTTGGCGAGGGACCTCGGAGAGCTCCAGGGGGCCCTGGTGCCAGCAAAACTGAGACCTGGGGCGGCTCTCCCCAGGAAGGTCCAGGGAACAGCCACTGCAGCCCGCCCCCACCCCAGCGCAAGGCAGGGCACGCTGGGCCCGAGGACCCACCCCCTCCCAGAGGTCCCTGGCTTGCTCATGCAGCCCCGGTCACGTCACCGGAGCAGCTACAAGGCACAGACAGCACCAGGGCCGGCCGCTGGCCCCCACCCGCATTTGCAAAGACAAGGCCGGAGGGCGTGAGGGCCGCTCACATCTCCTTCTCCCTCCTTGTGCTCCTCCTCTGGCTGCTCAGCTCGCCCAGCTTCTTATCCAGGCTCCTCTGCAGCTGGGCCCTCTTGGCGGGGTCCAGGGACCCGTCCTTGGCCCCACTGCCTGCGTACAGCACTGCCTCCGGGCTGATTCTCTGCGGGGTGTGGGCGTGGGCCCTCTCCCCACAGCCATGGATTCTGGGCTGGCAGTGGCTGAGGCAGTAGTGGTGGCTGCGGTGTGGGCAGAGCTGGCCCAGAGTCACGTCGCTGGCCCAGCACTTTGAGGAGGCCACAGGTGTTATCAGCCTTCATGGCGGCCAAGACCAGGGCATCGAAGTCCTCCGTGGAGGGCAGATCCAGGGCCGGGGTCCTTTTGCATCTTTCTTCTTTTTCTTTTCTGGCAACTTCCGCAGCTCCGGGCCTGGGGCCGTGGGCCCTCCTTGGCTCGCTGCTCCTGCCTGCCCCTCTCCCTCTGCAGTCGCTCCAGGTGCACAGCCCTCAGGTCCACGCTGCTTGGCTCTTGCCTGGGGGGCTCCGTCTGCATGGGGCAGGAGGGCTCGGGATGGAGAGGGGCTTTGCTGTCAGTCCCTACCGGGACAGGTGGGACTGGTGGAGCCGATTTTTTTTTTTTTTTTTGGCTGTGTGCACATAGCTTTAATTCTTAAATAATTTATACTCCTCTGAAACAAATAAAACTCTGCGGCCCCGTGATCGCCATGGCAATCAGAGGGCGTGAGAGCCTGGGCGCAGGCCAGGCGGCACCCGGGCACCCTAGCACCTAACATGCAAACGTCGGGGATGAAGTGACTTTTCCCAACCACATCTGCAAATATCCTGGGGAAGGCATCACTGAAGAGTTCACAACAACTCTCTTGGCAAGGAAGAAAAAAGTTGGCAATGGAAACAATCCCTTACATCAAAGTTAAGGTCCCTCTGGGTAAAAAAGAATATTTCCAACGTAAAGGAGGGAGCAGGCAAAAATAATAGGTTCTCATGACTTCCACTGAAGATTGAGCATATGACAGAGTCAAAACGAACATACAAATTAAAGCAGACAGTGAACATTCAAATGACCCGAATCAACTGTCACTGTTTGTCCCAATAGCAGCAATGCTTATGTGATAATATAGTTTAACAGACATATAAACAAGTCACATGATAAGATAGGTTCGGCTTCTAAAGTAAATTGAATATGTTCTTTTGAAATTCTAATGTCCTTTCCTCTGACTATAATTCTTAATTTTCCAATCAGAAAATTACTCCAGGTGATCCAGTAACATGTAGAACTCCAGTAACCTAACTTATTTAAAAAAACAAACATCCCAACCATTTTTAAAATATTTAACTTGATATTTTAGGGTTAAAATTATAGACGATATTTAGATCCAAATATATTTTCTGAATATTTAAAAAAATATATATATATATATATATGATACATTTTCCCAAGGAACTCTGAATTAGTACCTCTCCCTCTAACTTTCTTCAAATTGAGAGAATCTATGGAGTTCCCTATACTGCACAAGTTATAATGAAAGAAAATAAGACTTTCTAAGAGCATCAAATACATGTTTCTTATTTACAAACATATATACTCTTCTCTCTCTCTCTCTCTCTCTCTCTCTTTAAAATATATTCTTACTGATTCAGAGAGGAAGGGAGAGGGAGAGAGACAGAAACATCAATGATGAGAGAGAATCATTGATCAGCTGCCTCCTACACACCCCGTACTGGGGATCAGGCCAAAACCTGGGCATGTGGCCTGACCAGGAATCAAACTGTGACTTCCTGGTTCATAGGTCGATGCTAAACCACTGAGTCACACTCGCCGGGCTCAATTCTTATTTATAAATTCATTCCAAGGAAATATACAGCTTGAAAAGCTTTGGAAGCAGTTTCAAAAAAAACTAGCTTTTAAGTAATAAGAAACCAGTTATAGAAGAAACTTTAAATTAAAAGAAAAAAATTGTTTTAATTTATTCAAGAGTGGGAACATCCTCCATGAAAATGTGTGCCTTGACTGTGGATGGCTGGGTGGTCTTATCACACCTTAGGAATTCAAATGCTTTTTACAATGACAAGAAAGAGAGTTTCATCTCATTTCTCTCCCAGGGTAGCTGTCTGTCAACAGAAGGTGGACATCAATAAAAGGAGGGGCTTGCACAATCAATCCAGAAAGTCAGCAATCTATGAATAATCCAGAACCCAGTATTTATCTCCTCTGCCACACACCCTCCCTCTCAGCCAGTGAGCAGGATAATTACCCTCAAGTCAAGCTAAGTGCCCCCCAGTCACAGTGGCCCAATGCTGGCATACAAAGCATACAAATAATTCTCACTCTGGCATAAAAGTGACAACTTTCTTGGAAGAAAAGCAGATACTGTAAATTTCTCAAAGTCTTCCTGAAACACTTTTTAAAGTAATTTTTACTTCTTTAGAAAAAATGCATACATGGCACACCATCTGTAATAAAAGGCCCATTCTATAAAGTTTTACCTGGTCCTACTCATATCTGCAATCATAACCATATTTACAGACAAATATATCTATACTAATAAAAGAGTAATATGCTAATTAGACTGGGAGACCTTCCAGGAGACCTTCCAGATGTTCTTCTGGACAAAGCCATGGTGGTGGGGCTGAGGTAGAGGCAGTTAGAGGCCAAGAGGGGAGGGCAGTTGTGGGTGATCAGGCTGGTGGGGGATGGGGCCATTGGGGGTAAGCAGGCTAGCAGTGGGGGGGAGGGCAGTTGGGGGCGAACAGGCCAGCAGGCAGAGTGGTTAGAGGCAATCAGGCAGGCAGGCAGGTGAGTGGTTAGGAGCCAGCAATCCCAGATTATGAGAGGGATGTCCGACTACTGGTTTAGGCCCAATCCCTGTAAACTGGCAGGACATTTTTCGAGGGGTCCCAAATTGGAGAGGGTGCAGGCCAGGCTGAGGAACACACCCTCCCCCGTGCATGAATTTCGTGCACCGGGCCACTAGTTATCCAATGGGAAGGGTAGTGGATGTACGGCTAATTACCATGTTTCTCTTTTATTAGATAGGATAATCTTAAAAGTACTTATAATACTAACTAGAGGCCCGGTGCATGGAATTCGTGCAGGGGAGGGGGGAGTCCCTCAGCCCAGCCTGCGCCCTCTCGCAATCCAGAACCCCTCTGGGGATGTCCAATCCCTGCAGCCAGACATCCCTCTCACAATCCAGGACCACTCGCCACTAACCTCTAGCCTGCCTGCCTGCCTGCTCAGTGTGTGTCATAGCAACCAGTTGTTCTGGTTGTTCCACCATAATGGTCGCTTAGGCTTTTATACATATAGATGGTGTATAATATCTGTTAATCAGATACACTTTATTTTAAAGTGAGAAAGGGCTTTAGAAATATGATTCCTACTTAACCATCAATCCTTCAGGTCAACACTGATTGCTTGTCACTTTGTACTTGAATGTCAAGCATCTTTAGATTTGGGTTAATTACTCCTCTCATAGCCATAAATACAATTTTAATTTTATTTATATGCTATTTCTCCTGAAGTCTGTGGGTGTTTCAAGTATAAGGATGGTAAGTTAATAATATTTGTAACCTCGAGTTGCTAACACAAGGGAACTAATCTTCAAATGATTAACAAATACGTAAAATACACGGATGGGAAGAAAGATAAATAAATGAATGGAAGAATAATAAACTGATTTCCTTGAAGAGCAAGCCTACCTTACTAATCTCTAGGCACCCCAGAAATAACAGCATTTCTATTTTCCCGAACACACAGAGCTGGTTTGGAGGACAAGGACACAAACTTCCTGACTCAAGTCAGCTGTTCTCCAAAGAATTGTAATTCTTATCTGTCACTTTAATTACATAATGCCTGGTATTATTAAACTTCCATGTGCATAAATTCTACTTCCCTACTATGATGCCATCATCTTAAAAAGTATAGACTATTCTTGTGTATCTCTCAAAATGTAGAGCTAAAGGGACTACGTAATACTTTATTAGTCTCATGATATTTCAAAGGATTTTAAAAAACTAATGTAAAAGATTTTAGTATTTACACCAGGAATAACATTAATGAAAAAAAGCCATCAATAAGCAAACCCAAGGAATGTTATAGACTAGTAACTTTTCGAATCCTTTCAAAGTACACAAGTATTTTTTAAAAACATTCAAGAACCTGAACTAAAAACCCCCAAGTTCAGCAGGCCAACTATAAAGAAATACTGAGACACCGACATAAAGCCTTCCATTTAGGGAAATTTTTGTTTGTGTAGCTATGGCAGACTCACCCCAAGTTCGTCGTCATCAGAATTATCAAAGATGTTGTCTAAGTCATGCAGGGAAGGTGCCAAATCTGTCACCTGCGTAAGGCTACTGGAGCCAGCTCTGCCAGCAGCATTATCTTGCCGGACATCTAAGGGAAAGGAGACAAAATAAACAGAATGAGCATCTTCATTAAGGAAGAAGAAATGAGGAGAGGACACGGATCTCAATGAGCAACACCTGCCTGTGAATTTTTCCCTATGTTTTCAGTTAAATTTAGAGACAATTATTTCCTTATATGTTTATCAGTTTTGAAAGGAACTGAAAAACAAACTATGAAAAATATATTAAAGATGAGATCAAATTATTGCTATTACTATAAGAATATAATTTGAAATCGAGAAGCATCTCCCTCACATTTTATTTTAGCAACAATCCAAGTGAGGCAAATAATCATTGTACACACCTGTTTTAGTAGCAGAACTGAAAATAGACATGGCATTTTTCCCATCAGGCACCGGCGTGGAATGACCTGGTGTAGTGACATCCTTGGTACCAAATCCATCCTCTGACTGTATAATAAATTCAGCCAAACAAAACACATGAACACCAACCCAAAGTGTGGAATATGAGGGAGAACACAAAGAATTAGAGGGTAGAATGGAACTTGTTATGAGCACAAGTATGATAAACCATGGTCTATGCAACCAAAAGAAATAAAAGGTATGTCCTTTCCCCTGAATTTAAACAGAACCAAAACTCCCACACTTTCCTCTCAATCCTATGGAGTATTCTGAGTCAATCAGGGTTTTATGCCTAAATGGTACTGGTGGCATTTGATTACAGACCTGCCATGGTGTTACAAGCTGCCTTTAATAAATTTTGGATGCTGAATTATGGTTCAAGCTTTCTAGAACTGGATACATCTCTGTAAGGAATCTAACAAGCAGTCCCCTGAATTATACTGGCCTCCTTTAATTGCCTCACTTCCTCTATGCTCAAGAATACCTCTTTAAATGGTCTAGCATTTTACAATGTTTTAACATTTAAGGCTGAAGACAGCTGATACACCCAGTACTCATTTTTGTGACAATGAAACAGTATAATCAATACTGACATGGTCAAAGAGTGATGTTAATATTAATTCAGAAGAGATATAGGTAAAGCGCTTGGCACAGTAGTCACAGTAAGCGCGTAATAAACAGTAGATACTGTTAACATTTTTTCTTTACATTTTGGGTATTTTGGAATCATAATTAAAAGAAATAAGGAGGGAGCATAGGCCAACAAGAATTAGCATATGAGAGGAAACATGCGCTGTACAAGCTATAGCCTGGAAAATATGAGGCTTCATTTATGTTCGGCTGACTTTTCAACGAAGGTGAGCCATGACATAAAAGGGAACGATACGCTGTTCATACGATAGTACCAAGAGCATGAGTATGGGGACAGAGCAGTCAGGCACGGCTATATCAAACATTCTGCCTCAACAGTTCTCCCACACATGCTGTGCTGACATAGATCAAAACCCACACCACATGGACCTCTCTCCATGTTAAATGGTACCTTATTCTTTTTCAGGGAATCTTTTTCCGTCCCTTGTTTGCATTTCTTGTTTGCTGTAAAGATGTATTTTATGTCACCGTCCTCAAAGGTATATGGGTCATTGACTTCTCCCAAACTGTCTCCAGGTTGTTGTGAGAGAGGCAATGGGTCAAGGAAGTGGAGTGGCTGCATCTGGGGCTGCTTGTCGTGCCAGATTTTAAACCGTTTATTAGGTTGTGCTAAGAGTCTAAAAGGGAAAATAAATGACATTTTAGGCTAGGCAAGATAAAGTAAAAAGAATGATGTTTTAAAAAGAAAAGCATTTATGACTTAAAGCATTTGTAAAGCTTAAACTGAACTTAAAAATAATTCATTTACATAGTGAATTTCTTCTAGTGACTGTATTCACAATTAAATAAAACTTAGTAGCCTCTGTGAGGAATATATATTGTTGTCTCTGATTCCACGGGTTCCACTTAAGAGCACAGATGGGCTCATAACAGACTGTCTAGGTTCAAATTTCAAGTGTGTCATTTACTAACTGCATGACCCTAGTTTCTTTCTCATCTATGAAGTTAAGGTAGTGACATGAAGATTAAGTGAGATAATCTGTGTAAACTGTTAAGAATTGAGGGTAGCTCAAAAACACTAGAAATGTTAAGCATTATTACTGGACACGTGATACATAACCAAATACATACAAATCCTTTCTTAAAAGTGTCAAGAGCCCTGGCCAGGTGGCTCAGTTGGTTGGAGCGTTGTCCTGTACACAAGTGGCAGGTTCTTTTCCCGGTCAGAGCACATATCCAGGCTGCAGTTGGAATATGTACGAGAGGCAATCGGTCAAAGTTTCTCTCTCATATCGATGTTTTTTCTCTCAAAAAATCAATAAAAACATATCCTGCCCTAACCAGTTTGGCTCAGTGGATAGAGGGTCGGCCCACGGACTGAAGGGTCCTGGGTTCGATTCTGGTCAAGGGCACATGCCCGGGTTGTGGGCTCAATCCCCAGTAGGGGGCGTGCAAGAGGCAGCTGATCAATGATTCTCTCATCATTGATGTTTCTCTCTCTCCCTCTCTGAAATCAATAAAAATATATTTTAAAAAACAAACAAACAAAATATCCTTGAGTGAGGAGTTTTTATAAAGTGTCAAGAAACAAGAAGGTACTGACCATAGTAAGGAAAGTCTCATAAAGCTATATTCTTTGATTAGTAGCAGGACCAAAACAAAGTACATTAAATGTAATGCTAGTACATTAAATGGCACAATGAGACCTTTATATGCCAGCATGTTTACATAGTGACATGTGTGTTAAACCTCACAAATGATGAAGCATTTGACTTTTAAACATTTTCCAAATGCAGAGCCTAAAATGATGAAGCAAAGCCTCTTTCATTTTGGATCTGAAAGTCTGCAGGGAGAGGTGAGGAGGAAAACCCGATTCATGGGTTCTATGGCCTTTGCCCTCATTTAGGGGGTGATCAGGTGGATAGTGCGGAGAGTCGCCTTACCTTTGCAATGCAGTGCTCTCTGAGTTTACCTCCATTTTGGCATCAAACCTCTCACCCTGAAGCTCTGGAGGCCGGAACTCAACATCATCAATGGGTGGGAGACAAAAACTATGCCACCACTTATCTGATGACTCCGGGTTCGAGTGCCTAATCCCACAATATAAGGCTGTCTCGCTGACCTCTGCCATCAGAGGCAGTCTTTGGCCTACGAGGACAGTTCTGTCATCCAGAGTAGACAACTGCTGGAGTTCCAGCCCATTTCCATAGAGAGCTGGATTCACAGGGACAGATGGTGGGTCCAGACTCTCCGTTTCCTGACCTCGCGGCTGAGGGCTGAGTGTTGGTGGCAGAGGGGAAATAGGGGAATGAGGGGAATCCATAGGATTCAGATTCATTTGCTTGCTTGTGTTTCTGGAAGGCACGGCCATTTGCTTATCATACTTCCTACTGCTGGACACCTCTAAGGAGGAGTCTATCCCTGCCAACCCTAGCTTCTGCCCTGGTGTATCCTGTTCCATGCATAACTCTTCGGCCACAGAGGGCCTATGGTGAAATGGTATCAAGGGTCTCTTTTGCAACTTGTCTCCCTTTTCCTGTCTTTCTGTTGTTTTGTGCTTAGAAGAAGCAGGAGGTGGTAAAGATGAAGATGATGATGGTCCTGCATTGAACCCTGGTTGAGATATTGTGGGAGGTCGGTTGGTTCCTACGGCACAACGTTTTAAAAGTTTATGCCTGAAATGAGAATTAAAACAATGTCAACAAATACACAGATGAGAATGACTGCATCGTTATAACAATACAAAAGAGATGCCTCTGATGAGGTTATGTCTTGTTAAGTACTCAGCAGATGCACTAATACACCAAAAAAGACTCTAGGTGTTAATTATATTTTTAATGACTAAAAACTGCAAACACCCTGATGTAAAGCAATAAATCAACCACATACAAGTTAAGAAGATAAGAGATGGAATTATGAATCATAAACTCATACACTGCTAAACCCTACAAAATTATTGATTTGAAAAAAATCTCCAAAACTTTCCAATTTGGTGAGGGTCTCAGATAATCTATTAATACTCCATCTTAAAGTCAAGAGTTTTGAGATAATCTGCCAAAACAAAACTTCTAATTTGTATTTCACAGCACTTTACTAACTCCAATATAGAATGGTTTATAATGGCTTGTAGTGTTGTAAATCAGGAATAAAATAACTATGCTACTCTCTCCCAAAATGTGAAACTAAGATAATAAGGGTGAATTCTAACACCTAATAGCCTAAACATACCTGAAACCTTATATGACACTATTATCTAAGAAAGAAGGGAAAAAGACAACTTGGGATCTTACATAGGTTAGAATGAGATAGAAGTAAAAAAGTTGTTGTGAGTGAACACATATCCAAGTGCACATGAAGTATTGAGGCAGGAACAGCAAGTCTGCTCACACTCTTCCTGGCAATATGGCTGAGAAACTGCTCAGGAAGAACCCTAGATGATGGCAAGGTTTAATCTGTGCAACCAAGTTATATAGCAGGTCGGCCAGTTCCTCCCAATATATAAATCCCTCCCAGGGAAAAATGTAAGCTCTCCAGTAACTCTCTGAGGCCACCAGGGTGGCATTAAATTACTGCTGCATTGCACTCAATGATGCCCAAGTGGGCAGTAAAACGGATTTGTGTGGCATAATGGGATTGTTTAGTGGGACAGCAGGATGGCCACCCTGCCCCATAAGGCCATTAAACAGAGTGAGTAGTAGGCCATCCCACAATGGGTCTGGTAATCCTGCAGTAGATAATCTGAAAACATTCTTGCCAAAGTCTTTGCTCCTCTAAAAAAACAAACAAAAATCCTGACTTTGAAGAAGGTCATCTAACCATAAAGCGATTATCGATAAGGTAAAACCTGTGCTTTGAGTCCCATGGGCACAGTACTACAGTAAGAGATGAATGTCTCATCTGAGAATATCTCAGTGATATCTTCTAAGGGTGCTTATTTTAAAACCGAAAGTCTTTTACTAAAACTTCTTGATTTGGATTTTCTCAGAGAGCATTTAACCACATCAGTCCTTTGATAGATATTTTATAGTAGCCTCTTCAAAGTAAGGGCTTTTTGCAAAGTGGATAATCTTATAAAGTCAAATTTTTTCAATTATATTTAATGACTCAGCTACATTGTGAAATGGTTAGAATTAGGAATATGCCAGTAAGTAACAGACAAGTATTGCAAATTTCTGAACAGAAAGGGACCTCACTGAAGCAGGCAACAGGAAGATCAGCCTCAGAAGGCTAACTATATGAGTGGTCCAGTGGTGGGAAGGAACCAGAGGCAGGGCCAAACAGTGTTGAAACACATGGAGGCTAAAAGAATGAGGAAAGTAGAATGACATTACAATACACATTTCAAAGAAAGTCATTATAAAATGCAATGATAAAACTGATCTAGAAAATAAAGAAAAATAAATAAATGAAGTTTCTAGACTAAGAAGGGGAAATTGTGATAAAAATGACAATAGGGTACCTGATTTTGGAGAAAACAGACATGTCAATATTAAGAATATAAATGGCACCCCCAAAAATATAAGACTAAAGTACGTGTGAGAAGCCAGGTCTGTAAATAAATATTTGGAAATCAATGGGCTGCAATGCATAACTTTAAGAAAGACCTGAGGTATTCGAGGTTTTTGTGAGGAAATATAACAGTAACTTCAGAGGACAAAAAGAAAAGTTTTATTTGTTTATTTGAACTTCAGGTAAAAATAATTCAAGGTAGTAAATAAAAATATCATATAAATCAGTAAAAGGATTATTTTTTATAGTGAAAGAAATCTAGCGTAAGGAAAATAGCAAAAAAAAAAAAAATAAGATGAAGGAACTAATAAAGTTAAATATACTAAAATTTACGGCCTCCATACTTTCTAAAGGTGAACTAAACCTGGGTTATGAGCTGTTTAAAAACCAATGTTAGGAAAATACTTTATGTCACACAATTCACAATGGTCTAGAGACAAAAGTATTCAACTGGTATACCACACCTATCCTAAGACTAGAGCTTCTCACATGCTCACAGAGAGGTCCCTTGATGAGCCAATAACTTCTTAAAAAACATCCTCCTTGAAAAATCAATCATGGGTTTCATTAGGCTAATACTTAGAATATCTCTCAACAGAAAGCTGACTAACAAGGCAGAGCTTGATAAAAGGGGATCAACTTAAGGGGAATCAGGCAGGTGTCAAAATTGTTGTGTAAGTGTACACACACTCACACTCACACACACACACACACACACACACACACACACAAGCACACCCCTTCCTCCCAAAGCCAATAAGCCAATTCAATTTATGCCACACTAAGAATCCCATTAAACTAGAGAAATGAATGGCAATGTTCTAAATATACTTTTTCTCATCTAAACTTTCTATAAGTATGGAGCAATATCAAATGTGAAAATACATACTTTGGAAGCAAAACTACTCACTAAGTGAATAATCAACAGCACAGGTTCTAATAGTCAAGTGAGCAGGGGTGGGTAGGGGGAGCAGTTAAGGCTGACATACACTTAATCAGAACCCTAATGAAAACTCATGACAATAAGATTCTTTACCACCACAGAAAGTGGTAAGTCAAGGAAATATCCAGGAGGAGTGCAAAATTTTCCTACAGAAAACAATTTGGGTTCCTATTCTAATATCTAAATGAATGAGCAACAATCTTAGCCTTGGGCAGGTTTTATTACAAATATCTGCCTTAGTCATTAAAAAACACCAGCACCCACAATAAAACAAATTATCTATAGAATGTATAATTAATCCAAATTCTATTAACTCAAGCTGACTTGTTGACTATTTATCTCTACTTTAAAATTAAGAGTAGTTAAGTAAATTCATTTAAAGGGCAAGAGATTGTCTTGTCAAATAAATGCCTTTAGTTTTGACACAGCTACCCTAAGAAATCCGTGGTAGCAAATGAGTATCAGGGCCAGTTGTCTAAAAGGACTCTTTTCGAGTCCTGACAATAAAACGATATCATCTGCATATAAGAAAAGACCTATCCTTTTCTTACTTACTGGAAGAAGAAGATTTAAAACAAAACAATGGGGAAGAAGGGGTCTGAGAGGACAGGTCAGACGACTGTTCTGCCTTTTCTCCACCCACCTAGAGCAGGAACAGCTGACTCTTTGGGTTGGATCCACAAAATCCCAAGTAGTAGGATTGTTAGCAGGCTCTTCTTCAAGAGTTGGAGTTGACACTTGGCTCCTCCTAGAAAGGGTTAAAATGTGAGCTGTGTAAACATAATCTCTGGGGGGAAAAATGTTAAAAATATTTACACATTTTACATAGTAATGGTATCCTGCAGATAATAGTTCAGAGCAATCCAAGGTGGGGAGATGACTACTTGTTCTTTGCATCAGAAGAAGCAGGATTCAAAATATATCTATTTAAGTTTAATGCACATTTAAAATGGACAGTACACATAGCAATTAAAACACTATCTGGCACTATTCATTATAACTTTTTAAAAAGCCGCCTAAATTTTGCAGAAATACCCTAAATTTTAAAAAATTTTCTTTTCACAGAATCTGTGAATTATATGCCCTCAGTTAGATTGCTGAAGTCACCTTTACAACTCCTGTATTTGCTAGCATTAAGGACACCACTCCATACCTGGAATGTGAACCAAAAGACAAGAAACAAAAATATTTCCTACACGTCACTGACAATTGGTAGCATAAAGGAGGTGCTTATTATTACATAGTGAAAATAAGACTAGGCCAGATTTTTTATTGCTGATTTTGCTATAGCGGACACTGCAAAATGTTTTGATGATGGCTCTGCAAGGAATTCTCTTGCTCTCCACCCTCTCCTGCCTTTCTGGCTGTCTTGCTACCTTGTTCTATGCTGCTGATAGAGGGGACACGGTCTGTTAGAGTTGGTGGAGACGAAAGGTTAGTGGTAATAAAAAAAGAAAAAAAAGGTAAATGAAAGGAAAAGAAAAAGAAAATGTTAACTTGGAAATGGTCTAGGTCAGTGGTCAGCAAACTCATTAGTCAACAAAGCCAAATATCAATGACAATGACAATAGTTGAAATTTCTTTTGAGAGCCAAATTTTTTAAACTTAAACTACATAGGTAGGTGTAGTAGAGCTCAGGAAGTATGTCTCAGCGCTGTGGCTGTTGCAATGGTGTGAGCACACTCCACCATGACATGCTTCCTCGGCACACCAGGAAGTAGCAATGCCCGCCTGAACTAACTCCTAGAGCCACATGCATAGTACCCCAGCCTTTCAGCCATTGGTTGCCTATAGCAATGTGTCTCCCTCTGATTGGTCGCCTATAGCAACGTGTCTCCCTCTGATTGGTCGCCTATAGCAACGTGTCTCCCTCTGATTGGTCCCCTCATGCTATATATACCCCTGTAGTTCCTCAAACGGATCTGCGTCAATGAACCTGGTCCCCGGGGTCGTGCATGCAGACGCCCTAGCGCGTTGGGGCCCCGTCATCCTCACCCCCGAGGGATCCCCTGCTTCATCTGGCGCCCGAACGTGGGGCCCCCGGAATGGCTGGACGGGTGAGCGACCCTCTACAGTAAAATGGAAAACTTTCCCCCTTCGGCGAGAGCGCCACAAGCGTGCGCGCTCCACGCCTTACTGCAGAGCAGGCAAGTTAAGGTCTCTGAAAAGGAACTCCAAACTCATTGGGAATAGCTATTACAGTCCAATCTGTGGTTAATCAAGGCCCCCATTTGGGACCCCTCCACTTGGGAGAAGGTCTTGAAAAGGATTCGACCCGCTGAGGTCCACAAGGAAAAACCGTTACCCCCTTCTCTGACATTCCGGCCCCGTTGCCCGGAAGCTGTGTCTCCATCCCTCCCTCCACCCTGGGCTCAGCTCCCAAACCATCATGGTTTTGTTACTGTCGGTGGGATTCACAAAAGGCACCACCAACTCCTCCATTCCACCATCAACTGTCAATGGCTGCTGCAAAGGGCACCAACTCCCGCATTCCACCTCCAACTGTCAACGGCCCCCTCAAAGGGCACCCAGTGCCTTCACTGACGCGGGGAAGCATTACTGTGCAGCAATAATAAAGTCCCCTAAAACTTCCACTAACCCCACTTACCTCAGATATACTTATCAAGGCTCAGCACAAGTAGGAGAACTCAGAGCTATAATATACACCCTTCTCTACTGTCAAAATAGTCCAGTCAATTTATTCTCCTTTGGTCTGGTGGAGAGACCCACTCACCGGAGCCTGGAAAGGCCCCGACCCACTCTTAACCCAGGGGAGAGGGTTTGCTTGTATTTTTCCAGAAGGTGATGGGAGTCCCGCATGGATCCCTGCTAATGACGTCAAACCCCACACCATCAGCGATGAGCCGTAGATCACCACCATTGCCCCCCGTGGAGGAAATGGAGGACCTGACCATAGACGAGAACCAGCCCCGACGGTGGAGACGACCTAGACACCGACGAGCTCACCCCATCACCTGGGGTGACATCAAGGCTCTACAAGACCAAGCCGCGCGCATGGCGCCAGAGGGGAACCCATCGGCAGGAACGTTATTCTTATTAATGTGTGCCATCATCACAGCTGGTAGCACGGGTGCACACAGATAAGGACTGTGGACTTTGATACCTCACCCTGGCATTCTCATGCCAGTTGGTGTTCCCAGTTTCCAGTGGCACGTGCCTCTGCTACTCCTTTCACCCGTCTATAAGGCCACCCTTCTATCTCCTTCTGAGTAGTGACAACTCCTTTGCTTTGGCGCTAATTAGAAAGGAAGGGGGAGATGTAGTAGAGCTCAGGAAGTATGTCTCAGCGCTGTGGCTGTTGCAATGGTGTGAGCACACTCCACCATGACATGCTTCCTCGGCACACCAGGAAGTAGCAATGCCCGCCTGAACTAACTCCTAGAGCCACATGCATAGTACCCCAGCCTTTCAGCCATTGGTTGCCTATAGCAATGTGTCTCCCTCTGATTGGTCGCCTATAGCAACGTGTCTCCCTCTGATTGGTCGCCTATAGCAACGTGTCTCCCTCTGATTGGTCGCCTATAGCAACGTGTCTCCCTCTGATTGGTCCCCTCATGCTATATATACCCCTGTAGTTCCTCAATTAAACGGATCTGCGTCAATGAACCTGGTCCCCGGGGTCGTGCATGCAGACGCCCTAGCGCGTTGGGGCCCCGTCGTCCTCACCCCCGAGGGATCCCCTGCTTCAGGTAGGTACACTGTTATTAACTTAATTAGGGTACTCCTAAGGCTTAGGAAGAGCCACACTCAAGGGGCCAAGGAGCCGCAGTTTGCTGACCAGGGGTAGGTATTGCGGATAAAAGGGAAAGTATTATTCTAAAGGAAAGGATCATTTTTAAATGATTAGAGATAACTTTTTAATTCTAGAATGTGACATATGATTTTTCATGGCAATTACTTTAGCTTATTTATTACATCTTCTTCAGCAGCCTATTCTAGAACCAATTCATTGAGAAATAAATATATAGTATTGAATTTTCTAAAAGCTAGGTCCAAAGGACAAGTTTTAAATCTGTATATAAAGACTGCATAGTAGTCACTAAGAAACATCTGACTGACTTCTAAATGAATGGAGTTCTTAGTTACTGGCAAGAATGTCCATATTTATTCTATTCCACAGAATCAAGGTTCATTTATTTACTTGCATCTGTTAAGAAAGTGGACATCTCAACCATATCAAAATAGATATGAAAATAAGCAGAATGATTACCTAAATCCTGATAAGTAAAAAAGCATTTATTGACTATTATTGTCATTATTATTCATTCAATTAAAATAATCAACAGTAATCTCTTATAGTCAGTTCTTCCTCTTTTCCAAAAATATGTTAAGGGAGGGAGAAATGGAGGGCAGAAAAGAAGGGAGGAAAGAAAGAAAGAAAAGAAGAAAGGTAAGAAAGTTGGATAGGGGAAAGAAAAGAATACAATTTCCCCAAATGAACAAACAGAAGCACAGAGGCTGGTAAACACCCCTCCAATTGTCATTAATTCAGTTCAGAAATGTATTGTCAATTAAAGCATAAGGTCAATATAAAATAGAAAACGTGGCAAAGAAGGTAATTTCTCTCTGTAAATAGGAAACATTCATAAATTGGTATCAGGAACTTCAAAATTTCCTGAATAATCAAATCAAGTTATCATCTGTATTTTAACATGTTTGCATTAACTTTTATCCTATTATGGCCTGGCCAGCATGGCTCAGTGATTGAGCATCAATCTATGAACCAGGAGGTCATGGTTCAATTCAGGGTCAGGGCACATGCCTGGGTTGCAGACTTGATCCCCATTAGGGGCGTGCAGGAGGCAGCTGACAGACGATTCTTTCTCATCATTGATGTTTCTATCTCTCTCCCTCTCTTCTTTGCTCTCTGAAATCAATAAAAACTTAAAAAAAAATTTACCCATACTATTATTTTCAAAATAAAGAAATACCTACTTAATGACCCCTCAGGCTTTGTCACACAACAGTGTAATATGACTGACCCTCTTTGTATAGTAATCAAAGAAATGGTTACTAAACCACAATCCAGACATAATGCAAAAAAACATACTTGGACTGCGTTCTGTTGAGGATGCATTCCTTCCAGACTCGATGGACCATATGATTGTGGAGTTTTAGAGGAATCTTCCCCGATCTCTTTGGACTGTGCATAGTTATCATCCCCCCATCTTGGGCACCTAAGTGACTGACAGCACTCTGAGCACCTCCACTCTCACCTGGAAAAGACAGGTAAGTTGCAATGTCATTTTTCTGTAAAGCTAGCTTATTTAACATAAACATTTTAATTGTTAAGACTCACATTCATGTAACTTTGCTCCTGCCCCCTTGCAATAATAACATTCTCTGTAGCTATGAGTAAAATTTGTGACAGTATAGATTTTTGTTGTTGTTGGCATTTTGTATGATTCTTTGTGTTCTCCCTAAAATAGTTAATCACATCAATACTCACATACTCACACTCCCACATGAGCATAACCACACAGAGGCATTCCTGCTCAAATGGGGACTGGAAATAACTTACACAGAAGGGTTCATACATCATAATATCAAAGACATAAACACGCATAGACTGTTTTGAATTTTTAAATCCCAATGCAGTAAATAAGTTTCAAGGCAAAACAAAACAGTAGAGGGAACTTGACGCTTGTTTAGCTAAATGGCTGTGTAACAAGTGTGCACAGTGCCCTAGTAGAAGAAAAAACTTACTGGCACAAAGCTTTTAACAAGGTCAAATTTCAAATGTGTGTGTGGGACTGCTTGTCCTAATGTCTGACACTATTTATGGAAGTGTAGTACTTAAAACATTGAAAGAGGTTGTCTCAACATTTTAATAAAAGGACATTAAAAATTCACTGGTTTCTAACTACACTTTGTTTCTCCAAATATAGGTGGCATGTCATCCATTTTTTTCTATTATAACCATTATGACTTCTGATAATAGTGATTATTGATTATGTCATGAGTATTTTATTACTTCTATCTCATACAAAACAAATACTGAAGTCAGTTTCCAGTATTAAATATCAATTACTTTCATCTTTTTGATTTCATAAATATATTGTGGGTTTTACTCTGAACAGAAATAGGATGCAAAACATCCTGACCAAAATAATCTATTTTTAGAACTCTGGAAACCTCCATTCTCATCTGAAAAAGAAATCACAAACTAATATTCTTGGCATCGATGCAACAAAACAATGATGAGTTGAATGGTTAGGCTCAGCTGTATTTTTTTTTAAAAGAAAGAAACCAACCCCAAGTGCTTACATTCTAAGAAATGGAAGCTTCTTGTTCCCCAGAAAAGCACTGTTACAGTACAAATGAGACAACGGAGACAAGGAATCTGGTCTTTCACTGCTACCTTTTATCTTAAAAGTTCCCTGACTTGGTTCATGATGCAAAATAATTCATTTCCATTTTACAATGGACTTTCAAATGCCTCTTCTAAAACAAAGCAAAGTGAAGAAATAAACAGCAGAAGTAGATAACTCAGTCTTTGCCACCGAACACCCTACAATATAGCTAAAGAGATCATATGCCCATGGAGTTAAAGGAAGTTATGACCAATAAAGGAGAGGGGTACAGAAAACAAGCCACAGTCTTTTCTGATTAAAGTTAAGTCAAATGTTTTTCAATAGCTTTTAACAATTTAGCTAAAATGTGGGTGATATCTTGTATGGAACTAAACAGGATTTGTACTCCATGCTGTTAAATGCATGCTGAGTGTTATTTCTTACAAGTGTCTATACAAACAGAAGAGGCAAGCTGATGTGCCTATTCACAAGTGACTTCACCAAAACCAATGGCCCTCCTGGGTCCTGTTACTCTAGGCCAGTGGTTGGCAAACTGCGGCCCCTTGAGTGTGGCTCTTCCACAAAATACCACGTGCGGGCATGCACGTAAAAGTGCGACTGAAACTTCGTGGCCACACTCAAGGGGCCAAAGAGCCACATGTGGCTCGTGAGCCGCAGTTTGCCGACCACTGCTCTAGGCAACCCTCGGCCACTTTAGGGGCAAAGTAACCCATTTCGTCCTATATCTAGAAAACCATGGCAATGCTCAATGTTAGTCAATGCAGAGCAACAAGGCTGAGCAGGACTCTTTCTGATGAAGCAGTAAGAGTTTTAAGCTGTAACTCACATATCATGATGTACGCATTTGGACAAGTTCATTTTACAGCAAAGATTCCAGTAACTTTTATTTCATTGTGTTTGTCTGTGTTTTGTTTTTTGCTTGCTTGCTTTAGGGAGGAAGCATCAGGGGACTTACTGATCCAGGGCCTAGCACAATGACATTCAGAGATTTAGAGGGGAAGGAGCTGGAAGATCTATAGCCATGAACTCCACACTGAAACCCACCATAAACAAAACCTCTTAATTTTGAGTTATGACACTTAGAGTTCTGAACTTATCCATAAGAGGTCAAGGCCTTATTTATGCACACAGTAAGCCTTCAATTTTAAGTTGAATATAAATTTCACTAAATGCTGGGCAAAATAAATAAAACAAAAAGGGATAACAACTTACCGAGTGCAACTGTTAAAAATACAAACCTTTATATGAAATGTGATTAAAACTTCAAAATAGATAGTTCTAATCTTTTCTTAATGTATCTTCTCTATGGTGATTATTATGAAAGACTATAAAAGTAGTTTTTCTTTTTTCATTTTAAAGTAGTTAATAAAAATTGTTTGAGCAAATCCTTTCACAAGAAATCATCCAAACTCTGCTCTACCAAGTTAGAGCCAGATGCATATTTTTCCACCATCTTAGCAACTTACAAAGCCCTTAGAAACAGAGGCCGCATGTTGTGCATTTCTGTCTCCCACACAGTATCAGAGTAATTCATGCGTATACTGTGAAACTATTTACACAACTCTGTCAAGTATAATACCTAATACATATAACAACCTTGTAGAGAATGGAGTATTTGTGCCCAGCGGCGTGGCTTAGTGGCTGTGTTGACCTATGAACCCTGAGGTCACAGTTCGATTTCCAGTCAGGGCACATGCCCGGATTGTGGGCTCGATCCCTATGTGGGGCATGCAGGAGGCAGAAATCAATGATATCCTCTCATCATTGATGTTTCTATCTCTCTCTCCCTCTTCCTTCCTCTCTGAAATCAATAAAAATATATTTTTTTAAAAAAAGAAGAATGGAGTATTTGACAGAGAAGGAAGCTGGGGTTCAGAACAAGTATAAGAGTTAAATAAGGTCACTCACTTAAAAAGCTACAGACAAGCTTTAAAATTAGGTGTGTTCAATCACAAAATCTATACTTTTCCCAACATACTGTTTAACCATGAACTTCTATTGAAGGCCCACTATGTGGCAAGCCGTATGCTAGAAACTGAAATATCTAATCCTCATGAAAATTACCATGTTGGTGTATAACATGCTTGAGAGTGTTTTCAAAGCTTAGCAGCTGAGACTTTTATTTTGATGTTCCTACCAACATGTCCACATTAAATGCCTATAAATAATCTCATTTCAGCTCAAGTATGATGAATATCTTTTCTTTAGTGACTAGATTTCCAATGAAAGTCAACTATCACAAAATTTAATATACAAAATATACTATTCAACAAAAAGATAAAATCCTCTCAATTTAAACAATTTCTGAATTTTTCCATGAAGGAAAACTGTTTGTCAAGATTTTCACATTTTAGATAACATTTTTATCATTAATGGACAAAGATTACTGACAGGGCAAAGCATTTATTCAGAGCTCCTGGATGCTGGCCTAACTTTATCAAAGTGGAATAAGAACTGTCTAAGACACATCTCTGTCTGGCAATAGTCAACTGAGCAAAAGTTCCAGCCATTCTCTGATGTAGTGTTTTCCATTTGTTTACAACAAAGAAGCAGGCTTCATCTTATTTCCTGACACTATGTATGTACATGCACACACATGTGTTAAAAGGGACAGATGTGTGTGTAGAACTTAAGAGAAACAACCAAATTATTTAACTGGATAATTCAGAGACTAAAATTCTGAAGCATATACATTCTGTTTGTTTAAATTTTTCCTTTTCCATTTTGTAAAATTCCCGTGTTACCCTACTTCCACCTCTTTCACCAGGAATTTCTCAAGATGAGTTTTCTCCCTGTCCTATGGCAAGGGAACTAGATGATTTTCTGGGATCGCATTTACCCAGAACATTCCTGGATTGTACTCACCTGTGGCAGCCTGTTCTGGAGAGGTGGGCGGGGTAAGAGGCATCCCGCAGTTACTTGGGTCCTTCACACTACCAAGTCCCTGCTGCCCAACTGAAATATGGCCTCCAGCACTGGCAATGCTCTGAGGAACTGGGATGTCATTCTGAGAGATCAGAACAAAAGCTGAAGGATAAACCATCCGGACACCACCTGTAAGGAAAGAGGAAGGAGAGAATCAGGGCTGAGAGAAAGTTCACACTAGACTGCCAACTTTATTATTCCAGTGGTCAGAGTCAAAGCTCTGGTGAGCATGGGATACTCATTAGGTCCTGCAAAAAGTGATACGTCCCATTCTTCCATAAGTTAATAGCTAGCTTAACCATGTGTTCCAAAATTATAATAATAGCATTTGGAATCCAGGGACCATTGGTGCTTCAGGCAAGAAAACTATTCAGTATAACCACTGTGTCAAGAGAATTTTAAAAATGGGAAAATTATGGAGATTATTTTTGATGAATCTAAGTGATTATCTTTTTAAATTAAGGAAGACGAAGAGAGAATAAAGTTCTTCAGGCAAAATATTTTCTCTTACCAACAATTACTTCAACTGCCACAGGGAAATCATTGTCGTATCCCAACTCCTCTTCTTTCAATTCTTCTTTCTTTTTCAGCACCATTGGGTAGAAATACTGCCATTCCTCTATCAACTTACGGGTGGCTGGGTCGGACATCTTGTATGCTTGGCCTGTTAGCGTGCCGTTTAATCCATAAGGACTTACCAGTACTGAGTCAGGGAGGAGAAACATATATTACAGATCACAGTAATAATTCCTACTTAACTGTTGTGGTATTTTTAGATTAAAGTATAGCATCATTTAATGTATATTGCTCTTTATTTGCTAACTCCTTTCAAAGTGTGATTCTTTAAAGTTTTTAATTTTATGCCTCTCAACTCACATCAATTTTTGAAGGAAATCAAATGGGGGAGATATAGTACTATCAGAAGCTATAGCGACACACAGTATATAAATTATCTGTATGTTAAAGCTTATACTTATCAATTTGATAATAGCTTATACAACATAAACACTGAGTCTTCCATCGCAGAATAAAACCATTCAATACAACCCCAAAACCTGCCAAGAACTTGAACACTCTTCCTATGGTTCTTGATACTTCCTAAAGTCTGTGGTAACCAAAAAATTATGCATAAATAAAACTTCTATTAGCAGAAAAGCCTTAATTTACCTACTATAAAATATAATGCTTTATTATTCAGGCATATCTCTACTGTTTTAGAAATCTGTTGATAAAACAACTCCAAATAAAATTTGTTTCACTAAAGTAAAGGACTTAAAATCCTTCTTTCTCTTTCAGTAATTGACCTTGATGTCATTTTCACTGAGCTACACACAAAAATGTAGTTAACACAGTGCTGTGTATAACCCAGCCAGTTCTTAGCCTCAGGGGGAGTATTTCAACTTTCCAAATAACACTTTTCTGGGATAAAGAGGTCACTTTTTCTTACTCCTAATTAAAAAAAAAAAAAATCTGAGCATAGTTATTAAATGGGGTATTCTTTTTCTTTTTGATGGCTTTATTTAACAGCTGGATGGTATACCACATCAATCAAGACAGAAATAGCTGTAGACATCACATATTTCTTGGTGCTTTTCTGCTGTTCCTCACTGATTCAAATGGGCTAAAATTACTGACTTTAAACCAGTTAATCAAGGGCAATTTTCCTATATTAACACTTCTAGGAAATTCCTACATCAATATCATTATGTTCACTACAGTTCATCTATAGGCTAGCACCTGCCCTAAGAATGTACCTCCTCACACTAATCTAGGGAAATAAGCAGGACAATGTCCCACAAAGGTTTTCTCTATGATTTGAAGCATTAGCAACAAACCAATAAGATTTTAAAAATAAGTGGTCTATAGGGACCTGGTATCCCTAAAAGTATCCTTATCAACTTAGGTTAGTTACCTTCCCTTATGACTAGTAATTCCTTTTGTAACCATAAAGAAATGCTTTTATTTTGAATGATAACGTCTAGAATGAAGTCAGATGGTCCTCAGCACCTTCACAGTCAAGGAAACATAGTATTTAAATAATTTTGACAATCCATAATATGTGCATAATGTATAACTCTCAAGTGTACAGTCTGAGAATTGGGCTGTTTTTGTATAGCAGCCCACACATAAAACACCCCAAATTACAGAATAATAATGAACATAGTTTAAAATACGTTGCAAGTGGGAGGTAGGGGGAAAGTAAGTAGTACTTTAGGGCAAGAAACAGATGCTTTTATCAAATTAAATCAGAATCATCTGTAGAAAACCAAAAAGGCAATCATAAATAATATGGAGGATAAATATTCATATTTATCTAATATAACAAGCGGTTATATCAATAAAAATACTTCAGTCATGTGTGTTAAAATATCAGTGTTTTAAAAATTATATTGTGTACTATAGTAAGACTATTTTAATCAGACATCTCTAGCAAAGACAAATTGAACTGATCAAAAAAAAAAGATGTTTCCATATGGTTCAATCTAACATTAAAACATTTTAAAGTTTATTCATAGAAAATTCTGAATTCCAACACAAAACCAAAGATATATAGAATGCACAATTACAGAAAAGGGACATGAGGTTATTTTGGTGATATTTCGGTGATAAGCTGAGAATTAATAAAAATATGAATGTCTAAAAAAATACAGAAAAAAATATGAATGTCTATTAAATTACAACCAAATGCCTATAATCAATGTAGCCTATAATTAAGAGAAAACAATAAAGTTATTACCGTCACTGATTAAATTATATATTACACAACTCTAGAAATTTGATTTTGATTAAAATTTCAAATACTAAGTGTAATAGTGATTATCTGCAAATGATGGCATTCTTGAAACAGTGGAACAAACAAATCAATAAAAACCTTTAATTTATAAGGATTATGTTTTCCAAATACTTATTAATCTTTTTTTCTGCAGGAAGTCTCTACATTTTATTTCTCAACTCAGCTTCACATAAGACCACATTGTATATGTGATAAACTTTCAGCAAAAACAAATCAACAAAAAAACCAGTAAGCTATTATAATTTAACTAGAGGCCCAGTGTACGAATTCGTGCACCAGTGGGGTCCCTTGTCCTGGCCTGTGGGATCGGGCCAAAACTGGTTCTCTAACATCCTCTGAAGAGTCCCGGATTGCAAGAGGATGCAAGCCAGACCGAGGGACCCCACCAGTGCACGATAGGGGCTGAGGAGGTTCGTGGGAGATTGACCAGCCGAGGAGGGACTGCGGGAGGGCTCCAGGGTATGTCTCGCTCAGTCCTAATCGGCTGGACCCCACCAGCAAGCTAACCTACTGGTCAGAGCGTCTGCCTCCTGGTGGTCAGTGCACATCATAGCGCGTGGTTGAGCGACCTTAGCGTATCATTAGCATATTACACTTTGATTGGTTGAAGGGCCAACCGGACGACCGGACACTTAGCATATTAGGTCTTTATTATATAGGATTATGAAATGTTGGTCTTTCTTCTTCAGAAACTGACCTTTATGCTTACCTTTAAAATGCCCATTAAAGATAATATCTCATTCTGCAAAACCTAACTGGGCAGATGGCTGGCTAGCCAGTAAGGTGGAGAGGGGGGAAGGGGAAGAGCAGGGCATCACCATTTACTTACCTTGAAATGGTGCAGGTGAAGACTGAGCCATGTGTATATGCTCCTCATTGATCAAATAAATTGGCTGGTGTTGGGCAATCTCCACACTTGTGCATACATTACTTTCCCCATGAAGAAAGAATGTGAAAGCACAGGACAAATGTTCACTGGAAAAGAAATAATGAGAAACTCAACTCTACATTTTGATATAAAATGAATGCTAGATACAAGAACTACAGATGGGATACAGCTTTACTTTATCAACCATTCAGCAAAACTTGCCTCTAATGATATTAACAGCATAAATTTCCAGTTGATTGTGGACAATATGACCATAACTTTTTGGCAACTAACTAAATTAAAGCTGCCAGATAAGTCTGAAAAATTAGTTATGTAGCATTGTGAAATTTTGAAAGCTGTTCTAAAGAATGCTTCCTGTTTCATTTGCAAAAAGTCTCCTATGCTGACTTATACATTCCTGGGAACAGAAAAAGAATGAAATTTTTCTACCTTCTCAAGTACTAGTATCTGAACTGGCTTTTAATTGAGTCTAGGGATAATGACAAAACAGTTTTGCTTAGGTTTGGTATGTAATAACAATAATACCAAACTTATAAGCTTACAACATTACAGTAAGGTTAACACTGCTGACTTTAAAATAGCAAAGACAGCACTGTATATAAATTCCTAATATACAGCTGCTAAGGTAAAACAAGTGTCTAAATGAGCTGGTAATCTATTATATTTATTTTTGCAATTTACTTCTGATCACAAAATTTTATTAAAGCATTCAACACATCCCTGTTTTCCACACAATTAGCTAAAAATTCACAAAAATCATGTGTCTTGGAAAAAATAATTTCAAAATTACTACAGTGGCACATTATTTCAAAGTTGTTAACTTTGGCCCTAAGCCAGCCATAACATCTCCACTTTTCAAGACAGCTCACAAGAACATGTGCCTGATGAACCAAATCACTGGAGGCGCCAGGCAACCGTGTAAAAATTCATCGCCAAAATTTGCTTTTCAAAAGTTCTTTACAATATTATAAAGTGTATTGTGAGTGCCAGTCAAAACATTAAATGTTATGAAAGTATAAAATTATAAGGTTTTAAGGAAAAATTAAAATAAAAATGATAAAAGGTCCACTCCATCACACAGCAAAGCATATATTATATTCTTTCTTGGCAACTATCTTAAGATAACCTGAGAGCATTTTGTGTTTTACTAGGATGTGAAGTTTCATCAATAAGAAACACCTAGTCTTGGCATATGGGTATTTAGCACAATACAGTAAACAAGGCAGTAATTACAATCTTGTAAGAATTTAAAAAAATTTAAACATCCTCTTTATACCATACTTTTTATGTTTCAAGTTTACAATAAGAAAATAGTAACAACACACTGTCCTTTCTGTATGAAAACTACACTATAAACAGGTCATCTTCAACAAACAACATTATGCCTGGCACATAACAGGATCAAAATATAAGTTAATCTGGTTAAATGTCCATCTGTAAAATTCAAGAAAGAGGTTGATATAAAATGGATGCTTAATTGTAACTACGATCCCATGTAGTCAATAGCATTTCACAAACAACTGGGTTATAGATATTGAGGGTAGTACAGAATACATTCTCTTTTCCACTGATTCTCAACTGTGCATAAGAACAATGCTAACCAACATTTATCCACCAACTAGTATGTGCAAAGATTGGTGCAAGGAGCCTGAAGTGACACAGAATACAACATGGCCCTTGCCCTCAAGGAGCACATAAGCTAATAAGATTGATATGAACACACATCAATAAAATAAAGCCAGGAGAATAGAGAAACAGAATGAAAAAACAAAATGCTATAGGGATGCTAAGGCATACTGATTTGGTCAATCTCAAAGACCCAAGTGCTTCAAGAAGACAAGAACCAGTAAAATAGGGTTTTAGTAGTACAGAGAAAGAAAAAGGTAAGAGACACAGCATGTGGCAAGGAGTAGAGTAGCTAAGAGCAGAAGATAGCTTGGAAATTCTAAAGAAGGAATGGCGTGACAGGATGGGAAAGGAATCTGAAAAAGAAGTCAGAGGTCACCTCTTGAGACAACAAAGAGACTTGTATGTGAAAAATACCAGGGAGCCAATTTAAAGTTTGGTTTTAAAAAGTCAGCTGAATCTAAAGAATCGTGATGAAACTTCAGAACAGTACTCATTTGAATTTGCTGTGTCCCAAAAGATACAGCAGAGAAGCACAACTGAAAAAAATAGGAATTGTAAAAAAAAAGAAAAAAAAAAAAGAAAAAAGAAAAAAAGAAAAAGAAAAAAGTAGGAATTGAATAAATGAACTATTTTTTATATTGATAACTTTAAAAACAAAATGTTTTAAAATTAAAACATAAGAAAAACAGCAAGTTATAGTTGAAATATAACAGAGGCCACCAATCTATGTATATAAAAGGCTAATATGCAAAGTGTCCCCTCGGGAGTTTGACTGGGAGTTCCAACGCTCGCTATGATGTGCGCTGACCATCAGGGGGCGATGCGGAATGAAGGAAGACCCCGCTGGCAGCTGGAAGGCCCCAATCGGCCCTGATCACCAGCCAGGCATAGGGACCCTACCCATGCATGAATATCGTGCACTGGACCTCTAGTAATTATATAATTTTTGGTTAAGTTACTAACACCTTTCTAATGATAGTTTCCTCATATGTAAAATCAACTGTTGCACAAATTGCTGGGCCCCCCAGAAGTTCTGATTCAGGAGATCTAGAGCAGGGGTGGGCAAACTTTTTGATTCGAGGGCCACAATGGATTCTTAAACTGGACCGGAGGGCCAGAACAAAAGCATGGATGGAGTGTTTGTGTGAACTAATATAAATTCAAAGTAAACATCATTACATAAAAGGGTACGGTCTTTTATTTCAATAGTTTTATTCATTTCAAACGGGCCGGATCGCCCGTGGGCCGTAGTTTGCCCACGGCTGGTCTAGAGTGTGCCCCATGAATCTGCATCTGTATCTAATTCCAAGTGATGTTGCTGCTACTCCTAATCCAAGGAGCACACTTTGAGAACCACTGAATTTTGATGGTGCCTAAATCCCTTTCCAGCTATAAAATTCTACTTTTTCTAAGATTATGTAAAGCTAGAGGGCAACGATGACAATACTGAGACTGGAAAGTGAAATTCCCCTTTGACCTAGCAATATCACTTCTAAGACTTTATTCCACAGAAAAAACTATTATACAGTGATTGCGTATAGCACTGCTTGTAATAGTTAAAGACTAAAACAGCCATTATGTCCATCAGTAAAGGACTGGTTAACTTCACTATGACATATCCCTACAAAGTAATACTGTGAAACCATTTAAAAGAAAATGATCACACTTGTATGAGAAAATCCCAACATAAACTCATAAATATGAGACAAAAATTATGTGACATGGAAAAAATGCATTTTATACAACTAGAGTTACAGACATTGAGGGTAGCATAGAATATGTTCTCTTTTCCACTGATTCTCAACTGTGAGTAAGAACAAAACTAACCAAAATTTACCTACCAAAGCAGTGTGTGAATAACTTACTCCCATCTGTATAAAAATGGGAAAGGGGGAAATATGTGCATACACAATTTGCTTACAATGGCATAAAAAGTTTCTGGAAGGATACACTTTAAAAAACTTAATCATCTTGGCTGCCTTTGGGGAATAAAATGGCATAAATGGTGGGGAAAGAGAGAATTCACAATAGTCTTTTGTACTTTTTGAATGTGGGGTCATACATCACATAGAAAGTAATGGAGGCAAGATCTGAAGGAAGCCCCTGCCTCCTATCCTTGTGCTTGTTGGCCCAACTAGAGGAATCCAAGGTGTTTCATTTAATTATAGTTGGCTCTTAGTTGAAGCCTGGTAAAATCATCTTTGATTCTGATCCTGTTATCCAACACACTACTTGATCATCAAGCCATCAATATCTTTATCCATGTCATTGCTAGAAATGGTGAAAAACACTACACACGGTGGGTGGGATATTGTGTCATCTTATCAGATAAATCCTGAGTTAAATCACTCATTTACTATCTCTTGTCTACAAAGGATAATCACAAAGGTTATGTCAAATGTCTTGACAAAATGCAGATATATAACAACTGTCATATTTCTATGATCTACAAATCAACCTAACTAATAGTAAAATTCAGGTAATCCTATCTAATAAAAGACAAAAAGAGTAATTAGCCGTACCTCTGCTACGCTTCCCATTGGCTAATCAGGGTGATATGCAAATTAACTGCCAACAAAGATGGCGGTTAACCGCAAACAAAGATGGTGGTTATTTTGCATATGTAGGCGCAATGCTGGGAGGCGAAAGGAGAAGGAAGGAAGAAGCTGCCTGCCGCTAACGGTGACTGCAAACCCAGGTGGCAGGCAAGAGCCGGGGGCCTTTGCCCCGTCCCCCCAGCTGTGATCGGAGAACTGGGCAGCCTTTGCCCCACCCCCAGCCATGATCGTAGAACTGGGCAGCCTTTGCCCAACCCCCAGCTGTGATCGGAGAACCGGGCAGCCTTTGCCCAACCCCCAGCCGTGATCGGAGAACCGGGCAGCCTTTGCCCAATCTCCAGCCGTGATCGGAGAACCAGGCAGCCTTTGCCTGATCCCCAGCTGTAATCAGAGAACTGGGTAGCCTTTGCCCGCCCCCCAGCTGTGATAGGAGAACTGGGGGCCTTGCCCCACCCCCCAGCCGTGATGGTGATCGGAGAGGCGTGTGGGGCAGGGAAGAAGCGGCGCTGGTGGCCGCCTCTTCCTCACCCCACCCCCCCACCACCACCGGTGATCAGTGATCAGAGAAGCCGGCAGGGCAGAGAAGAGGTGGCACTAACCCCTAAGTAGATCTCGAGCACCTTTCAAACTGCGTGGGTAAAACCCCATGAGACCGGGTCCTGGCCGCCATGTAGATCGCGAGCACCTTTCAAACTGCGCGGGTAAAACCCCATGAGACCGGGTCCTGGCTGCCAGGTAGATCGCGAGCACCTTTCAAACTGCAAACCCCATGAGACCGGGTCCTGGCTGCCAGGTAGATCGTGAGCACCTTTCAAACTGCAAACCCAATGAGACCAGGTCCAGCATATTGGGAGTAAAAATGATGCATCCAGGTGGAAATATGATTATAGGGTGGGAAGACAGCCAGGGAAAGAAGTCAGAAATAGACACTGAGAGAGTCACTGGCTGGCTGGCTGCAAATACTGACTCTCCAGTAGTGATAGAATAAAAAAGTGGGGGATATCTCTGGAAGATTCAAGAGATATGGGGCAACTCTTCTATGGTTTTGACTTGCCCAGCAGATTTCCACATACACATGTGTACATGCCTATATTTGCATGCACACACATATACACATAACTGACTGCCCTCCCTGGAAGCACAGAAGAAGAAGAAGCTGCCAGAAGAAGAAGCCACCCACCTGTGGTCCAGGCGCCAGCACCTGCCGGTGGCTGCAGCCCAGGAGACGGACAAGCCACCCGCCCAAAGTCCCAGGCTGCAGCCACCCGGAGAAGCTGCAAGCCCTATGGTCCACGGCACCAGCGCCTGTGGCCAGGGAAATAGGTTCCTCTTCTCCTACTGCAGTCATTACTTCAATATTCCCCTTCTTAATTTCTCTCCTGTGCTGCAACCCAACTCCACTTTTCATCGGAAGGATACGGAACAGAGAGAGCAGTGTTAAAAGCTTACATTTTTAAGCCGGTAAGGTTGGTACTTAAACGTATAAATGGAAAACTAGGGTCCTTAAGGTAACAAAGGCTACAAAGGACAGGGACAGCGCATGACCTATTATATCCAGCAATCCATATGGGGACTAAAAACTTTGCAATGATGACAATTAGTGAAGATATGAATCAACTAAAATAGTTGACAGGGACAATTCTTCTATCTTTGAAAATAACTACATCAAATCTGTTTAAATAGATTTTCATCTGCATAATATAACACATTATGACAAGACCACCACCACCACCAATGTGGTCAGTGTTGTGCCGATAAATGTTTATTAACTGAGGGACCCCCCCTCCACCCCCAGCCGAGTGCACAAATTTTTGTGCACCAGGCTACTATTCCTATATAATAAAAGGCTAATATGCAAATTGTCCCTTCGACCGAGAGTTCAACCGTGGGGGGGTGGGGGGCTGGCCCGCCAACCGCCCACGGCCCCTCCCCTTGGCCAACCCTGCCCCTGATCAGCACCTCCTCACCGGTTGGGGCAGGGCCAGCCCGCCAACCGCCTGTGGCCCCTCCCCCCAGCCAGCCCCCTCACCCCACCCCCCCCAAATCAGGGCGAGGTTGGCTGGCCTACCTCCTGTGTCTCCTACCCCTGGCCGGCCCAGCCTGATCAGCCCCAATCAGGGTGGGCCGGCAGGACCCCACCTGTGTACTAATTTATGCACCGGGCCTATAGTCCTATCTAATAAAAGAGAAACATGGTAATTAGCCATATGTCTGCTACCCTTCCCATTGGCTAATCAGGGCAATATGCAAATTAACTGCCAGCCAAGATGACGGCCGGCAGCCAGGCAGCTTGAAGCGAACATGAGGCTTGCTTGCTTCAGTGACGGAGGACTCCAACGTTCCCCGCCTGCCACTGCCGACCTCTGAGCTTGCAGTTTGAAACATTGTTACAAATATAGAAGCTAAACAAAACCCCAGAAATGTGCTTTAGCCAGCCGGGATCTCAGAGCGGGAGTTGAAACAGTGTTTCGATTATAGAACCCAAACAAATCAGATACTTGCTTTCAGCAGCCGAGGCCTCGGAGCTGGAGCCAAGCCTCAGAGCTAAAGCTGGCCCAGAATAAAAAAAAGAAAAAAAGGAGCGGGTGGGAGCTTCAGTCACCCGCCAGCCTGAAAACAGCCCTCAGCCCCTCACCTAGACTGGTCAGGCACCCCAGTGGGGACCTCCACCCTGAAGGGTGTGTGACCAGCTGCAAACAGCCATCATCCCTTCACCCAGACTGGCCAGGCACCCCAGTGGGGACCCCCACCCTGATCCAGGACACCCTTCAGGGCAAACCAGCCAGGTCCCACCCGTGCACCAGGCCTCTATCCTATATAGTAAAAGGGTAATATGCCTCCCAGCACCGGGATCAGTGTGACAGGGGGCAGCACCCAAACCCCCTGATCGGCCTGCGGCTCTGTGTGTGACAGGGGGCGGGGCCACAACCTCCCTATCTGCCCTGCTCTGTGTTTGACAGGGGGCGGTGCCCCAACTCCCCTATTGGCCCTGCTCTGTGTGTGACGGGGGGAGCTCCCCAACCCCCTGATGGGCCCTGCTCTGTGCGTGACTGGGGGTGGCGCCACAACCTCCTCATCGACCCTGCCTTGAGTGTGACAGGGGGCGGTGCCACAACCCCCCAATCGGTCCTACCCTGAGCGTGACTGAGGGTGGCATCGCAACCTCCCGATCCGCCCTGCTCTGTGCATGACAGGGGGCGGCGCCCCAACTCCCCAATCAGCCCTGCTCTGAGCCCAACCAGGGGCTGCTCCTAGGGATTGGGCCTGCCCTCTGCCACCTGGGAGCAGGCCTAAGCCAGCAGGTCGTCATCTCCCGAGTGGTCCCAGACAGCGAGAGGGCACAGGCCGGGCTGAGGGACCCCACCTCCACCCCCCCCCCCCGAGTGCACAAATTTTTGTGCACCCGGCCTCTAGTAGTTTAATAAACTGCTATAGTGATTCCATTATCGCCGCACCCTGTTACACACAGAGCCGCAGGGCGATCAGGGGGTTGGAGAGCTCCCCCTATCAGGCACAGAGCAGGGCTGATCAGGGGGTTGGGGTGCCTTCCCCTGTCACAAACGGAGCAGGGTGGATAGGGAGGTTGTGGCCCCGCCTCCTGTCATACACAGAGCCGCAGGGCGATCAGGGGGTTTGGGCGCTGCCCCTGTCACGCTGATCCCGGTGCCAGGAGGCCTCGCGGCTCCACTGATCCCCGTGCTGGGAGGCATATTACCCTTTTACTATACAGGGTAGAGGCCTGGTGCATGGGTGGGTGCCGGGTGGTTTGCCCTGAAGGGTGTCCTGGATCAGGGTGGGGGCCCCCACTGGGGTGCCTGGCCAGCCTGGGTGAGGGGATGATGGCTGTTTGCAGCTGGTCACACACCCTTCAGGGTGGGGGTCCCCACTGGGGTGCCTGGCCCGTCTGGGTGAGGGGCTGAGGGCTGTTTTCAGGCTGGGGGTGACTGAAGCTCCCAACCGCTTCTTTTTTTCTTTTTTATTCTGGGCCAGCTTTAGCTTTGAGGCTTGGCTCCAGCTCTTAGGCCTCCACTGCTGAAACTAGGTTTCTGGCCTTTGCTTACAATGTTGCAATCCTGCTGGCTGAAGCCTGGACTAAAGCAGGTTTCTGGGGTTTTGTTTAGCTTCTATATTTGTTACATAGTTGCTTAGAGTTGCAGCTCAGAGGCCTGCAGCGGCAGGCGGGGAACGTTGGAATCCTCCGTCACTGAAGCAAGCAAGCCTCATGCTAGTTTCAAGCTGCCTGGCTGCCGGCCGCCATCTTGGCTGGCAGTTAATTTGCATATCTCGCTGATTAGCCAATGGGAAGGGTAGTGGTCATACGCCAATTACCATGTTTCTCTTTTATTAGATAGGATTTTCAAAATATGAAAGTACAGTAATTCTTACTTCAAGCGTACAACATAAGTTAGGTAGCTTATTCAAGTTTAAAATCCTTTTAAGCTTCCTCTCCCTCTTCTTTTCCCTTCTCTCATCTCCCTCTCTCCCCATCCCTCTTACCTCTTCTCATATCTTCCCTCCCTCTTTCCCTCTGAGTGCTTTATTATGCTACAAGTATATCTCAAAATATTTCACAAATGTTTCTAACACTTTATTACAAGCTTCAAAGACTGTTTTCTTTCAGAATTGAATAAGAATGAAACCACCAAAATACTGTTTCACTACAGTAACCCCTGGGTAAAGATGGCAATGTCAGTTCGTGAGCAGTCAAAATAACTGACTCCTATCTCACCTTGGAGCTTCCCTAGAATCAGGGTTTTAGGCCACATACTTATATTTCTCTAAACTAGAATTCATGAGGGATATATATAGATATATGCCCTGGGTAATGAGAAAGCTCTTCTACCATGTAAGTGCTGAATAGCTAAATATAACAAATTATTCCTTCCTGATAATCAGTACAAGAAAAATGCTAAAAAGGAAATGCTCACTACTAGCACTAGTGTACAATCATCCCCACCAGTCACTCCTCCAGCTCATCTGACCAGCCTGATTTAAGACATATGCCATATTACTTCACCTGTCCATGTTTGTACTCCTGCTGTCCTTTTGTCTAGATGAGTGTTCTCAATCTTCCTAATGCTGCGACCCTTTAATACAGTTCCTCATGTTGTGGTGACACCCAACCATAAAATTATTTTCATTGCTACTTCATAACTGTAATTTTGCTACTGTTATGAATCGTAATGTAAATATCTGATATGCAGGATGTATTTAGGCGACCCCTGTGAAAGGGTCGTTTGACCCCCAAAGGGGTCGTGACCCACAGGTTGAGAACTGCTGGTCTAGATAAACAACCCCTATCTTTCATCTAACTCCTACTCATCTTTTCCAAGAAACCATCTTTAAAGTCCCAGAATAGGCTCAATGCTCTCATACTTCTCTCTATGTATATCTCAAGTCAAATCACTTCAATGTGCATAAGTTTTATGTCTAGTCCATGTGACTGCATTTTGTGAGGACGGAAATCAAGTTTTATCTATCATTTTGAAACCCAGTACTTAGCATGGTATAAGTAGATGCTGAATTAATACTTAATGAGTTTGTGATACTTTATATAGTTCCTCTAAAATTATCTAGCACTATACTGAGAGACTCAGAGATAAGCCTGGAATCCTGAGTCATGAGACAGGGGAGCACAGGAGTGTAAACTGTGATATTCTATCGAGGAATATACTGGGGGATACCTACCCCTGCTCTTGAGAATTTCTAATGATCTTGCTAACTGTTCTCGAGGGAACCTGCCTGGAGCATATCACTAACAGCCGCGGAGTATACAGTGTGACTCTCTTTGGACACAAGGTAGTTTATATTCTCTGAACAAGAAAGGAGACTAGCACAGAATAAGTAAGGACTAGACATAAAGATTAGTAGGGTATTCTCTTCGGTAAATGCCATTAAGGAATTCTGTGCCTTTATTCTATTACCACCCTAAGTAGTACGGTTAAATCAATCCCCCTAAAATCAATAGTAATCAAAATCTATACCACTCAATCCCATGCCACAGTCCCCCTCTGCACAGAGGGAAAATAATCTAAACCAGGCTTTCCGTACTCTGGTGCAACCCACTGTTACTTCCCTGTACAAACTCTCAAAGACAGCCAGTTTGGAATGGCTAATATATTGTGTATATCCCACCTACACCGCTGTCATTCCACACAACTTCCCACTCCTCCATTAAATCCCACTTTCAAAGTCCAGCATCACTTTTACTTTCTCCATAGAGCTTTTTCATATTATCTCTTTGCAAAGAGGCTTATTTATCCTCTGCTACCCAGAGCACTTCTTTGGCACCCATAATACCAGAACTCATTTAACCAATGAGTATTTGCTAAGCACATCTATCGACCTTGTGCTAGACACTCTGCTAGATTTAGGGATACAGAAATAAACAAGACCAGAATCAGCCCTTGAGTATTTTATGGTTTCCTAGACAAAGTACCTAAAAGCTTAAAAAGAAACACAAATACTAACATGGAACTATGATACTTACTGATATGCATAGCAAGATCCCAAAGAATTTAAAATAGATAAAAACATGAAGATGGAGAAATTCTGGTCCCTCAGTCAAAATTTCTGTACTTTAATATTAAATCTTTTTTTAAAAACTCATATAATTTTAATATAATATCTTCTTTGGTTTGTATCCTATGCAATCATAAAGAATTATCAATTGGTAAGGAATAACATAAACCCATGGGAATATGGGAAGGTCTGTAGTTTTCCTATTAGTTTTTAAATATCCTATATTCCACCTTATGTCATAAGTAGAGGTCTGGTGCACGAATTCGTGCATGGGTGGGATCCCTCGGCCTGGCTGGCAATCAAGACTTATTGGGGGGCTGTGCAGCCAGGGGCTCCCGCTGGTCAGGGGGGCCTGGCCAGTGGGCAGTTGGCCAGCCGGCCCCACCCTCAATTGGGTTGGGGGGGGGCAACTGAGGGCAAGACCAGCCCGGGGGAGGGGCTGCAGCAGGTTGGGGGAGGGGGCAATCAGGGCCGGATCAGGCCAGTTGGCAGTCCCAGTGTGTATCATAGCGAATTAGCCTTTTATTATATATGATTGGCTCAATAAAATTCGATATTCTCAGAGGTCCAATAAATAAAATTATGTTCTAATAAGAAAGAAGTTTGGTTTCATTCTATCTTTCCAATATCATCTCTTGCTACATTAATTCATACATCTAATGCTTCCATAACCCAATTTTTTTTTTTTTTGCCTTCACAGGGCTTGTCATAATTTGCAATTTATTTTGATGGTTTTTTCACCAAAATGTAAGTTCCCTGAAAGAAATAACCATGTCTATCCCACTGCCTTCTGTATCCCCAGCACCTAGCACAGTTCACAACACACAAAACTTAATAGTCACTGAATGAGTAGTTGCAGTTTTAGTCAAACCAAAGAGCAAATTACTCTTCTTTAGAAAGGACCATCACCAGGAGAACAAGAACAGTTGATGTGGCCCTGGCTGGTGTGGCTATGTAGTTAGAGCACTGGCCCAGGAAAAAAAAAAGTCTCAGGTTAAATTCCCAGTCAAGGGCACTTACTTGGGTTATGGGTTTGCTCCTCGACCCTGATTGGGGCGAGTGCAGGAGGCAACTAGTCAATGTGTCTCTCTCACATGAATGTCTGTCTGTCTGTCTCTCTCTCTCCCTCACCCCCTTCCACACACTCTGAAAAAGCAATGGAAAAAATATCCTCCAGTGAGGATTAACAAAACACACACACACACACACACACACACACACACACACACAACAGCAATTGAGATGCACAGTGAACATCAGTGAAAATTTTTAAAGTGGGAAGAAGTTTAATTATTAATAGAAGGAGGTAGTATGCAATTTCCAGTGATAGAAAAAAGGGCAACTTTTAAAACTGTTTACTTAGGAAACACAAGGGTTGGTGTGGGTTGCACCTGTGTAGTTAGGCAAGGACGTGCAGAAATGCAACCAAGAACTAGTATGCCAGACCATTTTATTCTCTTACAATATTCTACATTTTTAAAAAAGGGTGGGTTTCTTTTCATTTCTTACACCAAGTTTACAGAATGCAATGCGCTTTCAAATGCATTATGAATATTAATAAACTCCTTTTCATGGTGTAAGAGTGTTTTGATAACAAATTCACAATATATAACACATTTAGAACTTATTATCCAAAAATTTTCCAAGTTGTCACGCACCAAATCTCTTACAAGAAGTAACTTGCCTGACTTTACAGATCCTCATTTGGGAATATTTTGGTAATGTTTCTTTATCATTTCCTTTCTTTAAAAATATACCATTTACTTTGGTAGCATTCACAAGCTATGTCTAGATCGTTCACTCACTAGCCTATTGACCTTTCTTTTAGTGGATAGGCCTTCACTTTAAAAGAAGATGGTATATAATATTCAAATAGTAAGAGTTGGTTAAGTTATTTTATAAAACTCTGAGATGTTTTCACTATTTCATATATCTTCCCTTTAAATTATAAGTTAAACCTGATTACAAGGGCAATGAAAATGCTCAGAAAAGTTAACGGCACACACATTTTTTTAAATGAAGGATACTGTTAAATTAACATCACCATTCTATGAATCATCACTCTTCTGAGAAATAAGTTACCAATTACATTGTTACAATACAAAATTGCCTTAGTGGTCAATTTTCTTCATATATAAATACTAGAGGCCCGGTGCATGAATTTCATGCATGGGTAGGCTCCCCAGGTCTGGCTGGAGATCAGGGTTGCTTAGGGCCTTCCGGCTGCCGGCTGGGCCTTCCGTCCCCAGCTGCTGGCCAGGGCCAGGGCCTTCCTTCATTCCGTGCTGCCCCCTGGTGGTCAGCACACGTCACAGCAAGTAGTTGAACTGGTCTGTCGAACTCCCGAGGGGACAATTTGCATATTAGCCTTTAATTATATAGGATATACATGTGTTACACAAACACATACACACATATACATAAGGTAAAGTAAATAGGGAAGCTATATGACTTCTCCCTTCTACTCTTCCGGCATCATAGCAAAATTGTTTTCTGGCAATAAATGTGGTGCTGGGGCGGGGCATTAATTGCTCCCAATCACAAGGGGGCCACACTAGCACTGGATGGAGTGCTAAGAGAGCAGCAGCACATCTTGCATTAATGAACAACAGTGCCCTAGTGGCCTAAAGGACTTAATGTTTCTGCCTGGGTAACTCACTCACTAGAAGCAAGAGACAGCGAGGAGGCTCTGACTCAGTATGCCCTTGACCCAAAGGCTGGCAGCGTATGAGGGTTCCTATCCTGACAGTACAAACTATGTCAGATCATTTTTAAGATGCCAAAATGGACATAAGAGCTGCTCTAGTCAGTGACGTGTGCTTGCAAATAAGAAGCCAACACACACAAAATTTGAGGAGGGTTACGAAAGTCATCTTATTAAAATCTCTCCTGAGGTTAACTAAACTAGGCCAGATTATTTAGTCACAGTTTCTGGACAGCCCTTTGAAAATTCAATGGGAATGTGCCTGGCAGAGAATACAGATTCAAGTGACATTTATATTAGGCAACTCATAACCACCAAAGTCCTTTTATTGCTCACTTTAAGACATGCTTGGATTCCTTTCTTTTCTTTTTTTAAGTATAGAACAAAACCTTTCATCCTTTTTGGGGGGACAGGAGGCGGAGTACTTTAAAAGATAATAACAAAGTGGAGAGTAGCGAAATGGAGAGGGAGTAATGGAGAACCACATAAAATTTTCTACTGCTTTTCTCATTAAATACTACACTAAGGCATTATATATTACTAAGCAGCAAAAAACAAAAACAAAAACAAAACTGCCACTAAAGTCACTAAGACTTGATCTATTCCTTTTGCTTCTCTGAGAGCACAAACTAGCTTTCTCCATTGCTGCTGGCTGCTGAAGTGAAACGCTGTATCTTCCCAGATCACAAAATATACACTGAGTGGCCAGATTATTATGACGACCTGACATTTGTAGGCTAATTAGCTATAATTCTGCACTGACGTTGCAAGAGGGCCAGACCATTATAAACAGGGAAGCAAGTTGTTTACCACAACAGAAGTGATGTTTTTCAGAAGATATGGGTAAACAACGTGATTTAACAGCCTTTGAATATGGGATATACATATACACTGAGTGGCCAGATTATTATGACCACCTGATGTTTGTAGGCAAATTAGCCGTACACTGCATCGTATGGGATATGGAAGCTGAAGGCCTGTTCGGACACCTTTGCTGTCTGCAGTTACCAAGATAAAACATCTCCAATTCGCACAGGAACACAAGGATTGGACAGTCGAGCATTGGAAAAAAGTCATGTGGCCCGATGAATCACATTTCCAGTTGCATCATGAAGATGGCAGGGGAGAATTTGGCGGAAACAGCATGAATAGCATGCACCCCACATGCATGAGTATAACTCTTCAAGCTGGTGGGGGCAGTGTTATGGTTTGGGCATGTTTTCCTGGCATGATTTGGGCCCTTTAATATGTGTGGAACAACGTCTGAATAGCACAACATACCTAAGTATCATTGCTGATCAAGTTCATCCTATCATGTTGATGGCGTATCCCAATGGAGATGGCTTTTTCCAAGAAGACAATGCGCCATGCCACGGTGCTCGTATTGTGCAGGAGTGGTTTCAAGAACATGAGGGAGACTTTACCATGCTCAGGTGGCCCCCACAATCACCAGATCTCAATCCAATTGAGCATTTGTGGGATGAAGTTAAAAGAGCCATCAGGCAGCTGGTTCCACAACCATCAAATCTCACAGAACTGGACAGTGCTATTTATCAGGCATGGTGTCAGATTCCTCGCATCACCTTTCAACATCTCATGGAGTCAATGCCAAGAAGAATCGCTGCAGCACTGAAGGCAAAAGGTGGCCCAATGAAGTACTGATGGGGTGGTCATAATAATCTGGCTACTCAGTGTGTGTGTGTAAATATATAAATATATATATATATATATATATATATATATATATATATATATATATCTTATATTATATATATCCCACATTCAAAGGCTGTTAAATCGCATTGTTTACCCATATCTTCAGAAAAAAAATCACTTCTACTGTCGTGGTAAACAACCTGCTTCCCTATTTATAATGGTCTGGCCTTCTAGCAACTTCAGCACGAAATTATAGCTAATTAGCCTACAAACATCAGGTGATCATAATAATCTGGCCACTCAGTGTATATACACAGTCCATCTTAAACTCATGAATGCTTACTTATACTTCACAGCAACACCCAACCACGATGACCGATTTCCGAAGAGGAGCCTGAGTGGCAGATGTGGTGGAGCTCTTGCCAGCTTCAAAGACACCTAGGGACAGACCTGACATCTGCCTAGATTCCCACACCCAGCTCGCAGTGGGAGAAGTGACCATCTGGGAATTCCAATGTGCTGCTATTCATCAGGTGAACAACAAGTAGGTCACTTTTCCTACCCAGTCAAACAAACAATGGCAAAAAAAGGGAAATCTGTTAAATCCTGGTGCTAGGTATGCAGCATTTGCTTTCATAGTTTTGTTTCTCCATACTCCTCTACTGCGCTTTCCATCACAAATGAATATCATTATATTTATTATATGTAAACTACGTTAAATACTTCTAGAATGAGCGAGGCAGGAAAAAGAGAGCAAGACCCATGCTGAGATGTTCCCTTTCATACTCCAATTCTATTTAAGGAACTGATGGAGTTATAGTGTTATTTTATAGTACATATTTAATAGAAGCAGATATATAAACAGTACAACATCAGACAATTATTTTATGATCCTATCCACAGTAAAGGTTCCAGTTATGTTTTTAAGAGGCACTGCCTACAATAAACAAGCAGGAAAAAGTCTACCTTTTTATGTTGCTCCATTTCAGATTTAGCAGCTGACACTCAATGTGGCCTGGCAAGTCCTTTAAAGGCTTTCCACCATTTGGCATTCGCCTACCAGAGAGCAGGGCCTTTTATATTGAGCATTGTTGCAAACTGTCTCACTCACCAGCACTCAAAGGAGGTCACAGTTTTCCCAGCAAAAGGAAAATAAAATTGGAGCTGACACTTATTTGGTAGAATGCTGTTATCAGCAAGTATTTATCTTCCATACTCTTCCCATGCTACGGGCCTATACCAAGAGCTAGGTTTTCTTTTTCTTTAAACAAAACAGTGTTGCCTTTAATCAGCAGCACTGCTTGTGATCCCAACTCCCCTACCCTTAACATAAGGAAATACATCTGATGGCTGAAACCAACAGAAAAATAAACATAAGATTCTTGTACACTTATCTTATGGTCTACTTAAAATTATGAACTCAAGATAGCTACATACATGTTTTACAATATGTTATACAAATTCTAAACAGAATTAACTTTAATTCTTAATAGTTAAAAGCAGTTTCTCCTAATGAGGCAAGATTCAACTGAGAGGATGTAAAAGAAAAAGGAGATATTGGAACTAACAAAGAATTATTAGGTACTGAAATCTGAGGGAGAGTATTTATTCAGTATAAGAATGGCATTAGCATCTCATTAAAGGGACAAACAGAAAACACAAGGTCCTCCAGGTGATGGAGCAGTGAAAAAGTCAGTACCTGCTCTTCAACTATTCTAACATGTATAGTATTTATGTAGCTATTTATTTAATGTCAATCACTGTTCCCTTCCTACCCTCCCTTCTCTCTCTTCCATTTGGAGTTTAATAAATTTAACTAAATCAGACAAACCCATTCATATTTTCTCCCTTCAAAACTATCTTGTTAAAAAGTAGAATTCACTAAGTTTAGTAGCAAAATACACTGAAAACAAATGAATTATTTGAATCAAATTATCATCTGAATAAATAAGTTTTTCTAATTAGTAATCACACCTATGATTCTGATTAATGTCACAAATGAAGCATTCACATATCTATTTTACATTAAATTCAGAGATTTCCACTTAAAATAATTTTGCTCTTTCATACTGCTAATACATGTGTGGGGGGAAAGTGTTAGTTGCCTTTCTCTGGATTAAGTTGAGTCATTTACTCAAGAATAAGTTCATCAGATCTACCACTTTCTCACTGAATGACACTGGCAAAGTCTTACTTACTAATTCTCAACATTTATCAAGACTGGAAACTACCCAAATTCCCATCAATAGTAGAATGGATAAATTGAGGTATAGTCACACAATGGAGTGCTATTATACAGTAATCAAAACAAATGATCTACAACTACACACACCTTGAATGACTACTATAAACAATACTGAACAAGACAAAAAGAATAACTACTGTATTATTATGTATATAATAAAGAGCCAGTGTCGTAACAACTGATTACAACCAGAGGCTCAACCGGACCGGAAGTCAGTGCTGGGTCCACAGCAACCCAGCACTGACTGGGGCCGCTGCAGGCACCCCGACCCAGCACTGACTGCCTAGGGTGCTGTGGATCAGGCCCAGAGAGAGGCCTGCAGAGAGAGAGGCAGGGTCTGATCCATAGCCTCTGTGGCAGCCGTTGATCAGAACTTGCCTCTCTTTCTCTCCCAGCCTGGCCAACAGCGGGCCTCCATTTCTATCCAGGCCTCCACCAGGGCTGCTGATCAGCTCCACCTTTCTAATCAGGCCCCATTGATAGGCCCAGAGACACTGACTGGCATAGAAATTGACCAATCAGAACCAAATCTGGGTCAACTGTGAGGAGCCAATGGCTACCTAAGAGGCACAGCTTTTGATGCTAACTGGCATAGAAACTGACCAATCAGAACCAAATCTGAGTCAACTGTGAGGAGCCAATGGCTGCCTATGAGGCGGAGCTTTTGATGCTGACTGGCATAGAAACTGACCAATCAGAACCAAATCTGGGTCAACTGTGAGGAGCCAACAGCTGCCTAGGAAGCAGAGCTTTTATCACTGACTAGAATAGAAACTGATCAATCAGAACCAAATCTGGGTCAACTGTGAGGAGCCAATGGCTGCCTAGGAGGTGGAGCTTTTGACGCTGACTGGCATAGAAACTGACCAATCAGAACCAAATTGGCTGGCAGAGGAGGGTGGTTGGGGGTGAGATGAGGTCTGCAGGGGAGGGCAGTTGGGAGCGAGATCAGGCTGGCAGGGGAGGGTAGTTAGGGGTGATCAGGCAGGCAGAGGCAGTTAGGGGCAATCAAGCCGGCAAGAAAGGGCAGTTGGGGGTGAGATCAGACTGGCAGGGGAGGGCAGTTAGGGGCGATCAGGCAGGCAGAGGCATTTAGGGGTGATCACGCCAGCAGGGGAGAGCAGTTAGGGGTGAGATCAGACCGGCAGGGGAGGGCAGTTGGGGGGCAAGATCAGACCAGCAGGGGAGGACAATTAGGGACAATCAGGCAGGCAGGGCAGTTAGGGGTGATGAGGCCGGTAGGAGAGGGCCATTGGGGGCGAGATCAGGCCGGCAGGGGAGGGCAGTTGGGAGCAGCCAGGCTGGCAGGGGAGGGCAGTTGGGGAAGAGATCAGGCCAGCAAGGGAGGGCAGTTGGGGGTGATCAGGCAGGCAGAGGCAGTTGGGGGCTCGATCAGGCCAGCAGGGGAGGGCAGTTAGGGGCAATCAGGCAGGCAGGCAGAGAGGTTAGGGGAGATCAGGCAGGCAGACAGGCAGGTGAGTGGTTAGGAGCCAGCAATCCCAGATTGTGAGAGGGTTGTCTGACTGCTGGTTTAGGCCTGATCCCACAGGTTAGACATCCCCCGAGGGGTCCCCAATTAGAGTGGGTGCAGGCTGGGCTGAGGGAACCCCCCCCCTCTGTGCACGAATTTTGTGCACCAGGCCTCTAGTATTTATATAAAATGCCAAAACAAATTAAACTGTTAGAACTCAGAACATTGCTTATACTTGGGAGGGGAGGGCAGTGATTTGAAAGGAGAATGTAGGTTTCTGAGGTACTGGTAAATTTCTATTTCTTTTTTATTAGTTTTATCAATTTGATTTAATATATATCAATATATATACGAAATCAATATATATATATGTGAAATATATATATGTGATTTCATATATATATGAAATCAATAATATATGAAATCAATATATATATTGATTTCAGAGAGGAAGGGAGAGGGAGATAGATCAGGCTGGCAGAGGAGGGCAGTTGGGGGCAACCAGGCTGGCAGGGGAGGGCAGTCTCTCAATGATGAGAGAGAACCATCTATCAGCTGCCTCCTGCATGCCCCTTACCAGAGATTGAGCCCATAACCCAGGCATTAGCCCTGACCAGGAACAGAACTGCAACCTCCTGGTTCATAGGTTGATGCTCAACAACTGACCCACACCGGCTGGATAAATTTCGATTTCTTGATCTACTAGTAAGTGCAGGTTACATAAATGTGCTCAACACCAATCTATAAGTGGAAATGTGTAAAGCCTCAAATACATGAATTCTTAAATCAGTCCGATGAGCCAAAACTTTTCTGCTCTCCTTTTATTGCCAGGATTACTATTTGAAAGCAGAACTTACATGAATACCTATATTTATAAAAGCAGCAAGTGACAGAAGTGAATAAACATACATTTATTCTCCATGAAAAGGAGACATGAGGCTGATAGCCTTCAAGAGCAGAATCCTGTCAGACTGAAGTATCAGTCTGTGAGTTGGAATGAGAAAAATCAATACTGTTTGAATAGAAAGTTATAAAAGAAGAAAATTGTCCCTGAGTATGGTGCCATTACACTATTTACCCTCAAGAGCTGAAGTCTCAATTAAATTCTTTTGAGGATAAAGGGCTGTATTTATCCATTGTTAGCTGATGTTCATCTTGAACGGTGAATTCACAGAATGTAAGCTTTTACATTTCTTATTCAGTAACACTTAACTTCTGCACCTGGGGTCACCGCTGGTAAGAGTTCCTAGAAATATTCCTTCTCTGGAGATATTTTCAGCTCCCCTGGAAGAACTACCATCTAAATTCAATGGCTGCTTCTATGCCTCTATCCTATTTAGCCATTATACAGAGTCAGTCTCCTTTACATCAATTAAGCATACAATATAGTGCAGGATATAAAACCACAATAAGCAACACAGAAAAAAAGGATTACAGCCATGAAAATGCATTAATTTACTCTATGCAATGCACTTGTGATTCTTCTACTTTCAGGCAGGATCACAGTACACTTTAATAGTCTGGTTCAGGGACCAATTAATCCTTTTATACTTAAATCAATCACCGATTCCTCTTCGAATAGAATAATTTAGCTTCTGCTTACAGCCTCCCATTTGATGTCTTTGGGGAAACAGCACAGTTAACCCTATATGGCACATTAATTATGTTTGATAATAGCAAAAGAAATGCATTATCAGAGAAATCTCAAACTGAAAATAGGGCATGCTCTAAAATATGTTAGCATAATCAGTACATGTCATCATTTTCTTAATTTAAAAAGGCAAGCTAACCTGGAGCCAAGAGTGTACCCTTCATCTGGCTTTTCACAGTATGTGAGCATGCATGCACATATTTATTTTGATTACGTATAAAATACATATCCAGGAATAAAACCACTCTACACAATCCCTCTCCCCACTACTGTCTGAGTCCTCTTTCCCATCCCAACCGAGAGTAGAATGAATGACTTGATGATGCTGAAACAGCAGGAAAGGGGATAAGTAACAGAAAAGCATGCATTTTATTCAAACTGGCATGTGTTTGGCACCTTGCCACAAAGCTGTGTTCTTTTCCTTGAATAACTCTGAAGCCTAATTAATAGGGTCAATTCAATGCAATAGTCATGTGTAGTCTAAAGATTTTTAGCACTGCATGTAAAGCAGGTGACCGGGTTTTAAGAATATTTCTTCTAAAAAAAAATGTGTCAAGAAAGCATTAAGAGTTCATGTGACTAAGAATGACAACATTATACTCAATGCTACTTTTTACTTGACCAATAGCAAGAGAAAGAGATCCGTCCTCCTTTTCGTTCCTGGATCTTATTCACCACAAGAAGTCAACTTTGTATTCTAGGGGCCACACCATGTATTACAAATGAATTATTTAGCTTCAGAAATTTCAAAGCAAACATCAGCACTTTTCAAATGGTCCATAAGTGTTTTCAAAAAAAATTTAACCGATTAACTTTGGATGTAGATCCAGCACTGAAAAAAGAGGAGTCTGGATGGGGCATAACACAAACGCACTGCTGACTCAGGAGCTCTGCCAGTTCAAACAATTCTGGAGGAGGAAAGCTCATAGTGAATGTTAGCTCTGTATTCACTTCACACTAACACAGAGAAATCAAATGGTAAAAGTTTAAGATCAGTTCTGTGATACTTAGTGGGAAGAAGAGTTTTAAAAAGGCCGTGCTATAGGCAGTAATCAAAACTCGTAAGACCACATAGATAGCATCTAAAGACAGAAATTCAAAAGCTTAACTACACTAACTGTCACACTGAAGGAATCTTTCTCTGGGCATGTGAATTGTGACAACCTTTGAGAATCCTGTTAACTATGACCTACAAATAATCATCAGGTGGAAAATAATGAGTGTCATTCCTCTCTAATCCCCAGAATAGTCACATCAAAGAGACATCTGGAAAGAACACAGTCTTTTGTCTGTTTTTTTACCTCAAAGTAGAACAGAACACTACTACTCAAGATTAAACAAGTGAACCAAAGCACATCATCAAAATTCATCATCTTGCTCAACCGGCGTGGCTCAGCGGCTGAGCGTCGACAGATGATTCCCAGTCAGGGCACATGCCCGAGCTGCGGGCTCCACCCTGTCGGGGGCGTGCAGGAAGCAACCGATCAGTGATCCTCTCTCATCTATGATGTTTCTATCTCCTCTTCTTCCTTCCTCTCTGAAATCAATAAAATATCTTTAAAAAAATTCATCATCTTGTCCCTAGAATATGAAGTCACACCAGCTAACAAGCTACCATCAGCAGGATGTGTCTGTCTTATGTTGAGTGCATGGTGGTTTGTGTGTGAGTGGATTTGATCATATTCCCCTGACTAGTTTTCCCGCGCTAAGCGAATATCTGAAGTGCCACACATAGACACAAAGATGTTAAGAGACCCTACAGATCATACAGAACACAAAAATAAATGCCAGCAGTTAAATGCAGGGGGCTGGTTTGTATGTGTTTGGGTAAAATGAACTCTATTTCAGTGACTACCTCTCAGATGTTGAATCCCAAGAGGAAAAATGCTACATGCTCTTCTGGATTCAGTTTAGGATAGTGTTCAAAACCAGATCATAAAATGCTAGAAATCGTCCTTTTGAACACTGCCATTATCTTTTCTTTTTTCCCTTCTCTGCTTTTAACCTAGCTGTCCCAATTCTGGGCTGAGAGAGCATTGATTCCCCTGCTGAGACAACCACCAAAAGCCTCACTACAGGCCCTAAGTACTCCTCGTAGGCTCAATTCCCATCTGAGCTGCTCTAGACAATTCCCTCCCACCATCCTGCAACAGAGCTGCACTCAGCTTCTAGATGGGATCTCAGGTACTTCTTTTTTAAAAAGGGAGTAATTTCAAGGGGGGGGGGGGGAAGGAGACATATGTAATACTCTCTGTAATACTTTAAGCAATAAAAAAAATAACAAAAAAAGGGAGGAGTAAGGGAGATGTGAGAGAGAAACATCAATCAGTTGCCTCCCATATGTGTCCCAACTAGGGATCAAATCGAACCCACAACCTTCTGGTGCATGGAACCACCCGCCAACCAACTGAGCTACACCAACCAGGGCTCAGAGCCCCTGACCTGATATGTTCTCTCTTCCTTTACTAGACTGCGTGGACTTATGACTACCTATTCTTACATCAAAGGCAATGTATAAAGCCTGTTAAGAGACTAATGCTTAGCGATTCGACAGTCTATTCATGCTTCTATGTCTCTGGATCTATTTTGTTCATCAGCTTATTTTGTTCATTAGATTCCACATATGGGAAGGTAGATTATTTTGTTCATTAGATTCCACATATGGGAAGGTAGATTATTTTGTTCACTAGATTCCACATATGGGGTGGGAAGAGATCAACCAAACAACTTGTATGCATATATGCATAACCCATGGACACAGACAATCGTGTGGTAAATGCCTGAGTGAGGGGTGAGGGGTAACGGTGGCTAGAAGGGGTCAATGGGGGGGAAAGGGGGGACATATGCTGAGAGAGAGAGAGAGAGAGAGAGAGAGAGAGAGAGAGAGAGAGGGAGGGAGAGAGAGAGAGGACACTAATGCTTAAAAAAGAAAAAAACAGGTTTATAAAGTATCTTATTTGTAAGCTGATATTAACATTCAGTCTTATTACTCTCTCTAAATAAAAATATGATAGAGTGGCTTATAAGTCACTCATACAAGAGAAAGAATTCTAGATTACTCTCTTTTTTTTCTAAAGTTGAATCAGTTAATTTTAAACAGTCATTGTAAAAACAAAACAGAAACACTGAGTATCAACATTAAATGCACTGGAATACCCTATCCACTGATCCATTTATAAAAAAAAAAAAAAAAATCACAAAAGAAATATTTAACACTATGATGCAAAATCCAAAGCCAAAGAATGTAAATAATTCTGTCACCCAAAATAATAGCTGGAATGGTCATTTGAAAGAAATTTTGGATATTTAATGCGTTTATCTTATATTTTATCTTCTTTGTTAAATGCAACGTTCAACACCACTCCAATAGTACTTTATATGGGTGTATATATATATGTAAATATTTTAATGATTAATATGTAAGTAGTAACACATAAAAACATAATAAAATGAACATCTGTTCAATTCATAAAGAAATTTTTAAACTCAAAGAAAATTAGTATTTCTTTTTCATTTCCACCTTTGCACAATTACTTTTTAAATAGAGAGAAAAAAGAAAATGCCATTCTTTACTTAACAGCCAAGTAGGACACCCACCCAAGTTAAACATCTTATAAAAACAACAAAAAATTAAAGACAAAGATATCAGGGTAGTTGTTTTATACATATATACAAGAGTGTTACTGATAGTGGGAAAATACTATTGTGTTTATTTTATCTGATATGTGGGTTGTCTTTATTCAACAAATTTGCATAGGTTAGCTATATGGTACAAACGACATGTTCTTGACAGTCAATGTAATTGAAGGTAGCATAATATTAGTGGTTAAAAACTCCAAATTAAGGAAAATCAATTAAGATAATGAGGAATAGAGGCTGATAGTGATGAGGTATAGGGAAAGAATACAGAGTCAAAATATTAAAAGACTAGTAGAATATCTCAGAGCAACGTGATGAAAACTTAAAACATTATTGTGAAAATGGAAAGAAAATACATTTTATAGGTAGACAAAACAAGAAGTATACTTGTGATACAATATAGGTACATTCTTCAATTGGTAATGTTTAAGACATAAAATCAAAATGAAGTTTTGTCTTTTTAAATACTCTGAAAAAACAAACAAACCATTTTTGTGGATAAAAGCAGAAAAATGGGCTATGTTATCTATATCTTATTTGCAGTCTTTTCTTATGACTTTTAAGTCATAGGTGAGCAGTCCATCAAGTTAGATAGCCATTACTAATGTTGATTTCTATTTTTTAAATTACTGTTTTTAAAAATAGTTTTTAAAAACTGAGGAGAGACAATTATATGCTAGTATTCTTGCATTGTCTCTACTTAAACATTGTTCCCAAGGTAACAGCTAAACTACTCAATATCAGATTCTGCATAATTATTTACTACAAAGGAAGTACACTACAATGAGACATTTGCAGTTTAGCAGATTGAAAATGACCGGCTTGTTTTTTGCCCTGATATTTTTATATAGAGACCAGTACTTTCAACTAGACATGCTGACAAGAATAGGCTCCATGACTTAACATTTTCTCAGGAGCAGGATATTACTATTTCAGTGCCGTTCTATTCTAGATTAAAACAAAGACAACAGAAACCACTTTTAGTTTTAAGCACTTAGTGATGGCCTCTTTTGGAAGAGCTCAGCTTTGAAGTCATTCTGTTAAAGCATAAATGGAAATAGTTGCATGATGGAAATAAGCCTTCATGAATGAACATATTTCCCATGACCAAAAAGCTTAAATAATGTTAGTGATTAAAAAGTAAAAATTAAGACAATGGTTTTATTAAAATGATTTAAGTTCAAAATGATTTTAAATGACCAATTAGAATGATTTAAATTTTAAAAATTTATACATTTTACATTAACAAATATCCCCCACAACAAATAAGTATAAACCTTCTTGAATATATTACATAATTTCTGTAACATCAACTACAAATCTTCTAATTTTTATAAGCAACTCTTTTTTTTAGAGAAACACTTAAAGTTTCAGCATAGGAAAAACAAACCAAAAAATACACACACACACATACACACACACACACATACACACACAGTGATACATGAATCATTTGCAGAGTTAGAAAAAAATAAGTAAAATATGGAGACTGCTTTATCACAATCACTGTCAAAACGTCTAATTTATACTCATAAATAAATGTTTTTGTTAAGGATTTACAAATATTCAAACATGAATGGACATTTTATTTTGCCCCAAATAATCAAGTGGCAAAGTTAGACTGGCTAACTGAAAATTCGGCCTCATTTAGCACTATACTTGAAGTAATTAAAATAAATATTGAGTAAGAAAATACCTGGGAAATAAAATTCTAGGACAGCGTTTTTCAAATGGTAGGGGGTCTGAAATCAATTGATTTCAACCAATATTTTTTTATTTAAACAGAATAAAATAAAATAGAAAATAGCCTTAGCTGGTTTGGCTCAGTGGATAGAGTGTCAGCCTGCAGACTGAAGGGTCCCAGGTTCGATACCAATCAAGGGCACATGCCCGGGTTGTAGGCTTGATCCCCAGTGGGGGCATGCAGGAGGCAGCTGATCAATGATTCTCTCTCATCACTGATGTTTCTCTCTCTCCCCTTCTCTCTAAAATCAATAAAAATATATTTTAAAAAATACAAAATAGAATTTCGGCTTAAGAAAGTGAGAGAGAGACACACACACACAAACACATGTGCTGGGCTGCAATGTAAGACCCACTTCTTTTAATGTAGTCAAGAAAAATTTGAAAGGCCTTTGAAATATCAAATATTGTGATAAACCTCAATTTTGTATCTTAATAACAAAGATTTTTCATTATACTGGCCTTTTAAAATGTCCTGTTAAAACACCAAAATATAATTCACAACTATATTCTTTCAAGTATAACTCCATGAAGTTAAAATTTTGGCTCAAAGAGTTCAATTAACTCCTTCAGGATACAAGATATAGCATAGCTTTCTTAATACTGGCACCATACTATGTCAGGATGGTATGTGAGTTACAGAATAATTGGGAAGATGAACAAAATCTGAAAATTGAAATGAGAATTTCACCAAAACTTTATTAGACAAGTGTGCATGATATAAAATTTCTTTGTGTACTCATGGAAACAGGCCCCAATCAATACTAAAACTCTATCTATAAACTAAATGTATCAACTAAACGGGAAATTAAGAACAAACACCACTGAGACATTCTAATAACCAGTGGCAGGAAGTCATGCCTAATACAAAAGCAATAAAATTAACTAAAGATTTCTCCCTCTGAATTAAAAGTGCATCCCACTTACAAGATGGTATTTTTTATTCAATAGTTATGTCAGCTTCACTTTAAATATAAAAATTTATTTAAGTTTATAGGTCAAGAAATGTATATTCTTCAAACTTAATGAAACTGCTCATTTTTCAAATAGTTAACAATAAACTTAAAAAATATACTGTATCAAACTGTATGCATCAAACATATTACCTCTGTCATTAGAGAGTAAAAGCTGGCAATAAGGTCATATGCAAAGAATAATGATAAGCAGCAACAATTATAGCAAAAGACAGAGCCATTGAAGAGACACAGTCACTGATACGAAGGAAGGAGTAAGGTGAACCAAAGCCATACGTCAGCATTCAAAGAGATGTACATTAAGAAATCACACGCCAAAAAACCACAATCACATTCTTGCTTACCACTTCAATTTATTAGCAGCAGTAGCCAACCAGTTTTCTGTCTTTGAAGTCTAAAGTTAACTAACTTTCAAAAGCAAAGTTCATATGGCTGAGAAGCAGAGACAGTTTCTTGGGGTAAACATCTTGCACAATGCAACTGAGTCATTAGGGGACAAGAATAAGAATTCAAAGCTATGAGTGGCTTGTCCTTTGTTAGCTCGAAGACATGACCTGATGACAGGACAGAGAAACAAAAAGGTCAGACTAAAAGGATGATGAAAGTCACTGAAAATAAAAGGTTGAAAGGGAATGTCACTAGGTCCAGTACTTCTGGAAGTGGGTCTTACTGGGCTAAGACCTCAATTTTGGATGCCTAAAGGCATCTGTTTCTGCAGGAGGTAGAACCTAAAGGCATAAGTAATAAGAAAACTGCTCCAGGATTTCACTGAGCTATGCTGTAGAAAATAATGCTTCATCATAATTGAGAAAAACATCTTGGTGTCATTCTAAAAGTGGTAAATCAATTGTGATTTTTGAGGAGAAAAGCTGGAAAGCATCATTCACTTTTAAATGTCAGCCAGTTAAGAACAAAAATCATGTGTTGGACTCTGGTTTGCATTACACGGTTTTGACAAATGAACTATTCCAACCTTGTTTTGCTTAAACTAATATTACAACTGCTTATATACTCAGACTGGGAAGATGGGGCAGTGGGGCAGGGTGTTGGGTGCATAAGAGAAGCTAAGCAGGTATAAAAGATGAATAGGAAGAATTTACAAGAATAATCCATACATGAATAATTGATATTTTAATGTATTTTGATTAAATGAGGAAATCAAATACATTTCAATAAAACAATAGGCAATGTAGTAAGTAATGCAAGGTAAGCTTCATCATTAATTATCTTGCAATAGCACCGAGAAAGTCTAAGACATTTTCTAGGAAATAAAATATATTATCCATTATTCATATTTTATGTAAAAGTTTATCTTTCTGAAAGATTTACAGAAAACATTTTCTCCACATGTCATGATCTATATAAGAAATCAAGAAAACCACAGTACTAATTTTAGAGTTTCTTATTAAAGTATAAAATTTATTTTCTATTGGGTAACTTCTAAATTCTTGGAAAGATATCACATAATTAGGGAGTTAAAAACATGACTAAAACATAAAATCTATTCTCAAAGAACTTACACTATAGAACAAAATATAAAATATAGCCACAGATAAATATAATAGCTCCACAGATAAATATAATAGCTCCAAACTGTCAATAAATAAATGTCAATCAACAGAATACATAAGTAAATTTGGTACATTCATACAATGCATTATATAGCAATAGAATGAACAAACTGAAACTGCACACAACATAGGTGAAGTTCATAAAAACAATGTTGGGAAAAAGAAGCCAGACACAAAACAGTATAAACTGACTAGGATTTCACCTAAATAAAATTCAAAAACATGTATAACTAATCTATGGTGTTATTAGCATACAAGGTCCTTTAAAGGGAGGTAGTGACATAGAGGAGGCACAAAAGGGGCTTCTAAGGATATTGGTAATGCTCCATTTCTTGATGTGAATGCTACACATAAGGGTGTGCTCATTTTATAAAAGCGGATGGGACTAAACAATTATGATGTGCAAACATATCTTGTAGATATATTTCAATAAAGTATTTAAAATTCCACTAGGAATATAAGTACTTATAAAAGGCCCAGTGCAAGTAGGATAATTAAAATACATGCCACTGAGAATATATTAACATGTAAACCTATGATCTCTACTTTCAGTGAGACTAAGTGAAGAAGCAAAGCATGTTCATGAGTTCTTTAAAAAAAAAAATTCCGAAAAAACCCCACAACATTCCAGCCCTGACTGTAGCTCATTGGTTAAAGCATGGTCCCAAATCACACCAAGGTTTCGGGTTCAAGCCCTAGTCAAGTCAGTCTCTCCCTCTCTCTCTCAAATCTCTAAAAATCTATATTATAAAAGGCCAGTGGCTGGAACGCCAGAACACCAGAACAACCCGGTCACCAGGAGGTGCATTGATGGGTAGGTACCGCAGCGGCAGCAGGACTCTGGGTCCCGTGATGGCAGTGGCGGCGGCAGCAGTGGGACTCTGGATCTCGCACAATTTTGCGCGCTGGGCCTCTAGTATATTTTTTGGAAAATTCCCTCCTGTACAGACCAAAATTTTAATAATGTTTCCAGTTGGCCTTCCAATAGAAAATCACAGAACTAATGATTTTTAGTGCTTCAAGGTCCTTAGAAAATGTGACTACTATCCCCTAAAAGAGTTAACTTACCAACTTTAATAAGCTTCATTAAATACTTGAGATGCTAATCATGAGCCCCATGAGCAGACAACCATTGGAAAGGTAATTTAAAAAAAGATCAGATGGGCAGTTTAATGAGCTGTTGGCAGCCAAAAGATAAGCTTGCTAGGATAGGACCCTGACCACAACACCAGAAACACTCTGAGAAAGAGAGGAAAGTGGTAGCGTATAGCAATCACAAGCAAGTGTGTTAGAATCACACCCAAATTTCAGATCTGGCTATGTCACTAACTAAATGCGTCATTTTGCATAAACTACTTTTTATTCTTACTTGTCCAATTAGTACAATGAGACGTACATGTTAGATCATAACCTAGGATTATTGTTAGGTTTAAAGGAGAGGGCTTATGTAAGTATTTCTACAGAATACACAGTGGCTACAATGGTCATGATGGCAATGATACATAATGATGCAGTCAGTAGTAGTAGTGTTCTGGATATAAGATACAAGAGAACTGGATCTGGGTAAAAGTACCTCATTTTTGAAGTGGCTTTCTGGTGTGAGAGGGGGCATGAAAACGTAAGCGAGAATGGCTGAAACAGCTCTAAGGGCTCTCATCAAGAGAGAACTATCATCTGGCTATATTACACCACAGTTGACTAAATAATTTTTATCTACAAGCGCATGCACTTCCTAACTGATTGATAAGTAAATTTTCTTTACAAATAATGTCTATCTAGAACTGTAGGACCCTGTTAAGTATGAGAATCAGTTCCATCTTTTGGTGGTGATGATAAACTCACAATCTATATTTGTTTTCTTTGAATTCTCCAAGTAGCAAGGAAAGGAATATGATTCTCTAAGATTAAGAAACTACTTCTTATCTTACCTTAATAATTGCATAATTATAGGATAAAATACATATTTTGGCACTAATTCAAATTGTACTTAATGATCCTAAAAAATTGAATATAGATACAAAATAAAATTTTCTTTGATTTGACTTTTACTTCTTTCCTTAAAACTTAATAAACCTCTTAAATTTGTGTTTCTAACTTTCCAGATTTATTGAAATTTGGAATATACTGCAGTTACTTATATGTATTTGGTTACTCTATCTCCCAGACAACTGACATAGATAGTTCTTGTAAAAGAATACAGATTGTCTTTTCCCTCCGAGAATAAATATATACTTGTGTGAAACGAAGTTACTAGTAAGTTAGGAGCAAAAGAGAACAGCAGCAGAACCATGGAGAAAATTAGTGGAGTCCTTTAACAGAAAATGAAGTTGACTAATAACTGAAGGAATAATCGTACCAGATTATTCCAAGTTGCCCAAACTACACCCTATAAAATAAAGCCCTATAAGGCAGACAAGGTCTCAAAGAGATGACATTTAATAATCCTGAAATGGCAAAGGCACATTCCACTTGAAGTTAGGTACGATATATTCTTAAAGGATAACAAAGACATGAGAAGAGATGCCAAATAGCCAGCATCCAAACTCCACAGTTCAATCTAATAGATCTTTTGATTAGAGGTAGAGCTAATTTGCTGGATTATAAGTGGCTCAGTATCCACATGACATTGCAGGGTTAGATACCATCTGACTGACTAATGCCAGAATACTCTGTCATCAGCACTTATATTCCAGAGAGAGCTTTCTAGGCAATGATCTAATAAATGAAGATGGAGCATTCTATTTATGAGAGACTGGTAACTACTTTTCTCTTGCTGGACAAGCCTAGTCTAACCCAAACTCAGACTAATGACCTTTATTATGGTCTCTGAAACAGTTTATACATGGAGATAGACAGTCTGAAAGTAAATTTCAATAACTTTATATCCATCTGGCAAAATGTGACTATTTCCTTTGACTATTAAAGCTGACTCTCAGCAGTCAAAAATATGCCCTGATTTCAAATTTTGGTATTCAAAATACATGAATTTAGAAAAGAGACTTAGTAATTTTTTTTTTTAAAAAAAGCTCTTATGGTTACAAAAGTAAACTTTAAAAGCTTGTTTTAAAATCAATGACCTATCTATATCTAGTACTTTTATACTTTTATAAACAGCATTCAGTTCATTAAAATGTATTACATCCTGTTTTTGGAGTCAATGTCTTATGTACTCTGAGATAGCATTATAATTTAGTCAAGGACTCAAACAAAAATCAATTTATCTTTATTACTTATTTCTGGCAAGAAACATAATAGAAAAGGTTTTAAACTCCTTAATGTACTAAGAGGATTCACAAAAGACATAAAATATACTTTCTTTCTGACCAAGGAAAGGAATCAGCTAACACACACTGAAAAGTGGCCATTATTTCCTATTTAACAAGTTCTAAAAGAAATACATCAGACTAAAAATCAGAATGCTAAGATTGGCCATTCCATTTGAGGCACACATCCTTCTCAGCTGATCTGATTTCTCATTTTAAGAAGTGGACAAGGAAAATATACCTTTATTCATTAATTTTCAACCTAAGTAATATTAAACTTCTAAAATTCAAAAATAGTATTTCCCTCATATATATTCTGGAAGTAAGTCTCAGCATTAAACTCATAAGTCCATACATGTAAACAAATGTTGAGATTATTAAAAGTAAAAAAGAAGTTTAAAGGATGACAAAAACAGTCACAGTAAACTTGAAAAGAGATGCCAAATATCCAGCATCCAAACTCCAAAGTTTTATCTAAGACAGCGGTTCTCAACCTGTGGATCGCATCCCCTTTGGCGGTTGAACGACCCTTTCACAGGGGTCGCCTAAGACCATCCTGCATATCAGATATTTACATTACAATTCATAACAGTAGCAACATTACAGTTATGAAGTAGCAACGAAAATGATTTTATGGTTGGGTCACAACATGAGGAACTGTATTTAAAGGGCCAGAAGGTTGAGAACCACTGAAAGAGATACATAATTAGCTGTATTATAAATGGCTCAGTATCAACATGACATGCAGAGTTGCATTCCATCTGACTGACTGATGCCAGAATAAATCAACAATAAGACCTTTCACTTTGTGATCATTATCCATAGGGTTAATCTACTATCTTATTAATCATTTATATAATTATTTTTAACTCCCAACATATTTTTTTAAAAATCATCAAAGGATGAAATGGGAAAACTTTCTTTTAGAGATAAGTTCCTAATAACTGTTCTTAATCAATGTTGCTGGAAAAAAAAGAATGCCTTCCAATAGGAAAAGATGAATTTAAAACAATTTAGCCAAATGCAAAACAATGAAAGAATAATATAGTACAGCCCAGTAGGCGTGGCGCAGCGGTTAAGTGTCTACCTATGAACCAGGAGGTCATGGTTCGATTCCGGTAGGAGCACATGCCCAAGTGGTGGGCTTGATCTCCAGTGGCGGGGGGGGGGGGGGGGGGGGGGAGAAACGCATGCAAGAGGCAGTTGATCAGTGATTATCTCTCATCATTGATGTTTCCATCTCTCTCCTCTCTCCCTTCCCCTCTGAAATCAATAAAAAAATATTTTTAAAAAAGAATAATAGAGTACATGTTTATGAACTTCCTTCCATATTTAGCATTTATGTATTCTCAAATATTATACTCCTCCATCCCCTGAATAACATTCTAAAACATAGTTTTTCATGCCTTTTAGTAGATAGACTCATAACCACAAATGTAAAGTACATTAATTAAAGATAATATGATAAAAGTATATAGAGATGTTACAATAAAGTAATAAGGTATTATGCTTATAAAAGGCACATGAAATAACCGTTTCCATTTATAGGTTTATATTATAATACAGAAGACTGTCTCTGACTTATGATTTTTCAATTTTATGATGTATGAAAGCAGTATACATTCAGTAGAAACCATACTTCGAATTTTAGTCTTTCCCCAGGCCAGCGATAGGCAGCATGATACTCTGGTAGCAGCAAGCCTCACCTCCCAGTCCACCAAAGGATGAGAGTAATCAACCAGTACTCTACAGCAGTGATTTTAACCCAGGACGATCTATCTTCCCTTCTCGGAACTTGGAGCATCTCTCCGTGTATCACTAAAAGTATCTGACCTGGTGCCAACTTTAATCCAACTAGGCACATTTCTAATGTTTCAAATTTTTATTTTTTTAATGTTTTTGTTTTGTTTTGTTTTTCAGAGAGGAAGGGAGACGGAGAGATAGAAACATCTATGAGAGAGAATCATCGATCAGCTGCCTCCTGCTCACCCCCTACTGGGGATTAAGCCTACAATCTGGGCATGTGCCCTGACTGGGAATTGAATTGTGACCTCCTGGTTCATAGGTAGATGCTCAACCACTGAGCCATGCCAGCTGGGCAAGTCTCAAATTTTTAAATTTATTTAACTTTGAAAAGTTCAATAAAATACATTTTTTTTTGCAGATAAAGATTAAGTAGCCAGGAGAGCTGCTTTCTCTAGCCCAGTGGTCGGCAAACTCATTAGTCAACACAGCCAAATATCAACAGTACGACTGAAATTTCTTTTGAGAGCCCAATTTTTTAAACTTAAACTATATAGGTAGGAACATTGTTATGAACTTAATTAGGGTACTCCTAAGGCTTAGGAAGAGCCACACTCAAGGGGCCAAAGAGCCGAATGTGGCTCGCGAGCCGCAGTTTGCTGACCACTGCTCTAGCCAATCAAGTCTGTCTACATGATGTCCCACACATAAAGTGGATACACGTTGTACCTTTCCTACCTTCTTCTAAAATTCTGGCTTCTCCTTTTGTCTACTTTATTCCTCAAATAAGCTCAAGACTGCTCCTGTAGGCTGCAATTACAAGGGCCAGCACAACCCTGAACTCAGAGAGCACTCTTTCTGTTTCACTCATCTATACCCAAGGCATTTCTTGCTTTTGGTCCACACCCAGGAGACCAAGGTATGTATGTGTTAGCCCCTAGGCAGTCCTGAAGAGGACCTAGAAGACCACTTTTTTGTATTAGTAGTAGGCGCTAAATAGTGATTTTAATTAAGCATTGTTTGGAATTATCTAAGTTGCTGCTTCCTTCAAACAGTATAAATTACCTAGTTTTATATACCTAAGAAACAGACTCATTCAGCCAGGTGAATTTAACAGCAGCAGGGCCTAAGACTAATCAGGCAAAAGTCTTTTTTAACTACTACTACTACAACAAATTTTAATTGAAATTTACAACTTTAAAATTGTGCTATATATGTACTTAGTGCCACTAATTATGATACTGCTATGATATTACTAACACAAAAATATAAACAGTAGTTAGTATTTATTATGGAGAGAGGTTAACTTGATTAAACTCTGCTCTTACAAACTTCAGAACCTGGTGCCCCAGATGTCGGGAGTATGAATGCCTGGCAAGAAAGCATGAGTGGGAAAGCAGGAGGCTTTGACAACACGCAGCTTAGTTCTGTCTTAGACTGCAAAGGGTGTTCCCAGGGTCTCATTAATACTCCGAATGTCTCCAGGGCTGCTTTGGCAAAGGCAGACAGGAAGGCTGCTTAAACATACAACAAAGAAAGAGATTTCTACAGCACTAAGCTGCCAAAAGAACATATTCCTCTCCATAGCGCTCTTCTGACACACTTACAGTACTAAGTCTTGACACTCACTACATGGTCCATCTCCTCTGTAAGTACTGCTCAATTATAAATGGCATGAGGACAGGGTCCACATCAATTTTGTTCACTGCTATATATCACTGCATCTAGGACAATATATGGTATACATTAGGCTCTTTTTAAAGAAAGAGAAAAAAAGTGTGTGTGTGCATGTGATCACTGAGTATAATAAATAGATAGCAAGAATAAAGAAAAGCATTTTCATTCTCACCATGTCATATTGATTTTTTTTTTACAACATGACCTGAAGATAGTTAAAATCATGTTAATTTTATCACATTAATAAATTTTTCTACAAGGCAGGATTACATGTAGAATATTTGATATTTCTGACTAGATCTGAGTTTTACTTATAAACAATTCAGAATTATCTGAAGAAAATTCAACTGCAATACAGTAAAATCTCCTTCTGCATTCTGGCAGCACATCAAAAACCTGCCCCAACTGGCCTAATGCTGCATGGTCAGCGAAGAGGAAAAGTGAAAGAGTCTTCTACTTTGCTGCTTCTCTGAAAAGGGAATCACATTAGGCCACTAAGTAGTCAGATACATTATTTTATTGCTTGAAAAACCCTTGGGTAATAAAGAATGAGTACAAATTGCCACAGGCAGTTTTGGAGGAAAAACAGTACTGTGCAAAACAATGACAGCTGCTCGACGGCAGCACTGGACAACTGCAGTAAACAGTGCGTCAGTTGTAGTTTTTCTGCTCAAGTAGAGCACTCGGCCATGTGTAAGAAGGACTACACAAGCACATAATTCTGCAGAATCTAGGGTAAAGGCAAAGTAGGAGAAAGGTGAGAGGACAGTGTAAATGCATTTTATAAAATCTACCACGAGTCAGATTCAGTTTCCATTCTATTCTAAATAAGGAAGACTTATGGGCAGCCACAGTGAAAAGCACATGCCCCTGGGGAACACATAAGTAAAAATAAATAAATACTTTGAATTGAAGGTAACATTAATGCTTTTCAATGAAAATACAAGACATAAAAATAAAAATGGTATTTATTTAACATGGTCTATAAGAAAACAATGTATTCTCTATGCAAAGAAAACTAATTTGTGTCACATCTTGTACAGATAAATAGCAAGAATGCATGCTTTATTTTCATGGAATTCAGAGAATAAAATTAGACTAACATCTTTAACCTTGTTTAAAGGGGGTTGTAAAATGTCGTATTTTCTTCTAGAGACCAACTGCTTTACTCTACCCTCTTTATTGTGCTATTTTAAAGTACTATGTGAGGATTTATTTAATACATTGTTGCTATACTGTTAATTTTTTAAAGTATGAGTCCTTTAACATTATGTTTATAAACAATGTAAAGGCTTTACTTTCAATTGCATACAGAATCTCATTTCAAAATCATGTAAGAGTTTTATCTATGACAAATTACAGAAACCCCCTCTTTCAGAATTTTCAACTTTCAAATTTTCATCATAAAGAAGAAAGAAAAAACCTCTAGAGCCAAAGAATTAACTCTACTAGCTTCCAACAGATGGCGTCAGTGGTCACAGGCAGCCACTCCAGTACCTGCTATTTCATCCTCTACAGTCATGCTTAGTTTTATGCAGTTTTAATTAAGACAACTGACCCTATCATTTTCACAGACACAAAAGTAATTCAAATAAGAAATGTATAATCAACAGAAATAAAATCAGAGATCATTTTAACAACTAAAAGTGATGAGAAAATAATGTTTGTCAGCAGAAGTAATTGTGGAGGACAAAGTGAACCCTGCAGTATTGGAAAAAATCAACAAGAGATGAGGAAGTTACAAGATGGGAAGATATTATAGTATGAACATCAGCATCATCAACCAGTGTTTGAATGCTTACTGGCCTAATAATATTAACTCAGGAGAATACAGAAGATCAACAGGGTCAAAATGTTATAGAGGAAGTGTTCAATGAATGGGTTTAAGGCTAAGTGAAATCTGCACAACACTGAAATGAGTGCTAAAGCAACACTACTCTCTCTGACACCTTTGCTAATCATCATATGGCAGGTGATCATCGCCTGCCTCAACAATTCTAACATGGGCCACAGTAGTGTGCCTTGGGAAAAGGCACATGATAGTACGTATACTAGCAAGAATGCACTTGTTAACATAGATGACGGGAGGAATTCTAAGCAGGGGAGATAAAATTAAAAAACAAACATTTTGATTACATATTACTGTTAAAAAAACAACAACAACACACATCCCTAATATGTATCTGTTTGTTTTCGAATTTTCTACATGTACCTCTACTACATGTACCTCTATATTTAATTGAATCTAAGACATCATCATTTTAGACATAGTCATTTTATTAACCACTAGGAAAAAATACTCATAATAATTCTTAGATAGGAAACATTATGATCCGATGTTAAGATGTGGAGGGAAAATACATATTAGAACCAATGAAATGCAGTACCTGACTAATACTAATGTATTTGTATGTTCTAAAACACACATAAATTTGGAATTCTTAATAGGAAGAGGAAAAAGACACAAAGTAACATTTTTTCCTAGTACATTAAGAGGCTATCTTTTGCAAACCAGACTGGAGATCTACTATCAGGATACAGGATGAAAGAATGACCTGGTAGAAGATAATGATAGATTTCAATACTTAGTTGAAAAAAAATGAGATGCTTTATCTCTCTATGGCATTATACATCACATGAATATGATCTATGACAAACTCAACGGGGAGAAAAACCAGACAATAAGTATTTCTCATAAAGTGTGCCCCCCCCCCAAGTTCCTCATTATGTAGAAAAACACTACGGACAGACACTTCAGTGTTCTCATCTATGAAACGAAGATAACAGTTCTTACCGCACAGCATTAAAATGGGGGATTAAGTGAGCAAATGCACCAAGAGCTTTTAGCAAATGCTCAGAACACAGCAAGATTCAATAAATGGCAACAAAGGTATCATTTGTGAGATTTTATTTCATCTATTAAATTACTTTAGATTATCTGAGGTATTAGATGGAAAGATGACATTTGGAAGTATTTGACTTAACACCAGTTTTATTCACCAAGGTCAGTCTTAGACATCACAATCACTGAATGTGACACACAAATACTTAAGGGATGAACCCTCAGATCAAAATCCATTTTTGCTGATAAATTTTAGTGAATATCAATTAAGGGAATCACCAAAAACTGCATGTTGCCTTCTTTATCTGCCTCACGTTCAGGTGGTGGGGTGCGTTGTTAATCTACGCTGGGGAGTTAGTTCTCTGGGCCTCAGATGCCTCTGCCAGTGGACAGTGCTAATGAGACAGTGAAGCACACTCTCGACAACATAAAGCCAGGAGAATCTCCAAAACATCAAGGCTCATTTTAATAGGACACTTTTCTTAGCCAGTGCTTTTAAAACAAATACCAGTGTATTTTTTATTAATAATCTGTTCTCTAAGACTGTATTCTGCCGACTGCCCCTTTTCAAACACTAACATTGTTCACTAACATTTTTCAAATACAAATATTCCTGATATATTGTTTAGGATTTCCAAAATGATCGTCTAGGCATTCCACTGTGACATAAATCCCAATGTGGACGGCAAAATATTGACAATATTTGTGGTAAACAGGACAGTAGAATCAAGATACAGGATGAAAGAAAGGCCTATAAAATTGTTTCCTGGCCCCGGCCTACCTCTGCTTATTGCCTTAGGATTGGCAATAGCTATTTTCAGAGTAAGAAATCTGAATTCTATCTACTACCTTGAATTGAGTTTTCACGTATGCTTTCTCGGAATGTCAGTGTTTTGGATTTGAACTGTTAATTTAAATTTTAAGGACCCCCAGTCTGTGCTCTCTCTGGAATTGTTAAGATTCTAACCTGAATAATACCTGTCTATTATTGTGCACAACCATATGCCAGCACTGGCATCACCCTTATGTACTCATGGTGGCCCACATTAAAAGAGTGTGTCTTCAAACTATAAAAATCTAACGGGGGAGAAAATGAAGAGCCCTGATTTGAGGGTCACAATCTAAGCACTCTGGTTCTCACCTAGGGAATGATCTGGATACAAGAGCCAGGGTACTCCAGTGAATGCAGCACTGAGGTCATGACCTAGTCCACAAAAAAGATAAAGCCGCTGCCTCCCAACAGTGACTGAGAAAAGCTCAAGGCCCACGGAATAGAGAGGCAGGCTCTACCTCATTTGACTCAGACATCCTCTCCCTGCAACAGCCCATACGCTAGATGCTTTCTAAGCCAGAAACTTAGTGGTGGAAATGGAAAATAATGTCAAAGGAATCCTGAACAGCCTATTAAGGATAACTGGAAACAAGACCTATCGGCTGAACTCACCCCCCATTTAAAACAATCCTAGCTTTTGTCTTTTTCCTAAAAGATGCTGCTTAGCCTAGCTTCCTTCATTGTTCAAGTCCTGATGAATTTTTCCAGCTGGCTTGGGTAACCCATCTTCAACCAGCATGTGAACTACCTGGTATGGTGGCAAACCCTCTCTGACCCACATTCTTGCCCAGGCTGCCCAATCTCAACACATGGCTGTCAGATGCCAAGCAAGTCCAGGGAACTGAGGCTGAAGAGGCTGTGGCAAAGTGGTAGGGATAAGGGCGGATTCCAGAGCCAACTTCCTTATTAATAAACTTTCTCCAGAATAATTATTATAATGTTTCCTTTACCAATGATGTTACTTCACCCAAAGAGGTATTTGTTACACTCACATAAAGTTGACTCTAAACTATATATCTTATTTAACTGTATTTGGGGGGGTGGGGTGGTATTAAAATTTTAGACAACTTTCACTTTCTAATATCTTAGAAACAGGTAAGACAATTCAACATATGTCCTTTTTACCCATTAGAACCATGTCTGATTATTTTTCCACATCTACTTGACTATAATTATGTCAAGCTTTATAAAACATAAGCATCACTCACTCTTGACATGATGCATTAAGGCCTAGAATAGATCAAATGACTGCTAGGGACATGCTGAAGTGCAAGGACTATTATAAGACAGGCACTTATGACTGCAACACATTTTAGAGACTGACAGCCCAGAATTTAAATTCTAGATCCACATTACTAGCTGTGTGACCTTTAGCAAATTACATAATCTCTCTGTGCTTAACTTTTAACATCTATAAAATGTGAGTGCTATTATCTCTCTCTGGGGTTCTTATGAGGATTAAATATTTATTTGACTAATAATCACGCATAAACTATGTTAGGCACTCTTTTAAGCACTTTGTAAATATTAACTCATTTAATTTTCATAATAATTCTATGAAGCAGGGACAATAATTGCCTCTTTAACAGATAAACTGAAACAGAGATTAATTTTCAGTAAATGGCAAAGCCAGGATTTGAACCCAGGCAGTCTGACCTCAAAGTCCATGCTCTAAAGCACCACACTAAAGGGCTTCTCACAGTACCGAAAGCACATCCTGGCACACGGCATCCTGATAAGGATGGTAAAATACACAGTGCCCAGCCTCTCACAGGAGTATGCAGCACCCTAGAGGCCCAAAGATGTGACTCTCATTTTATCAAAATGTGTTTAAATTGTTTTCTAAAAACGTTTTGGGGATCACAACGTTAATTAAGATGATACATAAAATATAAGTACTTTCAGATTAAGTTTACATAGTATAGAAATCTCTAAAACTACAAATTAATACTAAAGCTTTAGGAATTTTTAAGAAATCACTAAATTATTTTTAATCACTCTCCCAGCACTGAGGGTCTGGGTTTTCTCCTAGTATTGTTAAATAAATCTTGCAAGTAATTAGCAGTTAATATTTTGGCCCTATCCACATTTAGCACTCGATTTCATTTATAAACTAGATGCTCATTTTTATTCTTTTTTTGTTTGTGTTTGTTTGTTCGTTCTGTTAATTCTCACCCGAGGATATTTTTCCATTGATTTTTAGAGAGAGTAGAAGAGAGAGGGAAAGACAGAGAGAAACAGCGATGTGAGAGAAAAACATTGATTGGTTGCCTCCTGCACGTACCCGACCAGGGCCCAGACTAGGGAGGAGCCTGCAACCATGGTATGTGCCCTTGACCGGAACTGAACCCAGGACCCTTTGGTCCGCAGGCCAATGCTCTATCCACTAAGCCAAACTGGCTAGGGCAGAGGTGCTAATTTTTAAAAGAAAGTACTCAAATATAATGAATATTTAAATGTATTATATTTGCATTTTATAAAAAGCAGTATTATTTTCTCTGATTAATCCTATATAATAAAGGGGTAATATGCAAATCAACCAAATGGCAGAACGACCAGTCGCTATGATGTGCACTGACCACCAGGAGGCAGAAGCTTAACGCAGGAGCAGCCCCCAGCCCGCAGGCCCCAATCCGATTGGGGCCTTGTGGCCAACCTCCAGGACCCTTCCCCCGGCTGGCAGGCTCTGATCGCCCAATGGGGTATGGGGAACCATGGGTGGGTGGCAGTGGACACAGGCAGTGCCAGGCCAAGGCACCCACCCTGCCAGTTGCCCCACACACAGAGGGCGACCGGCGTTGGGGGACAGGGGCGGCAAGCAGGCAGGAACAGCCAACCTCTCGGTCTCTGCCCCAAGCCAGCAGACTCCGATCACCTGATGGCAAACGGGGAGCCAGGGGTGAGTGGCAGCAGGGGGCAGGGCCGGTTACCAGCAGCTGGGGTAGATGGTCCTGATCGCAGGCCAGGCCTAGGGACCGTACCCGTGCAGGAATTTTGTGCTCCGGGCCTCTAGTAATGTAATACATGCTCATTGTAGAAAATAGAAATACAGGGGTATAGAGGGAGTATAGAAAAGAAAACAAGAATCACTAGTAATCCAACATTATCTTTACTTTTCAATGTAGTTTTGGATATTTAATTTTCAGATGATGACAGCTTCTTTCTTTCAATTCTGAAAACACATGAAATTTCATGAACTGAAGTAATTATTGTCAAGGTGCCTCAAGAAAGAAATGTTATTCAAATAGCTGAGAAACATTAGCTCCATTGATCATTGTTTTAAATAATGAATGCTTTCTCCACTTTTTATGCTTAATGTAAACTAAGTCCAGCTCATAGACATGACTGACTGAATTTAACTAAAACATTTCTAAAAAACAATTTAAATACATTTTAATAAAATGAGAGTCATATGTTTAGAAACGGATTACTAATTAATGACAAACTTTGGAATTAAAATTCATTCTCTTCCACAGCACGGATAAAGCCAATTCACTCAATTGATACCACTCAAGTATAACATGTTTTAGGCTTGGTTCCAGATATGCTAACAAATAGGAAAAAAAAGTAACTTTTGTTCTTCTAAATGTAGAAGAACAAAACAAACTTTCAGGCAAAACCAAGACTGTTTAGATAAATACCTATTTGAAGGCATTTACATTTTTAGTATATTAACATCAATAGCCCGCAAAGGCCAATGGCAAAATTAACAAAACGCAAGGAAGCCCAGCCAGCATGGCTCAGTGGTAGAGCATCGCCCTATGAATCAGGAAGTCACAGTTTGATTCCCAGTCAGGGAACATGACTGGGTTGCAGGCTCAATCCCCAGTATGGGGCGTGCAGGAGGCAGCCGATCGATGATTCTCGCATCATTGATCTTTCTCTCTCTCTCTTCTTCTCCCTTTCTGAAATCAATAAAAATGTATTTTTTTTAAAAAGCAAGGAAAATAATAATAAAAAGTAGTGAAGTAAATTGCCCTTCTCCCCTCCTCTATTACCTGACAGTCTTGTGGAATCTTTCTGTGCTTTTTACCATAAATAAACCTAAAGGCTATTTAACATGATTTCATTTTGCTCTAATTTACAGGGCAGATAAGACTCTTGATGCACCTTTCAATTTTCTAAACTAGCAACAATACTTAATGTTTAAAATGATCCTTTTAAGTATATTTTGTCATTTTGAATCTGTTAATCAAATCAGTGAGCTCACAAATCAATTTAGAAAAAGCACTCTAATACTGTGGTAATTCAATATTCACATCAGTTTTGGGAGGTGACTCCTTCCACCTCAGGAAATTTAACTTGCAAAAATGTTCAGTTACTACACCTTATTTGATTTAATGTTAATCAAGCTAGCGTGGGTTTTTATTATATGCTCAAGTGGGTTTCTAAGCAAGTTGCTGATTTGCTATTTGACGAATAAGCAGGTCTGTCATTCTGCAGATACTATTAATGGCCCTTTATACCCTTTTTATTGCAGTGGTAAAGCACTAAAAATATTTTCATCATATTTCATTAATAGTGAAGAAACAAAGCAAGAATTATTTAGCTGAATTTTATAAAACCTAGAGTTCCCATAAACTTCACATACGTCTGGGTTCCCAGGCTGATGAGCACACTACATTATATTGTACTATGTCAAGGTAACGAGTAGATAGATTCCTGCTGAGTCTTGATTAGTGAACATTATTTTACATGGGCCATGCTCTGTACCCCTCACACTACACCACCACCAGCACCACCACTTAAATTCCAGTCAGCTTTCTGCCCCAAACTTCATGTCCCATTTCCAGCCATCCCCCCCCCCCCCCCGCCCCCCGGTGTAAGAGGCACTCCTGGCTTATAAATTAGCTCACCAAAAGAATGCTAATCAAAACTGGGATCTGTTCTGTAATGTGTGGGATTAGATTTTTATTCACCCTGGATGTTGCCTAACCAATTCTGACTCCATTTTACAACTTTCCACATTTGTAAACTTTTCTTTTAATTGGAACCAGCAACTGAAGGAAAAGGATGACTAGGCAACCTGGCACAAGAGTGCACCAAACCCTGCAGGAAAAAGCAGACTCATGCCTGCTGGGAAATGTAGTCAGGACTAGTCTCTGAACACAACTACTTTTGAGTCTAAAGAAACAGCTTGATTCTCTGAGCACAGAATAAAACTAAAATCATAGACCTTTGTTGTGAAAAGATCCTTAAAAATGACCTGGCCAAACCCCCTCATTTTCTTGATGAACTGTGGTGAAGAATAAGTTTAAATTATTGCAATCCAAATATTCAAGTATCTGCTATGTTCTGGGTATTATTAGCTCATGGCTCCTGTAGTACAAAAGCCAGACTAAGCTTTGAACAAAAAAAAATTATCCACTAGACTTTTTATATGGGGATATATAAAAGATAAAGTTTACGGTACAAAACCGGCAAGTCGACAAATTGAGAGCACACAAATACCAAGAAATGATTCTTGATGCTTGGGATTCCACTGCTTTGCATTATCAGTAGTGCCTGGACCAGAATGGTCATCAATTTGAAAACAGGTATTGACAAAAAGAATTATTCATTTCTGTAGATTCTTTTAAATTTTGAAAATAAACACCAACTTTAGATTCAGTCAAAGTGTGTACACATTTTTTGGGAACACCCTATTATTGAGACCCTGACCTGAATGTTTTATTAGAATGCTTTCCAAACATATGTCAGTAAAGTAATTAAATAAAAATTATTTTCAATCACATAAATTACAACTCTGACGGGGGTAGGATATTATCTTGTTTCTTAACTGATTAATGCAGAGGTTCTCAACCTGTGGGTCGCGACCCCTTTGGCGGTCGAACGACCCTTTCACAGGGGTCGCCTAAGACCATCCTGCATATCAGATAATTACATTACGATTCATAACAGTAGCAACATGAAAGTTATGAAGCAGCAACGAAAATAATTTTATGGTTGGGTCACAACATGAGGAACTGTATTTAAAGGGCCAGAAGGTTGAGAACCACTGGATTAATGGGTCATACTTCCTGTCTCTAAATACTAATTCAATTATTGATCTCTCTAATGATGGATCTGAATGCCTGAAATTATTCTTTGTAGCTTAACATTCATCCTATATCAGAGAAAAATAAAGTTTGCTACTGCATTTTTCTTCCCAGCCTTAAGTGGTCAATAATAGGGGCATGTGGTTATCAAAGCAATTTTCTCATAAGTTATTATTAATATTTATCTCTATTATATCACATATCTTGAAGATATTGTTAAATATTAAAACTTAATGTCTTCCTAAGCATTAATAAAGTGTGACTGATTTTTGAGCTTTAAAAGAATGTTCTTTTTCTTACACATCACCTAAAGAGTAAAATGAATAAAAGAAAGGAAAACAACATTTTTTCCCCTTCATAATTCTAAGTTTGCTTAAATGCCACAAATAAATTGTGTCTTTTAATTTACTAATAAGCACCAAACAGTCACTGATTTTTTTAGGTACACCTTCAAGAGGCAGACTGAAAACCTTGCCTCTCTACCCCTGAACTCTATTCCTTTGACCCACAGATTCAAACTGATCTGAGATACCTGACTACACGATTCCATGCCTGACAGTTCTAGCGGAAAATGCAAACCATATGACTACCACAAGGGAACCCTTGACAGAGCAACTTCCAGCTTAGACCCTTAGGGCAAGTGCCAAGACCATTGCCTATTAATTGACAGAATGTGCAAGAATGGAAACCTCTTTCTTCTTTCTAAATATGCTATTACTAGTAAATATCCTAGTGGGGGCTTGCTTCATTGTGCAAGCAATGCTCATACACTACTGGTCTTCACAAATAGTTTTTTCCATTATTTGAAGTTATATTTTCTAGCCTAGAAGCTAAAACGTGAACCATCCTTGCCCTAGCCAGTTTGGCTCAGTGGACAGAGCATCAGCCTGCAGACTGAAGGGTACCAGGTTCAACTGCAGTCAAGGGCACATACCCAGGTTACAGGCTCCATCCCCACTAGGGGAGCATGCAGAAGGCAGCCGATCAATGATCCTCTCTCATCATTGATGTTTCTATCTCTCCCTTCCTCTCTAAAATCAACAAAGTTATATAAAAAGGTGAATCATCCTGTTTTTTATTTGGATGTTCTTTATTATTTCACTTAACATTAAGCATCTACCATTTACCCTTCTCTAATTTTTTCATTTTTTGAGAATAAGGGCAAGAACCTTGGAAGCAACTCAATCTAGCTCTGCCCGCAGTAGCAGTGTGACCTAAGGCAAGTTACTTATTGCTCTGTATCTCAATTCTTTTTATTAAAATTAGTACTACTACTACTACTACTACTACTACTACTACTACTCCTGCCACTAATTTCACAGGGCTGCTGTGAGGAATAATAAGACACAAAGTACTTAACAAGCAGTATGCATTAAAGGTCCTGCCCTTCTAGAAAATACATTCTTGGCTCTAGCACTTTCTAACTCTTGTTACTGAAACTGTCTAGGTCTCCATTTTCATATCTGTAAAACCAAAGAAAATAACACAAAGCTCCGGGTATGTAGTGAAGACTAGACATAATTTACGTAAAGCAGTTAGCATAGTATCTCAACAAATGTTAGTCTTAACTTAAAAATATTAGCACCCCCCACCAAAAAAAATTAGCTCCCTTTCTTCCAACTTGAAGTTGTGTTGCTGAGTGTCCCTAAATTGGTTGCTTTTCACTCAACCATTTCGATTTATCTGTCAGTACATATCCAAACCTGTGCTGTGGGCTCCAGGAAGCAGGAATGCCTTTCTGCGGGTGCCTTTCCTTCAAGTTTGAAGTAGACACCAACTGATTTAACACATATACAGAGGCAAGAGAGGCTGTAGTGGCACCAGCGAGCACTATAAAGAATTTTGTTTAACGCTGTAATAGGGTTTAGGTGCTTCTCAAGTGCAATAATGTGAGCTATTCTCCAGCTTTAAATAAATTAACATGAGAGATAGGAGCCTATACACAGTAAATGCTTAAATTCTTGGCAGAAGACCAAGTAAGACAATACAAAAGGCACTAACTAAAAACAGTCCCGAAACTCCAGAAACAAGGAGTCAAAAGCAATAGGGAAAAGTTATACATATAGCCATAATTTAATGGCAAGTTTGGACTGAGCCCTCAAAAACAGCTTTTGTTTTTCTGAGCTTTTTTTTATTTTTAAGCTTTTAAAAAAACAATATTTAACTCTCAAGACAATGCTTATCTCTGGCTGTGGAATTTTGCAATTCTTAAATTCTAACAAGCAACTATTCTGTTAGTCATTGCTAGAACAATGTAAGTCTCTATCACAATTCATCTAAGCTTCAAGACTTTAGAACTTTATCATGGTTCTAAGCTTATAGATGTTACATGGATCCCAAAGAGTATATTCTTTGCCACATTCATTCATCAAAATTCCTAAACAAAAACCTCAATAATCTATCATTATGGCATACAGCAATATAATGCCTAGGGGCAAAGTTCACTCAAGCAGCTCTCCACCACAAATGAACACCTAGACAGCCTGTAGGCGATTCATAGTACAAGCATATGACTTCAGTCATACACAAATCCTACAAAGCAATTAATCATCTTTTAATATCTTGGTCCCACGGGAGAGAGGAAAAAAACCCATAAAAAGAATTTCTTTATAACTCTCTGGATCACTCAAGGAGTCCTCCTGTTAGACATTATCTCTTTTTGTCTTCCACTGCTGCTAAGCATGCACTTTCCTCTCTACTCAACCAAATCTTTCCTTAAGAGACACTATGGTGATGTCTTTGTTATGTTGTTTTCCTCACTTTGATTCTAACCCAAGCCATTCAAACCTTAGAGTTACCAAAACCCATTTAACTTCATGAATCCCTGCTCTTCACTAGAACAACCCACAAGATCTCCCAATATTCACATTCAGTGCTCATTTTTTATTGCTTCATATCTTTCTTTCCTAATCATACTAAATCATTTGGCAGAACTTTGTGAAGTTATTTTACTCATGTGCACCAAATATCAAAGCAACATCATTTTTAAAAACTGTTAGAAAAGATACTCATGGAATGTAAATAACAAAACAAATAAATTCTAAAATTAGTAAGTCTGATAAAACAAATATTCAGAGTGAATATAAAGCATGTTTTTCTTTCAAACAGTTAATAGTTCTATATGCATATACATGGATTGATCTTCAACATATCATCACTATCTATCTAGTAAGTAAAATAAAGCCATGGAACAATGGGTAGAGTATGTATACCAATTTATACAGATATACTATCTGTATAAAAGAGAAATGTATAGATGCATGCTGGTGTATATCTGCATAAACTAATCTCTGGAAAGATTAAAGGAAACTGGTAATAGGAATTAACACTAAGCAATTGGCTGACTGGGAAGTGATGAAGAGACTTACTTTTTCACCTACCCATTTTGTGCCATTTAAATTGTGTACTATATACATGTATTTACCACTCCAAATAATATTTTAAATAGAATAAAACAATTACTTAGAGAGTTTGTCTGTTGAAAACATTTTTAGATACGTGTGTTTTAGTGATTAACACAAGAATTAAAATGTTCCATGGTGCATATGATTCACTGTGATGAAGACCCTTATCCAATCATTTATTGGGTAACTAGGGAGAGTGTATATCCTAGCCCCTACACAACTTTAAACTTAGATAAATTTTTATCCTAAAAAGTTATCTATAACAAATAACCAATAATCCCATCTACATTAAATTTGTAATCATTAACCACTTTAGTGAAGACAGCATGAAGAAATGAGAAAGACAGTGGTTGTGAAACTAGAAACACATGGAACTGAACCCTCCACTTTCTAACTGTATGACTGTCAGCTAATCATTTAGCTTATCTAAACAGCAGTTTTCCCTCTTAAGGGCAGAGGCCACGGCCAATTCCGGCCTGTCACATATTTTTTGTAAAGTTTTATTGGGGCAAGTTATGCCCACTTGCTTGCATATTGTCTATGGCTGCTTTCGCAGTAGAATGTCAGATTTGACTGGTTTGGGCAGAGACTATATACCCTGCAGAGCTGAGAATATTCATTATCTGGCCCTTTACAAAAGTTTATCTGCCACTGCCTAGTAGGAGAATGCAGACAGACCACATCTGCGTTGAAATTCTTTGTAAGCATTAAGAATGTAAAGCTCCACTCTGAGCAGGCAGCAGTCAAAACTATTTTCAGAATAACATAAAGACATTATTCATCTTTTTCATCTGATTTTCCCCCCAAGTACACAACAGAGTTTTCCAGAGGCTACATAATGTGTGATGTCACAGCAGACTACATGCAGAAGCACACATGAGATACAGCTGTTTTCCCTTAAGCCAGACATTAAAGAGATTTGAAAAAACTGTTATTCTTCTGACTAAATATTTTTCTCTTTTAGAGAATTGTTATTTTAGTTAAAAATGGGCTATTTGCTTTAACATGAAATGGGTTTATTATTGCTATTTTTAGTTTTTTCCGTTTGGAGTAAATATTGGTAAGTTTAATCCACATAAATAAAAGCTCTCCGTAAGGTTTATAGGTGCTTTGAGAACAAAAAGTTTGAGAATCCACTACACTATAACTCTAATGCATCAGGATGATTAACTGGCTTACCAGAACAGCCTATAGACTTGGTAGGATTTGGATAAATAGAGTAGAGTCTACCAGGACATCAATAACACCACCACCATCCAGGAGGCAGTTTAAGGAGAGAAATTTAGTAATATTAATTAGAAGCTCTCTGGAGTACTTGTAAAACGTTTTACTCAAAACTTTGAATAAGACAACTTGTCCTTTCAATGTTATGTAGGGGAAATGCCCAGCCAAAAATTATCGACTGCCTCCTTTACCCACTGTGACTACAGCTCCCCTAAACACTCCAACAAATTCACAAGGGTGTGGTGGGCTATTTTTAATTTGGGGGTAAAGAAAAGAGCATCTGTCAGAGACTATGCAAACTACTAGCTCAGTGTCAACATTAAACTGTGCTATATTCCCTGCAATCAAGTGAAGTCTTTGTGAAACTGGATTTTCAGTGTTGTGATATAAAGTAAAATCTATATGGACTGGAAATAAAAGTAGAGGTGTCCAATCTGATTCCAATATTTGAGAAGTTGTACAGTGCCCAACAGGCTTGCATGTCCTAATTAATAAGCAAGTGTGGTTATTTAAGACTAAAATAAATTTTCCCTGGCTGGTATGTCTCAGCTGGTTAGAGCGTAGACCTGTACATCAAAAGGTGGTGGGTTCGATTCCCCCTCAGAACATATACCCAGGCTGTGGGTTCGATCCCCATTCAGGGCAAGTAGAAAGCAGTTGACTGATGTTTTTCTCTCACACATTTGCTTCTCTCTCCCTCCCCTCCTCTCTCTAAAATAAATTCTTAAAAAATAATGAATTTATATGCATTATTTGTTCAAATAGCTACCACATTACAGGTGCACAAACACCTATTAATTTTCTATAAAATCTAGCTGCTCAAATGCTCTCTGACCTGGTTTTTACATCTCACCTGTTCCTACACTAATTAAAGAGTTGATTAAAATGTTTGGCATTTGTTCATTTTATATTTGCATCAGAGTTCCAATTTTATCTTGTTGTAAATGATACTTTAGTATACTGAAGTTGTCCTTTTCCAGTGTATCTAGGAATAACTATTTTAAAAAGCTAAATTTTTAAAGATTTCACTAACTCATCATCAAGCACTGTGGAGGTACGGATATATAGGAATACATGAAGGATCAAAAAGACTTCATATATACTCTCGAGTTCAAATAAAGGACATATCTATGTGTTAGAATAAAATTATACCATCTCAAAATTCTATTTGGTTTTAAGCATTCTCCAATTTCTAATAAATACATCAATCCTTTTGTAATCAGAAAAATACACTCTATTGTTCATTTTTTTTATAATGTTTGGGATGATTTATGAACACATTCTCCAAAAAAGCATTATTAATGAAAGCTTTAAAAAGTGAATAAATAGTATTAAATTAAATTCCTTCAAATAAAATATATTTGTATTTTTTATTAAACTAAGAACAAAGGAACAAATGGGTATATTTGTACAATTAGCACCTTTTAATGCCAGTAAACTAAAAATATAGATACTTCATTTTACCCTCAACCTTCCACTTATTTCTTCTATATTTTTTTATTTCATGTCAAATATTCTTATCTAGACCATTCTTCTCACTTTAAGCTATAGACATGATAACTGTGTTTAAGAAGTTAGAAGACTAGTAAAAACATCCCCACTTTCTGATATTCTTATGAGGAATGGGGAGGGAAAAACACAAAGTATAAAGTAAGTGCATAAATATGTTTCTAGATGTGTTGAATGATGCCCATCCAAAAAAAATTCTATAAGTGTTGGTGGTTTGTAAGCAGCTTCCTTCTTTTTTCATCTGACAAATGTGAGTACTAGATCCATTTCTGTCTGGATCACTTTTCACTTACGCTGTCTCTTTTATTACCCAGAGTAGCTATCTAATCTTACTACTAAAGATACTTGGTCTAACACTACTTAGAGCTCTTTTTAATACATGAAATATCAAAAATAGACTATCACACTTGATGTGAACCTTAATAGTCAAAGGTACCTCTTTAAAACATCATATGGGCACAGAGGGGGCGGGCCCACGCCGCGCGCAGCACCGCGGCTGGAGCGCGAGGAACCGCTACCGCCGCCTCAGTCGCCTCAGTCGCCTCAGTGCCTCAATCTCTTCAGTCTCCTCAGACTTCTCAGACTCGGTCGCCTCAGGCTCCGACGCATCGCCTGGATCACCCAGTCCCCAACCCCCGACCCGGGCCCGGCCCCCCGCCAGCCCGTCCGCCGGCACGCCCTCTGGGTTATCTACAAGAGAGACGGTCTTCACATGGTTCCATAAAGATCCAAGCAACAGCGGCCTCCTGATCTCCACACGCTCTGTCTGAGGAACAGCTGCTGTGGGTGAAGCCTCCCTCCACCAGCCAGAAGAGCCACAACAGCTGTGAACAGCACCCATCAGAAGACCCGCTAACAACAGAGGAGCAGCTGCTACCACAACTGCCCAAGGAGCAACCACAGCCCGAGGAGCCACTGCCACCTAGGGAGCAGCCACTGAACGACTCAATATCTATATACGTCAGTGAGATCAAACATGGGTAGACAAAGAAATCCCCAAAGGAAAGAAAAGGAGGACTCACCAGAAAAGCAGCTAAGTGATACAGAGGCATACAACATGACAGAAAAAGAATTCAGAATAAGGGTCCTAGAGTGCATACACCGGATGGAGGAAAAAATCGACAACTTATCCAAGAAGCAAGAAGAAACAGATGAAAAAATCGACAACTTAACTAAGACCCAAGAAGAAATGAAGTGCGATATAGCTGCAATAAAGAACACCATTGAAAGTATCAACAGTAGACTAGGAGAAGCGGAAGACCGAATTAGTGAATTAGAAGACAGGGAAGCAAAACACACCCAAACTGTACTTCAGTTGGAGAAAAAAATTAAAAGACAGGAGGAGAGCCTAAGGGAGCTTTGGGACAACATGAAACGAAACAACATACGAATAATAGGGGTGCCAGAACAACAGAAAGAGGAACAAGGATTAGAAAACCTATTGGAAGAAATAATATCAGAAAACTTCCCTGAGGTGGGGAAGAAAAAAGTCACACAAGCCCAGAGAGTCCCAAGCAAGGTGAACCCGAAAAGACCCACACCAAGACACATCATAATTACCATGGCAAATGTTCAGGACAAAGAGAGAATCTTACAGGCTGCAAGAGAGAGACGGAAAGTTACATACAAGGGATCTCCCATTAGATTATCAAATGATTTCTCAACAGAAACACATCAGGCCAGAAAAGAATGGACGGAAATTTACAAAGTGATGCAAAGCAAAGGACTGAATCCAAGAATACTCTATCCAGCAAGGCTATCATTCAAACTTGAAGGGGAAATAAGAAGCTTCACAGACAAAAAAAGGCTAAGGGAGTTTATCACCACCAAGCCAGCAATGTAAGAAATGCTAAAGGGACTGGTGTAAAAAGAAGAAATAAAAATCCCAGAAAGAAAACAGCCACACACACAAAAAAAGAAATGGCTACAAACAAGTACCTTTCAATAATAACTTTAAATGTAAACGGGCTAAATGCTCCAACCAAAAGATATCGAGTGGCTGAATGGATAAAAAATCATGACCCATACATTTGCTGTCTACAAGAGACCCACCTCATTAGAAAGGACTCACACAGACTGAAAGTGAAGGGATGGAAAAATATCTTTCAGGCTAATGGAAAAGAAAAGAAAGCTGGGGTAGCAATACTTATATCGGACAAAATAGACCTCAAAGTGAAGGCCATAACAAGAGATACGGAAGGCCACTTCATAATACTAAAAGGATCAATACAACAAGAAGATATAACCCTGATAAACATATATGCACCCAATGCAGGAGCACCCAAATACATAAAAAATCTTCTGGAAGATATCAAAGGAGAGATCGACAACAATACAATCATAGTAGGGGACTTTAATACACCACTGTCATCACTGGATAAGTCCTCTAGACAAACAATCAGCAAAGATACAGCAATACTAAATGACTCACTAGATCAGATGGACTTAATAGATATCTTCAGAACACTTCACCCCAGTGCCACGGAATATACATTCTACTCAAGTGCTCATGACACATATTCAAAAATAGACCATATATTGGGTTACAAGCAAAGTATCCCCAAATTCAAGAAGATTGAAATCATAAAAAGCGTCTTCGCAGACCACGATGGCATAATATTAGAAATAAACTGCAATAAAAACAACCCAAAATACTCAAACACCTGGAAGCTGAATAGCATGCTATTAAATATTGATTGGGTTACCAATGAAATCAAAGAAGAAATTCAAAACATCCTGGAAACTAATGACAATGAAAACACAACAATCCAAAACCTATGGGACACAATGAAAGCAGTCCTGAGAGGGAAGTTTATAGCTCTACAGGCCTATCTCAAAAAACAAGAAAAAATGGTAGTAAATCAGCTAACTCTACAACTCAAAGAATTAGAAAGAGAGCAACAAGAAAACCCCAGAGTGAGCAGAAGGAAGGAGATAATAAAGCTTAGAGCAGAAATAAATAACATAGAGACCAAAAAAATAATACAGAAAATCAATGAAACCAAGAGCTGGTTCTTCGAAAGGATAAACAAGATTGACAAACCTCTAGCCAGACTCACCAAGAAGCAAAGAGAGAGGACCCAAATAAACAAAATCAGAAATGAAAGAGGCGAAATAACAACAGACCCCACAGAAATACAAATGATTGTTAAAAAATACTATGGACAGCTCTACTCCAGCAAACTAGACAACCTGGAGGAAATGGACAAATTCCTAGAAAAATACAACATTCCAAAACTCAATCAGGAAGATTCTAAAAATCTCAACAGGCCAATAACTATGGAAGAAATCGAAGGAGTCATCAAAAAGCTTCCAGCAAACAAAAGCCCAGGACCAGACGGCTTCACAGGGGAGTTTTACCAAACATTCAAGGAAGAACTAAAACCTATCCTCCTCAGACTACTACAAAAAATTCAAGAGGAAGGAACACTTCCAAGCTCATTCTATGAAGCCAGCATCACCCTAATACCAAAACCAGGTAAAGACAACACAATGAAAGAGAATTACAGGCCAATATCCCTCATGAACATAGATGCCAAAATCCTCAACAAAATCTTAGCAAATCGGATCCAGCAGTACATCAGAAAGATCATACACCATGACCAAGTAGGATTTATCCCAGGGATGCAAGGATGGTACAATATCCGCAAATCAATAAACGTGATACATCACATAAACAAACTGAAAGAAAAAAACCACATGGTCATATCAATTGATGCAGAAAAAGCATTTGACAAAATTCAACACCCATTTTTGATAAAAACTCTCAGCAAGGTGGGAGTAGAAGGATCATACCTCAACATAATAAAAGCCATATATGACAGGCCCACAGCCAACATCATACTCAATGGACAAAAACTTACACCATTTCCCCTAAGAACAGGAACAAGACAGGGATGCCCCCTCTCACCACTCCTGTTCAACATAGTACTGGTAGTGTTAACCATTGCAATTCGGCAAGAAGAAGAAATAAAAGGCATCCAAATTGGAAAAGAGGAAGTAAAACTGTCCTTATTTGCAGACGACATGATATTATACATACAAAACCCTAGAGACTCCATCAAAAAGCTACTAGACTTAATACATGAATTTGGCAATGTAGCAGGATACAAAATTAACCCCAAGAAATCTGAGGCATTTCTATACACCAATAGTGAACTTTCAGAAAGAGAGATTATAAAAACAATCCCGTTTACCATCGCACCAAAAAAACTAAGCTACCTAGGAATAATCTTTACTAAAGAGGTAAAAGACCTCTACTCAGAAAACTACAGGACGTTGAAAAAAGATATAGAGGAAGACATAAACAGATGGAAGAACATACCGTGTTCATGGATTGGTAGAATCAACATCATTAAAATGTCCATACTACCCAAAGCAATCTATAAATTCAATGCACTTCCCATTAAAATACCAACGGCATACTTCAGAGATATAGAACGAACTCTCCAAAAATTCATCTGGAATAAAAAAAGACCCCGAATAGCTGCAGCAATCCTGAAAAAGACCAAAGTAGGTGGGATCTCAATACCAGATATCAAGTTGTATTACAAAGCCACTGTTCTCAAAACTGCCTGGTACTGGCACAAGAATAGGCATATAGATCAATGGAATAGAATAGAGAGCCCAGAAATCGGCCCGAACCAATATGCTCAATTAATATTTGACAAAGGATGCAAGAACATACAATGGAGCCAAGATAGTCTCTTCAATAAATGGTGTTGGGAAAATTGGACAGATATATGCAAGAAAATGAAACTAGACCACCAACTTACACCATACACAAAAATAAACTCAAAATGGATAAAGGACTTAAATGTACGACAGGAAACCATAAAAATTTTAGAAGAATCCAAAGGCAACAAAATCTCAGACATATGCCGAAGCAATTTCTTCACTGATACAGCTCCTAGGGCACTTGAAACTAAAGAGAAAATGAACAAATGGAACTACATCAAAATAAAAAGCTTCTGCACAGCAAAAGAAACCATCAACAAAACAACGAGAAAACCCACTGTGTGGGAAAACATATTTGCCAATGTCATATCTGATAAGGGCCTAATCTCCAAAATCTATAGGGAACTCATACAACTTAACAAAAGGAAGATAAACAATCCAATCAAAAAATGGGCAAAGGACCTAAATAGACACCTTTCAAAAGAGGACATTCAGAAAGCCAAGAGACATATGAAAACATGCTCAAAGTCACTAATCATCCGAGAGATGCAAATCAAAACAACAATGAGGTACCATCTCACACCTGTCAGACTGGCTATCATCAACAAATCAGCAAACGACAAGTGCTGGAGAGGATGTGGAGAAAAAGGAACACTTGTGCACTGCTGGTGGGAATGCAGACTGGTGCAGCCACTATGGAAGACAGTATGGAGTTTCCTTAAAAAACTGAAAATGGAACTCCCATTTGACCCTGTGATCCCACTTCTAGGAATATATCCCAAGAAACCAGAAACACCAATCAGAAAAGATATATGCACCCCTATGTTCATAGCAGCACAATTCACCATAGCTAAGATCTGGAAACAGCCTAAGTGTCCATCAGTAGATGAATGGATTAGAAAACTGTGGTACATCTACACGATGGAATACTATGCTGCTCTAAAAAGGAAGGAACTCTTACCATTTGCAACGGCATGGATGAAACTGGAGAGCATTATGCTAAGTGAAATAAGCCAGTCAATGAAGGAAAAATACCACATGATCTCACTCATTCATGGATAATAGAGACCATTACAAACTTTTGAACAATAATAGATACAGAGGCAGAGCTGCCTCAAACAGATTGTCAAACTGCAGTGGGAAGGCCGGGGAGGGTTGGGTGGCAGGAGGTAGGTGGGTAAGAGATCAACTAAAGGACTTGTATGCATGCGTATAAGCATAACCAATGGACATAAGACACTGGGGGATAGGGGAGGCTGGGGGACTGTCTAGGGCGGGGGGATAAAATGGACACATATGTAATACCCTTTGTAATACTTTAAGCAATAAAAAAAATAAAAATAAAAAAAAAATAAAAAAAAAATAAAACATCATATGTATCTAAGACCAAAATCAAATCTATGAAAATACTTGGTATAAAATTGGTGAATTTTATGGAAATTTCACCATCTTCTATTAATGCATAGTTTAGAGAAAATATCCTATATAATAAAATCCTAATATGCTAAGTGTCTGGTCATCCGTTCAACCAATCAAAGCGTAATATGCTAATGATATGCTAAGGCCGCTCAACTGTTCGCTATGACACACACTGACCACCAGGGGGCAGACAGTCAACCGGTCGACCTGTTGCCATCATGTGCACTGACCACCAGGGTGCAGATGCTCCAAGTGGTAGGTTAGCATACTGCTGGGGTCCGGCCCATTGGGACTGAGCAAGATGAGCTAGACATGCCCTGGAGCCCTCCCGTGGTCCCTCCCAAGCTGGCCAACCTCCCACATCCCTCCCCAGCCCCAATCGTGCACGGTGCAGTTCCTTGGCTTGGCCTGCACCCTCTCATAATCCAGGACCCCTTGGAGGATGTCAGAGAGCCGGTTCAGCCCAATCCTGCAGGGCAGGCTGAGGAAACCCACTGGTGCCTGAATTCGTGCACCGGGCCTCTAGTAAGATTTAAATATAAAAACAATATCAAATGATCTGAAGGAGTAAAAATAAAATTGTGCACACTGCTATTCCTGACTTATGATCACTTAATTTTGAAAAGTTATCAGTTTCATTCATAATATAGTGACTAGTATATAATGTCATGGAACTAAAAAGAAATGTTTGCAACAGGCTTTAAATAATTTGTCTAGTCATTCATTCAGCCAGTTACATGAATCATCTCATTTAATCCTCAAAACAACCTATATAAAGTAGACATCATTATTATTACCTTTATTATTATTCTACTCAGTTTCGAGAAAAAAAATTACAAGAACAGAAACATAAGATATAGTGAGTAGACCAGTGTAACTAAGCACACTAAGAGCTTGATTAGGATAGGAGTTATAATAAAGTCCTACTAGTAAACTTCAGTCATTTATTTCCAAAGAAGCAGCCTAGTGGATGGCAGATTCTGGCTCATCAGTAATCCGTGTAATAATGTTTATGTGCATTACTTTCTTGAAAAAGTCGCATGTACAAAAAGTTCTAATTCCTGAATGCAAGATTTACAATCCTAAATACTTCTATGTGCTCATCTCTCTTCTCACTTTTCACACAATTCTCAAGTATATTCAAGTGACAAAATACATAGTTTTTTATATATCTTTCATCAGATAAACTAGCAGAAAATGACTACATATATTATAGACCCATGGAAAAAAAGCTGCAAAACTATGACACATGATTAGATAAGTCTAAATTGTCCCATTAATATTCTTTTATAGATTGTCCATCAACTAGCTCTTGTTCACAGATAAGTGGCAAAAAGCACCACATGTACCAAGTAAATTTATGAGGAAAACTGAAAAAATGATGACTAGTGATCTTATTTTTCGGAACATTGGAAGATTTCCTTTACCTTTCACACTTTAAGAATCTGTTTACATGTCTGCTTAACCTCTAGATAAAAGATCCCTTTCCCTGCCTTTTCATCTTTGCATCTCCAGAAGGAAACACATATGACTGGCCTTTAATAAGGAGAGAAAAAGGAAAGAGGAGGATGTGTAGAAGAGTGAGCAGTGGCCTGGCCGGTACAGCTCAGTGGTTGAGCCTCAGCCTATGAGCCAGGAGGTCACCATTCGATTCCCCATCAGGCACATGCCTGGGTTTCGGGCTCGATCCCCAGTGAGGTGCGTGACATAAAAAAGTAATTAGAATATTTGAAAGTATATGAGGCTATTTGAACTATCATCTAAGAGGAGGGCAGGTTTACACATGAAGAAGAGACAGCTAATTAATTCAGAAAATGCACTAGCAAGTTGGTTATTTGTGTTTACCAATATTTGTATTAGCCCAACTAATACAAACCTGATTCCTAGAAAAGATCAAAGGTGCAAATTGTCATTGGGGGCAATCAATTATTTTGCTAAAAATGGCATTCAAAGGCTAAAATTAATAGACTAAAAATTGCAATAATCAAATGTGGGCTGGAATTAAATTAGAAAATGAACAGCTCTCTAAAAGAAAGAGACTCTATAATTGGAACAATTTCTAAATCATTTTTAAAATATTTATTTCCACTGGTTTAAGCATCTAGTTAAAGGCCTTTTCAAGTTCGATATACTTTAGAAACCATAATTGTTTAATGTTTGATGTTAGTTGTCATAACTCTTTAGGACAAAGCCAAAGTTTTCTTTCCTACTTATTACATTCCCAAGGATATGAATAACCAAACATATGTCACTATAGAGAAAAAAATGATATAAGTTTATTTTATCTTCTTGGATGTGCCTGGTCAAATTTATTATATATATATATATATATATATATATATATATATATATATATACACACACACACACACACACACACACACACACATACTTTTTCTAAAATTATCCCAAGCATTATCTCATATCAAACATTGAGAACTCTATTTTATAGTCCACAGTAAATGATTTAGTCTTACTATCAATATGGAATTTATAGCTCAAGAAATTATATGCTATTAATCTAACAGGGGAACACTATTCATCAATATATATTCATTTCTTCCCACTATTAGAATTATTTTAGCTACATAAAATATGTCATGTTTTCAATCGTATTTTTAACCTGTTGAACAAAATTAAATATATGTTAGTATTACTATACTTTATACATAGAGTACTATTCTTTAAAATACATTCCTTTTATTTGTATCTAATGGCATCAAGTAAGAGTATTCCTAAAAATAATAATTTGTGCATACAATTTGTTTAGCACTGAGCAGCAAGTTCTCCTAAGATAGTAACTGCTACTCAATAACAGCAAAAAAACAATGTTCAGCCCAGAAAAAACTAAACACCTTATCCAAAGGCAAATAACTTGTAAAGAAAGGTATGGAATGTGATCCCAAAGTTTATCATTCTAAATGTCCTTCTCCACAGTGTCACTCTATCCACCTAGAACGACTTAACCACTGAGATCTTCTGTCAACATCCACCAAGAAGCTCTATCAGCACTCAGCAAATAAAAGAGGAAAAGCCGTTACACTTAATAAAGTTTTATAACAGCAAATGCCAACTGTCCAAATTCAAGCTTCGGTTTTAAATTTTTCTAACTTACTGTGTTTTAAAATGTTGTTTTTTTTCAAAATCATTAACATTTAGGGGAGTAGAGGGGGGGGTCAAAATGGGTAAAGGGGGCCAAATATAGGGTAACATAGAAACTAGACTTTTGGTGCTGAACACGCAATAGAGTAAAAAGATAGAGAATTGTAATGTGTACCTGAAATTTATTTAATTTTATTAATATTACCCCAATAAAAATATCATTAACATTTCTACATTATAAAAAAATTCCACATTCAATCATGAATTCTAAATATAATAAAATAATTCCATTACATTGCTCAGAATTATTTACATCTATTGGATGGCTAAAGTTAGGAAGACTTTTGGGATCTAAATTAAGTGTGAAGATATATAAACTCTATCCTATATAATAAAGAGCTAATATGCTAATTAGACTAGACGACAGAATGACCTTCTGGAACGACCTTCCAGAACGACTTTCTGAAACCACCAGTGGGAGGGGGGGCAGTGATGCAAGGGCCAAGTCCTTCCCACAAATTTCATGCATCAGGCCAATAATCCTATCTAATAATAGACAAACATGGTAATTGACCGTACCTTTGTTACACCTCCCATTGGCTAATCAACATGATATGCACGTTAACCCAACCAAGATGGCAGCCAGCAGCCACTCAGCTGAAGCGAGCAGGAGGCTTGCTTGCTCCAGTGATGGAGAAAGCCAAGGATCCCCGCCTGCTGCAGCCCGGCTCTGAGCTCCGAAAGCAACAAAGTTTCAATTATAGAAGCTAAACAAACCCCAGATACCAGCTTTCAGCAGGCCGTGGCCTCGGAGCTGGAGCAAGCAGGAGCCAGCTCTCAGCTCCAGTGACGGCAACAAAGTTTCAATTATAGAAGGTAAATAAATCCCAGAATTAAAAAAAAAGAAAAAAAAAAGAGAGGCTGGGAGCTTCAGTCGCCGGCCAGCCTGAAAACGGCCCTCAGCCCTTCACCCAGACTGGCCAGGCACCCCAGTGGGGACCCCCACCCTAAAGGGGGTGTGGCCAGCCTGAAAACAGCCATAAGCCCCTCATCCAGGCTGGCCAGGCACCCCAGTGGGGACCCCCACCCTGAAGGGGGTGTGACCAGTTGCAAACAGCCATCAGCCCCTCACGCAGGCTGGCCAGGCACCCCAGCAGGACCCCCGTCCCTGAAGAGGGTGTGGCCAGCCTGAAAACGGCCCTCAGCCCCTCACCCAGGCTGGCCAGGCACCCAAGCAGGACCACTACCCTGATCTGGGACACCCTTCAGGGCAAACCAGCCGGCCCCCACCCGTGCACCAGGCCTCTATCCTATATAGTAAAACGGTAATATGCAAATTGACCCTAACAGCAGAACCACTGGGAATGACTGGTCACTATGACACACACTGACCACAAGGGGGCAGACGCTCAATGCAGGAGCTGCCTTCTGGTGGTCAGTGCGCTCCCACAGGGGGAGCTCTGCTCAGCCACAAGCCAGGCTGCCAGCGGCCAGCACAGCGGTGGTGGCGGGAGCCTCTCCTGCCTCCTCAGCAGTGCTAAGGATGTCAAACTGCAGCTTAGGCCTGCTCCCCGCTGGTAAGTGAACATCCCCCAAGGGCTCCCAGGCTGCCAGAGGGATGTCTGACTGCCAGCTTAGGCCCGATCCCCCCACCCCCCGGGATCCAGACTGCGAGAGGGTACAGGCCGGGATGAGGGACCCCCCCCCCCAAGTGCACAAATTTTTGTGCACTGGGCCTCTAGTATAAAATAGATTCATATCTACATTTGACTTTTAAACTATTGAAAATACAAATTGCTGTCCAGATGGCGTGGCTCAGTGGTTGAGCATCGACCTATGAACCAGGAGGTTACGGTTTGATTCCTGATTAGGGCACATGCCTGGGTTGCGACTTGATCCCCAGTGTGGGGTGTGCAGGTGGCAGCCAATCAATGATTCTCTCTCATCATTGATGGTTCTATCTCTCTCTCTCCCTCTCCCTTCCTTTCTGAAAGCACTAAATATGAATTGCTCCTCTTTCAATCATTATTTTATTTCTACATTTCCTCTTCATTCCTTAAATTCCTGTCACATCACAACACATTTAGGACTGGCTCAGTTAACTCACCAGTGAGCAGCTGTGGAGATGCACACTAAGCATAGCGAGCCATACTAAGAATCGTATAGAGATCCTTGTGCTAAAGCAATCCCATAGTTAACCATTTAGACTCACCAACATTAAAAGCCAAAACTTTAACCATTCAGAAAGTTGAGGGAAAACGGAAAGACTAATTATGTTCTCGGAACATATGCATTGGTCAGATCAAATCAAAATAAATAAAAGAAAAAGTTCCTCAATCAAAGCATCTGTAAATAGAATCACAGTTTTACACGTGCATACAAACTGGCACCTTTCTAAAAGTGTCATTATCCTTTCCACACAAACTTTGATATACATAATACCTACTATGTTCTATTTGAATACACTTCTTAAATAAATCCTAAAGAATTTTAAATGGACTAAAGGAGGAAAAAATATTTCAAGGAACTTCATGGTGATTTGAGGGGATGGGGGGCCACAGCAGGCAGTCCTTATTTTATCAGATTTGAAAAAAGAAACCAAATTTTCATAACTTAAATATGGTTAATGAGCAGATTCCACACAACCACTTCATCAAAGCTTCAGACATAAAGCTTGCTAATTGAATCTCTGGTAGGAAATTAAGAAAGTAAAGGTTCCAAAAGAGGCAAGAGTTGACAGCCAAAATTCTGGCAAACTACCCAAAAGATCTAACCTTAGGGGTACCATAAAAGGCTTCAAGAACTCTTACCTATAGCCAGGAATTGGGTCTTTTAGCTTAGGACAAGTATGGCAGTAAAAAAATAAAGAAGAATAAAGACTGTGTACCCTGCTCTTCAGAAATGAAGTAATCACCATCAACTTATGATTTTTATTAAGTCTATCCTGTGTTCAGAGGTAAGTGGGTAAATATTTCATTTTGAGTGTTTTGTTTATTGGTTCTGGTTTGATTTTAATCTAAGCCTCCATTTTTGTTTAGTATCAAGGACTGCCTTTGATAGTCAAAAGTTTAGCACTGTTTAGCAGTAATTCACAGTCCTTGTTTGACAATTATCAAGGATGTGTTGATTGACTTTTAAGGGGCATCAATCCTATCAATATTGTCACCATTTGAATTCATTTGACTGTTTTAAAGGTTATGCCATATAATACTTTAAAGAAGAAAAATAAAGAAGAAAAATAACAAAATAAAATATTTCAATTCTAAATAGTGTGGTAATAAGGAGCTTATACGTAGGCAATAGTGATAATCATCTTTCTAGTTCAATTTTTAATATTCCACAGAAATTTTGTAATGCAGTGTTTATAAAATGTGATCCAGAAATCTATTGTAGTACATATAAACTACTAGTATTATTAGAAAGTAAACAAATAAGCTGCTTCCCCCACCCACCTCTTCCCCAAAGATAGTTGTGGTCAAGCAAAAGCAACCAAAAAAACCAAGAGCATTCTAAACACTCACCTTTTGTTGACTGGCTTTTCATCCTTTTCATACGGTCGAACAAACCATTTCCCAATCCTAACGAAGTTCTTATCCATTAGGCACCTATGATAATTACATCAAGAATTACTTTTATAGTTTCAATAATAAATTAGGAAGTCATTGCATCAATAATCACAAATGGCATACATCATTGGAAATAAAAAACATCAGCAATTAAACTGTCAAAATGTTTCCTCATCACTGAGATTTTCAAAATTTCCTTACTGTGAAGATATTACATAATTCTGTAAGATAGTATAATATTATCTTGCAAGACCACTTGCAAGATTTATAAAATGTTCTTCAATCAACAGTCCTAGGAAAGCATTTCTCTTTAGAAAGAATTCCTAGATCCCTACTACAGCTCAAAATTCACTGTTTCAAGAAGAAAAAAAACCCCACAGCTACTGAAAATGAACATGATATCAGGGTGAGGTGTGTGTGTGTGTGTGTGTGTGTGTGTGTGTGTGTGTGTTGTCATATGGCTCTAAATAATTAACTACACAAGCAACTTGATTCCAAAGTTGGCATGCCACAAGCTCTAATCCTAAAGCCATGAGCAGACCAGATATTGGATTACAGGTGCCACAGCAGCGGCCACAGCCTAACTCTGAAAGCCATTTCCCAGAGGGGACAGTTAGGAGGGTTAGAAGGGAGCCACCACAAACTTTGGGTTCCTTTGTGTCCCTCAAATTATGAAATTGTAAGTATGACGGTTTTCATAGATTAAAAAGTCCAAATATAGTTTTCCTCTACCACACTCTCAACCAAACTGCACTTTAGGTTATCAAGAAGTTATAGTGCCTGGTTAGTGTGGCTCAGTTGTTGAGCATTGACATATGAACCAGGAGGTCACAGGTCGATTCCCAGTAGGGCATGCACGAAGCAACTAATCAATGATTCTCTCTCATTACTGATGTTTCTATCTCTCTCTCCCTCTCTCTGCCTCCCCAAAATACACACACACACACACACACACACATATACACACACACACACATATAAAGTTATAGAGCTGCACAGGTACACTAAATTTTATATAACTTCATAACAGAGTAACTTCACCAGTATCAAAGCCTTTACCGTACCACTCTAAGCTATACCAAACACATATGCAAAGAAGTCTCCTTTCTAGAAACTGCAGTGCTCCCAAATCCCAACCACATAACAGAAACCCATATAATTTAAGGGCTGAAGAAAGTTTTTCAGCTGATTCCTTCTATTAGGAACTCCATTACATTGGTTTCCTACGATGCCCTAGAGGCGGTTCTCAACCTGTGGGTCGCGACCCCTGAAAATACATCCTGCATATCAGATATTTACATTATGATTCATAACAGTAGCAACACTACAGTTATGAAGTAGCAACGAAAATAATTTTATGGTTGGGGGTCACCACAACATGAGGAACTGTATTAGAGGGTCGCATTAGGAAGGTTGAGAACCACTGCTAGTGGATGCTCCCTCCTCTAGCCAAACATACTTTATTATTCCCATCCTCTCCAAAATCTCTTTAAGGTTAGGCTCTTTTGTAGGCCTACTCTCGCATGAAACATTCATTCTAGTGCAATTCCAAAGAACTACAAAAAATGTTTACTTTTTAAAATTTTTAAAGTCTTAATTTTTCCATCCAAAAAATATTAAATAAGTAGATAAATTGACTATCTTAAGGTGAACATGTTTCTCTCTATTCATTCACAATTAGACATGTGCTTTTATTCACTTGTGTCTGTAATGTCTAGTGTCTCTTCCTTTAAAGCAGAGGTCACCAACCTTTCGCACCTCATGGACCACCAGTGGTCCGTGGACCACCAGTTGGAGACCGCTGCTTTAAAGCATATATACCACTTAGGTCTAAAGACTCATTTTCCTACTATCCTTTAGAGAAATGCACACTGTCACAGTTCAGTAAAATGGGGTCTCACTGATTAACCATGTCCTGCTCCTGTGACCATATTATACTCAAGGACTCTCAATGTTGCAATGTTATATCGCCATTTATTCACCTAGAGCTGAACCTACCACTGTGCTCTAGTGAATACAGGGGTGGGCAAAAGAAAGTTTACAGTTGTGAGTATGCAAAACACAGAGTTTAGTCTTGTATTATTATTCACTAATTATTGTATTATTTAGTTGTATTACAACTGCAAATCTACTTTGCCCACCCCGTATATTTACTATTTTGAAATCCTTGACTCAACACATCCAAGGACAGTGCTCATTTACCCTCTGATGATCACCTCTATTGGATCACAATACCACAGGACATTAAAAGCTAGTAATTTACAAATATGTTATTTACAAATATGTCATCATAATTACAATTACAATTTTCATGTATTTCTATCTGTACTTTTCCAAATGAATATCTTCACTCTAAACTGCAACTCTGGCAAATCAAGAGGCTCTGAGCCAAAGGCAATTTTACAGCTGTGTTATAAATTACTGAGGGGTGAATATGCTGACAATCCATTAGGAAAGCAGCACCAGTGGACTACCCTGAAGAGCCATTATATTTAGAAATGTTAAATACCCACAGATTAAAGTCTCCCTAAGTAAGTGTGGACAGAATAGAGCAAAACAGCATTAAAAGAACCATGTAATCTTCTATTGTGTGCAAAGCAATGATTTGCATGTTTGAGGGGGAAAAATACCTTTCCATCAAAATCAACTTATGTTTTATTCTAAAAACTTAGGAAGGAAGGGGGAAGGAGAATCAAGTCAAATTAGCAAAGATTCTATATAAATAAAAACCAAATTAATGATCTTTTATCATTCTGGGCAATTTGCCAAAAAGGGATAATCGATCATTAAGAAAATAGGAAGCACAGTTACTTTCTCAGAAGAAAGAAAAAATAAGCATGATCTAAAATTATAAAAGTTGGAAGACCTAAATATTCAAATATTGAAATTCTAAATCACAAATGAAGAAAATACGCAAAGAAGCCACTATGGCTCAGTTTTTAAAAACATGTATAAATACATCCATAATTGTGTTTTAGAAACATATCTGTGTTTAAATGATATAGCTAGCACCTGATTAGACGATAGATTATTAGAAGGGAGAAGCCCTCAACTGACAGGCATGGTAGATTTTATCCTCTTCCTAAACGTGTGCTATCCCGCGCCTTAACTCACTGACATCGTTTGGCCATGTGACTTTGGCACCCCCTACTAATGGATTTTACTTTCTCATCCCTTTGACTTTGGTGGCAAATATCTTGGTCAGTAAAATGTGAGCAGAAATGACATACCCCACTTTTGAACAGAGCCTTCGAGGGGCTATTATGTATTTTACCACTGCCTTCTGCAAACAGTCCAACAAGTCTTTGAACGGGCTGCCTGATCAGCAGATTCCTGTTTGCAAGAGAGTGCTGCAGTAAAGGAATCACAGTGGATAGCAGCACGAGCAAGAAATAAACTTCATCCAGCCAGTGTGGCTCCGTGGTTGAGGGTCGACCCTTGAACCAGGAGGTCAGGGTTCAATGGGTTCAATTCCTGGTCAGGGCACATGCACAGGCTGTGGGCTCAATCCCCAGTAGTTAGTGTGCAGGAGGAAGACAATCAATGATTCACTCTCACTGATACTTCTATCTCTCTTTTTCCCCCTCCCTTCCTCTCTGAAATCAATAAAAATATGTTTAAAAAAAGAAAATGAAAGAAACCTCAATTGTTTTTATAAAGTAAGATCCTTCATGTCTTTTGTTACTGAAGCATAACTGAGCCTAACCTGGTTGGTAAAAGAGATCACTGCAATATTTCATGAAACACGTATCTTAAAAGTAGGCCAGTGGCAACCAAAATGAAGAGAATGGAACTGACTAGAGAAATACCTGGGAGGCTGAAGGAAAGGTGGGGGATTCAAATGTAGAATAAGGACCACATGGAAATAGAATTGGATGAATTATATATGATCACCAAAGAAAAGAACTAAGATAAAGAAATAAAAGTTACAGGGAGACTTTTGCTCAGCTTAAGAAATTCTTTTTTTTTTTAATTAAATCTTTATTGTTCAGATTATTACATTTGTTCCTCTTTTTTCCCCCCATAACTCCCCTCCTCCCAGTTCCCGCCCCACCCTCCGCCCTCACTCCCCACCCACTGTCCTCATCCATAGGTGCACGATTTTTGTCCAGTCTCTTCCCGCATCTCCCACACCCCTTTCCCCCACAAGAATAGTCAGTCCATTCCCTTTCTATGTCCCTGATTCTATTATAATCACCAGTTCATTCTGTTCATCGGATTATTTATTCACTTGATTCTTAGATTCACTTGTTGATAGATGCATATTTGTTGTTCATAATTTGTATCTTTACCTTTTTCTTCCTCTTCCTCTTCTTAAAGGATACCTTCAGCATTTCATATAATCCTGGTTTGGTGGTGATGAACTCCTTTAGCTTTTCCTTATCTGTGAAGCTCTTTATCTGACCTTCAATTCTGAATGATAGCTTTGCTGGATAAAGTAATCTTGGTTGTAGGTTCTTGGTATTCATCACTTTGAATATTTCTTGCCACTCCCTTCTGCCCTGCAAAGTTTCTGTTGAGAAATCAGCTGACAGTCGTATGGGTATTCCCTTGTAGGTAACTGAGTTTCTTTCTCTTGCTGTTTTTAAGATTCTCTCTTTATCTTTTGCTCTTGGCATTTTAATTATGATATGTCTTGGTGTGGTCCTCTTTGGATTCCTTTTGTTTGGGGTTCTCCGCGCTTCTTGGACCTGTAAGTCCATTTCTTTCACCAGGTGAGGGAAGTTTTCTGTCATTATTTCTTCAAATAGGTTTTCAATATCTTGCTCTCTCTCATCTTCTGGCACCCCTGTAATTCTGATGTTGGTACGCTTGAAGCTGTCCCAGAGGCTCCTTACACTATCCTCGCATTTTTGGATTCTTTTTTCATTTTGCTTTTCCGGTTGGGTGTTTTTTGCTTCCTCGCATTCCAAATCATTGACTTGATTCTTGCGCTCCTCTGGTCTGCTGTCGGGAGTCTGTATAATATTCGTTATTTCAGTCCATGTATGCTTAATTTCTAGTTGGTTCCCCAATATAACATCGAGGGTCTCGTTAGTTTTCTTGTAGAGCTCATTAAGTTTATCGGTGGCTTCTAAACAGTTCTTGAGAGACCTTAAAAGTGTGGTTCTGAACTCTGTATCTTACATTGACAATTTTGTCCTGTTTCTTTGTCTCCGCATTTTGTTATGCTTCCTTGGTGCACCCCCTAGTGGTCTTTGTGCGCAGTCTTATAGTTAAACCTTGATTGTTGTAGCTAATACCAGGGAGGGTTTTACCTCCAGGCCAAGTGGCTGTGGGAATCAGCTGTGTCTGCAGTGAGAGAACGTCTGTCCTCTAGGGAGGTGCTAATCTAGCCTTTGCCTGAGGCTATCCGGCAAATGCCTCTGTGCAGGGCTTGGGCGGGGGTGGGGGGGGGGGTCGCACAGGATCAACAGGGTGGGCCGGAGAGAGCAGTTATGGCGGCTCTCAGTCCTGTCCCCAGGGGCTCTGCCTCTCTGAGTCCCAGCACCCGCTGCAAACCTCGGAGAGAAAGCTGCACTCGCTTTGACCGAAGCCAGACAGTCCCGCTTCTCCCGTTTGAGTCTGGGTCCCTAGAGACTCGCCCGTATCTGGAGCTCAGAGTCTGCGACTCCCTCCCGATTGAAAACGCCAACCGCGCGCTCTGCCGCCAGCCCGCTCCGCGCACTCCGCACCTCAGAATTTGACTTCAGCACTGCGCCTCCTCTGAGTGTCCGTATGCATTTCTCTTTCCTCCTAGGTGTAGGACTTCCACTCAGCCAGCGTTCCTGTGGTTCTGGGTGATGTCCGTTCCGTCTTTTAGTTTCACTTTTGAAGTAGTTGTTCAAAGCAGCAAACTCCGGCGTTAACCTATGCCGCCATCTTGGTTCTCCAAGAAAGACTTTCTGACAATGAGTGCTCTCTAAATATGAAAAGCCCTCCTTTGTGAAACTGTGCTCACATAACCACAAGTATTCAAGGAAAGAACAGATGACCACATAGAAAGGATATTACAGAATGGGATTCCAATACCTGGGAAAACAGGTTGACTTTTAATATTGTGCCCAACTCTGAAAATAGTATCAATACTTCTATTGGCTGATATTAACAGCGGTTAACCATTTATTGAGCTCTTAAAACAAAGGTCATAGTTAATAGGTACTTACTAATTTACAGTGGAGAAAACTAGCAAAATGCCACCTCAAACAAGTGATCAACAATATTAATATTAAAAATAGGATACTGAAATCATGGACCCCCTACACAGCATCACTTATATGGTATTCAATAGCATAACATAATCATTAGGAAACTATCTCAAATTGAGGAATTTTGTAGAAAACACTAGAGGCCCAATGCATGAAGATTCATGCAAGAATGGGCCTTCCTTCCCCCGGCTGCCGGCGCCGCCTTCGCTCTGGCCCGGAGCCGCCTTTCTGCCTTCCCACGTTGCCCAGAGTCCCGGAGTGGCTGGAGCCATGGCGACAATGCAAGCTATATAGAACATAACTGGGACAACAGATAAGTTCTGAATGGAGCTACAGATTAGATAATGGCATTTTATCAATGTTCAATTTCTTAATTTTCCTAATTGTACTGTGCTTATATGAGAGGCTATCCTTGTTCTTAGGAAATGTACACCTACTAAGTGTACCGGTTAATAATGGTGGATTTTGTAATCAAAGAAAACATGATAATTTCAAGAGAAACATCAAAAGTGCTTTATTCAAAGTAATGTCCATCACTAGCTACATAGTTCCTCCATCTCTCAGGTAATTTGTGGATACCGTCCCAATATAACTTTTCTTGTCTTGAGGCAAACCATTCAGAGACCCAATTTTCCACTTCTTCGTACGTTTTTAAGTGCTGCTCAGAAACTGCGTGTGCCATCGATGGGAACAAGTAGTCATCTGAAGGAGCAAAGTCTGGTGAATACAGTGAGGGGGTTAATACTTCCCAGGCAAGATCTTTTAATGTGTCTTTAACTGGTTTTGAAGTGTGTGATGGTGCGTTATCATGAAGCAAAATTACTTTGCCTTGTCTTCTGGAACATTCTGATCGTTTAACCATCAAAGCATGGTTCAAATTAATTATTTGCCGTCGGTAGCGATCAGTATTAACGGTTTCACCTCGTTTTAGAAGCTCAGAATACACCACACCTTCCTGATCCCACCAAATGCAGAGCATTGTCTTCTTTCCGAAGCGATTTGGCCTTGCAGTCAATGTTGATGGTTAACCTGGATCAACCCATGATTTTGTGCATTTGAGATTCTCAAAATAAATCCACTTTTCATTGCCAGTCACAATTCAATGCAAAAAAAGACTTTCTTTCGTGCTGTGGAAGCAACATTTTACTGATGACTTTAAGGTTTTCCATTGGTCTCTCATTTAGTTGATGTGGCACCCATTTTCCTTTAAAATCTTTCCCATTGCTTGTAAATGATCAGAAATTGTTTGCTAAGCAACGTTTAATCTTTCTGCAAGTTGTTTTTGAGTGTGACACGCATCTGCATCCAATAATACTTGTTACTGTTGGTCTTCAAACTTTTTCGGTTGACCTGGATGTTCTTGGTCTTTCACATCGAAATCATCACTTTTAAAGCGTTAAACCAGCGTTCACAAGGATCTTGAGACGAAGCATGTTCACCATAAGCTTCCCGAAGTATACGGTAGCTTTCAGCAGCACTCTTCTTCAAAATAATGAATTAAAACTCCTCCCAAATGCTCTTTTTTTGGTATGAAATTCTACATTTTTAAGCGTAAAAATATCTATGAAGCTAACACCTTCAGAAAATCTGACATATGAACTTTTGAAGCTTGTTGTCAATACAACAAAATCGCATACATAGCAAATCGCATATATATCAAAATATGTGTAACTCCATCTATTGAAAAAAATCTGCATTATTAACCGGTACACCTGGTAAGTACTTAGAACCACCTCAGGTATGCAAATGACTCTCAAGTGGTTCAGGGAAATTTTTTAAAATACACACACACACACACACACACACACACACACACACACGGGAGGGAGCGGAGGTTGTTTAGGACAAGCAACCACTTTAATTATCAAGCAAACTGTGCAAACAAAAACTACTGGTGAACCTGTGTATGAAGATATATGGGAATTATTTGTGCTATTCTTGAAAATTCTCTAACTTTGAAATTATAGCAATATAAAAAAACACAAGAGAGTTATAATTTTATTTTTATAAAACTGCATGAAAGCGTTTTCAGAACTACAGGAAACCCTCTAAGTATCTAGCATCAAACTTGGGTTTCTCAAAATCACCTTGATGCTGTTCCTTCTCTTACCTTTCTAACAGATTGTGGATTGCTTTGAAGAGTAGCGTCCGGCATTCATAGGAAAGGCCATTTTCCCAGAGTCCTTCTTCCACAACTGGGGGGGAAAAAAAAAGAACCAGTTAGCAGGGAATCCAAATAAAAACAAACTTTAAAACCATTTTTCTAAAGCAAAGCAAATAAGTAAATGTAAATAAACTCTCTCACACTTAAACAGAGAAAGGAAGTTAAGTACTTAAAGTCATAAAATACAAAATACATAACAAAATATATGCTTAGATTTTAAAGTCTTTGCAATATCGGCATGGTACAATCCCTCTCCCATAAAAGTCTTTCAAACCTGCTTATTCTGCCCTACCCAGTTTGGCTCAGTGGATAGAGCACTGGCCTGCAGACTGAAAAGTCCCAGTTTCGATTCCAGTCAAGGGCACATGCCCGGGTTACGGGCTCAATCCCCAGTAGGGGGCATACAGGAGGCAGCCGATCCATGATTCTCTCTCATCATTGATGTTTCTCTCTCTCCCTCTCCCTTTCTGAAATCAATAAAAATATATACTTTTTAAAAACCTGTTTATTCCGAGTTTAAAATCATTTGAAATTCTCAATCTTTCTACTTTATATTGTCGAAAAGACTAATTTTGTTAGAGTTTCATTTAAATAACTTTAAATACTGAGTTTTTTATAGGAAAAATCAAAAGGAAAAAATACCCAATAATATCAGTTATACAAAAATTTTAAATGTTTTGAAGGCAGTATCTGAATAGGATTTTAAGGACATGATTTTAGGGAGAATGTCAGGAAATTAAATCTTATTGTAACATCAATTTATTTCCTGAACTCATAATTTCTTTATTTTAAGATTTTACTTTTTTAATCTTTATTGTTGAAAGTATTACAAATGTCCCCATTTTTTCTCCATTGACCCCTCTAGACTGCATCCACCCCCTGACCCACACCCAGACCCTCACCACACTGAACTCCTAATTGCATGAATGTTTGACATTTGGAGAAATAATACTTGCCTTTGAAATATATTATAACACTAAGCCACAAGTAACTCTAACACCAAGAGAATCAAACAGACTAACATTGCCCATGCATTCCTAACATCTTTTCATTTATAAAAATATATAAAACGCCCTAGAGAAGATAGCTAATTTTCTTTCAAATTGTATTAGTTCAATTCAGGATTGCAAAAAATTGGAAAGATGGAAACAACATTTGTAGAAGAAAATTTTCTGTCCCTTTTTGTTGTTATCTTGACAAAAGCATTCACCAGCAAAAGTTCTGACAGAATTAAAACACGTGTTAAATCCACAATACATCTTTAATGCTTTTATCACACTAATTGGCATCTTAAAATGCATCTCCATATTCTCCAATCTGGTAGAACTTGAAGAAGTGTATTTACATTCATAGGTTTTATTTATTGGACTTTTTAAAAAAATGGTAAAACTGCATAAATATTTTTTGTCCTCATATGTCAGATAACTATTTTCCTGCCTATATGGCTCCTCATGATTTATCAAATTTTCCCAAAACAACCTCTGTCGGAAACATTTTCTCTTATGTATAACTACAGAAATTAAAATAAAATACAACAAGTAAACAAACATTCCTGATAGCAACAGATTGTCTCTGTTAAAGACAAAGCATCCCAAAGTTTTTTACAATTCTCTGAAACTGTCATGAATCTCTGTTCTCACACATTTATCTTTTGGGTAGAGCTTTTACTAGGTAAGAAAGACAACTAACATTTCAATAAAAGAAACATCCCATAGTAATTGCTTTTCTTTGCTTTCCTAATGTGTTTCACTGATTCTGAAACATGATCAATTTTAAGATTTATCATTATTTTATATGTCACTGGGGGTAGAACGGTGGGAGGAAGCTGCCAATCCTCCTGTCTAATAAAAGAGAGACATGGTAATTAGCGTACAACTGCTACCCTTCCCATTGGCTAATTAGCACGATATGCAAATTAACTGCCAGCCAAGATGGTGGCTAATTTGCATATGTAGGCTCCAAGTTGCAGAGCGAAGCCTGGTGAGGATGCAGGCGTTCTGCCTCAACCCGCTGGTGGAGAGCCTCTGGGCCTGCTTGGTCAGCGCTGCCAGGGGGGATGGAGGAGCAGAGACACAGCCCACAGGGGGGCCGGCACCCAGCAGCCCCAAGCCCCGCCTTGGCGCTGCGGTTGGAGGAGCAGAGACACAGCCCTCAGGATGACCTGCACCCAGCAGCCTCAAGCACCACCTTGGTGCTGGGGTCAGAGGAGCACAGACACAGCCTGCAGGGGGGCCGGCACCCAGCAGCCCCTAACCCCAAGGCCGCAGAGGCGCTGGGGCCACTGGGGCTGCAGCAGAGACACAAACCGGCAGGAAACCTGTGGAAAGGGAGATAAACTATCATAACTTTATCTCCCTTTCCACAAGATGAGAAAACTGACCCTGATTATTTAGTGATATGGCCCACACCTTTCTACAAGCACAGGGTATGTTATGATCACTCCCAGGAAGTGATCAGAATACTGGTCAGGATACTGTTTCCAGGGAATAATGCTACTGTGGCAAATTATCTAAGAGAGGAAACAAGCTTTTGTTGGGTTTCTTCTGAAGGTCAGAGAACAGACCACCCCAACATATGCCATGTTGTTATATTGATGATCTTGACCTGCAGATGCTTGAAAAACAGCAAATGCAAGGAGAGGTTTTCACTGAAGTCTCCTTCTCTGCCTAAAATCGGACCCCCCCAAAAGGTTCCCTTGATGGGAAAAGTGCCATCAGCCAGTGAAGACTGACTCCTGTCACAGGACAGGAGACTAGAAGTTGACATCACATCCAAACTTCGTTACAAACTATCTCCCCCACCCCCATTCATCTTTCCTAAAAATCATGTACTCTCCTCTAAGAGGCCTACATCTCCCGTCCCCTTTCCCTAGAAAGAAGGTATTTAAATCTGGATTCTAAGCCACTTTGGGAAGTTATTCATTTTTCCCTGGGATCTCCCACATATACACAAGGTACACATGTTAATGAACTTTGGTTTTTCTCTTGGTATTCTGTCTTTCATTACAAGGGCCTTTGCTAAGAACTCAGAAGGGTAGAGGAAAACTATTTTTCCTCTTCCATAATTCTATCTCGGGAAATCAAGTCCTGGGCTGAACAGTGAGTTTGGCTCAAGTGCCAAGCAGTCCCGGCTAAGGGGAGGGAAGCTTCTAGGGGGAAATCAATGATACTGGCATCAAAGGAGGACAGAGGGCACATGCATGGTTGCTGGTGGGAGTTTAAAGTGATTCAACATTTTTGGAGGATGATTTGGCAAAATCGATAGAAATGTTCAAGGTACATCCAATAGTCTTCTAGGAATCTCATCTGCTGAGATACAGCACGAGTGCATAAGCCCTGGTCAGAACCCAGGATGCTACTGCGGGCTCCCCTTCCACTATAGGAAAACCTGCTAACAACCTGCATTTTTAGGCAAGGTGGCATCTATACTAATAAAAAGGTAATATGCTAATTAGATTGAACATCTTCCAGGAGAGGTTCCGGACATCCTTCCGGACAAAGCCATGGTGGCAGGGCTGAGGCAGAGGCGGTTAGAGGTGATCAGGCAGGCAGAGGAGAGCAGTTAGAGGGATCAGGCCAGCAGGAGAGAGCAGTTAAGGGTATCAGACCATCAGGGGAGAGCAGTTAGAGGGATCAGGCCAGCAGGAGAGAGCAGTTAGGGGGATCAGGCCAGCAGGCAGGTGAGCAGTTAGGTGCCAGTAGCCCTGAGGGGTACCAGATTGGAGAGGGTGCAGGCCAGGCTGAGGAACTCCTGGCTCCCGTGAATGAATTAGGGGCAATCAGGCAGGCACGCAGGTGAGTGGTTAGGAGACAGCAGTCCAGGATTGTGAAAGGGATGTCCAATTGCCGGTTTAGACCCGATCCCGGCAGTCGGACATCCTGGGATCTGTCCTAAACCAGTAGTCGACATCCCCCAAAGGGTCCGAGATTGGAGAGGGTGCAGGCTGGGCTAAGGGACACTCTCCTCCCATGCACGAATTTCGTGTACCGGGCCACTAGTCCTATCTAATAAAAGAGAAACATGGTAATTAGCCATACCTCCTCTACCCTTCCCATTGGCTAATCAGGGCGATATGCAAATTAACTGCCAGCCAAGATGACGGCCGGCAGCCAGGCAACTTGAAGTGAACATGAGGCTTGCTTGCTTCAGTGACGGAGGAAGCCAACGTTCCCCGCCTGCCGCTGCCGGCCTCTGAGCTTGCAGTTTGAAACATTGTTACAAATATAGAAGCTAAACAAAACCCCAGAAACCTGCTTTCAGTCAGCCGGGATCTCAGAGCTGGAGTTGAAACAGTGTTACAATTATAGAACCCAAACAAACCAGATACCTGCTTTCAGCAGCCGAGGCCTCAGAGCTGGAGCCAAGCCTCAGAGCTAAAGCTGGCCCAGAATAAAAAAGAAAAGGAAAAAAAGGAGTGGTTGGGAGCTTCAGTTACCCGCCAGCCTGAAAACAGCCCTCAGCCCCTCACCCAGACTGGCCAGGCACCCCAGTGGGGACCCCCACCCTGATCCAGGACACCCTTCAGGGCAAACCAGCCAGCCTCCACCTGTGCACCAGGCCTCTATCCTATATAGTAAAAGGGTAATATGTCTCCCAGCACCGGGATCAGCGGAGCTGCGAGGCCTCCCAGCACCAGGATCAGTGTGACAGGGGACAGCGCCCAAACCTCCTGATCGCCCTGCAGCTCTGTGTGTGACAGGGGGCGGGGCCACAACCTCCCTATCCGCCCTGCTCTGTTCGTGACAGGGGAAGGCGCCTCAACCCCCTGATCAGCCCTGCTCTGTGCCTGATGGGGGGAGCTCCCGAGCCCCCTGAACGCCCTGTGGCTCTGTGCGTGACAGGCTGCAGCGCCCCAACCCCCTGATTGGCCCTGCTCTGTGTGTAACAGGGTGCGGCGCCCTAACACCCCCCACGGGTCCTGCTCTGTGTGTGACGGGGTAGAGCCATAACCTCCCCATCGGCCCTGCCCTGAGTGTGAGAGTGGCAGCGCCCAACTCCCCAATCAGCCCTTCTCTGAGCCCGACCAGGGGCTGCACCTAGGGATTGGGCCTGCCCTCTGCCACCCGGGAGCAGGCCTAAGCCAGCAGGTCGTTATCTCCCGAGGGGTCCCAGACTGCGAGAGGGCACAGGCCGGGCTGAGGGACCCCTCTCTCCGCCAAGTGCACAAATTTTTGTGCACCGGGCCTCTAGTTAAACTATAACATAGTATGTAACACTTAGAATTTTTTTTTTTAAATATATTTTATTGATTTTTTACAGAGAGAAAGGGAGAGAGATAGAGAGTTAGAAACATCGATGAGAGAGAAACATCGATCAGCTGCCTCCTGTACACCTCCTACTGGGGATGTGCCCGCAACCCAGGTACATGCCCTTGACCGGAATCGAACCTGCGACCTCTCAGTCCGCAGGCCGACGCTCTATCCACTGAGCCAAACCGGTTTCAGCTAGAATTTTTAATTTGTAATTATTTAAAGAGCTTTAAATTGAGATATATTTTTAATTATTGTTGTACATAAAACAAATAATATATTCAAAGAAATAAGTTTAAAATTCCCAGTAGTTCATCAACATTCGAAGTCCAGCTCTTATGAATCACTCAACTTAGTCACTGGTGTCTGTGTTTCTCTACATAATAGTCTTTTGTGCCAAAGAAAGTATTGGTGATGCAGCGTTTGTAAAATGAGTGCCCAGCTGTTTCCAAGTTGGTAACACCCATTCTGCACATTTTTTAAAAACCTTTTAAAATTAAAATCTTCAAACATACTTTAAAATAGAATAATAAGCCAGGTGGTTCAGTTGGTTGGAGCGTTGATCCATGCACCAGAAGGTTGCACGTTCAACTCCCAGTCAGGGTACATGTCTAGGTTGTGGGTTTGATCCTGGGTTGGGGCAAGGATGTCTGCTTTCATTACTCCCATTCCACTTACAGTGGAAATTTCAGCCAATATAATAAGGCAAGAAAAAATGATACCAGGTACAGTGATGAACTGGAAGAAATAAAACTCTTTATGCACAGAAGACATGACTACCAGAAAATCCTAAAGAATCAACAAAAGAAGCTATTAAACTTAAAACTGAATTTAGCTAGATCATAAAATACTAGGTCAATAGACACAAGACAATCATATTTATATACTGAAATAAATAATTAGAAGTTAACAAATTTTCAGTATCATTTACAACAGCACCAAACAACAAGAAATCCCTAGATTTAAACCTTACAAATTATGTTCAAGATCTATATGCTGAAAACTATAATATTAATGAAAAAAATAAAAGACAAATAAATGCAGAGGCATGTATTCATCATGGACTAGAAAAATCATTATTGTTATGATGTCAATTTTTCCCAAAACAATCTAGAGTCAACTGAATGCCAATCAAAATCTCTGCAGGATATTTTGTAGAAATAGACAAGCTCAGTCTACATATCTAAGTGAAAGAAAAAAAAGAAAAAGAAACCAGAATAGTAAAAACAATGTTGTACTTGAGGGACTTATGCCACCTGATTTCCAGATTTACTATAAAGCTAGAATAGATAAGACAGTGTGGTATAAGAGAAAGGATATACAGATCAATAGGACAAAATAGAGTCCAGAAACAGTATATGGTCAGTTTATTTTCAACAAAGGTGCAAAAGCAGTTCAGTGATCAGAAAAAGTCTTTTCAATAAATGGTACCAGAATTAGTAAATATCCCTATACCAAAAAGAAAAAGAAAAAAGAGAAAGCCTTAAACCCTACTGCATACCATATATAAATGTAACTCATAATAGATCATAAAACAAAATGCAAAACTTTAAACTATTAAATTTTGAAAACATAGAAGAAACTTTTTATAAGCTTAGTTTAAGCAAAGATTTCTTAGATGTGACACCAAAACATGATCCATAAGGCAAAAACAATTAAATAGGGCTTCATCAACTGGAGAACTCTGCTCTTCAAAAGACGTGAATAAGTTATGTTAAGCTATGGAAAAGAAGCCAGAGAAGGGAAATAAACAGTTACAAATCACGTACTTTAAAGGACTTGTATTCATAATACGCTATTTTTGATTTTTTTAAAAATCTCAAAATTCAACACTAAGAAAAAAGGGCAGTTTTAGAAAGTGGTCCAAAGATTTGAACACTTTGCCAAAGAACATATATGAATGGCAAATAAAAACATGAAAAGATGCTCAAAACATCACTAGTCATCATGGAAATGCAAATTGAAATCACGAGTTATCACCCATTAAAATGGCTTAAAAGAAAAACTGAAAATACTAAGTGCCAGTGAGCGTATAAAAAATAACTGGAACTGGCATATACTACTGATGGGAATACAAAAATAGTACAACCACTTTGGAAAAGTTGACTTTGGTCATTTTTCTAAACTTAAATATACACTTGCCCATACAGCCCAGCAATATCCCTCTTAGGTATATATTCAAGTAGCATAAGAACTTATGTTCACATGAAACACTGTAACAAATACTTATCATTGTTGTTATCCTAACTGCCCAATCCTGGAAATCATCCAAATATCCCTCAATTGAAGAAAAAATGAACAGTAGAAAATCCATACAATGGAATACTATACAAAAAGGAACTAGTGATACAATCAAACATTGTATGCTCAGTGGGAAAAAAAAGCCATACTCAAAAAGCCACATGCTATGTGAGTCATTCATATGACATTCTTGCAAGTGCAAACTTAAAGTCATATAAACTGCTCACAAAGGTATCCAGGTATTGGAATGGTGGGAGGGGTTGATAACTAAGGGATACTGGAAATCAGTGGGACAGCACTTTTCACAACACTATGAGTCAGTGAAGGACATGTGACATTCACTTTAGCTACTCAGCATCTGACTTCTTCCTGTCACTGGGAATTAGCTACTTCATGAATTCTGGTTGGAGTCAAAGATGGCCGGTCACCTCTAATAGGAGCTAAAGATACTGATTCTGTCTGTTCCACACCTTCCTACAATGTGGGCAAGGATATACATCCTCAACTTCACTAGATGCTACTGCATACATCTCTGACTCTGGATCTAGTGACACAAAGGGAGTGGAAGGACAGAGATCTTCCCATGTGCACTAAAAGTAGAGGCTGAAAGATAAAGTTTGCTGCTAACGTAGCGTAGGTACACAGCATCTAGTGCTTGGTGACAGCACTAGTTTCTCATCAAACCAATTATGCAGCACTGACCCTAGAAGTGCCAAAGAGTTGTGTGAGCAATTCTTTTAAGGAACTCCTTTTGTTAGTTTGCAACTAAGAATTCTGACCAATACAGTGCATTCTAAACTCCATTATATAAATGAGAAAACTAAGGCTTAAAAATCTTAAATTTGCCCAAAGTTACACAACTCAGTTCAAGAATATAGTCGCCCTAGGCCTAGCCAGTTTGGCTCGGTGGATAGAGCGTCAGCCTGTGGACTGAAGGGTCCAGAGTTTGATTCCAGTCAAGGGCACATGCCTGGGTTTCGGGCTTGATCCCCAGTAGGGGGCGTGCAGGAGGCAGCCGATCAATGATTCTTTCTCATCACTGATGTTTCTGTCTCTCGCTCCCTCTCCCTTCCCTTCCCCCTGAAATCAATAAAAATATATTTTTTTAAAAAGAATCTACAGTTAAACATAGCTCCTACACTCAGTGGCTAATTGGATTTTATATCTACTTTTAGAAATAGTAAACATATGAATTATTCCATTAATTAAACTCATCAAAAGAGTTCATTTTCATAGTTGCAGTGATTAGGACATTTCAAATACTCATAACATGTGTTCAGTTGACCTGATATTATGTGTACACATACTTTTCAAATTTCATTTGTATTAGCGTCAACCTAAAAAATCCTTATATTTAGTTAAGTGGATTCATGGCAAAGAAGAGATTCAAACCCAAGTTTTCTGACTCTAACACCATGTTCCTTCCGTGAAACCATACTTCTCCACAGGGTTAGTGTTAACTCACCTCATCCCCCTCCTTTTACTCTTAATACTGACTAGAAAAGCAACTTTCAACACTGAAGTTAAATTACCCTTTGGATCCACCATTTGCACTTTAAATTAATGTTTTCTAATAGCTGCAAGTAACCTTTTCAAAAGTTAAACAAAATTGAAATTGCTTCTGCCATCTATTTGTACAGCTCCATGGGAAAGTCAGAGAAAAATCACATAATAGCTTTTAAAACTAATTTATTTGAGACACCCTACTCCCAAGGTAAAATTTAAGCTAACAATTCATGTACTTGATATGAGATTCTTCAGAAAGCATCCTTTAGGACTGGGGGAGTGAGGGGGGAGGTCCAGAAAGTAGTTAGTCTAGGTTAAGGGTTAAGTTTCTATAAATGACATACAATGCACTTACTACTTAATCCCCTATCTCCCTTCCAAGGTGGACTGAGTAGAAAAGCAACTGCCAAAAAGTTGATGAGACCTGCAGTTGCTGGCATCTGTCTTTATGAAACCTACAATCTCCCCAGGGTATACTAACTCCATTTTTTTAAGCCTTTCTAATTCTTTTGATCTTCCAAGTTTCAACTTAAATCCTTATTAATTACTTCAGAATATAAAGTTGCAAGCAGACTGTCTCTATAGACTATATTCATAAATCTATCTCTATATATAAAAGGCTAATATGCAAAGTGTCCCCTCTGGAGTTCGACCAGGAGACCGGAGTTCAATCGCTCACTATGATGTGCACTGACCACCAGGGGGTGGTGCAGAACGAAAGAAGGCCCTCACCAGCAGCCAGCACTGGGGAAGGAAGTTCCCTGCTGGTAGCCGGAAGGAAGGCCCCGATCGGCCCTGATTGCCAGCCAGGCCTAGGGATCCTACCCGTGCATGAATTTTGTGCACCAGGCCTCTAGTTTACAGATAATTTTTCTAAAATTTTGTTAATAGGCTCAGAAGAAAAAGCACGGAGACCTAAAATGTATGTACCGTAATTGAGTGGCAAGAATCGGCTAAAGCAAAGAATTCCTAAGTTAAAATCTTCTCCTACTGTTTGTTGTTTATGATGGCCCCACTGAAACTGAAAAATGAAACTAAGCACTGCCACAGCTGCCTATTTACAAAGAGAAAAGTTATCTCATTTGTATTGTAAAAGCTATAATCAGAATATTTTAAATTGCTGTTATTCAACCTTTTTAAAAATAGTAATCCACAATCAAATATTTAAATTGCAAAAGTACTACATAAAAGTTTTAGCAGAAGAAATGAAAATTTAAATAGCAGTAATTATTGCTCAGTGCCCAAATTATTTTTCCAAGTCCTCACAAATCATAATACAAAACTATCAACTTTGCAAAGCATGCTCGTTGCAGAATTAATAAGTGTTCTGAAAGAAAAACCATATAAAAGTGTCTGGGAAAAAGTCAATATGGCAAGATATCAAAGCAGCATATACTTCAATGATTTTGTGTTTCCCAGCAGAGATCTTGGAAAGATATCCCTTCCAATTGGGCAAATAAAACTGGCACACTCTACTTGAAGGGGAAAAATGGGAGGAAGAAGAATGGAATAGAGTGGGGAGGAGCATAAAGATTGTGAAACCTTGAAGAAATTCAAGCTGATCCTTTTAGAATTCAGGTCACCCTGACTTACACAGTTTAAAAGTAGAATTACTTTCAAAGAATACATATTTCCTCTGAGCTATGAGACATATTTCCTTTTAATGTATCATATTGCAGCAACAGCTGAAATGAAGGTCTAGACATCAAAAACATTTCTTACTCCCACCTAATGCTTTTTTACCTCAGGCATCAAAACTAATGAAACCTATTATCCAGAACATTGAGTTCAGTTACCACATTGGCTATTGCAAATATTGGAGGGGGAGGAGCACTTTCAGGGATGGCACTCCTTATTCAGCCATTAAAATTACTGAAAATCAAATTTTGCTCCAAACTCCAGAAATACAAATAGATTAAAGCAAGGCCCATGAAACAATATTATTTTCCAGTTAAATTTCAGTGACATACTGCCAAAGACAGAGCAGCCCTGACACCAATTTGCCCCACTGACTTTGTTTTCACCTTTATCTGCAATATATAAATAGACCAGCTTTTTAAAAAGTTGTTAATTGTTCAAGGTACTACCTAACAATTACTCTATGAAGACATTATAAGAAAACATTATCAATTTATTTTATGGGCTGCATAAAATGAAATAAAGGTAAATATATAGAGAATTTTTAAGTATCTGTTTTCTTAAAATTAACTTACAAAAAATTATAGCAAAGTAGCATAATGCTATATTAATTCTGAAAAATAGCATTATACCCATAAAAAATCCAATTACATACAACACTATTGATTGATCACAGTTACACCACCATCGATTGGCTTGTAAAATCTATATTTGAAGTCATTAATAACTAAATGGGCTTATTACTTATATCAAATTCAACCCACTTAGAGCTCTGGCTTTCTTGAATAGCTTGTGGGTATAGAATATTTGTCATCACTTAACAAATCTATGTTGAAAATGGATTTCAACTTTCCCAATGTCAAGTCATCAAATGAGAAGATGTATATCAAAATGATTCATTTATTTTAACCAATTTGCAACTTTAAATGATTATGAACACTAATAATATTCATCATATAGAAACAGAGTTGTGATTCAAATCTTAACAGTATAATATCTTACTCAGGAACCTGACAGCATGAGTTCTCTGCCAGTTACAAGATAACCAGAATTTTAATGATGGTTTCCACGCAGCATTGTAGCAATTGAGACATGACCCAAGTTAGCATTTCAATGGATCATAGGACTCCATGTAAAGCCACTAAACTTTAAAATGAAGGAGACCATAAAACTAAATTTCTAGATAAATGAAACAAGACCTTCAAAAGACAAGTGCCACAGAAAAATGTCAGGCTACAATGTTACTTTCATAGCCACAATGTTACTTTAATAGCTACACAGTGAAAAGGAAAACTTGCATAATGGCTGTTACTGACTTCTAAGGACAAAATTTGCCCCATTTGCTACTGCTATTAAAGATTTTTAGATAATTATTACTTTTTTACACTTTAAAGCTATTAATATACTCTTAATTTTGTTATATAGTAAGCATAAACAAGTAAAGACCTAGATGAACATCCATCAAAATTAATTGTTTCTTAGGTTGTCGGAACAATTTCTTTACCCATGTATTTCCCAGGTATTCTTCAATGAACATCCATTTCCTCTATAAGCATGCACCACATTTGAAAGATTTTTAAAATAAGGCTGCCATTATTTATTAAACAACTATATGCTTTAAAACAGTGACATGCTCAAAAATTACAAGAAAGAAAGATCATTATGACAAGAATCACAAGATAAAATTAAATTAACAAAAAGAAAACCAAGCATGTAGTTCAGTTAGAACAGTTATACTTAAGTCCATCAATACTACAAAATAAACATTTTCTAAATTTCCTCTAAGACAATGACTTTCATCAGGATAACTCACTATTGATTTCAACACTGACACAACTGAGCAGTAAAAATAAAAAATATTACCTTTCCTCTCTTTATACACAACCTGATTTGAAATATACACACGTGTGCACATGTGTGTTTGGCACATACACACACGTCCCCAGATTGCTACTAAAATTCTGACAGGACAAGCCCCCAAATTGCCTTTTACACTAAGCTCAAACAGTTGTCTGTCACTGCTATTATAGTGAGTAATCCTTGCAGCTGTAACTGTTTGAAATGCAGCTGTCTTGTTGGTATTCTCTCCCCGGCCCCACTCATCCAGCATTTCTGTTCTTGCTACAATAACCTAAAAGACCATTTTACAGGAGGCTTAGCCCTGGCTGAGGGCACTCTACGGCGTGACCGAGAGAACATGGAAACACGATTCATTAGACACGCCTGGAGTGGTAACAATGGTGCTGCTTCTTGCTGCCTTTCATTTCGTACATCAGTCTGAGACTAATGCATTCTCGTTACACAACAAGCGCATTTATAGACAGGAAAAAACTGTAATCACCTTTGATTAAGAGACAACATATTTTTCCTATAGGAGCTGCCAGTCATACTGACACAGTAATTATTTTTTAACTGCAGGTTAGAATAGCAAATGTAGCAAAAATAATATCTGCAAGCAAGAGAAAGATGACTACTATGAAGATTTTGTACACAAAGGTTTCTCTAGACGAGGCTCAGTGCCATGTCCTTGAGACCTAATGGGTACCTCAGCCTGCATTTAAGCTATCTATGGCAAATAGACTAGATCCTTATTAAGCAATCTCATTCTATATATCCAATTCTTTGGAGGTAAAAATTACAGAATGTTTTTATCTTAATTTTAACTATAATTTTTGATGACCTACCACTTCTTTCTCCATGGGACTACAAATTCAATCCCCTTCTCTTTTTCTATTATCTTACTTGAACTAAAAAATAATTTGTCCTCTCCACTTTTTCCGTTATCTACCTTTCCAACAAAATTTCTTTCCCTTTACATAAAATGCTAGTTCAAAAGACCCACTTTCTATCTTAAATACAACAGTAAAAAAATGTAATTTTGATTAAAAACAGGATGTACAATTATTTTATATCAGTCTATCATTTAACCCAACTTCTATCAATCACTGCACCTAGCAAAGGTTTCATTTGTAAATATAAAAGCTCTAACTTCAACTTGGGGGGGGGGGGAGAGGGGGGGAGGGCGCGCAGGAAGGGAGAAGCACAAGCCACATTATATTGACAACATGTAGAGTTAATTTTCTTATGGGATTCTAAAAAGTAAACCACTTCTCCACACACCCATGCAGCTGCAGTCTTTTGTGGCTTCATCCATATTTGTTACTAGAGGCCTGATGCATGACATTCGGGCACTTGGCGGGGGGGGGGGGGGAGTGTACCCCCCCCCTCAGCCCAGCCTGCCCCCTCTCGCAGTCTGGGACCCCTTGGAGAATGTCTGCAGGTTGACATCCTCCCAGGGGCCCGTAGCGCTGCTGCGAAGGGGGGAAAGGCTCCTGCCACCACTGTTGCGCTCACCAGTCGTGAGACCGGCTTCTGGCTGAGTCTTGTTTCCCTTGTGGGAACGCACTGACCTACGGGGGACAGCTCCTGCATTCAGCGTCTGCCCCTGGTGGTCAGTGCGCATCATAGCGACCAGTCATTCCGCCATTTGATTTATTTGCATATTAGGGTTTTATTATATAGGATTGGTGGTTGTTTATGGTGAGTTTGGTAGTCAACAGGAAAAAAATGTGTGTATACACACACACACACACACACACACACACACACACACACACTAGAGGCCCGGTGCATGGATCTGTGCACCAGTGGGGTCCCTAGGCCTGGACTGCAGGTATGGGGCCAAAACCAGCTCTCTGACATCCTCCATGGGGTCCAGAATTGTGAGAGAGTGAAGGCCAGGTTGAGGGACCCACTGGTGCACTATTGGGCCCAGGGAGGGACTGTGGGAGGGCTCCAGGGTGTGTCTGGCCCATCTCGCCCAGTCCCTATTGGCCAAACCCCAGCAGCAAGCTAACCTACTGGTCAGAGCATCTTCCCCCTGGTAATCACTGCACGTCATTGCAACTGGTCAAACAGTCAGACACTTAGCATATTAGGCTTTTATTATATAGGATATTCCAGGAATTGAAAGATTATAGTTAAACCAAAATAACTGAAAGTATTTTTGAAAAGTTAGCAGATTCTGTATAGCTAAACATTTTTTAAAATGGTTAGTCTCTTTTTTAAAGCTTTCTATATAACATTATTGTATTTTATACTAAGAATGTGCTACAAAACTAGCAAAACAATTTGCACATGTGAAACTCTGTTAAATTAGTAAAGGACCAAGTATAAACAAATAATAGAAAAAGGTTAGGTCTGGCTCACAAACTCTGAGACCTCAAATAGCTTTTTTAAAAAATGGTTATGTAGAGGGAACAAGAGTTGATAAACAGAAAAATGCTTGGGCAAGTTTTAGCTGTTGGGTGTTAGAGTTTTCTGACCTGTGCTACCACACCAGGTTAGAAATTAGAAAACCTACAACCTAGCTTTCATATGTCTACAGGTACACCAGTGAGCTCTCACGTGCATTCAATCAAACACAGTGTGCTTTGAGGAGAAAATAGATATGCACCACACTACATTAGAATTACACAAGTTTAAAATTGGATCATTTAAATTAAAGTAACAAGTCTTATTACAGAGGATAACAGCTATACTTTCTACTCTAAAAGTGCCCAGGTCTCCCTCTCTTATTCTGGCCTTTTGTACTGTATAAAAAGCATGACTCCCCAAAACTAATCAAAAATTACTTCTATAAGCTTTCCCCGCTGTCTGTATGAAAAATCAGTATCAAACATGTCATTACAAAAATTGTTATTAAAAATTTAACTGAAATTAATTCTTAGTAATAAATAACTACTTGGTTGACGCATGAGTTTCTATTATATTAATCTGGTACTTAGAAGAATCACAAATTTATTATTCTTTACTTTTTAAAGCCAGAATGTCTAATTCTCCCTTCAAGTCTTCAAAAATAATTTGCTTGTTTGTTTTGTTTTTTTAAACAACTTATTGAAAAGCAATAAATGATTCTCAATACTTTAAATTGAAACATTTCCAGGAAATAAAGTTGTCTTTATCCAAAACGTTTAACAAGCTAAGTAGTTCCAAATCAAAGCCAGAAACTTATAAATGACCTAAATATTCCAACAATGCCAACATTTTTAGTTCATATAGGTGTGTTTCAAAACTACTAGATTCCTCTGCATTAACACAATTCAATTTTGAAAACTCTAAATACTTTGGGAAATGAAGATCGAAGATCAGTTATTTACACAGACACAACCTGATTTGAAATATATACACATGCACACACACACACACAGACACAGACACACACACAGTTTCAGCAGCGTTGGCCTATTTCTGTTTCTCCAACAAAGTGAGCTCAAGGCTTTTGCCCTTGTTTCCCTGCATCTGGCTGGATTATTCTCAAGTCTCAATCCAAATGTCATGTCCTCCCAGAGGCTTTCCCTAACTAAAGTAGCCCTTTCCCAGTCACTTACTCTCTTATCAATTGCTTTGGAGCATAGGACCATATGAAAGTATTTGTTTACTACTTGTCTTTTCACCCACACTGAAAAATGCCACCTCCAGATGCAGGAGGAGAATGGCAATACTTGTGTGCTTACTATACTGCAGAGAGCCTTCCACAAGGGAAAACATTCCAAGTGGAGCAAAAGGCAACCTACCATGTAAAGACAATTTAATGTTAAACTTTTAAGACAAAAGATTTATATAGCACATAGTAGCATGGTATAGTATGAGTCTAAGAATTCTGACACTATGCAAAATATACACTTCTATATAAGACATAGGTTTTTCCGTACTGATAATGTAAGGAAAGCTGTACACATTCTCAGAGTTGTGATTTGATATTGTTTCTATGGAAACCAAATAGGGTCATAATTAAAGCACAAAAACATTTCTGTAGAAACAAGTACGGATGAAAGATGTCATGAAAATAAGATCTTATTTGAACCTATGATAATTAGCAAGATTAGAATGACTAATGAGGAAAATTCTTGAGGGAAAGATCAAGAAAAATGTATTAAATTAAAATGCCTTACAATAATGACAATAAACTATCACAATTTAAAGCAGTTACTGTCATAAAGTGAGCCTATGAGTTTTGTGTGTTAAAATCAGACAATTCTAAATTATAAAACTTCCACCCCAATAAACAACATTGAAAAACAGAATTAACTCTTTGTCTTACCTAGTATAACTGTTCTAGTTATAAACTCTATAGCATGTTGTTGTTATTACTGATGAGGCCTTTTCATTGCTTTAAATCCATAATGTCCTCTAATTTTTAATGACTATTAGTCATGTTCATCAAATTTGGAATAACAAAATGAAGTTACATAATTATGGGCTAACATTATGTGGTTAAATTCCCATTTTACATTATATAATGTGAATAAACAAATAATAAGACATAGTAAATGTGTTATTTGTTCCATTCTATTAGGTACAGTTAGCCAAAGTCTCTATGTAATTATCTGAAGCCACATCTACAAAGGCCCAGGAACCTATTATTTGTCTTTAGGGGTTGAGGAAGGCAGAGCAAAACATGCAAAAAAAAACATTTTGCAGAAAAATATTGTAGAATCTCTGGCCTATTCATGGACACCCAATTTTTGTGACTCTCAAAAATTTTTTGGAAGAAATTTATTTTTAAATCAAGTATAACTTAGATATATGATCAGTGATAAATTCTTAATTTGAGAGGCAATTTAAAAGATATATTTTATCTAATTGGGAATAACCGAAATATTATATATACTCTGTACTAAATTACTAAAAATCCAATTTTCATCAGCAATGCTTAAAAATTAAGGTAAATAGAGAAGAAAAAGAAAAAATGGCTCTTTTGAATTGATTAAGCAACTATTCACTATTCATATTCATTTTGTATCTTCAGTCTGGAAAAAAACAAGGCCCCTTCTAACTTTTAATTAGTCATACACTGTCCTGTTTAATTTTTTCTCTCTAACTATTTTGCCCTTTTGAAGGTGAACTTAAATTAAGTCAAAGACATATAATACGCAGACAGTAATTTGGAAGTGGATTTTTGCCTCCCCAAACCAGACATTATGCCTTGCCAAGGGAAGCCCTGGATAAATAAGACTATTCACAAGATAGGAAGCATCAGCAGTTGCCCATTTACCTCCAGGGTAGTTGCCAAAACTTCAAAGCACCATTGAGCACAGCATCAATGCTTTTGTCTGAAAGATCTCAGAGACTATAAGTGATCTTGGTATCATTAATTATCTCAGACTTTCCAGGAAACAAGTGGGTTTCTTAAACTCACAAGCAACTACCTAGGCATTTCTTATAAACTATGAAAATCACAGCCTCCTTCTTTGAAGCTGATCACACTGTTCAAGTTTGAGGGGAAAAAACTAAAAAGTCTTTGCCACATTGGAATAACATAAAAATGTTTTATACTTGTTTCACTATAGTTCTGGTTAAGAACTATTTTAAAAATAAAACTCCCCAGATTGTGCAGTTTCAATTTTCCACTGCTCATTTCTATGACAATCTGACCAAGAATATCCTGGAGAGGTGGTGAAATGATATTCTGAAACCTCATTCTCAGAAAAATAAGTATCTTTGATAATATGTCTAGTTTTTCTGAAAATATTAATAAAAATGTAATGATAGCTAAACTGAAAGCCAGTTTTAGAAATGAGCAAGTCAATCTCATCAAAAGGCCAGAAAGGACTTTCTGGAAAGAATGATAAGCATCTTGGAATCTTACTACTTCTCTCACACACTGAGCTCCAATCTGCAGCGTTTCCCTCTGAGCCAATGCACTTGATGGGTGTGATAACAGATGGATCATTGTATCTGCCAACTTCCTGTGATGTACTGTATGGGGACTGATAATTTAGTGACTACAGAAGTCCTACAATAGACAATGGAAGCAATCCTGGCATTCAGTAAGTAGTTGCATGCAGTCCTTTGACAATTCTGTGGGTGTTGAACATGTGGATTATTGTACAACGTAAGCTCTCTGCAAGTATCTATGCCACTGTAAAAAAAAAAAAAAAAAAAAAGACAAAACTGGGCAAACTAAGAACTGAATAGAAGAACAGGAAAAGGACAAATATGTTTAAAGTGGCATTTTTCACTTAAAACACATGAAAAATATATACTGCTCAAAGGTCTTATTAGAGTTTCATGACCAGTTTAACTAGAAATATTCAGGTACATAGAAAAAGTATCAATTGTGGGCTTGGTTTTCAGGTCTTACAAGTTGGGCAAAAGAATTCTTTGAGCAAAAGAATTCTTTGTTGTAAGGGAGTGATTTGTGTATTACAGGATATTCAGCAGCATCTCTGGCCTACCCATTAGATGCCAGCAGCACCCTACCCTGAGTAGTGACAACCAACAATGTATTCAAACACTGCCAAATGTCCCAAGGGGGACAAAATCCTCCTTATTCTCCATTCCCCTCTTATAGCCTCTGTTGTGAACCACTGGAAAAGATAATCTAGAACTGTATGCCTCCAATTCTAATGTTTATTTGGAGGGAACAGACAGAGTCTAAGTAAAGGGAGTGATTACTTATGGAAATTATACACAAAATAATAAAACACTTTCTATAGAGTGTGGACCAGTGAAGCACATATTACTAAAAAGAGAAAAGGCTATCTAAAAATTCAGAAGTAGAAGGCCCTGGCCAGGTAGCTCAGTTGATTAGAGCATCATCCATCCTGATATGCCAAGATTGCAAGGACACAAGAATCAACCAATGAATGCATCAAAAAGTGGAACAAAAAATCAATGCTTCTTTCTCTAAAAAAAAAAATCAATAAAAAAATTTTAAGATTCAGAATTAGAAAGGCAACTTCCACTACCATAAGTGTGTTTAATTCTTTCTGCAAAACAGAAAAAAAATCATAGTTTTGCTACAATGCTATGTACATATTATACTGATACTTCCTTCAATAATCCTCATCAAATAAACTGCATTATGCTGGACACTGATTTACTGAATTGTCAATTTTAGCAGATGCTTAGAGATAAAACTCCAGGTTTTAGGTTCTGTTTTTTCTTCATATTTATGTATATACATATAAGTGTGTGTGCATGTGTATACATTCAAAATCCCAATGCAATCACATTTTAGAAATATCAGCACCAAGTTAAGTATGGCCATATTATTTTACTTGCACATCTCTGGAACCTGCCAAATTTACTCAAGTGATTGAGAAGAGGATTAGTTTGTCATTTTTGCAACAACTCTAATGTAATGCTATTCTCTTACTCTAAAGCACAAAATCTCTTTTAAAATACTGTTTTAGGATACTACACAATATTAACACTTGGAGTAAATGTCTGATAATCAAATTAAGTATGCTATTTATACATGGAAATGAGGTTCTCTTTATGCTCATTTCTTTCTGCTTGCTCCTTTTACAATTTCACTACTTGCCAATCCTGAGCTACAAGGTGGGTGAGAAGGTGGGGGAGGACACTAACTGGGGGAAATGAATTCAACATTACCTGCTGCATAGTACCAATTCTCTAATTAGGAAAAATAAGAACTAGAGATTCTGGACAACCATGAGTAAATCTGGTTTACTAATAGTGATAAAGGCATAAACAGACAAATCCTTGGTAATTTGATAGAAGGAACGTAAGTGAAGGAGCAAAATTTCCAACTAGTAGAGGCCATTATCACAACTGAACAAAACTAGATCTGACTTCTGGTAGGTCCTACAGTTTTTCTTCTTCTTCTTCCCACACTTCTCTATTTTACTACATGAGCAGTCTGTTTCCAAATTCCCAAGGTGCATCCATAAAACATAGCACTTTACCCTGCAACACTCACCCTTTCTGTCAGCACTGCCTCAACTGGAAAATCTAAGCCTCCCCCTCTCCTCCTGCCTGTAGGACTTTTAATGCAAAGGCTCAATCTAAATAAGAGTATAAACAGGATGCCCTGGCCAGGCACTCAGGTAAAGCGTCATCCCGATACACCAAGATTGTGGGTTCTATCCCCCATCAGGGTCAGGGCACATGAAAGAATCACCCAGTGAATGTATAAATATGTGCACCAACAAACTGATGTCTCTGTCTCCGTCTCTCTCTCTCTCTTCTTCCCTCCCCGACTCCTTTCTCATTTTAAATAAAAATTTAAGAGAAAAAAAGAAATACGAGCTCCTAACAATCTGGGACGCCCTATGTGTGAAGAGCTAGAACCAGCATAGCTATAGATCAAGTTGATACTACAACTCTACTTTAAAACAAACAAACAACAAAAACAACAAAAAACTGGCCTTAACAGGCTCCAGGATCACAGTGACTAATTTGAGGCCTCTGGATACAGACAGGCTCTCAACATTACAGCTCACCAGTTTGACACAGTCTTTTTTTTTTTTCCTTTTTTTTTTTTTTTTGAGCACGAATGTTTTAAATCTCTAAAATGAACATTTTTAAGAAGAGTTATCTGTAGTTCAAAGCTCACTTCTATGAGGTGTAACATCCATCACCCTTTTACAAGATATAAAATTAAGGAAGGATACCTCCAGAAGCTACCTAAACATTTTAGCTAACGGTTAAGATAAAGTTAAGGGTGTTTTCACACAGAAATCCAAAGAGGACAATGAGAATAAAATAAGTTCCACATGGTCATTCAAATCTTGGTAAAGGAACTAGAGTGGCAGTCCAAACTGGTGAGCAAGTGGGAAAAGGAAAGAAATCATGGTTCAAACAAATCACATGAGGAAACCCAGTATAAATGCTGACTTTGGCATTATCTAGGTAACCCCCATTTTTTTTGTCACAGATGATTCTAATAATAGTCCTATTGCTGCAAACCAGTCCAAATCCTATCAAGCTAAAAAGAAGTCCCTCGAAGACTTGTTGGGTGTAGGTGGTAACCCATGTCCTCCCACACCAAGAGACATCAGTTCTGGCAAGAAAGTTCCAACGTGCCTTCATGGTGCTGTTTATAGGATGGCTTAGGCCAGGCACGCCCCAGTGATGTTCTGTGGGCTGAGATAAAGGTGGGAGGAGAGCAGGCCTTATTACTCAATCAACCTCTTGCCCTTGAAGTGCAATGGTAGAAGACCTGCCAAGTGGCTAGTCCAATGACACAGAACATTGAAAAGATGCTGAAGTATAGGACCCGAGTGTTTGTTGCTTCACTGGTATCGCGCATCTCCTCCTCTTGCTTTTTCATGTAGGCAAAATCATTAACGATAGATTCTGATAGGTCTTCTAGGCATCGTAGCCTCATCTCTAAAGGTTTGAGCTTCTCAACTTTTGCAATCTCTTCATAATTTTTCGCCTCCTCTCCACGCTTCATGTCTAGGATCACGAGTTGGTCAGGTAACTGCCCTGTTCCCTTGCTCTCAAAACACACTTCAAACATGTCATAATCTACAGTGGTAAAGGCAAATTTCCCCTTGGTTGCATCCTCCTTGGAGTAAAGAATATGGCCAACAGATCTGTGATCTTGAGGTGGGTGCACAGGCCACCAGCGCCCCCAGATTGGCCGGTGATCTTGTATGTGCCGGTCACTAGCAGGCCTTGTGTATCTCCTCGCGGAGGCACTTGATGGGCAGATGGAAGGAGATGGCAGGCCCACGTGACTCACCTCTGCCTACCAGTGGCGCAGGCGCTGTTTTGGAGACGGACAGAGCCTACTTTCCATAGATGGCTGTCACATCTCCTATCTTAAATGATCTTTTTACATTGTGATATCGTGAGTCTCCTCTCAAGTGGTAGGTCTATGTCCCCTCCCCTGAATCCAGGTGGCTCTTTGGAACTGCCTCATCAAACAAAATTTGGCCAAAGTGACGGTGTCAAAGCTCTAGATACTGTCAGTCTCCACATCCTGCCTCTTGGAAGACTCATTTTTAGAATCCAACCACTGAGCCGGAGAGGCCCCCTGTGGTTGTTCTGGCCAACTGTCTCAGCTGAGGTCCCAGCCAACAGCCAGCATCAACGACCAGCTATGGGAGTAAAACAACCAGCTCCCGAGGAGATCAGGCCTAGCCACAGAGTCCCTCCCAGGTGTGGAGTCTTTCCAGAGGATCCCTTAGACTCGTGGAGCACAAACTGGTAGTCCCTCTTGCTGCTGTGCCTGAAGTTCTGACCCCGCCTCCCAAGTCTATGGGCATGATAAAAAAGCTGTTTTTTTGCAACTAAGGAACTCATCCAGTACCACCATTGTCCCAGATAGAACAGACTCAGTACCTCATTCACAAAACAAAACCATTATAATACTTCACACTAATTTTGCTATAAAACAATCAGAATGATTCATCTTTGGGTGATAAACCATTAAGTTAGAAGTGATATATTAACAGTAAAAAAAGACTGAATTTTAAAGTTACATGATTTCATTACTAAGTACAACATAAACAAAGATATATAGAGATTCAGTGAAATGAAATACTTAATTTATAATTTATAACATACATATCAATATAGGAAATTTTATGAGAAATATAACAGAAAGGCTACTAGGATGGTCTCTACTCTAATACAAACTGGATATGTGGCTTTAATTCACATAGTATTTATTCATCCTGCAAGTATTTATTGTGTCTCTATAATGAGCTAGGCACTACTCTAGAGCTAAAAATTTAGCAGTGAAGGGAAAAGATCCCTATTTTCATAAAACTTGCATTTCAATTGAGGGGCAGATAAAAAATAATTTTATTTTATAAAATTATTCCAATCCATGGTAAATGCTATGAAGTCAATAAAACTATTGCTTGAAGGTCAATGGAGGCAGAATTATGATGTTACTTTATATAACATATGACAGTTTTAAAACAAGACTCTAAATTTTTCGGCACTCCTCCCATTGAGAGGTAGCATCTGTATCTCTTCCCCTTGAGGCTAGGATTTGTGACTGTTTCATCCAGTAAGTAGGGTGAAAGTGAAGTCATGTAATCTCTAAAGGAGATAAAATACAATCATGCAGCTTCTACTTTGTTCACTGGTCCACCTGCTCTAGAAGTCCTGATGTATGGAGTCTGACTACCCTGAGGCCTCTATGCTGAAAGGAAGCCCAGACAATATAGAAAGGCTACTTAAGGGGACTCCACTCAGCACTCCCAGCTGAGCCCAGCCCTACGGCCATCTGAGCCCTGAAGTCAGACAGATTAGTAAAGAAGCCGCCAGATGAGTCTAGTACTCAACCATTCAATTGTTCTAGTTCCCCCAGAAATCATGGTGCAGAGACAAACAATCCAGTAAACATTAAAAAAAAAAAAAAAATGGTTGTTATTTATGCCACCAAGTGCGGGGTGGCTTGTTGCATAGCGGGTGATAACAGGAAGACACTACAAGGAGGTTGCATTTGTTCTGAGACCTAATGCTATCAAACAGCCAGGCTCAGGAGGACATGAGAGAAAAGCTGACCAAAAAGAGAGAAGAGCAAATACAGTCCTTAAAGCAGGAAGGGACTTGGAGGTATGAGATAATTCGATCAGATGGCTAAAACCAGATGATGCGGAGTTTTGTATGCCTTGATGAGTCACTTAGAAATTATTTTCACGGTATAAGAAAGCCTCTGTAATGCTTTAAGTAGGGCAGTTTTTCAAAGATCCCTTGGGCTGCTGTGTGTTTCTTGATGTTAAATGAGGAAACAGAACTGAATGCTATGGTTCCTTTCTATCAGTGCAAAGACTCAGTGTTCCTCAAACTGGGTCTCTAGAAAATCCTTAAGCTATCCAAAACACTTGCATCCTGTATCTTCACAAAAGTAAGTATTCTTTTAAAATTAAAGATAATTTGGGTTCATCAGAATGACCTTAAAACTGAAAGCCACTGCAAATTTCAGTGTGTTTCCCCCACAGACTTAGTATATACTAGTTTATATGATAAATTCCCATCAAATGAGGGCCAAATGAAGCTACAGTAAGCTGTGTGAAAGAAAGTTTTACAGCAGTTCAAACAGGAGAAAATGGTGAAAGAACTGAGTCATCACACCATCCAGTAGAGCAGGCAGGGAAAAATTAAACAAATCTGTTTCAAAGCAGACAGGACCAAATTCTTGCTATGAGCAGAAAGTTTCATTCAAGTAAATATCAGGTAGCATAAAATACTATGTTGTAAATCTGCATTTTTATTGCTTATATTATTTTGACAGTTATATTTCACCTACAAAATTGCTTGTTTTATAATTATTTATGCTATAAGCATAAGGCATTTATTCCAAATTAGTAGTGTCCAAGTCTCTAAAATCTATCTATACTAGTATATATAAAAGCCCAGCGATCGGAACGGCGGAACAAACAGAACAACCAGAATGGCCGGTCGCAATGATGTGCACTGTGGCAGCCAACCAGCCTGATCTGAGCCTGGTCGGCCCCCCGCTCCCTGGCTGGCCCTGCCCCCCGATTGGTCCCCACACCCCAATCTGGGGCAGGGACAGCCGGTCAACCACCCATGGCCCCTTCCCCCAGATGGCTCCATTGGGGTGGGCCAGTGGGACCCCACCCATGCACGAATTCGTGCACTGGGCCTCTAGTGTTTATATAATAAAATGTTTTCATTAACAATGGTGAATATAAATTGGTGATTTTCACATCATACAATTTTAACACATTATACGTACATTTTTATCAACGTTTTGTTTTTCTTAGTAAACTTAAGATACCAACTGACCTATGTCAATTACTTTAAATTAGCGTAAACAGAATATAACTGAGGTAAATAACCAAAGTAAGTTATTTTGAAACAATTCTGTATTTTACGGCATAGTCTTCACCTTCCAATTTTGTCTTTAGTTGTGGAAATCTTTTTCACTCTTTAAAATCTAATTTGAGTGCCATCTCTGTAAATGAATACCCCAAACCATTTGAGCCCAGATTCCTTTGAAAATCTCTTATACTGCCAGATACTCTCTCTACCATTTCTAGGCAAGCTGGCAGACATTGTTAGCTATTTTGTGTGTTCTTGTCACCAAGATGGCTGGTGATGAGATGACAATGGTGATGGTGGTGTGATGGTGACAATGGCAGCAGCTATCATTTACCTAGTGATGATTAAAGTTCCAAGTACAAAATGCACTCTCCCTAACAATCTCCATTTTAGAGATACAGAAATTGAGGTAACAGGTTTTATGTAATTTTTCAAGGCCAAAAAGCAAACAAATGAGCTAGATATTTTTAAAAACTGGTATTTTTTATAATACCCGTGTTAATGAAAGCATGGGCCTTTGAAAACTCAAGAATCACAGGGAGTATAAAAGTTCCACAGAAATTCTCAGGCACGCCAAATTACATTAAAATGTGAAGGAGATGGGCTTGAAAATTTACTGACAAGCTTCCCAAGTATATTCTTACTTAGAGGCTCAGTGTGCGATTGAAATCGCATGAGGAGGCACCCCGCAAGGGGCCAGGACCCGCGTAGCACCGGCCGCTGCGTCGTGTCCACTGGGGTGGGGGCAGGAGCTCCTGTGTGCTGTGTCTCCACTCTGGCCGCCCCAGCCCAGCCTCCCCATGGCCGCTGGGGTCGGGCAGCTCCTCCTGAGCGGTGGGTTGTGATGTTCGGCTCATTAGCATATTCCCTGTTTATACAGATAGACTATATATGTTGAAGATTGAGAAACAACACACTGCACCCAATGCTATTCTGACTTCATCGAGATTACATTTTTTGAGAATAAGAACAATCTAATTTATATAGCTCTTCTTTATCTAAAGAATATAGTATTATACCTTGAAAAATAGTAAGAACTTAATATAAGTTGCCATATTTTTACACTGACATAAAGAAAAAATAAGCCATTTAAATTTTATAGTAGTTAAAATCTTAAAAGGTTTAATTACTCCACAAAATAAATTTTATAAAACATAGTCCCCATTCTATAGGTATTTACAGCTTAGTCTTAAGAAGCAATGGTAATTTCCATGGTTTTCAAGGGATTATTTTATATACACATATCAGAGTTTGTTGATGATGTTAGGGATACAGACTGGAGAACAGGATAGAGAATGGGATGGTAATAACATGGAAGGCTGGAAGGGAAAAGACTATAAAGTGAAAGAACCAAAGACCTCTTGGGTGGTCCCTGGAATTCTCTCTCAATGCCTATTCTGCAAGAGAAGCAGAGGCTAAGCTGGAATGCTCCCAAAGCTGCAGCATCTTGTTACTGGTTCCACCTAGCCCTAGAGTTTTATGTCTCAGTGAGGTGGGTGGTGAATTACGTTACTATCTTTCCATACCAGATATTCTGTTTGTGGCCATCAGAATAAATCTGGGGAAGCTCAATTAACACGTATCTAAACCTTGGTCAAGTCATAATACCTTAAAAAAAAATCTGCCATACTGTGATCTACCAGATAATTGTAAGCAAAGGTTACAAACTGGAATTGAAAGGTGTGAAAGTTTTATTCTGTAGCATTTCTTTAAAAATTCTGTTTGGGTTTTTTTAAAATTAATGTAGTTCTGAGACATTACAGTTCAAGGTATTTTAAGATAACTAAAATCTCTGCCTTGGGATTTTTTTATAGTATCTAAAATAAAAAGTGCTTGTGTTTTCAAATCAAACCACATTTAAGTGCCTATTTGACAAGAAAATGCTGAAATTCAGAGCAATTAACACATTTGGTTAATGGAGGACACCACAAAACCATAACATCACTGAAGAATATTTCTGTATTCTCTGAATCCACAATGATTACCAGCTTAGTTGAAACAAAGGGATCCAGAAAAGGATGGACTGTAGATGAGACACTGGGTTTTCATTTAAAAAAACAACAAACAAACAAACAAAACCCCCAGAAAATGCAATGATATGCCAAGCCTTCACACTGTTAACCAAAGGCCTTTTGAATCAAGAGCATTACAAAGCATGTTTCTCAAACTTTATGCCAATATTTCAAACTTTGAAGAAAAGGGGGCTTTATGTAGTGCCCAATATCTTAGTGATTATGTAAACTAAAAGATAAAGCAAACAGTGACTCAATAAAGATTAATAATAACTTGGTAGGTTTTCCAAATTATAGTGAGCAGGAAATAATGCATCATAATGCAGATTCTCCCCCCCCACCCCCCCCACCCCCCCACCCTCCCCCCGAAGAAGGATATCACAATCTCCATAGAAAACCTTGCTTTTCAGAGGTCAGTATTATAATCCCACCAAGAGGGTCCCAGTTTATAAGTGAAATAGTTTGTCATTTGAAGTCAAAGCTAAAATGTTTTGTTATGCTTACTTTTTTCCAAGAAAAAAGATTTTTAAAAAAATGATAAATGACTCTTCTACAATTACCATTAAAATGTTATTTTGCTTAGTATCTTCCCAATCTGACTTAAGGCTCCTTAAGGGTAAAGACATGTCTTTTATTTCTTTTATTTCATACAGTACTTAGCACAAAATGATATGCTTGCTGAGTATTTACTAGATGAATAGATGGATGTAAATTGTTCCAGTTTCAAAGCAGACAGGACCTTTAAAACAATTTTTATAACTCAGCTAAGAACAAAAATACCATAAAAAACCCCTGCATGAAATAAAAAGCAATCTCGCTCCTGTTTTCCAGCATGCTCTATCCTCATCCTACTTTATTTTCCTCCAAGCGCTTACCACCATCTGACATACTACATATTTGTCTATCTCTCCTCACTCCTTCCCCCACTAAAATGTAAGCTTAATGAAGGCAATGATTTGCCTGCTTTGTTTGAAGACTACATCCCTAGTACCCAGAACATTTCCTGGGACACATTAAACATTCATTAAGTATCTGTTACAACCATCTTCAGAATTTATTAACGATGCTCTTATTTCTTTTAGCATCATCTTCAGAGCTCTAGTTTCACATTAACAAATGAGGAAGTCTTACAGATATATGTGCATGTAAACAAAAATCATTTCATCCCTCATAAATATTGCTATCTTAGAAGTGGAGAAGGACATGTTTGAGATAGCAAGCCATCACAGTCATGTCTAACCACACAAAAAAAAGAACACAGAAGAGCAGATAATTATTAAAAATGGTCTGAAACCATAATCCTCAATAACAAGTGACCATCACTAAAGTTAAATGTCTTGCAATAGCAGAGATCCAACTCAGTACTGACTTGGAAACTATCACATTACTAACACTATTCCTACATTTTAACTTATTTTGAATAGTTTTTAACTACTGTTATTCATATGCAGCAAAGAAAAAGGGGGCTAAAATGACAGTCATCACATTTTAATCAAATTACTTTTTAAATGTTCACCTTCCTGTTCGACTCTAAATTTCATATCCACGGGGTCTGTATCTGTTGTCCTGTTTGTTATCTTCAACTACTAAGTATTTCATTATTTGCTTACCCATTAGAACATAACCATAAAGGCAGAGAGATGAAGGGACTGCGCACAATAAATAAATATTTGTTGAACTGAATTCAATATAGAGATCAAGATACCAATAAAAGTAATCTTCAATCTACAACCTTATTTCTAGACAATTCAATTACCATATTAAATATCCATACCAGAAACCTAATATGAAGGCAATTAAATAAGCTTTAATTAACCTGTTAACACTGTTTCAAACCAATATTAAAGCTATGCATAACTAGTTATTGTAATTATATAAATGAATGGTTATAAACATTAGGTGGCAGTAGCAGTACATTGCATTATAATCCTGAACTTGATTTTGTATACTCATATGTAAAAATCTGACACATAAGGGGAGTTACACAAATAATCTCAAATATAAAATGTGCAAAAGGAACTGAAAATGTAACTATTCCTTCGAATCTAGATTTTTCAAATTATTTCTATAATAACTGAGCACTATCAAAAAGTATGGCAATGTCTATAAACATATTCAAATTTTTGCCTTATACATGCAATCTCACATACCACACATCCAAGTCTGCCAGCTCTTACCTTCAAAATACTATCTACAGTATGGCCAGTTCTTACCATCCTCACCACTCCCACCACCACCAGGGTTTACCTGGATCACTGTAACAACAGCTTCCCTGGTTCTGGGCCTTCCCCACTCCTTCCCACTCCCAACACAGTCTACCCTCCACACAGTAGCTAGGATGAGCCTTTAAAAAAGTTACGTCACCTCATCCCTTTGCTCAGAACCCTTCAATGTTTCCCAACTCAGAGAAAAGTTCTGTCTTTAACACCCTTTGTGAACTGACTCCCGTATAACCTACCCCAACTTCAGCCATCCTCTTCCCCACACTCACTCCACTCGACATAGTCCACCATCAGGTCAACAAGCACTCTCCACCTCAAGGGCCTTGGCATCTGCTGTTCTCTCTTTCTGATATGCTCTTCGGAAAGTTACCCATCCACATGGTCTTCCCCGTATCTTCTTCCGGTCTCTGCTCAAATGCCACCTTGCTTCATTTTTCTCCATGACACTAAGCAACATCTGACATACTTGATTTTACGTGTTTATTTCTTTACCATCTCCCCTACCCCCTACTAAAAATTAAAGTCCACAACAACTAAGATTTTAGTATCGTTTCTTCTCTATTTTATTCCCAGTGCCTAGTAAGTAGTGGCAGTTAAATATGTGTCAGTAAATGACTCCTATTATCAAACAAGCATACAGCAATAGTTTTATAGCTATTTCTTACTCAAGATAAAAGACTACATTGAAAGTTCAAGACTACTGTTGATTTCTTGATTATTTTTAAGTTCAAGTATGCACAATTCATGTGTGTGTGTGTGTGTGTATAAAAATAAAGTGACACTTTTATAATACCTACATTTTAAAGCAATGTGAATTGAAGCCAAATATATTACACTGGCCATCATGTTAGAATGATATATTTTTTAAATTAGAACTATTTTTACAGTGTCTTTAGAGCATAGAATTGCAAGCAGTCAAGCTCTTCCTTATGCTTAGATCAAGCAAGTAAATTCAAAACTGCCTATTTTTTATCTTATCTACTGACAAGCTTTGTGGGTTCAGGCTCTGTTGGCTTCAGAGTAAAAAAGAATTACAGGTTTGCTCTCCGCCAAGTGACTCTATAATCGGTGCTGATTGCTTAATTTTGAGCTACATAAGTAGCTAACCACTGATTATGAAATGCCCGATTTATTTTATTTTTCCTTACTGTTTACACACTGTAGAATAAACATTTTTGGCAAAAGATGGAAATACCAAAGAACCTCAGGAAACTTTCCAAATATAGTATGCCTCTAAAATTCTCACATGTCCTCTGTCAGGATGATCAGTCTTATGATTAACCTCCTAGAAAGTGATTTAGCATCTAAACTAAACACACATGTGATAAAGCCATCTCTGATCACTGACACCTCTGTTTTTAAATGCTCACCAAGGATATGTTTATTGATTTTAAAGAGGGAGGAAGGGAGAAAGGGAAGAAGGGAGGGAGGGAGGGAAGGAGAGAGGGAGGGAGGGAAGGAGAGAGGGAGGGAGGAACAATCAACTGGTTGGCACAACCTAGGTATGTGCCCTGACCAGGATTATAACCTGCAACCTTTCTGGTGTGTGTATGGACGACACTCCAACTAAGCCACCGGGCTAGAGCAACTGTCACTTAATTGTAAAATGTGGCAAGAGCATTTTTTTCACATAGCATACTTGTACATGCCCCCCTCCCCCAAAAAAAGTTACAAAATTGCTTGGAAAAGGTTCTTGTTTTTGTTTTGCCTGTATTGTCTGTTTTTGTTCTGGAAGTAGGGGAGCAGAACACAAAGAGAAATTTTAGAATTTACCCAACGCTGAGTATTTTTCTTCCTCTCTTGGTGTCAAATTAAATGAGGCCATGTGCTACTTTGCCACATCAACGTACACAGAAAATTATACCACATTTAATGCATATAACAAATGAAATACAACACAATATTATTTCTTGGTCACAAATTAACTAAAAAGAAGCAATGATCACCAGAGCCATGGAAATTTAAGCATACCCTTGCTTCTTTAAAGTTGGCTTAGACAGATCTCAACTACAAATGGGTTGTGTTCCAACATTATTTGTAAATCACTGACTTGGAATTCAAAACTTTGTTCTCTTACAGAAATGTTAAATATACCAGTTAGGTTTCCATCTTGCCCATAACAGTTGATAGTACCTTAATTTACACTTCCACTTGGAACTAACTCACCTCCATTATTCTTATCTGAGACCTCCCTTCTTCTAAAATGTTTCAATTAAATTATGCATTAATTGATTTTGTGGTCTAAGCTAGAGATATATAACCACCATGCTTGCTATCTATTGCTATAAAATAAGCAAACTGCAGGGGGTTGAAGAGGCAAGAAAAGAAGAGAAACCGAGAATACTTTCTTCATGTCTCTGAACCCTGATGCATTCATAAACAACATATTAGAAGTTGGACAAATATTAAAGCTACAAATACTAAAAAATGTAAAATGAGTATACAAAATCTATTTCCAAGCACAAAGAAAATCATAGCAACTTTTACCATTATAAAAACAGGTTATGGATTAGCTAAAAGAGACCACACACATACATACACCTCCTTCAGATTCCCAATTATTTAGCCAGCGCTACAGAACTTAATAAAAGCCAGGTGGCTACACAGAGCCACAGAATAGGCACATATGCAGCGTATCTTTGCTTGCCTTTTTCTTCTCCCTTGGGTTCCATATGCCACACACAAGAAAGGGTCCTGACTAAGATGAGAAATTCTTGCTATTCTACTGTTCCAAATGTTTAACTCACCATTTATGAAATACTCACACCATGACTCATTTAAATTAATGTCTGACAATAGACACTTCTGATTCTTAAATCTAACTCAGCATCAACAAGGCCACATCCTCACCTAGGGTGAGAAAGAAAAGTTGGTGCTCAATTATTCCTGAAAAACCCTGTCTCCAGCCCTCAGCTCCCAACATCCAACACTAAGAGTAATTTCAGATTCCTTTTCTGAAATTCTTCATGTTTCTAACACAGTTTGGTTTGAGGATCTTTAACCAAAATCTATTTTCACACACAAAAATCTTTTAATAAGAGAACTTACCCCAAAACATGGAATTTTTGCTCAAAGCATTCTCAATAGATATCCTCTATGTTAATGGTTAATCAATTTGGCTAATATAACTAACTAGAGGTCCAGTGCATGGATTCGTATACTGGTGGGGTCTCTCACCTGGCCTGTGCCCTCTCACAATCCGGGGATGTCGGATAGCCGGTTTCAGCCCGATCCCCACAGGCCTGATCCAAACAACAGGGACCCCGATCCTGTGCATTGAGCATCTGTCCCCTGGTGGTCAGTGCACGTCACAGCGACCAATCAACCGGTCGTTTGGTTGCTTAGGTTTTTATATATATATAGATAATTCACCTGCTGTACTTTTTACTATGAATTCACTATGAGTAGCCACTATAAATGAATCATATTTAAAGCTGCAGCTACTTCATGGAGAGACATTTAAGGATTAACTGAGATAATATCTAAAGGTACCTAAAACAGTAAATGTTCCATAAAAGATTCTGATAGTCTGTGCACATAAGCAGTTAGCCTGTGGCATGCTAATAAATCTCAGATATTTAATTATTTGCTATCTAATAGACAACATCTATGCTATGCCACTTCAAACTGCACTTCACGACATCACTGCAGTGTTTCTGCCATGTAGTTGCCCCACTTAATTCATCCCATTACACTTACGAAGGTCATTACATGAATCTGTGTCTAACAACATAGCACGGCAGAGCACTCTGTTGTCAGTACACTAACTTCATATTATGATCCCATTATCTTCCTAAGGTCATTTAAATAAAATTGGTTTATCAACCTCATGTATAGATCAACAAATTAATACCTGTCTGATACAAGGACTCCTGACACTTAATCACTAAGTATCCTTTAAGAAAGGATACATACGAAGATTTGCTACAAAGCTTTCCTTATCACAGGCTGAAAAACAACTTAAGGTGGATTTTCTGGAGCTGAGTCCCAAGGCAGCTGGATGCTTGGCCTAGCTCACCTTTGAGTTCCCTTCCAGTCCTGAGATTCTTCTATGTTCTCTCCTGTTGCTATTTGGTTTTCAGAGTAAATAGCATATAGTAGTTCGTGAGTAACTGCTTAGAATACTTTATCAATTATTGAGGGAAAAGTTCTTAAGTTCTCAAAACAATAGTAACAAGTTTTAAGAGCAGGTTCCAGATTCTCTGCAATAGCTAAACAATTCAACAAATAAGAAAAAATGTACTCTTTCCTATTTGTGACAAGTTTTTAAAATGCCACCAAGAAAATTACTTTAAATGTTGATAAAAATTACTTTAAATAGCACCCACTCATGAAGAGTGGCCATAGTCTAAAAGTATACACAAAAAGTACCAAATATTTGCCTATTACAACAAAGACATAGAGAAATAAGAAAAATAATACACCCTGGATCCATGCCATCAGAGACAGTAAGACATAAATCCATTTAACTAATATTCAACAACTATTTACTATGCAAACTCTGTGCTTAATTTGAAAGCTTGTACTATAGAAAAAAGAGTGGCTAATGCAATATAATATACAAGGTTTTGACAAAAATGAAATGGTAGTGAGTCAAAAAGTTATCAAAAACAGCTTTTTCTTTTCCTACTACAAATGCAAAGAATAGTCTGTTTCTAAAGCCCTAATATCATGTATCATTTCACATACTAAAAGCAGCACCTCACTTCACTATAGTTGTCAAATCTGGCAACATTTAGTGTTACAAGTCATTTGTTTTCATTCATGCATATGTATGCATATACCTATACACACCTCTTCATTTATTTAATTACATGAAAGTTAAGGAAAGAAAATAGTATTTAAAAAAATCAAGTTTATTTCTTTAATTTCAGTGTGCTCGTAACTCTCAATTCTCCCCTTAACAATTATCCTATATAATAAAAGAGTAATATGCAAATCGACCAAACGGCCAACAGCAGAACGACCATCCAGACGACCATCTAGACGACCATCCGGGACCACACTATGACACCCATTGGCGCCAGGCCAGCCGAGGTGGGTATGATGAGATTGGTCGGGGGCCCAGCTATTGCCCCATGATCGCCCCCGCAAAGGGAGGCCCAAGCCACCAACCAGTTGCCTGCTGGAGGCCAGAGGGAAGCCCAGGTCTCAGGTGCCAGAGGGAAGCCAGTGCCCGCAGCCAAGGGAAGGAAGGCCTACTCTTGCACGAATTTCGTGCATCAGCCTCTAGTATTTGTTTCATTAAAGAACCACTAAATATGTTTTTATGGAACTATGCAATAAAATTATTTACATAATGTGTTGCTGGTGAAGCTTTATAAGTGTGAATTACATTTCTCTCCTATAAAGTGAGGAGCTATTACAGGTCGCTCAAAAAAAAAAAAAAAAGAGGGAATCAAGTCTGAAAAACTCTATGCCAACAGCAAAGAAATGCTTTACGTGGTGATCAAATAAAGATAAAATCAGCAAAGACGTGATGTAACAGGCTGACAATCTATACCAAAAACTCGTTTGCTTATTTATGCCTGCCCACTAAGTTGCTCTACATTTCTAACTAAAACCACCCTGGATTTAAAAAATAATAATAAAAGTAGCTTATTTTTATTTTGTTATCTTGGGGAGAGGAGAGTAAAAGGAAGAGGAAGTACTAGAGTTAAATGCACCTTCTGGAGAAAATAGAGAAGTGGATACAGTGTCTACCCAATCAATACCACATTTTGAAATCTTTTACTCCTCTTCAGTATCCCATATAAATTTGTTCCCTATTACTATCTTTGATCCATTCTTCTCACCATTTCCCAAGTTATCTTACTAAAACACAGCTCTGATCATGTCATTCCTTTGTGTAAAAACTTTTACTACCTAAAAATCAAGTTCAATGATCTTAGAACTGGGTTTTTTTTGCCCCACCTATTTAAGTTTTCTCTGTGTACTTCCTTCTGTCTGTACATTCTCACCCGCTAGTAATTCATTTTAGAGAATTTGAATATACCCTATACATTCATATCTTTGCTCACACACTGTACCATGTACATGAAACAGAACATCCTGCTCTTGTCTCTGCTCACTAATATGCTATGTGTTCAATAAAATTTCTCTCATATCCCTCCAAGTGAAATTAATTTCTCTTTCCTGACTTCTCAAGGCATTCTTGATTATGTTTGTATACAAAACTTGTCACATTTTGTCATATATGATAATCAACTATATACAATAAGTCTTACACCCCAATAGATCAAAGGTATCAGAAGGAGCTGCCAAGAGTTCCACAATCATGTCTTACTGTTAAATACACCTCCCATACACAACCCTAAAAAAAAATTCCACATTATTTAGATAATCAAGAAATATGTTTGGTTTACCTGTGATTCTATCTGTGCTGCATGCTTCCATGTTTTAGCTTTTTAACTATCATTTGACAAAGAGAGGTAGCTTTATGAAGAAGAGCCCAGGCTATGTCCAAAAAGTCAAATGGTTTGTGACTGAACAAATAAGCAACTTAAAGATCAGTATCTGGTATTTGTGATAGAAGTTTCAACATGCCAAATCTTCCAAAAATATTTAACCAGACCTTGAAAAACAAGTAAAAATTTGAATCAGGAAATAGAGAGATTAAGGAGAGATGGAAGAACAAAGATGACCTGAGCAGAGGACACAACATGAATGAAGGCACAGAGAAAACAGCAGTGAGAGGGGCTTGGCTAAGAGATGAGTGAGTGGGAAATGTTAAGTTCCTTTCCTATGTCTCCTGTTGGCAATAAGAAAAAAATGGTAAATAGTTGATAAAATACCATTGGAAGGAGCAAGGGTGGAGGGGAGGGGAGGGGAGGGGAGAAAAGCAGAAGGGATAGGGAAGGGAATGGGGGAGGGAGGGAGGGAGGAAGGAAGGGAAGAGGGAAAACAGTTCTTTCATTTTGGCCTCTGATCATTACATTTTTAAAACGGACTGTAGTAGTGACAAAAATAAATGCACTCATTTCCCTTGAATTGGATATATACCCTCCCCCCAAAAAACCCCTATTTGTATTTAATAAATGTGCCTGTGGAGAGACTTAGCTGTTAAAAAAAAGGGGGGGGGGCTCAAACTGCTAATGTCTTTGCAAAGATTTAATTGGAATCAGAGCTGACGTTGAGATCGCTGCTGTACCAGTATGGCCCTAAGCCAAACCTCTTTTTCTGGCTGACCATGCAGGTGTGTCACCGGACATTAACTTCACACCACATGCAACAAGCCTCCAAGTGTCTAGTCCTCTTGTGTCTGCCTAAGGTCAGATCCTACCTTCACTACAGTAGAGCCCACTTATCAACATACTCAGATTATTACGACAAAGTCTTGGAAAGAAATCCAAAAAGGCAAAAATAAGGTGATTTCTAGTCTTCTTATTAACATCTAGATATTGACTTCATTTAGTAAACCACACTTGTATAAGGAGTGAGGTGAGAAAGCCTGAATTCACCAGGCTGGCATTCAAACCTCACATGACCAGACCCAAGCATCCAGCCTGGTCTCTTCTCCTGCTCCTCCTTTCACGCACCTCTCCTCTTCAGCTAAATTTCACTGACTGCTCCCCACAGAAGCTTCACTGATGCTCAAAATCATGTATTATTTCTCTGACCTTCCACAAAACTAAAGCAAACTGCTCTCACATTCAGCATTTCCTAACTTTTACTATTAACTGTTTACAGTACTCTAAAGCCAGGAAGATAGTGAAAACATGCTTTATATATGGGCACTTAAAGAACAGTGGAAATATATAAGCTTGGAAATTAGATAGGTCTGGATTTGAAACCCAGACCTGCTGTTTCCAGGCTGTATACTCTTAGGCAGGTCTTTAACTCTCTCAATCCAAGTTTCTTCTTTTGTAAATGCAATTTATATCACTACGAATGCTCTAAGGATTAGAGCTAGTACACGTAAAGCATCCGGTACTACCCTAAGCCAATAGTAGAAACTCAATGTATGGCAGTCATTATTGTATTTCAACTTTATTCCACCTCCACCCCACTCCCCACAGGTCCATTGTATTACCTTACTGTTTAAAAAAGAGAGAGAAAAAAACTAAAGTTATGGAGAATAAAGCAGGCTCATAATTTAAATTTCATCTTAATAGGCTTACTGCGACCAGAATCACTGGGCTGGGGAAAATTAGTTATAACCTTGTTTGTTATTCAAAAGAAATATGTATAAAGTCTTCATGAAGAAGCCAATTTTCATTTATAACTGGTTAAGAGGTCAGGAATGTCTGCCCTGGCCAGTGTGGCTCAGTTGGTTGGACGTCACCTTGTACCCCATATGGTCAGGGCATATGCCCAGATTACAGGTTCCCTCTCCCTCTCTCCCTAAAATTAATTAAACTATTTTCTAAAAGAGATCAGACATGTCTTGTTACTACAGAAATGTCAGAATTGTTAAATGCTTTAATTGAAAATGTTTTGTGCACCAGGCCTCTAGAAACTAAATAAAATGTGTGATCAGAGCAGTGTGATTATATAAGATACATGCTGAAATAAAAAATGTTGACTTCAAAAAACAACTAAACGACGGAACGGACATCATCCAGAACCACAGGAAGGCTGGCTGAGTGGAAATTCTACAACTAGGAGGAAAGAGAATATCATACCCAGACTCAGAGGAGGCGCAGTGCTGAAGTGAAATACTGAGGTGCGGAGTGCGCACAGAGCGGGCTGGCGGCAGAGGGCGCGGTTGTTGTTTTCAATCGGGAGGGAATTTCAGACTCTGAGCTCCAGATCCGGGCGAGTCTCTAGGGACCCAGACTCAAATGGGAGAAGCGGGACTGTCTGGCTTCGGTCGGAACTCAAAGGCAGCTTTCTCTCCGAGGTTTTCAGCGGTTGCTGGGACTCTGTGAGGCAGAGCCCCTAGGGACGGAACTGAGAGCAGCCATAACTGCTCACTCCGGCCCGCCCTGTAGATCCCCGGGGACCCGCCCCGCCCAAGCCCTGCACAGAGCCATTTGCCGGATAGCCTCAGGCAAACGCTAGATTATCACCACCCTAGAGATCCAGCACAGAAGCCCTCCCACTGCAGACACAGCGGACTCTCATAGCCAGTTAGCCTGGAGGTCAAATCACCCCCGGTATTGCCGACAACAATCAAGGCTTAACTACAACAAGACTGCGCACAAAGACCACTAGGTGGTGCACCAAGAAAGCATAAAAAATGCGGAGACAAAGGAACAGGACAAAACTGTCAATAGAGGATATTGAATTCAGAACCACACTTTTAAGGTCTCTTAAGAACTGTCCAGAAGCTGTCGATAAATGTAGTGAGATCCTCAAGAAATCTAATGAGACCCTCGATGTTATGATAAAGAACCAACTAGAAATTAAGCATACACGGACTGAAATAACGAATACTATACAGACTCCCAACAGCAGACCAGAGGACCACAAGAATCAAGGCAAAGATTTGAAATGCGAAGAAGCAAAAAACACCCAACCAGAAAAGCAAAATGAAAAAAGAATCCGAAAATACGAAGATAGTGTAAGGAGCCTCTAGGACAGCTTCAAGCGTACCAACATCAGAATTATAGGGGTGCCAGAAGATGAGAGAGAGCAAGATATTGAAAACCTATTTGAAGAAATAATGACAGAAAACTTCCCCTACCTGGTGAAAGAAATAGACTTACAGGTCCAGGAAGCGCAGAGAACCCCAAACAAAAGGAATCCAAAGAGGACCACACCAAGACACATCATAATTAAAATGCCAAGAGCAAAAGATAAAGAGAGAATCTTAAGAGCAGCAAGAGAAAGAAACTCAGTTACCTACAAGGGAATACCCATACGACTGTCAGCTGATTTCTCAACAGAAACCATGCAGGCCAGAAGGGAATGGCAAGAAATATTCAAAGTGATGAATACCAAGAACCTACAACCAAGATTACTTTACCCAGCAAAGCTATCATTCAGAACTGAAGGTCAGATAAAGAGCTTCACAGATAAGGAAAAGCTAAAGGAGTTCATCACCACCAAACCAGGATTATATGAAATGCTGAAAGGTATCCTTTAAGAAGAGGAAGAAGAAGAAAAAGGTAAAGATACAAATTATGAACAACAAATACGCATCTATCAACAAGTGAATCTAAGAATCAAGTGAATAAATAATCTGATGAACAGAAAAAAAAATAAAATAAAAAAAATAAAAATAAAAAATGTTAGGACTTGTTTTAAAACTTTTAAGAAAAAAATGTAGAAGGCAAACATGACAAAACATTTTCTTTTTATTTATAATTTTTCATTTTAGAAAGAGGGATGAAAGGAAAGAGACACTGATCAGTTGCCTCCAGCATGAGCCCCAAACGAGCCCCAACCGGGCATCAAACCTGCAATCTAGGTATGTGCCTGACAAGGAATCGAACCTGATTTCTTTTGATATATAGGCCGATGCTCCAACCAGCTGAGCCACACTGGCCAGGACAAAACATTAACTTTTAAATATAGGTGAACAGTAAATGTGTTGGGTGTCCAGCATAATTTCTATCTGGATTTTCATATATTTCAAATTTTTTATTATAAAAGATAAAAAGGCCCAGCCAGCATGGTTCAGTGGCCTATGAACCAGGAGGTCACAGTTCAATTCCCAGTTAGGGTGCATGCAGGGGGCTGCGGGCTTGATCCCCAGTGGGGGGCTTGCTGAAGGCAGTCTATCAATGATTCTCTTTCATCATTGATCTCTCTCTTTCTCTCTCTCTCTCTCCCTTCCTCTGAAATCAATAAAGAGGGAAGGCGGAGGGGGGGATGGGAAGTAATCAACCAAGAACCTTGTATGCATGTAAGCATGGCCCATGGCCACAACAATGGGACAATGAGGGCCCGGGGTGTGGGGTGGAGAGTGGGGTGGCTAGAGGGGCTCAATGGGGGGAAAAGGGGGACATGTGTAATACTTTCAACAATGAAAAATTATTTAAAAAAATTTTTTAAGATAAAAAGAGCCCTAACTATTTTGGTTCGGTGGATAGGGCATTGGCCTGCAGAGTGAAGGGTCCTGGGTTCGATTCCAGTCAAGGGCATGTACATCGGTTGCAAGCTCGATTCCTGGCCGTAGTCAGGGTGCGTGTGGGAGCAACCAATCAATGTGTCTCACTCACATCAATGTTTCTCTGTCTCTCCCCCTCCCTTCCACTCTCTCTAAAAAAAAATCAATGGAAAAATATCCTCAGGTGAGGATTAATTTAAAAAAAAAAGATAAAAAGAATTCTTAAAACTGAAAAAAACTTGAGTCTGTGAGACTTCAATTACAGTCCGAGTTAGGTCATGTATTGTATAGATATAGATAAGTTACTAAACCACTGTGAATCTTAACTCTTCATTTGTTTTTTTAAAAAATGACAATAACACAAAGATCAAAGAGTTGTTCAAAGATTACATTAGTATAGAACACAATTATGACAGTGATATCACACAGTAATTACACAACATATGTTACCTATTATTAATATTCCTGCTGAAAGAAGGAATAACCTGGTTAAAGAGTCTTATGTTCTCTCTGTACACAGAGCTTACTGCTGTGAGGGAGAGGAGGAATCTGGAAGAAAAGATCAACCACCTTTCTCCAATACCACATTTGCCAAGAGACCATGGTAGTACTAAAAGCCACAAAATGGAACAAAGGAAGGAGGAAGCTAAAGTGTCACCTCTATCAGCAAGAGAAGTCCCAGCATGTTCTGTGACAGGTAGCTACCACAAATCCCCATCTCCACCACCACCACCACAAATAAGTGACAGAAAAGAGCAATTTCCACAATAACAATAATTTGATATGTCATTAATAACAAAAATCTGTTGTTAATAACAAATAATCTATTGTACTGTTTAATACAATGAAGAATTAAAGCTAAGAGTTATGAACACTTAAAGGCCAAAAGCAAGTTAAAATCACTCTCCCAGAAGAAATAATGGTCAGTATTCCAACGGGAGGCAAATGTTTCTTCTTAAAGGAAACAGACTAGAAACAGAAAACATCTGCTACTATTTTACCCATTTCCCTCACTGCAGGGAATTTTGTAACTAAACAAAAAAAACTAACAAATATCCAAAGAGTATATTCAGCTTAACTCTTCCCTTTGTGCTTAGAATACACTTGTTCAAAAACACGTTGAAGGCTTACTTACACCATGTTCTCACAGGTTCTTCCCTTCCCCAAGGTTGAGAACATTCAGATAAAAAGGAACAACCCCTTCATTAAAAATAGAAATCAGAAAACCTAACAGATATACATATATCAATGTCAGTGAAAGGGAAGCCAAATAATAGCAGACATAACAACAAGAAGAAAAGTCGTAGCTGTCCAAAGCTTTGTTCTTGTAGCAGCAGCAGAAATAGTTGATTATATTTAACAACAGCTTGTACTTAAGAGTGTTCTATGAGCTAAATGCTGTGCTAAGTGATTTCTATGTGTTAACTCATATAATCCTCAATTCAATAAAGCATTAAGACTCTGATTCCTCAGTTTTCAAACAAAGAAAATGAAATTTAGTGGTTTGCCAAAAGTCATACAGCGCACCCAGAAGAGATGGAATCTGAACCCATGTCTGACTCCAAAACCTATGCTGTTCATTACTAACCTACAACCCTCTCTCGAGTGGATCCCTACAGTGGCTATAGGCCTGGACCTAGGATTCTGGTATTACCAAGGCCAACTAGTGGCATTAACAATAATAAAAAAACTGTCAAATGCTAATTCTAGTCAGTATACTTTTAGGAGAAAACTCTATTTTTTTTTTCCCAGTGTCGTCAGTTCAAACTCACCTTATTGAAATGACTCATTCTCTGAGGGTTTCAGATAATTAAAATTTACTATACTGAGGAATGGAAAATTTGTGCAGTACTACTAGTTCAATAAAATTATGGATAAAGTACCAACATTGCATAAAAATACACACACTTGTAACTTTTACATTTTAAAATCTATTTAAAAATAGTCATGTAATTACAACCAACGAAAATAAGTACTCAACTTTTACAAGTAATATTTTTTGGGGGGAAAAACTGTTCCAGGCTCTGAATACTTCCAAATCCCATATTTTAAATTAATTAAATTTAATGAAGGAAGGCCAATATGCTAGACAGAACAAACATACCACAGTTCAGTCACAATACGTACATTTCATATTTGCTCATGAAAATGTTCACAGGCTGACAAAGTTTGTTTGTTTTTTTTTAGGAGAAATCTTTTTTGATGAGAGCCTATTAGTACTGTGGGTGGTGCTGAGGCTCATTTAACCAAAAGAGTAGCATTTTGCCACACAATTGTCTTAAACCAGTATCTGGCTCACACATTTTAATAAAATGATCAGATATGTAATGATTATATATTTTATTATTAAAATAATAAGGTAATAAGTAGAAATTAAAATACCATTTCCATCACTGTACATATAAATTTATATTCGAATTATTTCTTATTCAACTGAATAGAGGAAAATTTTCTGCACATCAATTATTCCATGTTTCTACAGACAATTCACTTTAGAATGTTTTCCTTAAATCTTTTCTTATAATAAGCATTTTTCATCAATTTTAATGCAAACAATTGTCATGATTTTATTTCTCAAAAAAAGTGAAATTCTTTAAGTTTGTATTACTATTGGCAATACGTTAAAGTTCAAGTTCATCAACTGTAATTACTTTTGCAGTGGTACTATATGATAAACATTCTCCAGCAAAAGTATAACTTGCAATTTTTCACTGAAGCATATATTATACATAATACATGAGTACATCCATTAAGATACCTCTTTTTACTCGAAATTAACAAATAAAAGAATACTGAATTAAAGACAGCACAATATAAATGTTGAAGAGCCTCCAATTATTGAGAAAAAGTTTTAATAGTCCAAAATTAAGTTCAAAACATCTGACAAAGGAAAAATGATGTTTATTCCAAGTCAAACATAAGTGGTAAGATAAGGAAAGGATGCTAGCAATGCAACCCAGGTTTCCAAGTACCAGCCTTCCCCCTTATACATGAGTATCAAAACATCAAAAGTATAAAGAACAATTACATGTGTATGCATAAGAAATAATAGGCCAAGTAAGTCAGATTTGATGTATTTAAATGAATGTATATTAACTCTTGAGAATCTGAAAGGAAGAAATAACGATAATATATGATATACTCTAAAAGAGTATGTTCATAAAAGATTTAACATTTGCAAATACAAAGGAACATTTAACACTAACAAAATGGTAGATATATATTAAAGATGAATGGTACAATGACAAGAGGAATTGTCATGTGACTAGCATTTTGAAAATATTGATAACTAGATATTGATAACCAGCGGGGTCCCTCGGCCTCGCCTGCGCCAGGCATCCAGGATCCCTTGGGGGATGTGGCAGAGCTCGTTTCGGCCTGATCCCCACAGGCCAGGCCTAGGGACCCCATTGGTTCATGAATCCATGCACCAGGCCTCTAGTATGCATATAAGATCTTTGGTTAATCTCTTCCCACCTTTCACCCTCTCCCCTTCCCTCTGAGATTCATCAGTCCTTGTTCCATGTTTCCATGCCTGTGGTTTATGCTCCTGCATTGAGCGTCTGCCCCCTGGTGGTCAGTGCGCATCAAAGCTACCGGCCAGTTGGCCAGTCGCTTAGGCTTTACACACACACACACACACACACACACACACACACACACACTAGTGGTCTGGTGCACAAAATTCGTGCACGGGGGTGGGGGGTGTCCCTCAGCCGAGCCTGCACCCTCTCCAATCTGGGACCCCTCGGGGATTGTCCGACTGCCGGTTTAGGCCTGATGCCACAAGGATCAGGCCTAAACCGGCAGTCGGACATCCCTCTTGTAATCCGGGACCACTGGCTCCTAACCTGCCTGCCTGATCACCCCTAACCACTCTGCTGCCGGCCTGATCAACCCCAACTGCCCCCCCTTCCGGCCTGAGCACCCTAACTGCCCGCCCCTGCCAGACTGATTGCCCCCAACTGCTCCCCCCCCACGCCGGCCTGCTCACCCCCAACTGCCCCCCCTGCCAGCCTGCTCACCCCCAACCGTGCCCCCCTGCCGCCTGCTCGCCCCAACTGCCCTCCCCTGCCGGCCTCATCACCCCTAACTGCCTCTGCCTCGGCCCTGCCACCATGGCTTTGTACGGAAGGACGTCCGGAAGGTCTCCCAGTCTAATTAGCACATTACCCTTTTATTAGTATAGTTAGAAGATAATTAACAACTACTGGACATTTACTATGTAAGTCGTTTTAAATACATTATCTCCTTTAATAATTTTTATAGCCCTATGAGGTAAGTATTATTAATATACCCACTTTATAAATAAGAGCAGAGGCACAGAAAGCTAAAGTAATATCTCTAAGATCACACGGCTAGTGAGTGGCTCATCTGGATTCAAATGTTTTTCTGTTCTATAACAAATCAAGAGATTTAAGAAGAAATATCCATCATCAACAGATAGTTCTTAACATCTTATTTCTCTAGGGAAATCAAGTAACACAATCATTTCCACGTTCCTTCAACTACAAAATAACCCACCACCATTACTAGGAAAGGATTTTCTTTTCTTTTTTAAAGACTTTAGATATGTTCTTAATTTATTTTTAGAGAAAGGGAGGAAGGGAGAGAGATAGAAACATTGATGAGAGAGAGAAAGAGAGAAGCATCATCAAACGGCTGCTCCTTGCAAGCCCCCCACAGGAGATCGGGCCTATAACCCAGGGATGTGCCCTGATCAGGAATTGAACTATGACCTTCTGGTTCCTGGGTCAATGTTCAACCACCAAACCACATAGCTGGACAGAAAATGATGTTCTTAGTTGAGTTTTACTAAGTTTTAAAACACAGGCAATGTGTAAGAGTTAAAAATCCATAATGTGATACTTATTTGGAAGCTTCTTAAAACAAATGAATTCTCTTTTCTGTGTCACTGAATATAATAGGGTCAAAGTAGAAGCTTTGAGATTATTATGTCCAACAAATGAAGGTCCCAATCTCTGAGCTTATGTAGACATTATAAAAACTGTTTCAATAGTAAGCGTTTATTTTAGTATTGGCTGTCTGCCCAGCAAATGCCAGAATAATTTTAACCAAGTGGACAGAAAATGAAGCAGGATGGATATGAACTCCACTTTAAATTTACTAAGGTCTATATAACTCCACAATACAATTTCCTCCCTCATTACTTTACATACAAGTAGACTTAGGAGGTGAACAGGTAAATTTTTCAAGTCTCACAATTCATTTACTATTATTTTAACTTACAATTCACTTATTTGTATACTTTAAATGCATATTTTAATTGAATTTTGGAGATTTAAAGAAAAAAAGCAACAAACCACCAATCTGATATCATCTTTTATAAGATGACATCTGTGAAAAGGATATAATATTAAAAGCATATATACAGGTATAATTAACTGTCTGGAAAGAATTATAAAGATTGTACTGTGCTTGTGAACACATAAATATATAAAGTTATTTATAGATCATATGTGTAGCATCTATATATTTAATTTCATAATAAGCACTCCTCTTGCTTTGTAAAGTTAATGTTGAACTTTATACTAACTGCTTCTCAAGAGGAGAGAATTATAAATGTGCCACATCCTGTTCTTTATGTAAAAGCATCAGTGTGAAATTATAAAGAGCTAATGTGGTCCTGACGATTATTGTATGTATGGAATCAGTTACACAAACTCTGTGATTTCCTCTCCATAAACATTACTTCACGACTTGCACAAGAACAAAAATAACAAACTAAAAAAATAATTTATAGCATTTTCATAGCTGAGGTTTCCAATAATTCCATTCCAATTCAAATCATCAATATCTCATCAGTTCAAATTTCATTACAATAAAGTTGACAGAAGTTTTACATTTTTCACAAAAGAATATAGAAGTCCCAAATAAGTGTTCATTAACTTATAGTTTTAAAAAATGGTGACAAGTAATTTTTAAGTAGTAGGATTTTTCAATTGCCCTGCTTTATTTAAACATACATTCCAATGCTACTGCATGAAACAAACTTAGTCAACATGAAACAATGTATATGAATCATGAAGCATCACAATAGCGGCCAACTCTCACTGTTCAAAAGGTTTCTGGGTGTTGCAACAGTCACCCCAGAAGCACCACGTTGCAGGAACAGCACAGAGCTAAGTAATGGGAGCCTAGATCTACCTCTCCTCCTGTTACTTAATTGTATGAAACGGGACAGGTCATTTAGCCCCTCGGGGTATAGGCTCTCATCTGTAGTAGCAAACTAAACTAGCTCCTTAGTCTGCAAACTTTTTTTTAACATATTTTTATTGATTTCAGAGACGAAGGAAGAGGGAGAGAAACATCAATGATGAGAGAGAATCATTGATCAGCTGCCTCCTGCCCCACATTGAAGATCGAGCCTGCAACCTGGGCATGTGCCCTGACCGGGAATCAATCCATGACCTCCTGGTTCATAGGTCGACACTCAACCACTGAGCCACGCTGTCTGGGCTGTCTTGGAACTTTTAAAGCAGAATCCTGGCTACTCTCAAGCCCCCAGAATAAAATGGATAAAAATAGACCTGCACTGAGCTCCCTCCGGTGCAGTTCTGGGCACACCTAGGACCTCAATAGAGGGCAATCTGATCCCCTGGTAGTTTGAAAATACGTATCACCGCTCAAGCACCCTCCAGTAAGTACCAACCCCCAAATTCTTGGTGTTGTAATTAATTTAACATGAGCACACATATTACTACTTCCAAAAATATCATCAGAGACTAGATAAAGCAATTATATTCAATAAATACTTACTGAATATCATACTAGGTGCTAGCTAGATCCTGAGCATTAATGACAGATAAGACATAGACCCTTCCTTAAAAGGAGCCTACAAGCCATAAGGGAAACAGATACAACCAATTACAATACAAACAAGTAAAAGCTACTGTGGAACCAGCAGAAGGTGCTACTAAGACACATACTAGGGGCAGCTTACTCAAGCTGGAGGTGCCACGTCATTCACTGATGAGCTGTCTCTACCTGTCTACAAACAATTCAATTTCCTCAACCAAAATCGCAAGTCTACAAAAGAAAAAAACCAACAACAAAAGGGGTACTTAGGAATAGAGCAATAAATTATGAAAGAAAAACACTTCTTGTTTGTTTATTTAAGCAAAAGAGAGGTGGCTGCACCTGTAAGGGCCTCTTCTAACTAATGTGACATGAGCTGCTACATTTAAAAACAGACACCTGAAACAGATGCTATTCGGCTGAAGGCTGAAGGCATGATTCCCACTCTCAGGCACATGTTCCATGGAAAAGGGCACTGGGTTTCTGCTACAGCGTCAGTACAGATGCACGGACAACTATACAAAGGACCACAGACAGACTGGTGACAAAAACTGCTAACCAATGTCTCTCTGCCTTCCACAGTTCACATTTTTAACATGGTTGCAAGTTACGAAGAAACACCAAGAAGCAGAATTTAAAGCCTAGGTAAGGAATTGATTTTAAATGCCTTAAATATAAGCTATAGCTAATATACAATACAAAGACTGCCCTGTACTATATTAAATATTTCAAGTTATGTTTATTTTTGGTCATTTGTTCATGTCAGAAGCTTTCACTGATTAGGAAATGACTATACTCGCAGGCATTCTCTCCAGTAGAGCCACACTGGTCTTCTTTCAGTCCTGCAATCTACCAAGCCTCCTGCCACCAAGAAATGCTCTCTTCTCAGTCATAGAATATCATCATTCCTCTCTTCATCTACTTCAATTCTGCATCTGCATCTATTCTACTTTGACATCACAGTTCAAATCACTTCCTCAGGTAGCTCTGATTTTCCTTTTATCAAGTCCCATATTAACTGTATGGCACCATGCAGTTCACAATGCTGTACTTATCTTAGTTGCAATTTTTTTCATTTACTCGTGATTTTTTTTAATGTCTAACTCCTCCTCCCAATGCCTAAACTCAAAATTTGAAAATCCATATTTGTACTCATTGCTGTATTTCCCAGTGCTTATAGCACAGTGACTGGCACAAACTGTGCCCTTAATAAATATCTGTTGAATGAATGAGTGAAGAGGGGTATTAAAAAAATCAATATGTATTCTTCAGTAGGAAAATTTATTACCATTTTCAATGGCAATCCCACAACAATTTATTTTCATTGAATGGGAAATTTGTGAAAAGTACTCTTTAGGGATCAAATTTTTCATGCTTTGACTTCAAGCAAGACCCCATGAATTTACATCACAAAAATAATTGGTTATTCTAGACTTAAATCTTTAAAAACCAGACTGTGCTTTAAAGAGACGAAAGATTAAAGATGAGTTTGTAAAGATAAAGAAGTAGGTAAGAAAATGGATTAAAAAGAATACTCAGACAATAAAGAAACTCCCTGAAGAGAATAAATGGTTTATAGAAAACAATATATTTCAATTTATTGTTAAAAAAAAATACAAGGTATAAAATTGGCAAAATAAGATTATGATTTCTATATATATGGAAAGCATTTCCACATATAAAGGCAGATTAAATAATTGATTTTTACAAATTTGGAAGCAGATTAGATGCCGGTGTGTTAATATGGTGGCGTGTTAAGATGGTAACACTTTTATACAAATGTCATTCATAATCAACAGCCCAGAAGATACTGCATATCATTCATTTTTCCTTGTTAGAGTTATGCTGACTTACAGGTTTAGAGGTTTAATTTTTTTCCCCATAATACAGACACTTCTAAAAATCTTGTTCTTTACATAAGGGTCATATAAGTACTTATTTTATGTAGAGATCAAGCTCAGATATTAAGAGATCAATTCATCCTAGTCTGAATATCCCATTAGGACACAATTTACTGCGGAGAGATCTAAAGTTACAGTATTAAATGGTAACCATTTAAATGTAGCTACCTTTAAAAAAACAAACCTGTGTAACACTATATATATATGCCAATGTTCTTTCATCACCTATATTTTTATTTTCTTGACTTTCTTGTTCATTATTGCTTCAGTGCCAACATTTCCTTTTGACATGTATTGATCGTGCTAATAGCTATAATACTGCTTTTCATGCCTGGAATTGATGGAGTGTATTTTATAAAAATCCATATGAATTGACAAGTAAGTTTATTTAATGATGTTTATTTAATGACATTTTCTAACCATTTTCACATTTGAAATATTCAAGCAAAAATATGTTAATTCTTTTTAAAAAATAACTTAGAGAATCATTTTAATACTTTATAATAATTCACATGTAATTTTCACAGACTATCTAAACTACATGTACCAAAACTATAAGCATTGCCTGTTAAACCAAGTTAATCTTGGGCTCTGTACCTGTTCGAAGTTCAAAACAAACAGCTATATGTGAATGCAGTTCTCAAAGTTCAAAATGAAGAAATTTTTATTCCTAAATATAAAATCCTAAATGTTACAAAGATTTAACAAAATTAGCCATGAGGACAAGTAAGAGTGCAGTAGTAACATATCTCTGTACTTACCTCCTAGAACAGTAGTAGCAGTACCTGGTGCTGATTAAACATTTTTCTGACTGAATTAACAAATGAACTGGCACAAATCTTTGTGATAAGATGCTATTAGGCTCTTTTCCCATTTACCCCCTGGCCTCCAATCAGAAGGAAGATGAGAAAACTGAACATGCCTTAAATGTGGGCAACCCATAAGCCTCCAACTAATTCTACACATAAAAGTATTTAATTCTACCAGATATCTTAGAAATCTTCCTGTTTTATAAAGTCCTGTGATCTTAGTTGGAACTTAGGGGTGATTCAAGGCAAGATGCAAACTAAAATAAGAATTCTCTTCTTCAACATCCCTGAAAAGACAGTGCTCTGTTTAAGTAATTCTAACAATGGTCGTATGAGGGAGGAAAGAACAAGTGTCAGGCACATATTATAGACACTCAAATGCTCTCCCCATCCTGAGATCTTGGTCATTATTCAAGAAACACCCTTTTTAGAAAGTCTCCTCCCTCTACCACCTCCTACCCTCAAAGTTTCTGCAGGGCACTTTCAGAGCACTTTGATCACTCTGCTAACATGCTGCTTGCTCTTCAAGTACTACAGAAAGATATGTATGTTTACCTCCCTTCTTGAGATGTTAAACTCCTTGAGATTAAAGACTGTGTTTTAGTAACTACACCACCTGGCACATAGCAGGCAGGCAGCAAATGTTCATCAAAGGAAGGAATGATTTTCTGCATGAATTTCCTGTAGTTTACAAATCTGAAAAAAGTAACCAAAAATTTTTTGAGAGAAAAGCTTTTAAATGTATTATAATCACCTTTTAAAATGATCAGAGAAGGATATGAAAACAACAGAAACCTACAACTGACAGAAGTTTGAACAGCTACTTGCTTAGGTGTAAATATTGGGAAATAAATTCGTAGTGATTAAAGCAGCTCTGAAGATTATAACAGAGTTAAAATTTCTGAGATTTTTCACAAATCATACTATGAGCAAAAAAATAATTTAATAGTTTTTAAATGAAACATCACCTATGATCAACTTCTTCAGCTTAGTGATACTTAAATACTGTAAGAATTGTAGCTACATCTTAAAATGCTATTTTTTAAATCTCAACCTATAAAAACTGAGTTAATATGTAAAGCACACCAAATAAAATGACCAAGTGGCACCAAAAATGACATTTGATTTTAAAATCCAAATTTCAAATTTCTGAACACAGCCTTATAAATTCCTGAACTGCCAAATCCTAGTTTTTTTAAACAAGTATGTCTTCTGCTACTAAGACCATTAAGCCAATTTTGTAATAAAAGCAAAACACCCATTAATATAAAAATGTTATTTTTCAACTTCAGAGAAATATTCTAAGATGTTCACAATTTCTCGAAGTTAACTTTATTTAAAAATTCATATGATTCAATTAAACTAGACAGCACTACTTTTTTTAGTGCAAAGAAAGGGGGGGGGGGGGTCAATATCAGATTCTTTCCCTAAGGAAGTTAGAAATTCTCCTTGTACAGAAAAAAGTGTGTGTGTGTGTGAAGATGAACAACAACAAATGGCTGCTCCACAAATAAATGAGAGAACTGTCTTTGAGATAACTGGGTTAGAACAACACTCCAAGGTTTGTAACATCACACTGCGGAAGAGCCAGCAAAGCTCCAAATACAGTTTACAAACCACCATGCTAACTCCCCTTAAATCTCCTTTAATACTTTTCGGTTCAACCTCGAGGCTGACTCGACAGACCAGGCGCTAGGAGCAGGCCCAATGTCGAGCAATAAGAACATTAAAAAGTTCAACATTCAATCCGGTCAATTAATTTGGACCAGACTGTTTGAATTTCAAAAATAACATTGGACCGCAAAGGGTTAAGAAGGATTACTGCCTACAATCTAACCTCACTGTGCCACTGCTTCAGTGATGAATCCAAAGAACTGGTTAAACAAACATGGGCTTCAACAAATGTACTCTTCATTAGCTAGAGACACGCTGAAGGTGGCTAGTCAAGGTTCGAAAATCAGACCCCCTCTGGTAAGGAGGCCACAATCTTTAGTTAAACCTTAAATGTTTAGGATAATTATAGTCAATCTGCAGTAAATGTGCTGGATGATATTCTGTTGCAATATTAAATGATGAAAATGGACAGAAGTAAATTAGCAGTTACAGAACATGGATGGTATGCAAAGTAGTTTTTTAAAGTACATAAATGGAAACTGTATACTCTCAGGAAATGTGAAGTTTGTATAACAAAGGAAAGAGGGATGTTTTCAGCTAAGTGGCAACTAGCCAATGTCTCACTTTGAATCAAATATGTCACTGAAATGAGATTTTCCAGGAAGCAATAAGAATAACAAAACTCTAGGCTTAAAAAAAACAAAAACAAAACACAGTTTAAGAAAAAATTCTGGGGCAAATACTCAAAATGTCAGTAAAGTAAAAATAAATCATTTATCCAACCTAAAATCTGAACACTATCTAGAGATGTCAATTACACCAGGCCTCTATCTAAGCTACAGGTTTGAACTACTTTCCTGATGTCAAATATTCATCCACACACACAAAATCAATAAAAGCCATTATTTTGATTTAAATCACATATCTAAAAACCATTAACTATTTATCACTTGAATTGGCATTCTGGATTTTACAAAAGAACTAAAAGTCATTCCTATTAAAGCTTCAATACTATGTAAGGCTTATTTGACAATCACTACCAAATATTTATGAGCAATGCCTGTTAGAAATATTATTGTGCATGATGGAGGGATTTTTCACAAGAATAGAATGTTTGTAAGAGTTTCAAAAAAATATATTTAGAAATATCATCATAGGAAGTATCTCCAGTGTTAGTGAATCACAAAAGACCCAAGAAAAGGCAGCACATCAAAAAGATTTGTTTTGTATTATCAGCAGGCAGCAACTCACATAAATTTTATCAAAAAATTTTATGTTAAAAAGAAATTTTAACATACAAACATTTTTATTCTTGAAATATCTCATTTGGTAAAAAAAAAAATCCTAACTAGCCCTGGTCCATGCTGATCAGCGGTTAGAGCACCAGACCACACAATGCAGGGTCGAGGGTTCAATTCCCAGTCAAGGGCATGTACCTGGGTTGCAGGTTTGATCCCTGGCCCCTGTCGGGGTACATATGGAAGGCAACCAATGTGTCTCTCTCACATGGATGTTTCTCCCCCCCTGCCCCCCCCCCTCCCCGCCACCTTTCTGTAAAAGAAATCAATGGAAAAAATATTCTCCTGTGAGGATTAACAAACAACAACAAAAAAGCAAAGAAAAATTTCATAGCTGGTAAAGACTGGGATTCAATTTAATAAAACTATAAAAATTTTACTTTCCTACAAGTTGTCAGCAGAAAGCAATATTATTGAATAATCAAAAAGAACATCTAAAGGCAACAACGTATTTCTTATTTGTAAAACACAGGAAAACTATTTACTAACTGGAATATGAATAACAAGACTCACTTGATCACTGCAACGTAAGTTCATTCTGAAGTGTTATTTTCAACACAAACTTTCCAAAGGTGTTTCAAAGATCTTTGTAAGTCTAAAACTGCTCTTAAGTAATACCTTAGGACAATAAACAAGATTGCTGATCATGACATTTATTTCTCTTTTCTAAGATATTTTAATTGATTTCTGAGAGGAAGAGAGAGGAAGAGATAGAAACATCAATGATAAGTCATTGATCGGCTGCCTCCTGCACGCCCCACACTGGGATTGAGTTTGAAACCTGGGCATATGCCCTGACCGGGAATCGAGCCATGACCTCCTGGTTCATAGGTCAACACTCAACCATTGAGCCATGCCAGTTGGGCACTGAGTACGACATTCAATAATATGCAGCAGAGAACCTTCAGCTAGAGACCCTAAGGCAGGGGTTCTCAGCCTGTGGGGCGCGACCCCTTTGGCAGTCGAACAACCCTTTCACAGGGGTCGCCTAAGACCATCCTACATATCAGATATTTACATTACAATTCATAACAGTAGCAACATGACAGTTATGAAGTAGCAATGAAAATAATTTTATGGTTGGGTCACAACATGAGGAACTGTATTTAAAGAGCCAGAAGGTTGAGAACCACTGCTCTAAGGCGTGTTCTCAGACACGGAGCTACACAGACCCGGGACCCTTCCTTTGTTGATTGGATTTTCAACTGGGTACAGTCCTTTAGTCAGCAGCTCTCCCCCAGGATTGTTCACCCAGCTCTTGGCACAAGATGGTTGCTCAATAAACATTTGTTTTAGGAGTTCTGTTTATGAATGAACATGTGAGTGCATGAACTATTTAAGCCTAGCCTCAGAGTCCTTGGTGCTTCTGGTCTTCTCCGCAAGCTCTGGGCTATTGCCATCAAGGCTCACTCTGGCACCTTCGGAACTCTCCGGAAATGCTCTTCAGAGAGGGTGGCTGCCTTTCTTATTGGCCTCTGCCGGGTTCAGGTCTGTTTGGGCACATTGGGAAACCTTCAGAAGCCCGGCAGCCCCCTTATTTCCCCTCTTCGGGGTCCTTTTGGAATTAACTCTTTTACGAGTTAAAAATAAATAAATAAACAAACAAACAAACATGCAGCATCTAAAATTCCTTAGTATACCAATCTAACTGGCCCTTGATAATCTAATTCCAACTACATTTTTTACCTATTTCCCATTACTCCTGGCCCTGCCCACCCATTTTTCTGGTCACACACTTTCCTTTCTCCATGCCTTTATTCATTATACTAGAGGCCCAGCGCACACAAAATCCTGCGCGAGTAGCTCCCTTCCGCTTGCCTCAGCTGGCTGCCCCACACATCACCCAGAGTAGCTCACACCCCGCCCTGCCCACCTAAAGACCTGCCACTCATTTGGTCATGACGGTGTTACACCGTGATGGCCACGGGCCTTTTATATAAGAGACTAGAGGCCCGGTGCACAAAAATTTGTGCACTCGTGGGGAGGGGGTGGTCCCTCAGCCCGGCCTGTGCCCTCTCGCAGTCTGGGACCCCTCAGGGGATGACCACCTGCTAGCTTAGGCCCACTCCTCGGGGCATTGGGCCTAAGATGGCAATCAGACATCCCTCAGGCAGCCCAGCAGCCCTCACGGGATGCCCACTTGCCAGCAGGGAGCAGATCTAAGCTGCAGTCGGATATCCTTAGCGCTGCTGAGGAGGCAGGAGAGGCTCTCACCACCACTGCTGTACTGGCAGCCATCAGCCTGGCTTGTGGCTGAACAGAGCTCCTCCCATGTGAGAGCGCCCTGACCACCAGAGGGCAGCTCCTGCATTGAGCATCTGCACCCTAGTGGTCAGTGTGTGTCATAGTGACCAGTCATTCCTAGTCCTTCTGCTGTTAGGGTCAGTTTGCATATTACCCTTTTACTATATAGGATAGAGGCCTGGTGCATGGGTGGGCGCCGGCTGGTTTGCCCTGAAAGGTGTCCTGGATCAGGGTGGGGGTCCTGCTTGGGTGCCTGGCCAGACTGGATGAGGGGATAATGGCTGTTTGCAGCTGGTCACACCCCCTTCAGGGTGGGGGTCCCCACTGGGGTGCCTGGCCAGCCTGGATGAGGGGATGATGGCTGTTTGCAGCTGGACACACCCCGTTCAGGGTGGGGGTCCCCACTGGGGTGCCTGGCCAGTCTGGGTGAGGGGCTGAGGGCCATTTTCAGGCTGGCGGTGACTGAAGCTCCCAACCTCTCCTTTTTTTATTTTATTTTTTTATTCTGGGATTTATTTACCTTCTATGGCTGTCACTGGAGATGAGAGCCGGCTTTAGCTCTGAGGCTTGGCTCCAGCTCTGAGACCTGGGCTGCTGAAAGCAGGTACCTGCGTTTGTTTGGGTTCTATAATTGTAACACTGTTGTGGTCCTGCTCACTCCAGCTCTGATGGCTGAAAGCAGGTTTCTGGGGTTTGTTTAGGTTCTATAATTGCAACATTGTTTCTTAGACTGCAGCTCAGAGGCGGGCAGTGGCAGGTGGGGAACCTTGGCTTCCTCCAGCACTGGAGCAAGCAAGCCTCCTGTTCGCTTCAGCTGCCTGGCTGCCGGCCGCCATCTTGGTTGGCAGTTAACACATTGTATGCGGGAAACGTATTTATACGTTTTACGTATTTATACGTTCTACCACTGTAGTAGAGTGCGGGACACGTATTAATACGTTTTTTATAGATTAGCAGTAGAATGCGGGTAACGTATAAATACGTAAACTAAAGTTATCGTAATTTTACTGAACGTTGCCATTTGCGCAAAAATTTAGCAAAAATGGCCCGCGCCACCTGTTAGCGCGCGATAAAAACTACCCGCAAACAATGTGTTAATTTGCATATCTCACTGATTAGCCAATGGGAAGGGTAGCGAAGTTACAGTTAATCACCATGTTTCTCTTTTATTAGATAGGATTCCCTCCCCCTGAAGTAAATAAAATCTCTTCATTTCAGTATCTCATCACCATGTTTCTCTTTTATTAGATAGGATTCCCTCCCCCTGAAGTAAATAAAATCTCTTCATTTCAGTATCTCATCACACCTTTCTTTTTCAAAGCCCATCATTTTCAAATACTAACTCCTCCACAAAGCTTTTCCCTTTCTCCCAAGCAGCAATAATCTCTCTTCTGAATTACCACAGCACAATTATAACTATTTCATGAAACATTATGTTGTACATGACATTATACTTAGTTCCATGTCTTAATACACTTTCTGTTCCCTATTTGACTGTGTCCTGTGACTGGATCACACCTGCTAAATCAAAACAGTGAACCTTAAAGCCCAAAGCCAGAAGAGATTAGACATTAGGTTTGTATAAAAAAAAGCAGTCTTTCTACTAGACTGAGGAAGGGGTGGGGGTGGGGGGACGGTAGGGGAGGGCCGCGAAGGAGCTTCAATTTCTATGCCTGCATATTTATTCCCATTTAGGGGCTTTATTGGATAGCATATTATTTTTTCAGGAATAATTTATATGAATCCAATAAATTAAAAGCCTTAGAATATCTCGCTTAATTGTCACAGAAATCCTTAGTTAGGCATGTGATACTAAGCCTATTATACAGTCAAGGAAATTAAATCTCAAGTGATTAATAACCCATTACAAGGTCACTACAGCAAGAAAGTGGAAAATGCTGATACCAGAATCTAAGCTTTTCTCACCACACTATCCTGCCTCTGGATAATCAGTAGCAAAACTAAAAATCAAAACTTAGAGTAAGGCAGACAGACTAACCAGCAAAGATAAGTGTTCTCAGTTCTAAGACTCTGCATTTAATGCATCTCTCGTTGTTGTTCCTCAAAACCAGTGGTTGCCAACCGTGGACCACTGGTGGTCCATGAGGTCCAAAAGGGTGGCAACCACTACTCTAAACAGCACTTAGAAAATGTGTCCCCAAGTCCACACTTTACAATCCAAATTTCTTACCCTAACAATCCAAATTTCTTACCCTAACTAACCTAACCCATCTTTTCTGCTGTTCTCCCAAACTTTCAGCTCCCAATTGCTGCTTACTGCTATGCCACATACCCAATGATTTGTGCTCAGGCTGTTATCACTCTACTATACCTACACTTGTCCTAATTTTGTGTTCTCCAGACAAACTGCTTTAATGCCTCCAGCACACAAATTTCAGCCACCTATTACCTATGAAATCACATTTTGTGCGTTTTATTATATGGGATCTTATTTCTCTGCAGAAGTCAATATAAAGTAGTGGTTAAAAAAACAAAACCATGGAGACAGATGGCCTTCTCTACCACTTATGTGCCCTTTGGGAGATTACTTAACTTCTCCATGCCTCAGTTTCCCAATCTATAAAGGAAATTATAGGATAGTCCCTTCCTGACTATAATGATCCTATATAATAAAACCCTAATATGCAAACAAACCGAACAGCAGAACAACCAGCGGAAAACCCGTCACTATGATGCACACTGACCAGCAGGGGGCAGCTCCTGCGTTGAGCATCTGACCCCCCAAGAGGGAGGCAACTGGTGGCAGCAATCAGTGGGCGGGGCCAGCAGGGGTACCCCCGATCACCCCGCCCGGCGATTGGCCCACAGATGGCCCTGATCGTTGGCCAGGACAAAGGACTCTACCCTATACATTGGGAACAGTCTCTTAGATTTAAAAATTAAAACCTGGCAATAACACTGAAAGAAACAGGATGATGCAGCGATGACATGCATGGACTCTGGCTTGCACATTTTGTGGTCAGCCGTGATTCTGACACTTAGAACTGTGTGACAAAGCCAATTACTTAACTTCTCTCTGCTTCAGTTTTTTCAACCATAAGATGGGGAAAACGGTACTACTGCCTCAGAAGGATCATGTTATGTACTACTTTTTATAATCAGGGCAAAAAAATGTAGCTGCCTGCCCATACAACAGCAAGATGCTTTTCACCTGTATGAAAAGTATGGTCATAGGTGCATGCAGCATTCCGGGTTGCGAGAGGGATGTCCAACTGCCAATTCAGGCCCGACATCCCCCAAAGGGTCCCAGATTGCGAGGACTCAGGCCGGGCTGAGGGACTCCTTCCCTACCCCCCATGAACAAATGTCATGCACCGGGCCTCTAGTATCATAAAATGAGTTAATGTAAAAAAGTGCTTTGAACAAGTCCTGACATAAATAATGCCCCCATGGTAGAGCCATCATTGTCATTTCTTCCAGTATCAGGGTTAGTTTTGTCTCCACAGAACTATTAGCTATCCCACAATACTGGACACATACTGTTCTAATGTTATATTTTAATGATAAGCTTTTAAGTCTTTCCAAAAAGGTCAATTTATCAAGTTTGCTCAAACATATCTCTTTTAATTTATAATGCAAAACAATATATGCTAAAATTTTATTTCTATGATAGAGAAAATATAACTATGCTAATCATAGGGGATGCAAGAGGTGAATATCTGCTCCATTGAATCTGGAATCGGAACTGATCCAACTGTTCCATTTAATCAAACACCATGCAAACTGTTAAGAGTTCCTTCTGACTTTAACAGCCAATTTCCCAAAGAAAGAGCAAGTGCCTGCTAAAAGATCTTAATAATCCACAGGGCCTGGAGAGCACTGCCTTTTTTCTTTTTCTTTTTTAAGTTAAAAAAGGCTTTTCCTCTCAACAGAAATCAATGAAAAGCCTCTTGAACACAGCAAGAAGATAAGCTTGATTTTAGCTACAATGTAAGTCGCTGCAGAATTTCAGAGTGCCAACAATAGTGCCACTTTTCTCATACACTGGATTTACTCCTTTTTTTTCAGGACCACAATAATCTGTGCAATGTTCTTACAACTCACTAGTATTATTTTTACATAACATAATTAACAAATTATAAAATCACTGTCATATCACAGTTGCTATTATTAGTCCTATCAAGATATTATAAACATGAAGGAAGAAATTAATTATATTATGGCCAATAGGACCTACTAGTACTTTACATTTCTAAAACCATGTTTTTTGAGTAGCTAAGTATTCATATAAAAAGGGGAGAATTATCTATGCCCAGATTAAAGGATATATTATTCAAAGAGCCTCAATTTTCAAACAACTAAAAAAGGATGGGAACAGTCATGGAAATAGATACTGATTTGAGTTCAAATTTTATATAGCCAGCAAACTATACAGATGCAAAGAAGCTAAGTAAAAAGAAAATAAGACTTTACGTAATGAAAAAGTTAATTCATTTATATATTTTTAATTAAGCATTGCATTTTGAGATAATTAATATTCACATGCAGTTATAAGAAATAATACTAAGGACCTCATGTATGCTTTATCCAGTGTCCCCAAAATGCTAAGTGCTTGCAAAACTACAGTATAACCCTAGCCAGCTTGGTTCAGTGGCTAGAGCCTCACTGCAGTGGCTATAACTTCAAAATTATCTATATACTAGAGTCCCAGTGCACAGATTCGTGCACCAGTGGGGTCCCTCAACCTGGCCTGCGAGGATCGGGCCAAAACCGGCTCTCTGACATTCCCCGAGGGGTCCCGGAATGCGAGAGGGCAGTTCTCGGGAGACGCACTCCGGAATTGGGCTCCCTCCTCTTTGGTTCTGGGTGCGTTACCCAAGAACTGCAGCTGCCAAGTCACAGTAGCTCGGCAACTCCTTCATTGAGCGTCTGCCCCCTGGTGGTCAGTGCACATCATAGCTACCGGTTGGACTGCTGCCTGTATATCTATACCAGCGGTTCTCAACCTGGGGATCGAACGACCCTTTCACAGTGGTCACCTAAGACCACTGGAAAACACATATGTAATTACATATTATTTTTGTGATTAATCACTATGCTTTAATTATGTTCAATTTGTAACAATGAAAATACATTCTGCATATCAGATATTTACATTACGATTCATAACAGTAGCAAAATTAGTTATGAAGTAGCAACAAAATTAATTTTATGGTTGGGGGTCACCACAACATGAGGAACTGTATAAAAGGGTTGCAGCATTAGGAAGGTTGAGAACCACTTATCTATACTAATAAAGCCTAGGTGGCCCTCACGCACCGCCCCCATGCCATCACAAGATGGCCAGCAGGGGAGGGCAGTTGTGGGCGATCAGGCTGGCAGGGGAGCAATTAGGCGTCATTCATACAAGCAGGGGAGCGGTTAGGGGGTGTTCAGGCTGGCAGGCAGAAGCGGTTAGGGGCAATCAAGCAGGAGACAGGCGAGTGGTTAGGAGCCAGCAGTCTCGGATTGTGAGAGGGCTGTCCCAGATTGGAGGGTGCAGGCCAGGCTAAGGGACACCCCACCAGTGCATGAATTTCATGCACCAGGCCTCTAGTCTACACTAATAAAAGACAAAGATGCTAATTGACCATAACTTCGCTATACCTACCAGCCAATCAGAGTGACTATATGCAAATTAACCCAACCAAGATGGCAGTTAATTTGCATATACCAGCTGGAAGCGAAGACTGAAGACAACGTAGAAGGAAGTCAAGCGCTGCAGAAAGGAGCAAAGTAGAGGTGGCAGAGACAGGAACGGAGCCAAGGCGGCAGGCAGCGGTTGGGTGGCAGAATAGGCCCTTGACTTCAGGGAGGGGTGGGACCTGAGCAATTGGAGCAGAGGGATAGGACAGACTCCATGGGAGGGAACAAAGCTGAGCTGCGCTCACACTCAGCCTCAGACTTCAGTTTCCTGGTGTGTCAGCTGGCCCTCCCCGCCTTCACCGGGTTGCAAGGTTCAGCAAAAAAGACTGAGAGCCTCCAGAGTGGTTGGGAAGGCAGTTGTGGGTGGGGTGAGGCTGGTGGGCGAGCAGATTGGCTGGAGGTGGGGCAGCAGGGCTCCCAGATTGGCTGGATTCGACAGGGCGGGGCTAACCTTTAGGTGCCAGCAGGAGTGTAAGGGAGTGTGCACTCGCGTGTGCCACCGGCCTGCCGGCTTTACTCTTGCACGGCGACTGTGGTGACGGCGGCAGTTAGTACCCAAGCCCAGACGGAGCAGAGGCCGGTGGAGCAGAAGGACATCCCGGCATCCCGATACCAGATGGCGTGGCCCGTGGGTCATGGCCAAAGGGGAGAGTGCCGAGAGCAGCTCCACAATGGGACTGCTGCCTATAGGCATCCTCTAAGTGGGTGAACGCCAGGCCCAGGGAAGATGAGAACCTGGCATCCGGTGGAGGGCAAGGGGCGGCAGTGTCCGTGGAGCATGTGAGGTGTCGGGGGCGGTGGACATGGCCCTGATGGCAGGCTAGGCTTAGGGGACCCTACACGACACGATTTAATCGTGCGCTGGGCCTCTAGTATAGATATAAAAGGCTAAGTGTCCATCTAACTGGTAGTTGTGATGCACACTGACCATCAGGGGGCAGACGCTCAACGCAGGAGCTGCAATCATGGGTACTGGCCATCCTATCTAATAAAAGAGAAACATGGTAATTAGCCATACCTCCGCTACCCTTCCCATTGGCTAATCAGGGCGATATGCAAATTAACTGCCAGCCAAGATGGCGGCCGGCAGCCAGGCAGCTTGAAGCGAACATGAGGCTTGCTTGCTTCAGTGACGGAGGACTCCAATGTTCCCCGCCTGCTGCTGCCGGCCTCTGAGCTTGCAGTTTGAAACATTGTTACAAATATAGAAGATAAACAAAACCCCAGAAACCTGCTTTCAGCCAGCCGGGATCTCAGAGCTGGAGTTGAAACAGTGTTTCGATTATAGAACCCAAACAAACTAGATACGGGCTTTCAGCAGCTGATGCCTAAGAGCTGGAGCCAAGGCTCAGAGCTAAAGCTGGCCCAGGAAAAAAAAAAAAGAAAAAAGAAAAAAAGGAGCGGTTGGGAGCTGGAGTCACCCGCCAGCCTGAAAACAGCCCTCAGCTCCTCACCCAGGCTGGCCAGGCACCCCAGTGGGGACCCCCACCCTGAAGGGTGTGTGACCAGCTGCAAACAGCCATCATCCCCTCACCCAGGCTGGCCAGGCACCCCAGTGGGGGCCCCCACCCTGATCCAGGACACCCTTCAGGGCAAACCAGCCGGCACCCACCTGTGCACCAGGCCTCTACCCTACATAGTAAAAGGGAAATATGTCTCCCAGCACCGGGATCAGCGGAGCCGTGAGGCCTCCCTGCACCGGGATCAGTGTGGCAGGGGGCAGCGCCCAAACCCCCTGATCGCCCTGCGGCTCTGTGTGTGACAGGAGGCGGGGCCACAACCTCCCTATCCACCCTGCTCCGTTCGTGACAGGGGAAGGCGCCCCAACCCCCTGATCAGCCCTGCTCTGTGCCTGATAGGGGGAGCTCCCCAACCCCCTGATCGCCCTGCGGCTCTGTGTGTGACAGGGTGCGGCGCCCCACCCCCCCGATCAGCCCTGCTCTGTGTGTGACAGGGTGCGGCGCCCCAACCCCCCGCCACAGGCCCTGCTTTGTGTGTGACGGGGTAGAGCCATAACCTCCCCATCGGCCCTACCCTGAGTGTGACAGGGTGCAGCGCCCCAACCCCCTGATCCGCCCTGCTCTGTGTGTGACAGGGGGTGGTGCCCCAACTCCCCTATCGGCCCTACTCTGTGAGTGACGGGGGGAGCTCCTCAACCCCCTGATCGGCCCTGCTCTGTGCGTTACAGGGGGGAGCTCCCCAGCCCCTTGATGGGCCCTGCTCTGTGCGTGACAGGGGTGGCGCCGCAACCTCTCCATTGACCCTGCCTTGAGTGTGACAGGGGGCAGTGCCCCAACCCCCCAATCGGCCCTACCCTGAGCGTGACTGAGGGTGGCATCGCAACCCTCCGATCCGCCCTGCTCTGTGCATGACAGGGGGCGGCGCCCCAACTCCCCAATCAGCCCTGCTCTGAGCCTGACCAGGGGCTGCACCTAGGGATTGGGCCTGCCCTCTGCCACCCGGGAGCAGGCCTAAGCCAGCAGGTCGTTATCTCCCGAGGGGTCCCAGACTGCGAGAGGGCACAGGCCCCCCCACCGCCCCCCCCCCGAGTGCACAAATTTTTGTGCACCGGGCCTCTAGTCCTATATAATAAAAGCCTAATATGCTAAGTGTCTGACCGTTCATTCAACCGTTCGACCAGTCGCTGACATGCACTGAACACCAGGGAGCAAATGCTCCAACCAGTAGGTTAGCTTGCTGCTGGGGTCCGGCCAATCAAGACTGAGCAGGATGGGCCAGACATGCCCTGGTGCCCTCCCACAACCCCTCCCCAGCCCCAACTGGGACTGGGTGAGATGGGCCAGACACGGCCTGGTGCCTGTCCTCCCACAATCCCTCACTGGCCCCAATCGTGCACCGGTGGGGTCCCTCAGCCTGGCCTGTGCCCTCTTGCAATTCGGGACCCCTTGAGGGATGTTGGAGAACCAGTTTCAGCCCAATCCACACAGGCAGGGCTGAACGAACCCACCAGTACATGAATCCGTGCCCCGGGGCTCTAGTCCAGTGGTCAGCAAACTGCGGCCCCTTGAGTGTGGATCTTCCACAAAATACCACATGCGGGCGCGCACATACAGTGCGATTGAAACTTCGTGGCCACACTCAAGGGGCCAAAGAGCCGCATGTGGCTCGTGAGCCGCAGTTTTCCGACCACTGCTCTAGTCTATAATAATAAAAGCATAATATGCTAATTAGACCAGGTGTCCTTCTGGACAAAGCCAGGGCTGCGAGGGAAGCCCTGGTCCCGGGTGCCTGCCAGCGGCTGGCGGGAAGCCTGGGTCCCTGGTGCCAGAGGGAAGCTGGTGCCAGCATCCGGGGGACGAAAGGCCTACTCTTGCATGAATTTCATGCATCGGCCTCTAGTTTAAAAATAAAACAGCACCACGGATCTGGCACCGACAAACCAACACTTGGTTTCCCCCAAGTGGGACACAGGTCCTGCCACCACCCTGGAGCAACACCCCACCAAATCGTAGCCAAAGCTGCCAGACCCCATGGCGCAAAATGCGGCGCATAGCCCGGCCCAGCCTGGAAATGGTCACTGTGGGTGCTGGGTAATGATATCACATAGCAACACCTGACTTCCTCTTCCTAGCGACTAGCCTCCTTAGAGTTTCTTCAGCCCAGGAACACGACTTGATTTATGCCAGGTGCAAACATTTTACACTTTAACCAAATATTTATGAAGCATTTTCACATGCCTCATCTCATTTGGTCCTCACAGAAATCCTGGAGTTGGTAGAATCCTATTTTCTTTTCATTAGCCAGAAAACAGAGTTTTAGAGAGTTTAGAAACTTGACCCGACTGAAAAGAAGAAATGGTAGAACTTTAAAATGACTTCAGGTTTTCTCAATGCACAGAATATAGTCAAACACTGCTACAGTTAAATATTTTACCCTTTGTTCTCCCTGTGTGATCTACAATAATAATGTGCTTCGTGTTGATAGTTACTGCTGTGCTGCTGACAATTACCTGAAAGAGAAGTCAGGGTGCTTCACTGGACTGGAAAATGTTTAGCTAAATCAGAAAGCAGGTCTAACTAAGAAAGTTTATTATATATATATATATATATATATATACACACACACACACATACACACACATACACACACACACACACAAGGCTAAGTTGACTCACACACGCGTGATATATATAAAGCTTTCACTGGCAGCAATTGCACGCATGTGTTTTGATCTGTCATTGTCGATCGTGAATTTGGTTACACTTGTATTATAGAGAAAGGGTGAATAGCAGTATTAAAATGTTTCTTCTAATTAATTTTCTTTCAATGTGCACAAATCCGTGCACCAGGACACTAGTATTAAATAAAAATGATGAAAGTATACATCCTTGCCTTGTTCCTGATCTTAAGGGAAGAGTATTCAGTTTTTCAATATTAAATCTGTTAACTGTAGGGTTTTGTAGGTGTTCTTTATCAAGTTGAGGAAATTCCCATTACTATTTTTCTGATAATTTTTATCATGAATGGATAATTTTTTAACTTGAATTTGTCACAATTTGCAAAGGGAATTCATGAAGAAGTTTTGCTTTGAAATAGTTTTCAATTTTGTTCATTTTTGTTAAATTGAAGCTTGTGAATATAGGAATATTGCTTGCTACATAAATTCTAAATTCCACTTTATTATACAACATATGCTTTATATCGACAGCTTCAAGTCCAATTTTTGTCAGGAAGCAATCCAAAACATGATCATTTGGGCAACACGGCAAATAATCTATTTTTTTTGTTACATCAATTCATCAAAACTAAGTGCTCCTTTGCAGTCCATGCTTTTCCAAGTTCACTTGTTATAATGTCCCTGTAAATCATGATGTAATATTGTAGTGTTTTAAACAACACAATTTGACCTTGTCAGTGAAAATATGAGATTTTTCCTATCATGGAATAAATATATCTGCTGCTACCTTGAAAAATCACAGCTTAGTCCAGTCAAGAAACAGTCATTTCCTATCAAAAACCCCAAACAAAATCCAATGCTCTAATCATTATTTATCTAGTGTTTAAAAACTGCAGTGATACTCACAAGGATCCAGGGGTGAAACACCAATCGAACTCTGAATTTAAACATGCATCTATCTTTAACTCTCAAGTTTAAAACTGAGAATTTTAAGGGCACGGAAATCTAAGTTTGATTTAAATGTACTATATAGCATCAAAATTAAAGAGTCAAATTACTTCAGATCACCAGGGGCTATGGAAGGTAACATAAAGGAGAGAATATACGCAAAGTATGAATAATTATTTTCCTATCTAAAATGGTATCCATTTTCTTAGATAATAAGGGCAATAAATTTTTTAAAAAGCAGTAAAAAGGGGTATGCTAAAATGGTTAATATTCAAATGCTAAAAAGGCAGATTAAATGATTAAGGTAATATTTTTTTAAAGGTTTACCAGTAATAACCACTAAAACAATTCATAAAAGAAACCAAAAAGCAATAATAAACCTTATTATTCCTATGGAAGGTTTGTAGCTATTGCCCTTATAGACCCATCTCCCTCAGCATCCTTCTTTCAGTGAAGAGACCACACCCCTATCTTATTTAGGCATTATGTAACCAGACACTCTTCTTGTCTCCCAAATAACAGAGAATAATAATAAAATAATTTTAATCTAGTATACCAAAATTTAAAAACTGCTAGCATAGTTGGAGAAAATCTGTCTAATATCTGTATTAGTTATGTCTGCTTTAAAGATAAATGAAATAGGATTTCTACCTGCTCAGTAAGAACACAGAAATACAAATTTTAAAAAAAGCTCAAAAGAATAACATAAATGAAAATCAGAAGTTAATTCCATTTAAACACATTTTTAAAAAGAAATAAAATTTTAGGAGAATATAGCACTAATAAAAAGGTTTTATTGTCTGTGACTTCGGAGAACTTATTTTAGGAACATTAGATACATGTATTGGTGAACTGTATACAATAGTGTTAAACTTATGTTACAAAACTACCTGGGAATTTGGACAGTTCAAGACTCTTCAATTTCCAGAACATTGACAAGAATAAGAAAAATCAGAAAAACTGACTCATTTCTATACTTCAACACTAAATTAATATTCTTAAAACTAACTTCTTTAAAAAATAATCAGAAGTATTTTTCAATGTAACAAATGTAATATATTGTCAGTATTTTGCCAGCATGGCTCAGTGGTTGAGCATCGACCTATACACCAGGAGGTCATGGTCGGGTTCTTGGTCAGGTCACATGCCCGGGTTGCAAGCTCAACCCCCAGTGTGGGGCATGCAGGAGGCAGCCGATTGATGATTCTCTCTCATCATTAATATTAATGTTTCTCTCTCTCGCTCGCTCTCCCTTCCTCTTTGAAATCAATACAAATATATATATTTTAAAAAGAGTATGTTCTTTGCTGGGTGGTAAACAGCATATATTCACATTAGTCTAAATCTCCACCCAGGAGATCCATAAAATTACACTGAGTTCCAGTGGATGGAAGGCCAGCAGCAGACATGCAGCCTAACGACAGAAATGGAACTGTGTACGTAGCAGAGGGTGGGCCTTGTTAACCTGCATAGCTGAGGGAGCATCTGTCTGACAGTACATGAAGCATACCACGTGCTCTTCCTGTTATCTGTCAATGTCACTAAGCCTTTGGCTTGCTGCCATAAGGAGCTCTTATCTCTGTTCTCTGCTTTATCTCTTTGTCCATTCTTCTGTTATTTAGCACAACCACTACTCTATTTTCATCAATAAGATGTTCTTCTGAGACAAAAATGGGAGTTCTGCTTCAAAAGCAGTTACTCACCAGCTGCTAGCTAAAATCATGAAAATTAAAAAGCAACCCTTTATGATTTTTTAATCAAAGAAGCATAACATTTCAAATTGGCATTTACCACCAAGTAATCCATCCTCTTTTATAGAAAGCCAAAGGGAAAAAAAGTTAACATGTTCACATAAAAGAAATCACTTTGATAAGAATTTTTACATAAGAGAACACTTACTTAGAAAATGCCTATGAAATCACAAACTCATTAACCATAAGAAATACCATCAATGGTATTTATGTAAGTATGACAGGTAACTAAAACATGAGCTGTTATTCATTACTTTCCTCCCACACACCAAGAACCCAATAATTTTTTACTGATCATTAAAAAAATAATAATTTAAAAGGAGTACTAAAGAACTAAAATGTATAAATTTAAGTATTTCCATCTTTTCTCTTAATTAGATCTAAACTGTACAATCAACCTTACATCACAACTGGCTTCAATCTGCCCCTTCCTTCCCTGCTAACATAAAATTCTATGTTCAAGTGACCCAAGAGTATTCAATGTATCTTGTGCGTAGATACACAAAAAGGAAACATGCCTTTCTTATGTTGTCTGCCTTGAGTAGCTTTTCCTTTCTCCCCTCCTAGTGAAATCCTACTCTTAGAGGCAGTAGTAGTTCAGCTAGTTTTGCAGTTTTCATCAATAACCAAATAGAATTACTTTATCTCCATATAGAAGTTTAGACCTGCCTCTTCACATTGAGACTTGTCTGACAACTTCACTCATAGAACTGAGGGAACAATGTTTCAACTGGAAAACATCCTGAATATTAGTTACTGTTGCCATAATTTACGGTGTTACAGTTACCTCTTTCCTGCCTCTAGACTAAAAGCTCTTTAAAGGTAGGGCCTCAAGAAATGCCTCTTAGAGTCAAAGTTCTCACCACTTACAGCTCTCCACATAGTAAGGATGCAAATATTGTTTGATGAATAATAACTGAATATATGAACACACTTTGAGAAAATGAGTATAAGGAACATAAGGCTTTAAAAGTACAATTACACAGTTAACATCTCCTACTACCTCCCTTTAAGTCCCATTTCCCACCTCTCTGCCCCTAGGAACCACTAAAATTTATATATCTATAGCTTGACAGACTGATTAGGGACTATACTAGTATAGGTTAATATCTGATCCATTCAGAAAAAAAGTCACCATTTTCTGATTTGCTGTTCTTTCTCTCTGCTATAAGCATCTGATATTGTCCAGCTCCACGATTCCTTTCCTCCCCAGTCCCATCTGTCTCTCTCAACTTTTACATCAGAGGGCTGACCCACTTTATGCCATACTAGCCAACCAGAGAAACACATTTTATTCTAAGCAGTAAAGCAAGCTTTAATTTTAACAGACTTTGTAAACATAATCTCAGCCATTTCTGCCTAAGAAGATCAAGAGGACCATTTACACTAAAGTGATATAGGCTTCATACATGCTTTACTTTTATGTCATATAGCTTTCTATAGCAATATCCTCATCTGAAGAAAACACTAAGTCTTAATTTAGAAGTACTAAATTGTGTCACTCTTGAGGATTACAGAAACTTATATGACTTTTAAACATTCTCTATTAGAAAATACTTTAATCAAATGCCTAAATTTCTACTTTCAGTAAGTATGTAAAGACATTAGCACTGATTGCCCTAAAGCACTTTCAGGAAATAGTTCTCAGTTGGTTAAACAGTGATCAAATTTTAAGATTGGGACTCCATACTTATTGAATGCTAGTTTTTTTTTAAAATCACACCTGCACTAGGAGAAATAATATTTTAGTCCAGTATCGAATCCCATTCTCTACCATATCCCCCAAAATAAAAAAATGTATCTTCCTAATATCATACTTCTAACATTGGAGAAGTTAATCAAATAAAACTAATACCTTTATACAGTAAAGGGCATCTATTAGAAGGACAAATTATTTTATCCAGAAAATATTTTCAAGTTGAAGGTGATATAGTACTTCCTATCCCAGATTGGGTTTTGTAGGTAATATAATCTAAATCAGCAGATACAAGGTGGGGCAAAAGTTGTTTGTGTGGAAAATATAATAACTAATAAAGAATAGAAGAGTAAACTCGGTTTCATTCACAACTGTAAGCCTACCCTGTTCTTTATTATGGAAAAGCAAACATGTTCTAAGCAACCTACTTAAAGAAATCCTATGTGATTAAGTTCACTTAGCAATGTTAAGATTTGTTTGATAAAGTGACACCAATCCTCTACCTTTTTTAAGTGTCTAGTTTTCTTCCTAGTTCAGGAAAAAAGTAATAATGGCCATGTGACACTCATTTAACATTTTCAAAGCATTTCTGTACTTTTTATAATGTTAACAACTTAATATACTTTAGCCACTTTTCTCATTACACACTTCATAAATGATGTTAAACCAAGACATCAATTATATTCACACAAAAATTATCACACTTATTAGTAAAGCATAATTTGCAGTTCAAAATAATTTGAAACATCAAGAGAAACAGGTGAAGAAAATCGTTCCTATCAGGTCTAAATTATAAAACTCTTGGGAATACATCCAACTAGCAATTGTTCAACGATTGTTGAATTATTTAGCAGGCACTATGTTAGTAGTGCTAAGAATACCACTATGAGCCGATGGCCCACTGGGAGGGGGGCAAGCACAGTAAGCAAACAGTTCCAGTGCATGAAATCTATACAACTGAGATATATGAAGCACATTTCAAAGACAGTATCCTCACTGAATCTCAATTTTCTATCAATAAATGTGAATTGTTTTAATTGATGAAATTAGAGAGTACTAGTCAGCAAGGTAAAATATTTGAAATAAAGGGCTGGAGATAGAGAATATTATAACAGTTCCTGTCACATAGTAGATATGACAGCTATTGTTGCTGTTATAACTTAAAGGGAGGGGCACAGAAAAGAGCCCATTCTCTAAGTTTAAAACAGAGATCCTATTCAAAGAGAGAAGGTTATAACAGAAGAACAGCCATTCTCAAGATTAATTAGTAAATATATATGCTAGCCTTGAAGCCACTGGCAAGATCCCAAACTGTAAAAGAAAACTGGCTATACGAAGACTACTAAATCGACTAAATATAATAATACACATCCATAGTCTGATAACCAAGCCTCCATGGCTTATCACATGAAAGTATCTATCTCACCCTTAGTCTCAATTTTCTCATATGTACTCTATCCCAAATTCAAAATCTCATTTAGAAATATTAACACAAAAAGCATAACGGAAAGAACCTCCACAATACAAAATCAGATTATGTGCACTTTTATTTTAATACCATACAAATTTCGTTCAGCAAATGTATTCAAATAAGGGACGTGATAATTAATAAATCAATAAATAAAAACCTGAAATGGTATGTTCCCTTCACTGAAAAAAATTGTAAAGATAAAGAAAAAGAATAAAATAGACAATAAGATGGGAAATAAAAATGGTACATATGCAGATCAACACCATAAAATATTTTTCAATAGTGACTTAAATATTCCATAAATCTAAAATCCTTCTAATAAAAGACAAAAAGGGTAATTAACCATACCTCCGCTACGCTTCCCATTGGCTAATCAGGGAGATATGCAAATTAACTGCCAACAAAGATGGCAGCCGGCAGCCACACAGCTGAAGCAAGCAGGAGGCTTGCTGTGGCCCGGCTCTGAGCTCCGAAAGCAACAAAGTTTCAAATATAGAAACCAAACTAACCCCAGATACCTGCTTTCAGCCAGCTGCGGCCTCAGAGCTGGGAGCACCAGTGACGGCAAAAAAGTTTCAATTATAGAAATTAAATAAATCCCAGAATAAAAAAAGAAAAGAAAAAAAGGAGAGGTTGGGAGCTTCAATTGCCGGCCAGCCTGAAAACGGCCCTCAGCCCCTCACCCAGACTGGCCAGGCACCCCAGTGGGGACCCCACCCTGAACGGGGTGTGACCAGCTGCAAACAGCCATCATCCCCTCATCCAGGCTGGCCAGGCACCCCAGTGGGGACCCCCACCCTGAAGGGGGTGTGGCCAGCCTGAAAACACCCATCAGCCCCTCACCCAGGCTGGCCAGGCACCCTAGTGGGACCCCCACCCTGATCCTGGACACCCTTCAGGGCAAACCAGTGGGCCCCCACCCGTGCACCAGGCCTCTATCCTATATAGTAAAATGGTAATATGCAAACTGACCCTAACAGCAGAAAGACTGGGAATAACTGATCACTATGACACACACTGACCACCAGGGGGCAGACGCTCAATGCAGGAGCTGCCCTCTGGTGGTCAGTGCACTCCCACATGGGGGAGCTCTGCTCAGACACAAGCCAGGCTGATGGCTGCCAGTACAGCAGTGGTGGTGGGAGCCTCTCCTGCCTCCTCAGCAGCGCTAAGGATGTCCGACTGCAGCTTAGACCTGCTCCCCACTGTCAAGTGGGCATCCCCCGAGGGCTGCCGGGCTGCCAGAGGGATGTCTGATTGCCATCTTAGGCCAATCCCCCGGGGAGCAGGCCTAAGCCAGCAGGTGGTCATACCCCAAGGGGTCCCAGACTGCGAGAGGGCACAGGCCGGGCTGAGGGACCTCCCCCCTTCCCCCCAAGTGCACAAATTTTTGTGCACTGGGCCTCTAGTCTGTATATAAAAAGGTAACTTTGGTTCACAGTCACTAGCATTATCCATATATTTAATTACCACACGTGAAACAAAGATCATCAACCAGGAAGGAATGGACTTCAGGGTATCTGTCCAGGCGAGCTCTGTCTCCCTGCACCAAACTACAGTTTCAAGAGCATGCCTTTTCTAGGAAATCTCCAAAGCTTTCTACAAATGTCAAATGGATAAATAACGTAGTTAAGAGCCACTCACCTAAGACTGTAAGTTCCCATCATCCCTAATGTTAATTTCCCTTGAAAATGAACAATACAGTAAGAAAACAAGTCACAGTAACAATTAGGTTAAGATTAAATAAGCTATCATCAAAAATTCAGTGGAATTCTTTCTATGGAGTGAAAGAAATATACTTCATTCTATTTGTAAGCTGTAAATCTGAAAATTTAAAGTTTTAGGAAACTAGGCTAGTTTACAAAACAGATGTTGTTGGCTGTGCCATTTAATCAATTCAAGTCACATTCCTAGAAACAATATAGCCATCTGATGAGTTCAGCATCAATGGAATGAGCTAAATCCACACAACAGCATTTTACAAAAATAATCAGTGGTTTAAAGCAGGGCATGTGCAAGATTCCTGAAATAACACATACATAATTCACTGCCAAACTCAGATCAATTCAAAATCTGCAGAGGCAAAAAGCATTATTATGGCTCTGAAATCCATATTCAGTACGGCTGTGTTCAGAAAGTTTCATTTCAATTTCAAGAAAATAAATGACTAGAGAAGTGTGATAATGATTTTGGCAGATATCAGTACCTTTCTTTCAAATCAGAATCATTTTACACAGCTTAAGATGTTTTTTTAAAGATAAAGAAAAACTCCAATTTATAGGACCTAAGTCTTGAATTTAAGGATGAAATGTCACCTACTGAGAAATATAACACTGTATCTTCTCAAATATTACAGCTCTCGAGACAACAGTTAGAGGCAAAAGAGCACAATGGGAAAGGAAAGGTACAGCCTTATTAGAGATCAGGTTGTGATTCTGGCTCTGCCACTAACAAACTGTATGACTTTGAGCAAGTTTCATCACCACTTTGTGCCTTGGCTTACTCATTTCTAAATGGCCGGGGGCCATGATGCACATGGAACCCTTACTTTCTCCAACAAACAACCCCTAACCACCCCACAGCCTCCTGGGTTCTTCATAGCCAGCATCTTCCCATAGTCCTACTGGAGTCCTCCTTACTAAAGCAATTTTAATGCTTTAGGAAAATTAAAGTTCCTTCTCACGAAAGCCAAAGATTGAAGATTCTCAAAAATGTAAGGACAGCTTGCAAAAGAAGAATAAAAGAAAGAGAAATTACAGAGCTATACAAAAGCTCTGCTGTTCTTTCCAGGAACCAATGCTAAATAAGTACCTGGAAACTAGAAGAATGGGCTTTCTGAAAACTTTTCAGATTTATCTCATGATTGCTTTCCACAGAAATCTAAGTAGGACCTTTAGTCTGAGTTCCGCACCTGCCAGAATGGGAAGGCTGGACTAAAATCAGTGGTGTTCTAACCACATTCCTCTGAACTCTCAAGTTCTGTGCAAGTGCCTCTCAGGTCTCAGGACAAATGTCTTCACAACACCTGCCAGCAGGAGGAGTAATAATTGTAGTTTTTATGTATGTTCTGTTTTACAAATAAGCTAAAAATATGAAAGGGTTCCATGTAAGATGCAGTTTTATAAGTTGTATTTATAAATGTTTGCAAATGATGTATAAAAAAATTAGTCCTTAAAGTTCTGACATTCTATAAGTTTAAGACCATCATTTTGAAATGGAATTTAACAGTAAAGTGACATTAGTTTCACAGAAACGTGCTTTGCAGTGCATACACTGATAGGCTATATTTATTTAATACTGCAAGAGATACCATTACTTTTCAAGTAATATGGTGTGATGCTACCTATAAAAGTTAATTAACAGCCTCAAAACAATTCAAAAAGTGAGTAAAATAAAGATGCATTTCTTTATTAAATGTTGAAACTCATTAATTTTTTCAATCAGAACTGAGAAAAATAAAAGTCAAAATTCCAGAAACTTGAAACCCTGATATTACAACTAACGGGGCCTCCACTAAACTGTACATTATGATATTATAGGTATCCAAAAAAACAAACAAACACAAAGTGATGGATGGGTGAATATACTAAGTCCCAATAACTACAGCATCAAGACATTTAGCATCACGGTATATTAAATTTAAAACCAAATTTTGAAAGAAACTTTATAACTTGAAAATTACAGACTTATTAAACTATTCGATAGCAAAAGTCAAAAGGGGGGAAGAAGAGAGATAAAATCCTGATAGTTAATTATTTTATGAACATAATTGTATTTTGCCAAAAGAATTCCTAAATGACTGAATTCTTTGAACAAAATATATAATAAACAATGTAAACTTCAAAATGGTTCTACATCAAAAACCATTTTCAATCATACAGAGTATTAACTACATATAACCATGGTTTTCAAATTGATCTAAATATTCTCAAAGACAAGTAACATAAGAGATTCCCTATACTTTTAAATGTGTGTAAGAAAACATTTAGCCTTTCCTCAATAACAGGTCCAAACAATAGCACTTACTTTCTTACTCTTACAAGCAGGAAATTTAATTCATGTTTCTAATTGACACTGCTTATGAAAAATGGTGGTGGCATGATGGGAGTAGAAAACCTGGGTAACAGAAGGTGTATACTTACATATGACAACAGTGATAGTTACTTATAAACTGATGAAATTTCCAAATAAGAAAAAAATTAATTACCCAAAGGAACCAAATAAATATTCCCATATAAGCAGGATATCATAGAATTACATCACTAAATTTATTCCCAGAACTAAATGCCCACCTTAAATAAAAGTAACATCTAAAATGTTATTTTTCATGAAGCTCTAATGGGAAATCATACTAAAAAAAACTGACACCAAAGTTATAAAAATATATGCTGTTTAATTCCTCTATGCCTCTTTTAAGATCTTTACTTATATATGGTTGGAATTTAAAAATTCCCTGAAACCCAATAATTGCTCAAGTTAGTGTTAATTTACAAATTAATTGCTTTAAATTTTTAAAAGAAATCCACATATGAAAGGGAGGACATATAGAAGGTTCTTGGCATTGATAGATGTAAAGATTTCAGTTTCAACTACTCCAGATGCAAAGAAAGGGCATGAAATGTAGTAACCTGCACTTTCCCAGAGGCTAGAATGGGAGCTGCTGCACAGTGAGGCTGGAGAAAGGGAGTGGTCATTTCACTTGTAAATGAGCTCCACATATGGGCTGTATGTGACTTTTATTGTTGTTTATGTTTCCATACTTGTTGCCAGAAACACAGTAACTTTCCTGAAGCTATAGTTTAAAAAAAATTGTTTTAATCAGAAATGGACATAAAAATAAAAATCCAGCCAATTGCTAGAGCTGGCGATAAAAGTGAAGAAGCTTAAGGAATGGCCTGTATTAACCAAAAATAGTGTAGGAAGGAAAGTCACTGGGGATAACTCAGACTTATGAACTAAACCAGTGAACCATATGCTTAGTCAAAAACAAAAGAAAGAATATGCAAAAATATTTTTTGGTGAGTGGACCAGACAAAAATTTATTTTAGGGGGGAAAATTATATGTCATAATGGTATCTGCAAAAATGGGACTTTTGGAAGGCTTCAAGAAGCATCTCTCAAATGTCAACAATGTGCTATATCACAATAATAGTGTTCTGCTTCCGAAACTCAACCTAACTCCAACAGATTAAGATTTTATGGACCATGATCTAGAAATCTGTCTACTTTGAAAGAGAGAAAACGTTAACAGAATCTAACTTACCATAAAACTCCAGTGATTTAGACCAGCTGCTAAGAGTCATGAGCTGACAGATGGAAAGTGAATGCTGCATTCTCTGCTGTCACCTGGGAGCAGCAGCGACTGCACAGGAAGAACCTGTACGAACTTTCAAGGCGAGGAAAGACTGCTGTCCCAGTAGCCATGCTGCAGGTAGTTCACATCAGTTCACCCGATAGTCCTATTTTTTCAGTGTAGATAAATATTCTGATTCCTAAAGTAGAAACCTTTAACGCACTACCTTACCTCTAGTATGTGTCCTGGGTGGCTTTTAATACAGAATCCTGCCTCATTTCCGACTAGCAGCTCCCCTAGTTGCTACCTCATTATTCTTTATCTCGCTTTCCACTGTGGGTGTCTTCCTTTGGTCTACTCCTACTTTATTTCAACCCACTGTACTCCCTACACCTGGCTCCTGCTTTTAATCCTAAACTTTCCTTATTTTGTGTGTGAATCCCAGTTTGCTACCTTATTTTCATGAACTAACCCAGCCAGAGTCCAAGATAACTAGCAGAGGATAGGAATACATAAAATGTATTCAGAATATATAAAATGGCTAAGATGAGAATATGGTTGACAATCAGTGCATTATGGTGGTGATCACAGTTGGCACTCATTCACAAATACCACTTGTTTACCATCTCCTCTCAATGCTACCAAGGACATAATCAATGAGTAGAGAGAGAGAGCCCTTTCCTCCAACGGCACATGGCCTCCTACAATTACCCAGTTACACATGTGGCTTGCCTTCTGGGACACTGGAGCTGGTTTTCACAATGATGCCAAAGCCTAACTAGAATTGAGAAAGCAGTAATGGAAACAGCAAAGGTATCAGTAAAAGGAGGGAGAAGTCAGATTTTTACCTTCATGTGTTTGTTCTAAAGTTCTGGCCTCACCGGCACTTCAAAATGCCAGTTGAATGTGTATTGCAATAATAATGCACGAAAAATTAGATGGCATTTCAAGAAGATATACTGTAAAAATTTTTTCCACATCATTTTTTACCTCTTTTTTCCTAGTTTCTTTTCACTCAGAGATACTCAAATAGGAAGAGGACTCTTCTCAACAGTTACTTGGGACCAAAGACATGGTTTATTACTAGATTCCTTCCTTGCCACCCACGAAGGAAGCACAAATGATCACTCCTCCTCCTCCCCCAGAAAAATTACCTTCTCAAATGTTCTACAGAAAAAAAGGAAGGGTTTTTTAAAAAGAGCTAACCCCCAGCCAGAGTGGTTCAGTTGGTTGAGGGTCGTCCTGTGCACTGAAAGGTGGCCTGCATGTGCCCAGTCAGGGCACATACCTGGTTGTGGGTCCTATCCACAGTCATGATAAGTATGGAAGGCAACCAATTGATATTTCTGTGTCTCATGGATATTCATTCTTTCTCTCTCTCCTCCCTTCTCTCTCTCTCTCTCTCTCTCTCTCTCTCTCTCTCTCTCTCTCTCCCTCTCCCTCTCCCTCTCCTTCTCCCTCTCCCTCTCCCTCTCTGCATGTCCTTGGGGGAATGGGGGAGGAGAGAGAGGGGACAGAGGAGGGTGTCAATGACTACTAAAGCCATGTCAACTGGATTCCAAAGCCATCTTGAATAAGCTTGTACTAGCCAAAGATATAACAATCTGAACATCAAGAAGAATAACTGCAATCAACTGAAACTAAGTTTAAGCCATCAGTTTATAATAATATCCAAAAATAAAAACTCAGTTCATCTTTGGAGAAACAACTATCACTACATACAGTAAAGTAAATACATAAAAATCCCTTTGGAAAGTTTTCTTCAAATACCAGTCATATCACACCTGTCATTTCAATAATAACGAATAAGAGTCAAATGTTCCAATCATAGGTGAAAGGAGCAAAACTAATTCAAATATTCTCTATGAAAAGCATCAGGGAAAAAAATGAAATAGTGTTACTTGGTCACACGTGATATAAAAAAAATGGAAATGTTAATCCCTCCCAAAAGAGTCATCACATCTACTTTGTGCATTCCAATTTACATGTCTACATATGTAAGTCTTGGTAAAGTAAAATGCTCCTTTGCAAGAATTATCAATGAGTATAGGGAGTGCTGAAAGCCTAACGGCTTTTAAATTGTCAACACTGTAGGTGCCCATTGCCAGTGGACTTTAAGTATTGCAAGTGCATCACAGAGAGGGGAGGCTTTGAAGTTTCTGGTTCTGGAGGAATAATTAAAACCTAAGGATATACACCTCAGTGTTCAACATCCTGTAATTCTACTTCGGGTTAAATGAGAACCCTAAGGCCACAGTGAGGAAATAGTTATAAATTTTTCTCAGAAAAAGCACATAGGCTAGAGGTTATACCCTTAAAAAATTCATGACTTTCTTTAAAACAAAAATACCCTGTCCTACTATGCTGTGCCACTTGACTAGTCTCTGGCCCTTTCTGATGTCTGTCCAGCTATCCATTACTATGCCATGCTTTTTGGAAACGCTAACTCAAAAATCACTGCTTTTCCCCTACTTTACATACTTTAGCCCAACTATCCTCTACGATGCTTTCCTTCATTAGGGTGTTTCTTTGGAGGGGGGGGATAATTATTTTTTATTGAATTCACTGGGGTGACATTGGTTCATAATAAACCATACAGATTTCAAGTGTACAACTCAACAAAACATCACCTGCACACTGAATCATGCGCTCAAAGCAAAGTTTCTTTCTGTCTCCATTTATCCACCCTTTTGTTGAATTCAGCGGTTCTCAACCTGTGGCCGCGACCCCTTTGGGGATCGAAAGACCCTTTCACAGGGGCCTCCTAAGACTATCGCAAAACACATATATAATTACATATTGTTTTTGTGATTAATCACTATGCTTTCATTATGTTCTATTTGTAACAATGAAAATACATCCTGCATATCAGATATTTACATTACGATTCATAACAGCAAAATTACAGTTATGAAGTAGTAACGAAAATAATTTTATGGTTGGGGGTCACCACATGAGGAATTATATTAAAGGGTCGAGGCATTAGGAAGGTTGAGAACCACTGGCTTAATCCCTTCATGTTCTTTCATCAACCCTCACCCCCACCCCCATCCCCCACCCCCGCCACATAAGTATGTTTCTTACTATTCCTCATTGCTTTCTACCAACTGCTGAGGGAGTGGACAGATAACTATTAGGGCCCAACCTCTCACCACAATGAGATTTGTCCCAGACCTACTCACACAGTGCCAAGGCCAAAATAAGACCAAGATTATACTTCCTCAAATGATAGGGAGTCCTCAAGCTGTGGTAAGCCCACAATATTTCCAAGTCATTCTACTATAATCTAGGCCCTTAATACTAATAACATTGAACCATGGTTTAACCAAAATTAGGTTTCCTCCTGAAATACTCCTAAAAACTCTAAGAAAGTTAACCATTTTTCCCCTAAAATTTTCTAATGTTATGGCAGTCAACTGCCACAAACTACACCAAGCCAATGTAAGTGAAGCTAAATCCAAAGGCCTTCTCGTCCTGTTGTTGCAACTTACACATTACATGAAATACAGCGTTGTGGGAAGGCAGATAGGCAGGTTTAGTGTAAAGAGTAAGTCTCGTAAGTATAGTTAGTTAGCAGAGGCACCTTGAAATGATTTCCAATTGCCACAATAGCACACAGACATCCTCTAGACTACATTCAAAGGATCAGAATCTTCAGTAAAATCATTTCAGGACAGAGTACAAGTTGGATTGCACATCTGGGTCTTCAACTACATTCAAAGAAAGTAGATTGCTTTGAAATGCTGCCACATTTACATTCCTAAAGGAAATCAGAAAAACTGCCAAGCAAATGGTATGAATAACATCCTTACTTCTCCCAAACCTCTGAAAGCATTTAATAAATGTTTACTGAATGGCTTTTTTTTTTTTTCATAAAATGTATGTCACATTTCTTTTTAACATATCCCCAAAATAAACAGACCAAAAACAATTTTAGAAGGTAACCAACATATATGTGCATATGATGTTTCTATAATGGTATCTATCATAGGGTCCTCAAGGAAAAATGCCCATGTTCTAAACAGCACCTAACATTACTGCACAAATATATTACAAAAAGCCACCGAGGACTCTAAAACTCTAAATGGGCACAATTAATATATTACATTTATTTTCACACACTAGCAGAACTGGACCAAAATAAGCCTCCACAAATCCTGCCTGGGTTTAGGAAAAATGTAGATAGTAAACTGGCAGATCATGAATAAACTTCTAAATAAAGCTAATGGAAGTTGAGTGGCATTTATAAATGAAAGCTCATCAGGAGATCAAGGAAAATCAATGAAAAGTGGATGCTGAAAAGCACTCTCAGGTTTCCACCTAAAGCTGTAAACTTGAAAAGTCTAGGATGGTTTTCATCAAGAAAACTAGTTCCCTACCCTAATAAGTTTATCATCTCAGGAAGGAAGAAGGGAAGGGGGAATGAGGGAGGGAAGACAAGAGGGAAGGGGCAAAGGGAAGACTTAGGGAAAACTTCCTGATACTCTTATGGAACCCCCTGCCAGATGAAGAAAACTTAGGGCATACCTGGCTTGACTTTCAGTGTCTCCTCCTTAAGATGGCATCAAAAATGGCCTTTCTGCCATTTCCAACCACTGTTAGTCTGACCGCTAGACCAGCACTCTCTGTCCAACAGAACTTTGTGATCATAGAAATGCTTCGAATCTGCACTTTCAAACAGAGTAGCCCAAATGTGGCTATTTTGAGCACCTGAAATGTGCCGTGTGATTTAGGATCTGAATTTTTCACATTATTTATTTTAACTAATTTATACTTAAATAGCCTTACATGGTAGGTGGCTGCCATATTAAATAGTGCAACTCTAGAGTCAAAGTGAGTAAGCCTGGTATCCTATTATTGAAGGCAGTTTTACTAACAAAATATGCCTTTAAGATAGAAGGGCAGCCGAAACCGGTTTGGCTCAGTGGATAGAGCGTCAGCCTGCGGACTGAAAGGTCCCAGGTTTGATTCCGGTCAAGGGCATGTACCTTGGTTGCGGGCGCATCCCCGGTGGGGAGTGTGCAGGAGGCAGCTGGTCGATGTTTCTCTTTCATCGATGTTTCTAACTCTCTATCTCTCTACCTTCCTCTCTGTAAAAACTCAATAAAATATATTTTTTAAAAAAAAAAGATAGAAAGGCAGCTAATTGACTTAGGCATGAACTCACAGAAAAGAAAAGAAAAGAATTCCTCTAAATATCAGCCATGTAGGCTCCTAAATACTAAAGGTATACCCCAAAACTGTTTTTGTACTTTAAGACAGCTGAATTTGGGGGTTAGAAATCATTTTTCATGGTACACAGGAAAGATAAGTGACAAAAGAATAGAATAGAAAAATAAATAAATCTAGAAATTGCCAAGATTTTGCTTAGTTAAATCTTTAAAAATAAAATAAAAAGTAACTACTCATCACAGATCCCAAACTGCCAATCTCTATATTCCTAGTTTTAAAAGTTCCCTTCTCAATTACTGCCTATATCACATTTTAATCTTTCATTACATTCAGTTTAAAAACTGTTTTACATGGCTGTTAAGTAGCATGTATTTTCAAACAGTATTGTGACATAGTCTTAAGAAGACTATAAAGCAACCTGAGAACAGAACTAATAGTAGCTCTATAAATAACTACTGAAATAAGTTGAAATAATGAAAAAAGCTTTTTAAAAATGTTTATTAAATTACATATATATAACATTTCTCTGAGGAAGCCAAATCTACCACATAATATTGTAGCTCTGAAATTAAATTTTAAAATTTACAAAAAGCCTCCTCTTAGAAACACATGAGATTAAGTTGCTAATTGGTCAATAATGATAACTAAGTTAACTTTTATAAATAAAATTGGCGCTATTGTTTTTTTCTATTTAAACAAATAGAACTCAAGAATAATAGATTCTTTCACATAAAACCATCAAAACTTGTGAGTATCAGATAATTCAATCCCTCAATTTTCTTTGGTATTTTTATCCAAGTTGGCCTTTTTACTAGAAAGACTTTTTCAAAGGCCAATTACAGATAGTTAAAATTATGCCATAACAGTGCATATGGAACATGTTAAATAAAATTCACTTGTCCAACCTACCATGATATTCAAATTTAATCTCCTGCAGCTCATATAACCAAAACCAAAATAAAACCTTTAAACCTAGCCCCAGCCAGTTTGGCTCAGTGGACACAGCATCAACCTGCAGACTGGAGGGTCCTGGGTTCAATTCTATCAAAGGCACATGCCTGGATTGCAGGGTGCATCCCCAGTAAGGGGCATGCAGGATGCAGCCAATCAATGATTCTCATCACTAATGTTTCTATCTCTCTCTCCCTCTCCCTTACTCTCTGAAATCAATAAAAAAATGAAATAAAAACAAACAAAAAACTTTAAACTACAGCCTAAGCAAAACACATATAAAGAAAACAGTCAATTATGTTCTGTGCTAATAAAATTATACAAAACAACAAGCTTTAAATAATATCAGAATCTCAAGTGACTCCTAAAATTACATAGTCCTTACAGACAACAAAACTACAGCAGAAAGGAGAGAATAGTAATATACATTATCACTTTCCTTCTGAAACCAAAATTCCCAGTACAATCTAAGAAAGTCAAGAGTTGTGCTCAAGGCAACTCCTTGACATGCTTCCATTAGATCAAGTAGAATAATGTCTACTGGGATGTTGCTATGGCAATCAGAGATGGCTATCCTAAAAAGAAAAATGCAATTGCTACTGTCAATTATAGTCTCAATACTAGTACTTAAAAACAAATCCAGTGCTGGAAGAAATGCTATTTCATAAATTAAATATAAAGCCTACTGACTACTACCATAATTTGCATAGTCTGACAAACTTTTAGAGTTTTAAACTTCAGTTCTCACTCTCCTTCAATAAACCAACCAGATTTCCTTCCCACCAATTCCCTTTCACAAAGATCAAGGGACCAATGGATTGAAGTGGACAGGAAGTGGGGGGAGGGGGAACCCTCCCAGCTATATTAAAAACAAGCCAGGGATTTTTTAACTTTGAATTACTTCCAAATCAAAGGCAAAGGCAAGTATAGAGGGGCAAATAATTGAGAGTTAAAATAGTAACACTCAAATTACTTGCAAGTTTCTTCTGAAATGCATAAATTACATTTTTTTAACATTTTATAATTTATTCTTCCTAATTCCTGAATTTGATGCTTCCAACTTACCTGTGCATAATAAACAGTACCAAGTAAGAGTTCCTTTTATTTCAAGGGGCATATTTCTGGTGAATTCATATTTTTTTCTTTCTTTTTTTTTTCTTCTTTTTTTTACATATGTCCCCTTTCTGCTCCACTGCCCTTATTGATCCCCACTCTAGCCGCCACCCCCCCCCCCAGGCCTTCACCACGCTATTGTCTGTGTCCATGGGTTATGCATACCAGTTCTTTGGCTGACCTCTTCCCACCCACCCCCACCTTCCCTCTGACAGTCTGTTCCATGACATATATAATACTTTAAGCCAGCGGTTCTCAACCTGTGGGTCGGGACCCATTTGGGGGTTGAACGACCCTTTCACAGGGGTCGCCTAAGACCATCGGAAAACACATATAATTATATATTGTTTTTGTGACTAATCACTATGCTTTAATTATGTTCAATTTGTAACAATGAAAATACATCCTGCATATCAGATATTTACATTATGATTCATAACAGTAGCAAAATTACAGTTATGAAGTAGCAATGAAAATAATTTTATGGTTGGGGGTCACCACAACATGAGGAACTGTATTAAAGGGTCGCGGCATTAGGAAGGTTGAGAACCACTGTTTAAGCAATAAAGAATTTAAATTTTTAAAAAATCATCTTCAAAGACATGTATCACATGATCTCATATATGGAATCTAATAAACAAAATAAACTGATGAGCAAAATAGTAGCATGGAACAGAGAATTAATTAATTTAATTACAAGTTAGGGGGGGGAAAAGCCAGAAATACTTTCTGAAATCGTTGCTCATAAACCCAGAATTTAAAGTTCATATCTAGCAAACACAGCATTATATCTATCTTACTCAGATTGTCTTTATAACCCACCAAAACATACAAACACACCTGGAGGGAAAACTCTGAGCTATCTTTAAAAGTACAATTAAGTCACACAGTAAAAGCGTAGAATTCCTTAGTGATGAAACTACTCCAATGGATACAAAGTTCTCAAACTACTTGTTTTTAAATTAGTAGGTCAGGTTAAATAACAACTACAAAATATAAAATTATCCTGCCAATATGTTGCAGTCATGGTAACAACAAAAAAAATTAAACTGTTTTCTCACCATCTGACTCATCGAGTTATGCAATAACTCAGTTCTGAGGGTTAAGAGTCATTTAATAAAACTGGAATTACTCACAAGAAACCATCTTTCTTCACATAAGACTGTCAAAAAGTTTTTTAAAAAAGAAAAAGAAAAAACGTTTTGCAACACCTATTTCAAAGATATGAGGTTGGATAAAATATTTTCAAAGTTTTAACTAAAAGCCTAGTTAATACAAAATCAAAATTTCAACACTATATTTATATTCTTCCAAAATCTGGATGAAATATAAATAACACTAAAATTTCTCCCTATTTAGATACCAACAATATCTATGGAAAATATGATTTTCAGTAATAGCTTGTTTCTCTTGGTGTCCTTCAAACAACTTAAACAGAAATGAGTAAAAATGGTTGGCTCAAAATCACTTCATTCAACATGCTTAAAAGAAAATGAAACAGCCCAGTCCACATAACTAAAAACCTTGTATCTAACATTGTAATGTCTATCAAGTGGCCAACTGTCTATTTGATTAGCTCTGTACTATTTTATCACTAAAAAGGAAAAAAACACACACCTTACACACATAATCTTAGCTGCCCCACAAACGTCCTTTTATTGGACTGATAAACGAAATTCAGACTACCTTATTTGAAAATGTAAGCCCACCAATATGGTCTCACATAAATACTATGAAATAGTGTATCCTAATGTTTTCAGGGCACCCTAATTATACAAATAACCAAAGTGTACATTCAAAGGGTGTCATTAAGTTTCCTAAAAGAAGCCCAAAAAAACAAAGTGCCTTGCATAATTAAAAAAATAATAATAATAAATCCTCATGACCTCTAAATTAGTATATATAGAATAATGAAAAGTTTTTAGCATTTTTCTGTAATTTTTTAAATCCACAAATTAGTTTAAACTGAAAGTCTGAGGCTTGAAGAAACTTCAGTAAATGATTTGGAAATATTTACCCCTTTATTCTATATCATCCTAATAATTCTTTGAGGTGGGTCTGGCTAGGAGCGGAACTTTTCTTTGAAGATGCATTTATTGGGGAAAGTGATTTGTGAGAGACTTAGGGTATTTTAAATTTGTTTATTAATCAGTTCTTTACATTGAGTTAATACAAATTTGCCCTATAATTTGCATTAGCAAAGTCACTTTATGGATCCTATTTCTCCGTTTTTATTTATATATGTATATAAATTGTGTTAAGAAAAACATTTTTTGTACTTTAAATATGAAGTGAGGGAGGAGTATTTTAACTTTTTATAGTCAACTAGAGGCCCAGTGCATGAATTTGTGCACGGGCGGGGTCAGGCCAAGGGCGGTTTGTGGGCCAGCCCCGCCCCTGACAGGGGTGGGAGGGGAGGATAGGCAGCGGGGCCAGCCATGGGGAGACTGCCGGTGGTTGGCCGGCCAGCTCTGCCCCCTGGTAGAACTCCCAGTTGAACTCCGGTCCAATTCCTGGTCAAGGGGACAATTTGCATATTAGCCTTTTATTATATGACTAGAGGCCCAGTGAACAAAAATTTGTGCACTCGGGGGAGTCCCTCAGCCTGACCTGTGCCCTCTCGCAGTCTGGGACCCCTTGGGGGATGACCACCTGCTGGTTTAGGCCCGCTCCCTGGGGAATTGGGCCTAAGCTGGCAGTCAGACATCAGTCTGGCAGCCTGGCAGCCCTCGGGGCATGTCCATTTGCCAGCGGGGAGCAGGACTAAGCTGCAGTCGAACATCCTTAGCGCTGCTGAGGAGGCAGGAGAGGCTCCCACCATCACCACTGTACTGGCAGCCATCAGCCTGGCTTGTGGCTGAGCAGAGCTCCCCCTGTGGGAGCGCATTGACCACCAGGGGGCAGCTCTGCATTGAGGTTCTGCCCCCTGGTGGTCAGTGTGTGTCACAGTGACCAGTCATTCCCAGTCTTTCTGCTGTTAGGGTCAGTTTGCATATTACCCTTTTATTATACAGGATAGAGGCCTGGTGCACGGGTGGGGGCTAGCTGGTTTGCCCTGAAGGGTGTCCCGGATCAGAGTGGGGGTCTCGCTGGGGTGCCTGGCCAGCCTGGGTGAGGGGCTGATGGGTGTTTTCAGGCTGGTCACACCCCCTTCAGGGTGGGGGTCCCCACTGGGATGCCTGGCCAGTCTGGGTGAGGGGCTGAGAGCTGTTTTCAGGCTGGCCAAGCCCCCCGGCAATGGAAGCTCCCAGCCTCTCCTGTTTATCTTTTTTCTTTTTTTTTTAATTCTGGGGTTTATTTACCTTCCATAATTGAAACTTTGTTGCCTTCAGTGGAGCTCAGAGCCGGCCGGGAAGCTTGGCTTCCTCCATCATTGGGGCAACCAAGCTTCCTGCTCACTTCAGCTCCATGGCTGCCAGCCACCATCTTGGTTGGGTTAATTGGCATATAGTCGCTCTGACTGGCTGGTGGGCGTGGCTTAAGGCATAGCGAAAGTACGGTCAGTTTGCATGTTTGTCTTTTATTAGTGTAGATGATTTAGGTTAGCACAAACAAAACTTTCTATCTCAGTTTTCTCAGTCCTCTCTTGAGGTACTTTACTGCTGGGAATGATTTGCATACATTCCCTTGGTACCAAGAGGTACTATGCAAGGCAACATTATACCAAGTTACTTGCTAGGCTTTCTTTCATAAAATGTAACACAATAAAAGCTTTGTTTTATCCAGCATAGCAGGAGAGAAGAAATTAAAATTGTTTTGTTAATAAGAGTCAATCCCTGTTGACCCAGGTGGTATTCCTCTTCTGACTTTCCTTCCCTTTCTCTATTTTATTACCCTGAAAACAACATATTGTTATTTCCATTGTGGTCTGTATTGTGTTGTGTAATTATGTCATTTAGTGTGGTTGGCTAGTTGAGTCAAGATTTGCATTGAGTGTTGAGAAATTCCAGTTGGTAAAGTGCCAGATAACACAGCTTTCCTGTAAATAGATCACTACTGGATAACTCAGGAAAGATCTCTCTTGTAATCTAATAATATTTGATGCTTCATTCAGCAGAAAGTCTGCTCAAAAGAATCTTCCTTGTAGTACATTTAGGTTTTTAAAATGAGGTAAAAATTTTTAAAATTAATTTCTTGGGTATACATATCTTCTCTAGTAGTTGGGCCAAAAAATACAGATTTGGTTATTTATTAATTTATAGCTGATAATTTTCAAATTTTTCTAACCACTATAATTTTTATGTTCTCACTAAAGTGCCTGCCCATTAAAGACTGTCTATTACAGCACTAGAAAAAGGGACTGTCATGAGTACAATATTAATGTGGACAAAATGATTTTATTCTTTCTTTCATAAAAGAACACTGCAAGTTCGTTTTATCTTGGATCCATTCTTCCACCTAATGTTCAATGAGTTCTGGTAGCTCTTCCAGTCTTCTTTCTATTGGTTCCATTTCTGTAATTTATTTCCACTGATGTTTTGTGACAGTTAACTACAATACCAATCAAGATTTATTTTCTAGAATATTTGAGTAATGCGTAAGTGGCATAGTACCCAATTTTAAACATTAAATATGTAATGTGGGCACTGAATTTCAAGTGAAATTGCATTAAAACATAGGACAACTGTTTTATTGTCCATTTTGAAAGTGAGAAACTTAAATATTGAAAATAATCAAACTGCAATGGCAGCATTCTAACCCAATTTTAATTGGTTTGTATTATTTTATCTATTGTATGTTTTAAATAGCAGTTACTTTGTTTATTTGTATCTACTTTATGGTGTAAATGTTAAATCGTGATAGCTTTTGCTACGAACTCTGAAACACTTAATTTTTAGAGCAGAATATATATTTCAGGGGGATTTTGTTTCACTTGAATTTAGAAGTAATGTCAGAAAATGTTAAGCATGTCCTTTTTTAGAAAATATAAGGTTTCTAATTGTCTTATTACCATGGTAATTCAAGTTAATCGGAAGTATTCAATGGCAATCTTGAATTATAAAATTGGGATGCATATATATGCATCAGAGTCTCATGTAAAGTAAATGAGCAGTTAGTTACCTGGTGGATTTTTTTTTCCCCATAACTGGCTTAACCCACACTTCCACAACGAACTTAGCTTCACTTCAGTATTTACTTTATCATTGTCCATTCAACAATGCTCCAAAAAAGAAATGTTAGGAAATAGCTGAAAATTATTAAAAGATTTTATTTTCTTTCTTGGTCAGAAAAATGTTTCTAGAGTCTCTGAATGCACCATACATGCCAGCTTAAAAAAAAAAAATCACTCAAAATATTCAGGTTCACATGTTAACTCTCTTTAGAGGGAGTTGCCATACCTCACAATTCAAAGTGTATTCTATAGATCAGTAACAATATACTGAAATGTAATTACAATTTACTGTGCAGCAAAAATTCAAGAAAAGTAACCTACAGTGTCTACTTACCTTTGTATAGGCAACTGCTTAAGTTACTCTGCTTTTAACATTTGTACTTAGACAAAATGCTTATGTATGTATAGGAATGTCACAGTGCAACATGCTGCTAGCCCAGACACAAAGTATTAAAATTATTTTGTGAAGACTGGTGATTGTATTAAAATTACTGTGCCATTGTACCTCAAAACAAAACAAAGGGTATCATTATCATATATGTATAAATTGCACTAATATAATAGGTTAATTCCTTTTCAATGTTCTAATAAGAAGGTTTCAGGGGGAGGATGGTTAAAAATATTTTATTTTTGCTTCAGTTATTATCAATAATCTATAATATTGACTATATGTTTAACATTTATATATGATTAATATATTATTATATTTAAATATATATTAATATTATATGAATGAAATTGTCTAAGTGATAATCAATACTTTCCTTAAGTAAAAATTGCCTAGTATCTTTCTTTCAGAAATGACAAAAGCATATTTACAGGCAATTTTTCTCAGGAATGTTGGAGAAATGTGTCACCAGACATTCCATGTAACCTTCAAAGTTTTTGCCCACTGTCTAAGGGTTAAAGCCAAGGAAGTCTTAGACAGTATGATTCCTATTTACACATCTATACAGACTCAACCACCTTCCCCTATTCTGTCTCCTCTTCTACCACATATCCTATAAGCCCTGAACACATGGAGTTACTCAGCTTCAATCCAATTCAATTTTGCCTCTCCTATTAAAAATGTAAAAACCTAAAATTACTGGAATCGTATCTTTCTTTTAGGTCCACAATGCCTACCACAGTATTTAGGAAAGAGTATTTGTCCAATGTATGTTTAATTGATAAAATGTGAATCCAGCCTCTTTCCCTACACTTCAGGTTGATTAATTTTAATATGGATATCAATAAATTAAAACTCACACAAAAGTTCAATATTTAAGGATAAAAAAACTAGATGTGATTAAAAATATACAAAACAGCTATTTAATGGTATGTCACCAAAAATAATGAAACAGACTCCTAATATTCTTACCACCAGCTTCATTGCTCCAACTTATTTAACATATTGCAATCCAGATTAACCTTTCTAACTACTCAAGCCTCTCAAAGACCCCATTCATGGTCTACTGAATGGTAGTAACGCTTTAAATGCAATAGTCATGATCTAATTTGAGCTATCTTTCTTTAAAAAAAAAAAAGTCTTTTCTTTTTTTAAATATATTTTAATTGATTTCAGAGAGGAAGGAAGAGGGAGAGAGAGAGATAGAAACATCAATGATGAGAATCATTGATCAAATACCTCCTGCATGTCCCACACTGGGGGTTGAGCCCGCAACCAGTCAAGTGCCCCAACTGGGAATGGAACTGTGACCTCCTGGTTCATAGGTCAACACTCAAATACTGAGCCACGCCAGCCAGGCCTAAACTACCTCCTATTTCTTCCTCTTCTCTTTTCCACACCCCTCTCAACAGCCAAGCTGACATTCTAGCTATTGTGCCTTTACACTTGTTAGTCACTTACTAGACTACCTTTTCTTCTTCCTGTCCCTGAAACCTACATGTCCCAATTCAACTCTCTAAAGCATCATTTTAAATGTCACTTCCTCCAAACACTTGCTTATTATCTGGGTAACTTCAGGTCATTTCCACTCTTCCAAATTCCCAGGCACTTTATCTGTACCTCCAGGTTCAGACCACACACGTGACAAAGTGCATTGTTACTGCTGATAGTCACACTCCTACCACCATCTAAACAACTTCAAGAATCAATGTCTGTCTCAGAAAAGAAGGGGACAGAGATGCTTCTGGATGCTATGTAAAGCAGTTGGAAAGAGGGAAAACCATGGCAAAGACTGCTCAAGGATACAGAAGTTTTGTTTAAAACTGTACTGGTTAGTGACATAAATACTGAGAGATTATGAAAGGTCACTTTAACTGGTCAATATAAGAAGCATGCAGCCATGCTGAGATTTGAATCCATCCTCTTTTGTTCCATACTCACAAACATTCTATTCAAGGTAAAGGATACAAGCTGGTCAAAAGAAATTTGGTGGTGGTGTAAGAGATGATAATTGTAGCAAAGACCAACATGCAGTTGCTATGCTTGATTTAACATTGAAAATACCCAACAAAGATGTATCTAACTACAAGAGGGATTTGGTATGTGTGATATGCAAAAAAAAAAAAGGTCATAATAATATATGTGAATATCATATCAGCAAAGTTGATATTAAGAGAATACTTTGATTAAAATCCATTGTTTTTCACTAGAAAAAAACTTTAATTCTTTAGCATTTTTATATACATTATTTGTATACTGTATTGTGTTTACCACCCCAAGTCAATTCTTTCCAACACCACTTATTCCCCCTTTATCCCACACCCCCCCTACTCCTTCAACAACAAGATTAGTAAAGTCCTATCATCATCTTCCTCCCACCAAAAAAAAAGTTCATGTCTAGCTCATCTTTCAATCATCCCATGGTAATGGCATCTTAAAAAGGAGAAAACTCAAACTTAGTTGACTAAACATTTTAAATTCAAGACACAAATCCCTGATGTCACAGCAAGAACAACTTGGAAGATAAAACATGAACAGAGCAGTACTACCACTATCAAGAGCATTTATCCCATTGCATTGTGTACTTCTCTAACTGTCCTACTATAAACTCCAAAGGATCCAAGAACTGAGTTGTCCATTTCCCAGTGAATGCCAAATACCTTGCACATAGCCGGCCCATGTTCAAAGTACAATAGTACCCGAAGACTGAATAAACAAAAAGACACAGTCAGAGGAAAGAAAACCCACTTAAAACCTCACAAGCATCCTGAGAATTGTTAAAAATAAGGTGAACTAAATTCAAATTGTCATTAATTAAATTTCTGGGGGAAATAAACTAATTATACATTTCAAACTTCTAGAAAGCAGTGACCATGTTATTCCCAGCTCACTGCACAGTGCCTAATACTCAATAAATACTTGTTGAACTGAATTCCATACTTCCCTCCTCCTCCAAATATAAAAGATTTGGTAACATGTCTATCTAATTAGCCTCTTTCTAATTAAGTCTTTGCCAGTTCATTTTAGGAACTATTGAATTATATTTTAACCCAGAGAAATTTAAAGATCAAATTGATCTCACATAATACTTTTAAAAAAAACTAAAACCTAGAATATATATGTGAATATCAGAATAAAAGATGGGATTTAAATTTTTACAAATTTTCCTAAATGGTATCCTTAATCTTAATCTAGTTCTATACGTAAAAAACACAAAACTCTTTAAATCTATCATTTACTACATTAGGCAATTATTATCCACTGCCCCTAAATATAACAAAATCAGGATCAGTTTTTACTCTGTTCAAAACAACAGGCACTTGAAGACAATCCCTGAAATGCCAACAATTATAATTATGTCACCTAGCCAACATTTATAACAGCAAAAAACAACACACACAAAAAAACCATGCTTTTTATATCCCACATGCCTTTATCCTGACTTTGGAATTCAGTTCAGTACTCCATGTACTTTTTGGTATTTTGCAGAAACTCAATCTTCAGAAAACAGCTTCATACTTAACACACCAACATTTTTTCTTATGACATTAAGACCATTTTGAGAAAAGGATAATGAAGTTGTAAAATATTCTCCAATATCAAATTTCTCCTCCAAATAACCCAAGACAAATTCTGTAATTTAATAGAGTACTTATCAGCATTATGCAAAGCACTTAAGACTAGCAGTAAAGTATTCTCGATGCTGGTTTTTCCAAAGAAATGACTACATTTAGAATTCAATGGTAATTTATATTTTCCTCACTATTTTCATAAATGCAAAAGCCCACAAAGGATGGCTTTAAAGACATTTTCAATTATATAAGGAACACAAATGAATTTTTCAATGACCTAAACAAATGTGTACCTTAAGAATTTATATCTTACAAGTTAGAATGAAAAGTGTCGATGAATATTTAAGGTATAAATGCCAATTCTAGCCCGGCCAGTGTGACTCAGTGTTTGAGTGTCAACCTATGAACCAGATCACAGTTCAATTCTGGATCAGGGTACATGCCTGGGTGCAGCTCCATCCCCAGTAGGGGACATGCAGGAGGCAGAATATCAATGATTCTCTGTCATCACTGATGTTTTTATCTCTCTCTCCCTGTTCCTTCCTCTATGAAATCTAGGCCAAATCTATGGATCATTTTAGTCAGTCAAAATTGTTGGGAGCAGATAGAATAGCAATAATAAAGAGATGGACATTTTAGTTTCATTTTTCCTATACATAATTGGACTTATTTTCAATTTATACAGTGCTAAATTTTGAAAGTATATAAAAATGAAGTAAAGAGGAAGGTGACTATTCACAAATATAAAGAATTAAATTATATTATACATTTCTGCTACATTTTTAATAAGTACAGCAAACTGTTAAAGGGGAAGACAAATGTCTATTTCTACAGTGTTTCAGTATAACAAACTATTTATGAGATAAACTTTAGATCAGAAAACAAATATTAAAATGAAGAAATAAATTTATTTCAGAAGAAAATAAAGATTTCTATATCTGACTCATTCATGTTATGAATCTTTAAGTGATCTTTGGGACTTCTTTATAAAGGGACATATGAATATAAAGATTGATTCATTTTTTTATGTTCATAATGTGACCTGCCCTATCCAGTTTGGCTCAGGGGATAGAGCATCAGCCTACGGACCAAAGGGTCCCGGGTTTGATTCCGATCAGGGGCACATACCTTGGTTGCAGGCTCCTCCCCGGCCAGGGCCCTGGTCAGGGTGCGTGCAGGAGGCAACCAATCGATGTTTTTCTCTCACATCGATGTTTCTCTCTGTCTTTCCCTCTCTCTTTCACTCTCTCTAAAAGATAATGGAAAAATATCCACGGGTGATGATTAAAAAAACAAACAAACATAATGTGACCTGAGTTAAAATCCCTGAATAACCATCAAACCAAACCTTCAGAGCATTCATCTATTATATACATATAACTTTAAATTTTTATGGTTAGCATTTATATCATTTCCATGGCAAAATTATTTTTAGAGTCCAATGTTAATACCAAAATTGAACTACAGTTCTTTTTCAAGAAGTGTTCAAACTTTTAATGCTTAAAAACTAAATTCCAGAAAGCTGCTCTAAAATTAACTTCAGCTGCCAAATAGCTTTTCATGTGAAATAGCAAAAATATAAATAAGCTATCTACACAGACTAAAACTACAATACGTAGATTACCTTAGCTGTTAGTGCTATTATAAACTGATAAATCTTTTCACAAAATACATATCCAATAATCATGAATAATTTTTAATCTCTATAAAGTAATAATTTGAATTATTGTTCCAATGACAATATGCTTTTCCCAAACTCTTTTTCCTTCCACTCAGAGACCTAAAAAACAATCAAACTATAAACTGATTATTTATATAGCCAACATCCAGATTTTCCACTCTCTTTCAGCAGGCTATCTAAATACATAGACTGGGTTTTAGAAGAGGCTATAACCAGTCAAGCCTGCTTTGATATACCAAAATTGGCAAAGATTAAATTTTGTAGTCCATATACTTGAAAATTAATTAACCAAATAAGTTAGGTAAATTTTTAGGCACAATACTTAACCTTGAGAAAACTAAAAGGCTGGAAAACGCTGTGTGGTTCTGCTCTTTGAATAAAGCATCTCAATGAATATATTTATTAGACTAAAGTCAGTGATTACTTTGAAGTCCCTCTTGTCACTAGTGTTCAACTAGTTAAATTAGGTTTCAGTATGGTAAAGACTGCTACTTACTTCATGACTAATAAATCTATCCTACCTATTACATAAAAATGAATTTCATAAACACAAAAGATGCAAAAACGAATCAGCAAATCTTAAATTTCTCCCTGTAAATCATTTAAGATTCAAAAAGAAAAAATAATTTCAAAACTACTTTCCACTCCAAGACTGATCATCAAGCACACAGCATGAAACCATGATGCCTAGCACATAAGAAGTGAATTATAAATATTTGATGATTGTCTGGTTTCTAGTTTCAACATATAAGTATTTCAAACCATCATGTATTCTTAGTTTATTTTACTATAAAATTAGGTACGATAAATATAAAAACTATTCTGCACATAAAAAAACAAATGTGGTAAATAGCCTTAATATGACATGGAAGATGAATTTGGAATAGTAACCTTTGCTCATCAAATATCCCTGCTAAGTCTGAAATATGTAATAGTAAAAAACACTCTGGTCAGTTGATAATTAACATATACCACACACATAGTATAATTTTCGAGGATCAAATCATAATTCCCTATTTGAAACAATATTAAGACATCATTTTAATATTTTACTCTAAAAATCCATTTGGGAGCAATGTCATACTAGTAGATATTATCAATTATCCTTGCACAGTTAAAGCCAGAAAATGATCAATTATAAGACCATTTTTTTAAATCAAATGCCTACATAATTAAGACTATACTGATAATGTCAGGTGAAAAAAAGAAGCCAAATTTTATCTACAATTAGAAATTATTACCAAAACTATGAATTGTAAAATAAACTGATGAAGATTTAAATATTTTGACAGTGTGGAGTTCATTAAAGGAAAAGTATGACTATGAAATGCATTTACACAACATTTAAATCTATGAGCTTTTCATATTCACTGCCTGTTACATCATAAAATAAAGCTGTAATCTCCATACTATAGATAAGAACAAAAGATGAGCTAATCTAAATGACTTCTCTATGAGAACAAAAAAGAGGCACAATATGAACACTTGGTCTTATTGTGGTTACTTACCGTTCACTTATGGTATCTAGCTCTTCAAAGGTAAAAGATAAAAGAATGGTAAATTTCTTCCTGGCCTCTGTCCCATTTTGGATATATGAGCATGGATAGGAAGGAGTAATCCATAATCCATGACCTATGATTCTGCTGAAAGCCAGCTGAGCTAAGGTCACCAGTGGAAAAAAAGAATGATAGATGGTTCCTGGTCACGAGGTGTGATTCACTAATGATGGGAGGACTCTTCAAACGTTCTCTGGGAGATTCCACGTGTTACCAAACTGAAATCACACCTTAATACAGGAAATCTGAGCTACTGTGGGTATATGTGCAAGCGTGTTTGCAAGCATCTTTGGAGGGTACAGATCAACTTTGCTAACAGTCTTTGAAAAATGCCATTTTAAAATTACAAACTACTACCTTGCTATCTTAAATATTTAGAAAGTAGATGAAACCAAAAGGCTATTTTTGTAACAATAGAAAAAGTATACTAACACTAAAAAATATCTATTAAGGATTTCATTGAAAATGTTGGCCTAAATCATATACTAACTCATTCTATCATGTAGTGTATTTAGCTATGGTATTAAATTAGGTAGTAATTAATTTGGGATTTCAGGGTCAGAGGGAGAAAGCTCAATGACAGCTTTCCTTCATTTGTTTCTATAGTGAAACATGTAGTTCCCAAAGAGCCACAGCAAAGCAACATAATCATTTATATGTAGCAAATATCAACTCTAGTGTTGAGCTGCCAATTTATAACACAAGTAGGAAAGCCAAGGTCATTCAATCCATGATGTATTTACAAGTTAATAAGGTTTCTGGTATATGAATATTATTACACTCTTTTACCCATAAATAGCACTGTTCCATAATCCCTGTTCTACAGGACAATTAGAACACAAACTTTTTGCCAATTGCTCAATCTACCTGTTACCTACAACACTAATAAAAATAATTTATAAAAAATAATTTTAATAAAACTTTTTAAATTAAATTCTAGACTATTAGAAAATAAGCAACTATAAAAAAGGAAGAAAATTATATTACTTCTTTTCAATTATGTGGTTAAAAGGAAGTCAATTCATCAAGAACTGTAGTCATATACTCCACTTAGAACAGTCTCCTATAACAGCAGCATGTTTTTCTATGTGATCCAGAATACTGAGAGGACTTCAAGGTACGCAACAGTACTAGAATGATGATCTTTACACAAACTCTATTACACTCATTCACTTACTAATCAATGTATTCAACAAATATGTGCAATACAACGATAGGCAAAAGTCACATGCAGGTCCTGCCCATCCAGGCTGTATATAGCCTGCAGGGAGCTCCCATCTAGACCTTTCAAAAACTCTCAAAACCTCCAATTACCTAATAAGTACAAACGTCTTAGCACACATATGTATTTTCAATCAACTTCTCATCTTTAACTCTCACTCCAATAAATATTCCAAACTTTCCTATTCTATATCCTTACATATGCAATTCCATATATGTAAAATGCCCTTGCCCTGACATAGCCATATATCCAAATAGCTAAAGTCTACCCATTCTTTAAAAGCTCAGTTCAAGAATCACCATCTCCTCAAAGCTCTACCTCCTTCCATAGAACTTCAATCATATTGTGGCTCTCTTTAAGACATCTGTAATAATTCTCTGTGTACATATGCTATCTCCCCTATGAGACTGTCAGCTTCTGAAAAACAGAGTATGTTTTTGATTCATTTCTCTATTCTGCATAGCACCTAACACAATGTAGACACAATAAATATCTGTTGAATACCATGTTAATTATAAATATGAAAGATCAAAAACCAGTGATAACACTTTATAAAGCTCAAAAAATTATTTTAAAACATCCTTCTTAGCCTTGTTTTATCATTGTTACACAATACTATAAATTTACATGCGTGGGCAATGCGCTGAATCAATACTAACCCCAGGGCATCACATGAAAATATGTTTGTCCTCCTTCGTATCTTCTAGCTCACTGCCCCAACCATACTGGGAAGCAAATTGATATCTGTGCATGTCTGGACTAATCACTGATAATGGTATATTTCAGTCACTTAACCTTTTTTTGTAAAATGGTATGTGCATAAGGAGGATGGGTTAGGGGAATGGGAAAATGTACATTTAAATCTGTTTGCGGGCTCAAACTGAGTTCTGGTTAATGAAGCTTTTACTGGAGCAATGGGAATAACTGCCCCAGCCACATTTGCTACTCAAGTCAGGAGCCCCTGTTTCTTTGTTGTACTCTTCGTGAAACCAATAAATGGCATGATAAATTTTTCCATAATAGAGTCATTGTCAACAAGTATCATTTCCTCTCTAAGCAATCAGAGTTGTGTGTAATTTGTCCAAGGATACCAAGGCAGACAGCCTTTCCATTATTAATATCTGCTAGACTACTTTTTTTTTAAATATATATTTTATTGATTTTTTTACAGACAGGAAGGGAGAGGGACAGTTAGAAACATTGATGAGAGAGAAACATCAATCAGCTGCCTCCTGCACACCCCCTACTGGGGATGTGCTCGCAACCAAGGTACATGCCCTTGGCCAGAATCGAACCCAGGACCCTTCAATCCACAGGCCAACGCTCTATCCACTGAGCCAAACTGGTTAGGGCATGCTAGCCTACTTTTTTAAAAATTTAAAATATAATGCCTGAAACTGAACTAAGAGTATCTAAATTTTTCTTTTAGACTAAATATATTTCAATGTCAATAACATGTCCTCTAAAAACAGAAAACATCACCCTGGCCGGTTTTTCTTGAGTTTGATTCTGTTCAAGGACACATACCTCAGTTGCAGGCTCGATCCATGGCCCCAGTTGGGGCATGTTGGGGAGGCAACCAATTGATGTCTCTCTCTCACATTGATATTTCTCTCTGTGTGTGTGTCCCCTCCCTTCCACTCTCTAAAATTCAATGGAAAAATATCCTCGGGTGAGGATTAACAAATTATAAAAGCAAACATCAAAACTGCTTACATTAAAACAAGTCCATTATTACCTATGGGGGGAAAAAATCATACTGCCCTTATTTGGGCAGTCATTCCACAAATATTTACTTATTTCCTACTGGTGTCAGAAAGTAAGCCTTCAAGATTAGCAAAAAGCCTTACGTGGTTTGGCTCAGTGGATAGAGCATCAGCCTGTGGACTGAAGTGTCCTGGGTTTGATTCCAGTCAAGGGCACATGCCCAGGTTGCAGGCTGGATCCCCAGTAGGGGGCATGCCAGAGGCAGCCAATCAATGATTCTCATCATTGATGTTTCTATCTCTCTTTCCCTCTCCCTTCCTCTTTGAAATCAATAAAAATATATTTAAAAAAAAAACACTAGCAAAAAAAATCTTGCCTCCCCCCAACCAAGGCTAGCAAAGTCATAAATAAAAGTAATTTGTAAAATAGAAGATATTCTATATGACATTACATGAAACAGGAGGAAGAAATTATAACAGATTTGTGATCACTCTAACCTTCATTTTACCGATGTGCACAAAATCTTTTCCAACACAAAAACACATCATCATTACCTAATTTTTATCTTATTCTTAAATTTTTTTAAATCAAACTAATTCTGCTGCATGATTAACTACAAACTGCAGGGTATTATTCTACCACAATAAGCTGGCAACCAGCTCATATTCAGTTGCACTATCACAGCACACAAAAAAGAACTAATTGTGATCATGTGGATATTGTGGAAGCCCTTTAGTTCAATCCTAGATGGGCCTCAAGAGGATAATGCTTATTCTGTTGAACTCACTGCCAAATCACAATCTGAAAGAGCCAGGATCAAAACAAGACCCAATTATAGAAAGAATCTATTTTACCAATGTCAGGTTTATAAGAAATAGGTATGTGGCCCAGTACTTGTGGAAAATTGTTCAAAAATATTTACATAGATAGAGCTTTAAAGAAAATTATTGAACACTTACTTGCCATAATGATATTCAATGAAAATCTCTTCAGGTAACATAAGGACAGAAGCTCAGTCATGAAATACTTAAAGTAACAGAATCCAATTTTCATAATTCTCTAGTGATTAAAACAAATTTCTAAATTGTTGGGATCTTTTGGGAGAGGGGAGAAGAAGCATACTTACGTGTTTCTAGCATTAAAATGTTTTTTTTAAAAGAATTTAAGCCCGGCGGGTATGCCTCTGTGATTGAGCATCGACCCAGAAACCAAGAGGTCAAGGTTAGCTTCCTGGTCAGGGCACCAAGTCATGGTCTTTTCCTAAGCTTCCCTTTCCCTTTGGCTATGCTAATGACAACAGTATAAATGAGAGAGGACACTCACTGAGTCCTTTCAATGAATGACAGCCAACAGAGAGCATTCCAAACTTCTTCCTTTCTTAAAAAATCCAAATTTTATTTAGGGACTTTTTATTTCACTTCCTATATAAAAAAAAATAACTCTAAATAGTAAGACTGATCTGATGCTATCTGAATATGTCAGCAATAAACTTGCTTGTAAATTTTGAAGCAAAAGTTGTTTTTCTCTGTAAACGCAATTTTATATCCCTACCACATTCACTTTTAATGTTCAAACATATCTTTTCTAGGATTAATTAGGCCCTTAAATTCTAGTAATACCTTGATATTTTCTCCAATTTACCATATTCAGATTCTTACATGAACCTCCCTGAATGAGATAAAACAGAAATTGTTTTACTGGGCAAAGAAATCTATGCCACTTTCATGTACAAGAACCTCTTCTAAATCTTAAAGTTATCTATTAAAGAACAAGATTTTGAAATAAAATATACACAAAGGAAGAAAGAATCCAAGAGGCTACCCTTAAAATTGCTAGGCTAAATACTTGGATTTCAGTCACAATGTCTATCACAAAAATTTTATTTAAATATCAAGGGGGAAAAAACAAATAGCTAATTACCTAGCTTTAGTTTAATTTTCAACACTACTTATTCCATTACTGGGGGTTTTACTCAGGTTTACTTTATACATGTAGGTGAGTTTATATCAATTCAAAAATATTAAACCATAATGCCTATATGAAGCAAAACATAAATGTCTCCCACCAATCACCTGATTAGATTTAACACTTCCCTAAAGCAACAACCTTTAAATTATAATTTTTTACCAACTGTTTAATTTTCATTTTATTAGAACGTAAGCCCTTTACATGCTATTTCACCACAATTGCAATATAAATGTCTCATTTTTCATAGAAAAAACTAATTACATGGTTCAGTAAGTTGCCTGTGGTAACACATCGATTTTATTTACATTCAAAAGTTAGACTTTAGCTTGTTCTCTCAATTTCAAGCACATTTAGCTTAATTATTCCATCTAATCCATTAGATCTTTTTTTCTAGATATTATGTTTTATTGAATTTATTGGGGTGACATTGGTTAACAAATAATCCATTAGATCTTTTTTTATTCTTCATATGAAAAAATTCTGAAATCATTATGATCTTAGCATAATATTACAATAAAAAAATTTATTGCTTACCAAAGTCTTAATATTTATTTCATTCTATCCATTAAGGATATAATTTATAATTTTCTACTAAATCTAATATTTCAGTACAATGCACTACAATCATTTGGGTAATCATCATACTAATTGTGTAATTTTAGCAAAATAATTCTTTCAAACTAAACACAGGAAATAGAACAAAAGTTACTTTAAAGTCAGAAATTTTATATCAAGACTTGAATAATTTAGATCCCAGTAAAAAGAAGGAACAGTTACTTTATAAACTATTTAGACCTAGCTACCATTTACCACTGGGCATTTTGCTATTACAATTTTCAATTGTTTTAATCAAAATGAAAAGGGAACTCTGGCTGGGTAGCTTAGTTAGTTGGAGCATCGTCCCAATACGCCAAGGTTTTGGGTTCGATTTCTGGTCAGGGTACATACAAACATCAACCAATGAATGCGTAAGTGAATGGAACAACCAATCAATGTTTCTCTCTCTCTCTCTCTCTCTCTCTCTCTCTCTCTCTCTCTCTTCCCCCCTCTCTCAAATAATTTCTTTTAAAATAAAAAAGGATAGCACATAATTTAAAAATAAAATTGCACATTTATAGCTAGTGTTCTTTATAGAACATACACAAAATAAAATGGATTTTTGTACCTCCTTAGGAATTAGAAACAAAAATAATAATGCCATTTTAACTGGGTTTCAATCTTTCCACATTATCAAATCATTTAAAATGTTAAGTATTTTTATAAGTCAACCTCTAGGAGTTATGTTATATTAGAACTATATACGACAGGCTTCATTCATTCAACAAACATTACTAAGTACATACTAGACTCTATACAATACTTCTCCTTCTGGGCTAGGGACTCTTAATGATTTGGGTCAAGCCATTGCCAGTCCCTAGAAGTCTGTACTTGCTCTTTGTAATATTTTGGGACTTCAAGATTGCATATCTTTCCTACCACTGACTAATAGGCAATGAAATGGCCAGAAGATTGTGTTTATAAAATGATTTTGTTTGGTTGATGAGAAGTCAATTTAGCGTTCTATATTAATCTCTAAAATTCAAATTGAAAATGTGGAAAAGAATTTAGTCAAGAAAGAAGTTAAAATAAAATTGCAAAGACTATTCAGTACATAATCACTAGTATTTTTAAATTTAAATAAATCTGTATCCTAAACTAAACAGAATATTTAAGTTCATAGTTCAATTTAGAATAAAATAATTTATTAAATACTAAGGTCTTCCTACTCATACTCATCTTGTGTATGATACTCCTAATTCTTTATTTTTCTAATCAGAGACCTAGAATGCCTCAAAATTTATCAAATTAAATCCAAATTCCTCACCCTTGCTTCAGTGTACTCCACACTTTGCCCCCCACCCCTTCCCAGGCTTTCAGTCTCCCTGATTATTTCAGTCATACCCCAAGCTCTGGGCAAACCGGCTCTCCCCATAATTTGTTCACTGCCCACAGGCTCTTTGTAAGGCTACTTCTCCTGACTAGAATGAGTTCTATCCCAACCTAGATCGATTCTACCTAACCTGTAAGCCTCACCAACTCTGGGCTTCCCAATCACCTCCCTACCCTTTGTCCCCAAGGTTGAATTTCATGATTATGCAGAATCCATGCTTAATGATTTATAGCTTACTCCACTGCATCACAATTAAGGATTCATTTAGTTTATACCAATAAGACTGTGAGCTCCTTAAAGCTAAGGACTCATTTTACATACCCAGAACTTACCACAGCTCTTGCCTAACAGACTTTAAATAGGCAAACCAGAAACCAAAAAGGTTATCAACCTTGGCACTAAGACTCACGGTGTTTTTGTTGTAAGTTTATGTCTGCCCATTTGGAAAGTAGTCAATCTACTGTTTCTCTTTGCTGTATGAGTTACAGTGTTCTCTGCATTACCAATATTTGTGTGCTTGTCTTATACCATTTTTAAATTATCAGCTTATCAAGAGAAGAGATTACATCAAAACCAACTGGAGCCACTGATACAGATACTCATGGATAACACAAGGAAGAACATGTTCAGCCAATTCCCTGCTTCAGCACCACCATGTGGAGAAGACAGAAAAGTTACAAACCTACCTCACAGGTAACCAAGAAAATCAAATCTTAAGTTCTGACCTCTTTAAAACACAGCTTAAGATTTACTAGGAAACTTTGTTTACAGTTTAAGTCTAGACAAATTTCATATGAGCGGGGTTATCTTCAATGCCTTAGACACTTTACTATTTCCAGTTATTCCACCCAAACAGTACAATTCAAAACTCAAAAATGATTATTCAACCTAAAAGTATACTTTAAAAATCAATATTTGATGAACATTGAATGTTACACAGAACAGACCAATTGTATAAAAAAATAACAAAATGTTTTAATTTTGATGTATGAGTCAACTGTTCTCATTGTAGTACCAGCAGTAATAGTTACAATTATTGATTATTCTCTGCTATTTTAAGTACTTTAACTTTTTTATCCTTATAACCCAATTTACAGTGAGGATGCTACCACACTGCTAAGTTAAATAACTTGGCCAAGAATACACAGCTAGCAACAATTCAAACCCAAGCCCATTCTATGTACCACTAGGCCATCTTATTAAAAAAAAAAAAAAAAGTCTAATATGCTAAGTGTCGGCCGTTCAACCAGTCGCTATGACGCGCACTAACCACCAGGGGGCAGATGCTCCAACCAGTAGGTTAGCTTGCTGCTGGGGTCCAGCTGATCAGGACTGGGGGAGACAGGCCGGACACGCCCTGGAGCCCTCCCACGGTCCCTCCTCAGCCCAATCATGCACCAGTGGGGTCCCTCAGCCTAGCCTGAGCCTTCTCTCAATCCGGGACCCTTTGGGGGATGTCCACAGACCAGGCTGAGGAACCCTACCAGTGCACAAATCCGTGCACAGGGCCTCTAGTACAATATAAACAACAATAAGTTACAGGGATCGGCTATAAATGTGTTTGTTTTCTCTCAGACTATTTTATATAGGTATTTCAAGCATTTAAACAAAAACTCTAATATTACAAAACCAACTTATGTGTGTATCATTAGGATTATTCTCTATAGGGCTTCTTTATACATTTACATTTAAGATGACTGCTTTGGTATTGTATTTTACTGTCAGGTTTATTAGAGGTATCCAATATGGGTACACCATAAAGACAAAGTGAAATGCCTAATAACACATTTTAAGAAACAGTAAATAAGATGGCCCTATAAAAAGAAAATGTTACCAATATAATAGTCCTATCATGTTTAATGTTAACAGGGTTCTGCCAAAAGTTATTTTACCCAAAATGAAATGACTCATATATATTAATAGAGAATGAAATAGATGCCCAAAATCCTCAATTTTATGAATAGCAATTAAAATATTCCCTTCATATCCTTCATTATTTTTCATGATTTCTCTGCTTGTCTTATTCTCCCTCACTTAAAACAAGGTTGTCTTTATGCCATTCATTTTTCTAATTAAGTTTCAAATATTTTCTAATATTATGTTGAACCATTTTAAATTACCCTTTTTAACCACTTTATCTACAAAACTGGACGCTTCATATGCTTCAATCAAATAACTTTCAGAAATTCAACATAAAAAAGAATAGATGTACTTAACAAAGTTATGACTGTTCCATCACGGTAATACTTTTCTGGTGGCTCAGAAAGGAATAAACACTACATAGTTTTTTGGACTCAATAGGAAAGAAGATAAAAATAAATTATTCTCATGAGAAAACATTCACAATATGTTAAGGAAAAGGACTGAATTACAAACCAGTATAATACCAATTTCATTTATACATAAAAACACCAAATATTGAAACTGGTCTAGACTTTAGGTTTTGTTTTTTTGTTCTCTTCATTTGGCAGTTCTGTTTCCCTAATTCCCTAATTAAAATGTATTATTTCTGTAATTTATAAAAAGAAATTTAAAGTTAATCTTTGCTTAATTCTTTATCACGAAGATACTTAATACATTAATGAATCTACATATGTTACCTAAGGCAACTATAAAAAATTTAAATAGCCTACATCTTTTTATTTAACTCAGTAACATACAAAGTCCATGAGAAATAACACAATAACTTAAGTTATTTCTAAGAATGATGATCACGTGCTTTGTTGGTATGAATAAATAACTTTATACATCAACTAAATATGCCTAATAGACAGCTGGGTTTTATTTCATCATTATAAAATGATAATTTGTGTGCTTAACAAATAGAGACCAGACCAAAAAGTTAAAACATAAAGGATCAGTGTGGAGTGGAGAAATGGAAGGAGACTGAGTTAGAAAAGAATCATGAAAAATAAAGGTGAGAAAAACTAAAACAAACAAATGTTATATGGCTCTACTACATATATAAAAAAAAATTTTAAGCAACAAAAATGTATGTTTTGATATTTAAATGAACAGATGTAAGTTTTAGAAGTATCTTCTAGGAGGTTTCTTATTTTTAAAATTCTGATCAGTGAAATCCAGGTGTTAAGAAGTAATTTTACCTGAGTTCACTGCTAACTACATGAAATAGCTCTGAGATATATATATTAGTTCTGAGATCTTGCTGATTAAGCACCTAAGTTAGCAATCTTACTCAGAAAGGGTTCTTACATTTACATGCCAAGTACTCTAAAAATATGGGGAGAAAGGTTTGAGTTGAATAGACAAATGGACCATAAGGTAAACAGCTCAAATTAGTCCTCTGTGGTTTACTGCCCTCTGGCTGTTGTGGCAGGAGATATCACAGATAAGAGTGACTGCATTAAAAAGCTATGAAGGTATCAAGCAAAAGTTAGCAGGAAATCCTTCAGGCAATTTTAGAAACTTTAGGATAGAGTCTCAATATACGTTAAAGTTAGTTTTACTCCTTTCTTTAAAAAAAACAAAACAAACAACAACTTGTCAACTAACAAAACATTTCAAACACTATCTAAAATTTTCAACCACAAATTAACAAAATATAGAGTAGTTTGGACATAAAAGGTGGCCCTAAGAGAGTAAGACAAAAAGAGTTAATGCCTTACCCTAACTAAAGATCAGAATCAGTTTTGATTTAGAAAAATTCCTTAGCATGCAAGATGGAAACATTTGGGTAAAGAGGCAAAATCTTTTATCAGAAATTCCAAAATATTGATAAAATTTCCTCTAATTATAAATCTGTGGTATATACAAAATGTAGATCTTAGACTAATGAAACTCTTACAATAATTCAGTTTCTAGGTATCAGATGTAATCTGAAGTTAAAAATTAGGAAACACTGAAACAAACATTTCCTGGAGTCACCGAATTACATAAAATGCAGGAACAAAACAAAAGAAAGCTTGCTACACCAATATCAGACCAGATCATTTATATTAATATTTCTTCAAAATACTAGCCAATGTCATCTCATAATTTTGTCCAATAAGGTCTGCACTAATTTTCTATTATCATTTTATAATTTCCACCAGAGTTCTGCTGGCAATAACCACACAGCTACAGTCCAAGAAAAAACTGTTCATTTCACTGAATTGCCAATTATAATTCACTGCCTTTTTAGAAGAGTTGATTTTGCCCGCCTGGGCAGGCTCAGAGGTTGAGCATCGAACTATGAACCAGAAGGTCACGGTTTGGTTCCCAGTTTGTGGGCTTGATCCCTGTGGGGCAAGCAGGAGGCAGATGATCTATGATTCTCATCATTGATGTTTCTATTTCTCTCTCCCCCTCCTTTCCTCTCTGAAATAAATAAAAATATTTTTTAAACAGTGGCTTTCCAACCCAACACACCCTGGAGACACAAAACTCTTCTTTAATAATAGTGGCTCACAAGGTTCTGATTCCCAGGAAAACTGGGAAAGGACAATAAAATTTGAAAAATAAAGAAAAACGGGAGTGCGAAGAACAGGGGTGAGAGTGAGGATTTTCCTTTGAGAGACACACCCATTAAACATTAGGATTTTTCTTCTCAGCAAGTCTTAATAACCTCTTTGGAATTTACCACTGTTCAAAAAAGATATGACGCATTCAATTTTTAAGAAAACAAAACAAAAACTTACCTTGCAGTTCATGATGTATTACGCCCACTAAGTTGGGTTCATCTCCCCACCAGAATATCCATAACTCTTTGCAATCTGGTTTGACATCACGACGCCATACACACAGCAAGTTGGCTTGCAGACAGCGGATGAAACTTAACAGGATTGGATCATCTTGGGCTGGGGCTGAAATTATGGGTCCACAGTCCCCATGCCCTCCAAAATTGTACCTACGCCATTTGATTCCCGTGAGTTCAGCCTGCAAAAAGACAAGACAATTAATTACAATAGTTTAGATTTTTCTTGTTAGTTGCAAAACACTAAAAACAGGCTTCTATACAGATAAGTAAATTTGGTAAATACTTACACTACACTTAATCATAATATTTTTCCCACTGAAAAATGTAGCCAATCCTTTTAAAAGGGAAACTATTCTTTTTTTCCTATCAAGATTTCTACATAGTTCTTTATATTAAAAGCAAACTATAACCAACAGATAATCATTATTTTCTGTTAAGCTATTTTTACCTAAACATCTACTATAAAACTACTTTCTACATTATTCTTCCTTAGTGAATTCATTAATTATATTTTTAAATCAGGTAAGAAATTGAAAAATAACTGCAAAATTTAAGTAATTTCTTTCCAAGAATTTCTTCTCCAGAAATTACAGTTCAAAGTCCTTTCAATCAAGAAAACAGTTTGAATGCAGTACCACATTGCTTCATTATGAGAAAATAAGCTAATACAACTGATGAAAAGTTATCAACAACTTACTCATGTTATTTAACATGTAGCACACAGAAAAGTGTGTTTCTACAACTTTTCCCTAATGTAATTTGGTTTTTCGGGTGTTTTTTTAAAATATAAGAACTTAAAAAACAGCTGACAGCAGAACCTGTATCTTTGTTCCATTACATAGATTTGAATTTTTAAAAATGTGTTAAATTTTAGATTTAAGGAACTAAACTTCAAAGATGTTTCAAAATAAACTAAAGTTTAATTCCGTACTTCTGTAGCTATAAACTATAACTATGTATGCAAAACTGATAGTAAAATTAATTCATAATCCTATACTAAACAGTCCATGTGCCCCTTACACTCAATTCTTACTCATCTTCCTTCTCCCCACCCACCACCACCAAGTCAGTAATTTTTGTCAACAAGTTGTTATTCAAAAAACAAGTACCACAGGGCAGAATAATAACCATTTCTTCTACTAACATAGCCGAAACAAATTTAGTGCTGAAACAATCAATCACTATAATGAATATATTTAAGAAAAAAATTTCAATTTTCTTTGATACAAAAAACCTCCACATCAAAAAACAAGCATGGTTCCAAAAATAATATCCAAACTAAAATTAACTGAAGCTCAGAAACCTATCCTTTTATACTATGAGACATGCAAATCTAATCTTTTAACGAATATTTTCAGTAAAAGCTGGTATTGGCATCATTTAGGCATTCATTTATGCCACTTGGTTTCCTCTGACTATAAAAGTACTACATGGCCAATGCAGAAAGTTCACTAAAAGAAGACATAATGTAAATAGCCCAGCCAGCATGGCTCAGTGGTTGAGTGTCTACCTATGAACCAGGAGGTTACAGGTTTGATTCCTATTCAGAGCACATGCATTGGTTGCAGGCTGGATACCCAGTAGGGGGCATGCAGGAGGCATCTGATCAATGATTCTCTCTCATCATTGATGTTTCTATCTCTTTCTCCCTCTCTCTGCATCTCTGAAATCAATAAAATATATTAAAAATAAAATAATAATATAAACAAAAAGGAAACTAATTGTACCAGAAACAAACATTTTCCATAATCACATTAGAAATAATTATAAGCATCCTATTCTATGTTCTTCCTGGTTTGTTTTTTTCCACATACATACATTTTTAAATTTGGACCATACTGAATGGTTTGATATCATGCTTTTCCACTTATTATAAATATTTTTATTTTTTATGAATTATTCTTCAAAAACAATTTTAATGTTTGCATAATATTCTAGTCACTTTTGGGGGGGAAACATAATTTATTCCATAACAACTGGACAATCTTTCATTTTTCCACTATTATAATTAATACGCAATTCATGCACGAGGGGGGGGGCAAGGGGGGAGGTCCCTCAGCCCAGCCTGCACCCTCTCACAGTCCAGGAGCCCTCAGGGGATGTCCGACTGCCTCAGAGGCGGGAGAGACCCCTGACACCACCGCTGTGCTCACCAGCTGTGAGCCTAACTTCTGACTGAGCGATGCTCCCTCTGTGGGAGCACACTGACCACCAGGGGCAGCTCCTGCATTGAGGATCTGCCTCCTAGTGGTCAGTGCACATCATAGAGACTGGTCATTCCACTGTTCGGTCGATTTGCATATTAGCCTTTTATCATACAGGATAATTGGCAAACATCTTTGAACACAGTTATTTTCCTGATTATTTCCTTAGGAGAGATGGCTAGATGCAAAATTACCAGTCAATGAATATGAATATTTTAAGGCTCATAGATATTGCTTTTCAATTAATAGTCCCACCAATACAAATAACCTCCTCCCAAATTGCGTATATTTTAAAATAACTTCCAATTTAATAGAATGATATACCCTTGTACTAATTTGTAGTCCTAGTTCTGCTTATAAGAAATCATTATAATTTATTTGATCAAAAGCATAACTCTGGACCAGCCTTCCATGGTTTGAATCCCAGCTCTGTACTTATGAGCTGTCTGTAAGTAGCAAGGGCCTAGCAAGTTATGGAACCTTTGTCTCTCAGTTGCCTCACTAGAAAAATGAAGGTAATAGTATTTACAGTTTATTAAATGAGTTATTAAGCATATAAAGCACTTGGGGACAGTACCTGGCACGTGGCAAAAAATATATAAATGATACTATTATCATTACTAATAGAAATAGGACTACTTCTCCTTGAGTCAACTATTCATATCCTTTGTGTGTTTTTCTGTCATTTAAGTCCCTTTGTTTCTTCAAGTAAAAGCTGTGTGTGTGTGTTTAAATCAGAAAGTCTAATATCAATTTTAAATGTAAAAAAAAAAAAAAAAACCTAAAGAAAAAGACTAAAAAGGGGCAGCTGAAATCAGAAAAGTTAAGTAAAAGACTAATTTTTCTTATTGTTAGCTAGGTTATTGTTCTAAGGATGGGGGAGGTGAAGGGGGAGGAAAAAAAAGAATAAAAGAATACCAACAAATAAGAATTGCTAATACTTACATTAACCATATTCAAAGGGTTAGAAAATTAAGATATATCAGAGCCCTGCCCAGGTCGCTCAGTTAGTTGGAGCATCGTCCCATGCGCCAAAAGGCTGCAGATTCAATTTCCAGTCTGGGCACATTCCTAGGTTGCAGTTTGGATCTCCAGTGGGGGTGCATATGGGAGGCAACAGATAGATCTTCCTTCCTTCCTTCCTTACTTCCTTCTTTCCTTCCTTCCTTCCTTCCTTCCTTCCTTCCTTCCTTCCTTCCTTCTTTCCTTCCTTCTTTCCTTCCTTCCTTCCTTCCCTCCCTCCCTCCCTCCCTCCTTCCTTCCCTCCTTTTCTCCCTCCCTCCCTCCCTCCCTTCCTCCTCGCCCCCTTCTCCCTCTCCCTCTCCGTTCCCCCGCCCTTCCCTTCTCTCTAAAATCAATAAACCTATCCACTGGTGAAATTTTTTAAAAAAGATTTATTAGAGATTTAAATATCAGGTGAGTCAGTCCCCAAGAAAATCTATGAACAGCAATTTACTCACTAGAATACTTTTACCTGTAAAACCCAGCATGGTTCAACAAACAAAATATTTGGCCTTGATTCAGGAGAATGGTTTCCTAATCCCAGCACTTCCACTAACTTCCTATCAGTGCTTCTATGGTCTCAGTGGTAAAGGAAAGCTGCTGCCACCTGCTCTATACTCTTTGTGGAGTTGTACTAGCAAGTGCTATAACACAAATTCAAGTGGCATAACAGCAAGGCTACAAACTTAACTACTTCATAACTAATTCAGAAAAAATAACTAAAAAATGCCCGATTATTTTTAAACAATTTAGTTCCTTTAACTTAAAGCTAAAATTAAATATTATTATTCTAGTGTTCATTGGAAAACATAACAAGGAACTGCCATTCAAGCCTAATAGAGATAACTAGGTATAAAATGAATGTCCAAAGACTTGTCTTTTAACTTTGAATTAATGTTGATAAAAGAGACAATTTAGTGCTACTGAAATTTCTCCAAGAAAAAAGTTCCTATGATGGATATATACATTCAATTACACTAAAGTAACTTCTCATATACTATGATCATGTTTACACTTAAAAATCAATTCACCCTAGCTGTTTTGGCTCAGTGGATAGAGCATCGACCTGTGGACTAAAGGGTCCCGGGTTCGATTCTAGTCAAGGGCACATGCCTGGGTTGCAGGCTTGATCCCCAGTAGGGGACCTGCAGGAGGCAGCTGATCCATGATTCTTTCTCATCATTGATGTTTCTATTTCTCTCTCCCTCTTCCTTCCTCTCTGAAATCAATAAAAAAAATATTTTTAAAAAATACCAATTCAACACAAAATTCTGTTGACCCAATTTCTGACAAATGTGTATCTCCAAGACTCAAAATTCTATAATTTCAAAATTATAAAGCAACCCTTTAAAATATCTCTAGATGCAGATTATCCCAAAAATGCAATATTTATCATTGTCAAAGGTGAAGAACCCATAATTATATTTAAGTTTAAAATTACATGGTGTTTAAAATGTAAAATCAAGGAACAAAACAGTATACATATATATATACATATACACATATATATACATATATGTACACATATATTAATAACCATAACCATCATTTATTCATTGCCAACTTAATAGTAGGTACTATATTATGATCTTCACAAATAATTTCTAATATGAGTTCCCATACTAGGGTCTTCATATATAGTTTATAAGACTTCACAAACTGACTACTAAAGAAATGAGGACTCAAAAAGGTTAAATAATTCTCCTATAACCACACAAGTAGCAAATGGCAGATCACAAATATAACTGGATTTAAAGCATAACTGAATTTAAAGCATACATTCTTTCCACTTTACCATCCTGCTTCATGGGCGAATGGCAAAAATTAACTCTAGAGGATTATAAAATAGTACAAAGAAGCTGTCATCAACTCAATTTAGCAATGACAAGAGCTCATGGCCATATTTTCTAATTAAAGAAAGTTCATAAATCTTTCTTTAGTCTTCCTGAGGTATTAAGAAAACTAGTATGAGGATGCCCACACACCATCCCATGAATAGAAAAGATATTTTTATTTCACTGAGATAATTATATGCCTTCTTTTACATGTTACCACTCTAAGACTGTATCTACACAAGCTAATGCTTAGAGGATATGTATAACAAGCCAAGAAAATAACTATTCTAATAGCAAGAGAGATTAGAGAAAAATTTCCTCAGCAATGGCTGGTATCTGTTGTACAGGTAGGTAGCCGAGGGCCTCAGAAAATTAAACTTAATTGGCAGAGACTCCCCTGGCCTAAACAGAAGGCCACTACAGTCAGTTCAGAATAGTTAAAATTAAATAGATTACAACAAAGTCAGGATAAACGCACCTTCTAATAGCATGAGTGTATTTAAAGAAAATTTATATTGATTCTTAATATCCTCTTCTTTTGTTATTACACATAGGAAATGAGCTGATAAATTCTCCCAGTGGAGGTCATTTATTTGCACTGACCCATTGCAATCAGATCCCTCATGACCAACAGCATACTATTCTTGCAATGTGGCTCTCCAGAGACAAAATTGTATTCAGAGGTCATGAAACAGAGTCAAACTAACAGGCCTTGATAACAAGGAACCCAGGGTATAGTCACCATGGGAAGAACACTGGCTGGAGGTGAGATCTAGATTCAAGTCCTGCTTTTTCAACCATTTAGCTATACAATACTAGGAAATCTACTCCATCTCAGGATACCTCAGCTTCCTGACTGGTAAAGTGATACGGTTGACCTAAATACTATAATGAGTCAAGTCTCCTGGCCCAGGCTAATCACATCCCACTCACAAAGGCAACTTGTAAATGAGAGTGAACCCTTAGAATGATCAGCAGGAATAGGAGGGTTGCCAGAAGACATTTGTATTTTCAAGAAAGCTGAAAGAAAGATTTCTCAAACTACAGAGCAATTAGCTTAATATCAATCCTGGGCAGGAATCTACTAGTAGATCAGTGATGGTGAACCTATGACACGCGTGTCAGAAGTGACACGCGAACTCATTTTTTTGGTTGATTTTTCTTTGTTAAATGGCATTTAAATATATAAAATAAATATCAAAAATATAAGTCTTTGTTTTACTATGGTTACAAATATCAAAAAATTTCTATATGTAGCACAGCACCAGAGTTAAGTTAGGGTTTTTCAAGATGCTGACATGCCGAGCTCAAAAGGTTCACCATCACTGTAGTAGATGGTGTGTAGAAAAGGCAGATTTGATCATTTGAGGCTCACCGGAGTGCGCTAAGATATTCCAAGTAAGCCTCACCTCACTTCTTCCTGTAATAGTATTACAGCTTGCCGAAACCGGTTTGGCTCAGTGGATAGAGCGTCGGCCTGTGGACTGAAAGGTCCCAGGTTCGATTCCGGTCAAGGGCATGTACCTGGGTTGCGGGCATATCCCCAGTAGGAGATGTGCAGGAGGCAGCTGATCGATGTTTCTCTCTCATCGATGTTTCTGACTCTCTATGTCTCTCCCTTCCTCTCTGTAAAAAATCAATAAAATATATTAAAAAAAATAGTATTACAGCTCTAGTAGGTCAGAGAAAACATACAATAAACATATTAAGTCACCTCTCAACTCAACTCATAGGAGGGGGGAAAAGTCAGGATAATAGAAAACTTCTGTTAAAACATAACTAATCAGCTCTAGGTAAAGACAGTAGAGTAAACACACACATCTGCTTTTACTCTCACTTAAATCCCTCTAAAAACCATCAGTAAAAAGTTTGGTTTTTTCTTCCTTAAATTATAAAATCACAATGGTAGGTAGGAAAGGAAATAGGAACATCAAACATTTCAAGGTTTTGAAAGCTAAGAAACAGATGCTCAAGAGGTATAGACACAGAATACGTAGGAAAGCTGAATCCTAGCTGTGGAGAAAGGAGATAAATGACCTTATTTACACAATATCCCCTCGGCTTCAAGAATTATAATACAGGTACCTGTGGAGGTAGAGTCGCAAAGCAGAGAGGAGATAAAATAAGGAAAACTGGATGAAATTCTACTTAGAAGACACTCAGAACTATGATATCCTGCCCATTGCCTGTCCTTACCCCAGCAAATGATTTAATATTCTTAAAGAGATAAAATAGGGCACCATTAAAAAAGAGTGTTCTCTGGGTCCAGAAGAACAGAGGGTGTCTGGACTGGGAGGTGCAGGCATAACTGAAGGCAGGGAACCAGAGTAAAAACGGTGCATTAGGTGAGCACGTACAGAATGAAGGTCAAAAACCACCCTTTCCCACCATCTCCCTCTAAGCCAGCGGTTCTCAACCTGTGGGTCGCGACCCCTTTGGTGGTCGAACAACCCTTCCACAGGGATTGTCTAAGACCATCCTGCATATCAGATATTTATATTACGATTCATAACAGTAGCAACATTACAGTTATGAAGTAGCAACGAAAATAATTTTATGGTTGGGTCACAACATGAGGACTGTATTTAAAGGGTCAGAAGGTTGAGAACCACTACTCTAAGCAACCAGAAAGCTGGCAGCCAATCTTTCCTTCCCCAGAAAGGAGTCTGGAAAAGTCTTCTCTGGGCTATCTGACCAGCTCAAGAGAAAGGACCTCAAGATATTGACATCAGCGGTTCCCCAAGTAAAGAGCCCTTGCAGATCAAAGTGCATAGTAAACAAATGCCACTCACATACTCAGAACTCCCAAGTAGTTTTTAGTCCACCATTCCTAAACGTGAACAGACAAGCAGGAACTACTAAATAGTTAAGGGAAACTATTATAGAGAATATAATTAAGGGAAACTATATTCTGAGGAATTATAGAGACAATAACGAATAGAAAAGTAACCTGAAGGAAACAGACTACATTGGGAAAAGAAAAATATACTCATCATTTTTACAAATATATCACCTTTATTCTTAAAGAGATAAAATTGTGCAATCATTAACCAAGAACAGGACAATATTTCAAGAAAGAATAGAGAACTCAAAGAGAGCTCTTAGAAATCCTATATAATAAAGAGGTGATATGCAAATTGACCATCACACCCTCATAAGATGGCTGCCTACGATCAGGCCAGCAGGGGGTTATTGAGGGACGACCAAATGTCTGAACAAGCAGGCTGTGTGGGGCAACCAGGCTGGCAGGGGGGTTAGTGAGGGACGACCAAATGACTGAACTAGCAGGCTGCATGGGGCGACCAGGCCAGCAGGGGGTGTTAGTGAGGGATGACCAGGCCAGTGGGGAGGGGCAGTTGGGGGTGACTAGGCCGGCAGAGGGGGGTAGTTAGGGGCAACCAGGCCAGCAGAGGGGGGCAGTAGGGGGCGAGCAGGCTGGCAGGCAGAGTGGTGGTTAGGAGCCAGCGGTCCCGGATTGCGAGAGGGATGTCCGACTGCCTGTGGGATAGGGCCTAAACCAGCAGTCAGACATCCCCCAGGGGTCCCAGACTGGAGAGGGTGCAGGCTGGGCTGAGGGACCTCCCCACCCAACGCCCCCCCCCTGCCCCGTGCACAAATTTTGTGCACCAGGCCACTAGTCTATAATAATAAAAGCATAGTATGCTGATTAGGCCAGATGTCCTTCCAGACATCCTTCTAGGACAAATCCAGGGCTGCAGCTGTGGGATCAAGGCAGCTGCCACAGTTGCGGCTACTAAGGCCTACTCTTGCACGAATTTCATGCATCGGGCCTCTAGTATTATTATAAACTTTCTACACACTGCAGACAAAGAGAAGGTCCTCCAAGCACCCAGATAGTAAAAAGAGGTAACAAAGAATCAGAAATCAGAAGGGTTTCTGACTTCTCAACTGCAATGCCAGGAACAAGAAGGTAATGGTGCAAAAACTCCCAAATTTTAAAGCAAAATTATTCCAAACTAGATATCTATGTGAATCTAAATTATCTATCAAGTGTAGAAGTAGAATAAATACATTTTTAAATATGCAAGGTCTTTACAAAAAAAAAAAAAGTACCCTTTCTTGGGAAGCCACTGGAGGTATATCCTACCAAAAGGAGGGACTGTACAAGTAAGAAGCCATGAGATGAGACTCAGAAAACAAATGCAACATAGGAGGGAGAAAATAAATCCCTAAGATTACAGGGAATAATCACATGATCCTAGGTTGTCCACTGTGCACCGATATAGAGAGGAACCAATCCAGATTATGACATACCAAATGGCTCCAGGAAAGACTGTCAAGAAGAGGAAACTGATAAAACACCTGGAAGGCTGTATGGGAATGAGTTAGCTTAAAATACACAGAAAAGTAACCACGAGGAGGAGGAGGAGGAGGAGGAGGAGGAGGAGGAGGAGGAGGAGGAGGAGGAGGAAATCGAGATCTTTAACACATTGAAAAATCTATAATAACAAAAGAAGAGACACGACAAATAAAATTTGAGCCACAGCAGCGTCATTTGAGAAACCATATATCTTCCCAAGGTGACTGTGTTGCTGTTGTCTTGTTTCCTTTCTCCCTTTTTGAACTATTAAAACTCCAGCTGCATGCTCCCTCCCACCTAGCTCTTCTCAGACTCTTCCACAGCTAAGAGGTTTGTTTGCCAGGGATTCTCTCTGCAGAGGGGCTGAGGAGGTTTTATTTGACAGCACAAGTAAACAATACAAAGTGACTACTAAAAAAGCCACTGCCATCTTATCTTACATTAATAAAAATACAGTATCTAGATCCTACACAACAGATCTTACTTATCAAATCATTAGACAATATGGTTTTCAGCTCCTAGCTCCATACTTAGAAAGGAATCTAGTCCAAGTGCAACACATTAACAAATTAAAGGCTAGGTGAGTAAGGAAACCTGAACAAAGCATATGGCTAAAGACTATAATGGCTTCATGTTCAAATCCTTTCAAGAAAAGAAACATGGCAGCAAAAATAAAATAAAAGCATAAAGCCAAGTTGAGTTAAGTTGGATGAATTTAATGTAGAGTTAAAAAGACTCTTAATTTGTAAAGTCTTCAATTATATGAAAGACTAATATGTGGATGATGAAATTGATTTGCTCAGCCCAGACCCAAGTGGCAGCAGAGAATCAAATGGAAAAACTGATCATTAAAACAACAATAGTGAGAGTTACCTCAAAAAAGAATCCTTGACTGAGATTCCTGAAAATCACAGATATAGAGGGTTAAGGAGAAGCTGATCAATACCAGATGTAACTTCAAACATCAAAGAGTTGAACAATATGATTTATAAAGATCCTTTCAAAACTGAAATATGAATCTCAAAGGTTCTTCTTCCAACCATAATCTACACTAATAAAAGAGAAAAATGGTAATTGGCGTACGGCGCTACCGTTTTCATTGGCTAATCAGGGCTATATGCAAATTAACTGCCAACTAAGATTGGCAGTTAACTGCCAACAAGATGGCGGTTAATTTGCACATGTAGGCACAATGCAGGGAGGCGAAAGGGAAAGCAGGAAGAAGCCCCCTGCCACTGACAGTGATCGGAAACCCAGGGGGGAGCTAAGAGCTGGAGGGCAGCCATGATCGGAGAATCAGGCGCCTTTGCCGCCCTGGCCAGTGATAGCAGGAAGTAAGGGTGGAGCCAGCGATGGGAGCTGGGCAAGGTCGAAGCTGGCAGTCCCAGGAGCTAGGGGTCCCTTGCCTGGGCCTAAAGCGGACCCACGATTGCGGGGCCGCTGCAGCTGTGGGTCCCCGCTGCCCAGGCCGGACGCCCAGGCCAGAGGTGTTAGGCCTGGGCAGGGGCGGAGCCTGCAACCGCAGGGAGCAGGGGGGGCGGAGCCAGGGATTGGGGGGATATGATGGTCCCCTTGCCCAGGCCTGAAGCCTGGGTCAGAGGCGTCAGGCTTGGGCGGGGGGTGGAGCAAGCGATCAGAGGGAGATGGGGGTCCCCTGCCCAGGCATGATTCCTGGGCCAGAGGCCTCAGGCCTGGGCGGGGGTCAGAGCCAGTGATCGGGGGAAGATGGGGGTCCCCTGTCCAAGCCTGACACCTCTGGCGGAGGCGTCAGGCCTGGGCAAGGGGCCGATCAGGCGATTGGAGGGTGATGGGGGTCTACACCTCTGGCCGAGGCATCAGGCCTGGGCAAGGGGCAGAGCCAGCAATCGGAGGGGGTCTGGGGGTCCCCTGCCCAGGCCTGATGCCTGGGCCAGAGGCATCAGGCCTGGGCTGGGGACAGAACCAGTGATGGGGGGAAATGAGGGTCCCCTGCCCAGGCCTGACACCTCTGTCAGAGGCGTCAGGCCTGGGCAAGGGGCCGATCCTGTGATTAGAGGGTGATGGGGGTCAACGCCTAAGGGCTCCCAGTATGTGAGAGGGGGCAGGCTGGGCTGAGGGACACTCCCCCCCACACACACCCAGTGCACGAATTTCGTGCACCGGGCCCCTAGTCCTATCTAATAAAAGAGAAACATGGTAATTAGCCATACCTCCTCTACCCTTCCCATTGGCTAATCAGGGCGATATGCAAATTAACTGCCAGCCAAGATGGCGGCCAACAGTCAGGCAGCTTAAACTGAACATGAGGCTTGCTTGCTTCAGTGATAGAGGACTCCAACGTTCCCTGCCTGCCTTGCCGGCCTCTGCACCTGCAGTTTGAAACATTGTAATAAATATAGAAGCTAAACAAAACCCCAGAAACCTGCTTTCAGCGAGCCGGGATCTCAGAGCTGGAGTTATACATTGTTTCGATTATAGAACCGAAACAAACCAGATACCTGCTTTCAGCAGCTGAGGCCTAAGCGCTGGAGCCTCAGAGCTAAAGCTGGCCCAGAATTAAGAAAAAAAAGAAAAAAAGGAGCAGTTGGGAGGTTCCGTCACCCGCGAGCCTGAAAACAGCCCTCAGCCCCTCACCCAGACTGGCCAGGCACCCCAGTGGGGACCCCCACCCTGAAGGGGGAGTGACCAGCTGCAAACAGCCATCATCCCCTCACCCAGGCTGGCCAGGCACCCCAGCGGGGACCCCCACCCTGGTCTAGGACACCCTTCAGGGCAAACCAGCCAACCCCACCCATGCACCAGGCCTCTATCCTATATAGTAAAAGGATAATATGCCTCCCAGCACTGAGATCAGCGGAGCCTTGAGGCCTCCCAGCACCAGGATCAGCGGAGCCGAGAGGCCTCCCGGCACCGGGATCAGCGTGACAGGGGGCAGCGCCCAAACCCCCTGATCACCCTGCGGCTGTGTGTGTGACAGGGGGCAGGGCCACAACCTCCCTATCCACCTTGCTCTGTTCCTGACAGGGGAAGGCGCCCCAACCCCCTGATCAGCCCTGCTGTGTGTGTGACAGGGGGCGGTGCCCCAACTCCCCTATCGGCCCTGCTCTGTGAGTGACAGGGGGAGCTCCCCAACCCCCTGATGGGCCCTGCTCTGTGCATGACAGGGGGGAGCTCCCCAACCCCCTGATGGGCCCTGCTCTGTGCATGACAGGGGGGAGCTACCCAACCCCCCTGATGGGCCCTGCTCTGTGCGTGACAGGGGGGGAGTTCCCCAACCCCCTGATCGTCCCTGCTCTGTGCCTGAAAGGGTAAGGAGCCCCAACTCCCCTGATGGGCCCTGCTCTGTGCGTGACAGGGGGTGGCGCCGCAACCTCCCCAACCACCCTGCCTTGAGTGTGACAGGGGGTGGTGCTCCAACCCCCCAATCGGCCCTACCCTGAGCATGACTGAGGGTGGCATTGCAACCTCCCAATCCGCTCTGCTCTGTGAATGACAGGGGTCGGCGCCCCAACTCCCCAATTGGCCCTGCTCTGAGCCCGACCAGGGGCTGCACCTAGGGACTGGGCCTGCCCTCTGCCACCCGGGAGCAGACCTAAGCCAGCAGGTCGTTATCTCCCGAGGGGTCCCAGACTGCGAGAGGGCACAGGCCAGGCTGAGGGACCCCCCCTCCCCACCCCGAGTGCACAAATTTTTGTGCACCGGGCCTCTAGTGTTTCATAATTCTAATAACATTTGTATCTGTCAGCTAGCTCAGGAGTTGGTAAACTATGGCATGCAGGCTGGCCATTTGCTTTTGTAAATAAAGTTTTATTTGTACACAACTATGCCTATTTATTTACATATCTGTGGCTGCTTCCATGCTATGACCACAGAAGTGAGCAGCTGCAACTAAGGCTGTATGACCCAAAAGCCCGAAATAATTACTCCTGGTTCCATACGAAAAAGTTTTCTGGCCCCTGAGCTAGATAGGGTAACAAACACAAGCAAATACAAGGTTTAAAATATAAATTAAATTTCCATTACAATGGGTCAGGAGTTACCTCATCTCCCACTTCTGTTCAGAAGTTCTGGAGTGGCCAGAAATATCACCCTCATTCAAGACCAGGGAGAGTTTAGCAAAGTGATGCTCAATCTCATTCTCTTCAGCCCTGAACCCACATTCCAATCTGAAAATGAAAACTTTAGAGGAATGAAAAACTGGCCAGCTCTTTAATGCCACTGAGAATCTAACTTCTGAACTGGCAATGGATAACAAAGAGATTTTATCATATGAGTGCATGAGTTTTTTCTTAGAAATCTATAATTGTATATTTATTTATATCTCAAGGGTAAAAGATTAATTTACCATGAATATTAAGAATGTATTTTAATGATTTACATTTATAAAACATGTTTAAGTAAATATCAAGGTATATATTTAATTCCATTAAATATATATAATTATCATAAATATATATATATATATAAATTAAAAGTAGTATCAGAATTGTCTTTCCACCATAAACTAGGAAACTAGACAACAAAATATAAAACTATTGTTTTCAGATATTAGACGACAGTAGTAATGGACCTAGGGCAGGGGTGGGCAACCCCTGGCACGCGTGCCAAACATGGCATGCTAGTAACTTTTGCTGGCACGCGAAACCCTCTCTTATAATCTTCCATTTACAATTTTTTCCTTAATATCTACTTTTTTATTTTTCAGATAAATTCAGTGTAGGTGCATCTTAGATAAATAAATAATTTTACATAACAAGTTATTTTAAAGACCATACACATGGACTGACAAGAGAGGGGAAGAGCAATTTCTATGCCTCTGCCTTAACTCTCCCTGCCTTCCTAGATCCGACCAGTGTTTTGGTTTCATCCACATACACTTGTTAATCTTTGTTCTCAGTGATGAATTTTGTTAAGTCTCGTAATAGGAGTAGCCTGACGGATGAAAGTAGTAGCTTGTGCATATCTCCGAAGGTCACAAAATATAAACCTGATGTAAAATCTCTGTCATCAGTGATGCAGCAGCAAAAGTCCCACTGATAATATCAAACGGAGTCATAAAGTTTTCTGTCGGACTATCAGTGTACACGTGTACATTAAAAAATAAATGTACTTTTCATCATCATATACTGTGTTTTTGTCGCTCGAATGAATTTTATTATTTCTTCAAGGTTCTTCACATACATACACCTTAAGAGATATTAAGTAGGTGTAACATGTTCTCAAAAAATTACGGTTGGCACGCAGAAGAATTTTGAGTCAGAGATTTTGCTGGTTTGGGCACGTACTCACAAAAAGGTTGCCCACCCCTGACCTAGGGTCTGTGACACAGCTGAATTTTGTGAGAGCATATCACCAGAAAGAAGAGAGTTTTGTAGAAAAAGAGTCCCAGAGGTCTGATAGGGGTTCTTTTTTGAGATTGTCCTTAAATACTAAGCTGCACATTCAAACAATAAAATTCAATGGGGCCAAACAAAGAACAGCTAGAGAGATACTGTTCTAACAGCTCACACAAAGCTGTAAGACAAATCTAGTTCTGAACAGTCTGAGTGAAAAAAACATCATTAAACACCTTTGGTACTAAATAGAGATCACAGAAAAATCATGCCTCAAAAGTAGGAAACTAGGCCTAGCAATAAGGAATGCTCTAACCCACCCTAATAACTGAGCCTCAAAAACCATAAATAATATTATCTACAAGTAATTTAACTGCCAGCCAAAACAAAATTCAATTCTTAATTTTTTTAAGTATACTTTATTGATTTTTTTTACAGAGAGGAAGGGAGAGAGAAACACGGATCAGCTGCCTCCTGCACACCTCCTACTGGGGATGTGCCCGCAACCAAGGCACATGCCCTTGACCAGAATCAAACCTGGGACCCTTCAGTCCGCAGGCCAACACTCTATCCACCGAGCCAAACCGGTTAGGGCTTAATTTTTTATTTTTAATATTTTTATTGACTGTTTTGGAAAGAGAGGAAGAGGGAGAGGAGAGAGAGAAGCATGCATTTGCATGCCCTGTCTGCCCAACAGGGACAAAGCCTGCAACCTGGGTATGTGCCCTGACCAGGAAATCGAACCAGTGACCTTTTGGCTCATGGGCGTACACCCAACCAACCGAGCCACACCAGCCAGGAAAAAATTCAACCCTTTAAAGCAGTGGTTCTCAACCTTCCTAATGCCGTGACCCTTTAATACAGTTCCTCATGTTGTGGTGACCCCCAATTTCATTGTTACAAATTGAACATAATTAAAGCATAGTGATTAATCACAAAACCAATATGTAATTATATATGTGTTTTCCGAGGGTCTTAGGCGACCCCTGTGAAAGGGTCGTTCAACCCCCAAAGGGGTCACGACCCACAGGTTGAGAACGGCTGCTTTAAAGGAAAGAAATAAGATGCAGATGTTCAACAACATAATATTCACAATGTCCAGCATCCAAAAAAAGAATATCAGATATTTAAAGCAGCAGCAAAAGAAGACCCTTGGCCAGGAGAAAAATCATTGATAAAAACCTAGAAATGACAGTCAAAATTAAAAATCACTTTAAAATAGCTAATGTAGTATAGTCAAGGACTTAAAGGAAAACACAAACTTAACAAGAACAGAAATGAAAGATTTAAAAAAGAAAACCCACAAAAAACAGGTAATTAAGGTCCCAGAATGTAAAGAGGAAAGAGGGAGGACCAAAAAAACATCCTATCTAATAAAGAGGTAATATGCAAATTGACCATCACTCCAACACACAAAATGGCCGCCCCATGTGGTCAAAGATGGCTGCCACAACATGGCCTGCAGGAGAGGGCAGTTAGGGGTGACCAGGCTGGCAGGGGAGGGCAGTTGGGGGGAACCAGGCCTGCAGGGAAGGGCATTAGGGGTGACCAGCCTGGCAGGGGAGGGCAGTTGGGGGGAACCAGGCCTGCAGGGAAGGGCAGTTAGGGGTGACCAGGCAGGCAAGGGAGGGCAGTTAAGGGCAATCGGGCCGGCAGGGGAGCAGTTAGGCATTGATCAGGCTGGCAGGGGCGTGGTTAGGGGATGATCAGGCTGGCAGGCAGAAGCAGTTAGGGGCAATCAGGCAGGCGAGCAGTTGGGAGCCAATAGTCCTGGATTGTGAGAGGGATCCCAGATTGGAGAGGGTGCAGGCTGGGCTGAGGGACACACATCTTCTTCCCCCCCCCCCCCACCCCACCCCCGGCTGCTCCCTACACGAATTTCGTGCACCGGGCCTCTAGTGTTTTTAATAATGGCCAAAGTGTCTCCAAATTTCATGCGAACAATAAATCTCAGAACCAAGGACTTCAGTGGACTCAAATCAAAGCAGCATAAACAACAAACCACACCAATACATGAATTTAAATTTTCTGAAAACTGGGGCCAAAGGAAAACTTTAAAAGCTGTCAAAAGGAAAAAAAAAACATTATATAAGGGGAAACAAAGACAATATTTACAACAAACTTCTTATCAGAAAATATGCAAGCTAAAAAACAACTGCACATCTGAAAGAAAAATATCTCCATATCTAAAACTCTAGATCAAGTACAAATGTCCTTCAAAACGAAGATAAAACATAGACTTTTAAAAGATGAACAGAGAAGCCAATGGAACTGCACTATAATAAATTTAACTAGAATGCTTTAAAAACAGTTCAAGCACAGGGAAAATATCAGATGGAAACCTCGATCTCTACAAAATAACAAGTACCAGAAACAGTTAATATAAAAGTATAAAACAAGTTTTCTCATTTTTTTACATTTCTTTAAAAGCTAATCACCTTATTACAGGAAAAATAATAAAGCTAGAGATAGACGGAAAAATGTGTAACAATACTAGCACAAAGGCCAAAAGGAGAAAACAGAAGTATACCGTTCTAAGGGTTTTTTTACCTTATAAATGAAGAAATGTAATACTATTTGGAGGTAAATTGATAATTTAAAGATACATATTACAAACCCTTGTCCAGTCCTTAAGAAGCAACACTAAGAGATATATCTAGTAAGCCAATTTTGAACATAAAATGGAATCATAAGAAAATACTCCATAATCCAAAAGCACGCAGGAAAATAGAAAAAAAGAAGGAATAGAAGTTAGATGGGACACGTAAGGGAAAAGGCCAAGATAGCAGACTTAAAGCCAATCGTATCAATATCATTATATTAAATATAAATAGTCTAACTATTATAATTAAAAGACATTGATTTCAGAATGGATAAAATTTTTAAAGACCCACAAGAAATACTCTTTAAATATAAAGACAAGTTAGGTTAAAGGTAAAATGATTTTTAAAAAGATATATCATGTAACAAACTATAAGAGAGTTGAAGTGTCTAGATTAACATCAAAGTTGACTCCAAGAGACTATTACTAGGAATAAAGAAGAAGGTTTTGTAATGATAAAAATGTCAATTCTTCAAGATGACATAAATCGCAAATGTGTAGGCACCTAATAACAAAGCTTCAAAATATGTGAAGCAAAACTGATATATCTAAAAGGAGAAATTGACAAACCCAGAATTATAATTGGCGATTTCAATAGGCCTCCTCTCAGCAACTGATAAAACAAGTAGACAGAAAATCAATAAGAATATAGAAAACATGAACAACACTGTCAACCAACATAACCGTTTATAAAACATTACACTCAACAATAGAATACACATTCTTTTCAAGTGCACATGGAACATTCACCAAGAGAAACCCATACGCTGGACAATAAAACAATATATTTTCAAAATTTGAAGCTTCTGAAAAAATTAAATTTGAAATTAACAAAATATTGAGAATACCACACACACAGAAAATCCGGAAATACTTCTAAATATTGCATAGGACCAAAATGTGTGTGTGAGTGTGTGTGTGTGTGTGTGTGTGTGTGTATCACAAGGGAAACTAAGAAATATTCTGAACTGAATGATTATGAAAACAATATATACCAAAATGTATGGAACACAAGCAGAGCAGTGCTCAAAGAGAAATCTGTCATTCTACATATGTATATTAAAAAGTAAGAAAAATAAGTATTGCTCTCAGATTCTTCCTTCAAAAGTGAGAAAGTGTAAACTAAGCAAAATGTAAAACTGAGCAAAAGAAATAAGAACAGAGAAGCAATAAATGAAACATAAAAAAACAAAACAAACAAAATGAAGAACCGGTTATTTTAAAAGATCAATAAAATTGATAAATTTTTCACTAAATTAATCAAGAAAGAAATAAAAGACAAACTACCAGAAATGATTGATATGGAATTGCTTCACATCATAATGACACTGAAGGGACAATAGAATTAGTATAAACAACTTTATGTCAATAACTAGAGGCCCGGTTCATACACTGAAGGTGGGGGGGGGGGGGGGTCCCTCAGCCCGGCCTGCCCCCTCTCACAGTCCGGGAGCCTTCAGGTTCAGGAGGCGACCCGTCGATCACGGGAAGGCGATGCCCTATCACACCTCTGCTGCTGCCACTGCCGGCAGCACAAGCCTCGGCCGGCCCTGGTTACCTGCGCCTCAGGCCGGCCCTGGGCGGCTGGGGGGCTGAGACTGGGGGACTCCAGAGACAGGTGCATGGAGCAGCCATGCACCTGCCACCCCAGCGGGGCTGAGGGGACTGGGCGCTGCCATCTTATGGCTGTGGGTGCTGCCATCTTTGAGGGCGGGACAGTCAGCATATTCCCACCTTATTGGCTGTGGGTGCTGCCATCTTTTGCTATGGTGTAAGGGTCAATTAGCATATTCCCTCCTTATTGGCTGTGAGAGCCGCCATCTTTGCAATGGCATGAGGGTCAATTAGCATATTCCCCCCTTATTGGCTGTGGGTGCCACCATCTTTGAGGGCGGGGCAGTCAGCATATTCCCACCTTATTGGCTGTGGGTGCTGCCATCTTTTGCTATGGTGTAAGGGTCAATTAGCATATTCCCTCCTTATTGGCTGTGAGAGCCGCCATCTTTGCAATGGCGTGAGGGTCAATTAGCATATTCCTTCCTTATTGGCTGTGGATGCCGCCATTTCTGAGGGTGGGGCAGTAATTAGCATATTCCCTCTTCATTGGCTGTGGGCACTGCCATCTTTGTGATGGCATGAGGGTCAATTAGCATATTTCCTCTTTATTAGATAGGATTACAACTACTCAGATTAAATAGACAAATTCTTTGAATTAAGACACACACTATTAAATTTCAGTAATCACGATAGCACAGTATTGTCATGAGACATGTAGATCAAATGAACAGAATTATAGCATTTAGAAATAAACCCATGCATGCACATACACATTCAATTAATTTTTAACAAAGATATCAAGATAATTCAATGGGTAAAGCAAAATCTTTTCAACAAATGATACTGGAAAACAACATACCCACATGCAGAAAGAACATAAACCCTTACCTCACATCACAAAACAAAAAAAAAAAAAATTAAATTAAAAATGGATCACTTAATCATAGACCAGAAACCTAATAATTACCATAACAAAACTTCTGAAAGAAATCATTTGAGAAAATTCTTCACTACCTTGGAATAGCAATTAGAACTCATATATAGCCTGGGGTGGTGGGGTGGGGGGGAGGAAATGGTAGAACCATTTTTTAAAAGTTTAGCAGAGCTTTATAAATTGAAACCTCTACTTCCCACATGACTCAGCAAGTGCACTCCTATATTTACAGAAATAAAAACATATGCCACACATAAAAACCAGTACATGAGAGTTCATAATCATCAATAAAAGAATAGATAGGCAAACTGTGGTATATCGATACAAGGAACTACAATTAGCAATAAAAAGGAATGACCTATTTAAAGAAACTTTGAAGCCAGATAAAGACCACTGCAGACTATAATTCCAGTTATAAAAAATTATAGAAAAAGCAAAATGAATCTATTGTAACAGCATGGTTACTTGGAGATGCAGCAGTTTCACAAACACATATATTTGTTAAGACAGGAAAATGTACTTATTTACTTTAAAAGGGTACATTTTATTGTATGTAAATTGTACTTCAATAAAGATAATAAAAAATTTAAGTACTAATGAAAGAATCCATGTAAAAATATCTCGAAGAAAAAATATATTTTTAATATACCTAAAGTACCTTCTTGCACATATCCAAGGTAACTGTTAATCTCTCATAAAGTATTCAATATTTTCAAAAAAAGTATTTTCATACCTAACTACATCAGGACAGTAGTTAATGATTTACACTTATTAATCTTAACTGAAAGAGGATTCTTGTGAAATTTCTGGAAACTGAACTATTTAATGAAGTTCATTAGTGACATTAGGATGATTTCTTGCCCAACTGCAACAGCACTATAAACAGAAATTTACATCATTTTCTCTTCACAGCAGACACTGTTAGTTGTTCACCCCAACATTAATGGCTCTTTCCTCCACATAACATATGCTCTATATTGCTAGAGATAGCAACATGTCCACTTAACTACATTTCCCAGCCTCTCTGAAGCTACGCATGGCCACGGCCGTGGTATTTTAAGGAATTTCCTGGAAGTTTCCTTTTAAAGGAGAGGTGTGGCCTGCCTACATTTCCTCCTCCTTCCTATCTAGACTACCACCCAGATGACTAGGGTTTGAACAGCCATCTTGGACAATATGCTACTTGTGATAAACTAAAGATGACAGAGTAACAAGAACGAGCAAGTCCCTTGATAACAGAGAAGTAACCAAACCAGTCATGAAATACTTCCCTCCAAGCTGATTGCATATAAAATATAAATTTCTATCTTGTTTAAACTGTCTACTTTTTAATAAGCACATGGTTGTTACTATAATAAATCATTTTTATAAAAACATTTCAGCAACTGGCATTTTATTTTTAAAAATGAAAAGACTTTTAGTGGAGGTGATGAATTTTAAAAAAAAAATAAAACTATGCAGTTACTCAGGCTCTTTTTATCTTGCCCCAGTCACTGATCAAAAAATTAACGACCCTGATTTTTTCATTTCCAAATGATTCCTCAAATTGGAATAAAGTAGTCTAAGAGAAAAAACACACAACTATCTGCCTATCTGTGGGAAGAAATTTTAAGCTGCATTATTGCTCCATTAATCTCTGATGAAACTTTAAAAAAAATGTAAGCTGTATTATCACTCCATTAATCTCAGGCACATCTATATGCTCCAGTGATTTCTACCTTATCCTTGTGCTAAATTTTATGGTCTACACTGTTAATTTTTAAAAGGCTCAGGAAAAAAGAGACCAATGTTTGGAATAGCTAGGGGGAGCTTCACAGAAGCCCTAAAGTAGAAGAAAGAACAACATATAATACAATGTGCTGGTTAAGGTTCAGGCTCTGACATCAGTGACTTAGTTCCATCACTTGCTGGCTATGTGAACTTGGACAAGTTACTTAAACTTCTTTAGTTTTCTTATCTGAAAAATGGGAACAGGGCCTTGATGAAAAAATACACATAGCTGGCAAGAAGTGAAGTAGTCCCAGGCATTCAGTAAGCACTCTTAGAAAAAGCAAAAGTTCTGCGGTAAGACTGTGCATTCAGATCATATAAAAGGCTGACTTGTAATAAAGATTCATATAAGTGTGTGGCTGGAAATTTTAAATAGAAAAAGAAAACAAAAAATTTAGTAGAGATTAAATACTTTTGGGTAAAATAAGGAAACTTACAGATCAATATATGAAAAGATGCTCATAACCTCATTACGAATCAAGAAACTACAAAATAAAATTTGAGGGGTTTTTTGCTCAGAGTGAAAAAATTAAAAAAAAAAAAAATTTCACTATAGCCAAGTATAGAAGAAATGGCAATTCATGTATTGCCCATAGGAATGTTAGCTGATATAACTTTTAAAGCATTTATGGCTATAACTATCAAAATTTAATATATAACTCTACTATTACAGAAAAAAAACTGAATCTTAATGTTTCTCACAGATGATAGCTAAATAAATAATAGTCCATCCCATGCTATTAAACAGGATTCAACTATTAAATAATAATAATAATAATAATAATAATGAATAAGGTATATCTAATTATACTGACTTGAAAATATTTTAAAACAACGTTAAATAGAAAGAGCATATTGCCAGAAAAGTTGGAGAATGAGCCTCTATCTATAATTTTTTAAGGTACATATATGTTCACCATCATGTTGAGCGTCAACCAATGAACCAGGAGGTCACGGTTCAACTCCTGGTCAGGGCACATGTCTGGGTTTCAGAGCATGCAGGAGGCAGCCAATCAATGATTTTCCCTCATCATTAATGTTTCTCGCTCTCTCCTTCTTCCTTCCTCTCTGAAATCAATAAAAATATATTTTAAAAATAAAAGTACACTGTGGTGTAAGGAGTGAATTACAACTGCACATTGTTAAACATTAGTACTTAAACAAAAAACAAGTTGCAAAAAAAAATATGATATATTCCATTTATAAAAAGTTCAAAAATTATATATATGCATTTAGTGTATGTATTACACATACACTAAACATTCATGATTAAAACTATTGTTAGGATGGAATGAAAAACATACAATTCTAGATAACAGTTACCTCTGAAGGGAGAAGAAAGAGAATGGAAAGGGAAGGTCACCATAGGATTTCATAAAAGAGTAGAGGCCCAGTGCACGAATTCATGCACCAGTGGGGTCCCTTGGCCTGGCCTGCAGGATTGGGCCAAAACCAGCTGTCAGGCATCCCCCAAGGGGTCTTGGGTTGTGAGAGGGCGCAGCCCAGGCCGAGGGACCCCACTGGTGCACGATCAGGGCCAGAGAGAGAAGCAGGAGGTGGGCCTGCTAGGGAGGGTCCACAGGAGGGCTCCAGGGCATGTCTGGCCCGTCTTGCTCAGTCCCAATTGGCCAGACCCCAGCAGCAAGCTAACTTACCGGTCAGAGCGTCTGCTCCCTAGTGGTCCGTGCACATCATAGCAACTGGTCAAATGTCTGCCCCCTGGTGGTCAGTGCACATCATAGCAACTGGTCAGCCAGTCAACTATCTGCCCCCTAGTGGTCAGTGCACATCATAGCGAGCGGTTGAGTGGCCTTAGCATATCATTAGCATATTACGCTTTCATTGGTTAAATGGCCGACTGGTTGACCAGACACTTAGAATATCAGGCTTTTATTATATAGAATAACATTCTTTTTCTTACTCTGGGCATTAGGTACATGGGTGTTCACTGTATTGTGATTCTTTCTACTTTATCTATGATTTATACGTGCTATTTTTATCTATTCCATATCTAATAAAAACAATTTCAAATTACATATGTGCACTGGCAAATATACTTAAAAGAAAAAAACCTAGAATGATAAAGATTAAACTACTGGTAGTTATCTCCCCCGGGTGAGGGAACAAACCTTCATCCTTTAGTATTGTTTGAATTTGAAAATAATTATGTAATGTTTTATTAAATGTATAAAAATTACTTTTCTCTTAATGTTATAATTTTGAAAAGTGTAATCACATGGAAAATGTTAGTGTTATCACATGGAAAATGTTAGTGTTATGTTTATACTGTGATTACCTCTATGTACAATAAACAAGCACATTAATAAGAATAGCAGAGTTGTAAATCTGATCCAATGGAGTAGCTGGATTATGGGTAATTTTTTTATAGTTTCAATTTCTTGGAAGTTTTATTTCTTAGAAACATTTTGCATTTCATTAATACTACCTCACTTGGAGAGAAATTAAAGAAAAATGACAAAGGCAAGAAAGCCAACTCTACCTTCAGGATAGCCAAGGGAAAAATCTACCCACATGCGAAGGCTGAATGTATTACAGCCAATTTACAATAGATAGCACATGCTGTGCCATTAAGTGCACTCAAAACAACTGGAGAGGATCCCCAACACACCAAGGACATTATATCAAAGGTTCTAAAGTACATATGTACATTTTAGCTCTGAACTGAGAACTGGCAGTGCCAAGAAAAACTACAATAGGGGCAACGAAGGTTCCAGAGCACAGGGAGCCCAGGATTGTGCTAAAAAAGAAGAGGGGTATGGAGGCAGGAGCAGAGAGGAAGGAAAGAAGGAAGGGAAAACTTTTCCTAATACCTGAGGAAAAATATGACATGACACAACAATTACACTCAATACCTATAAAAATATTGTACAATCGGAAAGCTAAGTGCCAGGGGAACAAAGAATAGAATAGAAGGTCAGGAATGAAAATTTAAAGGAATCCAAAAATCAGCCCAGCTGGCATGGCTCAGTGGTTGAGCGTCAACCTATGAACCAAGAGGTCACAGTATGCTTCCCAGTCAGGGCACATACCTCGGTTGTGGGGTGTGCAAGAGGCAGCGCATCAATGATTCTCTCTCATCATTGATGTTTCTATTTCTCTCTTCCTCTCCCTTCCTCTCTGAATCAATAAAAATGTATTTAAAAATTAAAAAAATAAAGGAACCCAAAATCCAAATAGGAACCGGGCCAAAGATATGCACTATTTTGTAGTCTTTACAAATGTCCTTTCTATTCTATACATGTGTCAATTCCTAAAAATTGGCAATTTCCACAAAGGTAAGAAGAGAAACAGGGGTAAAAGTCTATTTCATCCTCCTACCAAAAATATCACCAATATGAAATTAATATAAACCAAACTTTAAAAAAAAACAATTAAAATATCCCAAAGCAGATTTGTAGAGAAAAAAATGTAATCTGCTTTCAGAGCTTACCACTAGTACAAACTGAGGCTCTATGTAACCAAGGCTGAAAGAGCCAACTGTTGTTAGGGGACCTTCCCCATTTTCTTTCTCCAAATCAGGGCTTTCCACTCCTATTTCTAATAATCAAAATTTCATGACCTCTTCCCCTGCCAAAATATTCTGATTCCCATCAATCACACCACCATCAGCACCCACCCCACCAGCATTGCCATCTTTCTTCCCAACCTTTTTTCTCCACTCCTCCATTCTCTTACAAATCTTTCTCAACTTGAGAAAAATCTTACTCCCAATGCCTCAAGTATTTTCTTAAAATAGGCAAGTTACAAACCCTAATTTTTGGTTTTACTTTTATACTATCCCCTGCCTTTCTGCCCCCAGCTCCCATATACGTTTAATCTTAAAACTGAGTTGTGTAGGGCTTAATTTAACAGAAAGAACCCAGGCTCAGTGAATACTTTCATATATGGACACACCTGTGATCAAAATGTAAGTCTTCTACTAACTATAACTCATACATGTTTTCAACTGTTCTCCTTGTTGTACATACACAAGAATGTAAATGCCATAAAAACCAAGAACATCTGTTTGGCATTTGATTCCTCCCCTATAATATATATATAATTGCTCACCAAGTCCTGTTATCCTCCAAAATATTACTTGAGTCCACTTCTTTCTCTCCATTCCTACTAGCCCTGCATAATTTCTCACATCTAAACTACTCCAAGAGCTTCTCTGCTGTTACAATCCACACTCCACAGAACCCATATGAGTTTTGTCTCTTAATCATAAATCTGATGACATCATTCTCCTCCTTAAAACCCTTCAGGCATTCCCCTATACATATTTCTACAGCCAATTTACAATAGATAGCACATATATACATACAGAATAAACTTCCAGCTCCTTGTCGTCCAATCTAACCTCAAACATCACCTTTCAGTCTTGTCTCCAATCTACTGAAGACTAGGCACTAAATAAAAGGTAAGTAAATTTTTTTAAAAAGAGAATAATTTCCCAGGATGTCTAGAAATGCTATAATATGACTTATTAATGTATTTTTATGTAGTTACTTATGTAATTGACAAATTTATGGATCCTAACCATACAATATTATCACCAAATTAAAACTTATACAAAATAGCTAAACCAAGTTCTATCCACATACTGTAATGTATTAAAACTGGATTGAGCTGTTTAAAATATTTCTCTTTTCAATTCCAATACTAAAATGTAAGGTAGATCACAAGGAATCTAAGTCAGCAGTTTTTTTTCTAAAACAAGTGTTAGTTAACATGTATCACCAAATTTGTCAGTTTTCTTGAAATGTTAGTCAGTTCTCTGGGTTCTTAAAAGTGCATCACACCTATTATATGAGAAAGTCCGGCAACAAAATCCAAGTTACATTCGAAAATAAGTGCCTACGTAGGTGAGGTTTTCCATCTAGAATATTCCTTGAGTTTATCATATAAACTACCAAAACAAGCTATTTATCTTAACAGAATCATTAGAAAAATTTCCTAAGAACAAGTAAAAATTTTTTCAAATAAAATTTGTAAATGTTACTGAAGAAGCCAGTTTACTAGCTTACATATATCAAATTATAAGTCCTCATGAGAATCATTCCACTGTTTAATTAAATGTTATAGGATCTTGCCGACAGCCTCAAGAATAGCACCATCTGTCTGAGTTTAAAGCTCAGTTTCACCAGGATACTACCAAACAGCAACAAAAACATCACTCTCATAGATATCTCTTTCAACTAATTTATAGACAACTAATTAATGTAGTCTACTTGGGATCACAACAATTGAGTCAATACATGCAGATGATTACTTTGTATGTAAACCAATACACTTTGAGAAATGCTTTTAATAACTTAAACTTCAGTTAAGAACTTGTATTTAAGAAGACAAATATTTATGATCTTCAGTAGCTAACATGTAGATTTATGCTCTGGTATAAATTCTAAGTGTTAAACTGCTCAAGTGTTATATAAATCTCTAAAATTAAAAGGGGCCTGTTATTATTTACTAGTAGAGTAATCATGTAAGTAAATTTTCCTAAAACATCTATAGGTATAAAATTATATTACCAAACTTTTGATAGGATTTCAAATCCCTTTTTTAAAATATGAGAAGTACTTTTAAAAGAAAAAATTATAAAATCACCCATGTAATCTGAAGAATATAGAAACAAAGGTGAGCCAAAACCGGTTTGGCTCAGTGGATAGAGCGTCGGCCTGTGGACTGAAAGGTCCCAGGTTCGATTCCGGTCAAGGGCATGTACCTTGGTTGTGGGCACATCCCCAGTAGGAGATGTGCAGGAGGCAGCTGATCGATGTTTCTCTCTCATCGATGTTTCTGACTATCTGTCTCCCTTCCTCTCTGTAAAAAATCAATAAAATATATTAAAAAAAAAAAAAAAAAGAAACAAAGGTGACTGAGGAAAATGCCATTATATTCCTGAATTCAAAAATAGAAAATAATACTTGCCACTGCAACTCGTAATCTGAACAACTAGTACCTAGGCATGCTCTCTGTAGGTAAAACATCCTCTGCATCTCCCCTAACATTGAATATTAAGGCAGACCATAATAAAGTCAAACCCTAAATATATGAGTGCTATTGTCCTAACCTTCAACTGTGGGAGAAATTGCTGAAAGAACATGAATGGGATAGATACCAGATGGTTTACTAGGCTTCTCAAATGAGTAAAAAGCAACATTAAGTAGGCAAAGGTAAGAACTTTGGTCTCACAGATCAAACTTTATGTAAAAACTTAAAATGTTCTCAACCGGATACTTTTTTATTTACCCCAATGCTTTTTCCCCCACAACCAGAGGGGAAGGGAGCGGGAGAGAGAGAGAGAAACATCAATGATGAGAGAGAATCATCAGTGGGATGCCTCCTGCATGCCCACACTGGGGATCGAGCCCACAACCCAGGCAGGTGCCCTGACCGGGAATCGAACTGTGACCTCCTGGTTCATAGGTCGAAGCTCAACCACTGAGCCATTCCGGCTGGGCCCCAAGACTTTTCACCAAAACTGGGCATCAGGATCTTATGTTTGCTAGACTTTAATTTCACTGCCCCCTTATAATTTGCCTGGATCTCCAGAAAGCAAAAATTCCACTCCCATTTAATTTGTCCCAATCTCTAGTCTTACCAATTAATGGACCACTAAATCCATCTCCATTGAAACTGTATGAAAACACAGTAACCTGAAGTACAGCTGACTACAACCAGGACCAGGGAGGCAGCTGTACAAGCAGGCAAGAATTCTTGGTACACATCTACAACGTATGTATGCCACTATATCCAAAAGTAGAGTTCTTCTCAGGCTTTTTGCTTATCATATGTAAGACCCCCATCAGAAGGTACTAAATTGCTGATTTAGGCAACAATTTAGAGTAAAAAAAATGGAACTAAGATAATATATTTACAAAGACAGACATGACATGACACTGACCAAAGAAGCATCCTTTAAAATGAGATTTCTGGGGTGGTGACTAAAAGCAATTCCTAAGGGAAAGGATCAAAAAATATTATGAACAATGGCCTTGGTATTTGATCCATTTCAAGGGGGCTTACTTTGAAAAATACTTCTCATTTGGGTAGTTTTGTGTCATTTTTTGGTATAACCAGCTCAAAATCAGTTTTATAACTTAAAAGTGTATAACATGTGACCTACTTAAAATGACCATTAAAAGAAAACGAAGATGTTTAAGTGCAAAAGCACATCAACTAAAATGTGAAATTTTTAGCTAAAAGTATTTTTAAATGTTTATTCTGGCTCAAACTCAGTATCTTTAATCTTTGCCTTTAAAAAGCACTCGGGCTACAACTGAGATTGTCCCCACTTCCTTCATACTTATTCAGTTCTTACATCCTCTCATCTTTTATTTTTAAAGGGTTATCTTACTCTTTTTCACTGCTAACCCCATCACCTTGATACCATCTCCAGCCAAACCTGTTTAAGCAACAACTTTTCTTGTATCTTCCATCTTTCTGTCTGTCTCCACCACTGATACTCATAAGCCCACAAACACAAATGAGGTTCTAGCAGCCTGCTAAAAATGTTCCTTCAATCTACTTTTCAATCTTTAACCCTCCACTCCCCCCTCTCCCATGTCCCTGCTTGCTTCACAATCAACATTCTTCAACTGAAAAGTACTATTCATTCGTTCCACAATCCACTATGATCTAGATTTCACCCTCAAAAGTCAAATGTAACAACTTCAACTAAGTACCAAGCTGTCCAAATAGCAAACTTCCTCATATTTCACTTGTTACTTCTCCCATTCAATGTCCATCACAACTGCCTTTGAAAAATCATGATTATTCTCTTTATTTGGCAGAGACAGCAAAATTTAAATTGTCTATTTAAAGTACATATAACACATACAATCATGGCTTAAATGCCTAGACTTCATGAGAAGTACTCCTGGATCAAAATTTAGTTTGTTTTAAATGCACAAAATTTTTAAAATGATGGGTTACACCGTTCAACAATTCTAATTTGTCTGTGTAAGAGAGTAAACCTAGAAAGGCTTTTTAAACACATTATTAAATGTAATAGCATTTAACACACTTCTTTTTCCTCAATTCATTTCTCATAATAGTTTCTATATCATCTTGGATTATCTCCCACTTTGAATTTCATATCCCATCTGCTCATTTAAGATTCACGTCTGTCCAGTTTCTTGAATATTTGTCACTTTAGTCATTAGCATTTTGGATAATATAGCACTGGTTTGTTTTTTTTTAGTTCAGAACTGAATTATTTTAGAAAACTGATGATTTTAAATTTTAACATCACCATTTCTCAATCTAAATTGGCCTGTCCCTGCTTCAAATTTTCCACCTAACAAAAATTAGATTTCAATAAGTTTGTGTACTATTTTTTAAAAGGAAACTAAGACCATAAATTAAAAGTGCTCTCCTACATACCACTTCAGTACATGTTCTCAAGGACAGACTCAGAGTTGTCAACTGAGCTTCCAAATAATGCCCTTTCCAGTCCTCTCTAGCAAGCCACATCCACCCATTCCTCCAAGATTCCTTAAAACTCCCCTTCTGAGTTTTTCTGGCTACAAGGTGCTATACTATCTGTCCATGCTGCTTTTTCTCCCTCTGCACTTACAATATAGCACCTTAGAAGTTAAATAGGTCTTTTTTCCATATAAGCCCCTTAGTCCCTTTGTAAGCCTAAGACCATTTTAACCATTTCTGATGTGCATTATTTTTTAAAAATATTTTTTATTGATTTTTTACAGAGAGGAAGGGAGAGAGAGAGTTAGAAACATCGATGAGAGAGAAACATCAATCAGCCGCCTCCTGCACATCTCCCACCGGGGATGTGTCCGCAACCCAGGTACATGCCCTTGACCGGAATCGAACCTGGGACCTTTCAGTCTGCAGGCCGACGCTCTATCCACTGAGCCAAACCAGTTTCGGCAATGTGCATTATTTGAAAATGAATTATATAACCTAAGTTTCTCAAACATAACATAAAAAAAATTAACATTTCTAAATACTAGTTTATTCGCTACCCCATACAATCTCAAGCCCTACCACCATTTCCTTTTTTATTTCACTGGTGTTCAGAAGTCCTCATTTACCACACAAAATTGGAGGTAGAAAGCTTGTCTCTAGTATAAGTAAAGAAGAAAAGGTAAGAAAAGAGGTAAAGGGCAAAGAAATACAAAATCTTTTCCTGATGACATCATAGGACCTGCCACTATTCTCAACATTTTATTTTTTATTTTTCCAAAATTTTATAAGAGTTTATTTGAACTAAACTGATGACATGCCTGGAAGCAAGATCTTGAATGCTCCTATATAATATTAATTTAAGGCATATACCAACAAGTTCTGGTTACATATTTACTCCTTAAAGCAACCCACTAAAAATTTTTTAATGATACAGCTTAAGGTCTGGTAAAGAAATTATTGAAAGCAAATACTGAAGCCAACAGAATGCAGGAAAGGAGGAAAAAGGAATAAGGAAAAAATGGGACAAATAAAATAAGTGGTAATATGGTAGATTTAAACTCAACTACCAACATTTTAATAAAATATCAATCAGCAAAGAAGAAGCAATAGATTCCTGCAGGAAAGGGAAAATCTGCCTCAATCCTTACTCCAAAAACTGCTGCACTTCACACCAGGGCCATCCTTGCCTCAACACTCTTCAAGCTTCTCTTTCAAATATCAATCCTCTCCCAGGCCTCGAAGAGGGCTGAGCCTGCGCAGCCCTCACTCCCAATGCCTGGAGCCAAGAAAGGTTTTAGGAGTGCCTGCTCTGACTGCCAGCACTGCAGAGTCAGAGGAAAGGTACTTCCCTAACATCCTACACAGGAAAAATAAAGGTAAGTAAGTTTGATCCCATAAAAAATGCTGCCATAAATAGCAGCTGAGTTCTCTAACACAAGTATTTAAGTACCATACACTGTAAATAGGCTAACCATCATTTGGAGCAATAGAAGAGTAGGTTGTTATGTGAAAACCAACTTACAAACTAACTTGTTCTAATACTTTATAATGCTAAAGACCACCTCCATGTAAAATTTTACATCTCTAGATAAAAACTTAGGGTACTATTCCTATTCAACAGGACTAATACAGAAACTACAGATTTGTAGAGTTGTTTGGAGGGGGGCCCTTTTCTTCCTTCAATAAGGTCTAAACAATATTTTTAGATGTTGCGACATTACTCAATGAAAAATAGAAATTAGCCGGTAGTTAAGGATACATACTTTGTTCAAAACATAGTAAGGTTTGAATACACACACACACACACACACACATTACATTTTATAAATAACCTATAATTTTTGGCTGACTTTGTTTTTGTGGTTGTTTTATCATATGTAACAACAACAACAACATAGTAAGGGTTGTTACATGTATGTCAGGATAAAAAGTGACTTAGTCTTTAAGAAGAAAAATATTAAGTACTATTTCTGACATTCACTGAGACAAATCTTAAAATGTTAATAAAACAGCTATTTAAAGTTCAAAGAGCACTCCAGAGCTGCCAAGGAATTAATAGCTTAAACTACCAAATAAGAGTCACAGTTCAGTTTCCAATCTCAGCCAGTCATAGCTCAGAGTTGGTAGAGCAAAATCACTCAGCATATTAAAGATATCACGCAACTGTGAATCATATACAAATGAAAAGTTATAACATCTAAAGATGAATTTCAAGTTTTTCTTCTCAATCACTACTTATTTATGAGGACAAACACAAGAACAATTTAATCTTCTGCTTACCCCCAAAAAAGAACAAATACAGCTTAACTACTATATTTAACACAAGTAATTTTGCCACTCCAACTTCCTGGTAAACTGCCTAAGGCTACTCTAAGGTTTAGTTGTAATTTGCTAGAAGTTTCTTCCTATTAAAGAACATTATCAAGTCTTCCGAAGTACTTTCCTTAAAAGGTACTCAAAGTGATTTTTTGCACTTCCTGCCTTCCATATTTCTGTCAAGTTTACGAGAAACTGAGGCAAAAAATAAAATAAAAACATTATGTGAACAACCTGATCTGAATAGTCACTCATAGAAAAACTGAATGCCATTCAACTTATTACCAGTTCACTGCCCATATTACTGGGCTCATGGACAATAATCTTGTAACTGAAGGTTGAGGAAAAGCCCTCCCTCTTATACTGCTTTAAAATACAGAAATGAAGGAATTCTGGATCAAGACCCAAACAAAATCTCCAACAGGCTCCAATATCTATAGGTTGCCTAACATATATAGAAAATCTAAATACTAACTGAATTCCTATTCCTTTGAGGTATGATAAGCATACCTCATCTCTTGATCAGCTGGATTCTCTTTAATAAATATTTTCTAGAACTCATCTAAAATATTACCAAGCCACAGTACGTAAGTCCTAGGTAATATATATTCAGAACAGAGCTAAACATCTAAATAAGTTCAAAGAAAAATAATTATGATCAGGACCTAAATGGGCAATGAAAACTCCCTTAGGGAGTAAGATGAAGAAAAAAAGAATAGTTGTCCAGCAATTAATTAATTTAACAAACAGTTAATGAGCACCTAACTATGAAGAGAATGCAAAGATGATTTAGACTGGGTCACTGCCCTACAGAAGCTCATCTACTTATCAGAGGCATATAGAAGGAGATACACATAAGGAGCAAGAGTGACTAGTTCTACCTGTGGGAGTCAGGGAAAGCTTCTCGGAGGAAGTGATATTTGACCTACTTTTAAGATGAGCAGGATTGTACCAGGCATATACACATGTTAAAAAACAAAAACTATGAGGTGGTTCCTGAGTTAGATACATTAGATAATGTATGTTTTCCTTATCTTTCTCTAGGACATTAAAATTCAATCATGAGAATTGCCAACACAAAATGTTTTTACACACCAATTATACTCTTTTGAATACTTTACTTATTAGCTCTCAAATTAAGCCCAGATGGATTTAATCACCTTTGCTATTTAATGAAATGAAATAATGTGACACTATGTGAGGAAGCTTCATGTGTCTTATGTAAAAAATACTTCCTCGGGAATTTATCAGTGTTCTTTGGGGTAAAAAAAAAAAAAAAAAGTCACACCCTTTTAGATGATCAGTCTTTGAAATTTTCACTCAACATTATAAAATTCCTGTTCACAATTATATTTTATTTTAAACAAATTATTACCTCAAATTTAATATCAAATGTCTTAAATGGCCCTGGCCGGTTTTGCTCAGTGGACAGAGCATGTACTGGTCAAGGGCATGTACCTCAGTTACAGACCTGGCCCTGGTCGAGGAGGGTGCAGAAGGCAACCAGTGGATGTGAAAATCAACGGAAAAGTGTCTTCTGGTAAGGATTAAAAAAAAAAGTCTTAAATGTAACCAATTAATGCAATAATTTAATACAAATTAAGACTTATTATAGTAAAAAGGTCTAGAAAAGATTGAGAAAAAGCTATTTACCTGCAAATATACCTAATTTTCTTTATCTCCCCCTTTTCATTTTTAAGTTAACACTGCAAAGTTAAACTATACAAAACAAAGACACAAATGAAATTTCAATATAATCTACTCAGGAGGTTCCGTTAACAATAATGGAATTTCGCTGTACTAGAAAAAATACAAAATGTAGAGAGCTGTCAACCAGGGCTCTGTGCTGTTTCACAGTAGTAGAAATACAGTTTTAATAAGATTCTACCACCATTCACCTAGAATGAGAAAATAAACATTCATAAATACACACAATAAACCAGAGTGTGGAAGTGCCAATGGCAAAACATTTTCCTTTGAACACAACTGATTCTCCTAAATCTCATCCAGAAAGGAGAGGAAAAAAGTCATCTTTCTCCTTTTTTCAGACTGAAACCTAAATGTACTCTGAAATTTATATTAGCTTAAAAAAAGGAAAATAACTTTACTCGAACAAAAATAACTAAAACGTGCTAACATAAATGCGAGTAAACCAGGAGTTCCTATAAGAGAAGACTACTATAGCCAATTTATGAGGATAGAATCTATTCCATACTACAGATGATTTTAAAAAATCAAATAACAAAACAACATAGTGGAGTAGAATTGTCTCCGAAATAAACACCAATCACAACATTTTTGCAGAAGTTAAAGCTATGTTTATATCAACTAATGCAAATACAGAAAACTATGCTGATGTACAGTGACTTTATACTAAACAAAAATTGGGCAAGCATACATATTTTACTCATGCAAATGAGTTGAATTTACAATTCCTCATTTATGTTAATATTTACCAAGATTAATGGAAAATCATCTCCCCTAGGTTATGAAGTGAATTCCCCCAACACAGAACAAAGCTGACACCTTCAAATCTTTTGAATAAACAATGAAAGGACATACTATAAAAGGAAATATCTGAACAGGATTAGAAAGAAGTTAAATGATTCAAGAGAGTAAAAAAAAAAAAAAAAGCCCTAAATTCCAAGAACACATTACAAATATTGATTCTTTAATTTCAAAACTCTAAGCAAGTTCTATGAAGCAAACATGCATGTGTGTGAATTCTTTTTTAAACTATTCCCCACAGCACATTTTGAGACTATCCAGTTAACTCACTTTGCAATGCATTAAATGTAATTTCTCGAAATAGTAAAGTAAAATGACAAAATTGAAATTCTGGTAGCTAACACTACACAACACATAGTTTGGAAAGCAGATTGGCACACAGTGCATTTTAAACAAATGACACTAATAGCAATGTTGCAGAAATCATTGTTCTCCACTTCTAACAAATGGTTGCAATGCACAGTTCAGTAATCATAAAACCTAATATTCAACTATATTACTATTTCTCATAAACTTTGTCTAATCTCCCTCACTGGCTAGCATCTGTGAAAAAAAATGTATCATCCACTTTAAGGAAGAAAAAAGCGCACCTTCTATTACTAGTTTAAAGAAGGAGAACATTGTTATTGTCTTCTATCAAAAATAACTCAAATCATTTGAAAAAAATATCCAGTCTATCTTTGAATCAAACTTGGACAGTTGAATTAACTGTTCCAGAAACAAAAATCCAAAGCAATAACCTTATTACTATTTACATTGAGTTTCATCTTAATTTTAAATAACTTGACAAATAGAACTACAGAATGTACTTATCTTCTGCAAATGGTTATCATAATTTATAGCACATAGTACAAACTAGTGACAGTGTATCTTTTTACTAATCTCAAGAATAGAGGAGATCTCTGAAAATGTTTGATGAATACAATTAACTCACAATTAAGGAGGCTAAATTAGCCAGTGAACAAAAAAGATGAATCAATTTTTCCGTAAGTAATTAATATAATCCACACTATACCTTAATGTTACTCAAAGGAATGCCTGAAGAGATTTTTTTTCCTAATAAATACCTAATACAATCATGAAAAATACAACCAAAACAATCCAAAGAAAATGCTAAGTTATCTAAGCACCTGGCAAAAACTCAATAAACACTAATTGTCCTAAAGGCACCCCCCCACCACCACCACCTTTATTCTCACAAAGAACAGACCCAACCTAACTTCCTCTCAATGAGCACTTCAAGCAATAACACAGCAACATATCATATAGCATAGAAATCTTGAGTACATTATTTTCTCTTAAAATTATGAACTCATCACACGTACAAATGGCTCTTTAAAATGGTCCAGTAAACTGCTACACTATGCCTTAAATTGCTGTCTATTATGTACTTAAAAATATTTACTAGCAATTGGAGGTTATATGGCAACTATTATTACTGTGTGGCAATTATTGCTATTAAAAATATATAAATACTGTAACACCATGTGCTACTAACAACAAAAGGCTAAGCAGAAAACACACATTAGCAAGTTATAAACATTTTCATTAAAGAAAAGATGCTTTAAATGTAAATACTAAAATAGGAAATTGGGATGAAAAAAATACCGTGTTTTTATTTTGGCACTTGAGAAGATTAGAGAAATCATTCCCTTTTCCTCATTTTCAATTGACAGTCCTCCCCATTTGGTTCTAACTCAAAAGAATAGATCTCAAAGTTTACAACTATGTTCTCTTTCTGCAAAAAAATAAATCTCTTAAGGAAAACAGTAAAAAGGTCACCAACAACTTAAAATATAGAATTAATGATCCTTGATAGGAATTAATTACTAATGTGTTTATGTGTGTTTCAATCCAAGGAGGAAGAATTTGATATCACCCAATTACCCCATAGTCAGGGAGATTCTAAGCAAATAAAAAATGAATGTAGGATATACATACCTAAGAATTAGACTGCATCATGTCAAAGAGTATATACTTAAATCTAGTTAAAGGACACAAAATTGCTTTTCTCCATATCATCTCAATAGAGAAACATAACTAAAGAAACAAAACTAAAGATATACCTATATCTGGAAATTATGTGTCTTCCCACAAGGGTGGCTTGACTATCATAGGGTGCACTATTGCTACACTTTCCAAAAAGACAGATTTAACACACTTAACTGAATTATAACTGAGTGACTATATAACAAGTCTCCCAGAAATGTGATGGACAGCATGAGAAAACAGTTTTGAGTCACAAAGGCACAGCCATGCATGTATTTAATGCAGTAGCTACAAATCTCACAACAGTAGGAATAAGAAACACATACAATGACCCATATCATGTATACACAATGGCATTTTCACATTAGAAAAAGGGGGCAGGGGTTGACAGAGAATTTAGGAAATTTGATACCACAGAAACTGATGCAGTAGAAAAATCAGAAAGCAAAATAAGTAAAGGACTAACAAAAATCTTAAGGCACCTGATTGCAAAATCAATGTTTGCTAAACCATAATGAACAACTCAAGGAAATAGAAAGTGGGTGGGTGATTAGTATGGTACAGACTTTTAATCTCTAGTTTTTATTTCAATTCACATTAATACGAATGTCTAGTTAAATTCTCTATAAACAATACTTTGTTCAAAAAGCTTCAGGCCAAAAAGAAAAATATATGCTATTAATAAATACATAGAGTTCTTATAATGCATGCTTTATTTTGTCCAAGTGATGATTTTATCCTTTTAGAATTAACTATTCTATACAATGTACTTTAGGCAACACATTTTTTATATTCCAGGTTGTTGCTGTATGTAATTTTCAAGAAAAATCAGCAGCTTTCTAACAGACTAGTATTTTTTAAATTAGCATCTTATTCACTCCACATACAAGAAAATGTAGATACTTTAGTCTTTTCAAAAAATTCACCACATGCGGTCCTGCAGTTCTGCATTTCCAAGTTACTACCTAAAGAGAAATTCTGTTTTTTAAAAAGAAAAAGAAAAAATCAATTCCTGGTTTAAAGAGATTCAGGAGAGGAATACCCAAAGCACAAACCTTTAGTTGGTCATAAAGCAAAGAATCCTTCTCCCACAAAACTGTTCCTCCAAAAGAATCTCAAGCATCTTATCTCTATAACATTATAATCCTCATTTAAGGTTTAAAAAGAGAGATAAAAAAATGACATATCCTAAAGAATGGCTACACATGTAATATACTTTCATTCATCTACAAAACCGACTGCATATAAATCAATCACATATACACAAGCCATTACCAGTCAGCATGATATATGGTAATTTGGAGGATCTCTCTTCACTAATATTGGTCTACTTGGTTATTTTAATTACCTGTTAAAGTGTCAATGTGGTCACCAGATGCCAAACAAAAACCATTTTAAATACCACTTAATCAATACATTTGCTAATCTATGAAAGTCCCAGAACCTGACTGATACTAAATGACAGACTGAGAGGGAGAAAAGAGGAAGCAAAATGCGTTTTATTCCCATATATCAAAAGATTAAGGGAAAACCATCACAGCACTAAGATAAAGAATCACAACTTATAATTGAATTTTAAGATTAAATGTTTTAATAAAAATGTGTGTGTGTGTGTGTGGGGGGGGGGGGGGGGGAACTGACCTGATCTCACTATAATGAAAGCAAGGATACTGTGTCACTCAGTCTTTGTAGATAAAAATCGCATGTTTTGATTTATCTGCATAATGAAACATATTTAATAAAATAACACATTTGAAAAGTTGGCAAGAATTTGTATTTCTCCACTAGTCTCAAAGAAAAAAAGCATCCATGCTACCTATAATTAAATGTAGCTAATTACAATTTGAACACTAAATTATTTATCCAGTGCAAACAAGGATTAAGAAGAAACAATGTTTTTATCTACAGCAGAGGTTACAAAAAAAACAATTTCCAAAATGCATGCTGTCCAAAAGGCAGTCCCCCGAAAAGGGTACACAACTTAAAATAAGTTGTTTTTTTAAGGCTAAATTAAACAAACCGTTTCAGCCAATTTTCCAATTATATTCTACGCTGGAAACATAATTGCCTTACATCTGTTTACAAATCTTTGCTCAATATTTAAACAAATTCGTCGTGTCTCGGGCACATAACTATACATACAGTAACTCATGCACAAAGCACATGTTTAAAGACCACGCACTGCAATTATTAGCCTAAACGCCAGGTTTAACAACGTGAATGTTTTCAGAGCGAGGTAATACGACCCAATAAAAAGCAAAGATGGCATTTACCACCAAATGTCACTGCCACCGCCGGGGAAGAGTTGCTGGAGCCCCATACATGTTTAATTTCGGTGAACCCAGATGCCATCGTCGGGTGCCAGGCTTCCAGGAGAACAATTGACACCCTAACTGCTTCAAGATTAAGGCAGGCGATTCAAATCCGAAGGAAAAGTTGTCAATTATCAGAGAGAGCGAGCGAGCGAGCGAGCGCGAGAGAGGCGAAGGCAGATAAAAGCGATGTTATCAAACCGCCCAGCTTGTTGCTGTTGTGTGTGTGTGTGTGGATTCCTTGTTAGGGTAGAGAAAACAGTTTTTAGAAGACACAGGGGGAGAGAAAGAAGGGAAAAGCGTTCTCCACCTTCCGTCGGCTCCGGGTAATGGCTTTACGGCTCTCCGGCGTAGTAAGCCCCGGGAGGCGGGCGGCTGTCCATGTTTACAACCGCGGGAGCTTCGGGTGCGAGAGTCCTTTACTGACACAATCGCATTCAATCAACTGTTTTCGGGCGAAATTGCAGGTGTCATTATGGGAATTTTTTAAAAAATTCAAAAGGCGGGCGGCCAGGCAGCCGATCCGACAAGGGGGGGGTAGAGGGGGGGCGGGGGGCGAGAAGGCTGCTTATCGCGGACGCGGGCAGCGCCAGGCAAAGCTTTTCACGTTCCGGGGGCGAGACGGAGGGGGAGGGGGGGACAGGGGAAGGGAGGGGGTGCGCGACGGCAGCCGAGGGGGGGCGTTCGAAGTGCGACCCAGAACCAGCAGCTCCGGGACTTCCACGGGCAAATGCCACGCCGAGCGCCGCGCTCACAAACGATTTTTAAAGAGCCCGATAAACACTGGACGGGATCCAGGGCGAGGGAGAGACGATCCAAAAGGGGGAGAATCGGCAAGAGGCGAACGGCGGGGAGAGGCGAGGGAGGGGCGAAGTCCCGGCGGCGGGAGGAGAAAGTTGGTCGGCGGCGGAGGTCGGGGACCCCCTCCCCCCGGCCCGGCCCCCCTCCCCGCCGCCCCGCTACTCACCAGCGAGAAGAGGTTGGAGTGACAATCCTCCAGGCTCGCCCCGTTCGCCACCCAGTTCGCTGCCGCAGTCATGATCCTCCGCGAGCCCGGCCGCCAGAGCGGGGCATGTCGGAACGAGGCGTCCGAGGCGAGGCCGGGCCGGGTGGCGGCGCCTCGCCGGGGAGCGCGGGGCGGCCGGGCCGCCGCCGCCGCCGGGGAAGGGCGCGAGGGCCGGCGGGCGGGCGGGAGGCGCCGCGGCGACGCCGCGCCGGGGGCGGCGGGCCCGGGCCGGCGGGGGGGTCCGCGGCGGCCGCGCGGCTCCTTCCTGCTCGGGCGGCGGCGGCGGCGGCGGCGGCGGCTCCCGCGACTCCGGCGGCGGCGGGGGGCGCTGTCCGCGCGGCCCGGCGCCCTCCCCGCCTCTCAGGGCCGCCGCTGACTCCCCGGGCTGGCGCTGCGGGCCGGCCGCCGCCTCCGCCTTCCCTGTTCCTCCGCCGCCGCCGCCGCCGCCTTGTTTATCTCCAGCCACCGACTCCCCCTCGGCCCCCGCCGGCGCGTAAGGGGAGGCGAGCCCCCAAGCCGCCGCCGCCGCCGCCTCGGAGCCGCCGCCGCTGCGGAGCGCGAACTCGCGAAGGGGGGGGGTGCGGACGAAGCCAGCGGGCGACCCCGGCAGCCGAGCGACGTCCCCTCCTTCCTCTTCCTCCCCCACCCCCCCCTCCTCCCCAGTCAGCCTCGCTTCTCCTCCCTCCCCGGGCTTGCTCGCTCTGACAGCAATGGCGGCCGCCGACCGCGGCTCGGCCCGCCATTGGCTGGCGGCGCGTCACGTGACGGGCGCCGGCCGCGCGGGGGGGCGCGGGGCGGGCGGGGGTGGGGCCGGAGCGGCGGCGGCGCGGCGGCGGCTCGCGGGCGGCGCTGCTGAGCCGCTCGCGGCCAGATTCTCGGGGCCGGCAGAGGGAGGGAGACGGGGAGGGAGAGAAAGGAGTGCGGGCGGCGCGGCTGCCTGGCGGGCGGCGGCCGAGCGACCCGAGGCTGCCGCGGGCTGCTCGGCGCGGCCACTGCGCCCCGCCCCCTCGGAGGGCGCGGATCTTTCGGGGGCGCGACCGTGCGCCCCGGGGACGCCGGTGGCGACCGCAGCGAAAGGTACTCGGTCCCCTGGCGGGTGCCCCGGACCCACGCAGGCGGGCGGGCGGGCTGGCGCGGCGGGGGCTCCCTGGGGGCCAGGCAGCCGGTCCCCGTGCCCGGGGGAGTGTCTCGTGGAGTTCGCACTACGTGGACCGCGCTTTGCAGATGAGAAAACTGAAGCACAAAGAGATGAAGCCACTCGCGGAGGTCGCACGCGGGGAGGAGGCGGCGGACTCCGAACCCCCGCGCAGTGAAGCCTCGCTGGCCCTTGCACTGGGTTTTATCAGCCTCGCCCAGCGATGTTTATGGTGAGCGCTTACTGGGTGCGAGGCACCGTGCGCTGAAGGCAGACATGCACGCCCCGACCCCACAGTGTGCATGCATGCATGCATTCATTCATTCACCGCATCAATCCTTCCCGAGCTCCTGCTCTGTGCCAGAATGTGCTGTCACCGCCAGGCACTGTACCAAGGCCGTGTTGGGAGCGGACCCTCCTTCCTTCTTGGCTCCATTCATTCAATAACAAACATTTCCTGCGAGCATAAAGGTCTGGGAGTCCAGGGGAGTGCCGGTCTGAAGAGGCTCTCCCAGCACTCAGGGCTGTTGCTCCCTGCAAAGGTGGAGAGGACAGGACAACTTCATCAACAAGCCCCCAAACACGGAAGACCGAGCTGTTTTAATGGGTTGGACCCAAAAGAGAGGAGAGTAGAAAACAGGAAAAAGATGGAGTGTAACAAAAGAAAAGTCTTACCCCTGTTAGTGGAGCTTTGGATAACTGCTAAAGCAAAACGCATGAGCAGTTTGCTATCACATGTATTATCATCATGGCCGATACTATGTTACAGCCCGCTGCCACTGTTATAACGAATATCCATACATTATTTCACATAACCTTCAGAACAACCACATAAGAAAAGATACTGTTACTGTGCTGAGACTATAATACCTCGAGTCTCAGAAGTGCAGTGACATCTCCAAGCTCTCGGGTTAGCAGCTCAAACCGGGTCTAGCTAGCTCCGAAGACCACGCCTGAACCCAGAAGGTCCCATGAGCAGGTGCCTGTAGTTGGCGTGGGCAACTCTGGTTATGTTACCTTGACCCATGCAGTAGTCCCTTCTTACCTGTAGCTTCACTTTCTGTGGTTTCAGTTACCCGCGGTCAACCACAATCCAAAACTATCAAATGGAAAAATTCCAAAAATAAACAATTCAACAGTTTTTTTATTTATTTGTTTATTTCTGTTAATCCTCACCCAAGGATATTTTCCCATGGATGTTTAGGGAGAGTGGAAGAGAGAGGGAAAGACAGAGTGAAACGTTGTGAGAGAAACACATCGATTGATTGGTTGCCTCCTGCATGAACCCCTAGGAGGGCCCAGGCCGGGGAGGACCCTGCAACCAAGGTACCCTTTGGTCCTCAAGCTGACGCTCTATCTATCCACTGAGCCAAACCGACAACAACTCAGGAGTTTAAAATTGCACACTGCACCATTCTTGAGCAGTATGATGAAATCTCTTGTCCCCCATTCTGTCCTGCCCCCCACAGGAATCATCGCATTGTCCATAGTGTCCACGCTGTAGACTTGGTTATCAACCCCATTATCAGAGAAAGAGAGACCACATTCACATAACTTGAATTACAGTATATTATAGTTGCTCAAAATTATTAGTTACTATTGTTAATGTCTTACTGTGCCTGATTTCTAAATTAAACTTTATCCTAAGTATGTTTAGGAAAAACATAGTATCTATAGGGTTCAATACTACCTGTGATTTCAGGCTTCCACTGGGGGGTCTTGGAATGTATCCCCAGTGGATAGGGGTGAGGGGGAATACTGTTGCTTAATTCCCTGAGCCTCATTTCCTACTCTGTGAAAACAGGGATCCCAATTGCTGACCCACTGACCCCAATGTTGTACCTTTCTATTAAGAGATGGTATTGGTGACTGTGTTTAGGAAAAAAAAAAAAAAAGCCAAAGCACTTTGTTAACATGCATGGTGTTGTACTTAGGCCTGAACAATGAGATGGTGTGATAGTCCATCATATCTAGGTGTATTGACATCCCTGGAGGCCTTCATCCTACACTAAAAGTCTCCCAGAGCAACCGAATAGAAAAATGAGCAAAGGACCTGGACAGTTCAGAGAACAGAAAAGACATGTGGCTTTTAAGCATATTAAAAGACACTCGGCGCCACTCGTTGCTATGGACTGAATGTTTGTGTCCCCCTAAAATTCATATGTTGAGCCCAGAATTCCCAGTGTGGCCCTAGCTGGTTGCTCAGTGGTTAGAGCATCAGCCCACAGATGGAAAGGTCTTGGGTTCAATTCCAGTCAAGGGCATGTACCTCTGCCTCAGTGGTGAACTCCATTCCCATCCCCAGCCCCAGCTGGGGCATAGGCCGGAGACAACTAATCAATGTGTCTCTCTCACCTGGATGTTCCTCTGTCTCTCCCCCTCCCTTCCGCTCTCTCTGAAAATCAATGGGGGGAAAAGATACCCTGGAATGAGGATTAGCATAAGCCCCTGTGTGATGGTATTTGGAAATAGGGCCTTGGCTGGTAATCAGGTCATGAGGGTGGAGCCCTCATGATGAGATTAGTGCCCTTAGGAGAAGAGACAAGAGAGGTTGCTTTCCCTCACCCCCCAAGCAAAGACATAACCAGGAAGAGGGCCCTTACCAGGAACCAAGTCAGTCAGCCCCCTGGTCTTGGATTTCCCAGCCTCCAGAACTGTGAGGAATACCTGTCTGTTGTTTAAGCCACCCAGTCTATGGTCATTCGTTATAGCAGCCCAAGAACACGAAGACTCTCATCATACGAAAAACAGACGCCAAAACTATAATAAGTATTGGCAATATTTTAAAAGCTTCGGCAAATGTGGAGGGAAGCAGAACTCTTCCACAGCCAGTGGAAATATAAATTAATACCACCGCTTTGGGTGTCAATTTGGAAAATATAAAAATTTATAATGCACAAGCCCCATGCCCCAGCAATTCTACCTATAGCGATGTATAAAGCCAAAGCACTTTATCAACATGCACTTTCTCAACAACAATAATAACTAGTAATTTTGAGCAACTCCACAAATACTTGTACAGATGTAGAAAGACCTGTAGTGCAAGGGCATGAACTATAGCCCTGTTTGCAGGGCACACACACTGGAGGCAACCTACATGTTCATCATTTGGGGAGTAGTTAACAATCAGATTTAATCCCATGTAGCCATTAAAAATAATGAGCTAGCACTGTGTGTACCAAGTAATATAGGATAATCTCAGAAATAGATTATTAATTGAGCAATCCCTGGAAGTTAAGGAGACTCTAGAAACATCAGTCGCCTCCACAGACAGGAGTCAGGGTGGGGAGAGGAATTATTTTCCTCTCTCTCTTTCTCTCTCTCTCAATGTTTTTCTTGATTTTTAGAGAGAGAGAAAGCAAGAGGGACAAAGAGACAGAAACATCAGTGAGAGAGGAACATCACTGATCGGCTCCTCGTGCATACCCCACACAGGGAATCAAGCCTGCAACCCAGGCACATGCCCCAACCGGGAATCGAACCAGCAAACTCCTGGTTCCTGAGTCAACGCTCAACCACTATCCCACACGGGCCAAAGCTATTTGTCACTATACTGTCTCCTTCCTTCCTTTCTTTCTTCCTCCATTCCTTCCTTCCTTCCTTCCTCCCTTCCTTCCTTCCTTCCTTCCTTCCTTCCTTCCTTCCTTCCTTCTTTCCCTGCCTCCCTCCTTTCCTTTCTTACCAAATGTGTATATTATGTAATGAGTTATGAACAACACAAATCAATACAATTGAAAACAAAATAATCAAATGGCACCATAAAATTAAATGGAACAGCAAATAAACAACACAAGACAAACGAAAAAACCCTCATCTGCTGTCAAGCCAAGGCCCGCAGTAGAAGAGAAAGGGCCAGAGTGCGGCATGCGATTGCCCTGGCCGCGAGCACAGCCTGAGCCCCGGGGAGGGGAACAGCCCGTTATCTTAGAGGAGCCTCCACCTCTGTGGGCCTCAGCTTCCTTCAGTCATTTCTAGCAACGAAACTCATGGACTCTGCACAGTTGAGATGACTGATAACATCCACAGGGTTCTTACTCAACAGAGAAAGCAAAGGGAGTTGATGGAAGGCCTCAGGAGATAAGATGAAAGGCAAACAAAACAAAAACCATCAACCGACTACCAGGAAACAGCAAGGCCCCAGGACGGCGGATCCGGGTCCCTGTGGCGGGGACCCTGAGCGGCAGCCTCATGCCTTCGTGGCCCCCCTTCGTCTGAATGCCTCCTGCTCACACCGGAAGCTCTGCACAAGCCTCAGATCTCGCTCTGAGAGTGACAGGTCAGTTCCCTTTCACAGTCCCCACATGTAATGGCAGAGAGAAATGGAAGCAAAAAATAGGACCAGAGGGGAACCACCGGAAGCCGGCACAGCTGCAGGGTGGGCGCGGACTGCGGGAGTTGAGAGTGTGGCTTCAGAGTGAGACACACCTGGGTCCCGACCCCTGCTCGGTCCCCCACCAGCTGTGCAGGCTTGCGCAGGCCACTTAAACCCAGCCACCGCCCCCTATGCCTTCCTGTGCAGTGACCTCCCAGAGCCAGAGCACAGGGAAAGCTCTTAGCTCAGAGCCCGGCCCCAGAGGCAGCGATCAAGGCCTTAAAACCCTCACCTCATCTGTCCATCCTTGTACAACAGAAAACAGCACCCAGTCACATCCCCTGGAGGTTTGTCCCCTTTGCCCTAAGCTTGCCTGAATTTCTTTCTTTTATTTCTTTTTTCTTTTCTTTTGCAAATAACTAAAGTAACAAGATGCTAGTGGCAGCAAGTCAAACAATATACCAAGAAAATACCAAGAAATGTAGGAAGATACCAAGAAAAAGGGAGTTTGCTTCTCTGCCCCACTGACATCACTGAAGTTAACAAATTGTTGTGGATCCTGACTTTCCTTCCCCCGTGTTCATAGCCGATAACACAATTCAAACACATTTCTAAGGGAAGTTTTTTAAAAAATATATTTTACTGATTTTTTACAGAGAGGAAGGGAAAGGGATAGAGAGTCAGAAACATTGATGAGAGAGAAACATCGACCAGCTGCCTCCTGCACACCCCCCACTGGGGATGTGCCTGAAACCAAGGTGCATGCCCTTGACCGGAATTGAACCTGGGACCTTTCAGTCCGCAGGCCGACGCTCTATCCACTGAGCCAAACCGGTTATGGCTCTAAGGGAAGTTTTTAAACATTTTATGAAAATGGGATCATGTCACATTATTTTGCAATCTGATTTTTTTTTCACTTACCAGTTTATCACAAAAATACCTACCAATAGGCCTATAGATCCAGATCAAACTCTTTCTTTTATTCGTTGTATGTTTTATAGAATACTTGTGCCATAATTTATCCAATTATTCCCTTATTCCTGAACATTTGGGTGGTTTCTAGTATTTTTCTCCTCTACATAAGGGTGCAGTCAATATCCTTATCCATATATCCTTACATCCTGACACTTTTATTTCTGTAAAATAAAGCCCTCCCCCCCCCAATAGGATTGCTTTTTTATTGTTAATAAATGTGTGTTTTTATTGTGAATAAACACAGCCGGAAGACTGTCCCCAAAGATTGTAGCAATTTGCACTGCCTCAAGCAATATGGGACACTGTCCACTTCCTCCCCACCATGCCAGCATTTGGATGTTGCCAAATCTTTTGCAATTTGTTGCCAGCCTGACAGTGAAAAACGATATACCCTTTTCGTTTGAATTTGCTTTCCCCAAATTCTAGGGAGGAAGCTCTTTGCTCCCATGTCCTGCCACCTGCATTTCTTCCTGTGTTGCTCGCTTCCCAAATCGGCAGCTGAGAAAGACAGAGAGCTAAAGGCAGTTTCAATGACACCCGTGTGGGGCTTGGCACGGTGACAAACTCCGACTGGTCTTCGGTCGCTCTCACCAGGTGTGTGGACAAGGCAATTCATTCCCTAATCCAGTGGTTCTCAACCTTCCTAATGCCACGACCCTTTAATACAACTCCTCATGTTGTGGTGGCCCCCAACCATAAAATTATTTTCGTTGCTACTTCATAACTGTAATTTTGCTACTGTTATGAATCGTCATGTAAATATCTGATATGCAGGATGTATTTTCATTGTTACAAATTGAACATAATTAAAGCATCGTGATTAATCACCAAAACAATATGTAATTACATATGTGTTTTCAGATGGTCTTAAGTGACCCCTGTGAACGGGTCGTTCAACCCCCAAAGGGGTCGTGACCCACAGGTTGAGAACCCCTGCCCTAATCCCATAGTGATTATTCAGGGTGCTTCTGTGTGGCAGGCCTTTGCTTTTCTTTTCTTCGTTTTCTTAATTCAATTTTTAAAGTGATGTTTTAAGTTCCTTCTGAGAGCATGGTCTCATCCCAAACAAGCTGCACTGCCTTGGGCAAGTACAGCGTTGCTCATAACCACCAAGGATTTCCTAACTGCTCCACCCTCTCCCCTAAGACGGGGCCCAGGATGAAGTAAAAACAATAGCATCGCTGCTGGCTTGGGGCATGGCGTGAAGTCTGGCCAAGGGCAGGAGTTTTAGAGTTGAACAAAAACCTGGTTCAAATCCCAACTCTGCCACTTGCCCTCCTGACCTCTTGGGGCTGTGGTTTAACCTCTCGGCGGTGCCTCAGTTTCCTGAAGCAGGGACACCTTTGCAGCTGCCTCCCAGAGCTATCAGGAGGGTTCCCCGACTTACTGCGCACAAAGCACTCAGCACCCCGCCCGAGACTTCCTAGGTGTTCAATAAATGTCAGCTACTCTTGTTAACACCAGAGCTCTTTTTATAAAACCTAGGAGGAGCCTGAACTCCAAGAAACACCATCGAAGAGATAATTTAAGCAATAGAGTTGCCAAAAATGCCAATGAGCTGAAGCTAACTGCATCCAGCGGCATTTTACCTCTACCTCTCGCACACATGAAAAGGGCTCTCTTGCTTCTGGTAATGTCGAGTGTAGAATAAATTTAGCAGCCCACGCTGAAATGCTTTCAAATAACCAATAATAAAGAAGTATGTGACCGATGTCCCCTGATACTTTTCTGTGACTACACTGCTGCTCGACCCAAGACAGGTGACTGTATTCATAACTTTTCGGCCGCCACTAAGTTTACATATTGCAGGCTGTGCGAATGGCAGGTGGTGAAATGTATCGCATGAAATGAAATTCTGTTTCCTCTGGGTGGACACACACACACACACACACACACACACACACACACACACTGAAACCTGATCGACCTCAATATTCAGAGCGCTGGCCTTTGGACTGAAGGGTCCCAGGTTTGATGCCAGTCGAGGGCACATACTTCGGTTGCAGGCTCGATCCCTGGCCCTATTCAGGGCACGTGTGGGAGGCATTCAATCGATGTGTCTCTCTCGCATCGATGTTTCTCTCTCTCTCTCTGTCTCTTCCCTCCCTTCCACTCTCTCTAAAAAAATAATCAATGGAGCCCTAACCGGTTTGGCTCAGTAGATAGAGCGTCGGCCTGTGGACTGAAGGGTCCCAGGTTCGATTCCGGTCAAGGGCATGTACCTTGGTTGTGGGCACATCCCCAGTAGGGGGTGTGCAGGAGGCAGTTGATCAATGTTTCTCTCTCATCGATGTTTCTAACTCTCTATCCCTTCCCCTTCCTCTCTGTAAAAACTCAATAAAATCTATTTTTAAAAAATAATAGTCAATGGAAAAATATACTTGGGCGAGGATTTAAAAAGGAAGAAGAAGAGAGTGTGGATTCTCTAACTTCCTCTCCAGGGGTGTGCAAGTGTGAATTCCATGCTCACGGAAGAAACAGCCTCCTCAGGTGGCCGAGGGCCAGGCTGTGCTCTGGGAGGGGGATGCCAACTTCTCTGGCAATCCTGCCAACACACCTCGCCCTTTCTGGTTGGTGCTACAGGCCAGACTCAGCGTCCAGGGGTTTTGTAAAGAAAAGACAAATGCCTTTTCACCGGTGGCCTAAATCAGGGACTTGAGCCGAGGTCTGGAGAGGTGAGAAGCAGAGGATCCAGCTACCTACCTCTGTGATATGGCTGTCTGAGGAGTGACATCCAGGGCCTGGCATGGTAGACAAAGGCTGCCACCCCCTAGGGATGGTACCTAGGCCCTCCAAGCTGTCTGGCACTTTAAATTAGAAGTCTGCGAGGTCACCTTCCTGCTCCCACGCACAGGCGTCCTGTCTCCTGCTGGCTGGATCCCCGCCCAGCCCCAGACCTTGCCCTGTGCAACAGATCATGTTATTTAAAAGCGACCCGCCCTAGCCAGTTTGGCTCCGTGGATAGAGCGTCGGCCTGAGGACTGAAGGGTCCAGGGTTCGATTCCACTCAAGGGCACAGGTCTGGGTTGCGGGCTCGATCCCCGGTATGGGGCGTGCAGGAGGTAGCCCCTCAATGATTCTCTCTCATTATTGATGTTTCTATCTCTCTCTGCTATCCCTCTCCCTTCTTCTCTGAAGTCAATGAAAATATATTTAAAAATAAAATAAAAGCACCCCTTTGGAAAGAGCATCATCCTTACTCAGGAAACTATTTGGAGGCAATAAAACACACCACCTGTGAAATCTGAGTCACCCCTGTCTTCATTTGCCCCTGTGCCAGGTTCACTGGGCGCTTCCAGGCCGGTCAGCTGGGTTATGCGTTCTCAGCAAAGATGCGGCAAGCGACCCATCTCTGCTGCCTCAGTCTCAGTGTTTCCTTTTTGAAAATGGGCTGCCAACCTCCTCGGCTGCTGGTGAGTTACAATCAATTGGTGTTTCAAATTGCAGACACGATTTCTCAATTTCCAAATGTGCTGACTGCCATCGTCGATCGTGGATGGAAATGGAGTCGCTCGCGTTGCCGTCGGTACAGATCGCTTCCCCGAGGAAATAAATTACATTTCATTCTCTCGGTATTGTTTACTTTATAGTCTCTTGATCTTACTTTGCTGACTTCTTGTTGTAGATTTTTTCGGTAGCTTGGTTCCCACTTAATCACAACAGCTTCTGTAAATGTTAGCAAGTTGTGTTATGGGGATTGGCCACCAGCATGTTCGCCGCGGTTACAGAACACAGAAGCCCTTCTTTCTTCTACCGAAAGGCCTCCGTAAATATTCCCCTCACTTTAAGACAATAATAGACCCTGAAAGTGATTTCCAAACAGCCGGCTTTATTCCGCGTTAACCATGCAATAACTCAAAGCACATTGCGCGTTGTTCTTTACTTGTGGTTTTATGGCGAGGTCACTGTATACGTAGCATGCGCACCCCGACCAGCCTTCTTGTTATAATCTCATCAGTCACTTCTCAACATCCCAGCAGAAAGAAGCGTTCTTCCCCCACCTCCTGGCAGAGCTGTGTGGTGTAACCCGCAGGAGGCCGGCTAAGACATGCCCCCAACCGCACACCCAGTCACACCTCCCCGCATTGTACCATCTTTTCAGGAGGGGGGCTGTTTTCCGAGTGAGCTTATGAAGCTCATTTTATGCCGGCATTTAACTGTTGCAACACTCTGATGAGATTGGTCCTGTCCCAGCTCCCATTTTACAGATGAGACAACTGAGGTCACCCAGCTTGGAAGGACAAGGCAGGATGTGAACCTGGGCCAGGCCTGCCTCCTGTACTAGATGATGCAAGAGAGTACCCTCTCCCGCATGCGCTTCAGACATCCTCCGCCCCTTGTTCTGAGCCCCACACGTGTCCCACGGGTGCCTGGAGCAATACAGCGCTGCCACTGACCAGCCATCTATTCTCGCATAAGCAGCCTCACCCCTCTGAACCGCAGCCTTCTCATCCATAATGTGGGCATAATTATACCGGCCTCACCAGGAGGTCGGTAATAGTAACAGCAAGCACGGGCATATTTATCCAGCTCTTCCTATGAGCCAGGCACAGGGCCAGGTACTTTACACCATGACTTTATTTAACCCTTCCAGCAAGCTTACGAGGGAGGTACTATTATTGCCCCATTTTGCAGATGGGGAAAATGAAGGACAAAATGGAAATACCCAAAATATGCCCTTCCCCCACCCCTGCCCTGAGCCTAAGCCACTGGCCTCGTATTGCTCTCACTCTTTCTGCCCCAGCCAGGCCCACTATGTTCTCCTTCCCACACTCCAGTCTGAGGGCTCCTATTCTAACCTCAGTCAGAACATGTCAGGCCTCCTCTCTGAAGCCTTCCATAGCTCCCATCTCATTCAAAGGGAAGCCAGAACACTTCGCCTCGGCCTGCAGGGCCCTGTGTGGCCTGCCTCTCTGCTCCCTTGCCAGTGTCCCCATGCATACTCTGCAGCAGGCCCATGACCTCACTGAGGCTCTGATCACATGCCCACTCTCGGGGCCCTGGCCCTTGCAGAGCCTTCTTGCAGTCGGATCAGATGTCTGCAGGTTGGAAAGGCCCTCTCAGACCACTGTACCTCACGCGTCATGCCCCGTCCCTCCCTCTCGCACCCCTCACTCTGTTCAGTTTCCTCTTAGCATCTAAAGTCACCGGGCAGATACTTGTTTTTATATATTGTTGCCTGGCTTCTCTCCCCCTATCTATATATATAAAAGCCTAAGTGGCCATTTGACCGGTAACTATGATGTGCACTGACCACCAGGGGGCAGACGCTCAATGCACAGGCCTGGAAACATGGAACAGACTGATGAATCTCAGAGGGAAGCGGGGAGGGGGAGGGCAGGAAGAGATTAACCAAAGATCTTATATGCATACTAGAGGCCCGGTGCACAAATTCGTGGCCTGCAGAGATTGAGCCGAAACTGGCCTGGTGCACTGATTCTTGCACCAGTGGGGTCCCTCGGCCTGGCCTGTGGGGATCGGGCCAAAACCGGCAGTCCAACATCCCCCGAGGGGTCCCAGATTGCGAGAGGGCACAGGCCAGGCCTAGGGACCCCACAAGTGCACGAATCCGTGCACCGGGCTGCTAGTTAGAATATAAGCCCCATGAGGACAGGGTGTTTGGTTATTTTCTCAATGTGTCCACTACTGTATCTCCAGTGCCTAGAACAGTGCTGGAGTTTAACAAAGTGTTTGTTAAATGGAGGAATTACAAAATAACACTAAGGTGTTAAGTCCCTGGCCAGTGCCTGGCCAAGAGCAAATGTCAATAAAGGCTGGCTGCTATTATCAGAGGCCTTCAACCACCTTGGCCACAGGTGGCTCCTCTTATCAGGAGGACAAGGGTCAGTCAGCTCTGAGTCTCACTCCACCTCCACCCAGAAAAATCGGTCCTGTGGGAGGGACCTGGAGGGACAATCCCCACTTCTCCCCCCGCCCCCCCAGCAGCAGCCTAGTGGGGACAGCAACATTCCCTGGAGAGAGGAGGCGGTCCCAAGCCAAAGGGGGGGGGGGAGTTTATGGACTTCTAGAAGGATCTGCAAAGTCACAGTGCATCGTCAACAGGGTGTGTGGACAAATGCCTTCCGGAGCCAGAATTGGGGTCAAATTGTATAGTCTGAGCATCTCACGGGAGTGCCGCACCCTCACAGCAGCCTGGCCAGCACCGAGGATTCAATTCTGTATCATTCAATTCCCCCCCTAATATGGAAAGTAACACATGTCCTATAAAGTATTGAAACATCAAAGAAATGTGGCATCAGCAAAGGAAACACCCCTTTCCCCCACCCAAGATAATTTACTGCTAATTTGGCATACTGTATATTCATTGGGAAATTTTTCCCTAAGCAGACGTACTCTCCCATTTATTCTTGTTCTTATTGTTTACAAACATGGAATTATACCATATATGGCTTTTGTACCTTGCTCTTTTCCCTTAATTGGGTTATTGAGGTATCATTTACATAGAGTAAAATTCAATGGTTTTAGTGTAGAGTTCTGTGAGTTACGACCAAACATGTACTTGTATAAGCATCACCACAATAAAGGTTTAGTACAGCCCCATCACCCTCCCAAATTCCCTGGTGCCCCTTGTAATCAACCTCTTCCTTCACCCCTAGATCATGGCAACGACTAATCTGCTCTCTGTCGCTATGCTTTTACTTTTCCAGAAAGTCCTTTGAAATAAATACACAGAAGCACAGGGTACACAGCCCTTTGTTTCTGGCTTCCTTCACTCAGCATAAAGTACGGGGAGCTCTTCCGTACAGAGACAGGAATCAGTGGTTCATTCCTTTTTGGTGCTGTATAATACTCCACTGCATGGATGTACCACAGTTTGTTTACCCATTCACCAATGGAAGGACATTAGGGTTATTTCCAGCATGGAGGCAATTACAAATAAACCCACTATAAGCATTCGCATACAAGTTTTGTTGTGAATGTGAGTTTTCATTTCTCTTGGGTAAAGACCCAGGAGTGGCATTTCTGGGTCATATGGTAAGTCTATATCTAACTTGATAAGAAACTGTTTTTCCAAAATGGCTTTTCCATGCATCTTGCTTTTTAGAATAAACACTCAAGCCCTGGTCGAGGCCCCCTCTCATGAACCAAAGGGCCATGGGTTCGATTCCCAGTTGGGGCACATATCCAGGTTGTGGGTTTGATCCTGACTGGGGCATGTACAGAAGGCAACTGATCAATATTTCTCTCTCTCTCTCAGATCAATGAAAACATATCCAAAGTGGAGGAGAGCTCGCTCAGGGAGATGGCCTGGCTCACTACAAGCCTTCCCTGCACTGAGTAGGACCAATTGGGATAAGTGCTAAATCCACAGCTGGGGTCAGGTCAGCAGGCCTGGTACCTCTCCGATTTTTAAATTTCATACATGGATACAATCTCCAGAAAGAATGGTGGAAACTGCCATGGGGCTGCCAACTCCATGTTTTGCTAAGAAAGGACCAAAATAAGAAGAAAGGCTGAGACAAGCCCGCTATCTACAAAGCACAGTACCTCGTATGGTCTCATTAATAAAAGGGCATTTCACTCCATGGAAAAAAGTGGAAGGCAAAGTCTGAGAATAAAACCAATCTAATGGGAATACATCTGGACTTGGTTTTTCTGTTTCACCATGAATTGGGGGGGGGGGGGGAATGCCACAGGGGGCTCGGGATGGCTTTGGATGGGGACCTGGTGAGGACCAGCCTGCCTGCGGAGATGACCCTGCGAGGCTCCACATGAGAACAACAGAAGGGAGTTGGGAAAAGATGAAACTGAACCGGGAGGTGGGGGAGGAAACGCAAGTGTTACAATTAGGTAATTGGGCCGAGTTCTTCAGCATGTGGCTGTATCCTCCCCGCATGGCGTTCCTCTCCACATCAAAGACTGCCGCACGCCTAGAGCACTGAGACCGATGTTTGTGAAGTGCTTTGAAGATGGGAAATACTGTTTAAATGCTAAGTATTATTATTATTATTATTATCATCATCATCACCTTAAATGTTAAATACCTTTTGGGGGTGGGTGGGAATTTTTAATGTGTTTGCAATTCTCTTTTTAAAATATATATTTGTATTGATTTCAGAGAGGAAGGAAGAGGCAGAGAGAGATAGAAACATCAATGATGAGAGAGAATTACTGATCACCTGCCTCCTGCACGCCTCCTACTGGGGATGGAGTCCACAACCCGGGTATGTGCCCTTGATGGGGAATAGAACCGTGACTTCTTGGTTCAAAGGTCAACACTCAACCACTGAGCCATGCCAGCCTGCCGGGCAAGTTTGCAATTCTTATGTAACAACTAGAGGCCTGGTGCACAAAATTTGTGCACTGGAGTGGGGGGGGGGGTCCCTCAGCCCAGCCTGCACCCTCTCCAATCTGGGACCCCTCGGGGGATGTCCGACTGCCGGTTTAGGCCCGATACTACAGGATCGGGCCTAAACCAGCAGTCAGACATCCCTCTCACAACCAGGGACTACTGGCTCCCAACCGCTCACCTGCCTTCCAGTCTCATCACCCTTAACCACTCCCCTGCCAGCCCAATCACCCCCCACTGCCCTCCCCTGCTGGCCTGGTCACCCCCAACTGCCCTCCCCGGCAGCCCTGGTCACCCCCAACTGCCCTCCCCTGCTGGCTTGATTGCCCACAACTGCCCTCCCCTGCCGTCCATCTTGTGACTGTGGGCGCCACCATCTTTGAGGGCATGTCAGTCAATTAGGATATTCCCTCCTTATTGGCTGTGGGCGCTGCCATCTTTGAGGGAGGGGCAGTCAATTAGCATATTCTCTCCTTATTGGTTGTAGGCAAAGGGTCAATTAGCATATTCCCTCTTTATTAGATAGGATAGAAGTGAACCTGTGGGCACAATGGCCCCTGGATTCTGGCTGGGGTGAGGCAAGAAGCTTCACATCCCAGGGTACCTTCAGAATCCCACACCAAATCAACCACTCGGTCCCAGTAAATTGTGTTTTCTGGGAAGATGAACGCTGTCAATCCGCTGCTGTCAGTTTATGTAAGAACATGTCTCGAGATCTAATTGAAATACGGTATCTTTCCAGGCGGAGTTGATAGAGTTATCACGTTACAGATTTTATTTGACTCCGCATCTCAATTCATTCCTTTGTATAGTTTCCAGATTTCTTCATAAAACAGAAATTAGACACAGTCTTGACATTAGAATTTCACGAAGAAGCAATCAAATCCAAATTACTTCGAAGAAGGAAAGGACTATAAAAGTGACTAAACAAAAATGAAAGAAACAAAGATTCCGGCGGGCCCTAGTTCCTGAATTAATTTGCTTATTTGGTCTTTGGGATAAATCCAACCTAATTTAGAAGGCTGCCAGATAGAAAATACAAGGAAAAATGTTTGCATATGTGGCTACTAAGAGCTTAAAGACAAATATTGTAAAGTTTGAAAGTTCTGTTGACTTTTCATCGTTTTTTTTTTTTTTTTGGCATAGAACTTAGACAATGAACTTGACTCGCCAATATCCCTTTCCTGTGTTCACCGTGTACTAATAGATTTTTTTTTTTTTTTTTTTTAGCATCGGTGGGGAATTTTTTAAATTAAAAAAGCATCAGAGCTTAAATGAATTGCCCGACGTAAAACTTGGATCCGAAATGGAACATGATCATCAGGCCTTTGCAATTTCCTATGGAAACCAAAGCCCAAACGGTGTTTTAAAAACGGTTCGAGTAATGAGATTCACAAGAGGTCTCAAGTTACTAAGTGGCCTTGAGCCTCTTCTGAAACCAAAGTAAAGGGAAATCTCATTAATTTGAACTGTGCTAATAGTGGAATTTGTTCTAATTCCACCTGGCCTAAGCTTACCTCTCGTCTACCTGCGAAACAGAGTTTACCAGCGTCATGGTGTAAAGATTGTGTGAGGCATGTTACACGTCTCCCAAAGGATAAACTGTGTGAAGGCTCTTAGCACCTCACTCTTACCCAAATAAATTCCTGCCAAACCCAGATGAGTTTTAAATGTTGATTAGAGCAGACAGGAAGTAATGCTACTTGGGAGCCCTTTCTTTGTCAAATTCTCCTCTGTTCTCAAAAGGAAGAAAGGTTCATTTTGTTTAAAGATTCTAAACAGTCCCTTTAATGCAGACAGATCTCTTAACCTGCCTTTCATGCCAATTGTCATGAATGAATGAGGTTTTATTGAAGCAGCGGCAGAGATGTGTAATTACAACCACTAACAAAGGAAGAAACTCAAAATAATGTGTGTGTTTTTCCATGACACATATGCGTCAGGCCGTGTGCGAAGCACTTTCTGATTTCTTTATACTGAGCCTGGAAACCAATAGGTTCTCAGTGGATGGTCTCATTTAAATATTAAGCTGTATCCTTCCAGCTACAGGAGGACATTATCATCTACTGGCCTTGTTGGCATGCATGGACAGATGGAGGAAAATATACGTAAAGAAATAGACAATAGCTGCTAGTTGGATGGATGGATAAATATGGATGGATGGATGGATGGATGGATGAAAAAAGTGCTCAAAGACACAGGGAGAGGTGGCGCTTGGACATACTATCCAGATGTTGGTGAATGGTTTTCTCTCCATCCAATCAAACTCTGTGAACCAGGAGGTCACGGTTTGATTCCCAGTCAGGGCATATGCCTGGGTTGCAGGCTCTGTTCCCAGTGTGGGGCTTATAGGAGGCAGCTGATCAATGATTCTCTCTCGCCCTAGCCAGTTTGGCTCAATGGATAGAACGTCGGGCTTGCGGACCAAAGGGTCCCCCGTTTGATTCTGGTCAAGGGTAAGTATCTTGGTTGCAGGCTCCTCCCTAGCCCGGGCCCTGGTCAGGACTCATGCAGGAGGCAACCAATCAAGGTGTTTCTCTAACATCAATGTTTCTCTCTCTCTCTCTTCCACTCTCCCTAAAAATCAATGGAAAAATATCCTCAATTGAGGATTAACAATAAATAAATAAATTTAAAAGAATGATTCTCTCTTGTCATTGATGTTTCTCTCTCTTTCCCTCGCCCTTCCTCTTCAAAATCAATAAAAATATATATAAAAAGAAAAAACAGTGCAGAGCACATTAGAAAGTTAGCTGTGAACCAAGAACACAGCCTTCCTGGAGATCACAGCAAGCTGGCTCAGAATTCTGTTTGCTGCTCCTCCGACAAGGCTCCAAGGCTGAAGGGACCCAACGGGAGGGACCAAGCAGCCTGGACCCCCATTGGTGGAGGAGGCTGGAGGAAGGGCCATTGGGGCAGTTGTGTGTGCCAAGTACAAGATCCCGGTGTGATCCCATGATGCTTGAGTCTGGTTTTCCTACCACAGTATTCCTTAATGGATGTCATTTAATGGGCACCAAATTCCTCCTCCGTACCAGAAGGAAATGCCTCGAATTCCTACCATTCCATTCACACTAAAAAAAAAAAATAAATTAAACTTTTTTTGCTTTATCTGATTATAAAAATAATACCAAAAAATTAAACGAGGGAGACAAAATAAGAGAGAAAAGTACACTCAGCTCTTCATTAAAAAAAGAGAAACAATATAGAAAGATATTAGTGAGCAAGTGAAATGATCTATGATCCCATCAGTCAGTGATATCCACTACTAACACGTTGGCCAATATCTAATTAAGCAATAAAAACCATATATTTAAAGAAGAGCTATCATGTACCAGGCAACGGAGATACAGGGGACAAAATACAATCACAGTCTCTGGGCTTGAGGACTTCATAACCTGCTAGACAAGAGGAAACAAACTATTGCAAGTGTGGCGAGTATTTTGCAACTTGCTTTTTGCACTCAACAATGCATCATAGGCACCTTCCCATGTCAAAATATGTCTTCGGTATTTACCATCCTTTTCCCTTACTCTTTTTTCTAAGGGGACTCACCTTTACCTGCCCAATCCTTTGTGGGGCTCATCAAGGACTGGAAAAAGCTACATGGGATATATTGATTGCATCAGAAGCTACCTGGGATAGCACAGAGGAAACCAAACTGGGAGAGTAAAGGGAGTAAAAAGGAAGGAATGCCTGAGGCCAAAAAAAAAAAGAAAAGAAAAAAGAACCCAGGCTACAGTTGAGAAGAAGTAAGGAGAAATCATTTGCCAAAGTAGCTGCTGTGATGAGGGAGACTTAAAATCTTAAATATATATTAGAGGCCCGTTGCACGAATTTGTACATGGCTGGGGTGGGGGGCGGACCACAGCCCAGCATGCACCCTCTCACAGTCCGGGACCCCTCAGGGGATGACACCCCCCCCCCCCCCCCGCTCCTTACCACCCGCCTGCTCGCTGCTCCTTAGCACTGCCATGGGGGCGGGAGAGGCTCCCGACGTGGCCGCTGAGTTTGCCAGCAGTGAGCCCAGCTTCTGGCTGAGCAGCACTCTTCCTCTGGGAGCACACTGACCATCACGGGGCAGCTCCAGCATTGAGCGTCTGCCCCCTGGTGGTCAGTACACATCATAGCAACCGGTCGTTCCGCTGTTCGGTCGATTTGCATAGTAGGGTTTTATTATATAGGATAATTTATTTCAGAGAAGGAGCAAGAGACAGAAACATCAATGATGAGAATCACTGATGGGCTGCCTCCCGCACACCTCCCCACTGGGGATGGAGCCCAACCTGGGGCACATGCCCTGACTGGGAATCGCACCATGATCTCCTGGTTCATAGATCGATGCTCAACTACCACTGAGCCACACAGGCCGGCTAGGCTAGAGATTTCTTAGTGAGAGGTCAATTAAGATGTCAATTCCCCAATGCTCTGGACATGGGGACTGGTGATTCTTTGGCATGTGACACCATGTTGAGACAGGCCACAAAACAGCCAGTTGTAGTTTGACACCACATGGAATGGCCTCATCCTTTTGAATGGCTGTGTAGGGTTCCTCTGTGGGGGTGTCCTGAACTTTATGTAATTCTTTCCTTTAGGCAGATGTGTTATAAGTGCTTTTGCTATATGACTGATATAGAGAGGGAGTTAGAGAGATGGCTGGATGGAAGGAAGGCAGGCAGAAGGGAAGAGAAGGAGGGAGGGAGGGAGGGAGGGAGGGAGGAGGGAGGAAGGAAGGAAGGAAGGAAGGAAGGAAGGAAAAATGAATGAACAAATAGTGGTATATCTGTACAGTAGAATACTATTCAGCAGTACAAAGCAATGAAGTATTGATACACACAACATGAGTAAATGTAAAATTAATACGCTGAGGGGAAGAAGCCAGGCTTCTGTACATTTCCATTCATATGAAATTCAAGACAGAAAGCAGATGGGCTGTTGCCTGGGTCCTGGGATTTGGGACAGGAAGGAAGGAGGACCAAGGGGGACAAGCAAACTTTCCGGAGGGACAGTATAGTCATGATCTTGCTTGTGGTGAGAATTTCGCGGGTGTGTGTGTATGTCAAAGCTTATGAAATTGTACAGTTTAACTAGGTGCTGATGATTGTATGTCAATTATAGCTTAATAAAGCCATAGTGTAGATGATGATTATAGACAGACAGTTGGAGGCATCATTTTAAGGTGAACAGGGGAAAGGTTTCCAGCAGAGACTGGTTAGGTGCCACTGGGCTGGAGACAGGGAGAGAGGTGGAGTCCATTATGATATAAACTCCAGAGGAACCCCACAGCGTCGAGATGTAGCCCTGATAACAGGGCTCCCAGGACTGAGGAGATGGGCAGGGCAAAGGGCCTCACCCCTGAACCCTAAACCATACTAGCTTCCCATCCACAGGATGGGCCCGTTCTTGGCCCTCGGCTTCAACAAAGATTGCCCAGAGCCCAGCACTGTGCCTGGCACACAGGAGGCACCAGTGAATGTTTGTCAACACGAACAGACGCCACCTAAGCCCCACCCAGGCAGCACTCACTCACACGTGTCTCAGGGCCACCAGCCCTCCTTCTGGCAAAGGCCCGAACCACCTTCGTACCCTATCTACATTCCCACAATCCCCCTGCCCCGGCTCTGCCTTCCACTGGCTACGCAAGCTTGTCTCCTGGACCTAACGAACAAATCTGCTTCTCCAGCCCTACCCTGGGGACTCATCTCTGAACCTGAATCCATCCTCTTTCTGGCTTCTGTGGATGCCCGCAGCAGAACAACTCTGCCTCTCTTTAACTTCACGGCTGTGGGCAGGCGAATGCCCCTTTCTGAGCCTCAGTTCGCTCATCTGTACAATGGGGACAGTACATATTAACAACAATCGTGTCAGGATTCCTGTAAGAAAGGCACAGAATGCTTGGCATACTGCATGGCACACAGCAGGCACCAAATAAAAGCTTATTTTGTTTTGTTTTATTTATTTTTTCTGTTAATGCTCACCTGAGGATATTTTTTCCATTGATTTTTAGAGAGAGTGAAAAGGAGGGGAAGGGACAGAGTGAGAGAAACATCAATGTGAGAGAGACACATCAATTGGTTGCCTCCCACACATGCCCCAACCAGGGCTGGGGATGGAGCCCTTGACCAGATTTGAGCCCAGGATCTTTCAGCCCACGAACCGGCGCTCTTACCACTGAGCCAAACCGGCTAGGGCTATTTTTTTTTTTTTTTTATCATAGTTAAGAGCTTGGACTCTGGAGTCAGGCTGAGCCAAATTCAAATTCCAGATAACCTGGGCAAGTGACTTAAATTCTCTGCGCTTCAGTTTCCTCCTCTATAAACCGGGGATGGTAACAAATGCATCGGTTAGACTGGCAGGACACAGAGGACACATTGAAACTGGGTAATCTGAGGAGAGTTGCATAAAGAGATTATTTGCACAGGTATGGGCAGGGTTTAGGAAGAACAGGGGAGCGTGCGATACCTGGGTCTAGCTAAGGGGGGCGCTGTTCCCGCCCGGGGGCTGCAGCAGCCAGGGGAAGGGTGGCTTCCAATACGTGCAAAGGGGGCTGTATGAAGACACTCACCCCACAGGAGCTGTGGATTTTGGAGGCGGCACAGCCAGCCCTCGCCAACACAGCAAGGAGGAGCCTGGGGGATGAAGGGGCCTGTCATTGTCTTCCTTCCTCTGATCTCTTCTCTTCTTGGATGATCCCAACCAGGGGCCACGGATGCTGTCCATCAGAGACAGCGGTGAGTCAACCTGGAGGGGCAAAGAGATGAAGTCCAATATGCAAAGGTCCCACCTCAGAGGATCAATAGGATGAACTGAGATCCCTCCCATCAGGCATTTACTACAGAGGAAGGCTCTGCAAAGCGGCAGCCCATGGCTACCCCAGAACCCGCCCTAGCCCCGCTTCTCCAGGTTGGTGCCAAGCCAGCCTGGACCCAACCTCCAGGGCTGGGAGTGGGACGGAGCTGATCTGCTGCATTCCGTGTTTACTTAGAGAAAACTTGGCTGCTGGGAGCAAGAAGAGGCTGGCTGTGGTTTTCTGCAACAGCTGGGGGTGGGGGGAGGCAGAGAGAGGGGAGCTGGAAGATTCTAAGGCTCCTGAAAGCCAAGGGACCCCAGAGCCCAGGAATCCGAGAAGAGCCACGTTGCGGGCGGCGTGTGCCTGCATTCTCCCCGCCAAGCGCCTGCGGGTTTCGGGGAGGCAGGCCCACGGGCAGCACCCAGCACAGGCCACGGGGAATGTGCCGCCCTGGGAACCCAGGCTCTGGCTTTTTCAAGATGGCTTGTAAATCTCCGTGTAATTTTCAGGGTTTAGGAATTTTATTTTATCTGGATTAAAGTCATGCTCAGCTCTGGCATGGGAAGGCGTTTATGACTGTTAAAGCAAGAACTGAAAAATATAGGCCTGGAGTCAGGGAGGCTGTCTCCTGCCAGACTCATCGGGTGTGTCTTGGGGGCCGGGTGAAGGTCTCCTGCCCCCTCTCCCTGGCCGCTCGGCCTGGTTTGAGAAAGCCGGAGCTGACCGAAGGAACCGGAGCCGCGAGCACCATGGGGGTGTGGTGGGGGGTGGGGGGGTGGGGGACTTTAGGAAGCAAACCTTTATCTTCCCAGAGGTGAGCTCCATGGCTTCCCCTCATTCCATGTCCCCGCCCCCCCTCTGATTTGGAGAGAACGCTGCACACTCTCCAGGCCTTGCTTAAAGGGCTTTCTCACAGGCATTGCCATGTGGCTGTTCTTGGTCTAGGGGCCAATGGCTTCAGACTTTTGATTCATCATCTGGGCTGACTTTGAACTCCCCAAATTGCAATTTCGGGCAGGATTTAAATAACTGAGATTCCAGCTTCCTTGACCTAGTTTGCTACTTCCTCTATTCCCTCTTGCTTTTAAAGTGTGTATGTGTGTGTGTGTGCGCCCGCATGCTCACACACACACGCGCGCGCGCACACACACACCTCTTCCCTAAAGGCAAAAGTCATACATGCTTCACAAAAAACTTGGAAAGGGCCCTGGCTGGATAGATCAGTTGGTTGGAGCATCATCCCAATATGTCAAGTTTATAGGTTCCATCTCTGGTCAGGGTACATACAAGAATCAACCAATGAATGCATGAATAAATGGAACAACAAATCAATGTCTCTCTCTCTCTGTCCCTCCCCTTTCTTCCTATTTTTCTCTTAAATCAATAAATTTTTAAAAATAGTATCTCAGCCCTAACCGATCTGGTTCAGTGGATAGAGCATCGGCCCTCAGATTGGAGGGTCCCAGGTTCGATTCCAGTTAAGGGCACGTACCTTGGTTGTGGACTTGATCCCTAGTAGAGGGCAAGCAGGAGGCAGCTAATCAATGTTTCTCTCCCTTTAATGTTTCTAACTCTCTATCCCTCTCTCTTCCTCTCTGTAAAAATCAATAAAATATAAAATAAATAAATGAAAATATCTCATTCATTCACTTTTTAAAATTGATTTCAGAGAGGAAGGGAGAGGGGAAGAGAGATAGAAACATCAATGATGAGAGAGAATCACTGATCGTCTGCCTCCTGCAAGCCCCACAGTAGGAATCGAGCCTGCAACCCAGGCATGTGCCCTGACCGGGAATTGAACCTCGACCTCCTGGTTCATAGGTCGACACTCAACCACTGAACCACACCAGCTGGGCAATACATTTTTTTTTTAAATTTAAGAAAAACTTGGAAAGCAAAGGAAAGCACCAGGGGGAGAGGGGAGTAGCAAAAATATAATGAGCACCCTGGCTGGTGAGCTCAGTGGTTAGAATGTTGGCCCGTGCACCGAAGGGTCAAGGGCACACACCTGGGTTGCAGGTTTGATCGCCAGCCCTCTTCGGGGAGCATGCAGAAGGCGACCAGTTGATGTGTCTCTCTCACATCAATGTTTCTCTCTGTCTCTCTTTCTCTATCCCCCTCCCTCTCTTCCACTCTCTCTGAAAAGCAATGGCAAAAATATCCTCCGGTGCAGATTCACAAAACAAACAAACAAACAAACAAACAAAAACAAAAATCATGAGAGAAAATCACTTCAATGTTTGGCAAAGACTCTTCTAAGTATTCTTCCTTCTACCTTCCGATCTATTACTTATCTGTCCTTTTTAACAGTATCAGACTATGTGTAATCTTGTTGCTTGTATTTCTTTTTCCACACTAGTGGCCCAGTGCACAAAATTTGTGCACATTAAAAAGGAATTAATTAGAGGAAATATTTTAATATTGCTATTTGCCCTTTCTCTATAATAGAAGTCTCAGAGATAAAAGAAAGTTAATACAACGTATATGAAAATCTCCCTCCTCTCAGAGTCTGGGACGCATCACAGGACCCAGAGTCAAGTCCCTGCCCACCCGTGCACGTCTCGAAATCACATGAGACCCAGACCTGGCCGGCCTCACCCCCATCAAGTCCAGCAGGGTGGGGGGCGTAGCCTCAGGTCCCTCGGCCCTGGGCGGGAGGGTGTGACGACTATTAGCATATTAGCTCTTTATTATATAGGATTGTGGGCATCTGTCCATTCCTACAGATAATGCATTACATCCATTTTATGACACTAATAATAATGACTTCCGCTTCCTAAGTGCTGAGGTTACGAATTCAGCCTTTGCCATCAGAGAGATCTGGGTTCGCATCCTAGCTCAACTTTTAGCTGCATCTCTGGGCAAGATACTTAATCCTGCTGGACCTGACCCTTTTCATCTGTAAAATGAGGACACAATTTTATGGAGCTCAGAGGGAGGGTCAAAGTGAGGACATAAAATCCTGTCAAATGAACCCAGGCATGGGGACTGCCTACGCCCATAGTAGGTGCTCCATACACCCCAGCCCCTGTTCTTCCTGCTGCATTCAGCAGTGACCTGTGTAGCATGCTCACTGGGCTGTATTTTTCTCTTCACGAGAGTGTATGTGCAGCCTTCTCTCTAAGTCAGAACTTTGGGTTCCACGGCATTGGATTCACGGGAAGCAGCGAGATGATTTTAAGCTTCTATCTCCACCCCCCCCCACCCCCCAAGAACACTCCACAAAATTGGCAGTGTGCACTATGCAAAAATCCACCCAGAAATGGAAGAGAGGGACATTTGCACAAGCTGGGTTGTGTCTACAGAATTAGAAGGCGCCGTTGGACTAATTTTAGTGCCTAAAAATGGGAAACATTTGAACACATGCTTCCAGGGAAAGGCGAGTTCTTGAAAGTGGCAGAAAGGGACCCTCGGGATTGGTTGAAATTGGGGACCGTCGCCTCCGGGATTGGGCCCTGCCCCAATCTGTGCCTAAGAAGTCTCCCTGCGGCTGGAAGTTAAAAGGCTGGAGGCCGGGAAAGGGTTAACCGTCCTTCAAGTCTGCAGGTCCCAAACGGCTGGGATCTGTTGGCAGGGCCTCCTCATGGCCCTGCCTCCCCCAGCTCTCTGCCTTCCTTTGTCCTGCCATCGATAATTGTGATCCTGAGACCGGGCAGTCGCAGTGCTGGGACGCTGGTATGCTGTCCCCGGGGATTCCTAAGCGCCTCGGGCCCCTGCGACTGGCCTCACGTGGGCAAACTGCACACAACTCACTTTGTATCCGAGGAGCCAGCGGGGGCCCGCTCCTTCTGGTCGCGGCCAATCAGGCCGGGCCTGAGGATTTATGAGACGAAGGCGAACCCCTTTGAAGAAAGGCGCCCTTGTCTGCCGCCTCGCCATTGCTCGGCGCTGCTGCGAGTGGGGCGGCGGGGAGGGGTGGGCATGGCCAGAGGGCCGGCGCCCTGGGGATGGGTGAGGAGGAAGGAAAGAATCTGAGAAACCAGGGTCAAAAGTCTTTCTGTGAACAGGAAAGAAAATTGAGCAGGCTGCCTTCCTGCGCGCAGGTGCGCTCTCACAATGGGGAGCAGGGTCCTCCGAAAGGGGCGGGAGGCCTGGGCGCATCACGTCCCCTCCCCACCCCCCCACCCACCCACCCCCGCCGGCTTTGGCCCCCAGCCCCCCCCCCCCCCCTCTCCGCTCCAAGCAGAACCAGAGAGACCCGAAACATTCCTAGAAGCGACCATGGCAGACCGGACTCTGGGAGCAACAACATCTCCACTGAGGCGGAGAGGTGCAGCCTCCAATCTTTGCCTTCCTATCTCGGAGCCTCAGTTTCCTCGTCTGTAAATAGAGGCGGTTAATAATAGCGCCTTGCTCCTAGGGCCGTGGGGAGGAACGTGCGTGGAGCTCTTAGCGCAGCCACCTGGCCTGCAGCAAGTGCTGAATAAGTGGAAGCTATTATTATTGGTGGCCATCATCTTTGGTTCCAAGAGAGGCCGTCTGCTTTCCTGAAAGCCAAAAATCAAGTCCATTCCGTTCATTCTTCCACTCAATCAGGCAATCAACAAACATTCAACCGGCCCTACTATGTGCTGGCTAGTTTACTGGAGAGCGTGACGATAGTAGCTATCACCTGCTTGGGGCTTTACTACGCATCGGGCTGCGTTTTAAGCCCTTCGTGTGTATTAACGTACATAAGCTTCGCAACCACGCTGCGGTGTGGGCATCGAGACCTTGGTTGTGGCCACGGTCATGCAGCAAGAGAGATTGGGAGCTGGAATTTGACCTAAGCACTCTGCTCGCTCTAAACTGATAAATGACCTGTGAATTTCCCCCCTCCCCTTGGGCAGTTCCGCCCACCAGAACCTTCCACAAAGATAGAAATAGCCCATAGCTGCGCTGTCCATGTGGTACCTGCTGGCGGCTACTGAGGATTGAGAACGTGGCTAGTGCAACTGAGGAACTGGTTTTAAATTTTATTTCATTTGCGTTCATTTCTTTGCGGATTTAAATAGCCACATGTGGCCAGTGGCTATGGTATTAAGGTATTGCATTAAGGAGCACAGCGCTAGGAATCCAGAATCCAGGGGGAGAAGTTCACCTGGACCAAGGCAGTAAGTGTTAGGCTGTGGCTCTGCCCGGGAGCTGAGAACACAGCGCTGGGTGTGTGTGTGTGTGTGTGTGTGTGTGTGTGTGTGGCCTGGCTCCAGGCCCTGGGAGGTGTCCTTCCCAGGGAAAGTCCTCTCTGAGCAGAGTCCTGAGGAAGGAGGACTTGGCAGGAGGGCCGGTCATGTTAAATAGACCCAAATACGCTGGATTTCACACCAGGGCCTGTGCTCAGCCGGTTCTTTGGTGGAGGCTGAAACCTGTAATCAAGGCCCGGGTCTCCTTTGAGCTGCAGGATAACCAAGCTCAGGCCGAAACAGGGATGAAGGAATACTGGGCTCAGGAATGTGTCCATTGCTCGTTTTGGCTGCAGGTAGCGGCTTGTGCCTGGCTGCCTGGCTGCTAACCATCCCCTCTCTGAGGATGTGAAAGCACCTGAAAAAACGAATGTGAAAAATTCAGTGGCTCATCAGGATGCTTCATTAATATCGCGTGAAACTAAACATCCAGGAACCGCGAGCCAGCTCCAGGCAGACAAAAGAGCAGTGGTAATAATAAGGATAATGATAATAATAATGAAAACCAGTTACCACTTATTAAGACACTTACTTCGCGCCAGACCCCATGTTAAGTGCTTTTGTGTATTGATCGGCTCACACAATCCTACAATCCATTCTCTACGTGGCAGCAAAGTGGCCTTTTTAAGACATAAACTCTAAATCAGATCATGCTAGTCTGTGGCTAAAAACCCTTAAATGGCTTCCCATTATACTTAGAAGAAGAAAGTCAAAGTCTTGCCCTTGCCTGCTAGTCTTGGTCCATGCCTACCTTTCTGCATCTGCTCTCACTCTCTACCTATTCACTAAAGCTCCAGACACATAAGACCCCTCTCGGGTATAAAGTGCCAAGCTTTAGCCTGCCCCAGGACCTTTGCACTTGCCATTCCCCCAATAAGCAACTCAACTCCCTGCCCTAACCCTCCACTAGAATGAATGTGCTGGAGGATAGGGACTTGTCTCTTTGATCACTGCTGCATCCCCAGCCTGTAGGACAATAAGCACTCAACAACAATTTGTTATATGAGCCCTAGCCGGTTTGGCTCAGTGGATACAGCGTCAGCCTGTGGACTGAAGAGTCCGGTCAAGGGCACATGCCCGGGTTGAGGGCTCGATCCCCAGTAGGGGCCGTGAAGGAGGCAGCCAATCAATGATTATCTGCCATCATTGATGTTTCTATCTCTCTCTTTCTCCCTTCCTCTCTGAAATTTTTTGTAAAAATTGTTATATGATTGAAAGGTTTTTGACCATTATCATCCTCATGTAACAGATGAAGAAACTGAAGGTCAGAGTGGTTAATTTGCTCAAAGCCACGCAGCGTGCGAATTTCCAGCTGCGTCTCCGAGGCTTCTGTCCATTTTCGCCCTGTCAGCCAGCTGTGCTGAGGCTGTACAGCCTCCTCGGCGGGAGAAGCATCCTTCAAAATGTGGTTTTCATCCCTTCACTCTGCAAAGGGCCCTGGTTTGCCTCACTTCGTCCTTTATTGCCAGGATCTGTCTATATAATAAGAAACCCTCGCCTGCAAAGCTACCCAGTCTTCCCCTGGCTTTTACTTGGTTTCACTTTGATCATAAAAATGAGTATTGTAGAAAGACTGGAAAGTGTAGAAAGAATAAAGAAGCTGGGGGAAAAACCACACATGACCTTACTACCCAGAGGCAACTCGGTTAATGCTTTGGTTTCTTTACTGCCAATCTTTTCTATCATAAAACAGGGCTGATATCATAACTGTATATAATTCTGTGTCCCACTTTTATCCCTTCACACTGTATCTGAAGAGTGCTCTCCAGGCATTTGATTTTTTTTTTCTTCTGTAAGCGAATGGTGGCATATTTCTTCCCTGGAGTACACCCAGGTTAATCAACTGAATTTCTTCTGTTTGGAGGGGAATCCCTTTTCACATCTTGCAGGTCAGTAAACCAAAATTAAGACTTAAATGTGAAGAGGCACACATACAATTAAGACTTACATGCATGGACTTAGATGCATGGACAATTACATTTCCCTTTCAAGATCAGAAAAAGGCACGTCTGGGTTCCATCTGAATAATTATTGCTATTATTTTAACGTTTCCTGAGATTTCATAATATATGAAAATTGTGCAAAGTCCAGGGAAAATCCTGACTTATATATAAATGTCTTCACCCAAAGCACAGGTCTTAGGGCTGTGCCGACTCTCAGCAAAACCCGCGTGGCTGCGTTGTCATCTACACCTTCCCGGCCACCACCTCTTCCTGTGAGGCAGCCGCCGTCGCTACAACCAGGATGTGGGGTGGGAAAGGCACAGGAATCCAGAGGCCAGAAACCAAGGTCCAAGGTCCAGCTTTGGTCCAACTACGTGCCCTCGGACATGTCACCTCTCCTCTTCGCTGAGGATAAGGGTGACAGTCCTTGCCTTAGGGAACTGTGAAGGTCACATGAGGGATCAGGCTGGGAAAGTGTGTCATAAACTCAATAGTGCCATAAAGTTGCTTGGAATCCTTACGATCCAATGAGTTTTGACCATAGTGGCTGTTTAAAAGGACTTAAAGGTGCCGGTTTGGCTCAATGGGTTGGCCCTTGGACTGAAGGGGCTTGGGTTCGATTCTAGTTAAGGGTGTGTACCTGGGTTCCAGGCTGGATCCCTGGCCCTGGTCCAGGTGAGTGTGGGAGGCAACCAGTAGATGTTTCTCTCTCTCCCTGCCCTCCCTTCCACTCTCTAAAAATCAATGGAAAAATATTAACAACAACAAAAGAATAAATCTCATTTAAAAATAAATAAGTAAAAGGGCTTAAAGGCGAGCAGAGCCAGTGTTTTCCAGCCCACATCTTTAAAAGGCTGGCACTGGATAGAAGCCGATAAATAAAAACTGGATCAAGGGGTCCCCTGCTTGTGATAAACTCATGGGGATTTGAGAGAAGGGGCATAGGCTTTGCTGCTTGCCTACCCAGCATCCATGACCGACTCCCCCTGGTCCTAACAGGAGCCCTGTTTGGCTCAGGCATTCACCCAGCCCCCCCCCCCCCCCCATTCAGCAGGCGACTCAGGACAAATGGACTCCACCCCCATTCCAGGGGTGGGCCTGATTGGTCAAAGGATAATCCCTCCCCTTGCCAGCGATTGGTTCTGCAGAGGGCTTGTGACCCCATTGGGACCACTGACACATGTGGATCATGTGAAACAGATGAAAGATCTCCTGGCACCTAACGAAGTACCCTAGAAGGAGAGATTTTTTTCTTTTCCTTCTGGGTGCCCACCTTGATCTGTAGCAGCCGTCTTACTGCCAGACTGGGGGGCGGGCGAGAAGAGCGGAGAGAGGATGATGGGAGATGGCAGTAACACCACCACCAATAAGCAAACATGTATTGAGCAGGTTGCCAGGTACTATCCTAAAATGTATTATATGCTTTCGCTCAGGGGGGTGGCCCCAATGGCCCGCGAACTAAGAAAGGCCTTTACGTTTTTTAAAGGGGGAATAAAAATCCAAAGAACAATAATATTTTACAACACATGCAAATGATCTGAAATTCGTTTACCTGTTGTCTGTGGTGCTTTCCTGCTACAGCTGCGGATCTGAATAGTTAGACGGGGGCTGCCAACTGCTTTGCGAAGAGCAAAACCTAATATATTTGCTCTCTGGCCCTTTATAGAGAAGGGTTGCCCACCCTTGCTTGAGCGCTCACAACAACCCTGTAAGTTAGCGTAGCATTTGCATCCTGTTTCTCACAGAGGGCATCACTGAGGCCCAGAGAGGCGAAGTCATTGATCCACGGCCGCACAGCTATTAGGAGGTAGACCTGAGACTCACTCCCGCGTAGTCCGGCTCCGGAGCCTGCGCTCTTAGCCACTTTGGGAAAGAACCTGGATCCCCGACGGCATAGTTGAGATGCTGAGTCAGCCACCCCTAAGCCGGCCTCACCTTGGGACTTCCAGGTCTCAGAGGTATCTGACATGACATGCCTGACCGAAGCCGGGCCTGCATTTCTGTTCTTTGCAGGTGAGAGCATCCCAGCTGATGCCATGAGGCAGCACCTTAGAAAGGATGAAAACAGGAAGGAAAAAATGAGCTATCACCTTCTTGGACCGATGGCTTTTTGTCCCTGCTCGGGAGAATAAAAGCTTTCTCTCTCCAGACACTTCGAGTCTCCACAAGTTCTCCCTTTTACAAGGGATTATGAAGGAAATCCTATTTCAGAATTGCTGCTGCTTTTGGCAATCCGCAATATTAGCCTGATGAGGAATTACGTTTACTAATAAAATATCGCGAGTTGGGTTGAGTCTAATTGTTGCAAATGCTGGTAGGAATAGCCTGTCGCGGGGACTGCGGTGCCGGTGCTTCCCTCGCTTGGCTACAGCCCATGGAAAATCAATTTCCTCTAAATGTTTGAAGAATGGCATAGAAAGACCTGATTTCTTTTCCCTCTGCTGGAGTCAATCTGGAGACAGAGAGCCTATAAAATGAATGAAAATAGCTAAGGTTGCAAGATGCGGGGGGGAACGCCAAGGTAAGCAAAGTCTGATCGCAAGCTCTAAGTTCTAGCTCTTTTGTCCGGAGACGATATACATGCGTACCCCAAGTTGACGGGCTTGTAAGACGTCACAGAACAGAAAGGATTTGACTTCAACTCAGCAATTTTGCTTCTAGGAATCTCTCCCACAGAAAAACTCCCACGAGGATGCAAGAACATATGAGCAGGGTGTTCCTTGCAACCCGCTTTATGAGGGTGAAAAATTGGAGGCGAGATAATTGTCTGACAAGAAGAGACTGGCCCTGGAAGGGTGGCTCAGTTGGTTGGAGCATCATCCCCTATACCAACAAGATTGTGGGTTCAATTCCTGGTCAGAGCACGTGCCTAGGTTGCAGGTTCGAGCCCTGGCCGGGGCATGTACAGAAGGCACCTGATCAATGTTTTTCTCTCTCTCTCCCCCTTCCTCTCTAAAAATCAACAAACACAAATAAATAATAATAATTAACACACACACACAAATAAAAATCAGCAAACATATCCTCAGGTGAGGATTAAAAAAATATAAAAAAGAGACTGGTTAAAAAAAAGGTGATGTGTCCACACTCCATAGCCATAGAAAAAAAAGGGGTAAATCTGTATGTATTCATAAGGAAAGATTTTTGTGATGTGGCCTTGAGTGCAAAGAAAGCCAGTTGCAGATTAATGTACAGGGTGTCCAAAAATGTATACACACTTTGAATAATTATTAATTCCAATGGGTTAAATCTGAAAAGGAGGAAACATTATTTGAGCTATCTACTGTTAAAGTGTGTATACATTTTTTTGGGACACCTTGTATCTAAGTTCATTTTTGTAAATGAAACTTCCTTCGACAATGATATTTGTACATAAATAGAGAAGGGTCTGAAAGAACATACACCAAGCTGTAGACAGTGGTGACTAAACCAGGGATGGGGATGGTGCAGGTGACAGGGAAGGAGGGAGGGAGTAAGGAGGGAGGGAGAGAGAGAGAGGTCAAGAAAAGAGAGATCGATTTGTTGTTTCATTTCATTTATTTATTTATGTATTGTTAATCTTCACCCAAGGTTATTTTTTCCATTGATTTTTAGAGAGTGGAAGGGAGTGGGGAGGGGGAGAGAGAAAAACATCCAAGTGAGACACATTGATTGGTTGCTTCCACATGAGTCAAGCCCAGATCAGGGCCAGGAATCAAGCCTACATGCCCTTGACCGGAATCAAACCCATGACCCTTCAGTCTGCAGGCCAACGCTCTAACCACTGAGCAACTGGCTAGGGCTGTTTCACTTATTTATGTGTTCATTGGTTTGCTTCTTGTATATGCTCAGACTGGAGATCGAACCCACAACCTTGGTGCATCGGGGATGATGCTCTAACCAACGGAGCTACCTGGCCAGGGCCTGGGAAGGGCTGCATTTTAAATGGTGTGATCAGCATAAGCCCCACTGAGAAGGTGACATTTGAACAAAGGTATGTGGCTTCATGGGAGGAAGAGGAACGGTCGTGCAAAGGCCCTGAGGCCAGAGTGTCCTGCCAGATTCCGAGAAAGACAGAGACTAGTGTGCCTGGACCAGCGTGCATGTGAGGGAGAACGGAGCAGCTGATTTTGTGGGCCACGCTGAGGCCGTTCGGTTTCAGTTGAGAGGAATAAGGAGCCCTCCCAGGCTTTTGACCTGAGCGGACTTACATTTCCAAAGCATCATTCAATCTGCTGTGTTGAAAACAGACCCCAGACAGACAAGAGCAACGGCGGGGAGGCCAATTAGAAGCGTACGGCAGTGATCCAGGTGAGGGGAGATGGGCTGGGGCCGCGGTGGGAGCATGGAGGTGGTAAGAAATGTTTGGGTTCTGAATACATTCTGAAGGTAGAGCCAACACAATTTCCTGTTGGGAGGATTAAATAAGATAATGCAGGCAAAGCTCTTATCACAGAGCTGCATGTAGTTAGTACAAAATAATGGCAGCCACGATTATTATCAAGGTGGGCATAGTGTGTTCTCCTGCAGGGGCTGATCAGCAGCTGAAAAGCAAGTGAGCGAGAGGGAAGCTATTAAGGCTCCCGTGTGATTTGCAGTGAGTTATAAGGCCACCGAAGGTAACGAGGCTTTAACACAATGGAGACCGGGGCTGCTGGGCCTTCTGGAGAGCTGGGGAGCATTGCAGTCTCACTCTGAGACCAAAAGAGAGATTTTAGGGCCAAGTTTTTTGTTTTGTTTTGTTTTGAATAACTCTCTATTATTGAAAGAATTACATAGGTCCCCCTTTTTGCCCCCTTGGCCCCCTCCAGGCCCCAGGCCCGCACTGCCCCAGGTATGCACGGCCTCATCTGTGTCCAAGAGGGCCACATTTTTGTTAATTAATTGCAGAAGCTTCTTTCTCATATTCTCCTAGTGTATGAAAAGCAACCTCAGTTGGGGGAACATTTGTTTCTAGGTTCCCTGGTTTGGGAAATATTCACTGGTGATACTATCTCAGCCCCGATATTTATTTATTATTTTTATAAATGTTTTTACTGATTTTTTGAGGGAGAGAGAGAGAGAAACATCGATGTGAGAGAGAAACATTGATTGGGTACCGCTTGCATGCTGCCTACTGGGGATGGAGCCCACAACCCAGGCACATGCCCTTACCGGAATGGAACCAGCAACCTCTTGGTGCACAGAATGACACCCAACAAACAGCCACACCGGCCAGGGCCTTGGCCCCGATTTTTGGGGGAGGGGGGTTCTCGATTGAACGGCTAACTCCAGCAGAATTCCTTTCAGGAAGAAGAACCAATCGCCAAGAGACAATTGGATGCCTTTCCAACTCCTCTTCCTTCTCTTTGCTCCAAATTCCAGAGAGGAGACAAGAGGTCGCTTCTGAGGCTGAAAGAGATGAATTTTTCCAGGGGAATGCCAACGTGGCTCCTCCCGCCTGCCTCCGACAGCCCTCTGCCAAACCCTTCCCATCGGACATCTGGCCCCAGCAGGGAGAAACAGGGGCCAAGGCGCTGATGCGAGCTTTGACGTCCGCCAAGGAAGGCTGCCTTCATTCATCATTAGTGCAAATTAAAGCCCTCCCACCCATCTCTCTCCTCCTTCTATCACCTGCGTTTCTAGAGCTGCCAGAGGCCCCGCTTTCCTTTTGTTTGCATTTAGCTCTGGATTAAGGTGTGTTTTTTTGTGCAGTTAATTAGCAGATAATAATGCCTGCGTGCTTATTGTTAATTGTGTGTATCTGTACTTGATACCTAGAAATCTGCTCAGGTCTCGAGAGCGAATATTTGGCTTGTCACATGTGTTAGTCATTGTAATTAATTGAGCCCATCCACATTTACTGGTGCTCTGGGTAGAGTTAGAGGAACAGCGGCAAATATGAAAGTCTCTCCCCCCCCTTGCACTTATCCCTAGAAAGAGAACGTTGGGGGATCGAATCCTTCCTGTGACAGTTACTCTACCTGACCAGCTTCGTTCCCCACTCCTCCCAAGAGGGTCTTCTCTGTAGGACCCTTCATATCCTCTCTCTCTCTCTCTCTCTCCCCCTCAGCTCCCTGTTAATTACCTTTGTACCACCAGGCCCAGCTGCACTGTTGGTGGGGCCTAGGGCAAAATAAAAATATGAATCTCCTTGTTCAAGATTTAAGACTCTCGCCCTAGTCCCGTGGTCGGCAAACCGCGGCTCGCGAGCCACACGCGTCTCTTTGGCCCCTAGAGTGTGGCTCTTCCACAAAATACCACGTGCGGGCGCGCACGTACAGTGCAACTGAAACTTTGTGGCCCATGCGCAGAAGTCGGTATTTTGTGGAAGAGCCGCACTGAAAGGGCCAAAGAGCCGCATGTGGCTCGCGAGCTGCGGTTTGCTGAGCCGCAGTTTGCCGACCACTGCCCTAGTCGGTTTGGCTCCGTGGATAGAGCGTGGGTCCAGGTTCGATTCTGGTCAAGGCCAGGTACCTGGGTTGCAGGCTCAGTCCCTGGCCCCAGTTGGGGCATGTGTGGGAGACAACCAATCGATGGCTCTCTCTCTGTTCCTCCCATTCCTTTCTACTCCCTCTGGAAATCAATGGGAAAATATCCTTATTTATTTCTTTATTTTTAATCTCTCTCTTTTTTTTCCTTTTGGTTAATCCTCTCCAGACCTCCGACCGCAGAGGCCGCAGGCCCAGGAAGCCAGCTCTGCGTGCCTTTGATCACCTCCTCCCTTTCTCCAAAAGGCGTCTTTCCCACCAGGACGTCCCCAGCCCCCCTCTCCACAGCTAGAACACCGTGCGGCACCCAAGAGGGGCTCGAGACACGAGCCAAAGGATTTTCCAGGCGCAAGCTTGACAATTGCCAAGTGTAACCATGCAACTCCCTTGCTTAAAATCCGGAGGACAGAACAGAAGGAACTTTCTGGAGGAACGGAAATATTCTATCTTGACGCGGGAAGGGGGGGGGGGGGAGTGGAGTCACATAGGCATAAACACTCACCAAACTGTAGGTGTCAGACACCGTGTGTGGCCACACATCAGTGAAGCATGGCATGCCCGAGAAACCCTCACGGCACCCTCAGGATAACGCCTCTCCCTTGCCGCATGGCACACAAGGTCCTTCCCCAGAGCCCCACTCTCAGTCTTCCAGTCTCACCTCCAGTACCTCTGTGGCTCCCTATATCCAGCCCTACTAGCTGCCAGCATGCCCCACACCCTCGTGCCCCTCACTCAACTGCTCTCTGGCCCAGGCATAAAAAATCAAATACCTAACAACCCGTGTGGCATCACAGCACCAACCAAGGAGGACCGAGGGGCTGGAGGGGAGCCCAGCCCTGGAGCTTCCTGCTGGCCCAGCTGTTAACCCTTTAGTCTCTGCATCCTGGGGAAGTGGACAGAATCCCAGGTGAGAGAGGGTGGGGGGAGGGCCTGTTGGTGGGTCCCTGGTGATTAACCAGTCACTATGGAGGTAATCTACATATATAAAAGCCAAGCGACTGAAACGACAAAACGACCAGAACGACCAGAACAGCCGGTCGCTATCACGCACACTGTGGCAGCCAACCCTGATTGGGCCCTCCAAACCTCCCCTGGCCCCTCCCCCCCCAGCCTGGCCCCCGATTGCCCCCCCACCCCAGTCAGGGGTGGGGCCTGCTGGCCAATCACTGGCGGCCCCTCCTCCTGGCTGTGGCCCCTCCCCCTAGCCAGCCTCACCTCTATTGCCCCCCCCCCCACATCCCCTTTCCCCCGCTGGCCCGGCCCGATCTGCCCCCATCCGGGTGGCATGGCCGGACCCCACCCATGCACGAATTTGTGCACCAGGCCTCTAGTCAAATATATACCCAGCATGGCCACAGTAGTACATGCCTGCTAAACCCACTGGCTAAAATGCAGGCCAGCCCTTCTTTGTCTGAGTGACATCTCCCTCCTCCACCTTCAAACCTCAATCCCAGGGTCTACTCCAGTGATGGCGAACCTATGACCAGCGTGTCAGAGGTGACATGCGAACTCATTTTTTTGGTTGATTTTTCTTTGTTAAATGGCATTTATTTTTATTTTTTTTAAAAAATATATTTTATTGATTTTTTACAGAGAGGAAGGGAGAGAAATAGAGAGTTAGAAACATCGATGAGAGAGAAACATCGATCAGCTGCCTCCTGCACATCTCCTACTGGGGATGTGCCCGCAACCCAGGTACATGCCCTTGACCAGAATCGAACCTGGGACCTTTCAGTCCGCAGGCCGACGCTCTATCCACTGAGCCAAACCGGTTTCGGCTGTTAAATGGCATTTAAATATATAAAATAAATATCAAAAATATGTCTTTGTTTTACTATGGTTGCAAATATCAAAAAATTTCTATATGTGACACGGCACCAGAGTTAAGTTAGGGTTTTTCAAAATGCTGACACGCCGAGCTCAAAAGGTTCGCCATCACTGATTTTCTCTTCTCTCCTGGTGTCCCTTTTCATATCTCTATAGTAGCATTTGCCACGCTGTCCTAGATTAACTGATACACCTTCACATCTTCTCTGTCTCTTTAAGGTGGAGATATGACCTCCTGTATTGAGTCCAGCAAAGAGCTTGGTGCACACCTAAAAGGGAAGAGATTTTCTTGTTGGCTTCCCACATGTGGTAGACACAGATGGACATGTGTGGATGGATGGTAGGATAGATGAATGTATGGATGGATGGATGGATGGATGGATGAATATGTGAACAAGTGAATTAGTGCATTTCCTTTTTCCTTGATCTAACAGGTGATGCAGATTCTTGGGACATGGGTTTAGAGAGACAATGTCCCAGCAGAGATCTTACACTCTGGACTCAGGCAGCCTGGGGAGATCTGAGCACTTGGTGGTCGGCATATCCGGGCAAGTGACCTGACTTCCCTGAGTGTCAGATCTGACTTCACAAGGTTGTTGAGAAGCTCAGAGGAGACAATACTTAGCCATCAGTGGCTCTGACTGAAAGGAAATGGGTCTTGTTCACCAGGGAGCCCGAATGAGTAGGCATGGTCACAAGACAGCCGGACAGGAAGTCACTTGCCATTCTCGGCCTTTCACCATCTACCGGGTCTCCTGGGCCAGAGGATTGCACAACCCAAGTGAAAACTTCCCTGCAATAATATAACCATTGGCAGATGTTATCCGGAAGACAATAAAAACGGGCATTTTTTTTATTTTATTATTTACTTGCCTCCAACTTCCTGTTTCTCTGCTGGAATTTCAGGGGAGAGAGAGAGAGAGAGAGAGAGAGAGAACAGGCAGGGGGGGTTGTTCTCCTAGAGAAACCCACTTGGTGACTGCCTTCCCAATCAGAATGCCTACTTTTAAGCCCTCCTGGACTTTCTGCCCAAGAATAAGTCATGGCTAGTCTTGCGCAGAAATGGTCCCATCACCCCACACCTCCACTCCTTCTAAACCATGGCCTCCCAACGAAATCCTAAATTTCCAAGGAATGTCAGTTTTGTGTCCTGCCTACGAACTAGGGCCCCAGAGTCAGACATCCTGGGCTCCGAGCCCACCCTCCCCAGTTCCTGGCTGTGAGGGCTGGCACAAGGCTTTAAGCTCTCTCGTTTCACTTTCCTGCCGTGTCCGGCAATGACAAAATAGTGTCTGTATCTCAGAGTATCTGTGAGGGCTAAATCACGTGACCGACCGGCAGATCTTGATGCGAATTCATGAAATGCTGGTTGTTATTGCATGCGTTGTGCTAAGAAGAGGATAAGAGATGGCAGAAATATTTTTAAATTTTATAATAAGCCCTGCAGTCCTACCTGCAAAATCAGAAAGACTTTTATCGGATAAGTTGCCAGGCCCCCGAGGAAAGATCCAGAGTCAAATCCCTGGACGTAATGATGTCAAGGATCTCATCGAGATGAGGTCGCCCTGGATTAGAGTGGGACCTAGGTCCAATATAAGTGTCCTTACAAGAGCAGAGAAGGGGAGATGACCGGCACATGGCAGCGCCACATGAAGTCAGAGGCAGAGACTGGAGGGATGTGGCCATAGCCAAGGAAGCTGGCAGCCATCAGAAGCCAGCGGAGACAAGGAACGAGCCCCCCACCCCCACCCCTCAGACCCACCCCCACCCCTCAGAGCCTTCGGAGGGAGCACAGCCCTCGATTTCAGCCAGGTCTCCAGGAGTGTGTGAGAATACATTTCTGGGTTTTTGTGAGCCCCCCAATTTGTGACCATCTGGCACAGCCACCCCAGAAAAGGAGCATGTCCCATGGCATCTTCAATGGGGAATGTGACCACCTGCCTCCACTGGGTAGTTCTGAGGATGAAGAAGATGATTTGGCAGGTTTCCTGCCTTAAACTGTTTTGGTAAAAGCCAGCACGGGGCCTATACAACCTGATCATTAAGAGCAGGCTGACTCGGGTTCAAATCCCAGCCTCCTTTGTAAGAGCTGTGCAATCTTGGACAAGTGACTCAACCTCTCTGAACTTCAGTTTCTTCGTCTATAAAGTAGGAGTAGCAATACGCCTATATCATGAGATAATGGGATGATTCAGAAGATATGTCTGATGGGCCTGATATGCAGAAAATGCTTGGTGAACGGCCGCCGGCATGACTCTTCGGGGCAAATCCATCTAGCTTCGCAGACCTGTGGCAAGAAGCCGATGCGGTTATGGACTGGCCTGGGGCTGTGGGGGATCCACACAGCTCAATGCCTGGCTGGTGCGGCTCTTTTCCTTCTGAAAGAAAGTCCTGGCTGTCTCAGAGGTGCCTTGTGAAGTAGCCAGGCATTCCGGGCAGCCGCTCCATTGTTCCTCGCCGATGCCAATGGTGATAGAAAGCCGTGCAAGGCAGCCCCCAGGCATCACCCCCTGTCTGCAACGAACCTTCTCCAGGCGGGACTTCGAACCAAGCCGTGTGGCTCCATGGCCGGTCCTGCTCCTCTGCCCGAGTGTGTCTGTGTCCAGAAGGCTCCACCGCCCATGACCCTCCTACATGCTGCCGAGAAGGGGCACATCCTTTCTACGCTGTTAAAAGGACATTTTTCCAATGAGACCGGGTCATGTTTCAAACGGCATGGCCAAGGTATCGGGAGCCAGTAAAAGGGGGGCATTTAACACCGTATTTATTTTGACTGGCAAAACAGGTCACGGCTGTAAAAGAAACAGCTCTTGAGAGCGAGGGAGGCAGCCTCGCCGGCTCTGGGCTCACTCTCTTCTACCCACACACACGCTGTTTAAAGCATTCCAGGGCTGCTGCCAACTTTCCTGGCAGAGCTCTTATTTCTTTACATGTATGTTGCATTCCATCTGTTTAATGTGCGCTCTGTGCCATCCGTGGATTTTGGCAGGGCCTGGCGAGGTGGCATGGCATGTTCAGGCTTGTTCTAAGCAAAACAGGGCAGGAGGCGGGGGGAGCCTGGAGGTCGGGGCAGGAGTCCTATTTCGCTTTGGCTCAGGGGGGCCTGGAGTTGCAGAGACCAGAGGGCCATCGCTTGGCAGTTTGCGGCGGAATCCCATTCTCCAGATGCGGCTGAATCCCAGGCATGCCACTCCTGTGGCTCACCCTACACCAGGGGGCCGGTGGGTGAGGTGGGACCGTTTCTGATACACGGCCAGAAAGAGAAAGGGGATGGAGAAAGGTAACAGTGGGGAAATCCACGCCCCCTCATGACTCTGGGGTTTCCCTGGAACCATTCTGAGGCCTTGAAGGCCAAAAAAATGCCAACATCCAGATCCGATCCGTAGCCCCGAGGCCTCCAGAAAACTGAACTGAAACTTGATGCTATTCTCAAGAACCACTAAATGCTCGGTGGGAGAAGCTGAGGCGACCTGCTGCACTTGGAGTCTTGTTTCACCCACTTGGAAGGCGGGAAAGCTGGTTTCTGCACCCCCAAACCTCTGGTGAGATCCAGTTTAAAAATGAAAAGGTGCCAGTCTGGTGGGGGAGAAACAAAGCCCTCTATGGCCTGCCTGGTTTTGCTTGGCAGTAAGAGTGTCGGCCTTCGGACTGAAGGGCTGCGGGTCGATTCCGGTCAAGGGCACGTACCTCGGTTGCAGGCTCCATCCTCGGCCCGGTCGGGGTGCGTGCAGGAGGCAACCAATCCATGTGTGTCTCTCACATCGATATTTCTCTCTCTCTGCCTCTCCCCCTCCCTTCCACTCTGAAAATCAATGGAAAAAATATCCTTGGGTGAGGCTTAACAAAAAACAAAACACACACACACACAAACCAAACCCTCTAGACACTATTGTCGATGTCGGGTGACCCAAACCACTGCACGGCTTGACTCAAATGTTCGCTCTTCCTCTGGTTCCTACTGAGCAGAGCTCTTTGAAATGAGGAAACGGCACGCTCCGGACAGAGGAAGGAAGATGCCAGGGTTAAGAAGCGCGTAAGCGTTCTCACGTAGGAAGAAGTCTGCAGCCTCGTTTTTCCTTCGTCGCGTCCAGCCAGGCGTGTGAACAGAACCCCCCCGTTAGGAAGTGGAATTACTCACCTGAGCGGGGAGAGATGACATGGCACCGGGAAAAACAAGCTCCGGGCTCCTAATGAGAAACAGCCCATGTGGGATAAAGCGAGCAGCACGCATTGTGTAATCCCCCTGGTTGGCCGGCTGCGAAGGGGGAGGGGGGTTCAGGGGGGGAGGGAGGGCCCAGCGGGAACATGTTTCAGATGGGACTCGAGGTCCTGGAGCCCATCCTGACCCTCTGGGTTGGAATTTCTGACTCCTCTCCGCCTTGACTCAGAATAGGAACCGGTATCCTGACCGCGCGCTGCTTTTTATAGAATTCAACTTTCTGGCCAACTTCCTCCAGAGATCATCCCTCATCGGCTCTCAACGAAATGCCAATCATCCGCTGGAAGGGAGGGGAGCGCGGACCTGTGTGCCCCAAACACGGCCCAGGCCCAGAGCACAAGACAGACAGCGGGGACGGCGTCTGGCGCGGGTGCCCGGCCTGGTAAGTACGACGTGTTCGTACAGGTTGGGAAACCGTCTGGCTCATCTCTGTGCTCGCTCTCTCTCTCTCTTTCTCTCTCTCTCCCACTTCTTCTAACTTGGATCTCATCGTTCGGCGGTGACGCTGGCCAAGTTCACGTTTGCCAGTTGCCGAGTGGATAATGGATGGTTTGTGAGATTAGTAATGCGCGAAGGATGAGGAGTGGGGCAGCCAAGTGCATCCCGTCTGCGCGGTAAAATGACTTCCCTTGATCCCCACGCAGCCCGAGAGACGAGCCCCGTGTGGACAGGAATCAACAAGGATGAGGACAGAATGACTTCATGGCCATTCATTCTGTCACCATCTTTGCACTGGTAACCACCCCCACTCCCACCCCGGCCCGGGACCCCCCTTTCCCCAGCAGTCAGTTACCAGGGGTCATTTCGTGTGTGTAAGGTATCCTGGAGTTTGGAAGCCCAGAGGGGACATCAGTAGGATGCAAAGTGCTGAGCAGTCCCTCATTGAAGCTGGGTTTTGTTTTCAATGCTTCGAGGAGGACGGGAACAGGGGAGTTGGAAGCTGATTGGAATTGGGAGCCGTCTCCTGCCAGGTCCTCGCAGCTTTAAGGGATATCCAGTTTTAGGTTTACAGTACTACATTCTGGCTCGTTGAAATCGCATCTAAACGTTGCCAGAATGTGTCATAAACTACAAAATCTGTACAAAAATATACCGACATGATGGTTCCGCGGCCTTAAGTCAGAGCGGTCGGGAGCAGCATGTCCCAGAAGCATTGATCTTGCGCCATCTCGCCACGGATGTGGGTCACCTGGGGCAATTATCATTCATGGGATTCCGACCCTGGTGTGACCGGCTGGCTCAGCTGCTTAGAACACCACGTGAAAGGGCTGAGGAGTCGGCCTCACCCTGTGCCCTGGCCACCAATGGCATCCCTACCTGTGCCACACCAGGCAAGGGCCTGGGGATCAAGCCCAGAGAACCATCCCCACTTGCTCCTGGAAAAAAAGTCCCACATGCTCTGCTCACCTGGCCGGTTTCAGCTCCACTTACCTTTTGCTCATTGGGCTCTAGACACAAAGCCTCTTCTTTCGGATCCTCCGGCTGGCCAGTTCCCTCCTGCCTCTGAGCCTTTGCACATGCTATTCCCCCTGCTAGGAAGCCTCTTCTCCGGGCTGGCTTCTGCTCCTCTTCCAGCCTTCTGTTTGCAGGCGGATTGTTCACGGGAGCCTGACCTCTGTAGCTGTCTTAGTCCACTTGGGCCGCTATAACAAAAACATCATAGATTGGGTGACTTAAACGACAGTTTTCCCTCACAGTTCTGGAGTCTGGAAAGTCCAACGTTAAGGCACTGGCAGATTTGGTGTCTGGTGAGAGCCCTGTTCTTAGTGCCTTCTCTGTGGCCTCACGTGGAGCTCTGCGAGATCCCTTTTATAAGGGCACTAATCCCATTCACAAGGGGTCCACCTCAAGACCTAATCACCTCCCAGAGGTCCCATCTCCTAATGCCATCACCGTGGGGGTTAAGATTTCCATATGCGAATTAAGGGAGCCACAGAAGTCAGCCCACAGACGCAGCACTTAGGGAAATGATCACTTAAGCTTCTGCTTTATATCTGATTGAACACCGCTTCTCAAATGGCGACGTGCACACGAATCCCCTGGAGATCACGTTAAAGTGCAGGTTCTGACTCCGCAGGTCTGGGGTGGGGCCTGGGACTCTGCGACTCTAACCAGCTCCCAGGTGATGCTGATGCCAATGCCAAAAGTCCATGGACCACACACCCTGAGGCAATGGAACCAACCTTTCTCAATCAGGGTTCCAAGAGAGAAAAAAGCCTGACAGAAAATGAGTTGGGCTTCCATTTCCTCAGTTCTCCTAAAGATGGGACTTAACTAGAACCTTTAACCAGAAGTTAATCCATTACATATGTTAGATGCCTCAGGGCAGGTTTCTCCACCTCCAGGCTGCTTACATTGGGAGCCAGGTCATTCTTTATGGTGGGGCCATCCTGTGCTTGTAGGATGTTGAGCAGCATCCCTAGGCTCTACCCACTAGATGCCAGGCACACTATCCCCCGCATTGTTGTAACCAAAAATATCTCCAGACGTTGCTTAATGTCACTTGAAAGGTGGTGGCAAGAGAACCATTGCCTTAGGATATTAGGACATTATTCTTTGGCATTCCCTGTGAAGAAGGGTGGGCAGTCTAAGGCAGTGTTTTCTTTCTTTTTTTAAAAAAAAAATTTTTTTTTATTTATTTCAGAGAGGAAGAGAGAAATAGAAACATCCTATATAATAAAAGGCTAATATGCAAATCAACCAAATGGCAGAACAACCGGTTGCTATGATGTGCACTGATCACCCGGGGCAGATGCTCAATGCAGGAGCTTCCCCCTGGTGGTCAGTGTGTTCCCACAGGGGAGCACTGCTCAGCCAGAAGCCAGGCTCATGGCTGGTGAGCGCAGTGGGGAATGGGCCTAAGCAAGAGGGCACAGGCTGCGCTGAGGGCCCTGCCCCCGCCTCCGAGGGCATGAATTTCATGCACCAGGCTTCTAGTCAGTGATAAGAAAGAACCATTGATTGGCTGCTGGGTATCGGGCCCGCACAACCGGTCATGTGGCCTTGATTGGAATCGAACCCAGAACCCTTCAGTTCACAGGCGGATGCTCTATCCACTGAGCCAAACTGACTAGGGCCAAGGCAGTGTTTCCTTCCAGGCTATCATCCCATTGCCTAGCACAGTGCTAGGCAGACCCTCAGTATGTATTTGAATAAATGAATGAATGAAAAGAAATGAATGAACATAAACTCCCAAATCCTGCTTGGCTGGTAGGTGAACAGAACTGCATTCACACAACCTCCAACCTTCTCCACCCCACTCTCTCCTTCAAAAAAACATCAAACTTGTGGGCCAGTTGTCATTCATGGCACAATTTTTCTAAATGGAGCATTTTCCAAAAGTAAATGTCCTTTTGGGGGGAAAAATGGAAAGAAAGATTCTTATTTGAGATCTTTTTAAAAAATGTCTCCAATGACTGAAATCCTCCTACTGTAAATACCCAGAGGATTGCATTTGCTTAAACAAAATTAAAAAAAAAAACAACCTGCTGTTTTTAGTCTCAAGTGTAGAAAGTACTTGAAAATCATATCCTTTTTTTTTTTTCGCATCTGACTGAGAAAATTATAAAATGGTAGCATTAATTTTGGTTCTAGATTGTGTTTCTAAGACTTCAGCTCAGACTGAGGCCTCATGGATAAAGTAGCGTCAGGGACTTATATTTTAAGAATCCCTGTCGTAATAACACCAGGAAATAAGGTGAATTCATTCAATTTGCTTGTCTCTGCACCCTCAGAGACTCGTTTTCAAACCAAATTGCTGTGTAGAAAACAAAGCCTCCTCCCTCTTTTCTTCCAAACGTTTGGGCAAGTGGGATTTAGAGCACTGAAGAAGTTTCTGGAAAAGAATATGGTGATGGTGATGACATTCCAATGCTCTTCTAAGTGTATCCTTCTTTACCCAGCAGAGGCAGAAAATCTCTCCTACTTTGTATGCCTGTGCTGCCATCAATTGATAGTGTCTGCGTGCATGGTTTATGGAAAAGTGTGCTGTGATCAATTGGTCATGTCTGCCACAGGCAGCGGTGTAGAGAGTGGTGGAACAGCTGTGTGTTTGCCATTCCTGGATCCTGATATGCTTTTCCCCTCTAACACAGGCGTCCCAGGCAAAAAGAGAGTGTCAAGGAGAAGGCATTACATGTCTGACTCCATTATACAGACACACCAAGTCAGCACTTCAACTCCAAACAGACATGGCACAGAAACACACTGTTGGAAGAAATTCCCCTTCCTTCTGTGGACATACTGGAATAGGATACCATCCGTGTGGCTCCCTCTCGGGGTGAGTATGGCCAGGCCAGGCCATTAACACCCATCCAGTCACCTGACATTGCACTTTGTCACTGTGACATCATATCTACTGAAACAACACATCCTCCATCCTTGGAATAAAAAGATCTTTGCATAAGACTTACTAAATCTGAACATGAATCATATTCATCATTAGTCAGTTGGCTTGCTGTCCACAATATTTAAATGAAGGGAAACAGAAAAAATAGAAAAAGACCAGTTGAGGATCTTCAAGACGCTGATGAATAAGTAATGATGCGGGGAAAGCAACAGTGACCATAAGAAAAAAAACTCAAAGTGAAAAAAAAATCCACAAAGAGACTCTTAATGTTCAATATTCGTCTTTATTTCAAAAATAAGGAGAGGGATGGTTAAAGAGATGAATTCACGTTTGAATAGAGTCCAAATGACTTAGGAATTATTAGTATTCTAATATTTCAGATGGACAAGGAGCGATATTACAGTTATGTGATACATTAGGGGTCGAAATGAAATGGGAATACTTTCTTTTAAAAGCAATTTTCTTGCCTTTGCGGTCCCTGAGAGTTTCCTAGCTTGTGAGTGGCAAGCAGCCCCCTCCTCCCTGGACTCCTGTTTCACATCCAACCTGTTTAGGGGAGGGAGGAGAATGGAGTTTGTAGTTGTGAGAGCTCCTTTTTTAAAATCATGTGGCTACAAGGGAGGGCTTTCCACGTAGAGTTGAGAGGCCAGTAGTTTTGAATCTAAATTAGAAAGTTTGGGGAATAGCGGGACGGCAGAAACACACCTGAACTGGATGGTGGTCTTGGAACCTCCCCCTCAGGGAAGATATCACCATGAGACCCATCACTGCCGAGTGGGGCAAAACAGGAAGTGCCAGCTTGGAAAGACAGGAAGCAGGTGGCCGAGTTCTCCTCCACCGCATCTCAAAAATAGAGCCTATGGGGTGGCCCCCTCAAGCAAAATTTAACTGTAGACCCAGCAACCACTTATTGAGTACCTACTATGTGCCAGGGCCTACGCTAAGAGCTCTCACATAGGGCATCTCATTACACCCCGGTGACAAGCAGGAACATCCTAGCAGATTCCGCCCCCTCCCCGTCCTAAGGGTGGATATGATAGTTACCAGCACAGGGCCTCTCAGCCTCAGCACTATTGGCATTTAGGCAGGATCGTTCTCTGTTGCTGGGAACTGCTCTGTGCGTTGTAGGACGTTTAAGCAGCATCCCTGGCCTCCACCCACTAGATGCCAATAGCATACCCCGCCTTAGTGGCGACAACCAAAAAATGTCTCTAGACATCGCCAACTGTCCCCTAGAAGGGCAAACTGATCCCCAGTTGAGACCCTCTTCCTTCGAGATGGAATGGTTTGAATGCCCAGGCAGCCACAGGTAAACATGCCTTTGATTCCCTCCGAGGGTCTGACGCAGGGGTGCTCAGACCTGAGTGGGCCATACACAATACCGTATATACTCTACTCGACGGGCAGGAATTTTCAAGGGGAATTTGATTCCATCCCTGTTTGCCTTACGTGCTGGCATGAGAACCAACCTCTCTCTTGAATTTACCTGCACAGGCCCCTGGGAGCCCTGCGGTGGTCACAACGGTTTTTCCAGCACAGAATCTGTGTCGCCCAGACTTCTCCCATGAAGCCCATGACGCTGACCGCCAGTTCTGAACACGGGGCCCGGCGTCGGGCCCCCTCACTGCATCCTCACGCCAACACCCACAGGCAGGCACTCTGACCACCCCGTGTCGAGAGGAGACCCTGAGGGTCACCCAGGCTGAAAGACCTGCCACCAATCACACAGCCAGTCAATGGTGGGGCCCCTTGGATGCCACGCTGTCTTGCTTTACAATAGAAAATATGCACAGCGAACACTCAATAACGATTAGCAACTGTTTACCAGTGGGAAACCAATCTGTCTAATTTGATCATGAACTGTTATTCACAATTGTTTCCCTGGATCAAACAAGACTGATCGAATTGGCCAAGCCTCCCAACACCACGGCGAGCGGGGCTGCAGATACTCAGGCAGTGTATGTACATATCCCCCGAAGTGTGTTTCTCTTCCAAAACATAAAACAGCAGCTACCCAAACGTCATTAACTGTCAAAACAAGGCAGATCATTTCATTTGAAGCTTCAAAGAAGACTGGAGTGTTGGCAGGTCCTAAAAATAATCACAGTCTTACTTGCCACATCCCCGTATTGTTGCACATTTGCAACTACATCCATTTCCCCACGCGGCTGAGTGCTTCTTGAGATCCGGGACTGCCTTACTCATCATCACTAGACCCTACTCCATTGAGTTAGTGCAGTGGTTGGCAAACCGTGGCTCGCAAGCCACATGTGGCTCTTTGGCCCCTTCAGTGTGGCTCTTCCACAAAATACCGACTTCTGCGCTTGGGCCACGAAGTTTCAATCGCACTGTACGTGCGCGCCCACACGTGGTATTTTGTGGAAGAGCCACACTCAAGGGGCCAAAGAGCCACATGTGGCTCGCGAGCCGCGGTTTGCCGACCACGGAGTTAGTGGGTAAGACATGAATGTACTTCCTAGAACCTAGCACGTAGGCAGACTTTGTCTCCATTCTCAGTACCTGTGCGTGGTCTATATTTTTTATGTCCTTTCTCCTAGGAAGAGACTGAAGCTGAAGAAGATAAAGTGACTGGCCCAAGGTCACCCCTTGGTAAACTGTGAGTTCAGGTTGCTAACTCAGGTCTCAAGCTTTGAGCCCTAGATCTCATGCTTTTCACCCTAAGGGCTTCCAAGGTAAAGGTGGGTTGGGAACCTCAGGCGCTAGGTTTGGCCTTGATGTCTAACATTTCTGAACTCTCTTACTGTTAAGCAAATTAAAATAGGAATATCGCATCCCACAAGCCTTTTACGTACAAGGATTCAGCCACCTGTGCTTGGGGAGGGAGGAACAGTGTCATGAGTACAGGTAGCTCCCATAGCAGGCTACGGGATGTGTGCATGTCCAGGGTGAGTTTGGGGTGGGACCTGAGGTTGGCTATACCTTGTCAGGCTCAGCAATCACTAACCTCTCCTCGTATGTGGCCTTGGCTGCCCTGAGTGGCAGTCCAGTGTTTATAAATGTTTTTAACGTGTTTAAGGACCGTCATTTCTCATACAATATGTCCCCTAAATACAAGAAAAGCACTTCATTGGTTCTCAACCAAAGAACAATGTGGGATTCTGGCTGGTCAGAACCTAATGTATTGAGAGATGGTCTATGATAACCAATGTGGCTGCTTTCTAAAGGATTTTTGAGGGATATATGTGACTATTACCAAATACGCTGATTTTTGATCCCAAGATATACCTGAGAATTATTGGGAAAACATCAAAACCAGACCTTAATTTATGAAGTCATAAATTAAAACAAGAAAGAAAAACAATTTTAACTTAGACTTTTTTTTGGAGTGCTAGGCATGGTTCTATGAAGTTGATCTGTACTAACTCATTTAATCATCATAACATGCCTATTTGGTAACTTGCCCAAGGACATAACAAGGAGTGGTAGAAGCAGGAGTTGAACTCAGGTAGATGGGGCCCCTCTACACTAAACCACATTCTTATCTCCCCAACCGGGTGGACTTGAAGTAGGGGTCCTCATCCTTCCATCTCCCCAGACCTGACCCTGTCCTGCTACCACTGGGAAGTCAACAAAGACTCGTTTTGATGTGACTCAACCTCTTAGACTGTTGACAGGCCTTTACAATTCTTTGACAAGGGAAAAAGGCACAGTTCAACATTTCGAGGCAATCTATGGCTTGGTGAACACACCGAAAGGAGTGGGAACAGGGTGAGAACGTGAGAGAGGCACGGCTTCACCGTTATCTGCAGAGGGTGTTAGAACACATAACCGTGGCCGGTCACTCTCCATGGAAAACACAACCTCTGTGCAATGTTTTGTTCGTGTTATTGTTTGTTCGTGTGAAGAGATTACAAACGAAAAGTTAAATATTATAGTGAGAACGCTATTAATTGGGCCAGGCGTCGAATGCAGGCCTGTATTTGTCCTAACTCTGAAAAATGCTTTGTGAAGCCCGATTCTTTCAGGCAAGGCAGCAGGGGAAGGGCTTGGCCTACTCAAGACTGCTGTTTTCAAGCAAGCTGACAGCTGCTTTGCACTCTGCCAGGGTTCCTTGAGTGAGTCATGACAAAGGGCTCTGAGGTGTCCTCTGCAGCCAGTCCTGGAGGAGCTCTGCGTAGGAAACACTGATGGAGTCCTTAGCACCTGAAATACCAGAAACACTCTTAAAACACATAATGCAATGAATGGATCTGCCACTGCAGACCGGTCTTCTGTAACCGCCGGTCTTTTTCGGTGGCAAGCAACAGATAAACGACTCCGATTCGCTGAGACAGAAAGGAGTGCTTGCCAGCGTTCAGCATGGCTGACTCCCTGTGCTTAAAGGACATCAGCAGGATTCTGACTTTGCCCACTTCCTGGTTTTTTGTCGTTGGTGTTCACTCCCTTCGCAAGCAGGCTTTCCCTAAATGGTGTTAAGACTGTTCCTGGCACTTTCAGCCTTACATTCTACCAGTTTAGCATCCCAGTCTAAAGAGAGGACCTATTTCTGAGTCGTTCCAGCAAAAAATATCCCAGGGCTGTCTCTGATTGGCCCAGCTTGGGTCACATGCTCATCCTTGAGCCAATCCTAGTGGCCAGAGCCATGTAGCACTCTCATTAGTCAGGTCTGAGTTACGCCTCTCTTTAAAACTTGGATGTGAGCAGGCCCACTTGAACCACAAGGATCAAGAGGGAGGAGCATTTCCCCAGAGAACTATCCAGATTCTGATGCCAGACAATGGGGGCAGGGAGGAAGGGGTGGTGGATGCTGAACAGGCAAAGCCAATGGAAGTCCTTGGAACCTTCTCTCTGAATTATCTCCAACAAGTAAAGTGTTACTAAGCAGAGGAACCTCATGTGGTTTACAAGCATAATTTAGAAATTTGCTTAGATATCTGAGGTTTCAAACATGGCCTGTTTTGGCTACAACATTTTGGAAATATTTTCTGCAAATTGCACTCACCCACATGGCTTGAAGCTTTGGGATTTTTCGTTCTTTCTATCTTTCTTTTCTTTCTTCCCTTTTTTTTTTTTTAATTCTTGGAACAAGTCCTTAAGAAAAAAAGAGGAACAAAAATGCCACAGAATGATTCGAAACAGACGACTCTGAGAGCAGTGGAGATGGCAAATTAGCACAGTGGATGGAGATTCCTTCTGTCCTGATGACATTTCTTAGGGTTCCTCTCGGCCTCTCCTTTTTTTTTATGTTAATGACTGTGTTCCTAATTACAAAAGCAATACCCGCCCAGTTCAGAAAGAACTGAATGCATACGAAAGTACTACATACACACTCACCCACGCACGCACATGCACACGCACACGCACACACCCGCGTGCACACACACTATGGCCCGCCATTTTAGTTAGAAACATCTAGTTAATGAGTACCATGTCCTTGGTCTTGTCCAGGCACTATTCTAGCCCCATTTCACAAATGAGGACGCTGAGGTTTACAGCATCCAAGTTGATAAGTGGAGGACTTAGGAATTAAACTCATGTCTTCGCGCCCTCAAAGCCCTTGTCCTTATCCATTCTGTTATTCCTCCAAAATTAAGAGTTCCAAAATGAACCTTACAAAAATGGAAGATTGACCATAATGTTCTATCACCTGCTTTTTAAAAAAATATATATATATTATTGATTTTTTTTTACAGAGAGGAAGGGAGAGGAATAGAAATATCGATGAGAGAGAAACATCAATCAGCTGCCTCCTGCACACCTCCCACTGGGATGTGCCTGCAACCAAGGTACATGCCCTTGACTGGAATCGAACCTGGGACCCTTCAGTCCGCAGGCTGATGCTCCATCCACTGAGCCAAACCAGTCAGGACACCTGCTTTTTTTTTTTTTTTTTTTTTAATATACCACGTTTTCCCATGCCATTTCATATACTTCTATGTAACTTTTTTGGACTGTATTGTAGCATCATTGACTCAATGAATCCCCATTTGCTGGACATTTAGGTTACTTCTAATGTTTCGGTATTATATTCATGCTCCAGGGAACCACGTTGGGGGAACATTTTCACACACATGTCTGATTATATCCTTAGGAAAATTCCTAGAATTGCTGGATCAAAAGGACTAGATATATTTTTTGAATATTTTATCTTTTACAGAATGGAAGGGAGAGGGATAGAGAGTTAGAAACATCATGAGCGAGACATATTGATCAGCTGCTTCCCGCACACTCCCTACTGGGGATGTGCCCGCAACCAAGGTACATGCCCTTGACCGGAATTGAACTTGGGACCCTTCACTCCCCAGGCCGACGCTCTATCCAGTGAGCCAAACCAGCTAGGGCTAAAAGGACTAGATGTTTTTAGTGTTTACTACCTATTACCAAATTGTTCTTCAGAAAAGCATGCCCAGTGCACAATCCCACAGCGATGTCTGAATTTCTGTTTCCCCACTCTGTCCCATTCTGCCTCTTCCTCCGAGATTACTAGTCATTAGCTAATTGCGCCTCTCATTCCCTGCAATGGGCAATGGGAACCTTTTCAAAGTACATCACTTAACAGTATTCAAATGATCTAAGCCAGCGGTTCTCAACCTGTGGGTCGCGACCCCTTTGGGGGTCGAACGACCTTTTCACAGGGGTCGCCTAAGCCCATCGGAAAACACATATATAATAACATATTGTTTTTGTGATTAATCACTATGCTTTAATTATGTTCAATTTGTAACAATGAAATTGGGGATGACCACAACATGAGGAACTGTATTAAAGGGTCACGGCATTAGGAAGGTTGAGAACCACTGAATTCTAAGCAAATGCAAGTGGTAAGGATTTGTCAGTGATGATTTGCATCTCTATCACTGTTACCATCCGAATTGGGAGAGTTCATAGCCTTTCTTCCCTAGCCCGTGGGACTGAATCCATCGCCTCGGCCCACGACTCCAGCCTGTGTCATGAAGATAACTCTGGGTCCAAGTGGGGAGTGATGAGTTGGCTCAAGTAAAAGACAGCAGAAGGCTGACCTGCGACAGTGATCCTCACTTGTGACATAAGTGGTTATGTTGACATGGAGCCCGTTCCACTAACCATCTGATGCTCTGGGCCACTTGTGACCTTTACCACTCTCCATGCTCCTGTCCACTCTAATCGGACCCAATACAGAATTGAAGACATAAATTGGGGTGATTTCTTGACCTGCCACCTGTCAGGACCCATGTCATAGCATCATTCATTAAAGTATTTATTGAGGACTACTGTGCATGGCCCTATTCTAGAAAGTTGGGGTCTACCAGATCCCTGCCCTCATTGAGCTTACACTCTAGCAGGGAGAGATAAATAAGTAACAAGTCATAATAAAAAAGCAAATGAGCCCAGCTGGTGTGGCTCAGTGGTTGAGCATCAGCCTATGAACCAGGAGGTCATGGTTCAATTTCCGGCCAGGGCACATGCCCGGGTTTGTGAGCTCAATCCTCAGTGTGGGGCATACAGGAGGCAGCCAATCAATGATTCTCTCTCATCATGAATGTTTCTATCCCTCTCTCCCTCTCCCTTCCTCTCTGAAATCAATAAAAAATATATATATTTTAAAAAAGCAAATGATCTAGTGTACTGAAAGGTTACAAGTGCTCTAGAAGAAAAAGTAAAGGCAGGTAAGGAGGATTCGGAGGAAGTGAAGCAATGCTTGTGGTTTTAAACAGATTCCTCAGGGGTGGCCTTGCTGAGGAAATTTGGAGGAAGGAGTGGATGCCTGGGGAAAGGGTGTTCAGGCATAGGGACCATCAGTGCAAAAGGCCCCACGTGAGGAGCTTTAGAACCCAGCAGCCCTGGCTTCCAGTGTCTACTTCTCCACTTCCTTTCTGTGTGAGCTTGGGAAAGTGAATTAACCTCTCTGAGCCCCAGGTTCCTTACCTGGGAAATGGCGCCAAGCACGAGATCATACCCATGAAGCAGCTGGAGCAGAGCTGATACTCACTAACCATTGTTCAGCCCCAGAGGCTTAGGGAATAGCTGCAGGAAGGCCACGGTCGCGGCGGTCAGGAGGGTGTGCCCTGTTAAGAGCGTGGGCAGCTCCGGCTGCCACTTCGCAGCCCTGCAACCCTGGGCTAGTTTGTGTAACCTCAGCCTCCTTGCTTTCATGTGGGATAATAATAGCCATGATATCAGAGTCATTGTGAGGAATAAATGAGAGCATCCCCTAACGTGCCCAGGAGGTGGGCTTGGCTCTGAAGATGCGCTCAATGACGGGCGGCTATTTTTTGGCTGCCGCCATGGGGAGAGAGGCTTTCTTTTCTCCGTAGGACTGCTAAGCGGGTAGACTGTGAGCCGGGAGCTGCTGGGCCACCTGTGGGAGGTCCTGCCTGCAAAGGAAGCCAAATCAACCCAGGCAGAGCTGAGACACGGCCAGCAAGGGGATCCTGGGGATGTTTTTTTAAAATGTAATTTAGCCCGGCCGGTGTGGTTCAATGGTAGAGCGTTGACCTATGAACCAGGAGGTCATGGTATAATTCCCGGTCAGAGCACATGCCCAGGTTGCAGGCTGGATCCCCAGTGGGGGGCGTGCAGGAGGCAGCCGATCCATGATTCTCTCTCATCATTGATGTTTCTGTCTCTCTCTCCCTTCCCTTCCTCTCTCTGAAATCAATAAAAACGTATTAAAAGTAAAACAAAAGGTAACTTTAAAAATGAACGTTAAAAACGTGTAGCCCTGAAGCTGCACTTTACATGCATTTAACAAATGCAAATGCCACTCCAGCTGGTGCCTGGTCATGAGGAAGTGAGGGCCATCCTCAGGAGTTGCCACCAGGACAGGTGAGGACCGAGTTTGTTCCTCGGTGGCCTCTGGAGCTGAGAGGGGCACAAGCCAAGCCCGCACCTCTCCCTGCAGCCAGGGTTCCCACCCACGGGTCCCACCCACCCCCCTGTTCAGCACCAGGCTGCCCTTTGAAAGCCCTCCGAAAGCTCACCCACCTGCACATGAACCTGCTGTCTGAGAAAAGGCTTAACAACAAAAAGCCACTATGAATTATTCTCGGCTTTTAAAGAAATTTGCATTTTTTTTTTCATCGCACTAGAGCTGACAATCTAGTCATCTGTCTGTGTGTAGGAGGTATTGTTGATTCATTCTATGGACAATTCCAGCTGCACTTCGGGTCTGTAAGCCCCCGCTAGGGCTCAGAGCCCAGCCCCCCGACCTGGGCAGTCTGCAAGTCCCAGCGGAGCAGTTCTCAGTCTGGGGCCTGCAGCCCCCCCAGTGGGGCTATGGCTCACTCCTAAAGGCCAGAAACGGATCCCCCGAAGCCACACTCTCCTCTGATTCCTGAGAACAAGTAACACCGCACACATCCATTGATTCCCAGCTTCGTGCATGACTCAGTGCCACTTTCCAGGAAACGACTGACTTACTAGGATTCACTAGTCAGAACTAAAATTAGTCTGTTACTCGGGTTTACCACGAGCTCGGCTGCCGGGAGTCTGGCTCCTGCTCCATGCTCGCCGACGCTGCGGAACTCCTAACTGCCCAGTTCAGAGTGTGGGCGCTGGGGGTTTGACGGGAAGGAGGGTCTTGGGGGTTGTCTCAGTGAGCCAAAGGTCAAGTGAATGTGAGAGCCACTGTTCTAGGCTCTGCGAATTCTGGGGTGCTTCAGTCACCCACTTCTCCATTGAAATAGTCCAGACACGGCCAGCAGCCCTGACGTCAATCCTGACTCCGCACACTTTAGACCACAATGAGTCGCCCACACGACAGACTTTAGACAACTCACACCCATCAACGACATGCGGAGTCCAGTCCTGACCTCCAAATGCTGAAGCCCTCCTTTGCGCACTTAATACATATTAATTAAGACCCTGTCATGTAGCAGGCATGTGTCAGTTAATCACGTGTGCCAGTTCCCTGCCTGCAGTGAGTGTGCAGTCTGCTGTCAGAAAAAGACACGACACAAGCACACAGGCAAAGCAATTATACAATCCTAGTGCTTAACACACACACACACACACACACACACACACACACACACACACGGCACTGCGGTAGAGAACAGCAGGAGAGGCCCCATTGAAACCCAGTGGTAAAGGAGGGTGTTTCATCAGTCAGGGTTCTGTGGATGCAAGCAACAGAAAACGATGCTGGAAATTGTTGGGAGAGATGCGGGGTGGCTCACAGAAACGATGGAAAAACTAGAAAAGGCACAGGAGGTCAGGAAGCAGAGGCACTCTGGGGGTCTAGGGAGCAAGAAGGGGTGGAGTGTCTTCAATGCCTCACACGCCATTGTATCAAGGCCAGCAGTTCCCATTCCTGGCTCATTGGGGTCATTTGTGATCTGCTGGAGAAGGAGGTGACAGGCAGGGCACCTTGACTGACAGTTGCTCCAAGACCACATGGAATGGTGGTGGGGGGCGGGGGAATAAGGGTTCTATGGCAGATCACACTGGCTGGCTGAACGAATGTGCATTCCACCTCCTTCCTTCTTCCTGCTTCCATTGTCAAGGGCAAGAAAAATGAAATCATTGCCTTCGCAGCTTCCCTTGCAGAAAGAGGTGGCCACATGACAAGGGTTTGGTCAGTGAGACAAGGTGCTAGGGCGTGGGGTAGGGTGGAGCAGGGGGTTGTTCTGGAAAAACCTTTGTTTTTGAATAAAAGGGACAGATGTGGCTGCTACCACCACTTCCCACTTCTTCCTGCTTTGCACGTGGATAGAAAGCCTGGAATGGCAGCCATTAGCCTTCTCCAACCAGGAGAGACAGCCCGAGAGAACTACAGAGATACACTCTTCTGGGTATTGCTGTGCGGCTGAACAAACTCTGGAATCAGCTGAGATCTCGTTTTGTGAAAAAAATACCCCCCCCCCTTTTTGTAAGCCATTGTTTGTCCAGTATACGCAACCAACCACTTTTTAGGTAATTGTGAGCAATTGTATTAGCACCCCCAACTCTTTACTCCCTTCCCTATACCAGGATTATACACCCTATGCATTGCATGTGAATTGCAGCACCCCCCAGAAGTGGTGTGGCCTTCTCCATCCCTGACAGACTTGGGCACATGACATGTTTTGGCCAATGGAATACCAGCAGATATGACTCACATTCATATGCTAAGGCTAAACCAAAAGCATCTAAAGAGATTGTGTAATCCAGTTCTGTCACTTACTGTGTTCCATCAGCCATAAGGACAACTTGTCCCAAGTAAAGGCTGCTTCTTTGACCCAGGTCTCAGGATTAAAAATGCATGGAGCAGAGGTACAGCAGCTGACATGTGACAAACATGAAATAAAGGTGTCTTGTTGTAAGCTGCTAAACTTGGGGTTGTTTGTTACTGCAGCAAAGCTGACTAATACACTGGAAATGATGCTGTTACCAAAAAAAATTGTATGGATGTTGGGTAGGCAGAATTAATGAATACTGACTCTTGAAGGCCTTACTGGGAAAGTGACAATGACGCCTGAAAAATAATCCACCATGCCAAGAATCTGGTGGAGCGTATGCCAGGTCAGGAACCACATACTCAAAGATTTGAGCTAGGAAAGCACTTTTAGCATTTTCTAAGAAATTGCAAGAAGACCAGCATGGCTGGCACACCCTCGTTCTTACTCCTTACTCTGTTCCCATTCCCCCTGTTTCCCAATCTCTTGGCTTGGACTCATGCTTCTGGTGCCACTGGCATCTCCTTGGACTTGTTCAACCAGCTCAGATTCACTGTCCCTGACTATTCATCTCTCTAAGGACTCAGCTTGTAATCATCTCTGGCTCAACCCACTCGTAGCTACTTGTGGCATCCCACTTGCTGATATGCCCGCTCTGACCCCCAAACACCAGCCAGGACCCATTCTGGACCCCAAGGAAACACAAGGCCAGGCGACAGCCAAGGTGAGCTTTCTCCCATTCTCACTCCCCCGGCTCATCTCCTGGGGCTCCAATTCCAGAAGCAGGAATTCCTCCATTTCTTAATGGGTGGCCACACACAGCTTGTTAAGGTTAATTAATGAGGCTTTATCAAACTCATTTCCGATGCCTTGGTGGAAAGTTGAATGCTACATGCTGGTTGGGAAAACAGATGGGTGGGTGTGTCTTTGTGGTTCTCGGCAGTAGGTTGTATTCCTGGTGGGCACTCATTGGATACTTGGTCGAAAACGGTCAACATCCGAAGCTTATTAAGCTGAATGACATATCTGCTCCGAAATCCCATGAAACAGACTGGCTTTAAGATATTTGCCTGCACACAGGTCCAGAGGCTGAGCACCTGCCCCCATCACTGCCTCGGAAAGCTTCCCAGTGGCTCCCCGACACTCAGGGGGCTCCCCAGTGCTTTACTGATTCCCTGTTTGGTTTCAGAGAGGGCTGTGTCTTTACAATAACTCCCGTCTCGCTTGCGGGGACCGGAGAGGATCTCGGTTCCTTATAACGGAAGATGTTCGGACCTGCTCTGAATGTTGCCCACAGCGGTGTTATCTAGCCGACTCCCCAGCGTGGTTATCTGGACAAGTGCTACCTCCGCCTCAAGTAGATCCTTTGGGCGAAGGTTTGGCTTTTTTTCACATGGAGTCAAGGTGAGCCTACGTAGCGAGGAGCTAAGGACGGACAGGGAAGTGGAGAGATGGGGACGCACGAAGATGGAGTGTGACTGAGAGACGGAAGAAGCCGCTGGCTCCTCTGAAATTCACAAGCTGGGCCCGTGGGGGCCAAGTTCAGCCTTGCAGGCAAACATGTTTTGTCAGGCAGGAACCATGACTTTTAAAATTCTGAGTATAAATGCTTTGGGGCAAGAACGCATGTTTTGTGCACCATAGTCCCCGCCACTCCCTATTGTCACACATTCGATAGCTTCCCTCAGTCACAGCACCCAGCTGACTTCTGTAGCCAATAGAGTTTGTCATCGGTGCTTTAGGTGAAACACTCGGTAAGAAAGGGTGAGGATCTATCATTCAGTTCAACCCCGACCTCAGTTGAAATCTCTCTGCCAGAGTCCCACCTTCATTAGCCTTCCTAGCCTCTCTCTGTTCATCGTTTTCATGCACCTGATGTGCGAACCTGCATTGAAAACCAAAGGAGCAGCTCGCGTTGCTTTGGATTTGAAGGGAGATGGAGAACTAGCACCTCTTCGCCAGCTGCTGAAACTTGAAGAATGACCTCAAGAATTCCCTTTGGAGGGGGAAGAAGGTTCTAGAGGGATCATTTCTGCCTCTGGGACCATCTGACTTCTCCTGGGAGGAAAAGTCAAACATGTCTCTTTAAACTAGAGGAGAGGGGAAAGAAAATGCACGCTGGGACCGCCCGGATGGGGAAGCCTGGCCCCGCCGCAGGCCAAGGGCAAGGGGCAGTGTGTCCAGGCCGGTCAGAGCCACTCGGGCTGCCTTCCCCAGCTCCGCCTGAACTTTCGACCCCATTGTCTACTCTAATTACTGGAACCAGCAGGATTAATTCCTCGACCTACTTTCCAGTCCTTTCTGCTGCCACGGGGCGATAAGGCCTCGCTGGGCTTCTCTCTCGTTCTAATGCAGCAGGACGCGCTGAGAAGTTACATGCGAACTCGCATTTGAACCAAAGGAGCCTCTAGCTCATCTTTGAGCTGAATCAAGGGGTAGGGATTGCTCCTTTTCAGCTGATTCTAGGCATTCAGGTTCTCCAAAGTTACTCAACAAAGGGCAATCAAACTCAGGGGGTGCGGGGGAGCCCTATTTTGAGAACAATGGGATATGGAAATAAAAACAAGATATCTCAGATCGAGAAAATTAGCATAAAATGTGAACTGATCATACCGAATGCTGGTGAGGTTGTAAGAAGCCTGTACGTTCACAAGTGGCTGGTTGGCACAATTTTATCATCATATGGCAGCGTCCACCAGGGGCCATTAAAAACATCGCCCTCCATCGAGCCAGTCATCTCATGGCTGGGAAGTTATCCAAAGGAAATGGTTCAAAGGAAGGAAAAAGCTGTATACATAGAGACCTTCCCCGCAGCCCAGACACGGAACGGCACAATGACGTGTAGGCTGGCAAACCCATGGCCAGCGTCAGCCCGAGGCGTGTTTTGATGCGGCCAACAAGCTAAGAATGATTTTTTTAAAAAGCATTCTTGACAGATTGTTAAAGCCAGCAAGCAAACAAAGGATATGTGAGGTTCGCTGACCCCGGAGTAAGAGAAAACTATAAAACAACACGGGGAAATGTTTACACGACATTAAGCTTCGCCGAATATAAATGGAATGTTCGCTACGATATCAACCACGTAAAAATGTGTCATGTGCTCACAGGCAGGAAGAGAAGGCAAAAAAACCAAAATCTGGTGTTTGGGAGTTATTTGAAATGATTTGTTTTTCTTAAAAAAAAAATGCACAAAACTCCTTCTTATTGAAAACAACCCAGATATACTACTGGGCAGGGGCGTTATTCTGTGAAAGCCACATTCCTAGGAGGGAGTACTACGCAGCCATTAAAAAATCGTGCGGTGGGTCTGCATTAGCTGAGATGGGAAGATGCTCTTGACAGACTGGCAGGTGAAAAGGCACCTTCTGAGAAAACAGCCTGCCCGCCGTGACCTCCTCCTACACAAACTGAATTCTATCTCAGTGTTGCTGTTCAAACACTTGATTCGTGGCTCCTGAAATTTGAATTGTATGTAATTTTCATGTGCCACAAACTATTCTTCTTTCGATTTTTCTCCCGACCGTGTCTAGGTGTCTAAAACGTTCTTAGCTCGCTGGCCATGCACCTCAGGGGGCAGTCCTGATGTGGCCCACGGGCCATCATTTGCTGACTCCTGAGTTAAAACAGGGGAGGTGCTTGCACAGAGCCGGCAAGCAAGACTTGAAGCTTAAAAGGAGTCCATTGGCCTCTGTGCGGCTGCTTCCTCCGACAGAAGATGGGCCGGGACCGCTGGGGGTGGCGATGAGGAATGCAGGCTGCGTGCCTACAGCAGAAGCCTCCCTTGGGGGTGTCCATATTTAGGTTCTCCAGGCCCCAGGCTCTCGAGGTCGGGGGGCTGTTGGATCAGCCTGGATCACTGCGTCTGGTCCGTCACTCGTTGGTCTCGTTCTGCCAGCCACAGTGCCCACCTCCCGCTCCTATGTCTCAGCAGGGTTCGTAATGACGGTCCCAGCAGCCTCGCCTCGCAGCTGATCTGCTTCCTCACCGCGTGGCGGGCTGTGAAAGTGCAGACAGCCCTGGCTTTCCGGGCAGGAGGGCCGCTGCCGTATCAGACAGCGGCTGCAATAATTAACCATGCGGGGACATAAACACGAACATTGGACAGCGGATGCCTCACACGTGACCGAAAGCCCCTGACTCAACAAAGCCTGTGCTCGCTGTTTCCTCATCGCTTCCGCTCTCCTCACTGCCATTTTCCTGAGAGTTTGACATTTCACCCGCCTGTCCCCCATCTTAGCCTTCAGTTTTTTTTGGTTTTTTTTTGTTTTTTTAAATATATTTTATTGATTTTTTACAGAGAGGAAGGTAGAGGGACAGAGAGTTAGAAACTTCAATGAGAGAGAAACATCGGTCAGCTGCCTCCCGCACACCCCCCACTGGGGATATGCCCGCAACCAAGGTACATGCCCTTGACCAGAATCGAACCTGGGACCCTTCTGTCTGCAGGCTGACACTCTATCCACTGAGCCAAACCGGTCAGGGCTTAGCCTTCAGTTTTCATTCACTCTCGCCGGTGAAGACCTTTTTCTCCTCTCCCCCTTCCAACTCTTTCATGCCCCAAATTCTCCCACTTCAGCCCATCACGTCAGACCAGCACTTAACAGAAGGCAGCTGTGTTTGGGTAGCAATGCGCCAGCCTCCGAGGTTGAGTCACGATGGGTCGAAGCCAATCTGGCCACGTGGCCCGGTTTTGGCCAGTGAGGCCTAAGCAGAAGACGTCTGCTCTCTTGACAAATGAGGTTACAGCTGACATCGCCTCCGCCATCTTCCCGCCTTGGGCAGGGAAAGTGATGGCCGCAGCTGTGGCAGCCACAGCGCCATCAGGAGCAAGTGGTCAAAAGGCTCTCGGAGACAGTGGCCATGACATGACTGAGCCACTCAGCCAACACCACAATTACCTTCGAATGATGCTCTTGTTTGGCGAACAGATAAACCCTTCAGGTGAGCCACTGGGATGGTTTTGGTTACAGACCGCGCCACAGGTAACCCCGGCGGAGCAGGGTGGATCATAGACAGGCACTGGCTCAGAGTCCAAAGCACCAAACCAAAGCACCGAGTCACGGGTGCCTGGGGTCTGGCGCCAGGTTACCGGGCAGGCCCAGCAATTAGAACGCAGTTCCTGGAAGTGAGGCCAGGTCTGGGACACAGGGAGCTGAGCCCCCTTTGCTAAGCCACAAACATGGCAGCAGGTCCATTGGAGGAGGAAGAAGTGTCTCCATCCAACCGGGAAGGCTGGGACTTGTTGGGGCCAGGAGAAGGGGTCTCCTGCAGGAACAAGAAGGGCTCAGCCACTCTGACGCCTGCCTCGATCTGGGGTTCTCACTCCACCACATGTCCTGACTGAACCCCCTCCCCCACCTCCTCAACATGCATCTTGTTTCTCTGATTCTCTCTTGTGAGGTCTTAGCTGTATAACCTTCTCCCTTTGTTCACTTGCTGCTCAGAATAAGATAGAAAGCTGAGAGGGCAGCAGCTTAAAACTCCATGGGGCTGTGGCGGCATCCCCCCCCCCCACAAACACCCCTGCAACCCCACTCCACCCACCCACTCATCTGCTAAGTGCGTGACTGAATGTATGAATGAGCGGGTCCCGCAGACTCCACCCCTTTACTGTCTGTGCTAACCCATAATAATTTCTATTTGATTTTGGAAACCACAATGTAATTTGAATTCTGCAAATTTACTTTCCGAATTATGTTCTTCTTTGGCTAACACAGAAGTTACTTCGCCCAGATTAAGTGATGGTGGGGGAAGTTTGCTAGGTGTTGGGGTCATTCGGTAGGTAATCCATATACTGGCAGTCAGTAGTTGTCTATATCAGGAAGGTCAGCTAGACTGACATCTGAAACATGGGTGGGGGTGTGAGGGTGTGCATGCGTGTGTGTACCTGGTGTCCTGCTTCTGCTTTAGCCAACCCACGAAAACAGGGTCTACTTAATACCCTACCTACCACCTCAGCCTTGGCCTAGTGCTGAGAGTTACAAGGTAGTCAGTCCATAGCTTCAAAGATCAGGCCATGAGTTATATTACACCTGGCCCTGCTCAGACTTCAGGGCCTCAATGCCAAGAATCAGGTTCCCAATTAGTTTACCAGATACTGGGCATTGCATTATTTCTCTACAGGTAGGCAGGAAGGAAGGAAAGGAGGGAGGGAGGGAGGGGCGGAGGGAGGGAGGGAGGGAGGGAGGGAGGGAGGGAGGGAGGAAGGGAGGAAGGGAGGGAGGAAGAAAGGAAGGAAGGGAGGGAGGGAGGAAGGAAGGAAGGGAGGAAGGAAGGGAGGGAGGGAGGGAGGGAGGGAGGAAGGGAGGGAGGAAGGAAGGAAGGGATGAAGGAAGGACGGAAGGAAGGAAGGAAAGAAAGGAGGGAGGGAGGGAGGGAGGGAGGGAGGGAGGGAGGGAGGCAGGGAGGGAGGGAGGGAGGAAGAAAGGAAGGGAGGGAGGGAGGAAGGAAGGGAGGAAGGAAGGGAGGGAGGGAGGGAGGAAGGAAGGAAGGGAGGGAGGGAGGGAGGGAGGAAGGAAGGAAGGGAGGGAGGGAGGGAGGAAGGAAGGGAGGGAGGAAGGAAGGAAGAGAGGGTGGGAGGGAGGGAGGGAGGGAGGAAGGGAGGGAGGAAGGAAGGAAGGGATGAAGAAAGGAAGGAAGGAAGGAAGGAAGGGAAGAAGGAAGGAAGGGAGGGAGGGAGGAAAGAAAGGAGGGAGGGAGGGAGGGAGGGAGGGAGGCAGGGAGGGAGGGAGGGAAGAAGGGAGGAAGGAAGGCAGGAAGGGAAGGAGGGAGGGAGGGAGGGAGGAAGGGAGGGAGGGAGGAAGGAAAGAAGGGAGGGAGAGCGGGAGGGAGGGAGGGAGATTGGCTGGATGGGTGGATAAAGTCTTCCTACAATAAGTTCCCAATCTCACATCTCAGTTCTCCAGGAATAATGGCTGTGTATTGGCCCTTGTGCCATCCATCCACCTGGCTCTCCACTGACTGACACTTCTCTTTGGGCTGGGACTGGGGTTCACTTGGATATTAAGAGGCTCTAACTCTCCTCTAGGAAGGATCCCAAGCTCCCAACCTGGCTACAGATCCCTGGCCCTATGCGCCTGGGCCTGGGACGCCAGGTTCCTGGGCATGTTCCAGTGTTTGGATGTTGATGGGCCTGGCTCGGCCATCTGTCTTTAAGCCGGCAGGTCTCACCCAGCCACATGGCCAGCATTCAATACGAACGAACTACCATGATCTCATGGTTCCCTCCTGGACAGCGGGGCTCATTTGACTTTCTAACCTACAGCCATGTCACTGAATTCTGGCTTCACTCTTCAATGAAGGTTCCCGTCAATCAATGTCTTTGCTTGCATCACCCTTGGCAGCTTAGGGCTAATGCTTAGCCAAATCCAGGAACCTAAGTCCACAGCACCCTGCAGCCTCTGTCTCCTGGGTCCATCCGGCCTCCGGATCTAGAGCAGACGTCTACACCTGCGGGCCGGCTTGACTTGATAACACCAGCCTTCCCTGATCTCTCTTGGCAGCTTTCATTCATCAGACCCTAATCAAACACCTACTGTGTTCCAGGCAATTGCCAGCACCGGGGATTTCATGGCAGCCTGGTCATTCACCGTCACTGCACTGGGACCTCTGGTGAACAGGCAGTGCAGCATATGAAGACCAGAACAGAAGAGTGAGAGCTCTGGGAACTCATCACAGCAGCGCACCCACAACAAGGAAAAGTCAGAAAGCAGTGCGGGAGATGAGAATGGTGCCAGGTGCCAAATGGATTCCAAATGGAAACCCCAGGGAATGGCTGACCCCAAGTCCCTACCCTGACAACCTGACCCGCTTCCTCCTGTCGGGGGAAGCTCTGAAGGCCAAGAGGCCTTCCCTGCCTCTAGCTACCAGCAATGCAACATGTGGCTCCACTAGCCAACCTCAGGGGGGCCAGCCAGGCACTCTCTGCACAGGGGAAGACTTGATTGACTTCCCCCAACCCCTGGCTCGAAAATAGTATTGCTCCAAAGTGAACGTGGTATTTCTGTGGTTCTGCCTGAAAGGCAAGAGTTGGAGGAATTACTGAAAACACAATGGTTGCAAATCCTGCCCAAAGATAATGGGGACAAGGGCTTTTAAAGAACTCCTTGTTCCTAAATAAAAATTAAAAGGAAGCTAGGCTCTAGTCTCCACGAGACGAGAAACCTAAGAAATATATACTGTGTGGAAGTCCCGGAATAAGACATTGTCAGAGTAAAGAGCAAAATAAATGCATTAAAAGAAAGGTCTGGAGAAAGGAAGATGACAGTGTAGGTAAACACCCATACTCACTGCCTCCCACAACCACATCAAAATTACAACTAAAATTCAGAACAACCATCATCCAGAACCACTGGAAAGCTGGCTGAATGGAAGCCCTACAACTAGAGAAGTAGAGAAGAAAGCACACTGAGATTGGTAGGAGGTGCAGAGGCGCAGAGTGGGCTGGTCCAGCACCCACGTGTGCTGCTTTTTTAATCGGGAGGGAGATCATCTCTGTGGAAGCCACCCAGAGGAGCAAGGGGTCCCAGCTCTGCACCAGACCCCCAGCTCAGGGTCCCAGAGCTGGGGAAAGAAGTCCCTACAGGCAGGAAGAACTACAGGCTGTAAGAACTACAGGCTGTAAAAACCAGTGCGGATTTGGGCTCAGTGACACAGAGGCTGCTGGAGATCCAGCTATCCCTCTTAAAAGGCGGCACCCCGAACTGAACTTACAAGGTCCTATTTCCTCTAGGCTCCAGCACCAGGGCAAGCCTCTGAGAAACACAGACACATGCGAGGAACAACTGGATTGTCTGGCATCAGGGCAGGAGCTTTGGATGTGGCTTTCTCCCAGATGGAGGTGCTCACAGGGATCACTGTTCCTATGCCGGGACCTCCCTAGTTGCAGGGCTGACTGGCAGCCATTTCTGTTTACGACACCCTGTTGATTCCCACCTCATCCACTTTACAACCCTACCCAAGCTGCATGCAGCGGCTTTTGCATATGAATGGCCTGTCCTTGCTCACACTAAAATCTCTCTCACAAGCTACAGCTGGGTCAGGGAGCCCCAAACCTATCAATAAAGGGTCCAAGACCCGGCACCATCACAAGCACCAGCCTGCCTTGCTTCACAGTTGGGCCTCATCTGGGCACTTCCAAACTGATACAAAGAGGAGGAAGCTGCAGATCTCTCTGCAGCTCCTACTGGGTGGCCCTAGGCAGTGGCTGACTTTGCACCTCCCTGCAGACCCAAGAGCCAGAGTACCCAGTGGTCATAGTCAGACCATACCAGATTGCAACTCTACACATCCATAAGCAACACACTCAAGGGGCAAACTCAGTGAGCACCAAAGCCCCAGTGAAGCAAGTCCTGCTCTGTAGGGGTATCTCCTATACAGCAATTCTCCCACTGTAGTCACAGCTGATCTCACAACCAATTGGCCTGGAGATCAATTCCTCCCAGTAACACCAACAGCAATCAAGTCTCAACTACAACAAGACTGTGCTCACAGCCCACAAAGGGGTGCACCTAAAGTGTCCAGCTCAGGTGACTGGGGAGGCTGAGCCACTGGGCCCTATAGAACACCTACTACACAAGGCCACTCTACCAACTCAAGAAGACATAGCAGTTCTACCCAATACTTAGAAACAAACACAGGGAAGCAGCCAAAATGCAGTGATAAAGAAACATGTCATTATTTGAAGAAATAATGACAGAAAACTTCCCCTACCTGGTGAAAGAAATAGACTTTCAAGTTCAGGAAGCACAGAGTCCCAAACAAGAGGAACCCAAAGAGCACCACACCAAGATACCTCATAATTAAAATGCCGAGGGCTAAAGACAAGGAGAGAATCTTAAAAGCAGCAAGAGAAAAGCAGTTAGTTACCTACAAGAGAATGCCCATATAACTGTCAGCTGATTTCTCAACAGAAACTATGCCAGAAGGGAGTGGCAAGAAATATTCAAAGTGATGAATAACAAGGACCTATAACCAAGATTACTCTACCCAGCAAAGCTATTATTTAGAATTGAAGGTCAGATAAAAGAGCTCCACAGACAAGAAAAAGCTAAAGGAGTTAATCACCACCAAACCAGTATTATATGAAATGTTGAAGGGTATTCTTTAAGAAGAGGAATAATAATAAGAAGAAAAAGATAAAAAATATCCTATATAATAAAAGCCCAGTGACCATAATGGCAGAACAACCAGAATGACCGCTTGACCAGTCACTATGAGGTGCACTGACCACCTCTTGGTTTCTTTCCCCGGCCGGCAGGCTCCGATAGCCCAATGGCGAATGGGGAACCGGGATGGGTGGCGGTGGGGGGTCGGGACTGGCGAGCGGGTGGGAACGGCCGACCTCTTGGTCCCTTCCCCCAGCCGGCAGGCTCCGATAGCCCAATGGCAAACTGGGAACCGGGGTGGGTGGCGGCAGGGAGTGGGGCCGACTGCTGGCAGCCGGCGAAAATGGCCCTGATCGCAGGCTAGGCCTAGGGACCGTACCTGCGCACAAATTTTGTGCTCCAGGCCTCTAGTGAACAATAAAATGACAACAAATACATACCTATCAACAACTGAATCTAAAAATCAAAATAAATGAATAAGAAATATAATAAACAGAATAAACTGGTGAATAAAAAGAATCAGAGGCATGGAAATGGAATAGCCTGACAATTCTCAGAGGGAAAAGGGTGGGGTGGGGGTGGGGGTGGGCAGGAAGAGATTAAACAAATATCTTATATGCATATATGCATTACCTATGGACACAGACAATAGGGTGGCAAAGGCCTGGGGTGGGGCAGGAACCAGGTGGAGAGGTAAAAAGGGGGGGGGGAGGGGAGAGGGACATCTGTAATAATCTCAACAATAAATATATATATAAAAAAGTAAGGTCTGTTCCCTCTCCCTCACACATGTATTTTTAGCCAATGCTCACAGCATGGCATCCGGAAATTTGAACACTCTAATGTGAACTGTGTGAGCAGAGAAAGTCTAAAAATGTAAGTGGCTCAAATGATAGAATTTATTGGGAAAGAAATTATTTAATTACCTGGAAAAATAAAGTAGAGCAGCAAAAGTAGTATCGGGCAGTGGTAGAGGGTCTACTTACTGAAAATAGAAGACTGGTTTGACAATAGAACATAATTGTTTTTATGCAAATGATGCCTAAAGTCCTTTAAAAAAAATGGTTTCGCTTCCTCTTCCTGCCTAGATGGGCTTCCCCTACATCACATGCTCTGCTTTCTTGAAATGGCATTTACTCTACCCTTGCCCTCCCGACAGAAGGTGGTCAGGCTGCAAGGAGAAGTGGGGTCCACAATGCAATCCCCGTTATACGTCGATGCTATTCATTTCTATGTCAAAACCTTTCCTAGTAGTCTTGATTCTCCCGGGAGAGGTGAAGGGAACTTAAAGCAGGAGGATTTTATTAGGGGAAAGGTCTGTGTGAGAAAGAGAGGAAGGAGCCGGAGAAGGGTCGGAGGACCATCAGACCCCGAGTAAAGGGGAGAGGGGAGGAAGGCCTAGTGGAAGCATCCCGCACAACCGGACAGTCTAAGGAAGGCTCTGCAGGGCCTTGGCATCTGCTGCTGTGCTCACTGGTGGGCAGCAGCAGCGCCGGGCATGTCAGGCCCTTGGTCAGTTACACCCCCTGTGCTAAGAGGTCCTTCAGGCGCACTGTCATGGATGCTCCACCTCTTTTCATAGTTACGGTGGCTCCAGTTTCAAGTTCAAATCCGTGTATGGATGGCTTAGGCCAGGGGTCCTCAAACTACGGCCCGCGGGCCACATGCAAATACAAATATTGTATTTGTTCCCGTTTTGTTTTTTTACTTCAAAATAAGATATGTGCAGTGTGCATAGGAATTTGTTCATAGTTGTTTTTTTTAAACTATAGTCCGGCCCTCCCACAGTCTGAGGGACAGTGACCTGGCCCCCTGTTTAAAAAGTTTGAGGACCCCTGGCTTAGGGGCTTCTGCACATCTTTTGGGTATGGGAGGCAATGGATGAGGTACAGTTTGCTTGCTAAACTATTTTAGTTGCCGAGATAGTCCAATGGTTTGTGAAGAACATTGGGGTAAAATATTTTAAAAATCAAGACAGACCTTCTCAAGGATGGTTCTCTTCTGGCAGAAACACTTGGGACACTGTTAACATTTATTTCTGTCCCGGCCTGTTGGATCAAAACCTTGGGCATTGAGAACCGAAGACCAAATAAATGCCACATTTCTCTATTGCACCAAGGTCAAGGGAAGCCGGGGAAGTATACCAAACCCAAATTAAATGCTACCTGAACAAGTGAGATCAGGCTATAGTTCAATACCACAATCTCCCTACATTTTTCTTGTCGCTAGTAGCTGCATACACCCTTTGTCTTCAAATTCCTTCAATTTTCCCAGCCCTCCTTTCAGACAGCTAAAAAAGAAAGTTACGACATTCACAGAAAACTGTGCTTCAGGAAAACAGTAAGTAACTCAATTGTTTCCCCCCTGTTAATTTGAGGGTCTTAAATTATGCATGTGGCTGTGCACACATTTGCATGTTCAGTACACATGCCTGAGCTACCAGTCTGCAAGACAAAATCAAGCCTCATAATTCAAGCCACCTGCGCCTGAGTTCTCCTCACCCAAACTTCAGGGCTGACTCTGTTTGAAATAAAAAAAAAAAAAAAAGGTAATTGATTCACTTAAGAAATGCAGGGGAGGGGCGTTGGTGGGGTGAAGATAGGAAAGATGGGGTCACAGAGCCAACCCCTGTCTCCATCCCTTCTGGATTACCAGCACCTTCTCCTTCCACACCCCCTGGATTTCATAACGTCCACGACGCCCCTCTCCCAGAGGGACTGATTGTGCCAATGCCAATTCCAATCCTTCCATCTAGCTGGGCAGGATGCCCAAAAGTGGAGTTTGTCCTCTGCCTGAGATGGGTAACCTTGACTAGTATAAGGAAACCACCACAATACAGATGACCCTGAAATTGGACCAATGGACTGGCAATATGCAGATTAGGAAGCCGGAGCCACCCATCCATTGGTTGATTGCTGGTGTGATGTCACAAAGGCCCAGCCCAAACGTGTCCAGAAGTGCTGTGGGCAAGTTTCTGGACCAGCTGCAAAGCTTTTATTATTTGGGGTGCATGTGAGCCTTCCCACCCCCGTAAAAAAAAAAATCAGCTGGTTTCCTGCATTTCCTGTTTTAGGGGGAAAAAGTGTTCGTGTACAGTCAGAGCTTAAGGATTCAGGGCTGAAAAGCATTTTGTTCTCTCGTGTGGTGGCTCTTCAGGTTTACCTGTGTTTTTTCAGGGGGGGGGGGGGACTGAATTTTAAATGAGCTGTGGGGACCTCACGAACCTCTTCAGCTTAGTGGTTTCCAAGAAGCGCCAGGCTGACCCACACTCTATGAGTCAGCTGGTGGAAGTCTATGGCTGTGATCTTGACCCCAAAACCAAAGAAATGCAGCCACAGAAGGTTGGGGAGCCCCTGACTTTTCCCTACCTCCCTTGGCCAGGTTCAAGTTAAGGACAGAATCAAGTTCACTGACTCATGAGCTTCTGACAATCACCCCTCAACACGAATCTCCCCATTTCAATGCCTCTGAAGAATTGAAGTCCATGACAGCCAAGAGAGAAAGCTTCTGTAAAGACAACTGAATAGATAACTTTAAGCTTTGCACTTCCTGAAAGCTTGTCTTTCCCAAACAGTTGCCCTAGAACTGTCTGGCGGCAACTATGACACTGCCGATTTGGTCTCCTAAAGCCACGGGGAATTTTCCCAACATCTCTCACCACGGAGAATCCCTTCTCCCCAAGCCGGCCAGGCAGAGGCGGAACAGTGGAAAGGTTTCCTGGGGGTGGGCGGGCTGACGCGCTACATGGTTTGTTTGGTTTGCCCAGATACCGTTTTACCTCCTTAGAATAGCATTCATTTTTTTTCCTTTGGGAAGTCATCCCACCCTCATTGTCAGTCTTCGTTTGGATGGAGGGGATCCCCCGCCCCTGGATCTAGAGATGGGCATGTGTCCCAGGCCTGGACAATCTGTGTGCGGTCCATTCTCCTGGCTACCCGGTGATTGGATGAGGACTGGGCATGTGACCCAGGTGGTCCAGTGATGGTCAATCCTGGGACTTTGATGGGAACTCTGAGAACAGTTGCTCTCTTTTCTCACCGGGGTTGTAAGCTGATGGGAGGCAGCCACGGAGCTGATGGTGACCATCTTTGTCCCTACAAAGAATGAAGCTATTCAACAATGAAGTCAATAAATAAATAAATAAATAAATAAATAAATAAATAAATAAATAAAACAAATAAGAGACAAAGTCTAACACTGCTTGAGCACCTATATCCAGCTCTGCCTGAAACTGGGCATATTAGTTAATGCAGCCAATATATTTTCATTTTGATATAAATCAGATAGAGTTGACTTTCTGTTGACTCAGGAAAAGAGTTCTTTCATGTACATCCAGCCACAGGGCAAGCCTTACTCTCAATGGGTTTAGGGCTATGTGAGTCCCCTCCTTGTAGGGTTTCTTATGGGTTCCTTCTGCTTGGTTGGTGGGTAAGGGGTAGGGTTGGTATATTGGCATAGGGGTGACAGGTAGGGGACTTTGGTTATTCTGGCGTACACAGCACAGAGATCAAGTGAAGGGGGTTGGGGTCAGGGAGAGCTGGGCAACCAACATCACCTTCCTGAGCCTCCCTCCTCTCGTCTGTAACATGGGGGAATGGAAGAGTCTCCCTCCGGGTGTGGTGTGGAGGTTTCAGGTACAGTGTCTGGTGCAGAGTGAATGCGCATGACACAGTGGCCAAGTAACAGTATTGGCTAATTCCAGACAACACACTGTAGGGAGCTGGGTTCTCTTCTTCTGGCCTCCGGGGCAGTGTAGGGACAATGGGGAGGGCTCTGACAGCCTTCACCGTGGCTGTAGCCAATAACCCAGAGCCTCTGTGGGTACTGCCAGCCACAAGCACCTGCCGAGCAAGCAGCGTGCACCTGCCACCTGCCACCCCATGAAGAGATTCCAATCCAGCCAGAGCAGGTGGCCTCCATTCCAGGCCAGATCCTGGCTGTGTGCAGTCTGTGAGCCCGCCCACCTGTGCCGCAACCGCAGCTGAGCTGTTCTTTGCCTGTCCCACCTCCCACCCCCAGCTTCCTTCCTTGATCTGCCGCCTCCCATGTCCCAGGCACTGTGCTGGGGAGCAGAGGGGATACAAGGAGCGATATCCGCATTGCTGGAGCACCTACCACCTGCCACACCATGCCAGGTGTGGGCAGCGCGGATGCACATCTCCCAGCCTCACGGATCCTGAGATGGTGCTAAACGCACCCATTATACAGGGGAGCGACTGAGAGCAGTGCCCATGGAGGTGGCAGGGTCCAATCCAAATCCTGGGGTTTCTTCAAAGCCCACATCCTTCCCTGTGCTCTAACACGCTGCCTGCCACTATAGGGGTTATATTACGAAATGATGTTTTTCATTTAGGTTGAAGTTAATTAAAATTCAGTAACCTTACAAAAACCACTTGGTCTCCCTAGCCACATTTCTGGGCTCAGTGGCCACACTGGGCTGTCGTGTTGAGCCAGGCAGGTAGGAAAAGATGCGTGCCTGATAGAGGACTCCAGGTCAGGCTTTGGGGAAGTGGTGGTATTTGAGCCAAGCCTCAAAGGATCAGTATGATTTTAACAGGGAGGGAATACGTCAAGTACACAAACCATCATGGAGAGAAAGAGGCAGATTCCGCTAGCTGCCCACCCCATATCTATACCCTCTTTTCTTTAGCAACTGAACTTTAACTTTTGTTAGAAGTGCTAGTAAACCAACTAAAACACAACAAAAACAAACACAAAAAACACCCTGCATTTCCCAGTTTCCTTTGCAGATACTGTTACCAAGCCATTTCTGATCAACAGCATGTTAGTTGCTGTTGGGAAGTTAGTTGGGTGGAGTTTCCCAAAAAGTACCTTAAAAAACGGGGTTGACTCAGCCGAGACACCCTTTTGCCTTTCCCTCTTCCTCTTTCTGCATGCCTGGGATGGACACGTGATGATTGGAGCTGCAGCAGCAATTTTGTGACCTTGATCATGGAAACCTTGCACTAAGGATAACAGAGCAAGACAAAACAAACATGGGGCATTGATCATTTGGGGGACATGCCATGCCAGCCCTGGATTTCCTTTTAAAGGAGAAGAAAATGAACTGCCTGCCTTGTTGAAACCACTGCTGTTTCGGGCCTGCTGTTACTATAGCAGCCAAGCACAATGTCTAGCCAATACAACGTGTGAAAGCGTCAGAAGAAAAGCTAATAGCTCCGTGCGATTGGCTTTCTGATAAAACCATTCTGGGAAAATGATCTATTTATTCAATACTGCCCTCAGGGCTTAGAAGGTTTAATTTATGTAATCACTTTGTCAACGAGGAAACTGAGACCCAGAAAGATTAGGAAACTGGGTCAAGGTTGCAAAGCTTACCAGGTAGTGGATCTGGGCTTCAAGTCCAGGAAGTGTGACCCAAGGGCTGCTGTCTTGAGTGGAAGGGGAAGAGTTATGGGCAAATACGGTGAAGGAACCTGAGCCGGATTCAGATATAGGAACCTTGGCCTAAAGGCTCAGACCTCACTTTCTTCAGTGCCCCCAGGCCCACGTGGGTCGCTAAACACCAAGCTCAGCTCATCTGACAACATGTCCCAGCTGTGTCCTACCCTCGATGGTAGGCTAACTGGCCTCACAGAGGTGATCTTTTGGTTGCGTACCATACGTTCTGCACCCTGGCGCTGGGGCCAGAGCTCCTGTCTGCACCCAAGCTGTCTGACCTAACAGGGAACTCCCTCACGTTTACCCCAAGGACAGTGATGACTTCCCCGGGGGGCAGGGGGGGAGGGGGAGGTAGCGGGAGGGCCAGAGCAGATGGACTGAAGTCAGCCTCGGGGGCTGATTTGTATGCCACCCTGTGTGTTCTTAGCTGGTGTCTGTTCTGACTGGCCAGTGGCCAGGCTGGGCCGGTCACAGACGGTTTTTCATATCGGCCCTGCTTGGATTATAAACACTGTGTCCTCGCGGTTATGGGATGTCGGGCACCTCAGCTCACCTCTGAGTTTTAAATGTGCTCACCTCACCTCTAAAACGGGGCTATAACACCGACCTCCGGGGGCCATGCTGTGAGGAACGCGGCAGCGTTTATTATCCTGCTCGCTGCGTCTCCACCTGAGCGGCAGGTCAGCACGATTGCTTTATTGGTCTTGAAAGGAAGGGCGGGGCGTCTTTGATATCGATCCATCACCACCTCTCGGCTCAAAACCCTAACCTGGTAAATGGGGGGAATACACGTCTTGGATTTAGATGATCTGGGGTCTGATCAGCTGCCGAGGTGGGACAAGCTGCCACTGCCGTCTCCGAGCAGCTGTCAGCGAGGAGACTGCAGACGAAGACCCCCGGGGGCCAGGCAGGCTGTGGGAATGGAAGAAGCTGGGCAGGTGGGGTGCAGATCTGGGAGAGTGGTCAAGGTAGTGGGCATGGGGCATAGGGATGGAGAGGGTCCCCTCTTAAATGCGGCCAGTCCTAGAGGTGTCTCCTAACAACCCTGAGAAGGGGAAAAAAGGTAAAAATGAACATACACTTAGCCCCTGCTAAACTCTTTATATATCGTCTTGCATAATTTTTATAACATGATTCCCGGAGGAGAGTAAGGCCCAGAGAGGGAGGTGACTTGCCCATGGGTCACACAGCTGGGAGGCAGCAGAGCCGGAATTCAAACCCAGTCTTTCCAGTTCCTTGAAAAATGCCCTCCGTGTGCCTGTCTTGGATTTTTCTCTTGCATGTGCTATTCCTCTGTCTGAAACCTCCTCCCAGCCCCCAACCGATTCCCAGGCCGGCTCCCCCCTGTCCCGCAGGCTTCAGTTTCAATGCCCAGAGGGAAGGCGTTCTGTGACCCCTCTGCTAAACGGGCCACACCTGCCAGCCTTCTTCTCTCTCGTGGAGTTGCTCCCTGCATCACAAGTCACAATCATTTATTAACTTTTTGTTTGTTCCTTTATCTAGAGAAGGGCTTGACTTACAAGGAATTCACATTTACATGGAGAACAAAGGCACCGAACCCAGAAACAAAAAGTTATCCAGGATGGTGATAAACACTACAAAGAAAAGAAAAGAAAGCTAAAGGCTAGGAAGCGACAGAGCAGGGAAAGGACATTTAGAGGCGGTGGTCAGAGAAGGCCCTTTGAGGAGGTGATGTTTTTGAGGAGAATGGAGCATTGAGAAGGAAAGAGCCATATGAAAATCCAGGAAAGGGGTTGTACAGGCAGAAGAAAAACAACATGTGCAAAGGCCCTGGGGTAGGAATGAATTTGTCGTGTTCAAGAGATAAAAGAAAGCCAAGGGGCTGGGAGGGTGGGGGGAGATGAGGCAAGGCCAGGAGCCAGATCCTAGAAGGCTTGAGAGGCTGAGATAAGGAGTTGGTTCGTGGCTTATGGTTTCTGTCCTAACTAAACTGTGAGCTCCATGAGGGCGGGGATCTTGTCTGTACCCCTAGCCTCTATCCCCATGCCAGGCACATGCCAGGCACTCAGTAAATATTGGCTTCCTACATTCACAATATATTCCCTCTATGGAATATGTATGGAACACAGGCCCCGGAGCGTCTGTGTTCAGAGGCACGTGTGTACACCTCGAAGTCCTAGTGCCCCCTCAGATCAGCACAAGAAGGCTGCCCCAGCCCACCAGCTGTTAGGAAACTCGGTCACATCAATAATGCCTGTGCCTGGCTCTGCACGGTGCCCGGGGGAGTGGGGAGTTAATTAGCTTTGCTAGAAAGGGCCTGTGAAGCGCTTGGAACTCTGCGCCTGAACACCTTCTCCACTCAAGGTGCAAGTCCGCATTCCAGCCCCAGCCTGGCTCACTCAGCCGGATCTTACACCTGCTCACTGCATGGGTGGTATTTACAAACAGTGGACACTCGTGGGTCAGCAGGAGGACAGGACTGGGGGCACCCCCATGCTGCGTCTGAGCTGTCCCAGAGTTAACTTAATGACGAAACCATCACCATACATTCTCCCTTCTCCTGGGAGTGCAAATGGCTTTATAAACACCAGGCCTGGGGCCAGCCAGGGAGGAGGGGAGGGTTTACCTTGGGTGGGGAGTGAGCACACAGTCCATTAAGGGGAGTCTAAGAGCAAGAAGTTAATGGTCCCTCCAGGCCCGGAATTTAATTCAGCCTTGAAAATAGTTCTCAAAATCCATTTGTGGACCGCTTTGGCCCACGCTGGTCTCCACGCCCACCCGCACATCCCCGGTACAAGTCTGCTTGCTACTCCCCTGTTCCGACTTAGTCCAAGGGGCCAGCCCAGGAAGTCACTGACCCAGGACAGGGCTTATCCAAGCGGGGGACACATTCCTTCTGTATGCAACACAGGGCTGGGATGAGAGTGAGGCAAAAAAACCTCAGTAATCACAATAAAATATTTAACACAATATTTTTAGAATGTAAGATTAATGAGCAACAGTCATGATGAACAGATATGAACATCTATAATAATAAAAGTGTAATATGCTAATTAGACCGGACGTCCTTCCGGATGACCTTCCAGATGAAGCCAGGGCTGCGAGGGAAGCCTGGGTCCCGGGTGCCAGAGGGAAGCCGGTGCAGGCAGCCAGGGGAAGGAAGGCCTACTCTTGCACGAATTTTGTGCATCGGGCCTCTAGTTTATAATAAAGACAGAGATTTTATCCTCACTCATCAGACTCTGACCATCAATTGAATGACCTTGACCCCCATGTGCATGACCTTCACCCTCACATGACCTGGCCTTCACTTGCATGATCTTAATGCTCTTTCATCGCACTATAATGTTAGGCGGTCACATTGTGAACATTTTAAATTTTAATGCTTAAGCTTTTGTTTTTAATGACGACAAGTGGTCCCAGCTTTCCATTCATGGTAGGAATATAACATTTTTCTTTTATTATAGATTAATTTCAATAAATAAAGAACCGAGTTAATGTAAAGACGCTTACTGGTGGGGGGACACTTGGGCAAAGGCGGGGCCAGGTTAACTTCTGCTGTTCCTCCCTGTATGAAGGTGACCTCGGATTTAAAGCAGGCACCGAACTAGGAGAGCCGAGGGCTTATCAGCAGTGTGGCCTTGACAGTCACGGACCTTCCGAGTCCCCAGCTCTCCGCCTCCGAAATGGGGCTCACAAAGGGCTGTGCGGTGCCCAGGAGACGATTATAATGCCCTAGGCAGGGCCACATCGTGACTGTTCTGGGCCCCTTTCCCCATAAAAAATACTGAAAATTATGTTTCATGGCTGCATACATCTGATGAATACAATCCTGCCCCAATTACACACTTTTCCACCAACACAGTCAGGGTATGCATCCTGCTTTTTACACGAGGTAAACTATTTTTGTGGGCTCCTCAAGTATGGCCGCAGGCACTGTACTTACTGTGCCTACCAGAGAGGCCAGCCGCGGGCTTGACAGGCCAGCCCTCCATCTTTTAACTTTTACAACGCCACAAGGCAGACTCCATTTTATAGGTGATGGAAAGAAGGCCCAGAGAGGTTCAGCAAATTCCTCAAGGTCACACAGCCAGTGAGCAGCAGGGCAGAGATTTGAACCCAGATCCGTCTGCTTCTGCAGTCTGCCCTCCTCTCATCTGCTGGGAAGTGAATTAGTCTGGAGCCCGGCCAAACCCTGAGTGACCATGGCCCTCGATCACGGAAACCGCGATGACGTTCAGGGCCCAAGGTGCAGCGATCAGCATGAGGAGCCCCGTGGCCTGGCCTCTTGGTCACCTGCCGACTTGGGTGGGGCTGGGTGACATGCTCAGGCCGGTTGTTTGAGAGTTTTGGGCCGTTAAGCCACCACCTCCAGGCAGCAAGGTGTTCGTGGAGCTCGGGGTGCTGAGCACAGACTCCAGGCGAGCAGGTTGCTAGCGGCTTCGAGCTTCTGTGTTCTTGCAAAGGACAAAGGGAAAGAGATAGAGAACTTTGGACGCAGACCAAAGGCACTCAGGTTTTTCGCTGGGTGTCCGCTTGAAGGCTCCTCAATGAGCAGGTCTGACAAGTGTCACCCGGACAAGGGGTCAGAGCCGTCCTGTCCCACGCACGCGGCGCTGCAACCCGAAACAACTGGGGCTTGAGACAAAGATCCTCCCGGGGAAGGAAAATCCGCGCTTGCAGTTTCCAGCGCCGGCTTCGTGAATTATACATGGGCAGACCCCCTGGAAGGCTGCTTGCTAAGCCGAGGGGCGAAGGCATGTAACTTGGGTGGCCGGCGTTCTGCGAGAACACTTGCTGGAACTGGGGCCCCTCCTCAACCAAGTGGCATTTGCCTCGACACCGAAGGGGGGACGTTTGACGCCTCAAATAGCGCCCAGCTGCCAGCATGAAGATGCTGAGGGGGCCGGTCTTGTCTCCTTCGGGCTGGAAGGAACACGCGCCCGGGCTTCTGCCCCTCGGATCCCTGGCCTCGAGGTGCTCGCTGTGCCACAGGCCACAGCCACCTGCTTCCCTTCCTGGCTGAGAAGAGGGAAAGGTGCTGTATCCGCCCAGAAAGGGAGGCAGGGGGACTAGGGAAGCGGACTGGCCGGGCCTGCAAGGTGCAGCCAGGCCCACCTCAGCCTCCACTCCAGCCCACACGGCCTCGAACTACGCCGGGTCCAGAGAGGACGGGGCCATTGTAGGCTCCTGGAGTGAGCAACCCGAATCCAGTGCCCTGTAGCTGCAAAGGGCATCCATCGGAGGGGCTCCCGGGCACTCCCTGTCCCTGCGGTCTGCCCAAGGGCAGTGGGCAAGGGCACTGGAAGGACCAGTCAGCCAAGGTCATTTGGGTCAGAGGTGGCGAAGTGTGGGGTCCTGGTGACAGTCCTGGGTTGGGATGGTGTTTTGCAACCTATTAGCTGTGTGACCCTGAGAACCTGACGGGCCCTGTGGGTAGAAGGGCTGGGTAGGTGCCTGGCAGGGTCGCTGTGAAAGGGGAGGCACGCTGAGGCCTGCAGCACAGGAGCCGGCGGGTGTTAAGTGCTCAGCGCACGGTAGCCAGCAAGATGGTTTGCGTCTTGAAAACAAAAGGTATCCGTTCCCAGCGGTAACTCAGAGGTCGTGTGTGTGCCGTGTGTGTGTGAGTGCATGTGCCTGTGAGTGTGCATGTGTATAAATGTGTGAGTATAAATGTGTGTGTGTGTATGCGTGAGTATGTGTGGTAAGTGTGAATGTGTGGATGTGTGTGCGTGCTGGTGAGAGAGTGTGTGTGGATGTGGATGTGTGCGTGTGCGCTGGTGGGTGTAAATGTACGTGTGCCTGTGTGAGTATGCTGGTGAGTGTGTGCATGTGTGAGGTGTGAGTGTGTGTAGGATGTGTATGTGCGCTGGTGAAGGTACATGTGTGTGTATGTGTGTATGTGTGAGTGTGTGTGTGCTGGTGAGTGTAAATGTGTGTGTGTGCATATGTGTATGTGTATGTGTATGTATGTATGTGTGTGTGTGTGTGTGTGCCGGTGGGTGTAAATATATGTGTGAGTGTGCCGGTGAGTGTGTGCGTGTGTGAGGTGTGAGTGTGTGTATGTGTGTGCTGGTGAGGGTAAATGTGTGTGCGCATATGTGTATGTGTGCGTGCGTGTGTATGTATGTGTGTGTGCGCGTATGCGCACGTGTGAGAGAGAGAGCCCACACACTCCCACCAAAGGTCGCGAGAAGAGCATTCTCCGCCCGCTCCAGACAGAAATCCGAGAAGGGCAAATACTTCATTATTTAGATTCAAAAGCTACTCATGAGGCGAGACTGGAGCACTTAGAAGGAAAGCCGACCTGAGTGTAAGATGTTATTATAACTAATGACAATGATTACAGGGCGAGGGTGTGAGCCGGGGAGCGAGGCCTGAGAGGTTAATGTCCATTAACTGCCTCGAATTAGGAGCTTCCTTCTGCAGACGTTTCTGGGCAAAACCTGAAGGTCTGTTTATTTACCTCACGGGGAGCCCTTAGCACATCAAAAAGGTATTTAAAGCACAACCCCCAACAATTAGCTGGAGGAAGAAGAGTCAATATGGACGCCGTTCATCACTGAGAGAGAGCCCTGCTATGGGAGACAGACGCCGTCCGTTAAATAAGACAGACCTGACCCTGGCAGGACCCACCCGGGAGCAATGGGCCCGTTTGCTGAGCAGCGTGGCCAGCGGGCTGAGGGCTCCAGGAGCGATGCAAGCAGCTCCTGTCTCTCTGCTCTGCTTAGAGCGTGAGTCGCAGGCTCCTGCTGGCGCCCAGGGGAGGATGTCTCAGACGGGGCGGGTGGAGGGGCCTCTCTGGCTTTGCCCTTAATCTGAGGAGGAAGCTGAGCCATGACAGCCACGGGACCAGGACTCCACTGTAGGGGGACCAGCCACCCCGTGTGCGTGGGACGCCTAGGGGTCTCCAGCTGTAGGACTTGCAGTGCCGGAGCTGGGACTGTCCCGGGCAAAGGCTGGTCACCTCCTTATGCCCCTCCCCCGGGACCCCAAGTGCGAGTGTCAGGCACTCCCAGCAGGGGTCACGGTGGGGGAAAGCCGGCTCTCGGCTTGCCTTTAAGAACTTCTACCCCCTGCCCCCACCACCATGGGGCAACACGGACTGTGGCTCACTGGCAGCAGGAATGTGGCTTCACGGGGGACCTGCACGGGAGGTCCAGGGAGGCCTCCGACAGGCGAAGGCGCCGGTCCGAAGGCTGAACTTGTCGGGAGAGGCCTGGGGGGCGAGGCCGAGTCCTGGCGCAGCCCGAGACGCTGCAGCGTCCACATCCCCGTCCCCTCCTCGGCGCAGCCGGGCCCACGCGGGGTGCCCGGAACCCCGCCGTCTGAGCGTTTCCGCTGCTGCTGAGCTTTCGCATATAAATATCTGCGCGTGTGCGCGAGTGTGTACATTTCTTGACATATTTACGAAGTCCCAGTTTGCCAACCTTCGGGGCACAACGCAAGAGCTGTTTTTCATCCTAATCTGCTGTAATGACATGTTTTATTATACGATTTGAGCTGTTTCCATTGCTTGCGCTGTTCCGTGTTTTATGTATTTTAACTAATGCTTTAATTTTAGCGCGTTGTGCCCCAAGGTGATTTCACAAAGACGTACTGCGGCACGTCGGCGGGGATTCGCGGCCGTGGTGGTTGAGCTGTACCCACACACGGCATGGCACAGAGGGAAGGGTCCGAATGGCATTACAGGGTCCCGGGAGGCCAGGGGCTTAGGGCCTGGTGTTCAGAACACCAAGTAGGGGACCCCGGATTTGCTTAGGGCTTCTGCCCCATTTTAGCCCTGAAAGTCTCGGCCCCCCCCCCTTCCGCTGCCCCCCCAGATCTGGATAAAGCAGGATAGGATGGTTGGTCACCCCACCAGGAAGGCAGGGTTGATATTTGGCTAGGCTGGTTCTTAGGAGATGGGGGGTGGGGTAGTGTGCTCTCTGAAGAGCCTGGGGCTTAGAAAGCCCTCTTTTTAGTTTCAAAACCTCAGCTCCACCATCATAGTCCACTGAATCTGAGGAGGTCCCTTACACCCTCACTACACCGCAGTTTCCTCGTCTGGATAATGGGGCTGCTGTAAGGGACAGGAAGCGCTGGTGTTCCAGGCCCGGCACGTAGGCTCCCTGTTCCCCAACCCAACCGTGAGGGGGGCTCATGGGTGCTTTAGAAGTGCTCACGCCGGCGGCAGAGTGAAGGCCTGGGCCACCACCAGACCTCCCCGTAGCCCCTTGAGAGCCTGGGCAGCGGGAGCTGAGGAGCACGAGGGAATAAGAATAACGGTAATTACTATAAGGATAACTTCGGTTTATTAAGTGCTCCCCCGTCCCCGCGGATCCCCCACAGGACACTTGCTGGGTAGTTGATTGTGGCCGGCCTGTGCAGACAAGGTCACGGAGACTCAGAGGTGAAGACATTTAGCAAAGACCACACAGCAAGTCCATGTTTGCGAGGCCTGTGAGACCCCAGTGTGTGGCACAGAGGAAAGGGTCCGAATGGCATTGCAGGGTCCCGGGAGGCCAGGGGCTTAGGGCCTGGGCTTTTTACCATCACAGCCAGGAATGGAGTCCCTTGGGGTGGTGAGGCGCTGAGGACACATGGTCAGTGGGCCGAGCTGAGGTGCTGGGTTTGAACAGCACCTCCAGCCGGGAACAGCCTTCTCTGCTCCTGACCCCAGGTAGGGTATGGGGAGGGGCCTGACCTTTGGCACCTGCCTTTCTGCTCCCCCTTTCTCTCCCACACTCCATACCCACGGCCCACCCTGGGCCCTCCTGCCTTTGTGTCTATGCACATGCTGTTCCCCTGAGCAGGAATGTCATTTCTTTCCCTTTACCTGCCTGGTGGTGTTCTCTAAGAAAACTCCTATTCACCCTGCAAAGCCCAGTTCCTCAGTGTCCAGGTCCTTGCCCCTCAGATTTCCACTAGTAGCTTATTTGCCTGCTTCATCGTTGCATCTGCCCCGGGCCTGCCACAAAGTGATGGGAAGTTGGAGGAAAGTCTGTTGGTCAGAGGTCTCAGCTGTCTCGCTCACCCCACTGGGGTGACCATCAGCTAGTGTTTCGGACCCTGGCCATGTGCGGCTCACACCTCTGAGTTGAATTCGCACTGCAGCCCCAGGGCGTGGGCCCCATCACCTATTTCCAAGGTCATGGGTAAGCACTCTCCGCTCTCTGACCGCCTGCCTGCTTTTGCCGATAGCGTTGTACTGGACACAGCAACACTCATGTGACCGTGGCTGCTTTTATGCGGCAGCAACAAAATTGAATAGCGGCCAATGAGACTGCATGGATACCGACTAGTGGACGACCCTTTGCAGAAAAAGTGTGCAGCCCCTGAAAATCAAGACGAAGACCCGAGGTTCAGAGAGGCCTAGCAACTCGCCCCCAGTTAACCCCGCCAGCCAAGGACGGCCCTGGACTTCACACCCAGGACCCCAGACTCTTTCTATGCCCAGCGCCAGCCTCACTTTCTCCCAGGACCCTGCCCGGTGCTCACAGGGAGGGGGCTGGGGAAGGTGTTTTTTAAAAAAGAAAAAAACAATGAAAACGCATTTGATAAAGAAGCTCCCGTTTCCCCAGCACTCGGAGATAAAACAGGGCTGCAAACAAGCCGGTGCATCCTTGCTGAACTCCCGCTCTTTCAAGTTTCGGGGAGGCGGGGAGGCGGGGAGGGGGGAGTGCGGGGGGGGGGGGGGGGTGTCACATCCAGCACAGCCTGCAGGGGCTGGGCCACCACTGGGTCTCCAGACGCCGCTCGTTTCAGGAGACAAAACTTCCCACAGCCCACATCCCAGCTGCTCTGATGCTCCCCGCCCCGTTGCACCCACCTCCCCCAGCGCCCCTCTCCCAAGCACCCCAGGGGGCTGCCTCCCCACCGGCCCAGGGAGCTTTCCTTCCAACTGAAAACATTACAGCTCATGATCCTCCCCCTTTTCTTTTTAATAAAGCTGTTTTGTGTCTCCCCCGCCCTCTCCCCCCTTTGCATTCCTCCCATCTTAGTCTTCTCCCTTCCCCTCCTGTAGGAAATGTCTAGGATTCTCTCACTGGGGTGTAATGGTTAAATTGCTACCAGCTGATTAAACAGCAGAAGTCCCGCTGTAATCCTCGGCGCTCAGGAGCCCGGGGAGGCAGGGACAGGGCCCTGACCTGCTTAGCCCCTGCTGACCCGCCTGCGACGCCCTGCCTCGCTTCCCTCCTCTCATCTGTCCCTGGCTGCCTAAAGGACCCCGGGGAGAGGGGTGGGGGGGGGGGAAGCGGGGAGAGGGGAAGGGGAGGGCAGGGGGTGGGAGGACAGGGAGGAGGGGGAGGGGAGGGGTCTCCCCCAGCCCTGGCCCAACCTCCAAGGAATGTGCGCTCCCGCCCTGTCCCTTCCCTACCCCACCCCTAACCCCCGCCGCCCCCCCCCCACATTCACATACATAGACACACTCATGCTCACACACAGTCACATATGCATAAACACCTGGCCACCCCCGCCTCTCTCTCTCTCTCTCTCTCTCTCTCTCTCTCTCTCTCTCTCACACACACACACACACACACACACATACACACAGTCACACTCACACACTCACACACTGATTGACTGACTCACGCACTCACACACTCACAGCCAGACTCTTCCTCATTCTCTGCAGAATGAAGACCAGATGGAGATAACCCACCTGTCTGCCCTCCCCCTCCTGGGAACCTTTCCCCACCCCCAGGAAGTGTGAGATCTTGAGATCTGAGAGGAGAGGGCTCCAGGGAAAGGGGAAGGAGGGCCCTGGGATGGCAGCCGGGTCGGGTTGGCCCCAGGCTCTGATGGCTCTGATGGACCAGAGTCAGGGCTGCCCTTCTCCAAGCCTCTCTGAGCTCAATCCACAGGCCGATGCCAACAGCCGCAATGTGGGCAAGGTGGCCAGAGGATCAAGTGAGCACGCCTTACCCTGCAGGGGCTGTGCTAGGGCTGGGGCAGTGCAATGGTTGGGCTCCTTCCTGCACTCCTCTCCCCATCACCGCGCCCCCCCCCCCCCCGCCATCGGCCATCGGCCATGCCGGGCTGTCCAGGTGGGTCTGCGAGGACCCGAGGACCCGAGGCCAGCCCAATGGTATCTTCGAAGTTAACAGTAAGTGGGAATTTCTTGTGTAGCAGAAGCCCAGGCTCCGACTGGACCTGGGAGGCAGGGAGGTTTGGGAATCTTCCCAGCCCTTTGCAGGGAGCCACACTTGCCCGCCTCTTCTCCTGTCTGCACTTAGAAGGGAGTCCCTACAGGCCCTGCTGGGTGGGGCTTCTTGGGGAGGGGCAGTGGGGACAGAGCCCAGGCTCCCCCAGATTCGGATCTGAGGACTCAAGCTGGTCACCTCTCACATCCTGTTGTGTGTCATCGAGTCGGGCCTTTGGTGATAAGGGCAGGTTGGGTTGAGCAACAGAATCTGTTCCTTATCCAACCACCCCCCCTCCCATCCCGTTTCTAAAGTTCAGCTCTGGCCGGTCCTCTCTCATGCTGCGGTTCTGCCTCCTGCCGCCCCGTGGGTCTACAGTTCTGCAGGCCCAGGCCCCGCACCTGCTGCCGGCCAGGCGAAGAGGGCAGACAGTGCCTCGCTTCAGTTTACCTGCTTTTACGGTTTTTTTAATATATATTTTTACTGATGTCAGAGAGGAAGGGAGAGGGAGAGAGAGACAGAAACATCAACGAGAGAGAATCATTGATCAGCTGCCTCCTGCATGCCCCCTACTGGGGATCCAGCCTGCAACCCAGGCACCTGCCCTGCCCGGGAGTCAAACTGTGACCTCCTTGTTCATAGTTCACGCTCAGCCACTGAGCCACGCCGACTGGCTACCTGCTTTTGCTTTTCCAGCTCATTGATTCGCTCGCCTGGCCCTTGTTCCCACACCAGAGCGGGAAGCCTGCATCCTACGCAAGGGGCAGGCTCAAAGTTCCTATTTGGGTTCTTTCTTAAAGGGTGGAGCCCCCGCCTGCTCCCTCAGGCCTGGCTTGAACCCAGCTCCTTCATCTGCCCCTGTGCCAGGCTCCCCACGTGACAGCCATGCGTCTCTATTAGTGTAATTATCACATTAACATTGAGAGCATCTACCATTTACTGAGCTGTTACTATGTGCCAGGCGCTGTGCTAAAAGCTTTTCCCACGTTACCTCATTAGACCTGGCAATAACCCGGAGAGAAGAGGATTATCTTATGGATGAGCAGAAAACAATTATTTTCCGCAAGAGGATTATCTTGCAGAGAGGGTGAGCTACTTGACCGAGCTAATCCATCTGGGGAAGCGGGGTTTGCACACAGCCTGTCTGCCTTCCCATTCTGGGCCCTACACTTCCCAACAAGCTATGTGCACTTCAGCTACCTGCAGACTTTCCCCTCCATTTCAACTGTGGGTCCCTATGTTCCCCAAGGTATAGGTTTTGAGAGAACAGGAGACACCGCTCTCATTATTTTTAAAGAATTATATAAATTTACAATTAAATACGTTCTACTAAAAACAAAGAAAATAAGTTCTTAAACCCCCCTGACTTCTTCATCACTTGTCTATATTTTCCTATTACCTATGCTCTCGAGATGACTGGCGGCTGTTACGTCAGTCTGGTAAAGATACTATAAATGGTATGTGCGATTGCAAATCTCTTCCCACCTCTATTCAGTGACCTCACATCAGTAGCTTGAAATTGGCCATGGCAGGAGTATTTACACCATGGTAATTGGCAAATGCTACAAATCAGGGCTTTCCTCCAGAGAGCCAATTATTAAACGCTAGAGGCCCGGTGCATGAAATTCGTTCACTGGTGCAGTGCCTAGGCCTGGCGAGCAATCAAAGTGTGAGCCTCTGGCATGGAAGGGTGGGTCCCAGATGACTTCTGGGCCCTGGGCAGCACCTGGGCCCCCAGGCCCCCACTCCCCCAGCTCCACCTGAGTCACGGCGCCTGAGTCCCACTCGGAGATGTGGTGAGTGTGGCCGGACACTGTGGACCGGGACGCAGTGTGGGCCTCTGGGCTGCCCAAAAGCATCACATGGAAGTCGGGTGGGCAGCACACTCTCTCCTGGCCTCGCAGACCGGCTCCTGCACGAACCCATGGGGAGCCTAACCGACCAGCCCCTGTGGTCCCAGTGGCTGTGGCCTGGCTCACCTGGAAGAGGCCAGGTGGGAGCAGGGTAGGCTCCTCTCGGGTGCCTGGCACCTGCATGCGGGGGCTTCCCAGCATTCGAGCCCTGGCATCCCGGGGGAGGGTAGCAGGGGGAGTGAGAGCGAGCTCGGCAGACAGCCTGCATTCTTACTGCACTTCTGTCCCCATCACTCCTGCCCCATGTAGCAGTCCCCCCCCCCCACCCCTGGGCGCCACAGGAGGTTGGTCGCCACCACCTACCCCCAGTTCCCCATCCTATCCCAGGGCCTGTACCCAATCGGGCAATCAGGGCCTGCCAGCCACGGGTTGATTGATGGGGGCTGGGCCTCCCCTCCCACTTTTCCCCTTGCCCCCTGGTGGTCAGTGCACATCATAGCGAGTGGTTGAGCTCCCGGTTGAATGACCGCCGAGGGGACAATTTGCATGTTAGGCTTTTATTATATAGGATTTACTTGGGTGGCACTGATCATAACCTGTGTGGGAGGTGGTATCACCCCCTTTGAACAGAGGAAGCCAAATGACTTAGCATTTGCCCAAGGTCAACTGCTTAGCTATGACGCCAGTTTATGCCATTCCCGCGGCACTGACACCCCTTCATGTCAGCTAAAAACATCAGCGCAGAAAGAAAAACCCAGAAGCTCACTCCATCCCAACCTACCTCGACCTTCAGCGGCTGCCTTGTCCCCAATGAGAAGCCGAAGGTAGGCCTCTGATTCAGAGAGGAGAGGGGTAAATTCTTGGCCTGGGAGAAAGGGCGAGGGCGAGACAAAAAAGACAAGTTCACGTTTTAAACAGACGGAAACCTCCTTCCAGTCACTTGTGTCTTCAAGAGTTACTGCTACGTTGGCCAATTAAAGGTAATTTCATCTCTAGCACCTCTTTGAGGGTTATTTAAAGAAGACTTAAGAATTAATCTTTCATGGATCCTAAGAATAAAACGACATTCCCACCTCCTCCTCAACTCGAGCCACTCTTGTCGGAACAAGGAGGTGCAGTTAAATGAACCATATGAGGCGCAGAGCTGGGCTGCGGTTCTCCGGGACGGAACCGTGTGGACCCAGCACGGCGTGCTGCCGCTTTCAGTTACACGTGCGTTTTCCTGCAGATGCCAAATTCTCCTGTGAAAGGATCACGAATACGGCAAATACCAGAAAAGCCTGAACCCCATCGGTTGGTAAATACCATTTGTTCGGTCTTTAGAGAGGAGGGAAGTTGGCCAGGGTGCCAGTGTGTTAATCTGTGACGCCCGCCCTAGCGAACGAAGACACCGTTTTACAGGGTGAGGCTGGGAAAGAGAAGTCCATGTCCCGCCCACATGTCTCTGTCCCCAAAGCCCATGCTCGTCACCACAACTGGACTGTGGATTGTATCGCGCAGGCAGTAGGGAGCTAGAGAAAGTTCACGTGGGAGAGCAAGCCCAACTGAGCCACACGTTTCAGCTGGAGCGTCATCATTTCCGAGATCAAAAAGTTTCTTTTCCTGTGGTTGTCTGTGGTCAGTCCCTTTTATCCCAGGCTCGCTGCCTCTGGCCTGGTTTCTAGGAGACAGGCAGAACCCCTCCCAGAGGCCTCCCCATAAAACCCCCTGCAGACAAGAAGTAGGTAATTAAGTCCCTTCCTTTCTAGGACCCGTGGTCTCAGCCTTTGATCTTTCCCCTCTGTGCCCTGAAGCTTCCTCAGCCACTGAAGGAGGTGTGAGCAGGGTGTGAGAAACACTGCCAAGTGCCCCCAGGGGACCAGGACTGACCCAGAGCCCAGGAGAAGGAGAAGGGCTGGCTGGAGGCGAGGCAGCCTGTCCCCGCCCCCCACCCCCCCCCCCACCCCCCCCCCCACCCCCGCCCTGCCACACAGGATGTGACCATGGTGAGCCTGGACCCCTATCCACCCAGCGAGGGGCTGACGATGCTGTTCTAAGGTCCCTTCTCTGGTCCTGATCTCCAGAGCCACTTACTAGCTTGGACCCTCCACTGCCCCACTTCAGAAGGCTAACTGTGTACATCGGGGCTACATGTTTTGGTTAAAAAGAGAGAGGGAGAGTGAGAGCGAGAGAGAACAGAGAGGAAGAACCAGAAGCTAGTTCTTATATCTTGAGTCAATGCAAAGCTCCTTCCCCCCCACCCCCACCCCCACCCCCACCCCCACCCCCACCTGTGGCCTCCTCCCTCTCCACTCGACTCCGTTTGCAAGGCTGTTATTCCTGCCAAATGAGTCACTGATGTGGGAAAGTTGATTTGTTTTGGCGGACTTCACCACGGCTCCGGGAAACGGAGACTGTGCACCTACTGCCGCAGAAGACATGGTTGTCCGGGTGACTCATTCATCCCTCCCTGCACTCATTCATTCATTCATTCATTCATTCATTCTCAGAGTGTGTGACTGCTTCTTTCACTTATACAAGTGGGCAACCTCGCCTGTTGTTTCCTATCTCGGAGGGTGGGGGGCGGGGGACATGTGAGGATTACCCAGGGAATGCATGTGAAAATGTTATAATAATAATAATAATAATAATAATAGCAGCTAATCCTCACTGAGCACTTATGTGTCAGCTGCACGGCCAGCTTTGTACCTGCTTTGTTGACTGCCTCTCCTCCTAACTGTCTGGGCAGGGCTGATTAGGATCTTCATTTCAGAGACTCAGAGGCTGAAACTGCAAGGGGTCAAGGTGACCCAGCCACGGTCATTACACAGCAGGTCAGCGGCGGAGGCAGTCCAGCCCTGCTTCCTCTTCGCATGATGCACGCTGACGAGGTGTTGACCACATAGCAGGCGCTGCACTTAGAAGCCCTCCCTTCCCACGAGCCTGTGACGTGGGGGCTGCGATTAGCATCTCTGTCTTGGAGACGCGGGGCAACTTGCCAGAGGAGGCGCGGCTGTCCCACACAGCGGGGTGGCGAGCGGGCCGTCGGGGCCAGGAGGCCACTCCGTGTTCACTGGGAGCAGAGAGCCCGGTGCTGAGGATGTGAGTGCCCTGTTCGTGTGAGCCACCCTCACCGTCGGCACCAAGGATGCTCCCCAGGCATCCTCACAGGGTCCCGGGCACACAGGCCCTGGGACAGAGGCAGTGGTGTGCACTCACCCAACCCATGTCGTCCTCCTCCAAGACACAGAGATGTGGGGTTCATGTGGCTGGTTCGCACCAGTGGGATGTGGGGTAAGTGATGGAGGTGGCTTCAGGCCTGGCCCCGAGAAAAGCCCTATTTGCTGGCCAGATGCGGAGGCCCCCCCCGTGGAAGACTGCGACCCTGGGAGGGTCGGGTGGGACATGACATGGAAGATGCCTGGGTCCCTGAGTGACTGCATGGAGCCAAGCTCTTCCACCTCCCAACGGACCTCAGTCTTTATTGGGGTGCCCCGTAATGAGATTCTGGTCTAGGGAAAGGGCTCACCTTCACCAGAATTCAAACTTCAGACAGGTAGAGTCTCCTGTTTCGAGGGCAGGACCTGGCACACAGTAGGCCTTCAGTAAATACTTGTGGAACTGAAGAATGAACCTCCCATCTCAGAAGCCCTTGGCTCACAGGGAAGCCTTCCGGATGGTGATGCGGGACAAGGTCTTGATCACGCCTCCTAATGCTCCATCCTTTCCCGACACTCATGCCAGCTCTCCCTCGTCCACCTCCCTGGACATCCCCAGGATGGCGCTGGGGAGACCTCCCCCTGCTTCCCAGCAGCAGCATCCAGGACCTGCTTGTCAAACCCAACTTCACTCTACAAACACCACGCTGACTTCATTCCACCCCAACGGGCTGTCAAATCCGGGGAAAGCCAAGCAGCGTGAGCCCCGCGCTGCACAGACTGCGCTCGGGTGTTTACAGAAAACCTGTGCGCGGGGATTTGCTCGAAAGCTAAATTTCCTCTCAGCCAAAGCCCAGAAATACCTTTTAAACCCTGAGCAAATAAGCCAGAGAAGAAGGCATTTTCCCTGTGACGGAGCCTTGGGAGCCTGGAGATCTTCAACAAAGTCCAGGAGACAAGCTTGCTGCGTGCGGAAGGCGCGCTGCGCGGCCGAGCCCCTCGCCGCCTGCAACCAAACAGGCTTCGAGAACTCGCCCTTTGATCCCAGCTCGGACGGCACCGGCAGCCACAGGCCCCGGCCTGACTCAGGCTGCAAATGCATGACTAGACTAGATTTACGTGGAGAGGGAGCAGGCGCTGGCTCAAAGTAAAATAAAAATAAACCATTGTTTTTATTTAAAAAAATTTTTTTCAACAGTTTTATTGATATTTTTAGAGAGAGAGGGAGAGAGAAACATCGGTGCAAGAGTGAAGCATTGATCGACTGCCTCCGGCCAGGGCTCTGGCTCCCAGGAGATAAGGCCCAAGAGCCTGACTCGGCCTCTTCCAGGCTCCTTTTCATTGCTAAGCCTCAGTTTTTCATCTGTGAAATGGGGCTAATAATGGTACTTATCTTGCAGGGTTGTTGTGAGGATTGAGGAACCCATGACAAATACTTAGCACGTAGTAAATGCTCAGCTAATGCCTCTCCTGAGAAACACATTTGAAAAGATCTATGTGCGCGTGAGCTGGCGAACCTGACAGTTAAAGTCTGTTCTCTTCCTGGGGCCACAGGAATCTGGCGCCACCCAACACATGCGGGAAAGAGGAGGAGGCCCCGGGTCAGGGGGAACCTGGGAAGTGGGATGGGGTGATGTTGCTAGCTCATCTTTCTTAGGGGATCACTGATGCCCAGACCCAAAGTTATTGGAGACAGGACTAGTCGGATGTGTAAACAGAGCGGGAGTCACACAATTGAGCAAAGTGGAGGGGCATGCAGAATGTGCCCCCAGCCCCCCTCAGGCTTGTCACCCCTGAGATTTCCACCATTCAATCTGCTCCCCAGGAAACGTGACCTGTCAACGTCTTTACACCCCAACATCTAGTGAGTGAGTGATGTGGACAGACCACGTGGGGAAGAGACCCCACGCTTCTGTCTCGGGCTTTACGAGGTACGTTAAAAGTTGATGTGGTCATCCCAGCAATGCTATGAGGTAGGGACTGATGGTTAACCCCATTTTGCAGAGGGGAAATCTGAGGCCCAGAGAGGTGAAGGGTGAAGGGGCTTACTTCAGGTCAAGTAAGTGGCAGAGTCAGAAAGCAAACCGGGCCGGCTCCGTATTCTTGGTATTTAATTGTTCATCCTGGCTCCTCTCAAGAAGTTTACAGAAAACTCAGGAAAATGGTCAAGGGCTTGTCAAACTTGGTTCCCTGGTGCTCTGGGGGGTCCCCTGGGTGCTGGGAGGTGGGGAAGGGTGGGCAGCGTGGGTGGCACGGGGTCTTGGGCTCCCCACACAGCTCGATCAGATCTTCTCCCGTCTCCAGAGTTGCAAAGTGTTCATTTTGCCAGGGGAGATCATACAACAGTGAGACCAAACAAGAATTTCTTGAATGTCTATTGTGCATGAGGCCCGGAGTGGGGTGGGGGAGGATCCCTTCGGGGAGGACAAGGAGCTTACAAAACAGCCCGCTTGTGGGAACTTGAAGAACGATAATAAAATTAAACCAACGATCCAGCCACCGATGAGCTGTCGGTCTCATGGCCACGTCGGGTTCCCTGATGAATTGTTTCAGCGGTGACTTGGGTGGTCAGGGGAGAGCGGATCTGTTTAGCCGGGTAACCCAGCGCCACCCATTTACCCGCGACAGGGAGCAGGAGCCTGCAGGGATGAAACCCGGGCTCGGCAAGTTTGGACAAGGAGGAGGCTGGAAGGAAGGGACGCGGTGGGAGGTGGTTAAGAACTGGCTGGGTGCAGGATTGCGGCAAGATTCCCCAAGCAGAGAGCAGCACCAAGTCAGTGTACCTCCATGATCGCTGCGGGCTATACCCCGCAGGTGAGGACTCGCACTTTGAGAAGCACCCCCCTGCCCTCCGGCACGCCCTGCGGCCTCCCCACCACTTGCTGGCCCCCGCTGGACAGAGGCCATCCGTGGACAGTCCCGCAGACCTGGCGGACACCCAGCCTCGCTCTCTGTGACTAAAATACGTGGACGTTAGCAGCCACCTTCGGGGGCTGCGCGTCCAGTGAACTAGATGATGCACATAGAGGGCCTGGCACCATTAGTTCCTGGCAGGCGGCGCGCTCTCAATAAATGTTATTGGCTATTATCTGCAGCTCCGTGCAACTGGAGAACAAAGCGCTTCCTGGTTTTTATCCATTCGCTTAACAGGCGTTTAATGGGCACCTGCCCTGTGCCAGGCCCTGCGCTGGGAGCCGCGGCCAGAGACGGCAAAGGTCATGTTCCTTCAGCAGCTCGGGCACGACTGGGAGGCAGCAGCATAAACAACTGCGCTTCCGTGTCCGGACCTGAACGTCTGCTTGACAGCCAGGAGGCCAGTTAACATTTATTAAGGCCTTGCCCTGTGCCAGTTCTGATGCACTCTGCACGTGTGATTATCTCTCTCGTTTGATCTTTACGAGATAGGACTCGATCCTTCCTTTTCAGATGGAGAAGCCGAGGCTCCGAAAGGCTCGGGAAGGCCCGTCATCCGCCGGAGGTCCCGTGGCCGGGAGGCGGCAAACCGGGGCTCCGCCCCAGGACGGCTGCGGGTTCACCACGTGGTGCCACGAAAACAGAGTTTTGGAGGCTGCCGGGTCGGGGAGCAGGGAATGGGTGGGGCTGGCCACGCCTTTGAACCGTGGGCCCTGGCAGGTAACGCAGGCCAGGAGGCAGAGCCGCCGGCAGGAAGCCAGCCGCTGGCTCCCAAGGTCCGGCCTCACAGCTCATCGGCCCTAAGCGTCTCCCAGTTATAAGATGAGTTAACAGACGCGCAGCACCCCACTGTGGGATCGGGGCTCCGAGTGGGTTCGCGGAGTGTCAGCCTCTGTGGATGGTCACTGCAGTGCTCGCTCTGCACGGACCTGACAGGCGTGAATTCAGCGACCGTGTTTACAAAGTCACACCAGCCCCCAACAGCGCGGCTCGAATTTCACTTATCTCGGTATATTACACGCGAGCACTTACACGAAGTACCAGCTCGGCGGCGAGCTCTTCAGTCCACAGATCACTGCTTAAATAACAGACGCCTGTCAGGCTCAGTGACCGATCTTGTCACTTCTTTCAAAGCCTGAGGACTGGCCACTGAGCGTCCGCTCTGCGGTTCACACGCGGCCAGCTGAGTGTGAGCTGCGCTGTCTCCTTGTATCTCCGCGGAAACCCGCGTGACATTTTACACAGATAGACAATAAAAAGAAGGGACTGGCCCACAAAGATGAAAGTGCAGTGCAGCAAAGAACTGAAAAGGCGATGCCAGACATGGAATTTGAATGGGAAGTCAAGGGCTTTGTATTAGGTTTCTCCTGAAAAAAACAGAACCAATAGATCTATCTATCTATCTATCTATCTATCATCTATCTATCATCTACCTACCTACCTATCTATCCTTCCATATTGCTGTCTATCTTCTAGTTATGATGCACATAACATTTATGATACACAGATATATGTATGAGAGAGAGAGAGAGAGAGAGAGAGAGAGAGAGAGAGAGAGAGAGAGAGAGAGGCTCGTTAAGGCAACACCTGCATGGTAGGACGGGAGTTTTGGAGACCCAGTTAATGCTGTTCAAATGCCATCTCTTGGCAGAATTCCCGATTCCTTGCTGAAGGGGGTTGGGGGAGGGTCAATCTTTTCTGATTGAGGCCTTCAACTGATTGGATGAGGCCCACCCATATTATGGAGGGTAATCTGCTTTCCTCAAAGTCCCCCAATTTAAAGGCTAATTGCATCTGAAAAATATACCTTTACAGAAATAGCCAGAATAAGGTTTGGCCACATATCTGGGTACCGTGGCCCAGCCAATCTGACATAAAATACCGTCCGAGGGTTGATTCTAGGCTCACAGAAGAAATAGATGATCGTGGGAATGTCAACACCATGTCCGTTAAAGCGGCTCTCGATCTGCTGCCAAGGGAAGGCGGATTTACCGACCTAAGAGAGAGAAGCAGTTGTGACAAGAAGGATGAAGATGTCCCGGAGGAAGGGAGGCCGGCAGGAATGCCTGAAGATCTTTCATGACGTTGAACGTGCAAATGATAAACTGTGGGAAACGGATCCAGTCCTAGAGAGGAGTATGACGATTTGCCAAGGCATGTAAGAGATGCTCCCTCCGTGTCGGTAGTTAAACACCCAGAGGGGAGCAAGCGTTGTTTGAGCTGCTCTCGATCATTTTTACACAAAGAAATACAACACTTCAATTCTCGATGGGACCAATGTACTAAATTAAAGAGTATTAACATACTTGTCAGCTGTACTATTATTTCATTTCCTTAAACATTTCTAACCAACAGTAAGAGCGCTTTCAATGTTTTGACAAAACGTGTGAAAGGTCACGGAATAATCTATTTTACCCGCTGATTTTTAAGATCATTTTGCACACGTTCAGCTTGCACAGTCATTCTTATAATCCGCACGACTGTGCAAAGCAAGAACCATCTGTCTTATGTGTAACATGAACATCATCATCATCATCATTGTCATCATCATCACCAGCATCACAGCCAGCAGGCAGGCCTGGCAAACACCCAGGGTGCCAGGCCAGGCGCCAGGTTCCTTTAGACAAGGAGGTCCCTTGCACAACCCCAGGCCGAGGCTCCGCTCTGGCCAACGCCATCCACCCTCTGCAAAGGCCGTGGGATTCTCTACAGCCCCAGGAGGTTCCCGAAGAGGTCAGCTCGGTTACACACCAATAAAAATAACTCAGGGCGACAAACACCCCCGCACCTTCAGGGCAAGCCGCCCTCACGCAACCTACCTTGCTTTCACAAGTCCCCCATGGCCCCAGGAGGACACGAACTGAGACGGAGGCCCTGGGTGACACCCCTCTGGCCACAGTGTCTGGGGACAAGTGACTTGGTTGGTGGCAGGGAGTGATCTCATTCAAGACAGAAGGCACGCTGAAACAGCACAACCGATTCACTGATGGATTTAAATGCATGATATTCTGTTGGCTGTTTTCATTCGGGGCGGGGCATACAAGTAACGGATGGTCTTAGTAGAAAACTCAGAATGCACGTCGACCAAAAGAACGAAGGCGCCAAACCACCTGGAGCCCAGCCGTCAGAGAGCATGCTGTTGCCTTTCTCCTTTCAGACTTTTCTGGAAGCTAGGAGTCCAGAATGCATGGTGCTGGCAGCGGCATAAAGACAGACACGTACATCAATGGAACAGAATAGAAAGTCCAGAAATAAACACACACTTCTATGGTCAACTAATCCATGACAGGAAACAAAAATATACAGGGAGGTAAAGACAGTCTACTCACTACATGGGGTTGGAGAGCTGGACAGATACATGCAAAAAAATGAAACTAGACTCTCTTCTCTCACCATCTACAAGAATAAGCTCTACCTGGCAGGCATGGCTCAGTAGTTGAGCGCTGACCTATGAATCAGGAGGTCACAGTTCAATTCCTAATCAGGGCACATGCCTGGGTTGTGGGCTTGAACCTCAGTGTGGGGCGTGCAGGAGGCAGCTGATCAATGATTCTCATCATTGCTATTTCTCTCTCTCTCTCTCTCTCCCTTCCTCTCTGAAATCAATTAAAAATATGTATTTTAAAGAACAATAAATTCAAGCCTGACCAGTGTGGCTCAGTGGATTGAGCATCATCCCATGCACCAAGAGGTCCCTGGTTTGATTCCTGGGCAGGGCACATGCCTGGATTGCAGGCTCGATGCAGAGTAAGGGGTGTGCAGGAGCAGCCTTCTATGGTTCTATCTCTCCCTCCCTTCCTCTCCCCCTCTAAGAAAGAGAGAGAGAATAAACTCAAAATGGGTTAAAGACTTAAATGTGCCACCTGAGACCTCTGATGAAGTAGGAATTGGAATTGGAGCCAGGGCCGGGGGCCTCTCCTCCCAGGAGGCCAAGAAGGGTAAGCCTCCTGCGGGCCACTCTATGGTTGTCATCCCCAGACCGCCGGCTCTGTGAGGGCAGGGCGGTGTCTGGCCTGCTCACTGCCCTGTCCCCGCCGCCTGCCTCCCACAATGATGCAATCCGTTTAGAAGAACCAGAATTTTCTGGGACCAACTGCAGTCCTCAGGTCTCCGTATGGTTCTGCCAGCCACTTTTTCTAAGAGACACCAACCCGAACGCTTTCGCCGTGCAGGCTTTGTTAAATCCTACAACGAATAAAATATTAGCCAACGCACTTCAAAGAGAAGAGGAAGGTGCAAGAAAACCCCCGGAAGGAGAAAGCTGGAACCAACCGAGCCAGCCCGCTCTGAGAGGCGAATATAAATAAATGCGTCATTTGGATTGTCCTTTGATTGACAGGTCTTGAATCATTTGTGGCAAGCTCCACCTCTTTCTAGTAATATGGAAATGGGGAACATGTTGATTTCGGTCACGGTTACGGGGAGTTTCAGGAAAGTTCACAGGTTAAGGAGAGGTTAGGGAGAGGCTGGGGAGAGGTATGTCGGTGGTGGCACCATCGAGGTGTGCAGTGAATTATGGGTTTCAGCGGGCAGACACCATGGGCTTCCTGTGGTGTGGTGGCCTCTGACCTGTGGTCAGAGAGGGAAGTGCCACTTGTCCTGGTAAAAATGATCACCCCGCCCTGGCCGGTGTTGTTCAGTGGTTAGGGTGTCCGCCCGTGCACCGAAGGGTCATGGGTTCGATTCCATGTACCTAGGTTGCAGGTTGGATCCTGGCCCTGGCTGGGGTGCATATGGGAGGCAACCAATCCATGTGTCTCTCTCACAACAATGTTTCTCTCTCCTCTCTCTTCCTCTCTAACACCCTCTCTCCCTCCCTTCCACTCTCTGAAAATCAATAGGGAAAATATATCCTCGGGTGAGAATTAACAACAACAAAAAATGATCACTCGTTTATTGAGCACTCGCTACGCGCCAGGCACTGTGCTAAATGCCAGGGCTCCCCTGGGTAACATGCTACCCGGGCACCTGCTGAAAGCCCCAGAAAAGAGACAAGTCGCCCCCTCTCCTACCGGGGTAGGGCCTACTTTTAATAAAAGGCGAAAGATTTACACGGTCTGAAGAGAAACCAGAGTGTGGGCCTACTGTTTTAAACTAATGTTTCCTGTGTATCATTTCTTCTTCGATTCTCCCAGAAGCCTAGGGGCCACAGGATGGGTGAGTCTTCTAGACTCAGACTGACCCAGCTTTGGCTCCTGGCTTTGCCACTTACTGGGGAAAGTGACTCACCCTTTGGGGCAGCGGTCGCCAACCGGTGGTCCAGAAGGTCCGAAAGGTTGGCGACCGCTGCTTTGGGTGACTCACCTCGTCTGTAAAAGGAAGTGCCACCAGACAGAACTTCAGATGCCGTGTTAGGATAAGTGTATCCCACCTATTGCGTGGGGATATATCTATACGAAAAGTTATGACTGCTGTTCCTCTGAAATTCCAGTTGGATTGGGCACCTGCAGTTCTGGGTTTTCACCACATCGGGCAGCCCCCGGAGGGGAGGCTGTGATGGTTCCTGCGGGATGATGGTCCGTGAGAGCAGGGTGTTGAGTGAAAAAGGCAACAGAGCAGGAGTCACTGTTCCATAGCGTCCATGTACATTCAGCGCACACAGCGTTCACTCGCAGGTAAGTCAACACAGCGTGCTGGCCTCTGACATGGGGTCCGATGGATTGGAAAAACGTGTGCTAAATAAATGGGTGAGGTGGGGGGCGGGGATGGCCGCCCAAGGGGAGAGTGGAAGGGAGATGAGGAATAGAGAGGAGCAGTGATAATCCTATAGAATAAAAGTGTAGTATGCAAATTGTCCCCTCGACCTAGAGTTCGACTGAGAGTTCAACCAGGGGGCGGGGCCGGCTGGGGGAAGGGAGGGAGGCCACTACCAATGCACTAATTTCATGCACTGGGCCTCCAGTAGGAAATAACACAGGATGGATCTTGCACAGAAAGATGATGGTACGCCAACGCCTAGAACAGTGATGGCGGACCTATGACACACGTGTCAGAGGTGACACGCGAACTCATTTTTTTTTGGTTGATTTTTCTTTGTTAAATGGCATTTAAATATATAAAATAAATATCAAAAATATACGTCTTTGTTTTACTATGGTTGCAAAGATCAAAAAATTTCTCTATGTGACACGGCACCAGAGTTAAGTTAGGGTTTTTCAAAATGCTGACACGCCGAGCTCAAAAGGTTCGCCATCACTGGCCTAGAATGTGCACTCAACCGTGGCCTTTCAGGGACTGAACTGCCCCGATTCCATTCAGAAGGACCTGCCTTTGAATCCTGGCTCGGCCACTCATTGGCTTTGGGCAAGTGCCCACTGCTTAATTCAAGTCAATTCTACGATGACACTATCTACCTGGAGTAGTGCAGGCCTCACAGGTGAAGGCAGCGGTTCTCAACCTGTGGGTCGCGACCCCTTTGGAGGTCGAATGACCCTTTCACAGGGGTCGCCTAAGACCATCGGAAAACACATATATAACTACATATTGTTTACAGTAGCAAAATTACAGTTATGAAGTAGCAACGAAAATAATTTTATGGTTGGGGGTCACCACAACATGAGGAACTGTACTAAAGGGTCGCAGCCTTAGGAAGGTTGAGAACCACTGGGTTAAGGGCTCGGCTCCACAGGGCTGCCCCCAAATCAGACCCCAATCCCAAATCCAGGTTGTCACCTGTGCTGCTGACCAACCAGTTACCAATCAGGGGTTCTCACAGCCAACACTCCCAGAGCAGGGGGAGGAGGGGCCCACCAGCCCCGGAGAAGGTTCTAGGGGAGGCACCAATAGCACCTTGAACAGCTGCCCATTCCCCATCCCCAAACCTTTCCATCAGGCAGACTGCCAGGACCGGCAAAGTCACAGGTAGAGAAATCAAGTTTGCAGCTAGGAAGCACAGGGTGCCAGCTGAAAAGACCCTTGAAGATCTCCCACCCCACCCCTCCGATGAGGCTGCAGAGGTTCCGTCATTTGCCTAAGGCTGGGGCACAAACTCCTGTGCCACGGGAGCCAGCCAGGAGAAACAGCTGCTATGTAAGACTCTAAGGAATGGTAGGGACTGCGGCAAACTGGGGAGAAGGGATCCCTCTGATGGGGCAGCCTGTTCCTGCAGCCACGAGGGAATGAAGGCCCAGAGGCCTTGGCACCTCTGAAATGCCCCAGAGAAGCTGGCTATCTGTGTATCACGTGAAATCTTGCAGTTTTGAAATGTTGGCAACCAATTGGACCATCTTCAGCACACTGTATGGGCCAAGGTAAATATGTCAGCAGGCCAGACTCGGCCCAGGAGTCACCAGCGTGCAATCTCTGGCTGATGGCCCCACAGCACGTTAGAAGCAGAGCCAGGCTTTCCGGGCCAAGGGGCTTTTGATCAGCCAGCAGAAGGACAAGAGAAGAGATGGGGCGTGGCAGGAGGAAGAGGCAAGCCCCAGAGGGAGGAAGCAGGAAGGGGAACCTAAAGAGAAAGGCCGGCCTGCATATCTACTCCCCAGGGAGTTGGGAAAGGAAACCCCAGAGCTCACGATTATTTTGTTTCAATGGAGGTGAAATTCATATAAAATAAAATTGATCATTTTAAAATGTACAGTTTAGTTGACAATGTTGTGCAACCATCACCCCTACCCAGTTCCAAAACATTGTCATCACCCCCCAAAGGAAGCTCTGCAGCCCCTTAGCGGTCACTCCCCATCCCCCACCGCCTCCTGGCAACCACCCATCAGCTGCCTTCTTTCTGCCTCTGCGGAGTTGCCTATTCTGGACATTTCCTATCAAAGAAATCATACAATGTGTGTGTGTGTGTGTGTGTGTGTGTGTGTGTGTGTGTGTGTGTGTTTATGCTTGGCTTCCTTTTAAAAATATACTTTTTTATTGATTTCAGAGAGGAAGGGAGAGGGAGAGAGAGACAGAAACATCGATGATGAGAGAGAAGTGTGGATCAGCTGCCTCCTGCACGCCCCACACTGGGGATGGAGCCCACAACCCAGGCATGTGCCCTGACTGGGAATTGAACCTTGACCTCCTGGTTCATAGGTCGGCGCTCAACCACGGAGCCACGCCGGCCGGGCTGAGCCCGGCTTCCTTCACTCAGCATCATGTTTCCAGTGCTCGTTCGTGTTGTCTACGAATCAGTGCTGGATTCTTTTGCTGGTGGGTGATATTCCATGGCGTGGATAGACCATGTTCTGTTTATCCATCTCTTGATGGGTATGTGGGTGCCCCCGCTCTGGGCTATGATGAATAGTCCCAAGGCTTCCTTTGTGAAAGGAGGGAACAGGTGAGGGGACTTGGTGTTTATAGGGCCACAGGACTGGCTGGCCCACTGTGTACAGAGGGCATAATGCATAGGACCCACAGAAATATCCTCATTTCTTTCAAAATCAGAAGGGAAAAATTAAAGACTTTTAGGGTCAACAAAAATGTTTTAATTTGGGGCCTGGATTCTATTTGTCTTTATGCCAACGTCGCCATAAAATATAATTATGGAGGAAGTGGCCCAGGAAGGCAAGAGTGCCGAGGGCACAGGAGGCGGGACAGAGGAAAATCAAGGATCCCGCGTCAGGAAAAGCACCCCTGGCTCCCCCACTCGCTGGCCTTGTGAATGCAAACGCAGGGCCGGTGCTCTGGCCCACTCCGTGCTGCACCCCTCCCTCGCCGCTAGAGCAGGGCCTGGCACACAGTAGGGACTCAGTATTGTTTGAAAGAGTCAGCTCCTCTGAGATGTCACGGCGCTTTCCTGTGCTTTGATTTCATCATCTGGGACGTGGGAACGGTGATCTCTCTCTCAGGGGCTGAGGGAAGAGATGCCACTTTGCCCGGTGCCAGCGGTGGGGCCGCCTGCAGAACCACTTCCTCCGCTTTGGTTTCTGGCGGTGGCGGCTGTAGGTTAGGGACGAGCTGAAGTCAGAGCCCACCTGGGAGGAGCACACTTCCCCGAAACCCCCGGGGTGCATGGGCTCAATCTCCCCCAGACTCAGGGCGCATCAGGTACTTCCTGCCACATCTTGGCTGAGGGTCCCAGGATCCCAGGGACAGCGGTGCTGAGCAGGCAAAGCCACAGAGAAAACGCTGAGGAACGATGCCGAGAGAAGGCAGGAAGGGCAGGAGCGTGTGCGCATCTTGTGTGCACGTGTGTCCGGGTGCACAGGAGTGTCCACGCATGGGTGTGTGTCGGCCTGTGCCTGTCACTGTGTTTGCGTGTGCGCGTGAGAACTGTGTGAGCACACGTGCGTGAGCATGTGTGTGTGTGCACGTGTCCTGAGTAGAGGAGATGGAAGAACATGCAGGAGGAGGGAGAGGAGCAGGCCGGCGCTCCCAGAGCCGGAATTCTGCTTGGACCAGAGGCCAGGCTTCACATTCCAGCGGACGGAGGGGCGGGGCAGCCCAGCGGGTCTGAAAGGGGGAAAATGACCGTATCTGGGTTTTGTCTGGATGAGAGGAAATGCTTTGCCGGAGGCAACAGTTCCCCCTGGGATGCGCCTCCTCTGTGGGTGACTGGGGACTCCTGAGACCCCAGGATCCTCTTCAGACCCAATTTGCATTAGAAATCACTGTGGGTTTCTTTTTCTTCTTCTTCTCAAGGCCCTGAGATGCCAAGACCCTCCAGCAAGTAATAAGGATGCTTTTCAGAGCCGGACTTCAAACTGCTTAGCTGTGATTAGTCTCCTTCTGAGCACAGGAAAACTGGGGGGGAGGGGGGAGAGACTGAAGGAATTCCACTGCAGGTCAAAGGGAGGCTGGTGCCGCCCCACCAAGGTGCCGCCCGGGGTCACAGAAGCCTCAGCCCCACACAGCCCCACTTGCCCCGGGGGCCATGGCACAAGGAGGCCCTGCTTGCTGGTTTCTGGACAGAAGTGAATTGAGGCTCTTGTTGATGTCTGGAGGGCAAAACGCTGCAGGCCGAGGAGGCAGGCTACCTGTAGAACGTTCCAGAAGACCCTTCTCGGGTCAGCTCTGTCTGGAGGAGCAGAGTGTCATAAGAGGCAGCTTGTTGGTCAGATGGGGTTTGGGTCCCGCAAGAGTGAGCCCAGTGTCCTTGTCGGGGAGATGAGGGCGGGGCCTTCTGCCCCAGCCACTGTTTGAGGACTAACGGGATGAGGGACACTGGCAGAGTGTGTGGCATGGACCACGGAGTGGCAGTCGTTGGGGTTAGGATGGCATCGGCACCGGCATCTCCCCATGGAAAGGCTGTCTCCGTAGCAGGGGACACCCTGAGAACCCCGAAGCCCAGCCACCTGAGAAAACTCCCCACACTTCTGGGTGTCCAGGTCAGTGCCGCTGAGGGATGAGACCAGCTCTGCAGAAGCAACGACACAACTTCCTGGTAGGAGGTGGCCGATCCTGGCTCCTGGGGGGCGGGGGGTGGGGCAAGGGAGGGGTGGACCTCGGGGATAGGCGCTTAAGAGGTTCCAGGAGACCCAGCATCAAGAATGTTGGCCTTTAAGACAGAAGGTTGTTTTATTTACTCTCTGAAAGATCTGGACCAAGGCCTCAGGCGGATGATGGGCTTGGGGGGAGTAGGTGTCCTGGAAAGGGCCTGGGTTTGGAGGGGACCCCAGAGTTCTATAGTCCTGGGTTCAAATCCCACCTTTGCTACGTCTCAGCTACGTGGGCCCGAGGGAAGGATGCCACAGCAATATCCTCTCTTGGAACGACAAATCTGAAGCACATAGTAGGAGGTCCAAAATGGCGGCTCTGTTGGTTGGATCCATTCCATCAATGAACGGACTGGTTTTGAGACCATCAATCAAAATGATTCTCTGTGGTGAGTTGGGGGTTTGTCCCATCCACAGGCGTTTACAAAGGACCTGTTATATGCCAGGTCCTGGGAACTCCACGGTGAAAGCAACAGGGCCGCCAGGGAACGAGGGAAGGATGCCTTGGAGCGGGGATCGCGGGCCCCGGGCAGCACGCCTCCCTGGAGACTCTCTCCAGAGGGTGATGCGCTCCTCCCGGGGGCTCCCCTGGCAGCTGGGCCTCAGGGAGCGTGGGCCCAACCACAGAGTCTTGAGGGAACTGCCGTGGCGGTCCCCGGGGAGGCACGGAGTGACACAGAAGGTTTCCAATCCCACACACACAAATAACACAGAAGAGGGAAAACGGTGACGCGATGTCAGCTGGGAGGGTGTCCCTGGACGCAGAGCTGCGTTTTAGGGAGAGTGAAGGTCAGCCAGATCCGCAGGAGCCCAGAGAGCCCCGGCCCACAGCCACTCCAGGACGAGCGCATGGTACCTAGTTACACTCCGGGGCACAGTCTTAGGTTCACACTCACAGGCTCAGGGTGGACATGAATTTGGGGGGACGTCCCAAGCATCGGAGGCATAAAGCCCCGCGTTCAAACCCTGGCTTTGCACTGATAGGCTGTGGACTTTGGGCTCGCTTCTGAACCTCTCCAAGCCTCTGTTTCCTGCTCAGAAAGTGGGGTACCATGTATGCCCAGCAGGGCTCTCGTAAGGAACTTGAGCTGATGTATTTGAACACGCAGAAGCTCTCATAAAACAGAAGCGGTCTTTCTCTTTATTCCTGTAGGAATCCGTCCTGGATCTGCCCACCCCGGCAGCTGGTGTTTCCACCCGACACACACCAGCGCCCCCCGCACTTCCCAGGGGCGGGCATGGGGCCTCCTGCTGCCATCGCTGGAGGCTTCCCTGGTGCACTGCCTGCCTGCTGGGCAGAGGTCAGGAGAGGGCACTGCCCAGGAGAGGAGAGCACGTGTCCAGGAAAAGCCGAGGGCACGGAGCTGTGTGATTCCAGCCGGGGAACATCATGGGGTTCCTTCTACTGCCCCCGGGCCCAGGCTCCCGGGCTGATGGGGCAGGGGTGAGGATGTGTCTTCAGACGGGAAGCCTTGCTTCCCAGAACGTGGTATCTGGCTGGGGCCGCGCTCGAACATCTGTGCGGGCGTTATCAATCTCTCCCCCGGAGGCGAGGCACAGGGGCGCTCCACGTGTTCCGCTAATGGCAAACCTGTCAGTGCCCACAGCGCAGGCCCTGGATGCGGACAGCGTCAAGGGGAGACTGTCTGCCTCCCTCACGCCTGTTCATTGCACCTGCGATCTGTTCCCGGCCAAAGGCAGAAGGCTGTCTCCTTCCGCATGAATCTCGCTGCAGAGTAGGCTGCGCTTCCAATCCCGTCTAAAGCCTCTGCACCGAGCGCTGGCCTGCCCCCTGTCTGCCGGGAGGACCCCGCCTCTGCAAGACACTGCTGGTCTGGGCCAGTTGAGGCCGGATGGACAGTGTCCTCGGGGACTGTGGAGGGTTGCATGTTTTTGATGTTTTTGTTTTTTTGGTTGTTGCTTGCTTGTTTTCTGGTGCAGTCTGTCTTTAAGTTTTCACTTTCAAAAAAAAAAAAAGTGGTGATTAGCCTTATATTGATCTAGAGGACTAGAGGTTGTGAAATCAGAAGTTCACAACCCTGATTGATCACCACGGAGGGACACGGCTTTGAACAATTCCCGCATCCCTGTTAGGTGGCTCACTGTGGCAAGATGGATACAGGATGAAACAAAGTGCTCTGTGGCTATCAATCAGAATTTTACTTGGAAACAGCCTGTGGTATTGCTGATCAATCAACTCTTCCAAAACAAAAAGCTCTGCCCTATCCGGTTTGGCTCAATGGATAGAGCGTCGGCCTGTGGACTGAAGGGTCCCGGGTTCGATTTTGGTCAAGGGCACATGCCCAGGTTTCGGGCTCAATCCCGAGTAGGGGGTGTGCAGGAGGCAGCTGATGCATGATTCTCTCTTATCATTGATGTTTCTATCTCTCTCTCCCTCTCCCTTCCTCTCTCTGAAATCAATAAAAATATATTAAAAAAAAAAAAAAGCTCTGATTTGTAGCACTCGCCAGTTTCCGTGGTGTAAATACTCCCTTCCTGGCCGATTTTAAGCTCACACCGTGACATCACTGAGGGAGGAGTTTGGGAAGAGGCGTGAACAATTAATTGGCTCCCTGAAAGAAACATACCCAAGGATATGGCGTAGCTTGCAGGATTCCCAGCTAGAAAATTAGATTTGGAGTTTGTGCAGCCCAGGAGTTACCCCCCAAATCACCCCAGCTGTCGTCCAACATGGAAGATGCTGCTGCTATCCCCTTTGGCACAGAGACAGTCATCTGCTCCATCGTCACCAACGATTCTGGGCACTGGGCCATGCCACTAAGCTGACATCTCTGAGAGCACCACACGGCCACACTGCCATCCTCACCATCCTGGAGAAGGCACTGGAGGCCACCTTCCTGATTCCTCCCCATATCAGCTTCTCATTTAATCTGGGAAGATGCATCTGATTGGTAGAGCGGAGTCACATGTCTGTGCCCTCGCTGCAAAGGGAGCTGGGAAAGTGAGTGTATTGGTTTCCTGCAGCTGCTGTAACAAATTACCACCAACCAGGTACTTGAAAAACAACAGAAATGTGTCTTCTCACAGTCCTGGAGGCCTGAAGTCCAGCATCAAGGCGTTCGGCGGGGCTGTGCTTCCTCTGGGGTTCCAGGGAGGACTCCTCGCCTCTCCTGGCTTCCGGTGGCTGCCAGCCTTCCTTGCAGCGGCATCACTCTAATCTCTGCCTCATCTTCGCAGGCCTCCCCTCTTCTCTCGCCGCCTCTTGTCTGTGTGTCTCTTACAGGAACACTGGCCGTTGGATTTAGGGCCACTTGGATAACCCAGGAAGATCTCATCTCGAGATTCTTAACTTAATTACATCTACAAAGGCCCTTTTACCAAATAAGGTCCCAGTCCCGGGCTCTGGGGTTTAGGAGATGAGCATATGTTTTGGGGGCCACCATTCACCCCCCTGCAGCGAGCCCCTGAGTTTTCAGCTTCTGTGGTGGATGGTGAGCGCCACTCCATTAAACGGGAGATTCCCCGGTGATGAGACGGGGTTGGAGGCTGGGCACTCAGAAAAACCTCCCTGCCTCCCAGGACTGGAGTTGCACATTCTTTCTGCAAACAGTCGGAGGGGAATCCTTTTCGGCTTTGCAGGTCACATGGCGGCAGCCACTCCACTCTGCCCGTTGTAGCATGGAGCCGCCATGGGCATTGTATACATGAATGGGGCGGCTGGATTCCAAGAAACTTTCGTTACAAAAACAGCTGTCTGTCTAGATTCGGTCCAAGGACCATCGATTGCTAACCCTTGTGTCAGACCTTGAAGGGGCCCGGCGTGTCCGAGTATTCAGGATGGGTTGGTTGAGTCTTCAGTCCTCAGCGTCTTTGAAACGTATTGCACATGGAGGACCAAGCCAGGGCGGAAATTAATCAACAGTTAAAACGCATCACTATTGCTCTGTGTCCCACACTCTTTTTGTTGTTGTTGTTGTTAATCCTCACTGAAGGATATTTTTCTATTGATATTTTAGAGGGAGTAGAAGGGAGGAAGGGAGAGTGGGAAGAGAGAGAGGAGAAACATTGATGTGAAAGAGACACATCAATTGGTTGCCTCCTGCACGTGCCCTGAATGGGGCGAGGATTGAACCTGTAGTCCTTGATGGGGAATCGAACATGAGACCCTTCTGTGCTTAGGCCAATGCTCTAACCACAGAGCCACACCAGTTAGCGTGTGACCCACACTCTTGAAAAAACTATACAAGGATAAAGAATTGTGGTGTCTAATTTAAAAAGAAAAAAAAATCAAGTTTGTGAGATGAGTTTTGCCTGTTTTCGAGCCTGGGGCTAACATGGTTTCATACCTTGTGCCAGCCCCCCCGACCCAGCAGAGACCGGTGCCCGTGGCCACCAGGAGAACCAGGGAAGAGTGCGGAGGGATTTCCACAAAGTGGCCCCATCAGAGGAGACAGGGGGGCGGAAGCCCAGCATGTCCTGGGCAATGAGAGGAGCTGGCCACTGCCTCCCTGAGGGGCGGATCACGCGAAGTCTGGGCTTCTACTTCCGGGATTGTAAAACGACACAGAGAACGGTGCCTGAAAGGCAAAAGGGCAATGTAGGTGCTTGTAAAAAACACATTGGCTCTGAAGGCACACAGCCCTGGGTCCAAGTCTCAGCTCCCCAGTACCCAGAACAGCCCCGGCCTCGATTTCCTCATCTGCAAAATGGGGAGAGTTAGATCCATCCCACTGCACGGTTAGGAGGATTAAATGCAACAGTTCTCCTATAAAACTCAGCACCTCATCACCACTCAGTCACCAACGCTCAGTTCGCCCGGTTCCTTGCAAGTCTGACTGTGGAATTAGGAGTGAACCTTCAAAAAGCAACACAGCAGAACATACACATGAAAATAGGTGTGTTCCTTTAAGTAGGCCCCCCCAGGCGGCGGGGGGCGGGGTGGGGGAGTGGGGGCCAGACCCTTGACCAGCCAGGCTGCCGGGGTGCAGCTGCCTAGCCTTTGGTGCCTCGGCAGTGTCTCTGACTTTCCTTGGAGAGTGGACTTGATTTCTGGACAGAGCCCAGCGTTCAGTGGAGCCAGGTCTGATGCAGAGGGTCGGGATGACGCTGGCTGGACTCGCTTTGGGTGAGAAAAGGCCTGTGATGACGAAATAATGAGCAAGGGTTACTTGCGTGGCTTGGAACCTGGCTCGGAAGGAAATCTCCGGAGAGACGTTCCAAAAGGGCTGAGCAGCGGGAGCTTTGCTGGGATAAGTGACCGAAGTCCCCCGAGCGGGGACTGTAGCAGAGGAAACACTTGTTTAGAGGGACAAGTCCTGGGCCGCCGGCGGCCTCTGCGTGCTGTGGTCATATCTAATAGGATTCATTCATTCGAGGTTTATTGAGCGTTATTAGGCCCCGTGCTGGGGCCCTGGTGTGGTGCTGAACATGACATCATCGCTACCCTAGGGTTTGTGGCCATAAACCGATATTATTACCATTCTAAGAAAGGCACCACTAGAGCACGCCGCTGTGGCCTACGCAAATGGCGCCTCTAGCATCACGCAGCGCCCAGCCTGTACCATGGCCAGTCGCAGCCTTGCTTTACGGGAGAAAACAAAGACATGAGTTATGCGCCCAGGGTCAGGGAGACATTTGATCTGGGTCGTTAAGGGGGTGGAGGAGTTCTCGAGGCAGAGGGAACGCCAGACTCAGGAACCGCGTGTGCCAAGGCGCCGCGGAGTGCGAAGCATGTTCGGTGAATGCTGGGACATCTGGTGGATTCCGGGAGGAGGCTGGCAGGCTGGGGGCAGTGAGGCTGAGGGGACTGGTTTCCTGCACATGAATCAAGATCCCCCAGGGATGTCAGACATTCCATTCCTCTGAGTTGGCCTCACAGCCTCCACCCGCCCGCCTGAGGGAAAGATTGAGAGAGAACACAGCCTTGGAGAGGCGAAGATGAGGGCGGGATCCCAGCTCTGCCGCCCGCCCCTACGTAGGCTGTGTGTCCCCTGGCCAGTCACTTAACCTCTCTGAGCCGCAGCTTCCTGATCTGCAAAATGGAGGTCAGGGTTACGCTGGGGACAGGGGATTTGGCAAGAAGTGAAGTCAGAGACGTGGTAGGGGTTGTAAAAGTCATTTTCTTCCCTCTCCAAGTTCTGGTCCCTGTCAGCTTTTGTGCAGGGGACAGAAACCGAGAATTAGGGTGCTGACAGAGCCAGCCCTCTGAAGGTTGAGTACGGAGGCAATTATTCTCAGTTCTGAACAGCTCTCTGGATAGTTGGCCCAAGTCCCCACAATTCTCCGGTTTGTGTGAGCATCAGTGAGCAATTTCTCCGTGTTTAGCGTCTCAGTGGTCCTTCAAAATGCAAACCTGCCCCTTTGTACTACCTGTGCTGGGGGTAAGCTAGTTGTAGCAGCATAACCCGGAGTGGAAGGGTGGGCCCAGAAAAATGGGGTTGCACGTCTTCCGCTCGGAGAGAGAGGTTAGGGACTCACAGCCTGTCCCCGGCAGAGAAGGAGAGAAAACTCCTGGGATGGGCATCAGAAGGAAGAGGAGAAGAGCCCCGAGGGCATAGTGAGTGGCACGGTTGTGTGGGGTCTGACATCCTGCAGTGGTGCAGTGGTTGGGTCTGTAAATGCCCCCCCCCCCCCCCCCGCAGGCAGGTCCTGCCCTGGGGGGACTCGCTTATCAACCATAAACATAAGCAAGGCACAGAAGGGCCAGGTGATGTTCCTGTGATGGCTGCCTGTTCTTGAGTATTCCCGAGGAGTCAGGTCTTACTACCCTGGAGGTGGCTATTAGTAACCAGTTTTTTTTTGCAGATGAGGGGACTGAGGCTCAGAGGGGTGACAAATGCCTTGCCCAAGGTCAGAAAGCTCACCCAGAGACTCCCAAACCCCAATTCTCAACTGCTCTGTTGTTTAGGGCCTGTTCCCTTTGTTGCTTTTCTTTTTCAGGGAGGAAGGGAGAGGGAGAGAGAGAAACATCAGTGATGAGAGAGACTCATTGATCAGCTGCCTTCTACACGGCCCACACCAGGATCAAGCCTGCAACCTGGGCATGTGCCCTTGACCGGGAATCGAACCGTGACCTCCTGGTTCATAGGTCGATGCTCAACCACTGAGCCACGTCGGCCGGGCCGGACTATTGCCTTTCAATGCAACATCCTGGGCAGAACCAAACCCTTCTGAGCTTCTGTTGCCTCCTTCATGAAGAGAGACACCCCAGAAAACTCTGAGGTCCCATCTCAACCCCAAGACATTGTGCAATGAATCTCTTCCTATGGCAAGTGGGTCCCCCGTGGGAGAGAGACAATACGAAGTAAGAGAGAACTGCGCGCTTTCAACAGTGCGATGCGAACATGTGTCTGAAATAAAGCCTCCCGTGGGTGCAAAGTGTGGAATGATGCAAATCTCCCCAGCTTTAAAGGAGACGTCAATAAATGCATCGTTTCAAATCCGAGCGGCCTGACTGACATTTAAACAGTGGTTCGTTGCTGCCATGTGTTAGCAACATGTTAATGGGGGAGGAGACGCACGCACCACCCCTCTCGGGTGTGCTGAGATTATTTGAGGTTTTAACCATGTGAAGATCTTCGCGAATACATTCCTTTTGAGATTGTGGCCTCCCTCGTGACTGGTTGAGCATGTGTATAGAAGCATGTCAGCCCTATAAATGATGTGTCCCCATATGGTTCCGCCTATGGACTTAGTTGCACGCAGAGAGCTGCAGTCTTGCTACCCAACAGTCAGTCAGTGCTTCCTGCATGGACAGCCAGGAGCCACTATGCTGGGGACGTGTTCTGAGAAATGCATCGTTAGGTGACTGCGTGCAAACGTCACAGAGGGCGCTTACGAAAACCTGGATGGTCTGGCCTGCTACACGCCTCGTTGATATACGGTGCAGCCTATGGCTCCTAAGCTACAAATCCGTACAGCCTGTTATTGTATAAAACAACACGAGATTAAATCGAACACAGGAGGAAATGATGCAATCGAGAGGCGCGGTAAACACGAGATGTATAAGGCACAACACGGCACACAGTTTTACGGCAAACATTCTCATAAGTAGAAAGAGTATACTGAAACCATGATAAAGAGTATAGCACAGTAAACACGTAAGCCACGAACACAGCCCTTTAGTGTCATCAGCAAACAGCATGGACTGTACATCACAGCGGGTTTGTTTACGCCGGCGTGGCCACAAGCACGGGAGGAATGCTCTGCCCTGTGACTGGAGGGTGCTGTGACATCAGTAGGCGGGAAGAACTTCCCTGCTCCGTTTTATGCGGTCAGTCATTGACAGGAACTCTGCAGTGACGCAGGACTAGACTCCAAACCCACAGCAATCCCGAGTGCGAGCCTGCCCTCTGCTCCCTGTCCTCTCTCCTGCCCCCTCCTCCCCCGCTCCCCCCCCCGACTCCAAACTCCCAAACTCCCACACAGGTCTTTGTTAGGTCCATGAAAGAAGTTTCTGCCCGGCTGGTGTGGCTCAGTGGTGGAGTGTCGACCTATGAACCAGGAGGTCCCGGTTCAATTCCCGGTCAGGGCACATGCCCAGGTTGCAGGCCCGATCCCCGATCGGGGGGTTGCAGGAGGCATCCCATCAATGATTCTCTCTCATCATTGATATTTCTGTCTCCCCTTTCCCTTCCTCTCTGAAATCAATACAAATGTTAAATATAAAAAGAAAGACGTTTCTCTACAGAGTCCTCCCCACCTTTCTCACTGGGCTCCTGGCTCCTCCGTATTGCATGGGGGTTCCCTAGAGACTACAAGGCTAAGGATTTAGACCTGGGCTGGCCGACTCCTGGGGGAGAAAGGGAATGCAGACAGAAACACCAGCTTTACACCATTGTAGAGCGCTAGCCCACCATCACCCCCTGGGTCTTTTGTCTCTGAACTCTCCCCGGGCGCCCACCCTTCCTTGCTGGTAGCCATTCCCAGGCGGGAAGTTCCCCACCCAACACACCAGTCTGGCCCGCCTGTGTACACCTTCAGGTCCTGCACTTCCCATCCCTAGCGCCCCCGGCACACTCAGCCACTCCTTCCCCTGGATTTCACCCTCTGCAAACCTAAGTTCCTGACAACGATCTCCACCGGTTTGTGTATAAGCCAGTCTTATCTCCAGGCTGTGACCTCCCAGAGGGCAAGCAGCATTGGCCCCATACAGAGGGTAGGTGCTCCAGAAATATCAGATGCCTGAGGAGGGTGTGAGGAATTGCACAGAACTGAAAGGAACAGTGATAAGGAAACATTCTGAGCCCATGGACTGGCACTCTTCTGGGAAAGGCCCAGCAAAGGCCGATTACCCAGCTCCTCATCCTCCATCCCGCACATTCTGGGTGAGCAAGCAGGCACCTTGGTGAGCTGTCTCCAGGAACTGGGCTAGATGGCTCCCAGAGATGGCTCAGAAAGTCACTCCCATCTCACATGCGCTTTTGCAATGGTCGCTGTCACTTCTCCCATCCTGGGCTGGCCCTGGGCCTCGTTTTGAACAACAGAATGCAGCAGAAGGGAGGCCTCAGACCTAAGAGATTCTGTTTTCACGTTCTTAAAACCCAGCTACCACGTGAAGCCCAAGCTATTTCACTGGAAAGGCCATGCACCGCAGCTGACAGCCAACGCGGACAGCGGGACACTGAGGCATCTCTGTCCTCCAGCCACAGTGCACCCACCTGCATGAATATAACTGACATCATGTGAGGTGGAGCTGGGCCCCACCTGAGCTCCTGATCCAAGAGTAATAACACAGCAGTTATTATTATTATTATTATTTAAATATATTTTTATTGATTTTAGAGAGGAAGGAAGAGGGACAGAGATAGAAACATCAGTGATGAGAGAGAATCATGGATCGGCTGCTTCCTGCATGCCCCACACTGGGGAACTAGCCTGCAACCCGGGCACATGCCCTGACCGGGAATCAAACTATGATCTCCCAGTTCATAGGTCAACACCCAAATACCGAGCCACACCAGCCAAGCAAAACAGCTGCTATTTGAAGCCAGTGGGACTTGGGATGCTTTGTTACACAGCAATAACTAACTGATTCATTGACAAAAAAAATTGGTGGAGGGGGTGTCTGGGGCTTTGAGTTAGAGAAGTTATTACTAGAATTCAAGCTTTTCTGGTTTTATGTGATTGTTTGCTTGCTTTCAGCTTTAAAATGTCAAATCAGGCCCTCGCTGATTTGGCTCAGTGGATAGAGTGTCGGTCAGTGGACTGAAGGGTCCCAGGTTTGATTCTGGTCAAGGGCACATACCCGGGTTGCAGGCTCGATCCCCAGTAGGGGGCGTGTGGGAGGCAGCCGATCAATGATTCTCTCTCATGACTGGTGTTTCTGTCTCTCTTTCCCTCTCCCTTCCTCTCTGAAATCAATAAAGATATATTTAAAAATAAATAAATAAATAAAATGTCAAATCAGCGTCACCAGGATGGGGCAAATCAACAGCATGTGCCACTTGATAGGAGGCATCAAGATGAATACAGCCCATTTCCAATGTGATGTGATGATCCAGCAGGCATGTTATTGCCAAGGATATAGCCTAAATGTACTCATGAAAAAACATACAAGAAATCCAAACCGAGGGACAGTCCATAAAATAACTGACCTGTTCTCACTTTAAAAAATGTCAGGGTCATGAAAAACCAAGAAAGACTGAGGAATTTTTGCAGAATAAAGGAGGCCACAGAGACAGGACAATGGAATGCCCCAGGCGACCCAGAGGTGCCTTTGGTTAGAAAGGACACTGTAGGGACAGATGGCAGGATCGGAACAAAATTTGTTGATCAGATAATAAATAAGGCGGTTACAGTGTTAACCCCCTGACTTTGATAGTTACATTGTAGGATATATTTTAAAAGGATGTCACTTGCCTTAGCCGGTGTGGCGCAGTGGTTGAGCATCAACCTGTGAACCAGGAGGTCACAGTTCGATTCCCAGTCAGGGCACATGCCTGGGTTGCAGGCTCAATCCCTAGTAGGGGGCGTGCAGGAGGCAGCTGATCCGTGATTCTCATCATTGATGTTTCTATCTCTCTCTCCTCCCTCCCTCTTCCTCTCTGAAATCAATAAAAATATATTTTAAAAAAAGGATGTCACAGCTTCTAGGAAATATATACAGAAGTATTTAGAGGTAAGGAAGGGTTATGTCTGCAACTTCCTGTGAAACGGTTCTGTAAAGAAAAGACACCTTTCTCTTCCGTGTATTTGTATCTACATGGAGCGAAGAAAAGGACTTAACACAAATGTGATCCAGGGTGAGCCTGTGAGCAATCTGCAGCGCAATCCCTATCAAAATAGCAAAGGCATTTTTTCACAGAACTAGAACAAATCATCTTAAAATTTATATAGAACCACAAAAGACCCTGAATAGCCACAGCAATCTGGAGAAGGAAGAACAAAGTTGGAGGAATCATGCTACCTGATTCAAACGATCCTACCAGGCTACCGTAATCAAAGCAGCATGGTCCTGGCATACAAACAGACACACTGAGCAGTGGAAGGGAATAGAGAGCCCTGAAATAAACACAGGCCCATATAGACGATTAATATATGACAAAGGAGGCGAGGACATGCGAGGGGGTAGTGGCAAATATATTCTTCCATAAATGGAGTTGGGAAAACTGGACAGATACAAGCAAAAAATAAAACTAAACCACTTTCTTATCCCACATACAAAAATAAACTCAAAATGGATTAAAGACTTAAACGTAAGAATAAAGCCACAAAAGTCCTAGAAGAAAAGAAAAGCAATAAACTCCCTGACATCTCTCTTAGCAAAATTTTTTTGGATATGTCTCCTCAGGCAAGGGAAACAAAAGAAAAAATAAACAAATGGAACTACAACAAACAAAAAAAAGTTTTGTACAGAAAAGGAAACCATCAACAAAACGAAAAGCCAACCCACTGAATGGAAGAAGACATTCGTCAGTGGTACATCCAATAAGGGGTTAATATTCCAAAACATAAAAGGAACTCATACAATGTAACACCAAAAACAGACTATCTGGTCAAAAAAAATGGGCAGAGGACCTGAATAGACATTTATCCAAAATGGACATACAGATGGCCAATAGACATATGGAAAGATATTCAACATCAGGAAGCATCCAGAAAATGTAAATTAAAACCCACAATGAGATGTCACCTGGTGCCTGTCAGAATGGCTAGCATCAGTAAATCAACAAACAACAAAAGTTGGCAAGAATGTGGAGAAAAAGGAACCCTCGTGCACTTCTGGTGGAATTGTAAATTGGTGTAGCCACCATGGAAAACAGTATGAGGTTCCTCAAAAAATTAAAAATAGCATTACCAGATGACCCAGTAATTCCACGTCCTGGTATTTATCCAAAGAAATCCAAAACACTAATTTGAAAAGATGTATGCACCCCTATGTACATAGCAGCATTCTGTACCATAGCCAAATTATGGAAGGAACCTAAGTGTGATTGATAGCCAATTGGATAAAGAAGAGGTAGTACATATACTAGTATACAATGGAATACTACTTGGCCATAAAAAAGAATGAAATCTTTAAAAAAAAAAAAAAAAAAAGGAAATCTTGCCATTTGAGACAACATGGATGGACCCAGAGGATATTGTGCTGAGTAAAATAAGTCTGACAGAGAAAGACAAAAGCCATATGGTTTCACTTATATGTAGAATCTAAAAAAATAAAACAAACAAATAAAACAGGAACAAACTCATGGCTACAGAGAACAAAGTTATGGTTGCCAGATGGGAAGGGGCCGGGGCCCAGGAGGGTTGAAAAAGGTGAAAGGGATTAAAAAGTACAAATTTAGTTATAAAAATAGTCATAGGGATGTGAAGTACAGAATAGGAAATATAGTCAATACTATTGCAATAACTATAAATGGTGTCAGGTGGGTACCGGGCTTATTAGGGTGAGCACTTCACAAGGTTTATAAATCTCTGATCATTACGTTATACACCAGAAACTAATACAACATTGTGTGTCAACTGTAATTGAAACATAAATTTAAAAAAAAACATTTGGGGAATCTGGGTGAAGGGCTCATGGTGATTCTTTGTACAGATTTTCTGTAAGCCTAAAAAAAAATATTAAAATAAAAAGGAAACTTTTTCTTTTCTTTTTTTTTTTTTTTTTTTAAGAAAGCCAACAGCCGTGTGTGCATGGCTGCCTTCAAAGAGAAAGAACCACCCACCTTGGGGCAGGACTAGTCAGGCTTTTCTTGGAAACCCCTGACTCAGAGTCGACTTTCCGCTTTCTCGGCTCCCTCCGGAGGCGCCTGTGCCGGGAGCCCTGGCCGGCGGGGGCGCCTGCTCCGCGTCCCGGGGCTGCTGGCATCTGGAAAGGATCACAGCCGGCTCAGCTCACGCCCCCACCCCGGCTCACTCTGGGAAGGCTACGCTGGGCTTTGGAGGTTGTTGTTTTTAATCCTCACCCGAGGACATTTTTCCAATGATTTTTTTAGAGAGAGTGGAAGGGAGAGAGGAGGGGGAGACAGAGAGAGAGAGAGAGAGAGAGAGAGAGAGAGAGAGACATCCACACCCACGTGAGAGAGACAACACATCGATTGGCTGCCTCCTGCATGCGACCAGGGCCAGGGATCAAACCTGCAATCGAGGTCTGTGCCCTGGATCAGGAATCAAACCTGTGACCTCTGGTCCACAGGCCGACGCTCTAACCATTGAGCAACCCGCCAGGGCTGGCTTTGGATTGCTTGCTGGAGAAAGGCTTTCCTGCGAGACCCGCCAAGGCCTCAGTGACAACTCCCACTTCCCGCCCCTGCTGCCCCAGAAGCATGGCTGAGCGCTCCTACCTGGAGCAGTTTCACTCATTTCATCTGCCTGCACCAGGCACTGGGGGTCGGACAGGAGAGGGTCTAATCGCCCGAAGGAAAGGCAGAGCAGGGGCATCCGTGGGACCCGGGCCACCCCACACTCCCAGGCTGAGCACTGCCAACCGGGCATGTTTCCGGGCAGAGCTGCCGGAGGGGAGCGGGCGGGGCTGGAGGGAGCCCGGAATTGGGAATCTGAGACCCAGGAGGGCAGTCCCCATCTCGCCACTTCCTGGTTGGATGACACAGCCTGGGGGCTGCTTCCCCCAGAGCTAAGCTCCAGGCCCTCTGCAGCGGAAACTATCCCGCACCCCTGAGGTGGGAATGAAGCCCTAGAAAGTGCCCCCCAAAACGCAGGTTGGCACATGAAATCAGCGCTTCCGTTCCACCCACGGTGACTGAGCACCAACTTGGGGCAGACCCAGCAGGCCCCGGGGGTGTTCTCTGCCCCCCCCACCCCCCCCACCCCATCCCAAAGGATGAATGCATTGCCCCCCCCCCCTCTCTGTTCTCCTTCTCGAAAGACATCATGACACAAGCCCAGGTGCTGGAGCGTCTGGGTTCAAGTCTGGGCCTCACCTCCGAGGGACTGCGGGTAAGCTACCCAGTGTATGTGTGCCTCAGTTTCCCCACCTGGAAAGGGGGATGTGACAGCATCCACCTCTCAGGTTGCTGTAGAGACCAGCGGAACTGACCCATGCAGATTAAATCCTGACAGTCAATGCTTACTCAGCAGCTCTACCTGCCAGACACAAGTCAACACTCTTTACTCTTATTACTCCCATGTCACAGGCGAGAAGGCTGAGGCAGGGACGGCATAATTGGCCCGCGATCACAGAGGGCGTAGGGGGCAGAGCTGGAATGTGACCCCGGAGTCTGCGTTCCGAACCCCTGAGCTCTATGCCACCGGCGTCTGGCGAGGGCTCGGTTCGTGCTGGCGGTAGCGGTGCTCCCAGCCGGGGCCGGCTTTAGGGGTCACCACCCGTGCCCTCACACGGGGCCCGCTGCCCAGAAGGGTAACTCCCGTTCACGCTCTGCTGTCACTGTCCCGAAAGTCTCAATGATTTTAACAAGGGCCCTACATGTTCATTTCGCACCAGGCCCCGCAAAGGATGTAGCTGGTCTTGCTCAGAATCTTCCAGAACCCACTTCTCTTTCTTCCTCCCACCCTCGGCTGTGAGCTCCTGAAGATGCGGGATGGAGCTCCCTTATCTCTCCATCCACCCAGTCCATGCCCAGCAGGGAGCAGGTGCTCACCTTCTGGCTGGGAGGGGCAGCTGTTGTCCTGCCCCCCTCCCCCCCCCCCCATCACACCTGGAGAGGAGATTTCAGCCCTGGGAGCCGGGGAACTCTGGCCAGCGGCCACCAAAACCAGGTCTTTCCAGAACGGCAGGGAGAGGGAGGTGCAGCCAGGAGGCATCGTAGCTGCTGCAACGGGGGAAACCCCAGGCAGGCCTGAAAGACCCTAATAAACAGCTAATTGTGCTGCTGGCTCTGTAAACAGTGTCAGCCTAACGTGTAATTACGCTGCTTGGAGCTAGAGCTGGGGCAGGGTTTTCTCCGGCCTGGGACGACGCTGGGGGTAACACAGATCCCAAAGTGCAGGCTGTGGTCTGGGCACGAGGGTAAACATGACCCTCCCTAAGCACAGGCAGGATTCGGTCCAAAGGTTCAAGTGCAGCACTTAGGGTGGTTAAAAGGATTTTCCCCTTTATTTAGGGAGCAGGCAGGGTGTGTGGGGGTGGGGGGTGGGGGGGTGTAGGGACGGAACAAACATTTGCTCAGCACCTACTATGCTTGTTCAGCGCCTACTATGCGTCAGAGTCTGTGCTTGACTGATAATATGAGAAAGGGGTTCGGGGCCAGACAGGAAGTGATTTGGGGGGACTGGGGCTGCCTGCCTGCCTCTTCCTGCTCCACACACATATCTAATGACTGATATTTTAAAACTTGAAGTGAAATTCACAGAACATAAAATTAACCAGGTTCAAGTGTACAATTCAATGGCATTCAGCACAGTCAGAGCCGTGTGCGACCACTCCCTCTATCAAGTTCTGAAACATTTTCCTCAGCCCAAAAGGACACCCTGTACCCATCACTCATGTGCCCTCGCCCCCACCCCCCCGTCCTCCTCCCCACAGCCCCCCATCACGAACCTTCGTCCTGTCTGTGTAGATTTCCCGGGCATTTCCTATCAACGGAATCATATCATATGTGACTTATGGGCCTGGCTTCTGTCACTCAGCCTCATGTCTTCGAGGTTCGTTCACATGGTAGCAGGGATCAAGGCCTCCCTACTTTTTATTGCCAAATAATATTCCATTGTCTGGGCCTCCCCCGTTTTATCTCTTCATCCACGGATGGACACCGGCTGGTTTTTCACGTTCTGGCTTTCATGAACAAGCTATGAGCATGTTATGGGCATTTGGGTGCAAGTTTTCGTGTGGACATATGTTTTCAACTCTCTTGCATGCGTACCTAGGAGGGGGTCTGCTGGGGCTTATGGAATGCTATGTTGCACCTTTCTGTTTTCTACAGTAGCTGCATGCACCATTTTACAACACACAGGGGCTCCGGCTCCTCTATATTCTTGCCAGCCCTTATTTTCTCTCTTAAAAATAATCATGGGTTTTTCACGGGGCCGAGGCGAGCCCCACCTGCCCCTGGGGCTCCAACACAGAGCCAGCCACGCATCCCGGAGTCGCAGGCAAGGCCTAGGCAAGCCAGCCTGCAGGAGGAGCGACCTGGGACCAGCCGGAAAGAATTCCTCAAGTGGGAAGAGCCGAATAGAAAGAGCAGCTCCAGGCCGCACCGTCCTGGGGGCCTGGTGATAATTTCCAAACGGCTGCTGCCTCTGGGGTGGGCGGGGCATGAGGGCCTCGGGATGACACAGCTGTGGTGAGTTCAGAGAGAACCTGGTCCTTGGGAGCCTGGCGGCTCTGCCCCGGGCACTCTGAGTGTCCCCGAGGGAGGCCGCATTGGGCCCACGCCGCCAGAGCTCTGACGGCCTGGGCGAGCTGGCAGCGGGCAATGCCCACCAAGGAGAGGCCACTCGGGCCCTAGGAGGTGGTGTGAACAGTCACGTGGCTTCTCCCACCAGCAAGGGGCCAGGGGGTGCCTGGGGTTATGCTCGGGAGAGGAGAGACCCAGAAATGTTTGTTTGGCAAACGGCACGAACGCCTCCCACCTCTAACGGACTGTGAACAGGGCAGTGAGGACAAGGTGCTGGAAAACGTAACCAGGGGAGTGTGGACGGAGTGCTTCCACGTGCAGGACTGTGCCCGGTGCAGGCTCAGGGGTCCTCCCGCAGCCTGGGCCTGGGCGGGACGCTGTAATGGCCCTGAGAGTTATGGTCTCCGCTCGCCTGTGACCAGGATGCTTTAGGCTGCACGTTACAGACAACACGACTCAGACGGGCTCCAGGGTCCCTAACGGGCAAGAAAAGTCACTATTTCACAGAATGAGACACCCGAGGAAGGGCGCGCACTCTGAGTGTGCTGCCTGCGGCTGCCTCGCGAGTTCTCCCCGTCCAGGGCCTGGCGTCCTGGGGCCGGCTCTGTCTCGGCTGCCAGCTCCCCTGTGTCACCCTCACACAGAGAGACACCCCAGCATCTCCTTCTTAGGAGCCAGGAGGCGCTTCCCCCGAAGCCCCAGCAGATTTCCCAGGAGTCTCCTTGGCCAGCACTGGGTCCTGTGGCACCAGCCACCCGATCAGGGCCCCACGCCCGGAGTCATCATTTGGGTAGAATAGATTCTGGGGACGGGGGAGGGGTGGGGTTTGAACAAGAGCCCAGAGCTGCCTTCCCTTTGACCTCCGGAGAGTCAGGCAAGCAGCTCTGACAGGCTTGTCCTGTGAACCTACAGCCCCGTTCCCTCCACCGACTTCCTTCAGCGCCTGGGCTCACCTGCCTTCCATGTGCTCTTATCCCCTCCCCCTCCCCCAGCCCGGCGTCCAGCTGACCAGTGGCCCTGCACGTCCATCCCGATCAGCCAGCCCGCTCGGAGCCAGGCCGGAGGACTTTGCGTTCTGCTCCTGGTCATGTGTCCGCCCGCATCAGCCCTTCCCGGCCGCCTGCAGGGCCGAGGCCTCTCGGACGGTCCTGTTCGGTCAGACATAACCGGTTGGTCAGCAGTTCTGGGCTGAGGGCGCCAGGGCAAGGGCCTTTCGGGTCCTCTGTCTGTCCACACGCATCAGCTGCTCCGGCCCACGGCTCCGGCAGCGCCCGGCAACATGGCCAGGCTTGGCCCCGGCCGTGGAGGACGCCAGAGGGGGCCGGGCAATTAGCGCACGGCCTGTCCAGTTCAGGAGGCTGAAGCCGGAGGATGGGCAGGGGCAGGGGAGTGGACAGTGGCGAGGAGGGTTTTGGAGGAGGAGGGGGAGGGATGACAGGAGGGAGAGGAGAGGCAGAGAGCTCCGGAGACACCGGCACAGCACAGGGACCTGTCTGCCTCCCCAGCACCTAGCAGAGCGGGGGAGACTGGGTGCACTGGCCTGGAAAATGGGGAGAGAAACCATTCCCAGAGGGAGGAGGTGGGTGAAGGGAGGAGGGAAGGGAGAGGAAAGGGATACAGAGAACAGATAAAGAGGTGGGACAGGAAGGGGTGAGTCAGCTCTGTCTGATTTGTCTTTTTTAAAATATATATTTTTATTGATTTCAGAGAGGAAGGGAGAGGGAGAGATAGAAACATCAATGATGAGAGAGAATTATTGATCAGCTGCCTCCTATATGCCCCCCCTTCCCCACGGGGATTGAGCCCACAACCTGGGCTTGTGTCCTGACCGGGAATCGCACCATGATCTCCTTGTTCATAGGTCGATGCTCAACCACTGAGCCACACTGGTTTGTCTTTACATCTCTCTGTCAGCACAGTCCCTGGTACAGTGCGGCTCCACAGGCCTGAACTAAAGGAGGAGGAGAGAGGAGATATTGGGAGAGGGAAGGAGACAGGAGGGACAGAGGCCACGGTGGGGGGCACTGGGCAGGGACAGACCAGGGATGATGAAGAGACAGAGAAAGAAAGGAAAGGGGCGGGGCGGACAATACCAAGAAGAAAAGGAGGGGCTCAGCAGCATGGGGACGGGGGGGGCGGGGGGGGGGCGGATGAAGCAGGCAGGACCAACCAAGCAAAGGAAGCAGAAGCAAAAAGGTTAGGCGAGCCATGGGCACTGGAGCAGGCGCATCCTTTGATGAAAATGCACATTAGCAAACGTGCTGGGATCTGACAAGTGCCAACAGGCCCATCGCAGAGTTAAAAAGTGCTACATCTGTCAGGGCTTCAATGTTGAAGTCAGCACTTTCCCTCTCCTCCTCATGCTGGGATTCTGCAAGTGTGGTTTTCCCCGCACGACTCCCACAGGCATGCGGGCTTGTCAGGGAGCCGGCAGACTTCCAAGGAGGCTCGGAGGGCAAGGGGGGGCCTGTCAGAAGGGTCCATGGGGCTGGAGGGAGGGGCATGGGGCTGCAGGGCTGCCCTGCAGAGGGAGGGCGTGGGAAAGCAGGGGAGGCTTGCAGCAAACCTAGGAGAGACCCAAGGCAAGGAGCCTGTATATTGGGTTGAAGGGTGTCCTTCTAAATCCATGTCCACCTGGAACCTCAGACTGTGACCTTACTTGGAAACAGGGTCTTTGCAGATGTAAATAGTTACGGGTCTCAAGATGAGGCCATCCTGGATTCAGGGTGGGCGCTAAAGCCAAGGCCGGTGTCTTATAAGAAGAGGAGAAGACACACAGATGAGGAGAGAGAACGGCCACGTGACTATGGAGGAGCGATCAGAATGATGTGGCTTCAGGCCAAGGGACACCAAGGGTTGTCAGAGCCCCCGGGACCTTGGGGAGAGGCGTGGGACAGGCTTTCCCTCCGGCTCCAGAAGGAACCAGCCCTGCTGCCACCTTGGATTTGGGCTTCTGGCCTCCGGAACCGGGAGAGAAGAATCTCAGCTATTTAAACCACCCAGTTTGTGGTCATTTGTCACAGCAGCCCCAGGACACTACCACCTCCTGGCCTCAGGGACCACGTTGCCGGCTCTTGGGTCTGACGGTACTATGCAGGGCTGTTGGAATCAAGGGAGAGTCCCGGGCCCCAAACCTGGTCCTGCCAAATCACCGAGCTGGACAGCGGCTTGGTTTTTTTCCACTCGAGAGCCATGTTTACTTTCTTCTCTCCAGAACTCAGGTCCCAGGACAGGCAGGAGGAGAGGGCTCTAGGGGGTTTTCAACCAGCCGTCCATTCAAGGGCTAATGTGGGGGGTCTGGAAACCGCCAGGCCCCACAGGACCTGGGCCTGGTGCTGGCGAGGGGCTACTGCGTGGATGCTTCTCAAGCCTAGGTTATGACCACTGATAGTTCTGGGTTCAAATCCTGAAACCTCCCAGGTGAGTGAGCTTTAACTCTGGGCTTTGACAGCCTCATCTGTGAGTGAGCAAGAAAATACCTCGCTCGTGCAGTCACGGGAGAATCAAGGAAGAAAACATGCACATAGAGTTTAGACAAGGCCTCAACAAGTGGTAACGACGGAGATCTCCCCAAGCCTGTTTCTGTCTAGCCCTGAATGGTGACTGTGGGCCACCAAGAAAGATGGAAATGTCCTCTGGCAACATTTGAAGACTGGACGGGAATGTGTGGAATTCTTAGAAGCCATAAAACACATGATGATGGCAAGTGACGAGGATCAGGGCAGCCTGACTAGGACCAGGACTTGCAGGGTTCATGACTAAAGTGGCCCACTCATCCTGGACTCGCCCAGGTGAAGCACAGAAGTCCTGCATCCTGGGAAAACTGGGGCAGTTGGTCATCCTATGTGCAGGAGACGACGTCTTCTAGGAATGATTTATCCATTCATCTGTCCACATATCCATCTATGCATCCATCTGTGCATCCATGCATGCATCCATCCATCTATCCATCCATCTATTCATGCATCCATCCATCTGTCCATCCATTTATCCATGCATCCATTCATCTATTCATCCATCCATCTATCCATGCACCCATCCATCCTTCCATCCATCCATCCATCCATGCATCCATGCATCTATTCATCATCTATTCACCCATCCATCTATCCATCCATCTATCCATCCATCCATCTTTCCATCCACTCATACATCCATGCATCCATTTATCATCCATTCATCCATCCATTCACCTATCCATCCATCCATGCATCCATCTATTCATTCACTCATCCATCTATCCATCCATCCATGAAATCTTCCTTCCTTCCTTTCCTTCCTTCCTTCCTTTCACTAAACATTTACTGAGAGCTCACCATAGGTCAGACTCTTTTAGGCACTGGTGACCCTGGACACAGCCCTGCCCCTGTAGCACTCATATACATACTTGCATTCATCTACTCATTCAAGAAAACGTCTATTGAGCACATGCTGTGGGCCAGGCATCTTAGGTGCAGTGAAAGCAAAGACAAATGAGCTCATTTCTGCCCTCAAGACATTCAAATTTGGTGAGGTGGGGGGGAGGGAAAGGGGAGCAGGCGATTCCCACAGTGTAGGAAGGGCAGCCTCAGGTAAGAGGAGGGGCCTCAGGGAGAGAGAGAAGGGACTTCCAACCCCACCCTGGGGCAGGGGGGGAACATTCTGGAAAGAAGTGGTGCTGAGCTGACTCTGAAGGGACAGCTGGCAGGAGCCAGCCAGAGAAATGGGGAAGGGTGTTGAGACAAAGGGATCAGCCTGAGCACAGGGAGCCAGGCAGGATGATGAGAGGAATGCAGGCGTGGCGCTTTGGTGTGGGGAGGCGTGGGCCCATGGGCCAGTGGCAGAGAGGTGGGCAAGAAAGAAGGGGAGGGAGGAAGTCTGGTTTGCAAAGCACAGAGGGAGTTGGCAGAATTTGTGGAGGAATAGTGGGGTCTGGCTGAAGGGAGGTGTTAAGACCCCATACCCTCCCTGGCTGGGGCAGGGCAGCTGTTCTGGCTGGTGGTCAAGGGTCAGGACCCAGGGCCTGCTGGGACAGAGCAATGCAGGAGACACATGCTCAGCCTCAGGACAGGCCAACCGCTGGGAGAAACATGGTGGGGAGAGAAAAGCCAGCTGTCTGTCACTGGACTGGACACCACCTAAGCTTGGGCCCCAGCTTTGGGGACTGCTCAGTAGCACCGAGCCTTCCTGGGCGTTTGGGTCAAAGACGGGCTTTGGCCCTACTGATGCTATCCTTGTTTCCAGCCAATGAATAAATACCGACCTGAGCATCTTGGAGCCGGGCCCCTCTGCTGAGAAAGCAAAGCTGCATCTGTGAGGGGAGGACCTGGGGACCAAGGGGGCAGGAGTGGTCCGGGAAGATCTCCCTGAGCTGACCCCAGTGACTGGCAAGTGCTACTCTTGGGAAGATGCCGGGAGAGGAGGAGTGTTCCAGGCAGAGGGAACAGCATGTGCAAATGCCCAGAGGTGAGAAGAAAAGCCGGGTAGGATGGGGTGGGAGATCGGACACGCGGGAGGCGACGCGGGTACAGAAATGGGCCAGGGTCAGACCCAGCCTGTCAGAGGTGGGAGTGAATGAAAACAGTCTCATTCTCATTTGACACCGAGGCCCAGAGAGATCAGCTGCCCCCGGTGACAGCTTGTTAGCTTCGGAGCTGAGTTGAGGACCCAGGACCCCGACGTCCCGGCTTCCTCTTGCTCTGACCCTGCTTCCCCTTCTGGGGAGGTGAAGACAGCCGCTCCGCAGGCATTGATCGGGGGAGACTTTTCCAGGCGCGGCCGCTGCCCTGGAAAAGGCTCGGCGCGGCTCGGCAGTGGGGCACGGCCCCTGAGCTTGAGGGCCAGCCTGGGCTCTGCTACAGTCTTTCCGTCTGTCCCTTAATTTCCAGGCCTTTCAATTTCCTGATCTAAGAGAATTTTACAGACGTGGTGTGCAGGGCTGGCTGTAATAACCGTCTGTGGAATAAATGGCCCCTTCTGTCTTGACTTGCAGGTAGTTAAACCTCATGCTGAGAGCAAAGGTGAAATAGTCCGGGCTGGGGGGCGGGGTTTGCTTTGCCAGTGACCTGCAGGCTGTCTTCACTCTTGGGGGCTCCAATTTGTCATTGACAGAACATGACTAACAATGTTTATTTAACTCCTTTGGTGTTTGGAACTGCTTAAGCAAAAATATTGGCCTGGGAAATGCTTCCTGAACACTGTTGTTGGGTCCCCATGGCCTAGCACCCCAATTTCCTCTAGGGAGCCACCTCGCCCCCACCATTCCCACGCACAGTCCTTGAGCTTTGGGTAACGCTAAATGCGTCCTTCAGTTCCAGATGCCATGTGACTCTGGGGTGGCCAATCAGAACACTGTATTCTCCTGACCACAAGGATTGGATCAGAGATGGGCTTGCAGTCCCATCAGAACCAATGGGACACAATGATTTATTTATTATTTTCTTTCTTTTTCTTCTTCTTCTTCTTTTTTTTCTACAGCCTTTAAAAAAGACTGCTAGTCTGGCCTCCTGAACGGCCGGCAGTGCCCACAACTGTCCCACTCTTTTCTGCTGGACTTGAACCTAGAAAAATGTGACAGGAGCTGCCGGCAGCCGTTTCCTGGGATGGAGAACGCAAGCGCTATGGAGTTCTGGTGACATTTGCACCCCTGGATCCAACAGTGCCTGAAGCCCACCTGTTCCCTACACTTTTCACTTGTGTGTGTCAGCAAACGCCTCATTGTGCCTAACCCGACTTGAGCTGTGCTGTGCCTACCGGGAATCCAGAGTCCCGATATGCTGGTCCTTTAGACGAGGGGTCAGCAAAGCATGGCCCGTGAGCCAAATCCAATCTGCTGCCTGTTTCCCCTCCTTTGAGAACTTCATTGAGATATACTTGTTATAAATTAATTCACTCGCCTAAGTCTGTAATTTGAGAGGCTTTTGTAAAGATATGCAGTCATGCAACCAGCACCAAAGTCAGTCTTTGGAACACTTCTATCCACGGGACAAGCCAAGCTCCAGTGGTTGGGATCACAGGCTCCGTCTAAAGCAGCGGTTCTCAACCTGTGGGTCGCGACTCCTTTGGGGGTCGAACGGCCCTTTCACAGGGGTCGCCTAAGACCATCAGAAAACACATATATAATTATATATTGTTTTTGTGATTAATCACTATGCTTTAATTATGATCAATGTGAAACAATGAAAATACATCCTGCCTATCAGATATTTACATTACGATTCCTAACAGTAGCAAAATTACAGTGATGAAGTAGCAACGAAAATAATTTTATGGTTGGGGGTCACCACAACATGAGGAACTGTATTAGAGGGTCGCGGCATTAGGAAGGTTGAGAACCACTGGTCTCAAGGTCAGGGTCAGGGTCTGGCCCCAGGACCCAGGCACATTACTCAGCCTCTCTCGGCCTTAGTTTCCTTATCTACAAAATGGGAACAGCATCTCAGGGCTTCCCTGGTTGAGAAATGAGCTAAATGTAGGAGAAATTCCGAGCACTGTGCCTGGCAGGGTTTAGTAAACGTGTTCTCGGAAAAGTAGGTGCAGAAAGGAGCGAGCACTCTTCCGATTTGACGATGGGAAAGGGAGCTCAGAGATGGGAAGTGAGCTCCCAAAGTCACACAGCATGTAAGGGGCAGAGCTCTGCACGTAACTTCCTGGGCCACCTCAGGCCAGGCCTTTGCTCTCTCTGGGCCTCTGTGTCCCCATCTGTCCCCATCACTGGACTGATGATCTGGAAGGTCTCGTCCTATGCTGTGTCCAGGGTCCCAGCTCCCTTGCGGGTCCATCTCCTGGATGGGGTGAGGATGGATTATCCGTCTGTCTGTCATCTGGCCTCCGGAACGGCTGGCAGTGCCCACAGCTGTCCCACAGGCTTTCCTCCCTCCCCAGCCTCTCCCTCCTTTCTCAATCTAAGAGCATCACCTGCTTGCTGCACAGCTGACTCAGGGTCCCACAGGTGTTTCTGCTCCTGGCCAGCTTGCTGTCACCCAGGCCGATCTGCAGGGCTCCCTGTGAGCTGGAGATGGGGGTTGCTGTGGCGGAGTCCTCAAGCTTTACTCAACTGACACGGCAATGACTCTCCTTTCCAAACCCTCTCATTTAAGTCAGCCATACAGGAACACTGCAAACATGTGCAAAGAGACCCTGGTGGGAACTTAAATCTTCCACGATCACTCTGCCTGGTCCGGCTGTCCCTGCTCAGTTCCTGCCACCCGCTCCCACTCTTCACAGCTGATTCCTTCTCTTCCTTCAGGTCTAGTCTAAAATATCACCTCCTCCGAGAGGCCCTCCCAGATGGCTCACCGGCTCTCCATTCTTCTCATCTTTGTTTCCTGTTTGCTTCCTTGAGCACGCTTAACCCAAATTACAACTTGCCATGTTCCTGCTGATTTATGGGAGCACTTGTTGAATATAGCCGGTTCGGAGGGCAGCGAGGCCTGCATCTGTGTTTTTCATCAATCCATAGCTCTGTCAGTGCCTAGCACATAATAGGCGCTCAATGCATTCTTGCTAAGTGAATGAAAACCTTGTTTGGAGCAGCGATGGAAGCCCGGGGAAGCTGCGAGAACGCGCTGTGCCAGAGGCTCCTGCTGCAGGGAGCTGACTTCATCCCTCTTGTTCTTGTCCCCAACCGTGTCCCGAGGCTACAGGGCTGCGTGGAGGGAGCTGTGTGTACAACTATTTTCACAGCTTTTCAGGCTCCCAAACAAGCTGCCTTCCCAAGAAAACACATTACACAGCGCCCTTTCCCCCTCCTGCTCAGCCAGCCAGCGTCCCAGGAACAGCCTCTTGTTTATGATAATAAAGCAGGGGCCATGGCAACACATTGTGATGTCATGGGAGTGTGAGGTCATAAATCCTTCCAGGGGAAGAATGGGCCGAGGTGGACACCATGGGTGCTGGGCCTCCCCTGGCCGGGCTGGGCTGTGGCTAGATATGTTTTTCTTATACCAGGTGGTTCATTTCCTTATCTCCCCCTCCCTCTTTTTTTCTCTTTCCTGCTTTCAATCTCTCTCTCTCTCTCTCTCTCTCTCTCTCTCTCTCTCTCTCTCTCTCCTGAAAAGAGGAAAATTCAAATAAATAAATACAAGTTTTAAAAGACTCAGACTGGAAAGATTTGTCCCAGGAATTTCCTGTTGGCTAATGCCCAGTTAGCGGGGAACGCCAGCGGTCATCTGAACAATGCGTGCTCGTCTCCGACCAGCGGCGAGAAAACGTCCCCAAGTCCCCGCGTTGGTGGCTGAAACACGGCAAAGCTTTGGAGAGTCGCTGGCCGTGGGGTTTGCCAGGAAATATTTTCTTGCTCACACCCTGTCTTCCCTTGTCCTCAGTCCTTCTTTGTGCTCCTTCCGGGTCTGTTTTTCTTCCCATTCATCTCAGTCCGCCTGGCTCTCCCTCCGGCGGATCTCTCTGTTCCCCCCCCACGCTCGGTCCGTCTCCTTCCACCACGGTCCCCATCCCTCTTCCTCAGCCCGCCTCTCTGTGCTTTGCTTTGTCGGTGGTTCTTTCTCCCGCTGGGTCTGTCCGTCTCTCCCAGCCTCTGTCTCGGTCGGCTTCACTGTTTCTGACCCTCGCGCCCTCTCTCACTTTCCTCTCTCCTTTCCCCTGTTCTCATGTTACTGAAACAAATCGACGTTTCTGACCCGGAGGACTGAAGGGAAGGCCTGCCGCCCAGGCTTTGTGATATGAGAGCTGAGTGGCCAGGGGTCCCCGTCTCCAGGCTGGGGGCTCCACGTGACAAGGACATCTGTCCCCACTCAGGCACAAGTTGGGGCTATGAATCGGGAGCTGTACCCACCGCAGGAGGGAGGGTCGCTGTGGCCCGGCGTCTGCCCGGCGTCTGCCAGGCCTGCAGACCTCTCCCCTGGGCCGCAGCCCCCACATCACAGATTAGCACCCACTGGGACGCTCACTGGGCAGGGAGTGGGAGGAGGAGGGAGGCTCTCCCAGTCTTTGGCCACCTCAAGGCCCGTGTCCTGCCCAGAGCCCCCTTCTGACACCCATAGTGTGTTCTGCATTAGTGCCACTTTTAACCTAAACCCAGGTTTTCCACCTCGGACCTACTGACATTTGGGTTGGATAAATCTTTGTGATGAGGGCTGTGCTGTGCCCTGTAGGATGTTTATAGCATCCCCAGCCTCTCCCCACTCGATGCCAATAGCATCCCTCTCCAGATATGGCCAGAGTCCCCTGGGCGGGGGTGGGGTAGGTGTGGCCCTCCCCCGGTTGAGAACCACTCCTCTAATCCATCTCTGCTGGTTTTCCTTCTGCCCAAATCCCGCACTCCCATGTTCTCCCTTGCTAAAACCATCCATGGCTCCCTATTACTAGGGTGATAATTACGATTATCATTAATATCATAGCAAACATCGATATGGGGCTTTCTATGTGCCAGGGCAGGGCTAAGTGCTGTGTGTACATATGAACTCATTTCCTAGCACCCACCTCACAGGGCTACCCAGGGGGATCACGATAAAGCAGCAGCCCACTAAGCCCAGTGCTGAGTCAGCTGTTACTGTTGTTATTACTACGGAACGTGGGTCTTAGTTTCCCTGCGCGCTGCCCTTTGGGGCTCTGTGCCTTTGCACCTGCATGCACTCACCTTGCTGTTGCCCCCTTTCTCCACCTGCCGCCCTCCTCCTCACCCCCCAGGACCTGGTTCTGATCGGATTGGTTCTCCAAAGACTTTCCTCAGGGCCTGGTGTGCCCTCGGGCTCCTGCGCTGGAGGCTCCTATCTCTACTTGAGCAGTTGCCACCCTGAACCCGGGATGGCTGGGAGCTGGGTGTGGGTGGGGCAGAGGTGAGGGCTGACTGTCTCTGTGTCCTGGTGGCTGACAGGGTTGGGACTCGGTGACCCTGAAGGTTTTGATGAGAGAGGGGAGGGCAAGTAGCTTGGGTGGGAAGCCTACCATGGGGACAGCTCAGGGTTCTGCCTGCCCAACTCCAGTTCCCCTCACCCCATCTGGGTCCAGATGGTCCAGCCCTCTCTCTTAAGGTGCTCCGGGTGGCCACATGACCCAGGCCTCCTAACCAAATGGAAGAAGCCATGCCTACCCTAGTCATTGGCTCATGGATGGGCACCTGACTTAACTTGATCCAATGACATTTTTTGGAACAAAATGAACTTAAAGGTCAACCAGATGAGGCTCCCAGCAGCCTTGTTGGCACCAGGAGATTGAATCAGAAATGAGAGAGAACAGACTGAGAGAGAGAGAGAGAGAAAGAGATGGGATGTCACCGTTTGAAGCCCTAGGGCAGGCAGTGCCGGAAGTTTCCAGCCTTGAACCTGCAGAAGTGGGTTCTGGGGCCAATAATTTGCCTATTTCATCGAAGCTGTTGGGAGGGAGCTTTTTGTCCAGTTACGTCCGGCCCCCTGACTCCCACACGCGTGCCCTCTCCCAGGAGTGCCTCCTCCCTGCCTTCCACGTGGCCTCGCTGGAGCCGTTATCCTGAGCTCAGACACAAGGGCCAGCACCCCTGAGGAGGGCCTGGGGTCCCCTAGCTCTGCAGGCTGTTTGCTGGGCTCCCTCAGCAAACTCAAGGTGATTCTCAGTGAAGGAACTGAAGCCCATCTTCAGGTCCCGGGGGAGGGAGCGGGGCTGCTGGCTGGCCCTCACCGTGGGCTCTGCCTGCCTGGTGTCAGATCTAGACACGAGGCCCCCACAGAACCACGGACGCCCAGCGGGGGTGACCTGGGGCCACGTCTGCACGTCCGTCCCCTGCCGGAGGTGCGGGGCCTCCAGCTCCCAGCACACCCCCTGCCTTTGCGCACAGCCCTGCCCCCACGCCCGGAGCTGCGCCAGGGGCACCTCACTAAGGAGTCAGCCATGGGGGTGATGCCCCCGCCGCTTCCAGAATGAAGCACAGATGGGCACGCGTGCGTGCGCGTGCGTGTGCACGAGGCCTGTGTGTGAACCTGCGTGCACTGCAGGCGCATTTACATACAACAGCACGGGCTGGGTGCATCGAGCACATGCACACATGCACACATGCACACACACACACACACACACACACACACACACACACCCCTGTGGTAAGCGTGTATACGCGCCCCTCTTCGAAAGATTCTGAAACCCTACATTGGGGACGCACGTGGGGCCGGTGCTACGAGGCAGCCGGTGTCGGTACAAGCCAAGAGACAGGTCCTGGCGGTGCCCAAGGTGTCCTCCGCGGGGTCCAAATAGAACCCGGGGTCCAAATAGTATCTGGGGGTCTGGGAAGCACCCCGCAAGTCGGCTGCTTTCCTGCCGCCTCCCACCCTCGTGCCCAGATGGTGCCCGCGATATAATCGCCGTATCACCCCCCTCAAGGCTTCGCGCCATGGAATACATTTCAAGCCATGCTATAAACTGTGCTTTTGGATGTCATTGAGCGCTCCCGTGCCAATGACATCACTGTTTCCATGGCAACTAATATAATTAACATGAGGGAAAGTGCAAGGAGAAAGCGGAGGGAAAGAGGGAAACGAGGAGTCCAACCCCAAACAGAGCAAATTACACGGTGGGGAAGGGGGGGCCGGGGGGCCTATAAAATGTTTTACGGCCACTTGTTAGAAAGGCCCGACAGAGCTCCGCTCATGGCCGCGGGGTAATGAGATCATTTGCAAACTGTATCTCCCACAAAACACAGAAAGGGCTTTGTCGCCTTCACAGTTTATGGAGTTGACGCGCAGGAGCTGCTCCGGGTGAGGCGGCCCCTCCGCCTCCCTCCCGGTCAAGGTTCTCCTGAGACACTGGGCCCGGAGGGACTTACACAGGCCTGGGTTTGGCCCCCTGGGCGCTCACAGCCCCAACAGGCAGCGTGGACACACTGAAACGTATCCAGCCATGAACCTGAAATAGGCAAATCGACGAAGCGAACCCTGTACTTGGTGGCTGGGCATGGTGACCACTGGTTTCCAGGCGGGACGGGGAACACCGGTGCACAAGCCTCCCACAGGCTCAGTCCTAGGGCCTCGGGGCTTCACTCCCGTTGGACAGATGAGCGCGTGGAGGCTCAGCGGGGAAGGAGCAGTGGCCCGAGGTGGCCCAGCCGAACCTGACCCAGCTCTGTCCTCCTCCTCACACAGCCTTCCCGCCTCTATCTCGGGGTTGCCTCGATCACGCCACAGCTGGCGGCCAACTTTGGGGTGAGCTGGGAGAAACCCCTGGTTCAACTCTGGCTGCCATGCTGTGTGTGGAGGAAGCTAAGTCCTTCTTCCTCACGCTGCCTCAGTTTCTCCAGGTTTCCACTCCTTGACAACATCGGGCCGGAGTGGCCCAGAAGCCTGAGTGCCCACCCGCCAGGGTGCCCACCCCGGGCTTCTCCTCCATCCCACAGGCTGAAGGGTCCTCGGGAGACTTAGGGTGCGTGGGGGTGAGGATGCCAGGAGCAGTCAGGGCTAGAACATGTGGCTATAACATATGTGGTGCGCAGGGCAAAATGAAATGGGGGTCCCTGTTCCAAAGGGAGGAACAATGCTGTTCAAAGTACTAAAATGTGAAAAATGCTTTCCTTTCTTCTACAGCAGCGGTTCTCAATCTGCGGGTCGCGACCCCTTTGGCGGTCGAATGACCCTTTCACAGGGGTTGCCTAAGACCAGATATTTACATGGCGATTCATAACAGTAGCAACATGACAGTTATGAAGTAGCAACGAAAATAATTTTATGGTTGGGTCACAACATGAGGAACTGTATTTAAAGGGCCAGAAGGTTGAGAACCACTGCTCTACAGTGTCTATCTCCCTCCCTGCCAGTGCTTTTATCTGCTATTTAATGTCATGCTCTTGGGCATGGGGATACTTGGGAGGCAATGCAGACCCTCCGGGATGCCCAGGGCCCTGCCTATGACTTGGCACGTTCAGGTTGCCCACTGGCTGTTGGGATCCCCCTCCCACCAGCCACCAGACCAATGTTCCATGCTCTGGTGGGGAAACTGAGCCAGGCATCCTCCTTCCCACAGGCCTACCACCCCATCCATGATGGAGAGGTGCAACCCCTGTTCTGGATCCCAGGAACTGGCATGGGCATGAGGGTTGGGTTCTCTGAGTCGCCTGCTGAATGTGCCATGGCACTGGGATGGGGATGGTCAGCATCATGCCCTGCAGTGTGGCAAGGCAGCACGTGAACCTGTTCTCAGCCGCAGGCCCCTGCCAGGGACAGGGGGTGGCAGCAGTTACCGGGCAGGGCTGGGGAACAGACAGAGGGGACCCATCCTGGGGAGAAGGCTGAGCTCGGGGCCGTACCTGCACATCCCCTGCCGGGAGGTGCACAGGGTGCTCCCACTCCCACCACATCCATTGCCTCTGCGCACAGCCCTGCCCTGTCCCAACCCCCCCACCCCGCCCCGGAGCTGTCAGAGTGAGCCATGGGGGTGGGGACATGGCACAGGGATGGGGAGATGGGGAGGCAGCAGGAGCCAGATTCCACTCTCACTTACACAACAAATCCAAAGAGAAAACAATGAGAAATGTCAAGACGGCGACAACAGAGCATCAATTCCCAAGCGTGGGCCCTCGTGCAGTCGGCCCCTGCTGGGGGTCTGGTCAGCTGGGATTCTACACGAGATGTCATATAGCGGAAACAAAGGAAGATCCCCTGGCTAAAAAGATTCCCTACTTAGCACTGTGCATGACCAAAACTTAACCCTTAGGGGGAAAAACTTCACACTGGGCAACCTGACAAACACTGCCTCAGCCAGGTGCTCAGGGTCAACATCAACAGGGTATGTCAAGTCGGCAGTGTGTTCCCAGGATGTGATGTGATGTGATGTGACTAGAATGTGCTTGACCTCCAGGTCTTCCTCCCTGAAACCCGTGGCCCCAGGCTCGTCATGAGAAAAGCACCAGATAGATCCCAATAGAGCAGCGGCTCTCAACCTTCTGGCCCTTTAAAGACAGTTCCTCGTGTTGTGACCCAACCATAAAATTATTTCCGTTGCTACTTCATAACTGTCATGTTCCTACTGTTATGAATCGTCATGTAAATATCTGATATGCAGGATGGTCTTAGGCGGCCCCTGTGACAGGGTCGTTCGACCGCCAACGGGGTCGTGACCCACGGGTTGAGAACCGCTGCAATAGAGGGACATCCTACAAAACAAATGATCAGGACTCCTGTGAATTAGCGAGGTCGCCTAAAAACAGCGGCACCCTTCCCCAATTCCCCCGGAGGCGCTGGATGGGCTGGTGGCAGCTCCGCGAGAGAGGGGGCTCCCGCTCAGATTTCTGCCCCTCCAGCCACCGAACACGTCACCGCAACCCTCTAACTGCCCGGATTATTCTACGATCAGCGAGCGACCCTACCTTCGGCACTTCCCATGTCCTAGGAACAGTCTGAACCATTGACTCAATCAGACCCTTGGAGCTGCCCAGGGAAGGGGAGCTATTCAAACCGAAGGCGGTCGTTTTCCTTTGCACGCACAGTGAAAGGTCTGCTGTCGGGGCACTTTGTGCAAAGTGTGCAAACACAGCCAACCATAAATATTAATGCTGAGGATCGTGGCTGGGCGGGTTATCAGCAGGCCTGGGCTCCGGCGGACTCCCAGGTGGCCGCCCGAATGGTGCGTCCGAAGGATGCAAAAGCCACCGCTGGCCCCCAGCCGTCCCTCCCGCTGGCCCCCAGCCGTCCCTCCCGCTGGCCCCCAGCCGTCCCTCCCGCTGGCCTGGGTGGGCCCGTAGGCAGCGTGTGGCTGTCTCCCGAGGGCTGCTGTGAAAACGCATGCTTCCCAGGAAGGGCTCTGGCACCGACCTGGCGGGCAGCTGGGATTGTTTTAAAAAGCAGCCCCGCCCACATTCCTAGTTCGGAACCGAGGCTGGCAAGCTCCGTGCTCACCAGAGCGGCAGGCAGACTGCCCTGGCCCTCCACCGGAAAGCGCTCTGGGCAATTACCGAGCCCAGAGGAACAGAAGAAATTGTGGCTCCATTTACGTCTGTTGGTGCTGCATTCCTTGACTGTGTGTCTCAGCTGCCCTGCCCCGCTCCCCAGATGGCCCGTAAGGTTGGGGGGTGGGGGATGTCCTTACACAGAGCGGTGCTTCGGAAACATTCAAGGCTCTTCTGTGCTCCCCTTTCCTCTCCATCTCCCCCAAAGCCCTGGGTCCCATGTCTGGCACCTGGGAGCCCTGGGCGATAGATCCAAGCCCACTTCACCAGGTGCACTGGGGGTGGGGGCAGGGAAGGAGCTTTGGGGGGGTGGGGGGTGGGCAGCCAGATGACTTCGCAGGATGGCAGGGGATATGAGATGGGAGAGACCCCCGTCTGATCCTGACCAGGGCGATTTCTCCCAGGGCGGCCTCCATGGATGGACAGGGCAGGACCTCACTGGGTGTGGCACAGGACATACAAGCTGGAGGACTAAAGAGTAATGCCAGGAGAGCATCGGCGCCAGGCCTGTCCATCCTAACTCGCTGCTGCTGTTATGTAGGCTAATAATTATGCCTTAATTTATGCCAGGATGCACCCTTTCCCCTCCAGGGCTCACCTGTCAGTCACCCACAAACATTTACAAAGCCCGCCCCTCCCCCCCATTATGTGCCCGATGAGTGGGCAACCCCAGCCGTAGACGAGAACCTGCTGACTGCTTCCCGGGTATTCCAGGCACTTTACTGGGTTGCTTTGCTCAAACCCACCCTCTCCCCCAAGAGCCCTGCCAGAGAGACAGAGGGACCCTTACGCTATAGACTCGGAACTGAGGTGCAGAGACGTTAAAGTTCTTGCCAAAGGGGCCGAGCTGTGAGACCAGAGCCGGGGGCTTTTCTCGTGGCACGAGGCCCCTCGGGCAGGAGCAGCGTCCTGACTGCCAGGAGCCCTGGACCAGGGCGGCACGGATAGATAAACACGTGGGAACAGGAGCCACGGGTCAGCCACGGAGTCAGTGGCCCCCAGGGAGCACCGGCCTGGGCCCTGTGGGCGCACTGGGAGGCAGGCTTCACTGTGGGGAAGCTTCCAGGAGGCACTGCTCAGCAACGCGGGGGACATGGGTAGGAGCGAGGAGACAGGACACCTAAAGAAAAGGCTGGGCGATTCCAGGTGCCAGTTAGGCCCCGGGAGGAGGCGCGAGAGGAAATGGTGATGGAGGACTGGTTGCCAAGCCCTTACTAAGGAGCAGAGTGAGCTCAGGCGTTGTTCTGCAGGGACTGGGAACCCCTTGTTGGTTTTTTAGGGAGAAAGTGATAAGAAAGCGGTGTCGTGGGAAATCTACCCAGTAGTACATCATCGTCATCACTGTAAACACTGCTGCTACCCTCATTCATTCATGCCTCTCTTCCTCAGCCTGGCGCTGAGCTAAGCCTGCCGATGCCTTCTTTTATTGTCCAATTGATACCCTGTTTTCCACTGTCCAGCCCTCCACTTCCACACGTTGAGATAGGGTGAGTGTATATTGCATGTGGGATGGGGGTGAATTGGGGGGGGGTGGACTGTAGTGGGTTTAGTCGTGTGTCCCCCAAATTCATGGCCACTTGGAACCTCAGAATGTGACCTTGTTTGGAAATGGGAACTTTGCAGGTGTAATTAGTTAAGAATCTCAAGCTGGGATCGTCCTGGGTTAAGGGTGGACCCCAAATCCAATGGCTGGTGTTTTTCTAAGAGGAGACACAGAGACAGAAGAGAGGGAGGCGCTGTGACTATGGAGGCAGAGATTGAAGTGATGTGACGACAGGCCAGGGGACCCCAGGGATGGGTGGGAGCCCCCCAACATTAGGAGAGAGTCAGGGGACAGAGTCTTCCTCCCGGCCCGGGGAGGAACCACCTACTGAGCCCGATGTCAGACTTCCGGCCTCCAGGACTCGGAGAGAATACAGTGCTGTTGTTTTAAGGCAACTGATTTGTGACACTTTGTCATGGTGGCCCTAGGAGAGTGATAGGCATTTCGGGCACTGAGGGGAGATGCAGAGCTGGGATTCTGACTCCTGGGCCCAGTCTTTCTCTGTGTTGGTCTGAGAGAGAGAAATAGGGAACCATGAGCTGAATCCCCGTTAGAAAGGCTGATGTGGCTCAGAGCTGAAAACAGGGCTTCAGGCACAGCAAGGTGTGCGCAGGGCCCAGCACACAGTAGGAGCTCTGGATGTGTTTGCAAGAAAGGGAACTGTCTGCCCTAGCAGGTGCTATGAATGGGCATGGGAACACCTTGGAGGGAGACTGAGTGAAAGGAGGGACGTGAGAGAAGATGAAGGTGTCTGGGTTGAAACGTGGGGGCCAGTAGGAAAGCAGAGACCGCCCCCTCCTCCCTCTTTCGCCATCCGACAGACATCAGCTCGTGTGCAGGCTGTGGCCTCCACCACACGTTTCAGAAAAACTGAAACCGGCCTTTCTCCAGCCCAGAGAATCAAGTAATTCCAAGGGCCAGTCTATTAACATCAGATCCCCAGACTCCCATCACTCACCAAAAAAACCCCACACAACTCTCACAGCAAAAAGCCCTAAATGGTCCGTGACTCTGAAGGGCCAGAAAGCATATTTGTCTTTTTTTTTTTTTTTTTTTTAATTCTCACCTCTCTCGCTATGAGGAGAGATCGCCACTATTTTTCAGATAGGCTGGTGTGTGTTTTTTTTTTAATCAAAAGGAAATTAAAGGACAGGGAAGGATGTACATGTCTTCTGGGGAGAGCAGGGTCCTGTTCCTTGCCCATCTTAAAATAGCCGCGGGAACGCAGTCTTTGCATTCTGCTCGGGGTCAGCTGCCCTGGGGACCGCCGCCCAGCCCGGCCTGGAGAAGGGAGCGAGGGGCTGAGTTTCGAGATTTACTGCATTAATGCTTCTCCAGTTTCTGCGGAGTAGCCACTGGAGAGAAGCTTGGTTGCAGATGTAGTGAAAGTAACACACGCAGAAACGCAGTATCAATAACTAAATATAACTCGCATCCGAAATGCCCTTCACCGCACCGGAGTGCTTCCCAAATATATTATCTCATTAAATCCACACGAAGGCCGGGGGAGGTGGGTCCTCTCCCCTCCTGCTATGCGGGAACAGAGATTCGAAGTCCAGGTCTTGTGACTGCACTTGTGTTCTTCCATGTGGGTTTCCCCGAGGACCAAGACTCCATGGAAGTGCCCAGGGGGCAATCAGCAGGGATCCGCTAAGCAGCGGTTCTCAACCTCGGCTGCACCTTAGAGTCACCTGGGAATCTTTTTAAAATCCTGATTTCTGGGCCTCATCCTCCGGAAATTCTGTTTCTTTGTTACTAATGTTGTGGCCCCACCCCATCACAAAGAAACAGAATTTCCGGAGGATGAGGCCCAGAAATCAGGATTTTAAAAAGATTCCCAGGTGACTCTAAGGTGCAGCCAAGGTTGAGAACCACTGCGCTAAGGCCATGTCCGCTGCTGTAGCAAACTCACCTCCAAGTATCTCTGACTTAACACAGCAGACATTTATTGCTACGTGGAACCCCAAGCGGGTGTTGCTGGTTGGCGGGCAGCCTTCCACATGATCATCTGGAAAACCCAGGCTCTTCCAGTTTTTGACTTGGTTCACCTCTGAGCCTCAGCATCCTCTGCATTTAGCTAACAGATGGGGTTGCGTTTTATGGGCCAGGTCTGGAAATGCCCATCATCACTTCCACTCACATTCATTGGCTAGAGCTCAGTCACGTGGCTACACCTGCATGCAAAGGAGGCTGGGAAATGTAGTCTAGCTCTGTTGCAGGAGGAAGAAGACTGGGTGTGGTGAAGAGCCAGCCCATTCTGTGGGACCCTCCACTCTGACTCCCTGCTCCAATTTTATCTTTTATACTAGAGGCCCAGTGCACGAAATTTGTGCACTTGGGGCGGGGGGAGGAGAGGGGGTCCCTCAGCCCGGCCTGTGCCCTCTCGCATTCCGGGAGCCCTTGGGGGATGTCCGACTGACAGCTTAGACCTGCTCCCTGCATGCAGGAGGCAGCCGATCAGTCGGACGTCCTTAGCGCTGCCGCAAAGGCGGGAGAGGCTCCCACTACCGCCGCTACACTTGCCAGCCATGAGCCCGGCTTCTGGCTGAGCAGCGCTCCCCCTGTGGGAGCGCACTGATCACCAGGGGGCAGCTCCTGTATTGAGCGTCTGCCTCCTGGTGGTCAGTGCACGTCATAGCGACCGATCATTCAGCTGTTCGGTCGATTTGCATATTAGCCTTTTATTATATAGGATTGTGCCTGTTGCCTAAGATTTAGTTTGAGAGGAGAACCCTGGCACTTAAACAACTGTGTCCAGGCTCTTGATCAAGTGGTCCCCAGGCAGGATCAATTATCTGGACCACTAGGGGGGCGGGGCTATGAAAAGCACAGACTCCTGGGCTGCTGCCTTAGTGATTCTGATTCAGTAAATACGGGGTCCACCATAGGCACAGCCATGGTCCACGCTGAGCCTTTTCCACTCGCCTTTGCAAATTTGGGGGCAGATTGGTGGAGGATGGAGGTAGATGATGACAGCAAGTAAAAGAAAGGGGACAGCAAACAATGTGGGATGGAGATGGTAGACGATGACGGTGAGGATGTGGGGGAACAGGAGCCTCGGACAACCACTTCGCTAGAAAAGCTGCAGGTACGCACAGTCTGTGGTCCAGCAACCCCACTCTCAGGCTATCTTCTAGAGACACTCTATATTCATATTGATCCAGAGAGGAAGGGAGAGGGAGAGAGAGAGAGAGAAACCTCAATGATGAGAAAGAATCATTGATCAGCTGCCTCCTGCATGGCCCCCACTGACCCGGGCATGTGCTCTGACCCATGACCTCCTGGTTCATAGGTCGACGCTCAATCCCTGAGCCGGCCTAGAGAGGATTGCGGAAGGAGGCGTGTGGACACACGGACACACAGACATCCATGCTGCCATGCTGCCTGGATGTAGGCGACATCTGGCTCCTGTCACACCAGCGACACAGTCTGGCGTGATCTCAAGGCCTGTCTCAGACTCCTCACAGCCTTAGTCCTATTTTGCTCCCCCTCCTTGTTTTCCCGGCTCCAACTTCATTCCCTCCTTAGCACCCTTCCCAGTTCAACCCGAGGGCACATGCCCATCACTTCAAGGCCAGGCAACAATTGTGCCCCTGCTGGCAAATACTGACCTATCCCAATGCTGAAACTGGGCCTGACCCGACGTGGGCTAGGGCCGTGGTTGGCAAACTGCAGCTCTCGAGCCACATGTGGCTCTTTAGCCCCTTGAGTGTGGCTCTCCCTAAGCCTTAGGAGTACCCTAATTAAGTTAATAACAATGTACCTACCTATATAGTTTCAGTTTAAAAAATGTGGCTCTCAAAAGAAATTTCAATCGTTGTACTGTTGATATTTGGCTCTGTTGACGAATGAGTTTGCCGACCACTGGGCTAGGGTAGCCTTGGGGTTGGGGGACCTTCAAATTCACAGACACAGGACATTTGTTAAAGGGGGAAAAGCTTCCCCAGAAGCTGTCCTGTTATCCCGTCCCCCAAGCCCTCCCTCCTGTGAGGGCCTCTCTGCCAAGTGTCTGAGACAGCCGAGGTCCCTTACGCGCCTCAAACACAGGCTTTCCCGGGGGCGCCGGGGAGGGACAGCGATGACATGAAAGCAGGATTCCGTGGGCAAGTATGTTTTGGAAATACCTGCTTCATCTCAATGAAAAGATGCCGGGGCAGCAGGGCTTCTCAGCGGCTTTGATATGCTAATGTCCTTGGAAAAATCCTACCGAAAACTACAAATGAAGCATTTTTCTAAATTGACCGCAGAAACCCTGGCCAGTTTGGCTCAGTGGATAGAACGTGGGCCCTGCAGACTGAAGGGTCCCGGGTTCGATTCCAGTCAAGGGCATGTACCTGGGTTGCAGGCTGGATCCCCGGATGTGTCTCTCTCACATCGATGTTTCTCTCAATGTCTCCCCCTCTCCCTTCCACGCTCTCTAAAAATCAGTGGGAAAATATCCTCGGGTGAGAATTAACAAAAAAACATAATAAATAAATACATTGACTACAAAATTACTTGTGAGACTGGTGTTCCCCAAAACACACCTATGGGGTGGGGGTGGGGGGGTTCCACTGTAGCTGGAATTTCAGATTGACAGCATGGGAAGGAAAACCCCTGCTTCCCAAGGGTCCCTGGACAGGGCTCTGCCTCAGTCTACCCAACAGCAAAATGGGTGCAGGGCCACTAACACCTAGGCTGTCAAGGGGATTTCTTGCACTTGGTTATGTGACCTTGGAAGGAGACATTATCATCATCAAGGGGCATAATAGTGGGTGGCTTCACAGCATCCTACCATTTCCGATGACAGAAAAGGTTCCCATTAGATCATCTAATTGGTTCCTTTGGTCGGAGCAGGTAAGTCCTGACTAATCTGATCACGCCCTTGGCTTTGGCAGCACACCTCCGGCAAGAAGTTCAAAGGGCTTCACCCTTACTTGCTAAGGTCAAGAGTCTTCCTGGCGGTGAGGGGAGAGGGCAGGGGGTGGTTTCCTCCATCCCAAAAAGTAATTCATTCTTTCAAGTTACACGGGAAGCATCATTCCCAGGCCCTGAATGGCAAGCCTGCAGGCGTAAACAGTTAACACAGTCCCGCCGTGGAAATTCTCCAACGACACGCGGACTCCAGGGCATGGCGCTGGTGGAGTTCGTGGGCTCGGTGCCCGGCCTCCAGGCCAGCAAAGACCGAGGCGCTCACGCTGCCCGTAGCTCATGCTGTGCCCACCTCTGCCCCTTGCAGACACAGGGCAAGGACCGCGGAGGCGGCACCTCGGGCTTTTCACCCACTTGCTTTGGAACCCGGAAGGCAGAAGTGCCCGTCACTGCACAAGAGCTGATTCCAGACACCTCCTTTCTCCGCGGGGGCACACTTCCTTTCTTTTTAAAAAATATTTTTATTGATTTTTAGAGAAGGAAGGGAGAGGGAGAGGGAGAGAGAAACATCCATGTGAGAACAAACATCGACCCACTGCCTCCTGCACGCCCCCTACAGGAGATCGAGCCCGCAACCTGGGCATGTGCCCCAACCAGGAATCGAACCAGCAACCTTTCCGTACACAAGACGACGCCCGACCCACTGAGCCACACCGGCCAGGGCACACTTTCTGTTGGGAAGCACTACGCCGAGGGGTGAAATGGGCTCCCCCACTCGCTAGGCGTGTTATGTGGGGCACGTTACTGAGCCTGGGGTCCTCAGAGTCTTTGGCTTCATGGGAGAAGTCTGGGCGACACAGATTCTGTGCTGCAAAGACCGCTGTGACCACCGCAGGGCTCCCAGGGGCCTGTGCAGGTAAACTTCAGAGTAGGGGTTGGTTCTCATGCCAGCACGTAAGGCAAACAGGGATGGAATCAAATTCCCCTTGAAAATTCCTGCCCGTCGAGTAGAGTATATACGGTATTGTGTATGGCCCACTCAGGTCTGAGCACCCCTGCGTCAGACCCTCGGAGGGAATCAAAGGCATGTTTACCTGTGGCTGCCGGGGAATTCAAACCATTCCGTCTCGAAGGAAGCGGGTCTCAACGCGGGTGACGGCGCCCTCCCGGGGACATGAGGCGATGTCTGGTCGGGGACACTCTCAGAACTGCCGGTGGGAACGTCAACCTGCCGGCCAGCTCCCCGGAGAGCACTTGGGCAAACGTAGCAACGGCCTTCACATATGCGTGTCCCTTGACCAGCCGTTCCACTCCCAGGAATTCACCCCAAGGAAATAAAACAGCGCTCATGGGCCACTGAGCTATAAACATATTCACGGCGGTTTTGGCAAAAGCAGGAAGAGGATGGGGACCGACTCGTGCGTCCCCCACAAGGAGCTGATTGCAGAGCGAGGCAGGGACACACGGTGGAGACATGAGGGGGGATGCAAAGTGTGTGCTGCCATCGGGAGATGCTCTTGGCGGACCACGAAGGAAAAAGGCAGATCGCCACGAAGCGGGGCGATACATTTAAAAAATGCCTGCGTCCGAACACGTCCAGGAAGAAGGCTGATGGCCAGTCAGCACGTGAAAAGAGGCCCGGCTCCACAGTCCTCGGGGAAATGCAGACGGCGCTAACCGGTCATGTTCACCCATGAAACTGACCGCCCCCCTCCCCACTTCCCTCCACCTCCCCCACATATTAAAGATTGATAATTTCCAGTGTTGGCAAGGCTCCGGGGATCAGATTTTTCTCATGCACTATAAAGAGAAGTATAATTTGTTGCAGCCTTTTTGGAGAGAAATTTGACCATCTCTATCCAACTCTGAATCACGTAACTCTACAGTTTCCCTTCTCTGACTCTTTCCCACAAAAACACTTGCACATGTGGGGGAAGATGTCCACTTTGTATTCCTGATAAATTGGAAGCAACCTGAGTGCCCCGGAGAGGGGGAGCGGGTCTGCATGTTGCGCTTGTTGATATAATGGAATGCTGGCCAGTTGTCACAGAGAATAAGGGAGATCTAAATGGGCCGGGACAGAAAGCTCAGCAAGACATATCGTCAGATGGCGGGGGGCGGGGGGGGGGGGAGGGAAGCAAATCAAAGAAACATATACATTGCACGAGCCTATCTATGATGTTGTGGGTTTCTTTTTAACAAAAATACTACACGTATCTCTCTCTATATACATGCATGTCTAGAAAGGCATGGGCAGATGCTGGGCAGGTTCCGATGAAACAATGAACAGGCGTTCCCCTCTGGAGAGAGGTGAGGAGAGAAAGAAAAAGAACACTTTCGCTTTCATAGTCGACCTCTTTCTGAGTAGTCTGCAGGCATTCACATAGTCCTTGGCTGGATTTAAAAGAGAAACAAAGCAGCCCTGGCCGGGTGGCTCAGTGGATTGGAGCGTCGTCCTGTACACCAATAGGTGGTGGGTCAGGGCACACACCCGGGTGGCCTGTTTGATCCCTGGGGTGCATGCAGGAGGCAACCGATCGATGTTTCTCTCTCTCTCTCTCAAAGTTTTTCAAAGCATATCCTCAAGTGAGGATTATAAATTAATAATAATAATAATAATAAATAAGGAAGAACCTTGGAAAGGTGTGAACACTGGGTCTGTCTGGGTCGAGGGGTTGTGGGAGATTGTTTCAGTTTCTCATGGCTTGTCAGGATTTTTCTACAATGAACATGTGCAATTTAAAAACTTCTTTTTATTGCGAGAGGGATGGCATTGAGGGACTCCTTTACAAAGGCATTTTAATTGAGGAAGCTACAGCGAAGTACAGGCTACGGCTTCCTACCCTAAGGACCCTGCGATCTAGTTGAGGGCTCTCTCTCTCTCTCTCTCTCTCGCTCTCTCTCTCTCTCTCTCACACACACACACACACAAACACACACACACACACACACAACAAGATGGGCACAGCGGTACGTTCTAGGGGTCAAAAGCTGATGAGAACTGGGGGCTGAGTAGTTAAACGCTGCCTTGTAGAAACAGGAGGGCTTTAATAGACAAGGAGCCCTCCAGTAATTGAAATTCTATTATCCGTGCTGGTGGCATCCTGCTCTGGGGATTAATGACCCTTGTTATCAATTAATTCTTCCTGGATTCTGAGCTCGAGACCGGCTACCGGGACTTAAGTGGCTTTCTTCTGCTCGTATCTTCGTGGACACGGAGACCTCTCTGTGCGTCTCAACAGGAAAAAATAAGCTGTGTGGCCCATCCATCTCCTAGATGAAGATCACAAACAAAGGAGAGGAAACTCTGCCAGGGGTGAAAACACAAACCGCCCGCCACCCCTGGCTGCTCTTCAATAGTTAATAATAATAATAATAATAATAATAATAATAATAATAATAAAGAGCCCGGCCAGAGTGGCTCAGGGGTTGAGCATCGACCTATGAACCAGGAGGCCGAGGTTCGATTCCCGGTCAGGGCACATGCCTGGATTGCAGGCTCAATCCCAGTGTGGGGCGTGCAGGAGGAAGCTGATCAATGATTCCCTCCCTTCACTGATGTTTCTATCTCTCTCTCCCTCTCCCTTCCTCTCTGAAATCAATAAATATATTAAAAGTAAACAAATTATATTTAAAAAAGAAGCTCCCTGACTCCTTTTCCTCGGCTAGGTCTGCACTCCTCCTGTCTGATGCCTGCCTTTGTCACGGGCAAGCTGCTGTCACTGCATCACCTCCATCCTTAAAGTGACCCCGGGGGGTAGCTGTGACCATCCCCATTGTATGGATGGAAAAACTGAGGCTCTAACCGTCAGCTACCCCTGTCTGCTGCAGAGATCACGTTGGAGGCCTGGGCGTGGGGCACTTTGTCTGCATCGGCACTGCCTTACACTGATGAGGTCAAGCATTTCGGTGACATTCTGTGTGCTGACGACAGCTCGTTGCACCTAACCTGGGACAGACACACAGGCGCTCAGTCTCTGCAGGTCAGATAAAGTCGCAAGAGCCTGTGTCCACGCCGGCACACGTTCTTCTGTCCAACACAGAAGCTAAGCGTGGGTGCAGGGCCGGGGTTAAGACCTCTGCCCCCAGGACGCACAGTCAGGAGCCGGAGCTGGCTCTTAGACACACAACTTCAGTGCGACGAGGGAGGCGCTGTGGGGGAGGAGACGTGGCCAGGTTTGGGGAGGGGTTCAGGGAGGCTTCCCGGAGGAACGGATGTGGGCGCTGAATCTTGCTGGTGAAGAAGAGAGGAGGGGGTGATGCCAAAAGATGGAATAAAACAGGCCATAACCCCCCAGGCGGCATCTCTTACGTTCTGCCCAGGCTGCTGTTTCTCATGGGTCGCCTCGTTTGACAATCGCCCGGTTCTAATAAGACGGGCACCGTTTTGTCTTCATTTCAAGTGACTTGCCGGGCAGAGTAGCTCAGCTGGTTAGAGCGTCAACCCAGTGCGACAAGGTTGCAGGTTTGATCCCTAGTCGGCACATTCCAGAACCCACCAATGAATGCATCAATAAGTGTAACAACAAATCCATGTTTCTCTCTCTTTCTCTGCCTTCCTCTCTCTCTCTCTCTGAAATCAATAAATAAAAAATAAAGCAGAGTGACCTGCCCGGTGCTGTGTAGCTCTCAGCCTAGCTTGTGAGCAGGTGGTCCCGGCCCTCCCCAGCCCCCTCCCAGGGAGCAGTGGCTCTCAGTTGGGGGTGGGGGTGACTCCATGGCACTATCTGGAGGCAGCGTTGGTTGTCACCACTGGGGGAGAGGGAGCCACTGGCAACTCGTGGTGGAGCCTAGGGATGCTGCTGGCCATCCTACAGGCACCGGAGGCCCCAGCCACAGGTTCCGCAGCCCCCAGGTCAACAGCGCGAGGCCGCCTGCCTCTGCGGGCACCTAGCGGACCCCTGGAGGGGCGGGGGTGTTGTGGGGAGGGGGGTGGCCACAGTCGCAGGGGCCTTGGCTGGGAGGTGAAGTGGGGGCCGATTTGTGCTTTGGGGTGATCACCCTCGAAGGGCAAAGAGGGGCCAAGGGAGAGCCCAGCGGCCGCGTGGGGCAGGGCCCGGGCCCAGGTGAGACTGTGCGCAGCGGCAGAGGGAGGGGACGCAGGGGACGGACAGCAGCTCCTCGGGCAGCGGATGGGTTGACGCAGCGGGTCCCACCATGAAGGGCGGTACACTCAGCCCTGTCAATGGGAGTGGCGCCCTGATTAGAGGTGGCGCCCAGGGCTGCCCCGCGGGAGGTGCACAGATTAGCGTGTGACCGAGCAGCCGCTGCGCCCTGCGCCTCCTCGGCTTCCCGCCCGCCTGCAGGGCTGCGCTCCGCCCCTGCGCTCAGTCTCCCGGCCAAGCCCTGCGCGCGGCCCCACCGCCATGCCAAGCCCTGCGCGCGGCCCCACCGCCATGCCCGTCACCTGTCCCCTCCCCACCGTTTGCACCGGCCAACCTCCTCTGAGGGCGGAGGGCTGAGGGCTGCGCTGGTGGAAGCATGAACCCAGGCCTCCTCCGCAGGAGGATCCCTGTCTGGTGGCGGGTCCTGGGGTGGAGGGGTGGGCTGACAGGGGGCCTTTCCTCCACTTCCCCTCCCTGCGCAGTGCTCTCTGGGGGAGGGCAGCTTCGGGGGGAGGGGTGGGATGTATGTCCGCAGGGGTCCGGGTGGAGTCCTTTGGGCTGAGCTCAATCTTGTTGCCTAGTCCCGAAGACAGGAGGTCCTGGACATGGATCTCCAAGCACCGCCCGTCCTGGGTGAGGCCACTGGTTACTTCCTTGGCTTGAGTCTTTGTGTGTGTGTGACCTTCCTGGTGTAAGGACAGCCTCATTGTGTGTGTGTGTGTCTGTGTGTGTGTGTGTGTGTGTATTGGAGAGACAGGGAGAGAGAGATAGAAACATCAATGATGAGAATCAGTGATCGGCTGCCTCCTGCACGCCCCGAAACCCAGGGCATATGCTCTGACGGGGAATCTAACCGTGACCTCCTGGTTCATAGGCCGATGCTCAACCACTGAGCCTCGCTGGCCAGGCCTCACTGCATCTTAAATCATGAAGTCCGTCAGCCCCCTGCTCAAAAGCCTCTGCAGGATGAAATCTTTCACGCACCTGTGGACCCCACCACCCGCCCCATCCAGCACTCTGACCTCGTCTTCTGGTTTCCTCCTAAGATGAACCTGCTGCTCCAGCCAGACCAGCCCCTCCAACACCCCCCAACCCTCCCTGTGGATTCTCAGCCCCACACCGTTCCTAGGGTGAGCTCCCTGGGCCCTCCCCATGGCTCCCCTGCTGCCTCCCCCCTCGAAGGTGAAATTCTACTTTTTCTTCCACCTCCTCCTCTGTAAGGCTCTCCCTTGGCCTGCACTCATCTCCAGTACCTCCGGCGACCCTTACAAGTTTGGGGAAGTGCATTTGTACTCCATGGTTGGCCCTGGACACAGTGTCTCAGTGGATAATAGGGGTGGTGGACATGCATAGCCTATGGATTTTTATTATTTTTTATAATTCTCCAATCTCCAACACTCCCTGCCCCCCCATCCCTAAAAAAATCACTGATGTACTTTCCGTCTCTCTAGATTTGCCTAATCTGGACTTTTGCATGAACAGAATCATACAACCCACAATCTTTTGGGACTGGCTTCCTTCATTCAGTGTAACGTTTTCCAGGTTCCTCCGTACTTCACTCCTTTTCCTGGCTGAGTAATATTCCACTGTCTGGACAGACCACGTTTTTGTTTATCTGTTTGTCCATTGATGCACATCTGGATTGTGTCCACCTTTTGGCTACCACGAATAATGCAGCTATAAAGAACATCTGGGTGCAAATCTTGACGTGGACATATATTTTCATTTTTCTCAGAGTAGTCACTGTTTTAATGAATTTCTTTTTTATTTTTCCTGGCCATGTTTCATTTTATTTTGAAATTTCAAATAACATAAGAACATGAGATAGTTGAGTAAATGCAGGGAAGGCCCGGGTTTAATGAAGCCTTACAAAAAATGCTCTAGCCTGGCCGGTGTGGCTCAGTGGTTGAGGATCAACCTATGAACCAGGAGGTCATGGTTCAGTTCCCCGTTAGGGCACGTGCCGGGGTTGTGGGCTCCATCCCCAGTAGGAGGCATGCAGGAGGCAGCCATGAATGATTCTTTCTCTCTCTCTCCCTTCCTCTCTGAAATCAATAAAAATATATATTAAAAAAGGAAGAAAGATGCTCTATGTCACAAAGTGTCTTCTCAACTGGACAGAACCCTCTGGAAGGGCAGCGATCACGTCTTGGATTTCTTTTGCATCCAAGGAATTGCACATCGAGCTCTTGTTGAGCCACGTGAATGACTAGGTCAGTTCAGACTCTACACATGTTGACTGCTCCCAGTCCTTCGGATGCTGGGTCCGTGTGTCCTGCCGGGCGTGGGATAGATACTAGAGAGAAAGATTGATGCCCACTTAGCAGATGGGGGACTGAGGGAGCTCCCTGTGTTTCGGAGGAGTCGGCCGGACAGCTGGAGCGGTGGCCCTTGCCGTTACTCTCCTGGCCTCCCCCGTGGGAACTAGATGCTGGGAGCTCGGATCAAAACAGGAAAATCTGGATTGTCTCAACAGATACGGGATCTGGTGCTGCTCACTTACAAAAGGCTCCTTTCTTGTACAGGAGAACTGCAGGATCCCATTCCTCGCGAGGTCCCTGGGGCCTGGGCTTTGTGGTGCCCGGGGCTGCAGAGAGCATCGGTTTACACACCAGCTGGGCTTCTAAAGAAGTTGTAAGTCCAAGTTTCGTAAATTTGGATCATATTTTAGAGACCAGATAAAGAGACTCAGGCTCTGAATCCTGAGGAGGAATCAGCGCACGAGGTGATAATCGCAACCAGATTTATGATTTCTGTAAAGATCAAAATCAGAGAGAAACGTCCACAGCGCCTGGAATGCCGTGATGATTAATTAGGTGTCTCCCAGCATAACAGGCACCGTCCTGGCCTTACAGACGCGTCCTCACCTGAATCTCACACGCACACACACACACACACACACACACACGCGCGCGCGCGCACACACACGCACACACGCACACACACACGCACACCCCTTTGAGTCAGGTGTTGTTCACGTCCGGTTTAAGCTAGGGGGAGACTGGGGCTTGGATGTTCGTCCCCTGCCCAGTGTCGCGGAGCTCAGGGGAGCGTGGGGATGCCATTGCCACGCGCTTGTTGTATAGGACAGCGCTGGGGCCAGACTGCCTCGTGGGGTTCCCAGCTGCACCCCTTCCTCACTGTGCATGTTTCCTGGGCTGTAAATGGGCTGCAAAACCACTCCCTGGACAGATTGCAGTGAAGTCTCGATGAGACGGTTTGTTTAAAGCACCTGGCACACAGCTAGTGCTCAATAAATGCTCGCCCTCACCACGCTGAGCCGCCCTGTGCCTGGCCACTGGGCTGCCCGTGCTCGGTGGCTGAGCGCCGACCTATGGACCCGGAGCTCACTGTTTGACTCCCGGTCGAGGCACATGCTGGGTTGCAGGCTCGCTCCCCAGTAGGGGGCGTGCAGGAGGCAGCCCATCAAGGACACTCTCTCATCATTGATGTTTCTCTCCCCCTCTCCCTCTCTCCCTCTCCCTTCCTCTCTCTGAAATAATGTGAAGTGCCTTAAAGCAGGAATCAAATGGTCGTCCTTGCCATTATTCTCTGCGAGGAACTTCGCACACATCCTTTCACGTGGTGCATGGTCCTAGCACATGGTATTACCGAGACGGAGGCCACATGGGTTCATGGCTCTCTGGGTCCCACGAGCAGTCCAGGGGGAGCGGGAGGGGCACTCAGGCCCCTCTGACACTGCGCACACCCTACAGGCTATCTACCCAACAGCCCTTTCTCCGGGCCCCCTCTCCTGGTTTTGTTTGGGGGTACGCCACTCCATGTGTGGGGGTTGAAGTCCACTCCTGGACCCACGGGGATGTACGGCCATGTGGGTCCTCCGGAAAGCACATGCCGAGCCAATGCCAGCCGTGTGAGGGTTACGAGGGAGGGAGCCGCCTGGGAAGGATGGAGGGGGAGCCGGAGGCAGGGAGAGCCTCCAGGCCACAATGCTGGCCTGGCACCCGGGCAGGGAGAGGGGGAAGGAAGGAGGGTCGGATGGAGGAGCCCCGGAGGGCAGTGCCCCTCTGTGAAAGTCTCAACAGAAACTGCCCGGCTCTAGGACCCCCACCACATACAGCTACCGTCTGGGAGCAGCCCTGGGAGAACACGGCTGTGGAGCCGAAGTTGTAGCACCCGGAGGCGGTCAGAGAACTACCCTCATTGCAGCAGGATCTCTGGAGGGAGAGCCCAGTGGCCCACCTCCAGGCCACCGTAGGTGCATGGTGTTGTTCTGGATTCCACGCCCTTGGCAGTGGGCAGGAGTGTGTGATGTGCCTGGACCAAGAGATAGCAGCAAGTCTCCTGGGGCACTTGGGGGTGAGGCCTTTTCTTCTCCCACTCAGGGCAGCTGTAAAGGGATGTGATGGCTGGAGCTGTGGCAGCCACCTTGAGACCATGAGGGGATGGACATGAAGACGAGCCAGGGCGCTCAAGAAGGCCGAGGAGGGGGGCGGAAAGAAGGCTGGTCCTGGATGACATTGGTGAGTCACTGCGTGAACCACCCTGGAAAACTCCCCTTCAAGAAACCTGTTCTGTGAGATAATAAATCCCTTATTGTTTACCTCATCTGTTGCGATGTCACACGTTACCCTAAAACGTAGCAACTTGAAACAACAAACAGTCCTGATCTCACACGGTTTGGAGGGTCGGGAGCCTAGCAGCTGCTCTGCTGGGAGATTCTGCTTCAGGGTCTTTCACGGGGTTGCTGCAGTCAAGATGCTGGATGCTTTCCCGAGGGGGTGCGCTCGATTGGCAGGGTCCCTCGTTCCTGTGGAGCAGCTTGAGCAGCCTTACAGCATGGCGGCCGGCCTTCCCAGGATGGTGAGCCAAGAGGGAGAGGAAGAGGCTGCGATGCCTTCTGCAGCCTGGTCTCTAGAATCACACACTGTCATGTCCGCCTTCTCTGTCCATTCGCAGCCATTGCCACAGGCCGGCCCACACTCCAGGGGAGAGAAGCTAAGCTCCACCCCTTGAAGACCTCAAAGAATCTCTGGGTTAAAACCACTACAGCGACTTCGAGTTGGGTCCTTTTTGCATAAGAAAGATCCCCAAGCCAATCTGCTTGACACCACACAGCACTGCCGGCGTGGGAAACCGTGCAGGGGAGGTAAGGCTGACCCGAAATTCTCAGAAGGCTCTCCAGTTCTGTAAGATCCTCGGAGTGGGCCTGCTTAAAGAGAGGTACAACCTGTCCTACTTAAAAATAAATTTAGCTCGGGCCAGTTTGCCTCAGTAGTTACAGCGCTGGCCCACAAACCAAAGGGTTGCGGGTTTGATTTCCTCGTCAAGGGCACATACCTGGGTTGCAGGTTCGATCCCCAGCCCTGGTTGGGGCTCGTGTGGGGGGAACAATCAATTGATGTGTCTCTCTCACATCAATGTTTCTCTCTCTCCCCCTCTCCCCCTCCCTTCCATTCTCTCTAACAGTTAATGGAAAAAATATCCTCGAGTGAGGATCAATAAAAATAAATTTAAACATAAATATTTAATAGGAAATATGAAAAATATATAGCAAGAGAGATAGACTAATTTGGCACCTTCCATGAACTACCACCCAGCTTCAGAAGTGAGAACACTCATGTAACGGAAGGCCCATGTGTCCCCCTGAGCTCATGATGCTCACCCAGTGGGAACCACTGCCCGTATTTCAGTGTTTTTCATCCCCTTGACTTTCTTTGTACTTTAACTGGACACGGTGCAGACCTACATAATACACTGTACTGTTTTGCATGCCTCCAAACTTTGTAGAAACGGGGTCATCCTGAATAGATGCTCCCGCAACTCGCTCTTCTCTCTTCATTATGTCTGTAAGATTCAACCTCGTGAGGACGGGAAGGAACTGAAACCCTCGTGCACTGCTGGTGGGCACGTCAAATGGCGCAGCCACTGTGACTGAGGATACACCTCGGGGTGGAACTGCTGTGTCCTATGGGAATTCTATGGGCTTTAACTGTTTCAGAAACGGCCAGACTGTCCCCCACAGTGGCTGCGCCATTCCTGAAACGTGTGTCCACACAAAAACTTGTACGTGTATTTTCGTAGCAGTTGTGCTCATAATAATAAAAAAAGTGGAAACAGCCCCAGCCGGTTTGGCTCCGTGGATAGAGCGTCATCTGCAGACCAAAGGGTCCCGGGTTTGATTCTGGTCAAGGGCAAATGTCTCAGTTGCAGGCTCCTCCCCGTCCCAGGCCCTGGTCGGGGCTCATGCAGGAGGCAACCAATCAATGTGTTTCTCTCACATCGATGTTTCTCTCTGTCATTCCCTCTCTCTTCCACTCTCTCTAAAAATCAATGGGAAAATATCCTCGGGTGAGGATTAAAAAAACAAAAAGTGGAAACAACACAAATGTCCATCAACTGAGGCATAGATAAACAAACGCGGTCTGTCCGTTCAAGGGAATATTGTGTGGCCATAAAAAGAAGTGCTGACCCACGCCACAACGTGGATGCACCTTGACAACATCATGCTGAGTGACAGAATCCAGGTCCCAAGGAGCTTACTGTATGATCCCAGTTACAGGGAATGTCCAGAACAGGCAAATCCATCCAGACAGAACAGAGATTCGGGGTTGCCAGGGTTGGAGATGGGCGGATGGGAGTTACTGCTAACGGGCGTGGGGCTTCTTTCTGGGGTGATAAAAAGATTCTGGAATTAGACAGCACTGATGATCACACAACTTTGTGAATACAGGGGGGAGCAATATAGGTTTACAACTGTGAGTACATGAAACAGAGTTTATTACTATATTATTATTTATTAACTAGAGGCCTGGTGCACAAAATTCGTGCATGGGGGGGGGGGCTCCCTCAATCCGGCCTGTGCCCTCTCTCAATCTGGGACCCCTCAAGGGATGTCCGACTGCCAGTTCAGGCCTGATCCCTACAGTCGGACATCCAGCAGTCTGACATCCCTCTCACAATCCGGGACCACTCACCCCTAACCGCTCACCCACCTGCCTGCTTAGTGCACATGATAGCAACCAGTCGTTCGGGTCATTCCGGTCATTCTGCCATAATGGTCGCTTAGGCTTTTATATACGTAGATTATTATATTATTTATTGTCCAACTGTCAACCTACCTTTGCCCACCCCATACAGTGAAACCCATTCCCCTGTATACCTCAAAGAGTGAATTCCACACACGCGAATTCTGTCTTAAAGAAAGCGTTGCCATGGTCATTTTCACTACTGCATAGTAATCCGTTAGCACAAACACTCCACGTCTCCCCCTTCTCCGTCACTGCGGTTTCCAGGCAGGGCTGCCGCCAGCACTCCTGGCACATTTCTTTGTGCACGTGTGAGGGTTCCTTGGAGGTACGGACGGAGGAGTGTGCGGTCGCTGGGGTGTAGGGTACGCGCATTTCAACGCATCGCTCTTTCCTGCGCCTGTGGGAGTCTGGGGAGCAGAGGGGAGCCATCTCTGCCTCTATCCCTGGCCCCTACAAACCACCCGAGGTCTCAGAAATTAGGGCAATGGCAACGGAAAACAAATAGCACGGATCCGCGGCGGGCTGCTTCCCCTGCCACCACTCTGAGACCGGCCGGGTGGGCAGCGGGCCTCCCTGTCACCAGAAAATATTAACAGCATTTAATGAATATTCACAAGGATTCATTAAACGTTTCCCCGTGCGGCTGAACTAAACAGCGTTCAAACCCCCAAGCCATTAACCAGAAAGGAAGAAGAAATATTACAGGGACTATATGCACAGCCTAAAAATGCCACAGGCAAGAAATAGCTGCTTCTTTTTTAAAAAACTTGACTCCATCTCCTTCATCTCACGGGTGTTTCAAATGGGCCCGGTGTCCGAAGTATTTGCGGCTTCTTGGAATAGGGCAGTCCCTGATTAAGAGTAAGAAGATGAGCCCTAGCCAGTTTTCTCAGTGGTTAGAGCATCGGCCCGCAGGTCACTATAACGTCCTTGGTGCCTCGGCCATCATCCGAGGAAAGTGGACCTCGTGACCTCATGACTCCACCACCCTGACCAGAGCCGACTGGACCCGAAGGCATGGGCTTGACCCAAAGACCAAGATTCAGAGGTGGCCTGTGTGGGAGCGCAGCCCTAAGGAGATGCCGTCCACCCACTGCACAGCGACTGGTGAGGTGTGAGACCTTCCCTGGGGGGGGGGGGGGAAGGGGGGGCGCTAAGGGTAAAGCAGAACAGGTGGGCGCCTGGGCAGACGCGGACAGACCCACAATGCACTGCATGGCCTGCTCTTGGATGCCACTCATTGTCACGGAGCCGCATTCCATTCCTTAGAAGTGCGTCATTACGCCGGGTCCACACTCAAGGGGAGAAAAATCAGGTTCCACCTTTCCAAGGAGGAGTATCGAAGAATTTGTAAGTATTTGAAAACCACCCAAGGCCCACAGCCTGTTTCCGGTCGATGGTGAAATCGGGATTTATCGACCCATTCATTCCGCAAATGTGAGCACCTTTCCTGCCTTTGCTTTCTGATACGGTAGCCACCAGCCACACAGGCTCCTGAGCACTTGAAAAGTGACTAATGTGCCTGAGGAACTGTAGTGTTAACCTTATTTCATCTATATTTAACGTTAAAAATGACTCATTCAACTACTAGAAAATGTTTACGCATGTTTGAAACAACTTGGGTAAATGAATCTACTTTTTCCATAAATTTGATGAAATCTAAATAAGACCAAGTCTTCCCAATGAAAATTGAAATATGCACTCGATTTTGAAGACTTTATATGAGGGGAAAAAATGTAAAACATCCTAATGGATATTTCTTGTGTCTCTCATATCTTAGAAGGACAATGTTTGGGATGTGTTGGGCTAAATAAAATCCATTAATGAAATTCATTTTCCCTGTTTCTTTCTACTGTTCGAATGTGGCTGTTAGGAAATGGTAAGTGATAAGTGTGCTCACACCACGTGTCTATTGACAGCCCACGGGACTTACTAAATGCCGTGGGGGGTTCCCTCCTGGGGCTCACAGTCAACATGAAAAGACAGCCCGGCCGGCCTGGCTCAGTGGTTGAGCATCGACCTATGAACCAGGAGATCTCGGTTCGGTTCTGGGTCAGGGCACATGCCCGGGGCTGTGGGCTCGGTCCCCAGTGCAGGGCATGCAGGAGGGAGCTGACCAATGATTCCTCTCATCATGAATGTTTCTATCTTTCTCTCCCTCTTCCTTCCTCTCTGAAATCAATATAAATATATATTTTAAAAATGTAAAACGAAACAAAAACACACCCAGAAAGGCAGGTATTAAGTAATCAACCCAGAGAGCAATGAGCATCCCAGAGCAGAAACCGGGGGGCTGTGTGAGTGTCCAGGGGACCTGCCCCGGGGGCCTGTCCAGCGCGAGCCTGTGGCTGAGAGGGAAGGAGAGTCAGGAAGCCCACGCTGGGAGCAGGTGGGGGGGGTGGAGGAGAGGTTCTGTGTTCGGGGCGTGGTGCCAGCTCCTCGGGTTTAGGGCCAGAGGAAGCGGATGTGCCAGGAGCATTGCCACTTTGATGTGCAGGTGGTGAGGCGGCAGGGAGGGGCAGGGCTGCCCTCAGCTGTCAGGCTGGCTCTTGCTGCTCTGCCCACACACTGGCCGGGCTGCAGGCCTGCGGGGCCCTCTGGGTGTGGCTCCACAGAGCTGCGCTGGAAAGTACCTGGGCTCCTGGGGAAGGCAGAGCCCCGAGCAGGGGGCTGGCCCGGCTCCGACCCAGGGCCTGCCCTGGGCTCCTTCCATCGCATAGGCCCGAAGGTAACTCTGACAAGGACACCAGCACTCTCTGGTCCCCGCTCTGGCCAATGTGAAGTTCATGGTTGTTTCGATTGATTCAAATTCCATTGCCACCTACCTGGCCCCCTTGCCACATCTTTCCTCCCCTGGATCTGCCCTTTGCATTGTCATCCAAATTCTTCCTGTTCTGAAAACATGCCACGCACACTGCTGCCTCAGGGCCTTTGCACTGGCTGTCGCCTCTTCCTAGAACACCTCCTCTCAGGGTTGGCGTCTTCTCTCCTTTAGGTCTCAGCTCAAAGATCACCCCTGTCCCTGACTATCTTTCTAAAGTTACCACCACACTCTGCTTCTTGACAGTCATGCTCTGTCGCATTTCCCGGTAGCAGCATTTCTGTTCAGATCATACTCCTCATTCTCAGAAACGATCTCGCTCATTGATTGTTTTTGTTGTCTGTCTTCCCACCCAGGAAACAAGCTCCATGAAAACAATATATACGACGGCCTAGGACATCTCCTGGCGCATGCTAGGTGCTCGAAAATCAGTTGCTGAATGAATTCATTCATCTGCCTGACCTCAGATGGGAAAACAATTCCGGTGACCTCACAGGAATGTGGACCCGTGTGTGAAGGAATGCTCGGCTCAGGGAGGAAGGGAAAGAGGTGCTCTCTGATGTGGGTCCTATGAAACACGGAAGTCAGGGACAAAGGCGGCCACACACAGATAGAAACTAGCTCTTCACGGGGGCTTGTGGGACTGTAAGCGATCTCTATTTTTAAAATTTTCATTTACTGCCATTATATTGCTTCTTCATCACAGCTTTATTGAGATGTCATTTCTACACTATGAAGTTCACCATCTTAAAGCATACGATTCAGGGGTTCTTTCGTATATTCTCAAAGTTATATCCTCTCATAGAGCTAATTCCATAGCATTTTTGTCATCCCCCAAAGAGACCCTCTACCCACGGACAGTTATTCATCAGCTGATAGACTGATTTGTTTCCCTTATATTGTTTTTACCATGACACCCCCACCCCCAAACAGTGAAGGGGGACCTTCTCCCTGTAGCTCTACAACTGCTGTTATGCTCATGTCAGAAGTCTGAATGGTGTGAATTTCCTAGAGCCGTGGTCGGCAAACTGCAGCTCGAGAGCCACATGCGGCTCTTTGGCCCCTTGAGTGTGGCTCTTCCACAAAATACCACGTGCGGGCGCGCACATACAGTGCCGTTGAAACTTCGTGGCCCATGCGCAGAAGTCGGTATTTTGTGGAAGAGCCACACTGAAGGGGCCAAAGAGCCGCATGTGGCTCGCGAGCCGCGGTTTGCCGAGCCGCAGTTTGCCGACCACTGTCCTAGAGGCAGGACCGGGCATGGTTTGGTTTAGTCTAAGACTCTGCTTTACCTAAACCATTCCACCATCTCACACCTGCTGGGAGGTGTATCGTGCCATTTGTACTAGAGGCTCCGAGCTAATGACAGGCCAAGGGCATGGCTGGGGCAGCAACCCCCAGACCCAGGTGCCTCCCCAATACCACCCTCAGCCGCCTGCCGGGCTATGATGACCCCATCTCGCGAGCCGATCGCCTTGCCTCTCTAAGGGTCTGACTTTGGCCCGGGGAGGGCTGTGGCTGACTGGGAAGCGAGGGGACACCATGCCGGGGCGGGTCAGTGAGGCCAGGAGTGCCCGGCATCCCTCGCCGAGACAACGCGTCCCACGCGTGGTGGCAGGGCAGGGCAGCTGATGTCTTTCTGTGGCGGGACTGGCTCGGCTGTGGCCGGCCCGGCGTGCGTCAGCTCTTTGACAAACGATGAGGATCTCCTTCAGCCTGTGAGATCCACTTGAGGAGCCGAATGCAGACAATTAAAAAGCGCCGCACACCCGATGCCTCGGCCCGAAAGCCGCGGATTCTGCTGATTCCAGGCCTTCCGCGGGGATTTGCTGATCCCGGCGAATCTCGGCTGTTGGGCTTTTGCATCGAGGCTCCGGGCCTCCTTGCGGGGAGCCCTGGTGCCAGAACGCGAGCAGGATCTGCTGGGGGAGCCCCCACCGGCGCGGCAGGATGACTGCCTGACACTTGGTCCATCGCGTTTCATTCTGAAGACTCACTAGGATTGCTTCCTCGTTCCTCACTGCCTCCCCGGGGAACCCTTAAAGGGACCCCTTCTTCCCTGGTCCCAATCTGTTTGCCCTCGCCATTGGAGCCCCTCCTACTGCCACCGTTGCTATATTTTAGCAACTTCCGAAAGCCCCGCGGATGCTAGGGAAGCAGCTCACTGCAGCTAACGGACCCCTCGAGGGTGCGAATGAACAGGACCAGTGGCGGGGGACGTGCTCACGTCACTCATTTGTGTCCCCAAGTTGATCATTTGGGTGCTTCTAAGTAAAAGAATCTCACACCAGGCGACTCAACGTGACTTTGGAAACAATCACGGAATTGGCTAATGGATTTAATAACCACGGAATGCACGGGGAGAAGACGCTGGGTACCACCCTGCGAGCCTGTCACACTCTCGGCCGATGGGCTGAGGCCTGCGGCCCGCCGGCTGCGAGTCTGACACGCTTGCGTAGAGACCTGACCCTAGGGAGGCCTCCTAGGGCAGTGATGGCGAACCTATGACATGCGTGTCAGAGGTGACACGCGAACTCCTTTTTTTGGTTGATTTTTCTTTGTTAAATGGCATTTAAATATATAAAATAAATATCAAAAATGTAAGTCTTTGTTTTACTATGGTTGCAAAGATCAAGAAATTTCTCTATGTGATACGGCACCAGAGTTCAGTTAGGGCTTTTCAAAATGCTGACACGCCGAGCTCAAAAGGTTCGCCATCACTGTCCCAGGTGCTTAAGTTCTGGCCACACCAGACCAGCAACGTTCCCGTCTCTTACACAGAAAGCATTTCACAATGAACAGGACCAGGCAACGACATCACGGCCCGTGTGCAAAATGGGCTGGGCTTGAAACGAGGGGTACCTCGCCCACACCTGGCAGTGCTCACCCGACTCCCCCCCCCCCCCGCCCCGCCGCACACCCTGGCATATGCTGTTCCCTGCGTCTAGATGCTTTTCCATCCTTCCCAGCCTCCAGCACACACGGATTAGGGATACTGCAGATGTCCAACCCACGAGCTGGCTCTGACAGCCTTTCCCGCCTCAGGGGTTCACAAAGCGAGCCAGTTCCCCCGGCCCCAGGGGTGGGTCTGTGGGGGCAGCCAGCATGCAGGGAAGTGAACTTTGTGTATTAGAAAGAAGAGTTCTACCGTGACTAGTTCAGTGCGACTAAGTAGGTTACAAGCAGTGTGTCTTATGACCCAGTTTTTTGTAAAAAGAAAATTCTATATTTACCTGTTTGTTTCTGCGCAGAAAAGCCTGGGAGAGTACCTAACGCATTAACGGTGATTACTTCTAGGGAGTCGGGGTGGCAGAGCGGAGGGTGCGAACAGGAACTTTTTGCTTGTTATTTTCTACTTTCTAATGTGTTTATCTTTTTTTTTCCAATGGGCACTGTATTAATTTTATAATTAAAAATCTAATAACAATTTTAAAATGCGCTTGGGGAATAGAATAGCCATGCTTCCCACACAGTTGCAAGTGGACTTTGTCACAGATGTACCAGGCTGTCAGCTCTCAGGCTGGGGGACCGTCTTTATTTCTGCAACCAGACCGCGGGCTCCAAGTGGACAGGCCTGGGCCGAATAACCATGCCGGTAACAGAAACCCCAACACTAACTCCTCCGTGTGCTGAGCGCTACACGTGCTGCACACGTTGTCTAGCTCACTTCATTCACTCCTAAGTCCTCCGATCCCCCATCATGCCCTAGACAGGCATAAGGGCTCAGTAAATACATTTGATTGCAGAATGTGGTTGGCAATGCTTTGGGGAAATATATAAGCTCCTTGTTCAACTGCAAACACTTTTCCATGTGAGTGGGACTTTAAATGTCTCTCCTGCCCTAGCCAGTATGGCTCAGTGGAAAGAGTGTCAGCCCATGGACTGAAGGGTCCAGATTTCAATTCTGGTCAAGGGCTTGGACCTTGGTTGCAGGCTCCATCCCCGGCCTTGGTCTGTCTCACATCGATGTTTCTCTCTGCGTGTCTCTCCCTCTCCCTTCCATTCTCTCTAAAAATCAATGTAAAAATATCCTGGGATGAATATTAACAAAAAAATAAAAATAGCCCAGCCATTGAGGCTCAGTGGTTTAGCATCCGACCTATGAACCAGGAGGTCACGGTTTGAATCCTGGTCAGGGCACATGCCCAGGTTACAGGCTCAGTCCCCAGTGTGGGGCGTGCAGGAGGCAGCTGATCAATGATTCTCTCTCATCATTGATGTTTCTATTGTTCTTTGCCTTTTCCTTTCTCTCTGAAATCAATAAATAATATTTTTAAAAATATTAATAAAAAATTTTTTTTAATGGGGAGAAGAATGCCTCCTTGGAAGAATTGTGAAGAGGAGACACTGCCCAGGGCATCCCTTCACTTCTCTGGTTTGCATTCTGCCAGCACTGGGTGTGCTCTCTGGCACAGGATCTACGGGCCTGCCGAAGGAGAGGACTTCTTAGGACACCGCCAGGAAATATGGCAGATGCAAGACTCATCGGATACAGAGAAGATCTGAACTGGAAAATCTTGAAAGAAATGCATCTTACAGCTCTCTCACTGTGAACTAAACCCACGCAACACCACTGGTCTCTGAGGGGAGCCTCGTACATTTAAGACCAGGTAAGAAAAGAAAGAAATGTAAGGACTTGCACAGTTTGTGGCAGGAACAGATACAAGCGTCACCGCTGGAGTCGCCTAGCCCTGGGTTGGAGCGTCAGCTTCATGGTGTCCTCGCTGGGCCCCTCTGGGTAAGCAACTCGGCCTCTCTGTGCCTCTGATTCCTCAGGTGTGAAATGAGAGGAGGTGGAGCAGCAGCCCGCTCAGGGGTCATGATGCGCATCCGTGCACGTGTGGTCAGAAGACCTGGCCGAGGTCAGCGCCCACCATTACAGCTGCTGTTGGTTCCTGCGCACGTGTGCTCAGCTCCCTGTGCTGCTTCCTGTCCTGTCCCTTCCCCTGGGCACCACCTGGCACCCTGTTTTCTTTTCCTTCGATGCCAAACCAAAAGCGGTGCGTGCTACTCGTGTGTTCCCGAGGAGGGCGTGGAGGTCAGGGCTGAGTGCGCCCTGGGATGCTGTTCCCAGGCCGTGCAGGGTTCTCGGGGGGCGGGGCTGGTGAGGAGGGCGGGGTGGGGGGGCAGAAGGTGTCACCTGCGGAGAGGGTCCCTTCACATGCGGTCCCCTGCAGGCCGGACCGTGTGCCGAGGGCAGCTGTTCTGCTCTCGGCCCCGTGGGCCCACCCTCGCTGCCTAGTGCATGCCAATTAGGCCCTAATTTGATTTCTGTTCTATCTGTGCGAACCCCATTAAAACTCAATTCTGCTCATTACCAACAGCTTTCTTGCCACGTGAGGACTCTCCCGCCCAAGGCCGCTCTGGCACGGCGAGGAGCGGGCTCCGCGAGGCTTGTGGACACCCTTCCCCGCACAAGCAGCTTCCTCGCGGGCCCCATGTGGCTTCCCGGGCCCAGGTCAGGGCCCAGGCTCCGCTTCCCCGCAGAGTCCCCAGCAGCTCTGGGATGGTGGAAAGCTGGAATAAGGGGTGCTGGGAGGAGGTCATCAAGTCCCGCCTCCCACGCCCCAGAATTCCCTGGATCATCAGAGCCCTGCTGGTCCCTGCACAGAGCTTCCTCCCTCCCTCCCTCCCTCCGGGAAGCTGGGCTGGGTTCCCGCCCCTCCGCTGTGTGACCTTAGAGAAAGCTCTTGACCTCTCTGATCTGCGGTGTCTGCAGCGGGGCTGCGATCAGGCATGCCTCGCAGGGACTGTTGGGAGGATGCGGAGCCCAGGAGAGGGCCTGGCAGAGTGAGCCCTCGACAAATCCCAGCTGTGCCCGGGTACGGCGAGGCCAGTGAGGCAGTTGCCAGGGCACAGAATTTAAGGACGAGCCAAACATATCCGTAATCAGAAGAAATAAAAGTTTAATGCAATATTTCTAAGAACTAAAAAGTAACACCCTCCCAAAAAAAGGATGAATAAATGATGAAAATGTGAAATGAAGACAGGACTGGGATTCCGGTGCAGCAGGTGAGCTGTTGCAAGTACAAGGTGCAATCCTGCCTTTAAAGGTGTGATGTTTTGTTCATTGTGGACTTTTGGGCGTTGATTTTTGAGTTTAAAAAAATATTGCACTATATATTATTCATCTTGATCAGTGAGTTTTGGGGGCCCCTTTAGCTTTTGCAGCCAAATAGTCCGAACCCCCAGTGCCAGTCACAAAAAAAAAAAAAAAGCTCTTAGCCTCAGCCGGTTTGGCTCAGTGGATAGAGTGTTGGCCTGTGAACTGAAGGGTCCAGGTTCGATTCAGGTCAAGGGCATGTACCTCGGTTACAGGCTCAATCCCTGGCCCTGGTCATAGAGCATGCGGCAGGCAACCAATCAACGTGTCTCTCTCACATCGATGTTTCTCTCTCTGTCTCTCCCTCTCCCTTCCACTCTCTCTTAAAAAAAAAAAAAAATCAATGGAAATATCTTCTGGTGAGGATTAACAAAACAAAAAACAGCTCTCAGAACCTCAGGTTTCTTATCTGCAAAATGGGCCTACGAATACCTATTTCTAGGGATATTTAGGAACTTAGTCAGCAGGCAGCATAATTAAAAGCATCTGCTCTGGACTCTGGGCGAGTTCAAACCCCCCCTCTTCCACGTAATAGCTGGAGGAGTCACAACTCTCTGAGCCTCTGTGTCCCCATCGGGATGGTGGGGCACTAACAGGGGTCAGGCCGGGGAGGCTGCTGGGGGTCCAACTCCAACAACCCCCACAAAGCACCCGGCGTGTGCTTGGTGACGTGCTGGGCGTACGCCCAGAGGTCAGCTCGTTCTGCTGTGATTAGTTGCGCGCCTCTGCAAAGACCCTTGTCCCACGTGCGGCCACATGCCCAGGTCCCGGGGTGTGACGGCGCTCTCTGGGGGGCAGTTTTCAGCCCACCACTCTCACTTCCCTTCTTCTGGTCTCTTCTGGAAAATGACAGGCCGATGAGCCTGAGTTCCCCTCTGGCTCCGAAATTCTGGGGGTGATTGATGCTCAGAGAGCAGGCTCCCTCTGGCCCGAATCGCCAAATCCTCAGCAGCAGCCCCTCAATAGGTCAAATTTTTTTTCAAAGCACTTGCATATCTATTATTATTTTGCTTTGTGATGCTGGCCTCCTGATGAGGCACCTAAGGTGGCGAACAGTCAACCCATTTAATGGATGAAGCCACTGAGGTCCCTGGAAACTCCCAACTCACTTTCTCCTTGAGTTATTCAGCTCATTAGAGCCGGAAGCAGGCCTCTTGGTTTCCCTGGGCCACACTTCTTCCCACTGTGTAGCTTCTCACCACTGTGGGCTTTGTTCGGGAAGCCAAGAAAGGTAGACGAGTCAACGCCTGCCGTGCAGACCCAAGCCCCCCAGAATCCCTAACTCACACCCATTCACGGGTACGGAGTAGGAGGGACTTCATTTGAAGTTACCCGGTCCAGGAGGCAGCACTTGGCTGCATGCACAGGGTTGGAGACCTCTTCTTCCCTGTGGCTACCTTCCTAAGCAAGGGGATTTTCCCAAACCAGAGGAACCAGGGGCTACTAGGACAGGAGCAGACTTAGGAAGATCTGCTTTGCCTATAGGCAAAAAAAATTTCAATAGTGTTAGGACAGATTTCAATGAGAACAGGGGGTTGGTGGGTCCTTATTCCTTATCCCACATGCCTGTGACTTGCAGGTCTGGACGAAGAAGTTCCTCTCCTAGCCTCAGTTTCCTTGAAGCAACATCGATTTGGTTGGAGGGATGGGGGCAGGGGTGGTCGAACACCCGCACTTTTTAACTCTAACTCAGAAAGGAGGGTGAAGAGAGAATTACAGCCAAGTGTTTGGAGCTTTTGAGAAGAAAGATGCAACATCAACACAAGCTATCATTAGCGTTATTACTTGTCAGGAAGAGGTGGGGGAGCCAGTTAGGAGTGAGCGCGCTGCGTGAAGATCCCGGAGGGCGTGGGGGTGGCTGGGCTGGAAATGACCATCATTTATTTATTGCTTTTGTTAAGTGCCCGTAATGTGCTGGGTGCTATGCTGGGTGTGTGTGGAACGCAGACGTGCATAAACCACCCAGGGTCGACCTTCTCTGGGGGGGTGGAAGTTAAAAGCTCTCGCATCTGCTCTTCCCGCAAACGGGAACACCTTCCCCTCAGACCTCACATGGTGCCAGAACCCCCCCATTAGCTATTGCTCCCCGAGGGGCAGCCTGCCGACGCCGTGGATCTGGGTGAAGACATCATAGTACCTGGGAGGAGTAAGGCAGTCGCTGGCTCAAGAAAAGCACACATCGATTTGCTCATTACACCCACCCCCGGCCACTGGCCTCCTGTGGGCCCAGCGGGGAGGGCGGGGCCCTGGACTGGGGCATCTCTGCCAGGCGGACCGGGCCCCTAGGAAGCCAGGGGTTGGCATGACTGGAAGGTGAGAGGGAAGAGTCCGTGCAGACAGCCTCCTGCCACCAATTGGCTTACACTCAGGAAACAAGCCACCAACAAGCAAGTGTTTAAAGAGATCTCAAAGCAGGAGAGCAACTCCGCGGGCAAACAGCCGTTCCCAGGCCCGGTAAGCTCTGGCGGATCCTGAGCCTGAGGGGCGGGGAGAGAGGTCTGGACCCTCTTCGCTGAGAGATGCGCTGATGGTGGGTGCAGGCATTCAGCACATACTTCCCACTTCCAGGGGGTCCACCGATCCCTGAAGCCCGTCCTAGGACCCCGGGTGGGGACCCTCCTTGGCCAAGTTCAAATACTGTGCGTTCACTTCCCCTTCCATACACTGTACACCGTGAAACGGAGACCCAGGTCATGCGGCCGGTGGCTGTCAGGGCTGGGACCAGGACCCCCTGCACGACTCGAGGGCCCTGTTTGATCCGATCCCACGCCGTGCTCCGAGGAATGCCATCTCCAGAGAACACAAGAACGCAGGACCCCGTGGAGTTAGGCAGCGAGTTTCTGGGCATACAGGCAACAGGGCCAACTGAGCGAGCGCGCTAATGAGTCCTGGGGGAACTCAGGTGGGGAGGTAATTGCCGAAGACTTAGATCCCTACGCTTCCAAATGGAAGGCGATTGATAAATCACCCATCCATCCAACACATTCAAATGTGGAGCGCCCCCCATGTACATTTCACCTTCCCCTCCGTCATCCCCCGCCCCAGTCAAATCCAAATTCTTTAAAATGGTCCCCGTGCCCCAGCAGGGGCCTGCGTCTTGCCTTTCTCCCTCTCCTCATCTCTTGCCACTCTCTTCCTCATTCATTCCCCGCCAGCGGGCCTGACCTTCTGTCAGCTCCTGGCTCTTGCCAAGCCTTCCCCACGCCAGGGCCTTTGCACGTGCTGCTGCTGCAGAATATTCTTGCCCTGGCTCTTCCCCCGGCTGGCTCGGCCTCCTCCTCCAGGTCTCAGCGCGAATGTCACTTTCTCAGAGAGCTTTTCTTTGACTTTATCTAAGAATATCCCTCCACTCTTCCCAGCCATCTGTTCTCTCTTCTTAGCACTTACAACAATCTGTAACTGGTTTGTGTCTTCATTTGCTCGGTGCTTAGTATAGATCTCCCCCCTTGACCTTATAAAGTCCGCGAAGGCAGGTGGCGCTGTCCTGTTCGCCATTATCCCCAGCCCCTCGCACACGGTGAGGGCTCCACTGCTGAGGAATGAGTGGCCGGTACGTATGTTTGGAAGCGGGAATATTCCTCAGCCGCCACGGTATCCAACTCCGTACCATAACACGGTCAACATCGGCTCCAGGCGTGACGCTGCCCTCCCTGCGGGAGCCTGGCTCTCCGAGCTGACAGCCTCTGAGGCCTTCCCAGGCCCCTGTAGCTCCAGCTTTGGGAAGCAAGGACGATGCCGTGCGAGGGCAGGGTCAGGACCCTGCTCGCCGAAGGAAGAGGAGACAGTGATGCTGGCTTTACAAAAATATCTGCCAACCAGACCCATCCCGAGAGGAAACAGCCCCAGGCAGTGTTCCGACCTGGTCCGGGCGCAGGCTGCACGGAGCGCTGGGCTTTTAGAAGCTGCGTTGCTTCCTCAGGAGAACGCTGCGGGCTCTGCCACCCCCGCTTAATGACAGGCAGTTGGCTGGGTAGCTTCAGAGGCTGCTCCAGGTCCTCACCAGCCGTCGCAGACACGGGCACCCTCCCAGGGAATGTGTCAGCGGAGGGCGGGGGTGAAGCCATCCCTGGCAGGTAGGCAGGCGTCCCCCACTCCCAGATCAACCCCCCACCCCCACCTCAGCGTGCGGTGGGGCAGGAGGCCGAGGGACTGGAGTGCCCCTTCCTCTCTCCCACACGCACACCTGCCCGGCCTCCACGAGGGACGACGGGGGCAAGACAGGGCTTTCTCCACGGAGGTGTCACAGCGACACCCAACGGGGCAGTCAGACCCGCGTCAACCCATTCCTTGGCTGTGAGCTCCGGTGCAGACACTCCCGGGGGTGAGTCACCTGCACCCCAGGAGTGAGGCGTGCAGAGCAGGTTCCCAGAGTTGATCTCCTGGGAAGAGAGGTTTGGGGGCCACAGGGGCTGACCTTTGCCTTATGATGAGCCCAGGACCATGCACTCCGCTCATCTCGTTGGCCTGTCTCGACGTTGAGAGAGACGTTCTGCGAAGCCCATCTTCCAGATGAGGAAAGCCAGGCACAGAAAGGTACCCATCACTCACCCAAGCCCGCTCGGCTGGTAAGTGGCGGGAGGTAGAAGCTGAGACGGCTGAGCCCACGCGCTGGGCCAGTGGGTTGACGAGCTATCATCATTGCTTATCAGGCTGTTTCGGGCGCTATGGGCACAACAGTAAAAACACAAAAATGCAACTCTTGCCCACAAAGAGTTTACTCGGTCTTTGATGCTTGAGGTTGCGTATTCAGGAGTATACCTGTCTCGTTCCCCTATTAGGCTGCAAACTTACTTTTTAAATATATTGTTATTGATTTCAGAGAAGAAGGGAGAAGTAGAGAGAGAGAGAGAGAGAGACATCAATGATGAGAGAGAATCATTGATCTGCTGCCTCCCGCATGCCCCACACTGGGGATCGAGCCCGCAACTCAGGCATGTGCCCTGACATGGACTCTCACTGTGACTTCCTGGTTCATAGGTCGACACTCAACCATTGAGCCCCACCGGCCGGGCAGGCTGCAAACTTGTCAAGAGCAGAAGCCTCACCCCAGCTTCCAGGACCCAACGAGATGAGGGATGAGACGCGGGGGGATGCGGCCATAGCTGCGCCTGGAAAGCACTCAGTACGAGACAACTGCCTGAGGGGCACCTGCTCCCGCTCCCACTGAGCACAGCAGCCTCCCCAGGAGTCTCCGGGGCTTCTCTCTCCTCCCACCGCCCAGCCCCCCCCCACCTCCCCCCCACCCCGCTGGTGGGTTTGGGGGGCGCACACTCCGCCAGTGGCTCCAGCGTTTGCCTTTCCTTTTCTTCCCTGCCTTCTCTTTTCTTCTTTCTTTCTTTCTTTCTTTCTTTCTTTCTTTCTTTCTTTCTTTCTTTCATTGTCCACCGAAGCCAAGTTGCTGAGTGAATCGTTAAGGGAGCGAATTCCAAGAGCGTGAGCTTCTCTTGTTTCCCAGGACAGGTTTGGGCCAAGACAAACCCGGGCGATGCCAACAGCAGTTGCTTAAACAGTGGGGCTCAGAGCTGGCTTCCCGGCCCGGCTGGCGGGGCTGCGTTTGAACTTTCTCCTCTCTCCTTCCACCCGGTGATTAAAGGAACCACATGGAACTTTCTCCCGAGGCCGCCGTCCCCGCCCTTCCCCGTGCACCCCAGGAAAGGCTCTGCTCCTCGCTCCTCGCCCGCTGCGGCCTCTGGATTTATGTTCACTTGGCAACGTGAGGTCGAGAGCCCTAGAAGCCTGAAGGACTGGAAAAGGGAACCGGAGCCGGCGGGCGGGCCTGTGGGGGCTCTGGCCGTGGCTTATGCGTGGCCCTCCCCCCATCGGCCAGAGCCCTGGGGCCCAGAGCCTGTGTGCCAAAGGGAAAATCAAACCGAGTCGCTGGCGTTTGGGAGAGAGGTCAAAGTTGTTCAAGAAACTAACAACACTTAGACAATTAAAAAAAAAAAGTAAAGAAAAAAGAAACTAGCAACATTGGTCCTTTCTGGGTGCCTGCGGACTCCTAGGGTTTCCTCCTTCCACAGACCCCGCCGCGTGTCCATTTTGGTTTCATGTGTGACCCAGGGAGAAATCGTCGCAATTTTACACCCCACCCCCCAATCTGGCCCATTTTAGGGGCTAACTAACTGTTAGTTAGATTAAATGAATTTTATGAAAGAAGCTGGAAGCCGACTTTTTTGGTTTGGTCCCGTGACGTGTCCTGCCTGGGCCTGCGTGGCAGGGGTTCACGTCGCTATGAAAGCGAGGCTTTCACACCCACAGCAGGTTGCATCTGTTCCCCAAATTAGACCTCCGGCAACCTGAGGGCAGGAACTGTTCTTCCCTCCTGCTCTCCCTCCCTCCCTCCCTCCCTCCCTTCCACAAACACTCACTGAGCGTCTACTATGCAGATGAGCATCTCCATCATCATCTCCCCCCCAGCACTCTAGCCCTTAGCATATCTCTCTCCTCACAGGTGCTTGGTGAGTGTTGGATGGACGGATGGATGGATGGACAGATGGACGGATGGGTGGATGGACAGATGGACGGGTGAAAAGATGGGCTGTTCGGTGGAACTCCAGGAAGCTCACCAGGGTCTTCAGTTCTCCTAGTCCTCCAGTGGTCTGCAAACTGAGGCTCGGCAAACCGGGGCTCGTGAGCCACATGCGGCTCTTTGGCCCCTAGAGTGTGGCTCTTCCACAAAATACTGACTTCTGCGCACGGGCCACAAAGTTTCAATCGCACTGTATGTGTGCCCGCACGTGGTATTTTGTGGAAGAGCCACACTCAAGGAGCCAAAGAGCCGCATGTGGCTCGCGAGCCGCAGTTTGCCGACCACGGTCCTAGGAGGTTGTACACGTGGTTAACATCTCAGAATTGGGATCAAGCAGCAGAGAGGTGGGCTAGGCCTGGAGCTGGGACTAGGGACCCCTCGTGCCAGTCTTGCTGTGTGTCTGGGAACAGTGTGTTTCACTCTTCCAGCAGCAGTTGTCCTATCTATCACACAAAAGCAATCGCAAGACTTCTTCCGAGTTCTGTGATTCTTCAAAACCCTTAGCCCCGGAGCCCATGGAATGAGATCCTGCCACACAAGAATTATGAGGCTGTCAGAGTCCCTCCCAGCTCCCTCCTTCTTGGACTGTCTCCTCTTGGGCTGACTTGGAACGGCCTGTGCCTTTTCTTTTTTAAGAATCGACAGTGGCTCCCAATTGCCTGTCATAGGCCGTGTGCTTTCCTCCCCTTGGCTTTCAAAAGATACACAGCCCGTCCACCACCCACAGACGCACCGTCCTGCTCAGCGTCCGCCTCTGCAGTCTCCCATCCGGCCAGGCTGCCTCCCGCCCGACCCTGACCCGCCAATGGGCCTGCACTTCTGTGGCCTTCCTGTTCATGTCTGACATCTGAATCTCAGTGATTTCATAAAATGTCTGTTAGAACCCACCAAACGTAAGTTGGCTTTAAACACATGGTCCCCAAACAAGAACTCACAACAGGAAAGAAACCAAGTCACCGGCCTTCCCGCACCCAAAGACAAACTCTGCGAACACCTCGGTCTATAGCGGCCAGTCTTCTTTCTTTTCCAATCTGCGCGGGGTTTTAGGGGACAAACCACACGATTTACTTATCAATCGCCTCCGGCCGGTTGGCCCGGGAGGTCGTTCCTTCCACCGCGGTCTACCTGTTGTGAGGACCGCTCCGTCACTAAAGCTTTTCACTGTCTTTAATTATTTCCGTGGGCTAAATTCCTAACAGCAGAATCACTGGGATTAAAGGCTTTTTAATGATGGGATGGGAGGGGCCAGGGCGGAGGTAAAAGAAACCACGTGGGAGATTCAGATCCTTCTGTGGTCCAGGGAGAAGGAGGAGTGAGGAAATGACCATCCCCATCTCTTTCTTTGGGAACTGGCCAGTTGAACAGACACCCGGCTCCCTTGCTTCCCGACCGCCTGATGTTCGGGCCGGACACCAACCTTCTGTGCCCTCCAGGAGGTTCTCCAAGAGCCACACACGAAAGAAAAAAAACCCCACCGGCGGGTCGTCAGCTGGGACTGAGGATTCTGGAACTCAGCCTCTCCTGGGCCGCCCTCCCCACCCCCCTCCTCGGCCGATGGAGCTGTGCGCTTGGACATGTGTGATAAACTGTGGTATTAAGAAAATATGTATGACACAATGTTTTTTAGCTTTTTCCAGAGATATTTATATCACACAAATGGCATGTTGGTCCCCCCACCTCCCCCTCCTCAACCACTAAGAATGAATAAATCAATTGTCCTAATCAAGCTGATGGCCAGGGCACGGGCTGCAAAGACAGGCGGGAGGGGGGCTTGGCCGGAACCTGCTGCTCCCTTAAGGGGCGGGGGTGGGGCTGGCCGAGCAGCCTCCTGGCTCCCGGCCTCGGTTTCCCTGTCTTCGAGATGGGCATGGCGATAACTGACTGCTAATAACTTTCACAAGATAAAGATCCTCGGAAGCATTTGGAGTTCCTCAGAAGAAAGTCGCTGTATGAGTTTTTAATCCTCCCTTTTCAGCTCCTTGGAGCTGCGTGTAGGAGCTGAGCTGTAAACACAGAGAACTCACCGCTACCTTCTAGTTTATAAGGTTTTTGTCTCTCAGAATCCCACGGATCTGACCTTAAGAACAACTCGGAATGGGGGAGAAACGCAGTGGGCTGTGGTTGCTGTTATTACATAAAAATTAATGGCTTGGCAAACACAGGGATCACCCTGTCATGCTAAGGGTCATGTTTACACCAAGCAAATATATTTCGAGTTCCTAAACCTTCAGCGGCCCTGCAGGGCAGAATCCACACAATTCCCACACAAGGCTTAACTCCCCTGCGGGGCCTCCCTGGCTCCGAAGGGGGACATTAGTGAGTATTAATCCCCAACCAGAATCCCATCAGCCTCCAGAGTCTTATAGACAAAGCAGGGTTTTCAGTTCTTAATTTATTGAGGTCGGCCAACTCCACTGAGCAATGAACAAAACAAAAGGAAAATTCACCAGGAGGTGGGACCCACACTTGGATCTGATTCATTGTTCATCTGTCCTTCACCACACATTTATGGAGCACCAAGAATTTACCTGGGACCATGCTGAGGGTGGGGACACAGCGGACAGCAAACGCAGAACTGTCCCTGCCTGGGGCAGGCTGTAGCCAAGTCAAGAAGATGGACGTTAATCAGTAATCACACAAGGAAATGTGCACTTAAAACGGAGTCGGGGCTACGAAAGGAAGGCGTTGGGCCTGAGGGGGATGTGACTTAGCCGGGGAGAGGGGCAAAGGCAGAAGTCACGGTATATGTCAGTGATGGCGAACCTATGACATGTGTGTCAGAGGTGACACGCGAACTCATTTTTTTTGGTTGATTTTTCTTTGTTAAATGGCATTTAAACATATAAAATAAATATCAAAACTGTAAGTCTTTCTTTTACTATGGTTGCAAAGATGAAAAAATTTCTCTATGTGACACGGCACCAGAGTTAAGTTAGGGTTTTTCAAAATGCTGACACGCCGAGCTCAAAAGGTTCGCCATCGCTGGTATAGGTAAAGGCCCCTTTTAAGAGAAAGTGGTATATTTGAGGATGCAAAAGGCCAGAATAGTAAGGAGGTAGGGGGAGGGGTGGGGAGAGAATTAAAAGATGGAGCTAAGCACGCCCACCAGCATCGCCATAAGAAAACGGAAAATAACAAGTGTTGGCAAGGACATGGGAAACTGGAACCCTCCTGCTCTGCCAGTGAGAGTGTAAAGTGGTGCCGTCACCGTGGAAACAGCTTGGCTGCTCCCCAGCGAGTTCAGCACAGAATGACCACATGGCCCAGCAACTCCACTCCTCAGTATATACCAAGAATTAAGCACGGATGTTCAAACAAAACCTGTACACACATGGTCATCGGGGCACGATTTATAACAATTTATAACAGCCCAAAGCTGGGCACAACCCAGATGTTCACCAGTGGAGTGTCTAGTTGCAGTGTATTCCTACAATGGAATATTATTCAGCCAGAAAAAAGAATGGAGCCCTGACACACGCTACAGCATGGATGAACTTTAAAAACGTTACACTAAGTGAAAGAAGTCACAAAATTCCACAGATTGTAGGAGTCCATCTATATAAGTGGACAAATCAGGCAAATCCATAGAGATAGAAAGTAGGCTGTGGTGGACAGAGGCGGGGGCTGGGGGGGAGGGCGGAATGGGAAGTGACTCCTAATGGGTAAGGGGTTTCCGTTTGGGGTGATAAGAAGGTTCTGGACTTGAGAGTAGTGATGCTTGCACAACAGTGTGAATCTACACCTCAAAATGGTTAACATGCTCAAAAAATTAAAAATGGAACTCCCATTTGATCCAGTGATCCCACTTCTAGGAATATGTCCTACAAAACCCAAAACACTCATCAGAAAGAATATATGCACCCCTATGTTCATAGTAGTGCAATTTACAATAGCTAAGACTTGGAAACTGCAAGATGAATGGATAAAAAAAAAATTTTTGGTACATTTACACAATGGAATACTACTCGGCAATAAAAAAGAAAGAACTCTTACCATTTGCAACAGCATGGACGGACCTGGAGAGTATTATGCTGAGCAAAATAAGGCAGTCAGAGAAAGATAAGTATCACATGATCTCACTCATATGTGGAATCTAGTTAATCGAATAAAGTGATCATCAAAAATGGACCCAGAGACATAGAAGCATGAACAGACTGTTGAATCTCAGAGGGAAGGCAGGGGAGGGTGGATGGGAAGAGATCAACCAATGAACTTGTGTGCACATATGCATAACCTGTGGACACAGACAATTGGGTGGTGAGGGCCTTGGTGGGGGGAGGATGGAGTGGGCTGGAAGAGGTTTATGGGGGAAGAAGAAGGACCTATGTAATACTTTCAACAATACAGATTTTTTAAAGTAATGATAATAAATAAAATGGTTAACATGCACCTGGCCGGTGTGGCTCAGTGGTTGAGCATCAACCCTAACCAAGAGGCCACTGGTTCGAGTCCCGGTCAGGACACATGCCTGGGTTGTGGGCTTGATACCCAGTAGGGAGTGTGCAGGAGGCAGTTGATCGGTGATGTTTCTCTCTATCCCTCTCACTTCTTCTCTCTCTAAAAAATATCAATAACAACATTTTTGAAATGGTTAACATGGTAAATTTTATGTTATGTGTATCTCACTGTAATAATAATAATGATAATTTTTAAAATATATTTTTTATTGCTTTCAGAGAGGAAAGGAGAGGGAGAGAAGAGAGAGGGCGATAATTCTTTATAAGATGGAGCTAAGGAGGCCAAATCATCAGGTGAAGGGTCCGGACAGTGCTCTCCTGCTGAGAACAGTGAACAGGTCATCCTGGCTACTGGTGGAGCATGGATGGGAGTGGGCAACAGTGTTAGACAGGGGAGCAGAGGGCCGGTGGGAGCCATGATCCAGGAGAGAGAGAGAGGTCTTGGACCAGGGGCTCCGTGGTGGTGGAAAGGGGTGGGCAGACTTGAGCAATAGGTGGATGTAAAAGCAAGAGGGCTTGGTGAGGGATGGGCTACACCGCCGTTCCAAAGAGACTCGACTCTGCTCCCTCAGATATGTGTGTGCAGTTAGTTATGGGGTTCGGAGGAAGGAAGTGTGTGGAAAAGCATACTGGGAGAACACTCTTGGGATTTAATTTTTAAACTATTTTTTGCTCCCAGATCTCGACCAAATAACTTCATTTTTTGGTGCCTCAGTTTCTTCCCCTGTAAAATCAGGAGCATAAGACCTACTTCATAGGTGGTTGTGGGGATTTGGGAAGAAATAAATGTATCAGAGAATAGCACCTGTCCTAGCTATCTCCCTGTATTCTTGAGAGACCCAAACAACTCGTTAATCTTTTTTAAAAATATATTTCTATTGATTTCAGAGAGGACCTTCCTCTCCTTCAGAGAGGGAGAGAGAGATAGAAACATCAATGATGAGAGAGAATCATTGATCGGCTGCCTGCAGTATGCCCCTACTGGAGATTGAACCTGCAGCCTGGGCATGTGCCCTTGACCAGAATCGAACCTGGGACCCTTCACTCTATCCACTGAGCCAAACCAGCTAGGGCTGTTCATCTTTTTAGAGAAACATTGATGTGAGAAACATCTATCAATTGCCCCCCATATGTGCCCCAATGGCGTCTAACCTGCAACCTAGGTCTGTGTCCGGACTGGGAATCCAACCTGCAACCTTTTGGTGGACTGGTGCACCGGACATCACTCCAACCGAGCCACCTGGCCAGAGCGCGACTTGTTAACTTTCCGAAGAGAACACAGACCACCCAGGGATGCCGCTTTTAGAAGGGAGGCCCCTTGAAAAGATCCTCCCAAAAACGGCGACTTGACAATAATCTCGCCGGCAATAGATTACAGTTGTTCACGCCTTGATAACAAGACAGAGGGCCCTTGGAAGCAGCGAAGCCCCCCAGAGCCTTAGTCCTTCTTCTGTACTTGCCCCGCCCCCTCCAGCGCGGGCCCCGCCCCCGACCAAGCCCCGCCCAGGCCCCGCCCCCGATGTTAGCGCGGGCTGTGCCCCGTCCACGCCCCGCTCCCGGTCGGGGTCTGGTATCCGCGAGGGGATGCGAAGGTGCTGGAAGGGCGGGGGCGGGAGGGCTGGAAGTGGCAGGGTGAGAAGTGGGGAGCCTAGTCGAGAGGAATCCTCCCAGTGCCCGCCGCCCCCACCGTCGGGAGGCCTGGCCTTTGCATAATTAAGTGCTTACTGAATGCGCGTGGCGTGTGGCTGGCGGAGGGCTCTTGGTTTGTCTTTCTGTCCTTCACGTGCCCATGTGCTTCCGCTCCCGCCTGTCGGGTTGAGGCTTGGAGAGGAGGGCGCTTCCCAACCTGCTCCCGTTCGACCCCCAGCCCCCAGCCAAGGGCAGAGGGAGGCTGGGCGGGGGCAGGGGAGGCGTGAGCGAGCACCATCCGGCCGGCTTCTGGAGCGGACCGCTGCCAACTTGCATTCTGTCCTTTCCTCCAATAAAAGGAACTTTTCGCTGATTTTTTTCCAAACACCCTTAAATTATTTTTTATTTATTTAATGAGACTGGTTCCCATCCATGTGCTTAGAGACACCGCAGTTCAAAAGAGAAGCCGAGTCCTGCGCACACACACACACACACACACACACACACACACACCCTCCCGAGGTTCCCCCAATGTGTCTGTCTGCTCGGGTTACAACGAGACGCGGCCCCTCCCCCGCCTCGCCTTTCCCCTTCGGCCCCTCAATCTTGGGAGGAGCCGTCTCCGCGCCTCCCCGTGTCCCCGAGGGGGACCTCCTCTGCAGGAGTGGGTGGGGGAGGGTCAGCTAACGAACACCAGAGAGAACAAATTAGATAATCAAAAGAATTATAGTAATTGCTTTCACTTTCCCCCGAGCCGCGCTGCGGATCCTCTCCTCCGCCCCTGGCCCAGCTTTCCGTCCGTCGGGAATGCCGGGTCCTGCCGACCCCTCCCCGCCCCCGGGCGCCTCCTCTCCTCTCCTCTCTCCTCTCCTCTCCTCTCCTCTCCCGGCCCCGCGGCCCCTCTCCCTGTGTCTGGTGTGCTGGAACGTTCGGCGGAATATGATGAATGATCACCTGTCACGGCTTGTTTATTATAATGCAGGCAATCAATTACACATCCCCAACGCTGGCCGGCCTGCAGGAAATTTATATGCTCAGCACAAACCAATGTGAAAATGGAATCTCATTTGCCAAATGTCTTTCTCCCCGTTCGGCACGATGATTACAGTCTGTGTTTGTTTCAACAGTCGTGTACCACTGACAGTGCCATCATTTACTGCCTGGCCCAGGTCACGTTACTCTAAGACTTTATTTATTGTGTTCCGATGGCCAGCACAGGAAAAGGACAAGAGTGTGTCTGTCAGGGATGCCACCTTATTAAAAAGGGGGCGGGCTGGGCCGGAATCCTGAGCAGCCTGTGGCTGCAGCCCAGGGCCCCGCCTCCCCAAGTCGCCTCCCCCAGTGTCCTGCAGGCAGGACCCCTAGGCCCCCACCTCACCCCACCCCCAGGCAGCTCTGGGTATCAGAAGCTCCACAGGTCCCGGGATCCCACACAGATCCGGACAGAGTGGCGGTTCTGGCTTCGCTACCGTCTAGTTGTGTGTGGCCAGGGATTCGACCTCCTCACCTGGAAAATGGAAGTGCTAATACCACCCTCCCAAGACCCTTGTGATGCCTGGGACATGAGAGGAGCTGATACCTGTCAGTTGTGGTGGCTTCTGGTCACACCCTGGCCGACCACGGCCCACACACGCAGAGGCGGAGAGGAAAGGGGCTCCCTTGAAGACATGCGCGATGGAATTCGTGCCCTGTGCTAAAATTTCCCCCATCTCCACTTTCTGTCCCAGGATCTTCTGTTTCCCTTCTGGGTGGAATTTTGCATGTTCGTTGCCTTCACACTGACACACACAGTGCAGCTTTAGGAACAGAAAACGGCCACTCTGTCTGCGTCCCTTTTTGTCTGTAAAAACAGGCCTCGGAGCCAGGCTCCAGAGTGCCCGTGGGTGTGAGAGGTGCCGGGAACGTGGTCATCACCGGAGGCCCCTCTGTCGGGAGTTCTGGCCGGTCCTCGGGCTTTTCCTGCACAAGGTGTGTTGACCCAACTTTGTAGCCCCCAGGGCACTTGGTATAAAGGGGGAGATCGGTGAAGGAGGGGCGGGCAGATTCTCATATGGACACCCCATGGCTTTTTATTGTGCTGTGTGTTTCCTTTCTATTTGACGAAGGTATTTGTTGAATGGCTGCCTGCCCCGCTGGGATGGAAACGCTGGGAGGAAAGGTTGATCTGGTTGATCTGGATCACCTCCGTTTCCCCAGCACAGAGCCTCTACTTGGCACATTTTAAAGAAACCTGTAACTATTTGTGGCTTTGATGGATGGATGGATGGATGAATGGATGAATGGATGAATGGATGGATGGATGAATGAATGAATGAATGAATGAATGAATGAAGGCTACATGAATAAATGCATCCCTATGGCACCCGCTGTCATGCAGAGGGTAGGGCCAGGTGAAAGGATGTTTCCAGTCTCTTCACTTTTCCTTATTTCACAGAATCAGGCTCCTTCACAGGGGCCCCGCCTTGCGGCAGGACCAGCTAGTGACAGATCATAGACCTGGCCACCTGGCCCCTCCTCCTCACCCCTCAGACCTACATCCCCGGAATAAACCTCCATTCACTCCTGTACCCCCACGAGGCCTCGAAATCTCTACCTCTCCATGGGCAGCTTCACCTTATTCCTGCTTGGGTCCCCCAAATGCCCAGCCCAGGGCATGCCTAAAACAGATGTTTTCAATCAGTCAATAAAAGTGATCTTCTCTAAACCCAGATGGATGGAATACAACTTAGAATCCCATTAAAACCTGCTGGGTCTGGACAAAAGTGATTCGAGTTTATATCTTAAAAAGTGAAAAATTCACCGCTGCGTATAACACTTGGGCCACGTGCTCTGTGTTTGTGGAGGGGTTTCTTCCTATACGTACAATTATTAGTCGCCATGATTATAATGACAAGCAGGGGGGTGGGTGGGGAGCCGCGCCCCCCCCAGCGGGGTGGGCTGGGTGGAGTGGGTATTCCCTCCGCCGACTTGCTTCACTAGCTGACTAACAGACCCTATTCCCTGGCTGGCCAGGCCTGAGCGGCTGAGCGGATCACATCCTGCCAACTCCAGCTTCCCAGCGTGGAGAGGAAGTGAGAGCGAGCGCCGCGGGATCCTGGGGGGAAAGCAGCCCGTGTTTGCGGCAGCTCTGACAGTTGAGGCTCCAAGAGGGGCTGGCAAACAATGGGAAATGAGACATTTGAGTGGTTGCCCAAAATTCCGTGGGAAATCCCCCCTGGTGGTATTTATGTGCGAGGGCTGTGACCAGGCCGGCTCGGGGCTTTCGATTTCAAGGCTCCTGAGCACAACACATGATGTTCTGAGACGGCAGTCCCCAGGAACACCTCTACCCCAGCCCCCACCCCTCCCCGGGGCCACAGAAGGCCGGTCTGTCTGTCCAGGGAGGATGTGGCCACGCACACAAAGTTGAACTGCATGGCCTATCGGGAGTTCACCCCCAGTTGTAAAGCCTGGGTCTCCAAGCCTCCTGCTCTAAAACAAATCCCCTCAACGTTTCCCCTAGATTCTCCCAGGCCTCGAGAATCTGGGGGCTTATATGACAGGGGTGGGGTGGGTGGGAGGGGGTGGGGGGCTTCCCTTGGGCTCAGACCCGCCTGCAGAAGTGTGGGAACCTTGTCCCCCTGCGGACATCCCCTCCCATTTAACTGAAAAATCCAAAAATCAAGGCCTGCCTGCTCCGTCTCCCCACGGCATTTTCCCGTTAATACGTGGCCTCCTCCCGCGTTCTCCATTCCCATTTGCAAAGTATGTTCACGTATTTGTCTGTTGCTCCCCCACCCTCATTTAGAGAATAAAGTGGACCGGTATTAACCAACCCTTGTTTGCTTTCCTGAGAACTAATAAATATTCAAAATACTTTACCACTCTTGCTAATGCCTTGCCGCTGCCGATGTGATAGGATATATGTGTTTATAGATCCACTTAAAGGTAAGGCTTATAGATTTTTAGAGACACTTAGCAGATGAGAAAACTGAAACTTAAAGGGGTGAGATAACTTGCTCCTGTGTATTAGTCATGAGGTTTCCGTTGCAAAGTGACAAACTCCTAACTTGAATGGACTTGAGCCAGAACAGAAACGTGCTGGCGGATTGGGCTGTACAGCATGCGCTGGGTTAGCTTCAGGCCCGGCTGGATGCAGGCTCTCAATGACGCCTTCAGGAATTTGCCTCTCTCCATCTCGTTGGCTCTGCTTTTCCCTGAATTGGTTTCATTTTTAGATGTACTTTTTTTTAAAAAAAATATTTTTTATTGATTTCAGAGAGGAAGGGAGAGGAAGAAAGAGATAGAAACATTGATAACGAACGGGAGAGAATCATTGATCGGCTGCCTCCTGCACGCCCTACACTGGAGATTGAGCCCACAACCCAGGCATGTGCCCTGCCCAGGAATTGAACTGTGACCTCTGGTTCACAAAGAATATCAGGGTGCTCTTGCCAGGAGGAGGAGGAGGAGCAGAAACACCTGATGCCCTAGGCTCCCATGTCACACTGCCAGGCAGGGGCGGGCTGGCCTGCACACAAATCTGCCCCTCACCTTCTCCTTGGGGCTGGAGGCCACCCTGGGGACCCCCTCATGCTCCACCCCATCCTGGGACTCTAGCCTCACCCCTGCCCGTGAATTCATTCCAGTCGGCAGTTTTCCGAATGTCCATCTGGGGAGCTGCCGGAGAGAGGAAGGCAGTGGAGGGGAGCTAGAAGGGGTCAGAAGCTCAGTGGCTGTGGCTATGGGAACCCCCAGTCCTATTTCAACTAGGCAGCAATCCTTGTATCTGTGTGGATAGTCACTTCCTTTATACTCTTTTATTTAAAACAAGCAGCTCCCTTGTCCTCCCACCCATTCATAAATGAGGAACAATAGCTCAGAAAGACGCAGCAGCCTGACCACAGTCTGGGAAATCCCGCCCCGGACACCCAGGTCCTGCCCTTCCTGCGTGCAGCCTTGCAGGTGGGTCCGAGGTCCGCCGGCAGAGACCACGCCCCGCAGCCATGCGTTACAGCCGATTTACCAGCCCAGGACAAGAAGCTGAACACGCGTGGAGCAGCCTCCCAGAGCAGAGCGGAAAGAGGAAACATTTGTGCAGCTTTTTTTTTTTTCGAGTCTTGGGGTTCCCTGCACCCGGGCAGGCAGCTGCTGGGGACTCTCTGTAGGTAGGATGCTGCCAGATCGGAGAAAAACATCCGATTCCTGCTCCTCCCGCTGCACTTGGTGCTGACGTCACCGTGCCAGAACGCTTGCTAGTACACGAGAAAGCCATGTGCTTCCGTTAGGATGTTTACAAACAGCTGTGCTCCGGCCCCACCACGTCTTCCAGACACACCCTGTGCGGCCGGTGGCGGCCATCGATCCCTCAGAGCCCACCTTCCCGAGGGCACAACGTCCTGGCAACTGCATGCCAAGCGGCCCCTCACAGTAACCCCGCGCAGTAGGGACTGCTATTAGCCTCGTTTCACAGATAAGGAGACAAGATAAAGCGAGAGATGAGTCAGTTTCTCCAAGGTCCTCGGCCAGTCTCAGACTCTGATAATCACCGCGGGGAGCACGGGCTCTGAGTGAGGTCACCACACTAGACACACAGTGAGTGCTTTGGACAGAGAGATCGTCGCCGCATCTGTGCACAGACAGACGGACTGTTCGCTGCTTCCTCCAGGCCCTTCCTCCCGCCTCCCAGCTGAGCCTGAGCATTGCTCTGCGCTCCTTTAAAAAAAAAAAAAAGTCTCCGTCTTTTTAAATTTTTATAATTTTTTTTAAGTTGATTTCAGAGAGGAAAGGGAGAGGGAGAGAGATGAGAGAATCATTGATCGGCTGCCTCCTGCCTGCCCCCTCATGGGGATCAAGCCTGCAACCGGGCATGTGCCCTGACCAGGAATCGAACCGTGACCTCCTGGTTCATAGGTCGGTGCTCAACCACTGAGCCACACCAACCTGGTGCTGTGTTCTCCTTTTGACGTATCTCCTACGCCCTCTCATCCGGCGGCATCAGCACACCCATCCAGGGCCGTGGTCGGCAAACTGCGGCTCGCGAGCCACGTGCGGCTCTTTGGCCCCTTGAGTGTGGCTCTTCCTAAGCCTTAGAAGCACCCTAATTAAGTTAATAACAATGTACCTATCTATATAGTTTAAGTTTAAAAAATGTGGCTCTCAAAAGACATTTCAATCGCTGTACTGTTGATATTTGGCTCTGTTGACTAATGAGTTTGCCGACCACTGACCCGGGAGATTCCAGGGAGACAACTATTCCATGACGCAGTGGCCTGGCTGGGGAGGGGCCATCGGGCACGGGGGAGTCAGGTGAAGAAAGGCGCACGCCTCAGGACTTAAGACTACCTCGCAGGGGCTTACTGAATTAGTGTGATTCTTAACATCTCCGAGTTGGATCTCCTCCAGGCCAGCCAGCTGGTACATTCAGCCCGACTCAGCTCCCCTTAACTCAATTAACCGAGCCGGGCTGAGCTGAACTCAACAAGTATTTCTCAAGCACTGAGCCGGCTGCAGGGGGGCTGCGGGGGTGGGGGTGCAAAGGAGGGTGCAGCACAGGCCTGGAGCAGACACTGCGTGCCCTTTAGTGGATAACACGGTGCCGTCTTTTCTGAACGCCGCCTTCACCATTTCCCCGCATCTGCACTGTGCCTGTGCTGGGATTGGCATCATATGTTCCTTGAAATAAAATTAATTTCCTTTTGAAAATTTAAGTTAATTTTTTATTATTGAGATGAAATTCTCATGACGTAAAAGCAACCATTTTAAAGTGAATGATTCAGTGGCATTTAGTGCATCCACAGGGTCATATAGCCACCACCTCTGTCTAGTTCCAAAGCATGTACATCACTCCGGTAGAAAACCCCACCCCCATGAGGAAGTTCCTCCCTCTCCCCACCTCCTCTGACCCTGCACCGCCTCTCAGCGGCTTTCTGTCTCTGTGGATTTGCCCGTCCCGGACATTTCCGATGAACGGAGTCATACACACATGGCCTTTCGCGTCAGGCTTCTTTCACTGAGCATCACGTTGTTGTTTTCATTGATTTCAGAGAGGAAGGGAGAGAGACAGAGATAGAAACATCAATGATGAGAGAGAATCATGGGTTGGCTCCTTCCTGCATGCCCCCTACTGCGGGGGAGGGGAGGAAATCAAGCCCACAACCTGGGCATGTGCCCTCGGCCGGAATCGAACCTGTGACCCTTTAGTCCACAGGCCAACGCTCTGTCCACTGAGCCACACCGGCTAGGGCTGAGCACCACGTTTTAAAGCTGCATCCACATTGTTACATGTGTCAGAACTTCATTCCTTTTCATGGCTGAATAATATTCCATTTTATGATTATACCACATTTTGTTTATCCATTCATCTGTTGGTGGACATTTGAGCTATTTCCAGTTGTTAGCTATTGTAAATAGTGCTTTTATTTTAATTCATTAAGATATAATGGACACATAACATTGTAAAAATATGAAACGTTTCACGAATGTCCCTGTCATCCTTGGTTGGGGGCCATTTAGTCATCTCTATTTTGCTCCAATATTCATACATGTGCTGCCAGAACAGGCACTAAATGCATTTATTTATTTATTTATTTATTTATTTATTTATTCATTCATTCATTCATTCATTCATTCATTCATTTATTTTTGTTAATCCTTGTCTATGGATATTTTCCCACTGATTTTTAGAGAGAGTGGAAGGAAGAGGGCGAGACAGAGAGAAACATTGATGTAAGAGACACATCAGTAGGTTGCCTCCTGCATGCACCCTGACCAGGGCCAGGGAACCTGCAACCGAGGTACATGTCCTTGACCGGAATCGAACCCGGGACCCTTCAGTCTGAGGGCCGATGCTCTCCACTGAGCCAAACCAGCTAGGGCTAAAGACATTTATTTTAAAGGAAAAATTTGCATCATTACTGTAAATAGGAAACCTGTATTTTAATTAAGTAGATACTTAACTCTTAGGAGTAAAAATTTCACCTGCACAACATAGAATCGCCGCCCCCCCCCCCCCCCACACACACACACAGTATCAGATGCCGTACTAGGAAGCTGGGTGCCGGATGTGGCTGGCCTTGAGTTTGAACCTGCCTTTGCCGTCTGAGTGAGCCTCTGGGCAAAGGTCCCGTCCTTCCCCAGCCTCAGCTCCCTCATGTGTTAGCTGTTAGTCCTTAAAATCCTGAGTACGGTGCTCAGTACGCGAAAGCTGGTGGGCAGGCACCAGGTCATAAACCCGGCAGCAGCGGCGGCATAGCAGCTGGCAGAGCAAGGATCTGCTATGCGCCAGGAGCTGGACCAAGCGCCTCCCGTGCGTGATCCCATGCAATCCCCACAGCGCTCCGGGAGGCAGATTGCTAACCCCATTGTGTGGATCAGAAAACAGGCAGAGAGAGGTGGAGCCAGTAGCTGAAGGTCACACAGCAACGACTTGAGCTCTGGGAAAGTTCAATGACAACCTGAGAAGGAAGCCTGAGCGTCCCCTGGCATGGCAGGGCTGCCCGGGGTGAGCCGGTTGATTGCGGAACAGCTGCCTGAGCCCTGGAGGTCCAGACCTGGCACCTGGCCGCACCCCTGGCCTGGAGGCTGGGTCCTTGCTGCTTCCTCCCGGCAGCGTCTCTCCCTCTCTGGCCCTTTCTCAGGTCGCCAGGACGGGGCTCCTGGAGAGACTGCCCAGCGTCACTCCTGTGCTGGTTGACTTGAGTCTGGTTAAGGGGCTTCACCAGCCTCCCGTACCCCGCTGTGGCCCAGTGTCCCTCACACTGCCCCTGTGTCCCCACTCTCTCCCCTTCCACGCTGCACGGAGCTTCAAAGGCTGTCTCGCGGCCTCCTGCTAATTATCCGCCACCAGCGCAAATATTAGCACGTCTCAGGTTCACACGCATCCATCACAGCTCCGTCAGCAGGGGTGTGCATGACTCACAGTCTCAGGAATCCTGTGCCACCCACGGGTGGCACCAGCACCAGGGTGATGTCAGTTTCCTGGGCTGTCATAGCGAATCCACACAAACTGGGGGGCTTACCACAGCAGACGTTTATTCTCCCACAGACCTGGGGGCCGGAAGTCCAAAATCGAGGCGTCAGCAGGGCCACTCTCCCTCCGAAGTCCCCAGGGAGGGCCCTTCCTGCTCCTCCCGGCTCCTGGCGGCCCCAGGAGCTCCTGGGCGCGTGGCTGCTCCGCTCCCATCTCTGCTCCGTCTCCTCACGGCCTTCGCCCTGTGTGCCTCTGCGTGTCCCTTTCCGTCTCTTCTAAGGACACTGGCCACTGGGCTTAAGGGCCACCCTGATCCAGCGTGACCATCTCGGTCCTTACATTAATGACCCCTGCAGAGACCCTATTGCTGGGGTCACATTCTGAGACTCCAAGTGGACAAGGATACTTGGGGGACACTATCCAACCCACGACAGAGGCCTTCAAATAGAAGAGGCGCCTGGCAGTCTTTGCAACAGGTTCACAGTGCGTTTGACCGCAGTGGGTACAAATGCAAAAGGGCTGAATTGGACTCCGAAACCCAAGCGTTATCAGCCACGTGCTCACAGATCTCTCTTCCCGCCCTCAGTGGCGCCGCGCGCAGATCCTGTCACGTTCTGGCCAGTCTCCAGTACCCACTCGTCCAGCGCGGCTCAGGAGTCTAAACCTCCAGCTTGCTCTCCTCCACCTTCCGCACGTCAGCGTGGCTGCAAGGGCCGGACACCTGGCCGGGCCTGGCCATCTCTGCCCCGCGCCTCCCTGTGCGTCTAGTTCCCAAAGTGCACCAAAGAGGGTGATGCTGTGCAGCCAAACTCGGCCAATGCTGCCACCGAGGGACCCGGATGTCCTACTCTCAGACCCGGCGGACGTGCAGGGGTGGCCAACCTCATTCAGCCCGGGAAACCATCTTCCCACAGAACACCCCAGCCTGGTGCCCCGCAGAACGCACCCTGGGACATGCCACACTGCACAATAGAAGGTATATCCACAGCTAATTCTGTATGCATTGCCATAGATAGAAGATGAGGTTTTGAGTAAATGCACCAACTCTGGGACAATTTTGTGATTTATTCAGAAACTTGGCTTCCAGATCACTGTGGACAAGACCAACCTAGCGGGGAGACCACAGGTGCTCGGCAGGGCCCCACGGACGGTGACGGTGATGCTGGCCTAATGTTACTCCGAGAGAGGACCAGAGACTGGCTGCCCTAAGCCCGCGGCGGCAGCCGGGAGGGTGCGACTCTCCTAGGGGAAGGCGGCGAGAACTTTCCAGGAAAATTCACACCGCCGTGTAGTCCGATAATGTATGCAATCTGTAAATTCAACGACAGGGACCCAGCAGGATGGTAAGGGAAATAGCAAGATAATAACGAGAGAAAAGAGCGATAAATAAACGCAAGGGCCAGGTACGGTTTCACCTGCCGCTCTCCAGCTGGGAATCTGGGTCCATTCGGCAGTCTGAGCCCTGAGCACCATCAGCCTGGAACCTGGAGCCTGGAGCCTGAGTCCCGCGCTTAAGTAGCTGCTGTCTTCCTATCACATGGCGTCTAGAAGCCTGCCCACTTCTTTTTATTTTTGTTTTTAATTTTTATTGATTTCAGAGAAGAAAGGAGAGGGAGAGAGAGATAGAAACATCCATGATGAGAGAGAATCATTGATCAGCTGCTTCCTGCACACCCCCTACTGGGCATCGAGTCAGAAACCTGGGCATATGCCCTTGACTGGAATCGAACCCGGGACCCTTCAGTCTGCAGGCTGACGCTCTATCCACTGAGCCAAACCAGCTAGGGCCGCCCACTTCTTCACTGGGTGCTCACTGCACAGGGGCAACCTTCCCCAACACCAGAGACCTCGCTGCACCCAACTGCCTGGAGAAAGCATGACAGCCTCCCGTGTGATCTGTGCAGGGACTTCCATCGGGGCTGAGCCCATTCTAATTACTTAACTACGTCGACCAAGACCCTTTTTTCTAAATAAGGTCACGTTCACAGGTTTGGGGGGGGGGGTCAGGATGTGGACATCCCTTTTATTTGGGGGAGGGGCACTATTCAACCCGCTACAAAATGATGCGGGTCCTTCCTTTTAGGGGTGGTGGTGGAGAGAGGGCTGCGCACGCCTATGATTATTTTTTCTTTTATCTTCGCCATAATGAATCAATCGCCAGGTCCTTGGGAACGCGGAAGGAGAGCGGCCGATGGCAGAAAGGCACTGTCGCCTTCCCCTTTTCACTGACCTTCACCAACGCTTTAATGATGCAAGTTTTCAGCCACAGGCTATCTAACTGCAGGAGAGCTACGGCATCCTGGGCCGGGGTAACGGGGTACCGCGTCCTGGGGGTTGGATGGGGCGCAAAAGCAGTGAGTTTCAGCCACTGAGTCGGAGCCTCAGGCAGACACATCCTGGGACAGAGCCTCTAGCTTTCCCGCCCTCGTGGGCGGCTGCACGCGTCGCTGGCTGGGGTGGTGCAGGTTATTTATTTATTGATGTCCTGTGTTAAGATTCCTGCCTTGACAGCACCGAAGGGACCAGGGAGGCAGTGACTTCTTTCAACTCAAATTGCAATCAGCCAGCCTCTGGGCTCCGTGTTTATCTACTCAGAACTATTTCTGGTGTGTGTTCGTAGACAGCACACACCAAAGTATTTGGTATTTGAGATGCAACCGTTAAGGATGATTACAGTTGGCTGCTAATGAGCATGCCTAGAATAGATAGAGTCTGTGTGTGTGTGTGTGTGTGTGTGTGTGCGAGTGTGTGTGCTCCATGTGTGTGCTCCGCTGTGTGTCTGCAAAGCAGATGTCTACAAAGCCGCCCCCAGGCGACCTCACCGATGTCCTGGGTGCTGTGCATGGCCAGAGGGTGGAAATGGATGAAAACTGGCCTGTCTCAAAACACTCCTTTACCAGACACCCCAACTCCTCCATCTATCTCCGGCCTCTCCTTCAAGGCAAGCCTACTCCACCCTATCAAGAAGCATTGTTTGATCACCCTCTAAACTCCTAGGCCAGGATTTCATCTCTATACCAACGCAGATCAAACTGGCAGGGAAGACCTGGAGTCCCGAGTAGAAGAGGGTGCTGAGGACCGACCAGGCTGTGAATGATGCTGTGTTAGTTTCCTGGGGGAGGGGGGGGAGGGCTGTAACAAAGTGCCACAATCTGGGTAGCTGGAAACTATGGAAACGGGCTTTCTCACAATTCCGGGGGCTAGAAGTCGGAAAGGAAGTTGTGGGCAGGACCAGGGGACCATGCTCCTTCCAAAGTCTCTAGGGGAGGATCCTTCCTTGCTTCTTCCAGCTTCTGGTCCCCCCAGAGTCCTTTGGCATGTGGCTGCGTCACTCTAACCCAGGGGTGGGTAAACTTTTTGACTCGAGGGCCACAATGGGTTCTTAAACTGGACCGGAGGGCCGGAACAAAAGCATGGATGGAGTGTTTGTGTGAACTACTATAAATTCAAAGTAAACATCATTACATAAAAGGGTACGATCTTTTTTTTTTTTTTTTTTTTAGCTTTATTCATTTCAAACGGGCCGGATCCGGCCCACGGGCCGTAGTTTGCCCACAGCTGCTCTAACCTCTGCCTCTGTCTCTGCTTGGTCATCTTCCCTCTGTGCCTGTGTCTTCACACAGTTTTCTCCCCTGCTGTGCATGTGCGTGTGCTTGTGTGTGTGTGTGTGCAAATCTCCCTCTCTCTATAAGGACGCCAGACATCAGTCATCAGTCAGAATCCAATGACCTCATCTTGACTTGATTGCATCTGCAAAGAGCACATTCATAGGTACAGGGGTCAGGACTTCAACAGCTCTTTGGGGGACACAAACTCACAACAGGTACCATGAGCAATGCTTAGGGATGCTTTTCACGGGTGAGGAAAGGGAAAGGGCCACCAATTTGACTCATCTGCCCTCCAGCACTTACTCATGGTATCATTTAGTTGAAATGAGTGCAGGCTGCCATGACCACTAATCTACTGGTATCTACCCATCCATCCATCTATGACCTATCTATCTTCCTTTTTTAAAATATGATTTTATTGATTTCAGAGAGGAAGGGAGAGGGAGAGAGATAGAAACATCAATGATGAGAATCATTGATCGGGTGCCTCCTGCATGCCCCCTACTGGGGATCAAGCCTGCAACCTGGGCATGTGCCCAGGAATCAAGCCTGGGACCTTTCAATCCTCAGGCTGATGCTCTATCCACTGAGCCAAACCAGCCAGCGCTGTCTATCTTTCCATCCATCCATGATCTGTCTTCCTATCTATCCATCCATCCATCTATCCATCATCTATCATGTATATCTATCTATTTGCCTTCTTAGATAAACCAAAAGTTCCTCAAGATTATATCTGTCTTAGTTCCCTTGGGCTGCTAGGAGAAAATACCACAGACTGGGTGGCGTGTAAACTACGGAAACTTACTTCTCACAGTTCTGGAGGCTGGAAGTCTGGGATCAAGGTGCCACGCGGTTGGGTGAGAGCCCTCCTCCTGGTCCGTGCATGGCACCTTTCACTGGGCCCTCACATGGTGGAAGGGATGAGGGGCTCTTTCTCAAGGACTTACTGTCATTCAGGAGGGCTCCCCTCTCACACCCTCATACCTTCCCTAAGGCCCCACCTCCCAATACCCTCACAATGGGCATTAGGGTGTCACATCTGAATTCTGGCTGGCGGTTGGTTGGGGGCACACATACATTCAGACCATACTTATAGCACAAAGCCTTGCATTTCCCCGCTGTCTGACCTAGGATCTGGATGAAGTAGTCACTTAATAAATCCTTGGTCATTAATTCGTCTTCATTTTTTTGACCTCTGAAATATGTCAGGAAAAAAGGTCTCTCTCTGAAGCACAATCCCTAAGGGCGCCTGAGGGTTGGATGCCTGGGCTTGCTCGTCCACCCTCTGTCTTCTCAGTCCTTCCCCACATTCCGTAGATCTGGTCTACCAAACCCCACCTGTGGACAGGGTGTCCCCTCGAATAGGATGGCCCTGCAGCTATTCAGTGAGATGATAAGGTCAGAGTCACCCATCAAATCCCTCTTCTAAGTAGCTTAGTTTTCCTAATGGGATGCAGGGTCCCAAAGAAATGGGAGGCGTCGGAATGTGGGGGGGTATGTGGGCTGGTGTCTAGCTGTGAGCTATGGAGCTGACATGATAGCTAAATCGATGGCGAGGCACCAAGCTATCGCCCTGGATCTGGGCATCTGTAAAACCCAATTATTGACAGCCCTGATTGGAGGTGTAGCAGGATGCTTTTCCAGCCAGTCAGAGCGCTTTCTCTCGCTGAGGACTGGAGCAGCCCCGGAGAAATGGAAATGTGACGGCCAGCTGATTGCTTTCACCGCCTGCATGGCGAACCACCCGCCCCCCCAAGACTCCGGGTCAAGTGCTCCTCTCCACACGGATCTCGTGGGGAGGAATGAGCGCTCGGTGGTATTCCCAGTTACGGAGAAAGCGAGTCCGCCTGACCTGGCTCCAATGTGCCTGGCAGGGACCGGCCGGCAGGAAGCCTGCCTTCTTCCCCAGCCTCTCTCAGCGTCTCGAGCCATGGCCTAGGGGAGGGGGGGGGACTTAACCTCTGAGCTTCTTTGCTGCCTCATCTTAATGGTCCACCTTTCACCACTTCCTGGTCATGCTCTGGGTAAATGAGACGACCTTCTGCCTCGTTTGTCGCCCAGAAAGACTGGAACCAGGTAAAGGCAAAGGATAGCCATTCCTTTGGCTTTGCTGCCTGCCTTCCTAACTTGCGGATTTTTTGAATAATGGCAAAAATGGATGGACTCTTACAACTGTTTTTCCTTCCCTGGGAGCCTCCGGGCATCGCAGGGGCAATGTATCATCGCTCACCTCTTTGTGGAGTGGATATTGTTGTGCCTGTTTCTTACTCAGCAGAGGGTGGGAGGCTGGCCTCAAAGTGAGCTACGCTGACAGCCTGGAACTAACTCCTGCTCCCAACAGAGCGAAGCTCCCCGGCGATGCCCGGGTCCCGCGGGACACTCGGCCACCGGCTCCCACGCAGTTCCTGAGCCTTGGCTGATCTCCGCCCGCCCTCCCGCCAGCTGTGCTGACCGTGTTTTACTTCTTTACAGGCGCCAAGTGCCTTCCAACCTCAGACTAGGCACACCTGCTCTCCTCTGTGTGGGAGGCTCTTCCTCCTGCACCGTGTTTCCTGTGGCCCATCCTACCCATCCCACAGGCCTCAGTTCAAGGTCACCTCTGCAGTGAAGTCTCCCACGCCCCCAGGTGTGATCAAACCAACTCTATGCTCTCATAGGCACTGCATTTTCTCCTTTACAGAGCTGTTCACACTTATACCTAAAGAACTGTTAATGTCTGTCTTTCCCAATGAGTGATGAGTTCCATGAGGAAAAAGACCTATTTGTTTTACTTATTACTATGACCTCAGCACTGAGCAGGCTCCCCATCTGTAGAATGAGTGGACGGATAGATGAATTCATAGACAGACAAATGAATGCAGAACAGGTGGACAGACGGATGGATGGATGGATGGATGGATGGATGGGTGGGTGGATAACAGACAGATGGGTAGATTGATCCAGATGAATGGATGATGGAAGAATGAATAACATATGTATATATTTGAGAAGGACCCAAATTACCAGTATTCATCATTGAGAAAAAGTTCTAACAAAGTTTTAAGTTGCAAATGGTCAGAGGAGTTCGCGGATGAGCACCTAGGATGCTGTGAGCAGCCCACACTCCCTCTGAGACCCTGGGTGGGCTCCTTCTTTGCCTCTTCCCAGCTTCTGCTGGTGGCAGTCCAGCGTCCGCCTTCCTCGGCTGCACCTGCATCACACCAACCCCTGCCTCCCCATCCCGTGGCCTTCTCCCAGCGTGTCTGTCTTCACACTGTCTTCCCTCTTCTTATAAGGACGCTAGCCATTAGGGATTAGGGGTCCCCCCCCCAACCCCAGTATGACCTCATCTTAACTAATAACACCTGTGATGACCTTGTTTCCAAACATGGTCACATACTGGGGGTTAGGACTTCAACATATCTTTTGGGGGGACTCTAACCCATAACGACCTGTGAAACAGCAACACCGCTCCTTCTGCCTAGGATGGCAAGGAGACAGGTGAGGATGCTGGAGGCTGCCTGGGTTGTCAGAGCAAGGAGCCAGAGATGACCTCCCTGTCCATGACGGGGGAAATGGACAAACTAACTGTGATACATGCAGATGATGGGGAAAGAGGCAGCAGGCAGACATATACTGCATTTGCATACATCATCATGGATCGCCTAAAATTACAGTGTGAAATAAAAAAGGCAGGAACTAGACTGAGATTTATGACACAATGCCATTGACATAAACCTAAAATATGCACCCAAAGAACAGCATTATATACGTTTCATAAGCATTGGAAAGTGGGTTGAGAGGATTTATTTTGAATGCACTGGAGTTGCCGCCCGTGGGAGGCAGTGAGAAGGGGTAGCAGTAGATGAAGAAAAAAGATAATATGAGAAGGCACAAGCCGGGCCTTGAACAGACAGATGCCGAAGGCGTGGCCTCGATTGGGAAGTGTGCGTCTAGTGGTGTGCACATCCGGGGACCAAACGTTGCAAACAGGGGAGAATCACGTAAGGGACTAATTAATGGAATTGCGTGAGGGCTTGGAGGAACCCAGGGCCCTGCAGGTGCACAGCAGGAGCGTGTGGACCCGCTCTCCCCGCGGCCCCCAGCCCCCGAGCCTTTCCTGGAGCGTGAGGCTAGACCAGGGTTCCGCAGCCTCGGCACTGCCGGCGTCCTGGACCGGAGATTCACCTGTGGTCCTTGGGGAGCACCTGAGCCTGCGGGATGTTTGGAGGCATCTAGGTTTTCGTGGACAGTTGTGCCTTCACGCTGACATTAGCATCCAGTATCCATATACGCTGCGACTCCAAGGCAGGCTAATCACCCGGGTCCATCCATGGGAAAACAGGATCGCAGGGAGGGAGTTACTTGCCCGAGGTCTCAGAGCCAATGAGGGACAGAAGTGATTTGAGCCCAACCTGCTTTACTCTCAAATCCCTGCATTTCCCCTCTGTCACTACTGTGCTTCCCTGTCTGCGAGAGGGGCCTGAGGGAATCAGGGTGCCGGCGAGTCGAGGCTCCTGGACTCTCACTCCTGGAGGTGGCGCTGAGCGGCCGGTCTTCTGCCTGCGGGTCAGGCACAGGCAGATGCACAAAGGCCTTCATTGAGCTGTGTGTTACCCAGGACTCTTCTGATTGCGAGAGGCAGAAACCTCACTCGGACTAGCTAGCTCCCACCCAAATGGGAAGGCACTGGCCCGTAAAACTGGGAGGTTCGAGGTGGGGATGGGTTCCAGCACGGCTGGAGCAAAGGGTGTCAAGCACACAGTCCCTCCATGTTTGTTTCCCTCTGGACTGGCTACCTTCTCAGGCAGATTCTTCCCCTTCTACGTAAAGAGCCGGCGGCGGCACCACGTTTTAAAGCTGACCATTTAGAAACGCGGGGTAAAGATTTTCTCCATCCCAACAGTGCAGTCGACATGCTTGAAGGTGGCTCTGAGTGTCCCACGGGTCCCACGTGTACATCCAGGAACCTATCGCTGTGGCCGGGGGTGTGTGGGACTCTTCATGGTCAGACTTTGACACCCCAAATCTTACAGCGAGGAGGAGAGAGAGGAGGAGAGCAAGGAGGCTGCTATGGCCGGAAGGCAAGGGGAACAGGCCCGAGTGGGTGGAACAGAGTCGCAATGCGCCCCCGCTGCACGCCAGGAGCTGAGCCAGGTGTGTTCAGTACACAATGTCCCTTAGTCCTCATGACAACGTCTGTCATCATTGCCGGTTCACAGGGAAGGCACCGAGGCTCCGAGAGGCCAGCACCTCGCTTCCAGGTGAGGAAACAGCTCTCCGCGCCCAGACGCTCGTGCCCTGAGGTGGTGAGCGAGGACCTGAGCCCAGATCTGTGTGGCTGCCAGTCCGCAGCTCGTCCCTCCTGTCCCACGGGAACACCCATCCGCACTGGTGAGCCGCACAAAACCGCCTCGGTGCTTCGTTCCAGGCTCTTAACTCGCAAACCCAGTCAGCGAGTTCTTTATGGCCACGCGGTGCTATTGAACGGATGGCTCCGGGAACCACAGGCTGGCCTGGGAGCCGCGCACGTGGCTCAGGCTTCCCACACGCTGGCTCCCAAAGGAGGACGGGGACGATCTAGGAGCCGGGGCCCAGGTGCAGACGTCGGCCGCACCCTTTCGTTTCAGTTTCAGGCTGGCAAAAAGGCACCAGGGACCTTGACCTTGAGCTCCTTGGGCAGCCTTGTCTCACCCAGAGGTACAGGCGGCCAAGGGCAGTTGCCACCTTAAAAAGTCCCTCGTGAAGGGCGGTGGGAGACCTCCTGGGAGAGAGCGAGAAGCCAGGGTTGACACAGAGGCCTCTCTCTGTTTGGTCAATACGCAGCTGTGAAGGGTGCGTAGGATGGAGCTAAATTTGTTTGTTCCTTTCTTTCTCGGAACCGCAGCTCGAGGCTCAGCAGCAGCTGTCTCGCCCTCCCGTGAGCCCCGTGCAGGCACCAGCATGCTGGGAGGTTGGCTCTCAGCACTCGATTCCCTGCCTGGGCCCGGCCTGCTGCGGGCGGGCGGGCCTCCAGCACCCCAGGCGTCCGTCAGGGGCTAGAATCCCGGGCCAGGGGGGTAGAAATGCGGAGCCGCGGAGCCCAGACCCGGGGTGAAATCACCACCTTTTAAACGCAGGCGAGCAGAGCTGCAGAGCAGGGCCACACCCTGGAAAACCACAGAAGTCCCGGCCGCCCCCGCTTTCACTGCTCAGACCTGTGGGAAAGTTGTCAGACACACGCCGCGCGGGGAGGGGCCGCGGCATCCCAGGCCCCGCTGGCCTGGCAGGGTCCTTGCCGGGAATCGTCTGTTTTCGGAAAGCCTGGCCCGGCCACAGCCAGCCCGGCCCGCAGCGCACGGGGGCCGCGGTTTTGTAGAAGGGCTTTGGGAGACTTTCGAAAGGTGCCCCGGGGTGGGGAAGTGAAAGGAGGGGGCCGGTTAGAAACTGCTTCTTTATTTCTGGCCTCGCCTGAGCGGCTGCCTGACGGTTACTGCTCGGGTTCTGCTGAGTCAGAAGCATCCCCCAGCTGCTCACCGGAAACACAGCTGTTGGGCGAAAATAACCACAGAGCAGAGCAGCGGAGCACCGTGCACCTTCCAGAAAAGAGGGCAGAAAACCTCAAAACAAAAGAGGAAAATACAAAACAAGAGGCGCTGTCGAGATCCCACGGCGGCCGGCCGGCTCCCTGAGCCAAGCCCACGGCTCTCCTCCTCGCCCACAGCGGGAGAAGGAACGCATGGCACGCTAACTGCTTCTCCCCTGCTCCCTGCCCCAGGCCCTTCACCCCGGGACCTGCAGATGTGACCTCATCCGGAAAAGGGGTCTTTGCAGGCGTAACGAACCTAAGGAGCTCAAAATGAGGTGCATTACCTGGTGGGCCCCGAATCCAAAGACAGGTGTCCTTGTAAGAGGGAGGCAGGGGATGGGACCCACAGAGGGAAGGACCAGGGGGAGACGGAGGCAGGCATTGGAGTTACGCATTACAAGCCAAGGAACAGCAAGGAGCTGTCATGGCAGCCAGAGAAAATGGCTAGAGCCACCCGTGCCTTCCATTGGCCGGGACTCTCCCACCCTCCTCCCCCGCCACTCTCTCCCCTCGTCCAGTGTGGAAACATTCACCGCGTTTTGTTACAAGTTGTCTGACATGGGCATTGAGGTCAGGAGGTAGGAGGGGTGCCTGGAGGACTCCAGGGACTAAGGCAGCCGTGGGCAAACTACGGCCCGCGGGCCGGATCCGGCCCGTTTGAAATGAGTAAAACTAAAAAAAAAAAAAAAGACCGTACCCTTTTATGTAATGATGTTTACTTTGAATTTATATTAGTTCACACAAACACTCCATCCATGCTTTTGTTCCGGCCCTCCGGTCCAGTTTAAGAACCCATTGTGGCCCTCGAGTCAAGAAGTTTGCCCACCCCTGGACTAAGGAGAAGCTGGTTCTAGATGAGACGCTGTCAGAGGCCAGGTGTGTGACCTCATTAACCAGCCCGCCGGCTCCTGAGATGGCTGAGCATGGTTTGAATACCGGCTCTGCCACTCGCTTAACGGTGTGGCCTGGAGTGAGGCAGTTAACCTCTCTGGGCCTCACTTTCCTCATCTGTACAATGGGAGGCCACTGTGCTATGAAACACACAGAGATGTTGAAAAGAATAATTATTCTCAATGTGTAACAGAGTTTCTAGGGGAGTCAGGGCAATTCCCAGAGGCCAAAAACAGAGGAGGAAAGAAAGCCCACGCTGACGGCACAGTGCCGGCAACTTTCTCCAGTAGGAGCTGGGCACCGGAGACGCCTCCTGGGGTCACACAAGGCTGGGAACTGGAAACCCATCATAAAGCTGGGTCTTCATGAGCTGAGGGCTTCGGTGAGCCTCCCTGCCCCCGCACCCCCACCACCTCACCCCCCCGGTGCCGTTGTAAATATTGAGTTAGTACATGCAAAGCTGTGCTTGGACGAGGCTATACTCAGCAGGCCTTACTGTCCAGTACTTTACAGACGTGTCGGAAACGTCTATTGCTTTTGGCAGTTCGGCAAAACTTTTGATGGCAGAATCCCAGTCTACCTTTAGGAAACCACCTCTGTCCCAGCCCCCACATTCCAGAGGAGGCTGTACAAGCCAGGTCTGGCCAATCAGAGTCAGGGGTTAGTACAGGGATGGGGGTGGGATCCAAAGTGGGTTAATCAGAGTGAATAGTTGCTAAAACTATTGGGAAAGAGAAATTTGCTTTTTCTTGGCTCTGCTGCCTAAGTGGGACGTGAGCCTGGAGCTGCTGTGGGTTCTCTCTGCCACGCTCAGGGGAACAAAACCAAGCAAAGCAGAGGCGAGAGATGGAGCTTCGTGAGGACATGGTTTGAGTTCCTGGAAGCAGCAGTGCCTGAAGCCATCCGTTCCTCCCAGCTTCCCAGACAATACATGCTCTTCATGCTCAAGATAGTCTGATTTGGTCACTTCTAAACAGAAGCCTCCTGACTCTTCCGATATCTTTCGTGATAATCTCAGCAAGTCAAGGAGGAAAGCATCTGATTAGTCCCATTTTATGAGAAGAAATTGAGGCTTAAAGACATCTAATCACTTGCTCTAAACTGCACTGCTAGTAAGTGGTCGAGCTGTGATTTGAACCTGGGGCTGTGATCTGATCTCCTGGGTCCCAGGAAGGCAACGGAGGGTGTGGTTCGTGCCCCTAGGCCTTGGGGTCATGCCCTGGGGAGGTCACATACATTTCAAGGCCCTGCTTGGCTCATCTGTAAAATAAAAGAGTTGGTATATTTTTACGCTGTTAAAAATATGTATGAGGCCCTAACCGGTTTGGCTCAGTGGATAGACCATCTGCCTGCAGACTGAAGGGTCCCAGGTTCGATTCCAGTCAAGGGCATGTACCTTGGTTGCGGGCACATCCCCAGTGTGAGGTGTGCAGGAGGCAGCTGATCGATGTTTCTCTCTCATTGATGTTTCTTTTTTTAAAATATATATATATATATATATATATATATATATATATATATATATATATATTATTGATTTTTTACAGAGAGGAAGGAAGAGGGATAGAGAGTTAGAAACATCGATGAGCAAGAAACACCGGTCAGCTGCCTCCTGCACGCCCCGTACTGGGGATGTGCCCGCAGCCAAGGTACATGCCCTTGACTGGAATCAAACCTGAGACCCTTGAGTCCGCAGGCCGACACTCTATCTATCCACTGAGCCAAACCGGTTAGGGCTCATCGATGTTTCTAATTCTCGGTCCCTCTCTGTTCCTTTCTGTAAAAAATCAATAAAATATATTTTTAAAAAGTATGTATGAGTACAAAGGTTACGATGACGATGAGCCAGGTATTCTCAGTCCAGAATGAACAGAGGTTAGCATGTGTCATGCTTGCTTCAGAGACAAAATGATTTCTGAAAAGCATGCAGTTCCTGTCTCTGTCTCTGGATTCTGAAATGCCAAGGCAGTCCGACTCTGGGTCACTTGGATTTAAAAGCAAGAATACAAGTCTTTCCTAGCGATTCACATATTTACAATTTCTGGCATTTTTCATTCCTTGTGTAGATCTGAGTTTCCTGGCATCGTTTTTTCCTTCAGCCTGGAAAGAACGTCTCTGAATATTTCTTATAGTGCAAGTCTGATGGTTGCAAATTCTACCACCTCTCGTTTGTCTGAAGCGCATTTTTATTTCACCTTCGTATTTTGAGGATGCTTTCACTGGATAGAGACTCTTGGTTGAAAGTTATTTTATTTTTAATACAACAAAGAATGTCATACCACTGTCTTATGGCTTGCATTGTTTTTAAGGAAAAAAAATCAGAGATATTTCTTATTTTTGCGCATAATATGTGATATGTCATTTTATCTTGGCTGCTTTTAAGACTTTCTTCGTTGCTGATTTTCAGTAATTTGATTTTGTTTTCTTTGTGTCATCCTGCCTCAAATTTGTTGATTTCTTGGATCTGTAGTTTTATGGTTTTCATCAGTTTTGGAACATCTTCAGCCATTATAATTTCAGGCATTGTTTTTGCCCTCCTCTCCTACTGGGACTCTAACTACAATGTAGGGTCAACCTTGTAATATTGTTGCAAAGATCTCTGATACTGTGATCATTTTTTCTACTGTATTTCTCTCCTTTTGAATAGTTTCTATTATTATATTATCATGTGTATTAATTTTTTGCTCCTGCAATCTTTAATATGCAGTTAAACCTATCCAGTAAAATTTTCATTTTAGATAGTGTATTTTTCCTCTGTATAGTGTCATTTGATTCTTTTTTTAAAAAAAAATCTACCATTTCTCATTATGTTCATGTTTTCTTTTAAATCTTTGAACATATTTGTAATAGCCGTTTTAAAGTCCTTGTCTGTTAATTACATCTTCTTGTCATTTGGGGTATGCTTATATTGACTGGTATTTCTCCAGTAATAGCTCACACGTCCATGCTTCTCCAGGTGTCTAGTAATTTCTTTATTGGATGCTAGACATTGTTCATGTTATGTGGTTGAATATCTGGATTTGTTGTTTTTCTCTGAAGTTTGTTTGGTGGGCAGTCAAGTTACTTACCAGTCAGCTTGATTTTTTGAGGCTTTTAAGAAAAGTTTTGTTGGGAGTGGATCTAGAGGAGTTGTTCTTCTAAGGCTAGAAGGAGTGATTTCACTGTGGTCTTTAATGAAGGCCTGGATGTCCAGTGAGCCCCATTCTGGCTTGCTAAACGTGGATCCCCCACCTGCCAGTCCTGTGGGAGCTCTAGAACCTATTCAGCTTACACACCCACAGTACTTATTCTTTGACATCCTTGTAGCATTTCACCCAGTGCTTGAGCAATGTGGTATCCAGCAAATGACTTAAGGGGCTCCCTATACAGATTTCTAGCATTTTTTTTTTTATCTAGCACCTTCTTTTCTGGAACTTGACCCCACAAATTCTAGCTTCTTCAACCTCCACATAGACTGACCTCTGTCTCCTCCACTCAGAGAGGCTGCTGTTCTCTGCTTGGGACTCTTCTCTCTGTGCCACCATCTATGAAGTGCCTCCCGGCAGAAAGCCAAGCTGATCCCAGGCTCACTTCATCTGCCTCCTGCCTTCCAGGGCTCATAGTCCTGCACTGCCTATTGTCTGGTGTCTGAAAACACTTGTTTCGTACATTTTGTCCAGCTCCCTAGTTTGTGCAGCTGGAAAACAAGTCTGGAGCAGTTGCTTCATCGTAGCCGGGGGCAGAAGTTGACTTTAACTAACTTAAGCAAAAAGGAATGTATTGGACGGGCCTCGGGGGATTCGTAGAACAGAAGCAATTGCCAAAGAATAGCCCTCGGAAGGGGCAGAGACCAGAGCAGCTCCGGAGACCCAGGGAACTAAGAGACCGTCTGAGCACAGGCACTGAATGAATGAGTTCCAGCCCTGGAGAGTCCTTCAGGACTCACATTTCAGGGAGCAGAGCCTGGCTCAGCCACAGGCACGGGCTGACCCCGTGGCCAGCGGAGGGCAAGACAGACACTTTGATTAATGATACTACCCAGATGATAGCGGATGGTGGAGGACTGCCAAAACAAAACTGGGTTGCTCTTTCCAGAAGAAAGGAAAATGGCTGCTGGGCAGGCAAATAACGTCAGGCACCTTGGACAATGTTTATTAGAGAACAAAATCTTCGAGTGGGATTGGCCTTTGAACTCAGAGCCATGCAGTGGTGTTTTGCTACTGAGGCATGGACTGCAGAGCTGCCTTCTCTCCCCGGGCATGCCCACCTTCCCCTGCAACGCAGAAAGGCTTTCCCACAACAATTCTACCTGATGGGCAACATGCAAACAGCACAAACTTTGCATCGGGCCAGAGACACCAGGGAAGGGCTCATCGGGAACAGATTCCCTGAGTCTGCCAATGTTCAAGGAAGACTTCCAGAGACTAAAACTCGCTTGGGGGTGAAAGGCAAGCTTGAACCTGTGTCCTGTGAACAGAGCAAGAAACGAAACGTGTCCATTCCCCTTCTCCACTCATAACCACCTGGCGCTGGGAGCTCCTTGCCCGGGAGAGAATGTTTTGTGTTTCAAGAGTGAGCATGAGGTGGCTGCAGGCTAGTTTACCAACCAAACATAACAGACAAACGCACCAACAGGTAGGGGAGCCAGATGTTCTCCACTTAGATTATTTTAATGAAATTCCGATGCCCCCACTCTGCCTGGAGGCTGATCTGATACTGTGTGTGTGTGTACTGTCTACAAAGCCAAAACTCGTCACCTGAGGTCCTTGAAATTTTCCACAAACATTTCTGTCTTGTATAATCATACCCATTTCAGAGATGGAAAATCTGAGGTCGCATATGTGGGACTTTGTCCAGCTTTCTAGTTGTGCGCAGCTGGAAAACAAGTCTGGTACCAGTTGCTTCATCATAGCCAGAGGCAGACGTTGACTTTAACTTAAGCAAAAAGGAATGAGTCAGTGATAAACCCAGGAATCACGTTCATGACTGAGAATAAAGCTCTCTTGGTGTGCCGTGAGGACAATGTTGAAAGCAAGGGAGAGGGAGCAGAGAGAGAGAAAAAAAAGCAAAAACAATTGTCAATGGTGCCAGGTATTTGGAGACTTGACAGGTGCTGCCTGTACACAATCAAGATTTTAACGGAAATCATCGTCAGGTAAACGCACATCACATGAGGCGGCTCCGGTTTCCCTCCAGCCTCGTGTTTCAGTCAAGTCCATTCTCTGGGTCAACTTAGAAAGAAGTCTTTTCGTTCCTCGTGGAATTCATTCTTTTCCATTCGAGAAAGAAATCGTAGTATTTTCATGATGATTGAGAAAAGACCAAAATAAGGTTATAAAATTACTTCCTGGGAGGGTTTTAGGGACTTGTGTCTTGTTGTCTGATCTATAAGATTAAAAAAGGAGGTGGAGCAGGAGGGAGAGAAGAAGATGGAGCCTAAATACTTCTAGGAAGAACAGCAGACTTTGGAGGAGTCTCCCCAGTCAGTAGGAAAGAGATGTGGGATCAGGACAGCCTTCTGGGGAAGTGTCTAGGACAGCGGTTCTCAACCTGTGGGTCGCGACCCCTTCGGGGGTCAAACGACCTTTCACAGGGGTCGCCTAAGACCATCCTGCATATCAGATATTTACATTACGATTCATAACAGTAGCAACATGACAGTTATGAAGTAGCAACGAAAATAATTTTATCTTTGGGGGTCACCACAACATGAGGAACTGTATTAAAGGGTCAGGGCGTTAGGAAGGTTGAGAACCACTGGACCAGAGCCTGTGAGGTCCGTAGAGGGACAAATGGCATGTTCCCTGCTGCATTTCTGACGCCAAGCACAATGCATGGCCCATAGTAGGTGTTCAATGAATTGTCCAATGACAGAATGATTCAGTGAGTGACTGAATGTCCGGTCACTTCTACCCTAGATATTTGCCAAAAGTGACTCCGATGCTTCCACAACTTTGTGCATTTCTTCCCATTCTCTGTTCTCCTGGCAGCTGTCTACTCTGCCTTTCCAAGCAGCGGGTCTTCACCCTTTGTGGGTCATGAACTCTGATGAGAGCCACGAACCCTCATCTCAAAAGAAAGGCCCCGACTCCTGTGCACAGTTCTGCATAGCATTTCAGCTGTGAGCAAGTGCACTGAACCTCGCCTGCCCGTGGTCTCAGCCCAGCTCTTCTTCCCAACACTTCACCCCCTTTTCCCCACAAAGATTTTGCTCCTTCACTGGGCTCACATAGCACTTTTCTTCTTTTTCGTTCAAAACAACGAATGTATTTCGCTTGCACACCTGTCCTTTGGCTAGGGCTTGAAGGTGCCTCGTCCACCTGGTGATAACTGGGGTGCTTGAGGCTGGGGCCGGAGCCGCCGGAAGGCTTGCTCGCTCACCTTTCCGGAGGCTGGTGCTGAAAGGCATCGACAGCTGGGAGCCCCTGGGAGCCGCAGGGCCTGGGGTCCGCGCAGCTCTGCCTGTCTCCGCGTGGTGTCTCTTTGCAGCCTCTCCGGCGTATCCAGAGCACTTTAAACACGCTTCTCTATGACTTAACACGAGGCCGCAGGGACCACGTTTGCTCTGCTCGCTGACTGTGGCGATTTGCTTAGTCTGTTTCACTAGCAACACGGTAAGTCCTTCAGGGACAAAGGACACAACCCATTCACCTCTATGTCCCCGGGGCCCTAGCGAGCTCCTTGCAGAGAGCAAGCATGGAAGATGTGCTGGTTGAAATATGTACGTAGGGATGTATTTACTTTATTATTATGCCCCACTACATTAACAAACGATGAGAAGGTGGCTTACGTACGTACACCAATATGACAAACTAAAAAAATTTAAAACAAGGAAAGGGGACTAAGTGAAATTAAAGGTAGGAAAACTATGTTGGAATAAAGGGTACGATCCGTATCCAAAATATATACCACAGATTTCTATACCATTCCTGGTAGTGGCCCAGAAATCTGGTTTGAGCATCCTGGCAGCAAAGGCAAAGAGGGAACTAGAAGCAGCTACAAAATTCACTGCATTAGATATCAGTGAACCGATAGCTTGGAAGCCACAGCGTGTATGGGCTGTGTAAAACTGCAACCTGCTCACAATAAAAATGACATAGCAAGTTTGAACCATGAGTTTTCTCTTCAGTGAATGTCACAGTGTCCCTCCAGGCAGGTGAAGGGAAGTTCAGTACAAACAAACCTAAAAGTGGCCGAAACAAATGGACTAAAGCAGTGGTTCTCAACCTTCTGGCCCTTTAAATACAGTTCCTCATGTTGTCACCCAACCATAAAATTATTTTCGTTGCTACTTCATAACTGTCATGTTGCTACTGTTATGAATCGTCATGTAAATGTCTGATATGCAGGATGTATTTAGGCGACCCCTGTGAAAGGGTCGTTCGACCGCCAAAGGGGTCGCGACCCACAGGTTGAGAACCGCCGGATTAAAGGCTGCAGTTCTCTGAGAATCTGGTTTTCTCTCAAGGCACATGTAAGATTATCTGGCCCAGCTTTCTAACAGGGTGTACGATGGAATCCAGCCCCGGAGATGCTCCCCCACAAAGGGTTCTGTGGTCAAGGAAGGGGGGAACCCCACCCATGTCTTCCTCTTGGAACTTTGCAGAGAATTCTAGCGTCTTAAAGGCTCTGAGAAGTCCTGCAGTAAGAAGCCCAGCATTTCCCACGCTCCTTTGCCACTGCTGTGCAAGAGCCTAGGGACCGTCTCCAAATGGCACCTAGTCCACTGATCCTCCCACGCGAAGAGTTTCTCTTTCCCCCGAGAACAGACGGGAGTGGCAGACCGCTGTCCTTACACAACGTAAGCCAGCATTTCTGTCCCTTGTCCTCTCTTGAAAGGAAAGAAAGTGATCTCTACAAATCTCCTGCCTAAGCACCTTCGTCTCCTTCATACTTGCTCTTTTTTATAGGTATCACTCCCCCCTGCCCCGTCCCCCCCAAAATGTCCTTCCAAATTCCAAATAAGGCACAAGGGGCGTGTGACTGAACGGGCCAAGAGCCACAAGCTCTGCCCCTGAGAAACTACAAAGGAGTCCCACACCCATTTCCCTGCGGTCACCCCTGCAGACATCAGACAAGTCCCTTGGTTGTCGGGAACCCGGGTCGCCAAAGGAGCAGTACTTGCTCGGACCAGTCAGAGAACTCAAGAGCCGCCCCTTCTGCAGAGCGGGAGCAGCCAGCGCGATAGCTGTCTGTTTGCTCTGGCCTCGCACGTGAGCAGAAACGGAGGGTGCGTGTCCCCTTTGTCCAGGTCCTGTCTGTTGGTACACGGGCCTGTCCACGTCAAAGGCAGCAAAGTGGGGTCCAGCTCGGAAGGGACAGCGTGCCGCACTTGGGCGGGCGCAGAACAATCCCAGGGTCCTTTCTCCACAAAGCGGTCGTTAATATCCTACTTAATATGCTATGGAACACCCTGTAGAAAACGGATTAAATAAATGGAGGGGCTGCAGAGACTTTAGGTCAACGAACGATTCTCAAACTAGGTTCCCAGGAGCACCGCGGTTCTCCCGGTGCCTCAGGGCTGCTAGAGAGAGCTTTTTGCAGACCAAGAGCTGAGCCCCCAGACCCAGCTCAATCTGGTGGGCAGTCTCTCTTTTATCTACCTAAGAACGTGTTTGGGGAAAAACAACCCAAAACCAGAAAGTGGCAGGGGTGTGCATTCCTGTTACTTAAATTTAGAAAATGTTGGAGAACCAGTGCTTTCAACAAAGCTCCACATACGTGATTCCTCCCAGCTGAGATGCTGATAGGGATTGAGAAGCAAACAGTTTCAGTCATATTCTTAGCAAGAACCTAGGTTGGGGGTGGGGGCGGGGGGTGTGGAGGAGAGAGACAGGAATTTAAATTTATTTTAATCAAAAGTAGAGCCATGAAAAAAAAAAACACACCTAAAATAAACAAATAGAATATTTGCAGCCATATAATGAATAAAGAGTTAATATTCCTAATTTATAAAACAATCCTACAAATTAATAAGAAAAACACCAATAACCCAGGAGTAACAGGGGCCAAGGCTGCAGAACTCAGAGCCGCAGAAATGCAAATGGCCAATAAACATATGAAAAGATGCTCTGGCTCACTTGTCAGGGAAATGCAAATGAGATACTATTTTTTACCCATCAGATTGGCAAAAACGGAAAATATGTGTAACATCCAGAGCTGGAGAGGGTGTAAGGAAGCCAGTCCTCTCGAACACCACCGGGGGGAGGGCTGTGAATTATTAGAATGTTGCAGAAAGTCAACTGCTGGTATTTTAGAAAATTTAAACTGTGGCCCACGGCTCCATTTCCGGGAGTATATCCACCAGAAATGAAAATGCCAGTATGTAAAGACATAAATATATGAAGTTTATTGCAGCACCATGCATTAATAGTTAAAAAAACAAGCAAACCCGCGAACAATCAGAATGTACACTAACGGGAAAATGGTTGAACAAATGGTGATCCATTTCTATGAAGGAATACAGGGCAGCTAGTAAGAATTATAAAATAGAAGTGTACATACTGACTGGGAGATATGCCCGCAACGCCTTGTTAAAGAGGGTAAGAGCAGCCGAAACCGGTTTGGCTCAGTGGATAGAGCGTCGGCCTGCGGACTGAAGGGTCCCAGGTTCGATTCCGGTCAAGGGCATGTACCTGGGTTGCGGGCATATCCCCAGTAGGAGATGTGCAGGAGGCGGCTGATCGATGTTTCTCTCTCATCGATGTTTCTAACTCTCTATCTCTCTCTCTTCCTCTCTGTAAAAAATCAATAAAATATATTTAAAAAAAAAAAAAAAAAAAAAAAAAAAGAGGGTAAGAGCAAGTGTGATCCTTTTTTTGTTTAAAAAATAAAAGGAAGTGTGTTTCTATATGTCTTTATAAATAAGGAAAAGAGCACGGGAACATTTACACCAAATTGTTAACAGTGACTGCACTGGGGAGTCGGATGGGAGAAGAGTGAGAAGGCTATTAATTTTATTTTAGACACTTCTTTGCTGTCTGAATTGTTACAAAAGATATGTATTACTTTTGTAATTCAAATGATTGTAATATTTAAAAGCAGAATGAGAAAGGAAAATTCAAAGCAAATCAAATTATTTGAGAATCACTGGAAGGCCGGGTGGGGCTGGACTTCTGCTATGGAATCTTTTTTTTTCCTTTAGAAAGTTTCTCTTTTTAAAAATATATTTGTAATGATTTCAGAGCGGAAGGGAGAGGGAGAGAGAGATAGAAGCATCAATAATGAGAGAAAATCATTGATTGGCTGCCTCCTGCACCCCCCACCCCCCACCCCGACCCCCCTGCCACTGGGGATCGAGCCCACAACCTGGGCATGTGCCCTTGACTGGAATCGAATTGTGACCTCCTGGTTCACAGGTCGATGCCCAACCACTGAGCAACACTGGCTGGGCCTGCTATGGCACTTAAAGCGCTAAACCCAATGGGGTTTATGGCTAATAGAAGGCACCCCAATTATGCAGGGGGTGGGATGAAGGACAGACTCTCAATAGAGCCCACATTTTCCTTGGAAAACAGTCCTGACGCTCTCTAAAATGTGCCAAAGGGTAGAATGAGGCCCCTAATTGCTGTGCATTAGAACAGGGGTCCACACACGTGTTCTGTGCAAGGCTAGACAGCACGTATGCTAGGGGTGCGGGCCATCCTGCCTCTGTCACAACTATTCTCCTTGTTGTGCATCAACAGCCACAGACAATAGTAATAAATGGGCGTGGCTGTGTCCCAATAAAGCTTTATTTATAAAACAGGTAGTGAGCCAGATTTCACCCAGGGACTACAGTTTGCTGACCTCTGCTACAGACCATTGACATAATCATATTTTAAAAGTAAACTATTTAAACATAAGCAGTTTATAGTTATAAACTACCCTGGTTGATGGGTTCCTGTGCTGTGCAAACAGTTTTTAGTTTGATGTAGTTCCATTTATTTGTATTTTCTTTTGTTTCCCTTGCCCGAGGAGATGCATCCAAAAAAATGCCTAAGAGCCATGTCAAAGCGTTCACTGTCTATGTTTTCTTCTGAGAGTGTATGGATTGGGGTCTTACATTTAGGTCTTTAATCCATTGTGAGGGTTTTTTTCTTGTCTATGGCGTAATAGTCTAGTTTGGTTTTTTTTGCGTGTATCTGTCGTTTCCCCAACACCATTAAAGAGACTGTCTTTACCCCACTGCATGTTCTCGTCTTCTCTGTCAAATATTAATTGACCGTATAGGTGTGGGTTTATTTCCTGGGCTCTCCATTCTGTTCCATTGATCCATGTGTTGTTTTATGCCAGTATCATGCTTTTGAGTTACGAAAGCCTTGTGGTGTAGTTTCATATTAAGTGGCATGATACCTCCAATTTTGTTCTAGTTTTTCAAGATTGTTACGATTATTCGTGGTCTTCTGTGATTCCATATTAATTTTAGAATTATTTGTTCTAGTTCTGTGAAAAATGCCATTGTTATTTTGATAGGGATTGCATTGAATCTATAGATTGCTCTGGGTAGTACGGGCATCTTCATGGTGTTAATTCTTCCTATCTATGAGCACAGTACAAGGGTCCATGTATTTGGATCTTCTTCAGTTTCTTTCTGTGATGTCTTATCATTTTCCCAGTACAGGTCTTTTACCTTCTTGATTAAATTCATTACTGGGTATTTTATATTTTAGACTTATCAGGGATCACTTAATAAATTATATAAATGTCTTAGTACTGTGCTGTGCACCTGAAATTAATGTAATATTGAATATCAACTATAATTGAAAAATAAAATAATAGAAAAAAGTAAATTTTTAATTGAAATATATATAATATGCATACGATAAAAGTACACACATCTTTTTTTTTTTTAGTTGATTATTAGAGAGAGAAGAAGGGAGAGGGATAGCGAGATTGAAACATTGATGAGAGAGAAACATCATTGATTGGTTGCCTCCTGCACACCCCACACTGGGGATTGAGCCTGTAACCTGGGCATGTGCCCTGATCAGGAATCGAACCCATGACCTCTTGGTTCCTGGGTCGACGCTCAACCACTGAGCCACGCTGGCCGGGCCAAAGTACACAAATCTGATTAATGTTTGCAAAGTGAACACATCTGCATAACTGCCCCCCAGATTAAAACGTAGGATGTTACCAACACCCCAAGAGTGTTCATCACGCACCTCCCAGTCACCCCTCCCCCCTGCAAAGATAGCCACTCACTTGACATCTATCTTCACAGTCTGTTTTGCTTGGCTGTGCACCTCATGTCGGTGTTATCACACAGCCCTTCCTCGCCCTCAGTGAGATGACTGAGAGCCCGCCGGTGTGGTGGGGGTTTGCCCAGCTGCCTTGCTACGTGGTGTGCCACACACAGTGTGGCAGAGGGGATACCCAAACACACGCCACACGCCGTGGCTGCTCTACTACTGACGATTTGTAGGATGTTTCCAGTGTGGGGCTGGCCATAGCCTGGATATGTGTGTCCCACTAAAATCCATGTCAATACATGACCCCGCAGTGGGCAGGTATGAGGAGGTGGGGCCTGTGGGAGGTGATGAGGTCATGAGGGGGAAGCCCCCTTGAAGGGGATTAGTGCCCTCATAGAAGAGACCAGAGGCTCCCTCACTCCCACCTCCTGGAGACAGAGTGCGGAAGGAGGCGCTCTCTGTGGGCCACCCCTGCACACAGGTCTGCCAGCACCTTGATTTTGGCCTTCCTTCCCTCCTGAACGGTGAGAAATAAACGCCTGCTGGGTGTAAGCTGCTCAGCCTGTGGTATTCTGTGAACAGCAGCCTGAACGGACTAGACAGGCTCTTAAAGATAATGCCACTGTGCGCATTCTGGACCACGCCCTCTGGTGCATACCTTTACCTATGGCTGTCCTGTGTGTAGCGTATACATCTATATTCAGCTTCAGTACATAATGCCAATCAATTTCCCCAAGTGGTTGCACGAACAGACTCTCAACCTTCAGTGTATGAGAGTTACAGCTGCTCCAAGCATTGCCCACACTTGTATCAACAGGTTTCTCGATTTTGTAACTTTAGCCATTCTTGCATGTGCATGTGTGAAATTTATATACAGTCAAATCCAAAAACCTTAGGTGTCCAGCGGAAAGTTTTCTGCATAAGTAACAATCCTCATTGTGGTTTTAAGTGCATTTCCCTGATGACTCAGGAGGCTAATTGCCTTACGACGGGTTTACTGGCCATTCGGATTTCTCTTTTATGAAAAGCTTACTCATATGTTTTGCCCGTTTCAAGAACTATTGGGTTGTTTGTCTTTCCCTTCATGATTTAAAGGTGTTCTTTAAATATTCTGAACATGAGTCATCTGCTGGATATTTTTATTCCAACTATCTTCTCTCTCTCTGTGGTTTGCATTTTCATTTTCTTAATGGAGTCTTTTGATGAACAGAAGTTCTTCATTTTAATGACATCCAATTGATCAGCTGTTTGCTTTACGGGGTGTGTGTGTGTGTGTGTGTGTGTGTGTGTGTATCCTGCCTCGGTAATATTTGCTAAAGAAAAGCTGTATCTCTCCTAGAAGGGGAGAGGGTCTGCCCCACACCAACGCGTTTTCCAACTCTCAGGACACCAACTGAGTGTCAATTCAATTTGGACGCGGACTACATGCAGTGAGCGTCAGACTCCGCAGGTCAAGGGCTCAGTATCACAAGACTGACCCACCCAGAGGCCCCCGCCCGCCCAGGTTCAGTAATTCGCTGGAGCAGCTCAGAACATTCAGGGCAACATGCACTTCTGCTTACTGATCTATGACAAAGGGCACAGAGGGCAACCGGATGGAGAGGGTCGCAGGGTGAGGCTGGAAGGGTCCCGCGTGCAGGAGCCTCGGTCCCCGTGAAGTTGGGTGCGCCACCTTCCAGAATGGGAATATGCTCACCCACCCAGAGGCTCTTTGACCCCCCGAGTTTAGGGGTTTTTAAGGAGGCATCACCATGTAGGCATGGCCTATCGCTAACGCCATCCCCAGCCCCTCCCGTGTCTCCAGCGGAGAGGAGGTGGGGCTGAAAGTTCCTGGTGACCCGCCCACGTCCTGCAGCGGCCAGGAGGGCACCCGAAGTCGCCTCATTAGAACAAGGGACGCCCCTGTCACCCAGGAAATACCAAGACAGTTAGGAGCTCCGCGTCGGAAACCAGAGGCAGAGACCACACTATGCCTCTTGCGATGCCACGCGCCCATCCTGAAGGCAGGACGCTCTTTTCCCGTTGCCTCCTAGAAGCGATGGTTTTACTCTGTACGTGAGTCTACCGCCGCCACAACCATCCCAACCAGGAATGCTTCAGGGCCGGCATTGGCTCCTGCGGGGTTTTCAGTCCCTCCCCGGCTTCCAGAACCTTCTCATTTGCCATCAAGAGGTGGAGTCTAATCCCTATCCCCTCGGCCTGGGTAGGCGTCTGTGACTGCCTCCACCAGCAGACACAGCAGAAGGAACAGCATGACGGCCAAGGACAGGCCATAGGAAGTGACATGGCTGCCCCTGCACCTCTCTCTCTCTCTCTCTCTCTCTCTCTCTCTCTCTCTCTCTCTCTCTCTCTCAGGAACCCTGCCTCGGGTGCCCTGGCCACCGTGGAAGGAGTCTTGCTCCCCTCAAGCCACCACGCTAGGCAGACCTTGTAGAGAGACCAGACCGAGATACACGTACGCCCAAGAACCCAGCTGTCCCTGCCTCCGCTGGCAAGTCTTTCTGATCCGGGCCCTAGCTGTGAGCCTGGGGACTTGCAGACTTTCTAGATGACCCCGCCCCGGCCACAGGAGACACCCCACGCCGACCCGCCCGGCCACGCTGCTTCTGCATCCCTCGCCCACGGAAACCACGGAGATAATAAGTTGATTGAAGCCACTGTGGTTAGGACACGTTTGTTCCAGCAACAAGTGACTGGAACCGCAATCAAGAAGGTCCCCAGGTTTCTAGGCTCCGGCCTAGCACGAGTTTCCCAGGGAGAATTAACCTGTGGGCTGGGGCGGCTGGTCTCCACCCTGCTGCCTATTTCAGGGGGGTGTTCTCAACCCCCAAAGGCAAAGGAAGCTTTGACTTTCTTCTTCGAGACTCGTATGAGTCTCCTTGGTGTCTGCGAGATGGAAGAGCGCCCTCCTGAGAAGGGAGAGATGCCGAGAGATGGAACCGATGGGCAGGAGGAGATAAGGCAGAGACGGGCCCTTGTAAGTGCAGGGGGCAGTGGATGAAGCCTGGGTGTTCAGCCGGAGAGATTAGCTCGAGGTCACTTCATCAGCGTTGGTCAGAGAGATAAGGCCCGAAGGCGGCCTGGGGAACCCTTCCCCCAGGCAAGAGAGGAGGAAGCCGATTTCACAGAGACCGCACTGCTCTGGCGTCCCCGTCACGCGGTCGCTGGCTCCCGCGCTCTAGCACCTCGGGTGGGAAGGAGCTCCTTCCAGCCGGGCCAGGGTCTGTCCAGGCCTCTGATCCAGCCGGGGGGATGGCTGGCTCCACTCCCTGGAGGGTCAGTGGAGCAGGCAGGTCAGGGTGGCCGATTAGTTAGGACGGCACCTTTCACTTTTAAACACATGCGTGACACGCGAATAATGGCAACAACGCCTACCTCTGCCCACAGCCATGTTAGCTACCTGCCTGCCTGCTTATCCCCTGTCCCCACCCCACCCCACCATACAGGCCACGGGAGTCAGAGACCTGGGTTCTCTGTCACAGTGGCTGGCACAGAGCAGGCTCCGGGATTATCTCCCGGATGGAGGGAGGGAGGGATAGATGGTTGGAGGGAGGGAGGGAGGGATGGGATGGAGAGATGAAGGGATGGATGGAGGGAGGGAGGGAGGGAGGAAGGGAGGGATGGGGTGGAGAGATGAAGGGATGGATGGAGGGAGGGAGGGAGGGAGAAAGGGAGGGATGGGGTGGAGAGATGAAGGGATGGATGGAGGGAGGGAGGGAGGGAGGAAGGGAGGGATGGGGTGGAGAGATGAAGGGATGGATGGAGGGAGGGAGGGAGGGAGGAAGGGAGGGATGGGATGGAGAGATGAAGGGATGGATGGAGGGAGGGAGGGAGGGAGGAAGGGAGGGATGGGATGGAGAGATGAAGGGAGGGAGGGAGGGAGGGAGGGAAGGAGGGAAGGGAGGTAAATGATTACAGTGACTCTCCATGACCGCCTGCCTGCTTAGGGCAGGTGCTGCTCCCTATTTCAAGTCCTCCTTGACCAAGGGGTGGTCCTCTTGGTTTTCCAGAGGGGAGGAAATTTTCTCAAAATCCCAGACTCACTAAGGAGCAGAATCCGATTTCCATCCTGGGGATCAGACAGACACCCACGCTCTTTAATACTGAGCGCGCTCTTAGCAGCTGAGGGGCCTGGGGGGGGGGGGGGGCGGGGGAGAGTATCTTCGCAGGGGCCGTGGAGACCCCAGTCTGGGCCTCCAGGCGGCTGTGCTGAGTGTGGCCCAGGCCTGCGGCCCCGCACAGAGCCCCCGGCGGAGGCCAGGGTTCCAGCCCCACGGCCGCGGCCTGGGAACTCGGGGAAAGGGCAATTAAATTAACGGGGTCACGGGAGGAGAAGGGCGGTGGGAAGGGGGTGGCCGAATCCAGAAAGGCCAGATTTCAATTTGCATAATAATTTTGTTAGCAACAATGGGCATCCAGGACATCTATTTAAAGGCTGTAATGTTAATTTAATGGGGAAAAAGCTAATACAATCCCCCCGAATTTTTCAATTAAATTAATGTGATGGGCTCTAATGGATAGCTTAAGTAGAGAGTGCGAACAGGAGAAATATTGCATAAATTATACATACACTTATATATATGCTGCCCGTATATATAGTCTCTCTGCTCTAAGGTTTTGACATAGGAGACGCCCTATGCTTCAATCTGGCAACCAGTTATAACTCTATTCCCATTAAAGTGACCATTTTATCAGCCGAAGAAGGGAAGGGGCCCTCCCTGTGGAGTTTCTGCACCGCCCCCTCCCTCCCACAACACACCACAAGATGCGGGTCTTAAAGAAACAGAGAATCACTGAACAAGAAGCCGAGGTAACACGTGCATGCACAGAAAGCCAATGATCGACAAAATCCGGCAGTGCAAAACCCCCGTTCCTCGATCCCTGCTCCCGGATCTTCTGATGGAGCAGTGAATAAAACGGATCTTCTGATGGAGCAGTGAATCAAACGGACCGCGTTCCCACAGCCACTTCGGGTTCTCGAGCAGGTATTCGCTCTCGCGTCTCCTCAGCAAGTGCCTACTGCACAGCCACGAAAGGCTGGGCACTGTCGTAGGTGCTTCCAGGAATACTGTCGTGAGCAGCCAGACACATCCCTGCCTCACAGAACACCCAGGAGGCATTCGGGTCAGGCGCCTCCTGCTTCCACTATTTGATCACTTATAAACCTCATCCAGGGTGGCCCCCAGGAATCTCACCACCTGGGTTTCGCACCTTGGCGTCTGAGTGTGACCAGTAGGATGTTGCAGAAATGGATGCCCAAGCAGCCGTGCTGGGAGGCCAATGTGGCGAGGAACTGAGGCCTCCTGCCATTGGCCACTATCATTCGGCCCATAGCCATGTGAGGGAGGCACCTGGGGGCAGCTCCTCCAGCCCCGGCCAAGCCTTCAGATGAGACTGCAGCCCCAGCTGACATCTCACCTGCACCCTCAAGCCTCCAAAGAGATTTGGGAGTCAGAACCACCTGGCTGGGCCATTCTCGGATTCCTGGCCCACAGGAACCCTGTGAGATAATGAATGTGTGTTGCTGCTTTAAGCTTCTGTGTGTCAGAGTAAGCCAGTGGTTCTCAACCTTGGCTGCATGTTAGAGTCACCTGGGAATCTTTTTAAAATCCCGATTTCTGGGCCTCATCCTCCGGAAATTCTGTTTCTTTGTGATGGGGTGGGGCCACAACATTAGTAACAAAGAAACAGAATTTCCGGAGGATGAGGCCCAGAAATCAGGATTTTGAAAAGATTCCCAGGTGACTCTAAAGTGCAGCCAAGGTTGAGAACCACTGGAGTAGGCAGTAATGTTCCGATAAATAGCAGACACAACGCTCTCCCTTCCCAGCTGGCCCTCGGAGAACTCACGGAGGAGGCAAAGTGGGTCACCTCTTCAGGGCCACCCCTGCTGCCTGCTGCCTGCCCACCTCGGGGCGTCAATCGGCGTGCCCTGTCCCTCACTCACACTCTGCCCCTTGGCTTAAGCTTTAGCTCATACCGAGGCTCCAAGTTTAATAAGACCACTCTCAGAGGTATTGTCACTTTACTTCAAGTCTTTTTAAAATCAGAAAGGATTTCAGACCCAAAGAAAGGAAGGTCTCCGGGTGAAATCTCAGCGACAAACGAGTTGTGAGGTGGCGGGAAGCCTCAGGGATTCTCAAACCACATCTCCTAAGAGTCCACGCCTCTTCCCAAGTCCAGCAGCCACAACAGAAAGGGCATCCATCTCTGTGTCCACGGGCTATTTTTCACCCTCAGAGGCTACGTGGTTCACGAATTGCCGATAGAGATAAAACCTCCGTGAGATTTTCATTGATTAAACTCCAGATGGACCAGCAGTGAGCATCGTGGGTGAGTCTCGGGCATGCCAGGCCGCGGAGGTGGCTGCGAACTCGCAGGCGGCCCGGCGTTTGAGTGGCGGCTCTGCCATGTACAGGCTGCATGAGGAGGAGTGTGGCCACCGACCTCTGGAGCCTTTCCCTCTTCTGCAAAGTGAGGATATTAATAGCTGTCTCTCAGGGGCAGGAGGGAGCCGGGCGCATGGCTGGAGCTGCTCTTGTCGGGCACCCCATGGGGAGCGTGGCAGAGGCAGCAGGAAATAGCCTTTCAGCTCAGCATCCTGCAAACTAGCTAATTGAACCCCACAAGAGCTGGTGCCGGAGGGAGCTGGTGAGGTTGCAGGGCGTGGGGGGAGCTCTCTCTGTCCGGCAAGCTGGACTCCAGAGGCCGCCCAGCTCCTAGTAACCCTGCTGCCCCCCAGCGCAGGTGGCCCCTCGGGCTCATTTCCCAGGAGGGTTCTCTCTGAGGCTGACTGCGGAGCTGGCCCTTCTCCCAGGGGCGTGAAGGCAACAGCAGGAGGGGTGGGGAGAGCAGACTCTGGGGGGGGAGTGGGGAGAGCGGACTCTGGGGGGGGAGTGGGGAGAGCGGACTCTGGGGGGGGAGTGGGGAGAGCGGACTCGGGGCGGGGGGGAGTGGGGAGAGCAGACTCTGGGGGGGGAGTGGGGAGAGCGGACTCGGGGCGGGGGGGAGTGGGGAGAGCAGACTCTGGCAGGGAGTGGGGAGAGCAGACTCTGTAGGGCGGAGTGCGATGCTCTCCCTGGTGGCATCAGCTCTGAGCTGATGTGGAGGCCAGCGAAGGCCCATGTCTCTCCAGGGCAGCGCCTTTAGGAAAGTGGCGGTAGGGCCAGGAGAAGAGCCCACGCCTCCGGCCGCCTCCAGAGCATCGCACCCGGACGCTGGGGTTCTCCTGCTTCATACCCGCCAGGCAGGAGAGCTGCCCTTCCCCGCAGGCCGGAAGGATGTGACCGTGGGGACGAGGTCTGTCTGCAGGAAGAGAGAGGGGCACACGGCTCCTGCTTTTTAACCGTTTCCTTCTTCTTAGCAGACACCTGGACCCCTGGCCTTTCCAGACAGGGTTTGCCACTGTCCTCATTGATAAACAACAGAATGAGAATGAAATTCACCCGGCCAGTGAGTATTACCTCCCCGGCATTATAAAAGAGAGTGAGCCGGTTGCGTTACGGAGATCAGGCAGCCAGACCATGAGAATCAGAGCTGTTTGCCCTTGGTCGGAGCTGCTCTTTGCATAGGAGGTGGTAACTGAGTGATGGTTACGACAGCATCTGTCAACTCACCCCTCCACCCATGCAGCCGTACAACAGCTTGTCCACCCATCGAACCATCAGCTCACCCCTCCACCCATGCACCTCCCCATGAATCCACTCATCCATCCATCCACCAATCTACTGGTCCTTCTATCTATCCGTCCATCTACCCTTCTATGCATCCATCTACTCGCATATCCATGCCTGTACCCATCCATCCATCCATGCATCCATGCAATGATTCACGCAGCAAACTCTTATGGAGTGCCTATCACATCCTGGTCCCATGAGAGATCTCTGACTCAGTGAGAGCCTACTCTAGGCTGTGCTGGATGCTGAGTTTGCAGGGGGAATAAGGCAGGGCCCCTCAGGGAGTTTACCGTCTACTTGTGGGCAGGGGATAGAAACGTAAAAATCTAGAAGAGTGAGGACAGTCTAGAGAAATACACATGACACCAAAGAGTCCATGGTCCAAGCTGGCCCACCAGCCTGCCAGGCTCCTGGGCCAGTCACACTGTGCATTTGGTCCAGTCGGGGAAGAAGGACTGAAGCTCACTCACTGCACTGGGCGAGTGGGTGTTGTGTGAGGAACACCTTTTGGGGGAACCCCTGCCCTCCCGTTCTCAGCCGTCATGGTTCAGGGGGGCCTAACCTCACTCACTCGCTCCAAGCCTGACCCACATCCTCCCGGCTCCAGGAATCGGTTCTGGGATGTGGCCATTGACGTTCTCTTGGTGACTTTGGCGGGAGCGTGCGAAAGGTAGACTCTATCTGATGAGCCTGAAGGGGCTGGGACCCACGCACCCTTCTCACCACCAAGCGAGTGTGTCGGAGAGTGACGCCAGTGCCAGGGAAGCAGGGCCCGCAGCAGAGAGAGGGCTGGCGGCGCTGCTGCCGCTCCTGGATCCAGCTGTGTCCTCCTGATGCGTGAGCCAATAAGCCTCCCTTTCAGGTTCAACCCGTGTGTAGTGTTTTGTGTCACATACAACCTGGAGCCCCCAGACACACTCGGGGACATTCAGAAATAAGACCTGAGCCCTAGCCAGGGTCACTCAGTGGTTAGAGCCTCGGCCTACGCAGCCAAGGGTCTCAGGTGTGATTCCCGGGCAAGAGCATATACCTGGTCGGCAGGTTCACTCTCTGGCCCTGGTCCAGGTGTGCGCCGGAGGCAACCAGTTGATGTTTCTCTCTCACATCGATGTTTCTCCCTCTCTCTCTCTCTCTCCATCCCTCTCCGACTCCCTTCCATATTCCACTGTCTCTAAAAACCCATGGGAAAAAATATCCTCAGGTGAGGATTAACAAAAAGCAAGTAAATAAATAAATAAGACCCGTGTCCATAGGAAAGGAATTGCTTTCCCAGGTAACTGTTTGCATGTTGGGAGATAACGTGGTGAAACGGTGCTGAAGTCTTAACAACCAGAACTTTAGAATGTTCTTATTTAGAGGTTGAGTAATTGCCGTTCGTAAAGATGAGGCCATACTGGAGAAGGGTGGGCCCTGACCTACGGCGTCTGATGTCGTTATGAGAAGAGCAGAGGCCACACAGAGAGGCACCGAGAAGACAGCCATGGGAGATGGAGGCAGAGACGGGAGGGATGCCGCCAGGAGCCAAGGACTGCGTGAGGTGGCCGGAGACTTCCAGGAGGTAGGAAGAAGCCAGGAGAGTCTTCCCTGGAGCTTCAGAGGGAGCACGGCCCCCAAACGGTCAGATGGTAAATTTCGGTTCGTGGTAGTTTGCCACGGCGGCCCTGGGAGACCAATAAAAGGGTCAAGAACATTGCTAATACTGTATCCCCTCTGAGACCGGCCGCACACCTGCAGAAAGGCTCCGAGGAGCCCTCCCGGAAAGACCCGCTTAAAGGCGCCTGACCCAGCGTTCCCGCAGCCTCGCGGACGCCTCCTGAGACCGGCTCCCACGGTGGCTGCGGGAGCTCTGAGCCTGATCATCTCACAGGAGGAGCCGTGCACGTGGGTGAGTCTGGTTGAACATTCATACTTTCTATTTTCTAGTGCAGTGGTTCTCAACCTTCTGGCCCTTTAAATACAGTTCCTCATGTTGTGGTGACCCCCAACCATAAAATTATTTTCGTTGCTACTTCATAACTGTCATGTTGCCACTGCGATGAATCGCCATGTAAATATCTGATATGCATGATGGTCTCAGGCGGCCCCTGTGAAAGGGTCGTTCGACTGCCAGAGGGGTCGCGACCCACAGGTTGAGAACCGCTGTCTAATTTTTTAAGGAATAGATGTTTGCAGTTTAAAAATATTCAAGTGTAAAGAAACTGTGCAGTGAACACAATTCTCTCTCCCGCACCCCCCGCCAGGCCTCCCGGGTGCAGCTCCCATTCTCGTATTGATTCCTACGGAGATCACTCCATGCACACGTGAGCACAGAGAGGTGCTCCTGGTGCCACATAAATGGCCGTCGGCTCCAGGCGTCGTTGCACAGTCCTTTTTGCTGCACTCACACAACTCAGATTTCTGGGTCAGTAGACGCAGATCAGGGTTCCCCAGCCTCGCGCTGCTGACATGTTGGGATGCCTGATTCCTCGTTGGCGCGAGGGCTGTGCTGGGCACTGCGGGAGGCCCAGCAGCATCCCTGACCTCCACCCACTAGATGCCATTAGCGCTGTCTCTCTCCCTTCGGTTGTCATTTAAGTTGTAGTGGAAACAGTGTGACAGTGAGCATTTTTATACACGTGACTTTGACACATACACTTGAGTTTGTCTGTAGGATACTGTGCTGTTACACTCAGTAAATACTGGTTAAGTTTACATACAAATGAAAGGAGCAGAATGTGATCTGGGAGCTCCCCAGCCCTATCCTCTCCACCAAGTGGGGGAAAGTATGCCCAGGGCTGGAGGAAGTGAGGCCCACGCAGAGGGAGGAACGGTGCCGAGGTGGAGTTCTCACTTAAGCCCCTTGATCCAGCCATGCCTGAAGCCAGTTCCGTCTGGATGTTCCCATTCTCTGAGTCCATGTATTCTTTCCATGGCTTGAGCCTGTTTGAGTTGGGTTTGTAATTTACAGCTAATGAGTAACTCGGGTATTCACAGAAGCATCACTCCCCCAGAAGCCTGTCCTGCCCCAATCCTCTTCTCTGGGCTCCCACAGGCCTTGCTGTGTGTGTTCGGCCAGCACATCCTCTGGAGGCCACTGTCCCCTCATCGGTCTCCTTGCCCCTGTATCCGCAGGCCCAGACTGGATGAATGGATAGGGGGAGTCCCATACAGCTCACAGTGTCACCGCCGCTGCTTAGCGGAGACTCGATAAGTCCATGCAAGGAGCCTTCTGGCAGCAGGAGAAGCCTCTTAACTTGATTCGGGAAGCTCTGCCAAAGGAGCAAAACAATCCCCCCTCCAGGACCTGGGGCTGCGCAGGGAGGGAGGGTTCCCCCCTCCAGGACCTGGGGCTGCGCGGGGCCGTCTTCCAGGAAAATCCCTTCCGTCCTGAGCCGCCTGCTAGACGTCACTGGGCACATGGCCCAGTGGCCCCTGAGGTCTCTGACTGTGGCTTAAACTTTCCACTCACTGCCAGGACAGGTTTGACCTCACGGGGAACCATCCTGCGTCAGGGCACCATGCCCCGCCTGCCACAAACAAAGCGCACCATTTACATCCTAATGCTTCCAAAGTGTCCCAAGTGCCTGGGGCAAGAGCCGTCACGCCAGCACAAGGCATGACAGGCTGGGAGAGGGACAACCTCCTGAGTGGCTTCCACCCTATAAAGTGGCCCAAGTCCACACGCATGCGCCCTGAGGATCCCAAAGGACGGAGGAGGGAGGAGAGCAACAAGCACACATGCACATCTCAGTGCTGGGCATGCTCACATTCGTCCCGTGCCGTTAAATGAGCACCGACTGTGTGCCAGGCACCGTTCTAGACACTAGCTTCACTCTCGGAGGGGGAGGCAGACAAAGAAAGAAATGAGTCATTTCAAAGGCAAACAGGGTTACAAAGGAAAGAGAACAGTGGAAGTGGGATAAGGAGGGACTTGGAAGGGAGCTGCTTGAGGTGGGGAAATCGCGCTGTCTCGTACTCAGTCCCCACAACCACGCATGTCACTGTCCCTCTCTATGGAAGAGGAGCTGCAGGTGAGAGAGGGCAGTGGCCTGCCTCAGTCACACAGCACAGAGAGCAGACTGTTTAAAGGTACCCGGGACTTGTTTTAATCAAGTTGGTAAGACACTCCGGCCTGAAGATGTTTATTATACCCACAGATCCGTGGGAAAAGGGGGCACCGCCGCCTGGCAGGGCCGCCCGGGGAAGCACCAGGGTTGGCCAGGAGGAGTGGGAATGGGGTAAGGGACCCCGGGAGACCCTTTACCATGGTTCCCACCGGAAGGAATGGGGGAGGCAGGTGAGCAGGCTTAAAAGGGCCAGTCTGATCATTTCCATGGGCCTGAGGTGTAAGGCTGTCTGCAGTCGGGTGCCCTGGGGTAGGTAGGGCAGGTGCCCAGGGGCCAGAGTGGGAGAGCCCACTGCATGGGGGTGTGGCTGGGGTTCTGAGCTCTAAATTGGTTGGTTTGCATTAGGAGGGCATGCTTCCCATTGGCTGGTTTCGTAACTCTAGGGATTGGCCAACTGTGGGAGAGGCGGTCCCTACAGGGTAGCCAGGTCCCAGGACCTCAAAGCATCAGAAAACAGAAAATAAATGGATGGTACAGAGACTCAACCTGCGACTCAAGATGCCCCCGTGGCTGCCCAGAGAGCCAGACCCTGGCCATTAGCGACTGTCCGCCTGTGAGGACAATGCAACAGGTTGGCTTCAGCTACAAATGGAAAGAACAGCAGTGCCTTTCTGTCACTTAAGACGCTGTCTTCCCACGGGCTCATTCATCCTCGCGAGCCTGAGGTCAGAAGGGTAGAATGGGGTACAGAGAGGCATTTCAACAGGGAAGCTGATGAGAAGGAAATGGGTCTGTGCTGGAATACCCAAGAATTGTTTTATTTTCTTACAAATTCTGCTTCACTTCCATTCAGAGCTTGTTGTCCAGGGCACGGGGTGGTGGGGGGTATCCTTGATTAAAACAACACAAATACTGTTTTCAGAAATGTGGCTGGCTGGTGCCCATGTTGCTTTAATTTGTTGGGACCAGATTGTCGAGCCTTCGTGGATTTGATCCCAGGCAGGCTCGTTTGACTTCTTCTGAGAAAAACTGTTTTCAGCCACAAGCTATACCCCTCGCCCTGGCGAAATATGTTGCAATCCTCGCTAAAGGTCCCAGCAGTCGTTGTCCAGGAATCCTGAGCCTGCCTTCTGGGTCCCATCTCCAGACGCTACCCGTATGCCTTCCACATGCCATGGCCCCCGGAGGAGACCACAGAACTGGTCTAGGCTAGCAGCAGAGCGAAGTGAGATGAGGGACAAGCATAAGGTCCATCATTGTTTGCTGAATGAATAAGTGAGCAGTTGGACAAATGGATGAAAGGACAGATGGGTGGATGAATGAATGAGTCGGTGGGTGGGTGGATGGATGGATGGATGGATGGACAAATGAATGTGTCAGTGGGTGGATGGATGGATGGACAAATGAATGACTCGGTGGGTGGGTAGATGGATGGACAAATGAATGTGTCGGTGGGTGGATGGATGGATGGACAAATGAATGACTCAGTGGGTGGACGGATGGGTGGACGAATGAATGACTCGGTGGGTGGGTGGATGGATGAACGAATGAATGACTCGGTGGTGGGTGGGTGGGTGGATGGATGGGTGGATGAATGAATGACTCAGTGGGTGGATGGATGGATGGAGTGAGTTCAAGTTCTCCTGGGCTAGTAAAAAAAAAAAAGTTTCTTCGGACAGGGGTGGGCTGGGAAAGGTCAAAGGGGAGAAAGGGGGGACATATGTAATATTTTCAACAATAAAGCTTAAAAATAAAGTCCAAAAAAAAGTTTCTTCTCTCTTTTCCTGGGAAATGTTTCCATCCCCATATTGACGAGAACAGTTCTCTTCTTTTGAAAAGAGTCACCACCTTCCTCAAAAATACTAAAATTGCCACATGACCCCACAATCCCACTCCTGGGGAGAGATATGTCTAAGAGAAATGAAATCAGGATCTTGAAGAGATATCTGCACTCTCAGGGTCATTGACGCATTACCACAGCAGCCGAGACAGGGACACACCTTGAAGTGTCCATCGACAGATGAACGGCCAAAGGGGATGTGGTACGTACGCACAGTGGAATAGTATTCAGCCATAAAAAGGGAGAGAAGGCAGTCCCGCCGTTTTCAACAACAGGACCCGGGAGATCATTGGGCTAAGCGAAATAAGCCAGACGCAGGAACACAAATCCGGCCTGGTAGCGCTTACATGTGGAATCTGAAAGCGCTGGTCTTGCAGAAGCAGATAGGAGAATGATGGCAGAAGGAGGGGCTGGGGGGGGGGTATGTGGGGGGATGTGATCCAAGGGTACAAGCTTTCAGTTAGAAGATGAGTAAGTCCTGAGGTTCTAATATCCAGCAGGGTGGCTATTGGTGTCAACAACCCTGCACTGTATGCTTGAAATCTGCCGAGAGGATAGAGTTAACCATGAACAATAAAATCATAACCATGAACAATAAAAACAAAGGAGTCCACCGCTGTGACTTTCATTTTATTCTTTTCTCTTACTTTATTCCTCAAAACAAGGTTGGCAGCCCAGGGAGCCCAGGAAGATCAGCAAGACAGCCTCTCCTTCAGAAATGACCATGATCTCACCCCCCCCCCCACCCTAGTGGAAACTGGAGCACAGCTCAAGGAGACCTGCTGTCACAGAATCCTGCTTACGGGCACAAAAGCTGGGAAATTTCAGAGCCAATCTGGGCCAGGGGAGGCCGGAGCTCGTGAGCTGGGCCCGGATGATTCCTCCAGACTGCAGAGAAGCCAGCGGCCTCGCCCGCCGGCCAGCCTGCCCAGCAGCAAACAGGAAATCCCAGAATTTATAGATGACCCCGTTACGAGGCAAATGTTTTGGAACAAATTGTTCTTCTTTTAAATCCTTGTTTTCCACTAGTTTCTCTTTCTGGATTCCCCCCCTCCTTTCCACCTTCCCGCTGTCCTTGCTAAACCGGGGCCACAGCGCCACCTGCTGTCCGTCATGGGCAGCCGGGAGGGCCCTGGGTCCTCTCCCCACCTCCCCTGCTTTGCAGTGGGTGGGAGAGTGACTTTCTGGCTTCTGTCCGGAGACTCTGTGCTAAAGCTCACGTACCAAGTCGCAAGAGAGCTGCTCCCGGGGCTGTTATGCGACCTGTCCTCGGGGGCAGCCAGGACGGGCGGAAGAGCACGTCACGGGGCATCGCCGCCCAAGGCCAGGTCTCCACTCCCTGCACACCACCGCGGCCGGCTTTGGTCAAACCAACAGCCTCAATTCCTTCGGCACCCAGCTGCGGCTACTTTCCCCGGCGGCATGGACACCGTGGGCACGTCCTGGCCCACGGAACACCTGGGTCCCGCGGGGCGTCCCTCCCTGGGGAGGGAGCCAGAGGGGCCAAGGCGGAACCTCAGAAAAAATGGCACGTTCCTCTCCCCACGGGGGTGAGAGCTCCGTGAGGACTGAGCACACCAGTGCCCACGGGTCTCAGCTGTGTCCCCGCTTACGGGCAGAGCGACCTTGGGGGTGGCGTCTCCCTCTTCCGTCTCAGGGGCCTCGCTCGTATGCGGGGACAGTAATAGTAACCAGACCACAAGGGTGGCTGGGAGCAGTGACTGCGGGTGCACAGAGGATGCGGTAAGGGGCCTGCAGGGAGCAAAGGCGTCCATGATCCCAGCTCTAATTGTTCTTATGAGATGAACACGGTGCCTGACACACTGCAAGCGTTCGGTAACTATCCTAGGAAGGAATGAATGAATGAATGAAAACATCACAGGGACTTGGATTAGTTACAGTCCAGCCACCGCCTGTCCCTGCTTCCCCTCATCCAGAAACATTCCTTTATGAGTGTAGGGCCCTCTGCCTGGGACCTCCGTTTTTCCACCTGTCAGATGGGCACGGCATCCATCTTCCCGACTGCTCAGAGATATGGAGGCATCTGTCAGGGATGAATGTGAAACCGCGTCGCAGAGCTTAAGGAATCAAGGAAGGGAGTCCTTGTTTTCATTCCATGTGCCTGGCGGCTTAGCCCTCGTCCTCTGAGGGTCCCTGGGGGCTCTCTGGGCAAATGGGGACCCTCGTGCCACTAAGCGGTAGCTAGTAGCTACATCCTGAGCCCCAACTCACTGGCGGTGTCAGATCAGCCCGACTGCTGATACAAAGGCTGGCGAGGTAACTCTTGTGTTGCTGACACAAGTTGAAGACACTCAGCAGATGAGTCTCCCCTGGGAAAGCTCTTTCTCTAACCCAGGGAGGGAGAGGAATGCGGGCAGGGGGGGGGTGGCGGGTGTCTATTTGAAGTGATTCCTGGCAGGTGACCGATGGATCAGGTGATGGTAGGAAGCCAGGGCAGGGCCGCCTCCACCACCATGAGGGGTTAGTTTTAACCTAGTGGGTGGGTGCTGGGGAGCCACAGAGGGTTCATCAGTGAGGGAGGAACGGGTCCAGAAGGAGAGTTCGGGAAGCCACGTGAGGGTTGATTACAACAAGGACTACACAGTTCCTTCCATGTCATGGGTGTTAGGTGAGCAACTAGCTTGGTTGGCCTGGGACCCAGGGAGTTCCTGGAACATGGGGTCTTCAGGTTTAAAAGTGGGAAAGTCCCGGGACAAACTGGCCGCCCTGATTGAGTGTCAGATCGCTCCCTGGAGCTGGCAATACGGTGATTCGGTCCCCGCTCTGCAAACCATGCTTTCCTGAGCCTCCTCATCTGCTCTCAAAAAGAACCTCTCCCCTGCCCATTCCCTGCCGGCGCTACCCTGCAGAGCAACACCTAACTCAGCAGGTCAACACGTCAGCAGGGCTGTGCTCATCCCTTCCATGCCGTATCTGCACCTCCACAAAGGCCTCCTGGAGACATGCTTCAATCCAAGGGGGGCTGATTGCATAAACATTTCAGCCCAGGAGAGACGGGGGGTGTGGGGGGGAGCCTTCAGAGGGTGATGGGGGTCAGCCATACCCTATCCTGTCAGCAGTTATCCGTTTCACCTTGCACAGAGCAGGCTCCGTCTCCCTGGCGCTCGGCTCGCCAGCCTGCCCTGCCGCGCGAGCCTGCAGGAGCCTGGGCTGCTTAAATATTCTGTAAATAATGCTGACTCTGGGACTTTGTCCGTAGACTCACAGAATCATAGCAATAGAATCACAGAATGTCAGGGCAGAAACAGCTGCCAGACGTCATTGAGTGCGGGGTCGGGAAACACACTGCGCGCCCGCTGACGCTTCCCCTGCCCTGCCCGTGGCAGACATCACTAATCAATCACGGCCGGCTGCTGAGCTCGCGGGGAGCCCGAGAGTCTTTCCAGGCATTCCAGGAAGCAGCTGCCGACGGTCGCGTACTGGACACACGTGCTGTGTTCCTCTCCCCACACCCTTTCTCCTTGTGACCACGTCCATCCCCAGCTGTTGGCCAGGCCCTTGGTATCAGGGTTTCTCAACCTTGGCACCACTGACACTTGGGCCAGACAATTCTTAGCAGAGGGGGGCTGTGCTGGGCACGGTAGGGTGTTTGGCAGCATCCCTGGCCTCTACCCACGAGACACCAGTAGCCCCTCCCCACACCCACCCACCAAGTTGTGACAACCGAAATGTCTCCAGGCGTTGCCAAATGTGCCTATTTATTTGTGTGTTTTCTCTCGTCTTCATCACACGTCCCTGAAGCAGACGCTGTGGGTTTTCGTTTTATAGACGAGGAGACCAGAGACGGAGGCTGGGAAGGAGCCTGGGACGCGTGAGCCACAAAAGCAGGATGCAGGGCCCACATCCCCCTCCCGCGCCCTTCCTCCTCCAGCGGGAAATTCCACTCAGCTCATTGTCTTTGGCTGCAAACTCTGGGACCTGGGAGGCTGAGAGAAACCAGATGCCTCACCGATGTCCTGCGTTTGACGAAGGCACTGGAGGTGGACGGCTCGGTGCCGCGCGGCAAACATCCCGGGCTCCTTCTCACCCAGAAAATGGCTCTGGGTGCGGGGACCATCCGGGGAAAAGGCTGCCTGGGACCGTAGGACGCCTGCCAGGCTGTTGGAGAAGCATCATGATAGCACGGATCATACGGATCATACGCCCCTCCCCAGAGCACTGACAGGCCTCCCGCTGCTGCAGGGAGAGCAGAGGGGGGGGGGGCGGGGGGGGGGGGCGCTGGCTGTGCCCCCAGAGAGTCGCGATTGAGAACATGACAGTTTGGACATACAGCCCGTGGGCAATGTTTCCCTTCTCCAGTGCCAAGAATTCCTAACAAAGGGGGGGAAATTAATTAATTTTAAAAACCCATAAGAAACACTCATGAAACTGACTGGTGAGAAACTGTCCATTTTTCTCCTCGGGAGCGATCAGAATGTCGCGCGTTTCTCCGCACGTATTTTACAGACGTTCCATAAATCTCCCCGATGCGCCTCTTCCCCGTAAGCGGGGTCCCCTGGGAAGCCATTGCTTTTCCTCACGACACGTATTCAAGGGAAAAGTGGATGTAACGCTTAGGGAAGGGGGGGCGGGGCACCTGAGAAGAAGCGAGGCTGAACATTCAGTGCCAGGAAGAGGGATGCCCCTTGTCCTGGAAATTCCTGACATTTCCAAACTGTCTCACTTCTCGTGCACAGATCTTCTCTTTGTGCTATCTTTTTACTCTTTTTATGTACTTATTCCCAACCGCAAAAGTAACCCCCCCCCCTTTTTTTGGCGCAAAATCTGAAAGGATAGAGGAAAGTAGAAAGAAGCAGAAGAGACGGACCAAAAAACCCCTTGCTCGGCTTTGTTGTGTTTTGAAGATTTTCCTGGGCAGTTTGATGGCCCCGGTTCAGCCACGGGGTCCACCAGCAATCCGCCACCCGGGGAGCTTGTTAAAAACGGCAGAATCCCAGGCCTGCACCCCGGGGAGGGGGAACCTGGAGGTCGGGGGTGGGTCCCCCGGATCTGCGTTGTTCATAAAGCCCTGGGGTGACTGATGTGGGCGGTCACTGGACCACACTTTGAGAAATAATGAGTTTCAGGTTTTTCAGACGCTGGGCAAATCAGAGACGCGAAAAGCCAGATTTGAAACAAAACAAAAAAAAAATGGGGGGGGGGGTAATGATTTGTTTTCTGGAAGGGCTCCGCTTAAACAGGCATTTCCCTCAGCGCCGTGAACATATGATTCCGTTCACACTCGGCGACGCGGCGACGCGGCCAGGACTCCACGGCAGCACTCCGGGCCAGCGCGGCACACCGCCACCTTTTTACAGAGCAGCGCTGACACCCATCTGCTCAGATAAATTAACGTTTCCATCTCAAATAACTCATTTGGCTGGATCATCAAGGTTACCCGCCAACTCGGAGGGAGGGGGGTGGAGGCGAGGCCGGGGACGGGGAGGGGGAGGGGGAGGGGGAGGAGAGGCGTCGGCAATGTCTAAGGTGCAAGTAACACCGCTGCATTTTTGTAGCCAGGAAAGGGGGAGGGGTGGAGGAACGCGCTGTAATGTAATTCACATGGACCGTCACACCACTGTCTCCTTTCATAATTCCTGCTGGCGCCTCGGGGTGGGTCAGAGCGGAGCTGTAGGAGCTGATGGGCGCCGCAATCTGGGGCGATAGTCCTGTGCAAAGACACCGCGGAGTCTGTGTGAGCGTGCATGTGTGCGTGCGTGTGCATGGTGGGTCTGCGTGAACATGTGTATATGCATATGTGCACTGCATTTGTGGGTGCACATGTGCATGTGTGTGTGCGTGTGTAAGCGTGCATGTGTGTGCATGTGTCTACGTGCATGTGTGTGTGTTTAGGGGGCGGGGGGGGGGGACAGTGGCAAGAAGTGGCGACTGTTCTGGATGATAAGACCAAGAAGTTCAGGGAAAGGTACTATATAGTAGAAAGAGCAAATCGTTTTTCTTTTAAACGTCTTTACGGTATGTTGAAATCATTTTAGGGTTACAAGAAAGGTGCAGAAAGAGTACAGCGATAGCCCGCGCACGCCTCACCCAGCTTTCTCTAACGTTAACGTCTTACATAACTATTGTACAATGACCAGAACCAGGAAGCGGACATTGGTACATGGCCGTTAGCTGAACTACAGGTCCTGGCCCGATGGCACCAGTCTCTCCACTGATGTCCGTTTCCCAGCGAGCAGGCGCGTTCGAGTCAGGGAGAGCTGGGCCCAAGTCCCACCGTCCCTGGGAAACTGTCCACGCCACCACCCCTGAGCCCTGATTTCTGCCTGTAAAACGGGAGACAGCCTCACCGACTACTCGGCTCCCACAGGCAAACACGTGCGTCCAGAGCCTGGCACCAGTGTGCCGTGATGTGGACTGTATTTCCCACCCTCTTTCAAAGGACCCTGCTCCATCCTCGACGACGAACAGGCATTCGTGCACGTTCCTGCTGGGCCAGTCTGACTTAATCTCCGCGGCTGAATCACTTTTGCGAGAAACAGACAAGACAGGAGGCAGGGGGATGCGTGAGGAAGCTGTTGCAACGGCCGGCCGCCGGCCGTGTGAGCTAAGTCTGCCCAGGGCAGCAGGCAGGTGGGGACAGGAAGGTCAGGCGGAATAAAGTCAGCTGATAAGGGAGGATGTGGAGCATGGAGGTGGGCGGAGCCAACAGTGGTCAAGATTGTCCCTTCACCTGATATCAGTGGTTCTCAACTTTCTGGCCCTTTCAATACAGTTCCTCAGGTTGTGACCCAACCATAAAATTATTTTCGTTGCTACTTCATAACTGTCATGTTGCTACTGTTATGAATCGTCATGTAAATATCTGATATGCAGGATGGTCTTAGGCGACCCCTGTGAAAGGGTCGTTCAACCGCCAAAGGGGTCGCGACCCACGGGTTGAGAACTGCTGCCTGAGATGCTCAGGGGGAGCCAGCTCAGGGGAGGAGAGAGCTGAGACACATTCGTAACCCCAGCCCGCACTTGCTGAGTGCCTGCTGCATGCGTGCCAGGCACTGCCCAAGCACATCACGGAATTCACGTGCTAACCCAAGAAAACCGTGACGCAGAGAAATGAAGTCATTTGCCCACGTGCTTTTTTTGGGGGGGGGGGGGCGGGGGGAGGGGATCCTAAAGTCCAAGGTGCCTGCAGGCAGAACGAGCTAGACAATTTCCAGGGCTCACTGCAAAATGAAAATGAGGCATCCCCACCTCGTTCCAAATCTATGAAGAAGGCCAAGACAGTGGCAGCTGAGCATCAAACCAAGCATGGAGTCCGTCCTTCTGAGATCAGGGCCCTGAGATCCCAGGCCCTGAACGGCCTGCTGCAGGGGCTCCATGGAAGGGAGGCATGAAGGGAGACCGAGGAGAGGGGAGCTCAGAGGCGCGCTGAGGGCAGGCCTGGGCGGAGGGCACACTCAGTGCAACCAGCAAAGACCCCCCAGGAGCAGCCGGCAAGTAGCACAAGCAACAGGGAGACAGATGGCAGAGCCCTGGAGGGCAGGAGTCACGGGAGAGGTTAAGCACGGGGCTGAGGGCGCCCTCTGTTTGTGGGACTGCACCCCGCTGCTGGCCGCGGCCGTGGGAGCCCAGAGCCCAGCTGCTCAGGGTGGAGGAGCCCAGGCCGACTGCATTCACAGGGGACCTCGTGGAGGGGGCAGCAGCAGGGCAGCCTGGCCTGCTTATCTCAAGAGATTCTTCCACCGCCAAGATCCGAGGGCAAGTTTGTGGTCACAACGAAAGTGATTTTTTTTTTAAATCAAACCGCCTAACACACTGCTTCTCATTGGGGTCCCCTGGGCCCTGAGCACTGCCTTCCTCCTCCTTCCTCTGAGCTCCCCTCTCCCCTTTCCTCCTGCCACTCAGCCTCCCAGATGGTTGGTCAGCTCCGTCCTTACATTGTGGCCGGGGACCAGGGGCTGAAAACGCCTTTGAGGGTCCTTGTGCAGCAACCGCTAAAATCTTTCTGGGGGTGCAACTGCTGCCAAGGCTTTGGGTGGTCAGGGCCTCCGATCGGGGTGGCGGCTTCCCCTCCTGTGCACAACTGCAACCAGGAGAGCCGGCCAGCGTGGGCTGGCTACTTACAGGCAGTGGCTGGGCTGTTGGTCTCCTTCCGAATAAAGACACGGAGGCAGCTCACGGTCCATGCGGACCCGGCCTCACAAGAAGGAACTCGCCTCGATTTCTCCATGTTACCTTCCCGAACGGCTCCGCTCCCCTTTTCCTTCCTAAGCCACAGTCCCAGAGTCCCCAAACGACTGGCAGCCCCCAACTCCTGGCCTCGGGCCCAAGTATGTAGATCGTCCCCTCCGTCGGCACCGGACACCCAGCCTTTCTCTAACACAGGTCCGATAACCTGTGTTTTCAGGCACTTTTGTTTCTAAAGTCCTAGGGATGGTCCGTACCACAGCAATATTTTCATTTTAAAAAAATAAACCTTGTTTTCTAGAGCAATTTTAGGTTCACAGCAAAACTGAGAGTTCCCATACGTACACTCCCAATGCCTCCCCCACTGTGCACACCCCCCACCAGCGGGGGTCTGTCAACAGACCTACACAGACACATTATCACCCCGTCACCTTAGGGTTCACGCCACGGGTCTGGAGAAGTGTATGATGACATGCGCCCACGACAGCACCACACAGACTAGTGTCACTGCCCTAAACGCACTCTGTGCTCCGCCTCCCTCCCCCAGCCCAACCCCCAGCAGCCACGGATCTTTCTACTGTCTCCATAGCTTTGTCTTTCCCCGAACGCCATACAGGTGGGCTCACAGATTGTAGCCTTCACAGGGCAAAGTTTCATTGTTAGTAAATTTTCCATCTAAAAAAAAAGAAAGCTTAATGCAGAAAGATCCGACTGCACAGCAGTCTACCCAGTGTGTCCATGGGGAGCTAGGCTGCTTGGCTGTGCTGTGCTGCAGTAACAAAAAAGCCCTGGTACCTCAGCCGCTCCCACCGAGTTCATTTCTCATCTGGGGCAGGACGACGGGGACGCCCCCCAGCTCGGCACATGGCTTCCATCCAGAGCCACTGCCGCAAAGGGTAGAGAGACAGAAAACGCCGACCTGCTGTAAACACCTCTGCTGGGAACAGACACACAGACACGCGCACTCCGAGGCCAGCCCCGTCACTCCGCCCCAGTCTGGCGACACGGAGACAAGGGAAAGGAAGCGAGCGTGACCGTCTCTGCCACAAACAAAGTCACCTGCACCCCCGATGCCCCTGCGCAGAGGGAACGGCCCGTGACCAGCAGGTGGGCGTCCTCCGGGCCCATCCTCCAGCAGATGCACAGTTAGGGCTCAGGCCTCCGCTCCCGCCTGTCCGCGGGCAGCACACAACCCTCCTTCCTGCACAAAAACCGGCCACGCTTTGCACGCACGCCTGCGCTTCGCCCTTTCACTGGACGGGGTCTCCTGGGCGCCCGTCCCGACAGGGAGGAGTGAAAACGTGGATTTGCAGCAAAACGGCGGCATTAACCGTGCCCGTGGGTGCCCTCCGCTCTGGCTGGGAGTCCTGGGCGCATCCCTGGCACGTGCATGGGCACTTCCTGTTCCCCGCAAGGTGCTGAGTGACCTGCCCACCCCCACAATGCTCTGAGGCCCAGGCCATGACCTCCTCTCTCCAGGGTTCAGACCAGGTGCCGGCAGCTCTGAGAGCTGAAGGAATGTCCTGTCCAAGGTCACAGCCAGGCAGGGGCAGGAGGCGGTCCACGGGGCTGCAAGGCCTGGTTTCCTCCTCCTCTGGCCCGGGGAGCATTGTCAAGCCGTGGCCCCGGCCCTGAGTAATCTCTCCTGGACACGCAGCTGACAGCGCCTGAGGCTGGCGGGGCAGGACCCTCGCGGCCCCTGGGTCTGTCTGTCTGTTGCTTCAAGTGTTTGGGCGGAACAGACCCAGGGACGCCCCTTCTTCCAGCCTCTGACCACCTCCAACCTCTTTCCCAGCTGCCGCCTCCGGAGCCACCTCACCATCCTGGGCCTCCGAGACCGGCCGACACCGCTTTCAGAGCCGAGCACCGTCTCGCCGAGCAGCCAGGAGCTCCCCCATCCGCCAGCATCATCCCACCGCCAACCAGACCCCCCCATCCGCCAGCATCATCCCACCGCCAACCAGACCCCCCCATCCGCCAGCATCATCCCACCGCCAACCAGACCCCCCCATCCGCCAGCATCATCCCACCGCCAACCAGACCCCCCCATCCGCCAGCATCATCCCACCGCCAACCAGACCCCCCCAACCGCCAGCATCATCCCACCGCCAACCAGACCCCCCCATCCGCCAGCATCATCCCACCGCCAACCAGACCCCCCCATCCGCCAGCATCATCCCACCGCCAACCAGACCCCCCCATCCGCCAGCATCATCCCACCGCGTGGCGCCCGCCTGGCACCTACTCCGCGGCCTCGCGCACCTACCTCGCTCTGGGCTTCTCCTCGGTGCCCGGTGCGGTGCCCGGGGCCCGCCAGGCGGCCCTGCAGCGCGTGGCCGCTTCCGGGAGGTGCCGGCGGCTTTTACAGAGGCGGACCCAGCGCTCTCCTCCAGGCCGAGCCGGAGCCTTCCCAGGCCAGTGGGGCGACACTCAGGACGCCCCGGAAGCACCACGGCCTTGGAGAGGAAGCTGACCCCGGGCCTCTGGGACTTCCTGCAGAACCACTTCCTGGGTGAGCAGGTGAAGCTCACCAAGATGATGGCGACACCCTGGCTCACCTCCGCAGGCTCACCCTCAAGCACGACCAGGAGCCTTCGGAGCCCAGAGACCTTTGAGGGGCCCCCACCTCCCCCCACCCCCGTTCCTGGTGCCTGGCTTTTGCCCGAGCCTCTCCCTAAAACCGCTCAGTATCTTTTAACAACCCTGGAGCCCTCTGCTGTGCATTGGACCAAGTGGAAACAATAAAGCTTTTTGCAGCAAAAAAAAAAATAAAAAAGACAGAAAAAAAAGGACTGAATGGAATTTCCAAAACCATGTGGCAATGGCCGTGAGCAGCTGTAATACTTACTCCAGCTCCGATCATCAGATGCCTAGACAACTTGTTTTTTTAAAATATATTTTATTGATTTTTTACAGAGAGGAAGGGAGAGGAATAGAGAGCTAGAAACATCGATGAGAGAGAAACATTGATCAGCCACCTCCTGCACACTCTCCACTGGGGATGCGCCCGCAACCAAGGTACATGCCCTTGACCAGAATCGAACCTGGGGCTCTTCAGTCCGCAGGTGACGCTCTAGCCACTGAGCCACACCGGTCAGGGCTAGACAACTTGTTTTTGTCCTTGGATGATATTGCCAGTTCCTAAGGACCTAAATCCTTTTTTTTAAAAAAATCTTTATTGTTGAAAGTGTTACATAGGTCCTCCTTTACCCCCATTAACCTCTGCCAGCCACTCCCGTCCCCCCTTACCCCAGGCCCTCACCACCCCACTGTCTGTGTCCACAGGTTATGCATATATGCCCACAAGTTCATTAATTGATCTCTTCCCACCCACCCTCCCCTGCCTTCCCTCTGAGGTTCAACAGTCTGTTCATGCTTCTATGACTCTGGGTCTATTACTGATCATCAGTTTATTTGGTTCATTAGATTCCACATATGAGTGAGATCATGTGGTACTTACCCTTCTCTGCCTGGCTTATTTCGCTCAGCATAATGCTCTCCAGGTCCATCCATGCTGTTGCAAATGGTAGGAGTTCCTTCCTTTTTTATTGCCGAGTAGTATTCCATTGTGTAGATGTACCACAGCTTTTTAATCCATTCATCTTGCTGATGGGCACTTGGGCTGATTCCAGATCTTAGCTATTGTACATTGTGCTGCTATGAGCATAGGGGTGCATATATCCTTTCTGGTGGGTGTTTCAGGTTTCGTGGGATATAATCCTAGAAGTGGGATGATTGGGCCAAATGGAAGTTTCATTTTTAGTTTTTCTTTGGGGGGGTGGGGGGAACTCCGTACTGTTTTCCAGAGTGGCTGCACCAGTCTGCATTCCCACCAGCAGTGTAGCAGGGTTCCCTTTTCTCCACAACCTCGCCAACACTTGTCGTTGGTTGATTTGTTGATGGTAGCCATTCTGACAGGTGTGAGGTGACACCTCACTGCTAAGGACCTAAATCTTGTGTGTCCTACTATGCACCTCTGACCGCCACCAACACACAAACCTGGCAGAGTTGCAGATGCACAGTAAGTATTCAGCATCCGGTTCTCTAAGTCAGGCCTCCCCACACATCCTGTCCAGATGATGCCAGCAGCCTCCCCCAGGTCCCCTTGGCCCCCTGGGCTTCCCACAGGCCCACGCAGCCGCCAGAGGGGCCATGGGAAGGGGAAGTGAGAGCATCGCATGTCCAGGGCACTCAGGCTGAAACCCCCAGGTTTGCCAGGTGCACCTCCCCTGGCCACTGTGCCTGTCCCCTCTGCCACAGTCACCCTTCCCTCCCCTTGGCTCTCTGCTCACGTGTCCCTCTCCTGGCCCCGGGGTCCTCCGCCTCAGCACTGGTGACACTGGGGCCAGCTGATTCTGTGGCGGGGCTGTCCAGACCACCCAAACCACCCAGACCACCTTCCCTGGCAGCTCCAGAGGAACCAGGGCTGGGCTGGGAACAGAAATCGGGCCGCCTGAGCCACGATTCTCTGTGAAACGGACTATGGGGGATCACAGGGGGACACTCAGGGTTTTCCTTGGCTTTCTCACCAGCCACAGAAGGGACGTGGATAAGGGAAGTGGCGGCCACTTTTCACACAGCCTCGGAATTCCTGCCTGAGGTGCTTACTCTCAAACCAGGTGGAGCTGCTGACAGAGCGCTGGGCTGAGGGCGGGCCCCCCAGCTGGCGGACAGCTCCTCCTGGGGCTCCCCCAGACCAGGGAGCTGAGTGAAGCTGCCTCGTAGCTAAACTCGCCCAGTACTGCGTCCGAGTGTGCAAGTGCACGAGCTCGCAAAGAAATTCGTGCTGTAAGTGGTGACCTTCGAGCCACAAGCAGTAAAAGGCATTCCCAGGGGACACCCCTCCCGGGGGTTCCGGCTGCGAGGGCACCATCCCAGTGTGTGCTCCAGGCCCCGTCATTCCTCCCCAGCTACGACCCCAAGGCCATACACCAACCAGGAAGCCCACGCCAGCCCTCGGCGGGGGGCCCACTGCTCCCGGAAGTACCTGCAGGCCCCAGTAGGGAATGGGATCGCTACTTTGCTTCCTGGAATGATTTTCCGGTTCATTCATTCACACCTTCTTCACGTGCCGACTGGGCCCTGGCAAGGCTCCAGGTGGTTCACGACCGAGTGGTTCTGGCTGCCGCTGGCTCTGCAAGCAGACGGCTCGCTAAATGCCAGCTCTGCTTCTTACCAGCTGTGTGAGCTTGGAAAACTTCCTTAACCTCTCTGAGCCCAAGTTTGCTCATATGTAAAGCAGAGCTAAAAAATACCTACTTCTGGGCCTGCGGTGATTAAACCAGAAAATACATGCGAAGTGCTTAGCAGAGTAGCGTCAAATGGGAAGTAGATGCCGGTATTATCATCAGCATTATTATTATCCTGCATCCAGGAAAGACTAAATAGCTCCGTAATCCTTGGATGCAGCGTGCAAAGGGACAGTGGTGGGCCGACAGGATGGTTGGTAGGTAAAGCAATATCATGTCTGACAAAGAGGACATAGAAGCGTAAAATGTGAGAGTGGAGAGGAAGAGCCGCAATGATTTGGTTCACTTTACAAGTAAGAAAGTAAGGCCGAAGTCCGCAGGTGCAGGTGATGTGACTTATTCAAGGTCACAGAGAAAGTCAGGGGCAGGCCGGGCCTGGCTCGGCTTCCTGACGCCCAGCGGCGGCCTCCCATCGCCTCCTCTGTCACAGACGAGCGGACGGAGGGAGGTCCTCCTCCGTCACCCTCAGCCAAGTCCACGGTCACAAGCAGATGTTCCAACACGTTGCTGCTGGAAAACTCAAGGGGAGGCGTATAGTATTTTCCAGGAATGTTTCCCTAGAGATGCACAAGGAACTGGGAACAGTTCTCCTTGGTGCAGACAGAAAAGAACCATTCATTCCAACGGGACATGGAGGGGGCGTGGGGTGGCGGGCCTGTTCTCGGGGAGCGTGGACAGAGAGGCCAGGCTCGGATCTGGAAGGTCCAGACGGGGGCCTGAGTCTCCCGTCTGTCCTGGACATCGGGCCCGGCCCGTGCAGCTGCACGGGACAGACCTGCGCTGGGCCCGTCCGCACGCCAGGCCCTGGCTACGGTGCTGTCCACACGACGTCAGCCCTCCCTCGAGGAGCGTTTCTGCCCGTGTCTGTTTCCTCCTGCGGCTGTAACCAGTGGCCACAAATCTACTGGCTGAAAACAACACAGAGGAATTGTTTCGCCGTCTGGAGGCCAGAAGTCTAAAATCCCGGTGTCAGCAGGGCCGGTTCCTCGTGGAGGCTTCAAGGTGAGTATCTGCTTCCTTGCCTTTTTCTCCTCCTGGAGGCTGCCTGCTTTCCTTGGCTCGTGGCCCCTTCCTCACGTCGCATCTCCTACTACTGACCACAGCACAGGGCGGCACACGCTAGCTGAGGGACAACAGGAAAGGTACTCAACACCTCTGAGCCCCAGGTTCCTCTTCGGAAAGAGGGGGTGATGGGATCACATCACATGAGGCTTGTGGAGATGCTGAGCACTGTAAGGACTCAACAAAGGCTGGGATTTTGTAACAGCGATGATCGCCATTACCGCCATCATCATTATCCAACACGCTCATTTCCATTGCAGAGCTGGGGGGCCGGGGGGAGAGACACACAGATGGAGAGGCATGATGACCTCTGCCTGGGGTGTCAGAAAAGACTTTCCAGAAGAGGTGACCCTTGACCTGGCCGAAGGAATCTGACCAACAGCATGGGGAGTGGGGGTGTTCTGGACAGAGGGGCCTGCATAGGAAAGCCCTAAGTGTCGGAAAGTATTCGGGGTGTTGGTAGAACCCGGAGGGGTCGGTGCCAGGAGGCCGGAGACGGCGGAGAGCTCGGGGCCCAGGTCTGTGGAATCAGGCCTCGTCAAGCGCCGCAGCAACACTAAGAGCTCTGTGGCCAGGGGCCTCTTCGTCCTCTCTCCTTCCGCCTTCAGGAGAAGTGGACAGTGATAGCCTGTCAGGGTTACAGCAACGAAAGGCGCTGAGGTCTGTGAGGGGCGTCGGGGCCCCTGGAAAGGGCACTGCAGACGTGGCCATGGAGTCCGGATTCTGGAGACGCATTTCTGTCTTCTCACCGGCCCTCTCCTCCGGGCTCTGTCCCTGGGCCCGGGCCCGCGGGAAGTCTGGGCACTGACCTTCCCAGGCTCTCGTTTCTGCCGCCGTCCTCCCGGTTTCTCACAGGAGCGAGAGGTGCTGAGAGACCTCGGCTTGTCTAGAAAGTGGGGATGGTGGCAGCAACCTCCTGTGGCTGCCCTGAGGGTTCACAGAGAGGACGTACAGAAGGTGGCCGCTGTTCTGTTATATTGTAGGAGGTTAATGGCTTAGGCTCCGAAGTCAGAGAGATTGGACCCAGGTTCTGCCTGTGTCCGTGACTGGCTGTGTGACTGTGGGAAGTCACCGTACCCCTATCAGTCTCAAGTCCTCATCTGTGAAGTGAGAATGATAAGGCCACCACAGAGGTCCTTTGCGGGGAAGGGTATGCTTGTTACTTTGCTATCATCACCACATTATTGTTGCTATCCTGCTCTGTCATTTACATGTGGGGACAATAGGCTCAGAGAGGGAAGTGCCCTGCCCAAGGTCACACAGCAAGCGGGCGGCAATCCATCCCACCGGCAGCTTCCTGTGGGGTCAGAGGTCTGGGAGGGTGCCTGGCACGCGTTCCAGGGACCGAAACCTGAGACGTGCAAAGCCCTCCCCCTGCATGGGCTATTTTCCTGGGTGAAGGGCACGGTGGCATCCCCCACCCGCAGCCTACGGGCCGCCCTGGTGCCCCTGCGTCCCAGGGCCAGGCAGCTCTGCCTGCTGAGGAATCAGATGGCACCAGCAGACGGTCTCTCCATGCTACTGGAGCCTGCACCGCTCTCATCATTTATTTTGGACAGAACACAAGATGGGACAGCACAGGAGTCAGCTGCTGGTCCGAGGAAGCAGCTCGGGGCCAGGACTCCTCCCGGGGCCTCCAGGAGCCGAGTAAACACCCCGTGCAGATCGGAATTTGGCTCCCATTCCAATCGCACTTCAGGAAGTGAGGCCTCACCGATTCAAAGATAGGACGCAAACTATTTTCTTGGCATAAAGCTTTCTACTAAAAAAAAGTTAGTTATGCTTTTTTTTTTTTTTTAAGCTGGAGATTATTTATAGATTAAAGTTAAGATGGAAGAGTTGCAGGTAACAGGTGAGGCCAGTGAGCAGGAAGGGTGAGGGCTCCTGGCTCCCACCTTCTAATGCTGGGAGGATGGCCTTGGCCACATGCACTCAGGGTTTTATTTCTCGATCTTGCTCTGCTGCTCAGCTGAGCTCCCCAGGCCTTTCTGGAACAGTTGCTGGTATGAACAAGTCTTCCTTTGCTCAAGGCAAAGCAGACACACCCTAATGCCAGCCAGTGGGCCCACCCGATTTCAACTATTATCCAAGCCAATAGGCACTATTGCAACTATTAGTAAAAGATGATTGTCAACAACCGGCTTTAACAACGAGACCGATCAAGGAGGAGGTTCTGGGGAGGTTCACTCTTCGGGGCCACAGACGTCAGGGTCGTCTGGCTCCCCTTCTGGGTGTGGGTGACCAGGTCACAAATGTGTTGATACCAACATGTTTTCTTGGCATGTGGGGCACAGTGGAAAGAACAATGACCTCAGGGTCAGGAGACCTGGGGTCAGAGTCCAGCTGCAGCTCAAGCCTCCCCTCAGCTTCCCCATCTGTAAAATGGGAATCTCCAGGAGCCTGCCCACCAAGTTTTTGTTTTGTTTTTAACAGACTTTAATTTTTAGAGCAGTTTTAGGTTCATAGCAGTATTGAGCAGAAAGTAGATATTTCCCATAGACCTCCTCCCGCTACCACACACACAGCCTCCCCATGATCAACATCTCCCACCAGAGAGATGTTATAATTGATGAACCTACAATAACACATTATTATTATGGATGAAAGGGGCCATATGCTAACGTGACCAGCTCAGGGAAGGCCTGCATGGCAGTCTTGCAAACTCAAAGACCTAAAGTAACCACAAAGGATGGTCTGAAATTAAACTGTAACAAGAAGTAGTTATGGTGGGTGGTCTCCTCCTAGGCCGGTATCTTCCCTGACAAGGTCAATCTTTGCCTTAACTGAGCCTATTGTTGTTTTTCATCTATGATAACATACCCTTGAAATGTCAGGGTAACCTGTAATTTCCTTTTTTTTTCTAGACCCTTCAGGGCACAACCAAATGCTCTGGGTGCCAGGACAGAGACCACAAATTCCTTCATTGTTATTGTTATCATGTTAATTGTTGACTGTAAACTATCCTGCACCCCCCTAAGTAAAATAAGTATGAGTCTATCATTTTACTCTTTATCCAATCCCAGAGGTTTCCCACTTTGCTTTCTCCCGCCTCCCTAACCTATCAGCAATGGATCTCATGTAACCCACCTACATCTCCTCCTTTGATTGCAATGTATAAATATAGATGTAACCTGCCATTCTCTGGAGCCTTATCCCAATCAGATGAAATTCAGCTTCCCGGCAATTTGTCGACAGTTTGGCTCAAATAAACTCACAAAAATTCTTTACAGGTTTGAATGTTTTTACGTTAATATTACCATCCAGAGTCCATAGTTTACATCAGGGTTCACTCTTGGTGTTGTACATGCTATGGGTTTTGACCACGTATGGCCCGTATCTGCCGTTACAGCATCATACAGAAGTTGCCTTGCCCTAAAAGTCCTCCTCTGTGCTTCGACTATTCATTCCTCCCCCCACAACCACTGGCAACCACTGGTCTTTATCCTGTCCCCATAGTTTTGCCTTTCCCAAGGTGCCATGTGGTGAGAATCATACAGAATATAGCCTTTTCGGGTAGGCTTCTTTCACTTAGCGAGATGCACGTATGCTGCCTCTATGCCTTGTCGCGACTGGATAGCTCATTTCTTTTTAGCGCGGAATAATGCTCCGCTGTCTGCATGTACCACAGTTTAATCACCCTCTTGCCTACAGAGGAGCATCTTGGTTGCTTCCAAGTTTTGGGAATTATGAATAAAACTGCCAGAAACATCCACAGGCAGGTTCTTGTGTGGACACATATTTTTAACTCTCCAAGTTCTTGGGGTTTGTTTGTTTGTTGATATATTTTTAAATTAATTTTAGAGAGGAAGGGAGAGAGTGATAGGAACAACAGTGATGAGAGAGAATCCTTGATCGGCTGCCTCCTGCATGTCCCACTGGAGATCGAGCCCACAACCGTTCATGTGCCCTGACCGGGAACTGAACCGTGACCTCCTGGTTCAGAGGTCGGCACTCAACCAGAGGGCCATGCCAGCCGGGCAACTCTCCAAGTTTTAAAACCAAGGCAGCTGTGCCTCAGCCGTGCAGCACCCTTTGAACAGTTTGCAGTGTGTAGGTGAGCCCAAGGGGACCTACTCTAGTGGTGGGGGTCACATGAGTCACCAGAATCTAGAAGCACATGGTGGAGACTTCCAGGGAAATGGCTGACCTGGGACCAGGTGTGGGAATTGTCTTTGTACCTGGGGGAAAGAGCAACCTCATGTTCAGCCAGGTTTTTACAGCAAAATCAAAAGGGTATCAAGGAACACCCTCTCCCTCCCCATCCATTACTTTGTTAGGATGAATAACAATAGATTGCCCTCCCCTTCAACCTGTCTAGGATTCAAAAGTGCTTTTCGAATGCTAATCCATTCGTCTTTACAGTAACCCTGGAAGCATCCCATTAGGCAAAATCGGTATTATTTTTACCACTACAACATGCATAGTGCCTTCTCTTGGTGGAAAAAATAATTGAGCTGTGATCTGAAAAGAATAATGGGGAGAGATTGCTCGGGGTGGTCCGAGCACACAGGGACCATGTGGCTAACTCCCAAAAGGGAGGGTTGCACCCAGACCTCTGCTGGGGTGGGGAGCGTCGCTTTGGAGGGTCAGAGCCGGGAAACACCTTCTCATGTCTTGAGGACCACGGGCCCCGCAAAGCTCTTAGGTTCACGGAGTTTGACTTTACTGAAATAACAGTATTTATTATTCTTGGCCACAAGGCCCAGGTGCTGGGGCCTTCAGGAAACCATGTCACCTCTCACCTGCAAATGGGTTCCCTGTACTTGCCCACCTCTTGGAGGTGCTGTGTCGCCCAAGCCGTGAATGGTGGGACGGAAAGGCCCTTTCGTCATCTGGTGGCCGCCTCAGCCTTCCCAGCTGCATGCAGTCCCAGAGCTAAGTGTCCGCTGTGGATGGATGGCCGTGGCCCTGGAGAGCAGTCACCCCTGGGGATCCACCATGGCAATGTGACTATGCAATCAGCAAACTAGAGGCCAGGTGGGGGTGGAGGGGAAGTTTGGGAGGACCCGGGCAGGGCAGGTAAGTGCAAGGGCATCAGAGTAAGAAAGACCTGGACTCTGATCCCAGCTCTGCCCCCTGCTGGCTGGATGGCCTGAGGAGGGTGGCCTGACCGCTCTGAGACCGTCTCTCAGTCAGGGTCATTGTGAGGATGAGCAGGTGCGTGAGGGAGGACAGCTGCCACCAGGGCCTGCCATTTCCCATCAGGTCTTACAAACTCAACGCCATTTCCAAAGTGCGCGGCACCTGTACCCGTGGTGGGAAGCCGGGAGAGGACTTTGGGGGAGTGGTATGTGGGCACTTGCAAATGTGTGGAATTGGGTACAGAGAGAAGGGCCTAAGCCAGAGGTGGGCAAACTTTTTGACTCGAGGGCCACAATGGGTTCTTAAACTGGACCGGAGGCCGGAACAAAAGCCTGGATGGAGTGTCAGTGTGAACTAATATAAATTCAAAGTAAACATCTTTACATAAAAGGGTACGGGCTTTTTTTTTTTAGTTTTATTCATTTCAAACGGGCCGGATCCGGCCCGCGGGCCGTAGTTTGCCCACGGCTGGCCTAATCCAACTTGTGATTTTGAGTGTTATTAGAATGGGGCTACATTTTTAGAAAGTGAGTCCATGTAGAAATGGCAGTAACTAAATAACTGCACAGGTGGACGCAGATGGCGTAAAGCAGGTAGAAGGGTGTGTGAAAGGGTTCGCCCACACGTGGCTGATGGCACGAGAGCGACGGCGCTGGGCTGGTCAGGCTCACACTCAGTCGTCAGGGGCTGTGGCCAGGCTCCCGAATGTCTCTGAGCCTCAGTTTCCTCGTGCGTCACACGGGAAAACAACAAGGACGAAGGGAACACGAGGTAATAGGAGTGGAAGCTCCTGGGACGCTGCAAACGCACTGTCCGGCGAAGAGGTTGATGGGTCAACCCTCACGTGTGGTTGGACAGGGATTATCTACACTGAGCCGCCCGCTGAGGACACTGTATCCGTGAAGTTCAACGCCAACGGTGGTTCCAGTCCCCACCCTGCCTTTCAGAACCCGGCAGCCTCCAGCCAGTTATTTAAGGGCTCAGCTCCCACCTCCTCAACTGGAAAACAGGGTTAACGGTAGCAACGCGATTTGCAACTCAACTCAAAGGGCCCAAAAGGCCAATAACCCACAGAAAAGCCGGCCAGGGGTGTGGCCAGGCATTTTGTACCAAGAATTCAGTACCCGTGGCTCTTCGACACAGAGACAAGCTCTCTCTCTCACGCCTAAACATATGCTAATGAATGCTACACTGAGTGTGATTTTTTTTATCATCAAACCTGCAAAGATCAGTTTGATAAAGCTGCCTTGGTAAGGTGTGGGACATGGGTTTCCCTTCACGTTGACGAGGAGAGGTAAATTGTTACAAACCCCGTGGAGGGCAACTTACAACTGACCCAGAGTATAAAACACAGGTGTGTCGAGGTGGGTTGAATGCTGGGGCTCACACCCTAATCTCTGGGGTGTGTGAATGTGACCTGACACGGCAAAACAGACGCCGCAGGTGTGAGTAAGGTAAGGATCTGGAGGTGGGGAAATGACGTGAGGCTGTCCTCTGGGCCTGATGTAATCACAGGGTCCGAAGAAGAGGGCGGCGGGAGGTCAGAGAGAAGTCTCTGGGTTGACAAGCAGAGATTAGAGTCATGTCCTCTGAAAATGGAGGAAGAGGCCACAAGCCAAGGAGTAGAGGCAACCACAGAAGCTGGAAAAGGCAAGGCAACGGATTCCTCTAGGGCAGCGGTTCTCAACCTGTGGGTCGCGACCCCTTTGGTGGCCGAACGACCCTTTCACAGGGGTCGCCTAAGACCATCCTGCATATCAGATATTTACATGACGACTCATAACAGTAGCAACATGACAGTTATGAAGTAGCAACGAAAATAATTTTATGGTTGGGTCACAACATGAGGAACTGTATTTAAAGGGCCAGAAGGTTGAGAACCACTGCTCTAGGGCCTGCAGAAGGCACCTGGCCAGGCAATACCTTGAGTTTTAACCCAATGAAAGTGACTTTGTACTTCTGATCTCCAGAGCTGTGAGAGAACAGATTATATTGCCTTAAACCATGAGTCTGTGACTAAGCAGACATTGGAAATGAATACACACCCATCCATTCAGCAATTCTACTTTGTCACAATGAATAAAGGAGATTTTTATTTTTTTAAAACATATTTTATTGACTTTTTACAGAGAGGAAGGGAGACAGATAGAGAGTTAGAAACATCGATCAGCTGCCTCCTGCACATCTCACAGGTATTTGCCCTTGACCGGAATCGAACCTGGGACCTTTCAGTCCGCAGGCCGACGCTCTATCCACTGAGCCAAACCGGTTTTGGCGAGTTTTTTAAAATGCAGTCAAGAGGGCTAAAGGGGACGCTCTCACACAGGACCACTGAGCGTCAGTTACACCCCCAACAGGAGGAAGCACCGATTACAGACCCAGGACAGGGAGACTCACGCCCTGTGTTAACAGGCGGCACCTCTACTAGCCCGGCAGGGGGAAGGGAGAGTTCCTCCTTGCCCATCAACAAGCCAGTGGAAACCATCACAGCTCAGCCAATGAGAAGCCCTCAGCACGGAACTCTCACTTTCCTCCCATGAACTTTGATTCAAAGCACCCCCTCCCAACTTCCTCCTTTTGCTCTAAAAAGTAACATTCCTCTAGTTTGTTTGCTGGGCCTGCCATAGTTTTTACTATAGCCGGCTTGTCCGGACTACAGCTATCTGCTATTCCTGAATAAACCCGTTGTGCTGGTAAAATGACAGCTTGTTTTATGTTTCAAGGTTGACAACTTCTAGGAGTTCATCCTACAGAGGCGCCCGAATAAGTGTGAAGTGATTGTGTGCGGGGTTACTCATTGGTGTCCGCAGTTGGGTGCCCTGCCGACGGCCAGGCACATAGGCAGGACGCGAGCCCTTCGCAGGCCAAGGCAGGCTGTGACTCCTCCCACACTGAGACCAGAAGGTGACGCCTGTCCAAGGTGCCTTCCCTCCACACACCCCACAGCCAGCACTTAAATTACAGGAAGGTCACCCCTCTGCAGCGAGTTCCAGCAGCACCCCAGGGTGAAGTACCCAGGAACTCCCCGGTGACCTGCCCCTGGGAACCCCGCACCTGTGAGCCCCAACCGAGCTCGTCTCCACCAGCAAACACAGGCCGCCGTTCTTTGCCTTTGTTCTGTGCAGAGCAAGCCCTTTTCCTGACAGGTGAGAAATACTCCTGCGTGATGCATTAGAATTCCTCAAAGAGGGAGAAAGGAGGGCAAAATAGATGCATTTCCACGGCTCCGCGTACAAATCCCTGGCGAGGCCTCCCGCGGTCCTCGGAGCTGGGCGAGAGCTATTTTAAAACTAATGTTGTGCGTGAGGCAAACCTACTCAATTGAAAAATCCTCTGTTACAGGATAGAGACGGGCAAGACATCAGCGCCGGCTCTCGAGTGCTCGATTGCGGTTATCGGCAGGACCGGCTGCCTCAGCAGAGCGGCTCGGAGTCGACCGTAAACCTTTTGCGGGGGACGCAGGAGGCAGGGCTGACGAGGCAAGTTCAAATCCTGATGAGGAGATGGGGCTGTCAGGGCCGGAGGTGAATTCAACAAATGTAAGGGGCAGGGATGCTCGCCTTGCACCAGGGACACGGAGGTGTCACCTTACACTGAAGGCGCTTAGACTGAGGTGAGAGCCCAGTGTGGACTTCGGAGCCAGAGAGACCTGGGTTCGAATCCCTGCTCTGCCAGTTATACTAACTTATATGGCTCTGAGCCCAAAGCATGTGGCTATATAAGCCTCCGTTCTTCTGCCGGAAGCCGGTCCATCCACTGAACGCTGCCTTGGAGTCCTTCATTCTTCGCCGACTCCGTCCACACCTTTGGGAACCCCTGGACCTGCTGGGGTTGGACCCCAACATTCTTCCATCTGTAAATGGAGCTAATAATACCAACCTGTGGATTGCAAGCTGTAGGGATAACGTATGGCAAGCATGTGGCACGGACTGTGCCCTCGACAAATGGTAGCTGTTACGGGAACGTGAGAAGCCAACACCAGAGCAAGGCCAACCCTAATGGTAACGGGGGAGGTGGAGGGGGGCACCAATCTCTATGGCAAGCATTAAGGGTGGTAGAAAAGAAGTTTCTAGAACAACCGTGGAGCCCCAGACTCTGGGATAACACAGACCACTCCTTCAGTCTTTCTGAAGAATCAAAAGAAGTCACGACGACACAAACCACGGTCTCGGGGGTTTCTGGCCCTTTCCCTGCATCTAATTTGTTTTCTCACGCTTGACTGACTCAACCTCCAATGCAGCAAAGCGACTCGGCCCGGGGTCTGTAGCATCGAGGAAGTTTCTGGACTGTTTCTCTATAGGAGCCAAAGGTGGGCTCAAAAGCCCTTGGGCTGATGGCTCTGCATCTCCCTCCCTGAATCCACCCACCATCCGCGTTACAGGGGCACAGAGGACTCAGCATGTGCGGCAGGCTGGCGCAGCCCTGAGTCCTGCCTCCTGCGCCTCCTTCAGCCGCCTCTCAGCCCTTCACAGCCCGCCAGCGCGCCTGTCGGAGAGGGGGACACTCAACATAGCTCCTGCCACCACCTGGACACCTGTTTGGAGAGAAAGGATGGAGGGGAGGTGGGAGATCTGGATCTAAAATGATGACTCAGGTTACCAGTTCCTCTCGGTGATTCATTCACAACATGCCCGGGGATAATTGAGATATACGAGGAAAGCCGGTGCAGAAGAATATTCTGGATAACGGGTAAGCTACTGAGGAACAGGTAGATTAGAGCCGCAAGTTCCCAGGAACTGTTCAATTTCAATGAGCTCGGCGCCCACCTCCTCAGTGAGTTAGACATCAGAATGCACGTTCCCAGGCCCCCTGTGGACACGGGCCCTGGGCCCCACACACGGCACTCCCCCTGCAGGAGTTGGGAAGGTCCGTTTGCGTGGGTGCAGGCGGCCAGAGCAGCAGCGGCGGTGGCCCAAAGGCCGTCATGTTGGGAGGTGACCTGGGGCCGGGCAGGCGCCGTGTGCCAGGCTGGGCTCCTGGCGTCGGGGGTGCAGCAGCTCAGATGGAGGCACCGGGCCCCTCCGCAGGCACTGTTTTGGGAGCTGCTCCTGGAAGCTTCATGCCCAATCTGCTTCTCTCCAGTCCGGCAAATAACTTTGTGAGTGACCTCATCGTCTTCAATATAAATCTCTTTCCTGCTTAAACTAGACAGAGTGGATTCTGTTGTTTACCCTAAGAACTGACTAATAGACCCCTCTTCCATCTGCTCTCCAGTCGGCAGTCAACACGGTCTTTTAAAAACGGAAATCAAGTCACTTGTCTCCTTGAAAGGCCTGTAGGCTGAGGGTCCCGCTCAGCTCCGCAACCTCGTCTGACCTCGACCTGCACCGCTCCCTCGGCCGCAGCCAGGCTGGCTCAGACACACGTTCCCGCCTCCAGCTTCCGCACCCGCCCCTCCCCTGCCGGGCACGTGTCCCCTAAGGCCTTCCCATGCTTGCCCCCTGGATGGCAGCTTCCATGTCACCTCTTCAAAAAGGCCACCCTGGACCACCCTGTAGCCAAAGGGCACGCCTCCCGGATTGCTCTCCGTCTGACCACACTGTTTACTTCCTTGGGAGGACCTACTCCCAATCGGTAATGATTTCACTCGCCTACTTGCTTATTGTTGTGTTATATTGTTGTTTACTGCACCCTCTGTTGCACTGTTGTTGTTGTTTTAAATTTATCTTTATTGCTGGAAGTATTGCAGATGTCCCCTTTGTTTGTTTGTTGTTATTTTTTTCCCATGGACCCCTCCACCCCACCCTTGTCCTCCAAGGCCTTCACGACTCTATTGTCTGTGCCCATGGCCTATGCGTATATGCATTTAAGTTTCCCAGCTGACCACTCCCCAGCCCCCCACCCGCTCACCCTCTCCCCTCTGAAATCCATCAGTCTGTTCCATGCTTCTCTGTCTCTGGATCTATTTTGTTCATCAGTTTATTTTGTTCATTAGATTCCACATATGAGTGAGATCATGTGATACTTATCTTTCTCTGACTGGCTTATTTCGATCAGCATAATACTGTCCAGGTCCATCCGTGCTGTTGCAAAAGGTAAGAGTTCTTTCTTTTTTATAGCTGCGTAGTATTCCATTGTGTGGATGTACCACAGCTTTTTTATCCACACATCTGCTGATGGGCACTTGGGCTGTTTCCAAATCGCACTGTTTATCAACCATCTCCTTCGCTGCACTATGGACTCTCTGAGGGAAGAGATCATGTTTTCTCATGTATCCAGGGTCCCCAGACCCAGTTCAGTCCCTGCTCGTTATAGTAATTCGGTAGATCTTAGCTGAATGAGTCCCAAAGACGTTAGCATGTATTGAGCAACTATGTGCTGGAAATGTTTTAAGCACTATATATGCATATTAAATTGCAACTTTGCACTAACCCTATGAGGCAGGCACTGTTATGCTCCCTGTTTTGCAGATGAGAAAATTGAGCACAGAAAGGTTAAGCCATTTGCCCAAGGGCACACAGCTGGTCCATGAGAGAGTGGAGTTTGTACCTAGATAGCCCAGCTGCCTCAGAGGAAGAAAGGGCAGGAGGGCGGGGGGAGGGGGGAGGAGGGGAGAAAGTAATGAGGGAGCGCCTGAATAAAAAGCACTTTGTAAGTCCAGCATTTCCAGAAGCAGGGCCATCTAGAGAGATTCCTTCGAGTGCTAGCACTTTCTCAGGTAATTGGGCGGAAGCTGACTGGGCTGCACATAATGAGAATTCCACTCGGGGAGCACTTGGGTATTTTACCAACCCCCTCGCCAGACACCGGTAAATATTATTACATCCACATCTCACCAGGGAATTGGGGTTTCAAACTCAGAGGCCCCGATCGTTTACTGTGTGCTGAGTCGCAGAACCTCCTGTGGCCTCAGACACTCCCCGGGGGAGGAAAGTTCGAGCTTAACCCATTTCAACCCTACAGGAGTAACGGGCCGGTCAACAGGTCTAGCAACTCGAGCAAGGAGAGTGCTCCAAGACTCTTCGCGTCGTCAAATCCACGCACTAGGTAATGATTCTCTTAGTGCCCTCTATACATTTTTGGACTGAATTCTGAACAAGCCAGAGTGAGTTTTTCATCAGCAGAAGTAGAAAAAGACTAAAACATCATCAGATTACGTTGGGAGTAGTAGAATCTCCATGTTTGGGTCTCTTCTGAGTGTCCTATATAATAAAGAATGAATATGCAAATTAACCATCACTCCATCACAAAGATGGTGGTGCCCACAGCGGAGGCAGGGGAGGGGATGTGTTTCCATAACACAAGATGGCTGCGTCCACAGCGGAGGCTGAGTTCCCATAACTAGCCTTAACGAGCAATCAGCATGGACCTGAGGCTGGACCCGCCCCCACCACCCCTGTGAGGCTTGACAGGGGACCTCAGGCCATGCCCCCCGCCCCAGCACCAGGCCAGGGGACCTCAGGCCGCACCCCCTGTCTAGAGGGGCTTGACGGGGGACGGGGGACCTCAAGGTGAGCCCCCCACCCCAGTGCTGGGCTGGGGAACCTCAGGCTGCTCCCCCAGCCCTGGGCCGGGGGACCTGAGGCCATGCCCCCCACCCAGCAGGGCTTGATGGGGGACCTGAGGATGTGCCCCCTGCTCAGTGGGGCTTGACAAGGGTGGGACTGGCTGGGTCTGGATCTAGCCCAATGGGGGTGGGGCCGGCTGGTCTGGGTCTCATGCCATTTTGAGGCACATGTGGGTGGGTGGGGACTTGACTATGGGTCCCATGGTGCAACCCAGACACTGATAGGAGGAAGATTTTCATATACATTTTACTAATTTTCTCTCATCTCTGACACTTCTATTATAGAGAAAGGGCAAATAACAATATTAAAATATTTCCTCTAATTAATTCCCTTTTAATGTGCACGAATTTCATGCACCGGGCCCTAGTATCTATACTAATAAAAGGGTAATATGCTAATTAGACCAGGAGACCTTCTGGGAGACCTTTCAGACGTCCTTCCAGACAAAACCATGGTGGCGGGGCCAAGGCAGAGGTGGTTAGGGCAGACCAGGCCAGAAGGGGAGGGGAGTTGGGGGTGAGCAGGCCAACAGGGGGGCAGTTGGGGGTGAGCAGGCCAGAAGGCAGAGTGGTTAGGGGTGATCAGGCAGGCAGGTAGGTTAGCGGTTAGGAGCCAGCGGTCCTGGATTGAGAGAGGGATGTCTGACTGCCAGTTTGTGGGATCAGGCCTAAACTGGCAGTCGAACATCCCCCGAGGGGTCCCAGATTGGAGAGGGTGCAGGCTGGGCTGAGGGACACCGCCCCCCACCCCGTGCACAAATTTTGTGCACCAGGCCACTAGTATAATAATAAAAGCATAATATGCTAATTAGACCGGACGTCCTTCCGGATGACTTTCAGGACGAAGCTGGGGCTGCGAGGAAAGCCCAGGTCCCGGGGGCCAGAGGGAAGCGGGTGCCAGCAGCCAGGGGAAGGAAGGCCTACTCTTGCATGAATTTCGTGCATCGGGCCTCTAATCTAGAATAATCATGATGGCTGTTAAAGAGTAAATGAGTGAACTCTAACATTGGCCGGAAGATGTGCGACTTCACTGTTTTAAAGACTAACGAAGGGGTCAGCACAAACACATTGGCAGCGTTTTCCACAAGAGCTGAGACCCACCCTGACCTCTGCTTTGCTCTCTGAATTATAGTCTCTGTATGTTTATAGTCTCTCTATGTTTCTCTGCATTTTGTAAACGTGTTGCTATTCTTTGTTGGTGAGCAGGTTCCAGTTGCTTTTATACTGAGACAAATAGTAATAAACCTGTTTTTGGACAAGTTCACCCGAGGAAGGGGTTTGATAACTAATTCTGGGCATCCATCAACGTGGCCATTCCGCAAGCTCTCCAGGGCCCTGAAGCTAAAAGGTGGGGGGTGGGGGTGCAGAGCGTTGCTGAATGGAGTTGAGGGGAGACCAGAGAACCCAAGGAACGAAAAGAATCAACCGAGAGGGTTTAGGGCCCAGGCAAGGTGTGCGGCTCCCTCTTTGTAGCACTGAGAACCCCATGTCCCGGGAAGCCCTGGGTCCCGGGCACACGGGGACAGCTGGTCCCCCATCAAGGCGTGGGGGCAGTGCTGCAAAGAGACAGCAAACGTAGAAGGCAGCTGCGACCACCCCATGGCTTTGATCTGTCACCTTCGTGAACGTTCAGGATCCTTTAATAAACTGGCTCGTCCGAGAGGCCTGGACTTTCTCATTCCCCGAGAGGCCCCCTTCATTTCCTGAGCGAGGGCTGGCTCCTCCGTGTGTTTTCGCAGTGGTCTCTTTAAAGTCGCAGCTGTTCCACGGAGAGTAAATAGGTTTTAAAATTAATTATCAATTAAAGGGAGGTTAATTGGCACCAGGCTAGTCATCTATTTTGTCTGTAACTGAGGCAGCCCACCCCTTCCCTCCGGCCAGAACCCAAAGACCCAGGCCAGGGCCACTACACCCAGCAGTGGAGGCTGCTCATGTGTGACCTGGGGCTAATGACAATAATTCTTGGTATTTACGTGATTTCCCTCCGCCCCCACCCCCTTAGAAGGCGAGTTCTGTGGTCGTTTTGATTTTCCAGTTCATCAGTATGTAAGCCAGCCTCGCCTGCTAGGTGGGCTTACCAATTTTTTTTTTAAGTGTCTTGCAAATATTTTTATTGGCAGAAAGATTCGTCACTGGTCCCCACTGCACTTAGGGAAATTACCCTGATAGAGTCAATGAGAGCGGCGAGGCCCTCAGGAGCAGCACATCCGTCACCGGGCACGTAGTCCCCGTAATTAACATCTTGCTCATCTTCTCCTGCCCCGTCCGTCCGTCCGTCCGACCACACTGCAGCTCCGTCTGTTTTCCTTCAGCTGCTGGAATGGGATCCTGTGGCTCCCTGGCTCCTGTGGGAAGGAGGGGGGAAGGCTGGCATTTCCTTTACATATATATGTGTGTATGTGTATATATATATGTGTATATATATATATATATATATTTCAGAGAGGAAGGGAGACGGTGATGATGATCCTTTGCTGAATTCCACGGCTTCATCTGACCTCATCGCTGATGAATATTTATAGAGAGTCGATAGGGAGTATTTGCAAACTGAGTTCAGCTCAGACAGGTGAGCGCTGGCAACCAAGGCAATGACGTCACCGGGTGTTAGGATGTGCACGCACATTGAAGGCCGCCAAATTGCAAACAGGACCCAAAAAGACAGGGCCCAGCTCTTCTCTGCCTGCTGTCATCCACCCAGGATGCCGGCCGATGAGAGAGCCGGACTCGCCAAAGCTCACATCACGTGGGTGTCCTGGGAATACCCACTGCTAATTTGAAAGGAGTGGGTGTGGCGTGATCAGTGCTGGTGCGTCTGGGAGCTGCCCTGTAAACACAGCCACGCTTCTCTCCACTCCCAGCCCTGCCACCCTCGCGGTCAGGCCCAGAAGGCGAGAACCCATGCACAGGCCGCGTCCAATGTCTCAAAGCACCTGACGAAGTGGCTCTCAGCCTCTGTCAGACACCTTGAGCTGAGGAGGGTCCGGAGGCGGAGGGGAAAGGGGGCTTAGTGATTTGGGAGCCAGTCGGGCTCCTTGGAGAGAAGAAAAGCCATGTTCGTTTCCTGCCTCCCAGGCTGCAGCTCCGTCTGTGGCCCCCGATGGTGTAATCTACTGCTGTTTCTTTCTCTCCGGCCTCAGGCCTCCCTTCTCCATGTCAAAGTCCATTTCCTTTACATATGTGTGTGTGTGTGTGTGTGTGTACATACATATATATGTATATATATACATATATATACATATATATGTATATATATATATACTGATTTCAGAGAGGAAGGGAGAGGGAGAGATAGAAACATCAATGATGAGAGAATCATTGATCGGCTGCCTCCTGCACATCCCCCACTGGGAACCAAGCCTGCAACCCAGGCATGTGCCCTTGACTGGAATCGAACCCGCGACACTTCAGTCCACAGGCAGACGCTCTATCCACTGAGCCAAGCCAGTTAGGGCATTCCTCACATCTCTTAACCTGGGGTTTCTCAACACTGGCACCGCTGACATGCAGGGCCCAGTAACCACTTGTCCTGCATAAGGGGCTGGCCTGAGCCCTGTAGAATGTGTAGCAGCATCCCTGGTCTCTGTCCATTAGATGCTAGTAACACCCCCAACCCAGCTGTGACCAATGTCCGCAGACCCTGCGCGTGCCCCCCAGGGAACAAAGCTCCCGTGTTGAGAACTGCTGTCTCGGATGGACCAGCATCCTGGGGCCACTCGGGCCTAAGTCCTGCTCCCTCTCCCTGGTTCTCCTCATCCTGAGAAGGCTACACACCAACTGTCATTTCTAGATTTCACACCCTCCTCCAGAGCCTCTCCAGAATGTACCACCTCCTTCTCCAGTTTCACCTTCTCCTCCGATGGCCCCAGTGCACCGCTTTCTCCGTGACCATGGTGACCACAGAACGCCTGCTCCAAACCAGGGGCCGCCTGGGCGTGCAAGGGCGTGGCATGAAGAGCAACCTGGGGCGACAGGTGTAAACCCAGACAGTCCTGGGCAGGCGGGACATGTGGGAGGGAGGCACCTGTGTGTGTGTCTAAAGCCTGACCAAGGGACTTGCCAATGTCACGTTCAACTTCTACGTCTCCGGCATTGCACACCTGGACTGGGCTCACCTGACTGTTGTTATGAGGAATAGCTCACTGCGGGAGGTACAGGAAGTAGATGAGGACTAGAACCTTTTTTAAAAAAATGATTTTAGAGAGAGGAAGGGAGGGGGAGAGAGAGAGAGAAACATTGGTGTGAGAGAGAAATATGGATCACTGTCTCCCGCATGCACCCCAACCGGGGATCAAACCTGCCACCTTTTGGTGTGCAAGACGAGGCTCCAACTGGGCCCCAGGGGCCAGGGCGAGGACTAGAATTCTAACGAAGGAACAGGACTCACCCATGTTCACAGCAGCACTGTTCATCATCACCAGAAGGGGAAGCAACAACATCGCAAGTGTCCATGGATGGACGGACAGAAAAACAAAAAGCTGTACCTACATGCAAGGGAAGGGTTTTAGGCTTAAGAAGGAAGGAAGGTCCTCGTCTCTGATTATACGGGCGCCTGCCCGACAGGCACAGAGGGGGCGCGCGGCACTCGTCCTCAGAGAGGTGTGCTCTCCTCGGCCAGACACACCCGGTTATCAGCAGGAGCTTGGAGAGCTTTCGCTAGTGCTCCAATCCTGCTGCTCCCCACCCACTTTTTAAAAACCAGTCATCGTCGTAACCCAAGCAGCTCACAGGAATAGCAACATCCTCCTGGCTGTCTCTGGGTGGCGTCCCTGCGGTCTCTTGTTTGCAACGATTTTCTTGAGACGCTATTTTTAAATCCCCTCTTAGCAAAAGGGAGACGGCACCTCCGCTGCTGCCAGCAGCAGCCCCTCCGCCCAGCCGGATCCCCGGACTCCTTCCAACAGGAGAACCGGAACAGTGTGTTCGGATCGGCCACCGGGGTGACGGGAGGAGGCTCAGCTGCCGCCTCCATGGGCTTTGCGCAAAGCGCTCCCTCCGAAGGGGCCAGGCCCGCTACACCGGGCTCCCAGTGGGACCTGCCGTGAATGGGGTTAATCTATAGGATCCAGAGGGAATAGCAAAGGGCTCATGAAAGCTAGCGAGTGCAAGGTTGGGGAACCTCGCTGCTCCGGTCCCCGCAGAGTGAAGCTGGCCCTGCCCGAGATTAGGAGAGGCTGGGGCAGAGTGTAATGGGTCCTGAAGGGGTACGGTGGGTGCAGTGGGTGCAGTGGGTACGGTGGGTGCGGTGGGTACGGTGGGTCCTGTAGGGGTACAGTGGGTATGGTGGGTGCAGTGGGTACAGTGGGTACGGTGGGTACGGTGGGTATGGTGGGTATGGTGGGTACGGTGGGTAGGGGGTCAATGAACAGTGAGAGGTGCCCGTTTAACAGATGCTTCAGCGCTCTTTGTTCACCCGCCAGAAGCAGGTATGAATAAACTGGATGACCAAGGATTCTGCCAGGGGCAACTGTGTGAGTGTGTGTGTGTGTGTGTGTGTGTGAATGAGTGTGTGTGTGTGTGTGTGTGTGAGAGAGAGAGTGTGGGTGAGTGTGTGTGTGAGTGTGTGAGTGTGGGTGAGTGTGAATGTGTGAGTGTGTGTGTAATGAGTGTGTGTGAGTGTGTGTGTGAGTGTGGGTAAGTGTGTGTGTGAGTGTGGGTGAGTGTGTGAGTGTGTGTGAGTGTGTAATGAGTGTGTGTGTGGGTGAGTGTGAGTGTGTGTGGGTGTAATGAGTGTGTGTATGAGTGTGTGTGTGTCTGAGTGTGTGTGTTAGTGTGTGAATGTGTCTGTGAGTGTGTCTGAGTGTGAGTGTGTGTGTCTGAGTGTGTGAGTGTGTCTGAGTGTGAGTGTGTGTGTGTGTGTAATGAGTGTGTGTGAGTGTGTGTGTGTGAGTGTGGCTATGTCTGAGTGTGTGTGTGTGTGTCCGTGAGTGTGTCTGAGTGTGAGTGTGTGTGTTTGTGTGTGTGAGTGTGTGTGTATGAGTGTGTGCGAGTGTGTGTGTTAGTGTGTGTATGTTAGTGTGTGAGTGTGTGTCTGAGTGTGTGTGTTAGTGTGTGTGTTAGTGTGTGTGAGTGTGTGTCTGAGTGTGAGTGTGTGTGTTAGTGTGTGTGTATGTTAGTGTGTGTGTGTCTGAGTGAGTGTGTGTGTTAGTGTGTGTGTATGTTAGTGTGTGTGTGTCTGAGTGAGTGTGTGTGTTAGTGTGTGTGTATGTTAGTGTGTGTGTCTGAGTGTGAGTGTGTGTGTTAGTGTGTGTGTATGTTAGTGTGTGTGAGTGTGTCTGAGTGAGTGTGTGTGTGTTAGTGTGTGTGTATGTTAGTGTGTGAGTGTGTGTCTGAGTGTGTGTGTTAGTGTGTGTGTATGTTAGTGTGTGTGTGAGTGTGTGTCTGAGTGTGAGTGTGTGTGTTAGTGTGTGTGTATGTTAGTGTGTGTGTGAGTGTGTGTCTGAGTGTGAGTGTGTGTGTTAGTGTGTGTGTATGTTAGTGTGTGTGTGAGTGTGTCTGAGTGAGTGTGTGTGTTAGTGTGTGTGTATGTTAGTGTGTGTGTGAGTGTGTCTGAGTGAGTGTGTGTGTTAGTGTGTGTGTATGTTAGTGTGTGTGTCTGAGTGTGTGTCTGAGTGTGAGTGTGTGTGTGTAAGAGTTGAGTCAACTTAAGATTTCAGGCAGAGGTGAGGTGCCCTGCTCTCTCTGCTGAGCCGCGAGCGCCGGCCTCGGACAGCTGAAGGTCAGAGCAGTGAGTCTGGGGAACAAATAATGGCACAGCTATTATTTCCAGCAAAGTCAGGCTATTTCACCTCTCGCCGCGCTCCTCGGGAAAATGCGTTCCGGAGCCGAACTATTTCCAGGCATAAAACGAAACCCGCTCATCTCGGGAGTTAAATACGGGGGGCCGTGGAGTTGAGCGTGTTTCTGTAAATAGTCATTAATTCAGCAAAACGGCCCGAGCATGGGCAAGGCCCTGTGCCGGGTAGCTCTGTGGATGGCGAGATAAGAGCGCTGTAAAATGACATGTTTAAGTAAAAGACCCGGTGTTTAAACACCAGCCTATCTCCCCGGTTTAGGCCAGGGCGCAGATAAAGGCCCGCGCGCAGCGACACCCTGTCCACGGGCGGCCGGGCCGGGCTCTTGTTTGATGTTCCTGCTGCTAACGACGCTCTCAGAGTGAAGACAAACATGGAGGCCGGGAGCTTCGCAAATATTTGCTCTTCGGTGAATATTAATGCCTGTTCGTGTTTCCCCGCAGGTTCACGTGCGCTCGGAATGGGCGCTCAGCGGCCGCGAGTGAGCTGGCCGCAAAGCCGCTGAGAGCAGCGGCGGCCGGTGCCAGTTCCTTCGCAGCTGTTTCCAGAGCCTTACATGGGGTCCCGGCGGTCCTTTTCCCTGTTCTTCGTCTTATCACCAATAGGAAGCCCCAGTATTAAGGGAGAAGAAACCCACACTCCCCTCCACTAGCCTCAGAGAGAGAGCTGCCATTCCCATTACACAGACCTGAGGAACGGGCACAGACATGAAGTGCCTCGCCCAAGGTCAAACGATGGGAGCCCCCTTAACCCAAGGTCAGATGATTGGAGCCCCCTTTACCCAAGGTCAAATGATTGGAGCCCCCTTTACCCAAGGTCAGATGATTGGAGCCCCCTTTACCCAAGGTCAGATGATGGGAGCTCCCTTTACCCAAGGTCAGATGATTGGAGCCCCCTTTACCCAAGGTCAGATGATTGGAGCTCCCTTTACCCAAGGTCAGATGATTGGGGCCCCCGTCTGTTTTGCTCTAATGTTCTCCATAAGTAAGCAAATGAATGAAAAGATACACTTCCTTTGTGAAGCATAGAAATATGGAAAATAAGTGAAATCAGAGTTCGTTTTCCCTAGCATGTTGTAGGAGTCGGTTTTTCAGATCGTTCATCACTCCATGGAGAACAGGGAAGGGATGGGGAAGCTGGGGACTCAAGTATCCGATGATGAAGCGTTGCTGAAATCTCTGTGACCAGCGGGAAGATACAACTCCATTTGAAATGTCTGATCGACACCCGCCATTTCGTAAACTCATGGAGAGCACAAACTGAAACAGGTCCCAAGTGCAGAGGAGCAGGGGGTGTATTAGGAAGACGATGGGCTTTGGGGTGAGTGATTCAGGATCCGGATGCCGCCCCCCACCCCCACCCCACCTCTAAGCTGTGTGGCCTGAGGCAACACACTTAACCTCTCTGAGATTCAGTGTTCTCATTCATGAACCGAAGGTGCATCATACTCACTTCCACAGGGTGAGTGTGACGTGTAAGCAGGATACACAAAGCACCCATCTCATGGGGATGATTAATAAATATTCATGTCCTCCCCCGCCCCATTCCCCAGATATACAATTGTTACTGAAGTGACTGGGGCTACTTCTAAGGCTGGATTGAAAATGGTACTAATAGACCACGAGGAGACTAGAAAATAACCCACTGGGAAATTACTGGAGGCAGAAAAATGATCTGTCTTTATGACCCACATATGTGCGACTGTGACCTGTGGGCGGGCAGCTGTGACCCATGTGAAGAGGTGCCCGTTGCCGGATCGGAGCCAAGAGTGTGTCAGGAGACACAGGCCTGCTTCCTCAAGTGGAAGAAGCCATTCAACACAGTCCTTCCCCAAGTGTGTTTCTTAAAGCTCTAAGATCATGAATATTTCCTAAATGGAAAACTCAATGAGCCTTAAGTTTGTAAATCACAACATACTGTATCATCTCTGCGTAGGAAATTTTAATATACTTTAATAGCAAACTTATTTGACCATGGGACCCTTTCCCACTTAACACGTATTATTCATCTTATGGAATTAGCATCCCAATAACACATGCTGGAAACCTCCTGCATTTCAGCCAGACTGGTGTGGCTCAGGGGTTGAGTGTCAACCTATGAACCAGGAGGTCACGGTTTGATTCCCGGTCAGGGCGCATGCCCAGGTTGTGGGCTCAATCCCCAGTGTGGGGCGTGCAGGAGGCAGCCAATCAATGATTCTCTCTCATCATTGATATTTCTATCTCCCTCTCCCTTCCTCTCTGAAATCATTAGAAATATATATTTTTAAAAAGAACAATAAGCCTCCTGCATTTCAGCAGAATTAAAAGAAAGAAATACACATTCCCGGTCACTTCTAACTTGACCTCTGCAATGGGAATCAGTTCCCATGGCTTTCTCTTCCAAAGGCATTTCAGCTTTCACATGGACTCACTTTAGTTTACCTACTGTAACAAAGGGCAATTTATTCCAGTTTCAGAACCTGAGAGCTGGACTGTGACACCGCGGAGGGGAACGACATCGCCAAGAGTAAGAAGTGCTTCCTGAATCGAGTGCCCACCACAAGAAACCAACAGCAAGACTGTGCTTGTGGCCAGACGGGCAGATGCTAACTTTCTGTGCTTACAATTCCTTACAAGTTCCACTGTCCGCATTTGGCACATCCAAGAGGGTTTTACTGGGCACATCAGAAGGGTATTCCTTTCAAAAGAGCCACCGCATCCAACAGGACGTAAAGGTGCAATGTATCACTGTGTCGAGGTTCCGCACGGTCCCGGCCCACATGCCAAGAGCCCCTGAAGCCAATAGGGGCCATTCATTCAACAACTGGCGACAAGCGTCGTAGAGACAATATCAACGAATGTGTGGAACACGGTCATACTTTAAACATGGTGACCAACGTCAGCCATAAAGCCGGGGTTCCTTGCGTGGCTGGTGCGTTAAAACATTTCGAAGCCGTGGTCAGCATTGGTCCCGTGAGTGTTCGTGCAAATGCCTGTGGGAAGCACAGGTCTGAGAAGGCCCCTTGAGCCTCCCAGCTCCGGCTGAACGTACACCTTCCCCCAGTTAGACAGTCAGACACTAATCCAGGGCCGCTGAGCAGGGACGCTGCCGAGCGATGACGGTCCCAGATCAACGGACCTGGAGGGACAGAGGTTACTCGGGGGACCCCCTAACCTGAGCCCTGCATGATGTCTCGGCACCAGAGACAGTCAAGTCAGAGAGTCAGAAAACGAGGACTCAGTTGGTTGGAGCACCGTCCCATACACCAAAGGGTTGTGGGTTCGACACCCAGCCAACGCACATATCTAGGTTGAGGGTTCAGTCCCCAGTAGGGAGGCATATGGGAGGCAGCTGATCAATGTTTCTCTCTCTCTCTCTCTCATCTCTCTCTTTCTCTCCTCTCCCCACACACACACCTCCTTCCTCCCTCTCTAAAATTAATAAAAAACATATCCCCAGGTAAGGATTAAAACAAAGAACCCCACAAAATCATTGCCTCATGGCCTGCAGGTCAGAAGTCTAGAAGGGGTGGCAGGCTGTGCTCTTGGAGGCTCTAGGGGAGAGCCCACTGCCCAGGGGTCCCCCGCTTCTGGCCCTGCATCCCCCACACCTCTACTTCCGCGTTACATCTTCTCGGACTCTGACTCGGACTCTGTCATTCCATTCAACTCACCTGGTTAACCCAGGATAACCCCCATCTCAAGATCCTGAACGTAATGGGATCTGCACAGTCCCTTTCGCCACGGAAGGGCGCATGGTCACAGGTTCCGAGGATTAGCATGTGGGCATTTCAGGGGCCATAATGCCGCCTACACAGACACCCTTCATGCTCGGCCTCACCCATCGGGGGGGAGAAAAGTCCTCCCAATGGGCCTGGTTTGGTGTTTTTTGTTTCTGTTTTTTCCCAATTGAATATCGTGGGAAAAGATGAAAATGTGCATGTAAGCGCATTTATAACCAGCAGACCCTTTTACGTGTTCAGGAGCCTATTAAATTAGGAGACGTAGCACTGGCCGGCGTGGCCCAGTGGTTAGAGCATCAGCCCACCCATGGAAGGGTCTGGGGTTTGATTTCTGGTCAAGGGCATGTACCTGGGTTGCAGGTTCCATCCCCAGCCCTGGTTGGGGCTCATGCAGGAGCATGTGTGAGGCAACCAATCGATGATCAATGTGGCCTCTCTCACATCAATGTTTCTCTCTCTCTCTCTCTCTCTCTCTCTCTCTCTCTCTCTCTCTCTCCCTCCTTCCATCTATCCCACTCTCTCTAAAGAAAAAAATTAATGGGAAAAATATCCTCAGGTGAGGATTAGCAACACAAAAAAATGAAGAGACTTAGAATCCCTCAGGCAAGTCACGTACCGCGTATACATCACAACGAGGACAGCAGGAGGCCCTCAGATAATGTCCCTGCTTTCCTTTAAGACGTCAGGAGAATTCCACCAGCAACGCTGCTGCTGCTGCTGCTGCCTGTCCGCAGCGCGTGTCATCGACGGCACATTCACCCGACCATCTAATGTCCATGACGTCACCATTTCTTTTCACAGAAAAGAACTCTGCAAAGTTTCCCAAAGAAAGATGTTTGGCTCGAGCCCAACGTATTCCTCTTCATCGTCTACTTCCTCTTCTTCTGAGAATCTCCTAAGCCAGACAGTCCCAGCTTCTTACATATCTGCTGCCTCTCTGCCCCATCGCGCCTGTCCCCTCCTTCCTTCCTCTCGCTCATCCTCTGCCTTAGAAAAACCTCACTGACAGATGTTCACCATCACATCCAAAGGGGAGGGGGTGTCTAGAGCCCAGAGTATTTACGGCTCAGTCTAAAAGGAGTGAAGTGGCTTCCCAGGGCTGGACCAGGTGGGCACAGAATGAGAAGTGACTGCCAACGGGGCTGATATTTTTGGGTGATGATTGCACACCTTTGTGAATATATCAAACACCGCTGAACGGTACCCTTTAAGTGTGTCAATTATAGCTCAATAAAGCTCATTTCAAAAAAAGACTCAGTCCAATAGGCTCAATAAATAAGAAAAGATCAGATTTCCTGAGGAAGTGGGCCTGTTTGCTTGGTTATCCAAAAGGCTGCATCTTTATTGTAGTATAAATAAATCCTAGCGATTTAATAAGTAAGCTGTTGCTTCCTGGGTACCAGGGCTCCTATGGGGGTGATGGGGTAGATTTGGAAGCAGATTGCAGTGACAGTTGTTCAACATTGTGAATGTAATTAGTGCCACTGAATTGCATACTTTAAAATGGCATATTTTATGTATGCATTTTTTGCCACATTAAAAAAAAATTCTTTTTTCAGGTCCGGCCAGCATGGCTCAGTGGTTGAGTGTCAACCTATAAACCAGGTAGGTGGTCACTGTTCAATTCCCGGTCAGGGCACATGCCTGGGTTGCTGGCTCAATTCCCAGGGTGGGGCATGCAGGAGGCAGCTGATCAATGATTCGCTCTCATCATTGATGTTTCTATCTCTCTCTCCCTCTCCCTTCCTCTCTGAAATCAATACAAATATATTTTTTAAAAACTTTTAAGTATGAGAAACATAAATGTTCATAGCAGCATTATTCCTAACTAGTGGCCTGGTACATGAAATTCATGCACATTAAAAGGGAATTAATTAGGGGAAATATTTTAATATTGCTATTTGCCCTTTCTCTATAATAGAGGTGTCAGAGATGAAAGAACATTAGTAAAATGTATATGAAAATCTCCCTCCTGTCAGAGTCTGGGGTGTGCTGCAGGACCTAGAGTCAAGTCCCTGGCCACCACTGGCACACGCTTCGAAAACACAGGAGACCCAGACCCAGCCGGCCGGCCACACTCCCATTGGGTGAGACCTAGACCCGGCTGGCCCCACCCCCATCAAGCCCCTCTGGGTTGGGGGGGCGCAGCCTCAGGTACCCCGGCCTGGTGCCGGGGCGGGGGGCTCAGCCTGAGATCTCCAGGCCCGGCGCTGGGGCAGGGGTGCAGCCTGAGGCCCCCCATCAAGCCCCGCTGGGCAGGGGATGCAGCCTGAGGTCCCCGGCCCAGCTTCGGGGCGGGGGGCACAGCCTGAGGTCCCTTGCCCCGGCCAGGCGCCAGCCTCAGGCCCCTGCTGTTCTGTCATGACGTTGCAGTATCCCAGCTAATTTGCATATTCCTCTGTTATATAGATAGATAGCCAACATCTACCCGTGCAATGGAATATTACTCAGCCATGAAAAGTAATGGAGTACTGATACTCGCTCCACAACACATGCTCAGTGTAAGAGCCAGACACAAGCAGCGACACTGCACGATTCCATTTCCATGAAACGCCCAGAAGAGGCCAATCCATTGAGACAGACTGGTGACTGTCAGGGCCTGGGGGAGGGAGGCCTGGGGAGGCCTGGGGGTTCCCTTTGAGGGGATGAAACTATTTTGGAGCTAGATACAGATTATGGTTGCACACATTTTGAATGTACAGAATACACTGAATTATATTCTTTAAAATGGCTAATTTTAAATTTTATGAGTTTTCCCTCCATTTCTAAGTATGAGATGGAATGCTTCCTAGCTCCATAGACACCTACCCCACAATTTGAAGGGTTTACACCACGGAGCAGACCCCAAACCCGGGCAGGGCCTCCACTCCGATGCAGCATTCTCCTAATTCCTCGGGAACACCTGCCAGCCAGTCCCCACCTTGCAATGCTGCCGCTTTCTAAGTGAAACTGAAGGTAAGAGTAGTGTGACATGGGCAGGTTCAAGGCCATTTCCAAGTAAGGAGCCCTGTCTTCCCCCCTTGTTTCAGCCACAAAACACAACTTCTACCTAAGAGGGTGCCCCTCTGGTCTCCTGCGCCGGTGGGAACCCCAGCAGGAAGCACTGCACCTGGGGGCTCCGGGGCAACCGCCCGATCCACCCCCCAGCCCTCCCTTCCACACACAGTTCTGCATTTCCTCCAGTGACTCCCACCCCTGGTGTTTAGTCTTTCTTCCAAAACCCAGTCGCCTTCTTTCTCGTTCAATGAGTTGGGGAGAAACTCAGCAAGGGCTTCAGGAGATTCTGGGGCGTTGAGAGTGGCGCTAACATGTCAAGCCCTGGCTTGGTTTCTCGGGTTCTGCAAGTCCTGGCGTTTTTATAAACAGGGGCGCTGATTTCCCCTCTGCGTGAATGAGGCCACCCACAGGTCCCAGGTGGATAGAGGCAGCAGCAAGGAAAAGGCGAGGAAACTATTAAAAGGAAAGCAAAATAAAGAGAAACTTGGATGATTTTTACAGCCTTTACATTAAGATTTCCAACTACCTTGCAGAATCCTACAGTGGCTCTCAACTGGGGGTGATTCTGCCTCCAGGGGTGCTTGTCAGTGTCTGGAGACATTTTTAATTGTCACAACCGGGGGAGGGGGTGCTACTGGCATCTATTAGGTAGAGGTTGGGATGCTGCTCAACACCCTACAATGCACAAGGCAGCCCCCACCTGTTAAAGAATAACCTGGAACAGAATACCAACAGTGCCAAGGTTGAAAACACTCAGCTATAGCATATTTACACAAATGACTCTTTTTATTTTATATTTTGAACATATATTAGTCCGTCGGGAAGACCTGTAGATAGAACCCCAAATGTTTATCCAGAGTATTTTCTACCGATGAAATTCCTAAAGCAGAAAAGTAAATGACAGCGCTTCCTGAAAGCCTCCTCATCCTTTTCATGAACCTACACATGGACAGACCAGGGGTTGTTGGATATGCACCTGAAATGCCCAAAGGGAACAGCTACTCCCCGGAGGAAGTCCAGCTCTGAGCTCTAGTCCCAGGTGAGCAGGGTGGCTTCTGCCCTCAGGTCGCACACGATGTGGTAGACTGACCAACAGAAATGCAAAAACGCGATCAAGATGGGCAAAGAGGTGATTCACCTTTTCAGGAAAAACAGCCAAGAAGGTGAACTGGGTCCCCTAGTAACACTTAAAGAGACCAGAATAAGGGAAAACAGTAGAGAAAGAGAAAAAGCTATTTGTTGAATTCTGTCCACCATCACCACACACACACACACACACACACACACACACACACACACAAATATTGAAGTCCTAATTTCCAGTCCCTGAGAATGTAACCTTATTTGAAAACAGGGTCATTGCAGATATAATTAGTTAAGATGAGGTCATCCTGAAATATGTGGTCCTTTAATCTAATATGTCTGGTGTCTTTGTAAGAAGAGAAGAAACACAGACACACACACGGAGAATGTGAAGATGGAAGGAGAAATTGAAGTACGCATTGCAAGCCAAGGAATGCCAAGGATTGTGAGAAAATACAGTTCTGTTGTTTTAAGCCACTCAGTTTGTGGTACCTTGCTACTGCAGTCCTAGGAAACGAATATAGTCATACAAGAGCTAAGCAACAGAAAATTCTTTCTCTTTGAACAAATGATAATTTTTTCAACCAATGTGTCTTGGTGAATAAATGAGGATTCAATGTTGAAAAGACACCAGAGAACCTGCTATCTTTGAAGACTACATGGAGGAGGTGTGATTGTGGGAGCTGTGAAAAGGGGCAAAGTGATAGGGGGAAGACGGTTTGATGAGCTGAGACTTATGCCAAGAATAGCTGTAAATTCTGAGACAAGAAACAAGATATAAAGTAGCATCAATGCCAATTCTTGACTAAACCATCAACTGGGACCTTTTCAAACCCTCAATATCATCCTTGACAAGAAGATTTATTTAAGGTGTTAATGGCAGGTTACAGGTAGGGAGGAAGAGATAACTGAAGAAGGAGGAAAGTAGGAGAAGGAGGCAATACACAATTGGAAGTAAATAAAAATACAATTCCATTTACAATACCAAAAAAAATGAAATAAATTTAGCAAAGTGTGTATTAAATCTTCACAGTAAAAACTACAAAAGGCTGCTGAAAAAAATCTTAAAGGACTAAAATAAATTGTATACCATGTTCATGGATAGAAACAAATTGTTAAGATGCTGATTCTCCCCAAATAGATCAAAAGATTCAACACATGACCTCAACCAAAACTCCAGCAGAGTTTAATAAAATTGACAAGCTGATTCTAAAATTTATGTGGAAATGCAGATGTCCTAGAATAGACAAAACCATTTTTAAAAAGAAAAACAAAGGTGAAGGAATTACCTGACCATGTGGTATTGGTTGAAAAGATAGACATAAAGATCAGTGGAATAGAAGAGAGAGTTCAGAAATACACCCACCGGTATATGGCCAATTGATTTTTTTTTTATAAAAGCATGAAGGTAATCGAATAAAGAAAGAAAACTTTTGCAACAAATGGTGATGGGACAACTGAATGCCTCGATGGAAAAAAATAAACAACATAAATGTAAAAGCTAAAATTATAAAAGTAGAATAAAATATAGGAGGAAATCTTTGCTCTTGGGACAGGCAAATATTTCTAAGATAAGACACAAAAAACACAGACCAGAAAAGAATTCATAAAACTAGACTTTATCAAAGTTTAAAACTTTGCTATGTGGAAGACACAGTTAAGAAAATTAAAAAAAAAAAAAAAGCCCCAAGCAATAGACTGAAAGAACACACACACACACACACACACCACACTTACTTGACAAAGGGCTAGTAGCCAGAATCTAAAATAAACCCTTACAACGTATCATAGACAAACAGCCTCACTTTTTAATGGATAAAAAATTAGAAAGGACACTACGAAAAGAAGGTATGTGAGTGGCCAATAAGAACATGGAAAACTGCTCAACACTAGTCATAAAGGAAATGCAAATAACAACCACAATGAGATGGCCCCACACCCGTTAGAATGGCTAAAATTAAAAGACTGATAATAGCAAGTGGTAGCCAGGATGTGAAGTGACCAGAATGCTCATACATTGTTGGTGGGAATGTAAGGATGGCACCTCTATTTTGGAAAAAGATGTGGCAATTTCTTAAAAAGTAAAGATATCCCAGCTGCTCTTAAGGACTTACCCAAGAGAAACGAAAACATATGTCCATAAAAAGACGTGCACAAAAATGTTTATAGCAGCTTTATTCATAATATCCAGACCCTGGAAATAACCCAAATGTCCAACAACAGGTGAATAGATAAACAAATATGGAATGCTGCTCAAAACAAAAGGAAATAAATTACTGATAGATGCGACAATGTGGCTGAATCTCAAGAGTACACATTGTCAGATTCCATTATATGAAATTATGCAAATTGTACATTTAGAGTGACAGAGACCAGATCAGTGGCTGCCTGAGGCCAGACATGAAAAGGGATTGACTTCAAAGAGACTCAAAGGGATTCTGGGAGGTGGTATACATATTCTAGTCTTTAATTGAGGCGATGGTTACTTGGGTGTATACATTTGTCAAACCATCAACCTGCATATTTAAGATGGGTGTCGTTTATCCTATGTAAATTATTCCTCAATAAAGTGGATTAAAAAAAATAATGAAGGCAGAGGCAAAGATCTCCTTGACGTTTTTTGGAGCCTAAGGACGTTTTGCTGGGCTGTGGTTTGATTCAGCTCTGCATGTCAGCAAGCGACAGTATCCGGGCATCTTACTGCCGTGCAGCGAGGGGCCAGGGCTGGGAGTTTTTCTCTGTGACTTAAGTGCGTGTCTCTCCAGCACTCGGTAAACGATGACAGTAAAAGGTTTAAGATCAATTTTCATCTGTGTGCTCTGCGGCAGGAAACTCTCGGATTGCGACTTGCGCCGTTCTCTCTCTGTCAGCCTCTCTTTGAAAACGCAGACAGAATGAAAAACGTGTTGTTTAACTGAAAGAGGGGGGCTGGTTTGGCTAAGCACCAGCCTGAATCAAGAGCCACTTAGCACAGCCTCCGATTGGGGAGAGCTGAGAGGCGTGGCTCCTCCCTGGTGATCTTCAAACCAGGAGCGCTAGTGGGGTCACCTGGACCCATTAGGAAGTGACAGTAAGCGTATGTCACGGAATCATAGGACCAGATGGAAACATGAGAACCACGGAAAGGCTCCCCCATTCTCAGGCCTGATGCTGGCTAAACCGGCCTGGGCAGGTGAGGTGGTAGCTTTTGTCCTACACTTTGGGGAGGAGGAGTCCTTGGTCAACCAACTGCTGTGTTGACAGTGACTGACTGTCAGATGTTAAAGGAGTAACAGATAATCTGAGGTTCCAGGTGTGGACAATCCGGCCCACCCGGCGTGGCTGAGCATTTACCCATGAACCAGGAGGTCACGGTTCGAGTCCCCGTCAGGGCACATGCCCAGGTTGTGGGCTCGATCCCCAGTGTGGGGCCTGTGGGAGGCAGCTGATCAATGATTCTTTCATTGTTAATGTTTTCATCTCTCTCTCCCTCTCCCTTCCTCTCTGAAATCAATAAAAATAGATTTTATAAAAAAAGATGTGGACAATCCAAGGCCCAGTGTCAATCCCCCTGTCACTTTGGGGGACCACAGTCTCTCTCAGTCACTGCCTGAGGGTCTAGATAGCCAGGGAGGACCCGGCAGGGGGCCCAGAATTGGTTAATGAAGTCTGGAGCCGGTCTGCGCAGTGCTCCTGGAAGGGAGGAGAGAGACAGAGGGACGGGGGAGGCAGCGTGGACTTCCATCAGCCGCCAAAGTGGTCTGTCCACCTCCCTCCTTATCTCACTCCACTCAATTCCTACCCTAGAGGAAAGATGTTCTTAAAATGGACTGCGTCGTTTCTCTTTGCATTTAGGATAAAATGTGGACTATGAAGCTGGCATAAAGAGCTCCCCGAGCGCTTGCTTACTCAGCAGATTCGGGTTCTTTGTCCAGAGATGCTGGTTCCGGGAGTCTGCGGTGGACCCGAGCAGCTGCATCTGCGACAGCCCCTGAGATGATCCTGATGCACGTGGCCCTGAATCCTGCTTCAGAAGTTCCGTCCTCCAGGTTGGCCTCCGCGGCCTCTCCTCTCCTCCTGGGCTGCTGGCGCTCCCCGGCCCATCGTCTCCACCTGCACGAGCCCCCTCTCCTTTGAAGCACAAAGTCCTTCCCCAATGGCGGGCCCAGGTGGGCCTTGCCTGGCCATGAGCCACCAGCCGATCTCCACCAGCTCCTCCTGCGTGCATCGATGTAGACAACTCCCATGGCCTCAGAGTCACCTGACGTGCTCTTTTCAAGGCAACGTCAAGACAAGGTATCAACGTGCGTCTTTGAGATAGAACATTCTGGGGCTACCATTGTTCTTTCCTGTTTCAAGATGTTCTGATGGCCTGTACTTCTCTACCTAGAACATCAATCTCTGCCCCATGCCACCCTGTCCCATTCGGGTTAACCAAGTTAGCCCAAGGTCTGGGAGGCCGCCACAGAACGGAAAAGGCAGGTTAAGACGAGTGAGCAGATGGGCAGGTCCTAGGCCCAAAGGGAGCAGCGGCCTGCCCCCCTGTTCTCCATTGGGGGGCAACGCAAAGGCTTCCCTCTGTGGCCTGGGGGCAGGAGAGAAGGGCTCGGTCCTAATACCACTTAACACTGTGGGCCTTTTCAATCCTGTCACATGACGTCACAGCTCAGCTTTGATTCAGGAAGGACCTGTGACCGTGGAGCCTGTGCTCCCTCCCGGGCTCACTCCCCTCTCCAGGGGCAGAGTGACATAACCATGGGGCCCAGGAACTTCTGCGCCCTCACCCGACCTCAGACCCCTTGGAAGCAGGTTCACTCGCCTGGAAACCAGCTGCCTTAGGTATCTTTTCTGGGGGAAACAGAAGAAGGAGATGCCCTAGGGAACTTGTTTACTTGGTTTAAAGGTAGGAAAGATTCGGGTCCTTTTAAGGACCCTTCTTCACTTTACTGAAAGTCCTGCGGATTTGTTTTCCCAGCAGGTCCACTGTGGTCACTAACTGGGACCCCTGGACTCCTCCGAGGAGGTGCAGGGCTCTGGGAGGTCACGAACCCGCTCTGTACAGCCGTGTGTTTTGATCGTGAAAGATTGAAGACCTTTAGTCCAGCAGGAGTAGCAGCAACCCTGTCACGGAACGCTTGTGTTCAAACCCCAGCTCTACACCTTGCAGGCCACTTCCGCCCCGAGAGTCCCACGCAGGGCTGGGGAGGGGTCTCTAGCTCATCCACGTGAGAGCCCTCCGCTATAAAGGTCAGAGTGCGTGCATGTCCTCTGAGAACCCCAGCCGGCCCCGGCCTCTCCCCACCCCCGATCACAGCATGCCATCTGTACCAGCGGTGCCCACCCTACAGAGAAGGAAACTGAGGCCAAGGGAAGTCCTGATCAACCACGGAGTGAGGCTGAACCTCGGAAGTAGAAGGGAAGAAAAAAAAGAAAAGAAAAAAATATCCAAATCATGCTTCTCTGTTCTCCTTCTGGAACTCAGCTCCCAGCTTTCAAGCGAGGCCTGCGCCGAGTTCTGGAATGTTCTTTGAGAGGAAGCGAGCTCTCGCCTGCTGTCGTGGTTTCTGCTCTCCTCGGCCTCCCTCCTGCTTGTTGCTGTCTGCTGGTGTCGCACCTTCGCACACTCGGGCCTTGGAGCAGAGCCGGCCGGGAACCGGGGCTCCATCTGCCCGCCTGCTTCCTGGGGGGCGTCTGAAGTGCCGTAGTGCGGCACCTCTGCCAGGAGCCCGGGAAGCCTTCTGCAGCGCCACCCGGCACCGAATCCGGCCCCTGGTGCCACCGGGCCAGATGGCAGGGGAAGCAAAACAAAAGTGACCTTGTTAGCGGAGCGCGCCTTCTCCGGGAGCAGCTATTTCTGTTGTGGTTGTGAACTGAAGTTGTCTCGGCTGAGCTCGCCTTCCCCGCGCGGGCTGGGGAATGTTAATTTGTTCCAAAGTTCAGTATTTTGATTAGAAGCAGGAGTGCCAGATTCTGCAGAAACGTTCGGAAGGGGGTAGGCTAGTGTGCGCCTGCTCTTAGTCTCTCTCTCTCTCTCTCTCTCTCTCTCTCTCTCTCTCTCTCACTTGGCCGCTGTACAAAGTAAATGTTGTTGCAGCAGCTGCTCTGGGGAACAGCCCATCACAAAAGGAGCGGAGGGGTGAGCTGGCTCCTCCCTGGATGTAGCCATGACTTCATCGCCACAGGGGCACAGGCCGGGGACAGGAGCGAGCAGGGCCGCGCGGTCGCGCCCTGGGTGCGCAGGGACAGAGAAAAGAGCCCAGCGGCGCCTGGCACCTGGGGGTCCTCTGTGAGAGACTCTGCCAGGGAAGGGAACGCCTCCCAGGCTTGAAGCTGCCGGAGTTCCTGCAGCCAAGAGGTCATGCTCACAGGCAGTTCTGGGTCCTGAAAACCCTCCATCTCTCTTGACCTTTGGTTCTCTTCCCCTGACCAGCTTCCCTTTCTCTCTCTCTTCTTTAAAAATATAATTTTATTGCTTTCAGAGAGGAAGGCAGAGGCAGAGAGAGAAACATCAGTGCTGAGAGAAGCATCGATCAGCTGCTCCTGTGAGGGCTCCGAGCGGCTGGTTTTTACCCTCATCTCTGTGATTCTCTGGTCACTCGTGGTGCTGAGCACAAGCCCCCAGCCCCGCCCACACCTTCCCATTCCAGTTCAGTGTAGTCGGTTCCTGTATTTCCCAGGTTCCACACTGATGCTGGGAAAGGGCTCGGAGCCGTGGATTTGGGGCTTCTGATCCAGTGGCCACAAGGCCCTGCGGCTTCACACCCGCCTCTTCAGTTCGGCCAAAGAGGAAGAGACCGACCTCTCAGGGCGCTGTGGCCAGGATGGCTAAGGTCCCGGGGTCAGAGGACCCCGGGAGGCACAGAGACCACAGAGGCAGAGCCAGGACCAGCACCGACCAGCGGCTCTCCCTCCCCCGCCCCCTCCTTCTCTCCCGCTTCCCTCTCCCTCCCCCTGGCCAGCGCCCACTGGCATCCGGAAGAGCTGGGTGGAGGAGGATGCTAAGCACAGAGCTCGCTGGGAGAGAGACGCTGATGGGGATGTGGTGCTCGGCTGTGAACACACGAGGAGGTGCTGGTGCCTGCCACCCACCTGCTCCCCACTCACCTCCCACCGCCTCGGCCCCCCACCCCCGCTGCTGTGCCTGCCAGGAAATAGCACCTTCGCTGAGAGTAAGGAATAGAACCTCGCCGTACCCAGGCCGCTTAGGCTGCCTTTCTGGGCCTCTCTTCCTCCACCTGACCAGAAGGGGCCTCGGTTTGGGGTTCGAAAGGGTTGAACAGCTGTGAACGGTCTCCACCGGCAGGAAGGTTGGATGCCCGGGGCCACTCCCTCGTCCCTTTGGCCGCAGTGAAGGCCTGACAGGCTTCTCCCGGCATTGAAACCTGCAGTAGCACAGGCCCTGGGCAACAATCACTTAGGAGCACGAGCGAGCCTGCGGCTAGACGTGGCTCTCCCAGATGCCTGCGGACTGGGCCTTGGATCAGTCCTGGGAGGGGAGGGGCGGATGTGCACACCCTGTCCACAGAGGCTGCCGCTGCCGCTGGAGGCTGCGCTCACGAGGAGCCTGGCCGCCCCTTCATTTCCCCTCGTGGGGCCAGGGGACTGGGGAGGGCTCTGCTCAGCCTGCCATCTGCTGCTGCAAACATCTGGGCCTGCGGCCTTCCATGCAGACGCGCTGTCTGTCCTTCCTCCCTCTTCCCCGCAGCTGCTCCTCCCTCCTCTCCCCCGAGAAGGTCATTAAAGGGGGGTGCAGACTGCAGGCAGATGTTCAAGATGCTTCCTGGCCTGTCCAGGTCCAGGGCAGCCAGCACTTCATCGGCCCCTGGGCAGCCAGAGCTGCCAGCCGCCCGAGAACTCGCAGGTGTGCCTGCTCTGAGACAACCCAATGGCACCAGGTCCACATCTGCCAAGCAGACGCCTGTGAGCACAGCGTCTGCACTGCACAGGGACCGTTAGAACCAGTCGAATGGCTCCTTTCCTCCACGGCTCTAGGTTCTCAGCCTGAGGAAGAGGGGCACGTGCTTGGGTTGCCGGGAACTTCTCCGACATTCACCTGTCCGGCCCCCATGTTTCCCAAGCGCAGGCAAATCAGACGTGGGAATTACTGAAAGATGTCTGTAGGGCCCAGGGAGTGCTGGCAGATCCCCTCACGCACCGCGACCGCTGCCATCTCGTGCATTTCCGTTTCAATTTAAAAATCAGTCATTGCCTGCAAAAGGGGAAAGGACCGTCTCTTCAGCAAATGGCACTGGATGGCCACATGCAGAAGAATGAAGTTGGACCCTTACCTTACACCATGTGTATAAACACCTTCAACTATAGAACTCCTAGACGAAAACATAGGGGACAGCTCAGGACATTGCACTTGGCAATGCTTTCATGGATTTGACACCCAAAGCACTGGCAACAAAAGCAAAAACAGACAAATAACACTACATCCAACTTAAAAACTTCTGCACATCGCCTGGCTGGCGTGGCTCAGTGGCTGAGCGTCGACCTATGAACCAGGAGGTCACGGTTCGATTCTCGGTCAAGGCACATGCCAGGGTTGCTGGCTCGATCCCAGTGGGGGGTGGAGTGTGCAGGAGGCAGCCGATCAGTGATTCTCTTTCATCATCGATGTTTCTGTCTCTTTCTCCTTCTCCCTTCCTTTCTGAAATAAATGGAAATATATATATTTTAAAAACTTCTACACATCAAGGGAAACAATCGACAGAGTTGAAAGGCAACTTACGGAATGAGAGAAAAATTTACAAACCACATATCTAATGAGGGGTTAATATCCAGAATAGGTAAGGAACTCCTACAACTCAACAACAAAGAAGCAAATACCCTGATTTAAAAATGGGCAAAGGACTTGAATAAACAATCCTCCAAAGAAGACATACCAATGGCCAATAAGCACATGAAAAGATGGTCAACATCATAAAGAATGCGAACCAAAACCACAGCGAGATGTCACCTCACACACATCAGGATGCTGCCTTCAGAAGGACAGAACATGAGTGCTGGCAAGAATGTAGAGAAGGTGGAATTCCCGTGCACTGTTGGTGGGAATGTAAAATGTTGCAGCCATTGTGGATCTTTGGAGGCTCCTCCAAAGATTAAAGTAGAACTACCAGATGATCCGGTAATCCAACTGCTGGGCATACGCCCAAAAGAATTCAAAGCTGCCCTCGCTGGCTTGGCCCAGTGGATAGAGCCAGCCTATGGACAGAAATGTCCTGGGTTCGATTCTGGTCAAGGGCACAAGCCCGGGTTGCGGGCTCGATACCCAGTAGGGAGCGTGCAGGAGGCAGTTAATCAGTGATTCTCTCTCATCATTGATGTTTCTATCTCTCTCCCTCTCCCTTCCTCTCTGAAATCAATAAAAATATTTAAAAATAAAATAAGCACCTAAGGCATGCTCCTGCCTCCACAGATATAATTTTATTTCATAGAGCAGTGGTTCTCAACCTTCTGGCCCTTTAAATACAGTTCCTCATGTTGTGACCCAACCATAAAATTATTTTCGTTGCTACTTCGTGACTGTCATGTTGCTACTTTTATGAATCGTCATGTAAATATCTGATATGCAGGATGGTCTTAGGCGACCCCTGTGAAAGGGTCGTTCGACCGCCAAAGGGGTCGCGACCCACAGGTTGAGAACCACTGCATAGAGGAATCTGTTTGTGAGTAGGCAGGGACCTTTAGCGATTCCTACAGTCTCCTTCCATAAGGACCAGGACTCCGGGAATCGACCTGCCCCTCCCAGTGCATGTTGGGAGGCACAGTTCCATCAGTTTACTTCTCTATATCCGCATAGAGAATACAGGACCCTCCCACTCAGGGACTGTCTGCTTTGCTCACTGTTATATCCTGGCCTGAAGTGGGCCCTCAGGAAACGTTTGCTGAATGAATGAATGAATGAATGAATGAGCTTGTGAAAGGACCTACCGGTGAGTGTTGCATCATGGGGATCTGTGAGAATGAATCCCTGTATCTGTGTCATTCGAACATGCCCCCTTCTGTGCATGTCTGCATCACTATTGCATGTTTTTGTGGACTGACCATTTATTCTTGGAGATGACCTAAATAGACACTCAGGGGCTGCCAGCTAAGATAATTCTATTCCAGGACCAGAAGTCTTAGTTATTCCGTTCCATAACTAAGGACACAGGAGTACATAGTAACCTCTCAAATCATGGAAGGCTGGTTCTGAGAGATGCTCTGGGAAAAAGAGTTCCAAGGTCAAATGAGTGAGAAATCTGGGGTTAAACAGAGCTAAGGAGGCTCCTAAATGTGGAGGGTCTGGAAGTCAAAATGAGGAGAATGTGTGTGTAGCACTCCTCCGACTCATGTGATGCGGGGACCCTCTGGGTCCCGTCCTGGAGGGGGATTTTGCAGTAAACGCAGGCAAATGCTGAGCTAGAAGAATTCTGCTTGCAGCAAGAATTCACTGTGGCTGGGATTAGAGAGAGCTGGAGGCAGGCCGAGGCATGCAGAGTGAGAGAGCCTCCTCCATTCGTTCACTCACCCCTCCCTCCCTCACTCAGCACACATGGCTAAGGGTGCGTGAGAGCCAGGCCGGGAAACACACCGGGAAAGACACCGGGGAGATGAAGATGGACGAGAAGGGGCTGCCGTGCCCGCCCTGCGTCACACGGCCCGGGAACCTCTCCACACCGGGGCTCCCTGCTGCGAGCGCCAGAGCCCCCCCAAACTGACTTAGTCAACAGGGGGGAGTTGTGAGCTCGAGTATTCGGCAAGCCCAGGGGTTGGGTGGAAGGTGGAAGGAGAAATTATTGCAAAGGCCCTGGAAACGGGAAAGGCTGGCCAGCTCCTTCTGTGCCAGTGTCACAGATGTCCTGACACTGGGGACCCAGGCAGCCCCTTGGGTGACAGATTGAAACGCTGCACCTTTTTGCTCCCACGATAAGCGGAACAATCCCAGTGTAAGCGAGGAAGGAAAGTAAACGAAACAAGAACCAGGGCGGGGCGGGGGTACACGAGCTGAACAGCACCGCAAACGAGAAGATCGCGGCAGTGGCCAGGCTGTGCGGTGCCGAGGCCAGAGCCGGCACCCGAGGTCAGGTGTGACCGCAGGCCTCGGGGGGAGAAGGACTCCCACGTGCGCCCCAGGTCACGTCCTCCCGCCTCCGATTACACAGCAGCCCCCAAAGGTCTGAGCCTCGTGCACAGGTTAGGGGGACACGTATTTGAGAGGAAGGAGGTGGCAGTCAGGGGTGGTATTCAAGGTGGATGTGTTATGTTTGATTAGTTTCCTCCTGGTATTTGTGGGTCTTCAGGTGGCGAGCTCAGAACACATGTTCCCTTTGCGCATCTGGGCTGTGCGATGATCTGCATCCCGGGGGCCTGGGGAGAGGAGGATGGCCAGAGCGTGTCCTTTCATTGGCGAGAACTCGGAGGCTGCTTCCGGGCAGCCTGGGACACCCAGCCCTGTGGATGCCACCTGTCACTAGGACACCTTGCCAGGCAGAGCTGGGCATGGCTGCTTAGTGCATGCACAGCAGGAAAGCGTGGGCAGGGAGGCGGGGAAGGGAGCGAGGGAGTGGGGCAGGGGCTGTTGGTTCCTCCATAAAGAAAAGCAGGAAAGGAAATCCTTCGGTTTGGGCTTGGGTTACAAGTGACTCTACGTTGGGGAAACGCCCAAAGATCCTGGGCCAGCCGTCAGGAAGTCACCAGGCTCCTTATCAGACACGCGTCTCTTCTCTAGACTTGGGTGTGAGGGATGGTGCTAATGGTGACAGGCATCCATGATGCTGAATATTCTACAATGTGGTTCACGATTCCTTTAACCTGCGCCTCCCATCCCCACTGCACCTCCCCTGGGAGCTCCGCTTTCACTCATTCCCATTTTACGGACCCGGAAGCTGAAGGTAGAAGGGGAATGTCCCTTGTCAACCAGCCAACAGCTGACAACTCCACAACCAAAGATTCCAACTTCTGTATTTTCTGAATCCTGTTAGGCCAAGAGTTGTCATACTGCAGCCTGAAGGCCAAACCAGGTCCAACCTCTGCAAGCTAAGAATGGTTTTTACATATTTAAATGCCTCAGGTAAGAGAGGGAGAGAGAGAGAGAGAGAGAGAGAGAGAGAGAGAGAGAGAGAGAGAGAGAGAGAAAGAGAGAGAGAGAGAGAGGAAGGAAGAAAGAAGCAAACGAAGAAAACTATTTCACAACACCTGAAAGTGACATGGAATTAAAATTTCTGCTCATAAAGAACTGTTTGGCCAACAACCATGCCAGCTCATTACATGCACCTACGGCTGCTTTTGTGCCTGGACAGTGGAGTTCGGTGGTTGCAACAGAGCTGGTTGCATGGCCCTGGGGGAGGAGGCATTCCCAGCGGCCTGGGTGTTGGCTGCTGGAGCTGGAAACCCCCCACGGGAACTGGTCTCGGAGCGCTGCTCACCCAAGACGCTTCGCCCTCCCTGCAGCAGCCTCATCCAAGGAGGCGCACAGCCCGCCTCCCTGGCTCCGTGGGATGTGTCTGAAAGACCAGCCCCGCTCCGGGGAGGCCTTGCATCTGCCCCGTCTTGTCCTCACTCCCTTAAGGGTGCTGCTCCCAAGCACACAACCCATAGAGCTACCCGGAATCTCTGTCTCAGAATCTACTTCCTGAGGACCTGGTCTAGGATGGGGACATAATGAAGTTTAGGGGAAAGGTTGTCTTTTCTGCTCCGCTAACCACAGACCAAGCAGCCACGTCTCATTGCTTCTTAACGTGGGTGTCATTGACGCCTGACCAATTCCAGACAGGTTCTCCTTCTGCTGATTAGATTTAATACGGAGAACTTGGGTGCAACTCTGGTTTTCTGATCAGCTTTTCCTATTGATACCTTCAGAAGACATTTGATGCCCCTTTTTGAATCATCAAAAGTTTCCCACTGCTCTGGGGTAAAGGTCATAGTGATTTTCACAGCCCATATGGTCCTGCCTTCTCTTTAGCTTCACTTTGTCCATGTGTCCCCTTGTTCTCTGAACTACACCGCACTGACACTCCTTCAGTGTTCACTCCCTCTACCACAGGCCCTTTGCACGTGCCACTTTCACTGCTGAGACCCCACTTCACACAGGTTCACCGAATTAACTCTTTTTAGTCTGCAGATCTCAACTCCACTGTCTCTTCCTCAGGGCGGCCTTTTCAGGACTGATTTCCTCATAGACACAGCAAGTACTGTGCCCAGGGCCCACAGGACCAGCAGGGGCCCAAGAAAAAAAGTCTAATTTCTTGTAAAATCAGAAAAAGAACAACGAGACTATAACAATGATGAATCCACTCTGGATTTATACTAATGCAGTTGTAAATGTAATTTTTAAAAATAAGGACAGGGCCCATGAGTCATGAATAATACGACCTGGCCTTTCCCGACCTCCCACACCCTCCAGCCCCACTAGGTCAGCTCCTCCCAGCAGAGGCTCTCACTGTGCCCTGAGCTCTCCCGACAGAGCCCACATCACAGTTGTCATTTTGCACTGGTGCCTTAAACCACGACCTTGATGAGAGCAGGGACCGGGCCAGGCTTATTGTCTATACATCATGGTGACTAACGCAGGGCCTGGCTCAGAGCACAGGCTCAGTCACTACCTGCTGCGGGCGTGGCTACGTGAAGGCAGTCCACCCGCCCCCGTGGCCCCACTTTCTAAGCAAGAGCACGCACAGCGCCCCCTGCCTCGCCTGCAGGTCTGAACTGAGGGGACAGGACGGAAACCGAGAGGAAAGGCTCACAATGGACACGGGAGAATGGACGGTGCCAAACTTGTCCCCTCGGGGAGCAGAGGCCAGGGGCACAGAGAGGGAGCATAAACAAACATTTCCTCGCCTGGCAGGTCATTTTGTAATTATGTGCAGGTCAAGTGCTCTAGACTCCCGGAAGCCAGACAGTATCTGCTTCCAGAGGCCATTAGCGCTGGAGAGCCCGGAGTGAAGGGACTCCCATTCGGTCTTGTCCTGCGCAGGCAGGAAGCGTGCTGAGCGACAGTCCAACCAGCCACGGAGCCAGCAAACAGCAATCGGAGGAGCGCTGACCTCGGAGTGTGGAGACGGGGAGCGGAGCCAAACAAACATAGGAGCCGGGGACCTGGCCACCCGAAGCCCTGGGCGAGGTGCTCTGCAGGGAGGGGAGAGTGGCTGACCTGATGCTCTGGGGGGCAGGGGGGGTGGCGAGAGGAGTGCGGGCTGATGCCGGGGCCCCTGGCACTCTCCAAGGACACACCCCTTAGGGAGAGGACAGCAGAAGGCCAAGAGGAGGAAGCAGAGGAGGCTGTTCCCAGGGGCGGGGCGGGGTGCTCCCCACCTGGCCACGCTCATTCCATTCGTTTTCACTCTGCGAAGATGGCTTTTCAGTTGGTTCTGGTCGCTGGAGTTGCAGTGTCCGGAGGAGGGTAAAGGGGAGGCCTGGCTGACAGCCAAAAAGAAAACTTAACCACAAACGCAAAGCCTCCAACTGGTAGCAAACAGGATGGACAGGTGGCCACGGGCCAAGGCCCTCTGGGCTCACATTTGGCCTCGGCCTCGGCTGGGTGGCACAGCAGCCGGGCTTCCCTTCGCCGGAAGCAGGCAGATGATGGGAAGACGTGCCAGCATTCTCAAAATTCCCCTCGCAGGCCTAAATTAACACGGCTGTTTATAGAGTGGGCTATGCATCTGGAATATCACAGGGGTGAATAATACAATAAAAATCCGTGATCCCCATGTCTGAATTGCAGTTATGTTTGCCTGTGGCTACCAATCGCTACTGCATTTAATAGGTCACAATTATGGGCAATTATGTCACTGACCTTTGTATTGAAGGAGGGAGATCACTGATGCTGTCCCTGCACATGGCAAAGATCACCAAAGAATGAAGCATATAATCTTTCCCTTTAAATAGCCTTGTGAGATAGCATTCGCACACCATATAATTCAATGGTTTTTGGTATGTTCGCAGGGTTGTGCAACCCTTACCACAACCTAATTTTAGAATGTTTCCGTCTTCCCTATAAAAAACCCTGAACCAATAACAGTTAGTCCCAAGTTCCCCTTCCCTCCATCCCCTGGAAACCACTAATCTCCTTTCTGTCTCTATGGCTTTGCTTATTCTATATATTTCCTATAAATAGAACGGCACGGCGTGGACTTTTAAGACTGGTCTCTTCCACTTAGCATAATGTTTTCAAGGTTCATCCAGGCTGTCGCATCTCTCAATACCACCCCACTGGTCTTCACTTCCAAGTATTATTCCATTGTATGAATATGCTACATTTTTAAAAATATATTTTCATTGATCTCAGAGAGGAAGAAAGAGGGAGAGATAGAAGCATCGATGATGAGGGAGAACCATTGATCGGCTGCCTCCTGCACGCCCCACACTGGATCGAGCCTGCAACCCGGGCATGTGCCCTGACCGGAACCGAACTGTGACCTCCTGGTTCATAGGTTGACACTCAGCCTCACTGAGCCAGGCTGGCCGGGCTGGAGATGCTACATTTTGTTTCTCCATCAGCTGATGGACATGCGGGTTGTGTCCACTTTGGGGTTGTTGTGAATAGAACTGCTGTTAACATCCATGGACATGTTTTTGTGGGGACATATGTTATGATTTCTCTTGGAATATCTGAGGAGGGGAAATTCCTGGGTCTTAGGGGGACTCTATGTTTAACTTTTTGAGGAAATGCCAGATGCCTCCACAGCAGCGACGTCATTTCGCATTCCCACCAGCGACGCAGGAGGGTTCCAGTTGCTCCTTGTCCGCCCCAGCACTGGTGACTGCCCGTCTCTGCACAGCTGCCCCAGAGGGTGTGTTCTCACTGCGGACTTCGTTTGCATATCCCTCCTGGTGAAGGATGTTGAACATCTTTTCATGTGCTTATTGGACATGTGTATATCTTTTTTGGAAATTGTCTACTCAACTCTTTCACAAAGTTTTCAGTTGGATTGCCTTTTGATAACAGTGTCGTGAACGTTTTCTATGTATTCGGGATACAAATCCCTTATCGGATATATGATGCACAAGTATTTCCTCCCATTCTATGAGCTGTCTTTCACTTTCTTGATAGTATCATCTGCAACGCAAAGGTTCTTATTTTGATGTAGTCCAATTTATTTCTTCTTTGGGTCCCATATCTAAGAAACCACTGCCTAACTCGAGGTCACAGAGATTTATACCTATATTTTCCTCTAAGTGTTTTCACAGCTTTAGCTCTTACATTTAGGTCTTTGGTCCATTCTGAGTTAATTTTTATATCTGGTGTGAGGTAGGAATCCAAATTCAACCTTTTTTGCACATGGCTGGCTATTCAGTGGCCCCGTCACCATTTGTTGAAAAAACTATTTTCCCCAATTGAGCTGTTTTGGCACCACCATAAAAAATCAATTGACATATGCCGAAACCGGTTTGGCTCAGTGGATAGAGCGTCGGCCTGCGGACTGAAAGGTCCCAGGTTCGATTCCGGTCAAGGGCATGTACCTGGGTTGCGGGCATATCCCCGGTAGGAGATGTGCAGGAGGCAGCTGATCGATGTTTCTCTCTCATCGATGTTTCTAACTCTCTATCTCTCTCCCTTCCTCTCTGTAAAAAATCAATAAAATATATTTAAAAAAAAAATCAATTGACATAAATTTAAGGGTGTATTTCTGGACATTCCACTCTTCCCACTGACCTACATGCTGTGTTGACTATGGTAGTTTCATAGTAATTTTTGAAATCAGAAGTCCTCAAATTTTGTTCTTTTGCAAGATTGTTTTGGCTAGCTGGGCCCCTGCTATTTCCATGTGCATTTTAGGATCAGCCTGTCATTTTTTTGCAAAAAAATTCCAGCTGGGATTTTGATAGAGATTAGTTGGACCACTATGTCACTCCTTACACCAACATAAATTCCAAATGGACTAGCATTCAATTTCAAAATTAAAGCCATAAAAAGACTAAGGAGAAAAATATTGGCCATTAAAAATATATATCATTGTGGTGAGGAAAAGGCAAAACAAAAGCCATGAGAAAAAAACGGACAGACCCAACTACATAAAAATTAAAATCTTCTATAATATAGACTCTATATGGTGAAAACAATTACAAACGCAAACAAGAAACTGGAAAATATTTGTAACACATTTCTTTCGTATTCAGAGAGCTCTTCTATTACCTCCATGAAAAGACAAAGCCAAAACACAAAATGTACAAGGGACGCGAAGAAACAGCTCATAAAAGAAAAATAAATGGCCAATAAACACATGAGAACGTGCACTCATAATGCAGGCGGATTAAAATGAGCCCGTTTTTCAGCAGCCGGATTGGCGAAGCTTAAACAGCGGATCGGCCCAGGGCGGGGAGGATGCCAGGCCAGCACTTCCCTGCAGTCCTGGGGGCGGGGAAATCGGTGCAGCTGTTTGGAGTGCAATTTAACGGCCTCTCCTAAACGTAAAGCATGCCTGCCCCGGGACTAGCGCGTCTACTTCTAGGAATTCCTTCTATACATGCGTTTGCTCAAGCACGCCAACACATACGTGCGTGGATGCCACAGCGCGTCACTATTGGGAAGAAGGCATTAGACACAGCCCAGACATCCATCAACAGGCAAATGATGAAGTGACTAAAATTAAGCAGACAGCAGCATATGCTAATCTGAAAAGATCTCCAAGATACCTGATATGAAAGGAGACAGAAAGGCAAGACAGGAACGTCAGCAGACGAGCCTTGACTGGCAGTGGCACCTCCTCTCCTGCCTCCCTCAGTCCCAGCCCAGTCCCAGGAACTGAGGGACCTTGGATATGTCACTCAATCTCTCTGTGCCTCAGTTTCCTCTCTGGTGAATGGAGACCAAACACAGTGCCCCCATTATAGGATTAAATGGGTTAATGCTTAGGTAACGTTCAGAAGAGTTCATGGTACCTGGCAAGCACTATCTAAATATAGGAGTTTTAAAAGTTATTACTATGAGCCCTGGCCGGGTAGCTCAGTTAGTTAGAGCATCTTCCTGATACACCAAGGTGATGAGTTTGAGCCACGGTCAGGGCACATCCAAGAAGCAACCAATGAATGCAAAAAATAAGTAGAACAACAAAATGATGTTTCTCTCTCTCTGTCTCCCATTCTCTCTCTAAAAATCAATCAATACATTTTAAAAAATTACTATTATGAAACAAAAGAGCAAGAAATTTAACAGTGCAGATAACATGGTATATAGCTTTGTTTTTAAAAGAAAAAGAGAAAGAACACGTGCAAGTATTAGTCTGCATGTGCGTTTCTCTGTATGAACACAAGCAAATGGTGACATGGGAGGGGTCAGAGCAGTGGGGGCAGCAGTGGGACAGAGATTTTTCACTGTAACACCCTTTGGAATGTTGAACCATGTGCATGCATTCACCAGTCAAAAACAGATACAATTACTGAAGAAGGTTACCCACATACATCCTCATGTAGGAATAGAAAGCTTCTCTACAAGAAATTGCTAACAGTGGTGACATCGGGGGAGTGACACGAGTTGGAAGGAGACTTTTACTTTCATTTCTCTTTTCATGCCATTTAATTTCTTTTTAACTTATATGCTTAGATGAGCTTTATAGCAAAACAAACAAAGAAGCATGTCCAAGCCCCCAAAAGTAAAATAAAGAAAAGAAAAACGCTCCCTTCCCACCTGGCTCAGCAGGCCCGCCCTCCCTGCACAGTGGGCCCTACAGGGAGCTAGGCCAGCTGGGTGGCAGCACTCAGAGCACGGCTCCAGGCTGCGGCCCGACACAGCATCCCTCCCATCCACCTCCCACCCGTAACGGAATCAATATCCACTTAAAAACCTCCGCTGGCTTCCCACCGCCTACAGGAAAAGTCCAAACTCCGTAACACGGTGTGAGGAGTCCTTTGCAATCTCTCCCCTCCACCTCTCCAACTCCACCTTCTACATCCCAGCCATGCCAAGCAGGGTGGTGCCGGGGGCGGGGGGGGGGGGTGGAAGAGGGGGGCGCACAGGTTGGCGGGTGATGGTAGGAGGCTTAAGGGGAAATCTCAGTTCTCCACTCATTAGCCTTGACCTTGGCCGAGCAATGCAGTCTCGCCCAGCAATCAGCTGAATAACAGGGATAACACCCCCTACTTTCTGCAGGACGTTGGAGACTTCAGTGAGATGGGGCACCTTCGAGCAGTGAGCGCCCTGTTTGGTACACGGGATGGCACATCGTAATCAGATGGTGCCGGGCCATGGCTCCAGCGCGCGTTGCCTCCCCTGGTCTTTGTAGAAGCTCCTTCTTCTGCCCCCAAATCTTCCTCCTTTTCCACCTGGCAGACTTCCAGGGAGCCCCTTCTGACTCCCTCTGCATCCCCTGCTACTCATTCACTTTCCCAGGGTGGCACCCGCCACCCTGTGCGACAATCACATGACCAGGCCTGGACCGTGTCTTATTTATCACTTAGCGCAGATGCAAGAGATGCCGGCAGAAGGTGCTCAGCAAATGTTTCTTGAGCACATGCCACCCTCAGTGAACCTTTGGGCACCAACTTTATCACCTTCATCTTGAGAAGGGGATTCGTTGAAAAAAAGAAAAGAATAGATGCTTCCAATTCCAGGAAGCAGAAAAGAGCTGCCGCCTAGTCCCAGTGGCTGGTTTGTTTCTAGGAGGAAGTCACCCAGATCTTTGCCTTAGGTTCCATAACCCTTGGCCATTTCCCACTCTGGAGACTTCCCTTTAACTTACCTGACTGCGTACAGTGTAATCCTTGGCACAATATTGCTGCCTCCTCTTTCCAATGAAATGTTGGTGACGACATGGAGAGGAGGGGAAACCACTGAGCATTCCAATCACAGATGCACTAAGGCAGCAGCACCTGAGAAATATCAACTCCACTCTCTTCCTGTCTGCGACCCCAGCAAATGTCAGAACAGATGTTTCTAAACTGTGTTTGAACCTAAACAATAAAGGGCTCCCTGGCCGGCCCCGACATGCCCAAGGGCAGCCCGGAGCGCGGTTCAATGGCCGTAGCGGAAACCCTTGACATGAGAGGTCGGCATGGGAACAGTGCTTTGCTGTGTCCGTAAGAGTCCATTGGGGGAGGGGGCAGGGGGGGAGTGGGTCCGAGAGCCCTGAGCTTGGGGGCGGGCATTCTCTACAGCCTGCCTTGGTGGGAGAGGGTATGGCAGGTTTGGGGCTTTTGCATAACTGTGGGACACAGGTCTTTTTTTAATAAATATATTTTTATTGATTTCAGAGAGGAAGGGAGAGGGAGTGAAAGATAGAAACATCAGTGATAAGAATCATTGATCAGTGGCCTCCTGCACATCCCACACTGGGGATCAAGCCTGTAACCCAGGCATGTGCCCTGATCTCCTGATTCATAGGTCGATGCTCAACCACTGAGCCACGCCAGTTGGGCCAAATCAACTATTTTTTTGGCATAGATGATAGGGCTGGTGAAAGGCACGAAAGAATGAGGTGTCTGGTGCTGTGCGGGGTGGGCAGCTTTTGTATAGATGACCTTATTTCATCCTGATTCATTCTGCGAGATGGGTATTCCCATTTTGCAGATAAGCAAACTGAGTCCAGAGAGAGAAACACACACAGACAGGCAGGCAGTAGCAGTCAGAATTCTCCCCAGTTCCATGTGGCTGCAATCCCTGCCCTTTTTATACTACCCCCAGCAGCAGACGGGGCAGGACTTCACCCTGCAAGGAGGGGCTCTCTCCCTTTGGGTGCCTGTGAGCTTCCATTCGGGAAAGCCAGCTGGTCTCCGTCTGCCTTTGCACAGGCAGCTCATGTACCTCCAGGCAGGAGGAAGGCTGCTCTGAGAGCAGCCGTGTCTTAAGGAAGGGGAGGAGGCGGTACTGCCCCCTAGTGTTGGACGAACCACACGCACCTCTGCAGCTCACCATTGTGCACAGGAGTTTCAGGGGGCCTAGGCTCTCTTCCGATGGCTCTTTCCCTTTAAGGCCGCCCTGCAGATCCATTTTAACCAGATTTCGACTTAATAACGGAGAAGCACTCTGTCATTCACCCTGTCGTCCATCCAGAATTCTAGAGGTGGCCCCGGCCCAGCGGTCATTATGCACAAAAGAGGCCATGTGTGCAAGTGCCCACAAGTCCTTGCAAGCCGTGGGCACTGGGAATTAGTGGAATTAGATTCGGGACAATCTTCCCCGTCCAGGCACGTCCTCACCGTGCGGGGAACAGCGGCTCTGCTCCCAGGCTCCTCGGTGCCGAGACCGTGCTCTGGGCAGGCGCACGCGGCCCCCACCCCTCCTATAGAGCCGGATGACTCACGCCTAGGGCAGGAGCTCCACTCTGCTTGGGGGGTGCCGAGGGGCTACCCCCAGCGGTGGGGGGAAACGAAGTTCATGTATAATCGATGCAAGATGTCATTTTTCTGGATCAGATAAAAGATTTTCTGGTCTTCATCCCACTAAAGAGACTTTCAATAAGTTTCTTTTTATAATAGAAATAGTCACCAGAAAAGAACACAATTCCAGATAAGCCCATGCTTTTAAAAAGGAATTTTGGGGCCCCCTTCCTCCCCACAAGGGGTGGATCCCAGTTTCAGAACATCTTCTGCAGCTTTCTGGACATGTCCCTGACCCTGCTTGCCTCAGCGTCTCCGATCGATAAAATGGAGCCGCACTCGCTGCGATTCCTGACGAGACTCGAGGAAAGCCGAGGCTCTTAAAGAAGCTCCCCAGTAACCGGGACCAGGAATTCTCATGACAAGAGCTTGTTCCACCTGCAACGCAGCACAGCATTAACCAGGTCTGCCTGATTACACTGCAGAGAAATGGCCGGCACTCATTTTGCCGAAAAGTGACAGAAACTGGCGTGGTCATCTGTCAACAACGTTCCACCCCCGAGAGATGGACACACAAACTCGCAGTCCAATCTGATTACAAAGAAGGGTTGGTGGGGTTTTGTTTGTCTTTTTTAAGGGCTAAGTCCTGGGTGCATGATAAAAGAACAGTTCCTTTTTGCAATATGCCCGCTGTCATGGGTTTCCAGGCAAGATATTATTTCTGATAAATAGATATGGACAATAGATAATGTCTGTATTAATATCACTAGAACGTGGCCCTCTCCCGCAGCTCACCCGAGACGGGGACGCCAGCATGTAAAGAGGCAGATGCCAGACAAGAGACTTTCTTCTCGTGACAGTCTGAGCTCCCTGCCGCAATTAACTTCTTCTCCCCTCCCTCTCCTCCTTCATCTCGTGCAATGCGGCTCAGAAGAAGGCGGACTGCACTTTCCTCCTGCTGATGGGAGTTGATTAGCAGTCAGGTGGAGTGATGCTCTGGGGACAACACAGCGGATTAATTAAATCACTTCTCCTGGCTAAGTGGTGACACTTTGATTTATAGCAGCGCTCACTCAACCAGACAGCAGCTTTTCTTGCATGCCGGAGGAAGAGGGGCCAAAGTGGCCACTGGTTGGAGGCCGAGGGCTTTGCAAAGTTTAAAGACAGGCATTTGGTCATTAAAGCGGAGGCCCCCCGCTGGGCTCTTCTCTCCGGGGCAGGGGGACTTGCAGGCACGGGAGAGGGACTGGAGAGAATGGAGCGGCTGACGAAGGCCGCCATCTAACAAGGAGTGAGGGGACCTGTCTCGGAATTCTGTCACACCCCTGCGGAAAACGAGAAGCCAGCTCCGGGCGGGCTTCTCCGGCTCTGTTTCTACCCAACTGTGCGTTGGCATGGCACCTGGGCTCGTCCCAAAGACACAGCCCTGTGATGGTCCTGGCGTAGTGACTTGGGGTGTTTCTGACTATTTCCCGTGAAAGCACTGGGTCTTGTCAATGAGGAGCCTCCAGACCAAAGTGCGCCCACTAGCTGTGCTTCTGGTGGTCGGGTTTACATTATGGGCTGGATACATCTTGCGGCTGATCCGGTTTCACTCTTTGCTTGGGCTGCTAAGAAGCTCGGTGGAGAGCAGGCAGCCCAAACTGCAGGCCCCCCCCCCCCCCCACACACACACACACACGCTCCTGTGTATGAACTCTCTTTACCGGGAAAGTTTTTTTTAATTTTGTCTTAAAATGTTTTCCGAGAAGCTGCCTCCAATGCCCTGAGGAACAAGGTCACACAGGACAGGAGTCAAAACCCTAGACTTGGCGGCACGTTGAGCAAGCTCAGGCTCCGACAGCCTCTGTGGAGTGGGTATTCAAGATACAAACCCCCGGGCCCCACTCCTGACCTTCCGAACCCCAGTAGCTCAGGACAAGGCCCGGGAGTCTTCATTTTTAACAGATTCCCCTAAGCAATCCTGGAACATCTGAGAAGGATCGTTTTAGAGTCCGACAGCACTAAAACCAAACTTCAGCTCCACCAATGAACACAGGTTAGCCCAAGTACGGCCCTTCATCTCCCCAGGCTTTCTTTCCCAAACCTATAATGGCATCGGTGAGAACTGAATTAGATGTTTGTATGCAGGTAAACACCTAGCACGGCTGGCTGCAAACGGTAAGATTCAGTAAATGGTAGACAACCCAAATGTCCATCAACAGACGAATGCGTAAGCCAACGTGCTCTGTCCATAAATAGAATATCCCTCAGCCATAAACAGGAAGGGAGCTCTGACATTCGTGCTGCAACATGAAGGAACCTGGAGGACATTGTGCTAAGTGAAAGAAGTCAGACACCAAGGGAGAAATACTGGAGGGTCCCACAGCCTATGAGGTCCTGAGAGTAATTAAACTCATAGACAGAGAGTAGAAGGCTGGTTACCAAGGGCTGGGAGGGAAGAAATGGGGAGTTTGTGTTTAATGGGACAGTTTCAGTTCTGGAAAATGAACAGGGTTTGTGGATGGGTGGTGGTGAGGGCTGCACAACAATGGGAGTGTGCTTAATGACACTGAACTGTACATCAAAAACAGTTAAAATGGTAAATTATGTTTTGTGTATTTCATTGCACAATAAAAAAATGAAATAAATGATACTGTTACCGCTACCACCACCAACAAACCAAATTTATTTGTCTCCCCCGCCCCCATGTCCACCTCGCCCCTCAAATCCTCTACAATCAACTTAGCAACAAAGCACATGGCTGAGGTGCCTGAGGAAGGGGCCAGATGAGGACTGGCGAAGAAATGACAGCATCGGGCCCTCTTATTGTTTGCCCTGAACCCGAGCGTCCAGCGAGTCCCCAAGAAGCCACAGAACGCTCATCCCGCCTGTGAAGGAAGCTGACGCAACATCAAATATTAAAAGGATGGAGGACCCAGCATAGTTTTCCATATAAATGAATCTGCTAACATATATGAAGATTGCTTTTAAAATTCAAATATAATTACTTTTTAAAAGGCATCCTGTGAGCTCTGTCTCTCTCCCAACACTGACACGCGGGCCCCTGTCATGCTCCAGCGAGGCGCCTGCTGGCAGCCAGCCCAAAGCACTTTGTAACATGCCCTCCAGATCCTGAGTGAAAAGTGATCAAAGAATTGGCACTGGCAAAGACAAGACGGGAATCAGCTCTGGAAGGGGTGGGGCTGGGCTATTGTCCCTCTTTGTGGGAACAGCTGCTTAACGGGGAATTGGAGCAGAGTGATTATAATATGCATAGGGGCTGCTCTGTTAACAGAAGCCAGCTTAACGGACTCCGGGGGCCTCCACCTTGCGTTTTGGCACAGGGCTCGGCGAGGATGCTGTGTCAAACCTTTTTGAAAATGTCTCCTTGACACTGAGGGTGAGTGAGGGCGCCCGCGACTGTCATTACAGCCCTACTCCTGCCTCTGCTGCTCTCCAGCCCCCTGGTCTGGGCGGCTGCCCAGTGCTTGCTGCAGGGGGGCATCCCGCCCTGTTTTAATCAGGACAAGGACTGCAGGGCTGGAGCTGCGGTTACCTGAGTGGCCCTGGGAGCCCTGCTCCTGAGTCATATGGAGGAGGATCATTTGTCTGCAGGTCGGAAGCTGGCTGGCCTGCGGATTCCCCCGGGGCCTGTGGAGTGACTTTCTCCCAAGTTCTTATAAATGATAATACACCTCTGAGCAATTAGTCTTCATTGTGCTCCGTGCAGATGGCTCCTGAGTGGAAAAGGAAACAGGCCAGCCTGACACGGGGCCTCCAGGAGCTCCCTGGACACACCTGACCTCTGGTTCCAGGGCAGGGAAGGGAGCCGCCCAGGTGTTAGAGGCACAGCGCCAGCTCTTCCACGGTCCCTCTGACGCGGAAGGAAACTGGCTAGAACCCGCTCCACCAGAGAAGGAAACTGCACATCGAGGTTAAAGCAATTCCGCCAAGGTGTCACTGCCAGAAAGCGGGAGCGACTCTTCCAGGGAGACACACCTCCGGGTGGCCTGTCTCCCGCTCAGGCCTTTTGTTTTGTGAGCTGGCTTGTTTTGAATTGCACCCGCCCAAAGGAAATGGATACGGTTCTTTTTTCCAGGGGAAAAGTTGGCTGCTCCCAAAGCCCTGCCCTGCCCCAGCTGAGACTCGCAGTGCCTCCTCCCCCTGCCAGCAGCTAAAAGCCAACCCCCCCCCCCCCCCCCCGCTCCTCCCCTTCCCCCACACACACACCCGCCCGCTGCCATCTCCGCACGACTGTGGGTAGATGGCAAGGGAGGAGGGGGGCTGAGAGGGACAGTTTTCAAATGAATATATGCATGTGTCTCTCCTGCTAATCACTGGAATGCGTTTTCAGGAGAGGTGAGCAGAGGGATTAGCTGCAGGACTCCCATTAATGTTAACTTTATTTCAGTAATGAGGTGCCACAGCATAGAACAATCACGGTGGCTAATATGGTGTAATCACAGTGATGAGAGACGAAATGCTGCTGGATGGGAGGGGGAGAGGCAGGTGGGGGGAGCCACTGGCTTGGGGACAGAAGTCACAGAAGAGGCAGCAGGAGCAAAACTCTCCAGGAAAAGAGAGGAGGCAGGTGAACCTTGCCTTGGGCAGGGGCGGGGCGGAGCGGAGAGGTTAAGTGAGAGTCCGATGAGGAGGAAATAACAGCAACCCCTGCGTGAAGGCTTCTCTCGGCCAGGCTAGGTGAAGAACACTGCTCATTTCAACCAATCCTCGTGGTGAAAAGGAGAGCTCTGTGTTATCCCCATTGTATAGATCAGCAAACTGAGTTTCAGCCAAGTAATTCGCCCCAAGTCACCCAGCGAGTGGAAGAACCTGGGCTTGAAGCCAGTTTCCTCCATCACTACACTTTCCCGGACTCCGCCTCGGCCAGAGTAGAGGATGGAGAAACCACGTGCAAACACCAGAAACTCAGACAGCAGCACGGGAAGCAGCAGGAAGTGCTCAGCACGTGGGCCCACAACGGTGCGCGGCTGCTCCTGGGGCTCAGCACATGACACCACAGCCGTCCACGTGATGCCTGAGTGATGCTGGGGGGAACGAAGGAGAGGGAGACATCACCCGCATCCACCAACCGCTGGGGACCACGGGCAGCCAGGACGAAATCCTCAAGGCGCCCACGAACACGGGTTAGAGTGTCCTGCGAATCCCCAGACCACCAAACCCTCCCGTTTGCACAGGCTCGCAGGGGGCCGTTTACTCTTACCAGCGCGAGGGTCTCTCCACATGTGCCCTGCAGGAACCTCCGGTGTCCGCCCCTGCCCTGCCCAATAAGCACTTCCGGGAGGGGCCTGGGCTGCCCTTTAACAGGACGCCTGTTCTCGGTTTCCTGATGGCTTCTCTGTGCTCTAAAGCAACGGTTGCCAACCTTTCGGACCTCGGGGGCCACAAGTGGGCCACGGACCACCGGTTGGCGACAGCTACTCTAAAGAACATGCAGGTGCCCTCGCCAGTTTGGCTCAGTGGAAAGGGCATTGGCCTGCGGACTGAAGGGGCCCGGGTTCAATTCCGGTCAAGGGCATGTACCTCAGTTGCAGGCTGGATTCCCAGCCCTGGTTGAGGTGTGTGCAAAGGCAACCAATCGATGTGTCTCTCTCACATCAATGTTTCTCTCTGTCTCTCTTTCTCCCTTCGACTCTCTCTAAAAATCAGTAGGAAAATATCCTCAGGTGAGGATTAAAAAAAAAAAAAAAGAACTTGCAGGAGTCCAAGGCCCAGCAGTTCAATTTGTCTAGAAGCATAAAACAATCTGCCAGCCAGTCCTGCCCCAATTCCATGACCCATTGTCCCACGGGTTGTTTAGAAGCATGCAGTTCTAACATTCAGTGCATTTACTGAGCATCTACTATGCACCAAGCTCTATTTCTTGCCCTGAAAATGCAGGAGGGGACAAATCCAATCCCTCCTTTCCTAAGTTATATCCCAGTGAAGGAGACAAACAGGTGAGACGCCTGTGCTGTCAGAGTGCCCTGAGGAAACTGCGGGTCTCAGCCAGGGCAGCGTTGCCCTCCGGGGGACATGTCTGCTGTCACCACTGGGTGGGAGGGTACCATTGTTATCTGGTAGGGACAGGCCAGGGATGCTTCCCAACGACAGGACATGGAATCATCTGTCCTGAATGTGACTAAGGGCTGAGGCTGAGGACCCCTGAGCCAGAGAAGACAGATGTGTGCTCTTCAATGTAGGGACATGTGAGCAGAAAGCCAAGAGGAGGGAAGGGCGACTGTGGCAGAAGGGACAGGCACAGAGGCTGGGGGAGGTGCACCTGGCAGACCTGGGGGTTTCAGCCTGAGTGCCCTGGACATGCGATGCTCTCACTTCCCCTTTCCACGGGCCCCTCTGGCCACTGTGTGGGCCTGTGGGAAGCCCAGGGGGTCAGGGGGGCCAGGGGAAGGCTGCTGGCATCATCTACATCAAGCATGTCAAACTCGTTTATTTGGCCTGTGTTAGCCTTTGAGTTTGACATGCTCGATCTAGACAGGTGCTTAATCTGAGCAATTAAGGCTGGCCCACTAAGCCAGAGGTCAGCAAACTATGGCCCGCAGCCGAATCCAGTCCTCGACCTGTTTGTGTAAATAAAGTTTTATTGTAACACGGCCATGCCCATTTGTGTACAGTAAGCATGTCAAACTCGCAGGCCGCAGGCCTCATTTATTTGGCCTGTGTTAGCCTTTGAGTTTGACATGCTTGGTGTACATACTGTCTGTTACTGCTCCTGAGCTATGACAAAGAGTTAAGCAGTGGCAACTATTAATCTGCCTTCTGTCTCTATAGATTTGCCTATTCTGGACATTTCATATAAATGAAATCATATCATATGTGGCCTCTGTGCCTGGCTTCTTTCACATTTTCAGGGGCATCCATGTGGTACCACGCACTAGTACATACTTCATTCCTTTTTATGGCCGAATCATATCCCATCGTGTGCACAGGCCACATTTTATCCACCATATGTGGATGGGGGGCTTGAACAAGAGCAGGAGCGGTGGAGGGGCAAGAAGTGGTCTGGTTAGAAGGTGCAGTCAAGGCAAGCCTTTGGGATTTGCTAATGGATTGGAAGTGGATGTGGGACACAGAGAGGAATCAAGAATGAAGCCCGGTCCCTGCTCCAAGTGCCTCCCGAAAAAACACTGACCCCCGGGGAGAGTGCTGATCTAGTGGGCAGAGGCCAGGGATGCTGCTCAACATCCCACCGTGCGCAGGACAGCCTCCGCCCCCCCCCCCCCCCCGTGCCCCCGACTCCTGTCACAACTAATCATCTGGCCCCCAACGTCACCAATGCGGAGGCCGAGGGACCCGGCCCACCCCTAACCCCTGCGGCCTCCTCTCCCCCAGGGCCTGGCCCGCCAATTTAGCGGGGACTTCACCGGAGCCTGGAGATTCCAAACCAGTGCACGTCGGCGGCTCAGGTCCATATTAACTACATCTCACTTGCTTCTGCCAGTGACACAGATCAGATGCTGCTGCTGTCGCCGCTGCCACCACATGACACAAGAATGTCGGAGAGCAAATTCATTATCCAGCTGTTCAGCGCGACAGAGCATGCACACCTCTCTCCAAGGCGGCGGACGGCGCTACCTGAGAGCCAGCCCTGCTGGATGATTGAGTGGCTGCCAGCCGCCTCCTCCCTGTAACCTTGACACGCCAGGGCAGGGCCTCCCGTACACAAGCTAACAATCCAAAAGGCAGCGGCAGCGGCAACAAATGGATGGGTTAATTTGTTTCATGGCCCTGTTGCCACCAGGCTCTTGCAGAAAAGAAAAACAAAAAACAAAACAGAAAAACAACCTCCATTTGCGGTTTAATATCCAAGCTGCTAGGAATCAGATTAGACAGAAGGAAGAAATTGTGACGTCGACTGCCGAGATCCGTTTATATTGTTATGTTTGCTTAAAAACCGGTTTTCGATCTGCAGGTTATTCTGGCTGGCTTGGACCTCAAGCAACAGAATATCACACTTCCAGGTGGTATCTTTAAGGAAAGCTAATTAGGATTCTTGGCACTTGTAGCACGAAACATTTTACAATTTTCTTCAAAGCAATTTGCCAACATTAGCTAATTAAAACACCCAGCCTTCCATTGAGGGACAATGGGAAGAGAGCATCATTTTCATCTCTCGGCATCTGCTGCAGGATTAAAACTCCAGATTCCTGTTGCTTCCACTTGGTTGCAGTCCTTCTCTGAAGGTGGCTTTTCATTGTTTGCTGTAACCTTCCCAGGACCATTGAGGAAAAGACTCCAGTTTTTCTAGCACTTAGTCTCTAAAAAAGGGGCCACACTAACAAAAAAAAGTATGAGCAATTAAGGCCCACAGCTGAATCCAATCCTCGATTTGTGTAAATAAAGTATTATTGTAACACAGCCATGCCCATTTGTGTACATATTGTCTGTGGTTATTCCTGAGCTAGGATAACAGAGTTACTAGTAAGCAGTGGAAATTATTAATCTGCCTTCTGTCTCTATAGATTTGCCTATTCCGAACATTTCATAAAAATAGAATAATATAATACTAGAGGCCTGGTGCATGAGATTTGTGCACTGAGGGGGGGAGGGCAGGTTTCCTCAACCTGACCTGTGCTCATGTGCAGTCCAGGAGCCCTCGGGGGAAGTCTGACTGAAGGAGGTTGGACATCCTTAGCGCTGCTGTAGAGGTGGGAGAGGCTCCCGCCACCGCTGCTATGCTCACCAGCTGTCAGCCCAGCTTTTGGCTGAGCAGTGCTCCCCCTGTGGGAGCGAACTGACCACCGGGGGGCAGCTCCTGCATTGAGTGTCTACCCCCTGGTGGTCAGTGCACATCATAGCGACTGGTCATTCCACTGTTCAGTCGATTTGCATATTAGCCTTTTATTATATAGGATGTGGCCTCTGTGTCTGGCTTCTTTCACTGAGCATCATGTTTTCAGGACATCCATGTTGTACCATACACTAGTACTTCATTCCCTTTTCATGGCCGAATTATATCCCAGTGCACGAATTCGTGCATGGGTAGGGTCCGTCGGACTGGCAGGCAATCGGGGCTGATCAGTCCATCTCGCCCAGGCCCAATTGAGGCGATCAGGGCTAGCCAGCCAGGGGGAGGAACTGTGGGAGGTTGGCTGTAGGAGCGCACAGACCACCACGGGGCGGCTCCTGCATTGAGCATCTACCCCCTGGTGGTCAGTGAGTGTCATAGCGACCAGTCATAATGGTCACTTAGGCTTTTATATATATTGTGTGATGGGCCATATTTGTTGATCCATCATCTTTTAATGGGTATCTGGATTGTTTCCACTTTTTGGCTGTCATGAATGATGCTGCTGTGAACATTCCTGTCCATGTTTTTCTGCACATTATTTTAAAATCACATTTTGACTCATTTTATTAAAGACAAAAAGTTATAAAGACATGTCCTCTCACTGCACATTATATTAAAAAATATTTACTTAGGACAGGAGAAGCATCCAAGTGTTGTATAAAGAAAAGTGGGTTAGGAGTCATCAGGACACAGAAGTTACTTTTTTCATTCATTCAATATATACTTTATTTCTTTTTAAAAAAAATTTGAGAAACATCGGTTTGTTGTTCCACTTATTCATGAATTTATTGGTTGATTCTTTTTTTAAAATATATTTTTATTGATTTCAGACAGGAAGGGAGAGAGGGAGATAGAAATATCAATGATGGGAGAGAATTATTGATCGGTTACCTCCTGCACACCCTCTACTGGGGATCGAGCCCACAACCCTGGCATGTGCCCTTGGACCAGAATCGAACCTGGGACCCTTCAGTCTGCAGGCCGACACTCTATCCACTGAGCCAAACCGGCTAGGGCTCATTGGTTGATTCTTGTATGTGCCCTGACCAGGGATCGAACTCACAACTTTGGCGTAGCAGGACGACACTCTAACCAACTGAGCTATGGAGCCAGGGCCATTTAATGAATACTTATTAAGACAGAGTGTAAGACATTACGCTAGGTACTAATGATGTTACACCCTGACTGTTGTACCACTCATTAAAAAAATATAAAGTTGTTGTACATGCAGTTCTAGAAAACAAAAGTCCGTCACTTATCTTTCTGGGGCCGCATTCTCCTCATCACAATCCATTTCCCTGGGAGGGCTGGGAGGTGCAGGTGTAATGATACCCCAGAGGAGGTTCCAGAGCATCAGAGGCCATGCAATACCAATACGACACATGAAACGACCTGTATCCATTTTCCTTTCCTCTCCAGCATGACAGTTTTCATGTACCTGGAGTTGCCCATAGAACAAGAACCACACGTTTCCTTGCCTTGTAGGAAGAGATTCAGTTTCAGTACGTGGTTTAATATTTATACACTGGCTCCAAAGGGGAAAGACTTTTCAAAGCAGCAAGAGTAGGCCAGAATGGAAAGAATTAGCGGGACTTGGCCATATGACATGAAAAGTAAAAAAAGGAAAAGGCCTTAGCTGGTTTGGCTCGGTGGATGGAGCGTCGGCCTGTGGACTGAAGCGTCCCGGGTTCAATTCCGGTCAGGAGCATATGCCTGGGTTGTGGGCTCGATCCCCAGTGGGGGGCATGCAGGAGGCAACCAATCAATGATTCTCTCTAGTCATTGATGTTTCTCTCTCTCTCTCCCTCCCTCGCCCTTCCTCTCTGAAATCAATTAAAAAAAAAAAAAAAAGGAAAATACCTGCAGAATCTTTGTTGCACTTTCCCGTCATTGCCAGCAGATGGCGACATGGTCCTGCAAGGTTGCATTAGTGCAACTGTTGACAGTGAAAAGACAGGGACAGAAGGCACCTGAAGCTGTGGTACGGGGACACTTGTGCACCTTGTCAATGATGCGCAGAGGTGTGAGCACTTTTAAACACACCCATAGGGGAGAAACAGGCATCCACATGGCGTGTTTCTAAAGGCTTCAAGGATCTGACACAATTTGCAAATGACTCCTGGTCTAATTCCAGATGTTCCCACAATAAAGATATCATTGGTGGTGGGAAGGTGCCAAAAGCATCTGAAACAAAGAGCTCTAAACAATGTACAATCAAATAATTATCTCCCTATATTATAGCCATTCCAAGTGGTATTAGATATGACACCAAAAGCACAGAAACCAAAGAAAAACTAGATAAGCTGAACTTCATACAAATTTAACTTTTATGATTCAAAGAACACTATCAAGCAAGTGAAATAACAACCTACAGAATGGGAGAACACATTTGCAAACCATATATCTAATAAGGTGCTTGTATCCAAGATACATAAAGAACTCTAACAATTCAGCAGAAAAGGCAGCGCAATTTAAAAATGGCAAAGGATTAGGACAGACATCTCTCCAAAAAAGACATACAAACAGCCAATGAATATGAGAATGCTCAACATCACTAGCCATCAGAAATACGCAGGTCAAAGCCACAATGAAATACCACTTCATGACCACTAGGATGACTACAATCAAAAAGACGGACAATAACAAGTGTCGGTGAGGACGTGGAGAAATTGGAATTCTCATACATTGCTGGTGGGAAGGTCAAGTGGTACAGCAACTGAATAGATGCCATTTAAAATTCCAGAAGGCCACCTTTCAGTTCTTCATCTCCCAGCACCCAGCACCCAGCACTCAGCAAGTGCTAAGTAAAAACTTGCTAAATGAATGACGGGCTACTAATTCAGTGTCACTGCTATTCAAGGGTAACATAGTGTAACCCAGGGTTTCTCCGCCTCGGCACTAGTGACATTGGGGGCTACATAATTCATTTATTTTGGAGGGGGTCCTGTGCACCATAGGATATTGAGTAGCATGCCTGCCATCTACCCACAGGATGCCTATAGCACCTCCACCTACACACTGGTGACAATCAAGAATGTCTTTAGGTGTCAAATATATGGTGACAGAAGACGATTTGACTTTGGGTGGTAAACACACAATGCAATATACAGATGAGTTTATTTCTTTGAAATGAGGATAAAAAGACCTACCTACCTCCTAAAAATGGCTAGTAGGATTAAATAAGAAGCCTTTGGCTCAGCACCTGCCCACAGGAAATGACTGGCAGATGGTCACTGTCAATCACAGTGTGAAGAGGCAACTGCCCACTGGGCCTGCCTACATGTATCTTCAGGAGCTCTGAGGTTTGCATGTGGATGCCCATCTCTTGGTGCAACCTCGAGCAAGATTTAACCCACGCATCGGAGCCTTCCTCTGAAATGAAGATGCGAAAGGACACCTGCCTCAGGAGAGGGTGCGGTTTAAATGACCATGCATTGCAGCGTGGCACATTGTAAGCACGGCACGAGAGCTTTTCTTCGTCTGGGCAAGAATGGTCAAGGGACCTACCCTTCTCTTCATCTGGTGAATGGGAGGCAGAAGGAAGGGATGACAAGGACACCTGGGTAAGCCTTGGGTCTCTAACAGCACCAGCAGAGGGCCACAGGCTACTTCCTGGAGTCCCTGTGCACAAACCTGACAGGTCCCCGAGAATCCTGGTTTGTCATCACTATCAGATGGTCGCCCATCTATAGAACGGCTTCCTTGTTTCAGGGAGAGAGAATCCATGCAGGCAGGGGTCCCACAATCTCTTGACAAGGACTATGCTGAGGACAGAAAACCTATGGAATTGGTGCCACCAAGTGGCACAGAAAGCAACTGTTGGTGCCCGTGCCACCCGCACCTCATTCTTCTATCTCTCCATCCTCCTCCCCTTTCCTCCCTGAAACAGCGCCCACGAGCATCACGTAACCAGGCGCTGTCCTGGCAGGTCTGAAAAGGCTGCAGGGAAGACAGGGCTTTAAGAATCACATTTGACTCCACTTTGTCGTTCCTCCCAGAGCTAAACCAGGTAATGAGACTATTACTTTTCTCGGGCTTCCACCTTGGCACCTGGGAGACTGCAGGCGACACTCAGGAAGGCTAGGGTGTCAGGGCCTGAGCTCCAGGAGCACACCCTGAACAGCTGCCCAGATGAAAACCTCCCAGGGGAAACTGAGTCCAGCCTGTGAGGGCGACTCCAGGCCTCTGAGCCTCCAGGGAGAGAGCACAGCAGTTTCCAAAGAGTGCCCACTGGTGGGACTCACGGAGCACTTGGGGACATCTTTCAAAACCGCAAAAACTATCTTGTAACTGGACTCCTGGCAGACGATCTGCTTTGCGGGAAACCTGGGCTGACCTGAGCTCAGGTCCTTTCCCCGCACCAGCCATCCAGCAAGATGGCCCACTGTCCTTCCCAACCTTTCCATGTATTTTTAAAAATAAATGTCTGCGTTCAGGGGCTCACTAACATGAACGGCATGCTTAAATTTGGAGCAGGGTTTCCCCATCTTTCTCTCAGCTCCCGCAACACAGTGGAAGTTGGCTATGACCGGCTTCATCCTCCGAGTGCTTCACGCACATCAACTCTGGCCGAGGCGGAATGCCCATAATTTACTCGTGAAGAAAAGAACTTCCTTCCCCACTGAGTAGAAACCAGACAAGGACGAGGTGCAGAAACGCAAAGCTGAGACTGCGTGCAACTATGAAAGGGCTTTCACCTCTAATCTGACTTAGTTTGAGAGGCAGGAGGACACACGTATGTGCACTTCCCTGCTTTGTCAACTCATTAGCTATCATTGGATTAAGTCAATTTAAAAATACCATACAGTATTCTACCTTGATTTACGCACTAGCACAAAGTACACGTTGATCTACAAAATATGGGCAAAACTTGACATCAAAACTTTAATTAGTGGTAGGTTATCTGTGGAAGCTAAGAATCTAATTTGGCACAATTTATTTTCTTCTGTAATGTCATACATTTTAAAATGTAATCTGCTACATTTAAAGGTTTTTGACCTGTAATCACAAAAGGAATGAAAAGGAAGACCTTTTACTGAGCAATGACTGCAGAAGCCCTTACTAGGAATTCCAGCCCTAGCTGATTTGGCTCAGTGGCTAGAGCATCAGCCTGCGGACCAAAGGGTCCCAAATTTGATTCTGGCCAAAGGCATGTACCTTGGTGGCAGGCTCCTCCCCGGCCCGGGCCCTAGTCGGGGCTCGTGCAGGAGGCAACCAATCGATGTTTCTGTCTGTCTTTCCCTTTCTCTTCCACTCTCCCCAAAAATAAATGGAAAAATATCCTCAGGTGAGGATTAACAACAAAAAAAAAGGAATTCCAAGACGGTATCTCAGGTTAAGCCTCTTAGCACTGGATGAAGGTACAGCTACCAAGTACAGTTCTGTGCTTCCCTGCCAAAAGGCAGCTGTTTCTGTGATGGAAAACACAGCAGCTGTTTGCACAGGTGCAGAGCAGCAATACATGATAAGTTGGTCCCAGCAGAGAAGAATATGGTGTCTATTTAAAATTAGAGGAGGAAGAGGCAGAAAATGGCTAGCCCCAGTTGTAATCTTTGAGAGAAGGGGAAGCTCTGGTTTGAGGAAAATGGGCTCCAGATGGCTGGTCTCCGTGCACCCTGTGAGAGCCAAAGCCAAGGACCAGCCGCCAAGAGACACGGGCCCTGGTCTTGCCTTAACACGTGGGACCTTTGGCTGGTCACAAAAAATCAGAATTTTGGCTCTGCAAGACACCTTAGCGAGAGGAAACAAACGCCAGGAGAGGTTCATTCGCTCAAGGTTGTTAATGCCTGTGTTCTTGTCAATAAAATTAGAATGCTACTCACATAGTTCATATTGCTGTTGTCACACACACACCCTCCTTAGTAATAGCGAGGTGTGGCCAATAGTCTGAAATCTTGAATTTCACTGATAACGCCGATTTCTCATTTAGCCAATACCACTTCGATTCTGTGATAATCTGAATGCAAGCTAACCAGAGCTAGCCTACTCTACATAAAAAATTTATGAATGGAAAAGACTGCAAAAACTATTCACACTATTAAAATACTCCGAAGGCACCCACTTACAAAAAATGCATTTCGAGCAGCAATGTGTTTTGGTCCCTGGGGGTCCACAGATCACACAGTCCCGAGACATAATAAAACTGGACTCCTGTTCAAGTATCTGAATTAACTGCTTTGCCCTATGGTTGTAACTGGTCACGTTGTTTTGTTTATAATAATGTTAAAGGCTGTACTTTCATTTTTACAGAAAGCCCAGCAGTTAGGCTTTATCATCAGACAAGAATCAAGATGTACACACACAGGTGAGTGACAAGTTTCTGCTGGGACACAGAGTCGCCCACTCACAGCAGACAGCTGTTGCCACCTGTTCTCTTCATGTGAACACAAGACTGGACAAGGAACGTCACAGACACGTGACTGAGCGAAAACGGGGATACTGGTACCCAAACTGTACTCGCACCATGAACAAACAATGCAAGAAAAATGCCCACAGGAAAAGGCGTAGGCGGCAATACATTATTGACGTGCCAGAGTCAGGAAAAGTGATTGTGTAGAAAGAACTCTCATAATCCCACTGGCTTTTTAAAATAATTATTACTATTTACTATGTGGCACCTTTGTATAGTAGAATGACTAGTTTTCCAAATAGAATCTGTCGTGGTGTTTCCCCCTCTCCCTCCCCCCACCCCCCCCCCACCCCCCGGTACACACACCATCACAGCCCCTCCATGTACAGAGCTGCTGCAGTGGTCCTGGGGAGAACAACTCCGCTAGAGAAGGGAGGGCGCTGTTTATGCCCCTCCAGGTCACTCAGCGAGGGGAGGACGTCTGCACCTGGGTTATGTCAGTGTGCGAAGGACACCGCGGCAGAGTAATAACATCACTCCTGGAGGCAGCACTGGGCTGCGAGAGGCCTGCGAGGAAGCAGCGGGTCCCGTGGGGCTTCGGGGTAATTTAATCAGCAGCGCTTCAGCACCACAGAACGCAAGGGCAGACACATAATAAAGTCAGCACGCAGCTCCTGCAGCTCTTCGGCTCAACCTGAGGGGGAAATACTACCGACTGGAGCGGGCCTCTCCACCTCGCACAGCTGCCGTTTGGAACCGGGGAACTGTGTGTCATGGGAACCTGCCTGGGCACTGCAGGGTGTCTGACAGCATCCCTAGCCTCCACCACTCGGGACGCCACACTCCCCAATTTGTGACAAAAATGCCCCTGTTCACTGCCCTACATCAACTGAAAAAGTTAGTTTGTTGATACATGAGTCACTTGCTTCTGTACACACAATAAGGAGGTTAGCACAGGGCTGAGAGAGAAAAGGGGTGTAGGCTTCTTTTATGTAAAAATTAGAGGCCTGGTGCACGAAATTCGTGCACTTTGGGGGGGGGGGTCCCTCAGCCCAGCCTGAGCCCTCTTGCAGTCCAGAAGCCCTCGGGGGATGTCTGACTGACAGCTTAGGCACAATCCCCACTGTCAGTTAGACGTCCTTAGTACTGCCACGGAGGCAGGAGGCTCCCACCACTGCGCTGTGCTTGCCAGCCGTGAGCCGGGCTTCTGGCTGAGCAAGGCTTCCCCTGTGGGAGCGTACTGCATTGAGCATCTGCCCCCTGGTGGTCAGTGCATGTCATAGCAACTGGTCATTCTGCTGTTTGGTCAATTTGCATATTAGCCTTTTATTATATAGGATGCTCTGTAAGGGTCACCAACAGACACTTCACATGGAATGATAAATCACCAACCAAAACAAAGGAAAGGGCTCACCTCACTAGACACTAAATAAATACAAATTAGAACACAGATCCATTAGCAAAGAGTTAAAAAATGGTAACACAGGGTTCTCAAGGATATGGCAGTGCAGGTGAAAGTGAAAACTGGTGAAAAGTTATCAGATAAATCTAAACACGTGTCTGTAAAAGTTTATCAATGCATTACTTGCAGTAGCAGAAAAATGATAAGCTAAACATGCTCAGCAGGGGATTCATAACATCATTGTATTTGACACCATGTGGTCATTAAACATTAGTATATGGGCCTTTATGTTACATACTAGGATGTACATTATGGGATTGTTCTCAAGAGGAAAAAGTGCTCTCATTCCTGCCTAGAAAGTCACAAGGGAAGAGAAAAAGGACTGGGGCTTATCTCTAGGATGCATGATTTTAAATTACTTTCATTTTTACATATATCTGAATTATCTGAAATTTTTAATCTTTAGCATGAGTTCTTTAAAAAATAGAAATAAAATCAATACTAAGGGCTCTGTCATTACCACCCTTCCCCCTTAGGGGCCAATCGATCCCCACCATGCAGACTGTGTGACATTACCCCTGCTGGGTGCAGACACAGACTTCCTGCCACCTCATAACCCTGGGAGAGGCAGATGCGACCCCGTTTCACAGAGTAAGGACCTGAGTGCCCAAGGTCATGCCATTAGTAAGAGGCAGTTATTAACGGCAAGGCAGAATTCTGCCTGTGAGGACACTACACCGGCAGCATCCCTGTACATCTACAATCCTATATAATAAAAGGGTAATATGCAAATTGACCGAATGGTGGAACAACTGGTTGCTATGATGCTCACTGACCACCAGGGGGCAAACACTCAATGCAGGAGCTGCCCCCTGGTGGTCAGTGCGCTCCCACAGTGGGAGTGTGCTCTGCCAGAAGCCTGGCTGATGGCTGGCGAGTGCAGTGGCAGTGGCGGGAGCCTTTCCCGCCTTTGCGACAGCACTAAGGACCCCTTGGGGAATGTCCACCTGCTGGCTTAGGCCCACGGGGGAGCAGGCCTAAGCTGGCAGGCAGACATCCCTCAAGGGCTCCAGGACTGCAAGAGGGTACAGGCTGGGCTGAGGGACCCCCCCATCCTCCAAGTGCACGAATGTCATGCACCAGGCCTCTAGTGTATCTATAAATCTCAATGATGGAAAAATTCAATTATGTGACCCTCCCCAGAGTTCCTCTGCAGCTACACCAGCCAAGGTGCACCCCCAAGGCCCTCCCCGTCAGTTTCTGGGAGCAGCGATCTGAAAGCCACATTCCTTGCTCTAAAGCCCTGTCCTCTGCTTCCTAAGAGCTACCGAGCTCACCCTGCAATGCCAGCTCCAGCCCGGCCGAGTCCAGGGCCACCCAGAGTCCCTGGCACCGTGGAGGCAGGACATCCTCTCCTCTATACATGACTATCTCAGCGCCCTTTCCTCACTTTACTGGTTGTTTCTTTACCAGCGGATACATCTCATCTTTATGGCCTCAGCAAGGAGCACAGTAATTAAGATTCAAAATTGGGGGGAAAGCTTCGAATTACCTAATTACCTTTAGTCCCAAGCACGCAATACTTAATATTTTTTCTCAACAAAAGGTGTTTTTGTCCCTTCTTTGATCTTTTCCTAAAATTTCATTATGTATCATGCACTTTGCCAAGACGAGGCCTCTAATTCTAGAAACCCTCAGTCAGGGGAACCAGAAACCAACCAGGGATTGGAGAGGCGAGAGGTCCTGGGTGAGAAGGCCAGTCCAGGTCCTTTGGGTGACTTCATTATGTCCTCTACAGCACTGGGAGTTGCCAAAACAGTGAACACACCCCTAATAGACTTAAGTACAACAAACATATTCCAGGGCCAAGTGAAAATGACCTTTGGATTATCGGCCCAATTTGGCTATTTATGCCACCTCTTCCCTTTTTTGGCCTGGACGGCTGAAATCTATATGCTCTCAGGGGGGCTGTTTACAGATGAGTCAGCATTGGAGCTGATGAGAGTTGGTGAGAAGGACAGTGGACCCAGGCCCCACATGAAGTTCTTGTTTTGGTTCAGTCATTAAATCTCAGCAGGGACTCTGGGAAGTCACTTCACCCCTGACTATTGCCTCATCCAGGAGGTGCAAACACAAGTGAGCTTAATTCTCTATCACAAGGCTATAGATACTGTTTGCAGAGGCATGGAAAATGCAAAGCATGCCAAGTCAATATTCAAGTACAAAGTCAACATCCATGGGTTAACCTGTGAGGAAACTCTTCTCACATTAAATCTGTTATATTTCTCAAGAGTTAAAATAAGCTCAAAGGAGAGGCTGGTACCAGTGACCACAGAAAACAAACTCAAGTCTCACACTGCATTACAGAAAAACACCCGAGATGGTAAAACACCCAGACATGCACATTTCTTTCACATACAGTTTGATTTAGCACCAATGAACACACAGAGAACCCAAAAAGTCCACTGCACATTGATTACATTTCTTGGGTTCTAACATTTAAAAACTGCCAGACACACAGTATACCCTCAAAGAAAACTTATTTATCAGGACAAACCACTTTGGGAAGGTTAAGTATAAGAAGTAATAGGAGGGAGTGAAGGGAAACGGCCACTACATATTGCAGAAACACACTGGAAGGCAAACATGGCCCAAAGAAAAAGAAAAAGAAAAAGTCAAAAGCAGGTTATAAAACAGCGCTCTGCTCCAAGGTCAACAACTTGAACCAATAAAATGAAAAAACCTTGCCCAACCCCAGGTCAGTGTGTGACTCCAGGAAAGAGCTGTGCAGTAATGGAACTCCTGAGAGCAAAGAGGGATACTACTCAAGGGGCCTGTCGTGATCTGAGGACCAAACACCCCTGGCTTTGACCAGAGAGGTTTAGTGTTGTTCGGAAACACAGGGCACGCCTGGAGCGTGTGGACCTGCAATTGCATGCCCTGCGTTCATTCACTCGTCCCACTGAGGGGAGATGTTAAGTCTCTTACAGCTCCTTCCTAGCAACTTGGGTTTTCTTCTCCCTCTTTGCGAATCATGGGGAAACTGCATGTCTGTACTTGTTACATCTCATGAAGCTGAAAGCAATAAAGGATAACCGCTTATGGCCAGTTGTAGATGTATCTCCACTGAGGAAGCGCCTTAACACAGGGTTCCATGACTGGGAGGAGAGGAGGCTGCAGTGATTTTCCTGAGGCTCCTGCTGGACCACAACCAAGATGACCAGGCACTTCATAGGAAATGAGAACAAAATCCTCTGGAACAGTAAGTCAGACTCTCAGGTTAAAACGATGCTTGCCACAGGAATACATGTATCCCAGATCCCCCAGAAAAAATCTGAGAGCACATGGTAGCAGCTGCTGGAAACTTGGCGCTAGATGAGAATGGAACAGTATCTTTGAGATCTCAGACAGTTTTAGATGTCAGCATACGGTGTTCAGGGCCCACTCCTGAAGATGCTGTTAAAACAAAACCAAAATAACTACCTGGAGAGAACATGCATGTTCTAAGAGGCCATTTTATCTGGGTGAAGGGATGATTTAACTCATGAAACTAAAGAACATAAGAAAACAACAACCACAACAGTTTCCTTGAATATATTCAACTATCAAGGCAAGGCATTCCTCAATATAAAACATTATAATTTTCCCAATACTACAAAGAAATCCAATAAATAACTGTACAGTGAAGGGCCCCGATGAACCCTGTGAGTGACCCTGGGACCCCGAGCAGCTGCAATGGTGGAGGTGCCCACAGCACCAATCCCTCCGCAAGGTCGCCTGCAGTTTGGTCTTTTTCAAATGTGACCCACTGGTGTTTCCAAGCTGCTTTATAGATCAGTCCCATCTGGTGAAGCCTGGCGGGGAGTGCAGCCCAAAGAGTACAGCCCAAGAAGTGGTCAAAGCCAAGGTTTCCGCACGACAACTCTCTTCTTCCAAGGGACTAGTGACCGCTGAGCCTGGCTTCAGACTAAGTGCTTTAGCCGCATGCGCCTGGAAAGTCTTCTGTGCCCATCACTGCGCCCATCACGCTGGGAAGAGCTCGGGAGGGCTCTCTCCATAGCAATACTTTGCTATGGGATCCCTATAGGTGTTCTCGTGCTGCACACTCTGTTGGCAAAAGGGAAGACAAGAGCTCCGTGAGAGAGCAGTCCCACACACCTCCCTTCAGAGCTGCTGAAGTCCAAGCGGGCTGCTGTCAGGCACTCCCTGCAGGAGCCTGGCCACATCCATCTCCGAATGTCACTATCAGGCTCCCAGGCACTTTCTGGAACAAAGGCGAATGCTCAATGCAGAATGCCAATGAAGATCATGCAAATGGACATAACATCACTGCGTGACTGTTTCTTTTTATGTACACAAGTGAGTTTCTAACAACCTCACTGCAACTCAGGACAACTAGTTTTTCTCAAATTATTTTATATTAGATTAAGGTCCAAAGGGTGTTTTGCACCTGACTCTGTGCTTCACAGAAATTCAGTCACTGGTACTGAACCCTGAAAATATGGAGGAGATACATTTCAAATCGCTTTCATAAAGTTTTATGTATCTCTGGGTTTGGCACTCGGGCCAAATCCCACAATACCAGACAAGCCTTATTTGGCTGAGAAATAGGAAGTGTGATTTAAAACAAACACCCCAATGGCTAATTTTTCAGCAGTTTGTTTTCATACAGGCAACTTGAGTTTTTGGCTAGTCTAGAGTTCATTAATTAGCCCACAACCAATACTAAACATCTACACTGTAAGTACTAATCCAATTTGCAGACGTGTCGCCAAAAGCTTCTCTTTCTTGGGATACTGCTATATAAACAAATTGCCAACTGGGAAATATTTCTTTACAATAAAAGAAAGTTTAGCATCTTTACTCACAACTGGAAATAACTTCTGGGTTTTATCAGTTAAAGAAAGAAAATACTTCGACTTTTCTGGCAACTCTCGGAATGAGAGAGAATCTGAATCAAAGTAAGTCACGTGTTCAGCCTCCTCCACATTTCCTTTAAGGCCCATTCAAGTGGAAAGCTCTTCCAACAAAACAAGCCCACCAGGAATTTCTTCATGTTTTCAAATGCTCATTATAATCCCTGAAACATTTACCCAATGATGCTGGGTGCTCTAAGAGCAGACCAGAGACATAAAAAGTGGCATAAAATCAAAAGGTGGACTACAGACAGACATCTGGCAAAGAGTGCAAGAGTTCCAGAAAATGACAAATGAGTCAGTTATCTCAGATGAAGCCAGTACAATCTTGGAGACACCATGAATACAGGCCAGAAGAAGCGTGCTTGTATAACAAACACGTCAGTGATTTTTTAAAAAGACAGCCCCACAACAGCCCAACCACAAAAGCTGAGAGCCAAGGCCACAGTGATGGACTTCCAGGCGCTTTCAGCAGCAGGTGCGATGTTCAGTGCCCGAAGAGCAAAGCATGTAATGACAGCATGCTGATGAGTATCGAGAGCTTGACGACCAACACATTACGCATGTATTTTTAAACACCACCTGCCCCTTCCCCTTGAATCATAAAATAAACCATAACTCTGTCCCAGAACAAATTACTATTTACTCTCAATGAGTGGTTGCTGAAAAGCCTCAGTTCTGACAAAAGAACTTCTCTCAGAAACTGGACTATTAAGATTCCACCCAGATTTAAAAAATAATTTTAGGCTCCCACTTAAAAGTATAGACATGCCAATCAGATGGGGAGATGCAAGTTGATTAGACCTTGATTTAATATAAACATTTTACTTCTCTGACTTGTATAAATCTCATGCTGACATTCTAAACACTCATTCCACCAAAGCTTCATTTGAATCTCTTCTCCATTATCACTCATATCCTATGACATATCATAATCATACCTCCATGATCATACTTTCCCACCCACCCTTCCTCCTACCCACCCAGCCCCCAGCTAGAAACATCAGAGCTTCTGACCTGGGATGAGGTCCTGCATTTAGCCAAACACAATTCAAAGTGATCCTCCACTGCCATGAAGAGGTTCTGGAAGGCCACAGCTGCCCGGTTGAGGAAGCGCTCCAGGAGAAGTTGCTATGGAAACAAAAGTTAGTACCTATAATAAATTCCAGACTCAGCAGCACAAAAAGTAACCTTGGATATTTCTCCTAAACTAGGAGACTGCTGACGGGGTGGGGGTAAGAGTGAGGGAGGCAGCCAGCTCCAAGGGGAATGAGCACTGGTATCTTATTCATCAGATATCTGATTAGCAAAACAATGGCCCATTCTGCAAAAGAACCATTCAAGTCACTGGGAACCACCTCCTTCCTTGGAGACAAAGGCTACTTCACAGCAGCAACTCCTGACACCTACAAAGCTCCCTTCTAAATTCTATTTTCAGAAGAACCCAATGCTCATCATAAAATAAAGGCAGAGAGACGTGAGCAGATGCAGAACAAGGAGCAGCTCTCCATACCTTGTTGGGCTGCAGGCAGCAGGAAACGCAGTGCTCGTAAGCGCTGCAGCAGCCGTTGGTCAAGCAGCCATCACAGCAGTACTGCTTGGTGCCCTGGACGTTGACATTACAGCAGCCATTCACCAGCAAGTCCTTCCTTTCACAAACGTATCCTGCAAGTCAGAGACTAGCCTGAGTATTAAAGCAGCAGGGATCCCAACTCACTACCAGCCGTGATCTGGACTCAGCATCGTCCACACTGTATGCAAAGATCAGAGACAGAATCTGGAGTCTGGAGAATCCTAAGCACCAAAGAGGTAGGAGAATCAGACACTGTGTGATGAGGGCTTGCTTCTCACATGCCGTCCTTTAAAAACGTGAATTCCCACACTAGAAGTAGGTCCAGCCTTACCTGCCTAAAACAACCTGTTAGTCTGCTGCTGCGTGTTTGATTTACTCTCCACGTAAAGTCACGCCTGTGTTTTTCTATTCTAATCTAGGAAAAAAAAGCCATTTTTTCAATACAAAAATCTAAAAATAGAAAAAGCCAAGGCATTAATTCCCAAAAGTGAAATCCTTCTAGATAAAAAACAAACATCTGCCCCCTCCTTTTCGCAAGTATCTTTTAAATGCTTGCCATTTATTGAATGGTTTGGAAGATTTTTTTTTTAACTGAAGTAGTTACACTTCACCTTTACAAACTGATTTAGGCTGTTTTCAAGTATACATACCAAGTGTTCAATTATCCCTCAGTATTGGGAAAAGGGAATCCTCTGATACCCAAGAAAGAAAAATCCTAATTCCCTCCACTCCTCATAAATCCCATCATCTCTCCCAGCCAGTGTGGCTCGGTGGTTGAGTGTCGACCTAAGAACCGGTTCGATTCTTGGTCAGGGCACATGCCTGGGTTGTGGGCTCGATCCCCAGAGTGAGGGGTGGGGGGTGCAGGAGGCAGCTGATCAATATCTCTCTCTCTCTCTCTCTCTCTCTCTCTCTCTCTCTCTCTCTCTCTCTCTTTCTCTACCCCTTCCTCTCTGAAATCAATTAAAATATATTTTAAAAATATAAAATAATAAATAAATCCCATCACCTCTATACACACGCTCCCTCCAACCCAGCCAATCCATGCTCAACTTTAAGGAATGAATCACCTTGCAAAAGTTAATTTATTGTTCAGAATTGCTAAAAGACACTTCTCTACATCTTTCTGGGAGTGGGAATGAGGTATGTGAGAAGAAGTGGATGAGGGACAGACACCACTTGGCCCTTGGGAAACTCCCAGATGTACACACAGCTCACAGATGCACACATAAGCCCACAGGTATATGCCCAGGCCCACAGGTCAGAGCAACTGTCCATCCAAATACCCCAGCTTCTTAACCCTCGGAGAATGAGACTTGGTGAAGTATACTGTTGTTTTCAGAAACTACTCTGGAAAACAAAGTCTGTGCAAATGTAGGAAGCACCAGGAACACAATGGAAGAAACTAAAAGAGCCCTCACTCACACTTGGAAAACTGGGGCTTACCTGGGAACTGGTGCTTTTTGTTACTTTAACTGTGCCATTCTGTCTTTAAATTAAGAGGGGATGGTTCCAGCCCTAGCCGGTTTGGCTCAGTGGCTAGAGTCCTGGGTTTGATTCCAGTCAAGGGCATGTACCTTGGTTGCAGGTTCCTCCCTGGCCCGGGCCCTAGTTGGGGTGCGTGCAGGAGGCAACCAATCAATGTGTTTCTCTCACATCAATGTTTCTCTCTGTCTTTCCCTCTCTCTTCCACTCTCCTTAAAAAATCAATGGGAAAATATCCTCGGGTGAGGATTAACAGACAGAGAGACAGAGACAGAGAATGATGATGATGATTCCAATGCCATCACAAATGTTTCTGGGATTACAAGGATTATAAATATACAAACAAACAAAAAAATCCAAGTAAGCCAAAATGTTTCTTGAAATTCTGCCCCAAATGATAAATACACAGCAAGTTTACCACTTCTGGGTCAGGAAGTTGTAAAATATAATGTGACCTACACTCCACTTGTTGAAATTATCTTTCTGCCCTTTTCTCTTTTCCACATTCTCAGTGTCAACATCAGGCCTTCTTTCTCTCCCCAGTGCTAACTGCCAGCAGCCTTGAAACCACAGGTCTAATTTCTGGTGAAAGAAAGCTCACCAAGATTTCACCTTTTCCATCATAAATCTAAGCATGCAAACATCATTTCCAACAAGGAATTCTGTAAGGTCACAACCGCAGAGTGTATTGCTACTGACTGAGAAATTAACTTCTAACCTTTGAAAGTCTGAAATTCTAATTGGTTGTCCTATTTAATAAGGTGTTACCCTAGCAATATTCATTGTGACATCTGCTTCCTAAAAGGCATCAATTCCTGCAAGTTTTCTTCATTAAACTGTTTCTCCCTTCTCCCACACTCATGGAGGTAAAATATAATCTATGGTTCTTGAATTTTTAATTGCTTGATTCTTGGAACTTTTTACTTAATAAGTCTGAGAATCTTTGTCTCACTCGAAATAATCAGAGGAAAATTATTCTTTGGCTTGCTACAAAATGACAAACTCATTCATAACCTAATATTAAATATTAAAGCCAAGGCATAGATGACATGTTTTCTCACTATAAGCATCATAAAAAACAAAACAAACATAAAAACACCAAAAAAAAAAACAGTTTATAAGAGAAAAAAAACACTGAACTCCAAGTTCAGTCCTTGTCCCATGTCTGCCTGCTGACTAGCTGTGTCATCTTGTGGAAGTAACTTAATTCTGTTAAAAATAAAACACAGGTTATTTGCAATGTTATCTGCTTTTTCCTTGAGTTCCTTAACCTCTCAGTGCCTGTGTCTTCACCTACACAGTGACAATACCACTATATGTATTATAGCAATAGCTGGACCTCGTAGGACTATTAACAAAATCAAATGGGATATTCAAGGAAAGCTTTCACCCAGTGCCCAGCACATGGTAAGAGCTCAATTAAGTCAGGCTGAGGATTAGTGGGAGTCTCGCTTTGGGAAGACTGAGCCAGATTAGAGTTGTAAGAACTGTAGCAGCTGTCTAATCCAACTACCTCACCAGCACAGGAATCACCTTTCTGTCTAAAAGGAAACAGAAAAGTCTGAGAGAAAGTACCAAAACAGACAGACTACTATTTTAGCTGTAAGAGTAACACATTTTGAATGTGCTTATAATTCACTTGAGATTACCCAATCAGTCATTAACAAATGCATTTCCTAAGTACCAATTATTATTCAAGTTACCAAAGAAAACTGAGCTCCTAGTCTATAGAATTGACCAAGATGAGAAGAAAAGACCGGTGAGCTGTGAAGAGACTGGCAGGAAGTAGCAGAGGCACTGATGTGTGATAAAATGCTAAAACTCTAAGTTATAGGCACAAGGAGTTTCAGAGTTAGAATTATCAAACCAAGCTTCTCTGATGCTGAGGGGAACCTTGAACAATGAGTTAGATCTGGAAGACAAAGAAGACGTGAGAAATGTTGGAAATGAGCACGAAGGGGAAAGGCACATATAGAATCCCTACTTAAAAACCCTAGGAATGGTGGCACCAGAGCACTTCACTGACTGCAGGAGGGGAAGGAAGCCAGCCTTACCTAGTTCGTCGGTGATGAGGTGCTTCCCTTGGATGGAGTTCCGGCACTGGTTGCTGGGCCGACTGCTATTGCCCAAGTTAAACTGCACTTTCCACAGAATGGGCTGATCATGGTCTTGAACCTGGAGGAGATTCCGATCTCTCACTGCCCTCTCCTCCTACAAAGAGACCATAAAAGAAAAGATTAAAGTATCATTTCTTATATTTTCACCAATTTTTTCATAGAAACAGCAACAGAACAGACACAATTTTTAAAAAGCTTGCACAAGAATCTGCATTCCCCTGGTATGAGCAAAATCTGAGCCAAAGTCACAAAATCAAATGCAGAAAAATAAATTAGGGCTATGCTATGCTTCGCAACTGGAGTTCTTACATGAATGCCCCTTGATTACGTGCACATTCTAAATAGGTATAAAAGTGTTAGAGCTAAGATAACGGTATGGCAAGGTATACTACAAGCTATTAACATGGAAGGGACATAAGTGATTATTAACAGCTTTTAGCATTTTTGGAATATTTTTGTTTTTAAAATGATAAAAACATTATTTAAAAACATAATTATCATTAACAATAGGAGACACTAAGGGATCTACAGAAACGCTATACTAGCCTTGAAAGTTTCCTGTAAATCTATAATTATTCCAAAATAAAAAGTTTCTTTTTAAAAAAACATAATTGCCCTAACCCCGTGGTCGGCAAACTGCGGCTCGTGAGCCACATGCGGCTCTTTGGCCCCTTGAGTGTGGCTCTTCCTAAGCCTTAGGAGTACCCTAATTAAGTTAATAACAATGTACCTACCTATATGGTTTAAGTTTAAAAAATTTGGCTCTCAAAAGAAATTTCAATCTTTGTACTGTTGATATTTGGCTCTGTTGACTAATGAGTTTGCCGACCACTGTCCTAGCCGATTTGGCTCAGTGGATAGAGTGTCATCCCGTGGACTGAAGGGTCCTGGGCTCGATTGTGGCCAAGGGCATGTTCCTCAGTTGCAGGCTTGATCTCCAGCCTTGGTTGGGAGGCAACCAATCAATGTATCTCTCTCACATCAATGTTTTTCTCTGGTGTCTCTCCCACTCCCTTCCACTCTCTCTAAATATCAGTGGAAAAATATCCTGGGGTGAGGATTAACAACAACAAAAAACAAACAAAAAACAACAACAACATAATTACCAACATTAAAGACAAAAATTGCCCACAATCCCATCACTTACATAAAGTGCTATCTATTTTTGCATATTAACTTCTAGCCTTCTGACCCTGACATTTACACTTACAAATGAGGATGCTTGGCATTCAGCGCTTCTTGACACTAATTAGATGGTAAACCATTCAAGCAGCTACATTATCTCGAGAATCACATTTTAAGGCTACATAATAATCCATCATGTTGATGTGCCATAATTTGTAAACATATCCTCTACAGATCAACATTTAGCCCATTCTTGACTTTTGTTATCAGATAGCAATGCAATAGAAATGTAGTTTTTACTTATTCTCTTGAATAAATAAATAAATAAATAAATAAATAAATAGTACTTCTACAATTACTTTGTAGAAGTAATTATTATAAGTAGTCATGTCATACAGTGCCAAATAACTTCCCTGAAGTTACATATACACCATTTGTAATATTACCAGCATTTACATAAGATAGTGTTTACAATTTACCACGCCTCACCAGGCCTGGATTGTGTTCTTCAAATTACTAGTGTGAAACAATCCTTCAAGGTGGCTGTCATTTCTACTCTGCCCCTCCCTCCTGCTTCTTTTAAAGGAAAGAACTGGCACCAGCAGGAACAGGATGGGTTATGCAAAAACAACATCTGTGTTCTTCGGGTGCAAGAAGAGGAGCTAAATGCAGAAGCCTTGGGAACTAGGGCAAATCACTTAGGTGCACACTGCTTAACTACCTGTGAATTCATACTCCTCTGCTCTGCTAGGACCTATCAGTTAACTGCATAATCAAGCTACATGCAAACTAAACTGAGCGTCAAATGCTACTCTAGATAAATTAACAGCCATAAGGACTGTTAAGAGGCTGGTCAAAGTACAGTAAACTGGCTCTCACAAGGTTAAAAGTGCTCTTAACATTACTCTCAAACTATCCTGTTATTCTTCCTGAGGGAAAAAAAAACACACAAGAGTTCATGAACAAGTGCATCCCAGAAGGACCTCTTCCACATAACTACATTCCTGGTAAACAGGAAGGCAATTCTCCCAGCACTTGATTTTCCAAACATGAATATTCAAGACCTTGCCAAAAGGATTAGATAAGAGCTGTACAATCAAAAAGATTGTACAGAGATTGTGTAAGATAGCAATGGTAATGAATTAGTACATGTTCACTTGTGTGAAAGTCTAGTCACGCAAAGGGTGTGAAGGGGCACTGATGGATTCCTTTATTGGATAAGTACTTTTAAACCCTCCTCCAAGTGTTCCACCTACTCTATTAGGTTTTCTCAATTTTACACGTGTGTGTGTGTGTGTGTGTGTGTGTGTATACACACTTTTTTTTTTATTCATTCAAAGGTTTCAAGATGGTACAATGCATTAAGGAAATAGAGACAAAAGTAGCCAGGTTCTCTAATCCCAAAGAGCCTTCAGAGCAGTTGATAAAGAGGTAGCAGAAATCAGTGCAATCGACCACCACCAATGTCCACAGGGACTACACTGGGATACAAAGAAAAGAGCGGGAACAAAAAGGAACAAACATGCACACAAAGAACTTTCTTCATAAACTGTTAAGGAGCTATAGAAATGTTTTCATTACTCATATGTTACTTAACCTGATTTTAAAGGGGGGATATTAATAACTGTCCTGTCTATTTTTCAGGGGTCATCATAAGGGTCAAATGAGATAAATGTTCCATTTACGTAGTGAAGCACTTAAACAGAAGGCATTGCCATTAAAAGATTTGCTTATGTTTCTCAAAAGAAAAAAGGGGAGGGGGGTGGCGAGTAAAAGGCCAGGAGGCATCCCAAATGTCTAATATTTGGGGAATGAATGCCTCAATATGGCCTAATCAAGGAAAATTTTAGTTATAAAAAAACTGTACTTAAAAAACACTTTTAAAGATGGATACAATGCACATATGTAAAGAAACAGTATGCCCAATTATATTTTAAAACATGAAAAATGAAGAAGAAAATATGCCCAGGTATCATCAGCGACTCCCTCTGGTTGGTGAGACTGCTAGTAGTGTTCCTCCTCTACCCTGTGCTGATCAGCGGAAAGCAAAAAACAGATTAGCAACTCGCTCTTATGACTTATTCCACTTTACGTTAGACAGTATCTAACTTGGCACCAATTTACAGTTACTTTCAAGCTGAAGGCATGAATATGTTTTCAAGGAGTTACGCAAACACCTGAGATATTCAGAAACTGCACCACTTGAACAAGTCTGAGACCATTGCCTTACAAGTAAGGACCCTTCTGACTCCAAGATTGGGAATTCTGTCATCTCAGTTCACACACCCACGCAGCATACGGCCCACCCTGCCGCTCTATCATGGCATCTTGCTTTGTTTCCTTCGTATCGTACATCATTGTCTGAAATAGCTTTGCGCTTTTTTTTTTTAATATATTTTATTGATTTTTTACAGAGAGGAAGGGAGAGAGATAGAGAGTTAGAAACATCGATCAGCTGCCTCCTGCACATCTCCCACTGGGAATGTGCCCACAACCCAGGTACATGCCCTTGACCAGAATCGAACCTGGGACCTTTCAGTCCACAGGCCGACGTTCTATCCACTGAGCCAAACCGGTTTCGGCAGCTTTGCTTTTTTGCCACTTCTCCCCCAGACCCACCCCCGCAGGACAGAGGCTCTTGGAGAGGAAGGCTTTTCTGCTTTGCCCCTCACTGTATCTCCATCATCCAGCAGACAGTGCCTTAGCAACACAGCTGGTGCTCTGAACATTTGTTAAATAACTGTGCCCAAGTCACCTGGCACCACTCACCATTCCCAATCCTCTCCCCCAGTGGCATCCCTGCCATTGTCACTAATTTCTCCTGCACTCCCATCTCTGTAATTTAAACTATCCCCCAAAGCATTAATTAACATGAAAACCAAAGAAATGAGGAATTCAAAGCAGTAGAGAATAATCCACGATTCTCTAGACACAAGCACCACCTCTGCTCCAGCGGTGCCTGGTCTCACTGCAGCAGAGCTCGGATCCCAAGGAGCTGGGAAGTTGTCCACGTCCTCTTCTCAATGTATCCTAACCTCTCCCCACCCCACTCATTCCCTGTCACCACCTCCACGTTCCAGATGAAGACACTGAGGCTAGGCCAAATGAAGCAGACCCCCAAGTCACCCAGTTCGGAGTGGCAGACACCAAAACTGCAGCGAGAGTGAAGCAGGAGCAGCACACACAAAAATGCATATGGGAGAACGTCAGACAAGTTTTTGGTCCCAAGAATCGTTCATACTCTTAAAAATTACTGAGGACCCCCAATATGTGGGTTTATAAGAATTATGGCCGTTGAGCCCTAACCGGTTTGGCTCAGTGGATAGAGCGTCAGCCTACGGACTCAAGGGTCCCAGGTTTGATTCCAGCCAGAGGCATGTACCTTGGTTGCGGGCACATATCCAGTGGGGGGTGTGCAGGAGGTGGCCAATCGATGTTTCTCTCTCATTGATGTTTCTAACTCTCTATCCCTCTCCCTTCCTCTCCGTAAAAAATCGATAAAGTATATTAAAAAACAAAAAGAATTATGGCCGTTGATATTTATCATATTGGAAAGTAAAACAAATTCCTAAAATACGTGTTTTCAATACATTATTTTTTATTCATTTAACAATAACAATGAACCCATTACTATTACATGTCAACCATTTTTGTTGTGTAAAGAAATTTAGTGAGAAGAGAAAATGTTTTTACATTTCTGCAGATCTTTTCAGTGTCTGGCTTAAAGAAAGACAGCTGGATTCTCCTATGTCCCCCTGCATTCAATCTGCTGCAGTATGTTGTTCAGGCTGAACCACCTGAAGAAAACCTACCTCACACAGATGTGCAGTTGGAAATAGGAGGAGCATTTTAATGGCTTTTCCAGATAACTATGGACACGCTTCTTTGATGCTACATCAAAACTTGACAAGCATAGTAGCTTCTTAAAAGTTCACTGCAAATGGTGCAACCGCTTTTGAAAACAGTCTGGCAGTTCTTCAAAAGTTAAACATAAAGTCACCATATGACCTAGCAATCCCATTCCTAGGACCAAATCCAAGAGAACTGAGAACATATTTCCAAACAAAACCATATACACCAATGTACATAATAACATTATTTATAATAGCCAAAAGGTGTTAACAACCGAAGTGTCCATCAACTGATAAATGGAAAAAAACAAAATATGGTAGATGCATACCAGGGACTATTATTCGGACACAAAAATGAAGTAGTAGCACATGCTACAACATGGATGAATTCTGAAAACACAGGCTTCTAACCGAAAGAAACCAGACACAGAAGACCACAGACTATAAGAGTCCACTTATGTGAAGTGTCCAGAATAGGCAAATTCATAGAGACAGAAAGTTGACTGAATGGTTGGCAGGGGCTGACTGGCAGGCATAGAAGGTTACAGCTCAAGTGTCTGTTTTACTTAGTTTTTGTTAGGCTGCGGGGGAAATCTGCAAAACAAAAATTCTGTCAATAGTTTTAAAGAAATCACAATCATCACCCCCGTCAAAAAAAAAATGTAAACCCTGACTGTCATAATTGACAGGTTTTAAAAAGACACATTGTAACACTGTAATTTTTAAACAATGAACAAGGCACCAGCCCAGAATGACTCTGTTGAGCATCGTCCCATGAACTGAAAGTCCCGGGTTCAATTCCTGGTCAGGGCACATGCCAGGGCTGTGGGCTTGATCCCCGTGGTGGGCATGTAGGAGATAGCTGACTGATGTTTCTCATAACGATGTTTCTCTTCCACTTTCTCCCCCCTCTCTTTAAAATCAATAAAGATGTATTTTTACAAAAATGAACAAGGTGCACTGGAGTACTTAAAAGGAGGTTGTAAAGGAGGTCAGAATGGACAGCATCTGACCAGTAGGAATGTGCCAGATTGAGAAGAAAGGAAAAGTCATCCCAATTAAAAAGGCTCAGCCCGGCCGGCATGGCTCAGTGGCTGAGTGTCAACCTGTGAACCAGAAGGTCATGGTTTGATTCCCGGTCAGGGCATATGCCCGGGTTGCAGGCTCCATCCCAATGTGGGCGTGCAGGAGGCAGTGGATCAATTACTCTCTCTCTCATCACTGATGTTTCTCTTTCTCTCTCTCTCTCTTTCTCTCTCTCTGGAAGCAACAAAAATATTTTTTTAAAGACTCATTTGTTTCAATATTTGAGTCCCCAGGAAGGGCCTGGCAGAATTCTATGGGCTGGGATTCTATGAAGAACACAACTCTCTGTTCTCAAGAAAATCACACTCTAGAAGGGACAGATCAGCAAGTAAATGAGCAAGAAATGTCCAGTTCCTACCACAAAGGAAATAAAGCAGGACTATGGGCAAAGGGGAAGACATTTAGATTATGTCACCCCGTGTGGCCCGAGACAGTCACATTCAGTCTGACCTGAAGTGACATAAAAGAGTCACCATGATCCTGGAACAGTCTGGAGCTTGTCCAGTGCAGCAAGAACCCAAAGAACGTACACCCCCATTGCTAGGACAAGAAAGGAAGCACAGGCCTGCTGGTGCCACCGCATGGTCCGGACAGGGATGAAGGCAGCCTGACTTAAGGTGGCAGCAGTGACAATTAGGAGAATGAGTAAGTTCAGGAGACGCCGTGGGGGCAGGAGATGGTAGAATTTGGGGTTTTCTGAACAGGCCCAGACTGGAGTTATGAACTGGGATCTCAAGAGCATACAGCTCGCACTTGGACAATGATGCCAGTGATCACCTGGGCCAGGCAGGGAGGAGGCCGCGGTCTGAGCTCTGGCTCACTCGCAGCTCTCAGAGGCCCACCGGCCAGAGAAGGGACAGCACCTGACCACGAGAAGCTGCCTGGGAGGTGGCAGAAACACCTAAGCCCTGACCGGTTTGGCTCAGTGGACAGAGCCTCGGCCTACAGACTGAAGGGTCCCAGGTTCGATTCCAGTCAAGGGCATGTACCTGGGTTGCGGGCACATCCCCAGTAGGGGGCGTGCAGGAGGCAGCTGGTCGATGTTTCTCACCCATGTTTCTGACTCTCTATCCCTCTCCCTTCCTCTCTGTTAAAAAAAAAAAAATCAATAAAATATATTTTTTTTAAAAAAAGAAAACACCTAAGTTCCCGTGAATGTCACCCATGTCTCGGTCAAGGATAGACGCTTACACCCTCGCCTGTTTGCCTACACTTCCCTGCCTTCCCTTTTCCAGGCTCCCCCGAGACCCGCGAAAACTTGGGTGACTGCAACGTTTATTTATTTCCCGCTCGTTGCTATGTTTGATGTATGAACTGGAGGGTGAAAAGGGGGTCTCTTGATAACTAGAACACCTCGGGGTCGGGTCACCCTTTCTAAAAACCCTAAGGCTCAAGTTGGACTCTGAGCACACCCAGCTGCCGCGCTGGGTAACACTTCCTACCCAAGCGCCCTGCCTTGTCGCCCTAAATCCGCACGTGGCGTTCGATCTGAGGAGGTGGGGGGCGGAGAGGACACTGCGCTCGCGCGATGCACAGAGAGGACGCCCCACGGCGAGTCTCCCGGGGGGACGACCGCGCCCCGAGCTGAACGGAGCGCAGACACGCAGCGCCGGCCCCGCAGCTCGGCTACTTGCCGGCCCCACCGGCCGTTCTCGGGGGCTCGGTTTCCCGGCTGTCACCCGGGGCCGCCCTCCGCCCCCAGGACAGCCAGGAAGATGCGGTGAGGAAGGCTCGCCGGCGGGGCAGGGAGGAAGCAGGCGGGGGCGATGGGGGTAATACCACCGGCGCCAGGGCCACAGCCCGGGGTTCGAGGCCCCGGAGCTGGCCGAGCAGCGCCTCCTCACCCATCACCCCCGCAGGAGCGGTCCCTCCGCCCGGCCTCGGTCCTGGGCAGGAAGGCCCACCTCCCCGGGCACCGGAGCGGGGCGGCTGCCAGGCAGCTCCCCCACGTGGGGAGGGAGCCGGGCGGCCGGGAGAGCGGCCCGCGCGCGGCGCCCGGAGCAAACGCGGGACAGCGAGAGGCCACTCACCTGCTTGAAGGTGCTGGTGAGGAAGTAGACGAGCGAGAGCCCGAAGACCAGGGCGAGCACCCACCGCTTCCGCAGGAGCCGGCGCCACACCATGGCCGCCAGGTTCACCATGCCGGCGCGGACGCGGGGCGCGGCGGCCGGGGCGCGGAACGGGGCAGGCCCGGAACCCGGGCGGCATGGCCCCTACGCGGTGGGCAGCCCCATTCCTCACACCGGGCGCCGGCCCCGCGGCCCTCAGCCCAGCCAGCTCCCGACAGCCACCCCGCGCCGCCTCACGTGACGACGTCCTCAGTCCCGCCTTCACGAGCCTGGCGATTTCACCGGGCCTCGTTCGGCCTCATTGCCATTGGTCCCTGCAGATATGCGGATTCCTATTGGCTGAATCCCGGGAAGGGGGCGGGCAATCACGTGCGTGCGGCGGGAGTAGCTGTGCCGGGCTCCTAGCGCCCAGCCAGTCAACCCTGGAGAAAATCCTGTCAGAGGCCGGAAGCCCTCGAAAGTCACGTGCTCTCAGGGCTGCACGAATGATTGGCTGGGAAGGACATGAATGATGCTGCTGTGATTGCAGAATCGTCTCGGCAGGTAAAGAGAGAAAGCGTTGGTTTTGTTTTTTGCTTTTTGGTGTGTGTTTTCTTTCCTATGGTCCGTGTAGAGTCCTGCCCTTGCAGTCCCGAGGGCATTTTGCGTTGAACGTTGGCTGCAGGGATGAAAAACGCTCCCGGCATTGTACCAGTGCACCTGCCAGCTTCCAAAGCGATTAACGCAGGAGATGCTCTCTTGCATGCATTTCACTGCAGTCAGGTAAAGGTCTGGGGGCCCAACTTAAAAAATGGCCTGTATTGTCGTTTTTCATAGGGCAGCAGTACGATGCGTGCCGCAGAGGATTAAAAGGCGTTTCTTTCCGATGCGTCCCACGTGCAAAAATTTATTCCAGATTTCAATATTGGAATAATTAAGGTCTGCTTCCAACAGAGTATTTGGAGCCCCTGCAAAAGCAAGCATATGGAATTAGAATCTTGGGCATTTCATTTAGGAGGCTGGGTCAGATTTGTGGATGGAAGCTTTAGGATACTATATTTTATTTTCCCCAAGGATATGCAGGTGATGGGGTATCTTCAGATGAGGACATTAAGCTGACATTGCAAGTTCTGAAAGTTGAGAATTTTTTTTTGTTTGTTAATCCTCACCCAAGGATATTTTTCCATTGATTTTTAGAGAGAACGGAAGGGAGAAGGAGAGACAGAAAAACAGATGTGAGAGAGACACATCGATTGGTTGCCTCCTACATGCACCCCAAACAAGAGCCAGGGAACCTGCAACCAAGGTACGTGCCTTTGACCAGAATCGAACCCAGGACCCTTCAGTCCAAGGGTGGACGCTCTCTCCACTGAGCCAAACTGGCTAGGGTGAAAGTTAAGAAACATTTTTTATAATGAGCTTTCCTTCATATACGAAAATGGAACTACTGACCCATTTCTTAACTGAGTTTCCAAAAGAGAAAGAAGGCTTAGCTAGTGGGTTTTCTCTTTAATCGTTGGCCCTAGTAATACCAATGCTGACTCCTGAAAAAGCTGGCCAGGATGAGGAAGCCATTCAACAGCCAATTATGGTGGCCAGAACCAAAAGAATCAGATAGGATATTTGGTTATACAAAAAACATTCAAGGAGGCTAAACCTATTCATGGGACGTCTACACCCTTTATTTCTCTTCTAGGGTGAAAAGTCTAGGAGGGAGCAAGGGATGCAGGAAAAGGTACCAAGAAACCCATGGGGGTTTTACTCATTGAATATGTCTCGTTGAGTGCTACTCTGTGCCAGGCAGTGTTCTAGATGGTGAGGTAGAGGGGGAAGCCAGGTAGACAGGCTCCCTGCTTTTGTGGCACTTATCCTTCTACTAGGACCGTGATGGTGAAACTATGACATGCGTGTCAGAGGTGACACACGTGTCAGAGGTGACACGCGTGTCAGCGGTGACACGCAAACTCATTTTTTTGGTTTATTTTTCTTTGTTAAATGGCATTTAAATATATAAAATAAATATCAAAAATATAAGTCTTTGTTTTACTATGGTGTCAAAGATCAAAAAATTTCTATATGTGACACGGCATCAGAGTTAAGTTAGGGTTTTTCAAAATGCTGACACGCCGAGCTCAAAAGGTTCGCCATCACTGTACTAGGGGATACATCATAAATAAGTAAGCAAACATGTAAATTAATACGTGCTATGAAGAAGGTTAAACAGGACAATGTTTGGTGGGTCAGGAGATCTAGAGGAGAAGGCCTCTGGGAGGAGGTGACATTTAACCTGAAGAAATTAGCCACAAGGAAAATCATTCCAGGGAGAAGGAACAGCAAACTCAAAGGGCCTGAGGCAGGGACAGCTGGCGTGTTTGAGGAACAGAAAGTCCACTGTGGCTGGAAGGGAGTGGTTAAACGGAGAGTAGAGGGAAATGTGGCTGGACACAGGTAAGCTCCATCAGCTAGAAGCTGTAGGCCAGTGGTTCTCAACCTTCTGGCCCTTTAAATACAGTTCCTCATGTTGTGACCCAACCATAAAATTATTTTCGTTGCTACTTCATAACTGTCATGTTGCTACTGTTATGAATCGTCATGTAAATATCTGATATGCAGGATGGTCTTAGGCGACCCCTGTGAAAGGGTCATTCTACCGCCAAAGGGGTCGCGACCCACAGGTTGAGAACCGCTGGCTGTGAACTGAAGTTGGATTTTATTCTGATTGCAATGGAAAGCCATTGGGGGTTCTAAAACATACGTTCTGTATTCCCCAATTAGGACTCAGTTTCACAATAGGACAAAATGCATTGAGATCATGACCATTCTCAGAAGCCCTAAAGAGGGGTCAATGAGAAGCTAATCAGAGAGTTGGAGCAGATGGAATCATGTGCTATAGCCCATGATGCTCCAAGATTATTCAGAGGTTCGGGGCATCCGTGGACTATTCATGTAAGTGTTCTGTTCCACCCAGGGTTTGGAGTCTCTCATAAACGCCCCTGACCTGAGCATCTGTCTGGAGAGGACGAGGCAGGGGAGGCCTGCTTTCTCTGCAATCCAGTGATCACATCCCCGTCAGGATCCCTGCATGCCCACTTCAGGTGTCGTCAGCATGGAATTCTGAAGTCCATGTGGCTCCTCACAGTAAACAAGGTGACGTGTCTCCATGAGAATTCACATATTCATTACCACTTTATCCATTGTGAGTGCTGGAAAGAAGCTTTGGGTTCAGCCACTCCATGCCTCCCATTTAACAGATGAGGAATCTGTGTCCTCAAAGAGGTGACTGATTTGCCCAGAGTCAGACAGCAAGTTAGGGGCAGCATCAGTCTAGAATCCACGTCTTCTCCTGCCAGTCCGCTGCTCACTTCACCTCATCCATCACCTCTTTGCTGCACAGTTCAATGCTTTCCTCTCTCCCATGAGGACTTCCGCCGCATCTGGGCCTCAACAACCTCATCTGTGAAATGGGGTGATAACACTTTCCTCAATAGGATTGAGTGTCGAATGGCATAGCGGGTGGAAACAAGGTTTAGAAAATGTCAGAGTGCCCTAGGGATATGAGATATGAGTAGTCCTTATTTATAATAACCATGGCAGTCTGACAGGCAGTGGGGATGTTGGGAGACTCTGGCTTATGCCATGTGTTGGCTTTCAGGTCTTAAGGAAAATGCAGAGACGCCACAGCAGTAACACGGATAACGGTCCACCTGAAAGGTAAGCATCTTCTGGTTTCATTCCATCTGGCGGCTCTGGGCTTCGAGTGGTCAGGGGCAGCTCAAAGCTGTTTTGAGTAATACCTGATCTCAGGGTTCTTTGTTTGAGGAGCAGAAGAGATCTGATTAGAAACTGCTTTGCACAGTGATGGCCTATACCTGTGGTCGGCAAACTGCGGCTCGCGAGCCACATGCAGCTCTTTGGCCCCTTCAGTGTGGCTCTTCCACAAAATACCACGTGCGGGCGCACACGTACAGTGCAATTGAAACTTCGTGGCCCATTCGCAGAAGTCGGTATCTTGTGGAAGAGCCGGTATTTTGTGGAAGAGCCACACTGAAGGGGCCAAAGAGCCACATGTGGTCTCAAGCCGCGGTTTGCCGAGCTGCAGTTTGCCGACCACTGGCCTATACTACTCAATGCATAACTGCTGGCTGTTGCTCTTATGGTAATTCTCAAAGCCTGTGTGACAGGTGATGCACTTGACTCATTGTATCAATGATTGCACCCATGAGATTTTAATTTATGGAGGTGACTGAGTGACAACATGGAGAGGCTAATGCCATTGAAAGAAGATCTTTATTACTTACATTTCCCGAGAGAAGGGGACATGTTACACCACGTAGGGCCACAGGGGAAGCACCAGGGTCGCCCAGGAGGCAGAAGGGAGCAAAGGGAAAACATCGGCCACAGCTTTTATTGTGTTTTCCGCACAAATCAGGCCAGGGCAGAGGAAACAGCTTAGCATCGTCTACTTTGAGCGATGTCAGCGGGCTCTGGCCTAAAGGGTGGTCTCGGGTTGTCTGGTGCCTGGTCCTGGGTGACTCAGGGCAGGAGAAATATTGGCTGGATATGTGAGCATTAGATCAAGGAGGTGGCTGGGGATATGGGCTCTGGATTGCAAGGAAGTTGTAAACAACTTTGGCTATTAGTTTGCCCCTGTAATGAGCGGATGCCAAATAGACAAACAGAATCTATGAAAACACAGTTAAAACACTCCTGAGCTAGGATTTCTCTAGTTAAGCCCAAAAGAGAACACACCATGGGACCTGTTCTCAGGTTGTGACAGTATCTCAGCCCCAGACTCCTGCCCTTCTGCACCCCCCCCCCAACATGCTAGCACATGCATGCAATGAGCAGGCACCCAAGCTTTTCCTCCCTCGGATCGCATTCCAGTTCCCGTGCGATTCGGAGATTGGCTGCAAAATCAGAGTAGCCACCAGTCCCGGCACTGGGCCTGAGTTTTGCAACAAGCCTGCCTGTTCTGCAGGGAAGAGCTCTGGCCTTAAATCACACGACTCTTGGCCAAATCCCAGCTCAGCCCCTTCCCACCTATGATGCCTTTGGAACGTGACTTCACCCCTAGGCCTCCATTTCTCCACCCATAAATGGCAGATGATGACACTCAGGCTTCTTGTGAAGGAGCGAATGGATACGAAAACGCACAAACACAGCATCCAAATAATAAGCATGCCCGTTGGAGCTTTTCCAGCCTCTGAAGACAGAATGGCCGCCTGCTCTCCAGTGAACCGTGAGATCTTTGGGGGCAGAAGAAGAATGGCCACCGTGTGTTGCACTCACTCTGTGCCATTGATGAGGTCGGGACTGTTTTTATCACCATTTTGACAGATGAGGAAACTGAGGCTCAGAGAGTCGAAGTGAATTACCTGAAGTCCCACAGCCAGGAAGCGGCAGGGCTGAGATTGGGATCCCAGGCCACTTGCCAGCTATCTCCCGCACCCCCACCCTGAGTCTGTGCATTGAGCCAGCAGTCTCCTCGCTGGGCAGATCCACTCCTCTCCTGGGTTGCCTCCCACACTAGCCCTTAAGTGGTTAAGTTAGAAGTAGAGCCGCTGCCTCCCCAAGGAATATTCTTTCCCATTTAGGCTGAAATCTCGGCTGGATGCTAGAGCCCAGCTATAAAAAGCCGCTTGGTGGATTGAGTCTTCACTGGTTGTACTAGAGGTCCCATGAGCCCCGTGAACTCAGAGGGTTGGTGAGTTAAGGGGGCCAGGAAGACTTTCCAGGTCCTCGTGGGGTGGTGGGGGAGAGAGAGTGGCCCCCATGTGGGCCAGGGTGGGCACCTGCCAGGACTCAGTCGTTCTTAGCTTCTTAACGTGCAGAAAAAGCTCGAGGCCCCTTGAGGATCATAGCCATGGTGTCAGTTGTTGTTGTCATTATTAATATTATCTTTATTATCATGCCAAACCCAAGGGAGAGGGACCACACATTTCCTGGGATTTTGGAGGCAGCAGGGGATGCGCCAGGTGGCAGGGGAGAAGGTAGCCATCTTCCAACTCCCCTCCCTTGCACCAGGTTTGTGATAACTTACCCCGGGTCAAGTTTGTGAAGCCAGAGTGATCAACCCTGAGATTTCTCCAGACCAGCATTGCCCCTGCTGGGTTTCACTGGTGTTCTCTAAGACAGCAGTCACCAACCGGTGGTCCGCGGACCGACCACTGGTGGTCCGTGAGGTCCAGAAGGTTGGTGACCGCTGCTCTAAGACATTCATAGGATTTACACACACACACACACACACACACACACACACACACACACACAATTCCATGGTGAGATAAGTTTGGAAAACACTAAGTTTAAGCATAATTAATTTTTCCAATTGCAGGCCTTGTCAGAGCCTTTAGTGTGCTCATTCATTCATTCTTTCAAACACTGTTTCTTGAGCATGTTTTACGTGCCAGGTGCATTGTGCTGGGTAGGAGGGATATACAGTGGGGCAAACAATCATGATCTTTGACTTCACGGCAAGGGCCCAGGCTAAAGTGCTATCCTCAGTGGTTACTACACATGAGAATCACCAGGCGGCTCTGAAGACCTAGGAGAGATTTCGGTTCAGTAGGGCAACACGGGGTCCCAGGCACCTGTACCAGGTATTTTTCAAGAGCTCCCCTGAGTGATTATAACATGCAGCTAGGGTTGAGAGCCACAGACAGGTAAGCAGTGAATGATGATTTGTGATCAGTCCCGTGCAGCTGAGGTCAGGGTGCAATGAGAACTAGGAGTAAGGAGATGTCATTTGCTGGGAGTAGGTCGGGCAGGCTCCACCAAGGAAGATGAGCATAGGTACCGAGGTGGGTCAGGGTGAGGGTGACATCTAGTGCAGGGGACAGCCTGTGCAAAGGCCCTACAGTTGGAAGCCTTGGGTAATGAGGGAAGGGCTCACGGTGAGATTGGAGTTTGGGGCTAGATAATCCAGGCTGTCTGACATGCTCATCTCTTGGAGCCTCAGCTTCTTTATCTGATCATCTGTGCAACTTTGGACAAGTTATTCTCTCTCTTTCTCCTCCTCTCTCTGTGCCTCAGTTTCTTGATCTGTCAAATGGGGGTATTATTAGGACCTTAATTCTCAGGGTTGGTAAGAAGATTTAATGAGTTGATCAGTGGAAAGCACTTAGAAAACTGTCTGGTACATAATAAATTTTCAATAAAGAGTATGGGCCTGTTGCTGTTATTATTTGAATGAGTTTGCTAGGCCTGCCGTGGCAAGGTACCGCACATGGGGGGCCTCAAACAACAGAAATGTGTCTCCTCTCCGTTCTCGAGGCTGGAAATTCGAGATCAGAGAGATGAAGATACTGTCAGTGTTGGTTTCTTCTGAGGCGTCTCTCCTTCGCCTGTAGATGTCCTCACATCATTCTCCCTCCTGTGTGTGTCAGTGCAAGGACACCATTCATATTGGATGAGGGCCTGCCCTAATGACCTCATTTCATTAGTCACTTCTGCAAAGTACCTGCCTCCAAATTACAGTCACACTCTGCAGTCCTGGGGGTTAGGGCTTCACCATAGGAGTTTGTGGGGAGGCAAAATTCAGCTTAGGACATTATTGATACTGTTATTTGCCCCCCAGTCTCCCCTGGGTGACTTTCTTTCTACCTCTCTGACTTGGTGGGGCTTTCTCTTCCCTTCTGGCCTAGAAATCGCAGCCAAGCACTCAGCCCCGAGGTGAGCGTGAATGAAGGGGGCGTCTTTGAGAGTCTGAAGGCAGAAGCCGCCTCCCCACCAGCGCTCTTCTCCGGCCTCTCGGGCCTCCCGACAGGCAGCCTTCCCGCCGCCCCGTTCCCATCCAGCCTGGTGCTGGGGGCCTCTGCCAGCGGTGGGGACGTGTTCCTCCAGATGCCAGCATCCAGAGAGGAGGGTGGAGGCCGGGGCGAGGGCGGCACCTACCACCACCGCCAGCCCCACCACCACTTCCACCACGGAGGACACCGTGGGAGCTCGCTGCTGCAGCACGTGGGCGGGGACCACCGGGCGCACGCAGATGAAGCGGGTGATGAGCACCCGGGCACTCCCGCCCCTGCCCTGTCTGAGCTGAAGGCCGTGGTCTGCTGGCTCCAGAAAGGCCTGCCCTTCATCCTGATCCTCCTGACCAAACTGTGCTTCCAGCATAAGCTCGGTGAGTCCCAGGGACACGGGATTTCAGCTGCGGGTAGGGGGCTCTCCATCCACATGCCAGGGAAAGGCGGCAGAGACCCTCGCCATGCAGTAAGAGTATGGGATTCTGAGTCAGTCCTGGGTTCGAATCCTGGCAGACTAGCTGTGTGACTTCAGGCAAGTCACTCACCTTCTCTGAGCCTCTGTTTCCTCACCTGTCCAGTGGGGGTTGTGATAGGAGCTTCCCTTGCTGGTTGGTTGGTGTGAAGGAAGAGAGTGTAGTAATAAAGAGTTCAGACTACTTGGGTCTGAACTCAGGCTCTGACCCTTCCTAGCTGTGTGACACTGGATTCGTTATTAACTTCTCTGTGCCTCATCCATAAAATGAGGGTTATAGTACAACATACTTCATGAGATTGCAGGAGGTTAAATGAATTAATATGTTTAAAGCACTTAGGACAGTGCTATGCAAGGATAGGTTATTATTTTCATTATTTTTCTTATTAATATACGTAAAATACTTAACATAGAATCTGGCACAGAGCAAGTGCTCAGTAAATACTCCCTATTGTTAGCAGTATTAGGAAATAAGATAATGATTCATAAAGTGATTAGCATTGCACCGGACACATACTTCACATTCAATAAGTGGTCTCTGGTATGCTGTCATTATTATTATTATTATTATTATTATTATTACTAGAGGCCTGGTGCACGAATTCATGCATGGTTGGGTCCCTCAGGGTGGCCTGCGGGGATCGGGCCCCAGCTCGCACCCCCAGCCTCGCAGCCCTACAGCCCCACCTGGCACCCTGCCTTGGCCTGGCGCCGCCCCCTCACCTGCTCCACCATCCCGCCCACGGGGTGATCGATTGGGGCTGGGCCCCCACCTGGCTTCCTGAGCACCTGGGAGCCAGGCAGCGGCCCCGCCCCCCCCACTGCCACTGCTGGTCGCCACCTGCTCACCTGCTCCACCATCCTACCACGGTCCCTGTCTTGTTGGGGCCCATCAGGGCCAGCAGCACCTCCACTGCTGCCCGCTGCCAGCGCCGTGTAGCTGACACCACCATGTTTCGCGCCGCCCTCTGGTGGTAAGCGCATATCATAGTGAGCAGTCGAACTCCCAGTTGAACTTCTGCCCCTGAGGACAATTTGCATATTAGGCTTTTCTTATATAGGATTACTAGAAGCCCAGAGTGTGAAATCGTTCAGCCCCACCCTCCCGCACCGGTCTTTGGTTGTTACGGCATTAGGGCCACAGGCCTTTTATAATATAGACTGGAAGCCCGGTGCACAAAAATTTGTGCACTGGCGGGGGGTGGGGGGGTGTCCCTCAGCCCAACCTGTGCCCTCTCATAGTCCTGGACCCCTCGGGAGATAACCACCTGCTGGCTTAGGCCCGCTCCCCTGGTGGCAGATAGCACGCCTGATCCCGCGGTGTCTGCCCCATCTCCCCCGGTTGCAGATGGCAGGCCAGAATCCCAAGCTGGGTCTGGCGGCCGCTCAGATAGTGCTGCCACCCACCCTGCCTGCCCCGCCCCACACATGACAGGCCCGGATCCCGGGCTAGGCGGCCAGTGGCTAGGGATCGAGCTGCCGCCAGCCCCAGGCGGGGAGGCGCAGCGGGACTTGACTGCAGTATGCAAATTAGCCGCCATGTTTGTTGGCGGTTAATTTGCATACCACACTGATTAGCCGATGGGAGGTGTAGCAAAGGTACGGTCAATTACCATGTTTGTCTATTATTAGATAGGATTACTTATTGTTACCAGATCATGGTGTTGCTGTGCCTGGGAGAGTTTTAGGCTGCTGTTTTAGTCCTATAGTAGGTGATGGTACAAATGATCTCATGCCTTACGACGTCCCATAGACAATATCTAGAGGAGATGAGGCCATTCTATGTGTCCTATTTTCACCTTTCTGGAGGTTCTAGCTGACTCGCATCACCCCACCTTCCTTGTTGGGTGCTGTCATGGCTGCCTCCCTTTTCATTCCTAGACATGAAAGCCAGTATGTTTCCTTTTATCCTGAGTTCCCTTATGCTCACAACCTAAATCTTATTCTCAAGTATGGCCAGTTTCTTTTTCATTTGGCAGGTTTGTTTCTTGCTCAAAGAGGAAAATAGAAGGGACGGTAGGGTTACTAGTTTTTATTTCATATATTTCCAGTGAAGAAATACATCTTTGACAAAGTAGAGTCAGGAAAGTACGTGGATTGCACGCACTATTAAAAAAGTGAAAGTAAACTCCAAGCGGGAGAAGCTGTGCACTTGGTGTGAAAGCAGAATCCTGTCTACAGGTTATGAAAAGTAGGATATGCAAATCCCTATTCCGGGAGAACTCCAAGATGGCAGCTTGGCAAACAGCGGCAATTGAATGAAGTGGAGTAAAATTCAGTTCTATTCCCCCATCTGCCAGGGTCATGTTTTTCTGTCAGCAGGAGTTTTTTCCCCTTTAACATTAAACTTTTTGAAAAATATGTTTTTATTGATTCTAGAGAGAGAGAGGAAGGGAGAGGGATAGAGAGATAGAAACATTGATCGGCTGCCTCCTGCACGCCCTCTACTGGGGATCCAGCACACATCCCGGGCATGTGCCCTGACTGGGAATTGAACTGGTAACCTCTTGGTTCATGGGTCAACACTGACTACTGAGCCACACCAGCTGGGCTTAACATTAAACTTCTATTCCTTACTAGAGGCCCAACACACGAAATTCTTGCAAGAGCAGGTCTTCACAGCGGGCAGCTGCCTGGATCCCTCCATTGAAGCTGCAGCGGCTGCCTCCATCCTGCGGCTGCAGCCCCGGCTTCTTCTGGAAGGTCGCCAGAAGGACGTCCGGACTAATTAGCATATTACGTTTTCGTTATTAGAGGTGATGTCACGGTCTTTTTCTATGTATGCTTTTATTACAAGTAACACACCTCAGATTCTTTTTGAAAGTAAAAATAATAATAGGTACCATTGACTGACTGCTAGAGATGGTGCTCTCTAAGCATTATCCCTCCAGGGGTAAGTACTGTTATTATTCTGTCCATTTTATAGATGAGGAAAGGGGGCTCAGAGAGGTGCAGTGACTAGCCATAGCTCACACAGAGAGGAGGTCGTGGAGCCAGGATTTGAACCCAGGTCTTACCAGGCTGCACAGCCTGTGCTCCTAACCCTGTCCTATGAAATGCCCCCGAGAGGCACCAGTCACATCCCTCGACTGAGAGTGGCTCGAGGGTCTCTAAAGTGGGACTAGGCCCAAGTCCCCTAGAAGTGAGATTTTCTCTCTTCTAAGGTTAGTCTGTAAACTCAAAGGGCCAGGGATGTGTCTTTTTAATGTTGCTCACCGTCCCCAGTGAGCCGGGCCTGGCCTGATGAGTCTCAGTGGCAGTGTTCGGTCCTCCTCTGTCCCGCAGGCATTGCTGTGTGCATCGGGATGGCCACCACCTTCGCCTACGCCAACTCCACCCTCCGAGAACAGGTCTCTCTGAAGGTGAGTCACCTGGTGAATTCGTCTTCCATGGCTGCTCTAACAAATGACCTTAACCTTAGTGGCTTAAAGCAACATCCGTTGATTATTTTACAGTTCTGTCCATCAGCAGTCTGAAGGGAGTCTCTCTTCGCTAAGATCAGGGCGAACAGGGCTGTGTTCCTGAGGGAGGGTCTGGAGGAGGTTTCCTTGCCTTTTCCAGCTTCTGGAGGTCGCCCACATTCTCTGGCTCCGGGCCCCTTCCTCCTCTTTGAGCCGGCAGGCACCAGTGCATCTCTGTGACCATCTTTCCACAGTCACACCCCCTCTCACTCTCCTCTTCTGTCTCCCTCTTCCACTTCTAGGGACCCTTGTGATGACATTGCATCCACCTGGATAATCCACAGTCCCCCCCCCCCCCCCCATCTCAAGATCAACTGATTTGCAACCATAATTCCACCTGCAGCCTTAACTCTCCTTTGCCATGTGACCTGACAGATTCACAGGCTGCAGGGATTAGGATGGGGGCATCTTGGGGGGGTCATTCTTCTGCCTGCCACCCTGGGCAGAGCCCTTGAGGTGCCATCCTTCTCCCAAGCCCATCCATCTGCAGTGCCTTCCCAGCCCAGTCCCTATACCCTCCTGGCATTCAACCAGTTAGCTCACTTGCAACCCACCCTTATGGTTAAGGCCATTCCACTGGCACGGCTGGGTGCCATACAGCTTCACCTCCGTCATCCTAGATGCCCTCTAAGATTTGCTGAGCACTAACCATGCCCAGCACAGCTAGGCCCATTGCACAGCTCATCTTGCAAATTTGTCCCAGATACCTGGGGGAGGAGGGCACACAGAGTCATTCTTTTCTCATTTTTCCAATAGGAAACAGCGCCTCAGAGACACTAAGTTCCTTGCCTGGGGTCCCATAGCCAGTGCCAGTGGTGGCATCAAGGCAGGAACCCAGGCATTGAGCCCACAGGCTGTGCTCAACCTTGGTTCAAATTCCAGCTTCATTCACGAGCAGCTCTTAGATAGGTTGGTTACCGTGGTAACCTCAGCCTCAGGTGCCCCCTCTGGAAAAGGAACCTCTTACACCCATAGAGAGGATCGAATGAGACAGTGCAGAGAAGGTGTTTAGCACGGGGCCTGGCATACTCGTAACGTCGAATCGAGCTATTTTTAACAAGTACTGTGCGTGTGGCCCCACGACAGCACCGTCCTCTCTGGTCCTCCTTTGGGGCCATCTGCTTTCTCAAAAAGCTCCTGGGTCTCCGTGAGGTGTGAAGGGCAGTCAGTCTGCATTGGACACAAGCCGTCGAGGTCCAGATTTGGGCATGGAACCAGAGGTTCTCCCTGACCCCGAGGTTCATCTTCTCCAGGCAGACCCCTTTCTGCTGCTATTCGAACAACAGGTTGGCTGACGCCATAAAGGCAGGCTTTGGGGGCTGGCTGTCTTTCAAATGCATGAGCCTCCACATGGTGCCTTGGCTTGAGTTTTCGGGGGTAAAAGAATACCTGTATCCGTGGACAAGCTTCTAGGGGCCCTGAAAACCTATGAAGTGAAGACACAGGTGACGTTTTGCCTGTCTGCACGTATTTTCTGTGAAAGAGAATCTCCATAACCCTTAGTAAGTTTAGGAATCTCAGCTTAACATTAGAGAACTACCTGCTTTGTCCTTCAGAGTGTGGCTTCTCGGGGCATTGCTAATTCCCTCTTTCTCTTCCACCTTCGGTTTAGATTTACAGAGGACTCAACTGGAATCCATTATTTATTGGGGTAAAAGGGCTGCCGAGTGGGTTAATCACATTGATGAGAGCCGTTGGTTGGTTGGAGGTGGTTTCTAGGGTCGTTAACCTTGACCGCTCCTGGAATAATGGGTGGATGGAGATGCATTTATTTTGTCTACTCTGGAAATATGCCTCGTAAGGGTGTGGGGGGCGCTGAGCTGTGTCTGGAGACAGTGGAGCATTTACCGAAACCGCAGGGAAGGTTACACTGGGAAAGCTATGACCTCATCCTATTCCAGCAAGGCAGCCTCCCTGGTCCAGGAAGAGACGAGCTTTTGAGAATCAGCACACGGGGGTCTACGTTTGTCTCCCGGGGTACACAGGCGGGGACACGCCAGCCCGGCGCCGCCTCCAGAAATTTTCTGGGATGGTTCTCAGGCCGAGAAGCTGCTGGGAAACCGCAAACTGAGAGCGCTTTCCAGCTTGTCTTCCTGGGGACTAAACAGAAACGAGGCTGCAGAAAGGGAAGTGGGATGGATTGTGAAGGGCTTGGCGGCCGAGGGTACGGGTTTGAATTTAGTCCTGTAAATGTGGCCCTCCACTGAACGGTCGGTCAGTCCAGGGCAGTAGCCCTGAGGGCCGTGCTGGCAGAAGTGAGAACAGGAGTTTCCAGTGTATAGTTGTTAATTGCCTCCTGGGTTGTAAAGTCTGAATACTGGGTCCTGCCATTCAGCCAGCCTGAAATCTGAGCCCGTACCAGACTGAATGTTGACATTTGTGAATCTTACTTCATCCTTAACAAAACCCCCATTTTTAAATGAATAAGAGTTACTTAACTAGGTTGAAGGTTCAATTCCTGGTCAGGGCACATGCCCCGGTTGGGACTCAATCCCCAGTAGGGGGCATGCAGGAGGCAGCCAATTGATGGTTCTCTCTCATCAATGTTTCTCTCCTCCCTTCCTCTCTGTATTAAAAAAAAAAAAAAAAATTTAAAGAGTTACTTAACCTCTCTTTACCTTAGTTCCTAACAGTAAATGTGAACTAACATTTATTACATGCCAGGCACTGTTCTAAGCATTTATGTACATTCATTCTCACAACTCACAAGACAGATACCATATAAACCCATATTCAGGTAAGAAAATGGAAATGAAGAGTTTAAGTAGCTTTCCCGGGGTTGGATAGTCGCCAGGTAGCGGATCAGGGACTTGAACTCGGGCTTCTAACTCCAGAATCTGTGCTTCTAACCACTTTGCTATCCTGCCTTTCCAGGTTGTTCTCCGAGCAGGTTCCCACATTTCTGTCACCTTCTCTGTAACCGTCCCTTGGATCCCGGTGGGAAGGGAAGAGGCCGGTGCCCTTCTTTCACCCTGCTCCCTCCAAACCCTTGAGAAAGGGAAAAGCTGTCACTTGTCATAAAATGTTCTGGAACGTTCTGCCATGTGCACCTTTGGCATTGCAGCATCCTCATAGATTCGCTTTTCATCTGCAGGAGAAGAGGTCGGTGCTGGTCATCTTGTGGATCTTGGCCTTCCTGGCGGGGAACACCCTGTATGTGCTCTACACGTTCAGTTCCCAGCAGCTGTACAACAGGTGAGCAGGGGGCGTGGGGGACTTGGTTGGGCTTAGGATGCACAGCCCTTCTGTGTCGCATTGTTATAAACACGCGTGCCTGGAGCAGAGCGCTCTAGTAGAAATAGAACGCAAGCCCCATGTGTAACTTTCTAGTAGCCACACAGTCGGGGAGGGCTGGCCCGTGAGGGCTTCCAGGATGAGGTTGAAACTCGAGCCAAGCTTTCCGATCGTGTACATCTCTTTTGAACAGTGACTGTGAGGAGTGAGCCGTTTTGCCACATTCTGGGGCCACCCAGAATAAAAGCATGTTGGAGAGTGAGTGCCAAGGCATCAGCTCACATCTCACACACTGCATTAGTTATCTGGCCCGAATATCAAGATCCTGGTGGAGGCTCTAGGAGGTGGAGTTTCCCAGAACCGTGGGTGAATTTCCAGCTCATGTCTTTCTCTGGGCATGCTCACAGGCATGGGCCCAGCTCTCTGCGCGCCCCTCAGACCTGCAGCACAGAGAGAAAGAGAAAGACAGAGAGAGGCTTAGCAGAGGAGCAACAGAGCTGAGGCCCTTCTGTGCCTCAGTTTCCTCACCCGCAAAATGGTGTAGGTAATAGTGCCTGCCCCATAGAGGTACTGTTATTTTCATTGTCACAGCTGCAGGGCACATCTGTAGTATGTCCATAATCTCATTGAAACCCACCTATAACACGATGAGGGAGGGTACGATTCCCATTTTATTGATGAGAACACTGAGCCTTACAAAGAGAACATTATTTGCCCAGGGTTCAATAAATGAAGAAGCTTAGATTCAAATGCAAGTCTGTCTGATACTAATGCCCATTAGCATGCAGTGTGACCTTGGGCATCTTACCTCTCCAAACATCAGAGCCTCGTTTATAAAGTGGGGATGAGCAATGCTCACTGCACAGGACCATGAGATACAGAGAGTAAAGAGCTTAGCACAGAGTCTGGCACATCAGTTTTCCTCTTCCTTCTCTTCCTCCCTCCTTTATAGTGTTGGCCTTTGTTCCCTCCTTTCTTCTGCTTCCTCTGTGAAGCCTGTTATGGACTCATAAAACTGGAGGGGACTTTAACTAATGATACTCTGGGCCAATCTCATCTTTTAACCCTCAAAGGAACTGAGGCTCAGAGAGGTTAAGTTACCCACCTAAGGTCACACAGCAAGTTACTAGCAGATTCAGGAACAGGACACAGATGTCTGATTCCCAATTCAGTGCCCTTCCTACTGGTCATATTTATAAGATTCTCAGAGTGAGTAGAAGGAGCTGCTGAGGGTCCGTGAGCATCCTGACTCTCCAAATCCTCCCCACAGCCTCATATTTCTGAAGCCCAACCTGGAGACCCTGGACTTCTTCGACCTGCTGTGGATCGTGGGGATCGCAGACTTTGTCCTGAAGTACATCACTATCGCCCTCAAGTGCCTCATCGTGGCCCTGCCTAAGATCATCCTGGCTGTCAAGTCCAAGGTAGGCACTGGCTGCGCCCACCAGGCAGCCCCAATCACACACGCAAGAGAGGAGGAAAGAATGGGTGTGGGCAGAGCTGATGTCATCATATCAAATGGACAGAGCCTGCGCTAGCAGGTCCTGTCACTCACCGCTTACAGCTCCTTGAAGCTGAGCGTGGTTCTTTGTTGTCAGCACCTGCCTGTGACACCTCTACTCCAAGTGCGTTTCCTGAGTTTCATTGTTTAAAGCTGCCCTTAGTGCAATTTGCATCTGAGTTTCACCTGAGAAAGGAAAGACAGCCTGTTGACATGCCCTGGTTGTGTTTCTCCCATGGAAGGATGGCTCTCAGAGGTTTTGACACTTTGTGGCTTTGGGAGCATGTTTTGTAAAGGGAACCAAGGCTCATGAGGAAAGGACTCTGTGATTGATTAGTGATGTCTGCTGTGGACATAGGATGGGAAGTGATGGTAGTGATATTTTGCAGAGTACCCTTGGGGAAGGCCTGTAGACAAATGTTGGGTGAAAGAGTTCTTATACAGGGATAACCATCATAATTCAGAGGACTGAGCAAGGCTAGCACAAAGCAGCACCTTTAGGATATAATTATTGCCAATGCCTCTGCAAGAAGATGCCAAGCAGAGGCAGATGGACTCAACAATCTCTGAAGACTCCTGCTTTTCATGCCATCTTTTCAACTTCATAAAGCTTCGAATTCGGTGGGTGGAAAAGCAGGTTTACAATCGGCCGTCCGTCTTGAGTGACATCTGACCAAACCCGTTGGCCAGGTGTATAGGGAAACCACACTCCGTGCAGCTTCCATAGCGGGCTGCATGCTGCCCTGTCTCCTGCCCATTACACCTCTGACCCTTCTGCCTTAAAGACCCTTTTCCTTACACGTGTCTTGACTAACTCCTGCTCCTACAGATCACAGCCTCTTAGAAATCTTACCTTCAGGCTAGGGATGGTGCCCCTACTGAGGACACTCAGCACCCTATCCTCCCCCTATCCCGGCACTCACCACCCTGACTGTAATTGCTTGTTTAGTTGTCTGCCTTCTCTGCTTGAGTGTAACCTCTGTGACAGCAGGAAATGAATGCATCTAGCTCGTTTGTTGATGGATCACCAGTATCTGGTATGTACTCGGAAGTGTTCATTGTATGTATGCATTATAGTTGGGTGGGTGGATGGATGAAGTAGGTGCTGAATAGGAAGGTTGGTGGATAAGATAGATGGGTGGGCAAGTGATTGGATGGATGGATGGATGGATGGATGGATGGATGGATGGATGGATGGATATTTGGATGGATGGATGGATGGATGGATGGATGGATGGATGCATTGATCATCTAGTCAGCTACACTAACTCTTACCATCGCCTCTTGTAGCAGCAGGGAAAGCTTATATCTACTCTCAGCTCAGCTCAAATCTTTTGTGTTTGGTAGGTGTTCAAACGCCTCTGTCACAAAGATGCAGAAATCCACAAGGCAAAGTAGTACTAATTTCTCTGTGCTAGAAAGGACCAAAGAAATCTGGCAGCCAAACTAATAACAATAAAGACAGCTAAACATTGCTGAGCAATTACCAGGAGCCAGGCAGCGTTAGGCAATGCCATTTGTTTGAGAACTATTTGCTGGATGCCATCTATATGCCAAGCAGTGTTCTGGGAACTGGGTATGCATCAGCAAACCAGGTAGACAAAAACCCATGTACTCGTGGAATTTGTTGTTTAATCTTAACACACCTGGGAGAGAAGATGCTGTGAATATCGCTTTTGAGAGAGCAGAAACTGAGTTAAATAACTTGCCAAAGATTGCAAACCTCATAGTAACAATACTGAGAGCATTGGGAGCCGCTAACGTGGAGTCAGCCCTGTGTACGGGCCAGGAAGGCTCGAACTCATTTCCTCCTGACATCTATCTCACAAGGCAAGTGCTGCCATGTTGTGGGTTTCTTTATGGAGGCAAAATTCTCATAAAATGTACCAGTAATCATTTTAAAGTGTACCGTGCAGTGGCAGTCACTGAGCTCACAGTGTCGTGGAGCCACCACCACTGCCTGGTTCCAAGACTTTTTCATCACCCCAAAAAGAAACCCTGCACCCATTAGCAGTCACTCGCCCTCCCCACCACCCCCGGAAGCCCTCAGTCTCCTTCCTGTCTCTATGGACTAGACCTGCTCTGGACATTTCCTATAAATGGAATCAGATATTATACGATCTTCTGTATCTGCCTTCCTCCCCTTAGCATCATGTTTTCAAGGTTCACTCACATCGTAGCCTGTGCCATTGCTTTGGGGGGTGAATAATATTCCATTATGTGGCTAGACGCCACTTGTTCATTCATTCCTCTCTCAATCGGCATTGACGTTGTTTCCATTTTGGGGCTGTGGTGAATAATGCCGCTTTGAACATTTCTGGACAAGTATCTGTTGGAGCACGACTTTCCTGGGTTGTGGAAATGCGGGGTTTTATTTTTTTGAGGAACCACCCATCCACTTTCCACAGCAGCTGCGCCGTTTCGCACTCCTGGCAAGCGCTGCTTTTACCCCCATTTCTCAGAGGAGACAACAAACACAGTGAGGGATTAAGAGAGCAGCCCAAGGCCACACCGCTTGCAAGTGGCCAGGCGAGGATTTGAACTCGGGCGTCCGACTCCAGACCCCCTGCTCTGGGTCGCTAGGCAGCACCCCTCCCATCTCAGTTCCCTGAGTTTGTTAGGGAAGTTCCGCAGCGCTGACCGAGGAGTGGCGTCCCCCTGCACCATCTGTATAAAATGTCCTCAAGTTCACGCCGTGGCTACCTCACTTCCTTCTCCTTCGAATGGACACCTCTGGGGGCGAGGGGCGGGGCTGGGGCCTGACACCTTTTCCCTGCTCCACCGAGGTGTAGGCGACAGTTATTAATGTCCCCTTGGCAACCGTCCAGCTCCCTTTTTCTGATTATTATTATTTTATTCGGCGAGATTAATGTGCCAGGTCAGAGCATAATCCAGCCTGTAGAGAGTGATGTGAATAGTCTTCTCAAGATAAATTGCAGGCTTGGAAAAGGTTCACAGCCTCTCCTTGCCTGTCTGAGTGCTCTCCCGAATCCTCATCCATCCTTGTCTGGACAGAAGAAAAGGACGGGTCTTCATTGGCAGCTGGGGGGGTGAGGGGGAGAAGAACACATCTGTCAGGGACGCCTAATGGCTCACAGCACAGATGCTCTTTGCCGCGCCTCCACGCCGTCCGCTGAGAGGGTGGGTTGGTTTTTAATATAATTATCAGACTGGAAGGGCTTCTGGTATTTGGGTTTGCTTGATGGTCCCAGGGTCCCTGGTGCGTGAGGCTGAGCGAGCCCCCAATTCCCACATGCCTTGGGACACCGAGTCCTCTCACACCTGGGCCTCCCAGGAGAGCCGTGGCCATTGGCCGGCCAAAATGGGGGTGGGGGGTGAAGACCGCTCATCTTCAGCTTCAGCCCCAAACCATCACACTGGCTAGGGGTTTAGAGCAGCCACTTGTCATTATAAATCCAGGTAACTTATATAACCCATACGTCTTGGCCCTGCCTGATCTGGCTCCTACCCTCTTCCCCGACCTCATCAACCCATGACTCTCTCCCTGGCTCACTCAGTGCACCCAGCGCCTTCCTTCTCAGGCCCTTTGCACTTCCTGCTCCCTCTGTCTGGGGAAGTCTTCCCTGTGCTCCATGGGCATCTCCTGCCCATCAGTCAAGCCTTGTTCCAATGCCGTTTCCTCTGAGACCCTGTCCCCTCCCAGGCCACCCTGTGGAAAGTGGTGGTTGCCAGCCTGCATTATCACACCGCCATTGGATTTATTAGCACGTACCAGTATCTGAAATGATCAGATCGTTTTGTGTTTGTTTTCTCTCTCCCAGCTAGGAGGTGGCCTCCTGAGAATAAGGGCCTTTAGGTCTGTCTTGACTCCCAGGAAATGCACAACAGTTATGATGGGCTGAATGGAGAGCCTCGAGTTAAGTGATCAGGGGGTTAAAAGCAGGCCTGCTGCTTCCCACCATGTAGAGTTCTCCTTGGCCTCCTGTCGCTCACCAATGCCACTGATGTGACTGAGGACCTGTTTGCTTACAGGGGCCAATGCTAGACCCTGCGAGTGTAAAAATGAGTAAGATGCCACTCTAACCTTCCTCATCTCCCTTTATTCTTTGCGAGTAAAGCTTGTTTTTATTTTTATTTTTTTTTTTGCTTGTTTTTATATTAACCTAACCCAAACCTAGTTAAGAAGGCAAATCTCTTGTCCCAGCATCATATACTCCAACTCCTACTCTAAATGGTAGCAGTAATTAAAAATTTGACTTGTCCACATTGCTCCTTCTTTTATTAAAATTACTCTTGGACCAGGGTTCTAGAGCTGCACTGTTCCGTACAACAGCCACCAGTCACCTGTGGCTGTTTAAATCTAATTTTAATTAAATTAAAAATTCAGTTCCTCAGGCCCTAGCTGGTTTGGCCCAGTGGATAGAGCATCAGCCTGTGGACCAAAGGGTCTTGGGTTCGATTCCAGTCAAGGGCATGTACCTTGGTTGTCGGCTCCTGGCCCTGGTCGGGGTGCGTGCTGGAGGCAACCAATCGATGTTTCTCTCTATGTTCACATTGATTGTTTCTCTCTCTGTTTCCCTCTCTCTTCCACTCTCTCTAAAAGAACAATGGAAAAATATCCTCAGGTGAGGATTAACAAAAAAAAAAAAAATTCCGTTCCTCAGTTATATCAGCCACATTTCACATGCTCAACAGCCGCACATGGCTAGTGGCTACCATGCCGGGCAACACAGAGAGAGAACATTAACATCATCATAGAACATTCCATTGGACGGCACTGTTCTAGAACATTCTCAGGGCAAGGTTGTTTCAACCTCCCAGAGTGTGGGTAGCAGGCATCTGTCATTCTGTGCATTTCTCAGGCAGAGAACAACAAAAGCAGGCACTTCTCTAAGAACTTCCAGGTGGATCGCTAGTAAATGGAGACACACAGCAGAGTGGAAAGAACACTCACCTTGAGTCAGCAAAACTAGGTTCGAATCCTGGCTCTTGGACTTCTTTCCTGTGTGACCTTGGGCAAGTGACCTCCCTCTTGGGAGCGCTCAGCTTAGATGTCACCTTACCTCCTTAAGGCAGGTATGGGGAGCATCTGTCCCGCGGGCCATGTAAGGCCAGGGAAATCATGTGGTCTGGCCCTGCCAAGGCATTAGGGGTAAGTTAATAAATGTTTGACCAAATGTAGGCTAATTTTTAAGTTGATAATTTTGCGTGGCTTGTGAATGATTTTATCTGTCCAAATAAATTGCCCTTGGCAGAAAAAAGGTTCCCCACCCCTGCCCTAAGGCAACAAGGCAGCCTGCAAGGCCTCTTATGACCACATTCATCCCTAGGATTTTTTTTGTTTTGTTTTCTGTTTGTAGTTTTTTGTTTGAAGTTTGTAGCCAGGTGATATTAACTAATCCCTAGAGAAGTGCTGAAGTCTGAAATGGCAAACAGTCTAGGGCAGTGGTTCTCAACCTCGACTGCACATTAGAGTCACCTGGGAATCTTTTTAAAATCCTGATTTCTGGCCGAAACCGGTTTGGCTCAGCGGATAGAGCGTCGGCCTGCGGACTGAAAGGTTCGATTCCGGTCAAGGGCATGTACCTGGGTTGCGGACACATCCCCAGTGGGAGATGTGCAGGAGGCAGCTGATCGATGTTTCTAACTTTCTATCTCTCTCCCTTCCTCTCTGTAAAAAATCAATAAAATATATTAAAAAAAAATAAAAATCCTGATTTCTGGGCCTCATCCTCCAGAAATTCTGTTTCTTTGTTATGGGGTGGGGCCACAATGGACCATTCTGGCATCTGCAGAGCTCTGTGGCCTCTCATGGATTGGATGAAGCTCACCCAGACTATCAAGGATAATCTCCTTAACGTCAATAGATTATAGACGTTAATCACATTCACAAAATAACTTTGAAGCAACACCTGGATTGCAAAACTGGATACCATAGCCTAAATTGAAACATAGGAACTAACCATCACAATCCCCCATTAAACAAGATGCCGATTTGGGGGTCTAGACCCGTGGTCGGCAAACTGCCGCTCGCGAGCCACATGCAGCTCTTTGGCCCCTTGAGTGTGGCTCTTCCACAAAATACCACATGCGGGCGTGCACGTACAGTGCGATTGAAACTTTGTGGCCCATGTGCAGAAGTCAGTATTTTGTGGAAGAGCCACACTCAAGGGGCCAAAGAGCCGCATGTGGCCAGTGAGCCGCAGTTTGCCGAGCCGCAGTTTGCCAACCACTGGTCTAGACCAAGGAAATAGTCACTTAGTCCAATTTAATGACATTTTTAAAAGAAACTGTCATTAACTAGTTGTTGAATTTGACCAAAAATCATTTGATTTTTTTTCCTCCTTAGAGCTGTTCATAGGAAGAACTGGATTATTAGATTTTCTATTAAGCTCTGCATTCTTGGAACAAACCCCACTTGATCATGATGTATTATCCTTTGATATGCTTCTGGATTCTGTGCTGTGATTTCACTGAGGACTTTTGCATCAGCTGTTATAAGTGCTCCTCTCCCTTGGCACGTGACTTCCCATCACTTTCACTTACATCTCATTGGCCACCACTTGGTCACAGTTGCTGCGTGAAGAGGTGGGGAGCAGCCTCTTATAGCTGGGTGCCAGTGGACCTGAGCAAAAATCAGGATGCTTCTTTTGGAGGAGGAAGGGAAGAATGGACATTAGGAAGCACCAAGAGTCTCTATCCCAGGACAATTTGTAGATGAGGGACTGGAGGCCCAGGAAGGTTCGTTCACTCACCCAGGGTCACGCAGCAAGTCTGTGCCAGAACTCTGACTTAAGCTAGGTCTTCCAGATGCCGAGGGACCCATGATAATAATATAAAAAATATTATACGATAATATCTATATATATAAAAGGCCAGTATGCTAAGTGTCCATCCAGCCAGTAGCTATGACATGCACTGACCACCAGGGGGCAGACGGTCAATGCAGGAGCTGCCGTGATGCGCACTGGCCATTTACAGAGAAATGGCACCGTGGACTTGGTGCCCACAAAGCAACACTTGGCTTCCCCCAAGTGGGATACAGGCCCCGCCACCACCCCGGAGTGACACCCCACCAAATCGCAGCCAACGATGCTGAGACCTCATGGCACAAAATGCGGCCCACAGCCCAGCCAACCCAGGAAATGTTGGCTGTGGGCGCCAGGTAATGATATCACATAGCAACGCCTGGCTTCCTCTCCCTAGCAACTAGCCTCCTTGGAGTTTCTTCAGCCCAGGAACACGACTTGCTTTATAGACAGGTAGAAGCATTTTACACTTTAACCAAATGTCTGTGAAGCATATTCCCATGCCTCATCTCATTTGATCCTCACAGAAGTCCTGGAGTAGGTAGATAGGAGACTAGGTGGAATCCTATTTTCTTTTCATTAGCTGGAAAATGGAGATTTAGAAAGATTAGAAACTTGACCCAACTAAAAAGAAGTAAGAAATGGTGGACCTTGAAAATGACTTCAGGTTTTCTTACTGCGCAGAATATAGTCAAATACTGCTGCAGTTACATATTTTACCCTTTGTTCTCCCTACATGATCTACAATAATAATCTGCTTCATGTTGATATTTACTGCTGTGTTGCTGACAATTACCTGGAAGAGAAGTTGGGGTGTTTGACTGGGCTGGAAAAAGTTTAGCTAAATCAGAAAGCAGGTTTAATTAAGCAAGTTTATTCTATATATATAAAAGGCATAGTTGATTTGTGCATGTGTGCTCTCACTGGTACCAATTGCATGCATGTGTTTCCATCTGTCACTGTCAATTGTGAATTTGGTTGACGCTTCTATTATAGAGAAAGAGTGAATTGCAATGTTAAAACATTTCTTCTAATTAATTTCCTTTCAATGTGCATGAATTCGTGCACCGGGCCACTGGTAATAGAATAATAACAAATAGCTAATGTGCCTGGCACCATTCTAAGTGCTTCACTGACGTGAACTAATTTAATCCTCACAAGAGCCCTATGAGGTAGATATTCTCATTGTCCTCAGTTTGCAGATGAGGCACAGAGAGGGTAAATGACTTGCCAGGACACACAGCAGGTAAGTGGCCGGGCTGGGATTTGAACTCCAGCAGTCTAGTTCCAGAACCCCCACTCTGGACTGCTATGCAGTCCTATCTGCCCATCTTTCCCCACCCCTGCCCTTCTCACTCGGTTACCCCAGCTCAGATGGCAGCAGCAGTACTCCCTGTGTGGCTAAGGGACCGTCAGAGTCACTCCTCACCAACCCAGGCGCCACACGCCCTCACCTCCCAGGCCCTGCGGTCCAGAATCTTCCCTACTCTGCCCCTGTCTGTCGCAGGGCTGTACGTACATCATTTTATGTTGTTGATCTAGTTTTGTTTTGTTTTGTTTTTCCCTTCACTGCGTTCCCTGGGAGACTCTCAAAGGCTACATCCTGCCTCCAGGGGATACAGAAGGGACGGGGCCTGAGCGGGCACCCGGGGTTTCCCAAACCCCAGCTTCCACCTGGTGGGGGGTCGGGGAGACTTTACAGTATTTATTTATTTATTTGTCGAGTTCTGCTCAGTTCCACACCCCCCAAGCTGTTGCTCCCCACTGGGGAAGATGAAAAACGACTTCAGACAATGGGAGACAAGGTCTGCCACATGGCCCCCTCAGTTTAATTTCCTGTAATTCATTTTATATTGAACCCAATGATACTGTTTGTTTTTAATGGCAAACACTCAGCATGGAGGAGGGGCGGCCAGGCCTCCTCCTGGGGAAATTAGGAACACAGCTGCTATTTAAACTCTCCGGCCACCCCCCTCGCCCTAGCACTGGGCCTTTGCAAATCACTTTCCAGGTTGAAAGATGATACCTTTCACCAGCTCAGATGGCCACAGTGGAGAGAGCTGCCCGCCCCCCTCTACCCCTCTTAGGGTGGCCGCCCATCCCAAGGCCCGCCCTTCTCTGGGAATAAATGGATACGAAGGACCAGAACCCACCAGGCCCAGGGATCCATGGCTGTTCTCGGTGCCCCTACTTCCCTGCCCATCATTGATAATCCTGGGAAGGCACCTGGAACCTCTCCCAGGAGCACAGAGGTTGAGAGCATTCATTCATTCATTCATTCAGCACCTGGGAGCAGCATCCCGGGTCAGTCTGCATTTTAACCAAGTTCAAGTGCATGTGAAAGCTGGAGAAGCTCCAACAAGAGGACAGGTCTCCCACTCGGGCTGTGAGGTGCCTGGCGGTCCAGAGCGCCTTGGACGCCTGAGATAGGCCAGCGTTCTTCCAAAGTCCACTTTGGGCTCAGGGGGGCCAGAGTCAGTCTAAGTTCCCTGCAGGTCAAGAGAACTTGAATGTGTACACCGGCCCCCTGGGCAGAGGCTGGAGAAATTCACAAGGCTTTGGCCTGGCTTTGACAGGGGCCAAACCATGGTAATTAATGCCCACTTTAGACAGTCTAGAGCAGTGGTTCTCAACCTTGGCTGCACATTAGAATCACCTGGGAATGTTTTTAAAATCCTAATTTCTGGGCCTCATCCTCCGGAAATTCTGTTTCTTTGTGATGGGCTGGGGCCACAACATTAGTAACAAAGAAACAAAATTTCCGGAGGATGAGACCCAGAAATCAGGATTTTAAAAAGATTCCCCGGTGATTCTAATATGCAGCCAAGGTTGAGAACCACTGTTCTAGAGGCCTCTCCATCCCTCAGAGGTGAGGCTACACCCCTGCCCTCTTGTACATAGACTGTTAGACCCAACAAGACCTTCCTAGTCTGCAGATAAAGAGTCAAGCCCCAAAGTTACCGGTTTCAGGTCTCATGATTTAATCCAGTCATGTGTTCATTCTACAAATATTTATTGGGAAACAGTAGAGTGCCAGGCATCCTGCCAGGCATAGGAGCTATCCAGACCCAGGGCTTTCCAGCTCAGAGCTCAAGTCCAGTGGGGCTGCAGCAGAGAAGCAGGCACTCCAGGGCCCTCTTGGAGAACAGAGAAGGAGCCTGGCCGCCCCTCCTCCGTGCAAAGTCTTCCTAGATAGGGCGACCTCAAGACTGAGTTTTAAAGGATGGGTGGGAGTTAGTCAGGCAAAACAAAGCCAAACAGGCATGCCAGGGAGAGGGGACAGTCGAGACCAGAGCACAGAAGTGGGAAGCAGTTCGACGTGTGCGTTTTTCCAGACAACGGGTGAACGCCTCCAAGGGTGACGTCTGCCATGCTCATGCGTAGGCACCGTGGCACCCGGTAGGTGTGTGGTCATTCTCAGATGAACAGGTGATTGGTGTGAATCTGCATACGGGCCCAGGCAGGCAGACCCCAGCTCCTGGCTCTCAGACCCACCCAGCCGGACCGTTCCCACCACACTGGGGGGGACGCGGTGGCCACCCCTGCTCTGGGTGCTGTGGGGAGTCATTAGCCAGCTGAGCAGTGATTATTTTGCTCTTCTCCAGCTGAATGATGAGGGAGGCAGCCAGGCTCCCGGAGGCGGCCTCGGAGGCGGCCCTCTCCCCGAGTGGGGGCTGGAGTTGTGCTGGGGCGTCCACTCTGCAGTTCTCTCTTTCACTGCTGTGGGAGGGGCTGTCCTGTCTCATCTTTCCCCCAGGTGTTCCTCTGTCCCTGGGGGGAAGGAAGGGCCTTGGAACTGCGATTTGGCCCCAGGGAGCCCACCACTTACATTTCCAAACTTTCAGCTTGTCCATCAGGGTTCCAGAGTTGGTTAGAAAGAGTGTGGGCTCCGGAGGCAGGCGCATCCCAGTTTGAACCCTCGTTCTGCTCTTTCCATCCAGATTGTCTGGCCAGTCACCTCCCCGCTCTGTGCCTCGGTTTCCTCGTCTGTAAAAGCGGTAATGTTGTCGACCTCTCAGGGTTGTCGGGGAGATTTGAGGTGAGCTAAAAAACAAATCCAGACAATGCAGATGGAGGTGCATACAGTAGCCCCCCTTATCCACGGTTTCCCTTTGCGCCGTTTCAGTTACCCTCAGTTGGTATGGTCCAAAAATATTAAATGGAAAATTCCCGAAATAAGCCATTCATAAGTTTTAAATTGTGCGGCGTTCTGAGTAGCATGATGAAATCTTTAGCCACCCTGCTCTGGCCAGCTGGGGCGTGCATCGTCCCCGTCCAGCGTGTCCATGTTGTAGACACTTAGTAGTTGCCTTGGTTACCAGATGCAGGCAGAGACCACAGTCACATCACTTTTATTACAGTGTATTAGGATAATGGTTCTATCTTATTATTGTTGTTAAGTTTCTTATTGTGATTAGTTTTTAAATTAAACTGTATCATACGTGTATATGTTAGGAGAAGACATTGTGTACATAGGGTTCGGTGCTGTCCACTGTCCAGGCATCTGCTGGGGGTCTGTGAACGGATGCCCCGTCCGTGGGGTGGGGGGCTCCTGTAGATGTTTTTCTTTCTGTGCCTTCTCATGACCCTCACGGGTCAGGACTCTGCTGGAGGTTGCAGATGGGTTGTCGGCGATAAAACCAGGCCATGTTGCTCAGCGGCTGAGAGCTCATTAAGGCTCGGCCGACTACTGGCTCTTCTTTTCGGGGCCCCCAAGTGCCAAGGTCAGACCTACTGACCTGCATGCGCCCGGCCCTGGTCTAGGTTTGAATCTGGCTTGGCCGCTCGCTGTGTGTCCTCAGGGAAGTGAGTTCACGGCTCCGAGCTTCCATTGCCACATCTGTGTGTGGAACTCTAGGTGACAATACCTGTGGCAAGGAGGCGGCCAGTGAGAGGCAAATGAGGTCATGGATGTAGAAGGCTAGCGCAGGGTGTTCGGTGCCTGCTAAATCTTTGCTGTAAGGACAAGCCCTTTCCTGCCTTCAAGGGACTGAGAGAGAGGTGGGGGGGAGAGACACAAGCACATGCCCCCGACCTCTGCTCCCTTCAACCAACCCTCCTGCCTCCCTCTACCCAGGACTCTTGTGATCACCTTAGCCCCACCCACATAATCCAAGATAATCTCCCCATCTCAAAGTCCTTGTAGTGTTTTTTTTTTTTAAATATATTTTATTAATTTTTTTACAGGAGGAAGGGAGAAGGATAGAGAGTTAGAAACACCGATGAGAGAGAAACATCGATCAGCTGCCTCCTGCACACTCCCTACTGGGGATGTGCCCGCAACCAAGGTACATGCCCTTGACTGAAATTGAACCTGGGACCCTTCGGCCTGCAGGCCGACGCTCTATCCACTGAACCAAACCGATTAGGGCTCAAAGTCCTTGTCTCAGGCACCCATACATGTGCACAAGATCAACATGTGCCATGTAACATATCCACAGGTTCCGGGATTAGGATGGGACATGTGGAGGTCGTTATTCAGTCACCACATTCCCCACTTCACAGATGAGGAAACTGAGGCCCAAATACTAATGTACTTGGGCAGAGCCACCCTCCCAGGAAAAGGACAGACTTGTAAGTGGGGGCCCTGGCTGTCGAGCTCCAAGTCGCGGGCTCTAGGCCGAGAGGAAAGGAGGCGCCTTCTGCCTCTCTCCCTCCCACCCAAGCCCCAGTGCTTCAGGAGACAGGCAGGTTTGGATGGTTGTGGCCGAGCATTTGTGCCTAAGATTGAAGCTGACATCGGGACAGATAAGCACGTCTATTCACCTGGGACTGGGACAGAGGGAGGAGGCCGCCTTCCTGCAGCTAACAGGGTCCCAGGCCACTTCGGGCTTAATCATCAACCCCTTATAATTAGGCCTCTCCTGGGTCCGGGGGAGCAGGGCCCTGTTGGTAAAGGAAGCTCCTGATGTGCCTGTTGCTGGGGCACGTGGCCTGGGCCCTTTTCTGCATCGAGGCTCTTGAAACTGGCGCCGGACTGCTGCTGAGGGCAGATTCCTCACAGCTGGTGACTCCTGAGGGGCCCCAGCCTGGCCCCAAGGACTCTGTCGGCTGGTCCCTGGGGCCTCAGCACCAGAGGCCAATCCCAGCTAATGGCATGCTCTCTGGTCTCCTCCCGATCCTGGGCATGGAAGCTAGGAGAGCAGAGAGAGGACCTTTACAGGAAATTGGGGGTGGGAGGAAGAGGATGGCAGGTTTTTCACCAACTCTGGTCTTTAAACTTGAGTATCCAGCGCAGCTTTGGTGGCTCCGTGGCTGAGCGTCAATCTATGAACCAGGAGATCATGGTTCAATTCCTGGTCAGGGCACATGCCCATGTCATGGGCTCGATGGAATTCTCTGAAACTGAGCCTCATTGACAAATTGGGGGTACTAATTGGCCCCTGTCTCATGGAGTTGTTATAATCAATTTTAAAAAGTGGGCAAGCAGCCCTAGCCAGTGGCTCAGTGGTTAGAGCAACAGCCTGAGGACTGAAAGGTTGCAGGTTCGATTCTGGTGAAGGGCATACGTGCAGGCTCGATCCCCAGCCTAGGTCGAGGTATGTGTGGAAGGCAACCAATGGATGTGTCTCTCTCACATCGATGTTTCTGTCTGTCTCTACTCCTCCCTTCCACTCTCTCTAAAAATTAATGGAAAAAATATCCTCAAGCAAGGATTAATAACAACCACCACAAAAAAGTGGGCAAGCAGATTTTCAACTTGTGTTTATTTTTTAGTAACAAGTGATGGCCCTAGCTGGTTTGGCTCAATGGATAAAGTGTTGACCTACAGACCAAAGGGACCCAAGTTCGATTCCAGTCAAGGGCATGTACCTCGGTTGCAGACTCCTCCCTGACCCCAGCCCTGGTCAGGGCTCGTGCAGGAGGCAACCAGTCGATGTGTTTCTCTCACATCGATGTTTCTCTCTCTCTCCCTCTTTCACTCTCTCTAGAAATCAATGGAAAATATCCTCGGGTGAGGATGAAAACCAAACACACATACACAAAAATAAAAAACACAAGTGATGTATTTAAAAAATTATATTAACAAATACTCATATACCCAGCTTAAAAAGTAGAAAATTAATAGTGTCTGAGTTCCAGCCATCTCCCTTCCTCTCTTTGCTCCTAAGAAACCACGGAGTTCTTGTGGTTTCCATTCCCTCATCTTCCTTGAGTCTGCTTTTTGTAGTTTTTACATTTCCTTCCTTGCTGAGCTGTTATTAAAAACCAGAGTGGGCATAAGCTTGTATAACCTCCTCCCTTCCACGCCTAATTTCCTAGTGATCTAGTTCCTCCTTCTGCCCTCTCCTCTGTTACCAAGCAGAGACACTGCTGGTTGGGAAACCAGTACATTAAGCTGGTCAGTACTACAGTAAACTTAAAATTAACAGGCTCTGCCCAGCCAGTATGGCTCAGTTGGTTGAGGATCATCCCACGCACCAGGAGGTCCCTGGTTCAATCCCTGGTCAGGGCACAGGCCTGAGTTGCAGGCTCAGTCCCCCATGGGGGTGTGCAGGAGGCAGACGGTCAATGATTCTCTCTCATCAATGTTTCTCTCTCTCTCCCTCTCCTTCCCTCTCTCTATAAAATCTATGAAAACATTTATTTAAAAATTAGTAGGCTCTTAGTGAGCACAAGAGGGATGTTACTAAAAGGTACAGGTACCAACAGGCTTAGACTTCCTAGAAAGTATGGATGGAATAAGCCCAAGCTTCATGCTCAAACGAACTTGGGTTTGAGCATCAGCACGGCCCACCAGCCTAAGTCACTAAATCCCTGCATTCACTCCAAAAATATGTCCCTGTCTGCTGTATGTGGCCGGCACTGCATAGGTGTGGGATGCAGCGGTGAATGAAACGGACAGCGTCCCTGCTTCCATGCTTTGGGTAGGTCACATTAAATAAATAAACGTACATACCACGTCAAACTGTGATAAGCACCAGGCAAGAAAGTAAACCAGTTCATGGAGGACTGACTCATTGAAGGCGATGGGAACGGCTTTCTCTGTGGAAATATTTGAGTTGACACTTGGACTTCCTTGCCACCTGACTTTGGTTAAAATAAATTCAGGTTTCTCATCCGCGAAAAGGAGCTGGAAATGACCCGCTTTGCCCTTGGTAATAGGCCCTGACTCAGTGCCTGGCTCATCTCAGCCGCTCAGTAATGTCATTTCCCTCCCTCCCTGTCGGCCCTGGACGTGCGTGCGTGTGGCTGGAGGAGCTGAGTTAATGAGCAGTTAGTAAGTGATGGAGAACCTGCTGCTGGCAAGTGGGCCGTGAAACCCTCTAAGAGGGTCTCACCGGCCCTCTTTGACGGCTGTTGATGGCTGACCCTGAGGGAGGGAGCGGGGAGACAGGGTATATTGTCTGCTGCTAACCGGAAGCCTTCATAGTTTTCTGGAGAAGGGGGTGTAGAGTAATAGAAAGGCTGTGCTGTACAATCAAATCCCAGCAAATCATCTCACCTCTCTACACCTCCTGTAAACGAATCCATGTCTTACCTCTCCCGTGGGTTTGTCATGTGGAACAGTAACTTTTCATGTAAATGGCTCAGCATATCATGGGCACCCAACAAGCATGGGCCACTCCCACTGTGCCCATCAGAAGAGGGAGAGACTGGGAGAAAGGTGCAAAGGTGTGGGGTGGGGGGGGGGGCGGAGGGGGGGGGGCACCGAAGAAAGGGGTCAAAGGGCCAGTTCACACCCTCTGGGTTCAAGTCCTTGCTCCATTCTTTCCTACCTGGGGAGCCTGGGCAGGTCCCTGAGCCTCAGTTCCCTAGTCTGGAAGACAGCTGAGAATAGAACTGCCTCCGCCGCCTGTGAAATCACGCAGGCAAGTCACGTCGCGCGGCCCCTGACCTCAGGCCAGGGGAACTGATGCGATCACTCTCTGCTGGACGCGTGGCCTTAGGGGGGAAATGTTCAAATAAGAGGGTGAATGAAGATGGGTCCAAAGAATGGAAAAGGCAGCTCTGCCATTTACAATCAGCGGCTTCCTTTGTCCGTGGAGGCCGAAGGGCCGCGCGGGACCTATGCTGGGTATCAGCGCGGGGGTCTCCCGGAGGCCCTGGCCCGGAGCTGGCCGCCCGCAGCCCGCAGACCGAGCGGCCGGGGGAACGGGACTGTGACCTCATCGGCAGGCGCCGTCCCGCGGGGCCATGAGATCATGAGATGCCGGCGCTCGCCGAGGAGTCGATTTGTTGGGAGCGCGGGGACAGCCGGCCGCCCGCCACGGTGATCTCATCCAGGCCCGGGGGAGGAGGAGGTAGGCAGCCCGGCCCGCCCGCACCTCCCGGAGGGAGATGAATGGCCCCCGCCTATCGGTGACGTCACCGGCAGCACCCGTTGCCAGGTAACAAGCGGCCGCCTGCCTCTGGCCCCGCCCCCGCCTGCCCGGCCCCCCACCTGCTGTACTGTCAGCCGCTATCCTTCCTGGCTCGCTCTTCTTTTTCCCTTTTTTTTTTTTTTATATTGAGGTATACATTGCAGTGTTCTAATTATAAATATATAAGATCGATGAATATTTACCAATGTATGTCCATATGTTCCAAGATATGCGTGTCCTCCAATAAAATATAATGCCAGCCACATAGGCAGTTTAAAATGTTGTAGTAGCCACATTAAACAAGTAAAAGGGAACAGGTGGGATTAATTTTAAGAATATGTTTTCTTTATCCCAGTATGTCCAAAGTATTATCATTTCAGCATGTAATCAAGATTAAGCATTTCAGCCGAAACCGGTTTGGCTCAGTGGATAGAGCGTCGGCCTGCGGACTGAAAGGTCCCAGGTTCGATTCCGGTCAAGGGCATGTACCTGGGTTGCGGGCATATCCCCAGTGGGGGATGTGCAGGAGGCAGCTGGTCGATGTTTCTCTCTCATCGATGTTTCTAACTCTCTGTCTCTCTCCCTTCCTCTCTGTGAAAATCAATAAAATATATTTAAAAAAAAAAAAAAAAAAAAAAAAGATTAAGCATTTCAATGAGATATTTTACCTTTTTGTTATTGTTTTTCTAAGACTTTGAAATTCCCTGTGTATTTTATACTTTTAGTACATCTCGATCGGAATTTAGTCAAATTTCAAGTGTTCAATAGCCATGTGATGAATGACTATTGTATTGGGCAGTGCAGATATAGAACATTCTAATATCTAGAAGGTCAGTACCGCTCTGGTCAGTACCTCTGCCAAGAGTACCCATTATTCTGAATTTTCTCACCTCTCCTCAGTTCTCTCCCCGAACACACACCTGTATCTTGACTTTCTTTCTCCCCACATCTCACTTAATCTCCTGGTCTCCCTTTATCTGCCGCGGTGGCTCGAAGCTGGAGATGGGAAGTCAGACTGGACTTACGTCCTGTACCACCTGCCTTGCCTCTGTGAGCCTCTTATTCTCGCCTGTAAACTGGAGCTCATAACATTGTCCGTCTCCTAGGGCAGTCGGAGCTGGGGGCAGCATGCAGGTGTTACACAGAGAGCTTTCATGAGCAAACTGAGCCCGCCCTAGTTCCCTTTCCCTGCGTCTCCCACACTCCATTCCTCTCTCCCATGCGCCTGTTGGGCTTTCTCATCTGAAATATGGGAATGATCACAACTACCCCAGCAGGGGCGCATTTGATATGCAATCCCTGGTCCTGGTGAGTGACCATAAAGAGATGACTTTCTTCTTTTCTCCCCTCCTGGTCCCCCTCTTTGCCAGGTTTCTCACTCCCGGGTGCCCTTTTTCTTCTGGCTTTTACCTCTGTCATCTCTCTCCTCTCTTCTGCCTACATTTCCTTTTTCCCTTTCTTGTGTCTCTCTCTTTCCCTCCCTGCCTGAATTCCTCCAGCCTTCTATTTCCAGACCCCTGGACGCTTCCTCCCACCAGTCCTGGCCACACCGCTGTGAAGTCCTTTATCCAGCTCCCCACCCCCAGCCTTCCCAACTTGGAGACCGCGATTGGCCCTAACCCCTCAGCTGATGGGCGCAGCCCTGGAGAGCCGCTGCCCAGCTGTTTTGTTCTGAAGGGCTCTGTCAGCTGCAGTCCCCGCAGCCTCCAATCATAACAGACCAGCAGGCCGCCTTCCCAGGAAAACAAGTCTTTGTTTTCGGCCTCTTGCTCCAGCCCAGCCCTCCATTTCGGAGCTGGAAGTGTGGCCCCATCCCCTGTGGCGGTGGGAGAAAAGCAAATGAGGGAAACGCACCCGGGGGCTGGACGGCAGTTCCTGCGCATTCAGCCTAGGGCTTTGCAAGGACAACTCCCTTTGTTTCCATACTTGGGATCAAGGAAACTTTCCGACCTCCTGTTCTTGGGGGAACTGCCTCACCCTCTCCCTGTGATTCTGATGAGGCTGTCAGTCACGGTGCCCCGCCCACCCCTGTGGCCATGTGACCAGGCCCGACCACCGACCAGTCATAGAACTCCATGGCTGCCTTTGGTTACAAGGGTGGAGGCTTGACTCCCATGTCACCTGGGACAGGTTACCTGCCGTCTGTGTGCCTCGGTTTGCTCATCTGTAAAATGGAAGCATTAATAGCACTTCCTCAAAGTGTTGAGCGCAGAGTGGTGCCTAGCACACTAAGTTATCATCACCATCATGATTGTGACCGGAAGAGCGCCTGCCCTTGGCCGGAGAGAATGAAGCTTAGACAGGAAACAGAGCAGAGACAACCTGAGCTGAGAGATGCGGGCAAGGAGGAGAGATAGAAAGACTAACATGGCATCTAGGTGCAGGCAAAGCTATGTAAATATTCATTGTTAATCTTGATGCGGAAATAATATTCCCTTCCTGTCTTTCCATTCTTTATCCATTCACTTGGCTAACAACGATCTGATTATGTCTCCCCGCCCTGGCTCCTCACCCCCATACTTCAAATCATCTTTCCCATGTAGGTGCATTCTCAAAAAACCTCCTTCACTGTTCATTTTGTCTGTTTCTCAGCATCACACTCTCGTTCATGTAGCACCCGCTTCCAGAGTCAGCCCCTGTTATTTCCTTGTTTCCCGGTTCACTTTTTGTCCCACCCCCCAAGCTAGCAGTGAGGAAGTCAGGATAGAATCTGCCTTCTGCCTTGACTGCTCCCGCCCCCTTCATCAGAACCCAGCGTGTAGAGAACTCTGGGTGCCCCAGCCCCATTCCCCCTTCACGGGTGGCCGGGAGGCCAGGCAGCTCCTAATCGCATTGCTTTCCTTGTTCTCTGACACCCCGGGGACCACACATTCCATTTGGTGGTCATCAGAGATAACATTCTTAAGAAACCTGGAATTATAAAACTGCTTAATGAGGGAGAGATGGTTTCACTGGGATATGCCCAGTTTCCCCCGGTGGTTTTATCTCCTTTTCCAAGTGCCCCCCCCACCCCGCCCCCAGCAGCTAATTGCTACCTTCAGCATGATGCTACACAGGCAGTCACTCCCTTTACTTTCTGTGACATTGCTGCTGGCTTATAAAGAGACATTCTCTCTTTGATGTTCTAATTCTCCTTCTTCATCAGCAAACTCTAGGACAGCGGTTCTCAACCTGTGGGTCGCCAACCTGTGGGTCGCGACCCCTTTGGGGGTCGAACGACCCTTTCACAGGGGTCGCCTAAGACCATCGGAAAACACATATATAATTACATATTGTTTTTGTGACTAATCACTGTGCTTTCATTATGTTCAATTTGTAACAATGAAAATACATCCTGCATATCAGATATTTACATGACGATTCCTAACAGTAGCAAAATTACAGTTATGAAATAGCAACGAAATTAATGTTATGGTTGGGGGTCACCACAACATGAGGAGCTGTATTAAAGGGTCGCGGCGTTAGGAAGGTGGAGAACCACTGCCCTAGGAGGTTGATGCGAGTAATGAGGGTAGGATCTTCAGCTTCAGGGGTCCCCAGCTACCTACTATGTGTTAGATGTCGGGGATACAACTAGGAGCCAGGTTACCTTGACCATTTTGGGGCTCATGGTCCAGTGGGAAAGACAGATAGGAAAATCAATTTTTAAATATTGTGAAAAGCACTCTAAAGGAGTGATTTAAGGGTGTAATCAGAGCACCTAATTTAATTAAGGAGTTGGGAAAGGCTCCTCATGGCTGAGACCCAAAAGAGGAACAGGTGTTAGCTCGGCAAAGAATAGGGGACCAGCATGCCATCTGCAGAGGAAGAGCTGGGTCTACATAGAGAAGTCACTGACAGGAGGGCCAAGATGCTGGTACCTGAGCCTGCTCTGAAATTCTGGGGATGTATTGGAGTCCCCATCATCAGTAATGGAAGGATCAGAGGGAGGGGGGGAGGGAGGGAGGAAGGGAGGGAGGGACGCATGAATGGATGGGAAGCAGAGAAGTTGGAAGAAAGGAGAGTTCTTTGGAGGTTCAAGGAGAAGTGATACAAGCAAGTTAAGGTTGGAAGTCGGGAGAGACTGGGCTGTTGGTCCCGATGAGATGGAACATGCGGTAGTTGAGAGCACGGGGGGGGGGGGGGGGGCATGGGGCAGCTGAGGTTGGTGGTGCAGGAAAACAGAGCTCACAGCCTGGGTATTCTGCGGAGCCTGGAGCCTGCTGTCGGGGCGTGGGCAGCCCTAGGCGTCCCTGGGCTGCTGCGCCATTGCTCCAACATCCATCGCACCTTTGGCACGTCAGACATGATGGCCCTGCCCCACATCTCTGCTCCGTGGTCACCACCACCCTCCCACAGGCTCCAGGGGAAACCCGCATTCCCCTCCAGGGGATGTTTCTGGGAGTCAGGGGCTCGTGGGAGTCCAGAGGGGGAAAGGAGGCCCCCAAGGAAATGACCTCGCAATAGGGAGGCAGCCAAACAGTCACAGAGATGTCCTTCCTTGGTCCTTTGCAGAAGTGGGCACATCCATCTCAAGAGGTCCCCTTCCGCATGTGTCCAGTGCCCAGCCCATCAGGACAGAATATAACAGGGTGGCCATAAAGTCCCGTTCACACCCTGCACACCGTCCATTAGTTGGATACACAACATGTTTTTATAACCTTTTCTCCCCCATGTCATTTAAATATATCACATGCTCAGCACAAAACAAAAAATGGAGAAGACAGAAAAACACAAGGAAAATGAGTGTTTCTGCATACCATACTTTTTCTACATAGAACTCTATGAGCGTTACCCTGAGTCAATAGATATTCGTGGTCAGGATGACTTCTTTTTTATTTTGAAATACTTTTAGACTTGAAAGTTGCAAAGATAGTAGAGTTGTTATATCCTTCGCCCAGATTCCCCTAACATTCACATGTAATAGAACCAGGTTACAGTTAGCAACACCAGGAAATTTACACGGGTACCGTTACTATTAACTAAACTGCAGACCTTACTCAGATTTTACCAACTGTCTCACGCGTTTTCCTAACTCCAGGATCAAATCCAAGATCCCATGTTGCACTTATTTTGTCTCCTTAATCCTCTTCGATCTGCCAGTTCCTTGGTCTTTTCTTTCTCTTTTGTGACCTTGACACTTTTGAAGAGGCTGGACAGTTACTCTTCAGAATGCCCCTCAATTTGGATTTGTCTCTTGTTTCCTCATGATTCTATTGAGGTTCTGAATTTGTTTTTTTGTTTGTTTGTTTGTTTGTTTTTTCAAATATATTTTACTGATTTTTTTACAGAGAGGAAGGGAGAGGGATAGAGAGTTAGAAACATCAATGAGAGAGAAACATCGATCAGCTGCCTCCTGCACACCCCCCACTGGGGATGTGCCCGCAACCAAGGTACACGCCCTTGACCGGAATCAAACCTGGGACCCTTGAGTCCGCAGGCTGATGTTCTATCCACTGAGCCAAACCGGTTAGGGCCTGAATTTGTTTTTTATCAGAAGTGATGCTGTTTCCTTCCCAGTGCATCCTATCAGGGGGTTTAGGTTGTCCATTTGATTTATTACTGGGGACGTTAACCTTGATCACTTGGTGAATGTGCTGTGTGCTGGGTTTCTTCACTGTGAAGGACCTGTTTTTCAGGGTAATATTTGAATGGCTGCTGGCTTTGCATCGTAGCTCTCTGCTGTAATCAGACCCTCATTTAGAGTGTAACTGGTTTGGGTTTGTACTGTTACAAAGAATGCTACACTGACCATTCCTACTGGCACATTGCAGCACACATCTGTAATTATTCTTAGGGTCAATTCCTAGAAGTAGAATTGTTAGAGCAAAGATTATTGACATTTTTGTAAAGGCTAGGCATGCCTGGGGCAGGGCTATTTGTTTGTGTCTATGTTCGTTCCTCCATTAGTTTCAATCGTTTTATTGAGGTATAATTTAAATACAGTAAAGCGCACAGATTTGAAGCTATATTTCAATGAGTCCTGCCAAATATAGACATCCGTGTAACCACCATCCCAGTCACGAGATAAAAGATTTCTATCACTCCCCAAAGTTCCCTCGTGCCCCTTGCAGTCAGTCCTCCCCCCCTCACCCCAGGCAACCACTAACCTGATTTCTATCACGACAGGTTAGTGTTACCTACTCTAGGCTGGTCGATAAGTCAGAATTATACAGTATGTCCTCTTGTATAACTGTCTCCTTTGATTCAACCTAATGCCTATGACATTCATCCATGTTGTATGTATCAGCCATTTGTTCATGTTTATTGCTGAGTAGTACCCTATTGTATAAATACACCACAATCTGTTTATCTGCTCTCCCACTGATGGACATTTGGGCTGTCTCCAGGTTGGGGATCTTATGAATAAAGCTGCTATGACCATTAGCATACAAATGGACATATGTGTTCATTTCCCTCGGGTACACACCTCGGAGGGGAGTTGCTGGGTCATAAGTAGACGCAAGTTTAACTTCATTAGACAGGACAGGGCGGGGTTATGTTCAGTTCCATTTTAGAGCACAGGCCACCGCAAGCGTGGGGGCCTTGTCCAAGAGCCAAGGGAGGAAGGGAAATAGAATTGTTGAACACCGCTCTGCGTTCCGTGTGCATCCCCTTTAATCCTCACAGCAACCTCAGAAGGTGGGAATGGGACTCCCATTCTGTAGATGTGGAAACTGAGGCTCACAGACGTTCAGCAGGATAAGATTCACACCTGGCCCTGCCTGAGTCCCCAAGTCTATGTTCTTTCCCCAGATAGTACCCTGCCTCCTTGGTGACAGCAGATGGTGAGCTGGGAAGGAGAGCTTACCCCCGTCCACCTCTTGGCCTGCCCTAACCTGCCTCCTGCGGTCCATCCTGCCCATGCCTCTGAGGGCTGTCCCGTGATGCCTGGGTCAGCCCTTGGAGGTGAGGGTGATCTGTGTGCGGGGCAGGGACTGTGCCCCGACGTGTGGCTTTGAGCCCTCCAAGCCACAGCAGACACCAGGGAGGGACCCCACCCCAGCTCTCTGCCAAAGGTGTCTGGTTTCTCCCTCCCTGAAACATGATCCGTGGAGCCCTGATCTTCTGGGCTGGTGGGCAGCGGGTGAGGGCAGCGGGCAGGGGCCACGTCTCCCCGGCCATATCTCAGGCCCATTAGGAGCGGGCCTGAGTGCTTTCCAAAGCTGATTAATGGCCTGCCTGTGACCTGGAATGTCATTACTGCCCAGGCTGGGGGCCCCCGCTGGGTCCTTTGGGTCTTTACTGCTAATAATAATTGATGCTTTTCGTGTGGTTGCAGGGAAAGTTCTATCTGGTCATCGAGGAGTTGAGCCAGCTGTTCCGATCGCTGGTCCCCATCCAGCTGTGGTACAAATACATCATGGGTGACGACTCCTCCAACAGCCACTTTCTGGGAGGGGTCCTGATGATCCTCTACAGCCTCTGCAAGGTGAGGTGGCGGGGGCTGGCGGGCTGGAGGGCGGCCCTACGGAGGCCCCGTTCCTCATCTCTCTCTTTTAAATTGAGGGAAAATTCACACAACACAAAATTCAGTGACATGTAGCAGATTCGCAATGTTGTGCAACCACCACCTCTGTCTGGTTCCAAGACATGTTCATCCCCAAAAGGAACCCTGTACCCAGGAAGCAGTCGCTCCCCATTTCTCTACCCTCCCCACCCCCAGCCCCAGCCCCTGGAATCACTAGTCTTTCTATCTGTGTGGATGTGCCTGTTCCGGGCACTTTATATAACGGGAGTCACGCAATGTGCGACCTTGTGTGTCTGGCTTCTCTCACTGAGCAGCATGTTTCCAAGATTCCTCCACACTGCGGCCTGTCAGGACTTCATTTCTTTTCATGGTTAAATCCACCCTAATTTATTTTCTTCTCTTTTGTAATCCTCACCCAAGGATATTTTTTCCATTGATTTTTTAGACAGAGTGGAAGAGAGGAAGGAGGGAGGGAGAGGAGGAGGGATGGGGGGGGGGGAGAGAGAGAGAGAGAGAGAGAGAGAGAGAGAGAGAAACACCAACCTGAGAGATGTACATCGATTGGTTGCCTCCTGTTCTCGCTCCAACTGGGGCTGAGGATTGAGCCTGAAACCAAGGCATGTGCCCCTGCCCGGGAATCGAACCTGCGACACTTTAGTCAGTGGGCCAGCGCTCCAACCACTGATCCAAACTGGCCAGGGCCACCCTCATTTCTTGTCCATAAAGCTCACCACAGGCTAGCCTTTCACAGAATCTTCACAGCTCTTCAGAGTACGTACCACCATTGCTCTCATTTTACCGGCGAGGAAGCTGAGGCTCAGAGGGAAGTAACTTGCCAGGGTCGCTCAGCTAGAGATAACAGCATGAGCGTCCACCCAGGCAGCCTGCTTCCAAACCATGCCACTCTTAACCCCAGACCTCACTGCCCCTGAATGCGCTTTCTGTTCCTGCTAAATGGCACACCGTCAGCTCTGCAGATCAGTTTGCGGTCCTTCCCTTCTCATCATTAGTACAAATCAGTTTCCCCCTCACAATAAGTACATCCTCCTCTTTCTTTGACCTTGGAGAATCCTGGGGAAATGCTTGTGTTCTCGGTCCTTCTTCCCAGCAGGGCTAGCCAGGCAGTGCAGGCTGTGTCAGCCCATGGGGCTTATCTAGCCGACTGATCCTGATAGACTGGAAGTGGCTGACTGGAGTGCTAGATGGAGGATTATCGGCTCTGGCTGGGCCAGATGAAGAGTGTTGTGATCGATTAGCAATGCCTGCCCTGGGCTTGGGAGAGGAAAAGGCAGTGTGCATACCTTGTGTTTGCTCTCCTGGCCCAAGGACAGGGGAGGCTGTTGATGGAAGGCAGGAAGTCCAAAGCCAAGCAGAACTGGTGGGAAGGGGGAGTTTCAAATGGGAGGAAGTGCCATGAAAATGCTCAGAGGCAAAGAGGAGGGGGGCAGCGGGGGCGGCTCGGAGGTGGTAAGCGAGATCCTGTACAATCCTGGGATGCTTTTCAGCCATCACCCTGCTCTCCTTTCAGTCCTTCGACATCTGTGGCCGCGTGGGTGGAGTCAGGAAAGCCCTGAAGCTTCTGTGTACCTCGCAGGTGAGTCGGCTTCATGTGGTCCTGGCCAAAGCCACAGGAACTGGGAGCCAAGAGCCGGAAACAGGCCTCAGCGTGCTTCTCAGGGTCCACAGCTGTGTGTGTGTCTCTCTCTCCCCTCCCACAAACAGAATTACGGAGTCCGGGCCACTGGGCAGCAGTGCACAGAGGCTGGTGATATCTGTGCCATCTGCCAGGCCGAGTTCCGGGAGCCTCTGATCCTTATGTGCCAGGTGAGCAGGGCCGGGCAGGGGCATCAGAGGCTGAGGCTGGGGGACCGGCAGGCCCTGCCCCAGGCAGAAGTCTCAAGTGCCTTTCCCTTGACCAAACCTTGAGGCTCTGGGATGGGTCTTTGAGAACAGTGTGGTCCAGACTGGAGTCAGATCTGGGTTCCGATCTCAGCTCTGTCTCTCATTAGCTGGGGCACCTGGACCAGGTTACTTCACCTCTCTGAACCTCAGTTTCAATGTCAAAAATGAAAAATTCACTAAGGCTTAGTGTCAGAATATCGTGATTGTGAAACCCAGCAGCACTCTGGATCCTAGGTGGGTCATTCCATCTCCCGAGCCTTGCTTTTTCTCATTTACAAAATGGGTATCACAATAACATCTACTTTGTAGCGCTAATATTACGATTAAATGAGATCATCTCTGGAAAAAACTAAATTTGAATTATTTAGTCATAGAAGTCGTTCATATATATAATTATCATTATAATTAGATTTACCATTTGTTTTTATTATGATTACTTGTGGGTCACCAACCTATAGCAGTAAGTACTGGTTAGTCCCTTTAATTTCCTATGTGTACCCCCTCTCCTCCTTCTCCTCCTCCTCCTCCTCCTCCTCCATCCTCCTCCTCCTGACATCAGGGGCGAAGATGTCAATTCAGCAAATGTGTATGAGTCAAGCATCCTATCAGACACCAGGGAGGGGAGGCAGAGGGCACACAGACCCTGTCCCCTGCTCTGGAAGCTCGCAGTCCCTTGGGGAGACAGACACATACATAAATAACTATGAAACAAGGCAGGCAGTGATAAGTGCTGTGTAAGAGAGATTCATGCAGCGTCCCCGGGGACCAGGACAGATAGCGATGAGCTCGAGGTTGGAAAGGCCTCGGGGAGGAGGCATCGCCTGCAGATGAGAAGGAATCGAGAGCATATGGCTCCTCCCCACCACCACCTTCCGGGGGTGAGAAGACAGGAGGGGGGGTCTTTTTTTGGCATCAGCAAAAATTTTTTGTTTTTGCTTTTGATTTGGGGGGATCATAGCTGGTTTGTTTTTTTGTTTTTTATTCATTGTATTTATTTTAAAATTGAGAATATATTTGCATGATCCAAAATCTGACTACAGAATTCATGAGTGAGGAGTCATGACAACTGAATGCCATGTGGGATCCGGGCTGGATCCTGGCACGGAGAAAGGGCATGGGTGGGGAAGGCAGTCTGATGAACTCTTGATCAGGCCTGGCGTGTAGTCCATGGTCACGCGTCTGTGTGGGTTTCTTCGCTTCGACAAGTGCACTGTGGAGACGCAAGGTAACATTAGGGGAAATGGAAACTGGGTGAGGGGTATGTGAGGACTTCCTCTACTCGCTGCAACTTGTCTGTTAGTGTAAAATTATTCCAAAATAAAAAGCTGCATTAGACAATGTTTTAAAGATGGAAGAAGGAAAGTGGTTGCAGGCTCCTGCCCTTGTCCCCAGCTCCCCAGTCCCCTAAACACCCCCACAGTCATTTATTATTACCAGTTTCCTTTCTGTCTTTTCAGAGATGCTTTGTAAGTGCATATAGATACACTGAACACGTCTTCTTCAAAATGACATAAGTTGCAGCATATTCTACCCAAGCTGCATCCTACATCTTCCCTTTTTGACTTGATACTCTGTCGTAAGAAATTGCCCCTTATTTGCTTATCATCCTGCTTTTCGGATAGACCCCAATTTGTTTAACCGTTCTCCTCTGGGTGGGCATTAAGTAGCTGATAATCTTTTGTTATTACAAACTAGAGGCCTGTTGCATGAAATTTGTGCACTGGAGGGTGGGTCCCTCAGCCCAGCCTGCACCCTCTCTAATCTGGGACCCCTCAGGGGATGTCTGACTGCCGGTTTAGATCCGATCCCTGTGGGATCAGGCCTAAACCAGCAGTCGGGCATCCCTCTCACAATCCGGGACTGCTGGCTCCCAACCACTTGCCTGCCTGCCTGCCTTCCTGATTGCCCCTAACCGTTTCTACCTGCCAGCCTGATCATCCCCTAACCACTCCCCTGCCAGCCTGATTGATGCCTAACTACTCCCCTGCCTGCCCAGTTGCCCCCAACTGCCCTCCTCTGCTGGCCTGGTCGCCCCTAACTGCCCTCCCCTGCAGGCTTGGTCACCCCTAACTGCTTTCCCCTGCTGGCCTGATCGCCCACAACTGCCCTCCCCAGCCAGTCATCTTGTGGTGGCCATGTTATGACCACATGAGGGTGGCCATCTTTGACTACATGGGGGCAGCCATATTGTGTGAGGGCATGATGGTTAATTTGCATATTACTTATTTATTATATAGGATGTGGCTGCCATGGGAGGTGAAAAATGGGGAGACTTATAGCACTTCCCTGGGCCCATTGTGTTGAGTAAATGAATGAATTTTAGTGAAGCATGTAGAATCACACTGAGGACGTGCTCAGGGTTCAATATATATTAGCTCTGCCCTAGCCAGTTTTGCTCAGTGGTTAGAGCATTGGCCCACACTGAAGGGTCCGGGGTTCGATTCTGGTCAAGGGCACATACCTTGGTTGCAGGCTCAATGCCCGGCCCCGGTTGGAGTGTGTGCAGGAGGCAACCAATTTATGTGTCTCTCTCACATCCATGTTTCTCTCTCTCTGTCTCTCCCTCTCCCTTCCACTGTCTAATAATCAATGGGAAAAAATATATATCAGCTCTTATTGGCACGCCTTCCATTTCACACATGGGTGAGTGCTTGGCAGGATAAGTTCCTGGTGGTGGCATTACTAGGGCAGAGGTTATTGCTGAATTGCCCTCCATAAAGAGTGTATCCTAATGCCGAGTGTGACTGGACCTCTCGCTCCCCTCCCTGGCCAACTGCTGCGTTATCAAGCCTTTTTTGAGCTTCGCCAATCTGACAGGTGACAAACACTGTCTCAGTGCAGTTTTAATTTGCATTTCCCTAATTATGAGCGTCTTTTCACATGCTTCTGAGCCATCTGCATTTCCTTCTTAGTAGCAGCAGTGAGTATTTGGGCCTGATGTCAAGGTGAAAGGCTTCCTTCTTTCTCTCTGGCAATCTCTTTAGGCTGTTTGTCTCTCTCCCATTCTTCTCTTGGTGCCCTGCTGTCTTCCCAGAGCTGGGTTAGAATTCCCGGGAGGGGTTGGACAAGACACCATTGCCCCGGATCAGGAGCCACACCACAGCCAGTGGTGGTTGGAGCCCACCAGCATGGCCGGCCAGGTTGAGCACATGGCTCAGGCCTGCTTTGCTGGTGAAAGGGCCTTGTTAATTCCCAAATGCATTGAATGTCTGAGTGAAATGTTTCTTTTTTTTTTTTTTAATATATTTTATTGATTTTTTTACAGAGAGAAAGGGAGAGAGATAGAGAGTTAGAAACATCGATGAGAGAGAAACATTGATCAGCTGCCTCCTGCACAACCCCCACCGGGGATGTACCCGCAACCCAGGTACATGCCCCTGACCGGAATCGAACCTGGGACCTTTCAGTCCGCAGGCCGACACTCTATCCACTGAGCCAAACCGGTTTCGGCACGCCTCGAGTGAAATGTTTCTTAATAAAGGCTTCCCTCACTTTCCTTCCCTAGACTAGTTCGTGCTCTGGATCTATGGCCTCATAGGTCCGTTTTTCCTTCGTGGCACTCATCCCAGTTGTCAGCTAGATAGCTAAGTAGGCTACTGGTTGTGTAAGGTCTGTCTCCTCTTTGTCAAATTATAAGCAACTTGAGAGTGGCGACCATGCCTATCTTGTGTAAATGCAAAGTCTGACTTAGTAAATAATGGATGGATGGATGGATGGGGTAGATGAAATGGGATGGTTGATTGGGATGGAGATGGATGGTGGCCAGGTGCAGGGGTGTGTGAGTGAGTGTGCAAAGATGAGTGGATAGAGTTAAAAGTGTGTGGGTAGCTGGGTGGTTGGGGAAATGGATAGACAGATGATGAGGGAATAGGTGAGTGGATGGATGGGGGAATAGGTAGATAGATGGGGAACTAGATGGGTGGCAAGATGGAGAGTCTGATAGATGGATGGATGGATGAAGGGACAGATGGATGAAGAGCCCACTAGGCTAAAGGAAGATCCTGTCTCCCCTTCCAGTCTGGCATCTCGAGACAGAGAATAAACAATTGAACGTAATCATAACTATTACTGAATAATCACCAGCACTTACAAAACATTTATTACTGGCCAAGCACTGTTCTAAGTGCCTTTTTTATTTGTTGTTTTTTTTTCCTTTTAAAGAACATGTTGTTAATACTTTTATATTGTCCCTAAACTCTTTGTTTTGAACATTTTAAACCTACAGAACAGTTGAAGGATAGTGCAATGAACACCCTTTTATCCTTCACCTAGATTTACTAACCATTAACATTTTACTGTGTTTGCTTTTCTTGATATAAATTTATCCCCCTAAACCTGTTGAGAATAAGTTGCTGACATCTTGATTCTTCATCCCTAAATATTTCAGCATACATCTCTCAAGAACAAGGACATTCTGTCCCATAACCACAATTCCACTAGCACACATCCCAAAAATTTTAAATTGATACAAAATCCCAATATTCAAATTTCTCCATTTGTCTTCAAAACATCCTTCATAGTTAGGGTTCCCTTTCCCTTCCCCCACCCAGGATCCAATCAGGAATCATATACTGCATTTGATTATTATGTCTAAGTGCTTTCAATCTTCCTAAAGGGAGAGCACTATTATCCCCATCTTACAGACGAGGAAACTGAGGCACAGGGAGGTTAAATCACTGGTCCAAGTTAAAGCCAGAAAGTGGCGGAACTTGTTAATGTTTCCAGTATCCCTGTGTTTCTTTTAACCCCTGTGGTCTGTTCTCCACCCAGCTGCCAAAAGGATCTTTTATTTAAAAAAAAAATTTTTTTATTATCTTAAGTTTTACATATGTCTCCTTTTTCCCCAATTGACCACCCCCTTCCCCCAACCATTCCCACCCTGGGCAAGCCCCCACTGCTCCAGTGTCTGTGTCCATTGGTTGTGCTAATATACATGCAAACAAGTCCTTTGCTTGCTCTCTAACCGCACCCCCCCCCCCACCTCGCCTGCCATTTGTCTCTGGGTCTATTTTTGTTTATCCAATTATGTTGATCATTATATCCCACATATGAGTGAGATCATGTGATATTTATCTTTCTCCGACTGGCTTCCAAAAGGATCTTTTAAAAATTCAAATCATATCAAGTCACTCCTCTGCTCAGAGCCCTGCCATGGTTCCCTAATTCTCTCAGAGTAAAAGCCAAGTCCTCGAAATGGCTCACAAGGCCCTATATGATCTGCACCGCCCCCCTCAACTCTCTGATCTCAGCTCCCCCTCCCACCCACCACACTCCAAGCTCAGCCACACCGGCCTCACTGGTCTTCCAGCACACTGGGCACACACCTGCCTCAGGGCCTTTGCACGAGCTGTTTCCTCTGCCTGTTACACTCTTTTCCCAGATGCCACCAGGTCTAACGCCTCACCCTCCTTCAAGTTTTACCCAAATGTCAGTATCTCAGTGCAGTCCTCCCAGGCCACCATGTTTAACACTGCACCCTCCCACCCCCACCCCGCAGCATACCCTATGCTCCCTTCCCTGCATTTCCATCCTAGCGCTTGAAACTGACATTCTTTACGTTTTAAAGATTCATTTTGCCAGTTGTCTCCTCAACTAGAGTGCAAGCTCCAGGAGGGCAGAGCTGTCTGTTTTGTCGGCTGCTGAGTCCCCAGCTCCTCAGACGGAGGTGGGCATGGCGTGGGCGCCCAGTAAAGCATCCTGTTGGCCCTGATTGCTGTCCCCGCAGCACGTGTTCTGTGAGGAGTGCCTCTGCCTCTGGCTGGACCGCGAGCGCACCTGCCCGCTCTGCCGCTCCGTTGCCGTGGACACCGTGCGCTGCTGGAAGGACGGGGCCACTTCGGCACACTTCCAGGTGTACTAGCACCGACGCTCCGGCACACCCAGGGAGATGACGGAGGGTCCGTGTGGTCGGGTCCAGCTCTGCGGACTTCCTGGGAAACAGGCCGCAAGCTCTCCGTGCCCTGCCTCCCGCCTTTCTCCACCTCTTTCCCTAAAGCTTTCTGTTCTCCCCACCTTCACCTTCAGCGTTTGTTCCCTGGCTCAGTGCGTGCCTCCTTCCCTACGTCTGGGGAAGCCTCCTAACTCAGACTCGGTCTCTGCCCAGGTAGGCCTCCCATCCCCTCCTAGACAAGGAACCAGGACTAGACAAGGTCCTCCCTGTTGGTTATTTTACTCAAGAACCGAATGCCTGATGCTGCGCACTGGGGAGGGACCTGGACGCCACTGCCTCCCCACCACGGCCCGGGTCTAGATGAGGGTCACTGTGAAGTCTTTTTCAAACTCAACTGCCTGGCCCGCCTAGAGTGAGCCAGGCACGGCATCAGGCACCTTGCCTGGATGACTTCCGTTGCACAGCGGAGGAAACCGTGGCACAGAGCTCGGTGTGGTAACCGTGCCGGGGTCACCCAGCCAGCTGTGTGCACCGAGTTTCCAGCCAGGCCCTCCTGGCTTCAGAGCCCCCCATGCTGACCCGCTGCTCAGACACTGCGGCGTGGGGCCCCGCAGACAAGATTTCTTAAAACCGTTAAGAGGTGATTTTGATGCGCATGGGTGGCCTGGGTTCGTGGCATATTTAATGTGGACCGCATTGAGAAGGCAAGACTTGGTCCTGAAATTGTTTCTTCCCGAGCTCTGGCCGGGGTGCTCCATCACGTGTGGGTACCAAGAAAAGCCAGCTTTGGCCCAAATACAGATGCCACTGGGTCTCTGCACCCATCTGTATTTCTCTTCTCTCCCTCCCGTCCCTCCCTCACTCACGCCTCAGACCTGTCAACAGCCCCCGTGGACATTCCCTCTCCCCCGGTAGCCTCCAGAGCAAAAGGGACAGTTCATGTTAGGGATTTGTCCACAAGCCAGAGTGGTGGCGGAGCGTAGCTCTCATATAGTGCTCGTGAGTAGCTCTGTATGAGAGCTACTAATCTCTACAGCAGAGCCACTTCCCTCCCTGCTTTGAGATCTGGGAGGAGGTGGCACAGGAGGTCATGTAGATGCCACCAGAACCCTGCCTGTCCTACCCTTCTCCCAGCCCTATCCTCTCACTGTCAACCCAGCACCATGGGCTGGTGCCCACGGCATTTCAGAGAAAGCCATCTGGGTGGCTGGGGAGCAGACTAGCAAGAAAGCCAGAGGGGAGATGGTGGGAGCCTTGCTGCACCCTTGCCCTCGGCCGGTGTGAGCATGCCCACCCCGTCCCCAGCAGGCTCTGGACACGTGGCCCCCTGCGCTGTCGAGCCAGCACCTTTTCTTCTCCCTGCCGTCCCTGGCGCTTTCCTGATATCCCTTCCAGGGTTGCATGGCATCTTTCAAGCTCTGTTACTATGGCGATGGCCGCGCTGTTACAATCCCACTTGCCTGGATAATCAAGTCAGAAAGGGAAGTGGAGGGAAGCAGAGCCCAGCGGACGCGGCTTCTCTGTTCCCTCCGCCTTGAGGAAGAACCAAGGGGAAGGAACAATCTTCTGCAACTGGTTTTTACCGGAAAGAGGTCCCTGTCTGCAGGTGCCATCAAAGAGGCTGGAGAAATGGGAGCTGGAGAAGGCATTAAAGTGGTCGCATGTGACAGAGCAGATAGAGCTGTCTATTAAATTAATTTAATTTAATTTTTAATTTATTGGGTGAATTGGTTAATAAAATTATATGGGTTTCATGTGTACAATCCTATAGTACATCACCTGTATATCGTCTTGTGTGTTTACTACCCACGTCACGTCTCCTTCCATCACCATTCATCTCCCCTGTGCCTCTTCCACCCCCCCCCCCCCGCCCCCTTTCCTTTCCCTCTGGTAATCGCCATACTGTGGTCTGTGTCTATGAGTTGATTTTTTTGTGTGCTTAATCCCTTCACCTTTTTCATCCGGCCCCCCGGCCCCTCCCCTCTAACAGCTGTCAGCCTGCTCTCTGCCTTGGAGTCTGTTTGTATTTTGTTTGCTAGTTTATTTTTCTAAACTTGGCATGACTTTGGGAAACCACTTCACCTCCCTGTAGCCATCTCCAGAGTGAGGAAGCCCAGTGTGTCGTCTGCAGGAACCAGGGAAACAGGATGCTGATAACCAGTGAATACACCACTGGTTTGTCAGTTACACTCGTGCCACGCACACACAAAACTTCTCGGACAGTCTGCAAAAACAAGCCATGCCCCTGACACTATAAAGAGTGTCCCCTGTGGCCCTGGCCGGTGTGGCTCCGTTGGTTGGGCATCGTCCCGTGCCCTGAGAGGTTCGATCCCCAGCCAGGGCACATGCCCGGGATTGCAGGCTCGATCCCCGGTGGGTGGGCATGTAAGAGGCAGCCGATCGATGTTTCCCTCTCACGTCGGTGGTTTTCACTCTCCCTTCCTAGCCGTGTGCACTGTTTCCAGCCCAGGCCCATCTGGCCAGGTGCCACAAAGGTCTGAAAATCAATTTAAAAATCTTTTGTTTTAAGTGTCAGACGCATGTGGGGGACATTCGGGGGCAGGTGCGATGATTGAGCGAAGGATTTTATATATGGGTCCCTTACCCTCCAGGGAAAACCCTCTCCAGGTTTCCTCTCGGGCGGGAGGGTTTAACTTCAGCTCTAGGGAGGAAGAGTGGCCAGGCCAGGGTTTTCCAGATGTCAGGCCAAATGTGTTCCCCGGCCCAAGAGCAAAAGCTGCCAAGCGTCGCTCTTGGACGGGAAGAACGGTGCCTCTCTGCCTTCCCCGTCTTGGCTCTGCAACTCCTTTACTTTGAGCAGAATTCACCCAACGTCAGATCAGATCGGAGTACCCTGCTCTTCATATTTTATGACTCACTGACTCGAGTCCCAGGAAGTCCTTGGAAACAGCCCTCTTAAGGCGGACTGTCTCCGGCATAATGATCAAGGGGGTGAAAAGGCAAGCTTCGGGCCTGGATGTCACAGACTCATCACCTTCCGCAGAGGAGAGAGAGAGGCACAAGACCTCCAGGCTGCTGAGCCGCGGCCGGAGCAGGACTTGTGAAGCGAGGCTGGGATCTTTCAGTGCTTTTGCTCTGGGCCAAACAGAGCCGCCTTCGGTGTTTTTAACGTCCTACGTTCCCTTCTGCCAATAAATAACATCTGCCCACCAAACTTACGTCCCTGGTCTTGGGTCTCCGGTCGCCTCGTGAGCCAGGTGGAACCGTTTGGGGAGAAATGCAAAGAAGCGCTTGGTGCAGTGGGTGGCACCTGACGTTGGTTTTTCCAGAGCAGCCCCATCGAGTGACGCGTGATTTATTAAGGAAGCGCTTCCGGAGAAACCAGTAAGGGAATGAGTGGAACGGGGAGAGGCCAAGCAAGAAGGCACCTTTCCAAGAAGGCACAGCTCACGGTTTGGGGCGGGGCCTTAGAGCTTCAGCATCTCAGAGTCGTCCCACCCTGAGGTCTTTGTGATTCCACGCTCAGTCCTTGGCGATGGGGTGATTAGGGGCAGGGGGCACCTTTCCGTCTCCACTGAGGAGGCCCCGACTCTCTGAAGGTACCAGGTGCCACAAAGGTCCAGGTCCATGGAACTGGTAGAAGGGATGTGGACATGACACCTACAGTGCCCACCACAGTGGTTAGCTATAGGCTGCATGGACCTAGAACATAGAGGCTGATTTAAGGAGTTTTTCCATTGATGGATTATGATGGATATTTAAATTGTAAATTACAGTTGACCGTTAAACAACATGGCAGTTTGGGGTGCCAACCCTCCCCCTGTGCAGTAGAAAATCTACCTGTAACTTTTGACTCCCCGAAACTTAACTACTAACAGCCTCCTATTGACTGGAAGCCTTACGGATAATGTAAATAACCGATGAACACATATTTTGCCCATTATATGTGTTATATACTGTATTCTTAAAGTAAGCCAGAAAAAAAGACAGTGTTATTAAGAAAGTCATAAGGAAGAGAAAATACATTTACAATATTGAGAAAAACTGTGTATCAGTAGATCCGCTCAGCTCAAACCCGAGTTGTTGAAGACTCAGTGGTAATAGCACCAGGTGACAACTCACGCCTCTCCGGGCAACACTGTGAAGCCACCGTAACACGTCATCTGGCAGAACTTTCTGGTTGCAATTACTTAAAAACCAACTCAAACGTGGCTTCAATAAAAGGACTTAATGTGGTTCCTATAACAATATGGGCTTCAGGTAGAGCGGGATTCAGAGACTCGGATGACAATATTAAAATCATGTCTTTCTGACCCAACGAGCGGGGCTCCACGGTTGAGCTTCGACCTCTGAACCAGGAAGTCACGGTTTGATTCTGGTCAGGGCACATGCCCAAGTTGCGGGCTCGGTCCCCAATGGGGGGTGTGCAGGAGGCAGCCGATCAATGATTCTCGTCATCGATGTTTGTATCTCTCTCTTCCTCTCTGAAATAAATAAAAAATATATTTTAAAAAACAAAATCATGTCTTTTCGGCCCTCAATGCTGTTTTCCTTGGAAGTGTTGGATCTGCAGGCAGTCCAGTCCCACGTGGCAGTAAAATGACCTCCAGCGGCTGTGTGCTTACGTCCTACCAGCTTCCCAGATCTCCAGTCCAAGGTTGACTGGTTAACTTGTCTCCACACCTTTCATTTAGCCTTTGGGACTTGGCGGTCTGGCCAGGCCTGGGTAGGGTGGTGAGCCCAGGAAGTGGGGACAGAGGTGGGTGGGAGGATGGCATCTATGGCTCTAAGTCACATTGACTGAGAGTGGGGGAGCGGTGGGTCCCTAAAGGAAAAGAGAGAGTCAGTTATCTAGAAAACAACCTGTCCTCAACCCAGTGTTCCAAGGAAGAGACTAGAACTTGCTCTCTTGGTACATCTCACTCAGACCAGGCAAATGCAGGGGGAAGTGCCCCACCAGAGTGGCCCCATTTGCCCATCGTTGGAGATATCAGTGTGCAGGCTCATTAGCTTATCCACATGATGACATGCCTACTGATGGTTCTGTGCATGACCTTGAACATGAACCACTGGGCAAGTTCCCCCAACCGGCTGCCCAGCCCAAGGGTACTGTTTAGGCCAGGGGTGGGCAAACTTTTTTACTTGAGGGCCACAATGGGTTCTTAAACTGGACCGGAGGGCCGGAACAAAAGCATGGATGGAGTGTTTGTGTGAACTAATATAAATTCAAAGTAAACATCATTACATAAAAGGGTACGGTCTTTTTTTTGAATAGTTTTATTCATTTCAAACGGGCTGTAGTTTGCCCACGCCTGGTTTAGGCCAACCCTCCCCTCGGTGGGTTCTCAGGAATATGAGACAGAGAAGGGAAGTGACTGTGTGACCCTCCCTCTGCCCCTGGGGAGGTTGGGCTGTGCGGCCAGATCCTCCCATAGTCTTTGGGGACCAGCCTTCCACGAGGAAATGAAAACGCAAAGGCCTTTCGCTGGAAGCGCACAACCAGTTTTTTAATAAAGTCATTACAAATATGTACAAAGCGTCTCCAAGGTACGAAATTCCTCTTACAAAAGAGCCAACGAACCAGCAAGGTCAGAACCCAGAATGGAACGTCCCCAAGCGTATTGCCTCTCCGGCTGAGCCGGAGGCCTCACCGAGGTTCCAAACACCCCACAGCCATCCCCACCACACACACAGGCTCCGGGGGCTCATAGTGCAAAGGACCTTGGGAGGAACTTGGGGATCGGGTGGGGGAGGGGGCAGGAAGGAGGTAAGAAAAGCTTCCCATGTCCTAGGGAGTAAGTCAAACAGGTCCTGTTTGCAAATTGGATGCTCCTCCCAGTGCCCTGATAGAAACCAGGAACGCAAAAGGCAGGGGACAAATGCATAAAACCCCAGTTAAACCATCCAGCCTGCCCTGCAGTGTCCCCAAATGCAACACTTTACCGTGGGCCTACGTCAGGCTCCCCAGCTCCCTTCACACCCCTGACTTGGGCTTGCCCTTGAACTAGCAATGCCTTGGGACCTGCAGTCAGCTCACAGGCTTGGAGGGGGTGGGCGGGGGGGGGAGGGTCACACTGACCTGAGTCCAAATTCTGGCTCAGCCACTTCACTCTTTGTGTAACCTCTCTGAGACTCAGTTTCCTCACCTGTAAAATGGGAACGATGACTACCGACCTCCAGAGTGAGGAATCACCGAGGGGGACACGTGTAAAGCACTCGGCAGACGGCTTGGAGCGGAGAGCTGTCCGTAAATGGCGGCTCTCGTTTCATTGCTGAGCGAAGCAGCGAGAACCAGTCTCTTTGCATTGAGAGTGAGTTGAGATCACGGGCTTTTTAATCGCCTTCATGATAGTGTGGCCGCTCAGTAAATAAAAATACTATAGAACAATCTGCCAGCAAGGCTTGGGGTCACAATGATGACCTGAGAAATCTGTTAAAAACTGTGAACCAGCCTGGGAAGGGACATTTAGCATCGTGTTCCAAGCAGGGCTGCCCCTCCGTGACTAATAAGTCTCTTCCCAGATGGGATTTTACAACCTGGCACATCATAGGTGCTCGATAAAGAGGTGTTTTGATTGAACAAATTAAAATTACAAAAAGGAACTTTCAGTTTAAGTTTTAAAAGGACCCTTGGACGTCAATTTCCTCTTTCTATCAGTTCCCATGGGACTAGGACAGGGTGTCTATCCTGCCTCCGCCCCCTTATCCCCCAAAGCTTCTGACCCTCTGATTGGCCCAGGGGGGCTTAAGGGAACATTTAGAAGAAGAATTCTTATCAACAAAACCCATATTCTGATCACTGCAGCTTCCGATACCCGGTGGACACTCAGAAAGTCCACAGTGGCAAACTAGTGTCCCAGAAGATGCTTGTGTGGGGCCAGGGGAGGACTCCCCCAATATCACAAGCGCGGGGACGTCGTATTTTGTCGCTGTGAGAAACAATGAAGTAGAGCTGGGAGTACATGCGATCAGATACATGAATTATGAAATCAAAGTCACAGCTCCATTGTTCTGTGACAGTATTCTTTCCTATCACCATTTTTTCATCAAAATAGAAAAGAATTGTAAAACGGGACCACTGGAAGAAGTGGGAAAGGAGTCTCCAGTATCCCAATGAAAGAGGGGGGGAAAGGGATTGGGTTCTCCCAGCCGCGGATGGCGCAGGACCATGGACAGCGGCCAACGAGGCAAATGGGCACCCCCAAAGAAACCTGTTCCTCCAGCCACATCTATGCCAAAGGGAATATGAAACGGAACCCAAAATTTGAAAAGGGGGAAAGAGATCGTATTGTACTGAGGAGGGAGGGGTAGGGGAGAGAAGCTTCCAGAAAGGAATGGAACAGCTTTGGTACGTTGAAGTCCCAGAGGCTCCAATCCCCATGGCTCCTGGCCCCCACCCTCTGACAGTACCCAGCCAGCCACCACCAGGAAGGAGGAGGCCCTACCGTGGGCTCCTCACCTCATTATGCAGTTAGCTACCTAAACAATGATCTCACAGGCCTCCCTCTGCGCTGCCTGGACACACACACACACACACACACACACTGCTGTCTGCCGAAACCCGATATGAGGTCTTTTCTAAAATTTATTCCAAAGCCTCCCTCCTTCCCTCTCTCTTCACAGACGCTCTACAGTGAAACTAATCAAAATCAATGGCTCCTTGGCAGCCAGAGAAAAGGGGGGCGGGGGAGCGGGAGAAATGATGCCAGCACTTTGCACACTGGGGAAATTTTTTTTTTAAAAAAAAACACACAAAACACCACCCCACTATCTCATGCAATCCCAGTAATGCAACAGGAGAGGCGGTGGAGGCAATATATACAGATAGACCATGCTTCCATTTCCTGATACAAATGTCCACCAAGAAGTACAATCTCATATAAAAACGAGCATTAAAAACAACCCCTTGTCAAAAACCGGGGCAGCGGAGAAGTGCACTCACATGGGTGATATGCAAGAAAAAAGCCAGGACTCGGTAAATACACGGTTCCTAACAATACAAGAGGGTATGTACAAGGGACTTGGTTGCAAAGTTCCATCAGGAGGTCACGGGTGCCCAGTTCTCTCAGCAATGTGGCTTCATCGAAATCAAAATGGCCCCAACGGCCAGCCCCGGCATTCAGAGTTTGGATCCTCCAGCGGACATGCCGTGAGCTAGTAGGCAAGTCAGGGTTGAAAAGGGGACCCTCTGACCTTCCCCCCCGTGTCCAGGTGGTCACAGGCCCCCACTCTGGGGTAGCCTAAAAACAGCAGGGAGCTGTGCTGGCTATGACTACAATCATGAAGAATCGCTCCCCCAAAGGGGGTGAGCTGGACAGGCTCTGGTGTCTTCATAAAAGCAGAGGCCGTGTTTCCCATCATTCTAATCATGCATTTGCCTTCCCTAAGGTGGCGGCTTGGTGGGGAAGCCACCTGCCGCTCTCCACAGACCATGCCCACATACCCGTCCCCTGTAAACCTCACTGCGGGGAGGGCTCCAGCCACGGAAGCTAACAAGTCTGGGGGTGAGGGTGGGAGGTGCCCTCCCTTCGGCAACTCGCGTTGCATCTTTCTTTAAAGCGTTATTTAGGGAAACATCAGACGTGGATTTTTTTTTTAAGTTTTTTTCTTTTTTTTAAGAAAGCCAGCTCCCAGCTTGCAGCAGCGCACAGAGGTCCCTCATTGTAAAGGACCTGATGATTTTCAGCAAAGCCTATGGGGGATGATTCCCGTTCAGCCTCATGTCAACTTGAACAAGGCTGATCCCTCCGCCGGCTTCTTAGAACTGCAAGCATGTCTGCTAACCAGCCCAGCGCACCCCCTGCCCGTCGGTCCTGGGTGGTGACCTACAAATCCAGCCTTGTAGAATGAATGACTCAACCCGCCTGGCCCCTCACCATCCCAGCTTTGAAAACGGCCGTGTGATAGCCTGCACAGAGGAATAATACCTGGTTTTGTTGGATTTTTTTAAATTGGAAGCAAAAAAATAAGCATTGTTCCCTGAAGAGTCTTTGCAGCCAAGTCTCAGTTCAGCACACATTTTTTTTTTTTTTTAGCCCTTCTAGAAACTTCTGAAAATAGGAGCTTATTGGGGAGGGGGGGAGGGGCATGAAATTAGACCCTCTGTCAGTCTGCAGCGAGATGCTGGTGCATTTCATTTAAATGACCCGCGCCCTTCCCCATTGTACCTTGCTCCTAAGTTACCCTTGACCAGAACGTAGCCATGTCTTGGCTTTTTAAGCCATAAAACCTAAGCCCTGAAATCCCCTTGAGGAGTGGGGGAGGCTGTGGGCTGAACCGCCAGGATACTTTTCCCCGGGGTGGGAGGAGACAGCAAACCAGTCATATATGAGGTCAGCTTTCCACCTGGCGACCAGCAGGCCACTCGCTGCCATCCCCTCCCTCCCCTCCGCCCTCCCTCCCTGGCCTCAAGGTTTGCCCCCACACACCTCTGGATATTGGTCCCTGCAAAGAGAAAGGGACTCTCACGTTGCACGCTCCCCTCATCCTTTTAGAAAAAAAAGAATCCGAAACAGCAAAAAGGAAATCTCTCTTGTCCCCTGGCCTCACAGGTCTGGCAACAGAAAACCCAGGCAGCACCCGCGAGAACACACGCTTAGCACCGGCAAAGTTCAGACGAAGCACCAGCGACCCCAGAGGCAGAGGGGGACCCCCAGCTGTCCTGATGAGAGACAGTGGGCTAGCTCTATCTTAGGGACAGAGAGAGGGGCTAGGACTTGTCAGGACTTGGAAGTGGAGGTATCCCAGACCGCCCCTACCCACTGGCCTCCGGTCCTCCGCACTTTTTATAAACATATTGCCTTTCTCTTTTGCCTTTTGCAATGTCACCTCTGACTCCACCAGCATCCCTCCCCAGGCGGCGGGTTGGCTCTGAGGCTAATCCCCACCAGTCTTGGCAATTTTTCTCGGGACACAGGAGGCATCTCTCTTCCGGTGCCCCAGACACGAAAGAGTCAAGTTCACATCGGAAGGTGCAGAGAAGGGAGGGGACCACGTCCTCCACACGGCATGCACTGAGTAGCAATATTCGTATTTTCTTTTTTTATATATATAGAGAGAGCTGTATGTAAATAGCATTAGGGTGTCTTTTCTGCAGCTGGATCCCCAAAGGGCTTCCCCAGTCCCATTCCGCGATGCTCTCGTGCTCCAGGCGCTGTCTGTATTCCCCACTTCCTTCTCGAAGTGCCAACCGCGCGCAGCCTTTCAAGCTCTGGGCTCCCCCTCAGGAAAACAGGAACCAGCTTTCTCCAAGGACACAGGGTTTTCACCAACCTGCAGAAATAAAGATTGGCATGTCGGTCAGTAGGCACGTGCAGCCAGCACTGGGGATGACGTCAGCGCCCTGGGCTTCTGCACAGCCAGCCTGTATGTCGGGAGGGGGAGGGGCGAGAGCTGCTAGATACAAGGCTCTGTTTCAAGAGGAAAGGTTCCCCCAAAAGCTAGTCTGGGTGCTCTCCCCACCCCTCAAGCTCTGTCCACATAGCAGCCTTCCCTAAACGCATGTCTGTGCGCACACACCCCTCGTTTTCAGACCGAACGTTTGCACAGGTATCTTCTGTGATTAAAAGAGAGACTGCATTGTCAGGCTACCTTTGTGCTGCTCCAGATGGGGCAGGGGGTCTGCTATTCATTTCATAAACCCATATTCAAGGCAGACTGGTGGGACGGTCTCTGCTCTCACTCACTCATTCATCCATCCATCCATTCCTTCATTGCTAAACGGGGCAAGCACCATACTAAGTGTTACAGATCCAGTGACATAGTTCTTGCCCTTGAGGGGCTCAGAGGCCCACAGATGGAGATGGGCAGATGCTGATAATGAGCGTGTGTGCATGTGAAGAATATGCAATCTGGGTAAACATAGGAGCCTGGAGGAGAGGGAGCTCATGGAGAGGGAGGGAGGAGGGAAAGAGGAGGGAAGGAGGAGGGAGGGAGGGAGGGAGGGAGGGAGGGAGGGAGGGCAGAGAAAGCTCCTTAGGGAAAGAGGCAGATGTGTGCTGAGCACTGAAGGAGGCCAGGGAATTAGCCAAGATAAGATGAGGCACCCCAGGCAGGGCAGACAAAATGGCACATATGCAAGAGAATGGAAACCTTGTGCCTCCACAAAGACCTGTACACAAATATTCGCAGGAGCATTATCCATACCAGCCCCAGAGTGGAAGCAACCTCAATGTCCATCAACTGAGGAATGGACACATAGATTGGGGTATGTCCATACAGTGGAATATTATGCAGCCATGAAAAGGAACGGAGTCCTGACACATGCTACAGCATGGGTGAACCTTGAAGAAAGAAGCCAGACAGGAGAAGACAAATATTGTATGGTTCCATTTAAATGAAATCTCCTGAAGAGGCAGATGTTTAGAGACAGAAAGTAGATTAGTGGTTGCCTAGGGCTGAAGGGAATGGGAAGAATTGGGGAGTGACTGCTAATGGGTACAGGGTTTCTGTTGGGGAAACAAAAATGCTTTAAAATTGATTATCAGGATGGGGGGTGGGGGTGGTTGTACAACTCTGTGACTATAACAAAAAACACTGACTTGTGTACTTTAAAGGGGTGGATTTTGTGGTAGGTGAATGATATTAGAAGGAGGAGGAGGAGGAGAGGAGATGAGGTTGGAGAGTTAGCAGGAGCTGCGAATTAACAGAGGAGATAAAAACATTTCATACAGCTGGGCCGCTGTGGCTCAGTGGTTGAGTGTTGGCCTATGAACCTGGTTCAATTCCTGGTCAGGGCACATGCCTGGGTGGTAGACTAGATCCCCAGTGGGGGGAGGGGGGTATGCAGGAGGCAGCTGGTCAATGATTCCCTCTCATCATTGATGTTTATATCTCTCTCTCCTTCTCCCTTCCTCTCTGAAATCAATAAAAATATATATTTTAAAAGAACATTTCACAAATTACTCTAAAGCAAGTGGAATAAGAACTGCCATGTGAGTCATGCAAACCAAGTGGTTTAGAAGAGAAAGTGGGAGAGAGATCACCCTATTTTCTCCAAATTGGAAAACGTCTGGGATATTGACCTATATGAACCGCACCAGCAGGCGCCCTTGGCCTCTGGCTTCCTGCCAGGTCTCGCCAGCAGACGGCAGTGACAGGGCAGCAGGCTCAGTGCCTGCCAGGTGGTTCTCTGGTTCAGCCCCAGACCCCTCTCCAGGCTCCAGGTCCTATTCCCTCGTCTTCCCCCTTCACGTAAGGGGTGTTGCCAGCCCAGCAGTGAGCACTGCATTATCCGTCATTGGTTTCTAACCCCTGCCCACACTTGGGTCAATTCTCCTCTGATTACTCAGTTTGGGTGTACTCTCTGCCTCTTCCTTGGACCCCAACCCAATACATGTGACTGCACTTAAGAGATGAGTCCTAAACACAGACCCCACCATCTACATTAGCAACAGTGGACTCACTGTCTACATGAGCTGATGGTCACGGGGATCCAAGTCAGCAACTCCAAACTTTAAAAAACAGCACATAACCAAGAGGACTGAAAACATGTGCCCCCACGAAGACCTGAATATAAACATTCATAGGAGCATTATCCATACCAGCCGCAGAGTGGAAGCAACCTCAATGTCCACCAACTGAGGAATGGACACATAGATTGGGGTATGTCCATACAGTGGAATATTACGCAGCCATGAAAAGGAACGGAGTCCTGACACATGCTACAGCATGGGTGAACCTTGAAGACATGACGCTAAAAGAAAGAAGCCAGACAGGAGAAGACAAATATTGTATGATTCCATTAAATGAAATGGAAGAGGCAAATGTGAGCTAAATGCACATGATGAAGGGAACATTACAATGGCACCAGAAGAGGTGAGGAAAAATGGGTTGTGTGTGTGTGTGTGTGTGTGTGTGTGTGTGTGTGTGTGTGTTTTGAAAAATGGTATTTTTAAAGCTGTGATCAGCTTCATCCACCAAAAGAATGGCATTTTCTTGCAAAACTAGGAAGGACCAGCAACTGATTTTCACTTTTCCTCCCTGTACATCGTTGAGCCTATGACTCTGAGGTTCCCAAGCCTGCTGCCTGGAAGAATCCCCACGCCCACGCATGTGTTGGTTACAGGTTGGTGTCCATAGTGAAACATGAACATCAAAAGCTCCCCACTCCACAGCCAGTGGACACATTCCACCACGTCCCACAAACAGGAGTGGGCTTGTGCATACATTTTTGGGGATCTTACATTGGACACCCTAGGCTAGGGATCTAGCCCACAGAGGTAGTTACATAATTGGATGTTCTCTCCAACTTTATTTGTAATAGAGACAATTTGGAAACAACCCACGTGTCCATCAGTAGGAGGCTGGATTAACAAATTACGCTACATGCATATCAGAAAGAGGTAGATCTAAATATGCTGAGACACCCTGGCTCGGTAGCTCAGTGGGTTAGAGCCTGGTCCTGATACACCAAGGTTGTGGGTTCAGTCCCAGTCAGAGCACATACAGGAATCAACCAACGGATGCATAAACAAGTGAAATAACAACTCAATGCCCCCCCCCTTCCTTCTTCTCTCTCTAAAAATCAATAAATAAAAATTTTAAAAGTAAATGAACAAATATGCCGAGACAGAAACATGGTTATGATTCTTCATTGAAAAGAGCAAATGGCCAAATAGCACAATCCCAGATTGGTTTTCCATTAATGAGTGTGTGTGTGTGTGAGTGTGTGTGTGAGTGTGTGTGTGTGAGTGTGTGTGTGTGTGTGTGTGTGTGTCCCCACATAAAAAGGTGTGGCAGAGACACAGAACACTGCAATGGTTAAGAGCACAGCCTGGAGCCTGAGGCCTGACTTGGAGTCTTGATTCAGACGCATAAAAGCTGTGTGACTCTGGCCAGTTATTTAACCTCTCTGGGCCTCCGTTCTCTTTTATGGAAAAGGGGAGAGAATAATAGCAAATCTCAGTGTGTTGATGTGAGGACTGAAAGTATTAGCACATCTGAGGCTAGCCCGGCCTGCAGGCTCAGTGGTTGACCATCGACCTATGAACCAGGAGGTCATGGTTTGATGTAAGGTTGGGGCACATGCCTGGGTTGTGGGCTCGATCCCCTGTGTGGGGTGTGCAGGAGGCAGCCGATCAATGATTCCCTCTCATCATTGATGTTTCTGTCTTTCTCTCCCTCTCCCTTCCTCTCTGAAATCAATATAGATAGAAATAGATATAGATATAGATATAGATATAGATTAGATATAGATATAGATATAGATATAGATATATAGATATAGATATATGAAATTGTGCACATAGTAGGTCTGCCTTTGTTGTTATTGTTAGTTATTATAAAATCTGGACTGTAAGTGACCCCAGGGGAGTAAAGGGAGTTTTACTTTCTATATTTCTGTATTGTTTGTTTTGGGTTTTCTGTTGTTTTTGTTAGTTTGTTGCAAGGAACAAATAATAATTGTACAATTTGAAACTATTTTCAAAACATTAAGTCCACTGCCCCCTATGAACCACTGTCCTGCTCCTGGGATGTTTTTTCCTTAAACTTGGCTCATAAAGAACTTTCTCCAATGCTGACTCACAACCAAAGCTCATGACTGAGGACATTTATGAAACCCCTTTAAGAAGTGTCCCATTTCCACTGTTCACCACAGTCTGGAGGGGGCGGGCGGGCAGGGGGAGGTGTGAGGGGGGGAGCCACAAGGTCATACCTCCCTGGGCTGCATTTGGGCGCTGAAAGCAGCGACTGTGGCCCCCACGGCCGCATTAGATGAAGCAGGAGGTTCACTCCCTTTTTCCTGTATCCGAGGAGAGTTAGGACTCTTGAATTCTCCCCTAAGAGGCCGCAATTTTTAATTTAAAAAAAAAATACTCTTTTTTTGCACAAGGGAGAAGTTACACATTCAAACAATAGAGGAGATAGAAATAAGAGGAAAGCCCCCTTCATTCTAATCTTCCCAGAATATTTTCTGGGCATTTGCAGACACCATGTCCCTCCCCACCCCATCATTAGGCCCCCAGAGCCCAGCGTAATGCCCGCACACAGTAGGTGCTCAGTTCAGCCTGTTGCATGAGAGTAAGTGAGCACGAGTAATGGTGGCAACTTCCCCCTCTCCCATCTTTGGTTTCGGTGGGTTGATTTTGCCCATAGAGTTCTGACGGCACCAGGGGTCGGTCCTGGTGCCTAAGACTCATGGAGACAGAGCTCTCCATGTAGAGCCTTCCTAGAGGGAAGAAGATGGCTCTGGTCTGGGTCATTGCTTCAATCTCCATTGTGTAGCTCACGTTGTCCGTTAGGAAGCTGGGCCTGCGAAGACTGTGGCGAGGGGGCGGGAGGAGCAGAAGCCTGGTTTAGGTGTGTAAGAGAGGAGGGGGCCGTTTGGCAGTTCCTGGAAGAAGTCTTTGCTCCCCTCTGCCCAGCCCCCTGCCATCTCATTAATGATCAATGCTATCAATGAGTAGCTATCAATGCTACCATGAATAGTTAGCAATACTTTCAGTGACTAGTTATCAATGCTATCAGTAAATAGTTATCAATGCTATCATGAATAGTTATTGATTACGTAAAGTCTATGGAGAGAAACCAGAGAACTCATAGTTCCCGCCCACTATGAGGTTATGGCAGATGGGCCTTCAATGCCAAACACACTTGACTCTGGAAGGAAAAGCACTGAGAGAGGGGAGGCAGCAGCTCAGCACAGATTGGGCACCAGATCCAATGGGTAGTAATCTTGCCATACGTATCACAGAACAGGCACATTCTTTGACCCAATCATTTCACTTCTAGGAACCTCACTTTTTTTTTCAAAGTTGTCTAATCAAGCATGTTCACTATACCTCGTTTATACTATCAGAAAATGGGAAACAGGCAAATGTCCTTAAGGAGGTGACCAACAATGGAATACTATGCAGCCATGAAAAAGGATGATGACCACTTTTCCTTGTTGATATGGGAAGATCTCAGCAACCTAATATCAGTGGAGGGGAGGAAGCAGGTGACAAAACATAAGCAGTATGATCTCACTTATTTAAAACCGGATACCTGTGTGGGTGTGGGTGCCATCAAGGGATGTCCAGCAGGGTGGTACCTAAATCAGGTCGCAAATTGGGATGCATGGGGCCCAGTAACGTGCACCCAGGAGGGATCGGGGTAACTGGAGCATTGATGTCCCATCTAAAGGGGACACTCGTCTCCAGTCTTGTTGCCACGTGGAAATACAAACTCACGGTTGTCAGATCTTTCCATTTCTCCAAGAAATACTGGAAGTACAGTCTTCTACATGAAAATTCGTACCAGAAACCTGCCTGGTTTTTAAGTGTTGGCAGGGAGTTGGGGGGTGGAACTTGCAAGTTGAACAAAATTCAACTGCAGGTCGAGTTCCATTGGGAGATAGGTAGGTGTCAGCCCTTGCTTATACTCAGACACTGTAGAGTTAACTGGCTGTCAGCCCACCTCATCTTAACCCTCGCAGCTATCTCTGTGCCTTGGTTTCCCCGTCTGTAAGGGAAGGGAATGGGGTCAGGTGGTCTCTAAGTCCTGTATCGCTCTGGCTGTGTTTCTAGAATGGTGACCTTTTGGGTCATAGGTCTTCTACGAATCAGGTCACAGCCAGGGTGTCTCTCTCAAGTGAGGGGAAACAGGAGTATGGAATCAGCCGATTTTATGTGTAATTTCCCAAATTCCCTGAGGCCTCCCCAAACTCATCCATCCATTCCTCCACTCAGTAGTTGGTGAATGCCCGCACGGTGCAGGTCACCACGCCAAGTGCTGCAGTGGGACCAGTGTCTCCCAGGAGAGGGAGTGCTGTCCTGGAGGGTCAGCAGCCCTGGTTCAGTGGCTTAGATGCTGCTGGTCAGCCACGGAGTGGGAGAAGCAGAATTAGCAACTGCTTTATGCCAAAGGTCCAGAAAAGTCTCTGCGTTCCCACCACCCTATCACTTTGGACCCGTGGACTGAATTTCACACCGAATAAGAACAACACCATCATTTGCTATTTCCTAAACATCAGTGATGTCCCTCAAGCTGCTGAGAAAGTAAAGGGACAGGCCTAAGGTCACACAGCTGGGAAAGGGCAGGTGGGGCCTAATTCGAAAGTCAGCCCGACTCCAGAGTTCATGTCCCTTCCACCCAGATGTCCTGCCTCAGCATGAAATCTGGGTGAGTAAGATAGATAATAAGTCACCAGTGGTTACATTTCCTGAGTCAAAAATTAGGCCCTATGGTGTACCAACAGGCTAAACATTTTCAATCCGGGCTGTCTTAGCAAATGGTATCGATTCTTGAATCCATCGCATTGCCCCTGACACATTCCCACTCTGAAGACGCCCCCTCCTTGTCTGAGTTTTCCCATCAGCAACATGTTAGCATCCGATAGTATTAATTAAGTACCAGGTGCCAGACCCAAGGATCTCAGATGAACATGGGCCATGGCCGTCCCATGATGGCAGGGACAGCCAGGCAGGCAGGGGAGCTCTGAGAACCCTGGTGACATGGCTGTGGCTTGGAGCCTTTCGCTGACATGGGGATAGGCATGCAAGGAGTCATCTGTCCTCATACGCACGGCAACAATGTCTAGAGATGCCATCCGCAAAGAACATCCCACAAAAGGGCAGCACGGACTCAGCTGAGGGTGGTAACAGCCCACTCGCGAGCCAAGCTGATAACCACATTACATAGAGAGGCCGGTGGCATGAATGAGAAATGGGGGCAAATGACCATGTTTGTCTAGTAAGCCCTTTGGCACCTTTAGCACACAACTTACTCTTTAGACAACCTTCACGCTAAAAGAACGTTTACATAAGCTTTGACAGCAAAGTCCCACTGGTGGGCATGATAGGGAAATCATCTGTGATGTGCCCGAAGAGTTGTACATGAGGACGTTCTTTGTCAGGTTGGAAACAATCTAAACGTCCAACAAGAGCAGACTGGGCCCTGGCCGGGTAGCTCAGTTGGCTAGAGTGTCGTCCCGATACACCAAGGTTGCAGGTTCGATCCCCAGTCAGGTCACATACAAAAATCAACCAATGAATGCATAAATAAGTGGAATCCTTTCTCTCTCTCTCTCTCTCTCTCTCTCTCTCTCTCTCTCTCTCTCTCTCTCTCATCGATCAATAAATAACATTTTTAAAAGAAAAGACTGGGAGGCTAAAGGATGGAACACCCAAATAATGAAACGCTAAGCAGCCTCTACGAAGTGTGCTGGAGAAAATATGAGGCGAGGAGGAGCAGGATAGAATGAGAATGCCCGGTTTCAGAGAATGTATTTAGAGTGATCCTATTTGTTAAAGTGCCTACCAGTGCATTTTTAGACTGGGAAGAAATGGATCAAAATGATAACAATGAATGAGTGGTGAGAGCAAAACAATTGACTACAATTTTCTTTTATTCGGCATTTCCCAAATATTTAATAATGAACGTGCAATACTGTTTGTAGTCAAAGAAAGGGTATTTTTTCATTTTTAAAAAAAGGAATATTACATAAAGTCTCCCAAGCAATTCAATTCCATCTTGTCCAAGTCTAAGGCCTGTGGAATAAAGGTTCAATGATGACAACACCCCATGGGGCAGCCAATTTTCTCTCCACAGGGGGGTAAAGGAGCTGTCTGTTTTCCTGGGTACCCAGCAGTAAGAAAAGGATGCATCTCGCTGAGGTGGGCTAAAACCAAGGCCCCCTACCTCATAGCACAGGCACCAGTTTAGGGCAGGAGGAGGGAGAGAAGACAATTACTGGGTTGAAAGGAAAACTTTCTTAGGTGATGGAGACCCAGCCAGTATCCACAGTGCTCCGAGTGCCCTGAGGTAAGCAAGTTCACTTCCACTGAGAGGCTGGGGAGAGGGTCGGACAGAGCCAGGGCCTCCTGTCCCTGAAGTCAAGGAGCATCTAAAGTCAGGGGCCGAGACTGGTTCTGTATCTTTGCATCCGGCTGCCCAGCTCTGAGCTGGTGCTCAGTTCATGTTTGCAAATCATGACAATGGAATGTTGCATCCTCTTTTACTGCTTCATATCTAATTACTAGAGGCCCAGCGAACAAAATTTGTGCGCGAGTGTGTGTGTGTCCCTCAGCCAAGTCTGCACCCTCTCCAATCTTTAGGCCCTATCTAAACGGGCAGTCAGACATCCCTCTCACAATTCAGGACTGCTGGCTCCCAACTGCTCACCTACCTGCCTGCCTGCTTGCCCCTAACCGCTTCTGCCTGCCAGCCTGATCACCCCCTAACCACTCCCTTGCCAGCCTGATCGATGCCTAACTGCTCCCCTGCCAGCCCAATTGCCCCTTGACTGCCCTCCCCTGCCGACCTGGTTGCCCCCAACTGCCCTCCCCTGCAGGGCTGGTCCCCCCCCAACTGCCCTCCCCTGCCGGCCTGGTTGCCCCCAACTGCCCTCCCCTGCAGGGCTGGTCCCCCCCCAACTGCCCTCCCCTGCAGGCCTGGTCACCCCCAACTGCCCTCCCCTGCTGGCCTGATTGCCCACAACTGCCCTCCCCTGCAGGCCATCTTGTGGCCACATGGGGGCGGCCATCTTGTGTGTTGGAGTGATGGTCAATTTGTATACTGGTTGTGACTAATTAGCATATCTGGGCTAATTAGCATATCCCTCTCTTATTATACAGTGGGGCCTTGACTTACGAGTGTCCTGACTAATGAGTTTTTTTGAGATACCAGCTGTCTCTCGGCCGATTTTTTGCATTGAGTTGACAGAGTAATTTGAGTTAACGAGCTTCTTAACGAGCTCGGTCTCGGAATGAATTAAACTCGTAAGTCAAGGCCCCATTGTATAGGATTCTCTTGCAAAGTGTCTCTTCCTGTACTGTAAGTGTTTGTGAATCCCATTACTTATGAAAGCCTCTCTGAACCTGGATTTCTCCCCAGCCCCTCCTCCCCATTGCACTTAGGACCCCACCTCCCTACCTACCATGGACAGATCTAGCACCCGCCTACCCCTCTGATGTCTGCTACCCCAAGTTCATAGGGCATTAGTCACACTGCTCATTTTTCTCTTCCTCAAACACACCCTGCAAAGTCTCACCTCCAGGCCACTGGGTGTGCTAGTGTCTCTTCCCAGAACACCTTGCACATCTTAGATGCCTGACTCCTTCTTGCCATTCAGTCACCAGTACCCTGGCTCCTCCTCAAAGAGACCATCCCTAACCGCTGCAGGTGGGGGGTCCCCTGGGCCCTCCCTATTACATTACCTTCGTGGATTCCCTTCAGAGCCCTCGGCACTTTCTGAAATGATCTCTGTGTTGGGCTGCATAATCCAAAGATGGCCACAACAGTATCTCCTGCTCACACACTCTTATAGGACTTTGCCACTCCCCGATGGGCAGTCTTGTGACTTGCTTCTAATCCAAGTGACTTCTGAAGCTGGGTCAGAAAAGGCCAAGCAGCTTCCACTTGCTCCCCAAGACATCTGCTTTTGGAGCTCTGAATCACCAGGTCAGAATCCAACCACCATGAGGCTACCATGCTGTGGGGAAGCCCAGGCCACAAGAGGAGGCTGAGTGTAGGTGCTGTGATTGGCAGTCCCCGCTAGCACCCAGCATCAACGGCCAGATCTGTAAATGAAGATCCCTCCCCACCCCATGACTCTAGCCCCCAGTCAGCCTGGAGCCCCAGCTATGCCTTTATAAATTCCTACCCCAAAGAATATATGGGCATAATCATACATGATGAGCATAATCAAGTAGTTGTTTTAAGCCATTAAGTTTTGGAGCAATGGGTTCCACAGCAATAATAACCAGAACAATCTTTATTGACTTAATCACTTTATTCCCACTAAAATGTAGGCCTCATGAGAGCAGGGGCTTCTGTGTCTTGGCCCTTCCTGTGTCCACAGTGCCCTGCACACAGTAGGTACTCAATAGCCACTCGGTGAAAAAATGAGAGGAGCCGGACTTGGGAAACAATAATACCTGTCTCGCATAGTTCCTAACTGATTCATGGATTTCTGTACCTACTATGTGACAAGCAAGTCGTTGGGGGCTAGGGACACTAAGGGGCAATCCTATCATCACATATGGTGATGACCAGAGGGGAAACAGAAGCTCCTACTCACTCCTCCCTACCCCCAATGTAGATAACTTTTAAAAAATCAGAGGTGTGGTCACCACGTCCACCCAGCCCACATGGGGTGGGGGTGGGGGGATATTTAATTATCCCCGGGCGTGGCTGTTCTCACATCCACAGCTCAGGCGCTTGTGCCCTGGCCTCTCACCAGGCAAGCGGGTGACTGCAGGCAAGAGACCATGTGGGCAGGAAGGCTGTACATCTGGCCCCTTCCAGGGGTTCCTCCCAACAGCTGTCTCCTTCTGCTCCGCTCTCTCCCTCCACTCGCCTAAGCTTTCAAGCTCTAAAAGTAATGCTGGCAGAGGTGCAGCCACAGGAGGGAGGCCTCGGGGATGTGCCTCCCGGTTTAACCACTTAATGCCCAAAGTACCTGCCAAGAACCAGTTAGCAAATCTGGCTGGCGGGCCAGGCCCTCATTAATTCATAAAAGCAGGCTCCTGCTGGCCCATTATCTGCCTTGCCCCTGACCCCTGTTGCCTCTGGGGCCTGCGAAATCCACCTTTCTCCCCTTCTCCTTAGGCCCCAGGCAAGAGTCCACTGGCCCCTCTACTAGGAGGATTCCTTGGTTTCATTCTCCCCCTCCCTGCCCCCTCCCAAGGCACACTTCTCCTCCCTCCCACACCTCTGCCAGCCAGCACTCACCATAAAGCACCTTTTGTTCCCTTTCCTGTATCTTAGAGCAATGACTGGGTAAATCACACCCTCCCTCCTCCTGGCCTCCTAAGAGCCTCCCCGAGGATCCCTCAGAAAGGGACTCTCTCTATTGCAGGAATTCAAGGCTCACTAACCCGCCTCTGCTTGCTACCCAGTATCTTCTCATCCCCTGCAACCCACAAGTCATCTTGGGGGCAGAGGGGGATGGGGAGTGGTGCTCAAAGATAGAAATTCCAGTCCCATTTCTGACTTTGCCTCTGATCCTTTGAATGACTCAGGTGGACTCTCTCTGCCCCCGTTTCCCCTTTGAAACCATCAGGATGGCATTAACCATTTCAGAGCATCCTCTGTTCAGTGATGGAAGTGCCAGGCACTGCACTGGGCTCTTTAAGTGGATGGTCTCCTACCATCCCCCCAACAACCCCAGAGTACAACTCCAGTGTAAAAGGCTCAGAGAGGTTATGGTTCTTACCTAAGGTCACACTGCCAGCAAGTTCCTGGGCTGGGACTTAAATCCCATTCCATTGATCCCTAAATCCAAGCTCTTAATCTCTGTACTATCCCGGCCCATCTGGCCCTAGTTCTTCAAGGGGCAAGTAGGAATGGTGTGGAATTGCCAGCAATGACTACGGCAAAATGTCTACTTTGGGGAAAAAATAGTAAATACACAATCATAATCATGATGGCTCACATTTATATCCCCCTTCTGATGCTCCAGGCACTGTTCTAGACCTTTCTATGTCTGAATTCATTTTACCCTCTTGACAACATCTATGCATTAAGTACTATAATTGTCCCCATTTTACATATGGGAAAACTGAGTCTCAGGGTTGTTTCTTTTCCAGGATTTTTTAAAAAATATATTTTATTGACTTTTTACAGAGAGGAAGGGAGAGGGATAGAGAGTTAGAAACATCGATGAGAGAGAAACACCGATCAGCTGCCTCCTGCACACTCCCCACTGGGGATGTGCCCGCAACCAAGGTACATGCCCTTGACCGAAACCGAACCTGGGAAGCTTGAGTCCGCAGGCCGATGCTTGATCCACTGAGCCAAACCGGTTAGGGCATCCAGGATTTTCCTTTATAATGAGCTCTGAGAAAAGTATTGCTGGCTCACAGTACAGACCCAAAACAAGACTGTTGAAACGGTTGTCCTGCATACAGCTAAGCCCACCCTTAATGCCTAAGGGAAATCGTGTCTGCCTTATATGGTTGGCTCAGGTGCCCTGAACCCCCTAAACTATCCTATGAGGATCCCCACTTCTCTTGGAGGGTAGGAAAAGAGGAGAGGACCACAAACAGAACTCATCAAATGGTCTTTCTCCTATGGATTTCCTTCCACTTCTTCCTATCTTACCCGAGGCTGGGGAAAGATGGGTCTCCCAGTTGAGCCAAAAGCACAAAAAAAGTCTGAGCTGCAGAGAACTCCAGTCCCTTGGTTAGGAACCAAGGCTGGGAGGGAGCTCAGGCGTCCCAGGGAGTGAGGGGTGGCACTGGAGGAAAGGGGCGTGCGTCTTGGGGTCAGGGCACCCCAGGCGTGAGATTCCTGGAGGATGCGTGGCTGGGGGACGAGCAGGGGGTGGCCTTAAGTCAGGACGCAGCAGGGAACTCTGGGGCAGAAGCAGGGCTTGAAGGGGAAATAAACTCTAAACCGCCTCACGAGCGAAGCGCCACAGCCCCGCGCCACCTCCTCCTTGGAGTCCTGGGGGCACCCCAGCCCGGGGCGCACAGAGAGGCCCAGCTCCGGGGTTCCCCGCCCCCTGGGTGGGCTGCCCAGCATCCCGCACCGCCCCGTCCTGGGAAGGAAGCGCCTTCCCGAACCTCACCTGGACCCCAAGACAGGAGGAAGCCTTGTCCCAGCCTCCTCCCCTTTCTACTGGCTGGCGCTTCCTTCCATCTTTTCTTCTAACCCACTTTCCCGCTATCTTGCCACTTGTTCTCCAGCTCCCCGACCTTCCTTTCTTTCCCCGTCTCGCCGCCTGTTTTCATTCCCTTCCTTTCCACCTTTTTCCAAATCCCACGCTTTGGGCTTCAAGCTCCGGGTCTCTCTCCACTCCATTTATTTATTTATTTATTTGCTCCCTGCGCCCGGTCCAAAAATGTTGTTTCGGCCCCTGGGGACTTGGCAGCCTCAGCCTGGCCGCTGCCGGCTGAGGGAGCCCCTCTCCCGAGGAGTAATCGCGGATGGGACCTCCGGGAGCCGGGCAGGGTGCCCCCGAAGTGCGCGCCTCTCTTCACCAGCGCCCGGGCTGCGCCGGCCCACGAGACATCTGTCGCCCGCGCTCCCGGCTCACACCCCGCGCACCCCCGCAGCTCCCGGGGCGCTGCCACCCCCCACGCTCCGGCTGCCGCCTCTCCCCGAGGGCGCAGACGCTCGGGCCTCGCCTGCGGGCGCCGCGCCAGCTTCCCAGAGTGTCAGCGCGTGGCTCGGCATCAGTGGGCCTCGGCATCCCAGAGTGGCTGGCTCTCTCACCTTCGACCTTCACCCTCTGGCCCGAGACTCACCTATGGTGGGCTCAGCCTGATTCCCCCACCCCATTCTCTGCAGCTCCCCTCTCTATTCCAGAATCTGAAAAGACGACGTTCCTTACACGTTTGTTCCCCCGAAGCGCCTAACTCAGTGCCAGGCGCACAGCTGGTCCTCAATAATTTCCCCAACCCCACGGGCCTAGTGCACAGTAGGTGATCAGTACCTATCCCACTAGTACCAAACACACGAGGTGCTCACTACTCACTCCCCACCCCCACCACCGCGCAGTGCCTAGCAGGGTCTCCAACATTCCCTTCCTAATCTGGGAGCTCACTAAATGCTCTTTCCTTAAGGCTTCCCCCCCCCACCCCCCCAGGGAGCTTCCCGAAGAGCCTCCGACCCCAGCCCACTTCGGGGGGCATCTCCTTCTCCATCCCAACTCCAACCGCCTGGTGAAGAGTGGGCCACGTTCCTTACACGGGACACCTCGCTGGAGAAGCAGCGAAGAAGTTGCCAACGCGAATGGAAACTGCCAAGTGCGCGGGCCTCGGGGAGAAAGAGCGCCAGCTAGCAACCCGGAGAGGGAGGAAGGATGGAGATGCGCTCTGGGCGCGGGAGCCTGGGGAACAGAAAGTGGAGAAGTGACACTTAGAGGAGGAACCGGGCTTGGAGTGGAGCTGATGGAGACTGTGGCGACTTAGGACCGCCAGGCGGCTCGGAAGAGGATGGGGGACTTGTCTTGAAACAGCGCTAGACTATAATTATCTGGCGTGGCTTGTAACTACGTTGTCACAGCAAGCACACTTTTTTCTCGTATTGTGTGTTGATTTGAGCGGCTGGTGGGGGGTGTGGAGGCCGAAGTCCTCCCCTGGCCACCCCACTGGAGGTAGTGGCAAGATGCGCTGAAGGAGTCAAAGAGAAGGGGACAGAAACGGTGGGCCTGACACGTGGAAGGAGAGATGGGGGCTGGATAGGAGGGACACGCAGATCCTTGTGAGAGAAGGAAGCAGAGGAGAAGGAGATGGGAAGGGAAGGAAGCTCAACTTGTGGCTCTCCGGCTCCCAGGCCAGCCCAGCGTCTCCAGCCCCCAGCCGCCGCGCCCTGGCGCTCGCTGGCCGGCTCGCGTACCTGTTGCTTGCTCCGGCTGGGTCTCGGCTCCGGCCCCACCAAGAAGCCCCGCGTTCCTACAAGTTCCGTCTGCCGAGCAGCCAGGCCGCCAGCGCCGCCACCTGCGCGGCCGCGCACAGCCAGGGCCAGTAGGTGGGGAGCGCGCCGGGCGCCGGCGCCCTCCGGCTCCGCGCGCGGCGCCGCCACATGGTGCGCTGGTGCAGCTCGTCGCCGAGCGCCTTGAGCCGGGCGGCCGTGAGCTGCGCGGCGGAGGAGCGCAGACCCAGGCGCCCCGCGCTGCAGGCGCACACGGCCGGGGGGCCGCGGCCGCGGTGCAGGGGGCACGGGCACATGACCGCTCGCCTCGCTCCCTCCCCGAGCTCGGGCCGCCCCTCGCCTCCTCTGCCTCCGGCCTCTGCGCCTGCCTCCGCCGCGCTCCAGCCGCCGGGGGCCTCCCCTGGACACCAAGTTTCTCCTTGTGTTGTGCGTTTGTTGTGCTGACGGCGCTATTATTAATTAAAGTGTCACATGGTGGAGGGGGGCGGGGAGGGCTGAGGAGGGGGGTTACATCATCCGGCCCCGGGAGGGGGGGGGGGGCTGCAGGCAGAAGAAACCGAGAGGTAACTTTTAACCCTAGCGGCGCCGGCACCAAGGGGGTGTGCGGTTCGGGAGCAGAGGAGCGTGGCGCGCTGGGACGCCACCCGGCGCCCCGCCGCGGAGGTCCCCGGTTTGGGGGGGTCGCGGGGGACCCCCGCTGAGGCGTGGAGCTCAAGGAAAGGTTTTCTCCTTCATTTTTTCCGAAATCCAGCTCCAGTTCCGATTTGGCCAGGGAAGCAGGCTTGTTTGCCGTTTGGGATGACGCTGAATCGAATTCGGCTGTGTTCTTCAAAAATATACCGAGGCCATTGTTTTGTGGTCGGGAGGTAGGTTGGTTCAAAATCTTCCGAGAGAGCCAGATGCAACCCAACTTGCCTACTCTCAGGTCTGACTCGGCACCTGTAGGCTTAGGATTTGAACACACCGATCCACGCCCCCACCCCTCTCCGCAGGGCGGCCGAACCGAACGCACCCCCAGCGCAGCTAGAAGCCTGTGGAGGCAGGTGGGGGTAAGAGGGGTCGGTCCTTAGCCCCCGCGGGGCGCGGAGATGGGCGTTCTCGGCGCACCACGCTCGCACCCCCAAGTCCTCACCAGGGGCCTTCTAGAAGGAACTTGTTTTTGTCTGCGTCCTTTGTGGATGTTGTTTTGCTGCTGGGTTAAGTTTCTAGTGGCGATCCCGAATTAATGGCCCTGGAGGTCCTAAGGGGTCGGCGGGGGGCCAGGGCGAGGGTGTCCATAGGGATTCTAGCCCCTCTCCAAACCGAAGGCCCTATGTCCCTCCAGACTAGAAAGTGTGGCGTTGTCCCTGCTAGTGAAGTTACAGATGAGCGTGGGGGTCTCTCAGGATTATTGGGGGTGAGGTGGGGGTGGGGGGTGGGGGGGAGTAAGACCTTCTCTGATGTTAAATTCATTGGGATTCAGAAAACTGGAGGAGCCTTGAGTCTCTGCTTTCCTTGGGCAGAGCTGCCAAAGCCTGAGGCGTCTTTGATCACCTGGAAAAGATTTTCCAGGACAGTGAACTGAGTTTGGTCTGGATTTATTTGGAGGAGAGATTTCCCTTTGGCCTGCAGCTTGTCAGGCTCATGTCCCAGCTCTGCTTTGGTGGCCCTTACTTGCCCCTAATCATGGTCAGCACTTCTGAGTGCCTTCTATGTAGGCCACTGGGCTAAGGTCCCTCCCTGCCTGGCTGCCTCAAGTAAAACTCCCAACAATTAGGGGTGGGGGTGCTGTTAAGAGCCTATCTTACAGATGAGGAAACTGAGGCACAGGGAGGTAAGGCCTCTTGCCCAACTCACAGTTAGTGAGGAATGAATCCGGGTCTAAACTAGGGCCGTCTGCTGTGGGCTCTGAGCTGGTAACCACGGTTTTATACTGCCCCCTGTGATCTGGGAATAATAATACCTCCGTCCCAGGATCGGGGCAGAGATTAAACGAGAGACATGTGTGCCAAGCACCTGGCATGCAGTGGGCCTTGGATAAGCCCTGGTTCCCTTTGCTTCTGGCCAGAACCACTTCCCCCTTCTCCTGGGACTCACCTCCTTAATCCCCCCAAGTCTTTGCAGAGGGGACCTGATCCATTGCCCGGTGTAGCGTGTTCCAAGAATGAAGATACAGTGTCTATTTAAAAAGCCCTTTGGATTTAAATTGAACAATTCCCTCCTCCCCCCCTTTTTAATCTGCGCGCTTTTAACGGCTCACTTCATGGACATTAATTTTAATGGGACGATTATTACCCTGTTTGGAAGCCTGCCCCTCGAAATGCTGGGCTCGCAAGGTGGCGCTGGGTCGGGTCCCAGCCGCTTGGATGTTTCCTATAGCAGAGAGAGTGTAGCCTTGGCCATGGGCACGTGTCATTTAGCAAAGGGAGAGGTGGTGGTGTTGGGGGGTGGTGGTGATGGAAAAGGGGTGAGGAAGAGGAGACCCCCACCACACACACGCTCCGCTTCTGATTTGCTCACACTGGAGTCAGTCTGGCCTATCTCGCCATTCTCTTACCTGGGGACCTTGGCCATCAGATGAGGCTTTTTGGAGCCTCGGTTTCCTCAGTTGTAATATGGGAATAATAATAGCACCTACTTCACAGAGTTAACGCTGGTAAAGCCCTGAGCATAGTGTCCAGCATATCATTAGCGCTTAATAAATGTTGGCTACTCTTAATATTCTTGAGTAGAGCACTAGTCTCTAAACAGTGTGTTTCAAAGAATGCTGGAGGGCCCGCACCCTCAAATATATACAGCTCCCCTATTGTGAATTAGTGATCCTGTCACTGATGCCGTGTATTGTCCAGAAAAAGCAAATTCTTGCGGGGGGAGGGTTGGGGCGGGGGAGGAGTTGGAAGGAACTAACAACATAATGCTCTCCTAACACTTTAGAAAAAAATGTGTTTTATATTTCAATGCTTCATTTCATAAACACTTACATAGAGCTTACCCTGTGCCGGGCACTGTTCTCAGTGCCTTAGATACATTAACTCACTTAACCCTCCTAACAGCCCTATGTACTAGGTACTATGAGTATTAGTCCTACATTATGGATGAGTAAACTGAGGCAGAGCATTTGAATAATTTATTGCTCTTTAGGATTATGTCACCACTGGGGACCTGGGAAGAGGGAGGGAGGCTGTTATGGGTTGAACTGTGTTCCCCTCCCCCATTCCCCTGTGGAATTCCTAAGGCCAGCACCTCAGAATGTGACATATTTGGAGACAAGGTCTTTAAAGAGCTAATTAAGTTAAATGAGGTCATTAGAGTGGGGCCCTAATCCTATATGACTGGTGTCCTTATAAGAAGAGGGAGAGTCCTAGCTGGTTTAGCTCAGTGGACAGAGGGTCAACCTGAGGACTGAAGGGTCCCAGGTTCGATTCCAGTCAAAGGCACATGCCTGGGTTGCGGGCTTGATCCCCAGAAGGGGGTGTGCAGGAGGTAGCCAATCAATGATTCTTTCTCATTATTAATATTTCTCTCTCCCTCTCCCTTCCTCTCTGAAATATATATATATATATATATATATATATATATATAATTTTTTTTTTTTTTTTAAAGAAGAGGGAGAGATACCAGGGGCACAAGAAGGCGGCCATCTGCACACCAAGCAGAGAGGCCTCAGAAGAAACCAATCCTGCCAACTCCATGATCTTGGACTTCTGGCCTCCACGGTAAGAAAATCATTTCCTGTCCTTTAAGCCACCCAGTCTGTGGCACGTGGTTACGGCAACCTTAGCAAGTGGGTGGAGACAATGAGAAGTGGGCGGGGGCGGGGGAGTCCCAAAAGGGATGCTAGAAACAGATACTCACCAGACTGAGGCCACTTTGACTGCCAGCCATGTGTTTGCACGTCTCTCTGGGTTCCTGAGAAGGGCTGAGTTCCAGGGCTGTTCACCTGTTCGCCTTCTTCCTCTTCTGGGCCCCGTTGGAGACCTTGAAGGGGGGAGTTGTTTTAGGGGGTTATTTTGGAAAAGAGTTCATGAAATCCAGTTGATACCTTCATTCAGAGAGAACTTTCCCTACCAGTTGCAAGGATGTGATACCTTCCGGACTGAAGAGATAAGACAGGTTTGTCTAGTCCATGAAGTCTTCCTGTGGTGCTTAAAATGAGCACATAGCAGGTGCTCAGTCAATATTTGTTGAAAGAAAGACCCACTGAATGAATGGGTGAATGAATGAAAAGCATCCTGATTTGTCTTCCTTTCGGGCATACACCGTGATGTACATAGAATTGATATAACCAATAACTTTAAAAAAATGTCTTGTCTCAACTTATTCCTTTACCTCCTACAGAAATCAATACTCAAGTGTTTTGACCAGGAAGGGGAGGAGGGAGCGGAATTTATTTTCTTTAATTAAAACAATAATTACCTGTCCTCGTGTTTGAGACTGAGTGAGCCTTACCTTATGGTGTTTTAATTCATGTGGCTTGGTGAAGTGGTAAATGAATGCACAGCTGTTGCCTCCTCCGAACAGCTGTGTTTCCTGAAGCCATGTATTAATGCCAGGGCCAGATTTGATGCCAGGAGTCGGTTTGGGGAACAGAGTTCTTGAATCAAGCAGAGGTATAGCAGAGTGGTTTGACACTCTGAGCCTGAGAGACCTGGGTTCGAACCCTAGTCCCACCAGGCAATAGCCAGGTACTTTGGGCATATTTTTCACCTCTCTGAGCCTCCATTTTCCCATCTGTAAAGTGGGGATAATAATCATAGCACCACCTATTTCACTGGGTTGTTGTGAGGATTAAAAGAGAGAATGTAGCAAGTGTTTAGCGAAGTGCTTGGCACTCAATAAATGTTAGTTATGGTCCTTGTTGATATATCAGGATTATTAAGCTTCCACTTAAGAAACAGAACAGGGATCTTGACCCAAACCCACTGGGAAAACAGGAGGATTCAGATTTCAGTGAGTTCATTATTCAATGACATCACAGTTACTCCCAGGAAAGTCCGCTCCGTTCAATACACCCCGAACAGGACAGCTCTCATCTCTCACCTTTATCCTATTTCACCCTCTGGTACCTGAAAAGATGGGGTGCCCCTTCTTCAGGGATCTCCTAATGATGCATTTGCTACCTCTCCCTTAAGGACATTTTTGTTGTAAGTAAAGAGAAAACAGCAGATGAATGTCCACAGCAGGGGAGGAAAAAAAACACATACTGCCATCCCATAATTATCGTCTCATCAACACTTTACCTGTAAAGGGTAAACCTCACTTAAATAGAAGCTAATGTCTTATTCGGGTATGAGTTTGGCTCATCAGGGCTAGGCTCCACCCTTCAGGACTGATTTGGGGTCTTAGGGGTTAGGCTCCGGTCTTTTGGACTAGATTGGGCTCCTAGACCTTGGCTGGGCCATCCCGGGATAAGTCCATTACAATCAGATTGAGCCGGGCCATGGGGAAGCCCCGGTCCCCACAAGACAGCCTTAGAGGAAAGGACCCTTAAATGAGCGCACTTGGCCTGGGAGCCCGAGGTTGAAAGGGCTGCTGACTCTCCAGGGGGAGGTGCCTGTGGAAATCATGGGGACACACTGAGGCTGGCTCCCTGGGATCTGCTGGGAGAGGGGGGCTTGCTTAGGGGGGAGGCTGGGCTCTTGAGAGAGAGGTTCCCTGCTTTGGGACTGCCTTCAGCTGTTCGGTTCTGGACTTGCCTCTTTGGAGCTCGGCTTGTCCCTTCCGGTCTGGGCTTCAGCATTTTGGGCTGGGCTACTCTCTTTGGGACTGGCTAGAGCTGTTCGGGTCTGGGCTCCACCCTGGGTGACTGGGTTCTGCAATTAGGGTCTGGGTTGGCCTCTTTGGGGTGGGCTAAGCTGTTCAGGTCTGGGGTTGGCTCTTCGGGGTAGGCTCCTCCTTTCAGGACTAGGCTTGGCTGTTAGGGGCTGGGGGGGGGGAACCCCAAAACCTACTGCCTTGATTACTGGAGTCACAAGAGATGGGGTTGGTTAAATCTGCACTCCCGCTGTGAAAATTCAGACACACTGTCCTTTTCTCAGGCAATAATCGCTTTATTAATGGCAACCGAGCTTAGTATAAGCAAGTGAACCAGTAGACTTGAAATTATACTGATGAGGGGTTAAATGAGGATAAACACCAAAGATCCATTTGGCAGACCTGGGAAAATGGCACATGCACATGGCCTTTGAACAGGTGATTCCATTTCCAGCTGCTGACTCAAATCAGTGGTTCTGAACTAGGGACAGTTCTGCCCCCAGGAGACATGTGGCAGTGTCTGGAGACATTATTGGCTGTCAAAACTGAAGGGTACTATTAGCCTCTAATTGGTAGGAGGTAGGGATGCTGCTTAACATCCTACAATACACAGACAACAAAGAGTCATAGGGCCCAAAATGTCAATAGTGCCGCGGGTGAGAAAACCTGCCCGCCATAGGTCAGTTAGTATGCATGTGGTAGGACTAACCGAAAATCCAACTGGTAGAGATTTAAATCAGAAGGACTTTTATTACTTACTGGACAACAGGGCAGAGCAGGTGCTGAGAAACTGCGGTGCGCGGACCAATGAGGTCCCTGGCCTGTTTTTTGTCATAATTTTATTGGAACACCGGCATGTTCGCTCGTTAATGCATTATCTCTGGCTGCTTTTGTGCTACAACAACTGAGTGGATTAACTGCAACGGAAATGGGGTGGCCTGCAAAGCCTTAAAATATTACTCTCTGGCCCTTTAAAGGAATAAATGCCCAGCAAAACAATTGCAGGTCATATGATAGTTGCATGTTTGGTTTCCTAAGAATCTGCCAAACTGTCTCCCCGGGTGGCTACACCATTCACGTTACATGGCCACCAGCAATGGATGGGTGATCTCAGCTTCCCGGCATCTTCCCCCGCATTCGGTGGTGGTGTCACTATCTTTTATTTTAGCCATTCTGACAGGTGTCTCATGGTTTACTTTGCTTTACTAGCTAGTGATGTAGATGGTCTCCACATGTGCTTATTTGTTATCTGTATATCTTCTTTGGTGAATCTGCCTGTTTTTGTAAATAAAGTTTTATTGGAACACAATCACACCCATTCATTTACTATGTATCATCTATGTTTGCTTTTATATTGTAACAGCAGAATTGAGCACTTGTGACAGGAACGGTATGGCTGAAAGCCTAAAATATTTCCTATCTTGCCCTTAACAGGGACATTTTGCCAATCCCTGCCATAGACGCATTATGATTTCTTTCTTGAGACTGGGCACAAAGTACGCAAACAAAATCAGGGTTTTCTTGGCGAGGGAGAAGGAGCCAATGAGGTATCGGGGCACTAGAGAAGGTCTCCCAGTCTCCCCGGGGTGCTCAGAGACGTTCATTGCGGCATTGTTTGAAGTAGGAAGCAACAAAAATATCTCTCAAGAGCAGAGTGCATAAACAGAATGTGGTATATTTGTACTATGGAATACTGCAGCGATTTTCAACCCTTTCCATCTCATGGCACACATAAACTAATCATTAAAATTCTGCAGCACATCAAAAATACTTTTTTACCAATCTGATAAAAAAGGTATAATTTTCCTACATTTACAAAAATATAATAATTACCTACCCTTTTTGCTCCAAAGTGACTTTTAAAAACTCAGGTGCCTATACTTTTATGTAAGGATGTCTGGTGCCAAGAATTAACCAATTAGCCCTGGCCAGGTGGCTCAGTCCGTTGGAGTGTCATCTCATGCACCAAAAAGTTTTCGGGTTCAATTCCTGGTCAGGACACATACCAAGGTTTTAGATTCGATCCGGTTGGGCACGTATGGGAGGCAAGTGATCAATGTTTGTCTCCCTCTCTCTCTCTCTCCCTTCCCCGTTCTCTCTCAAAGTTAAAAAAATCTTTGAGTGAGGATAAAAAAAAGAATTAACCAATCAGACGTAACCTTATTATGCAATGTGACCAATAAGATGCAACTCTATTACATGACTTACATATGTATGGTTCAAGACAGAGCATTTATATAAGATAGCTATTGTTATGTTGGCTGTTGTCATTTTTTAACTTGACAACCTAAGGGAAAAGAGGTCAGTGCCTCAGACTAAATAGTCAGGTGTGCATATTTTAAAAATTCTTGCAGCACACTGGTTGAAAATTACTGGATACTGTAAGGAATTGCAGGGCATGAATTAGATTCAGAGATAGATATATATATTTTAAAATGTAATCTTGCTTTGGCCAGTGTGTTAGCAAGGTATTTATATATTTTCTTCATCCATTTACTTTTAATCTACATGTCTTTTTTTTTTTTTAAGTAACCATATTCCTACAATGAAGGGTAGAACTCATCTTGAGAATGGGAATCCTTTTTTTAAAAAAGTATATTTTATTGTTTTTTTAAAGAGAGGAAGGGAGAGGGATAGAGAGCCAGAAACATTGACGAGAGAGAAACATCGATCAGCTGCCTCCTGCACCCTTCCCACTGGGGATGTGCCTGAAACCAAGGTACATGCCCTTGACTGGAACCGAACCTGGGACCATTGAGTCCGCAGGTCGACGCTCTATCCACTGAGCCAAACTGGTTAGGGCTATATGTGTCTTTATATTTAAAGTGGACAACATATATTTGGGTCTTATTTTTTGATCCACTCTGACAATCCCTGTCTTTTAATTTGGTGCATTTAGACCATTGATGTTGAAAGTGATTATTGACAGAGTTGGATCGATATCTATGGTGTGTGCTATTTTCTATTTGTTGCCCTGTTCTTTGTTCCTATTTCTTGTCTGCCACTCTTTTTCTGCCTTTTGTGGTTCTAATTGATTATGTTTCCGTTTTATCTCCTTTTTTAGTATACCAGTTATACGTCTTTTTAAACTTTTTTTAGTGGTTGCCTTAGAGTTTCCAATATACATTTACACCTAATCCAAGTCCACTTTCAAATAACAGTATACAACTTCACTGGTAGTGTGAGTACCTTATAATAATAAAATAATCCTAGTTCCTCCCTTCCAACACACACATACACGTAAGGTAGATATACATAAGCATACAATTGAATACATTGTTACTATTATTTTGAACAATTGATAACAAGGGGCACTGCTTCCTTCAGTGGTTTCCGCTTATGGGTTTCCGCTCCAGTGAGCCAGGACTGACTATATTCACCTGTCTGTTCCTCCAATCTTGGCAGCAGTAGTTTGCCCAGTTTCCTCAACTCTTATAGATTCCAGAAGAGTTGTTGATTTTTCAGTGTGCCCAGCTTTTTACTTGTTAGGATGGAGTGGAGACTTCCAAGCCACCTACATGGAGAACCAGCAGTTAACTTAAGATCCTAACCCAGTCTGGAGAAGGAGGAAGGCAGGGAAGGCTTCTTGAAGGAGGTGACCTCTAAATGAAACCAAGCAGGAGTTCCGCAGGTACAGGTGAGAAGGAATGATATAGATTCAAGGGAGAGCATGCTAAGGTGGAAAGCTATGAGAGATGATTAGAGCTTAGAGGTGAGGAGGGAAAGTGTTGAGAGATCAGGCTATAGAGGTGGGCTAGGGACAGACATCAGGTCTTACATGGCATTGACCTTGAAGATATCTAGTGAAAACGGACCTTGAGAGTCACAACACTGACCCATCCCCAAAGAACTCGGGCGCGTTACAGGCATCGTGACCTCATCCTCACAGCGGCTCCGGTGATGTCCGTCTGCAAAGTGCTTGAGGTAATGCTGCGTGGCTGAGGGCACTTTGCTGCTCTTAAATGCCCATATGAATGGCAACTTGTTGGCTCCAATGTTTGATTTCCTATTTTTCTTTCCGTTTGTGTGTCACCTGTCGTTAGAGTTCCAAAGCGCTCTGGCCACCAACATGCTCACAGTGATTTTCCTATTGAAACAGAAAGAGGAGACACTTTGCAGATTGCGAAGTGGAAAAGACCAGGCAACTCTCTCTATCTCCTGCATGGGCACTTGTGTTGATTTATGAGACCTACAATGACATCCCTCACTTCTTTCTTAAAGGGGTGGGTTCATCTTTCTCTCTGCTACGTGTGTGTGTTTGTGTGTGTGTGTTTGTGTGTGTGTGTGTGTGTGTGTGTTTCTGCCTCTCTTTATCACCGGCAGCCTCATCAGCAACACATATTTATTGAGCATCTATTATGTGTGGACACAAACTCAGAAATACCTCTGCCCTATCTTACCTTCATCATTTGGGGATTAAGTTGTTCATTCATTCAACCAACAATTATTGAGCACATCCTAGCAACCAGGCTTTGTGCTAGGGGCTGAGAACACAGGATGAACACGGCTGGTCTGTGGAGGTTACATTTCAGCTGGGAGCTGAAGGGTGAAGGGGGGCAGCAGCATTGAGGAATCATTTGGGAAAAGTGTTCTAGGAAGAGGGAAGTGTGTGCAAAGGCCCTGAAATGGAAAAGGGCTGAGCTTCTTAAGACCACAGATCGGTTTGAACGGGAAGGTGTAAAACATACACTGAAACCTCACACACAACCGGTGGGTAGGTCAAGTGGCACAGCCCCATTGAACAAACAGGATGGCAGTTCCTGAAATCATTAAACGTGATTAAAAATGATTTAACTCACATTATTCTCCCGCGCTGGTGTTCGCCACACATTAGTGATACCCAGTGACGTGTGATTCTCCAGTTCTGTTCACAAGAGCTAAGGGGGTATCTTTTTTAAAAATATATTTTATTGATTTTTTACAGAGAGGAAGAGAGAGGGATAGAGAGTTAGAAACATTGATGAGAGAGAAACATCTATCAGCCGCCTGCTAAGGGGGTATCTTAATGTAAGTTGAAGGCGGTTTTGTCCTAACTCATGGATTGTTCAAGAAAGGACTCCTATTGGGTTTGAAGGCTATTGAATGCAACTTAGGCTTTTTTTTTTTTTTTTTTATGCTTAGGCTTTTTTTGTTGTTGTTGTTAATCCTCATCTGAGGATTTTTTTCATTGATTTTTTTTAGAGTGTGGAAAGGGGAGGGGGGCAGAGAGAGAAAAACATCGATGTTATCAATGTCAAGAGAGATACATGGATTGGTTGCCTCCCCCCGTGCATCCCCACCGTGCATCCCCCCGGGGATCCAGGATCAACATGCAACCCAGGTATGTGCCCTTGGCTGGGAATAGAACCTGTGACCATTTGGTGAGCAGGCTGGTGCTCTAACCACTGAACCCACCACCCAGGGCCCAACTTATACTTTTAATAAAAATGCTTTTCTTTTAAAAAGTGGAATTTGTTGCTAATAATAAAAATAAAGATACTGAATTTCAGAAGATCTGGACTAAGATCCAAGAGTTGGGTGGAGCTGAGTATTAGTTTCCCGCTCCAGATGGGCAGCCAGGAGCCACCATCCACACCTGGCCCACTTGCCTCATTTTTGTGTCCTGGAGTCCCCTGGAGGCATTTGGGTCTGTGCTCACTGTAGGCTCTCTGCAGTAGGCTGATTAATGGCTTACAAAGACAGCCAGGTCTTAATCCCTGGAACCTGTGGAGGTTACCTTAAATGATCAAAAAGCCTTTGCAGGTGTGACTGAATGAAGGCCCAAGACATGTTGCAAGTACCGTGGATTATCCAGGTGGGCCCAAGTCCTTACAGGATGGAGGCAGAGGGAGATTTGGAGAGAGAGATCTGAGAAGGTCCTGTGATGACTGACATCCTTTTAAAGCAGTGGTTCTCAACCTTGGCTGCACATTAGAATCACCTGGGAATCTTTTTAAAATCCTGATTTCTGAAATCAGGATTTTAAAAAGATTCCCAGGTGATTCTAATGTGTAGCTTGAGAACCACTCTTCTAAAGTTAATCCCTCCATCCACACGCCTGGCCTTATTTTATTACCTTGTTTTATTTTATTTTATTTTTTTGTACCACTTACTACTAACTCCAGCATTCATATTCACTAGTTGGATGAATTAAATGTGATTCCCACCCCCTTGAATGCAAACCCCAAGATGGGAGGGATTTTTTTTGGGGGGGTAAGGGTTGGAGGAGCAGATTTAAATGCTGAATTCTTAGCGCCTGGCATATAATAGCTGCCCGATGGATGTCTGAATGAAGAAACAGTGCTTGACGCAAAGTCTGCGCTTGGCGGAAGCCACAAGCGGGAAAGTCGACAAGCATCAAGTTCACGGCACTGACCTCGGCCTGGGGCGCCGCAAGCCCCTGATGCAGGTGACGGCGTGAGGGGCGCGGCGGGGGCGGGGCCGCCCACCCGGAACCCGCGTGCAGCCGGCTGCGGTTTCCGGCCGCGGCGGACACTTCCGGCGGAGGGACTGTCCCGTGGCACCCGGCACGGCGGAGGACGACACGGAGGGCCGGCGGCGCGGGCCATGGACAACCACGGCCTGGACGAGTTCCGCCGGCGCTGGCAGGAGGAGCTGGCGCAGGCCCAGGCGCTGAGGAAGCGGCGGCGGCCCGAGGCTGCCGAGCGGCGGCCGCGGCGGCCCGAGGTGGCCCCCGGGCGCGGCGAGCAGGCCTCGGGGTACCTGGCGCTGGCGCAGGGGCTGCTGGAGGGCGCGAGCCGGCCCCCGGCGGCGCGGGCGACCAGGGCCGAGAGGCCGGACGCGGCGAGCCGTTCCCGCTCCCCCCCAGCCCGTGACGCGGCCGGGGGCGCGGAGCAGCTGGTGGACCAGCTCATCCGAGACCTGGTGAGTGGCCGCCGCCTCCTGGCGAGGCCAGCCCCGGCCCCCCCCCCCCCCCCCCCGGTGCACCCCCCCAGAGTGTTGGAAAGTAACTCCGTGTGTCCCCAGTGTGGGGAGAAACACGAGTAAGGTTGCACACGCCTCCGTGCGTGCATAGAGTGTCTCCGGAAGCACTGGCTCCCAACTGGGGCGACTTGGTCCCCCATTTGGCCGTGTTTGCGGACAGTTTTGGATGCCAGACGGGAGTATGGAGGGGCGTTGCTGCGGGCAGAGGCCAGGGATGCTCACGAGCATCCTACACCGCACAGAACAGCCCTCCCGCCCCGCAGTATCTGGCCCAAAATGTCAGTAAAGCTAAGACCGAGACACCCTGCTTTAGAGGGATCCCTAAACTTCTAACACGGCCGCCTGTAGGGAAGAGGACCAGGACAGGGAGAGGCGGGGCTTTTGACTGGTCTCTACATGCTGTTTGCACTGTTCGAGCTTTTCTAACTGCACATCTATTACTTGGACAATAATGAAAGCAGGAAAAAGGAAGAATCCTGCGGGGACTATCGTTAGTACGGAGGCTTTTATCATTTTGTTGGGCATGGATCTGTCTGTGAAACTGGAGGAAGATGGGGATCCTTACATCCCCTTCTCCCCCACCCCCACCCCCCCAAAAAAAAGCCCCCTTCACAGAGTTGGGATAAACAGGATCACCTGAAACATATCCACGGTTAAGAGAACAAGACAGCAGGTCTTTAATGCTTCTTTTAAAGAAAGGCTCTGCAGCTTCCCATTGGCAGTGGTCCTGTTATTGGCAAGTGGATTTGATGAATGATGGCTTAATGTTTAACGTGTTACGTAGTTATATTCAAATACTGTTAGTAGCTGTGAGTTTTCACCAGGTGTCTGGTCCTGTGCTCTGCTTTATCGCTAAGGCTAGAAGTAACCTTCTTTGTGTATGTTATTAACCTTCTCATTTAATGCGACAGTCCCGGCACATACGGAAATGCATGCTGGCATCATACCTGCTCCTGTAGAAAATGGGTCGTCACCGAAATCTGACAGTTACAGAAAGAAAATCAGTGCCTTGGGAAAGTGGCTTAGCCCCTGATAAGGTGCTCAGGTCAGTCCAGGTCTGTGCAGCAGTTCTCTCCATGGAAGTACAGTGGGGCCTTGACTTACGAGTGTCCCAACTAACGAGTTTTTCAAGATATGAGCCGTCTCTCGGCCGATTTTTTGCTTTGAGTTGTGAGCTAAAATTCGGGTTACCAGCCAGCTTCAGATACCCCACCGCTAGTTGGCGCAGCGAACGTCACAGTGAACGCCACAACATCAGCCCAGCATCATGCGTCTCACTCGTTCACTTTTGATTTGACATACGAGTAATTTGAGTTATGAGCTCCATCACGGAACAAATTAAACTCGTAAGTCAAGGCCCCACTGTACATAGATTTGTAGACTGAGGCAAGAGCAGCCCATGGAAGCAGAAATAAACTGGAAAGCGGATTACTGGGACCAAGGCACACTTTGTCCTCCCGGCTGACTGTGACAGTGTCTTCAGGCTGCACAATCCTGGGAGGTAGGCAGAGTTAGTCTTTTAAAATGACAGGAACTCAGGAGGTTTTCCTGCACTTGGCCCAGGCATACCCAGCTGGTAAATTCTAGGGATTGCAGTCAGGTGCAGGTCTGTTGGGCTCTGCATTTCACCAGGTGAGAGTTTCCCAAACTTGACTTGGTACAAGAATCACCTTCGGCTTTACTAGAGTCTGGGTTCTGCAGACTGTCCATTCTCAGAGGGAAGGTGGGGGTGGGAAGAGATCAACCAAAGAACCTGTGTGCATGTATGCATAACCCATGCACACAGATAATATGGTGGTGAAGGCCTGGGATGGGGGCGGCAGTGGGCTAGAAAGGGTCAATGGGAGGAAAAGGGACATATGTAATACTTTCAACAATAAAGATTAAAAAAATAAAATCTGGGTTCTGGCCCCTCCCCAGACCTGCTGCCTCTCAGTGTCCAGAGAAGGGGCCCAGAAATCGGCTGTTGGAATGATCAGGCAAGCTTTGAGAGATTCTCTGACATACAACTTCCTTTGGTTTGAGGTCTGGATTCTCAAGGCTTTTCGGCCCTAACACTAGTGAGGGCTAGGCATTGATACCAAAAACAGTGGAGTCCTAAGTGAAGTATTCTAGAAATGGGAGGGGCTTGCCTACTGGAGGATGCACGGGCACATCAGAAGCTAAGTTTCATAGGTAGTGGGTGAAAGCCTGCCCTGGAGCCAGTGTGTGATCTCTGCTCCCTTCAGAACCACCACAGTGGGTCCTGCGAGCCTCTACAGTGTAGTGCACTACGGTGAGCAGCCGCCAGCCTTTGGGGTACCTCTAATTTTATTTTCAGTATTTTGCAATCATCAGTAACACTGCTATAAATAAAGTAATAATTCGTTGTTGGTGCTTAGATGCTGTCTCCTTGGTACTGTCTCAAAGGTATAGAGACCTCATTATCTTCTTCAGTTCTCCCAATAACCCTCTCCAGTGGCCATTGTTAGCCCCATTTGGCAGATGAGCATGAGGAAGGTAATTGATTTTTAAAAAATTTTTTATTGTTTAAAGTATGAGTCTCCTTTTCCCCCCCATTGACCTCCCCTGCCACCCCCTCTGCCAAGCACAAGCCCTCACCCCCCTACTGCCTGTGTCCATTCGTTTTGCTCACATGCATGCATACAAGACCTTTGGTTGATCTCTTACCCCCTCACCCCCCGCCTTCCCTCATAGGTTGTACAGTCTGTTCGATGCTTCTATGTCTCTGGTTCTATTTTTGTTCATCAGTTTATGTTCATTAATTTCCACAAATGAGTGAGATCATGTGATATGGTAATTGATTTTTTTAAAGGGGCAGTAAACCCAATATTTTAAGTCTGAGAAATGATGGTAACCTTTATAGAAAAGGCTTTGATTTGTAATTCATTGGTCGTAAGCCTCAAAGCCCACAGAGATCCGACTGGTAGGTAATACAGATGAATAAAGTGGTCTAGGTGTTGCTGATTGGGCCCTTTCCCCCTCATTCATCAGATGGTGGTTTGTTAGGCATCTTTCCCAGATTCCAGCCATACTTCTGTGATGATTTGTTTCATAATGGCGGTCATTCTTTTTATCACATTACATATTGTACTGTAGAGTTTGTCTTTCTGATATCCCTCAAGGAAAATACTTAATCATTTTTCTTGAAGTGTGGTCATCCTTTTGGTCTTCTTGTTCCACTTTTTAAAGTTTTGTGTTTTTTTTTAATCAAACCCTTTATCGACGTGTACGGATCATAAATGTACAGCTTGGTGAATTTCCAAGAGTATATATCCATGCAAACAGCACCCAGATTGCAGAACAGTATTACCAGCTTGTCAGAACCCCATCTGTGCTCTTGCACAACGAGGCGTGTACCCAAGGGTCACCACCACGCGACTCCTAACACCTGCTTTCAGTTTTGTCTGTTTTTGAACTAGAAGTAGAATCCTGCAGCACGTATGCTCTTGTGTCCGGGTTCTCATGCTCAGCATCGTGTATGGGATTTATCCCTGTGGAGATGCCACACTTTATTCTACTGTTGATGCTAACTAGTTCGTTAGTGGCCAGTTTGAGACTCAGGAATAGTGCTGCTGGGAACATTTCTACATCTTTTGGGATGTATACTCCTTTTCTTGGCTTTACCCCTGGTTGTGGAACTCCCGGGTCACGAAGGATGCATATGTTCTGCGTTAGTAGATATTGACCAACAGTTCTCCAGAGTGATTGTGCTGGTTTTCTCACTCGTGAAGGTAACTCAAGTATGTGGACCATAGTATTTCATGTATGTCTTTGACGTCATATAACAACACCTAACCGAGACTACACAACTTGACCTCAACATGGGTAAGATAATAGTGACAAACTGGGAAATTCATGCTGTGGCTTGGGTAAAGGTGGAGCCACTGCCCAGGTCAACTAATTGTTGCCATGTAGGAATTTGGGCCCAGTGTTGCAGTCTTCAGATTTTTGTTTTTAAATTAGGAATATGTACTTTAATGTGGACTCTGTCTGTTTTTGCTGCACAAAAAACACCCCAAACTTTGGCTTAACACTGCTGAGCTCACCATGTTGCAGAGTGGCAGGGGCTGGGCAGGGATGGGCTCACTCAGGTCTGAGGTGATCTGCTCACTTTGCTAGTGGTGGGCTCTGTGTGTGTGTGTGCGGTATGTGTTGCATCATTCAGCGGGTTAGCCCTGGTGGGCCTTTTCATAGTTATGAGAGCCGGAGGCCGGCAAGCCCCAGTGCTTTTGAAGTCCCCGCCTCGGTCATGTTTGTTATCGCCACACTGGCCAGAGCGAGCCATCCAGCATACATGTATCGATCAGCTGGGTGCTGGGGAATTGGCAGTAAGCAGAATAGATCAGAGGTCCTCAAACTATGGCCCACGGGTCACATGCGGCCCACCGGGTGTTTTTGCCGCCGCTGCTTGTCCTGCTTAGCAGCCGACTCATCCCGGGCCCGCAGTGCGCATGTGTGGAATGTCTGAGGGACAGTGAACTGGCCCCCTGTTTAAAAAGTTTGAGGACCGCTGGAATAGATACTTCCTGACCTCAGAAGCCTAGTCTTGCTTCTTTTAACTAAAAGGATGACATTAATGGATGCAGGATAACTCTGGGCCTGGAGTCAGTGTAGAGTTAACCCAAATGCCTGCAAATAGGGGGCATGAACAGAGTAGGGGTCATTAATCCAACAGTGTACCACAAACTCCCCATTTTTAATTGCTCATAACTAATTTAAAATTAACAGTTTAAGCACTAACACTGCAGGTGCAACAAAAGCTGTCTGTGGGGTAGATAGACATGCCTCAGGTCACGAGCCTGTGGTCTTTGCCTTGTGTCTTCTCAAGAATCTTTGCTTGATTCACAGGTAACTCCTGAGAAGGACGATTTATTTTTATTTGGGAACTCCCCAGAAACTCACAGGCCAATCCACTTGACATGAAAGGCAAATAAAAATCTGATACCATCTCATAGCACACCTCCCTCCCTTTCCCCCAGCTTTTGGTGCACTCTGCTATATCGATGCATTCTCGTGCATTTGTGGTGCAGTCTCTTTCACCTCAAGCCTTACTGTTATCACTAGAGTGGGAACAACTACTAGGTTAGCAGTCAGGAGTTGAGTTGCCTTTGGCTGGGTAAATGGGCAGTACTGCTTCAGAGATTCATCGGGCTGGGTAAGGGACAGATCTTTTTTTTAGGGTCAGATCTTTGATGGACAAGCACAGCTGACATGAAAACTTAAAAATGATTCTCCTTGAGCCTTGTCTTCTCTTGTGAAGCTTTTCAAAATAGCTCTTAGAAGCCATCTCGTTTTGGGTGCGAGTTGGGAACACCTAAGTTGTCTTCTTGGTATATGGCTAAACTAGTGACAGAAATGATGCATGCCGTACTCACTTTCTCTTTCGTCTTCATCGTCCTCTCTCCATTAACTCGGGCTTCTGGGAGGTAGTGAAGCCACGGGAGTCTGATGATAAGGTGCTGCGTGCTTCGTTCACTGTGGCTGTGATTTCCAGTTGCTTGGTCCCATTTTTATTTAGGTGATGTATCTGGACTCTGGCCTGTAAGCAACCAGCACCCAATTCACAGAGACTTAAAACCCCAAACCAGAATCTGTTGATTCATGTAACTGCAAATTCCAGGTGGCGGTGCTTGTTCTGGGTGCTTAGATAATGTAACCAGGGATATCTCCATCTCTTGGTCCTGCTCTCCTTTTATTGGCTTTATTCAAAGGCTGGCTTTTCTCTCTTCGGGATAAAATGGCTACCAGCAACTGCAGTCTTATGTTGTCAGGTTAGCAACCCAGGGGAAAGAGAGCATATGGTTTTATGCAGCAAATCATGAACTTTAGTTCTTATGGGTCCATATCAGGTCATGTGTCCATCCTTGAGCCAATCACTGGTTCAAATTGGCCAGGCTTGTACTCACCGCCTGTTCCTGAATATAAGGGTGGGGTCAGCCCCATCTAAACCATGTTGATTGACCAAGAGTGAGAGTGGGGTGATTTCCTGAAAGAAGCGAAGAGGGAATGGGTAATGGGCAGTGGATACAAGAGATGCCCACGTTAACTGGGTGTTTGAAGCAGTACTAGAGTATGGGAATGCATGTGTTCTCTGTTCATCCAGCAGACATGTATCGATCAGCTGGGTGCTGGGGAATTGGTACTAAACAGAATAGATACTTCCTGACCTCAGAAGCCCAGTCTTGCTTCTTTTAACTAAAAGGATGACATTAATGGATGCAGGATAACTCTGGGCTCTAGATGCAGTCTGGGCTCTAGAGTCAGGCAGACATGAATTCAAATTCAGCCTCTGCTGCTGACTAGCTGTTTGACCTTGGGCAAGTGAGCTTCTTCTGCTTATGAGGATGATGCTAGTACATAACTATCTTGTACCGAGGTAATGAATAAGACATGGGACATTCGTAGCACCAAGCCCGGTGTACAGTAAGCAGCCAGTACATTTATTCTGGTGCTGCTGTTATCATTAGTATTATAGAAGTGTTCATTTCACTTCCTCTTGGCTAAGAGTTATCACCTTAAACCCCTGGTTCCCTGCCTCTTGGATTGGGAATCCCTTGAGGGCAGGGTCTGTTGTCTTACTCTTGTATTTCTTTCTACCTGTGGCACGTAGTGCAGTACGGACATCTGCATTTGTTGAGTTGAAATAAGAACTGCTGCTTCCTGCCCTGACCAGTTTGGCTCAGTGGATAGAGCGTCGGCCTGTGGACTGAAGGGTCCCAGGTTCGATTCCAGTCAAGGGCATGTACCTTGGTTGCGGGCACATCCCCAGTAGGGGGTGTGCAGGAGACAGCTGATTGATGTTTCTCTCTCATTGATGTTTCTAACTCTCTATCCCTCTCCCTTCCTCTCTGTAAAAAATTAATAAAAAATATATTTAAAAAAATAAAAGAAGATAGCATCAAAATTAAAAAAAAAAAAAAAAAGAACTGCTTCCTATAGCAACCTTATAAAGAGGCTCTATGGGTCTTGGGAACATTCAAAGCATTCTTCAAGATAAGATTTAGGTGCCGAAACCGGTTTGGCTCGGTGGATAGAGCGTCGGCCTGCGGACCGAAGGGTCCCGGGTTCGATTCCGGTCAAGGGCATGTACCTGGGTTGCGGGCACATCCCCGGTGGGAGATGTGCAGGAGGCAGCTGACCGATGTTTCTCTCTCGTCGATGTTTCTAGCTCTCTGTCTCTCTCCCTTCCTCTCTGTCAAAAATCAATAAAATATATTTAAAAAAAAAAAAAAAAAGATAAGATTTAGGTTTTCTGGCCTGATAAAAATTTAATACTACTGGCCAATATTTATTGCTCACTATGCCAATATTTAATTCATCATCAGCCTACATCTGTGTTTTCAACAAATCAATTGGATGACTTAACTTCTGTTTTTAAATTAGAAACAAGGAAACTTCCTAGTGTGAAATGAGAAGACAAATGGAATCAAATGTAAACTCGTGAATTGTACCAGGGAAGATTTTCCTTCCTCTTTGCTATTCTTTGCCTTCCGTTTAAGGCTCAACTTGAATTCTCTCGCCTGTATGAACTTTTCCCTGATCCTTCTAGCCCACAGTTCTCTTCCTTCTCCCTTTCCCTCAACTAAAAGGTTCTGTGGTAAATGCCATTCTTTTTTTTTTTTTTTTCCTTCTATGAGCAGGTGTTTCTACTGAGGCACATTTTTTTTTCTTTTTCATATATATATATTTTTATTGATTTCAGAGGAGAAGGGAGAGGGAGAGAGAGATAGAAACATAAATGATGAGAAAGAATCATTGATTGGCTGCCTCCTGCACACCTCCTACTGGAGATTGAGCCCACGACCCAGGCATGTGTCCTTGACTGGAATCGAACCCAGTACCCTTCAGTCTGCAGGCCGATGCAAAACCAGCTAGGGCTACTGAGGCACATTTTGAAATAGACTCTAGATCCTAGAACAACTTGTAACTTAGGTCATCTCTTTCTTGAAAGCTTCTGCTGCTTAAAGCAGTAAAGCAGTTGGGGCTTCATTCATTTATTCCATAAATATTCACTAAGTGGCTTCTTAGTACCAGGCGCTCCCTGTGGGTACTGAGAATACAACAGTAAACAGGGTGGGGGTGGGGGTGGGGATCTGTACCCTTATAGAGCTTACATTGTAGAGTTGAAGACAGAATGAACAAATAATTGTCAGGTATTAAATGGTCTGGAGAAAAATTAAGCAGGTAGAAAGGATACAGTGTGTATGTGTTTGGGAAGAGCTGTAATTTTAAATAGTTATAGCATTTCACGGAAGAGGAGAGAGCAAGCATTCAGAGATCTGGGAAAGGGATTCTAGGCATAGAACAGTAAGTGCCAAGGTTCTCTGGTGGCCACGCTGGCTTCATGGGCCTGTGCAACCTGTGTGATCACAGAGGGCTCCAGGGTCAGAAGGGGTCTGTGCTTGTTTAATGCGTGAAATTTTTATCATTTTAAACAAGGGGCCCCACATTTTTGTTTCACAATGGTTTCCACAAATTATGTAGCGCATCCTGTTGGTAGGAATATGGTTGGAGAGGTTAGGATCCTGACTTGAGTGATATTTATTTGCATGGAATTAAACTCTGGGTTCCCAAGGTCCCATCTCCCTCTGTCCCGCCATGGAAAAGTCCCGTCTTGTCTTCAGCGAAGCTAGAATTAAGGCCACTGCCCAGAGTCTCTGCTCCATACGAAGGCACCGTCCAGTGCAGCATCCGGCTAGTTTAGCTGTGTTCCCAGTTGTAGTCCATTGCATGTGGGGTCTGCATGGCTATGGGGCCTGCAGCTGCTTAACCCTTTGAGTGCCAATCAATATCCTAGGAACTATGCTAAAATTGCCAAGGCATTTTTGCTGATTTTACAGCAGTTTAGGAAAAAAATTATGAATCGCAAGTAAATGAAGTTACATATTCAAAAACTTAAGGAAACCTTTACTACATTGACATATTTAGCAATATCATCATCACTAATAAAAGCAGACTTAGAACTGGACGCCATTTCGAAGCTTTGATAGCACTTTTGGTGAAAGACAGGAGGAGCGCGATCGTGCTCCCCGGCACTCTAGGGGTTAAGGCCACATGGTGGGCTAGCCCCGGATGAGTGTGGGTCAGGGAGCAAGCAAGAAACAGAAGCACAGGAGCCAACAAGCAAGAGAGTGCGAAGGAGGGCAAGGGGGCAAGAGAGCGAGAACTCTTTGTCTCGGGCTTATAACCAGGAGCTTGATCACCTACCCCTTCAGGATTTCGGGCGCTTGCAGTGGCTCTGCCGCCAGCCAGTTCTCTTTTTCCAGGTTAGACTTACAGGCAAGCACCTTCCCTACATCCCCCGACTTCACGACTTCACTGACGTGTGCCCATCTTCCCCTTTGATCCCTTTCCCCAGTGATTTGCAGGGAATGGGCCCATGGTTCCTTGTGGGGCCCAAAGCTGCAGCTTCCTGAAGCTGCCCAGCTGACCATGCTTACAGTGTCTGACCTTCCGTTTGCTCTCTTCCTATGAATATTAATAACTAGGTAATTAACGATAACATTCAGAAGTATAGAAAAAAGAAAAAAATTCTGTTAATGTCATTGCTCAGAAGCTCCTGCTTTGTGTAAGAAAACACGAATTTTGAGACAAATTTGGGATGTAAATAAATGAATGCCTATTTATCTTGACAGTGTTTCAGCCCCCCCCCCCCCAACCCAATTTTTTTTTCTTTAAAGGAGACACAGGTGAAACTGGAACTCATCCACTCCTGATTGAGATCGTGTGGGTCTTCTCCACTCAGCTTTTGCAGTTTGTGGAAAGTTGAGATAAATTCCTTTAGAAAACAGTCTCCTTTCAGTCACAGATTTAGCAGAAATGTTATTACATATCTATTGTTTGAACTCCAGTTGCTTGTCTCAGTTTCTTAAAACACCACCTAGAGAGAGCTTTAGTGTTCTGTTTGCCCTGGAGATATACATTGGGAACAAAACTGAAGTCCGTTTCTTCACTTTTTACTGATTTGGCTCTTAGTAATTATCCCTTCTTCTACTAAACAAGAGAAGACAGATTGAATTTCTAGCAGTAAGGCACAAAACCAATCCATTTACAGAATTAGTCTTACATTAGCACATAGGAGTACAAATCAGCCTCCCTGGGGATGGATCCATTTGCAATTTCTCTTAGCATTTTTGGAGTAAGTCCAGTAGACTTTGGGAAAATCTAGTATTCACTGACTTTGAATTAACAAAGTAACTTGACCCCTCTGTGTGGTTCTTTTTTTTTTTTTTTGGCTTGGTTGAGAAAGTATTGATTTTTATATCTGTCTATAATTTAGGATTGTGGTTCTCAACTTTTAGTGTGCACGAGGCTCCCTGAGGAAGAGATGCTTGAGTCCACCCTTGGAAATTGGCGGCAGTAGGTCTGAGAGACCGTGGGCATTTTTTTAATGCCACAGATAGTTTTGATGAGTAATACAGGAGAAGAGTCATCAATAGAGGTAGAGAATCAATATCTGAGCCATTAACTAATTAAAAGCCAGATTGTGTGTTACCAAAAAGATGTTTTTCTTTAAATTTGAAAGAATGTTAATATTTTGAATTTATTGCTCTTCTGTATCATAAATTGGGCCCTATATTAATATTTTCAGGGCCTTTAATCTCTTCCTTCTTGGAATATATTTTTTCTTAAATGCCAATTTATCCATTTCCATGTTTTTAAGTCAGTATAGATATAGACTTAATTGATGTGTTCCATAACTTTTTAGATGGCTGTGTGCTTCAGAATAGCCTAGGTGGAAGTCTGATAGTACCTTTTAGTTTACAGAGTATTTCTCTGCACATTAGTAGCAAATAACATTCTTTGCTTATATTTATGAACTGTGGGAAGTATCAAAGCCAGAGCTTAAGACATTATGCTGCAGCTGTTAGGGTGTAGGTGGTTACAGGGCTACAGCCTCTGTCCAGGATGTGGCTCTGGTTTCTTGTCAAATTATGGTTCCTATAAAGAGTTGCATTTTCAACCACAAGGTCAAACATGCTCATAACTCAATCCTTAGTAAGGTGTTTCCCAAGTGACACGTTACTAATAATAACAAAGTGAATGATTTGCTTCACCTTGAAGCTTCTCTAGATTTTTTTGTTTGTGATTTTGGTATAATTCTGCCACTCTGATTTACCTATATTCCATTATGTCTCCTCGAGTAGAGGAGAGGGAAGTAGGTTACCTAATGTTACCAGAATTGTGCATAAGAACCCTTGGGAATGTGTGGAACACAGGCCTATCATGGATTGTGTCTCTCGCTTTGGAAAAGAAAGGTTAGATTTTTTTCTCGAAACAGGCTCTGAGGTGGAGATTTGCATGTAAATGGTCTAGTGGGTTGGCCTTTCTGAGAGGTCTAGGGGCCAGGCTTGTGTATTGTAGGTATTGGTGAGTCACTGGATGTAGACTACCCTCCAGGAGGGGATGCAGTCTTAGATGAAGCATCTTGTTTGGCCAGTGGCAATGCCTAAGAAGGACTCAGCTGCGAGCCAGCAGCAGGCAGCATTCTGGGCATCCTGGGGGGATGAGTGTTGTGGGCCCAGAGAGACAATATGAGTGACCCACTGCAGCATCCACTACAAGAGCCACTGGTAGGCTGTCTTGCCAAAAAGATTCCAAGTGCACAACATGGAACTTCAGCATTTATTCTCCTGACCTTGTGGGTCTCCATATTTTCTTAAGCTGTAGACCTTCCTTTGGTATATTGGTTTCCCTTTTTTTCCTGCCATTCCCCAAAAAGATGTTTTCCTTTTGTTGCTACCCAGTGTAGCAACAGGGTAGGTTGTTTACATAACAGTCTGGGACTTGATCTGTTTGGGATTGACCATCATTTTGGAGTTCTAAGAGCCCAGTGATTTTTTTAAAAAAGTTTCATTTTGTAATGTTGGTATTGACATTAGTTACAATTTTAATCAATGCTTCGAAACAGTTATTGCCTTTCAGAACTTATAAATGACCAAGAACTATCACAACTGGTGCATTAACAGTGAGACGAGCATGGTGTCTCTGTTTATTCGTTGGTGTGGGAGCCATAACACCCCGACTGGTCATTTGTACCCTGGTGGCTGCACCGTTTTTTTTCACTGTGGTATAACCTTTTAAAATTGATGATTCTTTTTAAAATGCCTCCTCAGGAAAGACCTGTTGTATGGACATATTCAGTGTTCAGATTCCTGGATTACTTAGCCTCTGCTATAACATCCCCTTTCCACTGTCACCAACTATTAGCTGCTTATAGTACGACAGGAGAGGCAATTTTCTGTGTAAACAACTAAGTGGTAGGGGAATAGCATGGGATGTGGACCTAATCAACACATATTTGTTGATGGAAAAAGGAGTTGGAGTGTCACTCAAGAAAAGAAAATGGCAATATTAACATCCCATTATTGTGTGCTTAGCCCTGGTACTTACTTGTGCCAAGCCCTTTCCATGTAATATTCTTTTTTTTAAATCCTCACCCGAAGATATATTTTTTTGATTAATTAAATCTCTATTGTTCAGATTATTACAGTTGTTCCTCTTTTTCCCCCCATAACTCCCCTCCACCCAGTTCCCACCCCACCCTCCTCCCTCACTCCCCACCCAGTCCTCATCCATAGGTGCACGATTTTTGTCCAGTCTATTCCCGCATCCCCCTCACCCCTTTCCCCCCGAGAAAAGTCAGTCCACTCCCTTTCTATGCCCCGATTCTATTATAATCACCAGTTCATTCTGTTCATCAGATTATTCACTTGATTTTCAGATTCACTTGTTGATAGATGTGTATTTGTTGTTCATAATTTGTATCTTTACCTTTTTCTTCTTCTTCCTCTTCTTAAAGGATACCTTTCAGCATTTCATATGATACTGGTTTGGTGGTGATGAACTCCTTTAGCTTTTTCTTATCTGTGAAGCTCTTTATCTGACCTTCAATTCTGAATGATAGCTTTGCTGGATAAAGTAATCTTGGTTGTAGGTTCTTGGCATTCATCACTTTGAATATTTCTTGCTACTCCCTTCTGGCCTGCAAAGTTTCTGTTGAGAAATCAGCTGACAGTCGTATGGGTACTCCCTTGTAGGTAACCGACTGTCTTTCTCTTGCTGCTTTTTTTTTTTTTTAAATATATTTTATTGATTTTTTTTACAGAGAGGAAGGGAGAGAGATAGAGAGAGTTAGAAACATCGATGAGAGAGAAACATCGATCAGCTGCCTCCTGCACATCTCCTATTGGGGATGAGCCCGCAACCCAGGTACATGCCCTTGACCGGAATCGAACCTGGGACCTTTCAGTCGCAGGTCGACGCTCTATACACTGAGCCAAACCGGTTTCGGCTCTTGCTGCTTTTAAGATTCTCTCTTTGTCTTTTGCTATTGACATTTTAATTATGATGTGTCTTGGTGTGGTCCTCTTTGGATTCCTTTTGTTTGGGGTTCTCTGCGCTTCCTGGACTTGTAAATCTATTTCTTTCACCAGGTAGGGGAAGTTTTCTGTCATTATTTCTTCAAATAGGTTTTCAATATCTTGCTCTCTCTCTTCTTCTGGCACCCCTATAATTCGGATGTTGGTACACTTGAAGCTGTCCCAGAGGCTCCTTACACTATCTTCATATTTTTGGATTATTTTTTCATTTTGCTTTTCCGGTTGAGTGTTTTTTGCTTCTTCGTATTTCAAATCGTTGACGTGATTCTTGCGATCCTCTAGTCTGCTGTTTGGAGCCTGTATAATATTCTTTATTTCAGTCAGTGTTTGCTTACTTTCTAGTTGGTCCTTTATCACAACCTCGAGGGTCTCATTAGATTTCTTGTAGGTCTCATTAAGTTTATCGGCAGTTTCTAGAAATTCTTGAAAAACCTTAAAGTGTGGTTTTGAATTCTATATCCAGTAGTTTCCTTTCCTCCATTTCTGTCATTTGTGTCCTTTTTCTTGGTCTCTGCATTTTTTATGCTTCCCCGTGTTGATAAAGTGGTTTTCTGTGCTAAGTGTCCTCTAGGGCCCAGTGGTTCAGCCTCCCCAATTACCTGAGGAGGACACTCTTGGTGCACCCCCTTGTGGTCTTTGTGCACAGTCTTGTTGTAGTTAAGCCTTGATTGTTGTAGGTATCATTGGGAGGAATTGACCTCCAGGCCAATTGGCTGTGAGAATCAGCTGTGTCTGCAGTGGGAGAACTTCTGTGCTGGAGACACCCCTCCGGGGCAAGACTTGCTTCAATGGGGCTTTGGTGCTCACTGAGTCTGCCCCCTGAGTGTGTCCTTTATGGTTCCATGGAGCTGCAAACTGGATGGTCCTACTCTGACCTCTGGGTACACTGGCTCCTGAATATCTAGGGAGTTGCTAATCTAGCCTCTGCCTTAGGCTATCCAGCAAAAGCCTCTGTGCAGGGGTTGGGCGGGGCGGGTCCCACGGGATCAACAGGGCGGGGCTAGCGGTTATGGCTGCTCTCAGAGGCCCTGCTTCTCAGTGTTCCAGCAATAGCTGCAAGCCCCTCCGAGAGAAAGCTGCCCTCGAGTTCTGACCGATGCCAGACAGTCCCGCTTCTCCCGTATGAGTCTGGGTCCCTAGAGACTTGCCCGGAACTGGAGCTCAGAGCCTGAGACTCCCTCCCGATTGAAAACGACATCCATGCCCTCAGCCGCCAGCCCGCTCCGTGTGCGCCTCTGTACCTTAGTATTTTACTTCCGCACTGCACCTCCTCTGAGTCTCGGTATGCTTTTCTCTTTCCTTCTAGTTGTAGAATTTCCACTCAGCCAGCCTTCCTGTGGGTCTGGATGATGTCCGTTCCGTCTTTTAGTTGTATTTTTGAAGTGGGTGTTCGAGGCAGCAAACTCCGGTGTTTACCTATGCCACCATCTTAGTTTCTCCACCCTGAAGATATTTTTTTCCATTGATTTTTAGAGAGACTGGAAGGGAGAGGGAGAGACGGTGAGAAACACCAATGTGAGAGAGACATATTGATTGGTTGCCTCCGCATGCCCTGACCAGGGCTTGGAGCCTGCAACCTAGGTTTGAGCCCTTGATAGACTTGAACCTGGGGCCCTTCAGTCTGCAGGCTGACACTCTATCCACTGAGCCAAACTGGCTAGGGCTCATTTTATTCTTAATAACATACCTCTTCGCAGGTAGTTATATCCTGTTTTGCTGATGAGGAAACTGAGGCTCAGATGCATTTAACCTGGTCTCATGGCTAGTCAGGAGGAAGAGCCAGGATTATCAGTTTGAATCTTTGCTCTAAACTTCATGCTGTGCTACATCCCAGAGATCTCGGTGGTTGGGATCAAGGAAGATGATGGCAGGGTTGGGGAATGCTAAGGTAGAGGCACTGTTTTCTAGGATGGAAATAGAAAATTGGTCAACTGAATAGGCAAAAGGGGGAAGGCTGCTGCCACCAGAAGTAAGACTTTTCTGCATCAAAATAACTGAAAACACAGGTGATTTCTCATGCTTCTTCACAGTAGTGTCAAGGCCAGACCCAGTTTATAGTGGGTCCCGAAGGGAACGATGGGAGAAAACAATGCTTGGCACGTCTCAGCAGTGAAAAGCCGAGTTTATGGGTGCAGGCTTTTCTTGGCCTTCATTCTGCTGTGTGAGAATAAGGAACGTTTTTCTCTTGTTCCTTTTATGAGTAGGGAAGGTGGACATCTCCACCTCACTGTAGTCCAATAATCAAAAGAGAAAGCAGGAAGAAGTCCAGGGTTGCAAATGATAGTCTCACGCCTTGTTGTGGCCTCCTCCACTGCCGGTGACTCACTCTAGGGCTGTGTTGAGGAGCCGCAGTCGCATCTGGATTAGAGAACGTGATGCCTCTTTTTCTTGATGAGTGAAGCCAGTTAGTTGTAGGAGGGTTCCTAGCCTGACATTAGACTGATGACTTCTCATTATTTTTTTAGGCAAGGACCCCTTTGTCTTCCAATTACACTGACAGATTTTTTCCCTGTTGTTTTTTTCCCCCTCCTTGTATAGCCAACATTTCTCTCTTGATTTAACATTCTGTTCCTTCTTTACCCACAGAGAACTGTCAACTCTTAACTCTTTTTTCCTCTAGAGATCTTTTTTGGCCTCACACTTAGCCTTGCACTGTTTTTGTAGTTGAATATAATACTTTCTTATGCCCTGGATTATCTTTTAGTCCTGAGACTCCTAGATGAATGGAAAACATGATTCCAGAACAATCTTTACCTTGAATCTTGAAGGGTTTAAATCAGTGCTCACATTCCCTTAAAAATGCTGAGACTATTTTCACTTTTGAGACTTCAGCCTTCTAATAAATAATTGTTATACTTGAGTGATGAATTAATAATTTTTTTGCAACTAGTAAGTCACTGATGTCAGCCAAAGCTTATTAAAGATGAATTTTATTAAGCAAGTTCTGTTGGGACAGAGAGCGTTGCTTTGCCTGGCTTTGCAGAAGCAAACACCAAAGCGAGCTTTGGCAGGTGGATTTGGGAACAGGCAGAGGGTTGCATATGTACACTTGGTTTTCTTTTCTGTTTCACACTCATATTTCTTTGTGCTACTAGGATCGTCATGACAGCCTTATCTCTCAAATAAAGCCTGTTACCTCATCCCTAATTGCTTATCCAAAGGCAGGCGAGCTCTAATTTCTCCGCATTAATAAATGACACCGAAGAAGAACTGCTTTGTTTGCACTGGCTCACGCAGGTTAACCAGTGTGAGCCCCTGAGTGCATTAGGAAACCTCGTGCTTCTCCCGCGGCCAAGGCGGGCTGGTGTTCACCTCGCTCTAGGGCAGCATTTCATTTATTTACTTTTTGCTCATGTTCACGGCCCTATTCCCCTTTCCTGATGAAAACACTTGAGTGACCTAGGTCAGCATTTCTCCTTTGGCTCCGGGGTCCTCCCCTCAAGTTGGGCGGGGGGGAAGGGGGTTGGTAGCAGTTGTCCTAAGAGGACCGATGGCTGACCTGGTTTCATGGCTCACTCTTGGCTGCCTGCTGCTTACCTTTCCTTAGAGACCAAGAGGCTTTCCACAGGCCTATGCACAGATACCAGTGATACACCAGCCTGTAAGATGGCACCTGCTTCTCCTTTTGAAGCATAATGGGAAATGGTCTTGTGGATTTCATACGTGAATATGAGGATAGACTTGTGGGGGTGTAGAGAATTGAGAATGGTTGTCAAGTTCGGAGTTAGTTCTATGACTGAGCTCTGCTGAATAGTGACAACCCTTGACTCCCCTGGGAAACACCATCATCTCTCTTGTCGCCACCTAAGAATATCTCTGGTAATTTAAAGGGCCTGCAAATATGAGCATTTTAAAATCTCAGAATTGTAAGCTTATTGCCTTTCTCCTTTTCTTCTCAGAATGAAATGGACGATGTGCCCTTCTTTGATATCCAACTGCCTTATGAATTGGCAATCAATATATTTCAGTATCTGGACAGGAAAGACCTGGGAAGGTGTGCACAGGTAAGCTGTCATTAACCGATATTGAAGATCTACCTAAATATGTAATTAAAGTATAGGAAGCTCCTCCATAACAGAAATTTACTTAACAGAATGACCAGCAAGAATTAATGAATTGGGTAGCATCTTAATGTGAAGAAAAGCAACCTTAAACTTAAGGAATTGTGTTTGACATTGTTACTTGGTGTTTATCTTTTTGTTACCATCTGCTCCAGAGCTCTGTTCCCCCTGCAGTCTGAGTTATGGCTGACCTGTGGCTGTGTGCTCAAGGCTGACAACTCTGTACGCCGTCTTTATTGAGCTAGCCTGAGCTGTTAATGTCTTCACTGTTTTTAATGCAAAGATGCCAGCCCTTGGTTTAATCAAGCCAAGTCGTTAGGTTGGGAGCTGAGGGTCAACCTGGGGACAAAACAGTGAAGTCATGTTTTAGGCATAGAGTCCAGATTACTCTTTAAACACCAGAACCCACTCAGTGAGGTGTGAGGCCTGTGAGACCTGAGACCCACCAAGGGAATTGCAGGTCAATGACACCCATCTCATGCTTACTCTGGAGCATACATTCATGGAGTGGGATGGTGGGAGATATCGTCTGGGCCAAACTTTATTGTGCACACGAATCACAGGGGATCTTGATAAAATGCAAATTTGGGTTCAGGAGGTCCAGGGTGGGACCCAGTAGTCTGTGTTTCTAACCAAGTGATGCCAGTGTGCCTTTGGCATGTTTTGAGGCAAGGGTATCTTTTTGGTGAAGAGCGTGTCATTTATCACAAGTTAAATGTGTATATGATTGCTGGCTTTTCATGGACACTGTGATACCCGTTGTCTATAAATGCCAAATAAATAACTTTCTTAGTGGTTACCACCCTCCCCCCCCAACCCCACCCCCGGTTTCTATAATGTATTTTACACAAGTGTCTATACCTTTAAGAGAAAGGGTTTGGTAAGATTGAGTGGTAGGAGAAACATACACTAAAATCCAAAGCCCCACCAAGAATGTAAAGTTAAAAATATTAAGGCAGTTTGAGAGTGGTGAAAACTGTAGCCAAATTGAGACTCTGGTGCTTGCTATTTCTATGGCTGTTGAATGAAATCACATAAAATTTATAGAGTTTCTGCTTTTACACTATTTTTTTATGAAGCATTTTGCTTAATCAAAATTACAGAGCAGGGCAAAAGTAGGTTTACAGTTTGTATGGAAAAATAATACAATAATTAACAAATAATAATACAAGAATAAACTCTGTGTTTCATGTATGCACAACTGTAAACCTACTTTTGCCCTACCCTGTATTTTTCTACTTAAATAGGTAATTGAAAAAGTCTTCAGTATTCCTGATTGCCACAGTATTGCTTCATTGGGGGTGTTAGCGAGTCTTTTTTGATGCAGAGTGTGGAAATCTTTGGGAAATTATGGAAGAAATTATTCAAATTTAAAATGCGCTAAATGAAAATGTACTGAAGTGTAAACCACGCTCAGAGCCTATCGGTTACATTAAGTAAGAGTGCCCGCATTGTCTTCCTCTTTCCCCTGGCAGACTGGGTTTGTTATATTCTAACTTTACACGCTGGCCCTGTTCCCAAGAGTTGAAAACAAGGGTGCAGCTGAGCGAGTCCAGCCCCTGGATGTCAGCCTGATAGCGTGAGCGGAGTCTTGGAATAGCGTCTAATAGCGAGCTGCTTTCCACAAAGTCAGCATTCGATGATACCATCTCATTCTTGATAGGAGCTGCTGTTTAAGGAATCTTTTCTTTTAACATTGCTTTTTGCTCTCCTGCTTTGTAGAGGGCCATGTGGCTTTCACATCTGCTGCTGGTTTTCTCATCCAAAGAGTTTATCAGTGAAAGATAGGATCTAGTTAGTGGAAGAAGAGATCCCCCTTTTGCTACAATGGGGCTGCATTTCAGGGGAGATCGGTTATGCTGGTGAGCTTATTCTGCAGGTGTGAACAGTTTAATTCGCAACACAGTGGTCCAATTGTCCACCAGAATTCTTCTCTCTTTGGCCAGTTGGATTTGTATTATTGTTGCTTTTCAGCCTCATTTTTAGAGCACATGTATAAGAGTAGAAACTATTTTAAACGGAACCCCTAAAGTGGCTCTGATGTGAAGCCAGAACTTTTTCCATAGAGCTGTTGCATGAAGATGGCCATGGGTAGCCAGTAATTTGTAGAATTGGCTTTGTTTTTTTGAAGAATTAAAATAAAACCACGAAGTAATAAAAATAAGTAGCATTTTTATTTGTTTCGTGTGGTGTTTTTATTTTTGAAACAGGGAAGAAGTCCTTCTGTTGAATGGACTGTCCTGCTGCTTTATGACTTTATTTTAGAGGGGCTCACTCTCTGTCTCACTCTGTCTCATTCTCTGAATGTAGCCACCTTGGGACTGTAGTGAAATTGGGCCAGCTACGTGGAATTGGCACCATGAACTATATGTGTGCCCTTGGAGAAAACCTGTTTGCTTAGATCTTTATGCCAAATTGGTAACTGACTCACAGTAAGGAACCCTGATTGGGGAGGACTTTGGAGATTTAATTATGCCACAGACTATGCTGGAAAACGGATTTTGCTCTGACTTTGTCTCCTTTCTGCATCCCCTCTCTTTTTCTGCTTTGTGAGCTCACTCAAACCTAAAGTCCTACTACGTTAGTGATTCCTGTGTACTTTCAGTGCTGACCTCTCCAGCTCCATGCTAGCAATAGTCATCCCTCGAGGGACTTAGCGTCTCTGCGGGAGTGTATCATGCTGAAATATCTCAAACAGTAAGCAAAGTTATGCATTGGGCAATTCATTGAACAGCTTTATTATCTTGCTGTTTATAATTTTATGTTCATTTTATTGTGTGTGCCCACAGGATTCCTGGCACTTTAAAGTATAATATTTTTGAATGCATAACAATTACAAAATTGTCGATTTCAAAACTACAAAAAATGATTTGGTTTTTATGAGAAGTAAAAGTGTGCTCTTATTTATGGCATGAATAATTCTGAGGAGTAAAGGTTTGTAGGATGTTTATCAACATTATTTAAAAAAACTTAAAATAATTATAAATTCACAGGGAGATGCAAAAAATAATAGAGAGGTCCCGTGTACCCTCTCCCCGGGTTTTTCCATTGGAGGAACAGTATCGAAACCAGGAAATTGGTGTTGGTGCAGTCCACAGAGCTTATTCACATTTCACCCATTTTCCATGCACTTATTTGTGTATTTAGTTCTGTGCAATTTTATCACAGGTGTAGATTGACCACAGTGAAGATACAGCACATTCATCAACAAGGCACACTCACCTCATTCCTCGCCCCATTTCTAACCCCTAGAAACTGTTAATCTGTTCTCCATATCTATGATTCTGTCTTTTTTAATATTCATTTTTAATATATATTTTAGTTAGTTGTTTTCCTGTTGTATAATTTTAGAAGTTTAGCTGGTAGGTAATAATGTCATGTTTTTCAAGCAAAATGTGGAAAATTGTGCATAAAGAAAGCAATAATGAAAAAGCAAGATGCGGAGGTTAAAAAACTTAAGATTTATGATAAAATTGGTGAGCAAGAAATAGGTGTTATCAAAATAAATAATTGTGGAACTAAAACCAGTATATTAGATAATGATATTTTAAGTTTCAAGGAAAATGTGATCTTACAATCTTCCCAGATGTCCAAATAGGAAAAACTAAAAGCTGAGGTTTTATAGGTAAAGATCTTAATGAAGTCTTTAAAAGTTGGGAATCCATAGCTAAGTGCAACTAAATTGATTTTCATAGCAGAAATGATTCTGAAGACCTGTCGTTGCTGGCAGGGGTCCCTTAGTTCTTAAGTTTCACTTTGCGACCAGACTTCTCTCTCAAGGAAATATGTGCAAGCCTGAGACCCCAGCACCTTCAGGAGTTGCCTGTTAAGTCACCAGGTTGCAGTGGCTGCCTCCTTTAAAGAGGGGTTATGGAAAATCGAAGAACTCTAGAAGAAAAAGTAGGGAGCTCGATGAAATAAGAATGGCAAAGTAGTATTGATAATTGTTTCAACTGATGGGTTCTTGGGAGTTCTTTATATTGTTCACTTTACTTTTAAAAAATTATATGTTTTTATTGATTTTTAGAGAGAGAGGAAGGGAGAGGGATAGAGAGATAGAAACATTGATGATAAAGAAACTTCATCTATCGGCTACACACCCCCTACTGGGGACAGAGACCCCAACCTGGGCAGTATCCTACCAGAAGCAAACTAGTGATCTCTTGATTTCTAGGTTGAAGCTCAACCACTGAGCCATGCCATCTGGGCACTGTTCACTCTACTTTTGTGTTGAAGTTTTTCATATTAAAAAGTTTAAAAGAAAAACAAGCAAAAGCAAGAGATTGTTTTTGAATAAGAAAATTGGAGCCTCCTTAAGTTAGCACATGCCAGAAGCTAACCTTTGAAAATACAAGCAATCTAGTTTTTTAAAGCGTTGAAAAAAAAGAAAAAAGTTGGACTTACTCTTCTCATTCAGTTGTTTACAGTGTGCCTACTATGTGCTATGTACTGTTCTAGACACACAGAAAACAAATAGCAAATGGCAGACATAAATGGCATTAAATGTAAATGGACTGCATGGAACAGAGTGCGGAATCTCAGAGGGATGGTGGGGGAGGGTGGGTAGGTGGGAGGTAATCAACCAAAGACCTTGAATGAATATATGCATAATGCATGGACACAGACAGTAAGGTGCTGAAGGCCTGGGGCGAGGGGAGGAGCTGGGGGGAGGATAGGGGTAGGCTGAAGGGGCTCAGTGGGGGGAAAATGGAAATGGACTAAGTTCTCTAGACAGTGAGTACAGCGGTGAACAAAACATAAGAAAAACTGTCTTTCAGAAAGCTTACATTTTATAGGATAAGTACAGTGGAGAAAAATCTTACAGCAGAGGTGATGCTTGGGTTCACTTTTTAAAAAAATATATTTTTATTGATTTCAGACAGGAAAGGCAAGGGAGAGACAGAAACATCAATGATGAGAAAGAATCATCGATTAGCTGCCTCTTGCATGTCCCCTATCGGGGATCGAGCCCACAACCCAGGCATGTGCCCTGACTGGGAATAGAATCCATGACCTCCTGGTTGATAGGTTGACGCTCAACCACTGAACCACACCGGCCTGGCTTGGGTTCACTTTTAATGGCCTGGGAAAACTTCACAGAGAAGGTGACCTTTGAGCAAAGACCTGAAGCGGGGAAGAAAGAAGCTATGCAGGTCTCCACCCAGGAGACTAGCCAGTGCAGAACCTTGAGATGAGCACACCTGCTGTATTTAAGGAACAGCAGGTGAGCTCATGTCAGGTCACAGTGCCTAGGTTGTGGAAGGATGATTAATGTCCCCCCGAAGCTGTTCATCTCCTAATCCCAGAACCTGTGAAAATGTTACTTTTATGGTAAAGGACCTTTGCAGTTGTTAGTTAAGCATCTTCCGATGGGGTGATTATCCAAGTAGGTTCAATGTAGTGACAGAGCTCCTTATAAGAGGGTGGAGAGGAGAGAAGATGCTGTGCTGCTGGTTTTGAAAATGGAGGAAGGGCCCTAGCTGGTTTGGCTCAGTGGATAGAGGTTTGGCCTGTGGACTGAAGAGTCCCGGGTTCGATTCCAGTCAAGGGGACGTGCCTGGGTTGCAGGCTTGATTCCCAGTAGGGGGTGTGCAGGTGGCAGGAGCTGGTCAATGATTCTCTCTCATCATTGATGTTTCTACCTTCCCTCTCCCTTCCTCTCTGAAATCAATAACCATATATATATATATATATATATGTATATATATATATATATATATATATATATATATATATATATATATATATAAAAAGAAAGAAAATGGAGGAAGGGACCATAAGCCAAGGAATGCAGGTATCCTTTAGAAGCTGGAAAAGCTAAGGAAACAGATTCCCCCCTTAAGCCTTTTAGAGGAGACAGAGACAACAGCTTGTCCCACTTATTGATGCATTCCTCGGTTGCTTCTTGTATGTGCCCCAACTGGAGTTCGAACCTGCAACGTTGGCCTATTAGGACGATGTTCTAACTAACTAGCTACCCTGCCAGGATTAACACCTTGATTTTAGACTTCTGGCCTCCAGAACTGTAAGATAAATTTGTATTGTTTTAACCACTCAGTTTGTGGTAATTGGTTAGAGCAAGAAACTAATATGGGGGCATAGTGAGCAGATGGGGCTAAGAGAAGGAGAGATGGTTGGAATGTGAAAGGCACTTAATCCATTAATAGAACTTGAACTTTTATTTTGAATGAGATGGGAAGTCATTGAAGTGTTTTGAGCAGAGGAGTGACTAAGTCAGACTTACATTTGAAAAGGGATCATTTTGGCTGATATGTAGAGAATAGGCTATAGTGTGACATGGATGCCAGCAAGGAGAAGGTTAGAAGGTTATCAAAATAATCCAGATGAGAGAAGATGGTGTTATGGACCATGACATACCAGCAGAAGTAGGTGGAGTCAGGGTTTGATAATGGTCTGGTGTGGGGAGAGGTGGAGGAGTCAACAGAAACTCCCAGGTGTTTGGCCTGATCAGCTGATGGTTGAGGTGGCCCTCACTAACAAGGAAAAAGTGGGATGTGCAAGTTGGGGGAAGGTCAGTAGTTGGGTGGATGTGAGGCTGGAGGTGAGTTCTGGGTTCAGCTTTGGCTGGAAACCTAAATTTGGAAGCTGTCAGCACATTGATGGTGTTCAAAGCCTGGAAACTGGATGAGCTCATCAGGGCAGTAAGAGTAGATAGAGGAAGGGGTTCAGGGATTGAGTCTGGTGATCAGGGCAAGGGGATGAGGAGACTGAGGGGCATTACCTGTGAGGCAGGAAGAAAACCCAGAGTGCATAGTGCCCTGGAAGCAAGGGATGAAAGTTTTCAAATGGGAGAAAGTGATCAAAGGCATTAAGCGCTCCTGTTAGTCAAGTAAGAGGAGGACTGAGAGATGCCCATTGGATTTAGCAACTTGGAACTCACTGGTGACCTTGACCAGAACCAGTGGCACAGGGAGGGCAAAAGTGAGTGGGTTTAAGAGTGAGCGGGAAGAAAGGAAATTGAGATGAGTCTGTTCCTCCTCAAGCAGACTTCATCCATGAAAGTGTGACCAGAACAATGACACTTTCCCCCTGTTGTGGGCCTCACTGGTAACCCTAATCCAGGCAGAGTTAATAAAGCTAATTTTTGAGCCAAGGGTCGTTTTTTCTTTTTCTTTTGTAATGTACAATTCACAGTGGTGCTATAAAGCAAAATGCTGGAGACACTTTTATTAGCAAATTCTTGCAGCTGAGGCTCACTCAGTGGGGCTTTTACTGGGCAGAGCCGTTCCAGTCCTGGTGTACTAAAAAAAGCCCATTAGGCCTTTGGAAAATTTAGGCTTGTAAACTTGCTAGGTTTAATATAACTTAAGAAATCCAACAATTAGATTTCATCTGGGTGAGACTCTTTAAAATTTACTTGTGAAAATTTTACTAGGTCTTTTTCTTGTTGATATTTCCCCTCCAGGATGAAAAGAAATTCTTAAAGCCTGTAATTCTTCTTTAAAAGAAGAAAAAAAGACACCCTCCTTTTCCAGTTTGCACATTTCTGTGTTTAATACCTAAGTGTAGGCACAGTCCTGATCCCTTTTTGGAAGTAATTCTCACCTTTAGCTTTTATAAATCCCTCAAAGAGATTTATTGTTTGTTATCCAAGATTTAAACTTTATCCTGAATATCATTTTCTACAGAATAAGCCCTGTGATCTAGGGTTAGTAAGTGGGGATGGTGCACCGAAACATCTACTTTTTGTTCTCAGTTTTTCATCTCATAATGCTGTTGTACAAATTTCAGGTTGTGTTATTTAAAACGACCTGATATTTTCTTTGAAGCTGATAATACAAATCTGTTTTCAGCTTCCAAAGTTTTTAAGGTCTGATATATTTGAGACTTCTTGAAAATCTCTGAAAAGTTTCTCCATTTTTAAAATTAATTGTTATTGTTTTTTAATCCTCACATGAGGTTATTTTTTTCCATTGATTTCTAGAGAGAGTAGAAGGGGTGGGGGGAGAAATATCAACGTGAGAGAGACACATCGATTGGTTGCCTCCCACACTCACCCCTATTGGGGGCTGGGGAACCTGCAATTGAGGTACGTGCTCTTGACTGGGAATCGAACCTGCAACCCTTCATTCCACAGGCTGACACTCTAACCACTTAGCAAACCAGCCAGGGCAAGTTTCTTCATTTTAAAGTGGCTGAAGTTGTACAGTTTAGTTCCTAATGAAAACTTACCCAGAATGTTTAATTTCATTGGAATCTTCCAGTTTGTAATCTCTGAGCACTGATTTGGATTCTCCTCAAATGCTGATGATTCAGTTGCTCTACCTAACCATGCAGCCTTGTAGCTAATTTTTGGACTACAGAATTACAGAGATTGCCCCTATTTGGGGCCAGTCTTGTCATACAACCTGACTAAGGGCAGACACCAAAACCTTTCCCTCTGGTTCATGAGAAGTCACTGGTAGAAAGGTATCAGTTTGGCAGGTTGAGGTGGAAAGTGGATGAGAATTGCTAGTCTTAGTGCCCAGCATGTAGTTAGCACCCAAAACATCTTAATCGATGGACCAGTAACCCATTTCAGTGTTTTTTAAGGTGTCTTCTAAGGAGCTCTAAGAAGTGTTCAGGAACCAAGTAAGCTTGGGCGACTGCAGCTTCTGTCTCCTTGGAGACATGCAACACATGTCCGCGTATTAAAGTGACATATTAACACCCCGAGGAGCAGCTGTTCTGCTGAGCCTGCTTTGGGAAATGCCAGTCTGTGTAATGAAGTCATGACTGACATTTATGCGATCTCTTAGCAACTCTGAGTCTTTTGTCCAATAGTTGCATTTCATAATTTACTTAATTTTATATTTTATAATTTTTACAAAACAGGCTTGTGTATTCCAAGGATCAGAGTAAACTGCCCTGTGGTTGGTTAGCACTGTCTGCCTTTGAGAACCCATGCGGGTCTCTGAATGTTGGCCTTTACTTCATACTCACTGAACCCTGAATTCCAGGGGTCTGTTAGGGACATACTCTGCTCTGGAGCTATCTGAGAAGTGGCCTGGCTCCATCACAGCTGATGTTGGTCGGTCTCTCTGCGCTTCATGATTGCCTAGTGCTGAGACTCACTCTGGCACAGACAGATGGACAGACACCACCCAGTTCATGGATAGGCTCAGCTGTGGACGAGACATGCCAAAAATAAAACCGCCGTGTTCTGTCTAGTGAAAACTGGAACTCCAGTGTTATTGACTCATTATCCTGTTCTTTATTGCCTGATCACTTGTGATCAGATGAGGGTTTGTTTCCCTGACGCCGTTATGGCGAGGATGGAGAAGTGTGGGATGACAGTGTGGTTAAGTGGATTTGTAACTGATGCTGTGGCCAGGCCCAGGGTGGGCTGCTTAATGGATCCATGTCTGCTTGGGGGGAGTGCTACAGTGGTTTGCCACAGGCTCTGTCCTCAGTCCCATCCTGGTTAACTTTTTTTGTTGTTTTTTTTAAATAATTAAGACATGAAGTCCCACAGACCATATTTTGCAGATGATCTATGTATGGGAGAAGTAGCTAATGCAGAGGATGACAGAATTGAGATGCAAAGATGATATAAATGCTGGGTGGAGGTTTGTGTGCAATGAGCTGAGATTTAAAATGGGTAGAAAGTTTATTGAGCTAATAATTTACACTTAAAAATATTGTGGAGTTCTAGCCTGTTTGGCTCAGTGGATAGAGTGTCAGCCTGTGGACTGATGAGTCCGGATTTGATTCTGGTCAAGGGCATGTACCTGGGTTGCAAGCTCAATCCCAGCCCCGGTCAGGGCGTGTGTGGGAAGCAACCAGTCAATGTGTGTCTCTCACGTCAATGTTTCTCTGTCTTTCCCCTTCCCTTCTACTCTCTAAAAATCAATGGAAAAATATCCTGAGGTGAGGATTGACAAAATAAAATAAATATTGTGGAAGTAAGACATGTGGACACTTCTTTAACTGCAATTTGTGTTTTAAAAGACTCTGAAGGCCCTGGCCAGTTTGGCTCAGTGGATAGAGTGTTGACCTGTGGATTGAAGGTTCCCAGGTTCGATTCTGGTCAAGGGCAAATGCCCAGGTTGTGGGCTCGATCCCCAAGGGTGTGTGTGCAGGAGGCAGCCGATCAATGATTCTCTTTCATCATTGATGTTTCTATCTTACTTCTCCCTCTACCTTCCTCTCTGAAATCAATAAAAATATATTTAAAAAATAAAAGACCGAAGAATGATAAACACCAAGTTGAGATTAAGATTGGAGGGAAGAGGATGTAGACACTGAGAGATGCACAGGAGTTTTAAACTTATTAGTAATATTTTATTTAAATGGGGTGGTGAGTCCATGGGTGTTTGTAATATTCTTTATACTTTTTTTGTTTGCCTTCAATATTTAATACAACAGACTCCAGAAGATTTGGTGGATCATTAGTTCCATAGCCAGGATGATGATAGCTACAAATGAAGTAGCAAATTTGATATAATCCTTTTGTTCATGGCACTTGACAGTCGATATGTGGGGTATAGTTGAGCCCTGAGTACCACATTTGAAGAGGGACACTGTAAGTAGATGCAGAAATATTCAGAAATATGGGTATGAGAACTAGTGGTATGATAATTATTTGGAGGAAACGGGTAGTATTTAGACCAAAGAAGAAAGACTAAGGGGAAATGCGTTGGGTGTCTTCAGCCATTTGAAGAACTGTCACGTGGAAGAGGGAATAGATTTATATTCTCAAAAGGGCAAAAATCAGGGCCATAGGTAGAATCTGTTTTCTTTTTAGTTAATCCTCAACTGAGTATTTTTTTTTCTATTGATTTTTAGAGAGAGTGGAAGAGAGGGGAAGAGACAGAGAACAGTGATGTGAGAGAAAACACATCAATTGGTTGCCTCCCACATGTACCCCAACCGGGGCCTGGGATCGAGCCTGCAACTGAAGTACATGCTCTTGACTGGAATCGAATCCGCAACCCTCCTTGGGCCAATGCTCTAACCACTGAGCAAAACAGCTAGGGTGGTGGAATCTGTTTTCTAACCATGGAAGGAAGTACTTCTTAATAGAGTTGCCTTGCAGTGAATCAGACTGATTGGGGAGGTCAGCTCTTCACCAAAAGCCTTCTGCTGGCCAGGGATGCTGTGAGGAGCCTTCCTGTGATGGGGTGGTGTGCCTAGTTGATCTCATAAGACTCCTGGTACTTTTTCAGCTTCTAAACCATTGAAGACTTGAGCCAGTGTGACACCTTCAGCATTTCAGTGTGACACCTTGGTTCAGAAAAATGACAGAAGCCTTGCACTTCTTTATGCTGCCTGATACTGTGAATTGCACGCAAAGTGTCCATGCCGTGACTTAGGTGATGTGACCATCACACCTAGAACTTGCATGCTCTCATCTACTGCAGAAACCTAAGTAAGGAAGCCAGAACTTTAATGTACCATCAGAGTGCTCTGTTGGTCAATATTGCTTTGACATACCTTTTGTTGCATAAGGTATTGTAATAATGATTCTTTTTAATGTAGTTTGCTCGTGATGGAAAATCAGAACTTTTGAGGCAAACAAGCTGAGTTCTTGGATTCTGATTAATTTTCACTTTGTAAGTTTTAGCTTCTGCTGCCATGGAGCAAGTAGAGACCCATTATAGATCTAATGAAAGTTCTTTAATAAAAATATAAGGAAGCTAATGGCTTCCTTATTTAAAATAATATTTGGAGCAGCATAGTTTCATAATAAGGTATTTGTGTGTGTCCTGTAGTGCTCTGTCATGATCTGTACTAGTGTACGGCATATGTAGAAAGAATTACATTTATAGAGTACTTTTCTGTGGGTTCTTTTATTGAGATACACAACGGTTCTCTTGGTGATGGCGTATGTTATTCACATTTTAAAGATGAGGAAATAAAGGCCCCTGGTCATAGAATTTAGTGTTGTAAAGGGCATTTTAGGGCCTGACACCCCCCACCCCCACCCCACTCTGCCGTTTCACAGTGGAGGAAAGAGGTGCAGGGAAGACTAATGTGACTTTCTCATTGCAGCAGAGCTAGTTAGTGAAAGACCTGGCACTAGAGTCTGGGTTTCCCCTCACAATTGTAACTAGTTTCCTATTACATCATGCTGCTTCTTGAATAATGGAGGCAGGCATCAAGACATGTTTCTGAAAAGGTTATCAAACATATATACATATACTAGCATATCCCTATCACTTTATGTCTCCTTGGGGAAGTTATTATGTAAAGGAACTTTGCCATGCTATGAATTTTTTTGGTGCAGTGCAGATTCATTCTGAATGTAAAGAACTCCCTTACTGGTTTTTAAATTTTTATAGTTTTAAAGAAAAATTTATGAGAACTTCATGTGGCTTATGTCTTTTATTCTAGTAGTATGATATATTACATTGATTTTTATATGTTAAACCAACCTTGCATGCTGGGGGAGATTGCATTTAGTCATGGCATATAATCCTTTTCATATATTGCTGGATTCAGTTTGCTAATATTTTTTGAAGATTTTTGTGTATATTCATAAGGAATATTGGTTTGTAGATTTCTTGTGATGTGTTTGTGTGGTTTTGGTATCAGGGTAATACTGGCCTCCTAGAATAAGTTGGAAACTGTTCCTTCTTCTGTTTTTTGGAAGAGTTTGTAAAAGACTGGTGTTAATTCTGCCGTAGGCAGCTGCAGTGTTCAACAGTTGTCCCTTATTGTTTTTGAAAAATGCCCTGGAGATAGGATAGAGCGCTCTGAGTCAGGTCAGAAAAAGACAGTCCTTCAGAATAGAGCTTTAAGCCAGCTGCCAGCCAGGTCAAATGGTGACAGTTCTCTGGGGTGGCACCTTTGAGGAGCTGTAAATCCATCTGGCCCTTCCAATGGCTGCAAGGCTGTTAGTTTTCACGGCTACCATGGAGCTGAAGGAGGAGGATGGGATTAGCGTAAAGTAAAACAAAACAGAAGTTACGCTTCTTACCAAGATTCAGCCACTTTTCTGAATAAATGCTCCTCAAAATGTTGCAAGCCTTCAGTTAATTTCTAGAGTAATGAAAAACTTGATTTTGACACTTTCTGGCAGCATTCTTCTTGCTTTTACGGAGGAGCAGATTTTTGGAGATCTTTATTCTGCAATTCCAAAAGTTAACTCCCTACCAGTTCTTCATTAAGGGAGGCCTCCTTGTGCAGTGCGGTGTGCCATGCACGGGCTGCATGCTCGCCTCATTCTGTCGTGTGTACTTTCTTGTCTGTGTATTTGATGTCTTGAAGTGGCCCTAAGGGAGTGTTAAGGAGCACAGGTTACTGTAAACCACTGGTCACAATTCTTACTCTACTAGAAGTGAGTCAGATGGACTGTAAGCAGAATGTCTAGCAGACCCAAGATCACGTTATCCACTGGATCCGTTTCTCGTCTTGCCAGCGGAGTTCATCTTTTGCAGTCTGCCCCACTTTGTACATTATCCGGTGGTGAAATAAATTCATCGTTCCCCTCAGTTGGGGTTGGAAGACAAAGAACTAATAGCTAAAACGGCCATTTCCTCTGGATACTGTTGGGATTTGAAATTCAGTCCAGACATAACATTAATTTCTCTATATCAGATCTTACAGTCCTGGTTAACAGCTTGAGTTTTCTGTTAAATATTTCTTAAGGTACACATTTAAAATCTAAGTTTTCACACATAACATAAATTTGAAATTCTCAGAGGAGCAGAAGGTTTAAGTTATGGATATTTATTTTATTACTGTTTACATTTCAGAGGCCATTGGTCTCTAGCTCTATAAGGCGGAAATACAAGTGCCTATTGGTAAAAAGTAAAGCGTTTCTGTTCTATAAAACTGTGTGGTTGTACATCTATTAACATGCTACAGCGTGTAGTTTTTGCCTTTCATGTATTTGTGTATTTTTCCTCTTATATAATACTTTAACCAAGTAGTCTAAAATGTGATATTAGATGACAATACAATTTTGAAATCTTGAAAGATAAAACTGGAAACATTTGCTTGTTGTTGTGTTTTTTTTCCCCCACCTCTGAGTGTTTTGTTAATGAGACATTTTATACTGCCATAAACCCAGGGCAATAATAAAGGTGTTGATTGATTTTTGGATGACAAGGGGCTTCTCTAATTGCAGGGTTTGACATTTGTGTCACTTCTGCTGCTTTAGGTGAGCAAGACGTGGAAGGTGATTGCAGAAGATGAAGTGCTCTGGTACCGGCTGTGCCAGCAGGAGGGGCACCTTCCCGAGAGCAGCATCTCCGATTATTCTTGCTGGAAGCTCATCTTCCAGGAGTGCCGAGCCAAGGAGCACATGTTAAGAAGCAACTGGAAGGTAGGCAGTGGCCAGTATTACCTGTAGAAGAATAGCTTACAAGGACTCGGGAATCCAAGCCTGGGATTAATCACCGAGTCATGCTAATTACAGCCTGAGGTTAACTGCCAAAAGCATAAGAGAGGATGATGGTGAACGCCTCTTCTGCTGTTGGTGACTTGTTGCCCATTTTGTTCACCACTAGAGTCTCTGCCCCTGTTTCCAGCCACACTATTTGGGAGCAGCCTGTTGTTTCCAGGACAGGAAGGGTGAGAGAGAGGCCAGGCACCTCCCTCGACGGGTAGGGTCTTGGGTGTAGTGCTCAGTGCAGCCCCCTTCACTTTCACCATCTCTCTGGAAGGACCAAGAAAGCAAAGGCGGCACCTGAATACAAAAGAGGAGCTATTTTCAGGAAATGTCAGAGGGAGATTATTAAACGACTCTAAGCACTGTCTTCTCTTCCCTCACATAACCTACTGGCTTACTTCCATCACATTTATCACTTCAAAATCTCTACAGAAATATTAGATCACAGCTAAGAATGTTCAGAGTGAAGCGTTTCTGAAGGAATAACTATCAAGAGTAGTGTTGCCTAAAGCTGCTAGAGGCACGACCAGACAGCAGTGTGGTGGTTGTCTCTTCGCACCTGGCTAGCTGGGTAGTCAGTCGTGTCGGGGGCACAGAACCATTCCCCTTCCTTTCCCTTAAAGGTCAACCCTAATGGACTCTGAGATTAACAAGCCTTTGCTCATTATGATGGTGACATATTGCCTGTGTGCAATCAGGTTATGCCAGTCACCTCATAACCTGATCAGTGACCGATGCTCTTGATCTGGGCAGCCTCCTCCAGTTTCTAGCCAAGTTAATAAGAGCAGTGTTTCTCGAAGTCAGGGTTTCTCCACGCAGCACTGGTGACACTGGGCTGGATAGTTCTTGTGGTGAGGGCTGTCCTGTCACTGTAGGATGTTGACCAGCACCTGTAGTCTCTACCTGGTAGATGCCAGTAGCATTTCTCTTTCTCTCCCAGCTGTGACAACCAAAAATGTCTTCCAATATCTTCAAATGTCCCCAGGAGGCAAAATTGCTCCTGGTTGAGAACCACCTTTCTAAGGGGAGTTAGCATAGCTAGCCTTTCTTAGGCCGTGAAGACAACCACTGCTAAATAAACCCATACTGGCCCACGGTTTGCTTCCTCACCAGGTAATAAATTCATGTGGAGGGACCCGTAGTCCTCTTGCCGGTGTGCCTGAGGAAGGTCTGTGAGGGACATGCGCCAGAGACAGAGCTGCTTAGACAGGCGGGGGGGTGGGGCGGGCAGGAAGTAGAGGGTCTGCCGCTGGTAGGAGGCGCTGTAATTGAATTTAAACTAAGGCCTTTCTGTCTGAGAAGAAGGGATACTTTTGAGATTTGTGAGTGTGAGAGCTGCAGACATTCAGTGTGCCTGGCTCCCACTCAGAGGTGTCAGCCCCTGAGAGAGAAGGTAGCAGCTACGTTCTTTGTTTTCTCTTTGTATTAGAAAAAGCAAGAGCGGAGGCAGGTACAGCTTCCCATTCAGGCCAGAGGTGGCAGAAGTGAAGATCTAAAGACCCACCTCATAGCATCTGACACTCAGTAACAGTGTCCAAGTGCCATGCAGCTTAACTGAGTGTCTACCTGTTGTTTTTCTCTTACGAGCACAAAGCCCTCTGTTTGCTAAGTGCTCAATAAATAGTTGTCGTTCGGATGAACTGGAGTCTTAACTGCAGGCAGCATGTGAGGGAGGCTTCTCTTTGGAGTGTCTTCGACCCATTTTTCTGACAATATTACCAATGAGGACTACACAAGTGAAATGTCAAATGATAAATATTAGCTGTAGTGATGGGATTCTCATTGTGATTCTAGAATGAAAGAAAGCCCGATCAAAACATGAAAAGCAGTGTTAGAGCAAGTTGCTTTACCTTTGTGTGCCTTTGTTTTCTTATCTCTAAGGGAGGCTCAGAGTAGCCCTGCTCAAAACGGGTGTGGGAGGAGGACTGTCTAATGATGTATCTAACGCTTCTGCAGAGCGTGGCTCACGTCCAGTGCTCAGTGAGCATTGGCTGGAGAAGCTCACAGGCCTTTGCATGAAGAGCCTGTGGTTTGGTGCTCTTCGTGGTTGACTTCAGGATGAGCAGGGGATTTGGTTTGGTATCTCCTAGGTCAGTGCCTGGGGAACCTGAGAACGGATCCCAAGGTTCTTAGATATTTCTACATAGTAACTGCATGAACTTACTTGGACGTGCAATTCAGCGCTATCATAGAAATGATTTGATAAGCTGGTTATGGTGGCTATAGTATTCCTTTTCCTGGTTTTGCAGTAACTCTTCTTACTCTGGCCTCTAGGATTTCTCTAAGACCAGAGTACCAGTGTGAGGTTGCAGCCCATGGGGTGGGGGCGCAGGGAGCCACATGGCAGACATTAGTAAATGCCCTAAGCACGCAGGTTTTGATTAGGCCCTCTCCTTTTCTTTCACTACCTCGTCCCTAAAAAGAGCTTTGCTATTCTTGTGATTTTGTTCATGGCCCTTGCACAGAGGAGACTCAGGTCCTTCCTTTCCATCCCCATGTGTCCACTATCAGGACAGCTCTACTTAAATGTGCTAGTCTTGTTGCTCAGCCTTGGACTTGGTCTTCAAGGGAGATCATCATGCAGATTATCTTATACAGTGCCTGGAATATAGCCACTTAAATGTTTTTAATGAAATGAATGTCATCAGCTGTCTCCTAATAATATGAGTAGTAATAAGAGTAGCTACCATTTATTGAACACTTGCTGTATGCTAACAACTGTGCTTAGCACTTATACACACTCTTTCTATCCTTGGTCCAGTCCAGCAAAGCTGAAGTTATGGTTACTTGGATGTTCTTGATTTCCTTTTGGCTTAATTATTCTACTCTTCCCAACATCGCACATGTAAATATTCCTTTAGATTCCCTTTTTTTAAATTTTTAAAATAATTATATTATGTCTATATTTGGATTGATAATGATTGCCATGGTACAAATAATTCAAGTCAGAAAGGGACATACAGTGAAAGATACATCTTTTTCTCGCCTCTCTTCACTGACTACCTGGTTCCTTCCTTAGGAGCAGCCAGTGTTATGGGTCTTAGGGTTTCCTTTAAATACTGTTCCCATGAACCTCTGACCTCTCAATCAGGAACAATGTCTTTCTTCCTTTTCCCCAAACTGATTTTTTCCCTTTGTGTATACTTTTTCATTTTATTTAGCAGGTTGTTTATAAGTGTTGTTAACAGGTAAAATAATCCTTAAATACTTTCTCTCCTCTGAATGGAACTTTTTTATACACTTTATATAATTTCTTGAGACTTGCCACATTCAGCCTTCTGTGGATTATAGTTATTTGTGCTCACATATTTCCTTCATATCCCCTTGAGGATGACGGGGCAACATCCCACACCCCCTCTAGTTCATTGTGTGTGTGTGTGTGTGTATGTGTATGAACTTGTAAATGCTAACAGCTTAATATACTGGCTGTCATCTTGGTCCTTTTGAATGTCCAGATAACTTTGAACACAGTACATGCTGTAAAAAGTCACTGGGGAGCGTAGGTGAAAGCGACATGTTTTGTCTCTGCTATCCACAGAATAACGTACCTTGCACCCCCTTTTCCTTATGCAGAATCGCAAGGGAGCCGTGAGTGAGCTGGAACACATTCCTGATGCTGTTTTATGTGATGTGCACTCTCACGACGGTGTTGTCATTGCTGGGTAAGCTAGGACAGTTTCTCACTTAACACTCTGTATCCTAAGGTCTTTTAGTTTTTCATGTACCCCTCCCCAGTGACATTGTCCTCCCTGGGGAGCACGTGCTTTCGTATAGATGGCCCATGTTGGGAGGACTCCATTCTCCGGGATTGGAGAACTCTGAAGTTAGAATGGTGCAGAACAGATCAGTCTCAGTATGTCTTTCCTAGCTTTAAAACCACTCTTGTGGCAGGTTATGTTAGATTTTCATTAAGGCCAACAGTTTGTATTTTATGAAGACATAAAAAAGTCAAGCAAGAATAATACGTGTTGGCACAAAGAGGTCCTGCTCTTGTGCTCTTGTTTTGAAGCTTTTATTACTGAGGAAGGGCTGTGGCCACACACAGTCTCCCTTCCCCACCACACAGTGCCTATTTGCTTTTTATTTGTCTCTGTGGCCAAGAAATTTAATTTTAGCTTCTGTAGATTCCTTTGGCTTCTGTTCTAAAAACCACTTTCATGAATTCTTCATATTTTACTACAGAGATGTGTTTATGTATTTCGTTAATGTATAATAAGAAGGTCAATTTTCTTTTTTGGATGAAGATATTTTGAACTAGATTCTCACACTGTATACTTAGTGCTATAGCAACCAGGACATTTAAACTTCTCAGTCTGGATTGGCTTAGGCGTGAGCCACCCAAGAGAGGCGCCTACCTGCCAGAAAACAAAAACAAATCTTGGCCTTGACAACTTAGTAATAGTCAAGTTTTTCTTTTAAGAAAAATCTCTCCTTAAGAAGCATTCCTTAAAGAGCAGCACTTGAATTGAAATTGCAGTCAGATTATTTTAATATTTTGTGGCATGCAATGCCTATGAAAAAGTCTTTTTGCTTTAAACAAGATATGCCTATGAGGAACCCTTATTTTCTTTTTTAGTTTTGTTTCATTTTATTTTAATTTTTTTGTAAGTGCAATTAAAAATTTTTTCCCCCATTACAGTTTACATTCTAGTAGCACTATAGAATTACTAGAGGCCCGGAGCATGAAATTCATGCACAGGTATGGTCCCTAGGCCTGGCTTGTGATCAGGGCCATCTTCCCTGGCTGCCCACAGTGGGACCCTCCCTCCACCCCAACCCCCGGTTCCCCGTTCGCCATCAGGTGATCGGAGCCTGCCGGCCAGGGAAAGGGACCAAGAGGTGGTCAGTGCGCCTCATAGTGACTGGTCTAGTGGTTGTTCTGGTTGTTCCGCCATTAGGGTCAATTTGCATATTACCCTTTTATTATATAAGATTATTTTAGAAAGCTTAATGGACCAGGAATCTAGACTTCATCCATCCAGTGCGGCTTTGGGCTTCTGCCCCCACTGCTCAAGTGTGGACCCAACAGCTCCTCATATAAAAGGTCCTTTCCTCCCACCAATTCTAGGTTCCATGTTAACTGTGAAAGGGACTTCTGTCATTCTAGCTTGAAGGGGTCTCCTAATGTCAGAGACCTTTGAGGACAGAATGTGGAGATTGGACTGAGAGAGTCATAAAAGAAATTAGAAATAAAGGAGACTTTAATCTCAAAAGCCAATTGTGACTTTCTTATCTGGACATGGACCTCACAAAGGCCGGCCGGTGCCAGTCCTTTTTTCCTGCCTCTGTGTTCCCTGGAGGCCCGCTCAACATTGCCGATTCTACAGCACAAAGCAAAGCGATGGCAGTTTGTGGATCGATAAGATGAAACTTGATCTGTGGGTCAGAGAGGCTCCTCACAGCTCCTCTTTCTAAGAGAACCTTACGTTTATGGCCTCGCATCAGATACTTCATATCTTGCTTGTGTGTAGAGCATCTTGTGTTTATCATTAAAATTTTATCTGGTGGTTACGATGCTTGTTTTCTGGGTCAGGTCTTGAATCCCTTTTCATTTGAGACAGCGGTGTTTGTGGTTACCTCATTCCCAATCAATGTTGTATTCACCAGGCTTTCTACAGTTATGTATCTCCAAGGAGCTTCTTAAAGAGACAGTGTCCACCTCATCATTTCTTTCTCTTCTGCTTATCTTGCTTATATTTTCCCCCTTCCTTTCCCTCTCTCTTTTTACACAAGTAAAATTTAGTTTGTATAGCTAGAGCTGAACTATGTAACATTTTTTCATGTAAGCCTACTAAGTATATTTCATCCAATTGATAGAGAGCAGAGACTCTTGGAAAGTCTCTTGCTTCTTTCCATCTTTTCAATCCTGTGTGTCAGTGTTCGTGGTGGGCAGTCACATTGTTCAGGCCTACACTAATTTTTATTATGTTAAACTTAGAGTTACCCAGTCTTGGTGGTTCTTTATTCTCTTTTCACACAGACCCAGGGTAACCTTCCGATGCTCATTCACTCATAAGCTCACCTGAGACACTCGGGTACCTATCAGGCAAACAGGACGTGGGCCCTGCTTACTTGAGGCTTGTTTTTCCAGCAGAGGAAACACATCATTCTCAAAGCTTGGGTCTTTCACATGCTGGTCCGTCAGTTTTTGCTGCCCTTACTCTCCATTGGATGATCATTTCTGTTACCCTTTCCTAATGTTACAGAATTTACCAGGCGACCGAAAACATGCAGGAGTACCTGGAGATACAGGAAAACCCATTTATTTTCAGATGTTTCACACATACTAGTACAGTGACTCAGGGGGTCAGTTCTCCAAATCCTGAGTAAACCAACATGGAGGAAGCTTTCTCTTTATCCCCTTTGGTTTCTTTGTCCCCCAAATAAGGATCAGACTTCCGGACCTTTCATGGGCTTTGCAAAAAGCCCCGTGTGTTGGGATGGGGGCCGTGAGACCACACCTAAAGGCCTGGCCTGGCGCCAGCACTGATAACCCCCTTTGGGGGTTGTGTATTGTTCATGGTTCATGGCCTCTGTAAATGGGAGTATTTAGGTAAACAGGTCCTGCAAGACCAGATAATTAAGGAAGGGGCAGTGACTAGACTATAAGCTAACAGGAATGTGCATTAGGGATACAGAGTCAGGCTGCTAGCCTCCCACCCCCACCTCCACCCCAAATGTCTTATTGTCCTCATCACTAATGTTCTAAGTCCTTTGAAATTTGTTTCCAACCCACCTTTCTCCTCATTACTCTCCTCAGTGTACCTTTGGATTTTTCTACATTGTTCTAATTAGTTACCTCTGACCACATCTTTTTAAAAATGGAAATGTAATTTACATATCATAAAATTCAATCTTTAAAATGGTATGTCAGTGATTTTGGTTTATTTACAAGGTTGTGCAACCATCCACCATTACCTATGATGAACATTTTCATCGCCCCCAAAAGAAACCCAGTCCCCATTCTTTAAAGCCCAATTCAAGTCTTGTCCCCGCCATAGATGTCCATAGCACTCTTGCCGGTGAACCCCTTCACTCCCACACCATCTCCCCTTCCCATCTCCCAGGGAAATGATGAGCTGCATCTGATAGGGCATCTAACCCTGTGGCCTCATGGTTTCCCCAAAACACTTTTGCTTTATATTGTTATTTTAACTTTACAGCCATGCATTTTCTTTCCAGTTAATAAGCATCTTTTAAAACTGGCGGTGGCATGTAATATTTCATTAATGTCCATATAGTACTTACACATCATTTTGTCTGAAGTTAGCATTAAAATTTAATATACAGGCTGTTTCTCCTCCACCTATATTCTACATTACGTAAGAAAACTGGAGAAATTCCTAATTTCTCTTGTCTGTTCTCAGATTCCTTAGTTTTTGCAACTTAGAATCATACGATTTTATTTATTATTTATTTAGTTATTTATTTTAAATATACTTTTATTGATTTCAGAAAGGAAGAGAGAGAAACATCAGTGATGAGAGAGAATCATTGATTGGCTGCCTCCAGCACGCCCCACACTGGGGATTGAGCCTGAAACCCAGGCATGTGTCCTCAACTGGAATTGAACCCGGGACCCTTTAGTCTGCAGGCTGATGCTCTCTCCACTGAGCCAAACTGGCTAGGGTGAATCATATGATTTTAAACCTGGAAGGCATGTTAGAGATTGTCTATTCCCAAACACTCATTTTGTGTGAGATAACTGGCCCAGAGAGGTCCAGTGAGCCAGGATTGGCACGCGTGCCCTGGACCACTGTGCTGTCCCTCTGCAGTGTCCACACGTAGAGCCTGCCGGGGCTGCCATCGCCAGCCCTCCCTTGTCATTCTGACTGCTTGTCTGTTAGAGTAGCATTTTTGTTTTTCTTTTGTGGCACGCATCTTTCTTTTCTGTTAAAAACAAAAGCTGCAATAAAGCCATGCTGTTTTTGTAAAACTGTTAGAAAGTGGAGAAGAAAGCCATCTAAATCTGTGCATGCTAACACAACTCTGGTTATGGTTTTTGATGTGTGTAGTTTATTTTTCAGTAGGTTTTTAAAATACATATTTTTACATAATATAATCATAGCCTACATTACACTTTGGCCTTCCCCCTCACTAAACTGATGTTTTTTTCATGTTATTGCATACATTTCATTACATTCTTTATTTGTTGCAGAAGCTCCTAGGATATAATTATATCCTAATTTTCTTACTCATTTCCCTAGTACTAGACAATTCATTTCATTTTGTTATCATACGGTGTGAATATTTTCTGTATAGAGGTTTTCAGATTTTTCCATTTTTAGTACTGTAAATCTTCTTATTTAAAAACTATAAAACACATGCTTATTATAGAAACTTTGAATTCCATAAAAGCGGGTAGACTAAAGAGTTAAAGTTCTGCCATTACCCTCCCCTAGTCTAATTGTTTTCCTAGGCTGGAGTCCCATAAGTGGAGTCGATAGATTTAGAAGAATGAATTCTAGGTTAAATTATTTTAAATTGCCTCATAACCCACAGCTTCTTTCTAATTTAACTTTTTGGGTTGACGTCTAAACCATCCCTCAAGCCTGCTCTCTGGAATGAACCTGCTTTCCATGAATACCATAAATATCAGAGTACACGCCCCTTGTTCTCTACCCACATCTTAGCCTCCTGCAGGCGGGCTTCCTTCCCAGCCCTCCCACTGAGCTACCCTCTCACATTCCCAGGGGGTTGCAAACCAATGGCCTTTTCTTGCCCCACCCCCTTCGGCCTCTTGGTACTGTTTGCTCTTGTTGACTGGACCCCTCTTAAAATGTGGAGCCCATGAATTGAGAATCTTTGTACCCTCAGGCCCTAACACCAGTCCTAGCACCCAGGAAACTTGAGGGGAAAGAAAACTCCTCATATGTCTGAGACCCTGCACTCTCTGAGCTTCCTCACTGCATCTCTGACCCGCCTGCCTCCTGCCCTGGCCTTCCTCTGGCCTTTCTCTGCGCCCATTTGGCCCTTTAGCACATTCCCAGAAACTGCCTGAGCCAATTGTTTTCTTTGTTGTTAGGTAAGTGAAGTTCCTTCAACCGTGACTAAGTCATTCAGACACTGCCTTTACTTCGATTTTCCAGCTAAAATTTCCTATTTCTTTAACTTGAGAAAACTTGGTGTTGCAAAGCCACCAATCTCTATACAATAAGCCACCTGTCTGTTTCTCTTGGGGTTCAGCCTCTGGCTGCACTTTCTCTGGGATCTGATATCACTCCTGAAATATCATGAGGTCCCGTGTGTGCTTCCCTTGTATTTACAAAAAGAGATGTTATCTAGAAAGTTTGTTGATAATAAGTGATCAGAAAGTGTGTTTTTTGTTTGTTTCTTTCTTTGTTTTATTTTTGTTTTTGGTGGTGATAGCTCTGAGAATTTTAGAATGTTTCTCAAATTATGTTTATCGCTGAGGAAAAAGGGTGAAGGAACGAGGCTATGAAAGCATCCCTGCGCTGTTCTGTGCTGCCCAGGCCACTCTTGCTTCCCAGGTGCACTGTGTGGAGGGAAGAGTGTTGAAAACAGATGATGTCATGAGTTCAAAGAGGTCACATTACAGAACCCGAGATGTAGGTCTAGGTATAATTTGCCAGAAGCATATTTCCTGTGCTGCCACCTAGTGAAGGAGAGCATCTCAGGTAAAACTTACAGGAGAAAGTCAGACCTGGGTCACTGGAGGCCTTGTGAGCTCTGCTCTGCTAACCATGAAGCTATTAGCCCATCAAAAGCTTTTATCAGAGGCCCAGGAGTGTGGTGGTGTTTTGCTAGAAACTCCCTCCTCACTGTTATTAAGATTCCTAAGTGTGAAGCCTGTCAGTTTGCATAAGAAAGCACCCTTTTCTGTTTACATTATAGGACCATTTCCCCCACTTTTGGTTTTTAAAATGTCAGGCACTCTCTTTGTATTGAGGTTTTTCTCAATACTCCTAAGTGGTTTTCCACTGATAGGATATGCCTTCTTAGGATATAGTCCCCACCTTTACTACAACAGTGACTCACTGGGTCCATGTTTTTCCTCTGCCTAGTGTGGGTGGAGGGAAAAATGTATCATTTAATGTTGCAAAAGATTAGCTCTCTCCTTTCCCTAAAAATACTCAGTTGTCCCATTTGCTCTCATGCCTTTTATCCATCTCCATTCCCTTCAATGCAAGCGTGCCACATCGCTCTCAAGCAGCCAAGTGACTTCTGACTGTCGTGGTTTTCATTTTTATTAGCTCTGTCTGTCCACACAACCTGGACATCAGATGTGAGAGGGTTTCCAGTCTTCCTAGATAGGAAGCAAGATTTTGAGCTAGTTTATATATGCACTGAATCTCTGGTTGGTTCAGTTTGCCTAGTGGCACTTGCAGTAGAATGTTAGCCTTATTCTTAGCTACTTTTTCCTCCAGTTATTCCAATAATTAAAAATGTGCCTTTGTATTGACCAGGTACCGTGCCAAAATATGGCTTTGATCAGAAATAGTGTATATTTGCCCTGAATTTTTAAAATATTTTCTATTCAGAAGCCAGAGACCTCAAGGGTGGTGTAGTCAATTCTCTACTAGTTTCATGTTGATATGGAATTTTTGGACTGGAACCTGGATTCTTTGTCTGCTGGAGTTGTAGAATGAATCCATGGACAGAGGGTAGTATAGCAAAGGTGGAGATTTATTGAAGAACAAATACAGACTCCCATGTGGGGAGAGGGAAAGAATCCCACAGAATGGCCTCCCACGTGGGAAGAGGGAAAAGGGTCCCACAGACTTTCTGTTTCCATCTACACTAATAAAAGAGAAAGATGCAAATTGTACCTTCGTGACACCCACCAGCCAATCAGGAGCGCGTGTGCAAATGAACCCAACAAAGCTGGTGGGTTCATTTGCATATGCAGGTGCTGAGCTGCTGGGGGCTGGGCGGGACGCTTGCTGATGACGCAGGCGTTCCGCACTGCCAGCCTCCCTGCACTGCCCCAGCCGCTCCAGGCCTCTGGGCAGCGTGGGAAGGCAGAAAGGTGGCTCCAGCCAGAGCGGAGGTGGTGCCGACAGCCAGGGGAAGGAAGGCCCATTCTTGTATGAATCTTCATGCATCGGGCCTCTAGTGGTTTATAAAGGCTGCAGTTCCTGTGTCCTGATATCCCCTTTTGAATTGGTTACTATAGTGATTCCTGAGGCCCTCCTCCCTCATAGTCATTCCATTCCTTCTGGGCTTTCTTCCTCCTCCTTTATTTTGTAAATATAGACCTTTTTTGGTTACTTCCAGTTCCCTTGTCTTAAGGAAATAAAGCTGCACCTGGCTTCCTTGTGTTATGGAGATGTACCTTCTCCCAGCCTGTAGCCCTGTGTTTTTCCATGGACCACAATTCTAAAAATTCCCCAAGCCTGCCTGTAGTCCCCTAAAGTTCCTGTTTCAATGTAAATGAATAAAAATGGATAATACCTGGGACTTCTTTGCAGCTCTTCAGATAACAGGTGTTTTTTAAATACAGACTGGTGATAAAAGTTGCATTAGGCAAATGTCACCCCATATTTATACTTACTAAGTCATACTTTTTCTTTAAAAAAACACACACACAAAACTCTCTCTTGTCAGTTTCCCTTTCAACCTCATTTTATATTGATTTTGTGCTGCAGCTTATTATGGCATTGGTCTGCTTCCCATAAGGAATTTGATCATTACCCGTTAGGGACCTCTTTTTAAAAATACTTTTAAATTTATTTATTTTCTGCTGTGAGGTATACATGCTCTTCTGGTAAATAAGTCTGAGGTAAGATATTGATAAGAGATGAGAGGACAGCATTGCATTTATTATGTCCTTAATGAAGGAGCTCCAGAATGTCCTTAATAAATACTGGTGAACTCATGACTGCATTTATCCATCTCTGGTTCTCCAAGGAATAATGGGAAGGGCCACAGCTACAATAACTCCGCATAATCATCATTGACTCTGGCTCTATTGATTGTGATTAACCAAGATGTATGGAAAACAGTTTTAAGTGTGTAGTGCATGTATCTCGTAAGGTCCATTAAGATGTTCATTATTTTTCAATTGATGCGTCTTAAGCTGCACTTGATGTTTGTAGGAGTGCATTTCCACAAAAAGACTGCACTGTGGGACTGAGTTCATTTTGTTAATTGCATAATACAACACAGTCATGTTTCATAGAAAACAGTAAATACTCTTGATTTCATTGATTTGTAATCTTTGGTATTGCTAACGAAAGGATGGAGTATGCGAGTAGTTCTTAAAACCTCCACACATTAAGGGAATAAATGTTTCTTGCCATGTGGGTGCTGTACTTTTAGGGGCCTCTGCCTAATTGCTCTGTAGGCTTTAAATCACTTCATCGTGTAAGTTTTAAGTCAGGAGCTTCATTCAACATTTACAAGCACAGATGAATGCTGCAGACACATCTCTTGCTTGTGGCAAGGATATCTCCCTTGCTCACAGCCTGACCCAGGGATATAGACAGCATGGGGGATGGTAGAGTAGGGGACGATCAGGGCACTGAAACGCGCTGGGAGAGGCACCTACAGGCTCGGAGTCAGCTGGGTTTCTCCTGGGAAGTGACTTCTCAGCTGAGTCTGGAAGGATGGTTAGGAGTTGGCCAGGGAGAATTTAGTATGGGGCAGAGATGCAAATAACTTGTAGGTATGCTGCCACTCCTCACTCCCAAACCGACACTGAGCATTGATAAGCCTTTATAGCATTTATTGATCTGGTGAGTTGGATGGAATACAGCTCAGAATCCTTCTCAACACAGGGCAGTAGGCAACCACTACTAATTTATTGAATTTGACACACAAATGAAACCATTTGCTGTTCCTGGTCTGAGGCCTCACTCATAACAAGGCTCCTTTAGGCTGCTTTGAGTACCTGGTCAGAATAGAATCATGACTTTTTTGGGGGGTGGGGAGCTGCATGAGTATGGCCCTATAGAGGGTGAAGTTTTACCATCCACTACATATGTCCTCCCACATCACCTGTGAAGCAGGTGTGGGAGGCACCATTGCATCTGCCCAGCCACACTCCTTGCCAGCATCCTGAGCTTTTGTGTTATTGCTGTTGGCTTCTTGCCTTCCAGTTGAGATACAGTGGTAGAATTGATGAGTTAGGGTCAGGGGCTGTGTCCTGCAAGCCTGAGTCACAATATTGAAAACAATAAATTCCTTATATTGCACTTAAATGGGGATGGTTCTTAAAAGCTGTATTAGTTTAAAGACACTTCATCGCAGGAGATGGAGTGGCTTGTTGGCTAAGCAGCAGATTGAAAAAAGCCCAAGAACCTGTTTTGATCCCAGCTGTGCCACTAAAATGTTTCTGTGACCTTGGGTAAGTCACTTAACCCCATTTCCAGCTTCCTTAAATCAAAACAACCCCCCAGGTTATTATGAAGAGCTTTGACAAACATTGTTTTTCGCAAAGAAGACCTGACACCTGCAAGCAAAATGAAACCATGCCCCGCCTCTCTCACCCTGCTGGACAATTATATGAAAAGAAAGGTTAAAGGTCGTTTTTAGCTGTATGTCTTCCCTCTTTTTCTTCCGGTCTTTTAGTCCAAATCAGTAGTCTGTTTATTGGAGACTTACAAGTTAATGAAAGCTCTTTGGTGATAAATCATTTTAAATTGGCAATTGCTCTGGCGTGCTGAGCTTGAGAGAGGCTCTATTCCCATTCTTTCAACAAAAAATCAGCTGTGGTCTGTGACCCATTTATTTGGAGGTAAACTCAGCCTTGCCAAGCATAAAAAAAGAGGGCGAAGGCATACAGTTTCACTGGCCCGTGCCATGGGCTGGGACATCCTTACTGCTTTGGAAAAGGCTGCTTCTTCATTGTTTCTTTAGTGCTCTTCCATTAGTTGCAGTTGTACTTTGCATGGGCACTAATTAGAGAGCCATCAACATTGGGGTCCAAAGGCTTACTGACAATGCAGCTGTCATAGTGGTGTCTGAATTGGTTGAGTGTAATTGCCATTAGGCAGCAATAAAGACATCTGGAGCTCTGGAGAAAAATCAGCCCTTTTCCCTACCTTGCTTGGATGTCGGTTCTTGCTTCTCCTGGCCAATGTGCTAAGTGCTTGTAGATCACATTTAGGGTCGGGTCCAGGTCCCTCTGCCCCTACCGATGTTTCACCCTGGTAAAAACATGTTTCTTTAGCATTGAGTCCCATTGCCACTGCTGTGCTTGCTTTAATCCGTGTTAGATTTTAGAACCTGCAATGGAGTCATCACGCTATTTATTCCCTGCTCCTATCGTGAAAGAGACGTAAAGTCTCTTACATTTTGCTTCCTGAGTCATTTTGTAGCAAAACATTTGTGTTATTATCATACTCGTTAGCCATGAAGAATGGAATTAATTTCAGTGGCTATCTATGGACAACTTCATGTTTACTGAAATAATTTAGCTTATCTTGTGTTTTATAATTATTTTAATCAGTTTAGAAACACATGCAAGAATTCTAATGCATATTGATGTGTGCATTTTGGGTGTTTCATTAATCAATAGCACTGGAAGGTGGGCAGCAGATATGGAAGGAGGTGCCACTCAAACCATTTGAACTCAAATGTGGATGTCCCCTTTCAACCATTTGCTTATTGTTAGCTGTGTGTAAGGCACTGTGATGGAGGCTGTGGCATTGAGATATGGCCTTCATGAGGACTTTACAGTGAGGAGACATGGAACGTACCAATGAATGCCGTTTCTTCAGATATGGGGCATGGTAGTTGAGCCAGAGAAGGCTTCATGGAGGAGTAGAGCCTTTGCTAGACCTTGAGGAGTTGGGGGACTTGGGGTAGGTTAGAGGTTCTCAATCCTGGCTGCACATTGGAAATATTGATGCCTGGTTCCACCTCCAGAGAGTCAGTTTTCAAAAAAAATATTTTTATTGATTTCAGAGGGTAGGGAGAGGGAAAGAGAGATAGAAACATCAGTGATAAGAGAGAATCAGGAGAAACTAAGATGGCAGCATAGATAAACACCGGGAAATAGTCGCCTCCCACAACAATTGAATAATATCCCAAAGGACGGAGCAAACATCGTCCAGAACAACAGGAAGGCTGGCTGAGTGTAATTTCTACAACTAGAAGAAAAGAAAAGCACGCTGAGAGCCAGAGGAGCTGCGGAGGCTGAGTGCAGAGGTACGGCAGCGGCTCGCGCGCGCGGAAAGGGGGTGGCACCTGAGGACGCGGCTGTCTTTTTGAATTACAAGCTCCCGACTGCTCTGAACTCCGGTTCCGGGAAGTCTCTGGGGACCCAGGACTCATACGGGGAGAGGCTGCTCTGTCAGGCGGCAGCGGGCGAACTTGAGGGCGGATTTCCCTCAGAGGTGCTTGCAGCCGTTACCGGGACACTGAGACACGCGACTCCGGGCGCGGAGAATCAGCCATAGCTTCTTTCTCCGCCCTTTTGACTCCCTGAGACCCCGCCCCACCCATGTGCATGTGAATGTACCTAACTACAGCCCAGCCAAGCAGACCCGGAACTTCCAAGAGAAGGCCCAAGGCCCCGCAGCTGCTTGCATTGCTTCACAGCTGAGCCTCTTCATGGCTCCGGCTGTGTGGCCTCAGGCAGGGGCTGAATTAGCACCTTCTTAGATCCAGGAGCCACTGTACCCAGTGGTCAGAGGGGGACCATTCTCCCACGTCAGACACAGCTGCTTCCCACAGCCAATTGGCCTGGAGGTCACTTCCTCCCAGTGATCCTAAAACAACCAAGGCACCAAGAGTGCACCAAGAGTGTCCACCCCAGGTAACTGGGGAGGCTGAGCCACTGGGCCCTATAGGACACCTGGTGCGCAGGGCCACTCTATCAACACAGGGAAGCAGCCAAAATGCGGAGACAAAGAAACAGGTCACAATTGGCAGAAACGGAGGAGGGCAGATGACTGGATATAGAGTTCAAGGCCACGTTTATAAGGTTTGTCAAGAATTTTATGGAAACCGCCGATAAATTTAATGAATCCCTCAAGGAGTATAGTGAGACCATGGAGGACATGAAAAAGGACCAACTAGAAATTAAGCATACACTGACTGAAATAAAGAATAATTTACAGAGATCCAACAGCAGACAAGAGGATCCCAAGAATCAAGTCAAAGATTTGAAATACAAAGAAAAAAAATACCCAACCGAAAAAGAAAAAAGAAAAGAGATTAAAAAAATATGAAGATAGTGTAAGGAACCTCTGGGACAACTTCAAGCGTACCAACATCAGAATTATAGGGGTACCAGAAGGAGAGAGAGGGCAAGATATTGAAAACCTTTTTGAAGAAATAATGACAGAAAACTTCCCCCACCTGGTGAAAGAAATGGACTTACAAGTCCAGGAAGCGCAGAGAACCCCAAACAAAAGGAATCCAAAGAGGACCACACCAAGACACATCATAATTAAAATGCCAAGAGCAAAAGATAAAGAGAGAATCTTAAAAGCAGCAAGAGAAAGACAGTCAGTTACCTACAAGGGAGTACCCATCCGACTGTCAGCTGATTTCTCAACAGAAACCATGCAGGCCAGAAGAGAGTGGCAAGAAATATTCAAAGAGATGAATAGCAAGAACCTGCAACCAAGATTACTTTATCCAGCAAAGCTATCATTCAGAATGGAAGGTCAGATAAAGAGCTTCACGGATAAGAAAAAGCTAAAGGAGTTCATCACCACCAAACCAGCATTATATGAAATGCTGAAAGGTATTCTTTAAGAAGAGGAAGAAGAAAAAGGAACTCTTACCATTTGCCACAGCATGGATGGAACTGGAGAGCGGATAAATACAAGATCTCACTTATTTGTGGAATATAATGAACAACATAAACTGATGAACAAGGACTGATCCAGAGATGGAGAGGCTTTGATTGGACTGTCGGGCCTTGGAGGGAAGGTAGGGGAGGGTGGGGGCAAGGGGGAAGGATCAACCAAAGGACTTATATGCAAGCATATAGACCTAACCAATGGACACGGACAACGGGGGGGTGAGGGGATGAGCGGGGGGGGGGGGGAGGTAGAGGGTACACATATGTAATATCTTAATCAATAAAAAAATATAAAAAATAAAAGAGAGAGAGAATCATCGGCTGCCTCCTGCACACCCCACACTGGGGATGGAGTCCACAACCCGGGCCTGTGCTTTGACTGGGAATTGAAGCATGACCTCCTGGTTCATAGGTTGACCCTCAACCACTGAGCCACATTGGCTGGGCCAGAGAGTCCATTTTAATTGGTCTGAGGCGTGCTTGGGTATTGGGAGTCTTAAAAGCATTCCAGGTTATTCTATAATGTGCAGTCAAGGTTGAGACCCACTGGGCTGAGTCAGGAGGAGGGAAGGCTGTGAGCCGAGGTTCAGAGGCAAGAGTGTTTGGAAGCCAATGAATGGAGGCTGGCTCATGCTAAGGAAGGGTAGGAAATGAGGCTGGGAAGAGGAGTGGGCGCTAGGTTGTGGAGTGTTCTTAGTGCTAGGCTAGTAATTACAGCTTCATTCCATTAGGTGTTAAGACTACGTATTTACAGAGGACTTCCTGGGTGTCCACTGCTCTTCCAGTCTGACAGTTCCAGTCACTGATCCACAGCTGTGAGCAGGACCCAGCCCCTGACTTCAGAAGCTTGTAGGTTTGTAGGGGAGACAAACAGTCAGATAGTCACACACACACAGTTGCCATGAGAGTAAGTCTAGGCTGTGTAGATCATAGGGCACATGGTCTAGGAGGGTTAAGGAGAAATGCAGGATGATTCATGGAGTCAAGTATTTTTGAGGACTTGGCTTGTGCAGGGTTGACTGGAGGTGGGAGAAGCTTAGCTGTAGGGGGGCTGCCATGGTACAGTTGTGAGGGCTCGAGGGATGTAGATAGAGTGGCATTCCTAGGAATGAGAAGAAAGGGTGTAGCGATTTGAACGTATATTGCAATGTGGGTAGTGGGCAAAAAAAAAAAAATCACCAGCAAAAATAAGGAATTCAGCAAGGGGCTACTTTGGTGGTGACTAAAACTTTTGAGGACTGCACGCATTTAACTTCAACTTGTGGAGTTGCAGCGTGAGTGGGACAACTTCATGGAAGAGAAGACTCGCCGGGATATTAGATGTTCACGGAGTGCTCTTCTCCGTGGCATCTCTGCCCTCCCTCTCTCCTCTTCCCTAGGTAATGAGAGAGCAACACGTTGCATCTCACAGGTCACTGTTGTGGGATTCAGCAGTTTTCTAAGTTTCGTTTGGTTGTTGTTGTTTTACCTGGGACCTCATCATATAAAGGACTGGGGGTGGGGTGGAGCTCAGCCACTAAAGTCCTCTCCTCTGTACTGTGGCACCCCAAAGGACCACATGAAGACCACTGGTGTGGTTCTATGTACAGGTTAAAAAACAGAATGAGACTAATGGAGTAGAAATACATTTTCCTAGTTTATGCACTTCTTTTTCTCCAAGTTTTTTAATTCTCTGATTTCTAAATTCCCTTTCTTCACTCAGCTTCTCTGAATTTCTGAAAGATGTTGTCATCCTTCTCACCTTTCTTTTCCTTTCACTTCAAAATTAACCCTAAGAATCTACTCACACAGTCTAGAATTCCAAACATGTCATCTCTGTTTAATGTCTCTCGCTAATAAGGAAGTAGCCTTACTCCGGGGATTGCCTGAGTCATTTTCGGAGAGTCAGGGTGAGCCTGGAAGCTTCGGTGCAGTGGGGTGTGTGTTCTTGTGTGGGGTTCCTCCTTATGGAGGGTCATCTGGAACACTGCCCGGAGGGCCCAGGAGCCAGCAGCCGTGCTTCGGCCGCGGTGCTATCAATATCCACCCTTGCTTGTGCCTCACCAGGCTAATGACACCGTGGAGTGAGTGTTTCTGTTTACTGAGGATGAGTGGTCAAACAGGCCCATCAGTCCAGTGTTAGAAAGCACGTGCCTCTTATCTGGCTCTCTCACGCACACTCTCCAGATGCTGTCTGCCAGGAGAGGACCCTCCAGCCTAGAGAATCTGCGACAGAATGACCTTTGAATTACACAATCTTTGTATTTACTGCCAATTATTAATTTGAGAGGAAGACTACTTATTGCATTTAGTAAATGAAGCACTCCTGAATTAAGAGTATTCTTAGTTTCCTTATTAAGAAATCTCACATGAGAAATTGATCTGTAACTACTTTGTAATGAATCATACCATAGATTGCAGTAATTAAATAAACCTCAGAGGCTATTGTGTTCGACTCCACATTTTTAACGTGGATCAAAGAAACCCTGAAAGGTCCAGCTGGTGTGGCTCAAGTGGTTGAGTGTCAACCTATGAACCAGGAGGTCATGGTTTGATTCCCGATCAGAGCACATGCCCGGGGTTGTGGGCTCAGACCCCAGTGTGGAGCGTGCAGGAGACAGCCAATCGATGATTCTTTCTCATCATTGATGTTTCTATCTTCCTCTCCTTTCCTCTCTGAAATCAATAAAAATATATTAAAAGAAACCCCAAAAGAACAATGGCTTGGAAACCCCCTAAATTGTCTGCCTGTGTTTGTGTGGGTACATATGGACTCTTATAACATCTCTGATATGCTTCCCTGCAGTTGCTTTACGTGTTGAATGGTGCCCTCTGAAGCAGATGTAGGGAACTTAGCATAAATACCCAGTGGCAGGCAGTGCACCACCTCGTCATCTGGCCAGGCCCTTTTCCTAGTGGCCTCGTGTCTGAGCAGTTCTGGCCCTGCTGTGGCTTTGATGGAAAGCTTCATTTGTTGGAGTGGCAGTAGTAATAGCAGAGAGTGAGGGCTCCTATTTTCTAAGTGGGCAAAACTGGGAGTGTCATGCATTTCAGCAAGAGCTTTTCATGAGAAGGCAGCATTGTCTGGCTGCTAAAGGCAAGATTTAATTGTTTCAGCAAATCAATTAGTCTTTAGGGACTTTAATCAGTCAAATCTGATGCATGGATGAGGTATTAGAAAGCTTGTGCCTGGAAGACCATTAGTCTTTAGTTTTTCTCTTGCTCTCTGCCTGTCTTTCTTGTGTGTTCATGTATGTAAATACTGTGGCTTCTACAAATTTATGCTAGTGATCTCTTTACTGGAAGGACTTAAGGTTATAATAGTGTGAAAGGAAAAAAAAGATCTCGATACCCACTTTTTTATGGTCTAGTGTTCTCTTGAAGTTGTCAGCATTGTGCTCTGAGAATGTGAAAGGTGTTCACAGCCTTTTTGTTATGCAGGATGACAGTTTTTCCTGTTGGAGTCACTCATCTGAACAGTGTTGCAGGGGTGGTTCCACTCCAACCAAATCTTCCTCCTGTGTTGTTTTAGGCTCTCCCCATTTTCTCACTATGGCCCTGCTCTCTGTCTCCACTTGGAACCAACGAGGTCCTTCTTTTCCAGATACACATCAGGGGACGTGAGGGTGTGGGACACCCGCACCTGGGACTACGTAGCCCCCTTCCTGGACTCCGAGTATGAGGAGGAGGACGAGCCTGGAATGCAGCCATATGTCTCCTTTGTGAGGATAAACAGCTCGCTGGCGGTAGCGGCTTATGAGGATGGTAAGTAACCACAACCCACCTCCCTATTAAGGAAAAAAAAGCTTTACAGAAATTAAGCAGCTGTGACTGGCTCCCCCATGTCGTGGGCACACACATGTTCACACACATACGCTCACACTTGCCTTTATGTGAAGAAGTTGGCCAGTAACCCTCAGTGCATTAGTAGGCTTTGGAGCGCAGCACCCGTGATGCTGGTGCTTCTTTCCTACTGGAGCTGTCGGGCTGGTGTGAGAGTCAGGCGCGGGGCTGGCCAAGCCATCTTAACAAAGAACTTGGTGTAAAATATTAAATATACTTGGCCTACTTTTCCTTTAGTCTCTGCCTAGTTCAGAGGGAACAGTGAAAAGGGTAGACATAGATCATCTCTTGACAAATATGGAAATAGAAAAATAAAAGTCAGTGCCTACCTTTCCTGGCACTTAACGATTTATGGTAATATGTTGTCTCGCTGGGACTGATTTTTGCACATGAGCAACTGTGGATTTCAGAAGTAGGTGAGAATAGCCTAATACAGGAACACTTGACAGTTTATAGCTAATAGAATAATAGTTGCAATGGCCGTGGAAATCTTATACTCCTACCTCATGCTCCTGACTTCCGCTGTTGTGTAAAGTTTGAATTTCCGGAAACTATGTTTCCCTACTTGCCTGAAAGCTAGACCACAGATAGTTGAGAATATTCATGTTCATGTCATGGCCCCATTGCAGATCTTCAGAGTCAGTGTTATCGGTTGGCTCAGAGGGCAACCACTATGGTAAAGTAAGTGATGGGGAATTTCATATCCATGTGCCATTGAAAAAATAAATAAAAATTAGGGCTGACATCGTGAAAGTATTTTCATTTTATTATTTTAACAGCATGAATGCTGTTCTTTTGGCTTGACATCAGTGGACCCATTGATGGTCTTTTTTTCAGCCTCTAGATATTCAGCTAAGCTGGGTATCTTTTGGTATGTAATATTTTTTTTGTCTGTTTATTGAGATCCTGGATAGATAACATGCGCAGCTTGAGTGTTTGCTACTTTCCAAATTATCAATGAAATGTTGTAGTACTTTTAAGTTAGAATCATACAGATTTAGAAGTATCCAGTAGCCTCCTCTGCCACACACACGTGTGCACCCATACTCATTTTTCTTTGGAGGGGAAACTGAGGCCCAGAGCCACCAGCTAAGTGATTTGCTTGCGGATGAGTCATTAATCAGTGGTGAATCCAGATCTGTGCTGTGTCCCCGGGGCCCTAGTGCTGGTCAGGTAACAGTGAACACAGACACAGAAACAGGCGCCCGGCTCTTGTACTCCCACGTCTCCTATCGTGTGAGCTTGAAAACAGAGTTTGAGGTGATGTGCAGGTTTGTATTGTTGGTTAGAATTGTCTTTGTCACCAACACTGGGAGATGATGTAGATATGATAGAGAAACTACTTTTGTCTGCATGTGCTTGGCACGTAATTGCCAAAATATATATTAAATAACTTGGTTTTTAATGAAATTTCATACTTAACATTCAAACAGCAAAAAAGTATGAAATGTAAACAAAATGTATCCAGAAAGAAGTTGCAGTGTTTCTCCCTGTTCCTCTACCTCTACGCCCCCCTCCCGTTTCACGCTTAGACGCTACTCTCGGTATTTTTCTGCACCATTGCTTTCGTCTCCGGACAACACCCCTTGGTATCTTTCTGTGTTACCACTTCGGGTGCCCTCGTTCCTTCCAGCCTGTGCAGTATCGCATCATGTGACTGTGCGCTAACTTACTTCTAAGGGCCCTCAGTGATGCACGCATGGATGGTTTGTTTTTGTCACTAAAAACAGTCCTGCAAGCAGTATCCTTGAACAAAGATTGTGATGGATGGACTTGTGCACGTAGTTCCACAAGTAGTGAGGAGAGAGAGGCCAATGACTAGTAACTACTGAGGTGGAGGCTGTAGATGCTTTTACATTTTTATGAAGATTGCCAGCTTACCCTCCAAAAGGGTATGAGAGTGACCGTTTCCTCGTGCCTGTCGCAGAGGTGGAAATGACATCTCACTGATGTTTCTATGAACACCTTTTCATTGTGTTATTAGTTGTTTCTATTTCTTTCTCTGCAAATTTCGCATTCTTATCTTCCCCTTTTCTCTTTGTGTTGTTATTTATTTTTTTAATCCTCACCTGAGGATATTTTTCCATTGATTTTTAGGGAGAGTGGAAGAGACAGGGAAAGACAGAATATCGATGTGAGAGAAACACATCGATTGGTTGCCTCCTGCTCGAGCCCTGACCAGGGCCCGGACCGGGAGGAGCCTGCAACCAAGGAACAGTGTGTGCCTTTGACTGGAATCAAACCTGGGACCCTTTGGTCCGCAGGCCTATGCTCTATCCACTGAGCCAAACTGGCTAGGGCTGTGTTGTTATCTTCTCTGGTTGAAAAGAAAAGACTAAGGACTATTTCAAATATCTTATTAATTTGTCATTTACTCTTTAGTGAACTGTGTTTGTGGGTTATTTTTCTAGATGGTAATTGTGTGTGTATGTGTGTGTGAGATTTTAATTTTTAATTCATAAAGGAGTGGGTTTTATTTTATAGCTTCATATTTTTTTAATATATTTTTTATTGATTAAGATATTACATATGTGTCCTTGTCCCCACATTACCCTCTACCCCCCCCCCCCCCGCTCATGCCCTCACCCCCCCCCCCCCCCCCGGTTGTCCGTGTCCATTGGTTAGGCCTATATGCTTGCATATAAGCCCTTTGGTTGATCTTTCCCCCTTACCCCCACCCTCCCCTACCTTCCCTTAGCTTCATATTTTTGACTAAGCATATATTTTTGGGGACATAAAATCAAATAATACAAACAACTAATAACACAATGAAAATATATTGGGAAGTCTTGCTTCTATTCATTTTTGTCAACTCCATTGTAAAACAGCCATATTTTTTAGTTTGTTGTCAATCCTTGCATATTTTTGCATTGCAAATATAATATCAATTCTTATGCCCCCTTTTTAAAATAAAGGATGATATACCACCTTATAGTAAGTAATTGATAACTTGGCTTTTTTCACTTGATAGCATATCTTTCTTATTGCATAAATTTGATATGTAACATTGTATAGTTTAAGGTGTATAGTGTGTTACTTTCATATATTTGTATAGTGTGGTATGATTGCCAGGTACAGTGTTTTTGTCTAAATTCATTATACTGTGCATTAGAACCTTATGGCTCACTTACTACTTGTTACAGGTTTATGCCTTTAGACACCGTCAATCATTTCCTCTGGTAACCACCATTTTACTGTTTTTTACAGTTTTGACTTCTTTAGATTCCACATATAAGTGATTATACAGTATTTGTCTTTCTCTGACCATCTCACTTAGCATAATACGCTCAAGATTCATTTATATCAGCGGTTCTCAACCTGTGGGTCGTGACCCTTTCACAGGGATCGCCTAAGACCATCGGAAAACACATATATAATTACATATTGTTTTGTGACTAATCACTATGCTTTAATTATGTTCAATTTGTAACAATGAAATTGGGGGTCACCACAACATGAGGAACTGTATTAAAGGGTGGCGGCATTAGGAAGGTTGAGAACCACTGATCTATATTGTCGCAAATGGCAAGAGATTATCCTTTCTCACGGCTGAATAATATTCTGTTGTGTGTACATACCACATATTTTTTATCCATTCATCTGTTGGTGGGCATTTGGGTTGTTGCCATACCTTGGCTATTGTGAATAATGCTCTGATACACATACATATCTTTTTTTAAAAATCCTCACCCAAGGACATTGTCATTAGTTTTCAGAGAGAGGGGAAGGGAATGGGAAGACAGAGAGAGAGAAATATCGATGTGAGAAACATCGATTGGTTGCCTCCTGCATGCACCCCCACCAGGGCTGGGATCAAACTTGCAACCTTGCAGTGTATGGGATGACCCTTCTACTAACTGAGCCACACTAGCCAGGGCAACATGCATATCTAGAAAGATTGTGCATGCTAGTTTATACAAAATACACTTCTTTTCCATACCTGCATACTATTCCATTGTTGGGGAACTGTATTGTTTTTGCTCTATTGCTGTTACAATATTGTAGTGGAAAACCTTGTATAAATGACATTTTATAGTTTCCTATAAAAATGCAAATGGGGCTATATTATTTTGCACTCTTATCAGCAAGGTATGAAGGCGTTCTCGTTTCCTTACAGTTTTATGAACAAAGTATATTTCAAACTTTTAGGTGTTTGTCACTTTGATAGAAAAGAAATGTTATCCAACTATAATTGCAATTGACATTTCTCTTAGTGTGGGAGAGGTTGAGTTTTTTCACATTTGTACCTACTAATAATTTTTTCTTTTCCTTCTAAGTATGTATGTGTGATTAATCACTATGCTTTAATTATGTTCAATTTGTAACAATGAAATTGGGGGTCACCACAACATGAGGAACTGTATTAAAGGGTTGCGGCATTAGGAAGGTTGAGAACCACTGATCTATATTGTCGCAAATGGCAAGAGATTATCCTTTCTCACGGCTGAATAATATTCTGTTGTGTGTACATACAACATATTTTTTATCCATTCATCTGTTGGTGGATACTAGAGGCCCAGTGCACGAAAATTCATGCACTGGAGTTGCGGGGAGGTCCCTCAGCCCAGCCTGCACCCTCTTGCAGACTGGGACCCCTCGGGGGATGTCCACCTGCTGGCTTAGGCCCGCTTCCTGGGGGATCAGGCTTAAACTGGCAGTCAGACATTCCTCTGGCAGTCCAGGAGTCCTTGGGGGGTGTCCATCTGCCAGCTTAGGCCTGCTCCCAAGGGGATTGGGCCTAAGCCATCAGTCGGACATCCTTAGTGCTGCCGCAGAAGCAGAAGAGGTTCCCGCTACTGCCACCATCGCTGCACTTGCAGCCATCAGCCCGGCTTGTGGCTGAGTGTAACTGCCCCTGTGGGAGTGCACTGACCTCCAGGGGGCAGCTCCTGTGTTGAGCGTCTACACCCAGGTGGTCAGTGCACTTCCTAGGGACCTGTTGTTCCTCGTAGTTCTGATGTTAGGATCAATTTGCGTATTACTCTTTTATTATATACTAGAGGTCTGGTGCACAAAAATTTGTGCACTCGGGAGGGAGGGGGGGCTTAGCCCAGCCTGTGCCCTCTCGCAGTCTGGGACCCCTCGGGGAATGTCCACCTGCTGGCTTAGGCCTGCTCCCCAGGTGATCGGACCTAAGCTGGCAGTCAGATATTCCTCTGGCAGACCGGGAGCCCTCGGGGGATGTCCACTTGCCAGCGGGGAGCAGGCCTAAGCTGCAGTCGGACATCCTTAGCACTGCTGAGGAGGCAGGAGAGGCTCCCGCCACCACTGCTGTACTGGCAGCCGTCAGCCTGGCTTGTGGCTGAGCAGAGCTCCTCCTGTGGGAGCACACTGACCACCAGGAGGCAGCTCCTGCATTGAGCGTCTGCCCCCTGGTGGTCAGTGTGTGTCATTTTGACCAGTCATTCCCAGTCGTTCTGCTGTTAGAGTCAATTTGCATATTACCCTTTTATTATCTAGGATGATATATATTTGTATTTAAATATGTTTTGATTGATTTTAGAGGGGAAGGGGGAGGGAGAGAGAGATAGAAATATTAATGATGAGAGAGTAATTGATCGGCTGCCTTTTGCATGCCCCACACTGGGGATCAAGCCTGTAACCTGGCCATGTACTCTGACTAGGAATTGAACCATGACCTGGTTCATAGGTTGATGCTCAATCACTGAGCCACACTGGCTGGGCTAGTTTTTCATATTTAAGTTTCGATCAATATAGAGTCCATCCTGGAATAGTATGAGAGATGAATTCAAGTATATACTTTTTCTAGCATCTCTTTTTAGAAAGTCTATCTCTTTCTGCCTCACTGGTTGGATGTGATGCCTTTACAAGTTTTTAGGTCTGAATTCTTTTAGTATTTGTCTATTTCTGGATGTTAAGTTCTGGTCCAGTGGTCTGTCCAGTTGTTTATATTCACATTATCGTATTTATCTGTTGTGTCCTGTTCTGGGGGCTATTCCTGTTCTAGGTAAAGTCTGCAGTACTTCCATGCCTTCATTGTTCCCCCCAAAATCTGTGACTTGTCTCAAATTCCTTTTGCTATTAGGATTGTTTCTTTGATAAGAGCTGTTGTGTTTTCTTGCCTCTCTGTTACTCTGAGCTTGTTTACCAGTCTGATTGGGGTTGTTACTATTTCTGAGGTAAACAACAACTTCTCACTTTCTCCCCAGACCTCAGGTGGCATTGTCTTTGGTTTCACTTCAGTTTAACAGATTGTCATGGTGGTATTTATACCAATATATTCATGAGTAGCTGCTTCTGGGTAAAGACAGATTGAAATAATCAAACGTGCGTTTTTACATTCCTCCTTTCCAGGAGCAGAGAACAGACTCCTCTTAGGCACAACAGGGTAGAAAGGAAACTTTACCTTGTGGGGTCTGCTGTATAAAATTTGTAACTATGTCCCACAGAAGAGGAGAATTGGATAATAAAATGAGTTAATGAACTTCAGCTCCCTGGTTGTGCCAAAGGGAAGCTCTGTAGCCGTTGAAACCCGATGGTGATCCACACATAGAAAGAGTCAGATCCAGAGGAGAGATGGAAACAGCTTTGGGAGAAAGTGAGTCATCCCTTCATCCTTTTCAGCCTCCTTGCGCGCAGGAACATTGTACACCCACCTGGGGTATTGAGCTTTGGCAAGGTGATCCACAGTTGTGATTTTTTGAATTCCAACCCACTGGCCTCATATTTCTTCTGCCTTGTTTCCGATTGTCAGCACTGGCCATCCTCCAGTTGATTTTACCACTAATTGTGTTGCACGTTACCGTACCAAAATGAATCAAATCAAAATGCTTTTCCTGGAGCATTAGATAAAGCAGGCGAAGGTTCTGAGTAATGAGCAGATGCTGCTAATGCAGGGACAGTGGGAGACCTTGCCAGGACTCCATCTGCTCCATGCTTGCCTGCCTTTGGCCTTGAGCCACAGCATTAGGGAACGGCAGTGTACTGGAAACCCACTCCCTGTTCACAGAGTTTGTCTTGAAAACTCACTCTTTGCAGAGAAATGAGGTTACACTCTTCTTAGGTGCAGAGAAGGTCTTACTTGTTCCCCCTAAATGGGGAGAAGGGGGACAAGACCCAGTGCAGTTTAGCATGTGGAAACCTAGATGGGACAGCCAACAGTCGTCTTTCTTTGGTGCCATCAAGCAAGGCAAAGTGGCTTATCCACTTCTGCAGCACTCCCAGCGTCATTGTCTGACACACACATGCTCCATTGTCCCGGACTGTGCTGCCCTGGGCTGAAGTGGCTCTGATTTCTCATTTACTGACATATTAACAATGGATGGAAGTGGGTCTCTCCAAGCTTCTTTTCAGCAGTGAGCAGTAGGACTGTGTTTTAGTTAGGCGGCAATGGAGACTGATTTTGTTGAGTAAAAGATCAGTTCTTGATCATTTTGCTTATGTTTCTTATTTGTATGTGGATGGTGACATTTGAATGTAATGCCCTAACCTTTGAGTGCAATATTCAGTCTCCTCCCCTGCCCTGGTCAAAAGGGAAGTTTGAGAAGTGGATTATGAATTTACTAAAGCATTGGAGATGGCTGAGACAGTTGGCTGTGGATGGGGAGAATTTTGTGGGTTTTTTTTTTATGGCCTTTTTTTTCTGGTCATTTTTCTTTTAGAAGTTTCAGTAATCAGTTCTTGCCTGAAACCTTTGCCTACTGTGCTTAGATTTAGGAGTCTTAGTCAGACTCTCAGTGAACAAAAAAACAAAATGGAACAACTTTCTGACAAAACAAAACCAAACAAAATACCATATATATTCTTTTTCAAAGATAGGATACATTAATAAATTTAAACAATTTCTTACCAGTAGGAATGCTCACATTTCAAAGCTGTTCAAATTGGAGTTAAAAAAGGAAATTCAGAGTTCTGAACTGAGGTGGTTATTTCTGTGTTGAAGTATTTCTTAAGGCATTGAACTCTAACGTGACTAACTGGTGCGGTCTAGGGTGTTTGATTTCAAAGGCAAGCCATAGAGATTGTTCCTGTGATGGAGGGAATTACTGAATAAAAATGCCTTTTAAAAGTTTTTCTATTTTCAGTAAGAGGAGTTCGAAATTCTATTTGTTTTACGCTTGCTTATGAATGCTTTGTAACTAATAGGGCAGTATTCCTCAAACGTGTCCACAGATACAATCACGGGTGGGAGTTGTGAGACCTTTAGGAACATTTTTAAAATCTGGGTATCTTTTATGGTAATCTAAAAATAGTAAAAAGAATCTGGATCTTTTGACTTTGTAGCTGAACCATGCTGTGGGGTTTCAGTATTTGAATTTGCATTTTGTAGTCACAGGCTGTTGGCACCAAGTGATCACCTACATGCCTTCTAATGCTTTGTTTTTCACACTGAGAGTACACCGATGAATCTTAGAGGTCTTGAGCTCTCAAATTTAAGAAACACTGGAGAGGGAAGTTCTCATGCTGTAGGCACAGACGAGCAGATGATCAATTTTAGTATCACTATGAAGTTTTGAAGTTACTAGTGAAAATAATATGAAATAATTTTCTCATGCAGAAAAAAATGATATATTGAATTTATGATATAAGATTTGGTGTTAATCCTTTGGCTTATTGGATGGTTTTACTGAACAGTGATTTTTAATAAGACAGTCTGATGCATAAATTCAAAGTAGCTGTCCTGTCTTACTACAGTTAAGCTTAAAAACCAAAAGGAGCAGTAAATAGTACAGAGAGGCTTTGAGGAGATAGCTGAAACTCGAGAAATAAATTGTCCAAGTTCTTAAATTTACCTAATGAAAACCAAGCATGAATTCGTTTTTTGGAAGAAAACAATAAAATTTTAAGTCAGAGAATTTCCTTTTCAATACTTACCATTTTGGTTGTAGCATTTATTCATCCAAAACCCTAGAGCTCTTTTAAAGCAGGAATACATATATTTGTGGAATATATTCTTGTTTTAAAAGCAGAATGTGCCTGCCTTTTTAGTCAGAACACTATTACGCCGGCACATGGAGTAGGAAGGCAGCCCAGTGAGGCCAGGGACAGGTGCAGCAGGAAGTCCGAGTGGGGCAGTGGTCCAGCGAGTTCGGGAGGTTGGAAGCATACAGGGAGATGGGGCAGGTATGTATATTGAGGATGATGGGAGCCAGTTTTCTTCTTATTGGAGAAGGGAGGTACAGATATGGAAAGGGGGTAGTCAGAATGAACCTTGTGGGGCCGGATAGGAATAGGAAGTGTCTATAAAATTCATGATTTTCAATGTAAACAGAGAAGTAAATAGAAATGTGTGTGTGTAAGCATATACGTTCATGTATGTCCTAGCTTTGTTTGCTGAGAAGGTATAAAAGGAGCAACAGCCTAGTAGGAATGAGCTCACCTAGTGCTTAGACCTTGAAAATATCACTCTCCACTGAAAGGAGCCAGGACTACTTGCAGAAATGGCTGACTCCAGGGCTGGGGCAGGGATAGTCTCCAAATATTTGAAAATTAAACAGTATACTCCTTCTAAATAACAAAAGAAAGTAGCAGATATTTTGAACTGGATGAATGTATGGGATGTAGCTAAAGCAGTGCTTAGATGGAAATTTATAGTATTAGGTGCTTCTATTAGAAAAGAGAAAGTCTCAAATCAACATTATAACTTTTTACCTTAAGAAACTAGAAAAAGAAAAACACAATAAGTGTAAAGAATAAAGTAATAACGTTAAGAGCAGATAGCAGTGAAATAGAAGAGAGAGAAAAGCAATACAGAAAAATAATTGAAACAGAAAACTGGTTCCTTTAAAAAGATCAAATTAATAAATACTAGCCAGAGTGATCAGGAAAAAAAGAGAAAAGAAATTAATTGCCCACATCAGGAATGTAAGAGACGGGGACATCATTACAGAGACTACAAATGGTAAAAGGACTATAATGAAATATTTAGACAACTTTATACCATTAAATTCAACCAGTTAGATGAAATGGATACATTGATTTTTTGAAAGACACAGGGTGCACTACTAAAATTCACTTAAAAAGAACTAGAAAAATGAAATAGCTTCATTTTCATTAAATTGAATTTCTAATTTAGAAATTTTATACAAAGAAAGCTGCAAGCTCTCTCACTTTACTGGTGAATTCTCCCATTGCCTTGAGGCTAAAATCAGATAAAGAAAAAAAGTATAACTGATACATGAAAATAAGTAAGCTACAGATTGATATATCTCATGAATATAGACGTAAAAATCCTGAATGGAATATTTGAAAATTGAATCCTGCAATACATTGAAAGGGTAATACATCATAACCAGTTAGCATTCATCCCAGGAATTCAAGGTTAGTTTAAAATTTGAAAATCAGTCAATATAACTCATCATGTTAATAGACTATAAAGAAAAACCATCTGATCATCTCAATGAAACAATAATATTTTATGAAAGCCAATTTGTACTCATGATAAAAACTCTTAGTTCATTGACCAAGAAGGGAATTTTCTACATCTGCTTGAGAGCATCTATGAAAAACCTACAGCTAATTTTATATTTAACTCATATGACCTGGTGCATGGGTTTGTGCATATTGAAAGGAAATTAATTAGAAGGTGGCCTGTGGGGCGGGACTGGGTGTGATGGGCCGGACACATCCTGGAGCCAACCTCCTGCAGTCCCTCCCCTGCGTCTGTGGAGTGAGTGACCTCGGCCTGGCCCACGGGGATTGGGCCAAAACCGGCTCTCCAACATCCTCCGAGGGGTCCTGGAGTGCGAGAGGGCACTCTGCAAAGTTGCTGTTGTACAGGGTGTGGAACACAAACGCAAGTGTGCAGTAAACCAGATTTGGGGCCGACAGTGCCCCAGCAACAACATAATCCACGGCTGAAGGTGGAATCACACAGTCCAGTGAGGAATCAGGCTCCCTCCTCTCTGGTTTCAGGGTGCATCACCCGAGAACCGCTGCTGCCAAGTCACTACAGCACGACAGTTCCTGTGTTGAGCATCTGCCCCCTGGTGGTCAGTGCTTGTCATAGTGATAGGTAGGACACTTAGCATATTAGCCTTTTATAGATATAGACTAGAGGCCCGGTGCACAAAAATTTGTGCACTGGCGGTGGGGTGGAGGTGTCCCTCAGCCCCACTTGTGCCCTCTCTCAGTCTGGGACCCCTCGGGAGATAATGACCTGCTGGCTTAGGCCTGCTCTCGGGTGGCAGAGGGCAGGCCCAATCCCTAGGTGCAGCCCCTGGTCGGGCTCAGAGCAGGGCCGATTGGGGAGTTGGGGTGCCACCCCGTCGTGTACAGAGCAGGGTGGATCGGGAGGTTGCGATGCCACCCCAGTCACGCTCAGGGTAGGGCCAATTGGGGGGTGGGGCACCGCCCCCTGTCACACTCAAGGCAGGGTCAATGGGGAGGTTGCAGCACCACCCCCTGTCATGCACAGAGCAGGGCCAATTGGGGTTGGGGCGCTGCCCCCTGTCACGCACAGAGCAGGGCCCAGTGGGGGTTGGGGAGCTGCCCCCTGTCACGCACAGAGCAGGGCCCATCAGGGGGTTGGGGAGCTCCCCCATCACGCACAGAGCAGGGCCAATCAGGGGGTTGGGGAGCTCCCCCCTGTCACGCACAGAGTAGGGCCGATAGGGGAGTTGGGGCACCGCCCCCTGTCACACACAGAGCAGGGCGGATCAGAGGGTTGTGGCCCTGCCCCCTGTCACACACAGAGCCGCAGGGCGATCAGGGGGTTTGGACGCTGCCCCCTGTCACGCTGCTCCAGGGGCCAGGAGGCCTCGCAGCTCCGCTGATCCCAGTGCTGGGAGGCCTTGCAGCTCCGCTGATCCCGGTGCCGGGAGGCCTCGCTGCTTCACTGATCCCCGGCCAGGAGGCCTTGCGGCTCCGCTGATCCCGGGTTCGGGAGGCCTCGCGGCTCCGCTGATCCCGGTGCTGGGAGGCATATTACCCTTTTACTATATAGGATAGAGGCCTGGTGCACGGGTGGGGGCCGGCTGGTTTGCCCTGAAGGGTGTCCTGGATCAGGGTGGGGCTCCCGCTTGGGTGCCTGGCCAGCCTGGATGAGGGGCTGATGGCTGTTTGCAGCTGGTCACACCCCCTTCAGGGTGGGGGTCCCCACTGGGGCGCCTGGCCAGCCTGGATGAGGGGATGATGGCTGTTTGCAGCTGGTCACACCCCCTTCAGGGTAGCGGTCCCCACTGGGGTGCCTGGCCAGTCTGGGTGAGGGGCTGAGGGCTGTTTTCAGGCTGGCGGGTGACTGAAGCTCCCAACCTCTCCTTTTTTTCTTTTTTTTTTATTCTGGGATTTATTTACCTTCTATGGCTGTCACTGGAACTGAGAGCCGGCTTTAGCTCTGAGACTCGGCTCCAGCTCTGAGACATTGGCTGCTGATCTGGGTTTGTTCAGCTTCTATAATTGTAACACTGTTGCAACTCCAGCTCTGAGATCCCAGCTGGCTGAAAGCAGGTTTCTGGGGATGGTTTAGCTTCTATAATTGCAACATTGTTTCTTAGAGTTGTAGCTCAGAGGCCGGCAGCAGCAGGCGGGGAACCTTGGCTTCCTCCTTCACTGGAGCAAGCAAGCCTCCTGTTTGCTTCAGCTGCCTGGCTGCCGGCCGCCATCTTGGTTGGCAGTTAATTTGCATATCTCACTGATTAGCCAATGGGAAGGGTAGTGAAGTTATGGTTAATTACCATGTTTCTCTATTATTAGATAGGATAGTAAAAGACAATACTGTCACCTTAAGATTGGAAACAAAGCAATCATGTTCACTTTCACTACTATTACTTAACACTAGAGGCCTGGTGCATGAAATTCGTGCATGGGGGTGGTCGCTCAGCCTGGCCTGCACCCTCTCGTAATCTGGGACCCCTCAGGGGATGTCCAACTGCCAGTTTGGGCCCGATCCCGCACGACTGCCGGTTTAGGCCTGATCCCAACGTGACCCGGCAGTCGGACATCCCTCTCGCAATCCAGGACCACCGGCTCCTAACTGTTCACCTGCCTGATTGCCCCTAACTACTCACCTGCCTGCCTGATCACCCCTAACCACCTCTGCCTCAGCCCTCGCGCCGTGGCTTTGTCTGGAAGGTCGTCCGGAATGATTTCCAGAAGGTCATTCGTCTGTCCGGTCTAGGTCTAATTAGCATATTACGCTTTTATTATTATAGAATTTACTTGCCTTACTACTGGCCCAAACGTGTAGGATCCTCCTGACAAAACCCACCTACACTGGGAAGATTGGCATTGGGATCTGAATGCCTAAGTAAGAGGTTAGATTACCTGTGGTTTCCATTTTTTCATTCTCACTTGATACCAGGTAACTCAAAACTGACTGCCATTTTGCTGTAATCTAAATCTTTACATCTAGATTTTTTTCTTTTTTGTTTTAGAGCCATTTAATAATTTTATTGAAAGGAAATTTATAGTATGGTTTCAAGGTCTTTTGAGGATTTGGAATGGGGTTTCTAAAAGCTGCAAAATGTCATCACTGGAATTTGCATTGTCAGTCCATTTGGTCTGAGAAGTCACTTTGTAGTGTAGCTACTGAAAACATGAGTAAAACACAAATGATATTTTTTACTTTTACAAGATGATAGTTTTTACTTTTGTCACTGATAGTCTTTCAATTTGTTGTTTTTGAAAATCCTTTTATTATAGTACAGAATAGTATGACGAACCCTCATGTACCCATCACTCAGCTTCAACAGTTACCAGCATCAATCTTAAATTATGTTTCTAAATATTATAGTTATGTCAGTCAACATATGAGCGAAACTAATTTTGAAGATAGGCATATTTTCTTTATACCAGTAGGTAGTTAGAGAGAGAGAATGAATGAATAAGGAGTCAGCCTCAATGCCAGCCTGGCCTAGGCCCTGTGCTGGGCTGTCCTGCCCTGGTCTGATCCTGGGAAGTGGTGGTGGTGGTGTTGTGAAATGTTCTGGAATTCATTTCACCTTAACCCACTGATGAGTCAGAAGTAGAATTTGAGATTTTAATTTAATTGTGTACATCAGAGTTAAATATTATAAAATTATGCAGATCAAGATTGGAATTAGTAAATAATCAAAATATCCTATTCTAATCATACCAGTATTTATAAGGATGTGTATACAGGTAATAAGAAATTGTTTGTTATAGTATTACATGTAGAAAAACAAATAGTACCAAAATATATAGAGTAAAAGTAAGTGTTCTTTCTCCTCCAACCCGCTTAGCCCCTGACTCCCCCAGATTTCTTACTTGTCAATCTAAAATGCAGCTTCTACAGTGCTTCATTACTTATTGGTGTTTTTGCTTGTTTGTTGTTGTTTTTGTAAGTAATAGAGTTCAGCTTTAGAGCTTGTGTAGCTGGAATGTGCAGTGTGACATGCACGGTGGATGCAGCATCATGACCCTTGTTTGCACTGATATTAATTGCCCCCGGGCCACCTCTTCCATGAAACCAAGTGTTTTGTCCTCTCAGACTTTATGCCACCTTTACATCCCTGGTGCTCACTTCATAGTGATGTTGTACGAGTTTAATGAAGAGGTGCATGTTTAGTGAGCGCTGTGGGTATATTTAACATTTTTGTTAAAATGCCTTTCCTCTTGTTGTAGGATTTCTTTTGACTCCTGCTTAATTTCTGATAGGCAAGTGTTTATGTACATGGTGGAAATTGAGGTTGCCAGCTGTCTTTATAAATAGCTTCATTCAGTGTCTCTGAACTGCAGTTAATTGATCCTGTCTACTTAACTACGTATTATGAAGCTGAGGCCAAGCCTCAGGTATTTATTGCGCAAGCTCGAGAGAGTAGGAGCTCCTGGCTAAAAGAAGTTCTAATTAGGAAAGCACTAAGACAAACTAGTGCGAGAAGTGACCAGTCTCTGGCTTTCTAAACTGGTAACCTGTTTTAAATTTTATGGTGCATGAAAAAGATTAAAGGGGAGGGGCAACACCAATTGTGTGTGTGTTTTTTTTTCCAAAACCAGTTCAGCAGTTATTTACCTTTCAAGCAATTAACATAATTACCATTATGCTAAAAAGTAATTTTGGAAAGTTCTGCCCTGAGCTCTTATGACTCCACCGGGACAGTTTTAGTTGGGACTTATCTTTTTGATGGAAGCCTAATTGCAATTTTGGCTTTGTGCACACAAACAGAAGCAGCTAATTGTTTAGGCAAATAGCAGATTAATTTAAATATGCATCCCTAATAAAACAAAAATGGTATCCATTATGGTCCTTGTTCCCATGATGAGGAATATAAATATTCTGTGCAAGTACCATTAGGCGGAGGTCTTAAGGATCGTCGACATTATTTCACAGTGGTAGCACTTTCCTGATATCGAGTCATCTTTACAAAAGCTAGCATAAATCAGTTTAAACTCATTTAGAGCCCATTTCCACTATGTGCAGTTTCATTACCACACTCTGGCTGGCCTCCTTTGGGAGGTGGGAGGGGCATGCTACAAACTGGCATGGGTGCCCATCCACAGCTGCTGAGCAGGCTTTATGTCTCCTCAAAAGACTGGCCATCATTACTCATGTCATTGTTAATGACTGTTCCTTGCCTAGGGTGAACCAGGAGTTCCTTCAGCCCTGCTGCCCCTTGTCAAGGTGGAGGGTCCTGAACCCAGAGAGCAGGTGGGACTGCCAGGCCCTACTCCTGTTTACTTGATTGGGCTGATGGCCTTCACTCATTGTTTTCTTCCTTATTTTTTAGAGAGACCCTTTTTCTTTTGTCTGCATCCTTTTCGTAGATAAAACAGTATTGTTGGGATCCCAACACTAGCTTCTGAATGAAGCATCTTTCATCTAGCTCAGGGGTGGGGAACCTTTTTCCTGCCAAGGGCCATTTGGATATTTATAACATCATTTGCGGGCCATACAAAATTATCAGTTTAAAAATTAGCCTGCTATAGTTGGTCAAACATTTAATTAACTCACCCCTAATGCCTTGGCAGGGCCGGACCAAATGATTTTCCAGGCCTTATACAGCCCGTGGGCTGGACGTTCCCCACCCCAGTCTAGCTCTTGAGGTTTTGTCAGGGAGAAAGAGAGACACCTGCTCCCCTTTTAGTTTTCCCGGTGGGGGGCAAGCGGGGGCCCTAAACCCCAGCTCTTAGGGTTCTGCCTGGTTCAAGGAATGATAGCAATGAGCTACCTCTTAAGCTGCTAGTGAAGAACTACACAGAACCTCCCTTTGCATTAGCTGAGGTTTCCTTTCGTTTTTACCTGGGCCTGGCAGGCAGAATAAATGTAGTAGACACCTTTCAGGGTGCCTCCTCGCTCTGAGGTCCCTCCCAGCCCCCCTAGAGGCAGCATGTTCACAGTACTTGAGTGAGTCCTTTGGCCTCAGTTGGTTGGACAAGGATGAGGACCCTGGTGCTGGGAGCAGCTGCTTCATGGACGGGATGAGCCGGTTGGGCCTCAGATTTTCAGTCTCCGGTGTGTGCATGGAGCTGATGACTTCATGGAGCTGGGAAAGGGAAAGCTGGTTTGTGGAGGCAGAGAAGGTCAAGATAGTTGCAGAGAGAAGCAGAGTTAAGATACTTGGAGAGACATACATAACTGCCTCGGTTCCGAATGTTCCTAGTTCCTGGCTCTGGTCCCTTAAAATCTTTACTTCCTGCCTTCAGGTTCCACAGGGCAGTCCCATTCCTTTCCAGTGAGTTTTCTTTTGTATCTAAGCCATTTCAGTGGATTTCTGTTTCTTACAACCAAATGTTCTCTTGCTAAAACCCAAGACGAATGCTCAGCAAACCTTTGTTGACTTTCAGCTACGTGCAGTATTCTGAATTCACTACCCAGCGAGGAATGTAGCAGAAAAGTGACACAGTCCTGCCACTTCATAAGGCCACACAAATCAGGAGCCAAATCTGCGTTATTCTGTGTCTGCAGAATGATAAAGCTTAGCCTTTAAGAATCACCACCTGTTTCTGACAGGCTTTCACTACTTCTTCCTTAATGCAGGCAGTGGACGTGGACAAGGCTCAACTTACAATATTTGGGAAAATTAGCTGCTCCTCTTTGGGATCAATTCTGCGACATGACAAAAAATTAAGCTTCTGTACTGTGATACTGCACTTTGTGTATATGTCTCTGTTATATTTTAGTTACTAAAATGCTTAGGGTTCTCTTCAGTGTGAGTTTTGTGTTGTGAGAATAGGGATCATGTCCTTTTTATGTCCCCCCATGTGAGATGCTGGGTGGATGCCCCTAGAGTGTCAGCTGCATGCAGGCAGGGACTTTGCTTTGTTTTGATGGATGCACTGTGGTTTTCCAGTATCTAGGATCGTGGCTGGCCCAGAGCAGAGCTCAGCAGGTACTCGTTGAATGTGTTGTTGCATTAATTTATTTTTGGCTACATATTGGTTCACGTGAATGATAATCTGCGACATTGCTATAAAATAGTCTTATAATTCAAGTTTTTATTTGTTCTGAGTATTTGAGGTTGTAAAACTAGCCATGACATAACTATACAACTAACAAGTCAGCTGATTATAAAATTAGCTTTCACTCAAACATCCCTCCCTGTTAGCTGCTGTGTCTGTTCCTGCCCACCTTGCCCATGTGTTTTTGGGTCAAATAGCCAACAGAATAGTTGCAAAGTGAAGTTGCAAATCTTACAAAAGCCGCAGGATTTAATAAAAGTGATATTGCAGGAGCACTGGAAGTGGTAATTACTCTGATAAATAACAATTGGCTTTTTTCCTTTACTTAAGTCTTTTTAAAAGATAATCGTCTGTTTATGTAAAAATAACAGCAGTGTATGTGGGGTTTATAACATGTAGAAATAAAAAGTACGACAACAGTAGCACAAAGCCTGGGAGGGGGGAGATGGAAGTAGCTGCTGGGAAGTTCTTACATGTGAGAGGTAGTGTGATATGAAGGTAGACTGCGGTAAGTTACAGGTGTATGTTAAAATCCTGAAGCAACCACTGAAATAACACAGGAAAGGGTTTGGCTAATAAATCAACAAAGGAATTAAAACAGAAAAAGAGTGGGGGAAGGTGCAGAGAACAAATGGGACAAATAGAAAAATGGTAGGGTAAGCCCATTTTTACCAATAATCACATTAAAGATAAATAGTTAAACACACCAGTTAATAGCAAGACCAACCATATGCCATTTATAAGAAACTCACTTTAAATATAAAGACATGGCCAAGCGAAAAGACAAAAAAAATATAATCCAAAGAATGCTGGAGTGGCTCTGTCAGGTTCAGACAAAGTAGATTTCAGAGCAAAGAGTATAACCAAGGATAGAGGATGTTCATATAATAAAGTGTCAATTCATCAAGAGGACATAACAATCCTAAATTTTATGCACCATAAAGTGGTCCTGGAGGACTGTGCAGATGACACTGGCACCATTAACAAGTGAGGATCTGACCAAGTTCTACACTTAACAGTTGAAATAGAGAAAATAACAAAGATGATGGCACAATAGGCATTCAGAGAGAATTAAATGGATGGAGCCTTGGAATGTATTTTCCAAAAAGACCCTTCTTAGGATAGCTCTGTGAAACTCAGCCTGTGGGGAAGCCTATTTTATTGCATACGATTCTGTTGGAAAAATGATGCCAACAAAACCAATACTTGATTAATAATGAAAAATGTGTTTATAGATAAACTCCATGTGTGCTTAGAGTGAGCTGTGGTTGAATAACTTCCACACTTGGCAGAACACAGGGTGAGTTGACGTCAGTTACTCATCGATCTCATAGTTATTTTATGCACTTGTAAATGCAGCTGCTCATCCTACACGTTTCTAGCTAAATTTCAGCCCAGCCTCATTGTGTACCTAGTGGCTTTGCACAGTTGTTTAACCACTTGGAGCTTCTGTCTCTTCTCTTTTGTAAAGTGAGGATAAGGATGGATGCTCCTCCCAAGACAAAGTGAGCACTGGATGAAAGTAGACAGATGACAGTGTCTGCACGTTTGAAAGTTCCTTGCAAGTAGCAACTTTCATTTCTCTCTACTCCTGATTGTGATGTCTCCCAACAAATGCCACGCGGAAACATTTGGAAGAGGCGCATCTTGGAATGCGCCTATCTCCTATTTTATGTGCAGAGCCATTGGTGTTTTCTGCTGTATGTCTGTTTCTTCTGAGTCAGAAGGGAAAGAATTTACCAGAATATTTGCCAGGGAATGTGTTATGGAGCCTTTGTGATCTGCTTATCCCCCAAGTTTATCATAATTCTTGTACTTCAGATATTGAGCATCCTATTTTACATATGAAGCAACATTTAACTCAAAAGATCTGCTTTTGTTTGTAATCACCTACTTAAGTCTACTGACAGTTTGAAAGTCTGGCAAAGCAACCCAAAGGTACTATTTTCTTCTGACTATATTTATTTAGTGCTGAAGCATACTTCATAGTGAGTTTGTAAGTTCAAGTCATTTATTGTTTAAAGACAAAAACTACAAGGCAAGAAAAAAGAAAGATGGGAAGATGGATCACAAAGAGAAGAAACATGAGCAGCTACATCTGTTTTAGGTAGTAGGAAGCTGCAGATAAGAGGACTGGATTTATGGATGAGCAATAGAGGAAATCAGTGTTATTAATAGATTAAAAAGGCTTTATACACAGCAGGAACTGTAGAATACATAAAAATAAATGATTGGTCTTCTCCAGCATTTTATGTGGTTTATCTCCTTTAATCTACCCACAGCCCTGGGTAGTAGGTAATGCTATCTTCAGTTTTACAGGTGAGAAAACAGGCTCACTGCTTTACGTAACTCACCCAAGGCCTTCAGCTGGCGAGCAGTGGAGCTGGATTTGAACTCAAAGAAATAGCCATGGACTGTGTTATCGCCACAGATTGTTTCTGTGAATTTTGAAAAAGTAAAATCAGTTGGAATTGGAACAAACCATTATCCAGCATCTACAGAAAGTAATTCCTTTCTTGGGTAAACCTTTCAGGGAAAACTAGCTTGGGGTCATAAAGAAGAAATGATTTGGTGAGAAAAAAAGAATCAATGGCATTGCAAATACAGAAAAGTGTATATATATTTGCAGGGGACTGAAAGTTCCTGTAGACCGCTGGTTCTCAAACTCAAGCTTTCACTCCAGTTGAAAATTTGCTTTTCTAACAAGCCCCGGGGATCCTGATGGTCCTGGGCCCGCCCACTTGGAGAGCAGTGCCGTAGACAGTTTGAGAAAGGTGGAGACATGGCCAGTGTGTGCAAGAGGACTTCATCTGGGTAGCAGCAGTCAAGATGCTGGGGAGAGGATGGATTATAAAATCAGTTTTTAACCAGTGTGGCAAAGTCAAGCTCGGGCTTTTACAACTGTTCATGGCCAGGGGGTTTAGAAGAAGGAGGTGGTGAGGAAGGATGTAAACTACTTTTAATGGCTGTTTTCAGGCATTGCTGGCGTCCGGAGAAGGGTCTGGCCCAGAGCAGGTGCTCAGTGGTTATTTTTTTTGATTGATTTTTTACAGAGAGGAAGGGAGAGGGATAGAGAGTTAGAAACATTGATGAGAGAGAAACATCGACCAGCTGCCTCCTGCACACTCCGCACTGGGGATGTGCCCGCAACCAAGGTACATGCCCTTGACCAGAATCGAACCTGGGACCTTTCAGTCCGCGGGCCGACGCTCTATCCACTGAGCCAAACCGGTTAGAGCGCTCAGTGGTTATTTGTTGCACAAATGAATGGACAAGTAGAAGAATGAGTTAACTCCATATGTTAGCACTACTCAGCAATTAATTCTTCTTAGGTTTCTCTCGTGAAAACATATTTTAAAAATTTAACTTCTTGGTAAAGATAGTTTTTGGAAAACATTTTAGTATGTACAAGGAGGTAACAGGAAACTTCCCTCCTGCTCTTCTTCCTTTCCTCTGGTTTCTTTCCTTGGAGGTCAGTTACCGTTAATAGTTTCTTGTGTGTCCTTCCAGGATATTCCATTTGTGTGTGTGTGTGTGTGTGTGTGTGTGTGTGTGTAAATTTTTTAAAATACAAGAACAGTGTAACGTACTATACTATTTGTTCTTTACTTTTTTCATTTAACAATATATTTTGTTGATCATTTCATAAAGCACATATAAGGCTGACTCAGTCTTTTTTAACTGGTCATTTTATTTAAAATACAAAGTATGGAGGTGGCATTATTTAAGTAGCTCTCTATTCATGGACATTTAAAACTTGCAATCTTTTGAAATAATTAAAAGCAGTACAGTGACTAGCCTATATACATTTTTAATTTTGTAAATATTATCCAATTGCCTTCAAAGTGGGTGAATTAGTTTACATCCCCACCAACAATTTGAGAGCGCATTTCCCTGAATTCTCAACAAAATATTTTATGAAATATTTTAACTTTGTCAATATGACTGATAAAAATGGTATTATAGTTTTTATTTATCTTTATCTAATTGAGTGAATTTTTACTTTTTTTTTATGTTTGAGTCAGTTGTGTTTCTTTTTCTGTGAACAGTATACTCATGTCCTTCACTCACTTTTCAGTTGCTTTTTTTTCTTAGTGAATCTTAGAAGCCCTTTATATATAACTAGTGGCCCGGTGCATGAAATTTGTGCACGGGTAGGACCCCTAGGCTTGGCCGATAATCAGGGCTGATCAGGTTCCCTGCCTCCCCACCTTCTCCTTCCCTTGCTCCCTCGCTCCCCCCACTGCTGCTGCTGCTGGTTGCCCGCCATGTTCCATGCTGCCCCCCTGGTGGTCAGTGCATATCATAGCGAGCGATCAAATGCTTGGTCGAACTCCTGAGGAAACAAATTGCATATTAGCCTTTTATTATATAGGATAGAAATTGGCCCTTTGTTATATGTGATGCAAATATTTTATCATTCATTTTTTAATTTTCTTTACATTAAACAATTGTTATTTTATAATTACATTGAAGTAAATTTAAAGCTATCTACATACATTTTTTTTCTACATAGGATTTCTTAATATTTGGGATCTAAGGACTGGAAAGTATCCTATTCACCGCTTTGAGCATGATGCAAGAATACAGGCACTAGCCCTCAGCCAGGAAGATGCCACTGTTGCCACAGCTTCTGCTTTCGATGTTGTGATGTTGCATCCCAATGAGGAAGGATATTGGCAAATAGCTGCAGAATTCGAAGTTCAGAAACTGGTGAGCTTTTAATCTGGTCATTTTATTTTTCATTCTTAGAACCTCTGAATCTAATATAAACAAACAGTAATGATGTGGGAAGCTCCCACTCACTCAGGACTGCCTGTGGGCCTCACATTCATAAATCTCACCCTCCCTTGCGAAATAGGTGCTATCATTTTCCCTGTTTACCAAGAAGCCAAGAAAAACTTAGAGCAGTGACTGGACCTCCCCAGCCTCAGAGCCAGGAAGTGTGATTTGAACCCAGGGCTTACTTCAGGGCTAGAGTTTCTCATTGCCATGAGCCTCATCCACTTTCACAGGAGGTCCACCACTCGAAATCTAAGGTCAGCTTCTGGCCGCCTACAGAAGTGAAAATGAGTTCATTGACATTATCCCAGTCCTTATGGCAAGAAGGGTTCCATCCTCAGCTTTCTTCACCCCAAGTTTTTTTCACCTGGAAGTAAAAGTAGCTCCTTTGTGAAAATAGGTAGAAGTCGGTGTCATGTTCCAGGACGTCGTGTGTGAAGCTGAGCCAGCCGTAAAGAGTTCTTTACGTGGAGCTTGCTTCTGAGTTCACTTGTACGTGAGCCTCTGCATTCTAATGATAGCAGGTGATTTGCTGGTAGAAGGACGTTTAAATCTGTCCTGAATTCCGGTTTAATTTAAACAAACCTGATTTTGGCACTAGTAGAAGAGTGAACAGAAGAGCCAACATTGAATAAATTGATGGCCTGACCTGGAACAAATCCTCTTCCTCTCCCTTTCCTCCTGGTGAGAATCTTATTAGACTGAATAACTAAAAAGCCCCATGTTACTGCCTCACCTCCATAAGCTGCTTGTCCCTCTAATGAGCCAGTCTCGGCAGTTTGGGTCTAGCGTTCCCCCAAACTGCCTGAGGCTGTTCTCCCATCTTGGGTTTTATTAGAAAAATGTGAAAGAACCATATTTGTTTGTTTTCACAACTACTGTCGTGCTTATCATCTGGTCTTTGACTAAAGAACACTGTAGAATGGCAACAATTATATGAACTCAGACAATTACTTAAGATGTGAGTCCCTCTATAAAATGTAAATCCTGCCTTGGCAATCAGTGGCATCCTGGCACAGACTGGATGCTTTTTGAAGTAGTTTTACAGCTCCCAGCAGTGGCCCAGCCACTGCCAATCAGAGCGTCTTGGTCTGTCCAAAATCCAACATGAAGATGAAATTACATGGCTGGGCTGAGGATGTCAGTCTTACGAAAGTAAGAAATGGTTTTTAGACTGGAGAGAGGGAGCAAGCTGGAGGCGGGTGCTGTAACACTTTATGTGTTATTTCTCACCCTGCGTGCGGGGTGGCCACAGGCTGCTTGTCACTGGCAGGCACCCCTGGCCTAGAGCGATGGGTCCTTTTGTCTTCCCCAGATAGGCTCCCCGAATCGCAGTGGCAGTGTTCCCGTGTTTGTGATGTCAGCCTAGAACATCAGCCTTTGTGATGGGCCCTGGGCTTTGGACGAGGGGCCGAGGATTAGCAGAGCCACCCAGATGTTCCCTCTCTGTCTCCAGCTCCCCTGGACAGCCCTCAGCATTCAGGCTTTGGACTCAGTTATCTTATTTTCAGAGCAATACTGCCCTTTTACACAGTGGATTTTCATAATTGAATGGCTTGGCTCACCTGTTGTCACACTCTCAGAATTTACTCAGGGAGGTGAGAACCGGTGGTAAACTACACTGGGGGAGTGTGCCACTCAGGGATCTAGAAAAGCACATTATTCTTGAAGGGACCTCCCCTACACATGCAGATTAGAGAAGGGCCTGGCACAAAAAGGCTGTTGGTCGTGGCCTTCCTGCTCCCGATGGCATGGAAGCCTGGAGAGAGCAGGTAACTCAGATATTTCTAACCTTTTAGCAACGCAGTTTTGGTATTTGCACAGATGTTAAAATGTGATTTTTGCTCATTTGGAACTGAGTGAATTTTATTCAGTTTCTGGTTTAAAGATACTTTTGAATAACTATTACGCCTGCATGGGTTCAGAATTTAAAAGATCCAATAAAGTTTACAGTGAGTAACAACATTTCCACCCCATCCCTCAACTCTTCCCTCTTTGAAAGCAGCCATGATTAGAAGATTTATGCATGTACAAGCCAAGTACATCACACCCTTCCTCTGCCCACATGCACACACGTTAGCCCACTGGGAATCCCGTTACCTTGCTTCCTTGCTCTCTGCCCAAACGAGTATCAGTTCATGAAGACTCTTCATGCTTTTGCCCAAGACTGCGTGGTATTTCAGCGCAAATATGGACTGTCAGTTATTTATAGTCCGTTTAGCATTTTCCAGTTTTTAGTGATGAAAAAGTAAAGCTTTAGCCAATAACCTGTACACATGGTTTTGATTAATGCAAGTTTACTTGTATGGAAAGTCCTGGAAGGAACTTGCTGGGTCAGAGCCTAAGTGCATTTGACATTGTGGAAAGTGTTGCCGATTTTCCTCTATAGCAGCATTTCTCAACCTGTGGGTCACGACCCCTTTGGGGGTTGAACGACCCTTTCACAGGGGTCGCCTAAGACCATCGGAAAACACATATATAATTACATATTGTTTTTGTGATTAATCACTATGCTTTAATTATGTTCAATTTGTAACAATGAAAATACATCCTGCATATCAGATATTTACATTACAATTCATAACAGTAGCAAAATTACAGTTATGAAGTAGCAATGAAAATAATTTTATGGTTGGGGGTCACCACAACATGAAGAACTGTATTAAAAGGTCGCGGCATTAGGAAGGTTGAGAACCACTGCACTATAGACATTGGACCAGATTACATCCCACCAACCGTAGTGGGACCCATCATGTGGTTGTCCCCTTCACTTCCAGGCCAGTGTCTCAGCAGACAATGTGATCTGTACTGGTATGACAGGTGAAAATGGTACCTCAGTGAATTTTTACTTTATATTTTTCTTATTAGGAGTGTATTGTGTTTCTTTAAGAACTGTGTGTCATTTCCTGTGAACTGCCCCTTTACCCGTCTTTTTCTGTGGAGTTGCTGGTCTTCTCATTGACATGTAGCAGGAACTATATACTTTTTGACCAAGTCAGGATGAACTGTATGTGGAACCTGAGGACTAAATAACCCTTAACCTTTCCAGGTTGACTACCTTGAAATAGTTCCAGATACCGAAAGGTACCCTGTGGCAGTGGCCACTGCTGGAGATCTGGTGTACCTGCTAAAGGCTGACGACTCTGCCAGAACCCTCCACCACGTCTACGGGCAGCCCGTCACCTGTCTGGATGTCTCGGCCAACCAGGCTGCTTTTGGAGTGAAGAGTCTAGGATGGGTACACGAAGGAAACAAGGTACAAATAGCAAGACATGCAATTAACAAAATAGAACATCAGTTTTTATTTTCTAGAAGGCAATTTAAAAAATTAAAGCTCCAAGATGTAGTCGGGAAATAGATATTTAGCATGGCAAAAAAATTCAAGCACTTGGAAAGGATATGAGGTGAAAAGAATTATTTCTTTTTTCCTCCTTTTCCCCAACCCCACTCCACAGACAAAACTGATAATTTCTAATAGATATCCATCTAGAATATAGGTACATTTATACACTGGAAAACATACCTTTATAGAAAAAAGGTTCAGCAAAATTTATATTCTCACCAACAGTGCATAAAAGTACCTCTGATACTCTGAGCCAGAAGCAGGGAGAAAAGTTTTTAATTGAAATTCTTTGCATGATTACTAAATGTAATCACTACCTAGCGTTTTACTATCCTGACTGTAGGCCAAGTACTTAGTCTGAAAAGTCTTAAAGTTGATTTATGGAAGTCTCTTTCTCCTCCAGTGGGGTCAGGGGGGAGAGGGATCAAGTTTTATTTTGTTTTCCCTTCAGTGTGCCTTCTCTCGACCCCCTGGCAGTGGTGTGATCCCAGGAAGAAACTTCTCTGCGCATTGGCTCCCCTGGCAGCTCCTCCTGAGGACAGAGGCCTCTCCCTGGCACTGCTGTGGCCTGCTGCCCCACGTGGCCTGAGGCAGGCTGCTTAACCTCCCCTCCGTATGCCTCAGTGTCCTCATTTGTTTGTAAACATTTTTATTGATTTCAGAGAAGAAGGGAGAGGGAGAGAGAGATAGAAACATCAGTGATGAGAGAGAATCATTGATTGGCTGCCTTCTGCATGCCCCCGCCTGGGGATCAAGGCCACAACTCAGGCATGTGCCTTTGACCAGAATCAAACCCGGGACCCTTCAGTCCATGGGATGATGCTTTATCCGTGAAGCCAAACCGGCTAGGGCTCAGTTTCCTCACTTGTAAAAGGGGGCTCATAACAGCACCTACACCATAGAATTACCAGATTAGATGAAAACATGTCTGTAAAGCTTTAAGCGTCATGCCTGGCGTGTGACAGTTAATCATCACTGTGTGCCTCCTGGTATTTCTACCAGTCGTAGTTCCATGCTGGCCTCCGTTTGTGAATTTTTTTACAGTTTCCCCTAACATGTAAGTCACCTGTACAGTCAGGTCTCATCAGGCGTTCACTGATTTTGCAACTTAGTAGGTGCTTAAAGCTTTGAAGCATCCTGGATTGCAATTGTGTTCTTCACCCAGTAAGATAGATAAGGCACTAGAAAGGCCCGTGGCTTCCTGCAGCCTCACGGTGAGAAGGGCCTCCCTCTGTGCTGGAGGAGTGCATATGTCAGCATCTGTCAGCCGACAAGTCGGCGATGCTCTAACTCCTGTGTTTTGTCTTCCTAGGAAGTGGGGGAAGGGGACAGCAATTGCTTTCTGAAGGCGGTTTCCTTTCTAGGGCTTTAAAAAAACTTTCTTTTCCGATCCCTGGTGAGCTCATTTGTTGAGAGAAGAAAGGCTGCGGATTCGCTTTCTAATTTTTCATCCATTATGCTTTCAAGTTTGGGTTATCTCATTTATTTCTCAAGTCTCAGTGTAGTGAGGGGATAAAGATACATAATACTAGCCTGGTTAAAATTTTCCATATTTTCAATAAATTTTTCATCTGGCAGATCCTATTTCTCTTTGACTTATCTAAGTAGATTTGTTTCTATACAGTCTTATATTTTGATACAATCATAGTGGATATATTTGAGAAACCAGTGAAAGGGAGAGTTCAGCATCCTTTAGCTATCGGTGGTACGGAGGCACTTTTGTGGATGCCTCTGAAAATTTCCAACCCAATTAAAAGCATTAATTATAAGAATCTGCTTATTAATACCTTAATTTTATGGAAATTTATTTTAAAATGTGTTCTCTCAAATAACTTGTTACTGGTATTTTCATTGCTATTTTAAAATTAAAAGTGGAAGTAAATTTGCTACAGAATTTGTTGAAGCATCCTTTGAAATCTGACAGTAGCAGTTAGTTACCCAAATATTTTGTGCGCACAACAGCAAGCCTTCAAACACTTGTGGGTGGCTGGCTGGTTGTTGTTAGTAATAACTTTGTGTTGAGATGTTTCTCCAACATGAATGCCACCCACTCGAATGTGAGGGAAGCCAAGCTTTTGTCTATGAAGCTTTCCTTATTTTTGCAGAGGCAGGACGATCCATCTGATTGTGTTTAATGGGTTTTCTGCTTCCTCAGAAGAACCTGCATTTTTAAGAAGCGTAAGGGACCTGGAACATCTCTGTGTGCGCTAAGCCATGTCATCCTGCTGCTGTCCTAGGATGTCATGTCGTAACCCCCAGGTAGCTGCATGGGTGGTGCTCAGGGCTGCTCTGCTGTGAGTGCCGTTTGGCTGTGTCTGCTTGGCCTGGCAGCGTGTGTCCCGGCACGTTTTATTAGGTTGGTGTCAGACTATTAGCAGTAGACTTTGCCTGGAGCTACGTCCACATGGGGGCTTGTGTTTGCGCCTCTGGCCTGTGTAACTCGGAATCAGATGAAGGCTTTATGAGAACAGAGAGTTTGGCTTATCTTCGTTTGTACCTGATACAGAGCTGGGGCTTAGCTGGAGTCCATTATTGATTAACTGTGATAAAAACACAGCGAAGTCCAAATGTTGATATAAAATACATTTGAGTTGGGAACTAAGGTTTCTCTAACGTGTAGAAGTAACTCCAGAGGTGTTATTTTTGTTTAGTTGGAGGATATCCTTGCCCCATACGATGATCGCATTAGCATTTTATAGGCACCACAGCTGTCAGAGCATCAAATAATAATGGTTCAAGTCCATCCACTCATAGATCCAGCTAGCCAGCCATCATGTGCGCGTTCAGCACAGAGAGCCACAGAGCACCAGTTGTGTTCCTGGCACTGGAGTGTGAAACAGCCTCACGCACAGATTTCAGCAAACTGGTGCTTGTCAAGTAACCCAGCTCTGTCAATAAACAGTTTTCCAAGGAAATGAGACCAAGTTATGTAGCAAAATGCACCTATTGAACCTTAAGAAAAGGCCTATGAGTACAGCTGGTTTGATCCTTTGCAGCTCCGTGTGTTCCAGGACCAGAGAGAGTTCGTGCGCTGCACATCTCCGTTGCTTATGGCACAGAACTTCCCAGACTTTTGAATTTAGAGGCCAGGACTAGGGACCCCACTTGGAATTGCCAGCATTTTCTTTGCCCAAGTAAAGTCGTAGAAAAAATGGCCATTGTCTATTTTCACTTTTTGTTAAAAGATCAGATTTTTAAACATAGTTTTTCTGTGTGTTTTTTTTAAAGAGTAATTTAAAACGAGGTAATGCATTCACCTGATTCAGAAATCAACAGATCTGACAAGGAAGGATGTGCAGGGGGATGGCCCTTGCCCACTCCTTTCAACCTGCCACCCAGTTTCTTTTCCTGGAGGCAAGTCAGTGTTGCTAGTTTCGTGTACATCCTTCAGAGGTATTTTATGCACATGTAAGCAAATTACCTAGATATACCCTCAGCACCCTCTTTTTTAAAAATGCAAATGGTAAAATACTATATTGTTGTTCTGTACCTTGCTTTTTCCTGCAACAAAACTTCTTAAAGATCATTTCATCCTGGTGTTTGGATATTGTTTTGTTTTTCTGTTTGCAATGTTATGGTCCCGCACCTGTGGGTGGAGCTTGATGAGTTCGGCTAGCCCCTCTAGATGTATGCTACATTGCTCCCTGTCTTTTGCTGCTGTGAACCACATTTGGCCCACATGAATGTGTTTATAGGGTTAGTTCCTCCGAGTGGACTTGCTGAGTGAAAGGGGTCCGTGCCTTTATGATTTTGATGGCTGTTGCCTCTATGGCGGCATCCCTGGGAAAGTGGCAGGTGGCAGCACACCCCATTTCCCTGGCAGTTCCTGGACATCTTTTCTCTCACAGGCTTTACAGAAAGATCACAACAAAGTGAGGCCAGAGGACTATACAGAGACCTGTCTGCTCTTACTGTTCAGTAAATTATTTTGTAGCTCTGCTACTTAGGATGAGTGGCGGTTCATTTCAAATCACATGGCTTTACCTAGAGCAGCGGTTCTCAACCTGTGGGTCACGACCCCTTTGGGGGTTGAACGACCCTTTCACAGGGGTCGCCTAAGACCATCGGAAAACACATATATAGTTACATATTGTTTTTGTGATTAATCACTATGCTTTAATTATGTTCAATTTGTAACAATGAAATCGGGGGTCACCACCACATGAGAAACTGTAGTGAAGGGTGGTGGCATTAGGAAGGTTGAGAACCGCTGACCTAGAGCCAGTGCAGTGGGACTGTGGGACTAACAGCCCTCTCGGGCCCCGTCAGGTGGGGTGAAACTGCCACACGCACCAGTGTGTGTCCTTCTTGGCTTAGTTGGTGCCATCTGAAGGAGAGTCCATGGTTCCTCTAAGGTGGTGAGCCAACTCGCCTCTTTTATGTAAAATGAAGAGGGGTGGGCACGTGACCTCTGGGCTTCTGTCCAGCATCCCGTTCCGTGAATTCCGGATGAAGTGATGAGGTGGTAGAAACTTCCTACTTTACCTGCGGAGTTTTGTTGAGCTGCTCCCCCATTGGAACCGCTGGGTGATTGAAGGCTTCTGAAATGGGCCGAGGAATCCATCACCCTACTCTTCTCTAACGAGACCTCCCCAAGGGCGATGTTTGTTGCTGATAGAAATGATTGGGCAGGAACTTGGGACTTCTTCATCACTTCCCATGTCCTGCGAGCCAGGGGTATGTGGTAAGAAGGCCTCCTCACAGGTCTTTGCTTTCAGATGCTACTTAGCAATGGCCTGCTTCCTCCCGCTGCAGTGCAGAAATCCGTGTCAACTCCGCCCTAGCCCTCTGTGCCCAAATACCCCTGTATGATGTGTTTCTATGTCTCATATTTTCTGAATCTGTCAAAAATGCTTCCACCAATGAAAACATGTGTATGATACCATATCATTAGTTCTTTTGCTGCCTGAATTAAATTTTGTTCTCAGATGTAGAGGGTTAGAAGGTAGAATTGCCTCATTTAAGAGCATTATGTTGACGACGAGTCTCATGCCTCATAAAGGAAGAGAGAGACCCACTTAGGGCTCTTAGCATCATTCTCTGTATTTGGACATATTTCCTAATTTAGTTTGGAAGTACTTGGCATTCAGTGGCAGGTTGTATTTAGCAGCACGCAGCGCGCATCGTAATCAGGGGGATGCGAGTGAAGTAATCCTGAGCTGGGATGTGTTTGACAAGGACGCTGCCTTGGCGCTGCTGCCTCAGCTTACATCACGCTGGAAAATAATTGCTAACGTCTCTTATGATAATCATTCCCTTCACACGGACGTGGAAAGACTCTGGATTGGTTGCTTGCACTCGTCACGAGTTGAAATAACTGTCTGGGAGAACGCTTGGAATCAGACACACAGTGCTCACGGATTCCGACCACATTCTCCCATACCTACCCTGACTGTGCAGCCCACCTCTGCTTTTGTTCAAGGCTCCATTCCGGAGAAGAATGAAAAACTTGGTCTTTTACGCGCAGGGTGAATAATTTAAAATGGAAAGTTCACAAAGTATATGCCTCATTTCCTTTTCACTTTCTCCTTAAACCTTTAAAATGTTTTGTCTTCACTTTCTTCTTAGAGAAGTTTAGGAAGATAGTCCTTTGAGACCAATTTTCTAGATTATTGAGTGATGTTGACTACCAGAAGGATTCATTTTTGTTGCCTAGGTTACTGTCATTGCTAATGACTGTTTATTGAACACATGCTATATGCTAGATTTCTGATTGGCACTGGAAACATGTAGATGAATCCAGAATGACATCTGCCTTCGGGCTCTCAGCCTTGTGTTCCTCAGCAGCTTAGCAGTTTGTATTGCTTCCTCCACACTGAGATGGACATCAGGTCACAGGAGCCCTTCACAGCAGTTTGCTGAATTCCAAAGTGATGAGATTATACAGATAAATTGATGAGGATTGAACATTCAGAGGATTGTTTTAATACTAGAACATGGTTTAGTATTAAAACGATATCAGTAAGTGATATAATCGTTAGTGTAATTTCACAATACATGAAGTTCTCCTCCCGTGCTGAGTGAACCCCGAGACAGCTCACAGAACCCCCGGGTTACTCAGGACAGACAAGAAACCTCAACTGGGGACCTTTGAGGACCTGGCCACCTCTGATCTTCCGTAACACGATGGCGATTCTGTGGGAAGCATTTCTTGGAATGCTGTCGCTGCCTAGGATGCTGAACATGCTCTAGGAGCTCTAGGATCCTGAACCACTCCTTTGCGAGAGTGATGACCTCATAGAAAATAAACACAGGGAAAAGTATTTTCCACTAAGTCAAGGTAGTGGTGTAACCTTTGGGGATTGAGCCAGATAAACCTTCAGCAAGTTACTTACCTGGGAAAGGGAGGTCATGTGCCTGTTAGATACTGAGCACCAGTACCTCCCCATCCCCACCGGCTTTGGGGGCAGGTTAGAGTTCATCAGGAAAACCTGGGCAAGAAGGCAGTTCAGGCGGAGGCAACGGGCTTGGAGGACAGGTTCCCAGGGGGTCCAGGAAGCAGCAGTGGGGTGATCCAGGCTGGCTGGAGCACAGGTAGCCTGGCTGGTGTGGTAACTGTGCTCAAGTCATTTTGTCATGATAGCTCCTGTGATTCGTCACCAGATTCATTTTCCCAAGAGCTGATTTGAAATAATGCATTTAGAATAGAAAGGGACAAGTCCGTTCAGCTTCCTGCAGAACCAATGCGGTTGCTGAGTCACTTGGTGTAATATCCTTGAGATGCAAACCCTTGTGGAGAGGGCTGGCTCTGTGCCTTAAATATCTTATGTCTGCATTCAGACTTGCATAGTTTTTGTATACCAATGGCATTTGTATCATTTTCTAATTTTCAAAAACCATTGATCAGTATTCTTGAAGCTCTGAGCAAGCTCCCAAGACCATTACATTGAAGTGTATGCTGATCATTGCCTTTCTCTTGTTTGTCTTTTGAATTAAGCTTAGAATTTTATTTAGGGCCTACTTTTTCTAATGGCTTTCCCAATGATTTATGTGGAATTTCCATCCTGGCTCACCACTTCTCACCCATGGGAGACTGTGAACTTGGAGTTAGGCTTTGCTTTTGTTCCATTTTATGGATAGGCATGGCTTTGGTTTCTTCCTGCCAGGGCTCAAGAGCAAGTAGGTTTGTTAAAGGGTTAAAAGTCAGTTTGTTTTTCAGTTAATGAAGATCAAGGGGAGGGCTGTTGGGAATGTTTGCTTTTGCTCTAAGAACGCTAACACTGTAGAGTAGGTTGCTTGCTTTGGATGTATATCCAGACAGCTACTATTTATAGTGTTCTTTATGTGCAAAGTGCAGCTAAGCATATGTCTGTGCTGGTACAGTCCTGCCCCTTAGGCAGTGCTAAAGGGGCGTTATGCCTCCGGGGTACGAAGGGGAGCCCATGGGTAGACTCTTTGCCCTACACCAGAGGTCCTCCCTGCTCACTTTCATTTTTCACGCTCCTCCATCAGCTGTCACTTGTTTTAGTTCTCTGGTGTTAGCCACATTCTATCTATCCACTTCTGAGCCTTTGTCTGATCTAACTTGGGGCCAGACCAGCAGTTGCCAGGCTAGTGAATAGAACATTGATATTCAAGCCAGTCTAATATCCTGAATTTCATACACAGTCATCTTTATATCACACTCATCTCACATGTAATCTTCCCATTTTAAAAATATTATTCAAGTTGCCTTTAATTTTCAAGAATTCATTTCATAATTTGCAGCCTCAGTCTTCCTCCCAATATAAAGTAGATTTAATATTAACTTTTTTTCTCCAGGGGGCCATGATTAGTTACGTGTCATTAATATTTGTGAAGCGCTTAGAAACTGTCCATGCTCTTTATTATGATGAGGCCTGTTGGGAGCATAAAAGGAGGCTGTGAGGATTTTCAGCTTCAGTCATACATTTGCATAGTAATTATAATCTCGTCATTGAACTAAATGCGGGGGCCGTGAGCACTCCTGCTCGTTTTATGTCTGCAGGAGCCAGTTCTCTTGTGGTCTCTTTTCTTATTCTAGCGCTAGGACAGAGATCGTCTGAGGAGGTTCCCGACGCCAAGCAAGAGCTTCTCTCCGCAGAGTGGACCTGCCTTCCCTGTTGTTTCCAGCACCGACGGGTGTGTGGTCCAGGGAGCTGGGTTGTGTTTGCCTGCATGTGCACTGCAGCGTACTCCTGCTCTCCGGGTTTCTTTCAGGCTTAGGTCACAATAGGTGTTGGTTTGGCCTCGCTCTGGTCCTTTGTAGACATCTGCCCACATCACAAAGCCCCCAAGTTTGGCACAGTCTGTGGTGATTGGCAGAGCCTTCCCGGGCAGAGTCCAGTCCTGGAACAGCGGGGGTTGCAGGTGCATTGGCACGTTGTGGTGGGGAACGCACACGGGCCTTGCCTACCCAGCGCCTGGCGATGCTCAGCAACACCGTCCCATCCCTGAAATATCTTGGCCTTGCGGGCTTGTCACTCCAATTAAAACTTAAACATGAAAGCAGCCCAGGCTGCCTCCCTTTGTGCTGCAGTTGAGCGTGGACGGTGCCAGAGCATATCATGGAAACTGTGAAGGGGGTGCTGTGTTTCAGGGGTCTGTGCTGTCGGGGGTCTGCTTCTTCCAGCTTTGCGTCTTGCTGGTGGCTGCTGCTAAGTGCACCTGAGAGGCAAGTTTTTGTTTGCCAACAGAAAGTCACCTTTGGGATGGTGGTGAAAGTCATTTTCCACATGTTCACAGATACGCCTGTTACCAGGCCTCACGCTCTGACTTATCTTTGGCAAGGACTTACAAAATAGTCTCTCTGGCTGATTGTCAAAAATTACATCATATCGGAGTAAACTGCTTTTAAATCAGACATCCATTATTCATGTATATTAACTGCTTTTTTATTTTTTTATTGGCTGTTTTGTGTATGATTTACTCTTTTCTCACTAGCTCCCCCTCCCTTCCAATTGTCTGTCTTTCTCGTTTTTTTAAATCTTAGCTCATCTGTGAATTTATAGGAGCTGTCCACTTATCTTTGTATGTCGACATCAATATGTGGACCCTGCATTTTTTGTAGTGAAATTTTTTTACTACATTTTGTGGGTCATATTTATGTTGGCTCAGAATAGCAGTTTGGGTTGTTTACTTGAGTAAAATCTACCCCAAGAATGGGAGGTCTTTTTCCTTTATTTTAAAAAAATGAGCATTATTAGTCTTGTACTTCAAGATCTGTACCAAGTGAAACTGTACCTCCCACTTCTGAAGCATCTAAATACGTTGCTCTTGGTGGAAAGCAAATTGACTTACTGTGTTCATTTGCACGCATGGAGCACATCCTACTGCAAGGCCCATGTATCATTCTCCTGTAATCGTACGTACAGGCAGAGATGTGTCGCATTTATTCACTCTTTCGTCAAATACATACTGGGTCTCTCCTGTGTGCCAAGCAGAGTACAGGAGTCCAAGGGTGCCTCCATTCACTCCAGACTCAGTGCTGGAGGGGTCCCCTGTGCACCTGCGTCCTCTGGTTGTGGTACATCGCCCTGAGTCAGGGCCCCCAGCTGCTTGGAATAATAGGTCAGGATACAGTCTGTTCTATTTCTTTATTCCCAAAGCTGCATTGTTGTTGTTGTAAATAGTCAGTACTTGTATACTTTTATGAATGTTTACCTGAATCTTTGCTTACTATTCCTTTCAGCATGTCAGACCTTTTTTTTCTGGACCATCTTCCAAAAGCGTGTTCTTTAGAAGTTCCTTTAGTGAGAGCTCACTTCCCTTTCTGGATTTAGTGTTCTCTATTTGTTGTTGTTGTTATTTATTGATTTTAGAGAGAGAAAGGAAGGGGGGGGGAGAAAGATCAGTTTGTTATTCCACTTATTTATGCATCCATTGGTTCATCCTTATATGTCCTGACCAGGGATCAAACCCACAACCTTGGCATATCAGGATGACATTGTAATCAACTGAGCTACCCAACGAGTTCACTATCTTCCATTTTTGTAAACAAGTGTTCTTCATGTTTTAATTTTTTTTTAAAGTCTTTATTTCACCCTCATTCTAAGGCAGCTTCACTAGTCCTTTATAATTCTAGGCTAACAGTCACTTTCTGAGATCTCAGCCCCTTGAAGAGATTAGTGGTTGTGACTTCCACTGATGCCACTGAGATGTTGGCTGTTGGTCTCATTGTCATTTCCTTCTACGGCTCTTTCTCTTTGGGCTGCTTTTAAGATCTTTTCCTTGTTTTTAATTTTCTGCGGTTTCACTCTAATGTCTCCTGAGTGTGGATTTAGTTTTACTTCTCCTGTTTGGGGTTTCTTATGCTTCCTTCCTTCAGTTGTAGAAAATTCTCAGCCGTTGTTGAAGTTTTCCTCTCCCTCGTTTTCTGTTCTTTCTGTCTGGGCTCAGATTAGGTGTGTGTTAGGCCAACATGTCTCCTCCGTGCTGTCCACAGCCCATTCATATCTTCTTTCTCCATCTCTCTGTGTTGCCTTCTAAACAGTTTCTTAAAATCTACCTGACAATTCACAGAATTCTTTCTTGCGCTCTGTTTAATTATTTGTGTAACTCATTCATTGACCTTTTAATTTCTAGAGGTCTACTTTTTTTAGAACTGTTTAGTCATGTTTCTGTTTTTGACCCCTACCTTCTTTTAATTCTGTAAACATTCTCTTTATCTGATATCCTTGGAAGTGAATTCTTCTGTTTGTTTTCTGCCTGTCGCGTAGGATGAGGTGTTTCTTTCTGTATTTGGAGTCTGTTTTTGTTGTGAGCTCCTATTTGGCTGATGGTGATTGTAGATGTCCTAAGGGGCCTGGGTTGAGAGGGTCTTCCTCCTGAGAGTAGTTCTGCAGGTACCAGAGCACGTTACCAACCTGGAAGTACTTTAAACTGATGTCTGGGCATGGGGTTTTGGCCTTGCAGGGAGCGTACTTCAGCCTCTGAACCTGGGTGAGGGCGGATGTGTGCTAGCACACCCCAGGGCAAACATTTTCCATCCTGAGCCGAACCTGAGGCAGATCCCCCTCCGGGTAGGCTCTTTTGGCCAATGAACAGACCGTTTCCATAGCTTGCTTTTTACTGGGTGCGCATAGCCGTACCAGGGCCCGCTGTATGCAGAGGCCTCAGTCTGGTGTTCTGTGTGTGCTGGCAGGTGTCCCAGAGCACCCCCGGCATGAGAGCTCTTTCCTTTCTGGATTTAGTGTTCTCTATTTGTTGTTATTTATTGATTTGGGGGGGGGGCGGTGGGGGACAGAAACATTGATTTGTTATTCCACTTATTTATGCATCCATTGGTTGATTCTTATATGTCCTGACTGGGGATCGAACCCACAACCTTGGCATATCAGGATGACACTGTAACCAACTGAGCTACCTGGCCAGGCCACTGTTCTCCTTTTTTGGCTCCTCAGAACTTTTCTGATTTCTTAGAACTTAAACAGAGAGGTTGAAGGAATGTTTATTGATACTAAATCCTATCCAGCCTTCTTAGCGTTTGTAAGCAGCGGGGTTTTCCAGGCATTCTAGTCTGCCACATTTTCAGAACTGCCACATTTTCAGTTTGTGGGGAGGGTGGGGGTTGTAGGATCTGGATATTATGGCTCTAGAACAGGGGTGGGCAAACTTTTTGACTCGAGGGCCACAATGGGTTCGTAAACTGGACCAGAGGGCCGGAACAAAAGCATGGATGGAGTGTTTGTGTGAACTAATATAAATTCAAAGTAAACATCATTACATAAAAGGGTACGGTCTTTTTTTTTTTTTAGTTTTATTCATTTCAAACGGGCCGGATCCGGCCCGCTGGCCGTAGTTTGCCCACAGCTGTTCTAGAATCTGGTTATTGTGGAACCTCCTTCTGTTTGAGTAGGATGAAGTATTCCTTTGTACATGACAGTAGCAAGATTAGACATCTAGAAATTGGGACTGGGGGAGGGGAGGCAAGGAGCAGGTGTTAAGCAAAAAAAAAAGGAATGAGTATTTATTGTGTCCCAGATTGTGGTAAGCCCTGGGTTTCCCTGATAACGTGTACTGAGCAGTTGTCTATATACTGAGCACCGGGCACATGCTGCATCCTTAATCAAAGCTGCAAGAATGAATGATAGGATTGCTTTCACAAGGAACATATAGTCCAAGTCTAGGACAGCATTTTACACATGGCGGGGCGCTTGGTAACAGCCTCCGCTGACCTGCTAAATGAGTTTCCTTGGGGACGCTCCTAGCCCCAGTGCTGAAGAACCACAGGTCAGGAGAGGCCGGAGGAAGCGAAGGCACAGTTTAAGGTGGCACCTTGGAAACCCCAGATGAAGCACCTTTGGCACTGACCAGAGGGAACGAGGTCTGTGTGCTGACGGCCCAGCGAGAGCACAACACAAGCTTGATAGGGATGGAAGACGGGGTGGGGGTTATTTGCTTTACTCTCTAGAATTTGGCTTCTTATGACTTCCCCCTCATAAGAGAAGAATATATGTGGTCGTGAGGGAGGCAGGTTATCAGGGATCAGAAAAGAAAGTAGGTAGACTGTGTCATCTCCAAGAATTTCAATCAATTCCCATGCCCTTTATTCTTCACTCTGCTTCAGTCCAGCTCAGCAGCACTAGTCCTGTGCTGGCACTCCCTCCCTCTCTAGTGGCCGTATACAAGTTAGCTGCAGCTCACAACGCTGCTTCAGTGTAAGGAAGCCTTCTGGCCACTCCTACCCCTTCAGAAGGGCAGTGCTGGGGTGCGTAGCAGGTGAGCTGCTGCTTGGTTTGATACTGCTGTTCGTGCAATGCCTTTGGCAGATAAGTGAGCACGAGGAAGACTATTTTTGTAAACTTTATCAAAGAAAACAGAGGGGTTCCTTTCTTCATTCACCATCATGTGACCAAAAGTCGGAGGCTGCAAGGCTGTCATCTCTTCATGGCGATTCTGCATACACGTGGTTCCAGGTTATGGGGTCGGTAGCAGTCTTAGATTTAGAATGTGTTTGCAGTGCTAAATCCAGTTCTTCCTGTGTGAAGGAGGACGTTGGCCTGCCTTGAGCTCACCCCACTGCAGGGACAGTAGTTACTTCTCAGCCCTTTCCTTGAGGGTTTGCTTGGACAGCCAGTCCTGGGTGCACTAAACGGCCTAGGGCCCCTAGGGCTCTAGGCCACACCTGGAGGGTGCAGGGCCCTCCTGCACCAGGACAGTGACTGATGCTTCCCAGATGTTGGGCCTGTGGCTCCTTCCTGACTCTACAGGGCTGTCCCTGCTGCTTACAACACCAGCTGCTAGGACATGGCTGTAAGGTGGGTCTCCTCAGAGAGGTGAGCCCCTCGTCTGCAGGAGCAGGACAGCTGGTGGCCGCGCACCAGCTGGCGGAGAGGTGGATGGTTTCAGCTGGCAGCAGGCGGAGGCTTCTGCGCGTCATCCGCCGTCCCTGTCATTCCAGTGCCCACTCCACTGAAGATGGTTAATAAATACTGTTGACTGGCTGTTGAGCGAATTACAGCATTATTTATTTTGTCTAAAAATTAGAAACAACCCAAATATCTACCAGTATGGAATTAAATATCCACAGAGAAATTCTATGCTGCCATTAAAAATAACAAGGTTTACCTATAGGTATTGACGGGGAAAGAACACTCCTGGTATTTAATAGGAAAACCAAATTGTAGAGCAATAGTCCCATTCATGGAAAAGAATAATTTTATACACACATACAGGGAGAGGGAGGAGACGGGTAGACACAGACAGATGTGTATAGAAGAAGTTAGCAGTATATACACTAAGCTGTTCAAGTGGTTATCTCTGAGAGGTGGATGCACAGGAGGTTACTGCTTTCGTTATATAATTCTGTTATGTTAGATTAACTTGAACAAAATTCAGAGTTAGGATTCTAAGACTAGGGTTTATGAAAATACTTTAAGATCCCTGAAGTTCTTTTCAAACAGTGATTGCTTCCATCAGGTGCCTCTACATCTGCCTGGAAGCTAAGGAGAAAGGAAAACCACCCAGAATGCATCTCTCGTAGTTATCTTTGCAAAATATATGCCACTCTTAACATGGTTTCACTGTTTTAGAAAGTTCTTGAAGAAGCATCTGACTCCTATAAAAATGTGCCCTGTAATCACTATGTAAGCTCTTTTGTACTATCCACTTGGTATTTAAAAGAAAAAATCCCCAGCAACATCTATTGATTTGGCGGTCGCATTAGTGCAGAATATTTTCTCCAAGATTGTAGCTATGGGTAATTTTTTCCTTCTTTCCAGCATATCCATACACCTCTGAGGGTGAGTCAAGTGGCCATGGGTTGAGACTCACCCAACTAGGGCAATAAAGAGGAAAATTAGTCTAATGCATGGTCTTAACAAGAGGGAGAGTGTGAGCATGAATAATTAATCTCACTAGTCTGTGGCAGTCAGATAAAATGAAGTCCCATTTGCTCAACCTTATTAAAAGAGAGAGAGTACGGGAGGGAGGGAGGAATAGAGGGGGAGGAATGGTAAAGGTCGTTAAGGGACTTGTAACATGGAAAGAACCGCCTCCGAGATGGGTAATGTGTTTTCTAATCTCTGTGGTCTTTAACTAAACGTAATGGTGCAGGTACTGTTGGGATAGTTCTGATTCACTGAATTACTAAGCATTGTAGGAGATACACGAGTCCTGATAGCTTAGACGTCTTTATGCAGAGGCTCTTCACAGAGGGATGCGAACTCATTGTGTCCCTCAGACATGGTCCATCCACTTGTAAAGAAAGAACTAGAAAAAGTAAAGAATAGGAACTGACTCAATATCAGATTTCAATCCTTATATTTACCATGGACATTGTATATTTTAAAGGCCTACCTTCCGACTATAGAAGCTGAAGTATTTTAAAAACAAGATATTGAGCCGTAGCCAGTTTGCTCAGTGGTTAGAGTGTCATTCTGCAGACTAAAGGGTTGCGGGTTTGAATCTGGTCATGGCACGTACCTCGGTTGCAGACTCGATCCCCAGACCCCGTTGGTGCCAGTGCAAGAGGCAACCAATCACTGTCTCTCTCTCACATCAGTGCGTCTCTTTCTCTGTCTCTTTCCCTCTCTTCTACTCTCTTTAAAAAACAACCAATGGAAAATAATATCCTTAGGTGAGGATTAACAAAAAAAAAAACACCCACAAGATATATTGAGTCCAAGAATCCTACTGAAAGGTCTATAATGATAAGTGTAAAATATTACTTTTAAGATAGACCATGAAGTTGCTGTTTTTAATTTTTTTCTCTCCAGGAGCTGATTTTATGCAATTTTTATGTTATTCCCTGTAGATAAAAGATTTGATTATTACTGTGTTCTTACCTGGAAGAAGACTCTTATTTTGGATATTTTAGAATTGTTGAAATTTTCTTTTATTTTCAACTGCATAAAAATAACATTTAGTTTGTTTACTCTAGTCTTTATGGGTTAAAGTTTGAAATCGCCCTCTTCCAGATGCTGTTAGCAATAGTTAGTATTATAGGGTTGCCTGGACTATTAGGAATTTCTAAAGATTCACTTGTTAGAAATGTGTGTTGACAGTGAGATTGATGAAGTTCAAGGTGGAGACAGTTTGTTCACTTCTCAATACTAAAATAAGAACCTGTATACTAATACTTGATAAATGAATAGGTTAACATGACAATGAAAGCACATTTTCGTATGTGTACTAAGAGAGGAGACTCGCTACAAAATATTCATATTAAAACTTTCGAGTTCAGTGATTGATTTTAACCCCATGATCAACAGAATGGAATGTAGGCACCGAACTGTGTTGATGAAGAGGTTTTTGACTGTGAATTTGGGAGCAAGATGTGTCCTCAGTACTTACAACAGTGACTGACCCAAAGCAAGTGGTTCATGTTAATTAAGTTGAACTGAATTACTAAGGTTTTTTTAGGAGAAGTCTTAAATCTTCAGAAAGATTATTTATGAATCATCTTTTTATTTTTCTTTTGCTGGAGAGAAGGTACGGAAGTGTTTACATTTAAAAAAATATATTGTCGCCCTAACCGGTTTGGCTCAGTGGATAGAGCATCAGCCTGCGGACTCAAGGGTCCCAGGTTCGATTCTGGTCAACCTCAGTTGCAGGCACATACCCAGTGGGGAGTGTGCAGGAGGCAGCTGATCGATGTTTCTCTCTCATCAATGTTTCTGACTCTCTTTATCCCTCTCCCTTCCTCTCTGTAAAAAAAAAAAAAAAAAAAAAAAAATCAAATATAAATATATATATATATGTATATGTATATATATATGTGTGTATATATATATATATATATATATACATATACATATATATATATATATATATATATATATAGTCTAGAGATCAAGACCACCTTCTTATTTGCCTCCGTACGTTATGGAACAGAGCTCCTTAAAATTAGCAAGTGGAGAATGACTGAAAAGAGAAGCATTGGGACCAGGACTTGGGGTTTGTCGTTTAGTCTAAAGGACTCATCTAGTGGTTAACTGTGCAAGCTTCATCCTCCTGGATGCTGGAACTGTTCTTTCCTGCACCTTCCGTGGTATGAATACAGGGAGCAGAAGAAGAAAGAGAACCCGCGCTGGCTGGCCGCATGCTTCTGGATCTGCTCGCTTTCCCATTGATTCCAAACCAGGCGCAGTCAGTGACCTTCGTTTCCTCTTAGGAGACGCAAACCTAATTTCTTCATTTGGCATTTTTCTGTGTGTCTTTTGAGTTTGTTTGCACCTTGGACTAAGGAATTCTCTGGATTTTCCTTTATTTCCTTTTGCATTTCCTTCTGTCATTCTAACAGCCCTCTCCCTGCAATCTCACTCCCTGGAAAAGGTCAGCGTATTTAGTGGCAGAACATCTTTACTAGGTGCTGGGGCAAAGCCCTGCCTGGATGTGCTGAAATGAAGCGTGTTGATGTAGGGCTGCTGTATGTACTAATAACAGGGCACCCGCATGTTCTTTCTCCCCAGATCCTGGTCTACAGCCTGGAAGCAGAACGCTGCCTCTCGAAACTGGGCAACGCGCTTGGCGACTTCACCTGCGTCAACCTCAGGGACAGCCCTCCCCACCTCATGGTCAGCGGCAACATGGACCGGAGGTATGTCTGAGTAGCAGGTTTTGTAGCCACAGCTCTTTGTGTCGCGGCCTGGCTGCCCAACCTCATTGCTCACGCGTGTCCTCCGCGGCTCACACTCCGCAGTGCTCACTCCACGGCTCCGTCCACTGTGCTCAGCCCCATCCCAGAGATGCTGTCTCTGTGAACCTGGAGAACAGCCTCGCATTAGGTAATAGTTGGACGGCGCCGTCTCTGCCTCCTTTCTGCAGCGCCACGGGAAGGTGGTCTTTTAAGCCATTTGGTGGACGCAGTTGGTGGAAGGCCCAGTGAGACCACTTGGAATAAATTTGTTTGGCATTTAAAAGCTCACTTTCTAATATTAAAAACAATAACCTAAGGGATGAATCATGTTCAACGAAATAGGGTTGCCTGCCAAATGATGTCAAGAGTGTGTTTCCGAGCGCCGTGGTGTCCCGCTGGTGATGGGGAAGAGGCCGCATGTGAACAGATTCCAGTTCCTATTTAGGTGATTAGCAGCCTTCTCTTCAGCGCATTGGCTCGGGGAGTCGGGTTTTCCTGGTGCAGGTCCCGTGCCAGCCACGGACGCTCCAGGAACCATCAGCACGAAAGGATTAAAGTGTTTGAAAAGACTCCGTGTCCAAATTTTAGTGTTTTTCCCCCATCCCCATGTCCTCTCCCCATGTCTTTTCTTTTCCTTTTTTAAATTTTTGGCTGGTTATAGGCCATGTCTGATCCAGCCCTGAGGAGAGGTGGCATGGCTAGAGGCCAGGGTCTGCGCGCCCCTCCTCTGCTGGCCCCAGGCTGCAGGTGGTGGCTGCTCGGCGGGGGGATCAGACGCGAGCGGGGCCTCCTCCGTGCCAAGCCCCACATCTCTGCCGCAGCAGTGCAGCACTTGCAAAAATAATCATTTTGTCAAACAATATTTTCAACTCCTGACCTTCACCCTCCACTACCCCTTTCCCTCAGAGCCAAAAGAAAACGTGAGAATGCTTTACTGAAAGGAAATACTTGGTCGCTTTTCTCAAGGCCCCCAGACATAGCCGATATTTCCGAGGCTTGAGAATTGAACTCCTCAGTGTGTCCAGTTTTCCTCTTAAAAAGCGCAGCCAGGCTTGATAAGTGGCCCCGTGTGCCCCAGCAAATGAAACACGTCAGTTTGTAGTTTTACCGTCACGTTTTAGTTTCCAGACCGAGCTACACAAAGGCTCCAAGCTTATCTGATAGGGTCTCCCCAAGGGGACCTCGCAGCTCCTCGCTTTCCAGGAGAGCACATGCAAGGGCGCTGCGGCGTCCAGGTGGGAGGGTGGGGCTTGTCGGTGAGGTTTACAGCGTGGCCGTGTAGGCGGCCGCCACAGCTGGACTCCCGGAAACCTGCTTTCCGCCTGCCTTAGCCCAGTCAGCTCTAGGGGACGGGCACGCCAGGCTGTCGGGACCACTGTCGGTTCCACCCCGATGCCAGGTAGTCCGAGTGGCACACACTCAGTGTATACAGCGTGTCCCAAAAATGTACACACACTTTGAATGATTATAAAGTCAGTGTTTATTAGCGTACTGTTCATTTTCAAAATTTAAAGGAATCCAGGAATGAGTAATTTTTTTATCAATGCCTGTTTTCAAACTGATGACCGTTCTGGTCCAGGCACTGCTGATAACACGCAGCAATGGAATCACAAACATCAAGAATCATTTCGTTAGGTAGTTGTGTGCCTTTAATTCATCAACTGTTACTGTAAACTTTATCTTTTATGTATCCCCACCCATAAAAACAAAAGTCTAGTGCACTTTAGGATAAATTTTCTTCATTCAAATCAGTTAAAAAGCAGTGAAAATTAAGTGAGTTATCAGTTAAAGTGTATATACACACACACTCCAGAGTTAAGCAAAGCTGACTTAACTCCGGAGCAGGCTGCCTACTCATGCGACCATTGCCAGCGAGGAGCCACTGCTCAGCGTGCAGAGTTTGTGGTCATCTTGCAATCCAGACTTGATCACATTAAGCCCATTTTATTAGTAAACCAATGTTATTTTTTAAACCCTCTGTCTCCGTGGATGAAAAGAACAGACTAATGACTTGGAGTTGGGGAGGGGGCCATCCGAAGTGGCCTCAGTCAGGGCAGCCCTACTGTGTGCCAGCTGTTTGACCAGAGTATGTCCGAGTCCCACCATCGTACGGAGGATTATTCCTATGAGTCAGAGTAGCAGGATAAGCGATATGAATTTGAAACACAGGGGTTAAACATTGTACATCTGGAAAAAGGAAGGAATAAGGAACCTAAACTTCTAAATGTAGTACAGGGAAATATCATGAGGTTTTTCCCCCTCAAAGGCTTAATAGCTATGAGTAGGAGCTCATTAGAGAGGCACACCCATGCTTGTACAGCTTGTTTTATTTCAAAAGTGGGAGTAAGGGGTCAGATACTATGAAAAGAACTACATCCTAGACTGTAACTTAATGGCTAATGCAATTTTTAAAAACCTGGACCCTCCTTTTTCTTAACTTAAAAAACGGAATTTCCAGTGCATTCTCTTAGTACTTTATAAATAACTTGAGAATGACATGGGCTCTAAAGATGCATAAAACTGTCCCAGATTAAGACAAAAATAATTTTTCATTAAAATAAGGAAATCAGCTGAAACCGGTTTGGCTCAGTGGATAGAGTGTCAGCCTGTGGACTGAAAGGTCCCAGGTTTGATTCCGGTCAAGGGCATGTACCTGGGTTGCGGGCACATCCCCAATAGGAGATGTGCAGGAGGCAGCTGATCGATGTTTCTCTCTCATCTATGTTTCTCTCTATCCCTCTCCCTTCCTCTCTGTAAAAAATCAATAAAATATATTTTAAAAAAATAAGGAAATCAGCTTGAGTTAGTTTGCAAACAGGTGGAATTTGCAAGGAGTTTCTTTTTTTGGTGAGAGGTGGGGGGTGCGGATGTTAGACCTTTTAATATTGTCCCACAGATCACGGAAGCTCTGTTCACTTCTTTCCCAGCTCCACCTCTTCAGGTCACATGGTATCTATTGTGTAACTTCAGGTTCACTAGCTCTTCCTCTGTCATCTCCATTCTGCTGATGAGCTCATCGGTGACTTTTATTTCAGATTTTGTATTTTTGAATTCCAAAATTTCCGTTCATTTCTTTTTCATAGTTTCTATTTCTCTGTTCCAAATGTCAGTCTTTCTTACCTTTTTACCTTTTTAAAAAAATATATATTTTATTGATTTTTTACAGAGAGGAAGGGAGAGGGATAGAGAGTTAGAAATATCGATGGGAGAGAAACACCGATCAGCTCCCTCCCGCACTCCTCCTACTGGGGATGTGCCCGCAACCAAGGTACATGCCCTTGACCGGAATTGAACCCGGGACCCTTCAGTCTGCAGGCCAACACTCTATCCACTGAGCCAAACCAGTCAGGGCACCTTTTTACCTTTTTTAAAATACATGTTTTTATTGATTTTTTAGAGAAAGAGGAAGGGAGAGGGATAGAGAGAAAATCATTGATTGGCTGCCTCCTGCACACCCCTTACTAGGGATCGAACCCGTGATCTCTTTGGTTCATGGTTGATGCTCGACCACTGAGCAACACCAGCGGGGCACCATTTTACTTTTACCTCATGGAATATAGTTACAATAGCTGCTTTAAAGTTATTAATGATTCCCCAAATCTGGGTTGTTTTAGGGTTGACATCTGTTAGTTGTTTTTCCCTTTGAGAATGGGTCACATTTTTCTGGTTTTTTTGGGGGGCGGTGGGTATGTCAGGTAATTTTGGTTTGCATCCTGGACATTTTGAATGTTAGGTCCTGCCCACTTTGGATCCTGTTATATAATCCTCTGGCAACTGTTGAGATTTTTTTACTGATTTAAAGGCAGGCCGTCACCCTGGTTAGGTGCAGACTGCAGGTGCTGTCTTGCCTTTGGTGGGTGGTGATTGCAGTGTCTGTTCAATTTCCAAAGCCTCTGCCGTGCCCCTCTAGCTGTGGGCCCATGTGCCACGCGGGATAGTCTGAGATGGCAGCAGGGCAGAATAGTGGAGTCCTCAGGGCCTCCACAGGGGGCTGTCTGCACAGCTCAGAGAGGAGCCTGGGGTTGCTGGGGGTCATTCAGAGATGGGCTCCCTTCTCCAGGTCCCCTCTTCATCCCTGTACTTGCCAGCCTCCACGGCTCCTTTCTCTGGGCCTGTGATCAGTAGTTGGGTTTCTCTCTGTTTTACCTGCCTTCACTGCTGCCACCATGCAGTTCTATGACATTATTTGTTCCGCACGGGCCCCCTTTCCTGGTTCTTCAGAGTGAAGTTTCTTTTAGCGTTTAAGCTCCTGCAGCACCACACGGCTCTGCACTGGCGCTCATCCCCAGCGCGAGGCTGGGAGAGAAAAGGGAAAATGAGAAACCTTTTCCCCACCGTCTCTCCTTAACTCCCCAGAGTCCTCAGTAACTGGCTTTTTGTGTTTTGTGCAGGGGTTGTGATTGCAGTCAGCAGAGGTCAGAGCCGTGTTGGGCTCACTGCATCTGGGCCAGGATCAGAACTCTCTCTCTTAAACGATTTAATTAAATGCTGTGTTCAGCAGTAGAGGCTTTGGTAAAGGAGGCCCCTTCCTGTCCTGTGGCGCTCAGTCTTCTCCTCTGTGATCTGCTCCTTCTTTCCCAGTCAACTCTGGGTCTAGAATGGAGAAGCTTATCAGTGCTCTGCCGGGAAGAATCAGACAAGAGTTGGGGGTAAGGGCATATGTTAGGTTGTTAGTGAGTTGCCAAGGCAGCATTCACTGAACCAACAAATCGCACTGCTTCTTCTCCATAATCTTAAGATTATTTTTTAAAATATATTTGTATTGATTTCAGAGGGGAAGAGAGAGGGAGGGAGGGAGGGAGAGAGAGAGAGAGAGAGAGAGAGAGAGAGAGAGAGAGAGAGAGAGGAGAGAATCATCAATGATGAGAGAGAACCATCAGCTGCCTCCTGCACACTCTACACTGAGGATTGAGCCCGCAACCTAGGCATGTGCCCTTGACCGGAATCGAACCTGGGACCCTTCAGTCTGCAGGCTGATGCTCTATCCACTGAGCCAAGCCAGCTGGGGCATCTCAAGATTATTTTTAGCAGCTTTATTGAGAGAAAATTTCATACCTACAGTTCATCAATTTAAATTGCAATTCAATGTAAAGTTCACAAGGTTATACAACCACCACCAAGTTAATTCTAGAACATTTTCATCACTTCACATAAACCTCATACCCATTAGTAGTCACTCTTCGTCTCCAACCTGTCCCTCCAGGTGTAGGCAGCCACTACCTACTTTCTGTCTCTGTGGGTCTGTTTTGAACACCTCACATATAACATAAATGGAATCATATAACATGTGACCTTTTGTGACTGTCTTCTTCCACTTGGCATGTTTATAAGATAAACTTGCAGCATGAGTCACTACCCCCTTCCTTTTTACAGCCAAATACTATTTCATTGTATGAATATACCACATTTATTCATTTGTCAGTTAATGGGCATTTGTGTTTTGGGGTTTTTTTTAACCATTATGTATGCTGCGGTTACCATTCAAGTACAAATTTTGTGTAGATATATGTTTTCTGTTTTCTTGGATATATACTTATGAATGGAATTGCTGGCTTATTTGGTAACTCTGTGCTTAACAACTTGAGGAATTGCCAGACTGTCTGAGTGGCTGTTCAAATTTCTCCACCTCCTCAACAATATGTGCCATTGTCTCTGATGGCAGCTGTTCTAATGGGTGAAGTGGTATCTCATTGTGGTTTTTAAAATTTTTTATTGAAGTTATTGGGGTGACCTTGGTTAATAAGATTATATAAGTTTCAAGTGTACAGTTCTATAATACATCATCTGTATATTGCATTATGCATTCACCACCCAAAGTCAAGTCTCTTTCAGTCATGAAAAGCAAAATAAGTCAGACGGAGAAAGTCAAGAACCATTGGTTTTAATTTTCATCCTCCTGGTTGCTAATGACATTGAGCACCCTTTGATGGGCGTTTGGCCTCTCTGAATAGATGTGTACTCAGATCGTTGGCCCATTTTTTAGATTGGGTTCTCTTTTTACTTACTGAGTTGTAAGAGCTCTTTATGTATTCCAGATACCCTCCCTTCTCAGATAGAATTTGTAAATATGTCCTCCCATTCTGTGGGTTGTCTTTTTATTCTCTTGTCTCTTGATGGTGTCCTTCGAAGCACACAGGTTTTCATTTTGATGAAGTTCAGGTCATCTCTTTTTTCGTTGTTACTTGTGCTGTTGGTATTATATTTAAGAAGTCATTTACTAGCCCAGAGTCACAAAGATTTACTACTGTTTTTTCTTCAAAGAATTTTTGTACTTTTGGCTCTTAGAGTGAGGTCACAATGCATTTGGAGTTAATTTTTGTATATGGTGTGAGGTGGGAGTCCAACCTCATTCTTTTGCATGTGGATAACTAATTGTCCAGCATCGTGTGTTGAGAGGACTATTCCTTCCCCATTGAATTGTCTTGGCACCATTGTTGAAAATCAATTGACCATAAAATAGAGGGGTTATTCGAGGTATACTCATCTGATTAAAATTTAAAAAGAAATTAAAGTAAATGGAATGTTTCTGCGTTTCCAATTTGGGGTCCTGTGCCCTATTATTTTGGTGTTTCCTACATCATTGTGTCTAGAGGTGAAACCGTGGGCTGGCTTGTGAGGGGCCGCAGAATGTACGGCCACGCAGAGCTCTCTCCTGTTGACCTGGCTGAGGAAACAGGCCCAGGAAGGTGGAGTGATTAGTCCAAGGGGCCTATTGCTCTTTGTGGGCAAGATACGGAGAACTGGAGACTTCAGAGACGCAGCTTTAAAGTAGAGAGCTCTCAGCATAGCCTCTTTGGATCAAACTGGGCTGTTTTTCTAGTTGCTGTTTCAAGTGAATCACTTACTAAAGGCCATCACCAGTATTATCTAGATAAAGCTATTGATTTTGGCATATAAAGGTTATATTTAAAATCCTCTTTAATAGCTCAGATTAAATGAAACAAAACAGAATCATGTATTGATTTTTTTAAAATACTAATTTTCTTTATTAATTTGGTCATTTTTTTTAAGCCTATATTTTAATGCCTCTTGCTTGTTCCCTTTATTTTCTGGATAGAAATATAGCTGACGGGCAGGTCCTTCTTAATGAAACTGCCGAGCTGAGCCGGAATAGGCTTCACCTTTGCAGCTTGCGTTATTATTACATGGGATTATTTAATCCAAAGCAATGGGAAGCCAGCCCTGAGTTGTGACCCCCAATTAAAGAGTCTCAGCGCTCACTGCTTGCCCTGACAAATACAAAGTTGCGGTGTGCTCTGGCCCTGCTGCCTGCTGTTAGAGCGAGAGTGGGGCGTGCATGTTGTATCTGCTCCATCTGCAAGTGTTGTAATAAGTTATTCAAAGCTCTTAGCACAGGACCAACCCGAGCGTGCCTCCCTCTCCGTTCCAGCACGTTTTCCTGCCCATCAGATGGATGCTCCTCTGTTGGAGGCTTTGGAAGGTTCTGGTGTCTTTTGTTTTAATTGGCGGGCTAGAGCCGACTCCTATGGTGCGATTTTCATTAGAGAGGGACTGGAGAGAGGGAGTGCTGGAACAGCCCTCCAAATCCAACCATGAATATTAAACATAATACAATTACAGCTTTCGGACCAATTATTTTTCTTTTCAGCGGGCAAAGTTGATGAAATACGTGCTAGATAGGGACTCAGTACCTACCATTGGCTTCTTGTTGTCCCTGGAATCAGCCGTCTTGGCATATACTTGTGCCCGTTTGCTGTGCTACCTGTTCCCAGCGCCGAGTATTTGATTTGAGAGCTGAGGACACGGGCTTTGCCAAGGTGCGCTGCGTTCGGGTTGGTGCCGCGCCCCGTCAGCTGTTCGAGGCAGACACCGGACCCTGCATGTGCAGCTGAGCGGCTGTGTGGACCTCGCACGCTGTGGTGCGTGCTGTTTCTATCTGGCGACAAGAGGCCAGAGTGATGCTCTCCAAGGAGATGTCATGTAAATGCTTTTCCTTTTCCCTGTGGGGAGAAGTGAAGTCTGTTTTGGCCCACTTTTGTCTCCTTGGTGATACAAAATACGCAAGTGCTGTATCTTTTGGTATATTTGTTTGTTTTGTTTGGAGCCATCCGTGCTGGTATCTAAATACAATAGGAAAACAGATGGCAAACTTTGAACTTCTGGACCAAATTCGTGTTTGCCTTTGTCTCCTTAACAGCCAAACTGTAAATTACAGAGCATAAATATTCAACAGAGGGGCTCTTTATGAAAATCACCACGGCAAAGTAGGCCCTTATTAACCAGATATGTGCTGAAAAGTGTTTGGGCTAAATGTTTGCTTTCCTGTCCCTTTCAGGTCCCCATTAGCAAGCCGTTGGGCTGTGGTTGCTACAGGCCAAGCTCCTAGGGTGCTGACACCTTCCTGCCCTTTTTCACCACCAGGGCCTTGATGGTGCCTCTAAGGGCTGGAGGGGAGACCTTCGTTTCCCAGCACATTGCACGTTCTCCTGCATCCCTGCAGGTCCAGCTCCCTCCTGGGAAGTGGATTAAATGGCTGCTGGAGTAACAGGGGTCGCCATTAATATGTGTCACCCAGTTAGTTGCATGTCCTACCCAGGAAGAATTCATGCATCTCCTCTGTGCTCTGAGGCGACATCTATATTTGAAGCAGAGTAGGTATGCACATGGGAGGGTGAGGGATGTGCACAGTTTAGAGTAACGAATGCCTGCGCACGCCCCACCCAGCTTAAACAGCGTGGCTGTACCTCACGGTGCCCGTTCAGTCACAAATGAGTTCTTGTTTCTTAAAACAACATGGCAGTGTCCTGAAGAAAAAAGTAAAAGCCGCCTTTCCCCCCTTATTTGTAGCTGCCACTCTTCCCCCAGGTAACTGCTACCAATTTGAATATGTCCTTCCAGGATTTTCTTTACATTTTTTCAATTTTACTTAAACAGGTATCCTGTACATTCAAACTTCATTAACGGGCACAGAGGCACCCGGCCAGCACGGCTCAGGGGTTGAGCGTCAGCCTATGAACCAGGAGGTCACGTTTTGATTCCTGGTCAGGGCACCTGCCCAGGCTGTGGGCTTGATCCCCAGTGTGGGGTGTGCAGGAGGCAGCTGATCAGTGATTTTCTCTCGTCATTGATGTTTCTATCTCTCCCTCTCCCTTCCTCTCTGAAATTAATAGAAATATACATTTTTTTAAAGCACAGAGGCATTAATAGGAAGCATTCGGTCTTCCGGGAACAGTGAGCCTTTCCTAAGGAGCTACTGCACGTGCCCAGCATACACCCTCCGCCTGTCACACGCAGGCCGTGGTTGGACGCAGGGCCGTGCTTTGGTGACAGCTGCCTGTCAGTGTTCCGAGCTCTGTCTCACTCTCCAGTGGCTGCACAGGCTCCACTGTCCGGATGCACCGTGATTGCTTTAGCTCCCTCTCCATCGAGGGAGCGAGTTGTGCCATCCAACTGCATGAGGACTTAAATGTTGTTTCTAGTTTTTCCCGTCGCTCTAATGTCATTCCTTAGTAGGGCATGCCTTTTTTCCTTAGGTTGCTTTTAAGACCTCTTTTAGACTTTTGCATATTCCCACTTTATGATATGATACTCTTAGGTGGTATTTCTGTTTATTTTGATTATGGCTCATGAAGTATGAATATGCATCACTGTCATTGATTCAAGAAACATATTGGCCATTAACTACTTGAATATTGCTTCTTTGCCACACACACACTCTATTTTTTCCTTCTGGAACTTCTTTCCAACACATGCTAAACCGTTCCTTCTATTCTTCCTGTCTCTTAACCCCTCATTCACATTGTTCACCTGTTTAATTTCTGTTCTGCATTCTAGGTAATTTTTCAGATGTATCCTCTAATTCATAAACTCTTCCAGCCTGTTAATTCCAGGGACTGTATTTTCATTTGTAGAAGGTTACTTTGGCATTTTTATAAAGCAGGAATCTCAATACTCCCACCCCCTCCCCCTCTGGGTGGGCCTGTGTCCAGGTAAGATCCAGACCCATTGGCTCCTGAGATTGGCACCTGCCAGCAGCCTCACCCACCACACATGCACACAGGAGCCTGGCACTGCAGCTCCAGCTCTCCAGGCTGGTTCTCAGCTCGAGCCCTGGGGAAGTCGCTGGTTTTGTGAGCTCAGTATTGCATTTAAAAGGATATCCAGCAGTATTAAGGGATTTTCAATGAGTGGGTCAACAAGTTGCTGAAACAGAAGCCCCATCTTTTGCTACTAAAAACAGTGCTGTGGCCAGCGGCCTTGTATGCATTTGTACACATGCGATATATCCTGAATTCTTAGAAGCAGAACTGCTAGGTCAGTAGTGTGTTTTTTATTTTGTTGGATATTACCAAGTCACTCCCCAAAGAGGGATTTATGCTCACATCAGCCACACGTAAGTACCTGCCTCCAGGTCTCACAGCACGGAGGGGCTCAGAGCGTTCTGCCAAACTTTATCTTTGCTGGGTGATAGGGGACAAGTGGTGTATTGCATTAGTTTTACTTCCTAATTTCTCTCATCGCCAGTGAACTAGAACATGTCACACATGTTTAAAAACCATTAGTTATTTCCTTTTCTGTGAATGGTTTTCTTTTCTCTCCTGTTACTTTTGGGTTGTCAGTCTTTACTATCAATTTGAAGGCATTTGCCAGCCCTCTCTGTTACCAACCGTTTCCCCACTTGATCATTTTGCCTTATGATTTTTCCCCCATGTGAGAAAAACTTAAATACTTTATATACAGTTATCAATATTTTTCTTTTTGACTTCCAGGTTTTTTATATTTAGAAAGGCCTTTCCTATTCTGACTATTTAGAGTTTAATTATGTTGACTCTTGAGCCTTCTATAATTTATTTCGGTATAATATATGGTATAAAGTTATAGGGTATTTTGCCTTTAATTGCTATTATAAGTGGGGTCTTACATTTTTAAAGCTAGTGGTTATTGGTACATAAGATACAGCTGTTGATTTTGACATTAATTTGCATTTGATTCTCACCTCATTTTTACTGGATTACTGGATTCCCACCTTATTTTCTTTTATTTAATTATATCCATTTTTTAAAAACAATGTGACATATTAGTGGTAAAAGTATAGGTCACTATTTTTTAAAGACTTTTTATTAGGAATAAATATTATATTTCATCAGATTTCGTTTCAGCATCCATGGGAGTGACCATGTGTTTTTTCTCGTTTGTTACAACAGTAGGTGAATTGTGCTCACAGGCGCTGGGTGGATTCTGTTAGTTAATATTTCATTCAGGTCTTAGCCTTGGTTCCGATCGATTGCTGCCTTCCCGCGTGCTCTCCTCGTCGGTTTCTTGGAAGAGCGTGCTGGCTCTATGGAGGTCTGGAAGCTTCCTCTGCTCCTGCGGGCAGTGCCGCAGCCGGGGGGGGCTCCTCCCAGGCAGGCCAGGTGCTCTGGTTCTCTGTGCGGGACAGCTGCCCAGTGTCCTCTTTGTGACTTCTGTTGGGACTGTCTGCCCCCAGGGGTCTTTCTTGGAAAGTCATGCATTCATCTGTATCTTCAGATTTGGAGACTTAAACAAAAAGAAAACCTGAACAGATTATAATGACCAAAGAAACCAAATTAAAAAATTAGGTCCATGTAGGTTTTCTGGGTTTTTTCCAGGCAGGTTTTATTGAACATTTAGTGAATTGTACCCTTCATCATTCTAAAGTACTCTCATCTCATCTCTGTGCTCTGAAATCCCTTTTCTGGTGTTAAAATTGCTACCTCTTCCTTGCACCTGCAAACATGGCGTGTGTGTAGCATATATTGAATTTTGCTTTGTGACCCGTTTGAACTCTTCTAGGTGGGTTTGCTCTGTGTGTATCTACTGCCCGGCAGACACGTTCGGTCTTAAGCCAGCTGTCCTCTTATGCTACGCTCAGTGTTTGTTCTGTGCGTCACTGCGTGGTCTGTGCGTCGGCTCCTCACAGTCCTCCGGGATTTTGCTGCAGCACTTTCTTTCCGAATAGCTACAGGTTGCTCACTCTGAGTCCTTTTCTGTTAAAAGAAAAAAACAAAAGCCTTTTAATTTTGCCTTCAAATTTGGTAGGTAAGCTAGGTATAGAATTTTCGGTTCAAAAGAATAGACTTGTGTGTGCATTCTCATAACCGAGAGTGTAGGACATGTCATCCTTTCTCACCACAGTTTTGTGTCAAACACATGCTTTGGTCACGTTGGCCACACCAGCATTCTGTTTGCCCAGTGCCCCCACTAGGTGAGTTACAGCATGGGGTCTCTTGTACACACATTTTGTCTCATTCAGTGGTAGCTCTTGTGGCTGATTTCAGAAGCTAAGTATGTTGGCGTTCCTAATGGATAAGAGATTTCTGTCTCTATATAATTTATCCTGATGTGGAAGGTCACATACTTGTATAAAAAGTAGTTTATTTAAGAATTCAGATGATTGGCCGGTGTGGCTCAGTTGGCTGAGCGTTGTCCTGTAAACTGAAAGGTGGTGGGTTCAATTCCTGGTTGAAGCGAGTACGGGAGGCAACTGATCCATGTTTCTCTCTCTCTCTCTCAAATCAATAAAAAGCATATCCTCAGGTGAGGAGCAGGGAGAAATGCAGATGATGACAAGGCAAGTGACTCTTCCCAGACTTTAGATAAGAGTGTGTGGGCACCGGGCAGTCACTTCTCACGGTTCTGTTACACTTGCTCAACTGTAGGCGTTCCCTTCCCACATTTCAGCAAGATGGTGGTGGACAGAGTTGAGCAAAATGTTATTTTTCCTCAACCAAGTAAGGGTTTGGGTGGCAGACAAGCGTAACTGATTTGCCCTTAACAGAATATTATACCACAAGCAGTTTCCGTGCTGAGAGTTAAACTTACCCTTAGGGCAGCCGATGCCCATGTGGAGGCGGAGTTCACCTTCCTCTGTGGACGGGCACCCAGGGCAGGCGTCTCCCTGTTGAGCAGATAGAGTGAGTGACAGGCACCTACTGGGTGGGTCCTGAGTCTCTCTTGTTCTGGGTGCTCTTAAATCCTCCCAGCTAAGCAGTTGTGGGGTCTTCACTCATTCATGCCTTGCGTCTGGGCCTCCTCTGTGTGACGGCGTACCACGTTTTCTAGCATGTTTAGATCTCTGCAACCACAGGGGTTTTATGGTCTCTGTCTTCCTAGGGCTGTTGTGCCTAGACCCCAGCACAACCCAGGAGGGTTTGTCATTTCAGGCTTTCACTCTAACCTCTGCTCATCTTGGGCCTTCCAGGGTGAGGATTCATGACCTCCGCACCAACAAGATCGCCCTGTCGCTCTCTGCACACCAGCTTGGCGTCTCCGCCGTGCAGATGGACGACTGGAAAGTTGTCAGTGGAGGCGAGGAGGGCCTGGTCTCCGTGTGGGACTATCGGATGAACCAGAAGCTGTGGGAGGTGCATTCCAGGTAAGGCTGCTTCTCGGCACCTCTAGTGCTAACAGTAATGACGACACTACTTCAGCCTCTGAGCCAGGCGTTGTGCTCAGTGCCATCTGGGGCTTACAGTCCTCACCATAACCCCGAGAGCCAGCTGCTGTGATCTCCATTTTCAGGTGAGGAAACTCCGGCTGAGGAATGGAGCCGGTCACGGTCAGTAGAGAGGCATTTCCTCTCTCCTATTGTGAAAACTGCCTAATTCATTCCAACCTCCCTCCACGCAGTCTCAGCGGCAGGATGTGCTGTCCTGCCCATTCCTAGGACTCCCCTCCATGGTGTAGAAGGGCACTTAGGACTGGATGGGCTCAGGCTTGAACTAGGAGGAATGTGCAGTCTCAACCTTTAACGCGAATATTCAGTTAAATAGGCACAGGCCGAAGGCTTCACAGGCGTAGGTATGTTTACATGAGTGGAGCCTAACTGGTTAAACACTACAGCAAGCATGTCAAACTCACGCCAGTGGGCCGCATGCCTCGTTTATTTGGCCCGTGTTAGCCTTTGAGTTTGACATGCTTGCTCACCCCCATCCACTCTGCTTCTGAGGCAGGTGGGAGGAAAAGCCACAGCCTGCGATTGTGAGCTGAGCTTTGTTCCTCCTCTGGTGCAAATCATGCTAAACTAGGCCCACGGGAAGGCAGCACCGTCTTCATTCTAAGTACAAGGAGGGCCAGGTTGAAAGAAGAATGTGGTTTCTTCCTTGGAAGGCAGTGCTAGCGAGTGCCTCGGCAGCTTTTATAGACTAGAGCCCTGGGTGACTTGCAGGGCCCGCAGCATACCAGGCAAGCCTTCCCATAGGCCCTTTACTGACTTCTGTGGTGATGCACTGAGTTGCCACCAGGTGGTGCCAAAAGGCAACTAACACTCCCACCCACTGGAATCCCTTTTAAGAGTCTAGAACTGACTCCACCTGCTCTAGCAGTGCCTCCCCTGCGTGCAGCTCACTAGGCCTGCACTCCAGGTCTCATTCTCTCTCCAAGAAGCTGCGTGCCCTCGGGTGAGCCGTGCTGGTGAAGCCGGGTGTTCCCAGCACTGTGGTGCTGACTCATCTGTAAATGCACTTCCAGTTGGACCACCAGTTAGTGGCTTGTCCCTCACCAGGTCACGGTTAGCTGATGCCTCACTGCAGTCACCTACCACTGCTGCTATGATGCTCTTCTGAGCTCTGTCCAGCTGGCGCTCGGGCAGGTGCCTGTGTCCTTGAGTCCTGCTCACACCCGTCCTTTCTCTCCATTCCTCCTGCCTCCCTGGGCTCAGAATCCCTTTATGCACGAGAGAATCCCCCTCTCCTGTGCCCTCTGAGCGGGCCTGTCAGCCGTGGTCTCCTCCCCTGAGTGCTGGAGAGCCTGGGCCCATCTGTGTGCCTGTACCATCTCCTGCTCGAGGAACCTGTAACCCAGCTTCTGCCGCCCCCCCCCCCCCCCGCCCCAGGTATGTCTTACCTTGACTAGGCGGGCATCTCTGGTGGCAGGTCTCCGCGTGCACTGGACATTTCTCACCCTGGGTGTCCTGGCTCAGTGCTGTGACCATAGTAGCAATGAAAAGGTTTTAGAATGAACAAAACTTTGTACATAGATTTCAAGCCATTTCATTCCAAGATTTTCTGAATGTGCGTTTACAACCCAGACTACCTGTGTCACGTGGAGCCCCCTGACTAGGACTACAGGCCTTTTATGGTTCTGTGCCTGCAGATGGACCTGGCTCGGAGCTGGAGTGACTTGTCACACGCCAGCCAGCCTGGGTGTTCTCGCCTGCGTGCTGCTGAGTTTGTCCTTTACGTCCAAAACACGCCCCGTTGTTGGGGGCGTTCAGACTTGTTTACAGAGTGGGCCTGGCTCTAACTGTGGGAACTAAGATGAGACATCGCCCGGGGGGTGTCCTCTGTCAAAGAAGTGCCTGTTTAGAGGGTCCTAGGGCCCTGTAGGTCTCAGCTTCCAGGCTGGCAGCACCTGCAGGACGTGCTCAGTTTCCAGCGAACTTACCTTCAGCAAAGTGCTCTCCCCTTGTGTTCCAGACACCCCGTCCGCCACCTCGCCTTCACCAGCCACAGCCTCATCACGGCCAACGTGCCCTACGACCGGGTGGTGCGCAATGCCGACCTGGACAACTTCGCCACACACAGGAGGTCAGTGGGCTCTGCTGCTGTGGTCTGGACGTGCAGAAAAGACAGTTATGTTTGATCTTAGAATAGGACCCCCATGTCACACTACTCCCTACGGGATGTACCTCAGGCACAGGCAGCTAGAGATGCAATAGGGTGAGTGATATTAGCAAATAATGTGCTACGTGCCATGTTAAGTGTTTTCCCCACAATAGCTCACTGCTTCTGCAGGGTGGCTGCATGGGTGGGGACACAGAGAGGCCAAGACAAAGGGCTTAGGGTCCTGCAGTGGTTAGAGTCCTAGTCACGGCTTCTGAGTTAAGGCCCCCTGCGGGTCTGCTGGGTGACTCAGCTGCCACACAAGGGAGACCCCTCACTCCATGCACGAGGCCCAGGTGCTTCTTGGCCTGGTCTGAGCAGCCTGTGAGGCCGGGGGCCTCTCCTTGTGGCACTGACCCGTTCACCTCTGGTCCTGGGATCCTGTGTCTGCTCACTGTGGGCCCAGAGGGCAGATCTGCAGGGCGCCCTCTCTGTGCTCCTCTAGGCACCGGGGGCTGGTCCATGCCTACGAGTTCGCCGTGGACCGGCTGGCCTTGCAGAGTGCTCTTCCCGCCTGCCGCTCGTCCTGCGACACCACGGCGGGTAACAGCTATGACCTCGCGCTCGCCTTCCCCTACGACAGTACTTAGGGGACAGTGAGAAATGGAAAGAACAACAGGACCTCTGCTCCGGGTTTCAAAGGTTTGGGGGAAGGATGCAACCCCGGGTACTTGCGTGACGCACCTTCCCGAACTGCCTGCGCTTTCCCTCTGTCCGTTTTCCTCCCGCGACTGCACAGCTGGGGCTTGTCAGGCTTTTCCCCCTCACTGGTCCCTCTCTCCTGGCTTTGAGAACCACACACTGATGACTCACATGTGTACACCTTCCCCACATCCTCCTCCTCCTCCACCCAGCCCGCCCGCCTCGGGGGGACACCCCAGCGGGTTCCCGTCTCTCCTGGACGCTGCAGCTCCACTAAGGCCCGGGCTTATCACTGTGAACAAGGCTCTCTGGGCCCTGCTCCCACCTGCCCAGCCTCCAGCCCTGCCCCCGGTGGCTGTGCCTGGATGAGATCGGGTGTTCACGCAGGCGGGCTTCTCCGACACCATGACACCAGTGCACACCTGGGTTAGCAGTATTTTTCCACAGAGCTTTTATAATTATATATTTATACCATTATTCCACTAATGACTATTTTGCTTCTTATTGTGTCTACATGTGATACAAAGCAGATATTTTCTACATAATCACTGAATAAACAGCCATCCTCCAAGTGGGATGGACGGTGATTCTACACGGGAGGAACCGTCATGTCAAACCACTAAGATAAAGCCAAGGCGAGAGAACTGTTCCGTTTGATAAACAGCTTCCACTTGCAAAGGATTAAGTGGCAAACCATTGCCTTACCCTTGGTTTACAGTGTTGGCAGCAGCCACCTGCTAGACCTTCAAAATGTCACAGTAACACGGACAGAACTAAGAGAAGCAAGACCCACATTCCAGTGAGTTAGCAACAGATCACAGCAGCCAAAGCACTGAAACAGGAGGATGTACTTGGTGTAATATACAAGTTGACCCAATAGATACATAAGGAATTTTGTACCTCTCCAAATACCCACAGACCATGCACAGATCGATACCAGACAGGCCTTCCTCAGCGACCCTGAATCCTAATGCCATAACACTGAAGACCAACAGAAAGCTAAATAACAAAAACACCTGCAAATTCCAAACACTCTGACTTGGTTTTGAAAAAAGAAATCAAAACGGACCTGAGACCAGGAAAGCACAATATCCAGCCAGGAGAGGCTCCCCCGCACGCTTAGCCCAGCAGGGGTGGCCACGGCAGTGGAGCTCACACACCAGCGTGTCAAATGGCCCAGCCCTGCGGGCCGTCACTCAGTCCCAGCACCTTTGATCGTGATGGTTCCGATTACTTAAGATCGACATTAAAACCCCATGTCCAGCAGGAGGCCAGGGGAGCCGTGACTGGGAGCTGTCCCCTCTCCGCCCAGCCTGCCCTCCTGGAGGCGCACTGTCGGGACGCGACGGCTCTGCCTCCTTCAGCCCCACGGCTTCGGGAGTGAAGCAGCTGCAGTTAGTAAAGGAGGGGTTTCCTCCCTGTCACTCGGTTCCGACCCCGTGTCTGGAAGCTGTTCCTCTCAGTCTTAACGCCACTGGGTAGCATTTCTCCTTTGAAGAAACAGTTCTGCCCAGTCTGATCTCCCAGTTCATTCTTCCATACTAGCTCTGCAGCAATTTTACATAATTGAACAGTTTAAAGAAATCAGACCCAGACAATTACACCAAAATTAAAAATAGTTTTAAACTATTGCTATCCACTGCAACAGCTGGTCCAGTGTAAAATGTTACAAGCACAGGTCCCCCCACCCCGTATCTAACTTACCTCCCATTCCTGGAAACTGCGTTTTGCAAAGAAGAGATTGTCACCCAAACCGTCATCTCCAAGCACACCCACCTGAGTGTTTTCCGCTGTAAACTTGACATCCCGGACACACGGCCGGGTGGGGAAAGGGCCAGAGTCTCTTTATAAACCACCATTTGCCCAGCAGCAGAGAAAGGCTTGGCCATGTCCACCCCTTGGGCTGTTCCTCCCCATGGGCTCCTTTCAGGGAGCTGCTCCCACGTTCTGAGCTGGTTGCAGATCTCAGCTCTGCTTCCCAAGCTCTTCCCCGCTGTCGCCCTGCAGACAGAAGGGACTTGGATGTGCTGCGGGGGCCAGACCCCACCCAGGCTCTTGTGTCCTGTCTCAAAACGTTGTATGACTTTTGCTTTCTACTTCATTACTATGTTTGTGTTGGTTCTAATATTAAATTTCTACAATGTTTTTATTGCTCAGTTGATTTGCCAACCCTGGCATGGCTCACAGTGACAGTCCCCTGGCCACACTCCCCCCAGCCCCAACGTCTCACCGTGCTGGGTGGCCTGGCTCTGCTGCCCATGATCCAATCATTATCTCAGAACCACTACTACAGGGTTCTGAGCCCAGGTGCCAGGGAACCCACAAAACTACCAGTGAAATTGTGCACCGGCGCATCTCTGCCACTAGAGGGTGCTGCTTCAGTGCTGCTGATGCCCGGACAGTAGTTCATGGTTGGAAGACCCCTGGCTCACTGGGTCTCAGCTGTTCGGAGGAAACATCTCCCGACGCGGGGAGTTGGGGCCTTTCTGAGGGGGAAAGCAACAACCCCAAGATGAAGTCTTCCTCCCCACCCCCACCCTGAGGCTCGTGCTTCCTGCTCTGCAGTTGAATGGCAGACCCTGGCCCTGCGACTCTGTCCATTGTTACAGAAAAACGGCTTCCCCAGAGCTGGTGGCCGCCAGTACAGCCGGGCCGTGACAGCGGCTCAGGCCAGAGCTGCCTCCTCCTCCTCCTCCTCCTCCTCCCTGACTTGGGGCCTTTGCTCTGGGCAGCAGCTGTGGCGGCCCTGAGCTTACAGAGCTGGCTGCCCGGGCACCGTGCTGTGAGCCTCACAGACCTGCCCGCCTCACCCCCTCGGCCAGGCCAGATGGTCACCTGGCGGCGGTGCAGGGCCTGCGGCGACTTGGACGGGCCGCCTCCACTGTGCGGTGGCAGACTCCCTCTGGCTGCGCTGCCGCGGGTGCCATGTGGCGCCGGCTCGCTTTCAGCCTCCGGTGTCGAGCGAGGGCTTCCAGCAGCAGGTTTCCATCGCACCGGGGCTTCCAGCAGCAGGCTGCCGATGGCCCGGCACCAGGCCTTCTCTTTCCCTAGGGAGGTGCTCCACCCGGAACTGAGCTGTCCTGCCGCAGCTTCTCTTCCTCCCACTGCTGGGACAGACGCTGCCCTCACTGCTCTAAGGTGGGGGTGGCTGCAAACTGCTGCTCAGCACATCCCGAGACCTTACTGCTGCCCCTGAACTACGTGGGTGCAGACCAGACCTAGTCTGTGCCCACGAGGTCACCAGCGGGTCAGAGAGCCCGGCAGCCATGGGTGCCGCCATCGGTTTTCCCTTGGGGCCCAGCTCACGCAACCATCAGGGACCGCTGCTGGCATGCTCACAATTCCTAGAGACCAAGGCGACCCTAATGCCCTGGGAAGTGTGCTTAAAACCCTGGCCCCTCCCACTCCGTTCCCCAAGGTCACTGTGGGACGACAGCTTGCAAAGCAGGTGTTTGCAGAACCCTTGCCAACGCGACTTGTATTTTTAACTCTACAGCAGCCTGTGTAAACCACCGTGCATTCACAGCACAGCGCAGCCTCCCTGCCGTGCAGCCAGGAGGGACAGGTTCAGTTCTGTGACAGGATCGGGTCATACGGGACCCAGATCCCATTAGCGAAGCACAGAGAGAACTTTCCGGTCCCTTGGACCATAAGATAATGGAATTGTTTTAAAGTCCAGCAATAACTCGTTCCCTGAGAGGGTGCTCGGCCAAACTTGGAAGCTGCTGTAATCTTACTCCGTTTCCTTATCCATAATTCATGTCTATCGTGGCTGCGAAATGTCTCCCCCAGGCCTCCTATTAGATTTCCATTACACAGCCCTTCTGTAACCCTACCAAACTGCTGTTGTGTCAAATTGCCGTATTCGTCCAAAAGCCGAGCTCTGGTAACTCTCCCCCCTTGGCGGTGTGGCGGTGTAGGATGAGATCCCAATTTCCACCTGAGTCCTGGGTAAGTGGCCTCACCCGCCACCTGGGCACCGGCCCTGCCCGTCTCTCCCTCTGTAGCCTGAGGCCCTCAAAGCCCTGACAGCAGCTTCCTTCAAATATTTGGCTTTGCATTGATTTCTGCCTACTTCCCCTTAGTCACTGCAGTTCCTGATAGAAGGAGGGCTAACCAGTGCATCTACTTATCACCTGCCTGAGTTAGAATCAGTTTCAGAACAAACGTCACCTGCTGCGATGAGGTGGCCCGGCCAGGGGGCTGCTGCACTCGCTCTGGGTCTGCAGCCAGCTGGCCCCTCCTGGGCACACCCGCTTGTCCCGCAGGTAAGAGGAGCCGTTTCCAGGCCACTGCGCCTGGCCCCTGCCCACTTCACACTGCCAGGTGGCACCTCGATACCTGTGCCGAGAGCAGCAACCCTCACCTTGTTCATCAAAGGCCAGCAGCCCCACTAGACGGTGAAGTAGCCTACCCTTTGGGGAGTTTTGTACCAACTAAGTCAGCCCTGGTCACCCCCGCAACCAACCAAATGGGCAAAGGCCCAGGCTCACAGCACCCGGCGGCCAGGCGGGAACGCCGGGTGGACTGGGCAGCACAGGCTCACAAACAGCACCCATCAGCTTCCTTCTGAGCAGCATGGCCTGGGCTCCTGGTGAGTAAGTCTCACTCTAATGAGCCGTTTAAGGTGAGCAGTGGCCTGAAACTTCAGACATCAAGCCTGTCCCTGTGTGGTCTGCAAGTGAAAGCGTTTGATGCCTGCCCACATCCCAAACTCCAGCTCAGGACTTGGGGCCAGTGGAAGATGCATTATTTATAAAAACACTTTACATTAATGAGCTGCCTTTGTTGAGAAGAACGAAACGGAAGCAAACTGGGAGCGTCCAGCAGATCCAGGCCTGCTGTAGCCCTGCCAGGGCCCTGCCGCTCTGACCCCGGGGTTCCTCTCACTGGGCATGAGGAGGGTACCACGCCTCCGCACGGCTGCAGGGTGCACTGGAGGCGCTTCCTGGGCCAGATCCCCCACACCAGGCTGTCCAGTGACCCCAGAACCCTTCTGTCGGCCAGAAAACCCAAGGGTGTGAGCAAAATACCCCCAGCAGCAAGGGAAGCAGGAGGAGACTCCATCCCAGCCCCACCCCGGGAAACTGCCTGGCTGTCTTCCGAGTTCTTATTGGTCTTTCCCATCAGATGTGCCCCTGGAGAGCAGGAAGCAGAGGCCTTCGCCCTGACCTTCCCCTCTAAATGCCTAAATGTTTGTTGAATTACGTGCTAGTCTAGGATGCAGAGCTCTGGGCAGGACTTCAGACTGTCCTCATCACTTACCCTGAGGTTGGGTGGCAGCCTGACCATCCACCTGCAGCACGGGGTGTGGGGGCCGCAGCGCACGAGAGACCGTGGTGGCAGGTCCCAGGCCGGCGTCCTCAGGCACAGCTGGGCTCCGAGGCCTGGCCCCATCCTGCCAAGCACTTTCTGACAGCAGGACGCAGGCAGGAGCCTCAGGCAGCCACGTCTGCCACCCTCGGACTCCTGCCGTCCACGCTGCCCCGCTTCTCTCCAACTCACCTTGCTGCTCTGTTCTGGTTTTTAAATTTAACTTCATCCTAGATAGCACATCTGCCTCTGTGTGCCGGAGGCAGATAGGGGTTAAGGTGAGGCCCTGGGAAGGGAGAGTTGGGGCCAGACAAGAACAGGTTAGAGACCCACGTGCACCCGGCTGTCCCTTTCCCAGTCTGAACCCCAGTGCGTGGGTGTAAGAGAAGTCCTGTAACGCACTTATGTCAAAACCATGTCAAAACTATGAATTGAAAATTCAAGAATGCAGCCCAGCCGTGGTGGCTCAGTGGTTGAGCGTCACCTATGAATTATAGTGATGGCGAACCTATGACACGCGTGTCAGAGGTGACACACGAACTCATTTTTTTGGTTGATTTTTCTTTGTTAAATGGCATTTAAATATATAAAATAAATATCAAAAGTATAAGTTTGTTTTACTATGGTTGCAAATATCAAAAAACTTCTATATGTGACACGGCACCAGAGTTAAGTTAGGGTTTTTCAAAATGCTGACACGCCGAGCTCAAAAGGTTCGCCATCACTGAACTAGGAGGTCACAGTTTGATTCCAGGTCAGGGCATATACCCAGGTTGCAGGCTTGATCCCCGATCATGCAGGAGGCAGCCCATCAATGGTTCTCTCATCATTGATGTTTCTATCTCTCCTCCCTTCCTCTCTGAAATCAATAAAGACATATTTTTTTAAAAAAATTAGAGAATGCAAGTAACAGCTGTTGCCAGTTCGCAGGAGAACTTTAAGGTGGAAACGGCGCCGCCCAGCAAGTGTCGGTAAAGGAGCAGAGCGTCTCCTTAATGTGATGCCGGGAGGACGCCTGGAATGCAAACAGCGACAGCTCCCACCACCCGGCGCTGTGCCCAGGGCGTCAGTACTGCTGGGCAAGGCGCAGGGCATCTCGGCTCCCCAAGTTTGACTCACAGGCCACAGCCCCACCTGCGATGCACACCCATGCTTCCTCACCACCGCCCACAGCCCATCCCGATCAGGTGAGCGTTGGGAGATGCTTACCTGGGGCAGTCACATCAACCCGCGGTGCCAGGTCTACATCGCTGCCACGGACGCTGGGGACCAAGTGCTGGGCCCTGCCGCTGCCCCATCCTGCCAGGAGGGGCCACAGCACCCCAGCCTGAGCCCTGGCATCGGTGCCCAGCACCAGGAGGCCAGCTCGGGCCCCTGCAGCCGCACAGGCTCCAAATGTGTGGCCACGACACTGAGGAAGCCCACAGCCAAGTCCCCAGTCCCGGGAGCAAGGAGCTGCCTCCTGACTTAATTCCCAGCACTTCTGCAGGGAAAACAGCAGACACATTACCAAAATGAACCCAACAAGGAGAAAAATCCCCTTGAACCAGCCTTCGACCATGACTCAGCTGCTTGCTCCTCCATCTCCGCTGTGCCAGCCAATGGCTGGCCACTCGTGTGGGCAAGGGACAGACAGGAGCCTTGTTCATTAACAAACCCTGTTCCTTTTTTATTGGAGATAAAAACAGTAAAGTCCCACACACCATGCCCTGTCTGGGGCGGGATGAGCTGCGGGGCGCAGGCCCCGGCCCGGCTGCTCGGCCTCGGGGGGCTGCGCGGTGCAAAGTGCGGTCTCCGCGGGGAGCGCTCAGTGGCAGAGGGCCATGGTCTCCATGTTAAGGAAGCGGACGTGCATCTTGGTCTCGATGTCGATCCCCTGCCAGATCTGAAATGCACGGAGCGGCATCAGGGCCTCACACCGACCCAGGCAAGTCCTGAACCACCCCCCACCCCACCTCCCTCTGCGGGCATCAGAGATGTGCCCGCGGGACAGCCAGCTGAGCCACCACAGGGAGCTGCCGCTCTGCTGGGGAGCTGCCTCTGGCATTCGTGTTCTCTGAGGTGTCACCGCAGGTGGTGACTGAGTCCGGAACCCACACTCCCATCCTCCGCCGCCTCAGGCTCTGAGTCCCCACTAAAATGCCAAGACCACCCCTGTCCCCCACAGCACAGAAGACTGGGTGTGTGGGGTGTCGAGTCATCAGAAGCGTTTTATAAACTTCAGGGCTCTGCAGCTGTGAGGTTTCAGTAAGCCTTCATCATTCATTAAAAGGTGACAACAGTCTGGTCTTTCTAACCGTCCATGTTCTACACAGACAAGCTCAAAGGAGACGTCATTTCCACCCAAAGACCAGGGCCGTGGCCACAATACCTGGTGCTGGAGACGCCGTCCCAGTGTGGCCTGGCCGGGCTCTGCCAGACCCTACCCCCCCACCCCCACCCCTAAGAGTCCCACACCGGCTGGGTGCTCGCCAGCTCCTCAGCCACACAGTCCCCCGCTCCCCCAAGAGGGCCCCAAATGGAGCGAGGGCGGGAGGGATGTGGTGGGCGGTGACTTCTCATGGGCTCCCTGCTTATGTAAGAACGTCAAACTCTCAAGCTGTCACCACAGCGTCTCCAGGGACAGCCGGGGGCTGGAAACGGGGAAGCCAAAGCCACAGGGAGGCCACTGTCACACGCACAATGCCACGCGCTTCCCGGGCCCTGCAGCTGCCCTGGGTGGGGTGAGGACCAGAGGAAACACCTGGGCCCACGGGAGGCTCTGGCCCTCGCTGGGTGAGCAGGACGTTCCCGGGAAAGTTACCTGGGCACCAGGACGGTTCCTGCTAAAGGCAGGTGGCAGTGGGGTCACCAAGGAAGCTGTGGAGCTCGGGTGGGGAGGCGCTAGCCGAGCAGGAAAGGCCCACCCGGCTGGAGGCATGGCGGTGGCCAGCCTTCGGCGAGGAAGCTGGCTTCTCAGACAAGAAGGAAAGGTATCCCACCTTCGCCTGCCCAGCCTCGGCTGGTGCGCCTGGGAAGGTGAAGGAGACCACGGGCCTCCTCGCAGCCTTTGGGCCGGGCATGGGCTGGTGACAGGCCAGGTCAGGACTGCAGACGGGAGCAGGGCCGGCCCCACTCCATGCCATTCCCCCCGACTTCCTCAACTCCCAGAAAGGCCTTGGCAACCCCGATGCTGGGGTGCTCGGGGCCAAAGAGCCAGTCAGAGGGCGGGGGCCTCATCTCCCTGCAACGGGGTATCTCCTGCCAGAGCAGCGAGGGGTCCCAGCTCCCAACTGGGAGTCCTGTGTAGCAGGAAGGATGAGCAAGGCCTGAGTGTCCACTAGGGGGAGCGGGGAGCCGCCAGGGAGGCGGGAGGAGCGCAGCCGCCCGGGTGCAGGCGGGAAAACCAGGGCAGGACCACACTCGGGTTGGTCCAGTGTCTGGGCACAGACACCCGGAGCCCTGCTTCCCGCTGCGCACTGGCACGGCTTCTGAGAAGGGCGAGGGGAACTGTGCACCCTTTGTACACTCCAAATGTTCTGGCCGCGCGGGAATATTGCTTTTTCAATAGAAAGCAAGTAGAATCAGTTTAAATTGTCTTAACGCCACGCCCAGGCTCGACCCTTTCCACGGAGATGCCAGTCTCCTGACCAGCTGGCTCCCCCTCGAGTCCCACCTCGGCCACACCCAGGACTCTCCCCCGCACCCCTACCCCAGACACGCACCTTCAGGAAGTCGTCGAAGGTGATGCCCTCGTACACCTGATCAGGCTCCTGGGGACAGAGCACAGGCAGGGTGAGTGGCTTCCACCGGAGGCTCAGGAGGCTCTGCCCCTCCCCCCGCACGCACACCTGCACATGTACATGCGCACGCACACACACGCACGCACACACACACACACGCGCACACCTGCACATGTACATGCACACACACACGCACACACACACACGCACGCACATGGTTGGGCCTGTTTAGGTCAAGTCACAAGAGGGTCATTCTGCATTATTTGTCTCTGGCTCAAGGCCAGTCACCCTGAATCCGACGGCCCCCTCACTGGCTGGAGGGCGGGAGGGTAGGCGGCTGGGGACCCTGTGGACGAGGGTGGAAAAGGAGGCGGGGTGGGCACGGAGGCACGGGCCCTCCTTCCCCACCCGGCCCCCTCTGCCAGGCCCCAGCAGGACGCCAATGGCACACACTTCCTGGTCCTGCCTCAGCGCCCCAGCATCGATAAGAACCAGTTCTAGGCGGATCCGAGCCCAGGCCACTGGGGAAAGGAGCAGGGGGGCGAAGGGCTGGCCTGTGTGCCCAGTGAGTCACCATGATAGCGCCTGGCGGTGGCCTCACCTGCCCCGTCACTGGCGGTGCTGGCCTCCCGCTGTGACCCTGCTGGGGGCACAGGGGCCTCGTGCCCTTCCGCTGCTGCTCTCAGCTCTGGCTCAAGGGCCCCTGGACACCCCCCCAGCCCCTTAGGGACAGGGCAGCCCGGCCGGCATCCCAGATGCCCAGCCACACAAACGTCACTTGTCCGCGGGACCACCGTGCGGCCATTAGAAAAGGGCGACCTATGCCCACGGACAGGGAAACGGCGCCAAGGCACGTGCACAGCGGAGCGGACCACAAGCAGGAGCAGCAGGGTGTCTGCGGACCCTCTGCCCAGCTCGGCGGCCCCCCTGCTGCCACGTGGGGGCGGCACAGAGAGAAGCCGGGCAGTCAACTCCGCAGAGGGACGCAGAAAGCCGGCCAGCAGGGGCATGGCGTGGACCTGCCTTGTTCCCTCGGGGAGCAGGACGGGCTGAAGGGAGAAGGCCAAGGAGAGACGCTTCGTTTCTCTCGGGACCTCCCTGGAGGCTGTCCCATGTGTCTTTAAGGAAGTCTGCGACGTGCCAGGCACTGTCCCGAGCGCTCACCACGGCTGTTCCGCCAACACGGACTGCGCAGCCTCGCAGCAGCCTCCGGGGCAGGCCTGCCCGCGCCCCTTAGAGGGAAGGCCCCGGGCAGGGGCCAGGCCGCTAGTCCCGCGGACAGGGCTCTCCCTCTGGTTTCTTCATTGCACTTGGTATACATTTTTTTAAATGTTATAAATGCAACCAGTCCTCAGATGCCTGTCATGGGCCCAGTGAGAAGTGGCTGTCCTGTCCCTGCAGGCAAACCCAGTGCCCAGGGCAGCGAGGAGAGCCAAGTACAGACAAGGCCCCCCTGGCCCGGGCCGGGGCTGCAGGGCACCCTTGGAAGGAAGGAGAGAGAGGGGCTCGGAGAAACACCCCAGGCCGAGCCCCCAGCCAAGCAGCACCCCTCTGGAGCCACAAGAAGCCTCCCCAAAGAGAGCACTCCAGAACGAAGCCGTTGCCGTCAGTGACAGGCCTTGACGTCCATTAAAGGGTGCTGGATCCTCAGTGTGGGGTGGCAGTGTGGGTACCCTCAGCGTCCTCAGAGGCCGGCGGCATTGAAACGCACGCAGCTCGTCTGCTTCTCCGGCCCACGCCGCCACGAAAATGTGACGAGGACGCGGAGGATCCTAAGTAGACGGCGCTCGGGACACGGCCGGGAAGCCGCGGCTCCACGTGCCCGCTTCGGAGGCTGTGCGGGTTGGTGCCCGTCAGCAGCTGCGAGCCGCCACGTTTACTACAGCAAGCGGAGAAAGCTCGCCAGCTGGGGCTGGAGGCCGGGAGCGGCTTACAGGCGGCGCGTGTGGTTACATCACATGGGAATCGGGCCCGACAGCCGGTGGGCATCCCTGCGCTCCCCGCCGAGGTCACCAGCCTCTGTGGCAGTTAAGTTGCTGAGTGGGGTGGTTTCTCGGAAGCCAGCGCCTGCCCTGCGCCCAAGCAGCAGGCAGATAAAATACAGGCCAATAAATCCCCCAGCCCCACCCCCGGGGCCGGCCTGGCCTGCTGTGGCCCCTGGGCTCAGTCTTGGGGCACAAACAGCAGATCCAGCAGGAAAACAGCGCCCCCCCCCCCCGACACACACACACACACACACACACACACACACACACACACACACACAGGCTGTGAACCCTCAGCCACAGGCGTGCACAGCGGAGCTGACATAAACACAGGAGCAGGGCGGGGACGGCCCAGCGGGACCCCGACACCCAGGGAACAGAGTCCATGGAGACGGCCTCGCGCCTGCCACGAGGTCCCCGAGGGCTCGAGCCACAGTGTCAGGCTGGCCCTCCGGCCCCAGCCCCCCCCCCCCCCGCACCCCCCCCCCCCCCGCCCGAGTGAGCCTACTAAGCACAGCCAAGATCATGGCCCCAAATTCCGGAGCTCCGTGTCCCTGAGCCCCGGTCCCCACCAGTAAAAACGAGGCTAAGAATCAATAAGACGGCAAATGCGAAGGGCCTCGCGCAGTGGCCGCACATGCTGTGGGCGCCCTCGGAGAGGGGCCTCCACACCCCGGCAGCAGTGTGAACGCGGGCAGTGGCCGCTCCTACGGGCACATGCGGTGACAGTGTCACTGAGCATCTTTCCCTGTGGCCCTCAGATCCACTGGCTCTTCGCTGGGTCGATTCCGCCCCTCTCCCCACAGCCCCTCTCCCCAGGGACCTCTGGCAACGCCTGGAGACATTCAGGTTGTCATAACTGGGAAGGTGCGGCTGGCACCGAGTGCGTGGAGGCCCGGGAGGCTGCCGCCCGGGCTACGTGCCAAACGCGGGGTGGGGAGCCGGCTCCAACCCGCCCAGCTCATCACAGGCTGACCTGCAGCCCTGAGAAGTGGCCCGGCCTGGCTACACCAGTGTGACCCGGCCAAGCTCAGGTGTCCCCTGCTCTGTGCTCGTGCCCGTGGGTCCTCCCCACCCCACTCTGCCCGCCCGGCCTGAGCAGTGGAGGCCCCCCCCCCCGCCCCCCGCTCCCCGCCCGCCTGCAGCCGCAAGCTCTGAAGGCAGGGCCCTCTCCTACGTTTCAGGTAACCCGCCCCCCCCCCAGCTCCTCAGGGCCCCAGACCAGAGCAGATGGCCCAAGAGGGCTCCCTGTGAGCCCTGCCGCAGGGCCTCAAATCCCCTCCGAGCCACGCAGGACAGACACAGTAAAGCGAGCCTGCTCCGCACCGCCCGGCCCTGCCACGGTGCCAGGTGCTGCCGGTCACTCCAGAGGCTACCAGCTGGTCCGCAGGCCCCACAGCCGCAGCCCTGGCAGGTCACTCACCATCTGCCCCATGCAGACGCTGGCCGCCTCCATCATGGCCCCGTCGGCGATGGAGCGGGCCGAGTCCTTCTCGATGTGCGGGTTCCCGGAGAGCAGCTCCTCCACCACCTGCCGGCGGGCAGAGACGTGACCCAGGGCCTCCGTGCCCGCTGGGCGGGGGGCGCCAGGAGCCCTGGCCGGGCGGGTGAGGAGCATACTTTACATTTCGATATTCCTCCAGGGTGATGCGGCCGTCGCTGTCCGAGTCATACATGTGGAACAGAACTGGGGCGGCAGCGGGGAGGCTCAGTCAGGGAGGCGGAGGGAGCCCGGGGCCCTGCCCCCCATCTTCCCAGCTCCTCACCTACCTCACACTGAGCAGAAGACCCCCACAGTGAGGCCTAAGTGCCAAAGCCATAGGGGTCAAGGGCAAAGGCCAGGGGCAGACTGGCCACTTCCTAGTGGGTGACCTTGGGCAGGTGACCCAACTTCCCTGAGCCTCAGTTTCCCCATCTGTGACATGGGAATAGCAAACGCCTCCCTCATGGTGCTGCCAGGGCTCGATGAGCGACAGCGGGCGGGTTAGGGCCCAGGACTGCCTGGCACACCGAGCGTGGGTGATGTGACATCGTTGGCATGGAGACAAAGCAGTGTTAGCTCATGGCTCTGTCCCTGGCAGGTCCCAGGCCCTGGGGCCCTGGCTGACGGGAGCTTCCCGCTGTGGGCATGAGGGGCGTTAGCGCCTCCTCCTGGTGACATCCACCTGCTCCTTTGCTGCCACCACTGGCGCCCACAGCCACAGAGGCAGCGGCTGAGAGGCACCTCCGCCCTCGGGGCTCGGCCCCAGGGAGCCCCAAGCTCAGGAGTCCTTTGCTGGCATCTGTCCAGCGCTGGCCAGGGGCCCTGGTCAAATACCCTCTCCCCTCGTCCTCACGCTCCCCATGAGGCTCAGATGGGCTGCTGAAGCTCATGGAAGTTAAGGTGCTTGCCCTCGGCCACCCTGTCAGGGACGGGGAACCAGGGGTTTGGATCCGGGTTCATCGATTTCACGGCCGTGTCATCCCATCAGCCTCCGAGCCAGCCTGGGCGCACAGATCCCCATGTGCAGGCCAAGGTCACATGGCTGCCCAATGGAAGGGCCAGAGGGAACCAGGTCTGTCTGAGCCCAGGGCCTTGCTTTCGAATCACCGACAACCCCTTCTATTCCCGGGACCGCCTGCGGCTGAGGGTGCTCACGGGGAGGCCGCCGTGGGGCCATTTTGGAGGCGGGAGAGCCACTCCTTGTGGTGGGGTCACCCCCCCCATGCTTGTCACCCCCCACCCGCCCACGCAGAACGGGGAGGGTGCGCACATCGCAGCTTCTCTTTCCGGCACAGCTGCACCTGCTCCTCGTCCATGGTGATGTCGATGGGCTGGAAGTAGGCCATGATGGTGAGGAAGTCCTCAAAGTTGATCTCGTCGGCCAGGCCGCTGGGCCCCTTGCGCAGGTTCCTGCGGGGGTGGCAAGGCAGGTTGGAAATGAACTGAGAACTCCCCACAGCGCAGAGAACTCGGCCCTTGGGGACACATACTTTGCCCTCCGTGGCCGTCCGAGCTTGGGTTCTGTTTCCCAACAGCCTGCTCGGGGGCCCAGGGCCTGGGAGGCTCAGCACAGCCCCAGGAGGTCCTCGGAGACCTGGCGCCCGGGCCAGGGACGCAGGGCGGCCTGGCTGTGCTGCGGGCACACAGGTGGGACTCACACTGGGGAAACTGAGGCTCCGGGCAGTGCAGCAGCTCACCGGGTCCATCTGACACTTTCCTTGGCATCAGGGGTGGCACTGCAGCCCAGGGCCGCCGTGTTTGCGCAGCTCAGGGACCCAGGAGGGTCTTCATGTTTTGAAATGGTGGAAAGAATGTTTGGGGGCGAAACCCAAAAGGATGGCATTTCATCACAAGCGAAAATTACATGAAATTCACATTTCAATGTCCGCAAATACAGTGTTACTGGCTCACAGCCACGCCCGTTCCTTCACTGTCGCTGTGGCTGCGTTCAGGCTACCGAGGCTGGGGAGCAGCTGGGACAGACCCGGGCCGGCCGCCGGGCCTGTGGTGCCCGTTCTCTGGCAGCGTCCCAGCAGCCCAGGCAGCGCTAGGAGCCTGTCACTACCAGGGCAGGTCACGTGGCTCCCGGTGCTTTAGTGAATCCGGGCAGTTTGCCGTCCCTGCCCGTGTGCCCTCCTGAGGGGCAAGAAAGGGCATTGCCCGGGCGGGGCTCAGGGAGCGCACAGCAGGCGTGGTCACGGCCCCCAGGCGGGTCCCGGTGACAACAGCTCTGGAGAGGCCTCCGCCACGGACCCCAGCGGCCACAGTCCGGCGGCCCCGGAGGGAGGGGCCATCAGAATGGCAGGCGGGGGTCCCGCCCTTACTGTGCGTCCCAGCAAAGGGCCACTCCAGCTGGCCTGGGACAACGAGCCGTCGAGGGCAGTGCTTCGAATCCACTGGGCCTTTGCACAAGCAGTTATCCTGCGGCGTCTTCTCTCCCGCGTTGCCTGGTGAACTCTCGGTCGCTCTCTCCTCAGGTCTTGCCCCATGAGCCCTGGAGGGAGAACTCCCCATTCCCCCACTGTGAGCAGGCGAGGCTCCGAGGGGCTCAGCATCTTGCTCGGGCCTCGCAGCCCCCGTCCAACCAGAGCTGAGCCGCCCAGGCTCACGCTGCTTAGAACGGGTCAGGGAAGTACTGGTGGCCCGATCCCTTCCTTCCTCTTTCTGCCGGTTCTTCCTGTGTCAGCGATCTCTGCGGACAGAGGGGTCAGGCCTGGAGCTCACACCCCAGGGGCCTCCATCCAAGCATGTGAGTCTTTCAACGCCAACAACACGGCATTTGGTGGAGGAGCTCTGGCCGGAGCCTCAGCTCTGGGACTCAGGCAGCCACGTGCACCGTCTCCCTGAAGCTCAGTTTTGCCGTCTGTAGTCCAGGGCAACAAGCAGGACAGCCCTTAGCGCTTTAGCGCATCATCTCTGCTCCCTCTCAGCGACCCCGAAAGGCAGAGGCTGTGATTACCTCCATTTAATAGATGAGGAAACTGAGGCAGCCTCCCAGGTGGCCCCCCAGCATCCCACGCCCCTGCTCAGTCCCTTTTCCAAGTGTGCGGCGACCTGTGCCTTGAGAGGTTGGGTTACCAAAACTGGTGGCTTCTATCGGGGGTGCCCAGTCAGTCCCCCTCCTTGTCATGGGGACATCTCAGCGGGGGGAGCCAGCAGCTGCCACGTGCGAGTAGCCCTGTGGAGAGGTCCTGAGAGGCCGCCTGCCAACAGGGAGCTCGGGAACACAGCCTCCCCAGTCGAGCCTTCAGATGACTGTAGCCCCAGCAGACCCTGAGCCTGAGGACTCAGCTTGTTTGCACCCAGGTGCCTGATCCACACAAACGGTGAGAGCATAAATACGCATTGTTTTAAATTGCTAAGTGTTGGGGTAATTTGTTACGCAGCCAAAGCTGACTCATACGGAGGCCTAGAGGGACTGAGTGAGCCACCCAAGTTACCCAGCTACGACCCCAGAACGGTGTGACCCAAACCCATGCTCACAGCTCCTACCCAAACAGCTCCCTCCTCTTCCCTGCGCCAGCTCCAGGGCTGTTCTGAGCACCGAGGGCTGTGAGACGTTAGTTACAAGGGCAAACTGCTCCCCCGAGGACACAGCCCCCCTACGCGGGACAAGGCCCACCGGTTATCGAAGAAGGCACGGATGATTTTGGATCGGATCGGGTTGAGCTCCAGGTCAGGGACGTTGTTGAAGTGCTCCTTGCTGGTTCCGGAAGGACGAGCACCAGGAAGGAGAGAAAAGAAAACAGATGTCATATAACACTTCCCCATGTACCAGGCTGTATTTTTTTAAAATCCTCTATTGATTCTAGAGAGAGAGGAAGAGAAACAAAACATCGATGTGAGAGAGAAACATCAATTGCTGCTTCCCGTATGTGCCCCAACTGGGGATCGAACCCGAAATGCGTTTGATGTACAGGACGAGGCTCCAACCGACGGAGCCACTGGGCCGGGGCCAGGCTGTCCCTTTCATCCTGAGAGGGGCCCACGAGAGCAGGTCAGAGCAGGACAGCGTGCGGCACTGACCCAACCCTGGACTGGCAGGAACGGGGTCTGGAGGCTCAGGGAGGCTTTGGGGAATCCACTAAGTGTGCTGGACATTCCCCTCCAGAAAGTTAAAGGGAGACAAGAATGGCACCCATTCGGGGCGGTCAGAGACCACTTAGCCCGTCGCATCCCCGGGTGGGGAGCCCGCTCCGGCCACTGTGGCGTCGCACAGCGGGAAGCTGGGCTGGAGGCGTGGCCAACAGTCCGGCCGGTCCGCAAGGCGTGAGCTGTAAAGCTACCGCCTGGCCCAGCGATTCGCTCGGAGGTGTGTACCCAGGAGAAAGGGCACGTGCTGACGTGAGAATGTGCATGAAGCTCACAGCAGCATGATTCATCATCGCCACGGAGCGGAAACACCCTACATGTCCATCAAGTGATAACTGGATAAACAAAATGGGGTCTCCCCACAGGGGAATATTATTCAGCCACAAAAAATAAATGGACTCTGGATGCATCCTGCAGCACAGATGAACCTTGAACACATGATGCTGAAGAAACCAGACCTACAAGGCCACACAGGGTCTGATTTCACTTATGTAAAATGTCCAGCGTAGCCAAACCCACAGGCACGGGAAGGAGAGGCGTGGCTTCGGGGCTGGGGGGCTGGAGCCAGGGGCGTGATGGCTGAGGATACGGGTTTCTTCGGGGGACAGAATGTCTAAAACGTGCCTGGTGCTTGCGGTGCAACAACTCTGGGAACAGACCGAAGCCAGTGACGTGTACGTTTTACTAAGTGAGCAGAAGGGTATATGGATTGTATTTCAGTAAAGCGGTTAAAAAAAAAAAAAGATGCTGACTTGGGACAGAGGGTGACCATCAAAGGCAGCGGCCCCGTCGCTGGGCCCAGGCCCACTGGGTCCTCGAGGCTGTGGACTTGCGGGCACCGCGGTGAGGCTGTGGGAAGGTCCTCACCTCCCTGAAAGCCCAGCCTTTGTTCTCGGAATCTGCTTCCTGCTCACCTTTCTCCCTGCTCTGCGACTGCAATGGGCAGTGGCGTTGGAAGAGCCCCGGGGCACAGGCGGGAATCCGGGGAACAGGGGGGCAGGCCGGGCAGGAGGAGGAAACCACCTCTTCAAACAAGAAAGGCCAGGGAGCCACAGGCATCCCACCCAGGACTGGGCCTGGAGGGCCGTGCCGGGAGGAGGAAGTGCCACGGACGCAGAGACTTAAAGGCGGTTTCAGCTGAAATTTCCCTAAACACGCGCTGGCCCCTCTGCGCAGAGAGAACTGGCCCCAGACCTGGACAGCCTCTGCTCGCTGCCCGTGCCGTTCCTGTGCCCTCCGGGCGCTCCCAGCTTGGCCCAAAGAGCCGAAGCCCAGCCCCCAGGGCCGAGCTTAGCCCCTAAGAGCCCAGCCCAGACCCTAAGGCTGTAGCCAGTCCCGGAGGGCGGAGCCTAGTCCAAAAGGGAGGCGCCTACCCCAGGAGCCCAGCTCACCCCTAAGCAAGCCCCCCTCTCCCACAGGCCCCGGGGAGCCAGCCTCAGTGTGTCCCCGTGACTTCCACGGGCACCTCCCCCTGGAGAGTCAGCAGCCCTTTCAACCTCGGGCTCCCAGGCCAAGTGCGCTCACTGAAGGGTCCTTTCCTCTAAGGCAGTGGTTCTCAACCTTCCTAACGCCGCGACCCTCTAATACAGTTCCTCATGTTGTGGTGACCCCCAACAGTAAAATTATTTTCGTTGCTACTTCGTAACTGTAATTTGGCTACTGTTATGAATCGTAATGTAAATATCTGATATGCAGAATGTATTTAGGCGACCCCTGTGAAAGGGTCATTCGACTCCCAAAGGGGTCGTGACCCACAGGTTGAGAACCGCTGCTCTAAGGCAATTGTATGGAGACCCGGGCTTCCCCAGGACCCAGGTCAATTGGATTTTAATGGACTTAGCCCGGGATGGCCCCGCTAAGGCCTAAGAGCCCAACCTAGTCCCTCACAGCCAAAGCGAGTTCACACGGAGGAGCCGAGCCTGGACTCCAACAGCTGGAGCCAGTCCCCAAGGGCGGAGCCCAGCCCTGAAGAGCCGAAATGTGCAAGCTGCAGGCTCTACGGGGCTGGGAGAAAGCCAGTGCCCACGCTGTGCACGCGGCCAGAGGGACCACCAGCAGCCCTGGTCACCGTGAGATCCCATAAAGGGTCGTGGGGCCCTGGGGCTGACCAGAGAGGGAGGACAGGCAGCAGCGTCCTGGGAGGGGAGGGGAGGAGGAAGAGGAGGGAGGGAGAAACAACCCGCAGGGCCAGGCATCCCCCAGAGCCAAACTACACAAGAGGCCTGCTCTCCGACAGCAGAGGTGAGGCGGAGCCGGAATCAGCAGGGGCATGACGATGTCTTGGAAGCCCAGCTGCCTTCGCTCCCTTCTCAGAGGTCGCTGCTGGGTCCACAGGCTGGCAGAACCTCCTCCTCCCCACAGGCACCTTTCTGACTCTTGGAGCCTCCATTTCCTCATCTGTGAATTGGGTGCAAAACTCGCACCGCCCATATCACAGGGGATGTGAAGTCAAGCTCCGCGGGGGGCGGTCCAGGCTCCAGCTGACCAGTCGCCTGGTCTGGGGGGAGCCCCAGGCAGGTGTCAGAGCCCCGGATTTCTCATCTGAGAAATGGGATCGTGGGAATAACCAGGTAATACCATGGGGCTAACGAGATGAAACAAGATAAAGGCACGGAAGGCGCAAAGCACGCTGCCTGGCACTCAGTGAGCCCTCAACTTGAAATGATGACGATGACGATGACAGCAGCTAACCTCCTACGTCCTCCCTAAGCGCCTCATTATCCTACACAGTAGGAACTCATCTCCGTCTTAAAGGCGGGGAAACCGAGGCAGAGAGGTGAAGAAACTTCCTACCACGGCTAAGGATGGCACCGCGGACGCGGGCCGCACAGCCTGGCCGGAGCAGCCCTCTGAGAGCCCGCCGGGCTGTCTGGCTCTCGGGGACACTCCCAATTATTTGCCAACCTCTCTTTTCAACAAGTTGGACTCAGGCCTGTGCCCAGAACCTGGGAAAGGCTCACCACAGCTCCACGCCCATAAATGCTGGTTTCGGTCTTATTTCCCTCCCTCCCCACTGGCCCCCAGGTGCCCATTGGGCTGGTCGGACCGGCTGGGCTGATGGTATCTGAGCCGTGGGAACAGGCCCTGCCTCACCTGGGACAGGGCACTGCTCTGGGGCCAGAGCGTGACCAGTCGGGGGGAGGGGAGGGGTGGCCCACAAGGCCTGCAGGGCACACGGCCTCCCGCCCCTCCAGGAGGGCTCCCATGGTGTCCGGCTGTGCTAAGTGCCGCCCCATTTCACAGGCAAGGAGAGGAAGCCCAGGCAGGGGCAGGGACTAAGCCACGGGCTCTGACCGCCCCGTGCACTTCCTCACTCGCTACCTCCTCCCGCCTGAGCGGTTTTACTTCAGAGAGAAAGAGGAGCAGAGACCTGTATGGGGCCCCGGCTCCCACCAGCCCGAGAGCCGCAACCAGGACCCAGGAAGAGGGCAAGTGTCTGGCCCACAGGGAAGGACACGATGAAACAAACCACAAGGACGGGCCGGGACCTTCCTTCCGCAGCCCGTGGTGTGGGCTGGTTTCCGGTGGCTTTGAGGCTCAGCTCAGCTCAGCTCAGCTCAGAGGCCAAGTTCTCTGCAGCTTTGGGTCTGGCTGCCCCCAGCCACCCCAGACTTCCTGAGCCCCAGCTGAGGGTGCAGGAGGCCCAGATCCTCAGCCCGGACCCCCAGCCCCCCATCAGATCCCCACGCCCAGGGCCCCCAGCACTTTCCTCCTCCCGTCTCCCCTGACCCCTCCCTGCACTCACTGCTCAGCCTCTGCCATGCCCACACTGGGCCACCAGATACTGGGACCCCTGGGCCGTGGAGGAGGGACCGCATCTCGTTAGCAAGTGTCTCCCCGCCCCGCCGGGGCAGTGGCCAGCTCCTCCGAGCATAGCCCAACCAGCGGAACCACTGGGGCCCTGGAGCAGGCAGAGCCCCCGCTGGCCCAGACCCCTGCCTCACCCGCCTGTTAGCCCATCCCGGGGGGGGGGGGCGGGGGAGGGGGGGCAGCTTCTCCTTGAGGCGCTGGCCCGATGGCCCAGTGCTGGGGACCCCTGACGGCCCGGGCTCTCCCCAGGCTCGCTGGCAGGGAAAGGCCACGCTCTTTCCACGCTTCCTCCTCTCCCGCCACTGCTGTGCCTGCACCGCTGTCCCCCCAGCGCCCGGCAGAGTCTGACCTGGGAGTGACACCTGCCCCGGCGCGGGCTTCCCAGGGACAGACAGACGGACGCAGACAGAAAGCTGGGACAGAGCCGCGGGGAGCTGGTGGCCGTCGGCCGGTGGCCTGGTGGCGAGGGTGGCACCGGAGCAGAGACCCGGAGAAGGCGGGTCCTCCGCCCGGGCTGCTGGCCCTGTCGCGGGCCTTCCTCACTGTCCTGGGAGGGGCGTGCTGTGGGCGTCGGGGGGTGGCGGCCAGGGGCACTGCTCAGCACCCTACAATGTGCATGACGCCCCCTCCCCCCAAGGCTGCCCCAGCCCCAAGTGCTCGGGGAGGGCATTCCAGAAGGGGGAGGAGGCGGCGGAGGGGTGGGCCCATCGCACAGGGGCCTGGGACAGGCAGCGGCCTGGGGGCTCGCACATCATTTTCCCGGGAGGATGGACCGATTGGGGCAGAGAAGCGCCATTTCAATAGGATCCCGCTCATTCCTGCGTGTCTGTGGGCGGGGCCGTTGGACAGAGCAGGGGTCCAGGGAGGAGGCCGCTGCCACCCCAGGAGGGCGGTGCAGGCAGCCTGACGGGGCCTGGGGGAGAGGCGGCTGGCGGGGCAGGTACCTCTGAGATGGGGACGGGGTGGACGGGCCACTGAGGGGTCAGGGGTCCCGCGCAGGGGAGGCATGGGTGTGGGCAGCACCCTCGGGTGCCCAGGCTTTCACACCGGAAAGGAGCACCCACTCCCAGTCCTTGCGCCGGCCCTCCCGGCCCTGCCTCTCCGCCCACAGCCCCCTCCTCCACACTATTCCTCCCCAAGCTGCTCCCAGCTCCCCCCAACCCCCCAACACACACACCGGCTGCTGTTTCCAGTGCAGCTTTACAAATGACTGCGGGGTTTTCTTTTTAAATAAATGTGCATCGTCCTAGCACATCGTCCTAGCACATCGTCCTAGCACATCGTCCTAGCGGCGAAGGCTCATTAACTCCTGGGATAGATCAGATCCTGACAGTGAAACAGCCGGGCAACCCAGGCCCAGCCTCACCCCGTGCGCATGGCGATAGTTCTAAGAACCTGGTAAATGTCTGGCGACCTGACAGGTAAAAGCAGTGACTCGGTAACCAATGACCCATGGCAGATGGAGCTCCTCACAGCCCGCCCTGCTGGGAGACCTAACCTCGGGGCCTTCGTTTCTTAATCTGCAAAACGGGGTGATGACGTGGACTTCAGAGGGCTCCGGTGCCTGGCACAGTCAGCACTCGGCTGATGGCGCTGGGGCTCCCACGGATGGGGTTCGCCCTGCGGGAACCTCTGACTCAGTGCAGCGGGCGGGGACGGCCACCAGGCGGGGAGGGTGCCGTGGGCTGTGCGGGGTGTGGGCCTGCACAGTGCACACCACCCCCTGCCCCGGGCGCCTGGGCCTTTATCCCAGGAGCCACCCCCTTCCGTGGCCTCATGAACCTGAAAGTATGCCTGTAACTCGCTCTATCTAATCGGCCTCCGGCCGCTCCGCCTGGGTGCAGTACCCACTGCAGCTATTTCTGGACGTTGGGGAGCCTGCCAGGGCGCTACCAGGAAGTGAAAAGTCGCTGTTGAAGGCAGTCGCCGGTTAAAGGGCCCAAGGAAAGAGAAAGGTGCGAGAGGCCATGACTGCGTTCTCTTCGGGCCTGCGGCTACATCTCGCGGAGGGCCACTGCGGAGGGTCCTCCCAGGAGAGAGGGCGGCTCAGCAGGTGCTGCAGAAACGTCAGAGGACCCTTACTCCTCGCACCCACCAGGAGGTTCAGCCTTCCGCATTTAGATCTGGGGGTCCTGTCGATCATTTGGGGGCCCTCTTAAGAAAAAGAATGCAACATGATGAACTTTTTAAAAATGAGGTTCTGGCTGTGTAAGGAACCCGGGGAGGGGCCCTGACATCCCAGCTCTAAAGGCCTCAGGGTCACCCCTGCCCCCCATGTCCTTACCTGACGCCCAGAGACTTATCCCACCAAACACGGGCAGGACACAAGTGGGTTAAAGTTAAAACCAATTCTGGCAGCTTTACCTTGTTTGTTTTTTAAAGCTCTATTCAATTTATTAAAGTCACAAATTGCAAAGCCCGACTCTTCGTTAAACTTTTAAAAACACAGCTTGCAGATCTTACCTGTCTGTGCACAAAGCCTGCAGGTTTGAACGGTCCCCTTTAAGAGACCTTCTGCACTCGAGGTGTTCGAATATCCCCTGTGGGAGGGCACAGGGCACTGCTCCCCACACCCTCACAGACGGGGTGCCGGGGGCCACGCTTGGGGATCCCCAGCCAGCGCCTTTCTCATGATCTGGAATGTCCCCACAGCCTGGCCAGCTTCCACCCACACTTTTCCAAACACTGAGGAGACGAATCCTCGCCCTGCCCCACCCCGGCACAACCCCGGGCCCCTGACAGCCTGCGGGTGTCCCGGGGACCAGAGAGGGTGAAGGCCTGGCCCGAGGCCACACAGGAGACCTTGGCAGCGTGGGAACAGTGCTGGAGACCAGACCGCAGCCCGCGGCTCGCTACGCGTTCCTTCTGCCCTGGGCAGACAGACGGGAAAGCCCAGGGAACCGAAAAGCTGCCCCGTCTCCCCTCTCCGGGCCCTGGAGGGGGGCGATCAGGAACAGGCAGAGCAGTTCCGAGAGCCTGTGAGCCGGGGAGGGAGGAGGCCTCCTGCAGGCCGTTTGCACAAGACGCTGTGGTCAGCCCCGCTCCTTCCTGCAGGAGTGCAACCGACTCACCGCCCAGCACAGACGAGACCCGGCGCAGGGGCTGCGTGAGCTGCAGGCCCAGGACACTGAGGGTGGTGGTCCCAGAGGGCAGAGCAGGGAGGCCACTTCCTTACGCAAGATCTCAGCACTGGGTTCCAATCCCCGCTCCTCCACCCGAGGGGCCGCATGACCCAGGCCAGAGCACGGCCTCCTCGGCCGTCTGTGAAATGGGGGAGTCTTTCCCCCACGACTTCGTGTGTGTGTGTGGGGGGGGGGGGCAGGATTGGCACAGGCTCCAGCTGGGCAGCACATGGGCACGCTCACGTAACATCTGTGAGCAGTTCCCACGTCAGGGCCCCGGGACGCCCTTTAGCTGGGCCCACCCTCTGAGGGAAACACCATGGCTGCGGCCGAGGCCCCTCACGGACCTCGTTCCAGGGACTCAACCACCACCCGACGGAACGCACTCGCCCAGGGGGCACGCCGTGCAAAGCCTGTCCATAAAAACGTCACCTGCCCGCTTCTGGAAGGGGCACTGGCCGCCACCTGCCACCTTTTTATTTTTAAAAAATGTGTTTAATGATTCACAGAGAGGAAGGGAGAGGAGAGAGACAGAAGCGTCAATGATGCGAGAGAACCCTCCATCGGAATCCAACCGAGACCTCCTGGGTCATAGGTTGATGCTCAACCACTGAGCACACTGGCCGGGCCGTCACCGGCATCTTAACCAAAGTCAGCACTAACCACCGGAGGGGGGGAGTCAGGGACGGGGCCTCTGACATCTGAGCCGTCCCGGCGGCACCCGGCCGCGGGCAGGACCGGCATTCACACGTTCCACACATTGCACACGGCCTCCACGTGTGCCGGTGCTGGCGCCGGAGTCCGGCAGCTCGGCCCACCTGAGGAGGTCGGGTGAGGTGGCGGCTGGCTAGCTCTGCACCCCCCCCCCCCTTAACTTCACTCCAGTTAGACGCTTCTCATCCGAAAGAAACAGGATGGCTCCTCCTCCCGTCAGGGAGAGCATCCTGTCCTGCAGGCGCCCGGAGAGCGAAAACAGCTGCCGCAGACGGGCACACGGGGAGAGAGACACACGGAGAGAAACTGCCCAGTGCCCGGACCTGCCAGCGCCCACCACCCCCCTCCCGCCCCCAGCTGCCCGTCTCACCGAATGGTGGGCTGGTCTCCGCTCAACTGCTTAAACCTCCGGCGGAGCTGCTCGATCTGGTCCGATGAGACTGCGAAGTAAGAGAAGGAAAGAAAGTGAGACCGAAAGACACGGGGCTGCTGACCTCGGAGCCACTAGAGGGAGGCTGGGGCCACTGCCTCCCCCCCCCCCCCCCGACCCCCTCGTCCACTCATTCCCACGCCACCTCCCCCCTCCCCTCGTCCACTCATTCTCACGCCACCTCCCCCCTCCCCTCGTCCACTCATTCTCACGCTACCTCCCCCCTCCCCTCGTCCATTCATTCTCACGCCACCTCCCCCCTGCAAGCAGGCGAGGCGGCCAGGACAGGGCTTCCCACTCTTCCCGGTAACGCCCTCAGGGTCCTTAGCTCTGACCCCGTAGCGGTAATACAGCTGTTGCTGCAGCGGCTGGGACAGGGCCCAGGCTCTCCGGGCCTCTGAGACCAGACCTCCGGCCGCTCTGAAGACGGCTCTTTCCCAGCTGAGAAAGGGGCTCGGTGTAGTCACAGATGAAGAGGAATACATCAGACAAAGACAACTACCATTGCTTTCACTTAGATGCGGAGTCTTCAAAACAAAACACACAAACAAAACAGACTCACAGACTCACAGAGAGCAGACTGAGGGTTGCCAGATAGGAGGGGAGCTGGGGGGCTGGGTGAAAAGGTGAAGGGATTAAATATAAATTTCCAGGTATAAAGACAGCCATGGGGAGGTGAGTACAGCACAGGGAATATAGGCAATAATGTTGTAATAACTACGTATGGTGTCAGACTTATCCAAGTGATCACTTTCTAAGTTACATTAATGTCTAACCACGATGCTGTACACCTGAACCTAATGTAATAGTGAATGTCAACTGGATTAGCTATTTTTTTAATCCTTTTTTATGGCTAAGTGGTATTCCGTTGTGTAGATGTACTACAGCTTTTTTATCCACTCATCTACTGACAGGCACTTGGGCTGCTTCCAAGTCTTGGCAATTGTGAATACCTCTGCAGTGAACATAAGGGTGCATATATTCTTTCAAATTAGTGTTTTGGGTTACTTCAGATAAAATCCCAGAAGCGGAACTGCTGGGTCATTTTTAATTTATTGAGGAAACTCCATACTGCTGTCCACAGTGGCTGCCCCCGTCTGCACTCCCACCAGCAGTGCACAAGCAGGCTCACTTCTCTCCACATCCTCACCAGCACTTGTTTGTGGGTTTATTGATGATAGTCTCACAACTCACCCAAGTTATTGCACATCTTGTTTGTTCGTGTTCCCTGCTGTATATTATTCCATGTTTGAAGGGAGGATGCTTTATCTATTCTGCTATTGCTGGGCATTTGGACATTTTCCAGATTAGGGCTACTCAAATCATACAGCCACAAACATCCTGTATACATCTTCTGGTGAATGGAATTATTCATTTCTGTTGGGTACAGACCTAGGAGCGGAATTGCTGGCCGATCAAGTATCCAAATGTTCTAACATACATGTGATATCAATGGCCACATTTACTCCAGAAAGGTGGTCGTTGCCCTCAGTGGTTACCTAACTAACCTTTCCAAGGATCAGTTTCTACATCTGTAACATGGGGATACAACCCCCTCCTAGGGTGTCCAGAGGAAGAGAGGCTAATGCGTGGAGATAGGCACCCAGAACATAGTGGGCCCTCAGGACCAGCTGACAGTCCTAATGACTATTTTCTAGCAAACAGCAGCTCCTAGGAAGACTTGAGAATGCTGAGCTGTAGGTATGTTTTTTAATCCTCGCCCGAGAAAAGTATTTTTATTGACTTTTAAAGAGAGAGGAAGGGAGAGGAGGAGAGAGAGAGAAGCATTGATGTGAGAGAGACATTGATTGGCTGCCTCCCGTACATGCCCTCACTGGGGATTGAACACGCAACCTCTGTACGTGCCCTGACTGGGAATCAAACCCACACCTTTTGGTGCACAGGATGACACTCCAACCAACTGAACCACTCAGCTAGCACGAGCTGAGCCAGGGGCCAACAAAAATGAACAGGAAGTAGGGTTAGATGCCTCTTGAACAAGAGGAGAAAGGTGGTTAAGGGATGGGGAATGCTGAGCGGACGGTGGTGGGAGAGAGCCCATCTCCAGCTCACCCACTATTTGGGGAAGTTTTGCGTGTAGTCCCCAGGAACCAGACCTACAGGCTCGGAACACCTGGATATTCTGGTCAAACAGGCAATCTGCATAGCAATTAAGGGCAGGCTTTGGGTTGGGCAGACTTGGAACCAAGTCCCAGCTCCACCACTTACCAATTGTGTACGTTTTCAAACTATAAGACAGAGGGAAAAGCAGCTTCTCATTCACAGGGCGGCTCTCAGGCCGAAGCAAGAAGGTGCAGGTATGTGTTTAATACTGTGTGTTTCATCACACAAGCACTCACGTGTGGCCAGAACCGTCATAAAGCCTGGAGCCTACAAGGCCGGCTTAGCGGTGGATAAACAGGGCCCACCAGCCAAAAATGGTGATTTAAAAAAAGTAAATCTCCTGTACTGAGGTTTTCTAAATTTTAGGTTATTGGGGAAATCAAAATACATTGTCCACAGCAGCAGTTATTAAAATTTTCTTTCATTTTCCTCCCCTTCCCTTGCCCTACCCACCAGATTCCCTGTACGTTTCTCGCTACAAGTCTCCCAAGGAACTGCCAGCACCAGCCTGAATCACCTTCCCCCCCAATCCTCTCTTAAAATACTAATTGAATTTATTGGGGTGACAGTGGTTAACAAAATTAGACAGGTTTCAGGTGCACAATTCTACAACACATCATCCGTACACGGTACTGTGAGCTCACCACCCCAAGTCAAGTCTCCATCCTTCACCATTTATCCCCCTGTACCTTCCTCCACGCTGCTGTCTGTGGCAGTCACCACACTGTTGTCTGTGTCCATGAGGGTTTTTTTTGTTTTTGCTCAATCCATCCATCCCCAGAGCTGTCAGCCTGCTCTCTATTATGAGTCTGTCACTGTTTTGCTTCTTAGTTCATTTTGTTCATTAGATTCCACATATGAACTGACTGGCTTATTTCACTTAGCATCATGCTCTCCAGGTCATCCATGCTGTCACAAAGGGTAAGATTTCGTTCTTTCAGAGCAGGAATAAACAAAATAGAGTCTTAAAAAACCCAGTACAACAAAAATGAATGAAACCAAGAGCTGGTTCTTTGAAAAGATAAACAAGATCGAGAAACCTTTAACCAAACTCATCAAGAAAAAAAAGAGAGAGGACCCAAACAAAATCAGAAGTGAAAGAGAAATACCAACTGACAGCAAAGAAATACAAAAGATTGTAAGAAAATATTACAGACAACGATATGCTAACAGATTGGACAACGGGGACGAAATAGGTAAATTTCTAGAAACTCACAGTCTGCCAACACTAGGTCAGGAAGAATCAGAGAATCTGAACAGACAGATTACAACGAGTGAAACTGAAGTAATAATTCAAAAACGCCCAACAAACAGAAGTCCTGGACTGGATGGCTTCACAGGTGGATATTACTAAACATCCAAAGAAGAACTAACACAAATTCTCCTCCAACTATTCCAAAGACTTCAAGAGGAGGGAAGGCCCCCAAGCTCATTTTATGAGGCCAGCATTATCCTAATCCCCAAATCGGATAAAGACACTGCAAAGAAAGAAAGTTATAGGCCAATATCCCTGATGAACATAAGGCACTAAAATCCTCAACAAAATATTAGGATACTAGATTCAGCAATACAATAAAAAGATCATGACCAAGTAGGATTTATTCTGGGGATGAAAGGGCAGTACAATATCTGCAAATGAATAAACATGATACATCACACAAACAAAATGAAGGATAAAAACCACATGATCATATCAATAGATGCAGACAAAGCATTCAACAAAATCTATCACCCATTTATGATAAAAACTCTCAGCAAAGTGGGAATAGAGGGAACATACCTCAACATAATTAAGGCCACATATGACAAACCCACAGCCAACATCATACTCAGTGGGCAAAAACTAAAACCATTTCCCCTAAGAACAGGAACAAGACAGGGATGCGTGCTTTCACCACTCCTGTTCAACATAGTACTGGAAGTCCTAGTCATAGCAATCAGATAACAAGAAGAAATAAAAGCCATCCAAATTGGAAAAGAAGTAAAACTGTTACAGATGACATGATACTGTCTATAGAGAATCCTAAAGAGTCCACCAAAAAAACTATTAGAACTGATACATTAATTCAGTAAAGTAGCAGGACACAAAACAAATATCCAGAAATTAGTTGCATTTTTATATACCAATAACGAACTATCAGAAAAAGAAAGTAAGAAAATAATCTTATTCACAATTGCTTCAAAAAGAATAAAATACCCAGGAATAAATTTAACCAAGAGTATAAAAGATCTGTACTTGGAAAATTAAAAGACACTGAAGAAAGAAATTGAAGAAGATACAAGTGGAAGCATATACCCTATTCATGGGTAGGAAGAAGAAAATCATTAAAATGTCTATACTACCAAAGCAATCTGTAGATTCAATGCAATTCCTATAAGATACCAATGACATATTGCACAGAACTACAACAACTGTTCAAAAAAAAATGTATGGAGTGGGGTTAAGGGGACTGGGTGAAAAAGGTGAAGGGATAAAGAAGTACAAATTGGTAATTACAAAACAGTCACAGGGATGTACAGTACAGCACAGGGAATACCGTCCATAGCAGTGTAATAGCTATTATGGTGTCAGGTGGGTACTAGACTTATGGGGGTCACTTTGTAAATTACATATATATATCTAATCACTGTGATGTACATCTGAAACTAACAGAAAACAATATTGACCGTCAACTACAATTGAAAAAATTTAAAAAATCTATTGTATATTTGATATGGAAATGTGTTGCACATATAGTGTCTAAAAACAGCTTGCTACAAAAGCAGCATGTTGGGGAAATATATAAATATTTACAAACGTACGTAAGTATTGAAAGAAATCTAGACTTGTTTCTCCAAAATAATAGCAATTATCTTAATACTGGGATTAAAGACTTTGTTTTGCTTTAAATCTATATTTTCCAAATTTTTCTTATACACAATGTGTATTTATTTGTTATGTAATGAATATTTTAAGCACACAATATGGCCCCATAGAGGACAGCCAACAGATCTCAAAGATATTGTTACTGATGAATCATCCACTGGCTACAGACCATGTTTCGGGCACACACGTTCTTTAACGCTTTCTACGAGCCTATGACAGACGGTCCCATTTTACAGACGAGCAAACTGAGCCTCCGAGGGATGGGGAACTTGCTCAAGGTCACTAAACCTGAAAGAGGCAGACCCAGGATCTGAACTCAATTTGTGGTTTTGCTTTATTTTTCTGTTTTTGTGACACCCCACACTGCCTCCTTTGGGTGGTCAGATTCGACTCACTGATGAAAGAGTCCCCGGGTGTAACCGGAGAAATTATGATTAGAAATTACAGCAACACATGCTCCCAAACAACCGCTATTAAAGATGAATTATCTTGAACACATCACGCTAAGTGAGAGGCCACACGCTGCACAATTCCATTTATATGAAATGTGCAGAGACAAACGCATAGAGAAGGGAGGGAGACCAGTGGTGGCTGGGGAAGGAGAAGAGGGGGTCACTGCTAATAGTCACCCCGTTTCTTTGGGGGGATGAAAATATTTTACAATTAGATTGTGGCAATGGGAACACGATACACGTGTGCCCGAGTCACACCCCACAACGTGAAAGGTCTGCTCTTGCCCTGGAGGGTTCCTGGGAAGGAAACTTTCCAGCTTCCCTGCTCCTAGCTCAGCCCTTTCTCCAGGCCCCCATGAGGTCACGTTGCCATGGGAACGGGTGACAGCGACACTGCTGCTCCAGTGCCTGGCATGCCAGCCTCCTTATCTCGGCTTTGGATTTCACCCTGAGGGAAATGCACCCTTCCAGGCGGCTGGGGGGAGTTTAATTGGCCCAATCTTTGATATGGGGGGTGGGGGGTGACATCGCTCTGTATCCAAAGCGTAAACAAAGAGTTAGATGCCTGCACCGCCCATCAGGGAGTGACCAGCCACATGTGGCCACTAAGCCCTTGAAAGGTGGCACGTGCGAACTGAGATGTGCCCCAGTGTCAACTACACACAGGCTGCCAGGCTTGATACAAATGAATGTACACTGTGTCAATGCTTCCAGTATTGACGATACGTGGAAATAATATTTTAGACAGAATGGCTTAAAATACAGGATGCAAACTCATTCCACTTTTTTACGTGGCTCCTACACAACTTAGGATGGTGGCACCTCGCGCTGTATCTGCAGCGGGCAGTGCCAATCTGTGTGCTTCGAACAGAAACTTAACCCCTCGTAACGAGTCCTGAGGACTGAGACAGGGGAACAAAGGAAAACAGGCAAGAGGAGCCCTCGCTGTCTATTTAGAACAGTAAAAAGTAAAGAAACGCTGAGCCTCAGGAAACGGGTTAAATAAACCCGGTGCACCCTGAAGACAGAATACTACACGGTGGGGAATAAATGTTTCAATATTGTGGGACAGAGAAAATGTCCGTGGGATAGCATCATGTGGAAACTTAACAGGCTACAAGCTCTCATGTAAACTAAAGTTCGTACTGATATACAAGCTCGTGCTGGTTTATAACAAAACAGTAAATTGTTTCCAGATGTCACAATTATAGGACATGTCTCTCCTCACCCCTTGTTTTTATTTATCTGCCCTTTAACTTTCTTACAATTGACAGGGGTTACTTGTGCAATCTTATTTAAATGAAAATTTTTAAACCTTGATGAGTATCATAGGACATAAAGTAAGTGTGGATACGGCTGTGTGGACCTGGAACCCACGTACATTGCTGGTGGGAGATGGCATGGTGCAGCCACTGGGAAACAGTTTGGTGGTTTTTCAATGCACTACGCATAGATTTACCATACGATCCGGAAACCCCACTCCTAAGCATACACCCAAGAGAAACAAAAACATATGTCCACACAGAAACCTGAACAAATGTTCACAGCAGCGCTGGTCACAACCGCCAAAGGGTAGAAACAACCCTGATGTCCATGACAGATGCACAAAATGTGGGCTCTCCACACAGTGGAATATTATTTGGCCATGAAATGGAATAAAGCACTGACACATGGTACAACATGGATGGACCTTAAACACACTGGGCCAAGAGAAAAGAAGCCAGACACACGAGGCCAGGCAAATCGACAGATGCAGAAATTAGATGGCTGGCGTGGGGAGGAGGGCGGGGTGCCTGCTAATAGACACAGAGCTTCTGTCTGGCCCTGGCCTCTCACCTGTAAAGCCGTGGGGGCCAGCTTGCAGCCTTCTATGCTAAGCAAGGGGTCATGGGGTTTGGGCGCAGGGGTTGGGTGGGTGGAGGAGAGTTGCATAGACAGGGAGTCAGAGACCACCCTCAGGGAGGCAGTGGGAGGAGAGTGGGAGCAGAGAGCTGGGCCTGATGTCCTCAGTGGGGTCCAGCCTCTGCAGGAAGAGGAACCGGAGCATCACCCACATCCAGGACTGGAGGGGGAGGGGGTTAGGAATGCTCAAACCCTATCCCAGCGGCCCAAGTCTGATGTAAGGGTCACAGAAAATGCCCCTTGTTCCTTCCAGAACCCATGTTGGCTCATAGGGATTTGGGGGGCCTGGTGGACTCCCCTATGGCCCACTGTGTCGACTCACCCTCACCATTCATTAAGAGGCATTTACTGAGGGGACGGGGGGGGGGGGGGATGACAGAAAATGGCAGCCAAATAGGCAGCAGTGTTGTGCATCTCCTCCTAGGGCCAGGCCAGAAAAGCAACGAAATCGCAGAACATCCACCCTGAATTAAGAAATCAGATACAGCTGAGGAGACAATTTTCAATAAGGAAGGACAGAGGCCACCTAGAGAACGCCGCTTGCCAGCCATATCCCGCATGGAACCACCACCGTGCCCTGGCAGTGAGCAGTGCAGTACCTCCCGGCAGGCTCCCAGACATCTGCAGGGAGTGCATGCTGCCAGAGTGAGCTCCCGCACCAGGCCTCCTCACCAGCCTGCTGGGACCCAGTGTCCTAGGATCTGGCTCCAAGACCCTACAGTGCGTGCAAGCCAGGGAAAACCCTGTGCCCCACCCCCCACCCCCAGACTCCAGAACCAGGCTGCTAGCCTGACCTAGAGCCACCTGGCACCAGGTCCACCCCCAGACCTGGGACCTGCTGCTGGGGTGACCCAGAGCAACCCAGAACATGCCCCAGTCCAGGCCACAGGGAAGCTCTGACTGTGCAACCCAGAGCAACCCACGCCCACTCCACCCTGAGCCCAGGGTTTTGCTGCCAGGGCAACTTGGAGTAACCCAGTGTGTGCCCCACTCAGGCCACAGGGGAGCTCTGACTGTGCAACCCAGGGCAACTCTCAAACACTTTCAGGGGCTACTGGAGCAACCCAGCACACAGCTCACTTGGGCCATAGGAAAGCACTGCTGGGGCGATCTGGAGAAAGCCAGTGTGCCCAGCCAGGGGCCATGGGACCACGCCGCAGGTGTGCTGCCAGAGGGACCTAGGGTGCCACCCTGCCACAGCAAATTGCATGCCAGAGGGCTCTGGGTCTTCACAGGGAGTTGCACATCAGAGGAACCGTGCACATGCTCCCGCCACCCCGAGCATCTGAAGCAGACAACTGAGGGACCAGATCCGTGGGAGAAGGGGATACAACTCAGAGCAGAAGCAAAAAAAGACGTGCCACTCAAGACAGGCCCAGCCTCTGGGCTAATGATTTCCAGACCATTGCCCTGATAGGGTCTTTAACTTCTCAAACCCTAAGCAGGGTGCCCAGGGCCAGAAAGAGACAGAAAATAGGGAGACAAAGAAACAACCCCCAAGGAATGAAAAGGAGAAATTGTCAGAAAAGGAACTAAATAAAACGGAGGCATGCAATATGTCAGAAAAAGAATTCAGAGTAAGGATTATACAGTTCATAAACCAGATGGATGAGAAAATGAACTTACTAGTATGTAAGAATCAAGAGGAAATAAAAAATGATATAGCTATAATAAAAAACACAATGGAAGGTTTCAACAGTAGACTAGAAGAAGCAGAGGACCAAATTAGTGAATTAGAAGATAGGGCAGAAAAACGTACCCAACCTGAACAGCAATTGTAGAAAAAAAAAGTTAAAAAGCAGGAGGAGAACCTAAGGGAGCTTTGGGACAACATGAAACGAAGTAACATACATATAATAGTGGTACCAGAAGGGCAAGAAGAGGAGCAAGGATTAGAAAACCTATTTGAAGAAATAATGACAGAAAACTTCCCCGATTTGGGGGAGGGGGGAATCACATGAACACAGAGAGTCCCAAACAAGATGAACAAAAAGACCCACACCAAGACACATTGTAATTACAATGGCAAATTTTAACAACAAAGAGAATCTTAAAGGTTGCAAGTGAGAGACACAGTTACCTACAAAGGATCTCCTATTAGATTATCAAATGATTTCTCAACAGAAACACGTCAGGCCAGAAGGAAATGGAATGAAGTATACAAAGTGATGCAAAGCATGGGACTGAATCCAAGACTACTCTATCCAGCAAGGCTATCATTCAAAATTGAAGGGGAAATCAGGAGCTTTGCAGACAAAAAAAAATGGCTAAGGGAGTTTATTACTATAAGCCAGCAATGCAAAAAATGCTAAAGGGACTGTTGTAAAGAGAAGAAAAAGAATAGAAAGAAGGAACACAGGCATAAAGAATAAAAATGGCTACAAAAAAGTATCTATCTATACCAGGGGTGGGCAAACTTTTTGACTCGAGGGCCACAATGGGTTCTTAAACTGGACCGGAGGGCCGGAACAAAAGCATGGATGGAGTGTTTGTGTGAACTAATATAAATTCAAAGTAAACATCATTACATAAAAGGGTACGGTCTTTTTTTTTTTTTTTTTTTTTTTTTTATTCATTTCAAACGGGCTGGATCCGGCCCGTGGGCCGTAGTTTGCCCACGGCTGATCTATACTAATAAAAGGGTAATATGCTAATTAGGCCAGGAGACTTTCTGGGAGACCTTCCAGACATCCTTCCTGATAAAGCCATGGTGGCTGGGCCAAGGCAGAGGCGGTTAGGGGCAATCAGGCTAGGAGGGGAGGGCAGTTGGGAGTGCGCAGGCTGGTGGGGGGGCCAATTGGGGGCAAGCAGACTGGCGGGGGGTGCAGTTGGGAGAGAGCAGGTTGGCAGGTGGGGGGGCAGTTGAGGGCGAGCAGGCTGGCAGAGGGCGTCAGTTGGGGGCCAAACAGGCCAGCAGGGAGGGGCAGTAGGGGGAGAGCAGGCCAGCAGCGGGGGGACAGTTGGGGACGAGCAGGCCGGCAGACAGAGTGGTTAGGGGCGATCAGGCAGGCAGGCAGGTGAGCGGTTAGGAGCCAATGGTCCTGGATTGTGAGAGGGATGTCCGACTGCCGGTTTGGGCCCGATCCCACAGGCAGTCAGACATCCCCCGAGGGGTCCCAGATTGGAGAGGGTGCAGGCCGGGCTGAGGGACACCCCCCTCATGCACAAATTTTGTACACCGGGCCACTAGTCAATAATAACCTTTAACATAAATGGACTAAATGTTCCAATCAAAAGACACTGAGTGGCTGAATGGATCAGAAAACATGACACATGTATATGCTGTCTACAAGAGACCCACCTCAGAATAAGGGACTCACACAGACTGAAAGTGAAGGGATGGAAAAATATTTTTAGGCAAATGGAAATGAAAAAAAAGCTGGGGTAGCAATACTTATCTCTGACAAAATAGACCTCAAAGTGAAGTCCATAACAAGAGATAAGGAAGGCCATTTCATAATACTAAAGGGATCGATACACAAAACTCTGGTAAACATATATGCAGCCAATGCAGGAGCACCCAAATACATAAAAAAAAAACAACTTCTGGAAGATATAAAGGGAGAGATCAACAGCAATACAATTATAGTAGGGGACTTTAATACCCCACTGACATCACTGGATAAATCCTCTAGACAAAAAATCAGCAAAGAAAGAGCAATCCTAAACAACTCACTAGATCAGATGAACTTAATCGACATCTTCAGAACATTTCACCCAAAGCTACAGAACATATATTCTTCTCAAGTGCACATGGGACATTTTCAAAGACAGACCACATATTGGGACACAGGCAAAGTCTCTTCAAATTCAAGAAGATTGAAATCATATCAAGCATCTTCTCAGATCACAATGGTATAATATTAGAAATAAACTACAATAAAAACAAGAAAAAAAAATTAAACACTTGGAGGCTAAACAGCATGTTATTAAACAACTAGTGACCCAGTGCTCGAAATTCGCATTAAAAGAGAATTAGAGAAAATATTTTAATATTGCTATTTGCCCTTTCTCTATAATAGAAGTGTCAGAGATAAAAGAAAATTAGTAAAATGTATATGAAAATCTTCCTCCTGTCAGAGTCTGGGGCGTGCCACAGGAACCAGAGTCAAGTCCCTGCCCACCCACGTGTGCCTTGAAATTGCATGAGACCCAGACCTGGCTGGCCCCACCCCCATTGGGCTAGATCCAGACCCAGCCAGCCCCACCCCCGTCAAGCCCCGCTGGGTAGGGGGTGCGGCTTCAGTTCACCTGGCCCAGCACCAGGGCAGGGGGCACGCCTTGAGGTACCCAGTCAAACCCCGCCGGGCGAGGGGTGCTCCCTGAGGTCCCAAGGCCTGGCACCAGGGCGGGGGGTATGGCCTGAGGTCCTCTGTCAAGCCCTGCCAGGTGTGGAGCACAGCCTCAGGTCCCCCAGACTGGTGCCAGGGCGGGGGGGAACAGCCTCAGGTCCCCCAGACTGGTGCTGGGGTGGGGGAAGCAGCCTGAGGTCCCTGGTCAAGCCCTGATGGGCTGGAGGCATAGCCTGAAGTCCCCCATCAAGCCCTGCCGGGCGAGGGGTGCTCCCTGAGGTCCCACAGCCTGGCGCCAGGGCGGGGGCATGGCCTGAGGTCCTCCAGCCCAGTGCCAGGGCAGGGGGCATGGCCTGAGGTCCCGTCAAGCCCCACCAGGTGGGGGGAGCAGACTCAGGTCCCCTGCCCCGGCCCAGTGCCACGCAGCCTCAGGTCCCTGCTGATTGCTCGTTAAGGCTTGTTATGGGAACTTGGCCTCCACGGTGAGCGCAGCCATCTTGTTATGGTGTGACAGTCACTTTGCATATTCCCTCTTTATTAGATAGGATGATTGGCTTACCAAAGAGATCAAAGAAGAAATAAAAAACAGCCTGGAAACAAATGACAATGAAAACACAACAGTTCGAAATCTATGGGACACAGTGAAGTCCTGAGAGGGAAGTTCATAGCATGCCTCAAAAAAACAAGAAAAACTGCTAATAAATTATCTAACTCTACAATTTAAAGAATTAGAAAGAGAGTAACAAGAAAAGGCCAGAGGGAAGGAAATAATAAAGATCAGAGTGGAAATAAATGGCATAGAGACCAACCCCCCCCCCCCAAAAAAAAAAAAAAAAAAACAACAACAACAATACAACAGATCAATGAAATGAAGATCTGGTTCTTTGAAAGGATAAACAAGATTGATGAACCTCTAGCCAGGCTCACCAAGAAGCAAAGAGAGAGGACCCAAATAAACAAAATTAACAATGGAAGAGGCGAAATAACAAGAGGCCCCACAGAAAGGATTGTAAAAAAAAAAAAAAAATACTAGAACAACTCTATTCCAACAAACTGGTCAACCTAGAAGAAATGGACATATTCCTAGAAAAATACAACCTTCTAAAACTGAATCAAGAAGAATAAAAAAATCTGAATAGGACAATAACTATGAAGGAAATTGAAGCAGTAATCAAAAATCTCCAGCAAACAAAAGCCCTGGACCAGACGGCTTCACAGGGGAGTTTTACCAAACATTCAAATAAGAACTAAAACCTATCCTCCTCAGACTATTCCAAAAAGTTCAAGAGGAAGGAACACTTTCAAGGTCTTTCTATGAAGCCAGCATTATCCTAATCCCCAACCAGATAAAGACACCACAATGAAAGAGAATTACAGGCCAATATCTCTGATGAACAGAAATGCTAAAATCCTCAACAAAATCCTAGCAAATTTAATCCAGCATTACATTAGAAAGATCATACACCATGACCAAGTGGGATTTATTCCAGGGATGCAAGGATGGTACAATATCCACAAATCAATAAACGTGATACATCACATAAACAAATTGAGAGATAAAAATCACATAACCATATCAATGGATACAGAAAAAGCATTTGACAAAATCCATCACCCTTTCTTGATAAAAAACTCTCAGAAAAGTGGGAATAGAGGAATCATACCTCAACATAATAAAAGCATTATATGACAAACCTACAGCCAACATCATACTCAATGGGCAAAAAGTAAAACCATTTCCCCTAAGAACAGGAACAAGACAGGGACGAACACTCTCACCACTCCTATTTGACGTAGTACTGGAAGTGCTTGCCACAGTGATCAGACAAGAAGAAGAAATAAAAGGAAAAGAAGTAAAACTGTCATTATCCGCAGATGACATGATATTGTACATAGAAAACCCTAAAGACTCATCAAAAAACTACTAGATTTAATAAATGAATTTGGCAATGTAGCAGGATACAAAATTAACACCCAGAAGTCTATGGCTTTTTTATACACCAATAATGAACTCACAGAAAGAGAAACAAACAAACAAACAAAATCCCATTTACCAGTGCACCAAAACACTAAGATACCTAGGAATAAACTTAACTAAGGAGGTAAAAGACCTATACTCAGAAACTACAGGACATTGAAAAAAGAGACAGAGGAAGACATAAACAAATGGAAGACTATACCGTGTTCATGGATTGGTAGAATCAACATCATTAAAATGTACATACTACCCAAAGCAATCTACAGATTCAGTGCACTCCCCATTAAAATACCAACTGCGTGCTCGCTTCGGCAGCACATATACTAAAATTGGTAAAATACTAACGGCATATTTCACAGAGCTAGAACAAACGCTCCAAAAATTCATCTGGAATAAAAAAGACCCCAAATAGCCACAGCAATCCTGAGAAAGAAGAACAAAGTTGGAGGGATCATAATACCAGATATCAAGCTATACTACAAAGCCATTATTCTCAAAACTGCCTGGTACTGGCACAAGAACAGACATATAGATCAATGGAACAGAACAGAGAACCCAGAGATCGACCCAAGCCATTATGCTCAATTAATATTATACAAAGGAAGCAAGAGCATACAATGGAGTCAAGACAGTCTCTTCAATAAATGGTGTTGGGAAAATTGGACAGATACATGCAAAAAACAAACAAACCAAAAACCCAAAAAAACTAGACCACTAACTTACACCATACACAAAAACAAACTCAAAATGGCTAAAGGACTTTATTGTAAGATGGGAAACCATAAAAATCTTAGAAGAATCCATAGGCAGCAAAATATCAGACATACATCATAGCAAAAATCTTTAGTGATATAGCTCCTAGGGCAATGGAGACTAAGGAGAAAATAAACAAATGGGACTACATCAAAATAAAAAGCTTCTGCACAGCAAAAGAAACCATCAACAAAACAACAAGAAAGCCCACTGCATGGGAGAACAAATTTGCCAATGTTATATCTGATAAGGCCCTAATCTCCAAAATTTATAGGAAACTCACACATCTTAACAAAAGGAAGATAAACAATCCGAGCAAAAAATGGGCAAAGGATTTAAATAGACACTTTTCGAAAGTGAACATACAGAAGGTCAAAAGACATATGAAAACATGCTCCAAGTCACTAATCATCCGAGAGATGCAAATCAAAATGACAATGAGGTACCATCTCACACCTGTCAAAATGCCTATCGTCAACAAATTGACAAATGACAAGTGCTGACAAGGATGTGGATAAAAAGGAACCCTCATGCACTGCTTGTGGGAATGCAGACTGGTGCAGCCTCTGTGGAAAACAGTATGGAGTTTCCTAAGCAAATTAAAAATGGCACTCCCATTTGACCCAGTGATCCCACTTCTAGGAATATATCCCAAGAAATCAGAAACACCTATCAGAAAGGACATATGCACCCCTATGTTCATAGCAGCACAATTTACAATAGCTAAGATTTGGAAACAGCCTAAGTGCCCATCAGCAGATGAGTGGGTTAAAAAACTATGGTACATCTACACAATGGAATACTATGCTGCTGTAAAAAAGAAAGAAGTCTCACCATTTGCAACAGAGCATTGTGCCAAGTGAAATAAGCCAGTCGGAGAAAGATAAATATCACATGATCTCACTCATCTGTGGAATATAATGAACAACATAAACTGATGAACAAAAATAGATCCAGAGACAGAGAAGCATCTAACAGACCGTCAAACTTCAGAGGGAAGGCAGGGGAGAGGGGAGGGGGAGGTAAGAGATCAACCAAAGGACTTGTATGCATGCATATAAGCTTAACCAATGGACACAGACACTAGAAGGGTGAGGGCATGTGCTGGGGGTTAGGGGTGGCCAAGGAGAGGTCAATGGGGGGAAAAGGAAACATATGTAATACTATATGTAACTAGAGGCCCAATGCACAAAATTCATGCAAGGGTAGGCCTTCGCAGCCCCAGCTGCCTCTTGGCCCCACAACCCTGCCCCAGCCCCCCGCCCTCCGCCCTCCACCCCCCACCCACTTGTCGTTCGGGAAGGTCATTCCAGAAGGTGTTTCTGGAAGGTCGTTCCGCCATCTGGTCTAATTAGCATATTAGCTCTTTATTATATAGGATACTTTAAACAAACAATAAACTGCTTTAAATGAAAAAAGAAAAAGAGACATTTACTGAGCGCCTCTGATCTGCCAGGCACCTGCTAGATCAGTGATGGCGAACCTTTTGAGCTCGGCATGTCAGCATTTTGAAAAACCCTTACTTGCAAAAAGTAAGGCCGTAATCTCCAAAATTTATAGGAAACTCACACATCTTAACAAAAGGAAGATAAACAATCCAAGCAAAATATCAGACGTACATCATAGCAAAAATGATGTCATTTTTATAGGAAACTCACACATCTTAACAAAAGGAAGATAAACAATCCAAGCAAAAAATGACTCTGGTGCCATGTCACACATAGAAATTTTTTGATATTTGCAACCACAGTAAAACAAAGATTTATATTTTTGATATTTATTTTATATATTTAAATGCTATTTAACAAAGAAAAATCAACCAAAAAAATGAGTTCGCCATCACTGTGCTAGATGCTGGCGGTGCAGATGTAAAGATGCACGTCACCTGGCCGGGACCCAGGATAACAATTGCAGAGTCAGCTGCCAGGAGCACCCAGGTTGCAATGGGGCTTCCAGTCCATGGGATAAGGGGAAACGATGCCCAATGGGGGCCAGCAGGGTAGGGCAGGGCTCACAGAGGCAGAGTGGGGAGTGCTGAGCGAGCCCCAATTCTTCAGCAGGGGTGGAAGGCAGGCAGAGAGCAGGGGGCGGGAGCAGGGGCGCAGGTCGAGCTAAGGCCGTGGTGGGCAAACTGTGGCTCTCGAGCCACATGCGGCTCTTTGGCCCCTTGAGTGTGGCTCTTCCTAAGCCTTAGGAGCACCCTAATTAAGTTCATAACAATGTACCTACCTATATAGTTTAAGTTTAAAAAATGTGGCTCTCAAAAGAAATTTCAATTGTTATACTGTTGATATTTGGCTCTGTTGACTAATGAGTTTGCCGACCACTGGGCTAAGGCATTTAGATTTCGCCCTGAGTTTATGGAGGATACTAAGGCAGGGAACAAGATTCCATGTGTCTGGGGGCAGAATGGAGGGTGGATGCACATGATGGGGCTGGGAACATGGGAGATGCGGGCAGGTGGAGCAGTCCAGGTGCTGGGGTGGGGGTGGGAGTGGGGGGATGGTGGAGTGGGGGGTTCAAGACACAGCTGAAAGGAGCAAGGGCATGAGAGCATGTGCCTGCTCTCTCCAGGGGTGCCCAGGTGCCATCCTGCTCCCCCAGCCTGCATGGGGGCCCTGGGACACAAAGGGCATCGTTGGGAAGGTCGCAGTGGCTTTCAGGGCCAAGCTCTCCTGCTGCAAGTGTCCCGACAGACTGGCCAGGACTCGGCCCAGATACGGCCAACGTCCCGGAATCCAGAGGTGAGGCAGGCCAGAGAGAGGCGAGCCCACCCCCTGCCCAGAGCTGCTGTTCGCTCCCCAGCCGCATCCTAGTCGGCTGTCTTCCTGGGCTGCCACCCCCTCCTCCGCAGACGCGGATAATAATAGCACCACCTTCGCGAAGCTGCTCCCCCATGAAAAACAACCAAGAGCGCATCTCACAACGCACAATCACCAAAACGTGGAAACACCTAAATGTCCGTCAACTGGTGAAGGGTCACAGAATGTGATCCCTCCGTGCACTGGAATGATCCCACCCCCACACACATATGCAGTGATGACACATGTCACAACGTGCGTGAACCTGGAAAACATGCTAAGAGAAAGAAGCCAGTCACCAAAGTCCACGATTCTATGCTCCACATATGTGAAATGTCCGGAATAAACAAACCCATGGAGACAGGAAGTGTTTGCCAGGTGCTGCGGTTTGGGGGATTAGGACTGCCAACGGGCATGAAGTTTCTTTTTGGGGTGAAGACGTTCTGGAAATCTATATAATAAAAGCCTAATCGACCCTTACAGCAGAACCACCAGAATGACCAGTTGCTATGATGCGCACAGACCACCAGGGGGCAGACACTCAATGCAGGAGCTGCCCCCGGTGGTCAGTGTGCTCCTACAGGGGAGCAGTGAGCTGAGCGATAAGGAGCAGCCAGCAGGCAGGTGGTAAGGAGCGAGGGGTCACGGACTGTGAGAGGGCTCAGGCCGGGCTGCGGGACCCCCAACCCCAGTGCACAATTCTTGTGCCCCGGGCCTCTAGTATTGGTAATGTTTGCACGACACTTTGAAAGCACGTCATGCCATCGCCTTAAAATGGCGAAGATGGTACATTTGATGTTATGTGAATTTTGCCCCAATTTAACAACAAACCTCTGGCACACTTGGCACTGGACCTGGCAGGAGGAGCCTGAGACACGGGAGCTGCCGCGAGGGTGGTCATTATGCCCATAAAGCAAGAATCCCCTGGTGCCTCTGAGGCTCTTCGGTGGCTCCAGGCTCAGGAGGGAAGAGGCACTTGCTGTGTGCCGCCTGGGGGGAGGGGGGGGCTACAGCCAAAGCAGTGACTCACCTGGGCCTCCCAGCCAGCGGGACCCGCCCTTGCAGGCCTGGCACCCAAGATGCTTCACAGTGCTGGCTGCCCGGCTCCTCTCCTTCACCTGCCTCCCCCTGGAAGCCACGTGCCCAACGTGTCCGCGTTAGAGACCACGCCTGAGGCCAGGATTCTAAAATGAACCGAAGATGCACCTGGGGCACCTGGCCTTGAGGAGGCTGTCACACCCAGTGCTGTTGCCGAGCAGAAGCAGCAACTAGAAGATGGGTCGCTGGCTTCGGTCCCGCACCTTCACACCCTTTTCATGCACACTCCCACCCACTCTGGAGTGCAAAAGCCCAGGGATTCCTGGTGTGAGCGGCCCGGGCCCAGGCCAGCGTGGTGTCGGCATTTATTTTAATCTCCGGCACTGCTGGTCTCGTTTCTGGATCTCTGTGGCTCTCCCTACACAGAAGGGACCCTCCGATTCTCGGACTGGAGGGGAAGCTGGGACGGAGTGACGCGACTTGACTTTCTTCTCATAAGCGAGGAGACGACTTGGAAAGCTGTCAGAGTGGGTGTGCGTGACTCGACACCACACAGCCTGCGCTTTCCTCATCCTCGCTCAGCTCCCTGCAGCTATGCTGTGTTCTTTGCCATTTGCTTTGCAAAGTAATAATAACTGCCACGCGTTAGCATTTACTCAGCGGCGGGAACTAAGCCAGACGCTTGGCAGACATGATCTTATGTGGCCTTCCGAACAGTGCCTGCCTCCGAGGGGGAGCATCCACCCATTTTACAGATAAGGAAGCGGAGTCTCAGAGGGGTGAAGTCACCGACTGAAGGTCACACAGCTAGAGACGACAGGCCTGTGACTCCGGGATTGCTTCTCATAACCATTTACTATGCTGTGTGCCCGAACCGAGAAGTGACTGGAATAATGAAGACATGACATTTATGTCATGAAGAGACAAAGACATCTCTATTTTAATAAAAAGACTAAAGATGATAAAGGGGAGGGGAAGCAACAGAGAATCAGATTTAGAGAGTGGGCGTTGTTCAGCGCATCTGAGGAACTGGTTTTCACAGCCTTCCAGAACTATCTTCAGCTCCAGAATTATGCTGAGGCCACACCAAGTGGAGAAGGGCTTATGGAAGGTATGAGGGCTTCTTAGGCAAGGACAATTGGATAAAGAACTCCATTCCTGCTAACAGACTCTCCATTCCACTGCAAACACATAAATCACTGGATAAATTAAGAAAAACATGAAATATACCATTAAGCTGAGAAGAAAGGGAAACCCCCAGGTGCCAGAAGCAAGGAGGGAGCTCAGGCCCAGCAGGATGTGTGTTCCGATGCTGCCAAAGTGGTCCAGAGGGGACCACGATGATACAGGCTCTGACAGCCGACTGCCTGACAGAAGTGGTCTCGGCTCTGCATGAGCTAGGAGTGAGACTCCCAGCAAAAGCTGAAGAACAAAAGGCTGCTTCTCCATGGAAGGTGGGCCAGGAAAACTGTCCCCACTGGCCCAGGGAGTCAGCAAGCAAGATGAACCGGCAGAGGAGGTGGCAGGGTGCAGCTGAGAGAGCTAGGCCCCTGTGATGAATCAAACCAGCCTGTGCCGTGCACGGGTGAAAACCCAAACCTCTGTGGTGCAGGAAAGGCAACTTGAGAATTCACGTAAACAGTGTTTCCAGGCCGTGGAAGCCCCAGGTGCCGAGCACATAAATGCATCGCACTGTGTGAGGTGCTTCTGTGAGCCAGGGCACACGGGAGTCTCATGGGAGCGGTACTTTCAGTAAGCTCACCTCCACTGGTTCGGCTCCAGCATAAATGTGGAGCTGAAGATAGTTCTGAAAGGATGGGGAAGCCAGAAGGAGGCAGCACAGTCGAAGATGAGCTCATAATCAAAAATCAAACCACACAGGCAAATAAACCACCATATGGGAGAATCAGCAGACACAACTAACAAAAGGGACCAGCACCTCACGAAGAGACTGTGTAGTAAGCTTTAAGTTATTACAAAAATAAAAAGCAGTATCCTATGATCAAAGTGGTGAATTTGAAAACCATATAGAACTTTTACAATGTTTTAAAAAAGTCACTGAGGAGAAAAAAAAAGTCATTGGAATTAAAAAACTTAATAGTTAGGTTAAAGCAGCAAAGTTGTAATAGCTAAAGAGAGAATCGGTGAACTGCCAGAAAGATCTAAGGAACTAAGCTAGATAGCATCCTATATAATAAAAAGGTAATATGCAAATTAACCCTCACACCCTAACAAGATGGCTGCCTACGACCAGGCCGGCAAGGGGGTTAGTGAGGGATGACCAAACGACTGAACAAGCAGGCTGCGGGAGGCGACCAGGCTGGGCGGGGGGAGGGGATGTGAGGGGCAACCAGGCTGGCTGGTGGGGCAGTTGGGGGCAACCAGGCCAGCAGGGAAGGTAGTTGGGGGTGATTAGTCTGGCAGGGGGAGAAGTGAGGGAGCAACTAGGCCAGTGGGGGGGTCAGTTAGGGGCAACCAGGCCAGCAGGGTGGCAGTTAGGGGCAACCAAGCTGGCGGGGGAGGCAGTAAGGGGTGACCAGGCTGGGGGGGGGGCAGTTAGGAGCGACCAGGCCAGCACGGGGCGGGGGGCAGTTGGGGGCAACCTGGCAGCAGCCGGGGTAAGGCCCAGGTGGTGGGAGGCCAATGTGTGACCCAAGCGGGGCTCTGGCTGAGCTCTCAGCGAAGCAGGTGATGACAAGACAAAAGAACTCCTTAGAGTCCCCAGCTGGGTGAGGCCTGTGCTGGGCACTCACAAGGGGTTCTTTGATCACTGGGACCCTGGCCTGGGTGCCAGGAGGAAGGAGAGGGACACCCTCTAACCTCAGCGCACAGGGGAGTCATTCACGGGAGCCACCTTCTCTTCCCATCGCTAAGACTCGTCCACAGTGCTGACGCCTCCTGCCTGGCCACCTGCCCGCTCTCCAGGAGGTGCTGCGGCCTTCAGACCTGACTGCTCCTGCTCATCTCCCAGGGAGCCGTGCCCAGAACGGAAGACCCACTGCTGACGGCCTGCCAGTCCCCAAAGGTCACACGGCTGGGAAGACAAAGGGTCTTTTTGTCCTCGTGCTGAAGGTGACCGCCACCAGCGGAAACCACCCACTCAACCTTCTGGCCTTATGAATTAGTAATACCATTAGAGCAGGAGACAGGATGGCTGGCAGGACCCGGGTGCCAGGCTCCTCCCTGTCACCTTGCTCAGCGCCACCATTATGGGCAGGAGGAGGCCCTGCCGTATCTTCCCAGAGCACTGGGCACTTCTGAGCCAAAAACGCCTTGTTCCCTCAGCGTGAGATACGAGATACCAAAGTGCTTTGAGAAGTAAACGCATCTTATCAACGCCCGAGGCAGCCTGTCTGTGTGGCGGGGCGTATGGTGCATCTGAGCGTTGATTAAATTCACGCTGCATTCTGGGGACCATTAACTCACAGACAAATGTCCTGCCAGCGTGGGGGTGGGAGCGGCAAGAAAGAGGCATAAGGGACCTAATTGCTACCAACCGTGGAGCTGAAGAGTCTTCCTGTGGATTCCACGCCGAGAAAACGAACCCTCCTGAAACACGTGAGCCACCGTGAGGCACCAGAAACGGACGAGGTGGCGGATTGCAGCCTCGTCCTCCCAGGGCTCCTCACTCCGCTCACACTGCTCACCGCTGAGCCTGCCTTCCCCGGGGGGAGCCCACAATTCTAGAACTTTCCCCATCACCCAGAACCTCTCTGCCTCAAGGTCCAATTCTCCCCTTGCCAACTTGGTAAGCGAGCATGGGGGACGCGGTTAACGAGGTCCGGGGCAGCAGTTGGACAGGCCTGCAGACCCAGGCCTCCGTCTTATCAGGAGGGGTTTGGGTGATGTGGGAGGGGCCGTTTCTCCTTGAACTTACTGAAAAGGAGGCAGCCCCTCAAAGGGGCTGGTTTGGAACCTGGGCTCCGCACTCAGCATCTGAACGACCTGGAGCAGCCCCCGAGCCTCAGTGACCTCATGTGTAAACTGGCAGCCATGGTGGTCCTGCCCTCCTTGGGTTCCTGGGAGGCTCAGGAGATGATTGACATGAAGTGCCTCAGTCACATCAGGGTGGCTGGTCCACCGCCCCCTTTTCCACGGGGTGGACCCGGTGGCTCAGGGAGGGTCATGGCCCTGCCCAGGCATCTCAGCAAGATGGCCCGGGGCGAACCCGAGGAACGCCAGCTCCAGGCCAGGCTCCACAGTGCTACTGGGGCGGGGATGGCCCAGCCGAACAGAATACAAATATCTGCATGGGCCAGAGCAGGGTGCGTTCCCAGGAGGTAAATGCACTTGCTCCCCAGCCCTTTGGAAAGCTTCCAAACCAGCCCACCCGGTTCCACAGGCAGCGCCCAGGGAGGGGACGGGGATGTCTGGATACCCACCCCCCACCCCGCCCTTACCAACATGGAGCGGCCTCCAAAGGGCTGGGCCACGTGCCTCCTCCCACCGTCTGGACCACTGTGCCCTGGCTGCCAGGCCGCTAGCCTCCGGGGGACCTGCCCTGAGAGCTCAGCCTGTGGGGACTGGCCCCCCCTGCCAGCGAGCCAGGCTCTTTCTAATTAACTAAGAGCTTCCATGGTTTTCCTGCTGAGGTGTGAGTTCTGCGATGGAATACATTCCACATTTCTGAGAGCTTGAGTGCTGGGGGGCCACGTCCCTCCTCCCCGAGTCACACAACATAATCCTGCACCCTGGTTCGTGGGGTGCAGAGACCCCCCGAGGACCCCAAGTTAAAAGCCACTGTCCTCTCCAGAGGACCTGGAGAGGGAGCTGGGTGGGTTCTGCTGGTCTTGGCGACAGGGCAGGAGCACGTGGCCCCGGCCAGCCTGTCCCCTCCCTCCAGCCCCTAAGCATCTGGTCCCCCAGGGGACCCAGTGCCCGGAGCACAGTGGGAACATGGCAGGTGGTGGCGGCGCGAGGTCATGGTCCAGGGCCTCTTGGAGACATTCTGACCTGGAAGTACGGCCAGTGGTGAGAATCCAGGGGAAAACTGCACCCCACCGGCCGGCCAGGCCCCCGCATCTCTGGTCCCCCGCCCCAAATGTCGCGGTCTGGGGCTTGGACTCAGTAGTCCATGGCCTTGGGCAAGTCACATCATCTCCTGAGCTCGATGCCCTGGTCTCTACAATGGGAACTGCAGAGCTGCTGGGAGGGGCCGGGGGGAATATGGAGGAACGACCGGCTCGGGCCGGCGCTGGCAGATGACGGCAGTGGGAAAACATGAGCCGTTACCATGAGAGGTCTGCTCTCAAGATCTGGGAGAATGTTTTTTCTTCTTCCTCTGGCAGCTTCTTGGCATCTACACAGACGTGCCTCTGGAGCTGTTTGGGAGCCTGAAGGAAAAAACAGACCCTTCACCTTTCCCAGCAGCCTCCTCTGATTATTTCCTTCCCAAGGCCCGGAGCAGGCCCAGCCTGGGGGGGACAGGAAGTGGGGCGACCTCCAGGCCGGCTCGAGGTGGTGAAGGGCAGGACTCAGGGAGCTGTGCTTCCTGTCCAGGGACCATTTCACACCTCGGAACCCACGCCCGGCTGGATCAGGAGGCAGCGCACCACCCGGCACAACCAGGACGCCTTCGCTGGAGTTTTTAATGAGTTTTAACCATCCAGCTAATCAGCTTTCTTGGCTCAGAAGTGATGGCTGGGAATGCTTGTTTATGCTTTAAATCAATCAATGAGGCTCCACCAGGAGAGGAGGTGGGCACGCAGCCCCGGCGATGCCCTGCGTGGGCGAGCGAGTGCTCGGGCCTATTTTTGGTGAAGCTGGTTCAGTGCTGGAGCCGATGGGATGCAGGGCGCAAGGAGGGAACCAGAGAAGCTGGGGGTGGAGGGGGGGGAGGTCAGCGTGGCCAATGCCAGCTGGTGGGTGGGGGGAGGACTAGGTTTTCCACTGGACACACGCTCCTCGGGTTATCAAGTCCTCAGAGTCATCACCCCTTTGTGTGCCCGTGTACAGAGCGGAGAGCGCCTTCATTCCCATCTGAGGGAACTCCAGGTTTCCAGGGGTGACAGGTGACAACACCAGCAATGACAGCAGGCTGTCACGTGGCTGCTATGGGAGGGGACACGGGGCTGCGGCGTCCAGAGGACAGCCTTTCACCCGCACAAGGTGGACGGGGAGAAAGTAGCCAGGGGTGGCTTTCTGGATGGAACCACAGCTCAGCTGAGCCCTGAATGGTGGAGAGCAGGGGTGGGGGCCGTGTAAGGCCCTCGAAAGCATTCGGGCTGGCCCTGCCGAGGCATTGGGGTGAGTTAATTAAATGCTTGACCAAATACAGCTGGCGGATGTTTAAGTAGACAATGGTGTCTGGCCCGCGAGTGATGTTACAAATACCCACGTGGCCCGTGGTGGAAAAAGGTCCCCCCCCCTCCCTGCAGAGCATGAGCTCGTGAAGCCGAGCGAAGAGGACACGTGTGCAGCCTTAGCCTGGGTGGTGGTCGCAGAGGCATCCCCAAGGCCAATCCCGAGTCGTGCACAGTAAAACGAAAGCGTGCTCCAGGCAGAGGGCATGGCCTGTGCAAAGGCCTGGAGGTGAGGAGAACAGACAGGCAGGCGTTCCCCCTGAGAGGCAGCTACACACGGGGCCGTGCACTTGGGGATCCTGTGGCCCACCCCCTCCTCCGCTTACAGGCTGTGGGACTACAGGCAAGTTTACCCTCTGAGCCTGTTTCCCTGTCTGCACATCTGCCTTCCCTGGAGGAGGAGGATGAAGAGTCCCCCCGAGTGCACGCAGAGAGCTCAGCACAGAGCCTGGTGCTCCGGGAACCATGTCTGCCAGCACCGGCCTCTGCTCGCCCTTCTCATGGTTTCCAGACGCGAGTCTGCAGGGAGGGCCCACCCTGATCCTCAGAGAGGATCCAGGACCCAGGTGGGGGTGCTGGTGCTCAGAGAGGGAACGTGACTTGCCAAAGGTCCCGGCCTGGGAAGAAGTGAGACCAAGATTTAACCCTGAGCTGTGGCTCAGTGACCAGACATGCGGCTGTGCTTAAAGCAGGGCCAACCACACTGACCACCAAGCCGCACCCCCACCAAGACCCTTACGCGAGGCGCTTGCCCAAGCTGCGCCCTGGCTGTGCTGGTCCCCACCTCACGGCTCTCGCTCACTGTCCTCAGCAGGGCCTTGCAGTTGCTGCTCCTTCTGTCCGAACGGCACCTTCCACGGATCATGTGACTGGCTCCTCCTCATTTGGGTTTCTGTTCCATTACCACCTCCCTCCTCAGAGAGGCCTCCTGTCCACCCTAAAGAAGTGCGCCCTGCCCCTCCTCTGACCCCCATGCTCCCAGAGTGTCTTGTTCACAGAGCTCGGTACTTGGGAGTTGATTTGATTGTACTGTGTGTCTCCCCTCAGGAACAGCAGCCTCTCTGGGTCACATCTAACTCCCCCATCCCTGATCCATAAAGCCTGGCTGACCAGGTGGAAGTGCTCAGACTGTGTGGGCCCCTTCAGAGGACTGGGGGCAACTTTCTATTTACTTCCAGCTCAGAGAACGGAAGGCACTCATCCTGCCCTCAGACCTCAGAACCCGTTCCGGACCCACCATCTGCCTTCCTCCCGCGGGAGGTGGAATCCCAGTTCCGGCCAGCAAGGGGGGATGCTGCTTCAGCCACGCCCAGGGGAGCCGGGGAGCAGGAACACTCAGCATGTCACCCCTCCCCCACCAAGAGCATCCCCAGGAAACTGACAAGATTCCCAGCATGCTCTGCGGCTCCACCACCTGTCAAACCCACAACCAGCCGAATTCCCCCAGCTTGCCTGCCTGCCTGCCTGCTGTGGGGGCTGCCTGAGAGATGGGGCCACTGGTGGCCAGCCCACCCTTCTGGGAAAGCTGCTAGCCACAAAGAACCCCACTTCCACCATCCAGATACAAGACAGTGAGAGGCGACAAGAGGGCACTAAAATTGGAGGAAAGCCAAGCAAGGCCAAGGGGAATCCTACCTCCTCTCTCTCGTTACCCTGGGGGTTGACCTGGACTTTATAAAACATTTTGAAGGAGTGAAATATTCACACGTGGTTCAAAATGAAAATATAACTAAGTTTACAGTGAAAAGCTCACTCCCCCTTATCCTTTCCACCCAATGCCCCATAAATGTTCATTATTCTTACTGCCTATCGGTCCTTCCAAAGTCCTTGGTGCAAATTAAGCATTTACAAATATATACTCTTATTCCCCCCTTTTTTACAAAGGGGTTCCATATTATACATCCTATATAATAAAAGGCTACTACACAAATCGACCAACAGGCAGAACAACCAGTCGCTATGACATGCACTGACCACCAGGGGGCAGACGCTGGATACAGGAGCTGCCCCCTGGTAGTCAGAGTGCTCCCATAGGGGGAGCACCACTCAGCCAGAGCCCTGAGCCGGGCTCACGACTGGCTGTCGAGCAAGGGGGCAAGGGGGCGGCAGTGGTGGTGGTGGTGGTGGTGGGAGCCTGTCCCACCTCCGTGGCAGCTGGACATCCCCTGACCCCCCGCCTCCCCCCCACCACTGCATGAATTTTATGCACTGGGCCTCTAGTATATATATATCACCACACCTTTTTTTCCTATAGATAGTTCTGTATTTGTGCACTGAAGATGTATACATATGTATGTGTATGTGGACGTGTGTGTACATACACACACACACACACACTCCAGTTGTTAAGGGGTTTCTGTCATTTCCATTCAATTATCGTGAAAGAGGTGTTCAGACTGAGGGTCAGGAGTCGTCTTTCAGCCCACACACAAACGGCTGGTTTCCTCCCATGACTGACTACGGACCCGGGCTGTCCGCACCGAACGCAAAGCAGGTGCCAGGAGCCAGCTCCTCAGACTAACACCTGCAGCTCCGGCCCCTGGAGCATCTAGAATTAGATTCTAAGCAGGTCCTGGCAGACATCCCGCTCCGAGGAGCAGGAAACCGCGGCTCAGCGAGGTAAAATGACTCGCCCAAGGTCACACCGCCAGGAAGGAAGTGGTGCTCCCATCTGTCCACCTCCGAAGCCAATCTGAGGCTCACCCGGCCTCCCTGGGCTCCGGCCCACACGCCTCTTCACAGCCGGTGGCGGACCCCGGCCCCGCGAGCCCGCGGTCAAGTCTGCAGCCCGGCTGGGCTGGGCTGGGGCGGGCAGGCGCTTCCGCCCCGCAGGTCCCTGCGGTCACCTCGGCCGCTGGCTCCCCGTGCGCCCCGCCTCTGCGGGTCCCGGAGTCCCCGCGACTCCAGGAAGGTCGCCGGGCTCCGCCAAGTGTTCTGTGGACGCGGCCTCGCTGACACCGGCCAGCTGCCCCGGGGCGTGCGCCCACCTGAACCCACTTCCCAGCGGGGAGAACGAGGCCAGGGCCCGGTCCCACCCAGCTGCGGCCGATTTCAAAACTTTCCGCCCCTGCGCAACGCGGCCGGAGGACTTTCTGGTACCTGCGCGCCAGCTGGGCGTAGCCGGGCGCTCGCTCTCCCGGCCCGGGAGCCCGCCCCGCGCGGGGGATCCCCGCCCTGCACCCCCCACCCCCGGCCCGCAGCCCCCAGGCCCGGGTGACCCGCCAACTTGCGGCCAGGATGCGCGCCGCGCACTTCTCAGCATCCCCGCCGGGCTCCCCGCCGCAGTCGGCGCGTGGCGGCCGGAACCCCTCGGAAGGCAGCGGAGGCTGAGCGCAGAGAGGTCCGGCCACCAGCCCAAGGTCACACAGCAGCGGCGCGAGGCCGGCCGGCGGCGGCGGGCTGGGGTTCCCCACGCGAACCCGCCGACGGCCCCCGCCCGTGTCCCCGCGCCCACGCCCCGCGCGACACTCACAGCCGGTCTTGCCCACGAGCTCCCGGATCTCCTCGGACGCGGACTGGGCAGCGCCCATGGTGCCCACGGCGGGGGCTCCGGGGCGCGCGTCCCTCACAGGCCCGGGGCGGCGTCGGTGGCGCAGCGGCCGGTCCGGCCTCGGGTTCCAGGCGAGTCGGGACGCCGGGGCAGGTCTGAGCCGCGGGTTCCGCGTGGGGCGCGAGCGCGGCCTCTTATAGCGGCGGAGGGCGGTGCGCCGCGGTCCTAGCGCGCGCCGGCTACGCGCACAGCGGGGAGCGGGGAGCGGGGAGCGGGGAGCGGGGAGTGGGGAGTGGGGAGTGGGGAGCGCCCCGCCCCGGGGGCGGGAGGGCGGGGAGGGACAGCGGAGCCCACCTACCAGGTCCTTCCTCCCCGCAGCCGCCGCCCTGCAGGTCGAGCCTCGCCCCTTCCTCGCGGCTGCGGTCTCTGGCCAGACGCAGGTGTGAGCCGGGGCCGTCAGACCCCCGGAGGCTTCCGTGCTCACTCCCACCGGGTGCCGCCACACAGCCTCCCGGTGTCGGGGCGGAAACTCGCCTGGATCGGCGAGGGAGGCCGGCAGCGTCCATTCGCTCAGTGGCGAGCAGCTACAGGTCCAACAGCAGCAGCCACCTTGAATGCACCAGGTGCCGAGCGTGGCTTGTTCCAGGAAAGCCCCTCCCCGCTCCCAGCGCCTAATGAAGTGGACACGCCCGCGGGCTAGCCCGCCCACCACAGCCACACCGCACCGCAGCTTGGCGTTGGGGGTGCCCCAAACTTTAGGAGCGGGAGATCTGCCCCCCACCCCTCCCCGCCGCCCCCATTCTGACTCCTGCGGGGCCGCATTTCAGACAAACTGCCAGAGATGCCAGGCTGTGGTTCCCAGGTCAGCAGGGGTTCTGTGTTAAGATGCTCAGAGGGGTGGGGTTCTGTGGTCAATCTGGGCCATGCGGGCTCTTCCTGCCACCTGTCTCACCAGGGATCCTTCTCCTGAAAACGGGGATAATCTAGGTAGAGAGGCCCGTCAGAGGGGCCGCATGAGACGCAGCTCCACGAGGTCTCAGTGGAGTCCTGTCCACTTTGTAATCGAGACACTGTTTCTCAGAGAGGTGACACAGGAGAGCTGCCAATCAAAGTCCAGACTTCCAGGTTTTCAAGCTCAGGGCTCCGGGGCGCTGCGTGATGGACAGGGCCATCACTGGTGGGCGTGTGTGCAGTCCTGGGTGCCAGGCTGTGCGGTGGTGCTGGGGGGGGCAGGGTCCCCCAGTGCTCACAGGGATTTGGGTGGTGCTGAGGAGGGGGTGCCCTCGCTGCAGGCCACAGGCCCAAGCCAGGGGTCACAGTCCTTTTCAGGGACAGGTGCCTTTCAGAGCCACCAGGAGCTCCTGAAACCTGCCCAAGCAGCTGCCCGTTACTCTGTGGACCCCAGAGAGGGGCAGCTCCTGGAATGTGCATTTTCATTTTTTGTTTTTTAATGTATTTTTGTTGATTTCAGAGAAGAAGGGAGAAGGGGGAGAGAGAGATAGAAACATCAATGATGAGAGAGAGTCATTGACTGGCTGCCTCCTGCACACGCCCCCGCTGGGGATGGAGCCTGCAACCTAGGCGTGTGCCCTTGACTGGAATCGAACCCAGGACCCTTTGGTCCGCAGGCCGATGTTCTATCCACTGAGCCAAACTGCTAAGGCTGGGACGTGCATTTTTAAAACACCCGCAGGTGGTGCTGAGACCTAGCCGGGCTGGGACGTGGTGGCTGTCAGCCGCCAGCTGGTCTCAGTGGCCCAGGACGCTGGCCTGGAGACTGCATGTTGGGTCAGAAGGAATCTAGAAGCCTAGACCGGCGCTGGGTTAGAAAGGGGGATCCCAGGCCCCTTGGGAATGACCCACAACTGCTGGGAACGATTTTATTCTGACTTAAAACATCAGTTCCTGGAATGTTATGGTATTAAATTATTCAAGGGGTCAGTGATGAGCTTTCTGTGGGGCGTAGAAAACGCGTCCTCAGACTGCACCTCCTCCCCTTGGCAGGCTGCTCCCCTTGGCAGGCTGCTCCCGGAGCTAAAGGCAGTGCACGTGGCTGGGCCCTGCGATGGTGCTGGGGGACAGGATGGCTTTGCTCTGCCCTTCAGCTGATCGGAGAGCCCCCACACCCCTGTCTATGCCGTCAGCTTCGCCTCAAGGCCCAGTGGCCACTGTCAGCTCCCAGAAAGCACTTGCCCTGGTTCCTCTGCCCGGAACTCCCTTCCCCTCCCTCTTCCTATGGCCGGGGCTTCCTCTTCAGATCTCAGGGTAATCACTTCCTCCCAGAGGCCTCCCAGGGTGCCCACCCACTGTCCGGGTCTGCTGCCACACAAGCCACCTTAGCCAAGGGAAGGCTGGGTGTGAGGACCGAGGGGGACTGACTCCTGATGGCGGGGCCTCCTTGTGGCGGTGGGAAGGGAAGGTGCCAGCGCCAAGGCACAGCTGTGGGCCCCTTCCTGCCTCCCCTCATTGGCTCCCTGCATATTCGTGGGGGGCCTGATGTGTGTGCTCAGGCACGGCCTGGGTCCAGGCGCCACTTCTAAGGAACTCCCGGAGGAGTGGGGACACTGACACCTGCAGGTGACCGCCCCGCGGGGTAAACAGGCCCCTGGAGACCCGTTAGCCCTGAAGCTGAGCTTTGGGGAGTCCATGACTGTCCCCAACTGTGGCAAACACTGGGTGGACAGACGTCTCCATGAGTGTGGAGGGCCCTGCGGAGACACCCAGCCCTCCCTGGGCTTTGCCCCTCCTCTGGCACAGACGCACACACGCAGCGGGCGTGGCACACCAAGCCCTTGGCGCCGTGCCACGCCGTCACGGCTCTAATTCAGTCTCACCCGTGGCTCTGCTGACGTCACGGAGGAAGGAGGTCTGAGCGTCCCTGGGCTCTGGCTGGGCTGATTGGATCTGCTGTCTGCCGCCCCGCGTGGGGGGCACCCATGTGGCGGTCTTTATCCTGCGCCACAGCGTGACCTTCTGAGGGCTGGGACATACTTTGGTCACCAGGCAACTAACCACGTCTCTTGGTCCGGAGGAGCTGATTAAAAACCACGGCCGTGATGATGAGAACGGCTGGAACCCGTGGGGCCACAATGGGCAGCTGAGCCAGACGGTGAGAACAGTCTGCGTTCGCGCTCTCGCCTTCCTGTCAGGGAAGGCCACTGAACCACACTCCCGCCAGTGGCTTCACCTGTTTCCCCATCTGCAAAACGGCAGTAATCATGGTGGTTGTCAAGGTTAAATGTAAATTCCTGTACTAGTATGTAAAGTGCTAAAACAGTGCCTGACCGGCTAAGAGCTCCCCACGGTGTGCTGGGAAACAGGCCCTGAAGACGGGGGAGAAGGCCGGCTCGCAGCATTTACTGACTTATTTCCTGGTATAAACATGCTCACTGTGGGCAGTCTGGGCTTGCGATGCTCCTGCATGTTTAACACTTTGCTCTTACAAGCTTCTGAGACAACTGGGGGAGACTGTTGTCCTCATTCACTCATTCATTCATTCATTCATTCACACACTCACTCAGGACTCAGTGCCGGGAATTCAGACTGCAGTGAGCCGTCAGTCCCTGACCTCAGGGACCCCAGAGGCTGGAAGGAAAGAGACATGAACAGACCATCACTAAGGGGCACAGCAATGGGTCCCAGCTGCTGTGGGAGCCTGGAGGAGGAGGACCCAGCACACACCCATGTTATGGATGGGAAGACCAAAGTGTTTCCGAATGGGCCGTAAGCCAGAATGCAGAAGTGAAGCTGGGTAAATGGCGGTTCCTAGCATCCTCCCGGCTCACTCCCCGGTCCCTCTAATCACCGGGCTTGGGGGTGTTTCTAGGGCTGGGCAGCAAGACACCTTTAATCTGGAGGCCACTGATCCAGGGGATTTACGGGGCGCTGAGAGCTATCTTGCCCAGCCTCTGACTTAGAGAGGCCCGCACCCAAACCACCTCACACAGTGAGGATGAGTGATGCTCTCGTGAAATACACCCAGGGAGGGGACGCCACAGGTGCCTCGCCTCTGTCTCAACTCCAGCACGGACAGCTTTTCTCTCACCCTCCTTCAGGCTCTGATGCTGGTCTCATATGTCCTGGTCTGTTGGTTTTCATGTGAATGCGACCAGAGAAGCAGCACCCCCAATTTGCATCTTGAATTGAAGTTATATTTTTAAGAACGCTTTCTCACCCAAGGTGCCTGGGGGGGGGGGGGGCAGCGTTGGCAGGAGACAGATTCTGACCTGAGTTGGATTGGCTCTGCCATTCCTGGTTGAGTCCTTGGGTCGGTCACTTTGCCCCTCTGAGCCTTGGCATCCTCATCTGTATAATGGGTCCACAATCCCATCCCTGTAAAGAGGATTCAGCGAGGGTTCCGTGGCTGGCAGAGCACAGCCTCCACACTGTCCATCCCCTCCTCGGAGGAAAAGATCCAGGACTTCCCAGCCAGGCGCTCTCCTCTCTCTGCGAACCCTCTCTTCCCACGATACCGGGCGGGCAGGCGGGACAGAACCACCCTCGACCTGTCCAGCCCCCGCTGCTTAGGAAATCACTTTGTCTTAGGAGAGTGATTTCTGCCATGAGGTTTTAGAATTGCCCCCCTCCCACTGCAGCCCAGCATCTCGTCTCAGCCCAACTGCAGAGGGAGAGACAGGTCCCCAGGGAGCCGGGGGGGGGGGGGGGCTGGCCGCCTAAAATAGGAGACCAGACTCCCTGGGGAGTGCGGCCTGCGCGTGTGTTCCTATTATTTCTTTAATTACAAACAGGGAATTATTACGGGAACTTGCAGGGGGCAGGTAGAAGGGTGTCTCTGAATGGACTTCAGACTGCATCATTGTCCGGGCAGCAGACTCGCCAGAGCAGCAGGAGGAGGTGGCAGGAGCCCCAGAGCTATTTTGACTTCGCCATCGCTTTACATGGAGCGGCCCGGCAGGCTCTGCAGAGGGCGGGGCAGTGGAAGGGGCCGTGGAAGGGGCTGGTCGTAAGCAGCGTTCACAGGGTTTGCTGGAGCCTCTTTTCAGACCCAAATGCCACCGCCCGGGGCGGGGCGCCAGGCGGGGACACTTGATTTACTCAGCAGCTGTGATGTGGGGAGAGGCGTCCCGCACCATGAAGCAGCAGGACTACGTTTCGTCACATGGAAGGCAGAGTCAAGGTTGCAAAGCAGCTGACCGTGAGGTGGGGCGGTCACCTGGGCCATCCGGTGGGCCCAGGGTCAGCCCAAGGGTCCTTCGAGGTGCAAGAGGAAGGCAGGACGGTCAGAGTCAAGAGTGAGGTGAGGGGACATGGGAGGTGCCCACCGGCCACTGCTGGCTTTGGGGGAGGAAGGGGCCTGAGCGGAGGAACGCGGGCAGCTTCTGGGAGCTGGAGAACGCCAGGGGGTGGATCCTCCCGGGAGCCTCCAGAAGGACGCGGCCTGTGACTCCCTGACATTAGCCGAGGGAGACCCGCTTCAGACGTCTCACCCCAAACTGTGACATCATATAGTTGCTTTAAGCCACCAAGTTGTGGTCATTTGTCCAGCAGCCCTCGGGACTGATACGGGCTGGGTTTGTGCTTGTCAAACCCCAGTGCCTAGGAAAATGTCTCCCTAGAGGGCGGGCTGGCTCTTTAAGATCTGTGTGTGTGCAAACCTCCTGGAGTTCTGACTCAATTCCGATTCCTGGGCCTGGGCAGGTTCGGACTCAGGAGGCCCAGGACTGTCTCTCCAGCTGTTTCTAATGTAGGTGGTCCTTTTGGGGGTTGGGGATGCATATTGAGTTATAATTCACATATCATACAGCGCCCCCGTTTAGCGTGTACGACTCAGTGGTTCTCAATATCCTCACGGAGTTTGCGACCATCACTACATTCAATTTTAGAACATTTTCATCATCACAGAAAAGAAACCCGACTCCCTTTACCCGACACCCCTCAGCACCCCCCCCCTTTCTATCTGGCCCCGAAAACCACTCGTCTGCTTTCTGTCTCTGGGATCTGCCTGTTCTGGACATTTCACATAAATGGAATCACACAGTACGTGGGCTTTTGGGGCTGGCTTCTTCCCTTTCGTGTGATGCCTCCAAGGTTCATCCGTGCGGGAGCGGGAGCAGTGCTTCCTCACTGTTTACGCCTGAGTAATAGTCCACTGTCTGGAGGGACCACGCTGTGTCCATCCAGGCACCTGGCTGGGCCGTGGGCTGTTTCTGCCCTCGGGCTGTTGTGAGTAGCGCTGCTAACGCACTGGTGGCCGGAGCCCCCGTGAAGGCCATGCCGAAGCAGAGGGCACGGGGGCCCGGGCGCCATCCTCCCTTCTCTACACCTTCCCTCCAAAGCAGGGGTTGGGGCGGTGAGCAAGGGAGCCCCCAGAGGGGAGGGTGTCTGTGCAACCACACGCTGTCCTGACAGCGTCTCACTGAGCCGTCACAGCCACACGGCAGCTGACGGGCAAATTAGGGCTCCCATTTCGCAGATGTGGAAGCTGAGGCTTACAGGGGCTCAAGTCACATGATCAAGCTCACCGTTAAGAGGCAACAGAGCCCCAAGCCCCGAACCAGCGATGCCTCCTGTAAGCGTCTGTCTCCACCAAAGGTTACATGGCTGGCAAAGAGAGAGAGAGAGAGAGCAAATGGAAAATCCACTTCTTCCATCTGCTGAGCTCGTTTGCCACCATTCTGCCCTGCTGCCGGGTAGTGACCTGTGTGTGAGCACTGGCTGTGTTACACACCCCTCCCCCCGCCCCCTGCCAGCAAGTCCCAGAGCACTGTGGGTGCGCTCTTCACACCCCATTGTAAGAACAAGGAGCTGAGCGCTCAGGAATGTGCACTTGTGACAGGGATCCAAATCATTTCTGATGCAGGTTGCCCGAGGACCGCACACGAAGAAACGGCGCCACCCCAAAAGTCTGGGGCAGAGGAGGGGGGCTGGGTGTGCTCACATGACACCCCTTCAGCAAGTCCCCCAAACCCTCTGGTGAAAGGTGTGGCGGGCTGCCGTCCAGGATTATGCAGGGTGTTAGAGGCCCTTTGGACGGAGTCGCTCGCTTCTCATAGCCCCCGGCACCTGTGGTGACGGAGTCCACACCTGGGAGAGCCCTCCCCAAAGGGCCACCTCTGTGGCCACAAACGAGCGCGGACCCTGAGGAAGGCCAGGTTCTGGCACATTCTCTGCTGTCACTCACTGTCCCTGGCTGCCTGGCCTGCGCGAGGCCCCCTCCAGTGTGCAGCAGGTGACCTCAGGGACCACCGGGCAGCTGTCAGCAGGGCAGTGCCACTGGCCTGGCTCAGCTCAGCACCCCAGCCAGAGGGTGAGGATGGGGGCGGGCACAGCCATGTCCCCCTCTCCCTTCTCCCTTCACGCCTGGGACGCCTGCGGTAGGGCGAGACCCGGCCGAGTGCCTGTGAGGCAGGATAAATATATGTTGGGGTTCAGAGCTGGCGCAGTCAATAATTTGGGGCTTACCTGGGAGAGGAGGCAGCAGGCACCCACCTTTGGGCCAGCTCGGGCAGACTGCGGCGGGTGGGCGCGGCAGGCCTGGGGGCGGTGGGTAAGAGGCAGAGGTGGGGGGCCCAGTGCTGACTCCGCAGAGCCCAGGCCCGCGCCTGCTGACGGTGCACTTCCCAGCCGGCCACTCGGCGGCCTGAGCGCTCTCCTGGGGCGGCTGAGACAGGGTGGGCCGGCCAGCTCTGCCCTTCATGAAGGAAGAAGCAGGTGTGCAGGCAAAGGCAGGAGGCCGAGGGCAGAGGAAGCCCCTGCCAGCGACTCCAGGGCGGTCGGGGTGCTTTGGGGACTTCGGGGTGACGGCATGTAGCGGCAGGTGAAAATCCAGGGCAGAGGTCACTGACCCGGTGGGGGGCCTGCTGGGGGAGAAGGCCTCCCCCTCCCCGCATTGCATTGGGTGGGAGCCAAGGGGGGGACTCAAGGCACAATGAAGAACCCCTCAGAACTGGCTGGCTCAACCCTCATTTTCACCCAGGAAGCAGTTCAGAGGGCCAAGGGCATGCAGCAAGGACAGCCTGGCGGGGCTGAGGCGGGGCTGACAAGACCAGGTCCTGAGCCTCCGAGCAGGTGGGAACTGGGGGAGGGGCGGGACTCGCCAAGGCTGACCCCCAGCCATTGATGTCGGGGTCTTTTGCGTTCTTGTATGTAAATGCAGGCTCCTGGGGCCCACAGAGGTAGACTCGCTGGGGTGCTTTTTATGTCTCCGACTTGAGAACCTCTGCTGCAGAGGTTGGGGGTGAAGTTGGAGGTCTGGGTTCAGACCCTGTCTCTGGCTTTAGGCTATGACCTTCCCCCTAGAATCCTGGGTCTCCATCTGTGAAATGGGTCCATGAGGCTTCACATGAAGTGCCTACTTACATGGAGCTGGCCCACGGAGGGGGCTCTGTCACCAGCGACCCAGACACTGGTCACAGACCAGCTCAGGGACAGTCGCATGTTCTGGCCACGTCTTGGTGGGTGGAGGGCAGGTCCGGGCAGCAGCTGACGTGCCGGGGGGGGGAGGCTGTGCTCAGCTTGTCACGAGGACTGTTTGGTGCCTGTCCCTCGGCCTGCCAGAGCGTAGACGGGCCCTGAGAGCCCAGGCCTCACAGCCTTCATGAAACCTGGCCTCAAGCCCAGCCACCGGATGTCACAGGGTGCAGAGAGGGCCTGTGGTTTCTGGGGAGAGGGAGGCGGCGCAGGGAGGAGTGAACTCGGGCACGTAGGCCCCTGTGGGCTTGCGGGTCAGAGTGAACAGGAGACCACAGGCTGGGGGGCGGGGGCAGGAGCTGGGCGCCAGGAAGGAGGCATCCCTCAGGGGACCTCAGTCACCAGGTGACCGGGGCAGAGTGTGAGGGCACCGGGAGCCGCCCTGGGCTGTCCTGGAACGCCTAGGGGGCCTCTGGGCTCAGATCCTGCCGCGAGCATCCCGAGTGGCCAGGATTGGGGCTGGTGACAGACGGCAGTCCCGTCCTGTCTACCAAGCGGCAGAAGGGGGTGCCTCCGTGCCACTCACGCTGAGCTTTTACTTGCTAGTCAGGAAGGTGGACAGGAAACTCATTGCTTTGGATTCAGAAAGTCGAGAGCGGAATGTTCCCTGGAGATGCACATGCAGAGTTAGAAGCAGCTGAAGTCTCTCTAGTGCTCGGACCCCAGGCCCCACTTTAGTGGCACCAATGTCCCCCCGCAGGGATTCCAATACACTGGCAGGTTGGAGGCCACGGCCCCGAAGCTGCGTGCGAATGAGGCCCCCGGGCGCCCTCGGCGTGTACCTGGGAGGCTGGTGGGGGGAGAAGGCCCAGGTGTTTGCGGACAGGTGCCTCCTGGGTGGAGAACCAACGGTCACGGTCACGTCAGGGCGAGGGGACTCCCCTGCCGCCTGGTGTCACGTGCCTGGGCTGGAGAATGCCTGCAGCGTGACCTTGAGCTGAGCCCAGGCTCTTGGCAGCTGCGCTGAAAGTCATAGCTCATTAACCCCGTGCCCGAGGCCAGGGCCACATCGGCCCTGAGGGCGCGGAGCCAGAGGGACAGCTCACAGGCGGCACCGAGCTGCTTCTGGGCCGCCAGGCGCCTCCCCCCCACCTCGGATCACAGAGCATTTGCGGCCTCTCAGTGCAGGGACGATCCTGGTGCAGGGAACGCCAGGGTCTGCGGAGAATGTCGCCGTGACCCTGGGCAGGTGGTCTCTCTCCTCTGGCCTTTGTCCGTCCTTGAAGACAGTGCGTGGCCAGCACCTGGGCTCTGCAAGTCGGTTGTGATGTCTCCAAGATGACTGTCAGGCTCCTACTAGATGTGAGAAGGTAAAACCACGCCGCAGGAAGGGGGAAACTGAGGCCGAGGGGGCTAAGTTTCGTGGAGCCAGGGTACAAGGTCAAAATCTCGTGCAGCCAGCTACCCTCAAGCTCCCCCAGCGGCAGTAAAGCATGGTGCCCTGCTTCATGCACACAGGCCTGTGCATAAACCCGAGCAACACAGAAACGCAAACACCCAGGAACATGCCAGGAGCAGACCCAAACTGCTCCCCGGCCCTTTCCTCCCTCCCTCCCTCCCCGGCCCCTCTGACACCGTGACTGAAGCTGCCAGCTCCTGGCAGGAGCCGCAGTCCAACCTCGGTTACACGCAGTCTTTATTCTCCGCCCAGAACTTACCTTCACTCAGTCAGGGGTCACCGCTGGGGCCTTGAGAAAGGTGCGCGCAGTTCTCCTTCCTGAGACCCAGAGTTCCAAAGCGGGCGGGTTTGAGAACCCCAGTGGGCGGGGTGCAATGGGCAGAGTGGGGGCTGGTTCACACTTGTTAGGGTCCCCCCAGGTGACGATGAGGCAGGGGTGACCAGGACAGAGGCACCCATGTCTTCCACTGCTGGGGAAAATGCAGTCCCCGGGCTGACCTCTGCCCTTCGTCCGGGCCCCGCTGGCGAGGCCGGATGGCCAGCATTCAGCAAACAGTGGGTGGCAGGGAAGGGGAGACGTACAGATGAGACACTCCAGACTGAAGATAAAGCCCGCTCACCTTGGGGGTCCCCCGGCCCGGCCCTACACCTCCATCAAGGCCCCAGGCTCAGGGCAGCCTTCCAGGGGGCCTGGAGCCTGCAGCGACTGTTGTTGCTAAGCCGGTAAAAGCCCCTCCCCGGCTGTGAGCGAGGGGGCGGCTGCTCTGATGTCACCAGAAAGCGGCTCCCGTCAGGCCTGTCAGAGAACACCCCTCCCCTGGTAGAGTGTCTCGGCTGCAGCAGGCGTTTTGTAAATGACACAACTGTCACGTGCCGGCAGCCGGGGGAGTACTCGGTGGGGGGCAACCTCCCTCCCTGGTGAGCCTTGTCAACAGCCTTATGCTAACAGTGGTGCCCACAGCCCACGAACTGACCTGCCCTGCCACCGAGACGACAGACAGCAGTGGGTGCGTCCTGTCGAGCTGCCACCGAGTCCCAGGCCATTTCGGAGGCAGTTCTGCGGCAGCTGGATGACTGGGTTCCTGTCCCCACGGGCCGCTTACTGGCCACGGGGCCTGGGGAACTCCCGTTGCTCCTCTTGACCTCTGGGTGGACTTCCATGAAACCAGGACGACGGCAAAAGGACCGACACCCGAGTGCTCAGAGCAGCACAGGTGGCCCCAGGCGCGGTGCTGCCCATGATGCAGTGAGAGGCGCTCTCTGAAGATGTCCCGTTCTTCCAACTCGCCCACAAGCAACGGAGACCCATCTCCAGGTTGAAGGGCTTCCACGCTCGCTCAGGAACAGAAGCAGCATTCGAGCCACTATCTGGTCCACTGAGAAGTGCACGGTCAGTTCTGGAGCTCTGCTGCCCCCTAGGGTTTGGGGCGGGAATCAGACCCAATGCAGGTCAGTGGGGCTCCCCACCTGGGAACCTGGCACCCACCTGGGAAACCGGCCCGGCACCATCCCACTGGGGAGCCAGCCTCCACCATCTGTTTCTTTCCGTGTCTTTTCCTTGAGGCCTTGGGCAAGTCGGTGCAGCCTTGCTGAGCCTCAGTTCCTGCATCTGTCAAATGGGTTAACAGGCATAGCATCCACTCTGCAGAGTAGCACAAGGGTTACATGATGTGTTTGTTTGTTTTTAATATATTTTATTGATTTTTTACAGAGAGTAAGGGAGAGGGATAGAGAGTTAGAAACATCGATGAGAGAGAAACATCGATCAGCTGCCTCCTGCACACCCCCTACTGGGGATATGCCCGCAACCAAGGTACATGCCCTTGACTGGAATCGAACCCGGGACCCTGCAGTCCGTAGGCCGACACTCTATCCACTGAGCCAAACCAGTCAGGGCATGATGTGTTTTTTTAAAGGCACCGACCCCACCACCAGGGTGGGTGCCATCTTCACCTCCTGGATGAGGCAGCCCCTCCAGGAGCAAGGACTTCCAAGGGGGCCCAGGCCAGATGTTCTGGTCTTCCTCTGGGTCTCCCCACAGACCCCCCGAGCTTCATCTCGGTACAGGTTCTCTGGGGACTTGCCTTGGCTGATCGTGTGAAAAGGTCCCTCGGTGGATTCTGAGGTTCTGCTGATGCCCTGGCTGGGAGCAGGTACCGGGGGAACTGGGGATGCCCCCCCCCCCACCCATTATGGAGTGACTCTGCACGGTGACGCACCGGCTGGTGACCTGATCCCGGCGTTTCCCATGCGTTTCCCACTGTGATGGACACCCCACTCGGTGGACCTCACCGCAGGACCAGGGCCTCTTGCCGGCTCCAGGAGGGGTGACGTGACCCCTAAGGTGCAGCCTTGCCCTGTCCCCAGGCACTTGGGTGCAGGGAGGGGGGCCTGGCGCCCTCCAGTCTGATGGCTCTCAGTTAACACAGGGCTGCTCACTCCATTTCTGGCCCCATCACCCCCCTGCTGGACCTCCCTCAGGTGATGCAAGGGGAGGAGCCCCAAAACGATTCACTGAAGGGGAAGCTTGCTGGGGGTTGGGGGGCAGAGGAGACAGTGCGCAGCTAGTTTCATTGAAAGGAAGGCCTCCAATGAACGCCCCTCACAAGTTTCCCTTCTCTGCCGGCTCAGCCTCCTTTCTGGAACATCCTTCTCCGCTGTCTGGACGCCCAGCAGCCTCTCCCGTGTCTGACATGCAGTCGGGGGAGCAGGAGCAGGAGCGGGTGCAGCCATGCCCCAGGGAAAGCCGGGGAAGCCGTGCAGGCAGCTGAGGAGCAGGGCCTGGAGACCCCAACTGGGGCATGTTAGGCTACCCTATTGGTCATCGGACCAGGGAACCCGGGCATGGAGGCCACACCCGCCTGCAGGGAGAAGGGACCTGGAATCTTCCACCAGCACAGTGGCTGTAATTAGGGTTCAGCCGAGGTCCCTGGACAAATGGGTTCAGTCTTCCTGGCCAAGGAGCATCTGCAGTGTTCTGCGCTTGGCCCGAGCGCGGGCCTGCCTGAGCGGTGTCTTCAGTCCCAGAAGAATCGGTGCCTCGTACGCAGATGATGAACGGAAACAAAACCTCGCTGTTAGTGTGGGCACCGTATATCGGAAAGTAATCCAAGTACGAGTACATTTCGTATGTTAGGTGTTTGAAACGTTGAAGAGAGTCCGACATCATCTCACAGGAAGACTGACGGGAGGAGACAGATGGCTCTCCCCACGGGGGCTCCTCTGGCTTCCGGTTCCCTGGAATCTACGCTTTCACCACAAAACTTCTCCTCAAGGATTCCGCATATTTGATTGGAAAGTAGACAGGGAAAGGATTCCAGACGGGCAGTCACGGCAGGAGGACACGTGCTAAGCTCTCTCTGTGCGCATGAGCTCTTATGTTTGCGATGGTACAGTCACAGAGCACGATTTAGGTTCAGTATCTGCACGCGAAGAATGCTTGGTGTAAACATCACAGACGGGCATCAGCCCTCTTATCAAGAAGTTGGAGGGGGCGTTCCTAGGGCTGGCACACAAATTCAGCCAGTGGGGGCTGCAGGCTGGCATTTCTGAAATTCTTGGGGCCTTCCCCTCATGGCTGCAGTGTGGCTGCAGCAGCACCAGACATCACATTGTCTCTTGATAATATTCACATCAGGAAGGAGGCAAAGAGAAAATGTTCTCTTCCTTCATCGAGGCCAAATCTTACCACACTGTTCTGCAGTGTATGGCAGACTCGTTAGCCATGCCTGCTTCAACCTCTCATAGTTAGTTTATATCCTGGAGCTAGGAACCGGCTGCCAGAACAGACTCCGGTTCTACTCGTAAGAATGAAGGCGAAAGGGCTGTTAAGCAGGCACCCCAGGTGCAAGCTGCCCTGGCGATGGGGGGTGAGCCCATTTCCTCGGGGAACGAGGAGCTTCATGGCAATCCTCATTGGCAGGCCCTCTGGAGAGGGCGGGCCCTGCTTCCCGGAGCTGCACTTTCCAAGCGCAGGGTGAGGCCACATAACGGATTCCCTCCTAAGACCCCTCCGGTTTATTTACCCAGTGAGTCCCCCTCCTCCATGTGCCCGAAACAGCCACAATGGGGAAATGGCAAGTCCTTCCCAACTCGGATGGTTCTAGGCCTTAAGTGAGAGACAGTGGGTCCTGGCCACGGGGGACGACAAGAGGAGAGGAGCTGTGTCTGTTTTCTCCGAGTCACTTACAGGAACCGAGGGGTCCACGTTGATACGCATATGATTCCCAAAGACAGCGTTTCGGAAGGCGTGGCCCCCCTCGGGGCCCTTCCCCGCCTGCTGTTCTTGCGGATTTGTGGCACATCCACAGGCAGCAATGCGTGACCAAATCCTCGTGCCCAAGCCTCCTGGCCCCCCTCGACATCGGGCCACCAAGGGACAGCGGCACTTTCATGTAAAACAGAATGACAACAGAGAGATGGCATTTCCAGGCAACTGCGGGCCTGGGCAGATGCCAGGCTTTGGAGATGCAAAGGGTAGCAGGTCGTGAGAACGTGGGACCAGGCAAGGGTGCGGGGCAGACAAACCTCTCCCAGCCTTTGCTCTTCGCGGCTCAGCGAGAGAAATGACAGAAGTAATAGAACAAGCTTGGAACAGGCTTTGCTCTTTTCTGAGTCACCAGGGACGGAGGATGGAAAATTCCCACTCTCCCTCTCCCTCGTTCCCAAATGGGAACACGGGCTGCTCGGAGAGGGCAGCACAGCCTGGGGTCCGCGACCAGCTGGCAGGACACCTGGGCCATCTTGTGTGGTGGCTCGGTCCCTCCGGGCTCTGGGTGCTCCCTGCCCAGCACAGCCTTCTCCTGGCAGGCCTCGGCGTGCCGAAGCTAGTGAGCCTTTAAGGCTGGGGGGGTGGGGGGGGGGTGGGGGGCGTCCGCTTGGGGCTGCTGTGCAATCTAGACCGCGGGGCGGCTCGTCCCAAACGAACCTGGCTGCGCTGTGCACTCAGCAGAGTCTATCACCACCAGATGAAACTGCAGAACAGCCGCCCCAGGCCCATCACCCTCCCCGCTCTGGAACCATCTGTGTGTGTCTCTCACTGCGGCCAATGCTGTGCCGGGGGACTTCTGCCTCCCTCCCTCCGGGCTCACAGCTCCACAGGTCACAGACCCGCGCACCTCGGACCCGACCCGGAACCCGCCTCCGCTCAGCAGCAGCTTGTCCAGCCCCCGGCCCCCAGCGGAGGGCGAAGCCCAGCTCCAGTGACTAACAAAGGGCAAATGGTGCTCCGATTTCGGGGAGTGATGAAGAAACGAGGGAGGTGGAGGTCCTAGCACACATGGGGGACATCTTAGCTGCTGCTAAATAACACTCTCCTATCAATACATGATTGAGAAGCCAGGACACCAACACAGACCCTCCGTCTACGTCCTCTGAACAGCTCTGCCTGGCAGCTACTGATCCCTGGAAAGGCAAAATGCCGACGTGCACACGAGGAAGTCGTGCTCGGGCAAAAGGTCACAAAGTGTGTGCCCCGAGTCCCCCTTTCTGGGGCTCACTAACTCAACCGAACTGCACTCGCTGAACCTGTCTCAGCACGATCCCTGGACACTGTCCACACCTCTGTAAGGGAGAGCTGCCGTATTCTAGACGTTTCCAGGAGGAAAGAAGCTGAACTCTGCCCAGGAAGTGGTTATCTTAATCTGCTCAGGCTGCTGCAGCCAAAGTACCATAGGCTGCGGCTCAGACGCATGGGTGACTCACCGTCCTGGAGCCTGGGAAGCCCATGAAGGCGCCGGCAGATTTGGGGTGTGCTGAGGGCCTGCTTCCTGGTTCCTAGGCGGCAGCCTCTGCTGTCCTCACGGCGGGGGTGAGGGGCCTCTGGGGCCCCTTTATAAGCACACGAATCCCATGGGGAGGGCGCCGCCTCAGGACCTCATCACCTCCCAGAGGCCCCACCTCCAAGAGCCACCACCGTGAGGGTAGGTTTCCATGTCTGACTTGCAGGAGGACAGGGGTACTGCATGCCCAGCTGGAAAGAGCAGCTGGGTTTGCAGCCAGCAGAGCTGGGTGGGGATCTGGGCCATTCCTCAGCTGCTGTGCCATCTTGGGCAAACCACTCAGCTTCTCTGAGCTTCAGTTTCCTCGCGTGCCCAATTGGGATCATTTCAAGTGGATCCAGGGCTGGCACAGAATAAAGGCCCAGGAGACAGTGAGCTCTGACACAGGGTGACATGTTTGTGCTTTTGGCAAGGAGTGTTTTGCTCACGGGACGGTAAATGACTTCACCTCACATTCTAGAAGCGTCTGCCCGCCTCTTATGTGTCAGCCGCTGTGGACACAGACGGGAGGAAGTGTGAATGCTGACCCCCGGAGCTCACAGAGGTCTACAAGAAAGAAAAGCCCCCCCGCGCCCCCCCACCCCCCCACCCCCCGCTCCAAAAACAAGCACAAGGAAAGCCTGTTTCATTGAACACGATGCCAACCACTGTGGGGGATGAACTCCTGCTTCCCAGCCAGGTGGGGTCTGAACAGCCACACGTTACCCCCGTGGCTGCCTCGAGTCTAACCACTCCCCCCCCCTTCCCCCCAACACACACACACACACACACACACACACACACACACACACACATTCCAGGCGCTGCTCACTGTGTTTTCCACATGATGAGGTCCAGGTCCCACAGCAGAGCGTGAGCAGACATATTCCAATGCAGAACTGTGGCCCCGCCCAGTGACCCACACCAAGCAGATCACTGGCCAGTGAGCAGAGCTGAAGTTTCCGGGGACAGTGTCAGCTAAGGCCAGGGGACCTTAGGGAAGTCCAGCACAGTCTCTCCGGCCATTAAAGACTTCCGGCTGGACCTCCAAGTCAAATGCTTGGATGTCTCTGAAAACTGACAGCTCTCGGAGACACAGACCAGCATGTTTCTATTCTCCACAGCCCGGAAGCAGAGGTGCCTAACAGATGGAAGATGGGATCATGGGAGAGGGAAGAGGGGCTTGCTTATAAGAAATATAAGCAAGCTGGTATGCAACCTGGACGGACCGAGAAAGGTCAACTTGTAAAGCACAGGAGGGGTAAGGCCGCCTCCCTGGGCAGCAGGGCGGGTCCTGCCTGGGAGGAGCACACCCAGGCAGGAGACGTGGACAGCAGCTGCTAGCCACATTGCTCTTCTAGATTCCCAGCCCCTGGAGAGGGTGAGTGGAAGTGGCAAGTTCCCCTGCTGCCTCGCTCCCAGAGCCCCCTCAGGCAAGTCCCCCCCAGGCTTGATCCCCTTCAGGCTGGATGGAGATGGGCTCAGGGGCTCCTGCAAGCACACAGGCAGTGGCTCTGTGACTGCCCCAGGGCCACCCACCCCACCCACCCATTCCCCTGCCCCTTTACTTCAGCAAGAAAGTTCTTTGGTGTGTGAGCCATCGAATATTTTTAGGTCTATTTATTACAGAAGTAGCATTACCCTAATACAATCATTGCTAAGTGGCCATAGTACATTTATGCTATAATTGCACATCATTTGAATCACCGCAGGAATGTCCTTTTCTCTTGACTCTAAATTTCAGAAGTGAAAGGTAAGAAGTTAAAGTTGCTGCAAGGCAAAGGATAAAAACATTGCGAGGTAGTCGGTAGTGTGGCTGTCAAATGCCAGGCTTCCCACCTACAAACAAGCAGGGTGCGCGATTCCCCGTCTGTACAGCGAGCGGAGTGCCAGGCAGGCCCACCCCTCGGCTGGGGTCAGCGAACGATGGCCCGGGGGCCGCATCCGGCCTGCGCCGGCTTCTGTACAGCCCTCGAGCTCAGGATGTTTGTACGTTTTTAAAGACAGAGAAGAATATGGGACTGAGACCACGTGCAGGCCGGACAAATCGTCACCCGCCGGCCCTGCCTTACAGGGCTGCTGTGAGGGCCACCACAGTGCAGGCCAGTGCCTGGCTCAACGGAAGCAAGCAAGACAGAGTGATGCATGCACACAGCCATGAGTGTTTTCAAAAAGCAACTGCCACGTGACGGGTTCCTCATTTCCTCTAGGTGAACAGCCTCCCCTTCCCTCCCAGAAACAGCAGACAAACATCTTGATTATTATTATGGACACAAGATCTTTCAAATGAAAAGTTGCTGGCAGTTCAAGTTCATGACCGAGAGAAAGGAGTAGCTCCCTTGATAGCAAAGGGACCTGCTGGCAGCAGAACATGCAGGCGCGACTCCGTCTAACGGTCGGGGAAGACCGCGACATGACGCCGTGAGTTAGACATTAAGTAGGTATGGGAAGAGAGTAAACGGACTCGGCGACAGGCCTGGGCGCTGGCTGTCGCAGGGAACACTGTTGCTGGGTGAATGCACTTGCAATGGAGATCTGCGACAGGGTTCGGGCAGAGACAACAGAAGCCGGCCTTTCAGAATCCGACTGCGTGGCTGATGCTTTCACACACAGCTCGGCAGAACTGGTCTCACAACGACACGGTAGAGATTAGTGTTGGGCGTGACTGGTGTCTCACCGAGACAGCGTTTCCCAAAGGAGGTCTGTGCACACGGGACCCTGGGACACCACGGGCACGTGTGCCTGTCCAGGGGGACGTCCCAAGCTGGGACGTCAGGAAGGCAGGCGCAGCACACACTCCTGGAGTCACAACGCGCCGCAGCACTGCAGGGCCCGGCTGACCGTCTAGCCCCCGACAGTTTCCTCCCACACGACGCGGTGACATCGCGCAGCATCGGCAGGACATTCTGGTCGGGCGGCATGTCGCACAGCTTTCGGGTCCACATTAACGACACACCGAGAACCTGGGCTTCCCTCTAAGCTTTTGAAGTTCTCGTTTTACAAACACACACTTTTACCAGAATTGAAAAGCTGCAGTCTTTCCATTATAACCAGAGACTCGCAAGATTCCTCGCGAGCTTATAAAACTCAGGTTTGGCAGGAAAATCAGTTTAAAGATACCCTGTCCACTCACCAATGTCAGAGGTTTCAGCAGAGCAAATTTTTGCCTGTTTTGATCAGAAGAGACGGGAGACCTTCTGCGACAGGGCCTGGCAGGGCCTCTGTCCTGGGACGAACTCGGCCAGGCCATTCGCGTGGTGTCCCTGGAGGAGTTCCATTTATTAATCATTGTATAAAAAAAAAATCTTGGCTTTCATTGGAAGAGGAAAGAAGTTACTATATCCAAATATTTAATATTTTAACATTGCAAAAGTTCTACTTTTCTAACAGGGTTTTTCTTAAATGGAGAAAACTTTGGAAAAATTTTAAAAAGAAACTTATGATTTATTAGAGTACAGGTTCCAAAACCACATTTTTAGAAAAATATAAAGTGCCCAAATACCACTTACACAGGTGACAGAGGCCTCCTGGAGCCAGATGAAGCATCCGTGAAGAAACATTTAAAAACAGTCTAGATACATATTTACACGGGTCACTAAAGGGAAAACCATCTTATCTTTCTTGGCTTCGATGTTACTCTCTGAGAAAAGAAGTCAAACCAGAAAACCAACAAGCATAATTCTCAGCATGCTCCACGGTTCCTTTGTAATGCATCTGGTTAACATCTACTCCACACTGTCATTTTCACCTTTAAATGTGAGTAGTGTGAAAGCCCCGGCCTCAGGCAGGCGGGTGCTGTGAGTGGTCACAATTTCAAATGCAAGTCCTAATCGTCTGACTGGGGATTTGATGAGGACCATGGATACCAGGCTGGAAGGGGCCGGCTGGCCAAATCGCCATCTTTTTCTAATAAATGCTTATTAACTCAGCTGTCATTTGCTAGAGTCTCGGGTAGCGCCTCCAAACCTCAGTCACCTCAGGGCTTATTAAGGACCAATGGAAGGCAGCCATCCAACATGGTATGAAAATCCTGCACTCCAATGAGCACAGGCAGCAAGAGTGACTGGATCCCTGCCCTCTAGAGCCTCAGGCATTAGATCAACTGGGTTCTCAAACTCAGAGAGTGATGTCCGTCATGAGGCCCTAACTCCAGACACCAGCCTCGATTGGTGAACTACAAGGCTAGCTGGCAGGAGACCGGGCGGTTGTGGTGGGAGTTCCAGAGCTGCACAGAGGAACTGTCAGTGCTCGGTTACCTAAGAACATGGTGAGGGTGGGGAGGGGGAGGGGGTTCGGGCTGAGTGAGCGGTCAGATTCCCCAGGGGACTCGAGTGCAGGCTTCCCCCGGTGCTGTCACGGCCATGGTGTCGAGAGAGCAGACGACACACGTTTCTTTTGCCGTGGACCAGACGCTCTTAAGATGAAAGATGTGTTGCTTGCTCTACCCTGCCACACTCAGGAAGGTCTCCATGTGACTCTCAGAAATGACGGGGGCATGGGACCTCCTCTTTTCATTTTTGAGGTTCATTTTTCTTCTGGTTATAGAAGTGAAGTCTCATTTTTAGGTCTTTGAAGACCTCGAAGTATAATTTCTAAAAGCAAACATTTTAACATCAGACTGTACTTCCTACTATGAAGAGAAGCCATCACTGATTTAAGACCTACTCATGCTACTGGAGAGTATTAACATAAAAAAAGTTACTTTAAAGGGAGGAATTGTAGATGAACATGGAAAAATCCATCACCAAGGCCATTATTATGCATTTCCTCAAAGAATTCCATGTAACAAAGTGGAAAACTAATGGTTCATAGCGACAGGAGCGTAAATCCAAGAGGGAAAACTGTTATTCTTCTAATTCAAATACAGACAAAGACAAGTGCCTGAAATCGGTTTCACACATTAGAAGAAATAAATGCAAATGATTCTGATTAGCACTACATTGCTCATCTCCAAGAGGCTGCCAAGCTCACTTAGCGTCACCTCTGAGTGAGCAGCTAAATTCAGGCTGAAAAGACCAATGACCCCGACTCAGGACTGCGCCCGGGCCAGAGAAATCAGGGAGGAATCGTTGCAAACTTATGAGCCCGTCGCCAGCAAATGAAATGTCCGAGGTAAGTGCGAGACAGACAATGAGAGGGAGCTAAGGAACGATTAGACGAGTGTCGACTGTGAGCCCTCATGAAGACAGAACGTCACAGACTGTCACCACAGACAAGCAGACAAGCCATGCCACCGAACAGGCCTTCCCAAGGATTCACTAGTGGAAGCGGAGAGCGACATTGTCTTTGCAGCTGAGGAGAGCACGGGCCACTTCACCTGGGGGGAGGCAACCAGCACTCCGGGCCAAGTGGCTGCCTGGTGGTCACGTCCAAAGGGACCCAGGGACTCCTGGAGTCCTGTTCTCCTGGAAGTAGCAGCAGCAGCAAAGGCACAATGTCCTCTACTGGCCTTTATTCTGCGTTCTCCTTCTTCGCACTGTAAATGTTCTGCACCGTTTCGTAGACAGACTCCAGATCCTCCGGGTAGCGGAGCTCCAGCTCTGCGTTCGGGATGTAGTGGGTACCAGTAAACTCTGAGAAATAGCGTCCGACATCGGGGTGCGAGATTTCTTGAGGCTCCACATTATATTCCAAGTTTTCTGTTGATAAAGAGGCACATTCTCGTTAAAATGGATTTTCTGCGGCACCTCTTATCCAGAGTACTCCCTAGCAACCGTTTCCCAGTAGCATTTTGAGGTGGAGGGAAAGGAAAGACAGAGATGTTTATGGAATGTACAGGAGCGAACAGGAAAAAGGCAGTGAGTGACCATGGGGGAAGGAGGAATGGTGGCCTGGGGCCCCCACAGCGCCACACGGAAGACAGTACTTCCCCAGTCTCTGGGCAAGGCGTCTGGCTCCAGCCACACTCCGCAGTCTCCTGGGGACGGGCAAGCAGAGACTCCCCACGTTCCTCTGACTTGATTGACACAAATGTGATGACAGGGACCTCTCGCCGCTCCGGTCGCCAGCGGTGAGGCGTCGGGAGCCCCACATCATCTGGTGACCACTCGTGGGCCCGCGTCCGTCCTGTCTACTAGTGTGAGCCCCTCCACACTCCCACAGCTCCGTCCTCTCCACACCGCGTGTGCCTCTGAAGGCGAGCGCTGCACAGGGGGCAGGAGGCCGGGCGGGAGGAAAGCAGTGACCTTCCACAGACGGTGCGGTTATGACACCTGCATACGCTCCTGAAATCCACGCTCTCTCCACACCCTGCTCTCTATTCACTACCAGACGAAGAAATAAAAATAAGACCCCTTTAAAATGGAATGATAACAGAACAACGATGACAATGCAGGTGAGGTTTTTGTTTTTTTAAAATATATTTTTATTGATTTCAAAGAGGAAGGGAGAAGGAGAGAGAGATAGAAACATCAATGATGAGAATCAATGATCAGCCGCCTCCCATAGGCTGCACACTGAGGATCGAGACTGCAACCCAGGCATGTGCCCTGACCGAGAGTCGAACTGTGACCTCCTGGTTCACAGGTCGATGCTCAATCACTGCACCACGACGGCCGGGCCAGACGAGGTATTTTAAAGGCTGAAATCCTTTTAGGTGGTTTCTCCCCAAAACACGACTTGAAAAACACTCTGCATGGGCCCCCAGCCGGGAGAAGCAAAGCCTCACCCCCCATGACCGGCACCAGGAAGGAGCTGGCCAGGCTGCTCTGACCGTGCTCCAGGCAGTCACGGTTCCCTGCAGCACGCAGCCACACTTTGCACAGCTTGTCACTGGAATTAATGCAAGTTAGTCTCTGCACAGGCCTGGCCAATGGGCTCACTCACCCACAGTGCAGCACCTCACCCCAAAATGTCCTGAAATGCACTCAGGACACTTGGTCCCCCCACCCAGGACAAACACCAGGTTACCTCAGCATTACACTTTTTTTAAAAAAAAATATATATATTTTTTTGTTAATTTCAGAGAGGAAGGGAGAAGGAGAGAGAGAGATGGAAACATCAATGATAAAAGAGAATCATTGATCGGCTGCCTCCTGCACGCCCCCTACTGGGGATCAAGCCTGCAACCCAGGCATGTGCCCTTGGCCGGAATCGAACCTGGGACCTCTCAGTCCGCAGGCAGATGCTCTATCCACTGAGCCAAGTCGGCCAGGGCTCAGCATTACTCTTGACAGCACCCACGGCAGGTCACCGTGTAAATACATGATGGCACATTAACTCAGCGAAACGCGGGCAGCCAGGACAATGAGCAATGTGCCGTTGAGATCCGATGGAGGAACCCGGAGTACAAACATATGCCACTTAGAAAGTGCCTGGAAGGCCACACGGCTAGGCTGCCACACCACAAGGCATAGCTCAGGTGTTTTATTTTCTTATTTTTAAATATATTTTTGATTTCAGAGAGGAAGGGAGAGAGAGACAACTGGTTTATTTAATTGGAGCTTAGTATTCCTTAGTGTGGATGTACCCCAATTTCCCAGGAAGTCCTTGCGAATGACACTGGTTTGCGATAAGAAGGGACCACAGGCCCCCTGGCGAGCGTGTCCCGAGAGGAGGGACTGAGGACGGACCTGACAGGTCAGAGGAGGGTGACACTTGAGATTTTCACAATTTAAAAGAGAGCACCAAACGGCCCTTGGAAACGGCTGAAATTTTACACCCCCGTCTGATGTAGGGTCCTCACACAAGTGCCAGCGTGTGCAGACGGCCACGGACTGTGTGTGGGGTGTGGGTAGGGGCGGGTGTTGCAGAAGCTTTAGTTTGGAAATGCAGGACGGCTCATGGAAACGGAACTAACGCTTGTAGCGGGTGCACACGCACCAAGCACTCTGGACTAGAGGTTCACGTCCCACTTCAATTCCTGACCTTCCAATACGGGCAGTTACTGAAGTTCCGAGCACCTGGATATTCGTTTCCCACAGTACTTGGGAAGTCCTGGTGGGGAGGGGGTGGAGAGGGGGTGGGGGAGGGGGAGGGGGCTGAGACAGTCATGCCAGGTGTGGTATATCCCTCCTTTAGGATTTAGGGTAACACTAACACATTGTTGGGAAAATTCCCTTGATTGTGCAAAATAAAACTATTTGAAGATATTGTGCATGCATGTGGTCTATAATCTACCCTTCAACTCTGTGGAGAACTAACTAATAATTAGAAGAGGATTCATTAATGGATTTTACCCAGGTTACTAGGATCATGGAGAAAAAGTTTGAAAATTTAGATTAAAAAAAAAAAGTTGTAAAACAAAATAACTTACTATAAGCCCAGCCGGTGTTGCTCAGTGGTTGAGCATCAACCTATGAACCAGGAGGTCACGGGTTTGATTCCCAGTCAGGGCACATGCCTGGGTTGCGGACTTGATCCCCAGTGGGGGGTGTGCAGGTAGCAGCCGATCAATGATTCTCTCTCATCATTGATGTATCTCTCTCCCTCTCCCTTCCTCTCTGAAACCAATAAAAATATAATTTAAAAAGTAACTTAATGCAAATAAAAGAAATGTTAAAAACATCCTATATAATCCTCCTATATAATAAAGAGGTAATATGCAAATTAACCCTCACATCCTCACAAGATGGCTGCCTATGACCAAGCAGGGGGTTAGTGAGGGACGACCAAACGACTGAACAAGCAGGCTGTGTGGGGCAACCAGGTCGGCGGGGAGGCCATGAGGGGTGACCAGGCTGGCAGGGGGGGGGCAGTTAGGGGCAACCAAGCTGGCAGAGGGGGCAGTTGGGGGCAACCAGGCTGGCAGGGAGGGGGCAGCTGGGGGCGACCTGGCCAGCAGCGGGGGACAGTTAGGGGCAACCAGGCCAGGAGGGGGGGCAGTTATGGGCGATCAGGCTGGCACTCAGAGACAGTGAGGGGCGAACAGGCCGGCAGGGGGGCGCAGTTAGGGGTGACCAAGCAGCAGGCGGGTGAATTAGGAGCCAGCAGTCCAGGATTGTGAGAGGGATGTCCGACTGCCGGTTTAGGCCTGATCTCTGGGATGGGGCCTAAACTGGCAGTTGGACATCCCCCAAGGGGTCCCGGATTGAAGAGGGTGCAGGCTGGGCTGAGGGTACCCCCGCCCCCCCATGCATGAATTTCGTGTACCGGGCCTCTAGTATTTAAATAAGTATTTTTAAAATTTAGCCTCTCAGGTCTCCCATTGGCTAAATATGGTATAATTTGAGCAGAAAAAGAAAACTGTTCCAAATGATTAGAACACATTGACTAAATAAAAGTCCAGGAAGCTATGAGAGGAGGGAAGTACTGGAAATGGAGGTAGAGGGAGGGTCGGGGGAAGGGAGGGAGAGAAGGGGTCGGAGGGGGAGGGGGAGAGGTGGATGGTGAGGGAGGAAAGTTCTTGTTTACAGGAGTGGAGGGAACAATAGCGGTAGGAAACCATCATTCTGCGATTCTCATATGATAACTTAGACAGCGAGATGCAAGAGGCACTAACATAACCAGGATAAAGGTTACTGCGAAAGATGACATACACAGGATGTCACGGTAGGACTCCATGGGTTTCATGTTAATTGCAAAAGGAAAACTGTCCCTTAGAGTGAGTCACTATCTTAGCCAAGTGACCAAAATCCGCTTCACTGACAGCAGGACAGCGGACACCACCGGCCTCCGGAGGAGAGGCAACGTGACACACAGCATTGATAGTAAATATTCCAGCCAAATATAGTAACAGCCTAAGCTCATCACGCCTCAGACTTAGCTTCTAGTCCACAGACAACACACAGATGAGCAAACAGTATGACAAATCCAGAAAGTTAGACATTTTACAAGATAACTGGCCTGGACTCTTCAAAAAGTCAAAGTCTTGTGGAAAAGGATGAAAGAAGAAAAAAAAAAAGGAAGAATGAGGAACTGGTTTTTTCTAGAGACCCAGGAGACACCACCAAACGCAGTGCATGAATCCTGGTTGGATCGTGATTGAAAAATGAACACAGGCGTACACACGCCTACAAAGGCCATTCTGTGACCACGGGGACGTTGGAGTGGCAACTGACATGAGAGCCTATGAAACGGGTTCTCTGCGAGGTGTGATGCTGTAACTGCGCTCACGCAGTGAGGTGGCCTTCCTCTTACAGCAGGCACGGGGAGGGTTTAGGTTGTGATGTCTGCTGTGTTTTTTCAAAAGGTTCAGCAAAAACTGAAAACCTCCATCTGCAGGTCAAACCAATATTGTCAAAATGCTAACTGTTGACTCCAGTGGAGGGTGCAGGGGTATTCACGTCTGAAATGCTCTTCACCCAAAGTTGTTAAAAACCACACCTGTCAGCGGCTTGATCACACACTACATGCACCATCTCCTTGTCTGCTCTTCTGTTTGCAAATGTCTTGCTCTATGACAAGGACCCATAATCACTTAGTGGGATCTCAGTTCTAGAGGGTAAAACTGACAGCCAGAGGGTGAACTTTCTTATAAAGTCATTCCATGCTACGACTTTAAACCCTGCACTGCATGTTTACTGAGGACACGCTGAGATGAATTCCTGAGACACTGAAAAAGTTCAGAACACCAAAAGCCAGATGCCGTTTTACTACTCCAAAAAGCCCCTTTTTAAAGTTGACATAGATGTTTCTAGAAACTCATCCTATCTAATAATAGAGAAACATGGTAATTAGCCGTACCTCTCCTACCCTTCCCATTGGCTAATCAGGGTGATATGCAAATTAACTGCCAACCAAGATGGCGGCCGGCAGCCAGGCAGCTTGAAGCGAACAGGAGGCTTGCTTGCTTCAGTGACGGAGGAAGCTAACGTTCCCCGCCTGCCTTGCCGGCTTCTGAGCTTGCAGTTTAAGAAACATTGTTACAAATATAGAAGCTAAACAAAACCCCAGAAACCTGCTTTCAGCCAGCTGGGCTTCAGCCAGCAGGACCGCAACATTGTTTCAATTATAGAACAAACCCAGATCCCTGCTTTCAGCCAGCTGGGATCTCAGAGCTGGAGTGAGCAGGACCACAACAGTGTTACAATTATAGAACCCAGACAAACCAGATACCTGCTTTCAGCAGCTGAGGCCTCAGAGCTGGAGCCAAGCCTCAGAGCTAAAGCTGGCCCAGAATAAAAAAAAAGAAAAAAAGGACAGGTTGGGAGCTTCAGTCACCCGCCAGTCTGAAAACGGCCCTCAGCCCCTCACCCAGACTGGCCAGGCACCCCAGTGGGGACCCCCACCCTGAAGGGGGTGTGACCAGCTGCAAACAGCCATCATCCTCTCATCCAGGCTGGCCAGGCACCCCAGTGGGGACCCCCACCCTGATCCAGGACACCCTTCAGGGCAAACCAGCCGGCCCCCACCCGTGCACCAGGCCTCTATCCTATATAGTAAAAGAGTAATATGCCTCCCAGCACCGGAATCAGCGGAGCCGCGAGGCCTCCCGGCACTGGGATCAGCGTGACAGGGGGCAGTGACCAAACCCCCTGATCGCCCTGCGGCTCTGTGTGTGACAGGGGGCGGGGCCACAACCTCCCTATCCGCCCTGCTCTGTTCGTGACAGGGGAAGGCGCTCCAACCCCCTGATCAGCCCTGCTCTGTGCCTGATAGGGGGGAGCTCCCCAACCCCCTGATCGGCCTGCGGCTCTGTGTGTGACAGGGTGTGGCATCCCAACCCCCTGATTGGCCCTGCTCTGTGTGTGACAGGGTGCGGCGCCCTAATCGCCCCCCACAGGCCCTGCTGTGTGACGGGGTAGAGCCATAACCTCCCCATCGGCCCTGCCCTGAGTGTGACAGTGGCGGCGCTCCAACCCCGATTGGCCCTGCTCTGTGGGTGACAGAGGGCGGCGCCCCAACCCCCTGATCCGCCCTGCTGTGTGTGTGACAGGGAGCGGTGCCCCAACTCCCCTATCGGCCCTACTCTGTGCGTGACAGGGGGGAGCTCCCCAACCCCCTGATGGGCCCTGCTCTGTGCGTGACAGGGGGCAGCACCCCAAACTCCTGATCGGCCCTGCTCTGTGCGTGACAGGGGGTGGTGCTGCAACCTCCCTATCGACCCTGCCTTGAGTGTGACAGGGGGCGGTGCCTCAACCCCCCAATCGGCCCTACCCTGAGTGTGACTGAGGGTGGCATCGCAACCTCCCAATCCGCCCTGTTCTGTGCATGACAGGGGGCGGTGCCCCAACTCCCCAATCAGCCCTGCTCTGAGCCTGACCAGGGGCTGCACCTAGGGATTGGGCCTGCCCTCTGCCACCCGGGAGCAGGCCTAAGCCAGCAGGTCGTTATCTCCCGAGGGGTCCCAGACTGTGAGAGGGCACAGGCCAGGCTGAGGGACCCACCTCCCCACCGAGTGCACAAATTTTTGTGCACCGGGCCTCTAGTATATCATATAATAGGCACTGAAGGCATGAGGCAAAGCCACAGGCGCTGGCCAAATGGCAGTCACAAGACAATACCTTTATTCTCGTGACACGCTCCATGATGTACAGTGTGAAATGCTTAACAAGTGACTACTGGGGGTACAAAGAGTCCACAGATCACTCAACAATTTTCAAATCATGTTGAATTTTTGAAATAGAGTGATTTTTTTTGTCACAGTTTCTAAAGTTAAATAAAATCGTCAGCGCCTTTGGCTGACATGGGTGACATTAAACCCCACTAACAGCTCCGTCATTATACTGACAGGTTAGTCTCAAGAAACAGAATTTCTTTTGTTTCATGTATCGTCTCAGTTTCTGATGAATTACTAACAATTAATAAGAAACCTTTTCTACTCTTTGACACTTCTGAGATTTTTATACATCCAGTATTTCTATTAAAGCGTTTACCAGAACATAATACTGACTGAGGTCAAACATGCTTTAGGTCAGACACAAAAAGCTGTAACATGATGGTTACGGATAGGGCTTTGCCAAGCTGCCTGGGTTCAAATTCATGCTCTGTAAGTTAATATTTAAATGACTGCATGCCTCAGTTTCCTCATGTACAAAATGAGCACGAGGAAGATGGAAATGAGTTTCAAATGGAGTTAACAGACACTGCATTAGCATCTGTGTTCATTTTCACTAATAAAACGGATGCTGTAAATGCCGCCACAGGCAGGCCTGCAGTAATTTCGTCCCATTAAGTGGAGGAACAAAGAAAAGGGAGCACACAGTGAAGGCATTTTGGTCTCTAACCTGCCTCCATTTGTCTGTCCTGGAGTGCCCCGGGCTAGCACCTGCCAGGCCTGGCAGAGGCCCCACTTACCCAGCCCCACGCTCTTAGAGCTGGTGCAATGGACTGCAGTTCCCACAGTGGTGTCTCCAGGGGAGCACAGGAGGCTGCCAGTCTCAGGAGGCCAGAGGGTGCTAGGGTGGCTCCCCAAAGTGTCCATTCAATAGCCTCCAGTTCAAGCAGGCAGTATTGGGCAGGGCACAAGATGACCCTCCTTACCTGGAGGGAGCCAATGGCAATGCCTAGGAAGCAGGCACTGGGGATTTGATTGGCAAAGGCAATGACCAATCAGAACAGAAGTCAGCAGCAGCACTGGAATAGCGTCCCAGCCGTGGTGATGGAGGGGGAGATTTTGTAATCTGTGGTATGGCTGCACCAGGGCATACCAGCCATGTTTATTAGCTAAATATTGGCCCTAGGAGGTGAGCTATTGGAAATTTACGACTGTACCCACAGTACCTGAGTGATCAAATGTGTGTTTAAAATATGCCCCGGTGTTATTAAAGGTGCAGACAGGAACTAGCCACTTACCTTGGGCTGCATAGCGGCAAGAACCATCCTCCACCAGAACATTGTAGAAAGGCTGGTGATGGCCGTGAGGCAGGCTGTGGACGTTCATGTTTCGAATCCACTCGTGTCCCATCATGCAGGTGGGGTCCCAGCCGTAGATGACACAGTTATAGCCATACCTAAGCACAGGAGCACGGAGTCAGTGCCCTGGGATCCCGGCACCTATGAGATGGTGAGTGAGGGCTTGGCTTCTCTTAAACTCCCTTTCCTACACACTGACCTGCTTTTGCTCCCCGTTGAGTCATTTTTCAGAACACTCCTGTCTCTTTTATAAACCTCTCTTACTATCAACCTAGCACTTCAGTTAGAAAATAAATTTTTTGACAAAGAGAGATGGGGCAACAACTGGTCATTAAGATGGAAAAAGGTATCAGGACCAGGCCTGCCAACAACGCACAATACTGCTTCTGGAGAACAGAGACCTAGAGGTAAAATGCAGAACTTCCCAACTGTCTTCACGCCTCGGGATGGCGAATGATTTCCTAAACAAGGTCCTGAAAATAAACCCATAAAGGAAGAGATGGATCAATGTGACTGCCATAAAGGACTGATTCAAACAGACTATCTACCTGCTAGGGAACTATTTCTTTTTTTCTTAATAGGACAACAGGGTGGCAAATGTATTTTTAACAAAAGAGAGAGCCCTTACCTTCCAGACACACTGAAATAGCTCCAGATGAAATGACATCTGGGATTTGCTTCCAGGGAGGAGGGAAGGGCGGGTGGAGACAGACCCTATTATGATAACCAGTGGAGCTGATATGGGACATCACCTGGTTTGTTATACTCAGATCTTTTTACTGTTAGGTATCTGAAATTTCTATAATAAATTAAAAAAATAGAATGCAATAAAAGAATGAGAACACTAACCAAAACCTGGAAAAGATATTTGGCACTTATGTGTGTACACAGAGACTAAATCTACGGAGAAAGAATCACTATAAATCAGAAGCAATATATTGACAAGGCACTAACGAAAGGAAACGTGAATGACCAGTAAGCCTGTGAAAAGAGCCTCAATCGGTGTGGTTATCAGGGAAATGCAAATTAAAACCACAATGAAACACCTTATGCCACTGAGGACCTGAGTGTGATTTCAGAAGTCTGGCCATGGCACATGCTGGTGAGGAAAGGAGCTCTCAGCTCCCAGCAGCTGGGGGGATGTAAGTCAGTGCCATCGCTGTGGACAGTTTCATTTTGTCCAGTAAACCGGCCATGTGTGTACCCTGCGACCCAGCAGGCCTGCCTACAACCTGAATTCAGGAGAGCGAGAGGAGAGCCCGAGGACAATACGGAAAGGAGAGAAAAACTCTGTTTACAGCAGCTGCTCCATCTTCCCACCGAGAAGGGTCAGGCCTCTGGAGGTCACTAAAAGCATTAGACCTCCCAGTCAGGACCACAAGTCCCTTCTTAAAAAACAAAACAGTTAAAGACACGGTTCAGCCTGCGGGCCTTCCTGCGGTGGGACCCAGGTCGCGCTGCTGGGCGTCGGGTCCCCTTCAAGCACGTCCCTGCGGCAGCTCACGGGCCCTCGGCGTCCTCTGTGGCCACGCGTGGGCGGACGCCGCGGGCACTCACCTCTTGTGCTTCATAATGAGCCCAATGGAGTAGCAGACATCCCTGTGCTTCTCGTGGGAACGGAGCTTCACCTCCACGCCCACGTCCTCCTTCTTGCGCTCAATGTGCTCTAGCGTGTGCTGCACCAGGTAGCCCACGGCCCCATGCTGCCCGGGGTCCAGGGTCTGAATGTGCTGGAGGATGTCAAGCACCTTCAAGACAAGACAGAAAGACTGGGTGATAATATTTTTATTAAGGCCTTTTCCCTGTTACTGCACTGGATTCAGCCCTACCTAGCCTGACGAAGGACAGCAAGATGGGCCCTGAGGGCGGCCCAGGTCCCCGAGGCTGCTCGAAGCTGGCACACTCACTTCTGATCCTGGGCACTGGCCCAGGCACCCAAGTGCAACCAGCGTCAGTGTCAGAAATTGCTGAGAAACACGGTGGATTGGAGTCGGCGTGGGGGAAGGAGGGTCTGCCACCGACAGGCACAGCTGGGTACAGTGAGTTCTCAAAGGGTCTTACGTTCTTGGTCAATGTGGGCTTCAGTTAAAAAAAATGTTATTTCCTGGTTTTAGAGAGAGGAAAGGAGAGAGAGAAAGAAACACCGGTCCATGTTCCATCCTCATGCACTGCACATCGGCTTCACTTTGACACACAGAAAGGAAACGAGTTTAAGTTGCCTGCACTCATGAACTGGTTGGAAAAACAAAGGCTACGTGCCTCGATCAAGAAAGAGGACGTTGGACAGAACTGCCTCGGGACCATGAAGATGAAGAACCACAGAGAAGCCACCGAAGGGCTGCACATTGGTTTCGGACCTTACACCTGCAGAACGGGGTTCTGGAGTCCTACCGGGCATTGCCATGACATTAACTCAGGACGCAATATCATATTCAAGTGGGCAGGGAGAAACCACATCTACGTGGGGGTTACGTAACAGCTGGTAGCAGCAGAACTCAAGGTTATATCCTCTCTACTGTCCCAGTGGCGCCAAGGAAAACACAAATTCTGCTAAAGTTCCCACCCGCACACGCAGGCGCACACAGACACATGCACACAATGACAAAGGACGGCAAGGTGGGCCCTGCCACTGGCAGGTCTCTGACAGTTTCCCTTATGAACAGGATCTTCCCCTGGGACGGAGTCCTGGGACCCAGCAACCTGGACTCTAGTCCCAGGGCTGTCAAACTTGCTGCTTCTGATTCACAAAGGCCCTGTCTTCCTGATATATGTCATGTTGTGAAAACGAACATTTTACGTAATATAAGGTATCATTATCCCAATACCCAACCTCGCCTTCCAGACTGAGATTTTCTGGTCTCAGTATTGACTAAACACTTATTTCTTGCTGGTCACTGTGCCAACCCCATCACTTTTCTATTTCATTTAATCATCCCAACTTGCAGGTCAGCCGGAAGAGGAAGCAGGCCTAGTGAAGGCAAGGAACTGGCCTGAGGTCACAGGTTATGAGACTGGAGTGAGGATGAGACTGGCTAACTCTAGACTCTAGTCCAGGGGTGGGCAAACGTTTTGACTCGAGGGCCACAATGGGTTCTTAAACTGGACCGGAGGGCCGGAACAAAAGCATGGATGGAGTGTTTGTGTGAACTAATATAAATTCAAAGTAAACATCATTACATAAAAGGGTACGGTCTTTTTTTTTTTTTTTTTTTTAGTTTTATTCATTTCAAACGGGCCGTAGTTTGCCCACGGCTGCTCTAGTCTCACCACCATCACACCAAAGCAGGAGTAGGAGTATTTTAGGTAACTGTTATGCACGTTCTCAAACACATTAAAATGGGCAGAATGGTATGACCGTGTACCCCCAACCCAGCTTCACCCACTGTCAGCTGAGAGCCCACCCCCTCCAAGAGGCCTTTAACTTGGGAGACACTGACAACCTTTATCCTCTGCAGCGAACAGCATGGGCTTTAACGGCAAGTCCTGCTTACTGGGCTTGCGTAATGCGTTCCTCGTGCTCCCCTCTGCAGTTCCCACCAGTCCTGCGGACCAGACTTCTGCTCCATCCTGGCACAGCTCCCCTGCCCAGCAGCCCCCCCACCAGAGCAGGGAAACAGGCCTCACTCGGAATCTTCAGTGCACGAAGGAATTCTGACGCAGAGTCTCAGAGATGAGGCTCAGGGATGGGACGGTGCCCCCACCCTTCCCTTGGCGTGTGGCTGACAGGGTGAGGGGAGAGGGCCTGGTGACCGGGGCCTTGTATGTTCCCAAAGGACAGTGCTGACACCTGGGTGCCGGGCTGCGTCCAACCAATGTCTAGGCCTACCATCCGCAGTCCACAGCTTCTGGGGTAGAGATCTTGGAAGAGGGGGCCTATCACTCATGACTGATACACTTTTCATGGGAAGGGCCAGAGAGTAAGTATTTTAGGCTTCGCAGTCCATTCGGTCTCTGACTCTAGCAGTCCCCTAGGTGGCTGGAAATTGGCCAGAGACAAATAAGCAAGTGGGTGTGGCCGTGGACGAATAAAACAGATCCATAAAAGCAGGCTGCTGCGGGCCCACAGGCTGTGGGTGCTGGCCGGCTGGTCCACTGACTGCAGCTTCCCCCGAGGCTCTCTCTGGAGCTCCTGGCTCCATCCTGTGACGGCCACTGTCCGGGAGCTCTTCTATTTTGGGGGCTTCCACTACCAGATGCTGACACGTGGCTCCGGGTTCTATCAAATTCAACATGCCCCAAACTCGACCCCTTCCCATACTTGAGACAGGCCTGCTCTCCAACACCCACTGTGCACGTGGCCATGGGCAGTTGGGAAATGTGGCCCTCCGCTGAGCCCCCCTCACTCGGAGCACATGGAGACCCGGCATTTCTTACTCATTCGGGTGAGAACTTCTGAGCACCCGCCACAGGCAAACTGCTGAGCGCGAGGGGACAGCTCCGGTGAAGGCAGCGGCCCTGGCCCCCGTCCTGACAGAACGCCTAGCGGAGCAGCACAACACACTCCAGCCACTTTGTGAAAGGGCCGCGGGGCCCATGCCGAGGGCCTGGGGAGGGGTTTCGGAGGCAAAAGTGAAGCAGGTGGAGTTGAGGGGCAAGAAAGGTGCTCCAGGCAGAGGTGCAGCGAATGCAAGGCCTGACGCAAACAGGGCCGAGTGGAGGATGTGGCTGTGGCAGCGGAGGACAAAAGGGGCCAGTGTGAGAGACAAGAGCTTGGGCGGGCAGGTCAGGCCACCAAGATCCCAGTGGGCCACGCTCAAGAGAATGAGCCTGGTCTTCAAGACAGCGGGGAGCCACCCAGAGGGTCCTGAGATTTTACTGAGATTGCTCTGGCTACAGCTTATCAGACAGGTTGCAGGGTGTAAGCGAAGAGGAGGAAGAGCACGCAGGGGGCCTATGCAACCCCCTAGGGACAGAGCCGTGTACAGGCGTGGAGGGACACCTGGGTAAGCTGCTGGAGCCCAAGGTCCGGGCAGGAGGCAGACTCGGGAGCCAGCAGCCCACAGATGGGGCCTGGAGCAAGGAGAGCGGGTGCGATCACCTGGGAAAGTGCAGAGGGAAAGGAAGCCTAGAAACTACCAGAGGACACGGAACAGGCAGGAGCCCGAGAGCCAAGGTCGAAGGCACAGGGTGTACTGGGTGGGGAGTGGCCCCCAGCGAACACAAAAGATAAAGAAAAACAAGTATCTGCTGGATTTGGCTACAAGAAGAATGATTTATCAGAAAGGGGTCACTGGCTTCGCTGGCAAGCGCGGTTCCCAAGGTGGAGGGTGGGAACGGATCCCCATGTTCTGAGGAGTGTGTGGGAGGCGAGGCAGGTGGCCGGCACGGCCAGCGAGCAGGCTTCAGCCATGCAGAGGAGAGCGAGATAAGGACGCAGCTGCAGGGAAATGCCAGCAGGGCTGTCAGGGGAGTGCTTTTATGTTTTCTTTTTCCAAAGATGAGAGAGATCTGAGTATGTTTAATGCTGGCGGTCGGTAACAGAAACAGGCAGTTGAAGGAAGACATGAGGCCTGGCTGGGGCGGCTCAGTGGCTGAGTGCTGACCTATGAACCAGGAGGTCACCAACTGATTCCCAGTCTGGGCACACGGCCAGGCTGTGGGCTCGATCCCCAGTAGGGGGCGTGCAGGAGGCAGCTGATCGATAATTCTCTCTCATTGTTCATGTTTCTGTCTCTCCTTCTCCCTTCCTCTCTAAAATCAATAAAAATATATTTTTTAAAAAATATATTTTTAAGAGAATAAAGGAAAACTTAGTGAGAGAAAAGGCAGGGAAGTTGGACCCAGAGCACAGCAGGCTTGCCTCAGAAAACTGGAGGGCTATCTTTTCCACCGGAGATAACTGCGATCACAGTAGGGAAGCAGGTCTGGCAGCAGGAGGACGGTGTGCACGTCTGTCGGCTTCTCTGGACAGTAGGCTCGGGCGCCCGCCATCCATGCCTGAGCAAGAGGCTTCAGCAAGCTCCCAGCTCCTCAGTTTGATTATTTGTAAAACAGAAAAAACAGTGCAGCCATAGGGTTGGGAGATGTTTGGTAAGTGCTAGTAGCTTTAAAAGCTGGCCAGCCTACACTCTATTTCCATCACAGCCACAACACCCCTGGACCACTATGACGGGGACCAGAGGACATGTGTTTTGCTTTTCCTGGTTTAATCCAATTGAAATCACGCAGACCTTCTGGTCTCTCCAGCTTAGGAATGTTTCCCTTTCATCCGATAAGGTCAAGCAGATTCCAAGCCCTGCACCAACTGATCGAAGGTCCGGAAACTATTTCACACAGACACAGACCTACATGCACACGCACATGCACACGTACAGGGACCCTTGCGAAGCTGACCTCTGCACACACCAAGCTCTCTACCTCTGTGCTGTGCACACACCGATCAGTGTGCACAGCAGCAACCCACTTTCCTGCCTTCTGAAATGGCTGGCCATCCTCCAACGCCCACCTCAAACCCTTCTTCCGGAGAGGAGCACTTTCTCATCACCTCAGCATCCCCCATCCTTCCTCTTGGGGAGCCCACAGGATTCCTGGCTAGAGTGCACGTTTACAAGGGGGGAGTCCTCACTGGGAATGAGCCACTTTTCATTCCTGCTCTCTGAACGGGGGGACACCTTCCCCAGCAGCAAATGAAGGGTCATCACGAGGATGAGTGCTGTCCGGGTAAGGACTCGGGAACTTGTTTCAGTGACCGTGACCCTTGCTTGGCAGGAAGGCAGTCTTGGCCTCCCGAGGACTCGAGGTGGTTCCCGGGAAGCAGCGTGCGAGCAAAAGCAGAGCCAGGTGGGTGTTGCGGGTGAAGCCAGAGCCCCTGCAGACTTTCCCGCAGAGGAGACGGTAACCTCACTCCTCGGAGACGAGACAGAATTTATTTATAAAGAAGCCCTGCTGTGAAAGGATCACTGTACTTCCCAGATTATCACGAAATTCCTTAACTAATCTACAGCAAAACGTCACAGGAATTATATATATCCTACTATCAAAACTAAGGAAAATAAGCGACTGAATCCTGGCCAGCAGGGTTATTTAGGCTCTGGGAAGTGGGGGGGACTTTGGCAGAGTCTAGACTTCCCGGAACTCTTCGACCAGATCAGGTGACTCTGCTCCTTGGGCCACACATGACATCTCCACTTAGGATAGAAGTCTAGAGACTTCCTTACAGATGTGTCGTTTCTTAGAAATACTTTACAACTCTGAAGTTGTGAGTAACTGAGACAACGTAAATCTAAGCAAAGTCAAATCATTTAGATGCTTTATCTCCTCAAGCAAAGGTTTGACTCTCTCACAGCACAGCCGACGGCCCTCTGACGACGTCTCTGTGAGAGCTCAGAGCTTAGCGCCCTCACCAGACTGCTCTAAACGAACAAATGGATCACTACGAACTTCCCTGGGAGACAGGCAGGGCCTGATGCACGCGTGCAGCTACTCCTGCTCTGATGCTCAGCTGGCCTTGAGCATCGCCGCCCACGGCCGCCTCAAAGTGCTTGCTGCGGGCCACAGGGATCGTGGCAAAACTGGGAGCTCCCTGCGGAACAGTATCCAATTCAGGGCCTGAACTAGTCCAGCAGCGGGACGTGTGCACATCTGGGAAGTAACTCTGCTGTCACACAGGGCAGTTGGTGTGCACCCACTGCAGCTGCTAACAGCACGGCTGGAGGCTGAGCCTCCCAGGTTGGCCTCAGGCCAAGTCAGGGTGACGTGGGGAAATCTTCCTTAGGGGCAGCAACGGGGAGTGGCCGGGCAGAGGCCTGTGGTTCTAGACATTTAAGGCACTGACCACAAAGAGAATGGGCAACTCTGGGCAATACAACCTGTTTTTTTGTGTGTTTTTTTTTTCTTTTTCCAGAATGAAAGAAGAGCCCCCAAAATTTGAATGATGGGTTAAGACTGGGAGACTGAATAGATCTGTGTTTATCTCCATGTTGATATAAGGGCAAATCTGTAAGAGCCGCCTTTTCAGCTATGACTCCCTCTCTAAGGCAAGTGCAAAGCATCAAAGTCAAATAATTACCTTCTCTGGCCAGATCCCCAGGTGGAAGTAGAGCCTGGCTTGGAGGAGGAGGAGCTGCACTTGGTCGGGGTACATCGCCAGGTACAGGTCCAGGGAGTCTCGCAGGAGCTGGTACGACTGGTCGATGCCTTCCCTACGGGAGAGAAACCTTCGTCTTAGCCCGCGTGCTTCTAAGAGCCTCTTTGCAAGGCTCAGGTTTTAGAAATAATTGACACAAATCCCATACATTTTCTGATTCTGATACTTCCTCTCTATTCAGCAAATAGTTACAATGGTCTTAATAAAAACACACACACAAAAGAAACATAAATTTTACACCCCACTGTGGTGATGGACACTAAACAAAAAGTCGTGTTTCATTCCGTAGTTACCTCAGGAGCACTGCATATAATGAAAATTGAATTCTGAAAAGGCGGAGCAGGACTTTTAGGCAGAAGCTGTTCTGTGTGACACTATAATGGCAGACACATGCCATTAAACATTTACTAAGACCTGCAGAGGGTACAATACCGAGACTGAACCTGGACGTATGACTGCAACTCTGGACTTTGGGTGATTAGATGTCAATGCAGATTCATCAATCATAACACACGTACCACTCTGGTGCTGGACGCTGACCTGAGGAGGCTGTGTGTGCTGGGAGGCAGGGGTATATGGGGAGTTGCTGTACTTTCTGCTCATTTGCACAGTGAACCTAAAACTGCTCTAAAAATAAAGCTTATTTAAAAAAAAAATTCTGCCACAGCGTACAGCTTCCTACTTTCTCCACAGCACACTTTCCCCTGGACTCCGATGCAAGCTCCTGCTTGTTTCTTATCTAAGTGATAGGAAGGGTTATGTTCCAAGATGACGAGGCATGTGGGCATGAGAACTCCCTGCTCCTGAAGAGCAGCTTGGCCATCTGAGACACTCCTGTCGCTGAAGGGGCTTCCGACATTTGTAAAGAGAAGCTGCCCAAGCCCACCGAGACCTCCAGGGAAAACCACTGGGCATGTCTGAAGCCTGACAGCATGATGTCACGGGAACCCGCTTCTCTGTGGAGTGACAGCTGTCGACATCCCAGCTGTGCCACCTCCTCCACTGCTCTGCTGTGTCCCAGGGAGGCTCGTGAAAGGAAAGTCTCCATAAGGCACCTCAGGCCCCTGGGGTCACCCCGCTGCAGACGCACTGGAGAACCGAGAAAACCTTACCGCTTTCCCAGGCTCAGAAGGTTCCCCACCATTCGCTGCAGCACCTTCTTCACGTTGACCACCCCATACAGCGCTGCAGTCACATGCTGGCCGATCAAGTATTCACACTCCTTCACCGTCAGCTGCCTGCCTTTCCCAAAAGCATCAATGTAGATGTAGTCGAAGATGTCCAGGTTGGCCCTGTACGAAGAGCACATGGAATTACGTCTCACGTCAGAGCTGAGCAAGTCAATACTTCAACCCTAACATGTAGCTCACATCAGAGACTGAATGTTAACACAGTAGCATTTCTACTTAAAACAACAAGGCCTTGTCCAAAGCTGAGAATCTGAGCCTTTATTCGTGCTGTTGAGCTCAGGGCGCTGGTATTTAGGATGAAGAGTACTTCTGCATGCCATCTAATACAGTTCTTCAGGGAGACTAATCCTAGAACCCAGTGCCAGGAGCACCTGTCAGAAGTCTGATGGTTCCTCACACAGATCAGCATGTGAATGTCTGTGGACCCTGGGCCCTCGAGGCTATGCAGAAAGGTGTGGCACCTGCCACCAGGAGGATCCTGCCCTCAGCTCTGCAGACACTCAGGGGGTCAGAGACCTGCTGAGCCTACCAGGGCCTCAGGCTGGGCACGTGCTCCTGACTCAAGCCCATTGCCCTCCATGACCCTGCTCTGGCACGTGGTGGTGGCCACCCTGCAGAGGGCTCCTGAGGCACGGAGGTGGGTCTCTGTCCCAGGGACAGCTGTTTTTGAACCTTGAGCCACTGTTTCAGATTTCTTCCCTACGGGAGAGAGGCCATATTAACAGCCCTCCTTTGGCAAGACATTTGTCAATGTCATAGAAACAAGGAATGTTTTTCAACCCTTTTTATGAATCTAGGAGAACCGCATACACACACACACACAAACACGAGCAAATCGAATGCAGCAATGTATTTAAAAGAACCCACAGGATTACATTAGATATACCCTGAGAATGACAAATTAAACATTAAAACATCTATTTCAAGCATATATAAAGAAAAGCCATATGATCTTATCAGTAGACACAAAAAGACATTTTAGAAAAGAGATCTACTGCGTGATTATTAATACAACTCTCAGCGAAGTAGGAACTGAGAAGGCAGCTTTGATAATCCTGAAGACACTGTCCCCAACCACCAAGCTTGAGGCGAGACTTCACAAGGATTCCATTTAGAGCCAAATTCAGGCGAGGGGTTTGCTATCACTGACTGTGTCTATTCCACTCGGCTCCAGAAGACTGGGCCAGCACAATTAGATAAGCAAAAGAAACAAAAACAGATCAAGGCTAGGGAGGAAAACAAAGCCATTCAGACAATATGACTATCTACAGAGAAAAGCCGAGAGCTGACAAGTGATTAGCACTCGTCATTTATTCAGCAATACCAGGCCTATATCTAAATATTAACCCTATCCCTATACAATGCCAACCCTAAAAAACGTAATTTTAAAAACTTCCCATTTACAATAGCAACAAAAATTTAAAGTGCTAGGAACAAGTCTAACAAGATGTCAAAGGGCTCGAAGAAAACATTAAAATCATTTTAAGAACATTAAGGATGAGTTAGAGTACATGTATGGGAGATATATTCACAGACAGACTCAGATTGGAACACTGGCAATATTTCTCGTATTAATGGATGGTTTCAATTCAAGTAAGCATTGGTGCCAATCAATATGGGGGTTTTATTAGAGCAAAAGAATAAGAACAGCCAAGGCAATTGGAAGAACTTGATGGAGGTCTCACCTACCCGTTACTAGGACTAATGAGAGGGTACAAGTACAGTGAATACGTATGGTCTTGGTGAAGGAAGGAAGGAAAGAAGAGGGAAGGAAGGAAGGAAGGAAGGAAGGAAGGAAGGAAGGAAGGAAGGAAGGAAAGAAGGGAAGGGGCCTGCAGCCAGCTGCTGGTGAGAGACCTGCGCACTCGCCCTGCCCACTCTTCCCTGCCTTTCCCTGAGGGCCCAGCCCAGCCCTTGATGGGTCTCAATGTCTGTTTTTGGCCAGGAGACCTGGGATGCTAACAAATTATTTAATTGCCCATTTACACTGTTCATTGTAGCCTAAGAAGGCAAAATTATACTGCTACCATAACTGTACTCAGTAATGCTATTGTGGTAAGTAATATGGTAATTGGTGTTTTAAATGCTTTATATTATGCAGAAATCGGAGTGGATTATTATACAGGCATTTAAGAATATTTTAGAGGCATTTGGGGAGATTGGTTGGGTTATTCAGGGAATGGAAATGGGCTGAAAAAAATTTTCCCCATTAATAATGGAAAATGGGTGCCTACTATCTAAAAAAGGAACAATCAAATACATATTTAGGAACAGACCATATTTGGGGGAAAAGGAACACAGTACATATTACTTAAGGAAAAGTACATATGTATTAAACTATTAAAATTTGCATGAAAATAATAAGTATTATTTTCTGGTGGTTATCTCTGGAGAGGAGAGGAAGAAGAAAAGGATAAGGAAGAATACCCAGGAAGCTCCAACTATACAAGTTTTCTTTCTTCACCTAAGGCAGTGATGGCGAACCTATGACACGCGTGTCAGAGGTGACACGCGAACTCATTGTTTTGGTTGATTTTTCTTTGTTAAATGGCATTTAAATATATAAAATAAATATCAAAAATATAAGTCTTTGTTTTACTATGGTTGCAAATATCAAAAAATTTCTATATGTGACACGGCACCAGAGTTAAGTTAGGGTTTTTCAAAATGCTGACACGCCGAGCTCAAAAGGTTCGCCGTCACTGACCTAGGAGGTAGAAATAGAGACCAGTTATAGTTCTTTTCTATATATGTGTCAGGAACACTGCTATGTGTGCAAAGCACTGGGGCGTCTCATTTAATCCTCCAAGATGCTTCATGAGAAACTAGAGTCCCATTTTACAGAGGAAGACACAGGCTAAGGAAGCAAATGTTTGAACCCAGTCTGACTTCAAATCTCAGGCCCTTTCTATTATACTGTTCATCACTTTACCAAAGGATGTCACAACTAGTCATTTGAAAGTGGTTTCAAAGAACAGGATGTAATTAAATAACTTTGCTTCTTTTTCCTCTAAATGGCACATTTAATGAGAAGATATTCTACCTATTTGATGAACGATTTCTTGCAGAAAAGTCAGACAATAACTGAAAGGAGCTTTATGCCAATAGAACACCAAGTTTAAGAGAGAACAATTCATTAACCTGGACTCCACAATGCATTTCAGTCCCTAACCTTGCCCAAGAGGTCTGAGATAAGTACACGAATATTTACTCTGCACATCAATGAAGGACTTGGCTAATCAGTTCCCTCTCCCCCTCTCTTGTGTGGGGAGGGAAGGGAGGTTTCACGGAACACTGGAACTTATGTTTCTTTAAGAGACTTTCTATCTGATCTGCTCTGGAACAAAGAGACTTTGAGAGTCACGTAAGCCCTGAACCCCTAGTCCTATTCTTTAAAATTAAACTTTTGAGACAATTGTGTATTCACATGTAGCTGTCAGAACAAATACAGACAGATCCAGAGCACCTTCTCCCATCCAATTACTGAGAAATGCAGTCAAGAAAGGAGACAGGCCAAAACCGGTTTGGCTCAGTGGATAGGGCGTTGGCCTGCGGACTGAAAGGTCCCAGGTTCGATTCTGGTCAAGGGCATATACCTGGGTTGCGGGCACATCCCCAGTAGGAGATGTGCAGGAGGCAGCTCATCGATGTTTCTCTCTCACTGATGTTTCTAACTCTCTACCTCTCTCCCTTCCTCTCTGTAAAAAATCAATAAAATATATTAAAAAAAAAAAAAGGGACAGTCCCATCACCTCCTAGCCCTCTCTTAACCTGCCTCGTTACATTCCTCTCCGCACCGTGGGAATGATGCTTAGGACCACCCCACCGCGTCAGATGGCTCACCCTTCTGCGCCTTGGCACCACCTCAGTAAGAAGTGACTTGGGAAGTTGACAGGTTCCAGAGGGACCCCCAACTGCCGGGCAATGGTCATGTAGAGCAGAGACATGCTGATTGGGATTCCTGTTCTGCGGATCAGAACCTGGAGGAGAGAAAAACGCTTTAGCTCACTGGAAAGCAACATGTTCTCATTCCTTCGATGCACATTTCTGTCCCAGGCAGGAGGCTAGGTTTTGAGACTTAAGTGGAAGATTAGGTTATTTATTGCAACCAGAGGTCTGCAAACTGCAGTCCATGGACCAGATCTGGCCCATCACCCGTTCCTGCATGGACTGTGTAAGAACACTTTTAATAGTTTTTAATGTTTAAAAAAAAGTCAGAAAAATACTATTTCATGATACACGAAAATGCTGACATTCAAAGATCCACGTGTACATATAAAGTTTTATTGGAACGCAGCAGTCACTTGCTTCGTGCTGCCTGTGCCCCTTCCAGCTGTGATGGAGAACTGAGCAGGTAGGACACGAGCTCATGGCCCAAAGAGCCACAGCAGTTCACTGTTGGCCCTTTACAGATAAAGCCCGCAGACCTGCGACTTAAGCCCTCTTCTTCCAGAAGGAACTCAAGGCCACCTTGAGGAAAGACTGCAAGACGTGAAAAAAGAAGATACAAGTAGCATGGAGAGCAACGGAGGAGATATGAAGAGGGAGCCAATAAAAAAGAAACGTCCGTGACGTAGCTGGCCATAGGCTTCCTCCCACCTCCCCCCAGGCCAGGACAAGAGGAAAGGCCGGGGTAGTTCCACAGTTTAGGGTTCACAAGATACACATGGAGGCACAGAGCCCATCTCGAAGGCTTTCCGACAAAGGACACCTTATGGATGAAACAACCAATGTACAGTGGTTTCCTCAGAGTAAAGGCAATGAGTGAGGAAGAAGATGGAGCACTTGCCCTCAAAAAACGTAGGAATGGTCAGAGATGAGCGGAATTCTTTTTCATAGACCCACGCTTACCTGGTGCATATATAAGTTGAGGGCGTTATAGTAGTCCATGCGGTTCCCCTTGAACTTCAGCTGGTCATACAGGACATAGTTCATGGCGTCCAGCACCTGGCTCTGGAGCTCTATCTCCATCACCATGGAGGACTCACCTGAAACACAGAGTCTACCCTGAGGACACAAGCACAGCCTGCAACCTGCAGACACTGGCCCGGCCTAACAGCATCGGTCAGGTGTTACCAATCCAGGCTGGAGAAGGGGACGGGTATTTACATCCTTTACGTTACCCAGGTGAACACGTTGTTGTGTCAGTGTTTTGGTGACACCAGGGGGAACACACTGCAGAATTGCCAAGGAACCAATGACTCTGTGTCCCTGTGCACGGAGGGGTCCAGAGCAATGCCACACCTGCCTTGAAGGCCAGACTGGGGTGGCGGCTGTTGATGCCCCGCAGGCTCTTGCGCACGAGCTCCACGATGCTGCCGATCTGCGCCTGGATGTCTCCGAGGCTGATTTCGGAGAGAGGGTTGCAGTACTGGTCGATGAACACAGCACCTGAACACGAACAAGAATTAGTGAATGCATTCCTATTTGTACCCTTTTCTTCTTAGTTTGTCATGTGCCCCAGATGTCTGAGGCCACAGCTCCTGACAACATCCCACCAGACAAGCAGCTTCGTAGCCTGGATGTGAGGCTGGCCGCTAAGACAGAGAGGGCCAAGGACACTCACCACAAAGGGGCTCACACGTCACCCTGCTGCTGTCTGTAAAGACACCGAACCTCTTTCAGGGGTCTGAACTCTGAGTGATACATGGCATACTTCCATTTTCTATCAGGAGAAATAAACGCTTAAAGGAGATCTTGCAAACGACTTCTCTCTTCTTCTAATTCCCTTACAGTTTAAAACCCAATAACTCTGAATACAATGTTGTAAGACAGTTCTCTAACTTAAAAAAAATAGTTGTAAGTTCTCAGCAACAGATACGCCATTTCAACAAACTGTCCCTCCGCAAGGTGAGCCAGTAAATGGACTTTGGAGATAATCTTACTTCAAAGCAGGCGACCAGCTACCCTCAAGGACCCTGCAGCGAAGCAGCTGCACAGCGTGCACTGCACACGGTCCCCGTCAGTCCCCTCTGCACTGCCCTCGGTCACTTCTTAACCAGAGCCCTATGGGCTCTCGCGATCATGTGACTGTAGGACATGTGGAGTTGGGAAATCACTTTAAATTCAAGCGGCCTCAAACCAGCTGGGAGTCCTGGACCCTTACCCACACCCTAAGGAACTGAAAGCAGGGGAACGGCGTGGAGAGATCAGGACCCTAGTCCGTTTGCCACCAGTGGGGGTTTGGCTCCCGGGCCTCCTTGGAACTCAGCTCTCTACCTGCACGTGGAAGGAACTTCTGCCGAACTCCCAAGTCCATTCCATCCCAGCGCTGACTCCCAGACAGTGCCAGTGGCATCGGATTATCTGGTCAGTGGACGAGGACCAAATCCTGGAGCCCACTTCCATTCCCAACTACTTCAAACCTCCAATGGCTACCCAATGCCTACAGCACTGATTTGGATGGGTTACTTGAAAATGGTAACATTACTTTATAACTGAAAGATGAAGTACTCCGTTTCATAAGTACTAGAAAGCCATGGAAAAAAGCTTGTCAAAGTATTCGACTGGGGAACAAACAAGACAGGATGACTCGCAATGCCAGCATGCTCATCAGCAGAGAGCGGGTGGCGAGGATATTTCAAAGGGCTGCAACGGACTTTTCATTTCGTTTTGGATGACAGAAGACATCCATACAACCCAGCGCCTGCCCCAGGCATTGTGGCGTAGACAGTGATGGCAGCGCAAAGACAAGGGACACAAGAAAACCAGTGACTATTTGGGAGAAACGACTCGTACACACACGCGACAGAGATGATGCAACAGAATTTGGTCGCCAACGCTCCTGCATGAGCTCCGAGGTGAGAAAACTCTGTATTGCAGGAGCCAGAGAAACTCGAAGTGGAACTTGACTGAACGTTCAGAGGGTGAGGAGGATTTAAGAGGAATCGGAGGAAAAGGGATACCATGAATGAGGATGTGAAGCCAGGGGCACCTGTAGGGTGAAGTGAGGACAATGGCCCGGCTGGAGCAGATGGGACACTCGGGAGAGCCTGGGGCGGGAAGGACTGGATTATGGAGGCACTGGAAAGCAGGCAGAGGTGGGATGAGAAGCAGGACCTCAGCTGGCAGCACTGCTGGTTCACATGCCGCGGGGACAAGGCTGGACTGACTGCTCAGGTGGTTGGCTGGAGGGCAGAAGGGGGTGATGCTCACGAAAGCAAGTGATACTTAGAAAGCTGGGCTGGGAGAGGAGAGAGCCGGCATGAGAAGGGACGGGAACGGAGATGTGCCGGAGAGAAACACTGACGGGAGCAATTGGGTAAAACCCTGGGAAGAGGGAATGTATGTATTTCACAACCACAGCTGCTGGGAGTGTCTGTGTAATGTGCTAGGAATTGAACATCGTTTGGAAAAACAGTCACATGTTGTTCTTGTTCAAGTTGGTGGGAGCAGAAAGTTACTGCCTTTCTTGCTCCTGTCCACTCGACTTCTCTCCCCTCATTTCTCAGGAGGGCCAGGCACACTCACTGACGCGCGAGAACATTTCGTCCTCATTAAACTCTAACCAGAGGGCAAGGGATTTGCTCTAGTAACATGGAGACAAAAGTGGACCAACTGATTTCTGATTTGGAAGTGAGGCTTCAAAGCTTAGGAAAAGAGGGAATTATTTCATTATCTGAAATATCAGCCTCTCATGCTTTGAACCGAAGGTGCATCTTGAGAGAAGACTGTCTCTTCAGCTGACAGCTAAAGGTTTTATCAAAATTTCAGCTCTCCATGTAATCGTTCTGCCCACCTACAGGACCGGACCACACACTCCAGCTCCAGAAGCCCATGGGGCTGAGCTGACTTTTCCACTGCGGGCCCATCAGTTTCCACCACTGCTCCAAGCACAGCTTAGCTGCCCACTGAGACGCGCTGCTAAAGTCTCACCTTCGAGATATGATTCATAGTCATCCGAATGCTGAAGAAAAGCCTTAAGATTATTTAAAATTTTCTGTTGTCGTAGGTAGTAAAGGATTTTTTTGGCGTAGTACTTCCAAGTCAAAGCTTTCCTGGAAAAAACAAACAAACTATAAGTCAATAAGGATTAAGATATTACAACTTCGAATGATTAGTTTTTTACTCACCACACTAGTCATACCATGTAAAGAGTCTACTCAACAAGACAGCTATAACTGGTTCGTGATCATATAGTACTTATTATCACAGAAGCAGACAACACAACTCAGGACTGTATTGTGCATTTGTAATATACAATTCAGGATGTGCATTTGTTATTACACTATCGTGGCTGAAATTCAAGAAAGTTATCTGTTTGGTTTCAGAGTTACTAAAAGAGAAACCTGAAAAGTGAGGGGAGTGGGGGGGCCTGAGTGGGGGTGTGTGTGTTTGTGTGTCTGGAATCCTTGGCTGGGCCCTCTGCACCTGGCAGAGGGAGCGCAGGCCTTGAGCTGCTGCTTCCCTCCTACGCTCAACGCCAAGGTGATCTCACCCAGTCCCATGGTTTCAAGTATTATCCACACGGACAGTCCCCAACTTATTTTCCAGAACAGATTTCCTCTCTGTACTCCAGACCTATATATCCAACTGCTACTCCACTGCCCCACCTGGGGATCTGGTGAGCCCCTTAACACATTAAGCGCCCAGTCAGTCACCAGTGACTGTCACTATACTTTCCGTCTAGAAGACAAAACAGGCTGGGCACTTAACAAGTTCAAGTTCTTCTGCTCCTAGAGTCATCCCCATCCTATATAATAAATCCTATATAATAAAACCAATCAAAGCGTAATATGCTAAGACCGCTCAAGCGCTCACTATGACATGCACTGACCACCAGGGGGCAGACAGTCGACTGGTCGACCAGTCACTATGACATACATGGACCACCAGGGGGGCAGATGCTCTGACTGGTAGGTTAGCTTGCTGCTGGGGTCTGGACGATCAGGAATGAGCAAGACAGGCTGGACAAGCCCTAGAGCCCTCCTGCAGTCCTCCCCGGTCCCAATTGTGCATTGGTGGGGTCCCTCAGCCTGGCCTGTACCCTCTCACAATCCGGGCTGAGGAACCTGCCCCTTCCAAGTGCACAAATTTCGTCCACCCAGCCTCTAGTCTCAGATAAAGGCAACTCCATCACTCCAGTTAGGCCTCAAACCTTGAACCATCCTTGACTCCTGGCTTTCTCTCATTAGCCACATTCAACCCATCCACCAATGCTGTCAGTTCTATCAGGAAAGTGAGCACTTCCCACTAACTCACCGAAGCCACTGTCACCTTTTGTCTGTATCACAGTGGCATCCTCTCTACTGAGCGTCCTGCTTCAAACCTTGGCCCTCACAGTCTAAGCTCAATACAGTAGCCAGAGCACTCCAGGGAACGCATCAAATCACAGCACAAAAGCTCACTGTCCCAAATTCTCCAGCGTTTCCCACCTTGCTCAAAGTAACAGCCCAACTGAACTGTGAAGGTCATTTGAAAAAAAATCTGCATATCAGCAGAACTGACCTGCAGATTTCAAACCCAAGTTGTACAAGGGTCAAATGTGATACTCATTTGCTTTACTTCGCATCTCTCTCTCTCACAGACTCTCCAATATTCTCATCACCTTGATGATTACTGAAAAACTGCTAAACATTTTGCTTATGTTTCCCCCATTCTCTGCTGTTTAAACAGCGGCATTGTATCCACACTGTCAAGGCTTATGACCACTACATACAATACTGACTACCCTACTGCCATTTGAATTTAATTCTATAAGTACATACATATTCTTTAAAGTAAGTACATATTTAATGTACTAATCCTTGTCAAGGCCTTTTTTCAAGTTCATTTTCTAGCATATTTCTCAGGAAGGGCTCAAAAGCCCCGAAGTCCTTGCAATTTGGTAATTCTGTCTGCAGCTTTATACTTGGAAGTCAGTTTGGCTGGATATAAAAATCCTTGGCTGACATTTTTGATCCCTGAATATCTTAAGTATGCTACTCTCTTTTCTTCTGGCACTGAACATAATATTCTGATTTTCTTTTCCTTAGAAGTGACTTTGCTTTTTTGTGGTTGTTGTTTTGTTTATTTGCTTGGATGACCAAATGACTTATCCGTCTTTAATATCCAGTAGTTTTACTGAAATATGTCTCAATGTTGGTCATTCTAGGTCCATTTTCTCAAGTACGGTGCACCCTTTTAATATGTTGTTTCAAATCTTTATTGCAGGATATGCTCCTTTTAAAAACCACATAGAACACCATAAATGCAAATTGTTTTCAAATATCCAGAGAGTGGTGCTTTAGCATTTACAGAAACACCCTTGCTCCTTCCTATGTTTTCCATATTCAAACAACAAGCATTTGGCAGGAATAAATACAAATAGGGTCCTTCATAAAAACTGACATTCCAAAGTACTTAATAAATGTGACTATCCCTTGTTACCTAAAAACAACAGTTTTTTATTATTTTTTAAATCCTCACTTGAGAATATATATATACATATATTTTTTAGTTGATTTTAGAAATAGAGGAAGGGAGAGAGAAACACCAATGTGAGAGAGAAACATCGACTGGTTGCCTCCCCTGTTTGCCCTGACCAGAATCGAACCCACAACCTAAGTATGTGCCCTGACAAGGAATCATACCGAAATCTTTTGGTGTATAGGGTGATGCTCCAACTGAGCCACCCAGTCAGGGCTAAAAACAGTCCTGTTTTAAGATCAAAATCTATGTCACGTCAAGGGGTAACAAATCTATGTTATTTATTTCTAAAAAGACTATAATAATGTATGTTTTTACTGGTTGTGCATATTCAGTCTTTCCCCCAATCTGATAAGTAAAAAAAAAGCAATATTTCACAATTCTTTGACATGTCTTTGAAAAGTGAATTTAAAGGTCTTTGTACTTAATTGCCAGCCACCTGGATTTGCTCTTCTGTAAATGTCATCCTCCTATCCATTTTTCAATTTCTTCTTGGAAATTTAAAGAATTATATTGACTTTACGGTTTCTTTGGTCATACAGAAGTTTATTTTTTTTGGTTAAGGAGGTCTCCATGGATTGTACATAAAATCTCCCATTTCCTTGAAGGTTTTTCACTGTGATAAAATGTAAGTTGTTTAATTTTGGAATTTTGTTTTTATATATGATGCAAGTTTTACTTCCAGATGGATAATCAGTTATGCCTAAAAGCATTCATTAAATAGTCCAACTTTTTTCCTCTGAGTTTAAATTTATCCTCTTTCATGCTGGGACATGTTTCTGAATTATCCTTTGCCACAGACGTGACTATTGATTTTTACTTAAACACTGTATTATTTTCATTACAGGTAGCTTTATAATGTGCTCTAATATTTGTGATGCAAGTTTCCCATTGTGAGTATTTAAAAATTGGGGGGGTTTTGGCTCTTCTTATGAATTTATTCTTTTTTGACAATATTATCCAATTAAAACACAAAAACACTCCCCAAACTTTCCTTGGTTCTTAATTAAAATGGCAATAGTTTTATGTATTAATTTTGGAAGAACTGACTTTTTTTGTGATGCTAAGTCTTCCTATTCAAGGGCATGCTCTTATTTTGTGTTTTGCTATAACTTTCTATAGTCTGACCTAGGAAATCCGGTCCCAGGAATCTTTCACTGAGAAGTAAAACCGCCAAAACGTCACCCTCCACAGTCACAGAAAAATGGAGAAGTGGCTACCCAGCAACAGGGGATGGTTAAACACGTAAATGATAGTGTAGACCACAAAGCAGAGGGCAGCCATTCAAAAAGCGAGTTAGTGCCCTACCTGGTCTGGCTCCATGGATAGAGCATCGACCTGTGGACTGAAGGGTCCCAAGTTAGATTCTGGCCAAGGGCACATGCCTGGGTTGCAGGCTCAATCCCTAGTAGAGGGCATGCAGGAGGCAGCCAATCAATGATTCTCTCTCATCACTGATGTTTCTATCTCTCTCTCTCTCTCCTTTCCTCTCTAAAATCAATAAAATATATTTTAAAAAAAAGTGAATTAGATTTTTTACCAGTTGATTAGAATCCATTTCAGTAAGGTAATATTGAATGAGAAAAAAGATACAGAAAAGTACCTATTTTAAGATCATTATTTTTTTAAAATAATGATCCCCTGGTGCCCATATATATCGGTGCATATTAGCATGAAAGAATACAACCTAGTGTGTCATCATGAGTTACAGGATGGGGACAGGGAAAGGCCATACAAACAGGGTCAGAAGGGAGAGAAAACCAGCATAAATAAGAAAAAACCAAAGTCTGCACTAAAGATCATATCAAAGCGAAATAAACTCAGTATATGTGATCTTACATGTATGCGTGTAAAAGTATATGTATATAAATGTAAAAAGGACAAGTCAGCTTTTATTTTTAAGGCTGCACAATACTGGCTATCGGATCATACTTCAATTCATTTATAGAAAAACCAAAATAGAAATGGAAAAATGACCTCTGGATCTGAACTCATCCAAGGCCTAGAATAGTGACACATCTTACCTCTCCCCTACAGTTGCTCCACTAACAGATATTTATCTCTCTTACACCACCTTAAAAACAGCAAGGAAAACATCTTAATGCCTTGTTTGTGAGGTATTGCACAATGATCTCTCTTAAGGAAGATGCTAACCTAACATTCTTATCTCCCATCACCAATAAAGTTTCCAGAACTCATAGGTAAGTTAGGCTGGAAGCCAAGTTACCTTTCAGGCAAGCTGGTAATTAACCCTCACAGTGGAAAATATGAATCATAAAAATTTTTAAGCAACAACCAAGAGATAATGGATTCTTCTTGATCAGGGGAGATAAAAGAAGGGTCCAACCAAATATCCATACTGTTTAAGACCAAAGTAAGATTATTTCTTACCCGAATGACATGATAGATACAAGTGCCCAGAGCAGTGCTTGACCTGTAACAGGACTAAACACGTACCAGTTCTCTTTTCTTTCCAAAAGGATTTTTTGCATGTGTTTTTTTTTAGTATCAATTGTCTTGGTACACTTATACTTACCTTACTTACACAGGATTTTTCAAAAATGTTAACTGTAGCAACATATAAGATATTTGAAAATACATGTCCATGGTTCAGCCACACACCAACTACAGCAACTAATTCTGGGGTTATTATGAAAACAAACAAACAAACAAACAAACAGAAACATCCCTGCTGTAACTATGGCTTACCTTCCTTCCATATTTAGGATACACACCAGTTCATCCTCAAAAAATATCTCTGGTCCCTCGAGATTCTCAATGTCACTAAAACCGTTACAAGGGACCTATGAAGAAGACATATACAAACAGGTCTCAGTAACGAGTACTAATGTCCTTGTCACTCTCATACACAAATCTGAGTTGCAAAGAAAGATGGTCATTTTTCTCTAAGTGGTAACACCTATCCCATACTATCCTGTACCACCTGCCATGGGTGGAAAGTAATAATACTTTGTTCTGATCTTGTTGTTAGTTGCAAATTAATTATATTTTCATATAATTTCATGAAATTTCTGAAGCTGATAACTCGAGAATTCTAATGTGAAGAAAAACAGCTCTGTAACAAGAAGTAGAAATGCAAAATCGAATTCACAATCACAATCTCATGCATTCTGTGTTGCATTTAACTAGGAGGAAAGGGCCAGAGAGAGATGTCCAGTGCTTTGGGCTACTCAACCCACTGGGCATGCTTTCTCCTCTGCAAACTGAGGCAATGGTCCCAATGAGCTTTAAGAATCCCTCAGTTTAAAATTCCATTACTTCTCCCACTTTTTTTGAAGGTAACCAGGAAACTTCATGTCAACCTGTGTGTATGCGGAGAACACAGGAATACAAGGGTCCTGAGCCACAGTCACCGCCCACCCACAGACCAATCTTAACGATACTCCTGCTATGTTCAAAGTCCTCGACGTAATTCTAATTAAGCAGCAGTACAGGGAAAGAGGGAGCTAAAGAAAAAACACAACAGTTCATCATTGTTAGACAAAGGCACAGGCTGTTGAAAATGCACACAAAATCAGCTAGACTAGCAGCAGAGGTCGCAAATTGGTTGCCCATGACCAAGCGCATGATATACATGTGTGTGCAAACACTTTTGAACAAGCACCTAAAATCTGTGATTCTGAATCCATTTAGCCAGGGCATGCCTTATCCAAAATGGAACATGAATTTTGTCCATTCTAAAATTAATAATCATTTATTTATAGAAATGAGTGACATTAGGGAATATCCAGTTGTATTCCCCATAGGAGAATAAGTTCAAAATTTGAACTTTCCTTTTCAAAACTTAAAGAGCCTTGAAAACATTTCAAATGTATGAACTCCATTAAGTAGCAGTAATTAAACTTAGAAAATAGGAATTCATCTGCAGGAAACCAGGATAGTAAAACAAATCAGATTGGCTGTATCTCTAGCCCTCCCACCCCCATCCCACCAGAAGTACATTTAAAGGATTAGTGTGGACTATTTCTCAGAGTGACAAAAAGTTAAGAATCAGGACCTGATACAGAAACTTCTAGGAATGCTTTATGGAAGGAAAAACAAAAGCAACAACAACAAAAAAATGCATTTCAGCAAGATATAAGAGAAAACTTTTCAGCGATAACGATGCCAGACAATTTACTTGAGGGAGTAATCATTCTGATTTACAGATAGCTTTTAATCCTGTTAGCTTAAAAAAAAAACAATCAGTTCACTATTGGTTAGAACCTGCGAAGCCAGAGAGAAGAACCGCATTCATATCGCCAACCCTTTTGGGCAAACAATTGGGTAAAATTTGTTGTGCTCAATTTTTGATGATTCCCCCAAGTCAGGTAGACGTTGCAAAAAAAACAACAACAAACAAAAACAACTCCCCCTGCCTCACCCCCCCCCCCCGCCCCTCACACACACACACACACACACACACACACACACACACACACAGAACATGGTTAACCCACTGGCAGAGAACTAAGGCTGATCTGCACTCCCTCATTGTGCGGCCTGCCGGTCCCTCCCTCCTCCCTCTGGCTGTAGAAAAGTAAAGGGGCAGGACAAATGGCTGCACGCCGCTGGACCGGAGGCAGAGGACACAATGCCCCTCGCAGCCTTCCCAGTGAGCAGGGGCCAGTGAGAGCACTGGAGAGGGAGACAGCAGAAAGGCTGGATGAGCTAATGCCCGCAGAGCCACACACACACACACACACACACACACACACACCCCTCACCCCTCACCCCCCGCCCCCAGGCGGAAGCTCGGCGCGGCGTCCCCAGATCCTTACGTGCTCGGAAAAGAACCTCTTGGAGAAGGAGGCCACAATCTTCCGGGCCTCTAACCCGGCCTTTTGCCGAACTTTATACTCTTCCAACCAATTGACGTAGTCGGTGGGGCTGTAGTGTTTCATAAGGGAAGGCCACCTACAGACAAGGAGACAAACACCCGCTCAGCGTGCCCGAGGCTCAGAGGCGGGCGGGCGGGCGGCAGGAATGAAAGGCAGCCTTGGAACACAGGGGGCGCGGGTGGTTCAGTGGTCAGAGGGGTGGGGGGGGGCGGACGGACCTCGATCAAACCCCCGAGCGGAAGGCGTGACCTTGGCCCCCCAGGATGAATGCTGCCCCCCGCTCCCCATCTATAAAGTGGGGGCGGCGGTAGCGGGAGGAGCGGCGGTGACAGTTAACGGGGATGGGGCGCCTCCGAAGAGCAGGGCCCTTGCGTATTGGACATGTCGTCTCCGTTACTAACCTCCGTCAAAGGCGGGTCTAACGAGCACCGCAGCCGATGAATGAGGCTCAAAACCCCTCGGGACGTCTACCCCAAGGTCATCCGGCGAGTGCGCCGGGGCCGGACCGGATCCCGATCGGATCCCGGGTCCCCCCCGCCATCCGCGCGCTCGGCACCCGCCCGGCGCTGCTCGGACCACAGCATCCCCGACCCACGTCAACGTTTCCGCGGAGCCGGGCACAAAAGCCGCTGCGCTGCGGCCGCCGCCCTCCACGGCGAGGGCCCCGCCGCTGGGCGCTCCCCGATGCGCCATCGGGGCACCGGAGGGTCCGCGCGGCGTGGCCCCGCGGGGCCGGCGGCCTGGCGGCCTTTGTCTGTCGGTCCACGGGAAGGGCTCCGGGGGTGGCATCCGGGGTGGGGTCCGCGCGCGCGTGCGGGGACGGAGGCGGCGGCGCAGGCCGGCCGGGCCCGGGGCCCCGGGGGCGCAGCACGGGCGCGGGCGGCGGCGGGCTGCGGGCTCACCTCACCCGGAACTGCTCCTTCCACACCTTCCCGCTACTCTGGCAGAGTTCGCGCAGCCGCCGGCAGGTGCTGGCGACGCGGCTCACGTCCGTGGCCGTCAGCGAGCCGCAGCACAGGATGTACTCCAGCACTTCGCCCGGCAGGTTGACCAGGCAGCTGAGGCCCGCCGCCTCGGGCGCGGCCTCCTCCGGCAGCGCCTGCACCACCTCCATCGGGCTGTCGACCGCCGCCGCCATCTTGTCCGAGGACCTGGGGCCACTGTGCGCTCGCGCGTGCGCTCTGGGGAAACCCCATGTCGCCCCGCCCAGCTGCCTGCCTCCGGGGGCGGGGCAAGGGCTCGCCCCGCCCACGCCTGCAGCCACACCCCCTGTGCCCGTGCCTCTCGGGGGTGATGCGGCCCCTCAAAAGGGAAAGAAACGCGTTTTTGGAAAATAACTGGGCTGTGGGCCTTGGAGCCGCGAACCAGCGAATCATAATGCCCATCTTTCCTATACGTGCGTCCTCGAATGTTTCATGTGAATTATTTCCCCCAAGTTTCAGCTGGGGAAACAGGTTCAGGGAGATAAAGAAGGGTCCCTTGTCCTACCTAGATTCTAATCCGGATCTGCTGGACTTCGGCTTGACCGTGCTCTAAATGAGTGTGCTGTAATCATATCAAACTTGATATTCTTGCGTGGATCCTGTGCCAGGCACTTTACTTATGGTTTTCTCACCTATAAAAGGAGGATAACAATAGCTCTCCCTATTACATTAAATAGGATAGATATTACTATTACTGCATTTTTTTCAACCCCCACACACAGGTCCCGCAGGGCCTGGAAGAGGGCTGGGATTTTATCTTACATGTGCTCAGAGGCATTATCCAAGTTCAAATGCCCAACAGAGGTTAAGTTCTCTGTGCTTCAGTTCGGGGAACAGAGAAGCACTTTTCTTTTCTAAAAGATCACTCCTAATATTTCTCAGATCTGGCTCCTTCTCTCTGTCTCCTCGGCCACCGTCCCAGTCCACGTCTGCCCTGTGGCTCCTAACTGTTCTAGTTCCGCCCTGGCCCTGAGAATGTGAACATCAGCTCCCATGACACTCAGGCCTTGATAGACAGTTTCCCACATGTTAGGTGGAAGGCAGACCCCACAGCTGCACAGATGATTGGTGCCGTTCTTATGAATGACTATTGCTTTTTTATCAATGACATCCCAGGCCTTCTGTTTTTCTTTCTCCTGATCAAAGATGATTAAGATGTTGTGTGTGTGTGGGGGGGGGGGGGGGAATTAAAAGCTCCTGCCAACCCAGTAAGTCCTCACCACAACTCTACCAAAGAAGAACATTTTTATTATGAACAAGCATTAAACTAGACTGTGGTGTACATCACAGGTGATCTGCTAACGAGATTACAAAGGCAGAGAGAAATCCTACCCTTTTTAACACAGCCAAGCATTGCATTACACACATGCTCTAGAGATTCATGATAACTTGCCTAGCTCAGCCTACGCTGACTTGGTAGTTGGGATACCCACTGTGCTATGTAATTGCTCTTGTCTCGAGGGATAATACAGCTTCTCATTTTTATGACAAGCAGGTGATTACAGTTCGGAACGGGGCACTCGGGCTGCACTCCCACATACAGGGACATAGAGACACTACCTGCCTAGAAATTTCATTTCAAGGACCTGGTTCCCAGGACCTTAAAAAGAAAATTCCTGCCCAGCCTGCGTGGTTCAATGGTTGAGTGTCAACCTGTGAACCAGGAGGTCACAGCTTGACTCCCAGTCAGGGCACAGGCCCGGGTTGCAGGCTCAATCCCCAGTGTGGGGTGTGCAGGAGGCAGCCGATCAATGATTCTCCCTCATCATTGATGTTTCTCTCTCTCTCTCTCTCTCTCTCTCTCTCTCTCTCTCTCTGATCAATAAAAATATATTTTAAAAAGAAGCTTCCTGGGTTGTCACTCTGGCAAGAGGCTTATTTATTTAAGATTTGTAAATTGTAGTATATTCATACAATGGGATATTATTCAGCCATAAAAAGGAATGGAGCACTGATAATAGGCTACAATGTAGCTGAACCTTGAAAACATGATGCTGAGTGAAAGGAGCCAAACAGGAAAGGACAAATATTACATGATTCCATTTTCATGAAATATCTAGAATAGGAAATAGAGACAGTGTAGATTCTAGGTTGTCAGAGGCTGGGGGGGGGGGGCGGGCGGTAAGAATGGGGAGTTATTGCTTAACAGGGACACAGTTTCTGTTTAGGAAGGTGGAGAAGGTCTGGAGAGAGATTGCTAGTCAACGCTGTGAATGTCCTTAACGCCGTTCCATGGCATTCTTTTGTGGTTAGTCCTCAACCCAGGCTATCTTTCCATCGATTTTTAGAGAGAGTGGAAGGGATGCGGAGAGACACAGAGAGAGAAACATCGATTGGTCGCCTCCTGCATGAGCCCCGACCAGGGCCTGAGATTGAGCCTGCAACAGAGGCATCTGCAACAGAGGCACCTGCCCCCAACTGGAATCGAACCCGGGACCTTTCAGTCCGCAGGCCTGAGCCAAACTGACCGGGGCTTCAAGTGTATCCCTAAAAATAGTCAAGTAGAAAATTTTCTGTTATATCTGTTTTACCAACATTTAAAATAACAGCACACACAAAATAGGTTTGCACACCCATCAAAGACGGGAATGACTCTCACACAATTTCTCAAGGAGATGCTCTAAGGAGGGATGGCTGTCTTTCCCCTGTGGCCACAGGGAAAGTTCTGTTTTAAAATTTACCCCACAGTACCCTCTTGCTGACAGCCAGCTGTATTCAGCTGTTCACTACCCTAGCACTTGCTGAAATCAGCTAACCCAGCCAGAACCCTAGAGCAGTGGTCGGCAAACTGCGGCTCGGCAAACCGGGGCTCGCGAGCCACATGCGGCTCTTTGGCCCCGTCGGTGTGGCTCTTCCACAAAATATTGGCTCTTCCACAAAATACCGACTTCTGTGCATGGGCCACGAAGTTTCAATTGCACTGTACATGCGCGCCCACACATGGTATTTTGTGGAAGAGCCACATTGAAGGGGCCAAAGAGCCGCATGTGGCTCGTGAGCCCCAGTTTGCCGACCACGGCCTTAGAGCAATCCCCTCCTGCTTCCACAGACCGGCCCTCCACAGTGGCGCCAGGTGCCCCGCCCGCGGCGGCAAGCCCAGAAACCTACCCTCGAGGACTATGGCGTGTCTCCGACGATCTTGGACTGGAGTTTAAACATTCATGCCCCATAAGGTCTCCACAATCCAGCCAGAGAGACCATTTCAACTCCCTCAAGATCCTCACTAGCTTTCCTTAGTTTCCAAATAAACAAAAACATCCTCTCTCCTCTGGTCCATCTTCCCAGGCCCTTCCTCCACCCGACCCCGAGGGACTTTGGGGGTCCATTGCGTTCCCCTGGAGGGCTGGCTTCCCAGCCCCTTTAGGTCTCAGCTCACACCCCTGCCTGCAGAAACACACGTCCGCTGACCACAGGCCCTGCCCCGCGCCCTCCCAGGACCCCTTCCTTTCATCCAGTCCACACGCCCAAGTTGCCATAATATGCGTTGCCCTTGACTCCCGCGTTCACCCACCAGCACAGCCAGGCCTAGGTGCTGTGGGTCCGAAGTCAGTGACGGCGAACCTTTTGAGCTCGGCGTGTCAGCATTTTGAAAAACCCTAACTCAACTCTGGTGCCGTGTCACATATAGAAATTTTTTGATATTTGCCACCATCGTAAAACAAAGACTTATATTTTTGATATTTATTTTATATATTTAAATGCCATTTAACAAAGAAAAAGCAACCAAAACAATGAGTTCACGTGTCACCTCTGACACGCGTGTCATAGGTTCGCCATCACTGTCCTAAGTCAACGGGAGAGCATTTGTGCAGGATGAGAACAGAAGGCGCCTGGAGTGGGGTCTTGCAAGGGAGGGGCCTGAAGTTTAGCTTCCTTAGCTGCAGGGTCCATGGATCTCTGTCTATAAAATGCTAACCCCGTGAAAGCAGGGCCTCTGTCCGATTTTGCGCAGATACGGTATTTATTGCATGTCCTGGCCATGTGAGAGGGTCTCCTATGGAGCAGTCTGCAGTCCAACCAAGCCCCCGCCAGCGCCTTCAGGGACGCGGCTTGCGGCTTGCGGCTCGCTCCCACCTTCCCCAAGTCTCCCGAGAGTCACCTCATTGATGAGGCCTTCCCTGACCTCCCTCTTTACTCTGTCACTCTGCCCTGCGTTGTTTTCTCCAAAAATACTCATCACCATCTAACATCCTCCTTAAAAAAAAAATAAAAGCCAGCTGATGGTTTCTCTCCTTCCAGGAGAGTGCGAAGGAATCCTGGCTGATCTCCAGTGCCCACAAAAGGGCCTCGTTACATTTCCATTGAATGTGTGAATTAATCCTCTAAATGCAGATCAATTGAGCCAAAAGTGCCTTGCATGTGAGTTGTGGACAAGAATCTCAGAGGGCCAGAGGCAGGCGAAGAGTGCCTGAGTAATGGCCCCTAAGCATGTTCATATTCTAATCCCTAAAACCTGTGAATCAAACCCGGAACCGGGGTGGGCAAAAGTAGGTTTACAGTTGTGAGTACTCCAAACAGAAGACTTTATTCTTCTATTGTTTCTAGACTAGAGGCCCCATGCACGAAATTCGTGCATGGGGGGAGGTGGGGGAGAGGAGGCTCCTCAGCCCAGCCTGTGCCCTCTTGCAGTCCGGAAGCCCTTGGGGGATGTCCAACTGCCTGCTTAGTCGGATATCCTTAGCGCTGCCACAGAGGTGGGAGAGGCTGTGAGCACAGCTCAGGGCTTCTGGCTGAGCAGTGCTCCCCCTGTGGGAGTGCACTGACCAGTCTGCCCCCTGGTGGTCAGTGTGTGTCATAGTGACCAGTTGTTCTGTTCAGTCAATTTGCATATTAGCCTTTCATTATATAGGATTATTTATTACTGGTTGTATTGTTTATTTGTATTATAGCTTAAACCTATTTTTTTAAAAAAATATGTTTTTATTGATTTCAGAGGGAGGAAGGGAGAGGGAGAGATAGAAACATCAATGATGAGAGAGAATCATTGATCAGCTGCCTCCTGCATGGGCTCCCACTGGAGATTAAGCTGGCAACGTGGGCATGTGCCCTGACCGATTGCACCGTGACCTCCTGGTTCATAGGTCAATGCCACACCAGCTGAGCAACTGTAAACACACTTTTGTCTGGTGTTACTATTATGTGGGGGGTTTTCCTGACGCCACCAAGCAATTCTTTGTCACTGCCTAGGTGTCCTGCAATTCAACCCCATTCTGACACGGTCCACCTGACACTATGACCTGGAGACAGGCCCCAGAGGTTAAGGGATCAGTCCTACAGGACTGCCCACCCCCTTCAGTAGCCAATAGCAAGTCCTCATTGTCCCCTGTGCTTCTGACGGACCAGCTACGGGTTGGAGGCACCCACAATCTCCTCCTCCTGTTCGGCTAATTTGCGGGAGCGACTCGCAGAACTCAGAGAAACACCTGACTTACCAGATTATGGGTTTATAATAAGAGGACATATTTCAGGAAGAGCCGGATGGAAGAGATGCACAGGGCGGGGCCTGGGGAACGGGCCCAGAGCTTCCACGCCCTCTCCAGGGGCCCTGCTCTCTCAGTCCCTCCCCACCGTCACCAACTCGGATGCTCTCTGAACCCTCTTCTTTCATTCATGGAGGCCTCGTTATAAAGGCATGATTGATGAATCACCGGCCACTGAGGACGCAACCTCCAGCCCCTCTGCCGGCCCCAAGGTCAAGGGGCAGGACCGAAGAGTTCAACCCTCTAATCACCTGGTCGGTTCCCTGGCAACTCGCCCCCATGGCCAGGTGCTGTCCATAAGTCACTCATTAAAATAAACTCAGGAGTGGCTGAAAGGGTTTGCTAAGAATAACAAGGCACCTTTAGTGCTCTGGTCACTTAGGGAATTAGGAGCTCTTTACCAGAAGTGGGGGGAAGACCAAATAGATACTCCTTCTTATAGATCACTATATCACGGTAACCCCTTATAGCAAAAGTAACGGCGGATGTGATGAAGTTAGGAATCTTGGGTGGGCCCAGTGCAATCACCAGAGTTCTTACAAGCACCGGACAGACCGGCCAGCGGTCAGAGAGGGGAGCTGTGACGTTGGAAACAGGCTGCAATGGTGCTGAGCCATAAACCAGGACACGCTGCAGCTTCTAGATGTTGGGCAACATAAGGAAATGGATTCTTCCCTGGAACATGGCAATCAGAAGCTAAGACAGGTTTTAGTTTCCTGTTGTTGCTTGCAGGAACCACCCCAACCTAATGGCTTACGATCACACACCTTTATTACCTAGCTGCTGTGGATGTCAGAAGTCACAAGAGGGTCTTGCGTGGCTGAAATAAAGGTGTCGGCAGAGCTGTGCTCCATCTGGAGGCTCCAGGCTGCCTACATTCCTTGGCTCACAGCCGCATGATTCCAACCTGCGCCGCCTGATGCCCTAAGCCAGGGAGATGGCTCGATTGCTGCTCAACATTATTGTGGCAAATAGGTAACGGCCCCAGAGGCAGGTCACAGCGCACACGCATACGTCACTGCTGCATAGCAAGACTTTGAGGTGCCCAGTAACTAGTGCAGACAGAAAGTATCATTGGAGGAGAGAGCCCCGAAAGACAGGGTTTGGGTCAGAACATCACCATAGACATGGGCTCGGCTGAGGTGAGGGAGGAGGTGGGCTTTGCAGGGACGGGGAGCGGCGGGATCAAAGGCCAGGCCGGCTGAGAATGAAAGCCGTGATTAGAACTAACTACTCGGGCAAGTCTGGAGCAGGGGTGGTTTGTGTGACACGGGGGAGGAGAGAAATAGAGAAGCTGCTGGTGGCCAGAGCAGGCACTGAATCTTGGCTGGGGGTAGGGTGTGGGGGGGAGGGGGTGGGGAGTTAGTCCTCCTCTTCTGACCCGGTGACACCGGATGCCTTCGAGCAAAGGCATGACCGGATGAGAGAAGCAGGTGTCTCTCTCCCCGCAGACTTTGCCAGCAGCTCTCTGCGAATAACTGCATTTCCATGAGCGACTCTTTAAAGCCCTAACGCAACCGATTCAAGTTCTCAGTGCCCAGGCTTAACTAAGGCCACAGACACAACAGCTTGAGTTCACAGGCTGTCTCCGAGGCTCTCTTGCGTTGGTTTCTTTACCGGTCACAGCCCTCCCAGACCAGGAAGGGAGCGGAGTGGAGAGCAGAATGCATCACCCTGGAAGATCTATCTCAAAATTCTTGGAGACAGTCAAGGAGGGAGCAACTGGGTCAGGCTTCAGACAGCGGCCTCCACACTCACCTGAGTTCCAGCGGAGAAAAGGGTTACGGAGAAGCCGGGAAACCACCCACCCGTCCCTCCCCAGCCCCCAGGTCTAGTGTAAAGATTTAAGATTTTTTAAAAATCACCTTATTCATTCCTTTGGCTTCGATCTTCTGTTACTTGGCTACCAATCTTATTTTCCTCCAGAGGCCCTTGTCAAAGTCATTTCCTTTTGGGATGTGGGTTAGGCTCTGTTTATAGCCACCCACCTGACTGTAAACACGTTCCCTGATTTTGCCAAGAGCACAATGAAAAAAAAGTCCGTTTTTACTACGTAGCTGACTGTGAAGCTGAATATATTCTCTATCCTTTGTCCCTCCATCTTGTCACAAATGGCAGTTTCCTCTTTTCTGTGGCTGAGTAGTATTCCATGTGTATGTATCATACCTCCTTTATCCAATCATCTACGGAAGGACACGTTGGTTGTTTGGACCTTGAGAATAGGATGCTAAGTGAAAAAAGTCAGACCATCTAATCCAGCGGTTCTCAACCTGTGGGTCGTGACCCCTTTGGCGGTCGAACGACCCTTTCACAGGGGTCGCCAAAGACCATCCTGCATATCAGATATTCACATGACGGTTCATAACAGTAGCAACATGACAGTTATGAAGTAGCAACGAGAATAATTTTATGGTTGGGTCACAACATGGGGAACTGTATTTGAAGGGCCAGAAGGTTGAGAACCACTGATCTAATTCCATCCACGTGGTATATAAAACGGAAACTCACCGACACGGACAACCATGTGGTGGTTACAGAAGGAAGGAAGGTAGTACAGGGAACCAAATTCATGGTGATGGAAGCTGATCTGACTTTGGGTGGTGGGGACACAATGCTATATACAAATCACGTATCATGGAACTCTACCAATGTCACCCCAATAAATTAAATTTAAAAATCCTGTGTTTACCGCCCAACCTCTCCTTGTTTCCCACCCCCGTCTCTTTTGGATTGGCGGTTGGGAAGGTTCTGTTTTGGTGTAAACTTGGATTTCTCACATGGTTGCCAGGCAACAGACGCCACCCCGGGCAGGATGCATGTCAATGTTAAATTGTCCCCAGCCACCTCTGAAGCTGAGCCTGTGAATGAATCACACAGGGGAGATGGCGAAAAATGTAAGCAGGTGTGAGACCTTATTCCCAGCGAAAGCTAACGGGTAGGTGGGCCAGGTGGCTCCTCTGAGGGCAGGTGGGCTGAGGAGGCCCGAGAAACCCAGCGCCCAAGTATCAAATGGCAAAAGACATCAGGATGGGGCTGCGTGGGGTTCAATAAGAGACAAGGGCTGAGGAAGCTGGGAGGAACCAGACGCGATCTTAGTGTATTTACTTGTGTGTATGAAACCAAGGCTCCTTAAGACTTTGACTACACTTAGCTTTAAATCCTAGCTCTAGACACCATCTCTCTCTCTCTGTGTGTCTCTCTCCATCGGAGACCTAGCCTTTCCCCTGGATGACCAGCAACCCCCGAGGCAGTAGGAGCCCTGAGCCCGGCCCTGACGGAAGATCACAAGGCCCCAGCCTCCCGCAGGCTCCAGATAACATCTTGACCTGAGGTATCTTTCAGCTCCTGAGTCCCAAGGTGGAACAACCCCCTGGCTACTTTCCGATGAAACCAGACAGAGGGACGCCAGAGCAGACCTCAGACCTGTGCTCCAGACTGAAGAAATGATTTACTGCCCTCCCACCTCCGACCAATCAGCTCCCAGCACAGCCCTCGCCCCTTCACCCACCACATCCTGAGGTTTTGCCCTGTAGCCTCTACACCAGGGGGGAGTTCGGGCTCTTGAGTATTTGCTTCCCATTTGTAATAAAATAGCCAATCTTCCTGTGTTTAGTGTTTGGCTCTGCTAGCCCCAATGGGTAAACTCCTTTTGTTCTGTAGCATATGGCTGTTCTGTTCTGTCCCATTCCATCCCAGGTTGTGCTGCATATATTACCTCATTTAATCTTATCTCAGTGCAGTGAATTTCGAACAGTCATCTTTATTTTACAGTAAAGAAATGAAGGTACAGAGAGGTTGTTAACTTATCCAAAGTCACACAGCTAGGAAGCGGGGGAGCTGGGACTTGCACCTGGATAGTCTGGGTCTCTGAGCAGCAAAACGGTGGTTAAGAAGGCGGATTCTAGCATGGAACAGTCTGGGTTCTAACTCCGCCTGTGACATTTACTGGCTATGCCGACCTTGCTCAAGCTGGCCGACCCCCTTCTGCCTCAGTTTCCCAAGTTTTAAGCTGGGGAGAGCAACGATAACATGTCTGAGTGTCGTGGTGATGGGTAGGACTTAATAACTGTTGGCCATTATTTTAATCAACGAAGCACTTCTGCAGGGGCCAGGTGTGCCTCTTGCTCCACCTCCGACCTGCATCTCACCCTGAAGGTCACCTTCAGAGTCCCCTGCCAGGCTGGCAGAAGTTTTGGTTGAGACAATACTGCACCCCCTGCTTTTCCTTTAACTTGTTGGTCTGTGTCGCCCCCTCCGCGCCCCTCTTTTCCCTTCGCCAAGACCGTTCCCCAGTCAGCCTCCCGACTCCTCTGTCTCAGGGTGGGCTTCCGGGGGACCCCGGTCTGTGACAGTGAGCAACCGCATGAGAAATTCCAGGCAAACCACACAAAAGACAGCAGTCAGCCAAGTCAGGGCCACTTTTTAATGTTTTAACCATAATGCAAACAGGCGTAAGTAGGTTTTTGCTTGAATTCCATCCATTTAGAAGATGAGAACTATACAGAGGAAGAGCATGCGGTGAACACAGCCTGGACGGCCTTGCAAAGAGCGTGAGGCGGGCGTCGGTCCTCTGAGGAAGGTGCCGGAGCGCACGGGACACTTGGCGGAGATGGCAGCATCGAGAGCTCAGAGGTAGGGGGAGTCCGCGTTCCTGATGGGGTGTGTGGTCAGATGAGACAACGCTCTGCCCACCCGCCCAGTTCCCAACCCCGGAATGGAATCCCACGGGGACAGACCGACCGACCGACCGGCCGACCGACCGCTCTCGCTCAGCCTTCCGGGAAATCACTGCCGAACCCAGAGTGGGTCTTACAATCACAAGGACAACACAGCAACATGGAGAACAGGGTGGAGGCAGGAGGCTGGGCACGGAGGGCACTGGGCCTCTGAGTGTCTTCGTCGGCACGATGCCCAGCACACAGCCTGTTATGGAAACGGAACCGTCATCCTCCTGACTTGGGAGGGAGTCTGTGAAACCCTATCTTTTCATTCCCCCTCCACATCCTGCCAGTCTCGGTGGGGCAGCAGGCAACAGAAACAAAACCACCGGCCGAGGAACGCTCGGCTGGCCCTGGGACATCGGGTAATGTCCGAAGACGTCTGCGCTTGTCACGGTGAGGGGGCGACTACTGGCTCAACATCCTCCAATGCCCAGGACAGCCCCCCACGAAGAACCCTCCAGTCCCAAAGGCCCACAGGGCCGAGGCTGACAGATCCCTTGTCGCCCAGAGCCCAGGAGCCCCACCTGGGCAATCTGATGCCCTGGAGTCTTTTTCTAGAAAACTATGCAGGGCAGCACCTCCAGGAAGATTTGCTGCTGCCTGACGGGGCCACCTGGTGGAGAGTGGGCTCGTCCTGGACCAGACAGGCCCGGCCTCCCCATTCAGAGCCGCCCCGTGATTCCAGGACAAAACAGACCCACGAACACACGGAGGACCGTGTGCTCCCGACCCCTCCCCAGCCCGCACTCTGCCCGGAGCAGACACCAGGACAGATCGCTTCCCAGGCGTGGGCGCTCACTAGGTCCTCACACCTGAGACGCAACAGTGTGTGGGGAGGGGCAGCTTTCCCTCTGGGCCGCGTTGCCACCAGCAGGGACTGGAGAGCCGGGCAGGGGTCAGCGGCCAAGTTCATCGGAACCGTCTGGGCTGCGTCCTTGGGAGGCAGGGCCCCTCCCTCAGACGGTCAGATCGCGGTTTCCGCCATCCCTGCTGCTGGCCTGTCATTCTTGAGCCCAACAGGGCATTTGGATGGAGGAGCCGTTGGCAGGGGCTGGGGAGAAGGCAGGAGTCTGGACAGGTCAGGTCGTATGGGACGCTCAGGTTAGTGCTGCTTTCTTCTGGTCCCCTGCAGGCGTCTCATTAACGGGCGGATTCAGACAGAGGCTTTGTGGACTAGGTGGCGCGGTGACATGCTGGAGACAGAGGCAGTGGGGGTGACATGCTGGAGACAGCGGCAGTGGGGGTGACATGCTGGAGACAGAGGCAGTGGGGGTGACATGCTGGAGACAGAGGCAGTGGGGGTGACATGCTGGAGACAGCGGCAGTGGGGGTGACATGCTGGAGACAGAGGCAGTGGGGGTGACATGCTGGAGACAGCGGCAGTGGGGGTGACATGCTGGAGACAGAGGCAGTGGGGGTGACATGCTGGAGACAGCGGCAGTGGGGGTGACATGCTGGAGACAGAGGCAGTGGGGGTGACATGCTGGAGACAGCGGCAGTGGGGGTGACATGCTGGAGACAGAGGCAGTGGGGGTGACATGCTGGAGACAGCGGCAGTGGGGGTGACATGCTGGAGACAGAGGCAGTGGGGGTGACATGCTGGAGACAGAGGCAGTGGGGGTGACATGCTGGAGACAGAGGCAGTGGGGGTGACATGCTGGAGACAGCGGCAGTGGGGGTGGAAATATACAAGTAAACACGACCGTCTGAAAACGGCAGAGCTGCAGGGCGAAGGGGCCAGACGTCTGGGTTGCCCGTTCTGGCAGGACCCGTGTGCCCCATGATCTCGGTCAGAAAATCTCACAGGTTTTGGACTTAGGGCAAATCTGACCTCTTTTTTGGAGCCCCAAGCAGATGGCCGCTGAGAGCGTGTCTGGCAGGAAAGCTCTCTGTTCGGAGGCCACGGTCTCCTGGGGGTGGGGGCAGCTCTCTCTGTGCGGCCGAGCCCGGCTGACCCTGGGGAGGAGTGACCCTGTGGACTCGGGGAGAAGCTGGCTGTCACGTCCACATCGCGAACTCATCTTTCTCCGGGGCCTGTGTTATCTCCCGAGCCCATCGCAGCCGAGAGGCCAGAATCTCGGCTTTCTTGTTTTCATCTTTCAGGACAGACGGGTATCCAGTCCTGTTGATTCAGCCCCTGGGACCTCTTGTATCGCCATATCTGTTTCTTTCCTCGTTTCAACCTTTGTTCCTGCAATCACCTGCCCAGAGTTCAACCGGCCGGCCCTCCATGCTGCAGCCAGAACATTCTTTTCCAGGCTTAACTCCAATCACCACCTTATTCTTCCCTTTGAAAAACAATCTTAAGGACACCCCGTTGCCTACCAAATAAAGTCAAAATTCCTTAACATGCCACTCACCCCTCCCCACCGCCTGGCCCCTGCCCATCTTCCCAGCATCTCTCTTGCCATTCCGACCCTCCGCAGCCTTCCAAAGCTGGGTACCTCTGACACCATCTCCCACGTACCCTCCATGCCCCACCCTGGTCCTTGGCTTTGCTCTCACCCTTCCTACTCTGTGGCACACGTGTCTCCCAAACCTGCTGGTGGAATCCACCCACTTCTGGAACCCCAGACATTTATGTTGATTCTAGGAATCGTGTCTCTGCATACTGATTCTACCCGCCTATAAAAGGGGAACTGTGTTTTGCTCTGTACACCGTACCATGCCTTCTGCATTCTGGAGAAGCAAGAATGCTATAGATTAAGCGAAAAAATAAAAGGTGATCGCTCCCAGTGGGTCAGGTACTATAACGGCATCTCAGGGGCAGTATCTCATGTAATCCACCTTGTCCTACAGGTGACAATGCAGCCTCAGAAAGGTGAGGAATCCGCCAGCCCACAGCCGTCTGCAGGAGCAGGGGCTCATGTGGCGATGAAATCTACAAGTAAACACGGCCAGCTAAAAACAAGAGGCCAAGCTCTACCTGGCCGCAAGAACTCAGGCCAGCTTCCAAAACTCCATGTTGGTGGGTCTGAAGCCTTCTCCCCCAAAAGAAAGCTACCTGGGGTCTCACTCCCTAGAGACCAAGGTGCAGGAATTGGATTCTGAGGAATGACTCAGAACGTGACTGTGCAGGGATGACCCATTCCTCCCGCCAAACTCACTTCTGTTTAGAGGTTTTGTTTAAATGGGGTTGCAGTGGCTGCAGGCCAACTCAATGGGGAGAGGGAAATCGAAGGTCTGTAAACTGGGTAACCCCCAAGTGCCCAGCCAACCCTACTTTGGCTCACCTCTTGCTAAACCAAATATTTGGTTACTGGGACCGAGCTAAAACCCGCCACAAGAGGGCAGCACTTACATACCCCGGATCAGAGCTAAACCCTCTAGGACTCCCTCTCCATCCCCTGAAAGGCTCATTACAGCCAGGCTTTTGGCGTCAGGGATTCTGACAAAGGAGAGGAACACATCAGTCTGGTCTCCCGTCTGCGAGCCAGGAGCTGGGAAGCAGCTGTGTTGCGGCAGAAAGGCGTTTACTTAAAAAGGAAAAAATCCTTCCGGGAAGAAAGATGAATCCTGGCTATGTAATCATTTCTTTGGCCTCCCTGATAAAACTAGAGGACGTTTCCCTCTGCCTGCCTGCTTCTCCACGGACGCGACGCGGACAGAGAGAGGAGGAAGGCGCCTGGCACAGAGAGCTCACAAGTCTTTATTCGGCGACGGAAAAGCATTCGTGCATAAAGCTTGATTTGACGGAGGTTGGACACATTCCCCGGGGGGCTAGTGACATCGCAGGCGGTACCTCCAAAAAGCTCAAGGGGTTGGAAAGAAAGCTGCTAGGAGGCAGAATCGTGTTTGCAGGAGAGCCGGGCTTTACGAGGGGCTTCCCTCCAGGTTCGAAAGAGTCGGGGAGCATGCTGAGCGTTTGGTCTCTATGCCCTGGGAAGTCTGAGCATGAGCAAACAGGACTCAAGGAAGGCGGGGAGGTCACAGCTCTGTCCCAGGGGACAGGGCACCAGGGGGAGCTCCCAGGGAGGGTGGACAAAGACGAGATATAATTTGCCCTTTGACTTATAGAGTCTTGGAGAGTGTCCTCCCCAACACCTCTTTGGCACCCCCATCCTAAGGCCTTTCCAAAGAGGCCAGGGCACTTTCTCTTTGGTACCCTCCCCCGCCCCCCCCAACACACATGGAGCATCGAGAAAGAAATGCCCATTGGGCTGTCTTTCTGTGACCAAACCCGACAGAAGGATGGGCCTGGCCGAATGCTTCCCTCCCGACCCTGGGGGCCCAGCCCAGAGCAGACCCGGAGCCAGGCCCTGGGGGGTGGGCACTGGGACTTTTCGGCTCTCTGGTGGGTGCTGCCTGCGTTGATCTGTAGCGCTTCCCTGCCTCCCATGCCGTTGACTGTGAGAGGGTCAACGCCGCGGCTTGCCTGCCAGGGAGAACTTGTTCCAGCTCTGATTCCTGCTAACGACTCTGCTGCCCATTTAAAGAGAAATCTGTCAGGACAATTTATTTGTCGCCGTTATTTTAGCAGGTTAAACACGTGGGGATGCCTTGTAGAAGGCCTACAGTTTGGAGGCCAGGCCCTTCCCACCCTGGGCTGTGGGCCTGCAGAGGAAGCTCTGCCCAACCTGATCCACCCTGATGGGTTTCCGGGATTTTCCCGCCGAGGGTGCAGCAGCAGCCCTATTTGGGGGAATAAACGCAAAACGATGACACTGTTCTTTAATATTGTTTCCAGTCTTCACAACTTCAAAGTTGTATCCGTTCATACTTCTTAGCTTTATAACATTACGACGAGGGGAACCCAAGGACCAGAGACTTTTCCAAAGTCAGGGGGTGGCCGAGATGAGAAGATTCCTATTTGCAGCCCGTTCCCTTGGACAGCATCACTTCTGGCCTGGTGGGTGGGGTTGCTCTGGGAGGGCCTGGGGTGGGCGGGCTGGGGGCAGTGTTGCCCAATCCAATAGATGGGTGAGTTTCCCAGCCAGGGCACCCTCCTGGTGCAAGAACCTCAATGCATCTCGTCCTCTGACTCCCCTTTCCTTGGAGATTTCCCCCTAAATCCTCACATGCCCTCTCCGTGCCCGGACCCTTTATTTCCGGGACCATTAGGGTGCTCCCAAGTGTTACAGGGACCCGGGCGCAGTCCCTCAGTGCAGGACGCGTGAGCAGCCAACGCAGGCTGGGCCGTGGTTCTTGGGCCCCAGGGTCTGCAGGCAACGCGCTCACATGGGCAAGAGGCCTGACGGAGACCCATGCCCATCACACGCACGACCAGACGTCATCCTGTACAAGGTAATAAGGTGGGGCTTCAGCGCTGGGAGACTGGCTCAGAAGACTCTTCCGTGTGATCCCTGCGCCTCTCCCAGGGGAACCCCCGAAAACAAGCCCGCCGCGAGCACCCCACGTCCCAGGGCCTCCACGAGCGTGGACTCGTCCTTGTCAGGAGAGGGGGGCAGTGCTGTCAGAGCCGCCGAGGAGCATAAAGGCATCGCATCGCAGCAGGAAGACTCAGGAGGAAACCCCAGGAGGCCAAGGACGCACGGAGAGGCGAGGACCCGGGAGAGGAAAGCCAGGACAGGCGGCGACAGGACGAGGCAGAGCGGGGCCGCACGGGTCCCGTGGGAAAGGTTCATTGGTGTCCACGCTTAGGGAGCCTGCCACCACCCCTGCCGCAGCGCATGGGCGGACCCCTGCCGTCCGTCGGGGCAAGAGCATCCGGTTAGGAGCTAAAGACCCTGTGGGAGAAGAAGTGAGGAGGAGTTAGCGCCGCCGCGCCAGGCTGCTGTGAGCTTAGGGACACGGGGACGGCCACCTACACTCAGCACGGGCCTTCCTGCTCTCTCTGCCTGCACCTGGCACCCAGCTGGGACCTGCAAGGAATGACCGAACGAATGGGTGAGCGCTGGCTCCCAACACACCGGCCAGGAGGAGGGGCATTTAAGGGGCTCAGGGACAGCCCAAGGAGGGCGATGGTCACAGCAGTAACGTGAGCCTCCTGGACACACGAGTGTGTTTTCGAGACGGCCGGGTGGCCAGGGGAAGTCCGCCAGGGTATGTGAGAGCCGGAGCGTGTGCCCTCTGCCACTCTAAACGCGACGGCTCCACTGCCACCGAAGTTCCAGGGCCCGGGGCGGGGAAGGGGAGCGTGAGGTTACACTCAGGCTGGCGTGTCCTGGCACTGCGGTCAGCCGCAAACAGTGAGGCTCAATCCTGGCCTCGTGGTGCCCAGACTGTTCCCAGCCATTTCTAAGGGAGGCGTGAAGCTGGCAACATAATAACACTTGGAATCTGCATCAATGAGAGCGTTCCCAGCCATTCTGGGGGGTGAGAGATGTGGTGGGAACCCCAAGACAACGTGGCAGAGCCCTGAGCCGTCGTTCCACTAGGGGGCGCCCCAGGCGGAAGCTGGGGTTCCCACACTTGAGGGCACAGAGTCTCCCAGAGGGACCACTGCACCCCGAGGCCTAGGCTCTGCGGGCCAGGGCCTGGAGGGTGCGTTTCTAACTGCTCCCCGGCGCTGCTGCCGCGTCTCAGGGACCCCTCGGGGGGAAGGCCCCGTTGCTGAGGTCAGACGCCCCTGCCCACCAGGGCCAGAGGGAGGGCGCTGCCACCCCTCGCCCGCGGGACGGGCCAGCTTACTCGTCGGTGTCCTTTTTGCTCTCCTCAATGAAGGCGATCGAGGATTCGGACCTAAGGCGGTTGGTCACTTCATACGTTCGCAGCGTGACCCCGAAGATGTCCTCATGGTAGCGGTTGTCATCCTGGGGATGGAAACAGTCAGGGAACAGCCCTCAGAGCCAGCCCCGGGCACGGAGAGGGCTGGCACGCGGACAGTGCCCTTGGTCTCCCCAGCCCGGACGACAGTGAGCACCCTGGGTCCGTCCAGGAACAGGCTGCTGCTCTGTGGATCCCGAGGACAGGAGGGGGGGTCAAAGGGGAGCCTTGGTACCCCCTGCCCTCTCCCGGCGACCTGCCCGCTGCCGCCGCCACACCGCAGCCCCAGCCACGCTCCACCCGCTCCCCTGCACGCCACCCTCCTTCCTCCTCTCCCCGCGGGGGGCTGGGACACCCCCATCCTCTACCCTAGCCAGGGAGGGCCAAGCGGGAGCAGGGATGTCGTGATGGCTCCCCAGGCATCGAGACAGGGCCCGGATGCCGGGAAAGGGAAGCGGAGGCCAGCCGCCACGCACCCTCAGCCGGCTGATGAACACGCCCGCGTCCTCCACCGAGAGCTTCCCCTGCTGCGCCATGATGCGCTGGACGGCCTTGAGGACGTCGGCGGCCATGGTGACGTCCCCGCACACATAGATGTGGCCCCCCTGCTCCCTCAGGGCCTGGTACAGCGGTTCCGCCAGCTTCTCCTGCAGGATGTCCTGCACGTACTTCTGTGGGGAGCAGGGGCCGCGTGAGCCCCGGGGAGCAGAGCCGACGTGGGGGGTTGCGGGCAGGGGGTGATCTCTGGGGTCTCAGGAGTGAAGCCGGGAGGAGGACAGCCCCCCCGAGGCTGTGGGAAGGAGCGGCTCCGCACTTTGCACTTGGCTCTGCGGAGGCCCCCAGAACTTCTCCTGGAGCGGCATTCAAGGGGGGCATTGTCTACCTGCTCCTCTCTTCAACCATCAGGGGTCCCCCATGAGGTGTGGACGCCATATACTGGCCAGAGCAGGTTTTTTTTTTTTTTAAATACATATATATATATATTAATGATTTTAGAGAGGAAAGCAGAGAGCGTGAGAGATAGAAACATCAATGATGAGAGAATCATGGATCGGCTGCCTCCTGCACGCCCCTTACTGGGGATCGAGCCCGCAACCCGGGCATGTGCCCTGACTGGGAATTGAACTGTGACCGCCTGGTTCACAGGTCGATGCTCAACCACTGCGCCACACTGGCCTGGCAGGAGTGGGGTTCTTACAGGTGTCCTATGCTGACGTGGCAGAGCAGCCCCAGGCAGACAGCAAGAGGTGGGGATAGGTGAGGGCGGCCAGGCCGCACCTGTGCAAAGCCAGCTGCTGTAGCCGGAGCAGGAAGTGGGCTAAGGGAATTGCGGGTGGGGGTAGGGGGTGGAGGGTGGGGGGCAGGGGTTTGCTGCAGGCTGTTCCGATGCCTCTGGCCCAGGAAACTCCCCTCGGCCGAGGCTGACATCCAGCTGTTAACCTGGCTTGGCTGTCCTGATGTTGATGTATTTCTACAGCAACTGTCAAATGGCCACGCCCAGACTCTCTGAGTTTCCCCCTCTCCCCAGCTGTCCTGGCCTCCTTCCCGGGACCCCTCGCCCCCAGGCCTACCCCAGACCCTGCAGGGGCATGCTCCAGGCCTGTGGCCCTTTCCATTTGGACTGGTAGGGTCTCTTATGGGCCATCAAATATTTTTTTAAAATTCACATCGAAACGTTTTTCCCGGCCGGGGTGGGGCCGGGACGGAGCAGGGTCACCTTTGGTCTGTCGGGCTCCCGGGAGTAGGCCGTGTACAGTTCTCTGAAGACCCCCGCGTTCCGGGCCTGCAGGGTCTCCTCCCTGTAGATGTGGTCCACCTTGGACTGCCGGCACCCGAAGACCAGGATCATGGGGCAGGGACTCATTCCTGGGACCAGAAGACCTCATGTCACCCACCGCCCTGGTGCCTGGTTGGGGGGGTGGCTGGTGGTGCCGGGAGTGGGTACTGGGAACCCCAGTGGGTGCCACGGAGCTAGACCAGTGGTTCTCAACCTTCCCAATGCCGCGGCCCTTTAATACAGTTCCTCATGTGGTGGTGACCCCCACTTTCATTGTTACACATCGAACATAATGTGAAAGCATAGTGATGAATCACAAAACAATATGTAATTATATATGTGTTTTCCGATGGTCTTAGGCGACCCCTGCGAAAGGGTCGTTCGACCCCCAAAGGGGTCGCGACCCACAGGTTGAGAACCGCTGAGCTAGAGGGACACGAACACAGGGTCAGGACACACACACACACACACACACACACACACACACACACACACGGAGGTAGGTGAAGTGTGCTCAGACTTGGGCAAGCCTCCCTTCTCTGAGTCTCGATCTTCCCTCCTGACCCCATGGGAGGGGCTAAGACCCCAGACTTTGGAGCGACCGCCTGGGTTCGAACCCCAGCTCTGACAACAAGCAACTTGCTTCACTTTCTCTGTCTCCGTTCCCCCCAGGTACAGAACAGGAACAACAGCAGCTGCCTGGTAGGGTTATCGTTAGACATGAATGTCAGACCCCAGAACGGTGCCTGGGAGAAAGCGAATACAGTACAAACGTTAGCTATTCTAGAGAGCGACAGTTCCACAGGGGCGGGTGTTTTTTCTAGGTTGCTTCTGTCTTGGTCATTGGTATGCCTCCAGCGCCCACCGCAGTGTTTGGCACTTACTAGATGCTCATTAAATCCCTGTCCGACGCCAACACTGTGGCTCTCTCCTCCCAGAGCCACTCTGAGGGTATCCCACACAGCACAGCCTGCCCTTGAATACGAGCCTCTGAGGAATCCCATCAACACGCCACTTGAGAAAGCTTCATGTTTACCCTCCAGGGCTGAATTGTAAGGAGGGTCCAATCTTAACCGCCCAAGAGATGGGGCATTTCGGACCCAAGCATAAGCCGAGGGGAAGATTCGTTCGGGCAGGTCCTAGGAATGGCACCAGGGGTCGGGTCGGAGCGATGCTCCCCAGCCCTCCACAGGCGGCGAGGCTCTGGAGAGATAACAGTCACGCCATGGCTACTGGGCCAGGACCCACCTTTGTGTTGGATATCAAACTGCCGCTGCTGCCAGAAGCTTCGGAAAGGGGCGATGCCGGTGCCCGGGCCGATCAGGATGCAGGGCACTTGGGGGTTTCGGGGCAGGTGGAAGCCGGGCGCTCTGGACAAGGGAGAGGAGGTCAGAAGGCTTGCTGGGTCAACTGTGACTAAGAATAGCTGGGTCACCCTGGCCAGTGTGCTCAGTGGTTAGAGCGCTGGCACGCACATGGAAGGATCATGGGTTCAAGTCCTGGTCAAGTACCTGGATTGCAGGTTTGGTCCCCGAGCCTGGTCGTGGTGTGTGTGGGAGGCAACCAATCAGTGTGTGTGTGTGTGTGTGTGTGTGTGTGTGTGTGTGTGTCTCTCTCTCCCCTCTCCCTTTAACTCTCTTAAAAATCAGTGGAAAAAAAATATCCTTGGGTGAGGATTAGCAACACAGAACAGTTGGGTCTTAGGGAGACCAGGGCCGTCTTGGGTAGAATACAGCAGGACCTGCAGCTCTTCAGCCTGGCCAGGTGCCCCCGTCAGGGTGGGAGGTCCCACAGATTGGGGGAGTCCCCCGTCTGCCTATCCCTCCATTTCCCAATGAGCCCTGTTGCTGAGCCGCAAAGGGCAGTGGGGTTTCCTACCTCAGCTCTACTGACATTCAGGGGTGCATACTTCCCTGCGGTGGGGCCCATCCTGTACATGGTGGGCTATTGAGCAGCTCCCTGGCCGCCACCCTCTAAATTCCAGGAACACCCTCCAGCAGTGACAACCAAAGACATCTCCAGAATCGCCAAATATAACGTCCCCCACCACCCCCCTAGAGAACCGCTGATTTCACCTCCCATGAGAGCTCCTATTACCAGGGAGCCACCCACTCCAGGGGACAAAAGCATCACCTGGGGGTGTTAAAAGGGGTGCAGGTTTCTGAGGGGTCAGTCAGTCTGGGCTAGGATTCTATTCCTCTCTCTCTCTCTCTCTCTCTCTCTCTCTCTCTCTCTCTCTCTCTCATAATCCTCACCTGAGGATATTTTCCCATTGATTTTTAGAGGGAGTGTAAGCAAGTGGTGTGTGTGTATTTGGGGGGCGGGGGGCGGAGACAGAAACACATCGATTGGTTGCCTCCTGCACAGGCCCGACCAGGGCCGGGGATGGAATCTGCAAACGAGGTACGTGCCCTTGACTGGAATCGAGTCCGCAAGCCGACGCTCCATCCACTGAGCCAAACCGGCCAGGGCTGGGACTCTATTTCTGAAGCACCCTGAAGGTACGGGGACCATCCCATCAACAGTCGAGCAAAGAGGCGGGCCAGGGCCACTGTTCAGAGAGAGAAGTTATTGACTGACAAAGCAGACACTTACATTGGGCCGAAGCTCAGGCATGTCCTTTGTTGGTAATTTTTTTTAAAGTAATATTTTTAATTTGGTTGACTGATTGTGATAGGAACACTTAACATGAAATCTACCCTCTTAACAGATTTTTAAGTGCACACGGCGGTACAGGAACCACAGGCAGGAATGTCCTTTACAAGGGAGTTGGGAGAAGGCTCTGATGGATGGTGGTGAGAGATGCTTGGATCTCCCGTTTCTAAGAAACTGGGGACAGCGGGGTGTCCTCTGGAATTTGGACAGAGCCCCCCCTGGTCTGCAAACGCCGTGGAGGCCGAGCCTGTGTCGCGGCTCTCCTGCAGCCGCCGCAGTGAGCTGAGGACATGCCCTGGGCACACGCCCCTGGCTGACTTGCCCTCGGCGAGAGGGCTTTCTCAGCTTCCGCGGGTCCTGTCTCATGATCCCGCTGCCTTAACACCTGGGAGGGACGCGGAATGCCCAGCCTGTCTGATCCAGCCGTCTCTCTAGAACCCTTTGGGCTGGTCCACCCACCCCAGCTCGGGAGAGCAGTGTGCAGACTGGGGGTGGCTGCTCACTGCTCTTCCTTCGCACTCACCCTCTCACGAAACAGGGGACCACTTCGTCGGACTGTATCTGGTTGAGCCAGGAGGAGCATACGCCGTGGTGAACTGGTCCTTCTCCATCTAGCAGAACAAACAAGGCAGCTGGCTCACCTCCTGTCCCTGAGCTTCCGGTCATTGGTACCCCCTCCCTTCAGTCCAGAAGGCCCCCGCCCCAATGCCGAGCGTCTGCCTTGCAGCTCTGGTCTGGATCCCTTCCTCTGACGGGGAAGAGGAAGTGGTACAGCTGGGGGCAGCCTGTGAGCTGTGAAAGTGCCCAGGGTGCTGCTGGGGAGGGGTGAGTCGGATTCAAATCCTGCCACGGAAAGGGCTTTGGTCACTGTGTTCTCCGTGGGCTGCCGGGATCCCAGTCTCAGAAAACGCTCCGGCACTGTGCATTCTGATTGCTTGATCAAAGAGGGAAAGTACGGGAGATGAATGTCCAGTTATCTGACTGACCTAGGACCAGCGGGGACACCTGCAGCAGGGAACGCCCCCCGCCATGCACCGCCCCCTCTTCCCAGCTCTGAGGAAAGGCATTGTTCTAGCTGCCGCACGGAGCTGGCTCTGCCGAAGGGGACAGTGTGCCTGCTCTGCCATGGGCAGGGGTCTCCAGCCAGGGACTTGGGGTTTGGCAGAGCCGCCGGGCCCCTGGGGGGAGAACGCAGACCCGGAGGCTCCCCCAGCACCTCTGCCCACCTCCAGTGCGGTACGAGACGATGGCCACGGTGAGGTGCACCTCCTCGGGGTACATGTCCGGGGAGGAGCTGATGGAGTAGTAACGAGGCTGCAGGAGGGACAGCTGGGTCAGGAGCAGGGTCGCAGGCATCTGGACGGACTGGAACTCCTCCAGCACCTCCACGATGGTGGGGTTCTTGCTCCATTTCCATTCCTCGTACTCCTGCAAGCCCTGCGCCAAGGAGAGGGGCAGAGGAGAACTCGCACTCAGCTCCAGGTACAGATTTCCACGGGGGCTCCAGGGGCCGGGGAGGAAGGCAAATAAAAATAATAATAGCTAACACTTCACGTTGTCAACACTCTGTGTCAGGTTTTTACTCTCGCTCGGACCTGATGAAATAGGTATAATTGTTCAACCCATTTTACAGATGAGGAAACTAAGGGACATAGAGGTGCCATGGCTGACGAGGTAGTGATTCTGGGTTTTGAATCTAGGTCGGGGGTGGCAAACTTCAGCCTGCGAACCAAATCTGCCTAATCCCTTGTTTTGTCTGTTTAAATGGTTTGAGGGAAACATCTGTTATGACCTAAGAATCTTATCTAATAAAAGAGAAACATGGTAATTGGCATACGACAGCTACCCTTCCCATTGGCTAATCAGGGCGATATGCAAATTAACTGCCAGCCAAGATGGCCGCCGGCAGCCAGGCAGCTTGAAACTAACATGAGGCTTGCTTGCTTCAGTGACGGAGGACTCCAACGTTCCCCGCCTGCCTTGCCTTGCGGGCCTCTGAGCTTGCAGTTTAAGAAACACTGTAACAAATATATAAGCTAAACAAAACCCCAGAAACCTGCTTTCAGCGAGCCGGGATCTCAGAGCTGGAGTTATACATTGTTTCGATTATAGAACGGAAACAAACTAGATACCTTCTTTCTGCAGCAGAGGCCTCAGAGCTGGAGCCAGAGCTAAAGCTGGCCCAGAATAAAAAGAAAAAGAAAAAAAGGAGCAGTTGGGAGCTTCAGCCCTCAGCCCCTCACCCAGACTGGCCAGGCACCCCAGTGGGGACCCCCACCCTGATCCAGGACACCCTTCAGGGCAAACCAGCTGGCCCCACCCATGCACCAGGCCTCTATCCTATATAGTAAAAGGGTAATATGCCTCCCAGCACCGGGATCAGCGGAGCCGTGAGGCCTCCCAGCACTGGGATCAGCGTGACAGGGGGCAGTGCCCAAACCCTCTGATTGCCCTGCGGCTCTGTGTGTGACAGGGGGCGGGGCCACAACCTCCCTATCCGCCCTGCTCTGTTCGTGACAGGGGAAGGCGCCCCAACCCCCTGATCAGCCCTGCTCTGTGCCTGATAGGGGGGAGCTCCCCAACCCCCTGATTGCCCTGTGGCTCTGTATGTGACAGGGTGCGGCACCTCAACCCCCTGATCGGCCCTGCTCTGTGTGTGACAGGGTAGAGCCATAACCTCCCCATCGGCCCTGCCCTGAGTGTGAGAGTGGCCGCGCCCCAACCCCCTGATCCGCCCTGCCCTGAGTGTGACAGGGGGCGGTGCCCCAACTCCCCTATCGGCCCTACTCTGTGAGTGACAGGGGGGAGCTCCTCAACCCCCTGATTGGCCCTGCTCTGTGCGTGACAGGGTACGGAGTCCCAACCCCCCTGATGGGCCCTGCTCTGTGCATGACAGGGGGCAGCGCCCCAACCCCCTGATTGGCCCTGCTCTGTGCATGACAGGGTACGGAGCCCCAACCCCCCTGATGGGCCCTGCTCTGTGTGTGACAGGGGGTGACGCCACAACCTCCCCATCAACCCTGCCTTGAGTCTGACAGGGGGCGGTGCCCCAACCCCCCAATCGGCCCTACCCTGAGCGTGACTGAGGGTGGCATCGCAACCTCCCAATCTGCCCTGTTCTGTGCATGACAGGGGGCGGCGCCCCAATTCCCCAATTGGCCCTGCTCTGAGCCCGACCAGGGGCTGCACCTAGGGATTGGGCCTGCCCTCTGCCACCCGGGAGCAGGCCTAAGCCAGCAGGTCGTTATCTCCCGAGGGGTCCCAGACTGCGAGAGGGCACAGGCCGGGCTGAGGGACCCCTCCCCCCCCCCCCCCCGAGTGCACAAATTTGTGTGCACCGGGCCTCTAGTCCTATGTAATAAAAAGCTAATATGCAAATCCACCAAATGGCAGAAGGACTGGTCGCTATGACACACACTGACCACCAGGGGGCAGACGCTCAATGCAGGAGGTGCCCCCTGGTGGTCAGTGAGCTGCCTCCCGGTGGTCAGTGAGCTGCCCCTTGGTGGCCAGTGAGCTCCCACAGGCGGAGCACTGCTCAGCCAGAAGCCAGCCTCACGGCTAGTGAGCGCAGCGGCAGTGGCGGGCGCCTCTGTGGCAGCACTAAGGATGTCTGACTGACAGCTTAGGCCCGCTCCCCCAAGGACTCTCGGACTGCCAGAGGGCCAGGCTGGGCTGAGGGATCTCCCCCCTACTAAGTGCATGCATCTCATGCACCGGGCCTCAAGTGTGATATAATATTCAAAATAGAATACTATTTTATGGCCTAAAATATGATCTAAAAATCACATTTCAAGTTCAAAATTCATAAATAAAGTGAGATTGGAACCCAGTCACACCCCCTCACTGACGTATTGTCTAGGCCCGTGGTCGGCAAACTGCGGCTCACGAGCCACATGCGGCTCTTTGGCCTCTTGAGTGTGGCTCTTCCACAAAATACCACGTGCGGGCGCGCACGTACAGTGCGATCGAAACTTCGTGGCCCGTGCGCAGAAGTCGGTATTTCGTGGAAGAGCCGCTCAGTTTGCCGGCCACGGGTCTAGGCTGTTGTACTACAACAGCAGAGCCGAGTGGTTGCCAGAGACGGAAAGGACTGGGAGCCTCAAAAACATTTACTACCTGGCCCCCTTTCCGGAGAAAATGTGTGGAGCCGTACCCGAGGCAGTCTGGCCCCAGAATCTGGGCTCCTGACCTTCACACTGGCCTGCAGTATGTGAAGGTCAAAAGAGGCACCGTGGAGGGAGACGTGACTCCCAGGTATAGAATGCCAGCGTGCAATCTGTGTGTTTGCAAGGGTGCAGGTGCCTCTGCAGAGAGCGTGCTCCCACGGTAAATGACAGTCCCCAAGGGACAGGTCAGGGGCCGGGGGGCCGTGCTCGGGGCATGCTGACAGTAAAGCCCAGCTGTGGCTAGGGAACAGAGGGGTCCCCAGAGGCTCCAGAGAGATTCTTCCTACATCTCAGAAGCTGCCCCGGGCAGTCCTTTTTGGGTTTGGGAGGCTCAGGTTTGAGGAGGGGAAAGGCCATGGCAGTGCATTGGGTAAGAGCACCTTTTCCCAAGTCTCTAGAGACCATCCTTGGGTTAGTGACAGGGTGCGGCATCGCTGAGGATGTGCCTCCCAGACCTTCAGTGACCTTCAGCTGCAGCGGCCCAACTGGCCAAGAGCCCCAGCAGCTGCTGAGTGACACCCACCCGACACCAACATGATCACCTGCGCTGCCCTTGCCCGAGAATGCCTGCGCGACCCGGGACCCGTCCGTTCCACCTCCTCCCTCCCCTTCACTTGGGGTCAGACTTGTTTTGACGTCTCATGGTTCTCCCCGACTTATCTGACTCCCTTCCCATTTTCTCTCACCCAGGTCTTTCCCCTAATAAAAATCCTTGTTCACTCAATCTTGTAGTTTATGCTCTTTGGAAAGAAATAAAAATACAGTTACATCCAATTCTACTTTAAATAATCCTACTGCCTGACCGGCGTGGCTAGGGGTTGAACATCAACCTATGAACCAGGAGGTCACAGTTCGAGTCCCAGGTTTCGGGCTCGATCCCCAGTGTGGGGCGTGCAGGAGGCAGCCGATCAATGATTCTCTCTCCTCATTGATGTTTCTCTCTTTCTCTCTCCCTCTCCCTTCTGCTCTGAAATTAATAAAAATATATTTTAAAAAATATTTTTTAAATCCTGTGGAAGCAGAGCAAGTTCTGGTTCCTCTTATTAGTCACACTTCCCATTAACTTAAAAATTTTAATCAAACTTATACACGGACAGTTTAAAAAGTCAAATAATTCTGCAAACTTATGAGGAAAAGGATGCCCTTCTGTTCCACCTCTCCCATCGGTTTCCGGCCCCCCAGAGGCGTTTCTTCTCGGTTTACATGTCTGTCTCTAAGTCACATGCACGCCTTGCATGGCCCCTGCCTTGCGGACCACCATCCAATCCCCTCTCTGGCAGCAGAAGAAAGCTAAACCACCTTTGCTGGTGGCTTGCGTACCAGGGAAGAGCCCCCACTGGGTGGGATTCCTACTGCGCAAGGCTCGGCAGCAGCTGGAGCAGACGGACCCTTGGTTTCTAAGCAAGAGCGGGAGCAGCTGTGTTTGCTGGCTTCACCTTTCCACCAGAGCCCTCCTTTACCTTGAACCTTTACCGACAGCTGCTCTGCACCGGCAGAGGCTTTGCTGTGAGACAGGGCACTGTGAGGTTCCCCATTTCTTTTTCTTCTAAGCATCGGCTAAGAAGTTTCCACTATGGCCCAAGAACTTTGAGATTCAATGAGGTCACTCGTGTCCTATCAGGGCTCAGAGCCAGGCGAGATGGTCTGGACCAGCGGTTCTCAACCTTCCTGATGCTGCGGCCCTTTAATACAGTTCCTCATGTTGTGGTGACCCCCAACCATAAAGTTATTTTCGCTGCTACTTCATAACTGTAATGTTGCTACTGTTATGAATCGTCATGTAAATATCTGATATGCAGGATGTGTTTTCATTGTTACACATTGAACATAATTAAAGCATAGTGATTAATCACAAGACAGTATGTAATTATAGATGTGTTTTCCGATGGTCTTAGGCGACCCCTGTGAAAGGGTCGTTCGACCCCCAAAGGGGTCGCGACCCACAGGTTGAGAACCGCTGGTCTGGACTCACCCTGATGGACTTTCTGGGAACTAGAAAACGGCAATGTCTGCTCAAGACTGCCATCTGCTGGAAGTGTGCTGCAATACCAGACAACTCGGCCAGGCCCAGCAGGTGGAAGGCGAGCCCTGGGGCTGCAGGGGGCCAGGACCCACCTTGCTGAGGACCAGCAGCTGCTGCTTCTCTTTCTCGCTGGTGGCCAGGGAGGCGAACTGCTGCAGCTGCAGGGGCGTGGGCGGCGTGGTGATGTCCAGGTAGTACTTGAAGGCCTGGAAGATGGTGCAGGGCGGGAGACGGCGCTCATCCGTCCAGTTGCGGATGACTCCTGTGGAGGCAGTGGCGGTCGGGGCGGGTGGGGCAGGAGAGCGGGAGCTCTGAGGGCTTGGGTCCCCGTCAGGATGGGGCTGGCTGAGCCCAGCAACCCCTCGCCTCTCCACCTTCCATATCCCACCTCTACACCTCATGTGCGAGGAGCGTATCCCAAATCCATTGTAGGCAAACTAGTCCAAAAATTAAAAAGCAAGTATTCAAGTAGCATGAGACAGTCCCCAGGCATTCCACGCGGCGAGCCACCAACTGAGCGCGAGTCATGCCTGTCCCCTGGCGGGATCGGCCTCTCCCTCCTCTGAGCGGGAACCAGTGTTTACAGGGACGAACGTGCTTAACACTGACCTGGTATATTCTGTGTGGCGAGTCCTGGGCTCAGCACTTTATATGAACTCCCAGAATCCTTCTCATCTCCCAGACTCACCGCCATCCTAGGCGGTACGTGCTATTACTCTCTCCCTTTTGCAGCTGAGATCAATGGGAGCCCAGAGAGGTTAAGGAATTCGCCCAGGGTCACACAGCTCGTAAGTGTGAAGTCAGCGGTCTGTCTCGTAACTATCACACCGAACTGCTTCTGTGTACTTTTCATTCACTATAACCCCCAAACACAAGCCTCTCCTTCAGCAGGGACTCCACCCAAGAGAAACAGGCACAGTTCCAACACTAAAACTGGCTGCCTGGGACTGGTTCCGAGGTGTGTCTCTCCACGTGGTGCCCTCCGAGGTCCGTGGTCGGCAAACTGCGGCTCGCGAGCCACATGCGGCTCTTTGGCCCCTTGAATGTGGCTCTTCCTAAGCCTTAGGAGTCCCCTAATTAAGTTAATAACAATGTACCTACCTATATAGTTTAAGTTTAAAAAACTTGGCTCTCAAAAGAAATTTCAATCGTCGTACTGTTGACATTTGGCTCTGTGGACTAGTGAGTTTGCCGGCCACTGTCCTAGGGGATCTGCAACAGGGCTGTGCCTACATGCTGTGCTCACGCGCTGCCCTGACTGTACCCCGAGCTCCCCTGTAGGGGCGATACGCCACTGTATCACCGGCGGCCCGGCCCGCAAGGCCACTGCCGCGCCTCGTCCTGAGCCCTGCGCTCACCTGCACCTACTGAGATGACGCACTGACTCCTCTGCCTTTGCAAGCTCTTCGGTGGGAACTGGGAAGGTCAAGAACGGCTGAGGAAGCAGGTGGGGGCGTGAGCAATGAGGTCGGATACGCAGCCTCATGCCTAGTGGGCGTGGGGCTGCTACAGCGCCTCTGGGCCCTCAGAGGAGGCAGGGTCAGATTCCAGCTGCCGTTTACTCTGTGGGCACGGGGGCGGCGGTGACACAAAAGGAAGCAGAGGGTGCCCAGCTCCAATCAGTCTCCCCATCGGTGTCCTGGCATCACAGACAATAGAGCAGCCAGCTGGGCCAAGGTTGTTCAGCCAAGAGAAATGGGGAGTGAGGGTTCCGTCTCATAAGCTGGAGGCAACAGAGACCCACCCTCCTACCTGGGTTGGTGATTGGGGCCAAGAAGGGGTCTCCTCTTCCCCGGACGCCCACTGCCTCTGGGACTCCCTGAGAAGGGGAGGGCCTAGGAGTGGGCGGGTGGGGTGCCCGCGTGGCTGTCCTTACCCAGGGCCGTGCTCCGCTCTTCCAGCAGCTCCACTTTCACCAGCTGGTTGATAGGGGGCGCGTCCTCCAGCCGCTCGATCAGGGCATTCACCAGGTCCTCCTGGTTGCCAGGGAAGACGCCCAGGTGGTCCCCAGGCTGGTACTGCAGCTCCTGATGCCCATTGGTGTGGAGACGCACGAAGATGGTTGACCGGCTGGAGGGAAGGCCCGGGGACAATGAGCTAAGGCATCACCAGCCACTGCCCCCTCTCTTTGCTCCTTTGGGGGTCCCGTGGCTGCACTTTCCCTCCTTCCATTCTCCTCGGGGCCCAGGCCAGCCAGACTCCTGTCCCCCTCGTTTCCACACCCCGGCGTTACGCAGGGTCACCTGGGAGCTGGCGAATCCAACAGCCAGTTCTAGCGCCCACGCTGGTCGGGGCGCAGCACAGGGCACAGCCCCTCTGTCTCCCTTCTCGCGGGTCCTGGCCTCCCCTCTGGCTGCCCTGGCTCAGTCTCCTTGGCCGGTTCCTTCTCATCTCCCCGAACTCGGGACCTTGGCGCTCCCAGGGCTCAGTCCTCAGATCGCTTTGTTTTTCTATCTCCTGCCCCAGCTTTTCTCTTCTCCATCGCAGTGGCCATGCCCTGACCCACAGTAGCATTTCCTTGGTTATCCGGTCTGTGGTCTGTCCCCCTGCCCATCCTCTGGCCCCCACAGCACCGTAAACTCTAGAGGACAGGGGGTTGGTGTGTCTGTTTTGTTCAGGGCTCTATTCCTGGCACCGAGGACAGTGCATGGCACATAGGTGCTCAAGAAGTATTTTGTTGGTTGAAGGCACCTCAGCCTCCCAGCTGCGAGGACAAGCTTTGGCTCAGTAGCAATGGGGGTCCCCTCGACACCTGGGCGAAGGCAGTGGTGTCCCCCCAGAATCCTAAACTTCACACCTTTTGCAACCGGACGTCCTCACATTGCCATGGAAAAGGGGACAAGGACCTGCCCTGAAGCTTGGGTTGTTGTTAAACCCATATCCACCCGAGGCTATAAAAATGGAGAGATCTAAGGAGAAACGCAGAGAGAACCTCATCCCCACCTGCCGGGCGCCCTTTCTCATGGACGCTTTTATGTCCAGTGCAGGGAGGCCTGTACCAGGGGAATGGGGGCCTCCGGAAAGACTTCTCAGACTTCGGTTATTCTGGTCGGTGTCAAGTTTTAGCACAGACACTACGTTTTCCACAATATTTGAAAGCCTGGGGATTGATCACACGCTGGCCCATCAAATCCCTCGTGCACCTCGGGTTATGGTCGCATTTCGGCTCTGCTCCCTCCTCTTTGACAACTGGATTTCAGTTGATAGAGAACTTGGCATTCAACAGGAAGTTTCCATTCTCCCTTGAATAATCATCACTTAAGTAAACCAATGGGGATTGCTATTTAAAGGAGCTTTTGGCGGAACCAGAGCCCTTTTGTGCTGCAAATAGCCGCCATTATTAAAAATAGCTGTGCTGGCACACTTGCTTTTTGGGGTGTCAAGTATTTTTTTGAAGAGGGGACTTTGGCGACTGAAATTGTGAATGGCGGTGTGAGGGCCTGGGCCCCACTCTCCACCCCTGGGCAGATTTTGCCTGCTCTGGGGCACTGATTTTACGCACAATTGATTCTGCTTTGAGCTCACACCCATCTTGGTTCCCAGAGCCAGGACATTACCCACTGCTAGCTCCAGGGAGGGAATTAGCAGACACTGACGGCCAGCAGGTGGCGCTGTGGGGCTGCTAATTTGGGAGCCTCCTGAGACCCACAGGAACCCTTGGAAAGGCCTGCGAATCAATTCCACTTTCTCCCAGAGCATCACGATTTCTTTCAGAAGTGTATTTGCCTCTGTTCCTTTGGCTGGAACAAAATACAAATGCAGAGGACACGAACTTGCTGAGCTGGCTCACGTTCACAGCCACTGGCCCCAAGTCCTCTTGAACGTAGCAGAAGGTGGCCAGGCAGATAAGGGGCAGGATGGGGGTGGAGCTGGCAGGGGAGCTAGGAGGCCGACCAGCCAAGGCTCTGACTGGGCTGGGCTTGCTGACAACCCCAGCACAGAATGCCCGCATGGTCCCAGGGCACCTTGATGGGCTGGGTCCTTGAAGCTTCGCAGGAAGCTGACCCTGGTGGGTAACACTAGCCTGGAGACCGAATGTCTTCAATCTCAGTCCTGTTGGAGGTTTCTAAGTGTAGGATTTTCTAGGCCTTCTTAAAAAAAAAACACCTTGGGGCACCTATGGACCATTGAAAAGTATTAGGGGAGGAAGAAGGGAAGTATTGGGGAGGTAGCAGCCATTTGGGCCTTCACATCCTTCCCCAGAGTAGCCCCTGCCTGTGCTGTATTTGTATCCACATACAGAAGCATAACACACACACACACACACACACACACAGACACACACAGACACACACAGACACACACACACACACCCGCGTGCATGTGCTTGGCAGGTTCCCAGATAAAACAATAGTCTGCTAATGCCCAGCATTAAATGAAACAAACAAACAAACAAAAAACTACTGTTAAATTTTTCAAGAAAAGGGTAAACACTGTCTGTCAAGAACAGTTTGAGTTAATAGGTTCATTCCACAAATTTATACTGAGTGTCAGGCACTGTACTAGGCACTGGGGAGCCAGTGGCAGATACGGCTAATTCCCTCCCTGAAGCTAGCACAAAGTACCCTGACTTCATTGGGAGGTGACTTAAAAAGATCTGATGGAGTTGCTGATGTGGATGGTGGGTGGTGATGGGTTGGGGGCAGTGGGCTGAGGCCACCAGGTAAGAGTGGTCAGGGAGGCCTCTCTGGAGATTTGACATTTGAGCAGAGAACTGAACAATGAGAAGGGATAGACATGCAAAGGTGTAGGTGGAGAGTGTTTCCGAGAGGAGGAGCAGCACGTGCCAAGGCCCTGAGGTAGGAAATAGTGTGGTGTGGCCGAGGAAGGGAAAGGAGGCTAGTGTTTGGAGAGTGATGGAGACAGGCTGCGTGGAGGAGGAGGTCAGGGAGCTGGGCGGAGGTCACGACCTGCTACCAGCAGGAGGCCAGAGGTTTCGTACGTTCAGTGGGTGTGCAGCTGTGGAGGGGTAGGTGTCAATGTGCATTTGGAAAAGATTCCTCTGGCTGCTGTTTGGAGATTGGATCTTTGAGGGAAAAGCCAAGAAACAAAGAGACAGGGTAGGTGCCTACTGCAGCCACTCAGACCAGAGGCCATCATGGCTTGGCTCAAGGTGGCACCTGGGACCCGGATGTGCAGTGTGAGAGGAGGTGAGGAGACTGGAGTTTTGGCTTCAGCCAAATATTGATGTTTTCTGTTGCTATGGTGAAGGCTGGAGAGAGGCAATATATCCGAGGGAACATGGAAATCAAGAGCTCAACCATCTGAGCGTTGACCCTTGAACCAAGAGGCCACTGGTTCGATTCCTGGTCAGGGCACATGCCGGGGGTTGTGGGCTCGATCCTCAGCAGGGGGCGTGCAGGAGGCAGCCAATCAATGTATCTTTCCCATCGATGTTTCTACTTCTCTATCCCTCTCCCTTCCTCTCTCTCTAAAATCAATAAAAACACATTTTAAAAAAGCAGTTATAGGAAAAATAAAATTTCAACCATCAAGACCTCTCCTTTGTATGGTCCCGCCAGTCTCTAAGGCCATCGAGTGCTCAGGCCCTCGTGTACCTCAGTTCTCTTCTGCCAGGTCCCTCCGCCGCTCTCGCCGGCCTGGCTCAGCCCGTCCTGCATTTCCCTCCTCCTCCTGCTCCAGGACTCCCAGGCACACCCCACCCATTAGTGCTCCCGTATACACTCTCCTGCACTGTTTGCTAATGGGTGCTCAGACATTAGAAAATGTATTTTCTGGCCAGGCAGTAACTGCGATCACTTTTCTCTTTAGATTTGCAAGGACCACCCTTGAAAGGCTGTTTACTTCCCCTTAAGCACTTTGCTTGCAATTAAGGGTCTCCAGTGGGGTCGCTGCTGATAGCTTGCTTATGGTCTCCTGGGTCCAACAGCCCGACTTGGGCTTTGGGCAGGGAAAAACAGGAGAGAGTCATGCTTTTTCACTCAATTAACCCTTCGGAAAACCTTATAAAAGCTGGAACTCGTAGTAAGCCCCCAAACAGGTAGTGACACAGAACATGCTTTTAAAGAGATAAACCCTCGACGCAATCTGATCCTTTGGTGCGAATCCACGCTGCCGCCCCGCTCCCGACCTTGTCGAAATGCTCCTGGAGCAGCCCCTTGGCATGGAGTCAGCTGCCCTTTGCAGAGGTGGGAAGGGAGCTATTCTGGGACTTTGGTCCAACTTAGCATCAGAACATTTGCCAATTAACTTGCTTGTTGGGTGCTATGGTATAGGGAGTGATTTTTATGATCTGGTCTTTTCTAGTAGGTTCTTAAGTCCCTTCTCTTATAATGCTGCTTAAGTCACACCTTTGCACAGGACAGAAAGGAGAAGTAAGATGTGCAGTATTTCAAATGCAGAGTCCTCCTCTAGATCAGAGGTTGTTACGTTGTGCATATTGCATTTAACTAGCTATTCAGAAGGACCAATTTCCCAACCCATTTCTTTAATGTTTGAAGATCTAAGAGAGAGGCCTGGGATTCCATCCTGTTGGTCAAAGTCTTGAAGCCCATGTAAGAAAGCAGGCACACTAACTTTGCAGGTGCATGAGGCTGGGATGGATGCAGACTAGCCATGGGAAAGGAGGATATAACGGTTGCTCTGCGTACGTGTCTATAATATAGCAGCCTTGCAATGCGGTGGAGGCCATACGGATAGGCATTCAGTGTCTTGACCTTGGAGTTAGAGAAACCACGTCTGTGTGACCTTGAAAAAGTCACTTGCATTTCTAATGGTCATTTCTCCTATTTAAAATGTGGATGATGATGGTACCTCCTTCCTGAGCTGGTCAGAATTATGGGAGAGCCTGCAGAGAATGGATCAGAATGGTGCTTGGAGCACAAAGTACTAGATAAACGTCAGCTATCCTTGTCGTCCTCACTGTCATCTGAGATAAGGGGACAGGGGCTCTGAGGACCCGAAGGCCTTGCCCAAGGTCACACCGCTGCTGCATGGCAGAGCTGGGGTCACCACCCTGGGCTGTCCAGCTCAGAGGCCACTCTTTGTCCTATGCCACGCACGCAAAGAATCGAGATTTAAAAAGATCTTCATGTGCTATCACTGCAAAGTGAAAAGGATTCCAGCCGATGGGGATCAATGCAAAGATATTCACGTGTGCTAAGAAAAGATCGGAAAGCTAAGTCGCCCTGGCCAGGTGGCTCCGTTGGTTGGAGCATAGGCCTGTACACCAAAAGGTTGTGGGTTTGATTCCCGGTCAAGGCAACTGATTGATGTTTGTCTCTCACATTGATGTTTTTCTCTCCCCTCCACCCCCTAAAAATCAATAAAAACATACCCCCGGGCGAGGATTAAAAAGTGAAGACTTGATAGCTAAGAGCAGCAAATCCCTAAGCTTACAGGGGAGCTCAGCATGGCTGCTAGAACGAGGCCTGAAATCTCGGCGCCTCGGGGCGTCGTGTTCCCATCAGGGATGGCAACAATAGCCTCGGCGCACTTGGCAGTGGTCACAGGACCTGCACTGCACTGTGACCAGGTCTGCAACGACACTTCCAGCAGGACAGAGCGTGTCCTTCTACTAAAGCGAAAGGCGTGGGAAACCAGGTCTTAGGAAGAGCAATTGGAAGGAATCAGGGCCCAGGAGAGACTGGCCAAGGTCTTGACTCTTTGCAGGTGCTTCATCTGGAAGAAGCAAACATTTTCGTAGGTGCCCCCGGAGGAGGGTGTCACCGGGATCAAAATGAAGTGCTAGGGAGAGATGCTTTGTCCTAAGCTACAGCAAGGCGATTCCTAACACTCAGGACTTCAAACACACAGTGGCTGTGTTGTGCAGTAATGAGCCTCCTGTCATTCCAACAGCCTGTAAGCAGGACTCCAGAGAAGCCTTACCCACCAGGAGACGATGCCTGGACTAAGTGATTTTGACTGAGGTGCTATGGCACAATCAGCAGTTCTGCAAGTGAGAGGTCTACATGGCAAACTTTTCATAGAACCGTTCTCGATCCACAGTGATCACCACCACCTCCTTCTCCTGTCCCTCCAGGTGGGGGCTTGGAAAGGAAAAGCAGGAAACCAACATGCTACAAAGCAGCAACGGGGTCTCCATGGCACTCGGGATGGTGACGGGAAACTGGTGTCTGGAGTCAGCAGGGACTCCCGCCTCCCTGTGGGGGCTTCTGGAGCAGCGGGTGGTACCTGGGTGAATAAGGTTCCCACCTGGATTTAGGACTCTGAAGGTTCTGACGGCTGAGAAGACGAGCGGCTGAGACCCGCTTCTTGTGCACATTGGATAGACCTGCGGGGAGAAAAACAGAGTCCTCCTGAAATGGGTTAAACAGTTGTCAGTAGAACATCTTCAGCTTCTACTGACCCCCTACTCACACTCCCACTGCCCTCTGGAGCAGCGGTCGCTAAACCTTCGGACCTCACGGACCACCAGTGGTTTGCGGGCCATCAGTGGCCGACCGCTGCTCGGGAGTGAAGCGAAGGGAAAAGGAGGAAGAGGTCAGGGGGCTGTGGTTGGGGTGGGTGGGGTGGTTGCGGAAATGCAGGACACAGAGCAAGTCTGGTTGGACTGATTGAGAAGAGGACGGTTCGGGGTAACGCCACGTCCTCCGGGAGAGAGCGATGTCCATGTGCATGTTCCACTGAGCGCGGGGCAGCAGCCGTGTCTGCATTGGGAGGACTGAACGGAAGGGCCTAAGCGAGGACGCCCACTTTCTCTCAGCACCTCTCCCACGTGACAGCTCCAGACTCTCCTTTGCCCCACCGTCCTGAGCGCCCCCACCCCCCCGAGCCTGGTGAGAGGTACCTTGTGTGAGCTCTGGAGCTTCGGCCACATAGGTGAGGCGGAACTTGTTCCTCTTCCAGCTGCGGTCATTGCTGATGAGGGAGTTGTTCGCCTTCTCAATGTTGACATCATCTCCCACGCAGAACACGTCACAGGCTGTCTGTGGCACACACAGGGCTTTCAATGGCCTCCGTCAGCCAGGAGGGACTCCTCTCCAAGAGCTCTGAGTCATGGCATGTATCCCACCATCCAGCCATCCATCCATCTACCCACCTACCCACCCATCCCTCAGCCCCTCCATCTATCAACCCCTCCAACTCCCACCCATCCACCCACGCACCCATCCACCCACCAGTCTGTTGGTCCATCCATCCATCTACTAATCCGTCTATATTTTTTGAGTGCCTTTGATGTGCTGGACATATCACATTTACTATTGTCTTTAGGACCTCACATCTATCTCGTATGTAACTCTACGTACTTATTTATAAAACCAACATGTGCAGAGGTCTATTATTAAACAAGAAAGGAAACACGTTAGAATTTCCTATCCATCTTCCTCTACAGATTTTAAAAAGTTACATTAAAGGCAGAATATATTGAATGTCTGTATACCTGCACATACATTTATTTTTCATTTGCTAAGTTTATAAGTTCTCTAACTCTAGTGATCCTAAGAATTACTGTTCAGAATTATTTTTAGAGATAAAAGCCACGGATAACTCCAAAGGTTCTCAAGGATAGCTTTTCACCAATTTTTGGGCTCGTGTTGATTTTTAGATGATTGGATAAATGAAATACAGTATATCCATAGAATGGAATATTTGGCCATGAAAAGGAATGTGCCTTCATCGAGTGATCATGGTTAACATCTCTAAAATAAGTCATGTTGACCCCAGGGATCCTGGCATGAGGTGATGAGGACACCTCTCTTCTGGGATATTCTTCCCCAAACCTATCACCCCACTCTAATCTTGAAAAAAAGATGAGACAAGGTCAAATTGAGGGACACGCTACAAAATGCCTCACCAGTACTCTTAGAGACTCCTAAGATCATGAAAGGGACGACTGAGAAACACAGCTGAAGAGATGAAGAGATGTTTTGACAATGCGATATGGTAGCCTGGACTTGATCTTGAAACAGAAAAAGGGCATTGATGGGAAAATGGGTGAAACCTGAAGAAAGCCTATATCACTATCACTGTTCCTAGTTTTGACACGTGTACCATGAGTATGTTAACAGTGAGGCAAGGTGGGTGAAGGGACCAAGTACATCCTTGTTACTTTTCTGTAATCTCAATGTATTATCAAATAAAAAATATTAAAAAAGAAAGGAATGAAGTACTGACGCATGCTACAACATGGATGAACCTCGAGAATATTATGCTAGAGTGAAGGAAGCCAGGCATGAAAGACCACATTCGTAGGAAATGTGCAGCACAGGCACATCCCTAGAGACAGAAAGCAGATTAGTGGTTGCCAGGGCTGGGGTTGGAGTGTGAGGATAGGGGGGTAACAGCTCAAGGACAGAGTGGCTTGTAACAGACCCTGCATCTGGGATGCTCAAAGTTGGCTGATTGAAGTCAACAACCACACCGTTATCTTGAGGTGTGAGAAAAGCCAAGTTATCTCCACTCTCCCCATCCAGGAAGAAAGCAGGAACAGGCTATTGACAGCCTCCCACACAGGTTTCTTTATAGCTCAGAGGCCTCAGTTTCCCTCTTGCTCTACACCTGCATTTGCTTTCGAATGAAAAGTATCAATTGGATGACAGAAGGTTGTGTAGCCCCTTTTCTCCAGGGGCTGCTGGTAAGAAGGTTCTCCAGGGCCGAGGAAAGAGCAGGTAAAGGTGGGTCTATAGTTATTGCTTTTTCGTTCTCCCCCAGGGGCAACTAAATCATGCCCACACGCAGATAGGAGGCCAGTAGTCCTTTATCCTCCTGTGGCCTCATGTCTAGAGTAGGATGTCCTAGCAGGATGGAATGGGTCTGTGCTGTCTGACAGGGGGACCACCAGCCACTTGTGGCTTTGGAGCACATGAAACATGGCTGGTGCTACCGAGAAATGGACGTTTTAATCCAATGTAATGTATACATAGAAAACTAATATAGAATAACCTATTAATATAGAATGAATATATATAGAATGAGATAAATGACCTATATATAAATGAACTATATTTTATATAGTTACGTATTCTCATGAAGAGTGAGAAGGGATAATTCATACCATATAAAATTCACCATTTAAAAATGTACAAGTTAGTGGTTTTTAGTATATTTACAAGGATGTGCTGCTGCCACTACCATCCACTTTCAGAACATTTTTGTGACCTCAAAGACACTCTGTACCATCATTAACAGTAACTTCCATTTCCACTTTTTTCAAAATCTTGGCAACCACTAATCTACTTTCTGTCTCTACAGATTTGCCTATTCCAGACATTTCACATAAATGGAATCATATAATACGTGGCCTTTCGTGTCTGGCTTCTTTCACTGAGATCATGTTTTCAAGGTTCATCCATGTTGTAGCATGTGTCAGGACTTTATTCCTTTTTATGGCTGAAGAGTATTCTTTTGCATAAGCATACTGAATTTTATTTATCCATTCATCATATTTAGATTTAAACAGCCACACAGGGCTAGTGGCTCCCACAATGGCCAGTGGGATATTTAGCATAAGAGGAATATGCTTCTCCAAGTAGACAAGTTGGTGAGATCTGAGTTCCAGGTCAAGGCATGGCCCTTGGTTTAGTTAATCAATTCTATGTGTTTTGTCTACTTGTCGACCAAATGTGAGCGAGGGCTGGATTCCTCCCTGAAATTCCAAGACTCTGTAATTTCTTTTGTAGACCAACTCCTTAGCCACATGCAGGAGTTTGGGTTCAGGGTGGAGAATGTGTGTTGTAAGGTCACCCAAGCTCATCTGAGTTGTTTAAAGCTGCCTCCTGGGTGGATGCCTGGGGGAAGTACCCGGGGTCCTCCCAAGTTCCTTCTCTTTCTGATGGTTTAAGCAGTCTGTCTTTGGGAGCCAAGGGGAGCATGACTTTTCCCCCTGGGTCTCTGAGATCTGGGGGGATGGTTACCTTGAAGACCTTCTTGGCCCAGGTCCTGAACGCCTCCTCCTGCCCACAGAGCTCATCCCCTTCCTTCATCTTCAGGATCCTCTCTCCTCCCAGCTCTTCCAGGAGGGTGTCCACAGCGTGGCCAAAGGCGCAGAAGTGCGGGTATGCCCTCGAGCCAAGGCCAAACACTGAGAACCTGCCAACGAGACAAGAGAAAGCTCATGTGAGGTTGGGCTGAGGGGGTGCCTGGTGCTATGAATAGAACCATGCCTCCCCAAATTCATATGTGGAAGCCCTACCCCCAGTGTAACTAACTGTATTTAGAGATGGCGCCTCCAAGGTGGTGACTGAGATGAAATGAGGCCATCACGTGAGGGCTCTACTCTAATAGAACTGGTGTCCTCATTAGAAGAGGAAGGGACACCTGAGTCCCCCTCTCTCTGCATGCGCCCAGTGGAAAGGCCAGGTGAGGACACACAAGAAGGTGGCTGTCTGCAAGCCAGGAAGAGAGGCCTCACCAAAAACCAGTCCTACTAGCACCTTGATCTTGTGCTTCCAGCCTCCACAACTGTGAGAAAATAAACTTCAAGTGTTGAAGCTACTTTGTCCGTGGTGTTTTGTTAAGGCCACCCAAGCAGGCCAAGACACCTGTTGTTTTTTTTTCTCTCCCAGAAGGACTGTGGTTAGCCATGATGGTCAGGCAACCCCAAGCCTATTGGAGAAGGCTATCATTCAAATAGCCTCCCCCGGGGGCTTCTCCCTTCCTCTGGTATCTACTAGGCCAGTGGTTCTCAACCTTCTGGCCCTTTAAATACAGAACCTCATGTTGTGACCCAACCATAAAATTATTTCCGTTGCTACTTCATAACTGTCATGTTGCTACTGTTATGAATCATAACGTAAATATCTGATATGTAAGATGGTCTTAGGCGACCCCTGTGAAAGGGTTGTTCAACCCCCAAAGGGGTAGCGACCCACAGGTTGAGAACCGCTGTACTAGGCAATACTGTCCTCAGGAGAAAATTCCCCATTTGTCCTAAGGACGATGAGTCGGGGGTAGTGATCATCCAGAATCATTGGCTGTTCCCTGTATGTCCCTTTCTAAGTTGGACTAATTGGGAATATTTGTCTACATTATTTACATTATTGGGAAGCTTAAATTCTACAAGTTTTGGAATTCTACAAACCAGAGCAGTTTTAAGCACAAAGACAATGGAAATTATAACACAGAGGTCCTCGGGGGCCTGTATTAATGAGGAGACCAAGAGGACTTGTCGCTGACACGTCACATGTGGGTGTGGACAGGCCCTTCTGAAAGGGGAGGAGGGGTTTGTGAATGTGCTGGCTCCGCCCCTGGCAATGTCTATGAAATTAATTGGCCTCACAGACCCTCCTTGCATAGCCACCACCAAGATGCTGCTCTCTGAATAGATGGGGGTCAAGTTCGTGATATTTTGGTCGATGTAGAGATGGGGGCTGGCTGCTTTCTGGTACGGGAAGTGGGGGGCTGGGCCTCAGGGGGCCCATCTTCCTAGCTCGGTGTGTCCTACAGACACTTGATGTCACACTTCCAGGGCTTGGTCCTGGATGTAGGTCTTGACCTCTCGGGACTGGAGTGACAGGTTCCCAGTGGGACAAGCATGCCCCATCCCACTTCTTCCCCGGGTCGGAGTGTTCTGCTGCAGACCGTCACGGCAGACACACCAAGGAGTGGAGCTGTCTGAACTACTCCATCCAGGGTCTGGTGCTGTCCCCAAATCTCATTTTTAGGACAAGGGGTCCAGGATGGTGAGATGGGGGGTCAGGGGCAGAGGCAGGAGACGCTGGGAAGCAATTCCATCATGGAGAATGAACTTGAGATAGGTCCAGGTGTCTCACAGGTCAAATGAAAGTTATCCCCTCCTTTCTCATCTCACTCTCCTCCTCTTTCCTGCCCTCCATTCCTCCTGGTTCCAGAGCCTTTCCACGGAAAGTGGATGACAGTAGGCGGTATTTTCCCCCATCCCTCCGGCACCTACGATCTTCCTGGACCTGGATTCCTCCCCCTTTCCTCGCAGGGCAGCAGCCTGGTGGGTAGAGAGCTGGTGACCAGGAGTGGACTGGTTGGAGGGCCGCCCGAAGCCTGAGCAGATCTGGGACCCCCAGCACCAGCCTGCCGTGTGGTTAAGGGGTTGCTCCCCAAATCTGCGATCTGAATGCTGGTGACATCCACCACACTTGACTGTCACCAACGCTGCTCCTCATTAGCGCTGTTGAACCTGCGTTTTGTTTGTGCTGACCAGCTCCTCCAGCCCACATGTGTTCACAGCAGATGGTCCAAGGGGTGAGTTCCTGAATATGCTTCCCCGATGCACCTGAAGACCTGCATCAGCGTCACTTCCCAGACTCACGTTTCCATCACCGTCTTCACCTCCTGGCTTCAGAGTTCCTATTTTAAGCCTCTACACCAGGACTTGGCCAACTTATTGTACAGGGGGCCAGAGAGTAAATATTTTTAGGTGAAGAAACAAAATGGAAATGATTATATAGCTACTTATATTAACAAGAAAGAACAAATTCCCACACATTTTTTTTACGGACAAAGTTAAAAATGTGCTACTAATAATGATAATAATTATAGCTCAGTATAATTTTTTAGTAACATATGTACTCATGAGAACGTAATTCTTTTTCATGGGAGATAACATTTTGCTTAATTGGGGCTCAAAGGTAGTGTTTTTTTAAAAAAAATCATTAAATGAATTGCAAGTGTTCAGGTGTGAAAACCACTCTGAGCTCATGGGTTGTACACAGACAGACAGTGGCCAGGCTGTATTTGGACCACGGCTGTCCCTTGCCATCACCCGCTGTAAGCCATGGTGGATTTAATCAGGGAAAAATGAGTCTGACTGTCAAACTATGCAGCTGACATTACACTGTCAAACTAAAAAAAATGTACAGATTTCAAAACCTATACAGAATGGACAGCACCAAGGGGCAGCCCTACTGTAAACCATGGACTTGGTGAGTTCATGACGTGTCAATGCAGGTTCATCAACTGTACAAATGCACCCTCTGGTGGGAATGCTGATGGCGGAGGAGGCTGTGTATGGATGCGTCGTGGGGCAGAAAGTATATGGGGAGTCTCTGTACATTCCCCTGAATTTTCCTATGAACTTACGACTGCTTTAAAAATGAAGTCTTTTAATGAGTGGACTGATGGCCACAATGCTTCACTATCGAGGAGCCCTGTGAGCTGAGTCATCCGCTGAGCACTGCTCTGAGCATCTGTGAAGAAGGTTCAGTTAGCGGCCAGGTTTAGTTAGAGATTCCTGGCCAGGCCTGGATACTGTGCTTGTATCAGCCTCGGCTTGACTGATAATCTGTGAAACCAAGGGTCTGACATGACATCCAGTTTTCTTTCTTTCCAAATACCCATTAAACTGAAGACACAACTATTGAAGTACAAAATATATGTCCATGTACTACCTAAAGTTACCTCCTGGCATGTGACGATGCTTTTGAAAATAAAGGAGTTAGACCAGTATCTTTTGAATCTGACTACACATTGGAGTCCACTGGGGAAATAATTTCTCAGTTTTTAAACATTTATTGATTGATTTGAGAGAGAGAGAGAGAGAGATTTGTTGTTCCACTTATTGATGCATTCATTGGTTAATTCTTGTATGTGTCCTGACTGGGGATTGAACCCACAACCCTGGTGTATTGGATGACACTAAACAACAGACATACCCAGCCAGGGGAGGGGAGAAGTAGGCTTTTTTTTTTTTTTAAAGCAATGCTTGGTCCCAATCGTAGGCCGATTACACCAGAATCTCTGGAGGTGGGCGTGGTTATGGGTGCATTGTAAACATCTCCAGGTGCTTTTAATGCACGACCAGCTTTGAGAACCACTGGGTATGGCAGTTTGTCTCCAGAAGCTTCTATCATATCACTTGGGAAGGACAGGTCATTGAGTAATTTCTAGGGGTCAACGTTCTCCATCACCAGTGACGCGTTGATGAGGGGGTGAAATGTGTGAGATGGGGTGAAAGGTGGGTGATGGGGTAAAGGTGTGTGATGGGGTGAAAGGTGGGTGATGGGGTAAAGGTGGGTGATGGGGTGAAAGGTGGGTGATGGGGTAAAGGTGTGTGATGGGGTGAAATGTGTGAGATGTGGTGAAAGGTGTGTGATGGGGTGAAAGATGTGTGATGGGGTAAATGTATGTGGGGGAAAAATAGGATTGTGGGGGCAATGAGGCTGTGCATTTATGAAGAGGAGTCAGGTGCAGCTAGGGTGCAACTGGTTGTTCCAGGGATGAAGAGGCGTGGAAGGAAGACACCCCCACAGCAAAGAGCCCACCTTGCAGCTGAGTCCAGTTCCCCAAGAGCCTTTGTCATCCCTGATGCCCGAGCCCCCTGCTCACCTCACATTTGCCAGGGGGCCGGTGCTCTCAAAGTTGTCTCGGTGGTTCGGCCCATTGCCTGATGATTTGTGCAAGTCGGAATAGGAGGAAACACTATTGAACCTGACCTTGTAGCTCCTGCCAAAAGGAGAGAGAGTCATGAGCTTTGGCTTGAGCCCTTGCCTGAGGTCACCACCCTGGATCTTCACAGGACCAGTCCTGGTTCTAGGACCCCCTCGCGTGTGATGAGTGAGACCACAGCACCCTCAGGCCTCCTCCACAATGGATCAACTTACCCTCGCCCACCACCGTGCCAGCCAGCCATCTGTCCTTGATGCCGTGTGTATTAAAGGGTTTCTTTCTGACCACACTCAGCTCAGGAAATTGAAAGCCAAACAAAGTAACTGAATAGGCAGGAAGGCAGGAAGGAGTGGAACAGACCACCCCTAACCATCAGACCATGCTTCCCTGCTACCCAAATTGTAACGTGTGTAAGGATCAGCCTGGGACTGGGTTAGGCAGATCCTGATTCTGAAGACTTGGGGCTGGGCCTAGAGTCTGCATTTCTAATAAACTCCCAGGAGATGCCGCTGCCGCCGGTCCCCAGACCTCACTTTGCGTAGCCGGACCTGGACTTGTACCGTCCACTGTGGTGGCCATTGGCTACCTGTGGCTATTTGAATGTAAAGCCAAATTCATTCACACCAAATACAATGAAAAATTCCGTTTCTCACTTGCACTAGCCACACGTCAGTTGCTCACTCAACAACCACGTGCGGCAGAAATACAGACCACGTTCGTCACCCTAGGAAGTTCGATTGGACGCGGCTCTTTCTGTCCAGTTGTGGTCCTTAGACATTTCCGGGGTCTGTCACATCCCACCTTCCACGTCGGCATGGAAAGCGCTCAGCACTGACATGTGGCAGGAGAGGAGGCCGGCTTTCTCATTAAAGTGTTGGGAAGGGGAGGGAAGATGTCACTGGGACTCAGACCTCAGTACTAAAGGCTCAGGAGCCTGAAGCCTCAAGAAAACACACCTGGTTTCCCAGCTTTTCTCTAAAAGTGAGTTTTGACCTCAGACAGGGCAGAAACAAAACGTAAAACAAAACAAAATGTCTCCAGGACAACCCCCCCAAAACCAAACCAAACCAAGAAATCCAAGCCTCCAAACAGAAGAAACAAAGCAAAGCGAAACACAAAAACTCAAGACATCAATCTGAGCGCAAAAGACAGAAAAAGAAACTGCGCCTTCTGGCAGCAGGGTCCCAGGCGGATCCTCAGTTCCTGCTCCAGGATCCGGAAAGGTCTAAATGCACGTAAGCGTAGTTTCTGCCCTAAAATAGTCACACATGGAGTCACTTCCCCAAACAAGGCATGCGACACACCAGGGGGTGGCCGTGGTGTTAGTGGGAGGGATGGGGGGGTGGTTGTGGGGTGAGAACAGCAGCGCGTGTTTTTGTATGAGGTTCACGGTTTCCCAAATGCTTTCCTCTCTGTTGTTATCCTTTGGCCCGCACAGCAGCCAGCTCCCAGGCGAAGTCAGGACAGAGAGAGCTTCTCCCCATTTGGTGGATGAGAAAGGCTGAGGCCCAGAGAGGTCAAGGGACTTGCTCCAGGTCGCTTAAGGAGTTAGTGGCACAGCCTGGGTTAGAACCTCAGGTTTCCTTGGCACCTGGATGTGGCCTTGGAGGTTCGAGCATCGGGCATGCATGCGCACGCGTGCAGACACACATCTCCCTGCACACACGCATGCACACAGGTGCATGTATGCACACGCACACCCGCTCTACCTGTGCTGGCTGTCACGGGCTGCAGCCAGACCATGGACTTCTGTGTCAGCTCGGGGGAGGGGAGGCCCTTTACGGGAAAAGAAACGCAAGGGTTCCGGGTACCTAGAGGGGAGAATGGATGGTGCCCTATCTCTCCCTGAAGGAGGGGACCTGCTGGAGACCACCCAGGCTGGCATGGGCCGGAGAGGGACAGGGACAGTGAGTGCTGGAGCTGGGCACAGAACGAGGGCTGAGTGCGAGGGACTCAGCCACCCCCTGGACATGGAAGGCATGCGAGTTTGGCAACACGTGCTCGGCTACAAGAAAACCAAGAGGGATTTTCTGCGAACCACGGCCAGTGGTGCATTTGGTGCCCAATGGCAGACGCGGGGTCTGCTCTGAGCTGGAGGCGGGGCTGTGCCGGCCTCGCTGACAGGCAGCTCCGTCTGCACCTGCCACACGTTCTCCACTTTGTGGGCGATTTAAGGGCTTTTCAAGGGTAACGTTGATTCCAGGTGTTTCTCAGATCACGGAATCTCTTCAGAACCCAGCCCCACGTTGGATGCGCTTTCACGTGGAACATCGTTGGACCGCAGGCCACTCTCTGCCTTCTTTTGAATACAACCCCCACCCGAGCTGCAACGCCGCCCTGGGCATCAGGTGGCACAGCGCCAGGGGAAGCAGCGCATTTCACTGGTTCCGCATGTCGGGCCCCGGTGGCAGGAGAGAACTGGCGTCTGCACAGGGCCCCCTGTTTCTCACAGGGCACACGCATCTAGTTCCTAATTCGCGTCTTACAAATTGGAGAGCTCAGGCAGGTGCAATAAACCCCATTTGATAGGAAAAGAACCCGAGGCGCAGGGCCCTGAGGTGACCAACCCAGGACCCTGTAATTAGAGACCAGAGCATCAGCGCTGGTGGGGCGCACGCACCCAGAGGCTGAAATCGGCCACAGCTGGACTGTCGGTCACAACCGCCATCCACCCAGACCTCAAACGTGAACCCCAGGCGCCAAAAGACAATTTCCAGTCCCCCCCCCCACGGGGGTCATGCGGCCGTGGAGGGCCGTCCACTTACTTCCTTTCCTCCTGCACAGAGTTGGGGTGCCTCATTTCCATCAAAGCACAGCCGAACTTCTGCAGACCAAAAGAGGTGAGTGACATGTCAGGAGGGTATTATTAAAGCTGGAGTATGCTCAGGTGCCGAGGGGCGGGGTCCTGGCTGGAAAAGGAGGAGTCTGATGCCTGGGGGCCCGGATGTCCGAGATGGTGAGATGGTGAGATGGCGAGGGGCTCGGCAGGGCAGCAATGCTTGCGCTGCAGACGCACCCGGGAGGGCCAGCTGCTTAAAGAACTGCCAAAGCGGACTCCTGACCCCAGCACACCAAGCCCCTCATGGCGGCTTTCTCTCTATAAAAATATTGTCCCCACTTTTCTCACCTGGAGCATCAAGCTCCAGGGGACACCCAGCTCTAGGTTTGAGCATCCATTCCAAAGAAGCAGCCATTTCACTAGGAACCAGCCAGGCCCCGGGTGCCAATAGACAGAGGACTTGGAATTGTCCCATCTTGGCCGAGCTTAGATCCACATTGAAACCACTGTCTTTGAGGCCCTGGGAGGATGTGCTACTGGACAGCGGGCGCAACGGTAGCCCCTCTTCCTTCCTGCTGATGGACACACGTGCTAGAACAGGCGGACACTCATCTTACCTCCCCATTTTCAGGGGGGTCTCCATTGCCAAAGGTGCTGGTGACCACCAGGACCAGCGTTTCATGCTCCAGGTGCACAATATCATAGTCTTCCATGGATATCACCTAGGTGGGAGAGCGGGGGGGGGGGGGGGAGGGGGGCAGCAAAGAGGGGGAAGGAGGAGGAGGAGGAAGAGGAGGAGGAGGAGAAGCAGAAGATGAGTCGTCTTGAGCCCTCTCCTTTGGAAGAACCAAATGTGTGGGGTGTCGCTATTTCATGGGTAGACCTGCAAGCCTCTGGCAGGGTGGGGCCTCCTATGGTCCCTGTGGCCTGGAGGCCGTAGGGAATCTGGGGAAATGGTGCAAGGGGGTGACTGCCGGTAGAGACAGGTCCTAATGGAGACCCTTCAGCTTTTTAAAACCAACTGATCTTGGAATCTCCTTGACCACATCTAGGCTGGGAGTGACCTGGCCGACTGGATCTGACCCACGGCTGCTCAGCCCCCTTTCTAGCCTCCCTCCAGCAGGGTGGATGGCCTGGGCCAAACAAGTCTGAGAGACCTGTTTTGGAGAAAGATGGTTGCCCTGTATCCTAGTGTTGCTCGAGAAACATTTTTCAACGGCGGTTCTAGGGAAGCCCAGTCTCTGGAGATGCTTCCCCAAAACAAGTGAGCCATAAACACACATGTCTGGGGGAACATTTACATTCTCTGCCCTCCTCTTTTGGAGATGACAACACAGACTTGCAGACTAAAGGCTCTGACAAGTCCTGCAGCAAAGAAACCCACTGAACTGTATTTAACGCAGAGCTTCTTAAACGGACTCCAGAACGGATTTTCATAAAACCCTCTAACAGTTTCCTCTAGATCTGGGGGTTTCATTTTGTGATTCCTGGACTCCTGGGGGGTTCGCAGAGAGAGAGAGGGACATCACCGTCCCCTGAAATTTATGAAAATGTGAGCGTGTGTGCTGACGGGCAACTTGGGATGTGCTTTCATCCATTCTCAAAGGGTTCTACTCTGCGGACGTCCCTCTCTCCCCTCCCCACTTTAATCACCACGAGGGGCTGGAGAGCTGGCAGTGCCGCTACCCACCTTGGCATCGAAGGCGTGCTTGAAGATCTCACACAGGGTTTTGGCATAGGCCTGCGATTTCCCCGTTTCTGTGCCATACAGGATGGTCGCCTTGACCCTCTTGGCCATTGCCTGCCCCATCAGCTTGGCTGAGAACTTGACGGCTCTGGGAGGAAGGGGAGGGAGAGGACCATGGGAAATGCCAGGCTGGGACTATTGGGCAGAAGCATGACCCATGACATTAACCAGAGAGAACTTACTCTCCTGATCTTTGATGGCCTCCGGGAACTCAAGGCCTGAGTTTAGGCACCATTTGACCCCTTTAAGTCCCTCCAGAGCAACGAGTCAGTCATGAGCTGAAATGGTCGGTTAACTGTGTTGGGTTGTTCATGGATCAACCCCAGTCTTGAGGACCTTGCTGTGCCAAGCATTGTCCCCAAAAGATGATCATTCATTCATGCACTCATTTGTTCATCCATCAAATGTGTGTTAACCACTTATGTGCCAGGAATTGTGATAGAAGCTGAAGAACATAGAGAATGTAGCTGTGGACAAGCAGCTGTGATGGGGCTTACATTAGTGTGTGTGTGTGTGTGTGTGTGTGTGTTTGTGTATGTATGTGTGTGTGTGTGTGTGTGTGTGTGTGTGTGTGTGAGAAAGAGAGAGAGAGAGAGAGAGAGAGAGAGAGAGGGAAATCACTAACAAATCACTAGGTATTGAGCTCAAAGGGATGTCAGAAGTGAAGGACCAGGTCTGGTTTAGTCAGCCATGCATATCCGGGGTCTTGCACAGCTGATGCCTAATAGGCACTAAATACATCTCTAGCAAAGGAATGAACTTTAAAGATGCTGCTACCACTGAAGACGTGGGGATTTCAAATGTCAAGTCTAGGCCCTTTGTAGTTAAATGGAGAATTCAGAACCACTGTTCTTCCTTCCCGTCCATGAGGGCCTGGGCGAGGCAGCCAGGCCAGAGGCCCAGGAATGCCTGGGCTCCCCTCGGAGCAAGCATCCCTGCTCTAACTAGGCATCTCTGAGCAGACAACTTGCTAATTCCTCCTACTGGGGGATTATTGGTGGTAAATTCATCATTTTTTAGAATCAGGGAAACCACCCACGCTGCAGGAGCACTTGGGCTAAGGGGGAGAAACAGAGAGAAATAAAAGGTGCCTGGAGGGTTCCCTTTGAATGATGGGAGCATAAAAAAGCAGCTATAATTAACTTCCATTGTTTCTAGCTCCATCTTAATAGTGCAGTTAATGTTTTAGATTCCCCGCTTCCTCCCCCGCTAGACAGCTGAACTGAAGGGAAGCCAGGGGCTGCCTTCCCTGAGAATATTTGTGATCGCTCATTAGCGAAAGAATGGCTGCTGAGGTGCCCTTGCTTGGCTGGAAGACGGGGTTAGGTGGAAGGAGAGGCGAAGGGAGAAAGGGAGAGAGATGCCATGGGCCGTATTAACAGAGCCAGCACCCAGCGTTGAGTCCCTGCAAGACCCACCAGTGTCTTGCTTCTGGGGTCTGTGGCATGGATGGCACCAATTGTTTTATTTTTATTTTTTGCAACTATCCCCCATGCAGAGAGAGTTCTGGACCTGAGGGCGCTCAGGAAAGAGAGTGAGGAGCTCAGTGCATACTTAGCTGCTCTGCCAAAAAGTAAGTTAGTTCTGAACAGGGGTGTCTCCGAGAGAGCCGGTGGAACTCTTTCTTAGGAGAAGCCTGGCATCCCCATTGGAGCATCTCAGGTGGCTCCACCCCACTTGTCAGCTGCCCCCTTGGCTGGCTACACGTTCTTTTTTATTTTTTTAAATGTTTTTATTGATTTTTAGAGAGAGGGAGAGGGGTAGAAAGACAGAAACATTGATAAAAGAGAAACATCATTGATTGGCTGCCTCTTGCACACCCTCTACTAGGGATCAAGCCTCCAATTCAGGCATGTGCCCTGCCTGGGAATTGAACTGGTGACCTCTTGGTTCATGGGCTGACACTCAACCACTGAGCCAGCAGCAGCAGCTGGGCTGGCTATACATCAGGACCGTTATTCTTTGGTGGCCTTGGTCCATAGCCCCCTTCCCGCCCTTCTGTGCTCAGTTAGGACTTACTCATCTTATTTTTCAGCTCCATTGTCATCTCCTGAAGGAAGCCCTTGCCTAAACTCGGTTAAGTCTGTTCTTTGGCACCATGGATCACTCCTTGAGGGCACTCGAAGTGCTGACTATATTTGTGTGGTTCTCTGACAGATGAATGGCTGTGAGCTTGAAGAGGGCAGGGACCACATTTTCTGGCTCATGATGGCTTCCCGAGAGCCTAGTACAGTGCCCGGCAGGGAGTAGGCTCTCAGTATCCATTTGTGGGCCAAATGAATGAATGAATGAATGAATGAAATTAGAGTTCAGCCCTGGACAAGAGCACTGTTGGCAGTGCTGTTCTGGACCCAGCTCATCCCAGCTCCTCTCTACGACGGGTTCAGTGACTTCCTGTTGGTAGCTTAAAACTGGCCATAATGGGAGTATTTACACGATAGCAATTGGCCAACATTACAAATCTACTATTTTTACTTTTAATATTATTATCAGGAAAGCTGCTTTACCAACATACCACTCACTGCCTCCGGGAAAAGAATTTAGGAAACTGGGTGAGGAAAGTAAAGGTGGGAGGGAGAAGAATTGTGGCGACATTTACATCCCAGTCTCTGAGGCAAAGAAGGCACGAGGGGGCGAGAGCAAGTAGAGAAATCTTATCGTGCTAGAGGTCAGAGGCATGACTAGCTGCCTGGCTTCCTTTTGGGGGGCTCTCCAGATTTCGGGGCACATCCACCTCCCACCTACTGCAGGAGACTTACTCTGCCAGTTTCTTGAAGCCGATGGCTCGCCGCTTGGTGGGGGTCCCGTTGGTGCCTTTCCAGAGGTGGGTGTTCCAAGGGTCCGGCTGGGAAGAAAGGACTGTGGTTACTATGGTTACTGGGGTTGGGGAACCGGGCTCCCCTGGGAGATGCTCAGGATCCTGGGGGCTGTGGCTGCCCAGCCATGCCCAACCCGCAGCCTTGCAGGGAGTGATTCTGTGAGTGATGACCACAGGGGTCCTGGCACAGAGCGGCTGGCCCAGCCGTTCTGCACTGTCCTGCTAGACCAGTGGTTCTCAACCTGTGGGTCGCAACCCCTTTGGCGGTCGAGCGACCCTTTCACAGGGGTCGCCTAAGACCATCCTGCATATCAGATATTTACATGACGATTCATAACAGTGGCAACATGACAGTTAGGAAGTAGCAACGAAAATAATTTTATGGTTGGGTCACAACATGAGGAACTGTATTTAAAGGGCCAGAAGGTTGAGAACCACTGTGCTAGACCTTCCCACTCAGCCCTCAGTCCCTCCCAAAGACTTTCCTTGAGACCCCAGACGACTCATTTAGTCTCCAGGAATCTTTCTGCTAGAGCTGCGTTGTCCAATGTGGTAGCCACTAACCAAGCATAGCTACTGAGCACCTGAGCGTCCAAAGTGCTCGTCTGAACTGAGACGTGCTCTCAGCACCACACACACAAGGCTACCGAAGACTTAGCGCGAAGAGGCAGGGAGGGGCAGGACCTGGTATTCGAAGGAGGGGGTGAGCCGGTAGTTGAGCATCTCCTGGTGGAAGACAGGGGTGATGCTGCCAGACATGGGGGGCACGATCCACACCCAGTCTGCCGGACAGCCCCCGCGGCAGCGGTATTCATTCTCCATGTGCTTAATGAAGGACTCGGTGGCCGAGTGGTGGTCGACGATGGTCACTTTGTCACTCTGTGGGTGGAGAGGGGACAGGAGTCAGGAGGTAAGAGCTGGGGCGTTTCAGCATTCTCCCCCAGAGTGGCGCTTCCCGAAGGACAGGTCCTGGAGATGGTTTAGTGCCCAATACTTGTCTGCATTTCTCCTTCTGACTGTACCTGGGAGAAAGTCTCTGTTTGTTGCTAACAGGCCTCTCCAGCGAGTCTTCCTCTCTCCTCCCCCACCCTTTTTCAAACGAACCTCTTATGTAGCTAGAATGGAACAACTCCATTTTGTTAGTCCTTGTATTTGTTTATTTATTTAAACTAACAATTCTCTTCTATTTAAGGCAACTGATCTTGGCTCTCCATGTATGGTGGTGATACAAAATCCTGTCTGTCAGCTGACGGTCTGCATCCCTACGCAAGACACGGACGATACCTGACATCTCAATTCTGAAAAATCACAGGTGCAAGTCACAACCCCCTTCTGGTCATCTCTTCCTCAAACGCCCACACTCAAGATCAGCATGGAGAGGCAGGCATGCACGATGGGCGGGAGACCTCGCTGGTGGACAGATCTCCCCAAAGGTGGCTCCTGGCAGCGAGGGCTCTTGGACTTTTGGCTCCAAGGCTCTGAAAGGTGCAGCTCCTCCCTGAGGCTGGATGGCTGGGACCCCAGCACTACCTGGAAGCTGTAGAGAACTGCAATGTTGATCTCCACCAGCGCCTGGTCCTTCCACAGGGAGGACGTCTTTCTTGTGTCCAAGTTCATCTTCTTGGCCACTTCCTGCAAGAAGAAGGGAACACAGACTCTCAGGCTGGGACGCTTCAGACGAAGGAGGGGCAGGGCCAGCTCCTGCCGTGAATGAACGTCTGAACTATCAGTCAGCTCACTGGCAGAGCGAGTCGCTCCCTCTGAAGGTATCTCACCGAGGACCTACCGGTGGTGGGAAACTAGAGACATGGCTGGCCACTTATTACTGAGCGGAACTTGTAGTGGGAGAGAACAGTTTATATTGTGATCAGTGCTAATTCCTACGGAGAAAATAAGACGAGGCTATGGGATGAGGAGGGATAGGGGGCAGGGTTCACAGAACCATGATAGTCAGGAAAGGCCCACGTGGAGGGGGCACACCCGGTGAGACCCAAACGGGGAGGAAAAGCGAGGCATGTGCAGACGGAGGGAGGCGAGGGTCTCGGCAGAGAGACAGCACGTGCAAAGCCCCCAAGGAGGGTTCAGACTCGCAGCATCTGAGATACAGAAAGAAGGGCAGTGCACGCCGAGGGTGGGGAGCCAGCGGGAGTTAGTGAGAAGGGCAGGATCTTGAAGGATGTGCCATGGAGCCAGGATTTTTATTCCAAATGTAACGAGGGGGGTCTTCGCAGGGTTTTAATCAGAGATGTGGGCCTGGGAGTGACATCACCTACTTCCTAGTGGGAGAAGCTCTCCACCCAACCTGCTCCACCCCTGGAGTGGCCGCTACTTGTAATCTAGACCATGGACGTTTTGAGCTTGACTGACTCCATCTGACAGATGAGGAAACTGAGGCTCAGAGAGGTGCCTGGATTTGCTCGACTTCTGTAGAGCCAGTTGGCCTCAGAGCTGGAGCCCAGGGAGATGCGTACTGCCCAGAACCTGGGAGCTGCTCCCCAACCAGCCGGCGTCTCTGGCAAAAACAACCCCTGATGTTTGTTACAGCTGAAGCAGGAGCTGATGTCAAGGGTGAGGAAGACCCAGTAGCAAATGCACTAATTAGAGCCTAGCTTTTCTCTTACTCTGTCAATTCTAGTCACTCGTGGGAACCCGGGTCTCATTATGGGGCTAGAATGCGACAATTTCTCAGCTTTCGGTAAATCGCTTCCCAGCCTCAGCTGTCAACATTTGTACAGAGTGGCAGCTGAAACTGGAGGCAGGGGTGGGAGGGAGTCTCATTTAAGTTACCCAGTGACTACTCGATGCAGTCGAAATGCAAGCAAGATCATGGAGGCGGACTTATTGATTCACTCTTTGGGGCTGAAGCGTTAGGTTCTGCTTGGGGCCTTTGGGCAGTGACACAAATGCAGGAAGTAAAGAATTTGCTGCTTTACATAAGTACATAGAAAGCTCGAGTTATTATATAAAAGAGGAGCAGTGTCTAGCCAGTCATGCTGCTACTGTTACTTCTACAGCATTATTTTGGTTAACAAAAGAGAAATTAGTTGCAGGAAAAAAAAAACACCTATACAACTTTAAAAAAAATCCCCAAATGTGACTCAAGGCATCTCTATGAACATTAACTAAACTGTCTTTTCCTTTCTTGCCAGAAGTCTGTACAGATTGGTGGCTGCCCCAGTAGAATCTTCTAGGGCAGTGGTCGGCAAACTGCGGCTCGCGAGCCACATGCAGCTCTTTGGCCCCTTGAGTGTGGCTCTTCCACAAAATACCACGTTCGGGCACGCATGTACAGTGCGATTGAAACTTCGTGGCCCATGCGCAGAAGTCGGTATTTTGTGGAAGAGCCACACTCAAGGGGCCAAAGAGCCGCATGTGGCTCGCGAGCCGCAGTCTGCCGACCACTGTTCTAGGGAGATGTGAAAAATGCTGATGCCCACCTCCCCCTGTAGAGCAATTCCACCCAAATCCTGGGGGGTGGGGTCTCGGGCGTCGCTGTGCTACCCTGGTAGTTCCAGTGGACGGCAAGGCTGAGGACCTGGCTTCTGTCTTCCAGGCTAACAACCATGGAGTTTGTTTTTTTAAAGTGAGATAGAACTGACACATGATGTTGTGCACATGCAAGGTGTACAAAGTTCAAGGTGTTGGTTGAGTACAGTTATATATTGCAATATGATTACCACTGTAGCATTCGTTAACATTTGTATGTAATTATTGTGGTGAGAACAATTAAGATCTAGTCTCTTAGAAACTTTGAAGTTTATACTAGAGTGTTGTTGATTATAATCTCGATGCTGTGCTTCAGATTTCCAGAAATTATTTACTGTACGACTAAAACATCTCCCCAATTCCCATGCATCCCGTCCCCACAGCCACCATTCTAACTCTCCGATTTCACCAGAGAGCAGAATCCACATTGAGCGTGATCACACTGCCTTTGTCGTTGTCTGTCTGCCTGAGCTCACGTGGCCTAATGCCCGCAAGGGCCATCCATGTGAACACCTATGGGTGTCAGCCACAGACACCCAATGCTTGGTTCTGAGGTCTAATCCTGACTCCACCTTAGTTACTGTGAGACACAGGCCAGCGCTTCAGCTCTCTGCTTCTCAGGGGCCTATTTTGAAACAAGGCCAGCGACAGCAGACAGTTGTCAGGAACAACGTTTGCTGACAAAACCACGGCAATCCTGAGCTCTCACCAGAGCTGGGCCCCCGGAAGCTCTCTGCCCGGCACGTTTCGGCAGATGAGGGTGACTCAGCCAGGGAGGAAATCAGACCTCCACCGAGAAATGTGTTTAGCGGAAAACCATGGACTCTCCTCCAGCCTGGTTTTCCAGAAAAGAGACAAAAAAATGTCCCACGTTCACCGGTCATTCTCCAACCCTTCTGACAGAGTTTGACACCGAGAGGCAGTGTAGCAGCGTGGTGGTGAACTCGGACCACAAAACCCGACTGGGGTTGCATCCCAGCTCTGCCACTGCCTGGGGGCACGGCCTTGAGCTCGTCATTTCATCCCTGCAAAGGCCTTGGTTTACTCATCGGTGAGACGGGGTTTTCCTTTAACCTGGAGGTTGTGGTGAGGATTAAATGAGCATGTTATACATGCAATGCGCTTTGAACACCCATCCCGCGGATGGGCCTAGCACCCAGTCCATACACGGTTAGTGCCACGGATGCCGCACTGGGATGGCAGGTTCTGTTGTCACCCGTTTCCAGGTTCTCAGCCCCAAAGCCTGGCTGTGGGGAAGCACTGCTGAGCCCCCCGCTTCTGCTGGTGACGAAGGAGGGCCCTCACCTCCAGGATGTTGTACCGAGAGTTGTCACAGTAGTCGCGGACGCCGATCTCCGTGCCCATGTACCAGCCGCTGAAGGGACAGGCGCTGAACTCCAGGCCGCCAATCTCCAGCAGCATGTTGGACACAGCGGGGAGGCCGTACCACTTCAGCCCCAGATCCTTGAACCACTCAAACCTGCGGAGAAGGACACAGCCCAGCTCACCAGGGGGCGGGAGTCTCGGGCAGACAGAGGGTGGGACAGCCCGAGTCTGGGGATGCTGCCATGCCAGTGACTGACGGGGGCCATGTCAGAACCAGATTCCTGGGCTCTGGGCTCTGCTTCCGAGCTGGAGAATCACAGGCTCCAGAGCAGGGGCCCGAGGATATGCATCTTACCATGTTTCCCAGTGATGTGCAGGGATATCCAGGCCTGGAAACCACTGCTCAGGCTGCTGTTTAGCCACTAAGCCCAGTCTGCAAGTCAGTCCTGGAGGAAGCGAGTTCCCTCCTACCCAGGGCCTTTGCACGGCCGCTCTTTCCTCCTGGGATCTTCTCTCCTCCTCTGTGTCTGTCCAGCTCTTGTTTGCACTTTAATTCTCAGCTAAAATGTTGTTTACTCTTTTAGGAAGTCTTCCCTGATGCCCAACCTGGGCAGGGTGAGGTGATTTCATGCCTCTAGGCGCCATACAATTTCTATTGCAGCATGTTATTGGAATGAAGTTATTTGGGTAAGATCAAAACTTTAAATAAAGACAGGATCCCAGCCTTAGCCGGTTAGGCTCAGTAGATAGACTGTCGGCCTGTGGACTGAAAGGTCCCGGGTTCAATTCCGGTCAAGGGTTGTGGAAATGCTATATATATATATATATATATATATATATATATATATATGTATGTATATATATAGACAGGATTCCACACTGCACTCACATGACTCACCTGGTTTGCCTCCCTCTAGTCTCAGCCCTGAACTGGATCCTGTATTTATTTAAAATGTTGACACACTATACAGCACAGGATTTTTTAAAAATTATTTTTCTTTCTTTTAAAAAATATATTTATTGATTTGAGAGAGGAAGGGAGAGGGAGAGAGAGATAGAAACATCAATGATGAGAGAGAATCATCGATTGGCTACCTCCTGCACACCCCACACTGGGGATCAGGCCTGAAACCCAGGCATGTGCCCTGACTGGGAATCGAACCAGTTCATAGGTAGACGCTCAACCACTGAGCCATGCCAGCCGGGCTATTTTTAATTTTTAAGAAATACTGCATTAAAACACTATTTATCTTGATTATTGAGTCTTTTGGTGCCGCCTCCATTCTGTCCCCAAGGCCCCTGTGGATTTCCTTCGCTCCTAATTCCTTTCGGACATGACTCCCCTCAAGTCACAGGGTTTAAACAGCTCCCTCTGTTTAACATCTGAGCCCCCTGAGATAGCAGGTGCTCCTGCTTTCTGATCCTTCGGGCTGGGAAAGGGCAGGTCCGGGTCGGTAGCTTAGGAGTGGGGTAAGAAGGGAGATCATGATTCAGAAAAGATGGCAGTTCCCCAGCTGGTCAAGGAGGAATTACTGATTCTGTGCCCAGGTCCCAGGGTGAGGAGTGAAATCAAGAGCCCCTTTCAGCCTGTGTCTGGGCTGGAGAGGGCGAGCCAGGGGGTCCAGGAATGAGGGGCACTGGGGAAATCCACCCACCCTCACCCACTCCATGCCCGGCCCTCTTACTTGGGGTGCCTGATGGGCACTTCCAGCACCAGCTCTGGGGGAATCTGGAAGAGCTCAGGGTCATTGCCGTTGGCCTGGAGCAGGAGTGGCAGGACGTCGAAGCGGCCTCTCGGGGGCTTCCAGCCCTGCAGGATGCAGATCTGCAAGCAGACCCGCCGGTCAGGCCCCAGCTCGGGCCCCAGACCCTCCCAACACTGGGGAGGGGCAGAGCCCAGGCGCTACCCCCAGCAGCCCGTTCCTCCAGAGGGACTGGGCCATCCCCCTCCTTTGTCAAGGTCTCCCCGACATCACCACGTAACCAGCACCGCTTCTCGTGGGCCCACAGACAGAGGGTAAGACTGTGCCCAGCACCAGGCTTTGAGCACTCGAAATGTAGAGGGTTCGAACCGAGACCCTAAGTGCCGTAAGTGTAAACTACCAGGCCACAGAGGCAGAAACCATGTTTTATGTTTTCCGGGTCTTTCCTGCCCACTGGGGAGGGCGTCTATAACAAGTAGTATATAACATGTAATCAAACGTATTAGATATCATTTATTTGTTAACTAGAGGCCCGATGCATGAGATTTGTGCAAGGGGCTTGGCCCTCGCAGCCCTGGCTTCGTCTGGAAGGTCGTCCGGAAGGTCGTTTGGCTGTCCGGTCTAATTAGCATATTATGCTTTTATTATGATAGATAATAAATTTTAAATAAATTATTAACATTTAAAGCTATTTAACACAATTATATATATTAACTCAATAAGTATATTACTTTATTAGTAAGTATAATAAATAGGTTAGCCCAATATTACCCACTATAACATTTTCAATACATAATCAAGATAAGAACTTATTAATAAGATATTCTCCACTCTCCCTCTTTGGTTTCTGTCTTGGTGATCTGGTGTGTATGCAGACTGTGTGCTCACGAGCCATGTGTGACCAGCAGCTGCTGTATTGGACAGCTGAGGGCGAGAGGGTTTCAAAGGATATAGCTCCGTGGTTATGTTTGGGTGATTCTTTCTGCCCTGTTAGTACCAAGAAGGAGCATGAAGTTATGCACTTAAAAGAACATGTCCTGTCAGCGAGGATTCTGGAAACAGAAGAAGAGGAAGAGGCCCTGGCGTCTGTGTTCTGGTGGCCATGGGGACAAGGTCAGCCAACTCTACACTCAGCTCGCAGCCAAGTGGAGCAGAGAGTCTGGCTGAGTCCAAATCGGCACAGGTGCTGCTCCTGGTCGCCCTGGTTACTGCCCCTTCCTTAGGAGCGTAGCATTTAATCAGGAAAGCCGGATGCAAAGGCTGTCAGCAGCAACTGAGGGAGTTCAGTGGCCCTGCCTGGCCAGCTCCTCTTGGGGGAGGTACTGGGTGGAGTTTGAGGGGGGTTTGAGGAAAGGACAAGATGACGTTCAACTGGGATGACTGGGTGATTAAGAAAAGGGGGTACCAGGCCTGTGGGCCTGAGGTCATGGCAGGCATGGCATCTGCCTGTGGTGTCTGCTATGGGCACAGACGCTGTAAGCTGCCGTGCCTCAGCTGTGCTGCCTGCATCACCTGGAAGGAGCCTTGGATGGTGGTGTTTGTGTTTCTGGTGGCTTTTATGAGTTGACTTGGCTGTGAGCAATAGTGTCTGTGCTGGTACCATGGAGAGTCCAGCCCATCCAACGAGGGCTGTGTGGGTTGAATAGCTGTTAAATGAATGAATGAAGGAATGATATGAATTTGACATATTACCCAACTCAGAAAAGGTGGATGCAGGCATGGTTTCCATATGTCAGCTCCTCTCCTCCAGGTGGGAGGCAGGAGATCTGGACTGCATTTCTAGCTTTCTCTCTGTTCACTTATTGCCTTGGATAGTTCATTTGGCCTTGGTGAGACTCAGTCTACCCACCTGTGAAATGGGACTATGGTTACCATCATGAGGGTCAGGCAAGGTAATGGCATGGAAATGACCAACTGACCACCTGTAAGAGAACCAGCTGGTTCTCTCTGGGGGCAGCCGCAGAGAGAAGGAGGTTTGGGAAAGAATAAGCGGCAGTTCATTTGCTGCTCTCCGTATGAGGATTACATCAAAATAAGAAAAGTCTGTCGATAGAAACAGTCTGGGGAGATGAGAGCCCAGGTGGGCATGGACTGGGGGGCACGCACCTCTGTGAACTCCACATTGGCTGGGTCCCCCAGGATAGAGCCATCAGGCTGCTTGTAGCCAGCATAGCGGATAAGCTGGGAGTTCCAGACTCGGAAATCGTGCTTGCTGTCGATCCTCTGGGGAAATATGGTGATGGCGGACCTGTGGGGGACAGAGGGGGACACCTGGTATCAGGGTGGGGCTTGCACTTTGGGGACACCCTGGAAAAGGTGTCACCCAGGTCGATGAGTGCATGAGGCTCAGGGTGGATTCCACCTGTGCCCAGGTCCCCAGGCCCATGGAGAGCTGCCGGGAGGAAGGGGCCTTGCCCTGTCCCTCCCGTGTCTGAGGAAGCGTGGAATGGGGGGCCCCGTGCCAGCTTGCTGAAGGAAAAGGAATGCTTCTCAAACGGCACTTTCAAACCATCTTGGCGTGGGCCAGTTTCCCAGGGAGCCCGTTAGCAGCAGGTAATCTCCAGGGAAAGAGCATCAGGCCCCGCTTCCCTTTAAGAACGCACCATCAGGTTTGGCTCAGGGGATAGAGTGTTGGCCTGTGGACTGAAGGGTCCCGGGTTCAGTTCCAGTCAGGGGCACATGCCCGGGTTGAGGGCTCAATCCCCAGTAGGGGGCATGCAGGAGGCAGCCAATCAATGATTCTCTCTCATTGTTGATGTTTCTATCTCTCTCTCCCTCTCCCTTCCTCTCTGAAATAAATAAAAATATATTAACCTTACCTAATAATAGACAAACATGTAAATTGACCGTACCTTCGCTATGCTAACCAGCCAATCAGGAGAGTATGCAAATTAACCCAACAAAGATGGCGTTTAATTTGCATACGTAGGCTCCAAGTGGCAGGGCCAAGCCGGACAGCCCCGGGGCCAGAGCAGCGAAACCAGATGGCCCTGGGGTCGGAGCAGCGAAGCCGGATGGCCCAGGGCCGGCTCCGCCTGGAGCCTGGCCAGAGTGAAGGCCTGGGTCCGGGTGCCAGAGGGAAACCGGTGCCAGCAGCCAAGGGAAGGGAAGGCCTATTGCATGAATCTCTTTGTGCAACAGGCCTCTAGTAATAATAATAAAAAGAATGAACCATAGCCCGGCTGGCATGGCTCAGTGGTTGAGCTTCTATCTATGAACCAGAAGGTCAAGGTTCGATTCCTGGTCAGGGCACATGCCTAGGTGTGGGCTCGATCCCTGGTGTGGGGTGTGCAGAGGGCAGCCTGTCAGTGATTCTTTCTCATCATTGATGTTTCTATCTCTCTCTCTCCCTCTCCCTCTCTAAAATAAATAAAAAATATATATTAAAAAAAAGAACACAATCTTAAAAAAAAAAAAAAAAGAATGCACTATCAATGTCTACTTCTAGTCTTTCTCCTACCGTAATTATCGCTGTTGTTAATTCTCGTCCAATCCATTCCAGGCCAAAGTCTGCAGACTTACAACTAAAAAAGATACCAACTTTCATTTGTGTTCCACGTATTTACTCTGAAAGGATAGATTGCCACTGGCCTCGCCTACCTAGCTAGCCAACGATGAGACTGTATGGTTACTGAGTTGTAGTTGTTGCCTGCTGAAGCACCCAGCTGGAGCTCCGCTCTCTGTTTGTTAGAAGCGGTATTAGAGGGGCGTTAACGATGGGTTAGCACAAAACTGAGACTTTCTCCTTAGCAGCAGCAGAGGGATTCATAAACATCAAAAGGAGAATAGCTTTTCACGATGTGGTTCAATGTTGTCTCACGCCAGTTCCTGCCACCCGGATCCATTGGTCTCCTCACTGGACGGATCCCAAGCGATGGCTTGTGCTGGCATGGGAGTCGCACGGTGGGTCCAACCCATCGCTCATAGCCCTTCTCCCATCCACATCCTGCTCCTGGAACTCCGCCCCCTCGGCTGGAACCCCTCTGCTGTCATGCTTCCAAATCCAAGCCCTGACTCAAATCCGCTTTCTCCACATAACATCCCCTGCCCCATCTGGCTCCCAAGGCCTCTACCTGAGCCAATTTAGGTCTGGCTGTCCGCACGGGACAACACTGCCTTTAACCCTGCAGCGATGGTGCAATGCACCTGGCGGTGAGTCCAGGTTGCGGGGGGTGGGGGGGGGGAGGCGGGGGTGGCTGAAAGTGAAAGTCACAGAGAGCCACAGGCACTCTTAAAAATCCCTTAGCAAAGGCGCCATATTGGGGCATCAACACAGGGTAAGTCAGTCCATGCGTTTGCCCTCCGGCAGTAACACACATGGCCGTTCCTTTGGTTGAGCACCAGTTACAGGTGTTTGTGTAATTTATATATTTAAACAGTGTGTTTAGAAACAGCAGAGTCACACACAGTGGGAGGAGACCCTGTGTGCAGGCACCGAGACCAACGGCGGAAACAGAACACATTTCTCTCTCTCAGACCCCACCTCTTCGAAGCCTAATCGTAACCAGTGGCAGGTCCAAAACCCCGTGCTGTGTAAGTTACCCTCTCCCTCCTCCCTCCTGTTACCGCGCTTGCCTTTCTTTCTTACCTTAGGTGCTTTCGATACACAGCATACATGCTCTTATGTATGTGTTCAGATGTATGATTTTTTTTTTTAAATATATTTTTACTGATTTTTTACAGAGAGGAAGGGAGAGAGATAGAGAGTTAGAAACATCGATGAGAGAGAAACATTGATCAGCTGCCTCCTGCACACCTCCCACTGGGGATGTGCCCGCAACCCAGGCACATGCCCCTGACCGGAATCGAACCTGGGACCCTTCAGTCCGCAGGCCGACGCTCTATCCACTGAGCCAAACCGGTTTCGGCCAGATGTATGATTTTAAAACGTATTTAAAAAAAAGAATCAGCTGAATATTTTCTTTAATAGAAGATGTCACGAAGACTCCCCAAAGTGCAGGTGCACTGCCTGGTCTATGACACCCCCCCCCCCCCCCGTCCCATAGTCACGGCATCATTTGAAAACTACCAGAACAGCCCACAAGCTCCGTGAGGCTGAGATCTCAACCAAGCCCTCCTTCAACGCTCAGGATGTGCCGGATTTTCTCTGAAGGGGGTGGTCTTTTAGTCAAAAGATATACAGTTGAGCCTTGAACAATGCAGGGTTCAAGGACAGTGACCCCCCCAAATGCAGCTGAAAATCCACAGCTAACTTCTGACATCCCCCTAAAACTTAGCCTACCGTTACTGGAAGCCTTACTGATAACATAGTTAACACATTTTTGTAGGTTACATGTATGATATACTGTATTCTTTTTAAAAAAATATTTTTATTCATTTCAGAGAGGAAGGGAGAGGGAGAGAGAGATAGAAACATCAATGATGAGAGAGAATCATTGATCGGCTGCCTCCTGCACGCTCCCTACTGGGGATGGAGCCAACCACCCAGGCACGTGTCCTGAGCGGGAATCGGACCATGACCTCCTGGTTCATAGATGAGCACTCAACCCCTGAGCCACACTGGCTGGGCTACATACTGTATTCTTACAGTTAGCTAGAGAAGAGCAAATGTGATTAAGGAAATTAAAAGAGAAAATACATTTACTGCATTTCTTGAACAAAATCTGCATCTAAGTGGGGCTGTGCAGTGAAACCCGTACTGGTTCAACGGTCAACTGTACTGCCTCCCCATGCAGGCCCGGGCGCAGCTTACAGGCCTTCCCCGACGGTAGGCTCAGCTGGCAAGCACTTTCCTTCTCAAGGAAGGGACACATGCAAGGAAACCCATGCTTCATGCCAACAGGCCACTTTGGGGATGAGCTCAGTGCAGCCCAGATGCTTAAGGGAATATCCCTGCAGCAGCTTTGAGATGGGCTGGTCCTCAGGAGCTGGGAACAGATGCCAGGGAAGGACTGAGTGGGCAGGACGAACAAGTATAACCGCCCATCTGCGGGGCCCCAGCTGCTCCCTTCCAGCTGCTCCTTCCCAGCTGCAACCTGCCAGCCCACACAGGTGCCTTCCGCCCTGACCTGCTCCTGGTGGCTTTGTTCCTCATACGGGGCAAGAGGAGCGGGCTTAGTGGAACCTGACGGAGTCGTCCCCACAGCAGTGGGAAGACACATTAATTGCCTTTCCAACCAAAGGGGGATCCTCAGGGTGCCCCAGAAAAGAGCAGGAGCCGGCAGAAGCAGGTCACCACAAACAATGGGATTTTCCTACTCCTGGAAATGAGAAACATCCCTTCCTGCCCCCGCCATGGTGACACGGAACGGTGGGTTGAAAGTGATTTTGGCTGCTGTAGCTTTGGAAACCACTTGGAATTCCATTTTTCCCAGAAGAGAAGGGACATGGCGGTGGAACAAGGATGCCAGGCCACCGCTCCCAGCCTGGTGCATCTCCCCGAGAGGTGGCGGGGAGGATTTCCCTGGCAGGCGAGCCAACGCCAGACCCAGGGGTCAGCGCTGGGGGGCTCCCCTTCCCCAGGCTGGTCAGCTCACCTGAGGTTCCCTTTGTTGGTGGCGTACTTGATGTGGTTGCAAATGTAGTTGAACATCCCATGAGCCGTGGTGCAGTCGCGGGCATCAAACACCTGGAAGAGGTGCATTGTGGGACGGATGGCTTCTTCCTTCCCTCCTCAGCTCCCCCAGGCAGCCTTCCCATTGGAGGAGGGCCCAGAGCCCACTCCAGCTGCTACCCCATTGGAGTAGTGAGCACCTCACCACCCATCAAACCAGAAAAATCCCCTAAAAGGAGGCATGGAGTGTAAGTGATGTGGGAAAGGGATGGTGAGGAGAGGAGAGACTTTTAGTTGGCTGGTTATATTTCCTGTTAAGTTATTAGGGATCAAAAACAAAACAAAACAAAACAAACAAACAAAACAAAGAAGAAACCCCTGAGCTTGAAAACTAATCTACTTCCAACTTGGAACTATTCCCCAGAGAAAAGTCATACCAAGGGACACAGAATCTGTTTTTGGTGAGCAGGCAGATAACATCAATTAGCAAAGAGAGTAGGTGCAAGACAAAAGGGAGCGGTGGGGTCTGCGGTCAACTGGAGTGCATAAGCCTTAACAAGAGATACGCAAATTTATTTTAAACACTGCATTGGCTATCGTCATGAGACATGGCTAGATTTGGCCATGATCTGAGAATCTGGGACCCCATGACGACCATCTGGTGGTACTTCACCTTGGCCTCCAGCTGAGCCATTGTAAAGCTCACCCCTGCACCTACCACCCTCTCCACCAAAGGGCTCCTCAAGTTAGCGAAGCCTCAACACCTACCTGCAGCTTGGACCACTGGATCCTGCCGACGCAGCGGGAGGCATTCCTCCAGGCGTGCTTGGCCCCATAGATGAGCTCTGTGTCTTTGAGCTGGTAGGTGCTGGTGGTTTCAATCTCCTTGTTCACCTCTTCCAGCCTCTCCATGTGGGCTTTGGAGCCAAATCTGAGTAAAGAGGGGAGGGAGGGAGGAGCGTCACCTTCTCTCCAGCATCAGAGGTTGGTGAAAGGAGGGAGCTATGACAGGAGGCCAGAAGCCACAGAAAGTCAGAGTTGATTTCTGGACACAATAGTTCAAGCACAAAGTAGAGGCTGCAAACGAAAGTGCCCACAAAGGTCCAGCAGTGACTGAACTGGCTGAGGGGGGCCCATGCCTGGCCCAAAGGGGACAGCTACTGCTCTGCTCCAGCCAGCTGTCGTCCTGAGAGCGGGAAGGGGGTGCGGCGCCCATGGTTGCAGATCTTTTGAAGAAACTGGAAATCTGAGTTTTAAAGAAAACTCTTCTCATTTTAAATGATGGCAGTGAATGAAATTTTAGAAAGTACAAAAAAATTATTATGAAAATTGTCAGACTTATGAAAAGGTATAGAGAATAATACAATGAACACCCACACCCCAAGCCTAAGAATTAATAAATAAATAAGGACTAATATCATCGATCCTTGGGGACTACTTCCCCATAATGGCCCACCTTCTTCCCAGAAGTGACTGCTATTTTGCACCTACATTCTCATGCTTTTGCTTATACTTCTGTCTACGTATACAGATAGCCCCTGAATCATGTGCAGTACTGTTCTGCAAGTTTAAAATGTTTATATAAATGGTGATGACCTGAATGTACCCTTTACACCTGTCCTTTCCTTCTTTCACTCCAAGTTATTTGTGAGCTTCATTCCCATGAGCAGAGTGCTAACCCATTCATTTCTTCAGCCGTATAGTATTTCATTATGGAAAACAGCGCATTTTATTTATAGATTCTCCTATCAATGGTGTTGAGGTGGTTTCCAGTTGGTTCTTTAATTTTTTCTCTATTCGAACAGTGTTTTGGTAAACATTTTTATGGATGCCTTCTGTGCAAAAGTGTGAGAGTTTCTTTAGGCTACATATCCAGCCAGGGAATTGCTTGAAATGTTTCAAGTGTTAGCAGCACTTTGCAGGCCAAACAAAAACATTTCTGGGGGCTAGATTTGGCTCTTGGGCCACCAAATTCCGACCTCTGTGTATGTGAACTTGCCTTTTAATGGACGAGTAGTACTGATCAATGAACTCTTTGGCGAGAGGGAAGAGCTGCTCTTTAGTGCGGACGTCTTCAGGCCTCCGTATCTGCTGAGAAGGCTGCATGACGGAGCCCATACAGATGCGCTCGCTGCACCCGGTTTCCTGGATGGAAAAGAGAGATTTGGGCTATCACTCGGTTCTGCCCAGGTGTGGCAGGTACTGGGCTGCAGACCCGCATGGGATATTCATGGTGGTGTTGACCTGGCCTTTAATTCCCCAGGGGGGTGTCTCGAGCACCAGCTTCAGATCACTGTTGGATGCGGTCATCAGCCAAGGCAAGGGATGATAAGCAGCATTTTAAGGTTCTGAAAATGTTTGTTCAACTCAACAAGGGAAAGAGCGGCTTTGTGACTGGCCTTCCCTCGGTACTGAGTCCCAAGGAGCCACCGCGGCTTATCTGAACACATGTATGGTGCGTTGATTGCAGGAAATGGCCCCGACTGTTCCCCTCCCTATAGTCACACCCCTTGCAATAGGCCTTTATGGCCACGCCCCATGAGTAGGGGGAGCCTCTTCCATCACCTCGTGAGTGGCCTGCAATACACCAGATGCCGGAAGCCTCTGAGGCTGTGACAACCAAAAGTGTCTTCGGATATTGCCAGGTACACAGGGCAGTCCCCGCCACAGAGAAGTATCCGGTCCCAGATGTGGCCAGTGCCGAGGTGGATAGATCCCAGTCCACACCCTCCTGCGCTACTCACCAACGTGCTCTTAAGGTGGAGGGTGTCTGTGAGAACCACGTCGGTCTCCCAGTTCTTGACCTTGAGGAAGCGGGGGCACTTGGAGGGGCTGCCGTTCTTTGGGGGGGACTGTCTTCCCGAGGCAGGGGCCTGAGGAGAGAGTGAAGATGGGACGTCAGGCAGGAGGGCGCTGGAACATGGTCTCTGCTGGGACGGAGCGGCACTGCTCCTCCCGGAATCTGCTCCGGGTTACCAACTGTCTGCACAGAGAAGGGGTTCGACTCTCCCTGGCTGACACGTGAGAGGTGGCTGGGAACCTGGCGCCTCCACCTTTGCAGAAGGAGGTGCCTCAGAAGAGCCTTTCGGGTTCTGTTCTGGGGAGCAGAGTCAGGAACCCAAAGGTGGGCAGGAGCCCCCTGGTGCCAAGCACAGGGTTTGGCATTGAGCAGGGCCTCACTGAAAGTTTGCTGAATGAATGCACAACTGAAAGGACGCCATCAGTTTCTCCGAAGGATAAAGCCCTCCGGCCTGAGGAGTCAAATCAGAGGCTGGGTCAAGTTACTTTTCCGGGCCTTCCTGCTACAGCCCGAATTCACCATTTCCAGCAGGTACTAGGGAAACAGAAGGTTTAAATTAGAAAGGTTTGCAGCATAGGACGTTTCCCCCAGATTTCAGGTTCCTGCCTCTCGAAGATAGATGCCCAGCATGTCCCTGTCCCGGGGCCTTTGCACTTCCCGTTCCCCGTCTTGGACACCTTCAGTTCTCCACCTGTCTTCACCTCTGCAATAAAACTGCCCAGTAGGTGAGGACGGGTAAGTCCTGGGCCGACCGATGTTGGCCCCTCCATTTCAGACCCACGTAAAAGGATCTCATTCTGTCTTGGGCGTTTCTGAGCAGTTGTCTACCTGCCGGGAGAGGTGTGCCTGTGTATCGACAAGCATCGGTTACTCGCAAGTGGAAGGGAGAGGCAACAGGCACGCCCTGATGCGACAGCTGAGCAGGGGAGGGGAGGAGAAGAGGCGACGTTCAGTGACGTTCATGCCAAAGAGTAGAGCAATGGGCCGTGACCTTGAGGCAGGGCTCTGTCGATGTGCTAGGTGCTGCCCTGGGACACCTTGCTCAGAGTCAGACAGGCTCCTCGACCTGGAGCACTGTAGTGGGAGAATGGAGATAGTAAGTAAGTGAGTACACACACAGTATAATTTCAGGTGGTGTTAAGAGTATGAAATAGAAGGAGGTGATGACGACTAAGTGGAGGGGAGAAAGGCAAGTGCAAAGGTCCTGAGGTAGGGAGGAGTACATTAAATTCCAAGGACCAGCAAAGAGGCCAGTGTGCCTGGAGTATGTGCGTCATGGCGAGGACAAGGATACGAAGTCAGAAAGAAGGCAGGGTGCACGTTACATTAGCTTGGAGGACCTGAGTTGGGTGAAGGAGCTATGAATTACCATTAAACAGGCTAGGTCCAGGACAGAGATCACAGAGAACTCCGAACGACTACTGCTGAAAACTACCATTCAATGAGCACTTACTATGCGCCAAGCAATAACCTTATCGTCCCCATTTCACAGATGAGAAAAGTGAGGCAAAGAGTGGTTAACCAAGTTGTCCAAGGTCACAGAGCTAGTAAGCAGGGGCCAGGAGTCAAATCCAGGTAGTATGACTCTCAAACCTTGCTCCTGTTTGACAATCCTGCTTCTTGGCCATTATGTGTAATTCATTCATGAATTCATTCATCATTCATTCATTCAACACACAGTTATTGAGTATCTCCTATGTGCCAGGCAAGGCAGCAAGGGCCAGGGCTGCTGTGACAAACTAGACAGATGCGATCTCTGCCCCCATGGAGTTCACAACCAGTGGGAGGGGCATCACAACTGAATGAGCCACTATAATTGAGAGCAATGGGTACAGTAACATGGGGCAGTGAGAGTATGCAGGGGTCTATGCAAGCACATAGAAGAGGCATCTGACCCAGAGCATTTGGCTTCTAAGTAAGACCTGATGGACAAGTAGGTGTTAACCAGACAAAGAAGGGGGAGCAGCAGGGCCTTGCAGGCAGAGAGAACAGCTGTGCAAATGTGGTGAGGCGAGTGGCCTATCGTGGCCACCTTTCTGGCCACTGGCCACCTCTGTGCTAAAGCATCCATGCCGTCATGTTAGAGTGCGGAACAGGAGGCAGGTGAACCCAGAGCTCCAGAACAGAGCAGGGGACGGTAGCAGAGAACCAACAGAAGCTGCCGTGACTCATGAGCTCCCACTCCTCCCTGCCCTGGCCAGATCTGGTCATCCCCAGTGGTTCCCATCTCAGCGCCGGACATCACCACCATCCATCCATCCATCCATCCATCCATCTGCGCCAGCCACAGGGGGGAGCTGTCCTGGGCATCATCTTCTTTATCTCCCATACTTACCTCACCTCCCACTCACGCCCACTGTCGTTTTCTAAGTAGCTCTAGAGTCCATCCGCTCCTCTGTCCAACCACCATCATCTCTCACTTGCATGACGGCGCTCACCTCCTAAGCGTTAGCCATTACTTACTACAATCGGCGTTGTTATTCTGCTAACACAGTGCAACGTCTGGCATGACGACTATAACTATCGCTGTAACTACACCACTGCCCGACTAGGAGCAGGAGAGGGAGCTGGATGACTTCTTCCCTTGTTCCCCTTTGGCACTTTCCATCCTGCCAAACTTTAAGTCCTTTTACCTGCGTCCCCTTGTGAAGCTACATACAAACAACCGCACTTCCTCTGAAGGCCCGGAAAGACATGCTCACACCCCTCTAGGACTGTCTCCACTGCTCTCTTCCAGCAGACGAACAGGTGGTGGAAGTCACACCTGGGCGAGCCTCTGTCGCAACAAAATCCTCTGATGGTGCTAAGAACCGGTGCCCATGAGAAGGAGCGGTCCTCCCTTGGCCGTGCGGGAGGCACCGGACATCCTCCCTAAACGCCAGGCGTCACTAGGCCAGTTTAGAAACTCCCTGGACCATCCCAGTAACGCCCCGGAGGCTGAGGAGCAGCTGGAATCCGGGGGGAGGAGGGAAACCAGAGGTGGTGCTGGTGTGGGGGTGGGACCCAGGACCCAGGGAGAGGGGGGAGGGCAGAGGGTGGGAGCCCAGGAAGGCAGGAGGAAGAGGTGTGGCAGGAGCAGAGCTAACGGGACGAATAGAAGAGGCCATCTGTGGAGGTGCCAGATGTGCGAGGCGTGGTCATCAGGAGCCGAGTAATTGGGGCCCGAGCGCCAGCCGTGCCACTCTCCACCCTGGGCTGCCGAGTACACACTTGAAACCCAGCATTAGGAGGCCTCTGGCAGGGCTGCCGTATCGGGGCTTTGATGTTTTAATTAGCCAGCAGTCATATTAGATGACTCAAGAGGGGACAAGTGGGAGATTACTAGAGCAGTTAGGGGCCCTGCGTGGGGGATGCAAATGACTTTTCTGAGTGGGGACCCAGGTTCAGGTTAGAAATGCAATTAGTGGGCCTGTGAGTCATTATGCTGGGAACAGGGCATGGGTGGGCTTTGGGCTGGCGGCTCTGTGCGTCCTTTTCCGAGTTGGGGTGTCTGCGGTGGGTAATGGGAGTGTTCCAGGTGGCGGGGGACACAGATTTGATTGAGTGGGTCCTGAGGGCTGCCTGCTCCCAGCTTTGGAAAGAAGGCTCTGAGCTCTGAGGCATTTCAGAGGCTGGGTCAGCACCTCTTAGCAGAGGCCCTGAGGAAGTGGAGGGAAAGGGCCTTGCAGCCCAAGGGGAGACAGCTAGGCAAGGTCACTGCCAGCCTGGGGCTCCAAGCCAGGAATTCATGCTTGTAGCACTTCTGACACCCTGATTGCTTCTCCTGTCCTTCCCTCTTTTCCTTCTCTCCTTCAACAAGTACATACAGAGCACCTACTGTGGGCCAGGCCTGGTGTTCTAGGCTCACAGTGGTCCCCACTGTCATCCCACAACTGGGAGAAGCACTTTACGGCTGCATGTCCTAAAGTCGGGGTCGGGAAGCTCGGGCCCATGAGCCAAACCTGGTTTGCTCCCTGTTCTGGCACAGCCTATAAGCTAAGAATGGCTTTTCCGTTTTTAGTTTGTTAAGTGAAAAAAATCCAAAGACTAATATTTCATGATGCATGTGAGTTACATGATGTTCAGATTTCAGTGTCCACCAATAAAGTTTTCTTGGTACACAGCTACACGCACTCGTTTCCGTATTGTCTATGGCTGCTTTTGCAATACAATGCTAGAGTAGCTGTGATGAAGACCAAGACTGTAGGGCCCACGAAGCCAAAACTCTTGCCCACCTTGTTCTCTATAGGAAAAGTTTGCAGACTCCGGAGAAAAGCATTGGATTCCACTGGCTGAACTGTAAGCAATTTTACTGTCTCCATCTGCTTAAATGTCACTACATTAGAGATCTTTTCTGATCACTTGTTAAAACAACGCCTCACTTGTCACTCTGTGCTGCCTCCCACCCTTACTCTGCTTTATTTTCCTTCATAGCACTTCCCCCTGCTTGCAATTCTTGTGGGAGTGTACGTATTTGCACGTGCATGTAAATATTTGTATCTTACACATTTATGTAAGTGTCTCTAGATACAGTTTTTGGCCTACCCACTGTTCACTTTGTTCTATCTGTAGCCCCTAGACCAGTGCCCAGCATGTAGAACATGTTCAGCCAGTATTTGAGGTCAGCTATAAACTGAATTGTGACCTCTGGGATTCATACATTGAAGCCATAACCCCCAGTGTGACTGCACTTGGAGATGGGGTAGTTAGGAGGTACTTAAGGTTAAATGAGGTCATGAGGGTGGGACCCTCATCTGATAGGATTGATGCCCTTAAAGGAAGAGGAAGACAAAGACACACCTCTACTTCCACGCACACACGCAGAAAGGCTATGTAAGGGCACAGCAGAGGTGGCCGTCTACAAGCCGGGAGGAGAGCCCACACCAAATGTGACCACGCTGGCCCCTTGGCCTTGGACAGCTGGCCTCCAGAACTGTGAGAAGTAACTTTGTGTTGTGTAAGCCGCCCAATCTGTGGAATTCTGTTACGGCAGCTCGAGCTGACTCATATAAGATCAAACGCATGTCAAAACTGAAGGGTCTGCTCGACCAGCATGACTCAGTGGTTGAGCATCAACCTGTGAACCAGGAGGTCTCTGCTCAATCAGGTCAGGGCACATGCCTGGGTTCCGGGCTTGACCCCCAGCAGGGGATGTGCAGGAGGCAGACGATCAATGTTTCTCTCTCATCATTGATGTTTCTATCTCTCTCTCCCTCTCCCTCCTTCTCTGAAGTCAATAAAAAATATATATATTTTTAAATTTCGAAGTCCCTTAAATGCTTAGCCAGAGACTAAAGAACCCCTGAAGCTACCTGACGGAGGGGGTGACCTTATCAAAGCCGAGTGTTGAAAACCATGTGACTGCAAGGCCTGCAGGCCGGGAAGGGAAGAGATGGAGACTGGGGTGCCAGGAGAGAGCCCTGAGGTGTGAGAGGGCGGGAAGGAAAAGGACCAAGTCAACACTGACTCAGAAGCTTCCGGCCTGAGTGGGTGGGAGCCAGTGAGCCTTAGAGCAGGAGTTGGGGGTGATGAGAAGGTGGAGGGAGGGAGGGAGGGAGGGAGGATTTTCAGGCAGGAAGGTAGACACCAGGCACAGGAATCTGGAAGATCTCGAAACAGAAGCCAGGCCCCTGCCCTTCCCCAGTTATACAGGAGCCTCTCAGTGATACAGGGACAGGAGCATGACAGCGGGCCCCTGGGAGACACAGAGCACCTCAGGCACTGCCATGGGTTGAACCGTCCCTCCCAAATTCATATGGTAACGCCCTACCCCCAGGAGCTCAGAATAGGACCTCATGGGGAGTTGCTAATGAAGGGATTCTGTTACAATGAGGTCATCCCTGCAGTCCTGATCCAACAGGACTGATGGCTCATAAAAGGGAAATTTGCCCTAGCTGGTGTGGCTCAGTGGATGGAGGGTCGGCCCCTGGACTGAAGGGTCCTGTGTTCGATTCCAGTCAAGGGCATGTACCTCAGTTGTAGGCTCGATCCCCAGCCCCAGTTGGGGCATATGTGGGAGGGAACCCATTGATGTGTCTCTCTCACATCAATGTTGCTCTCTCTGTCTCTCCCTCTCCCTCCCACTCTCTTTAAGAATCAGTGGGAAAATACCCTCAGGTGAGGATTAACACACACACAAAAATAATAAATAAAAAGGGGATATTTGGAGACAGACACACGCCCAGGGAGAATGCCACGCAACCTGCCCGCTTTGCTTCTGCGCAAATGAGGGCAGACACTGGGCTGAGCTGGGCAGCAGGCCATCCCCACCAGGGGCCAGACGCCCTGCACCGTGCCCTTCGCTGCAGCGCCCCGCAGCACGCTCCACCCTGCGGGCACCATCTCCCCTGGGCAGCCAGTGTTACCCGGTTACGAGCTGTGGCAGCTCAGGGTTCAGGACCACAGACCTGCAAACCAGCAAGTACCCATCCACCCGTGCAATTAAAAAATTGCTACTTAACAAACTTAACCAACTGTGTTTAATGCCTCGGAGTATAATTTCCTCGTAGTGTATTCAAAGCATTATTTCGCAAGTGATTCATTCTTTATAATAACTCTGTCGAAGCTTGACATCGCTGCTTCTTCTCCCCCTACTTTGATTTTACAGTCTATGGTCTATACTCTGGAGGGGGGTGGAAAAGGAGGTGCCTGGGAGGCAGTCCCATCACAGGGTGAGGGCCTCTGGCGATGAGGGGTCTTTAAGTTAGACTGCGGAGACTTTATCCAAGTGGGTTTATGCTAATCGTTGCAATGAAATCACAAGATAACCAGATAGACAATTTGCAACTTGGTCTCATTACCACACGAGAATGTACATGTGCGTTATGAATTAATTTTATTTATTTTTATTTTATTTTTCTAATCCCTAAGCGCTGACACTAGCCCAAACAGCTGAAGCCAGTCCGGAAGGGCAGAACCTCGCTCCAAAGCCTCGCCCCTAAGCAATCCCCCCTCTCCCACAGGCCCCCGGGAGCCAGCCTCAGTGTGTCCTGTGACTTCCACAGGCACCTCCCCCTGGAGAGTCAGCAGCCCTTTCCACCTCGGGCTCCCAGGCCAGTGTGCTCACTGAAGGGTCCTTTCCTCTAGGGCCGTCTTGTGGGGACCGGGGCTCCCCCATGGCCCGGCTCAATCTGATTGTAATGGACTCAGCCCGGGATGGCCCAGCCAAGGTGCTGACACTCATTCCAAAGAGCCAAGCCTAGGCCCTAAGACCCCAACCTAGTCCCCAATCAGCTGAACCCAGTCCTGAAGGGTGGAGCCTAGCCCCGTAGAGCAGAACCCATACCGGAACAGTGGAACCCAGTCCCAAATGGCGGAATCTAGTCCTGAAAGGTCTAGCTTAGGCCCGAATGGCCCAGCAAAGGCCTAAGAGCGAATCCAGTCCCTAAGTGCGGACACTAGTATTGAAGAGTCACGCCTACCCCCAAGAGCTGAACCTTGGCCTCAATAGTTGAGCCCAGTCCCGAAGGGCAGAGCCTAGCCCTGAGGAGCCGAACCTATTCCCCTATGAATTAATTAATTAATTAATTAATTAATTTTTATTTTTTAAAAAATATATTTTATTGATTTTTTACAGAGAGGAAAGGAGAGTGATAGAGAGCCAGAAACATTGATGAGAGAGAAACATCAATCAGCTGCCTCCTGCACGACCCCCACCGGGGATGTGCCCGCAACCAAGGTACATGCCCTTGACCGGAATCAAACCCGGGACCCTTGAGTCCGCAGGGCGATGCTCTATCCACTGAGCCAAACCGGTTCTGGCTCCTATGAATTAATTTAAAAGAAATCCTGTAATTGTCTTGTGGCCTGCCTCCATTCTATTACATTGGGCTGTGTGTGTGTGTTTACTAAAGAATTAAATTGCCAAATGTATATACTTATAATGCACACGCTTTGTGATTATGTTTCTACCTTTTAAGATAACCTGGGACCCTCAGAAAATGGACGTGGGCTGGGTCTCTACTGGCCTCTGAGAATCTCGGCTTGGGTTTTGGCCACTGATACTGATTTGCAAAGAGAGGAAGCAAAAATGACTTGGACCCGACGTGGCCTCTCTGGGTAGAACCTGAGTGTGGCTGGGGTTGGAGGGGATGAATGAATGTGCAGAGCTGTGCCACTGGTTCCCGAACCAGAACGTCATTGTCCCACTCGGACAACATCCAGCATTGAATATACTCACTATTAAAATAAATAGTTAGCAAAATAAGTGGAAATTCCAGCAGGGCTGAACCCAAACACCCGAAAATTCAGGCCCCACTTCCTGGCTCCATCCTGGCTCTGACCGCCCAGGGAGGCTGGTCTCACGGCTGAGTGACCTACAGAGATCCTGGGGTCACCGAGGAGGTGACGACTCGGGTGAAGGGAAGCGAAAGGTCAGCAAGGTTTGGGTTCGGGCCCTGGCCGGTTTGGCTCAGTGGATAGAGTGTCGGCCTGGGGACTGAAAGGTCCCAGGTTCGATTCCGGTCAAGGGCATGTACCTTGGTTGCGGGCACATCCTCAGTGGGGGGTGTGTGGGAGGCAGGTGATTGATGTTTCTCTCTCATCGATGTTTCTAACTCTCTATTCCTCTCCCTTCCTCTCTGTAAAAATCAATAAAATATATTAAAAAAAAAAGATTTGGGTTCGGCTCCCACCAAGGCCTGGGGACATATCTGTTCAATATAAATTCCTGGAACGCATCTTTGCTGAGGGCCCTTGTCCTGTGTTTGAGGGCACCTGGGTAACCTGGGAAAGGGAGGGGACTAAAGATGCTGTTGGGAAAATCCAGCCTGGTGTCTAACGCTGGTCATGAACCAGATCGAGAGAAGGGAGAGCCAGCCTGATGGAGCTGGGCGCAAAAATGAGTTGAATAACCACTCGTAGCTAGGGAGTTGGGGCACCCTCCCACAGAGAGAAATGAATCTCAAAACACAGGAGGTTCCTCAAGCTTCTGAGAGGCTTAGGGAAGGGAGTCATCAACCGGCACCCTGAGATGTCAGCCTGACTGGGGCCCAAAGAGTCTGCTGAAGGCAGCCAGGTGGGGAACACCTGGGCACGATCCTACAAAACCCCAACCATCACGGGACTGCGGCGTGTGTGTCTATGTCTGTAGCTTGTCTTGGATGCGGAAGTTTCTGGAGGTTGAGGCCAATAGTTGATGAAAAGCTGACACTTTGGTTGTGAACTCCTTCAGGGCAGCGATCAAGGTCACGTTTAGTAAATGCCTGTTTTGCGCCCAACTTGGGTGAGGCCATTACACATTTGCTGGTTCATTGCATCGTCATGGAAACCCATTTTTTCAGACGTGAAAACAGAAGCTCTGAGAGGTCAGGGGACGATCGCAAATTAGCAACTAACAGGCAACCGGGCAGGGCATGGGATCAGGGCTTCGGAGCTCCTAGCTGTCCACTCCAGGCCTCACTGCGTTCCCCTCCGCGCATTCCCAGAGCCTGGCCCCAGGAGGCATGAATGACATATGCTACAGTGACTTGAATGATGACAAGGATGATGTGGTCGTGATGGGACAGAGGTGCAGCCCTGTCACCAAGACTCCCTTTCCCTTTCTGGGCCACAAGGGTGCCATCTGTAAAATGGGAATAGTGCTTCTTGCTCTATCTGCCTCATGTCAGCAAAATAAGAATCAGTAATATATCTTTACCTCAGTTAGTGACATAATAATTAGCCTCATTATAACGACAACAATAACAATACACAGTTTTTGAACACTTACTCTATGCCAGGCTCTATGAGTTAAGAGTGGACTGTGGCTCCATGGCCTGAGTTCAAGTCCCATCTCCTCCAGTCACTAGTCATGTGACCTTCATCAAGCTACTAAACACTTTCTTTGTGCCTCAGTTTTCTCATCTATAAAGTGGGGACAATAATAATACATCATTGGGTTGGGCTGGAGATGAAGTGAGACTGCAGACCTCAAGGGCTTAGCACAGTGCCTGACCTCGCTCAAGAAACATTAGTTATGCCCCGGCCGGTGTGGCTCAGTTGGGTGGAGCATTGTCCCATTCACCAAAAAAGTCGAAGGTTCAATTCCTGGTTAGGACACATACCCAGGTTGCAGGCTCGACCCCCCGTCAGGGCATGTGCAGGAGGCAACTCATTAATGTTTATCTCTCATATTGATATTTCTCTCTCTCTCTCTCCCCCTCTCCTTTCCTCTCTCTCTAAAATCAAAGAAACATTTTTTTAAAGAAACTTAGCTATTATCCTATCCTATATAATAAAAGGCTAATATGCAAATCAACGGCACGTTGGAACGACCAGTTGCTATGATGCATACTGACCACCAGGAGGCAGAGGCTCAACACAGGAACTGCCCCCTGGTGGTCAGTGCGCTCCCACAGGGGGAGCGTTGCTCGTCCAGAAGCCAGGCTCACAGCTGGCGAACACAGCGGTGGTGGCAGGAGCCTCTCCCGCCTCTGCAGCAGTGCTAAGGATGTCTGAATGCCAGGGAGCAGGCCTAAGCCATGAGTCGGACATCCCCCGAGGGCTTCCAGACTGCGAGAGAGTGTAGGCCGGGCTGAGGGCCCCCCCCTGCCAGTGCACGAATTTTGTGCACCAGGCCTCTAGTATACGTATAAAAGGCGAATATGTTAAGTGTCCCTCCGTCTGACTGGTTGCTATGATGCGCACTGACCACCAGGGGGCAGACGCTCAACACAGGAGCCAAGCTGCAGTGACGTGGCAGCAGCAGTTCTCGGGTGACACACCCTGAAGCCAGAGAGGAGGGAGCCCGATTCCTCACGGGGCCGTGCGATTCCACCTTCGGCCGTGGGTTATGTTGTTGTTGGGGCACTGTTGGCTCTGAACCTGGTTTACTGCACACTTGCTTTTGTGTTCCACACCCTGTATGACAGCAACTTTGCAGAGTGCCCTCTTGCACTCTGGGACCCCTTGGGGGATGTTGCAGAGCTGTTTTCGGCCGATCCCCACAGGCCAGGCTGAGGGACCCCACCTACCGGAGGGACCCCGCTCACTCCACAGATGCCTTTTGAGCCATGGGCCACCCCAGGTGCAGCCAGCTAGGGAGGGACCGAGGGAGGTTGGCTCCAGGGCATGTCTGGCCTGTCTCACCCAGTCCTGCCCCTTTCAATTAATTTCCTTTCAATGTGCAAGAATCCGTGCACCGGGTCACTAGTTATTATAGGTAATGCTATCATCCCACACAGGACCTCATTTCATCCTCCCCACAATCCCATGGGCCGATCAGACCCACGAGAAATGAAGGCTCAGTGCAGATGCGAGCTGTCTGCTCAAGGTCACCAGCAGGAAGAGGCTGACCCCCGTGCTGCGTGCCTGGCCCAGGGCTGTGGTAAAGGCGTAGGAGGGTGGGGATGGCCACACGCCCACAAGGTGGTATTGCTGTCAGTATTATTGTTATTGTTATTTTTATCCCAACATCATTAATGTGCCGTGAGTCAGAGCTGACTTAGAAGGTTTCAGGGCTGTCACTGAGAGCAGAGTGTTTGCTGGTTTGTCTTCATGTGCACACAATCGAGCTGGCTCCGGCTGCCCCCCTTTTTGGTTTTCAGCAAAGCCAGCACTCGCTAGCCAGTTGCGGTGCGAAAAAGGACCCTCACGAGGCCTGGTCTTTTGAAGATTGGGGACCCATAAGCACTCCCCAATTGCCTCATCATTCGGAGCTCTCCGGAGTGGGGCGATGCTGACACTTACTTGGAAGCAGAGAATAGCTTCTCACCAGATTTTGACATTTGGAAAACATCCAGAAACCCCACGTCCCCAGGGGTGAGGGAGTGCCAGGCTCCTGATGAGGTGGAGGAAGTGGAGAGGGGGTTTCAATAGGAGCCATCTCTCTGACCACCTCACTGCCTCTGTCAGCCAGAGGCTGGGGAGAGGAGCAGCGGGCTGAATAAGAGGGGAGAGCGCCAAATGGAAATCTCATTTCCCTCAGTCCCGAGACCCCCTTTGCACACACTAAGGACTGGACTGATGCTTAACTAGTATGTGAAAATAGACGTTCTGCCTTCAAGCAGGGCACAGTGCCACCCCTTGCCCCTTAGGAGAGCAAATCAGGTAGGCAAGGGACTAGGTGCTTAATCAGAAGGGAAAGCAAGAGGGCTTGATTCCATGCTAAGGTTTTGCAGGGAGAATGGACAAACAAGCAGTTTCTCCTTGTCATCTGATCTTGCACTTCCCAGCTTCCAGGACAGTGAGAAAGAAAGTTCTGTTGTTTATGAGCCACCCAGGCCATGGTATTCTCTTCTGGCAGCCTGGACGGACTAAGACACTGATCATTTCACCATGATATCCTGCAAAGGCGGCCAGCGGTGCTAGTCATCATGCCTGCTCTGTTCCCAGCACTGAACCCCACCCCCCAGGCTTTAAGTTCAGGGCTATGTTCAGGGTTAACAACGTCTAACTGAGGTGGACGGCATGAAAGGAAATGGCCAGAGTCCTGCTGCTCAGATTTCAGCAGGACCTTAAGGGTCCTTCTGGTGGGGGCAAGGCCTCCTCTGCTTCTTCCCTGTACCCAAATCTCAATCTGCTATTTATAACTTACCGAGAGAGACACAATAGGGAGTGTTGGCAAACCAGAGAGCCCTGTCTAGACTGGGCAGCTGCTACTCAGTCCAGGAGATTATCTATCTCTATCTCTATCTCTATCTCTATCTCTATCTCTATCTCTATCTCTATCTCTATCTATCTATCTCAGGCTAATATGCAAAGTGTCCCTGTGGGAGTTCAACTGGGAGTTCTATCACTCGCTATGATGTGCGCTGACCACCAGAAGGCTCTGTGGAATAAAGGGAGGCCCCGGCCAGCAGCCAGAAGGCCCTGATTGGCCCTGATCACTGGCCAGGCCTGGGGGCTCTACCTGTGCATGAATTTCGTGCACTGGGCCTCTAGTTTCATCATAAGAATAGAGATCAATATGGTCAGGTTGTCCACATTTTTAAGAGAAGTTGTAAATATGATATTTATATAAAATTTTGAAATATTGGCAATACATTCAAAGTTCAAATAGAGCCCTAGCTGGTTTGGCTCACTGGACAGTGTGTCAGCCTGCGGACTAAAGGGTCCTGGGTTTGATTCTGGGCACATGCCCAGGTTACGGGCTCGATCCCCAGTAGGGGGCATGCAGGAGGCAGCCAATCAATGATTCCCTCTCATCATTGATGTTTCTATCTTTCTCCCCTCTCCCTTCCTCTCTGAAATTAATAAAAAATATATTTTTAAAAATATTTTTTAAAAAAGTTCAAATAGAAATTGTCTCTTAGGACAGCGGTCACCAACCTTTCGGACCTCACGGACCACTGGTTGGTGACCGCTGTCTTAGGATAAGACAGTGTAGCTCCAACAAATCATGTCTATAGTCCAAATCTTGCCCGAAGCTGCCTCTTTCTGCCCTTAGACTTAGGAAGGTTTTCCTTATGGCAACACTTCTTTATTTCAATTAAGAAAGAAAATATAACTCAGCCGGCATGGTTCAGTGGTTGAATGTTGACCTATGAACCAGGAGATCACGGTTGGATTCCGGGTCAGGGCACATGCCCAAGCTACACACTTGATCCCCAATAGGGGGCATGCAGGAGGCAGCCAATCAATGATTCTCTCTCATTGTTTATTTACTAGAGGCCCGGTGCACAAAATCGTGCACTGGTGGGGTCCAGCTGGCCCGCCCCTGATGGAGATCATCGGGGGCAGGCTGGCTGGGGTGGGGGCCAATTAGGGGTGGGGCTGGCTGGGGCGAGGGGCCACAGGCATTCTAGTCGTTCTGCTATTCGGTCTATTTGCATATTACCCTTTTATTACATAGGATTTATTTTAAAAATATACTCTTACTGATTTCAGAGAGGAAGGGAGAGGGTGAGAGAGATAGAAACATCAATGAGAGAGAATCATTGATCGGCTGCCTCCTGTATGTCCCACACTGGGGACTGAGCCCACAACCAGGGCATATATCCTGACGGGGAATCAAACCCTGGTCCATAGGTCAATGCTCAACCACTGAGCCATGCCAGCCGCGCCTCTCTCATTGATGTTTCTCTCTCTCTCTCTCTCTCTCTCTCTCTCTCTCTCTTTCCATCTCTCTCCATCTCTGAAATAAAAAATGCATTTTTTTTAAAAGAAAGAAAATACATAGACTATTTTAGCTTTATCTGCTCATTTCTCCATTAATGGATAATAGCCTCCTCACGCTCACAATGTGACCTTGATTTTCCCACTCATTTATGCGTTCAGTGGTTGCTTCTTGCATGTTCCCTGCCTAGAAATCAAACCCACAACCTTGGCATACACAGACAACACTCCCACCAACTGAGCCACCCGGCCAGGGCATGACCTTGATTTCTGAGGCAGCATAAGGAGCTACAATTGTGCTTGTCCTCCAAACATTCCCAGAAGTCACTGCAAGAGGTATAGAGGGAGTGGCCAGTGGGACCCTGGGTCTGACCTTCCGCAGAATCCCTCGTGTTCCTATCTTCCTGGCTAAGGACGCAGTCCCCACGAAGGCTGTGTGGCGTCCCATCCTCCCGTGAAGCTATGCAGAGAGGCTCTGAGCCCTTGCTCAGATGAGCTGGTGGAGAAAGTGCCATAGATGCTGCACCAGAAGAAAGAGCTTGGCAACCCGGCGCCCGGGGCTCGGGGCAGGTGTGGGCAGGAAGAAGGTGACCCGCTGAGTGACCTGGACCATGTCCACCTAGACGTCGCTGCAGGCAGAGCTGGGGCGGCAGCTTCACATGCCTCCCTCGGGCTGCTGGCCCGTTAGCTGCCTGGGCCGGGGAATAAGAGACGCTGCTGTTCTCTAGCCAAATCGAGCGGTTCTCGGGAACCATATCTGCCCAGCAGCCGAACTACCTCTGGGCAAACTGGCAAAGATGGAGTTGGTGAGGCTGCGGGGAAACAACCTGCCCCTACTCAGCCCGTAGGGTTGGCACGACCTTCATGATGAGCAATTTCTCAATTTCTGCTGAATAACAAGTGAATATGACCTTAGACCCAATAATTCCACTTCTAGGAATTTATTTTATTGAAAAGCCTGCCCGTGTGCCAAATAAGGTGTTTATCCGATATCATTCTTTACAGGAATGTCATAGCAAAATATTGGCAATGACCCAAGAGCGTTCATTTTGGAGGATGGGCTCAATGAATATGGCAAAGGCAGGCAATGGAAAATTATGCAGCTGTCACAAAGAATGAGGACTCTCTTTATCTACTAGTTACTGGTGGTACTAATTTCTAGATATGCTGGTAAGTGAAAAAGCAGGGTGCAAAACTGTATGTGTAATGCACTCTCGTTTGTGTAAAAAATGTGTGTCTACTTGTCTCTCTATGCTAAAAGGACCACAAAAAATTATAACTATTACTTATGGTAGGGAGGGAAGCTTTGTGGCTGGGATTAGGGGAGGGAGAAACACTTTCCATCATGCATATTTTATAGCTTTTTAAAAAATATATTTTTATTGATTTCAGAGAGGAAGGGAGAGGGAGAGAGAGATAGAAACATCAATGATGAGAGATAATCATTGATCAGCTGCCTCCTGCATGCCCCACACTGGGGACCGAGCCTGTAACCTGGGCCTGTGCCCTGACTGGGAATCAAACCATGACCTCCTGGTTCATAGGTCAATGCTCAACCACTGAGCCATGCCAGCCTGACATATTTTATATATATATATATTTTTAAATCCTCATCCAAGGATATTTTTTCCATTGACTTTTTAGAGTGCAAAGGAGGGAGGAGCAGGGGAGAGAGAGAGAAACATCGATGTGAGAAAGACATAGTGACTGGCTACTTCCTACATGTGCCCCAACTGGGTGCAGGGTGCGAACATGCAACGGAGGTACTTTCCCTTGACCAGGAATTGAACCCACTATTTGATCTGCAGGCTGATGCTCTAACCACTGTGAAAAACTGGCCAGGGCTCTATTTTATCTTTTAAATCCTGAACCACGTGAGTGCCGTTAATGTAGAAACAGAATGAACATGTGAAAAATGGTAAGCTCACAAAGAAAAAAACACACCAAAGCAAAATCCATATCCCAGCATAGGTGCTCCTGGCTTCAGCCCCAACACCCTCCCAGCAGACACCGCCCCTTACCTGCTCCTTCTCTGAATACGGGTTGTTGAGGACCACAGGCACGTTGCCCTTCCCCCACAGGTCATTGAAGACACGGTCATTCTCCACGCCGAGGGGCAGAGGTTTGTGTGACTTGGCATCCAGGTCTCTGGAAGGCAAGGGGGTAGCGTGAGGAAAGCAGGACGTGAGGGGTGGCCAGCGAGCTGGTGGCCCTGGTCTGGGATTCCCGAGTCAGTCCAGAGCCTCCACGGTCCACCCACATGACTACGTGGAGCCAGAGAACACTGGGTGCCCAGCCTGCTGCCTCGTAGGATTGACAGCGCCCTACTGTCAAACACAAAGGTGAGCTCATCCAAGTTGGCACCCATGGCTGGCATCCACCTGTCTTCGTGGACATCATTTCAGGATGGCCATGACACGGACTGTGCTCCTTATCCCCTCCCTCGTTTCTAAGATCTACGAACAGAGGAAGCCCACCTCCTAGCAGGACCCCAGGCAGAATCCCTGGACACAGTGATGCCCATCAGCCTTAATTATGTAGGAAGCAGGAGGCAGGAGGGATAGGAAGGGGAAACCAGTCCCGTGGGCCAGGGTGGTAGGTCATGCCAACGCCAGGCACTGACAACAAGGCTAATGACACCAGCCCAGGGTAAACAGGAATGATCTGAAGTAAGGGGAGCAGAGCAGGCAAAAATAATACTATTAAAATGATGGCTGGTGTTTGTTGTGCACTTTACATATGTCTTGGTTAATTTAATCTTTGTGACAACCTTCTTAGATAGGAAGAGTCACCATTTTACAGATGGTAGAGGTGAGACAAGAGCTAAATTGCTGAAGGTCACAGGATCCCAGCCTACTCTTCATATCCTTCTGAGGTGGAGGCTCTCATTATCATTTGTCATCATCATCACCACCATCGCCTCCACCATCTCAGGATCATCACCTTCATCACTATCACAATCAACACCACCAACTTCTCTCCATCAGCCTAACTATCATCATCACCGCCATCACACTACCATCACCACCATCATCGCCTCCACCATCTCAGGATCATCACCGCCATCACACTACCATCACCACCATCATCACCTCCACCATCTCAGGATCATCACCTTCATCACTATCACAATCAACACCACCAACTTTTCTTCATCAGCCTAACTATCATCATCACCATCATCACCAGTGTTAGCACTGTCCATATCACCATCACCACTGCCATAATCACTCTCATCATTATCATCACCACCATCCCCATCCTCCTCCACCATGACCTTCACCACCACTATTATCAGCCTCACAGTCATGATCAGATGAGGAAACAGGCTCAGAGAGGTTAAGTCACTAGCCTCAGTAACACAGCTAGTGATGGTGGAGTTGGGATTCAAACCCAGGCTTGTTCCTGACTCTAGAGCTTGACCTCTGAACCAGAGCTCTCCTCACTCCCAGGCTCTGACCTTGAGTAGGTTCAGGAGGAGGCTCTCGGCAGGTTCCACAGCTGGCCATCCTCTGAGATGGAGGGAAAGCATGGCTGGGGTGGAACTGAGACTGCGTTAAAATCCAGACCTGCTCTTCCTCCCTCCGAATGCTGCCCTCTGCTTCCTGACAACCTGTTCTTTTCAACCCTCCCCCAGGGTTACCCTGACTAGGGCATATGCCTGCTCCCCAACCTTGGGCGTCTAGGCTGGCCCTTGTCTAGCCTTCTGTACTATGTTTCCAGCTTTGGGGACTCTGGTCTTGGCTCCAGGATTTCCCCTGATCCCCCATCTGGTGCTGACAGCTGTTTGGGATGGATCAGAAGCGTGGCCCTGGGCAGCCAGCTGCTCCAGCTGCTCACTGGGGTCCAGCCAGACCCCTCTGCGCTGTGTTTTGCGGAGTTCTGGTGGCCCTCATCAAAGCCACTTCTGCTCTTTTGCTTGGAGAGCTCTGCAACTGTCAGAGGGAACATACTGTTTTACCCTCTTTACTAGTAAAATGTCACCAAAACACACCGGGAGCAGTTCTTGATTACAGAACCCAAGGCAATAGTTTACCTACGTGGTGAAAAACAGAGGAAGCGTCTGTTGAGAGGGCTCCTCTAAATGTCACTCAGCTCCCTCTCAGCTCCGAAACTCCTGACTCTGTGAGAGCACACGACCATAAACCCGGATTCAGCAGAGAAGGGAGGAGGCGAATACTGTTTGAGCATCTGTAATGTACCAGGTCCTTGCACAGAAATGATTTCATTTAATTGCAACAGATATTAAAAGCCCAATTTTACAGATGCGAAAACTGAGCCCTGAGAGGTTAGGTTAGTTTCCCAAGGTTCTGCAGGAAGCACACAGCAGGGCTGGGATTTGAAACTAGGTCTGACAGATGCTCAGCCCAGATCCTTCCTTTAAAAAACAAACAGACGGAAAAAAACAACAACCAGAGACAGAAAAAAACTAGTCAGGATGCTCATGCTAAGCCAGAGGCTAAAGAGCAAGCAACCCAACATCGATCACAGAAGGAGGCCCGTTTACAAAAATTACAGGGTCCAATTACCTAGGCAACTCTGAAATGGCTCCCGGGGGCTCGTCTGTGTGAATCGACAGGGAGCGAGCCACTTTCACCATCATCCTTTTTAAAAAGCCTTTAACAACTTTGTTTAAATAATGCTTGTGAAGTGTTCTGTCAACATGCACTTCTTTACGAGTCCCGTGTGATTGGTAGGAGAAGAATACTTTGAATATGGCACCAGGGCGAACAAGCAAGTCGAGTTATTTGGCTCCCATTCCCCCAGGGGCCAGATTAGAAGTAGATTTAGGTAGATGCCCACCCCCCAGTCCGTCAGTGGTAAGCGGGTCTGCGGGAAATGATCGGGCTTATTGCTGCAAATGCACTTGCCCTGGGACCTAGCTGCCTGATGGGCGTGGAAGGGCAGTGCCGCCTGTGTAAGGACACGGGCTATGGAATGGGTTCAACGCTTAGCGTCGATGGGTCTAGGCCAGGGGTGGGCAAACTTTTTGACTCGAGGGCCACAGTGGGTTCTTAAACTGGACCGGAGGGCCGGAACAAAAGCATGGATGGAGTGTTTGTGTGAACTAATATAAACTCAAAGTAAACATCATTACATAAAAGGGTACGGTCTTTTTTTTTTTTTTTTTAGTTTTATTCATTTCAAACGGGCCGGATCCGGCCCGCGGGCCGTCGTTTGCCCACGGCTGGTCTAAGCTGTGCAACTTGGGGTATTCAGGACACTTGTCTTTCCTAATTCTCCGTTTGTTCATCTCTAAAATAGGGTTGCTCATACTGCCGCCTCGTTGCAATGGTTAAATGAGGTCACGCTCACAGCCCTTACACCTACCATCACCGCTCTTACTACTCATTGGCTTATGGGTCGATCAGACGGAAGCAGAGAAAGGAAAGCGTACTTCTGTGTAAGACAGTCCAGATTCCTCCAAGCCGGCGTGGGCCAGCGGGACCTGCCACCACGGACACACTACCTCCGTGCTGTCCAGGAGTAGGGCCACGAGCACCTGGGGCCACGAGCACTTGAAACACGGCTACTGTCAGTGAGGAACTGAATGTTTCATGGTTAATCCTCCCCTGAGGATATTTTCCCACTGATTTTTAGAGAGAGTGGAAGGGAGGAGGAGAGACAGAGAGAGAAACATAGATGTGAGAGAGACACAAGGATTGGTTGCCTCCCGCACGCGTTGACCAGGGCTGGGGATTGAACCTGCAACCGAGGTAGGTGCCCTTGACAGGAATCCAACCCAGGACCCTTTGGTCCACCCGTGGGCCGACACTCTATCTACTGAGCCAAACCAGCCAGGGCCTGAATGTGTAATTCTAACTGTAACTGGGTGTAGACAGCTACTAGTCTATGTGGCTAGTGGCTATAGCATTGGACAGTGGTGCTGAAAATCGTAACGTCGCTGAAGACTGGGACATGAAGGCATCCATGGGTCCTACCTGGGACGGGGGGTGCCTTCCCTGGGGGTCGGGGGACAGAGGCAGGGATGTCGCCCTCAGACCCTTTTTTGGACCATCACATCTTGTTCTCGGAGCCCAGGAATTTGGGAATTCTCTGCTTCCCTTCCAGACTCCCCACTCCCACCATGCTCAGCCCTCACATTCACTCTGTCTCCCACCTGGAGCATTTTCCTGTGCTTTCTGGCCATGTCTAAACCAAAGCCATTTTTCTTCCACTTTGCTAGCTGGGTGATCAGACCCGAGCCAAGAGCCGGTCTAGCATCTCTACACCTTCTGGGAACCTTTGCCAGATCCTTCCAGCCGAGGCTCCCTGTGAGCCAGGATGCTCTTACCGCACGCACAGTGGGATGGGGATGTGTGGGGGGCTGGGCCTGACTCCACAGAGAGTTCTTGCAAGTGTTGATCAGCCCCGTGCTGACCGCTAACCAACCCCGAGGACCCAGGAGGGGGAACAGGTGGGCCAGGCCTGTGTGCAGGGCACAGCCTGCAGGTGGGGGCTGCCAGCTCTGGCCCAGCCAGGCAAGGGGCCGCTGAGGAGCAGCTGGTCCTGGCAGGAAGCCCTGCTGGCATCTCTCAGCAGACAACCCCCTCTCTCTGACCCCCCCTTCTCGCCCACCCCATGCCAATAGCCTTGGGTTTCTGCCTCCACCTGGTTGTGGATTCTGGGAGCTGAGTTCTAGCAGGAAGATGTGGGGACTGTGGAAAGCAGGCCTGTGGTATGATGGGCAAAGCTTTTCTCCAAGATTTCAGCATGCTAGAAAGGAAAATGGTCTCCATAAAGAGAAAAGTATGCCCGTGAGAGTCAGAATTCTACGGCAAATGCTGTAGCTGAGAATGGGGTTCGGGCCTATGGGTTCGGGACTAGTCATGACTGTCACACCTCATATCCCAAACGCTGGGCAGGATTCTCGTGTCTCCAGGGCCCAGGCTGGGCGGATTGGGCTGAGTTTGGATCCTGGGAAACTGGAGAGCCCGCAACAGCCCCTCCCCCCCCCGGCCCCCGAGGCATCTCAGGGCCTCAGTTTCCCTTTTAGACTCTGAGAAAATATTCTGATGACCTGTGAAACTTGATGACTAGTGGTCAAGTGATCTGTGGCCAACACTGCAATCTACAAAGTCAGCTGTGTGACTTGGGACAAGTAACAGGAAAACAGGGTGCTATGAGGAGCAAACGAAGTCCTCGATGTAAAGACCTTAGCATGGGGCCAGGCCCACCTGCAGTGCTCTGTAGCGGCCGAACATCACGATAATAAAACCCAGGCCATTTGTGACAATGTAGATGGATCTTAAGGGCATTCTGCAAAGTGAAATAAGTCAGAGGAAGTCAGACAACTACTGTATGATTTCACGTATACGTGAAATATAAAAACCAAACAAAAGCAAACTCATGGGTCCAGAGAACAGGTTGGTGGTTACCAGAGGTAAAGGGGTTTGGAGGAAGGGGATCAATTCTATGGTGAAGGATGGTAACTAGATTTACAATAGTGAACGCTATGTAGTTTATACAGATATTATAATGTTATACGCCTCAAATATATATAACCTTGTATACCAATTTTGCCACAATAAAAAAAACCTGCCAAAAAAACCCCAAAACCAAAACTCATGCTTGTCACAGAAGGCTCCCCTGCCCCCAAGTTAAGCTAATACTCTAGGGTCAAAATTGACTTCTGTTCCTCCAGCCACATTCTATTGCCTGGTTTCTCTTTAACTCTGGGCACTCACTGTGAGATTTCTAGGTAGAACCAGGACAGTGCTGTGTGTCCCCGGGCAAGCTGCTTAACCTCTCTGAGCTTCAGTTCTATAAAAGGGGGCGAAAACCACATGTCCTACTTAGGGAGCCTAACTCCTGCAAGGAGGTAATCTGTAAGTAACCCCAAGTGGCAAAGAAGTTATCAGAGCCCAGGGCGAGGCTGACCACCTGGTCCAGATGGAGGCTGGACTGGGGACCTTGGCCTCTTTAGAACCCTCCTTCAGGGCAGCAAGCTGACAACCTGGATTTCCTCTGCTAGGCAGCATTTTAAAGTGATCGCTCCCAAGTGCAGGAGGACTTGGAAGCCCCGAGTTTCTCTTCCTTGCAACCCCTCACACACTGCCACCACCTGCCAGGGCCACCCGCCACCCTGGATGAAGGGATGAGGCTGTGTCTAGACTAAGCATCACTCCTACCCCCAGGTAAGGGCCAGCACCCCCAAACAACAGGGCCAGGGATGCCCCAGGAGGCAGAGGGACTAGATGGAGCAGAATAAGTCTGTCCAAAGGAAAGAGGGACGGAAGGAAGGGAATGAGGCTGAGAGAGCAGGAGGTCAGGGGCACCGCTGAGAACCAGCCCTGCTCAGACCCAGAAGTCACAGACCAGTAAACAAACCTGGGTGTGGGGCTCAGGGCCTGGCGGGCTGCCCGCCTCATGGTCACCTGTTCATGCAGCATCTGGGGTGCCAGTTCCGATCCCACCCCCACATGCAGCTTGGGTGGAGAGGCTCCTGGGAGGGTGCACCATGCCAGGCAGCCACATGCTCCAGGGGCCTGGACTGTGCCCGGCCTGCCAGCCCCGAGAGTGACCCCAAAGACACTGTCCCTGCGTTTCCCTTTCCTGACCGGGGACACGGATTCTTACTGAGGCTCTTATTTCAGCCGCTAGGAGGCCGTCTGGCAATTTGTGGGGGCACCGGTGGTTGTCACAGTGGGAGGGAGGTGGCTTCTGGGGTGGCGGACATCCTGCAACGCCAGGAACACTCCCCACACGAGCACTAAGGGTCCTGACTGCCACGCCACCTTGGGACATTCACACAGATTTTTAAAAAAATGCCTAAATTGCTGAGCCATGATCCCAATTCGTCATTATGTATATATAGGCTTTAAAATAGACTGAATTTCCCAGGCACGCCACGGCTGCAACTAAATCAGAGGAATGGCATCGCTTTATTGGGAGCCGTTCACCATTTCAGGAGATCACATCACCAGGGCGACGACGCTGCTGGTGGCATTCGAGGTACCAAAACGACACACGTGTGTCGATCTGCATCCGGCTCCGCTGTGCTGGCAGCAATTCTATGTTTAGGTGCAAACAGCGGACCATTCCAGTGGAGTCGGGCCTGAGCACTAGCATGTGAACTTGTAGGTTCTTTTATCATCAATTACTTTTTTGCTCTGTCTCCTTTATTTTGTAGTTAGGGCATTAAATCGATTTTAAAAATGTCCAGTGTGGGTAGGTTATGTGATCCATGAATTAGCTGCTGGTTAGTAAAGGGACATTTAAAAAGATCTGTTAAGCCCAGCCAGTGTGGGTCAGTGGTTGAGTGTCAACCCATGAACCAGGCGATCATGGTTCGATTCCTGGTCAGGGCACGTACCGGGTTGCAGGCTCAGTCCTCAGGTAGGGGGCGTGTGGGAGGCAGCCGATCGATGTTTCTCTCTCATCACTGATGTTTTGATCTCTCTCTCCCTCTCCCTTCCTCTATGAAATCAATACAAAAATATTTAAATAAAAGATTTGTTAAAGGGGGGGGGTGCTTTGAGTCCAGCACGGGTATAAACCATTGAGCTTGGGGCACCCGTGCTATTATTAAATATCCCTTATCCTTACCATTTATGTTAGTGGTTTCATGGAGCCCTGGACTTGCCCTGCAGTGCTTCCTCCCAAATCTTACCTCCTGCAAAACAAGTTTTTCTGCTGCTTTCAGTCAAACAATTGCACGACGTGCAAGGTTGGCCCGGCTGCTGCTTCCTCCCCAGAGAAGGAGCTGGAAGAACCCACTGGGTTGCCAGCTTTCCTCTCCATAGAATCAGAAAACGCCGGCCTGGGCCACATCGAGGGGCTGGCACCCACGTCTTCAAGTTCTAGCCTCGGCTCCCACCTAATCCGAGCAGGAGCCCTGTTTGGGGGAGTTGGGGCCAATTCTCTACCTTGATTCCTCCCCCTCTGTCAGAGCCTTTGTTGCCCTCGACAGGCTGCCCAAGGAGAGAACCGGCTGAGCCTGAGGTTTCCCAGTGCTCAGCTCTCTCCTCTCTTCCCAAGGCCTTGACACCCACCTCACCTCCTGGGTGGTCTCGGGAAAGCCCCCCCTCTCTGAGCCTCAATCTTCTCACCCGGGACATGTGGGCTGCAAACACACCCATCGCCAGGGGTGGCTGGAGGGTTACATGGGATCAAGATCAGAAAACATGACACCGGCTACCATGGCTGACAGCTCTGGGCTTCCTGGCAAGGGATACATCCTAGCTCAGCCGTGGACAAACTACGGCCCGCGGGCCGGATCCGGCCCGTTTGAAATGAATAAAACTAAAAAAAAAAAAGACCGTACCCTTTTATGTAATGATGTTTACTTTGAATTTATATTAGTTCACACAAACACTCCATCCATGCTTTTGTTCCGGCCCTCCGGTCCAGTTTAAGAACCCATTGTGGCCCTCGAGTCAAAAAGTTTGCCCACCCTTGTCCTAGCTGCTACGCCCATTCTGCTCTTGCAGTTTTAAAGGGAAGAGGCAAGGGTGAGAGAGAGGCCGTGCCCAGCAGATGTCGGGGGCAGCTCAGGCTGGCTCCCGGGCTGAGAGGCTGAGCTGCAGCACATGCGCCCATGCACAGCTGCGGGGCTTACCTGTCCACCTGAACTTCTGCATCTTTTGTCTCCGCCTTGGCAGGTCCCCCTCCGTTGATCCCTCTGTCGGCCGAGGTGAGAAGGTTCAGCACAGGCTTGATCTCTTTGAGCAACTCATTGTGCTCCTCACTGCACTGACGGGCGGCCCCGGCATTTTTCTTGGCAGGGTCCAGGCCATTGGTGTGGGACAGCGAGCCAGCTTCTGGCCGGTTGTCCTGGGCGTGCTGGGGCCCGTTGCTGGGGCCCGTGGCCCCGTCCACCGCCAGCGGCTGCTCTTTGCAGGCTGACGACTGGTGTGACAGATCGACAGCCGTGGTGGGGGGGCCCAGGGGCCGTGTCACCCGGATGGTCTTGGGGGTCCCGTCCCCAGTAAAGGTGGTCTCCAGGTGCGTGGTGAAGCCCTCCGGGCCCCTCAGAATGAGGACCACGTGGGTCTCGGAGGCGATGCCCCTGAGCACCTCCAGGGCGCTGGCGTAGCTCATGTCCACCAACGGCTGGCCGTTGACCGCGAGGATGATGTCTCCGGCCTGGATGAGGCCGCTCTGCTCGGCGGCACCCCCTCGAATCAGGTCGGAGACGATCACGGGGGGCTTGCTCACCCGCTCCTTCACCAGGAACCCCAAGCCCCCCACTCTGCGCTTGAAGAGGCGGACAGAAATCACGTTGGGTTGGATTTGCTGGACACTGAACATGTGATTCTCCATGGTGTCCAGGGTCCGAGTGTCTGAAGACCACAGACTGGGTCGGGCCGAGGCGGCTTCGCCAGGAGGAGCCCCGCTCAGGCTGTGCGGAGGAGGAAGGAGCCGGGGCTGCGGAGAGTCTCTTGGGCTTGTCTGACTTTGACGTCAACTCGGTATCACCCACTCATTGCTGCTCGGCGGTCGGTGGCATGATTTCGCGCGCCTGCCTCCCTCCTTGTTCTCTGAGGGAGTGATGGCTGATCGGGCAGACGTCAGGAGAAGCGGTGGGACGTGTCCCTAAGCAACAGGTCAGGCGGACTGTGAGGGGAAGGATCTGGTGGGTGTGTCTAGAGGCCACGCATGCTCTTGGGGGCTATTCCCTGGGCATCGCCAGCCCGTGAGACGCAGACGAGATCCAGAGCTTCCTGAGCTGAAGAGAAGGAGCAAGGACAGAATGGAGAGAGTTTAAAAAGAGGTCGAGGTGGGAGCGCCCAACACCACCTTCAACACGAAGCCGGCACACGGAGACGTCAGCCACCAGACGCTCCGGAGGGACCAACCCAGAAACAAAATCCCTTTTCTTCGAGGAGGGTTCTTTCCCAGTTGGCTGCAAACTGACTGGGTTCATCTCCATGAACAAAGCCCTGGGTAACCACTCACAGTCCTCTCAGCCCCAGGAAGCAGAAGGCAAGGCTCAGAGGACCTCTCTTATTTTTTTTCTTCCCCACCCCAGAAGCCACCCCTCCAACTTGTCACTCCCGTGGCCTTTGTCTCTCTGCTTCACATTTTCCATCCACAGGTCAGGGGCGCAGCCAGCACGGAGCTGTGGGCTCTCCGATCCGGCTGCTCCCAAAGCCCCCGCCACGACCCCTGGAAGGGGACACTGCCTTCCGCGGAGCCACTGGTTAAAGATGTCAATTGGCTTTTAGGACCGTTTTTATAATTATTGACTCGTTCCAGATTCAAAAGGGCAGACTTGGCCACCATCACAAACCCAATTGGGTATAAGTACCAGACACAGGTCCCTATAACACATTGGGGGACATAGTACTTCACAGGCCACCTGAAACCCCAACGGAGAAACCCCAGGAGAATGGACTGCGCACGCCCAGGTGAACATAAGCACCGGGCAGGTGCTCAGCGAGTGCTTGTTGAACGAAGAAGAAAAATCCCCAAAGACTAAACAGCGGACAGTTACTGAGCACAGACACTCTTAACAGGAAGTGTCTTCTCTGATTCGCACAGTAACCCTTCCATAGACAAGAAGACCAAAGCTTGGGAAGGGTCAGTGACCTGTCCAAGGCCAAACAGAGGATGATGGCGGAGGGAAGATTTGAACTCCGATTGGTCCCACTCTTGAGCCTAAGCTTTTGAACTTACAGTCTAGGTTTAAAACATTTATATTCTAGTTACTTTTACAACTCCCACCAGCTCCTCCAGGCTCAGGGAAGCCGAGGGGTGAGCTTGGAGAACCGAAGGCCAATGGCTGCCGTGGCTCAGGTGAGGAGTGGGCGCCTGTGGCACAGCGGGCAGGGATGCAGGTGTGTCTTATGTGTCCGGGCTGGGGCAGGTGGATTGGGGACAGGTGGGGGGCAGTGGAGAACCCGTACAGCCCTTTCCTTACCCCCAGATCCATCTCCACCCCTCTGTGGGCATTCACCATGCCTTAGCGCAGGGACGGAGCTCCCATCTGCCACTGCTAACAACTCCCTCCCTCCTTTCCCTTCTAGCAGCTTCCCGGGGTCACCCCGGGGCTGGGCTGAGGCAGATGACAGGCTCCTGCTACCTCTGAGAGCAGGACATGGATGCAGACACCCCCATGAGCAGGAGGTACCCCCTCCTGGGTCCCCTACGGGTCTGGTTAGGAAGTTAAGGCCCCCCCCCCCCATTTTACAGCTTGCTTTACGTAACTCCGCCAGTCCCTCTGTGTGGGTGAGGGAATAATGACTACCCGGCCCAGCCCAGGCTGTGTTCTCCATCTGGTGTTGCTGTGTGTGTGTCTCTCTGTGTATTCATGCATCGCCTCGCGCGGTGTCATTTCTCTGCTGTGTGAGTGTGCATGTGTGGCCCGTGGAGACGGGCTGAGTGGCTTCCAGCATCCTGCTGCTGGGGTTCTGGAACCACCGTGCTCTCCTCGCCCGGGAGAGGCTCGGTCTGCCCTGCCCCCTGCTTCCTTAGCTCTTCGTGAGCCCACTTCTTCCCGGTACCAAACCCAGCATGTTCACTGGGTTTGTACACGGCAGATGTAGCTGGAAGCAGAGCCAGCGGGGACCTCCCGACCGCTCTTGAGTGGGCACTCGGCTGAGGTCTTTAATTAAAGAAGAGACTTGAAGGGGAGCTCCTGGTGGGCGAGGCCCCCATGCTCGCTTCCTCCACACGCCGGCCTGGGCCAGACCTGCGCAAAGGACATAGGCTGGGCTTGGCTCAAGGAAAAGCAATAAAGCAACCCACAACGTCCCCCACCCCCCAACAGCCCCGCCTCTCTCTTTCTTAGCTGTTTTCAAATCAGACAGGGCTGTTGGCAGGTGCTTGGGAAAGTGGGGTGCTGTTTCTCAGACTTTGGCTCTAGAAAGGCAACTTGAAATTTGGAAGGAATTGGAAAGGGCTCCAGCGGCAGGAAGAAGTCTGAGTCCGAGAGACAGAATGAGAGTGAGCGACAGAGAACACAGCCCTGGGACCAGGTGAGTGGATTCTGAGTCCTCACTGTGGCCAATCCTCACCCTAAAAGCACCCCCACAATATGAGGCGTCTCTCTTTTTCCTTCCCAAAGCACACCCTCCTCTGCTGTCATATTTTTTATTCTCACCCGGACCAGTGGCAGGGTTGACTCTGCCCATTTTACCGATGAATAAATTAAGCAACTACAGGGAGAGCCCCTTGTCCCAGCTTGCAAATGCCTAGTGTCCAGTGGGCTCCTCAGTCCTGGGCCAAGCTGGAGCGCTGGCCACCCTGCTGCTCCAGGGAAGATTTTAAAGGCCCCTTCCGGCCCTATCTGTGTGTTTCTGGGTGAGCTCTTTATTTTCTTGGAGCCTCAGTTTGCTCATCTGTAAAATGGGGTCATCATGTAATGACCACCTCCCTGGGGAACTGGGAGGATTCAATGGACAAGCGAGTGCAGGGTGCTCGGCAAGGTCACAGGGCGAAGGCTCAGGAAGACACGGCGTCCTGTCATTGTTGTACGGTGTCACGCCTCCGGCTTTCTGGCTGACCACTGAGCTCACTTTCTCCTCCACTGCAGTCTCGCCAACGGTGCATCGCGTGCCACCTAGAAGGAGGCCCTTGGTTTGAAATCACACCGAGGACTCTGACGCCAGTCACGGTGGGGCGCACTGACTACAACCGGCCTCTGCCCTTTGGAGCCGCGACCTGACACAAACCCTGTGTGCGTGCCCGCCCAGCCAGTGCCAGGGAAACGCTTCTTGGACCGGGCCTCGTTCAAGTAGCTCAGTGGTCTCGGTGTATTTGTCTCCGTTACCTGGCTGCGTGGAAACGGGCGGCTGGCTTTCAGGATGACTGCCTGCCAGAGAGGAGCAGGGAGCCAAAACGGGCCAGCGTCTGCCGCCACCCCGTCTCGCTGCCGTGCGACCTTGGGAAAACCGCTCCACCCTGGACCGCGTTTCTGCGATCGGAGGAATGGTGACAGTCACAGTCCCGAGTGACTGAGTTTACTGTGTGCCAAGCAGGGTGCTCTGACAAGGTGCTCGAGGCTGAGAGAGGCGACGGGGAGGCAGCCCTGGGTCTAAGGGAGTGGACCCTGAGGCCTCGCCAAGGTGAATCCCAATCCTAACAATAATCCCACAAGATCAGGCCTCCCTCCTTTTCCTCCCCGAAGCACATCCTCCTCTGCTGCGACCTGACCAAGGTCACGTCCGACCGTCCCCATTTCACAGATGCAGAGATTCAGCTAAGCAGGGAGACCGGCCTGCCCTGGCTGCCGTGGCTTGCCAATTCTGCACTGAGGTCGGAGGATTCGGGAATCAGCGACAGCTGAGGGGCCAAGAGCTGTGCCTCCGATACAGCAGCCACTGGCCACAGGTGGCCACGGAACTCCTGAGCCATGGCTGGTTCCACTGAGATAAGCTGTATGAGTAAAATGAACACTGGATTTCAAAGACCAGCAGGACATAAAGAACATAAAATATCTCTGATTTTCCAGTATCTATCACTCATGTCGAACTGATAATGTCTTGGATACATCGGGTCAAGCACAATGATCAGAAAATGTATTCACCTGTTGCTTTTGACTCTTGAGAATGAGACCACTACACAGTTCAAGATCACGCCCGTGGCTCACACTGCATTGCCGCTGGGCAGCGCGGTCTGGAGTCTGGTTCTAGCGTCTGGCTCCTGGACCAGAGTTCTTCCTTGTGTCCCCCAGTCCCATATGTCCCCTCAGGCATCTACTTAGCCAGGCAGTAGATACTTCCGTCTAAAGATACCGGAAAACTGACACAGAAGGTTAGCAAACATCTCACCACTGTTTGAGGCTGACCGCTGCGAATGAGGCTGACGGGGTTAGAACGGGGAAGGAGAAAACCCAGCTCGAACCCTGCAGACAGCCAGGTGACAGGAGGGTGTCCCCTGGGGTAAAGGTCCGGTACTCAGCATCCTGCCACCCAAACGGCCTTTAAAATCTCACCTGAGGATCCAATGAATGTCTCACTGGAGAGAATAAAGCAGTTCCCCATTTGCAGGTAGGAAATGAGCTCCAAGATATACCATTAGGTAAAAGAAAGAAAGAAAAGGGAAGAAAAGAAACCAGGGCATAATGCAGAGACCATTCTGGAAGGAAGCAGCACCACTGGCTGCACCCTACAAGGAGTACTGGAATTCAGAAGTAGGAGGAAGCACTGAATCGCCTTCTTCTTCCAATCTGAATATCATTTAAATTATTTTTATCACGTGTGTGACCTTTAAATGAGCAATATTAAAGAACAGAACAGCCGCCTGTCAACGCCTCGGTGTTTTCAGTGCGCGCACCCACAAAATCGCTAATGGATCACAGCCCTGCATCCCGTCTCCCTCCAATCTCATGTAAAAACAAACTCAAGTCCTCCACATCTTAAAGCGAAACAAAAGCTGCCGCCTCCAACACAAACAAAAGACCCAAAACGTAACCCAACTGTGCTCTCAAAAAAACCCTCAACAAAGCCACCAACTTCCTCCCATCTCTCAAGCAGCTCATTTGCAGCCTTTCCCCAGAGAGCACACCCCCGGGAAAGAAGCTGACGTGCCTTCTCCCACGCCAAAGTTACTCCACAAACCCGTCAACCCCTGCAAATCGGGGGATGAGTTGTTGTTCCGTGTTTTGGGGAGGCCACAGACAGACACCCTGGTCCCATGGGATCATCCCAGACACCTCATTCCCCCAGATTCCTGGCTACGGTTGGCCTGTGATGACTTTGATATCCTCCGGCCAAATGGCCACACCTCAGAGGCGGGAATGAGCGTGGTTTAGAGTTAGGAGCAGGAGGATGGACAGTTATTTAAAGCCTGACAGTACACCTTGCATCTGAGGGTTTGGGAAATCCACTCTCCCTCACATCATGGCTTCGTACGGTCTCTCTGTGTGGTGTTGTGACAATATCTACTCCCTCATTGAAAAGACAGACCTTTGACCTGGCTGCCAATTTTTTGACCTGGCGATTCAATTTTTAAAACTTGCCCCTGCAGCCCTAGCTGGTTTGGCTCAGTGGATAGAGCGTTGGCCTGCGGACTGAAGGGTCTCAGGTTCGATTCCGGTCAAGGGCATGTACCTGGGTTGCAGGCACATCCCCAGTGGGGAGTGTGCAGGAGGCAGCTGATCAATGTTTCTCTCCCATCGATGCTTCTAACTCTCTATCCCTCTCCCTTCCTCTCTGTAAAAAATCAATAAAATACATTAAAAAAAACAAAACAAAACAAACTTGCCCCTGCAGATGAAACACACACACATTTCTCTCTCTCTCTCTCTCTCTCTCTCTCTCTCTCTCTCTCTCTCACCCCCCCCACCCCCTGCAGGGTTGTTCAGAATATCAAGAGATTGGGAAAATCTGAATACCCACCGTGTGGGTGGCACGTCCCGCAATGGAATCCTGGCAGGCAGGAACCACAGGGGAATAAGATCTAAAAGGGGCAGCGGGGGATGATCTTGGGGATACACTACTGAACTTAAAGAGCGAGTCAGAGAACATGGCATAGGAATGTGTTTCTACAGGCACCCTACTCAGTTATCCATACTCCCATAGAAGCTCGAAGGTGCACTGAAAACCGCTGGGGAAAAACACCCAAGATATTAGTAACAGAGGCTGCTCCTGGGAAAGGGGGCGGGGAGGCTGGGGGTCGGCGGGAGGACAGCCTGCTTCTTGTTGTAAACTGTTTTGCTAACTGTCTGTTGGGAACGCCCTGAGAGAAGGATCTGGCGTGTGGGGACATGGAACTCAGGAGAGGCAGCCGCAAGTGCAGGCCCTGGACCTTGGTGTAGAGTCACTCCCACTGGGTGGGCGGGGCGCTACTGGTCGCTGGTCCAGACCATCAGAGGAGAGCTGCAGGGCGGGCGGCTCCGTGTTGGAACAGACCTGGGGGATTATGGAGCCTTCATTTTGTCTTCATTTTGCAAAGCTCGTTTTTATGAGCTAGTTCAGCGGCTGTAGAGCACAATATCCATCAGACAGACAGAAAATTCCAAGGCGTAAGGCTGAGATTCTTTTTTTTTTTTTTTAAATCTGCACCTGAGGATATGTTTCCATTGATTTTTTTTTTTTTTTTTTTTTTTTTTTTAGAGAGAGAGTGGAAGAGAGAGGGTAAGACAGAGAGAAACATCGATGTGAGAGAAACACATCCATTGGTTGCCTCCTGCACAAGCCCAACCAGGGCCTGGGCAGGGGAGGAGCATCGGGATGGAGCCCGCAACCAAGGTACATGCCCTTGGCCGGAATCGAACCCGGGAACCTTCAGTCTGCAGGTGGAGGCTCTATCCACGGAGCCAAGCCGGCCAGGGCAGGACTGAGATTCTTAAATTGCTTCCATCCAGGGACCCCTCCATGGCACCCAAATCCCCAGAGATGTCTCTCTCCTCGCCTCCGCCAGACCTCATGGCTGGCAGTGTCACGTGTGGTCCAAGGCCTGGGCCGTGGGGCCTGGAAGACAAGGGTTCGGGACTCCCCCGTACCCCCCCTTAGGTTCAGATCCCTAATCTGTAATATGGAAACAAATCACATGGGACAATTAAACGGGAAAGCATTTGGTGGAATGATACCCATGATGTACATGGCACTGTTAACTACTCTTTTTTGAGTCAATTTAGATCACACCTCAAGGAAAATGGACTATTTAAGGCCAGATATGCAAACATAACCATGCCCAGAGGATGGCCTTGTTACTATACAAAGGAAACCTATTACCAGTGGTCTCTGAGACATCCCTTAAGAACCATTAAAAACAGACGGCACATTTCCTACCTCCAATAAACCTCACCCTCTTCTACTTTCTTTTTCTTCCTCTCCTTCCCTTACTCTCTCTCTCTCTTCCTTTTCTTTCATCCAAGCCATCCCCTCATAAACTCACTCTTACATTGCCCCCCGCCCCCCCGGGTCAGTGAGGATCTTGCACTGGGGATGTAAGGGTGGGCAGGACAGATAGCATCCCTGCCCTCAGAGGAGGCAGAGGTGGGTGTAGAGAGACTTAGCAACAAGTATAGTGACTGGAACAAAATAGAAATGCAGTGTGCTAACAGGGGCATGGACAGGATAGCTAACCGTCTTGGGGGTGGTCAGGGAAGGCTTCCTGGAGGAAGAGTCACGATACCGAGTTGGCCAGATGAAGGAGTGGGTGTTGGGAGTGAGGAGAGACTGTATTGAGGTGGGAGGGGAGCAGGCATTGGAGGCACCAGAGAGTCCACTGTGGCAGGAGAATAAAACCAGTGTCTTCTGAAGCTGGAGAGGTCTTTAGGAGCTGGAGCACGCAGGGCTTCTAGAACCACGTTAAAGATTTTGGACTGTATTCTTAGGGTGATGGCAAGCCTGGAAGGGTTCTGAGAGAAGAGAAGTTCTGGGGTCAGATTTGGATTTTGTAAACATCACTCTGGCTGCTGGATGGAGACTGGGTGGGAAGACAAGGCTGGCTACAGGAAGGCCAGTTAGGAGGCGGCTGCAGGCCAGAAACGAGAGAGGAGGCTGGTCAGGATTAGGGTGGTGAGGGGAGGAAGTGGGTGGATTAAAGAGATATTTAGGAGGTTGTGCCAACAAGGTTTGGCGACTGACTGGATGGAAGGGGTAAGAGAGGAGGCGGTGTCCGCGGTGACATTCCAGTCTGGCTTCCCCGACAGACAGAATGTGAGGGTGAGTAAAATCGAGGTGAAAGAAAAGATAAGAATAATCCTTCAATAGAGTTAGTCTTCCCGAGGAGTGATAACTAATTCAACGGTGGTCCAGCATCTTGCAAGAGTCAACGTCTCCTTATTCTTTACCCAATTCTGAAAATGAAGAGAGGATTACAGAAAAATACACTTGACTTGGCTCACTCCCCAGCGGTGCCCTTGACTGGCCATTAGATCCCGGGCAAGTCCTCTATCTAACTTTTTGAATCTCCAGTTCCTTCTGGGAAGCTGAAAAAAGTAGAAATAATGACCTCCCAGGTTTTTGTGAAGATTACGTAAGATCAGCTCTGTAAGGAACCCTTTGCAAACTGTCAATGTCTGTAGTGGCCCTTGCCTGAGGTAGGACAGCAAGAACTATATCTTCCAAATCACAGCTCAGTGTTGAGGTTCAACCAAGTCGCTTGTCAAGGTAAATTTTTAAAAGAACAATTTCATGAGAGTAAAAAGCTGATTATCGGTATTTAGGGTTTATTGAGAGCGCCATAAATAACAACTCCTTCATTTTTCAGCCTTTATGGAGTAACTACTTTGTTCTAAAAACAGATCATCCTCATCAACTAGGAGACTATACGCTCCTGAAGGACAAAGATCAGGGTTTCCTGGTTTCCTAGGATACCCTCAGCGCACAGCAAAGTGCTTGGCACATAGCAGTTGCTCAATAAACCAGAGTCTCAATCTCCAAGGCTACAGCCATTGGATGAAGTGGCCCAGGTGGGAGGCGAGAGGGAGCGGTGGAGACTACGGACAACTGGAGAGCCCATGTCATGTCCAGAGCACCGTTCCAGATGGTGGTTGCTATGCAGGAAGGCAGCCCTGGTAGCCGTTCACTTCCTGCCAAGCAGCTGCAGGGAGGTGGTCACATGGCCCATGACAAAAGGAAGAATGAATTAATGAGTCTTCACATACTTGGGTAACAACACTGGGTTCAGAAAAGAGAGAGCTCAAGATGAGGGTCTTGATGAAGTCTGTACAGTGACCGGTGATGAACGTGGTCGAATGCCCTGTGGGCATCACCTGAGAGTTGTTTAAAATGCCGTCTCAGGGGCCACCGCAGACCTAGTCACCAGACTCTGCATTTTAAGAAGACCCCGGGGATGGGTGTGCACGCTGTAGTTTGAGAAACCAGCTGGCCTCTAAATGCCTGTTCCTTTTTTTGCTGTCCCGCAATGCTTCAAGCAGAACACGTCAGCCTGCAGCGGTTCTCAACCTGTGGGTCGCGAACAAGGAAAATACATCCTGCATATCAGATATTTACATGACGATTCATAACAGTAGCAACATTACAGTTATGAAGTAGCCACGAAAATCATTTTATGGTTGGGGGTCACCACAACATGAGGAACTGTGTTAGAGGGTCGCGGCATCAGGAAGGCTGAGAACCACTGGGAGTGTGATGGATGATTTTAGGTTGAACCTTGTAACACTGCAGAGAAACAAGTCTTTTGTGACCGACAAAAACGGCAATTTCGAATGAGATTTCAATTTCGACCCAAACTATAAACTGTTCTGCACAGAAGTGCTGCAGGCCCGGGTGATCGCTCACCTGGGTCTACAAACCCCCACAGGCACACAGATGAGTTTCTTTTGGTTGACACAGTTGAAAACTGGGAGTTTCACAGGAAATGTAAATTTCTGGTTTTCTTAGAACATTGCAAGGTGTGCCCACACTGCCTCCGCCTGCCTGAATGTCAACAAACGGCTGGAGTGGGGGGGGTTGCCCCTTTGACAGGGCATGAGCTCCCCCGTTCCTCTCGGCCCCCAGGTGACCCCCTCGCTCACTCGTTTCTTGCCAGGACCCTGCAAGGTATTTGACGGTGGGACCCCTGTTGGATGGTGAGGTTTAAAGGGAAGCAAGACAGGTCAGAAGCTGCTCAATGAAGGGGCAGGTGTGCTCGGTGATGTGGGTCCTGTCATGGGTGCCCCTAGCCACACGGTGGCATTTCATTCAGCCATGGAAAGGAATGAAGCGCTGACACCTGCTACCGGTGATCCAGGCCCCCACCCTCCCGAGAGCTCTCTGCATGTCCCAGCGTGTGCCCCGTGGCTGCCGCCCACCTGACCTTTTGCCCTGGGCTAAAGCTACTGAGGGCGGTACAGCCTTTCACACACTCGTCATCCTAAGTTCACAGCCTGCTGCTTCTCTCCCCTCGGGGTGGTCACAAAGACCCTTCTTGGAGTGACACCTTCCTCTGGAAATAGAGCTTTTGCTTTTTAAAATATATATATATTTTATTGATTTTTTACAGAGAGGAAGGGACAGAGATAGAGAGTTAGAAACATTGATCAGCTGCCTCCTGCACGCCCCCTACTGGGGATGTGCCTGCAACCAAGGTACATGTCCTTGACCGGAATCGAACTTGGGACCCTTCAGTCTGCAGGCCGATGCTCTATCCACTGAGCCAAACCGGTTAGGGCTACAGCTTTTGCTTTTGATGCCAAACCAGCCCATGCCTACTCATTCCACAAGAGCTGGAGGGGAGCCAGCCTCCTTCCTCCATCCACAGGGAGCACCAGGCCCAGGCCCAGGCCCAGGCCCCAGACACTGTCCTGAGTGTGTGCCTTGGGGTTACCTGAATGGGCTGGGTGTTTACCTCCCATTGCACCCGGTCAGCCCCTAGAAGACAGCCCTTCCTCGGCACTGAGAGACACATTCCCACCTGATTCAGCCTCACCCGGCAAAACTCTGCAAATTTCCCCCAAAATAAAAATCACGGAAGAAAGAGGATGGCGTCACTTTGGAAAGAGAGTGACATCAGTATCTAAGTTGACATCGCAGGTGGGAAGGAAGGCTTATGGGGAATCTATAATAATAAAAGCGTAATATGCTAATTAGATGTCCTTCCGGATGAGGCTGCAGCAGCGGGGCTGAGGCAGAGACAGCCGTGGTGGCAGTGGGGGCCAAGCCCCTTGCATGAATTTCGTGCATCGGGCCTCTAGTGCAGTGGATAAGATGGCATAGGTCCTGGGTTCCAATCCTGACTCTGCCATTTACTGACTACATAACTTTGGGCCAACATTGATCTCTGTGCCTGTTTCCTCGGCTGCAAAATGGTGAATAATAACAGGATCCACTTTGTAGGGCTCTTGTGAGGGCTACATGAAATAATGTCGTATATCCCTACGCCACTTATGACTTGCCTATGACTAATTTACCATTTTTCCTTTGTTGGCTCACTTTTTACATTTAATATTTACTATAACTGTGTCATAAGGAATAATATCCATGAATCATGGCATGAAGTTGCTAGCTACCTTTTTTTTATTATCTATCCAAAGGAATCCTGAGTAAATTTACAAAACAGATACCCCCTCGCTCCAATCAGAAGAAGACACTGAACCACCTCGAACTGGGGGACATTCTACAAAACGACCGACAAGTGCTCTTTGAAAGCGTCAAACCCACCGGAGGCGAGGAACAACAGACAGACTGTCACGGATCCGAGGAGACGGAGAGAAATAAGCACTATATATGGTGTGGCCTCCTGGATTCGATCCTGGAACAGAAGGAGGCCATTCGTGGAAAAAGTGGTGAAATTCAAATAAGGCCTGTAGCCTGGTTAATAATATGATGTCACTGTCAGTTTCCTGTTCTCGATCACTAACTATGGCTGGGAATGGCGTTTACATTAGAGGGTGCTGGAGAAGGAGTGTAAAGAATCTCACTGCACTGTTTTGCAACTTCTCTGCAAGTCTAAAATTACTTCACAATAAAAAGTTCTTAAAAAATGGGTGCAAGGCAAACAGTCCTTTACTTCTGCCCCACCCCGTCTTCGGCACCTGGCAGAGTTGCCCGTGAGTCCTCGCTCCTTCATTTCACAGAGCAGAACATTGGGGCTGAGTGAGTGCAAGGGGCGCGGCCCCCATCAGCTGGCTAACTAAACGGGTCTCTCCTTCTTGCATTCCTTTTTAAAAAATATTTTTATATGTTTTTATCGATTTCAGGGAAAGGAAGGGAGAGGGAGAGAGAAACACCAATGATGAAAGAGAATCATCAATCAGTTATCATCACTAAACACGGTCATGCCAAGGTCCATGCCCACTGTATCCTGTTCCCTCTACTTTTATTGGGGGCTTCGGGGGACTTTCCATTGGCAGATCGTTTCGTCTCAATGGACCTGCCTGTTCCGGCGGTTTCCCTGGAAGCCCACAGTGCGTGGGTCTTGTGTCTGGTCTTTCAAGGATCGTCGGTGCTGGAGCACAGATCAGCACGCCCTCCTCTTCACGGCTGAGTAACATTCCCGTGTGTGGGCAGACCATTCATCCGTCGATGGACATCGGGTTGTTTCTGCCTTTGGACTGTTGTGAATAACGCAGCTAAGAACACGCACGTGCACGTTTTTGTTTAAACGCTTGTTTTCATTTCTTCCTGGGTAGGGGTTTTCCCATTGGGAGGATGGCAATGTTCTGGAACTAGGTAGATGCGATGGTTGTAAAACATCGTGGATGTACTAAATGCCACTAACGCGTCCTTCAAATTTTGTTATGTGAGTTTTATCTCAACACAAAACAGGGGTACCACCCGTGGAGTATCCACCACATTTTGGAAAACCTGTGCTTATGTGAGCCGAGCACTTACCGCAGCGCCAGCCGCTGGGCGAGTGTGCCGAGAACACTGGCCAGTGTCACTGTCGTTGCCAAAGCCACGCCAGACTCCCAGCTCCCACTCCAAGGCTCTTTCCACAATGCCACGCTGCTTTCAACGTGAAAGTTCCTCCGATTTAATCTCCTTGAAGGTCGGCAATAAAATCCCAGGGCCGCTGGGGAACCGCCACAAGAATGCTTTGCTTTGTCACCCAAGAGCTGCTTTCACAAGACGCACACCTGGCTGGCACAACACAGCTGGCATCGCCCCCGATGTGCGCTCGGAACAACAGAGTGAACATTCGACAGACACCACACTGGTTACTTGTTGACAGAACACAAAACCTATTTCAGCAGCTTATTCAACAATCCTTGCCTCCTGGACAGAGTGCATGACTTATTTCCCCTGCTCTCTACCCTACGGTTTGCTGGTTAAGTCGCAATGCCCTGGCCCCGTTCAATGGAGTTTAGAATGCCCACTCCCCGGTACCTGGAGACATGTTTTGGCATTTGGAATGGAAGGAAATGCCTGGTTTGTTGCCAGGATCCCATGAGGACCCTGCAGAACACTGGGCACATCCCAGCACCCCCCCTCCCCACCCCCAGTGCAAGGAAGCATCCTTCTGCTCGGCTCTGGTGAGGTGGGGGTAGTTTATCGCCAATGGTCAGGGAGCTCTTCCTCTTCCCTCTGCCTCCAGACCTGTTCTCCACCTTCTCAAAACGTACCTGGGCCCAGGAAGAGGCTGGCCTTTATGGCTTTTGATTGGGTTTGGCCGATGGGAGGCACAAGGGAGATGAGAGGGAGGCAGGGAGGAGAGAGAGGTCACCCTCGCTTCCCCTGCTCACTCCTGTCTGAGGCCTGTGGTCTGGAGAACTTTGCCTTCCTCTCTGAGCACAGCTGCCCTATTCCTGGACCCAAAGGGTTTTGGTCATGCTGGTCCCTACCCTGCTTCATCAGGCTGGGTGGTCACTGCCCCTATTGCTAGACCCTGGGCACTTCGCCCTCCCTTGTCAGCACTTTAAACTGTGTCCTTAAATGATTCTTCCATTACATGATCTTGGAAATCCCAGCTGCAGGTCTTCTGTATCCTAGTTTGACCCTGACTGACAAATCTACATATCTACCTACCTACCTACCTGCCTGCCTGCCTTTAACATAGAACCATTTGAAAATAAGATACTTCAGCCCTAAATTCTTCAATCCCCATTGTACCTCGGGCCTAGAGATGAGGACTATCAGAAGCAGCCCTAATGGTCAAGGCACGTCTAAGTGGAATTACCCAAATGGCCATCCTCATCCCTCACCCTTACTAATAACCTGACAGAGCACCCAATATGCGCCTACAATTTTTTTAACTTAAAACATATATATATATTTATTTCAGAGAGGAAGGGAGAGGGAGAGATAGAAACATCAATGATGAGAGAGAATCATGGATCAGCTGCTTTCTGCACGCCCCACACTGGGGATCGAGCCCACATGTGCCCTGACTAGGAATCTAACCATGACTTCCTGGTTCTTAAGTCGACATTCAACGGCTGGGCTGTACCAACCATTTAATGGCCCCACTAACCCAGTGAGGTGGAGTTACCCTCCTGCTTACAGAAGAGAAAAAGGTTTAGAGAGAGACTGAATAACCTGCCCAAGGTTACAGGGTGAGTAAGTGGCAGTGGGTGGACTCAAATCCAGCCCGGATGGGCTCCAGCATCCTGCACCCCCCCCGCCCCTCCCATCCAGAGCCCACGTCACGGCAAGCCAGACCCCTGTGCCCGGGAGAAAAGCTTGCTGGCCCCGAGAGGATGTCTAAGCCGCAGTTCTGAATCACCCTTCAGAATTCATATGCGTTCGGGCACGCCAAGGCTAGGAAGCCGGCGGTGGAAGAGGCAACCTGAGAAGGTATTGCAGGGATGAACCTCAAGCTCATTCCTGAATTCCTCAAGAGCCTGGGAGCCTGCTCTGCCTCTGACAGAGGGAACTGTCGCCTGCTCAGTGCCCGAGATGCAATGCACCGAGGAAGAGGGCTCGATTGGGATGCTAAACAGCCGTAAATGACACTGTCACCAGCCTTCATAAAGCACAGTGACTCACAGCCCTAATTAAAATGCAGAGGGGAAAACGTAAAAAAGCCTGCCACGGAGAGCAGTGACCTTCTGCAAAATCCAGGGTGATTTCTTCCAGGAAAAGAGGTGCCCATGAGTGTGTCTGCGTGTGCAGGTGTGTATGTGTGTGTGTGGGGGAGGGGGGCTAGACTTGGGAGGGTGAATACTATTCTCCTAAGAAATGTGGGGAAATTTAACACAGAGGAAAGTCTCACTAAAGCTATTCTGGCTGCCCAACTTTTATTATGAAATATTTCGACGCAGAAAACTAAAGAGCACAGCACTTACAAACTTCCAACCAGATTCAATGACTATTAGCATTTGCTGTATTTGCCCTGTCTGCCTGCCATATCTATCAATCGATTGATCCATCCTTCTATCAATCCATCCATCATTTATTTATCGATCTATCATCTATCTCCCTGCCTCCCTCCTTACCTATCTTCCATCTACCTCCCTCCCTCCCTCCCTCCCTCCCTCCCTCCCTCCCTCCATTCCCCCCTTTCTTCCTACCTACCTGCCTTCCTGCCTGCCTACCTACCCAACTACCTGCCTACCTACCTTATCTTTTACAATGAACCATTTGAAAATAGGATGCTTCAGCCCTAAATTCTAAAGCAAACATAGTCTAAGAATAACTACAATCTCCCATAAAATCCATAGTTCCATTATTACACCCAAGAAAGTTAACTATACTGGGAAAATCGTACCACATCCCCAGCTAAGGTTTTTGACACGATGGTAACCTGAGAAGTGAATCTGGCCCCGCTGCTTTGGAGAGAAGCTCATCTACGCCAGCGCCAGCAGTGGGCTGCTGAGGGCGCTGGGGGCGGGGTGGGGGGGTGGGGGTGGGGGGGGGGGTGGGGGGCAGCTCTTTGGCCTCCTGGGAGCTGGCTCTGACTGTCAGTCTCAAGATGGAGTGTCCAGGGTTCACGGCTTGACCTGGACACCAGTTTGGGACCAGAAAAGATATCCTGTCTGGTTACACCACGTGGTTTTAAAAAGAGCCCCCCTGCCCCTCAAAACTAAATCTCATCCAAGACTATCACCCGTTTTAACCGCAAGACGTGGCTCCTGATGACTTCTTGCTGTTTCTGAAATATAAACTGATAAGGCCTCGCCCCTCAAAAAGAAATATCTTCATGTCTGAGGGCAAGTCTTGAAGAAGGTCCCCCCTGTCCCCACCTCCCCACCCCCTTCCCCCCCCAACCCCCCTGCCAAGAAATCCTGGGCGGGGAAGGCCGCAGTGAGGGAAGCCACATATATCTACACGTAGGGGTTCGTGCATGTTTGTTAAAAAATAATAAAAAACAACAAAAATATCAAGCCGAAAACATCCATCCAGCCTCATCATTTTATATCATGCCTTGCAACAAACAAAGTTATTTCATTTCGGTGACTATCAGACGGGGGGGGGGGGGGGGATGACAATGGAGGTCTTTCCAGCTAAGACTGATCTTAATAAACTAACACCCAGATGTTACTGACTCCTTTCATTACCTGAATTCTGGCACATGAACATCACTAATTGCCTTTCATTTTCCTTACTGAGTGTTTTAGAAATAAGAGACTGCTTCAAAAATTAAAGAGAAAAACATGCCAAAGCTTGTCAGTTGCTATCGAGTATTACGCTGATTTAACCCGGTAGGTTACACTGTTATGCTTAAAATTCTTGGGATGAAATACAGCACCAATGTGATCCGCATGGCCCTTTAAATGACCAGAGAGGATGGACGGACCACACTGTTTGTCTCCTTGCGTCCTAGTTACTGGCAAGTTGGCCCCTGCCTCGGGCACTGGGAGCACTTGAGGGTCTTCCACTCCTTTGGCCTCAGCCTCTCCCATGGGGCCTGGCACGGGCTGGGGGTCAGAGCTTGCTTGTTCGACGCAGAAGCGACTTCCCAGACTGGCTGAGAAACACGGGGTGCTCAGCAGTGTTATCTGATGTCGAGCAAGCTCCTTTCTTCATTTCTACCTGGAGACAGGTTCCAGAAAGGCCCGCCTTTTCCATCCCCACGGCAGCCACTTAGCTGCAGGTTTTGCATAAGGAGATTCCCGAGTGTTAGCTAATGCTAGTGGGCAAAGGTCCCGGCAGAGGCTGGGACACTCTGCAGGACACCCCTGAAAATCTGTGGGATTTCTCTCAGGTGCCTTTAGACCAAAGCTCCCAAAGCATCCTGGATCGCCCCAAACAAGGCAAACGCCAACTGAGAAGTGGTGATCTTATAATGAGAGGTGACGGTGTTCAGAAATCAGAGGTGGGGAGAGAGAACGCCGCCCAGGCTGGAAATGGGAACTGGCCCCGTGCTTCCGTCCCAGCAGGGCCGTCTTCCTCTTAGGACCTGTCAGCAGAAATCACGGATGCCACGAATGGAAGAGGACTGGGCAAACGTGTGTCTCGGGCAAGACACAGAACGTTATGATAAACATGTCTGAGGGAAGTTAGTCTCAGGGCTGTAAACTGAAATGTCTTGAAGGGCCCGGCAAGACATAAACAATATTTAATGTTGCGGCCTGTGACTCAAAGGCAACAACAACAAAAAAGACAAAACCAAACCAAACCAACCAAACCAAAATGCGAACTCAAACACACCTGCACAGTTAGTTGCCCGTGAGTCCCCGCTCCTTCATTTCACAGAGCAGAACATTGGGGCTGAGTGAGTGCAAGGGGCACGGCCCCCATCAGCTGGCTAACTAAACGGGTCTCTCCTTCTTGCATTCCTTTAAAAAAAATATTTTTATATGTTTTTATTGATTTCAGGGAAAGGAAGGGAGAGGGAGAGAGAGAAACACCAATGATGAAAGAGAATCATCGATCGGTTTATCATCACTAAACACGGCCACACCCACTGTATCCTGTTGCCTCTACTTTTATTGGGGACTTAGGGGCATTTTCTGCTGACAGATCATTTTCCTTAAATAAGGTCAAGTGGACTCAATTTCCCAGACTTACAGGACGCTGCTCACGATTCTCCTTCCTAGAACAGGTGTGAGACCAACATCAGCCTGAGCAGGACTTGCAAAGGTTCTGTGTGTATTTGCGGGGGGAGAGGGAGGGAGACTCAGCTGTCCAAATAAGCTCAAACCAGTGGCTTTGCTGAAACCAGTGGTAGTTAGACAGGGTTTATTAGCTCCTGTGTTACTTGGTTCATAAAGGTCACTTTTAAAAAATATATATATTTATTGATTTTAGAGAGGAAGGGAGAGGGAGAAAGAGAGGGAAACATCAATGATGAGAGAGAATCCCTGACTGGCTGCCTTCTGCATGCCCCACACTGAGGATCGAGCCCGCAACCCAGGTGTGTGCCTTGACCGGAACCGAACCGTGACCTCCTGGGTCAGAGGTCGATGCTCAACCACTGAGCCACTTTAAAAAGAAATTTCCTCTTTGAAAGGGCAAATGAGTCAACCCATGGGGCTACATGTGATGTTATCACAGATAAGCACTTTGCAAAGAGTTAAGACACTGAGGCTCTATCCTGGCTTTGTCAATCCTGTGCTGTGTGACTTCCAGCCAGTAACATACCTTTTCGGGGCCTCAGTTTCTCCACCTGGAAAATGGGGCTGATGGACAAGAGCTGAGGAGGGCATTACAGTGTCCTGGAGAAGTCTCATTAACAACATGGAAACTTCAATCTCCCCTGCGGACACTGAGTCGTTCGATGGGGGTGGGGTCTCTCTTCTAACCAGGACCTTGTGGAGTCTGATGCTGAGGGTCCCCTGGCTGTTGTAGCGCATGTGCTAGACCAGATGACGACTTGCTGCTATCATATATTAGAATGAGAAGAATGGTTGCATCTACCATCACCGCAGCCTTCGTATTGTTAACCACACAAACCCAACTGACCCTCAGTGGCAAGCATGCCCCTTGGTGCACAATGAAAACGGGCCCTGGAACACCAAACTCAACTTTCTAACAGGAAAAAGCGCCAGTTCTAAAGAGTACAGATGTTGCCTGTGGCTCTCAACTGCGATCCAAGACTCAGACCCACAGAAACTGAGCGAAGGCAGCACACGGAGTCTTGTCCTAAGACACCCCAAGACATACCCTCCAAAAGGCAGCACAGCCACGCCTATGCGTGCTCATAACACCCAGGTGAACCGACACTCAATCTTCCTGCATCCTTGAACATCAGAATCTGCAAGGAAATGTTTTGACAGCTGTCTGGGTGGTACCTTGGACAGCGCCTCTCGGTTCAGCTCCAGAGACCCTCGGAAAGCAGCCTACCCCACCTGTCCACTCCTAGCCTCTCACCTTTCCCAGGAGTGCTCCTTCCCTAATGAAAAATTCAAACTGGGGGTGGGGGGGTGGGGGGTTGCTTTGGCCATGTGGGGAAAATGAAGAAGAGGTAGGAAGAGCAAAGGGCAGGCTAGTCTGGAAACCATATGCACACTATTGGCCCCAAATGGTTGCTACAGAAGGCTTCTTCTGGGATTTCCTATTTTGTACAACCACCAATCTTGGCATAAAGCTATTGTTTCCAGAACAACTTATCACAAAATCTTCAAAACAACCCCTGGTGGGCGTTATTGTTCCCATTTTGCAGATAATGGAACTGAGGCTCAGAGAGGTTAAGTAACCAGCTGAGGCCAGACAGCCATGCAGTGAGCTAAGGCTGGTTTCAAACAGAGATCCTTACCGGATCTCTTTACTGTGCTGCTTGCTCTTTCTCTACAAGGTCTGGGACTCTGAGGGAAATCACAATTTCTGGAGACAAAGTCCGCCCCTGATTTTGGGGTAGCCTCTGGCTGAACAGATGTATTAGGAAATGAGGCTGTGGTTGCTATGGGAGGAGCAGCACACATAAACATCTTACATGCTCAGGGAGGTGTACACAATTCCCCAAATAGGAAGCCCTAAACCAGGACGGAGGTCTCCGGCTGTGCCACTTACCAGGAAGGTGACTGTGGGCAGGCTGCTTGGCTTGCCCAGCCTCAGTTTTTCATATCTGCAAAATGGGATTCAGAACACTGTGAACCTGGGGGGAGTATTCCTGAGGATGTGCCAGGAACACCTTGCATGTGGCAGGGCCTTGGAGGTGGCACAAAGCTGTGCATCCTTCGGGCTTCTGAAACTGAGGCTGGTAGAAAGGTCAGGGGTGGGGGTGGCGGACAAGGAGGGTCAGAACGTCTCCCTTCAGAGACCTGCCAAGGCTTCTCAAATCTGTCTGCTGAGGCGCCTGAGGGCAGAGGAGAATGGATGCCGCTCCCATAGGCTGGGCAGGAGGCTTCTACCCTGTTTTATCCAAGTTCTAAGTAACGATGGGGAGAGTCAACGCTACTCTGCTTTGTGAACAACTAGTGCTTGTAGACCCCTACTGGAGTCTTTCCTTCCTTTCCCTCCCTCCTGGGCCATCGAGGAGGCCCGACAAGGTGCCTGTGCCCACTGGCCAGCCCTGCACCTCTGCCTGGTGCCAGACGCCCTAGGGCCTGGCTTCTGTGGCTCCTGCTTGTGCATTCTTCAGGGGTCTGAGCTCCTGGGCTGAGCGGGGCTGTAAGGGTTTCATCTGTGAGAAAGAAACTATGCTCATCCCCCGGGGCCGCCTGGGCACCACGGGAGGCGAGTACAACCTGCTGTAGCCTGAGGGATGGTCCCCCCGTTTCTTTGGGCAGGAAACCACTGACCATCAGATCTCCTGGATCTGGATTTTAAAATAATAAAATGCCAGCAGTTTCCTGTGAATTGGGCACTCACCCTAGGCTTCACTTTCACATCCATAAGCGCAATGAGGATGCTCCCAACAGCGCCGCGATCAAGGTTTGCACTGTTGCCCCATTTCACAGACAGAGAGTGCTGGCTGGGGAGGCGAAGGGACTCGCCTAAGACCACACAAGCACAGGGTACCTCTAGGGTCAGACTCAGGGGCTGCCGTCCGAAGCTTCCTGCCCTAGCTCTCCTGCCTTCCCCTGGAGCTCGCCTCCGCAGGCTGGGTGCCCCCCCGGACCGCAGGGAGAACCTCCGCGCACCCGTCACAGTGCCCTGGGGGCCGGGGCAAAGGTTTGCAGTCCCTAGGGGGCTCGGTCTGGGGAGCCTCCTGCGACCCTCAGACCCAAGGCCCCACCCATTCCTGGAATTTGGATCCCGCAGGGACCCTGCTCCAACCCTTGGCCACCGGGAAGCGAACACATCGCGCGCAGTGCACACTGTCCGGCTTCTAATCCCGGAGGAGCGCACCCCTCGCCCGTCAGGGAGGCGCACGGGGAGCCCAGAGCTTCTTTCCAGCCGGAAGCACAACTTTCCCGGATCCTGGGAAGCCGCACTCCGACACCCCAGTCCCGCCCGGACAGAAGGAAGGGGTGCGGGCGGCCCTGCCATCACTGCGGCGCGCACGGAGGATCCTCTCAAAGTTGGAAGCTAGGCAGGAGCGACGTTCCCAGGAGCAGAGCCCGCCCAGCCTCGGCCCCCCACCGAGGGCGGCTGGCGATGCTAACGAGGCCGCCATTACCGGGCTCGCAGGTGCCGTGCCTCCGAGGAGCCAGGCGTGAAGGAGAGCTGAAAGTTCAGGCGGGGCAGGTGCCCAGGCGCCAGGGCTGGCGTCCCCGGCCCCGGCTGCCCGCTGTGGGGAGCCAGCGGTGCCAAGGTTCCGCCATTAACGTCGGCGCACGGCTCCGAGCCGAGCGCGCGGTTGGAGGGAGACGGGGACCCCGCAAAGTTGGAGCAGGGGGGGCGTGAGGACCCCCGAACCAGAGCCCCCGGCCCGGGGGGGGGGGCGCTCGCGGGGAGGGAAGGAGGTTGCCCGAGCCAAGTTGGGACGCGGCAGACCCCGCGCCTCCCGCGCGCACCGGGGGCTCCCGGGGAGCAGGTGCCAGAGGGACCGGGAGGGGGGAGCCGGGCCGAGGACTCACCTGCCGCCGGGCCGGGCAGCACGGAGGCCGCCTCTTCGGGCTGCGCACCCGCCTGCCCGCGGGTCGGCGCGCCAGCCGCCGCTCCTCCTTCCCCTCCGGCTGCTCTGCCTCCGGGTCCGAAGCCTCGTCCCCCGCCCTGCGCGGCCGGAGGACGCCAGTCGCACCCACTCGCGCCCGGTAGGAGCTGCGCGCGTCCTTCCCCCGTCTGCTCCGCTTTGTTTCTCCGATCCCTCCCCACCCCCTCTGGCCTAGCCCCCACCCCTCCCCTCCCCTCCGCTCCCCTCCCCTCCCTCCGCCCCAGCGATCCCAAGTTCGGGACGGAGGCTGCGGGTCCCCCTCGCAGTGACGGGCGCCCTGCGCGCGCCCCTGGCTCACCCGGTCCGGACGCCCTGCCGCCCCTCGGAGGAGCCGCGGCTTGGAGATGCCACCCAGCTAAGTAGCTCCTGGCCCGGCGGCTGGCAGCGTGGCATAGACATGTAGGGACTGAGCCACGCGCTCAGTGAGGGTCCTGAGGGGGAATTTATTTCTTAATGTCCCTCCTTTATCCTATCATCGCTGAAACGAATTAGCGGTGACGTCCAACCCGGCTGGTTTATGGGTGTGGGGAGGGAGACGTCGCAACCCTCATTAAAAGAGCCGCTCTGGGCTCCAAAGCATACATCTTTTATATAACCTAATTTCCATTTTTTTTCATCAGGAAACACACACACACACACACACACACACACACACACACACACACACGCCAGGGCAATTTCTGGGAGCCTGGAGGGGGCTGAATGTAGTAGCCACAAGGGCAGTTCTCTGAGGCAGAGACGACCAAACTGGAGGCAGGGAGGGTTATTTCTGTTTCTACATCAGCGTTAGGATAACATTCCTTAATGGGACAGTGGGGTGCACAGCCTCTCTGGCTGGGTAGGGCTGGGGGCCCCCAGGAGCCCCCAGGAGATTGCTGCCGGAGTTCTGGCCCTGGCTCCTGGTGGGCAGACAGGAAGACTGGCAGCCAGGACTGGTCTTCCTGGGAGCAGGACTTAGGCCGGGCAGCTGGGGAGGCGGCAGGGCAGGGACAGGCTCACCTGTGGCCGGGTGCACCTGCAGGTGGGTTAAGGCAGAGGGCTGGGCTGGGGGAGGGGAAGACGCAGAGAACCGAGCTCTCCTTCCTTTCTTAGGGACCCTAACATATGGGTAACCATATAAACCCTTTTCAAAGCTGTCTTTTCCTGGGCAGATTGCACAGAATTTTGCATTTCACTGTTGAGGCTGCTCACACACTCTTGGGGAAGTGGGGGAAATCCAGCAAAGGGGAGAATGCAGACACACATACTCAGCATGTGGCTAGGGGTGGCTGGACCCTGCCCCTTCCCCAGCCTCACCCGGCGGAGCCAGCCCACTCAGGCTGGGAGCTGTGCAGAGAGGGAAAGAGGAAACACCAGCCCCCTTTGTCACTAATAAATGCTTTTCACGCTGTCTTGCACATCGAGCCTGAGAGAAGGGGTGTGACTTTGGGGGCAGGAGGAGGGTGTGGGGGATGAGCAGGGGAGGAGGGGATAAAGAGTAATCGCTTCTCGGCCTTTTGGCTAAGATCAAGTGTGAGGGGATAAAGAGTAAGCTGGCAGCGGTGCATGGAGGTCTGTGTTGGCTTCAGCACGCTGGGAGGAAGACGTGAGACATTCCCTCTTGGCCTCGGGGCCATGCCACTTCCTGACTGTGCCCCACAGGGCAAGTTCCGGAGCCTCAGTGTCCCCAGCGGCGAAATGGGCCTGGGTTCGTGGTGAAGATGCACGCAGTAAGATGGCAGTGGTGAAGCGCTTGGCAGAGTGCCGGGCGGATAGTAAATGCTCAGTAAACAGGAGCCAAGAATAACAGTAGCAACGATGAGAATAAGAACAGTGACATCAAGGCTGGATGGGGCATCCCAGGGAAGCCGGGCTGAAGCCGAGTCCTTCCTGCCGGAGCCCCACGTCCCCTGCCGGCGTCATTTCAAAGTTGAGTGCTGGGCTTCAGTGGTGTCAGACTCAGAACACTGCTCCCCTTAATTACCATGGCAACTGGGGAAAATCAGGAAGCCAGGGGGAAGGGAAGCTGCTCTTCCACTGGGCTGGTGGTTCACCTGCTCAGAAGGGGACCATGCCTGCAGGGGTTCAGGTGGGCCAGCAGAGGCCCGAGCTGGGGACATCTCCTGTTTTGAAACTGGGGAGAAGGGTGGTTGGGGCACAATGGGCAGCCACGAGATGGTGGGGTCAGGGCCAAGGCTGGGCTGGGCCTGAAAAAGGCAGAGTTGGCCTGGATTCAGGGAGTTGGGGGGGGGGGGCAGACACCCCATTCCCTGAATTCTGTCCTCACTGTCAGGGGTCCTGGTGCAATTGAGAGCAAAGCACCAGTAGGTCATACAGCTCTTGAGGCAGATTTGGAAAGACAGGCTTCCCAGCTAAGGTGGGAGCTGGTCATCGCAAGGGTGTGTGTGTGTGTGTGTGTAGGGGGCGGGGGGAGGGGGGAGGAAGACTCCCTCAATCTGGTTATTTCTGTGGGGCTAGGGGACTCGTAACAAAACCAGCTTAGCAGTAGAAGAAACCATGCTGAGCTTGTGTGAGCACTTAGTATTTCACTAGCCTGGAACCAAGCATTTTATAGGAACATCTCATTGACTCATCATAAACATCGCAAGTGATGATTCCTTTTCTTGTTCCCATTTTACAGAGGGGAAAGCGGAGGCTCTGAGAGGTGGTGACTTGCTCCAGGTCACCCAGTGAATTGCTGATAAAGGAACTATTAGGGCTCTGGTCCTACTGACCCCAAATCGGGCCTCCTCCCGCCTCCGCACCACCACCGTGTGAAGGCGGGGGAGTGGCGATTCAGAGCTGTCTTTGGGTTGGCAGGGGAGTGTCTGGCTTTTGGGCCATGACCCTCGAGGGCTTCAACAACTGGCGCTGAAAGACCAGGGACTCGCAGCCGTATGGTGGCCCTTGGACCAGGCAGAGTGACAGTGTCCCAAAAGCTCCTGGGCGTGGGGGCTCTTTAAGTCCTTCCCCTGGGCATTCACGCCAAGCTGCCTGCACCAGGACCCATCTTCAGAGGAAGATGTTGATAATGTCACCCTCTCCCCGGCTCAGGAAGCGGAGACACAGCCAGAGCTCAGCTCCGAGCAAGCTCTCCCTGAATGGTCACCATGATAACAATGATTCTTGGATCTCCTCTCGGGCTCGTGGCCTCCGTCCGCGTGGATGGCAGGTGGATAAAAGGCCTCTCCCAACTGAAGAAAGGCTCCCCCTCCCCCCACTCCTTGCCACCTAGACCCTAACCGGTCCCACCCCGCAGCACAGAGGTGGCCCCTGGGGGGGGGGGGCAAGGGGAGGAGGGGGAAGAAGGTTTGTCGGTGCGGCTGCCACCGAGGGGGTAATACATTATCCAGGGCTAATGAAAACATAATTATCTTCTTTTGGCTGCAGAGAAGGGCTAATTTAATAGGCTGCGATCGAAAAGCATCTGCTGAATTCACCCAGCAGTGAAAACACTTGAAGGGCTTGAGCGGCAGGGGCAGCGGGCACACTGTGGCTGGCCATGTCCTGCAGCTGTATCAAGGTGGCAGCTGCCCCCGGGGAGGGGGCCATGGGGGTGCAGGGCAGAAGCGGCAGAGGGGGTGCGGCAGCTGACAGGTGTCCTATGAGCAGACAGACTGGACTATTTTCCTGCTAGGTGATCTCGGTCCACTTCTTTGCTTCTCTGAGCCTCAGCTATCCCATCTGTAAAATGGGATGGATCCTCCCTCCCTCCCATTGTCTGGGAAGAACAGATGAGAAATGTGAGCGGTGTTCTGGGACTTTCTTAGTATTTAGCAAAGCTCTCCCCTCTGACGCATTGCTGGGCCAGTTCTACTGGGAGGTCTTAGTGTAGACATCCCCTCTTTGGAGAGGCCCCCGTTCTGAGCCCCCACAGCGCCTTTCATAACACATCACACTCTAGAATATGCACTTCTTTAGTGCTGGGCCACGAAGAGCTCCACAAAGGCGGGGAGGGGGGACGGTCTGTCCCATGTCTCTCTCCAAGCCAGTGTTTCCCAAAGCATGTTCCCTGGAAATGCCAGTTCTTCAGACGGATGGTTGCCAGAGGGGAGGGGGAGGGGGACGGGGACAGGGGGAGAAAGTGAAGGGATGGAGAGGTACGGATTGATAGTTACAAGACAGTCATGTGCAGCCTAGGAAACAGAGTCCATCATATTGTAAGAACTACATGTGGTACCAGGTGGGGACGGGAGATACCAGGGGATCACTTTGTACAGTATACGATTGTCTAGCCACTATGCTGTGCCCCTGAAACGAATACAAACTAATCTTGAGTGAAAGAGAAGGAAATGCCAGCTCTTGGGACCTGCCCAGACCTGCTGAACCACACGCACCCGGGGCCCAGCGACCTGTTTTACACAAGCTCTCCAGAAATCCCAGTCCTGTTCAGGTCTGAGAACCGCTGCTCCAACCCAAAACCGCATTGGTGTTTGTTGAACAAATGAGGGATCCAGCTAAGTGACAAGAACTCTCTCTTTTTAGCCATCGGCATTATGCCAAACCCAGTGTGTGATGTCAGCCAGCCTCTTATGCATCCCGCACCGTCCCGCACACTCTTCCGGCCTCTGATCTGAGCTGAAGGCCCACTGCGTGCCCTGAAAGACCCAGCGCCCAGCGGGTGCCTACTGTGTCCCCTGCTCCCATTGCACATAGATCCCCTCCTGTAAGTAGACCCGCCCTACCCCACCCACCCAGGTCCCCTGATTCTGGAAAAGAATCCAGCTTTCGACCCTGTCACTAGGCACCTGGCTAGGGAAGTGGCTCAGACGTGCTTATGCGGGATGTGTCTGCGGTCAGTCCTGCAGTTCGGGAGGGAGGGGCAGCACCACGGAAGGGCCCTTGGAGACGGCCGTGCCCAGCTCGGGCATTTTATATGCGGGGAGGCCAAGGTCCAGGGGGGTTCGGTGATTTCTCTGAGGGCAACAGCCTGTCGGTGCCCATCAGATCCCTGTCCTGGCTTCCAGCTCAGGATGCTGATTCTGGGGTCCCTAGGCCAGGGGTCTCCACAGCACCCTGGGGTCCCTAGGCCAGGGGTCTCCACAGCACCCTGGGGTCCCTAGGCCAGGGGTCTCCACGGCGCCCTGGGGTCCCTAGGCCAGGGGTCTCCACGGCACCCTGGGGTCCCTAGGCCAGGGGTCTCCACGGCGCCCTGGGGTCCTCGGAGAAGGCAGGCCAGCAGGGCCAGGGAGCGGGCTTGTCTGAGAAACTAGAAATGTCAGGATGGGTGCGGGCGACACAGTAGCTGCTGCTGGTCAACGTCTCCCCGTACCGACCCCAGACTATTTGCCAAACTCTGACAAGGAAGAAAGAGAGAGGAGCCCCTTTAAGACTTAAAGAGGCAGCCTGGGTATACGAAAGACATTCTATTTGAAGCTGGGACCTCCGGCCTCCGGACCCGGCTCTGCTACCCATGGGCTGTGGGAAAATCCCTTGGCATCCCCGGCTTAACGGGAGGAGTCTGAACTCCCTGGAATTATAGGCAAAATCAAGTACCCGTGTGCTTGTCTGGGGCCGAGGGCTCACAGTGCTCAGTGGCTCGTGGGAGGGTCTGAGATCTCGAAGAGGCTCAGGGCGTCTGCACCAGACAGTCTCTCAAGGTGCTTTAACGGGCAAAACGCAGGCAACTTCCGGCAGAGAAACCCCGCTGGCTAGTTTGCTGGTGGTGCCCTGGCTCCACGCAGCCCAGCCAGGCAGAGGCAGTTCCCCGAGTGCCCGACAGATGGCGCTGAACCTTCACTGTAGCCTCTCCGTCTTCCAACACCTGCCATGCAGGTCCGACCTTCTGTTCACTCAGCTCTGGAGACCTCCCGACTGGGTCTCCACTGCTGGGCGGACCTGAGCAGGATGCGAGTGCTGGGCTCCCCTGGGACTGCCTGTATCTTCCGGTTGCCACCCCGTCTGGTAGCATCTGTCCGCAGAGGAGGCAGGTGAGGGTGGGGGCATTCGGATGTGGGTGAGAGGAGGGGTGGGGGACTGGGGCACCCCAGGGGACCAACTGAAAATAGGATGGAGCCCTATGTCTGCTGTTCACACCCCCAAATCAGTCCTTTTGTCCTCCCCTACACTCCCTACCTGTGCTTCCCACCTCAACTCAAGGCACCGTACCTCCGAATCCTCTAAACCTGGAGTGACGGATGGCCCGTCTCACTGGGGTGGGAAGGGTCACGGGATTTGCATTGTGAAGCCCATGGCAGGGAGAAGCAGCCAGTGCTTCCAGGGAACACGGGAATTGGCTGGGTCTGAGACATTAGGGAGCAGTGAGGCCTGTGGCTAACTGGAGGGCATGCCCCCCTAAAGGCATTCGCATTCAAATGTTTTCAGAGCAACGTTCTACCAAACTAGACCGCTTTGGCTGCCGGCGTGAGAAGTCAGACCGAGGTCTTAATCAGCACACAGAGTGGTGGTCCTTACACTGGCAGATGCATACGCACCGCCTGAGAAAGAGAACGCCCGCTCCTGGAGGCTGCTCCCAAAGACGCTGAGTCCATGGGTGTCAAGTGGGACCCGAGAGGTGGAACTTTTAGCGAGCTTCTTAGGGGAAACTGAGGCAGGAGGCCTTCTGGCTCCGAGTCAGCTACCCTGTGCTAGTAGAGCACCCCAGGGAGCTGGCTGGGTCCTCCTCAGCTTGCAGAGACGCAGCATCAGCAACACCAACATCCCTCACCCCCATCCAAGCAGAGACCGCTCACACCACTGGCCTTCCCTGTCACACCACAGGCCTGCAGAGAAAAGATGGCACACCTGGGCTTATTTCTGAGAATCAGGAAAACCCCGAGACCAGTCCCTGGAAGAGGGTAATGGGGACGCGGGAGAGAGAGAGGGTCAGGTAAAATTCCATCTCGGTGTTCTGGAAAGCCGCCAAAGCTGGGGTCAAGGTAATCGACTTCTCATCCGCCATCTACCCTGGGTCTCTGCTTCCCCGTCCACAAAATTAAGGGGGTTGGATGGAGCATAACCTCCTCCTCTGTCCTAGCACCCCCTTGGGCTCTGCGGCAGTATCTTGGGGGGTAAGGCTGGGGGTCTTGGGGACTCCTCCCCTAGTTTCTCCCTCCATTCGGAGCTGACCTGTTTTTACCTATGTATCTGCTTCCTCATTTAGTGTCCACTTGATAATTCAACTTGAGAGCAACTGGTCTGGGAGCTCTCCGTGGCATCTCCCACTGTCCACCTAATCATTCCACTTTGGTGGGCCACGTGCCTGACACCGTGCCAGGGGCGGGGGGACCTGCGACCCGCAGGCAGGATTTCTGCCTCCTGGAGCCCTCAGTCTAATAGGGGAGCCAGACGAGCTCTCGGTCATGAGCCGTGACAACCCAGCCTGCTGGTGTGCTGACACTTTGCAGCGGATACTGTCCCAAACCCTGAGAGGGATCCTGCTGGCCTCACCATGGCTTGTAAACCTTAATGACAGAAACCCCTTCCTTCTCCCCAGCTGACAGCCCAGAGCTCTGTGAGCTTCATACGTCTTGGCATTTGATTTATTCAAACTGACACTCGAGCAAACTGTCTCACACTCTTCTCCAATTGTGTGGAAGAGGGGAGTGTGCAAGTATACGGTGTGATTCAAAAGCTTTGGAGTCAGCCCTGGGTTTTGCCACTTCTAGCGGTGTGACCTTAGGCAGGATAATTACCGTTTCTGAGCGTTCTCATCTGTCAAAATTGGGGATGATGACCTCCCTGCCTGATAGGATCGTGATGATTCACAGAGGCAATGTATGTGGAGCCCTCGGCACAATCTGGCACATAATACATGCTCAACAAATCCAGGCTCTGCCTCTTGCTTGCTGTGTGACCTTGGGCAAGTTACTTAACCTTTCTGAGCAGTATCTACCTGCCCTTCAAAAGCTTTGAAAATCGTATTAACGAACAGCTCTAAAGCACCTGGTATTAGTAGGCATTCGACCAAGGTCCATTCATTCATTGATTCATTCAATAAATATTTACTGTAGCACCTCCTGGCAGGGGCCCATTTATATCCCCCGGCACCTACCATTCCCAGACATGCGGCTCCAACTTCCAGCTGGCAGCACCCACAACTCTTTCGCAGACGAGCTGTCAGGGAATTAGCACAGCCCCCTACAAGTCCCTCAACCAATGCTGACAGGCGTTGAGCTGTGTGGTCTACACTGGCTCCCAGGACTGCCCTGCAGGATTCTGCTCCCACTATCCACAGTGGTAACTTGCCAGCTAACACACCCTTTCTTGGCTCCTTCCTTTCCCTGTCCTACTCCCCTCCACCCCCATATCCTCCTGGTGTTTTCTGGAATCACCTCCCAAAGACATTCCTTGCACACCAACTCTCGTCTGAATCCATCTGCTTCTGGGAGACGGAAACAAATACTAAACTAAGACACTGACTGAACTCCTACTATGTGCCACACACCGGACTCCATCCTGGGCCTAGATTAACGATTAACTGGACAGACAGGGTCCCGTCCCGCCATCAGAGGAAACAGACAGAAAACAAAAAAGTCCATAAAAATTAATTGCAGTTGGTGGAGGCCCCTTCTTCTCCCCTTGCCCTCAGAGACTTTCCTTAGCACACACCCAATTCTTTCCAGAATTATAATTATAATTTTTCCTTAACCATCCAACGCATAAGCATTGGCCGGAATCCACATCTTATCAATCATGTATTTTTCCCCCTATAAATGCCTGGCCCAGTGCTTTGCACTCATTCCCCTGATCAATATCCAGTGAACATCCAGTGTATGTTCTAGGCTGTGGGGACACAGCAGTGCGCAAATCAGACCTAGTCCTGGCCCTCATGGAGCTGAAAGTCTGGTTGGGGAGGTTGACCATAAAGATAATAAAGACATCCATAACAAAAATAATCTACAAGTAAACAAACAATATGATGTCCAATTGTGGTAAATACTATGACAAAAATAGCAAAGTAATGGAGCAGAGAAGGGGACTGGGCTGGGGGTGATGTTAGATAATGTGGCAGAGAGGGCCGGTTGGAGGATGTACATACAGTCGGTGCTCAATAAAGGAATGTTCAATACAGGAAGGAAAATCTTTAGGTATCCAGCCAATGAATAATAGCACGGATGAGGACAGCACCTTCAATATGAAAAAAAATAGGGATTTCCTCGCACTTCAAGGAACCCTGCCCCCTCTCTGAGTTGATGTCACAGGAAAGGTATCAATGATTCCATTCAGAGATCGGTTGGGTATCGGTTGACATACCGTTCTTTAGCTAAACATCCCCGAGAGGAAGCGGCTTTGGTGTTCAATTAATACCAGTAGGAGAGCTGCCAGGATCAATGAGGGGCCTTGTGAGGTCTCGGGAAGTCACATGGCACTGGCAGAACAAGGTCTGTAGCGGATTCTGCAGGAAGTTTCAGGACCGAGAAGTGGCCGAGGCCCGTAGCTGCTAAGACCTACCGCCTGCCTACCTGCCCTGGCCCGATGCTCGGTGCATCGCAAGGACCACACTGCTTAAGGCTCCCAAAGCCCCTGCGGCTACGGCTATGACTCCATTTTCCAGGGGAGGAAACTGAGGCTCAGAGAAGGCTCGGGATCTTGCTCAGGTTCATGCAAGGACAGTGCAGTGTGTTGAGGGCGGGATGAGAGGAGGAGGTGGTGGGAGCCCAGAGGAGGTAATGCCTCCCCAGCCGGCGCCAAGGAAACTCCTTCCCCAGGGGCGTCCGACCTCCAGGCTGAGGTCTGGAGGAGACTGGAGCTTGCCCAGCGAAGGTGGGCAGGGAGGAGGGGGAGGAGCTCATTCCAGAAATATACAAGGACCGGGAAGTGATGGCAAATCCAGAAACCCTGGGAGGCTGCATGTGCCAACCGGGAGAGTCACCCCTTGCCTAATTTTGTGAGGCTCAAGGTTTATCTAGCTGAATGCATTTCTGGAGCCGTGGTTAAATTCTAGGCTGCCCACTACTCCCCAGAAATGCGGGGTGGAGGCTGTGGGCGTCTCTGGATGGTTCTGGGCCATCAACAGCTGTGATGGGTTCCGGGTGATCGCAGCTTCTGACAAGTTTGCCCACACCCGCTGCTGCTGGCACCCAGAGCACCTCGTCCCCTCGCCCCCACCCAGGCCCAGCGATGGAGCTCTAAGCTTTTGAGCAGTTTGATCAAGTGTCTCTGACGGTGCCTTCAACTCCCAAATGGATTGACATAACCCAATCTTTCCTTCTCTACGACCACCTCGCTGTCTGCACTGCCATCTTCCTGGGTCACGCCATCAGCCTGCACCCTGCAATCCAGCCTCCCTCCCAACGGAGAGACACCTTTCCAAAATGCAAATCTGACCTTGTCACCTCCCAGGCGTGGAGCCCTTCAACGCCTCCTGCGTCCTCTGGACGAGGCCCAGATTCCTTCACCTTCCGTGGTTCATTTACTCTTCCAACCACAACAGTCAACTGAGCACCAATGGATGGTCCTTCTGAGGGTTGATGAGGCATTCGCTTCTCAGCGGACTTGGATTTATTTCCGTTTGGCAGGAGTGGGTCCTGTGAGGACACCTCTGGTTTTTGTGGGCTCAGCATCCACATCCCTACTCGGGCCACAGCACCTCACTTTCCTATGGGAGCCCCTCTCCCTCTTCACATGCAGTCCTGGGGCTCTGGTTCCTGCCCCTCAGTTGTCCAGCTTTTCCTTGAAATCATACAGCTACCCTGAATCCCTCCAATACATTCCTCACTTTGCTGGAGTTTTGTTAGTCAGTTCACAGCTCCTGAAACCTAATGGATGGGGCCGCCTCTCACCTTGCAGCCTGAAGGGCTATGGCAGGGGTGGGCAAACTTTTTGACTCGAGGGCCACAATGGGTTCTTAAACTGGACCGGAGGGCCGGAACAAAAGCATGGATGGAGTGTTTGTGTGAACTAATATAAATTCAAAGTAAACATCATTACATAAAAGGGTACGGTCTTTTTTTAGTTTTATTCATTTCAAACGGGCCGGATTCGGCCCGCGGGCCGTAGTTTGACCACGGCTGGGCTATGGGCTGGCTGTCATCTGTTTGCATCCTCCCCCAGGTCCACTTGCCCCCCTTCTGTTCCCTGCTTGGTGCCCTCGGAGGCTGACTCAACCAGCAGAGTCCCGTGCCTCTGGCTTACGGTTGGATTCAGCCGATGGAAAGCATTAGCACAGCAATGGAGGCCAGGGGACAGTGAGGTTGGGTTTACTTCCTCCAAGGTCCGCCCTCTGGGCTGGAGAAGCAGGGATGGTCTTCTTTTGATGGTCGTCCTTTGGACACAGCTCATCCCCGGCTTCTGCTAGCTCTCCCTCCTCTTGCTCTGTGAGGCATCCCATGGTTCTGGGCTCTGCACTACCCCTTGTGGTTCCCCTTGGCCCTGACCACACGTTTACAAACAGACCCTTCGTTAGTCTCTCCACCATCACACAGTCTGAGTGGGCCTCCCTTGTCGTCAGGGCTCTGAGACAGGGGAGGTGTCGACCAGGATCTGTGCCTGCTTAGGATCAAGATGAGATGGGAAGCAGTGGTGAGTCTCCCAGAGTCCTGGGAGATGGGAGGGGGACAGAAGATCTGGGGAAAGACGAAGAGACATCTCCCCAGGTATGCACCCCCAAATAGACCCAGCTAGAAAGAGCTCTGAGCTGCAGGTCCACTACTTCCTTGCTGTGTGACCTTGGGGAACACTATTTCCTGTCTCTGAGCCTCATCTTCTGGTCTGTAAAATGGGAATAATAGGACCTCCCACCTCAGGTTGTACTGGGGTGTCAATGACATCACTCATTCACTCAACAAGTAAGTACTGAGCCCCTACTGTGTGAGGCTTTCCCGCCTTCTCTTTTCCTGTCCACTGATTGGAAGCAGAGGCTCTAGTTCAGCGGTTCTCAACCTGTGGGTTACGACCCCTTTGGCGGTCGAACGACCCTTTCACAGGGGTCGCCTAAGACCATCCTGCACATCAGATATTTACATGACGATTCATAACAGTAGTAACATGACAGTTATGAAGTGGCAACGAAAATAATTTTATGGTTGGGTCACAACATGAGGAACTGTATTTCAAGGGCCAGAAGGTTGAGAACCGCTGCCCTAGGGGATAGTGGAGTCATAAGATGAGAGCTCTCTGGGTCCCTGGATCACCACTCCATTAGCTGTTATTTGACCTAAGTATACATTTTTATTCCTCTGAGCCACTGAGATTGTAAGGTCTATCTGTTACAGCAGCTGCTGCTCTCTTAACTCACCATTGGGACAATCAATTAGGAGAAAGAACCAGCAGGACTTGGTGATGGAGTGGCTGTTGTGAATGAGTGAGAAGGGGTCAAAAAGGACTCCTAAGCTTTATCTTGAACAACTGTGGAGATGAAGTTGATGTTTCCTGAGCTGGAGAATATGTGAGAGTTCTTTATTTTTTTTTTCCTGTGGGAGTAAAGAGTTGAGTTTAGAACAGGATGTCTGGGAGACATTTGAATGGAGGTATCAAGTAGAAAGTCAGAGAGAAGGACTCAGAAGAGGTGTGAGCTAGGACAGTTCAGGAGCTTGTTGCCTTGTAGGTGGAGTCTGAAGTGCACAGTAGGCACTCACCATTCTCTGAGTCAGGATGTGAATCCTATCTTCCTCACTTCCACTCAGCGTTTGGAAGTTGGTGGGCACAAATTGTCCAAACGCGATTCAAGAGCCTCCCCCACTCAAACCCGACAGCCAAAGAACCATCTATTCCTTGCGACGCTCTTGTATACCCATTGCAGAAGCTCTCTGAGCTCAGAGAAGCCTGGAAATTAAGCTATTCAAAGGCTGAATGAAGGTAATTCTGACGGCGCTTAATACCGCCTTCCTGCCGTGTTGGGTAAAACACTCACTCATCTTTGATGCAATGAAAACCACTTGAATCTCTGCCTTTTATTCCTTCAAGCAGCTTCACCTAACGGGCTGGGGCGTGAAAGCAGAGTGTGAAAAAGGCAAGGCCTTGCTTCACCTGCCTCTGGAGAAGGCCACCTGTCTCTCCCCCGGGCTACAATCTTTTCTTCCACGGGGGTGGGAGGGGGCTTCCTGGGCAGGCTGAGGAGGCAGCTTGGCAGGAAGAGATCCTTGGCAATGCTGAGACTTTCACCCAATGGCCTCTAATCCCAGGGTAGAAAACTCAATGGCCTGCAAGAGCCAGCCAGTTAATGACACAGGAAAATGAGCCGCATGAGGGACCTTGGAAAACTGGAGAGCACCAGTCCTGTTAGGGCAGCGGTTCTCAACCTTCCGGCCCTTGAAATACAGTTCCTCATGTTGTGACCCAACCATAAAATTATTTTCGTTGCTACTTCATAACTGTAATGTTGCTACTGTTCTGAATCGTCATGTAAATATCTGATATGCAGGATGGTCTTAGGCGACCCCTGTGAAAGGGTCGTTCGACTGCCAAAGGGGTCGCGACCCACAGGTTGAGAACCGCTGTGTTAGGGGGTAGACCTAGGACCTAGGTGACTCCAGCTGACTGTTGCCATGGGGAACGAAAGTCCAGGATTACTAGGTCCTTTGGCTTCTCCAGAAAAGCTTCAAATTCAGATTTCATATGAAACCTTCTGAGTTTTAACTGATAGCAACTAATTAAATTTAAACAGCGCGCTGTGGGCCAAACAAGGAACGGGTGCATGGTGCATGTGATACCTACGCTCGAACCCAGCGTGAACCCTCAGGGAGTTATGGCACGGACATGCACCTCCTTCCTAAGAAACGGCCCAAGGGGAAATATGTAATCATTCTGGAAATGTTAATGAACCCACACAAGTTCACTGACTCAGCTACATAAATTGTCAACCATAATTTACGGTTCTTTTTCTCCCTCCTTTGGTGAGATAAACATTTTAAGTTTTTCAACAGTTGAGAAAAAAATGTAAAGATAGATTGTGACTGAGAGTGAGCTGGGCTCTGAGTGAGGGCTGTGTGGGTCTTGTTCACTGATGAGCCCTCAGGCCTGAGTAGATACAAAAATATATTTTTGAATAAAGTAATGAATCAAAGGGAATGAGCAAATGAACAACCATAGAACCAAGTCTGCATGCTTCAGGGTCCAATGGTTCCCCACGCCCATGGTTTAGTTCTGCTACCTTTAAATTATTCTCTAAAGGGGACACCCTTAGGATGGTGGTGCAATGTGTGATGGTCCCCACGGAGGCACACACACTTAGCATTGACGCGGTCTGTGTAGCTGGTCTGGGATTCTCTTTTTACTTCTTCTCTCACCACTAGAATCTTTTAAGCCCTTACGCTGCAGCTGGATCCTTCTCTACAAACAAAGCTGTCAGTGACCTATAGACAATAGCACCAACAACATTCCCATTTAATGAGCAGCTACTACAAGCCTGTATAGCATGTTACTGCACTGAATACTGTAGCCCACTGTACCACAATGGGTAAGTATTTGGGTGTCCGAACATATCCACATATAGAAAACACACAGTAAAAATACAGTGTAAGTTGCAGGTTTGATCCCTGGCCCTGCTGGGGCATGTGTGGGAGGAACCAGTCGATGTGTCTCTCTCACATCAATGCTTCTCATTCTCTTTCTCTCTCCCCACTCCCTCCCTCCCTCTCTTCCTTCCACTCTCTATAAATCAATGGAAAAAACATCCTCGGGTAAGGCTCAACAAAAATTAAGAAAAAAGAAGACACAGTCTCATGTCCACACTAGCTTCACCCACCCATCCAATGCATTCTCCTCACAGGAGTGAGCAATATTCTAAAATACACGTACAATCCTGTTGCCCCCTTGCTTCACGCTCATCAATGGCCTTCTGTTGGCCTGGGGATGGAATGAGTTTCACACCCCCATCGGATCGGTCTCCGCCCGCCTCCCAGCCTGCCTCCCCCTTCCTTCATGCCATGACCTAGACCAGGGGTCCTCAAACTTTTTAAACAGGGGCCAGTTCACTGTCCCTCAGACCGTTGGAGGGCCGGACTATAGTTTAAAAAAAAAACTATGAACAAATTCCTATGCACACTGTAAATATCTTATTTTGAAGTAAAAAAACAAAATGGGAACAAATACAATATTTGTATTTGCATGTGGCCCGCGGGCCGTAGTTTGAGGACCCCTGACCTAGACTTCAGCCCAAAACTGCAACTCACAGTTGAGCCATTGTCTGCCGCCCCGCGCCTGCCTGGAATACCTTTCCACCCCTCTTTACCTGGTTACGTCCAACCTACCCCTCAGGTCTCAGGGGAGCAGTGTGCTCCCCCAGGAGGAAGCCTCTCCTACCTCCTGAGACGGGCCCAGTGCCCCCTCTGTTTCCTGAGTCCCCGGGGCACCTCCAACCTGGCAGGGTTCGCTGCTCTTGGCTGCCTGGCAGCTTGTCTGTCCCTGCTCTGTGTCCTGGTCATGACTGGCTGGCTCTCCAGTGCCTTACAGAGTCGCAATAAAAAGTTTTGCATGAATTATGATCGCTCCTTTCACCTCTGCCTCCTGTCCCCTGCTGGGATCCCTTTGGGCTCTGTGAATTATAAAGAGTCACCAGTTCTCCACAAGGTAGGGCTGGGGGCGTCTGGGAGGGGCCCCTGGCTGCCTTAATTCTGACACACCACGGAGCCCGAAATGCCACCATTAGCAAGTCAGTATTAAGGGAAGCACTGCCCTGCTCTGGGGGGTCCTCAGGTGGAGACCCCACAATAAGCACGCTACCCTTCCCTGTGGATGCGGCCCATGCTATAGTATGGCCAATAGCAATGCCACCAGGGGCCAGAGAAGAGCTGTTTCTGTGAGGCTGTGTGGCGCAATGGTTACCTTCTCTGCCTGGGTTGGAATTTTGCCTCTGCCGTTTCCCAGCGGGGTGCTTATCTTTGCCTGTTTCCCCCTCTGTAAAAGGAAGGGTTTGGATAAGAAGAGCACTCAGTTTTGGGGTCGGAATAGGTATGCAGTGCTATGAAGCTAGTGATGTGTTATTCTATCACTAGTGGCCTGCTGCATGAAATTCGTGTGTGTGTGTGGGGGGGTTCCCTCAGCCCAGCCTGCACCCTCTCCAATTGGGGACCCCTTGGGGGATGTCCAACTGCTGGCTTAGGCTTGATCCCACAACCTGCAGTCGGACATCCCTCTTGTAATCTGAGACCACTGGCTCCTAACCGCTCACCTGCCTACCTGCCTGATCACCCTAACTGCCTCTGCCTGCCTGCCTGATTGCCCCTAACCCCTCTGCCTGCCTGCATGATCGCCCCTAACTGCCCTCCCCTGCCGACCTGATCTCGCTCCCAACTGTTCTCCCCTGTCAGCCTGGTTGCCCCCAACTTCCTCTGCCTCGACCCCCACCACCATGGCTTTGTCCAGAAGGAAGTCGGACATCTGGAAGATGGACAGTCGACCTGGTCTAAGTAGCATATTACCCTTTTATTAGTATAGATTGTTCTCCGTTAAACTGGAACTGAAATTATGTTGCTTCTCCAGCAGACCCGGCCGTAGGTCCCAGCCTGCTGCTGACTCTGTGGGTGGCCCTGAGTAAGTCCCTTTCCTTCTCTGGGACTCCCCAGCTGTTCTCCCTTCTCCCGCCTGGGTAGGCGGGCTCTGCCCAGCAGCTGAGAAACAGCTATTGGATCCCCAGCCGCAACCTGGCCCCTCGGAGGAGGGGTTGGAAGGCTGGCTGGGTGGGAAGCGGGTCTGGGTCACCCCAGGGCTGAACTGCCTCCAGGAGCCCGGATGGCATGGCTGAAGGGCTGGCAAACTGTTCTTTTTCTGTTGCCGCTACCGTTCCTGCTGCTGTCACCGCAGGTACGGTGACCGCCTGTGATGGTTTTCCTAGGACCATCTGGTGTTAGCCTGGAACAGCCCACGTCCTGTCGTGGGCAGCCGGGACCACCTAACACCACCGACGTGCCCTGAGCAGCATCCTACCGTTTCCGGGGACAACAAGGTTGATAACGGGACAGATGTGGCTACTGGCGGCTCCGAGGGGCTGCCCCAGCCGCCTGGCATCGCTGGCCTTGGGCAGGGGAGGGGGAGGAGGGGCTGCTGCTGTTTCCCCCTCTGCACCCCTTCCCACAGAATATCGGCTGCCCGGTGAAGTGGAAGCCGAGTCATTTCCAGCTGTGGGGCCTTGTGCCCCTGCCTGGACCTCCCTCCCTCCCTTTCCTTAAAAGAAATTCTATCACTGACTCAAGATCCAGCTCCAACGTCAGCCCCGCCTCCTGACGCTGGGGCAGCAGAAGCCCTCCCCTCAGCTACTGCCGGTGCCCACGGCACGTTCCCACCCCCCACCTCCCAGTCTGCAGATCAGGAATGACCGGAGAGGCCATCTCTCAGGGCGAGCAGGACGGTCACATGAGATAAGATGCTTCAAGTTCTTAGACTGGTGCCTGGGGCAGAGTAAATGGTCAATAACCGTCAGTGACCGCGAAAGGGTGGCAGCAGCGACAGGAAAAGAGCGAGTGATGGCGATGATGGTGGCTGTTTCGGCGTCCCCCTCTCTCCCCTGGTCCCTTTCCCGCACCTACTCAAGAACCGGCCCACATCTGTGTCCACCTCGGACTGGCCTACACATACTCTCCACACGTGTCTGATGGACAATGTGAGGTTATAGGTTTCAAAAGCTCCTTTTAAAGGTCCTTCGGCAAGACGACAAGGACAAGAACAGCTGGCTTCGTCAGCACTGGCCCCGTGCCCAGCAGTGTGCTAAGGGCCCGGTGGCCCCGTGGCCGCTTTGAACTCAGTGAAGGCTGCTGGCCTGCTGCGGCCTCGATCAAGTGTTCCCCGCGTGCCGGGCACACCACCATACCCTCCACACTGGTGGTTCTCAGCGGGGGTGGGGCGGGGGGGTACTGACCCCCAGGGGACACGTGGCCATGTCTGGAGACGTTTTGGTTGTCACAGCTGGGGGTGGGGTGCTCCTGGTATCTAGAGGGCGGAGGTCAAGGATGGCGCTGAACATCCCACCAAGCGCAGGGCAGCCCCTCCCCACAGAGAGCACGCAGACCAGCACATCAGCAGTGCCGGGTGAGAGACGCTGTCGTGTGTGTGATCTCCTATTTCATCCCCCGAGGCCTGGGGCGTGAGGATCAGAGAGGAGGAAGCCGAAGCTCAGCGAGGTCCGGGCGATGTCACGTGGAGCCGGGACACGATCCGGTGGGTCTGATGCCAGAACCTCTGCTCTTTCCGCCTCTGCTCTGGGTGCGGACACGGACTCGGTGCAGAGCCCAGCCAGCCGCCCCGGCGGGAGGGGGACCCTGCGGGTTAGCTGAGCACGGCCCCGTCTGAGGGTCACCGGAGGGTCGTGCCAGGCCAGAATGGCTGGTCCAGAGCCCACGGCGGGCCCACGGGAATTCTCCCGGCCAGCCAGAGCACCACCAGATGGGAGACCGGGTAGAATTTAATATCTGACCATCTGCAGCCGGCAGCCCCCGGGCTCGGCAGGCCGCCCTCCGGCAGATGAGGAGGCTCTTCTGGCAACACTGCCACCCTGCGTGCTCGATTCGCGGCTGAGCCTGGAAGACCTCACTGCTGAAGACAGTGTCTCACGTACCATAGACCCATGCACACATGGGTGCACCTGCACATGCATGCACATATGTGTGTGCACACATGCACGCACACACACATGGCTGCTGTCCCGGGTGCCAGGCGCTCTGATGGGCCCTGAAACCATCCCTCTCTGCCACAGGCCTACTTCTCTGCCAAAGAAACTGGTGGCTACTGAGCTACCATGGAGGGGATCTGTTCTCTACACCAAGATTCTGTGAGGGGCGGCAAGATACTTCCAGGAGGACATTTAGCCCACCCTGTGCCTTTAGAGTCCCGGTGGCCTCTCCCTCAAGCCCCCTGCCACCCCCAATCTGCTTCCAGAGAAATACAACCAGCTTCACCCCTTGGGAGTCAAGGGGGTGTGTAGGAGCTGAGAATCATTCTAAAGAAGTGCCTCTCTCGAGAGCTGTGGGAGCCCCAGGAGTTGAGGATTTATATCCGGCACCAGGCACTGTGATGCATGTGTCACCCTCAGATCCTTATGACAGCTCTGTAGGTGCTGATAGAAACCCCACTTTTGGAACCCAGAGAGGTTAAGTTTCTCTCCCAAGGTCACAGAGCAAGTGCACTAGTTCAGGGTTTTCTAGGACGCCGAGCATTGCCAGAGGTCATGCAGAAGGTCAGCATAGGGCTGGCACATGGCCGGCGGCCCAGACCAATCCCTGTCCCCGTGGGGCCTTAGGGAGCCCTCGTCAATCAGAGACAAGCGCTGCGCCCACCCAGTCCTGCATGTGGCTACCTCTCAGGTGTGTGGGTGGGGGGGTGGCACTCTGTTCTTTTGAGGTGGTTGAAACACACCTGGTCGCGAGGCAGGGAGTTAATATCACTGACTCGTTCGGCCAAAGCTTTCTTTGGAAATAAGGCCATGGCCCATTTCACATCGACTCCTTATCCGACAATGGTTCCAACTCCTGAATTTGCATCTCCTGAGCCTCCACCCTGGTTTGGAAGCTGCAGTCTTCCTTAATTAATTGATTAGCCCAATGTGTCTACGGGGCACTGTGTGCCAGGCACGAGGAAGACAGCATGGCGCTGGCATAGCTCTGCCTGGCGTGTCCGACACAGAGAACAGCCACTGTTTGCTCGGCTCCGACTCTGCACAGGGCGCTCTGGGGGCCCAACACTGCCTCCTGTTCAAGGCTGGACTATCATCGCTTTTTGGGGCTTAGAGGCGCCTGAGCTTGCTTAGGGTCCTAAGACTGGATGGTGGCAGAGGCAGGACAGGGAGCCAGGCCTGACTAGGGCTAAGTCCCCATCCCTTCTGGGTAGCAGCTCTGCCCACACCTGGAAGGCTGCCTTGCCCTGGGCTTGTGGGGGTTATGAGAGACAGACAGACCCATTCCGTTTGTTTCCGGGTTATACCACTGCACTCTGCCCCCGGAGGGGTCCAAGGCAATGATCCACAGAGCAGCTCTGCTCCCCTGACTTCAACCTGAGCGGACAGTGCCACTGGCTCTCTCCCTGAGGCGCTGGCTCCCGCTGGCCCGGAACACCCGGTCCGCCCGGGAAGGAAACCGCGTTACCCAATTACGGTTCGATTGCAAGGCTCCCCTGGCCGGCCAGGAGGCTGGCTTCCTGACCCCATTCATCAGACATTCAAATCCCCACGTCAGGGCAGCCCGGGCCGTCGGTGGCTGGATCCCAACGGACAGCGGCCTGACCTCAGCGGAACGAGGTGCCAAGGACCAAGACACAGCGCCCATTCCAGCAGCTCCTCCCGCTCCCGTGACCCCACTCCTCGGAGCCTCAGCTCTCGCCTGGAAATTAGGGGCAGGAGCCGCATTCGGAAGACTCCTGTATCCGTGTTCCTTGCCTACCAGCACCCCTATGTTTAAGGAGGCACTTTACCCTTCTCTGTTGGATTCTATTTGTTCTGCTCGTGCCTAGCCGGGGGGGGGGGGGTGCGTGGCACTGGGCCCCAGGGTGGCAGTGGGGATTCAACAGGGTGAAGCCAGCAAAGCGCTCAACCCGCCCGACACCGGGGACGACCCAAGCTGTCCCCCTCCAGGGGGCCCTGCTGACCACAGCTGACCCCTGCCTCCAGGGAGCCGCACCTGCGCCCTCTGAAACCTCCCCTTTTAGTGGGGCTGGGACCCGGCGGCCCTTCTAATGCAGAGAAAACAGCCAACACGACGGGCCGTCACCTCTGAGATGAGGTTCCAAGACACACAGGCGCCTGTCGTCTGGCCGCCCCTGGCCCTTGCCCGGGCGAAGATTAACTACCATGATGCTCGGGGTGAACCCTGTGTCCGCAGTCTCGGAGCCCTCTCCAGAGAGCTGCCCGGTGCAGAGGCCGCTGGAGGGATTCGTGGTCCGGGCACCAGCCTGCGAGGCCCGGGAGGGACCGCGGAGTGGGTCCCCCCCAGGGGTGCCTTGAGGTGACGGGTCTGCCCCCCAAGGCCTTTAGGGGATCCAGGGGGCTGAAGCGTTGGTGCCCTGTAAGCTCTGAGGCCTCGAAAGAACCACCGTTGCCCTTATCCACGGGGGGCACCTTCTGAGACTCCAGGGGCTGCCTGGAGCCGCCATAGGCCCGAACCTGTGGGTGCGATGTCCTCCCACACTCAGTGTCATGTGCACCAGGCACAGGAGAGGACTCACAATGTTCCCCCCACACTCAGTGTCCTGTGCACCGGGCACAGGGGGAGACTCACAATGTCCCCCCACACTCAGTGTCATGTGCACCGGGCACAGGAGGAGACTCACAATGTCCCCCCACACTCAGTGTCATGTGCACCAGGCACAGGAGGAGACTCAGACTCACAATGTCCCCCCACACTCAGTGTCATGTGCACCGGGCACAGGAGGAGACTCACAATGTCCCCCCACACTCAGTGTCATGTGCACCAGGCACAGGAGAGGACTCACAATGTCCCCCCACACTCAGTGTCATGTGCACCGGGCACAGGAGGAGACTCAATGTCCCCCCACACTCAGTGTCATGTGCACCGGGCACAGAAGGAGACTCAATGTCCCCCCACACTCAGTGTCATGTGCACCGGGCACAGGAGGAGACTCGATGTCCCTCCACACTCAGTGTCATGTGCACCGGGCACAGGGGGAGACTCACAATGTCCCCCACACTCAGTGTCATGTGCACCAGGCACAGGAGGAGACTCAGACTCACAATGTCCCCCCACACTCAGTGTCATGTGCACCAGGCACAGGAGGAGACTCAGACTCACAATGTCCCCCACACTCAGTGTCATGTGCACCGGGCACAGGGGGAGACTCGCAGGTGCACTGTGACCCGGGCCGTGAGGAAAGCGCGCGACGCGGCCTCTCAGGGGCTCACCTTCTGCAAAGGCGCTTCCGCTTCTCCTGGGCGGGTCCGACCGCCCGCGACGTGGCTGTGGGGCCTGGAAGGGGCCAAACGAGGGCGACATGGGCCCGCGCACCCAGGTACCTGACCGGGCCGGACCGGACCGGGGCCGCCGACCGCGCTGGCGACCGGGGGTCTCAGGGCAGCGGACACACAGGCTCGGGGCGGAGCCACGCCCGGGGCGGGGCGCAAACAACGCGAGATTTCATCACTGCTCGGCGCCACCTGTCAAAACTTAGGAGTAATTTCTGGAATTTTTTGAAATTAACTTTTATTTATTAACTTTAGAAAGAGAAAGAGGGGGGAGAAAGAGACATTGCTTGGCATGGCTTTGCTGTCCCACTCGCTACTGACATATTATTGGTTGATTCCTGCCCGTGTCCTGCCCGGGATCGAACCTTGGACGATGCTTCAATCAAACAAACGCGGCCAGGGCTGGCGTTTCCTATCTAGCATGTCTGGACATCGGTGGTTGGCAGGTGACTAAGTAGGGAGGCTACACCGGGGCTAAGAGGACTGCTCCCGCCTGGCCTGGGAGCTCAGTGGGTAGAGCACTGTCCCGTAGCCAAGGCTGCAGGTTTGATTCCTGGTCAGGGCACTTACAAGAAACAACCAATGAATGAAACAAGTGGAACAATAAATCAATGTTTCTCTCTCTCTTTCTCTCTCTCTCTTCCCCTTTCTTTGTCTCTCTAAAAATCAATTAAAGATGCCTAGCGCCCTAACCCGTTTGGCTCAGTGGATAGAGCGTCGGCCTGCAGACTGAAGGGCCCCAGGTTCAATTCCAGTCAAGGGCATGTACCTTGGTTGCAGGCACATCCCCAGTAGGGGGTGTGCAGGAGGCAGCTGATCGATGTTTCTCTCTCATCGATGTTTCTCTCTCTCTATCCCTCTCCCTTCCTCCCTGTAAAAAATCAATAAAATATATATATATATATATATATATATATATATATATATATATATGATGCCTAGCATTTTTTTAAAAAAAGAAGGGACTACTGCATTTGCTATTTTTCTGTTAACTATTATTACTCTGGCAACTGCCAAAAGAACCCTTCCCCCACCCCTGATCAAGTACTTTCTCTGTGCCAGGCACTTTATTAAACCCATTTATCTACTTGCTTAAAAAATACCCGTTTCATAGGTGTGAAAGCTGAGGCTCAGAGAGGGTAAGAGACCTACACATGGTCACACAGCCAGTAAGTGGCCAACCTGGGATCCAAACCAGGGTCAGACTGGCCACTAAGCACGTGCTTCTCGACAGATTTCGGTGGGGCCCTCTGAGACAGCCTCCTCGGGAGCCCTTTGCTCGCTCCAGGAAGCACCCCAGCCTGTGCTGGGGTCAGTGAATGGCATCACTCAAAGCTGAGACTGGTCCCAGGAGACCCAGAGATTAGTGGGTGTGTGGCATCTTCCCCCTCAGTCAAGAGGAGTTTTGGGGCGGCCTGCGTGGAGGAGGGGGCCCAGGGGGCCTATCTGGGCGCCAGACAACCGGGTTCCTCCCACACCCTCTTGGATCTGAGCGCAGAGGCCCTGGTCTCGGGCTCTGGCTGTGGGTCCCTGGAGGCCCCCAGTGGAGTGTGGCCCCACTGGTGTAACTGCAGGGTAAGGACCCCCTGTCGGCCCTCTCTCCCTGGAGAATCTCATCTGACCCAGTGGTTCCAGTTGCCGTGACCTCACCCCAGCCCCCCATAATGTGTGCTCACGCCCGCGTTAGTTGACGTTGCAGAGGCCATGAGCTGGGCTAATTGTTTGCAGATAGCGAATTGTGAGGCTTCTTGGCTGATTACGGGCCATTAGCGTGGGAAGCAGCAAGGTTCTGCTGTGTGATGGTCACTAATGAAGGACCCCGGGGATACCATCTGCCCGGATGGCATTGAGGGGCCTCCGCATGGCCTGGCCACCCAGCGGCCTCAGACGGCCTGCAACCCGAGGCCACAGAAGGGCATGGCCCCGGCACAGAGCAGAAGGAATTCTCCTCGGTGGAGAGCCCGTAGACATCCCCCATTTTCATGTGGTGATGATGTTACCGGAAGGAAGGGCCTCATGGTGGGCTTTCTGGCCACAGAGGGAGCAGGCTACGGTAACGGGGCTGCCAGGCCATGCTAAGAGCTGTTATCACTACTATCATTACAGAGCTCTGGGCCAGGGCCGGCACCGTGGTTTCCACAGATCTCCTTCAATTAATGCATCAGCCGTGTGAGGAAGGCACTTGCGCCACTCCCATTTTACAGATGAGAAAACTGAGACAGACATGGAGTGGTGACCTCACACAGCCAGCAGGAGACAGAGCTGGGCTTTCACCCCACGTGGCCTGGCTCTAAAACGCAAGCTTTTAACCAGCACTCCCAAGGAGGGAGGGCGCCAACAGAAGGAGGAGATCCGGGGAGGGGTTTGAGAAGTTCTCTGTGTGCGGGCCCGCACGGCTCACTCTGATAAGGATCTTGTAACTGGTCCAGTGACGGTCTGGTGTGCATCACCCTGGTCTTCGTCATCCTGCTTCTATGGTTGAAGGTCAGCAGGCCTCCTGGAGCTGGGATGACGGACGGACATCACAAGAAGTGGGCCGATTTGAGATCAGAGGTCTGGCTGGGTTTTCCGAGGCCTTCTCCTGGCACCGGCTCTTTAGAATCATTCCCGTGGCTCTGCTATGGGGCCCCAACCCCTAGTCTGGCCTGAGACAGTCATTTCCAGTCCCGGCCTTCCAGGATCCTTCCCTTACCGGCTTCTCTCTCTGTTTGTGAAGCTCTTCATCCTTCCTAATTGTCCTGATTTCAGTTCTTTCTTGTTCTTGTCAAACACCAATTTAAAAAATGAGTCATCATTAACTTCACGCCACTCTTCTATTATAATTAGGCCTATTCCCCCCGCGCACCCCCCCCCCTTCTTCCACTTCGAAACACCAGAGGAGAAAAATATTATCCTTTTCTGACATTTAAAAAAAAATCTCTTGCTCGCACAAGTGTTCTTGGCGGCTCAGTTGTGTCCCCGGTCGTTCCCAAGCAGCCCGTGCTTCTGGCTGGTTTAAATGCCACGTGAGGACCACAGCTGGGGACAGTGAGCGGCTCCGGGTGCCTCAGAGAGGCGGTGTGGCTGCCAGGAGCTTTGATAGCTCCCGGGGGCATGGATCCCTGAGCCCAGCCTCCAGGTCTCATGGCTCAGCCTCCCAAACCGGCCAGCTCAGGCGTGAGTCAAAGCTGAGGCTGCACCACTGCGGTCATGAGCCTCCCGGGAGGTTCACCCCACAGGCAAAGCTGGCCTGGCTTTGGGTCAGCCCCCGGCGATAGTCCCAGGTGCTCCCAATGGAGCACCTCCAAGGACCAGCGAGACGGCTGCTTGGAGGGGTTCCGTTCATTCAGTCACCAAACCTGGGCGACATGCCTACCGGGTCTCAAGGCTCCATTGGGAGAGAGGGAGGCAGGACTGCCCAGTGGTTAAGGGCAGGCTCTGGATTCAGAGTGCCTGAGGCTGCTTCTTACCGGCTGTGGGACTTGGGGCAAACGTCTTAACCTCTCTGAACCTCAGCTTTCTCATCTGTGAAATGGCAGGAATACGAGCCCCATCCTTCCAAGGCTGTTTCAAGACTTGAAACGGATGATGCAAAAACTCCGGACTGGCCGAGGGCAGTGAGAAGTCAGAGGACTTAAGGAAAACACACCTCCCACAGAGGGAGAGGCGCAGGGACCAGCAGTGTCGATGGATCCAGCCACTCGGACTTTCTGGACTGAGTGTTTGGGGTCAGAAGTAAAAAACAAACTTGGCCAACCACCTATGAAGAGGGGCCGATGGCACACAGAGAACAACACTGTCTGAAGCTGAAGAGGACGGCGGCTGATGTCACCTCCAGGGGCAGCTATTGATTAGGGGGCACGTGAGGGAGATTGCAAGATGCCCTGGAAATTTTGTTCTTATTGGTTTTAGAGGGAAAGAGAGAGGGGGAGAGAGAGAGAGAAACATCAATGATCTGAGTGAATCATTGATCGGCTGCCTCCTGCATGCCCCACACTGGGGATTGAGCCCACAACCCAGGCATCTGCCTGCCTGGGAACCGAACGGGGACCTCCTGGTTCATAGGTCGACGCTCAACCGCTGAGCCATGCCGGCCGGGCTGGGAAATTTGTTCTTCATCTCGATCCAGATGGTGAATACACGGGCATGTATTCGTGTTAAATTCCACCTTGCATGTACCTTTAAGATAGATGTACTTTACTGAGGGTGTGTTATAAATCAACTCAAAAAGAGAGCAATACATAATGGAGGGTCTGGGGGAATTTGCAGCAAGGGCCGGGCGAGGGGAAAAGGAAGAACAGAAGCTCAGCGGCCAGGCGGACACCGTGAACCAGCCAGCGAGTGCTCCGTCCTCTGAAGGCCACCTCTGTCGTGTGGCTCCGAGTGTGGTCCCTGGACCAGCTGCTTGGGCGTCAAGTGGGAACTTGTTAGAAATGCAAATTCCTGGGCCCCACCCTAGATGGGACTCGGGGTGGCAGGGGGGAGGAAGATGGGGACACGTGGCTTTAGAGGTGCCTTGTAGACAGTCCAAATGGAGAGGTCGCTGAAGATGTGTTCTAGGAATGAGTGATGGAGGGGGGATGGGTGTTTGCTAAGACAAGGAAGGGGGAGGGGCTTGTATTCCAGGTGGGAGGAACAGCATTTGCAAAGGCACGGAGGAATGAAGGAGCAGTTCAAGTTCTGGGACCTGCCCATCGGCCTGGTCTGCGTGTGAGAATGTGTGGAGGTCTTTGGGTTTTGAGTGGGTTGCAGGCTGTGTCTGGGCATCCTGGGTGGGAGCCAGTGGCCCTTGTGCTGAGAAAGGGAGGGAACTGTCTCGGAGGCAGGGGCAGCTCATTCATAGGGCTCCCCTCATTCATAAGCCACGGGGACTTCATAAGGCCTCTTCCCCCTTCTCCACCCCTGCAGGTCTGGCAGTGACACAGGCCCCGGGCCGTGATGAAACACCCCCAGTGCACTCGGTCATGTGTCCCATTTAGATTTAATCAGAGGGCTCCGGGACTGCGTAATAAAGTTCAAGGAGCGTGTTATCAGGTGAGGCCTGATCGGTATTTAATTAGAGGCCAGCGTCACAGGGCTTTGGGGAGAGGCCACGGGACATGCGGGCCGGATGAGGACCAGGCAGCGGGTCTGTCCGCGCTGCTCTCCGGGACTGAGCAGCCGCTGAAAGCACCGTGGGAACCAGGAAGCTGGGCATCTGCATTGTCCCAAACACAGTGCACATGGGGTTGGAGGGGAGGGAGGTCCGAACAGACCCATGGAGTCCCGTGTGAAGGAACAGATCCCTGTCAGGTGAGTGGGAGAGACCCCCGAGAAGCAGGCCATTGTCAGGAACGGGGAGGGACAAACGGGTTCATTCAAATCCAGCTGACGCCTCTGGGAAGGGGGTCATGTGGGCCGCCATGTTGTGGGGAACTCCAAGCAGAAGCTGGTCATCTGGGGTCACGGCCATGGCGGCTGCCACCGAGGGAAGCCAGGCTTGGCAAGGCGTGAAGGGCATCGCCTAGCTGGTCCCCTGATTTTCCACAAATTCCGAGAAAAGACACAACTTGACCCAAAGCCCAGCTCCCTGACAAGCTTGCCCGGCGTTGATACAATCCTCCACCCTGCTCCCCAGGGGCTGGCATCCCAAACCAGAAATTTCCCCTGGAGCAACCTCAGCTTCTCCTTCCCCCAGCACTGGGCCCACGGGACCAGCGGGATGCAGAGCCCTAGAAAACCCAACTCCATCCCCTACACTGGCCCAGCAGAGAGCTCCCTGGGGAAGAATGAGCAAACAGAGCCAAACTATTAAACAGAACAGATAATACGTTCGAGAGAAGGGGCACTGCTGCCTTATGGGACGGAGGGATTAAAAGAAATCAGAGAAAACTTTGCCAAATTCCCAATCCCTGTTTTTGATACAATCCTAAGGGACGCTGCATCTAAGAAGCTACGGGAGGCGTCCACGGAACAGGCGGATCTGGGATTAGGGGCGGCTGTGAGATGAAAACATAATCACTCAATTACAAACGACAATGGAAGCAGGGACACAAGACAAAGTATTGCAGAAAAGTAAGCCAGAGAAGAAGGAAAAAGCTGGAGGAATTCACTTCAAACTCAGAAGGAAAGTTAAGGAGATTGTCCACGTAAGAAACGTCCAGACCTGTTGAGAACTTTTTAGTTTATTTGAGCCAAACTGACGGCAATTGCCAGGAAGCAAAATCTCTGCGGACTGAGAAAATGCTCCGGCAAATGGCAGTTTTGCAGTTTATTCTATACAATCAGAGGAGGAGACGTAAGGAGGAAGGGGCGGGGGGCGTCCACTGGCAGTTGAGTAGGGAGGTGGGAGAAAGAAAAGTGGGGAAACATTTTCTGAAAACCTCCTAACACTTCTGGCCTCAGTTTCCCCAGGCTTCTGGGATGCTGGCTGGCCTCTGGGGTCCCTGGAAGGAGGACCACTGTGCACTGAGCCAGCCTGGCCCCTCCAGAAGGACACAGCTCTTTCCCGTCTCAGAACGGTGGCCTGTGAGACACCTCAGGGCACGGAGGCTGTGTCTATTGCATGAAGCCACATCTTTGCCCGTGAAAGGGGTTAACTGAGACCAGCTCAGGCCAAGGAATCTCAGAGATTGCTTTTAGAGCAAATTAAAAAATCATAGAAGGGGCTCTTGGCCAATGCTTAGTGTTGGAACTTGAGTGAGAAAGGTCCTGAGAGTTTTGGGCGAAACCACTTGGGTTTTCCCTGGGAAAGCAGACAGGAGGATTGATGCAGCGTCCCCGGGGGCTTGTCAGGCTTTGGCTCCTGATGAATTACAGCGAATTTGGCTCAAGGGGAGGGAGGCACGTGCCCAGTGTGAGCAGCCGGCCTCCTTCTGCTTCAAGGACAAGTGGTAGAATAATAGCCCCTTCTCCCTCCACTATCTTATTTGAGCTTCGGGCCAACCTGTGAGGCAGGCGGGCTGGGTCTATGCTGCCTTTACTATCACGGAGGAAATGAGGCCCAGAGACGTGAAGCAAATGCTCAAGGCCACAGAGCTAAGCCACTGGCAGCAGCTCAGAGGCAGGAGAAGGGCTGGTGCCACCAACCATGGAGACGCTACGTGAATAGCTGACCTCGACCTGCATGTAAACTGTCCTTGCAGTTGATTGAAAGAATGGCAAGGATACTAGGGGTGGACTTGATTTCCCCACCCCCTGGATCTGGGCTGAGCATGTAACTTGCTTTGACGAACAGAATGCAACAGAAGTGACATTTCCCAGACCCCAGTGTAGGCTCCCAGAGGACTTGTAGCTCCTCCCAGGCACGTAGAGCTCTGCCATCGTCACCTAGGTGAGTTCGGACGAGCCTATTGGAGGATGAGACACCAGGTGGAGCAGAGGCAGTCATCCCAGCTAAAGGCCTTTTAGATCAGCCAGCCTGGTAGCTGAACACAGATCCAAACTGCCAACTTGCAGAATTATGAAGTTAAGTAGTGACTTGGAATAACAAGCATTTACATTTGGGGGTGGATTGTTACTCGGCAAAAGCTGACTGATACATCACAAGGAGAGAGAGTTTCAAAAGCCATCACTGACCTGGCCTCAGTAAGACTTGGAGCTTCCATAGAAATAGGACCTTAGCCCCTCATGAGGCCAGAGCTGCAGTCTGTGCTGTCTCGGGGTCAGTCCTCTTGGGGACCCACCCAACCTGCTTCCAAAGTCGGGACCACAGATGCTTCTTGCACCGTGAACAGATGCACCTGCATCCTTCTGAAGGGACCATTTTATAGGCCATTGGTGGGTTCACGAAGCCCAGCACAGTGTTTAAGAGCATGACAGACAGACAAATCCAGGCACAGCTGTAACACTCAACACTCATTCTACCCTCCAGGCCTCAGCTTCTTCATCTGCAAAATGGGGAGTATTAAGAGTCCCCACCTTCTCGGATTGCTGTGGGGCAGAAATCACCTAATAACACAAACGGCAGGTACAGGTGTAGCACAGAGTAAACATCGCCGTGTGTCAGGCATTATCACTCTGGGCTGCTCCGTGGCAGCAAACTCCAAACTTCAGGCTGCATCGCGTTCTGACGGCTCTTCTTGTATTTACCAGAGGATGTGAGATCCGCACACTGTAATAAAAAACTAAAAGACGCGGAGAAGCGCACAGCCCAGGGTTCTCGACCTCCGCACTCCTGACATTTGGAACCGGGTCATTCTTTGTGTTGTCGGTGAGGGGGCCTGTCCTGCGCATAGTAGGATGTTAGCAGCATCCCTGGCCTCCACCCGCTAGATGCCAGCATCAATTTCCTCCCCAGTGTGACAGCCAAAAATGTCTCCAGCATGCCCAATGTCCCCTGGGGGACAACGTTGTCTCCAGTTCAAAACCACTGACATGGCCACCCTCAGATGCCCCAGAAACAGGGCGGGACTTCCTCCAGCTCCGAGGACAGCAAACGGCGGAGAGGCAGCTAAAAATAACGGCTACCAATCGAGGGTCATACATCACAGCCAAGGCAGCTCTCTCAGCCAGGTGATGCCATCTGCTTCCCAGGTAGGGAGGGGAGGCGGGGCAGGGGGGAGAGAGGGCGAGAGCGAGAGCGAGGAAGAAACGGGACCGTGTGGGAAGGAGGGGGTTCGGAAGGCTGAGGTGAAGAGAAGACGCTGTCTTTGTCTGGGTTCCCCAGAAGCAGACCCTGCGGTGAGGATTGGTGTGGTGGTGACTAATGGGGAAATATCTCCAGCAAAAATGGTGGGGAGCCAGGAAAGGGAAGGTGACCCATGAGGGGTGAGCGTCAAGTCCCCTGAGGCCCAGTCCCACGGAGCAGGACTGTCTGCACCCAGGCAGCACCCCAGGGCGGTCCCCTTTAGGACATGAGGGAGCTGCACCCCCCAGTCTCTGGTGAGGGGTCACCCCCAGGAAGAAGCACATCCCAGGTCCTCGGGTTCTGGCTGATGGGCACACGCGTGGGGAGGAACCTTTTTTCTTTTTCTTTTTTCTTTTTATTGATTTCAGAGAGGAAGGGAGAGAGAGAAATAGAAGCATCAATGATGAGAGAGAATCACTGGTTGGCTGCCTCCTGCACGCCCCTCCCCCAAGTGGGGAATGGAGATGGGCCCTGACTGGGAATCGGAACGTGACCTCCAGGTTCATGGGTCAATGCTCAACCACCGAGCAACACCAGCCGGTCAGGAAGAATCTTAATATGCACAGAACCTGGGTATGCACAGGGCACTGACCGTGTCCGCCACACACACCAGATTGAAGAAATAAACACCCCCCCCCCCGAAGTGCCAGGCACGGTGCCCACAGCTTCACGTGTATGACCCCCCTCATCCCCACAGTAAGCCCAGGATGTGGGTGTCATTGTTCTCATTAAAGGGGAAACGACTGTCCAAGTCACACTCCTGTGAGTGTCAGAGCAGAATCTGAACTCAGCTCTTCCTGGCACCAAGTTCTGAGCCATGACTACTAGACTGTGGGAAAGTAGGAGAGAGATAGAAATAAGGGGACCCCATTCTCTTTCCCTTGCTTCCCCCTGTCTGGCCAAGTCAGAGCTGCCCTGACCCCGATTCACCAGCCTCGTCCCTGGAGAGTGGCCCACGTCAGCCCCTCTAGGTGAGGGGGCTGGAAGGGTTGCTGAGGGGTTAGAGCCCTCCGGATGACCACTGTTGATGCCCTGTTACCCAGGGGATGTTGGACAAGCTTCGGGGGTGGCAGGAAATGGGGTGTAGAGTCCCGACGTGGAGGGTCCCAGGGCAGGGCCTCAGCCCCATTGCCTCCCCGGGCCAGGTCAGGTGTGTATAAAAGAGGAAGCGGGCTGGGGTGGGGGCTGGAGTGGCCTGAGGAGCCCTTGCCCCACCCCCTGGAGCCCCTGTCTGGACCCTCAGCGGGGCAGACTGTCGCGGGGGCATGTGGAGGCAGGCTCCAGTGTGGCTGGGTTATCTGATCTTTGACAAGAAGCTGGAGATCTGGAGTATTTTTTTAATGTAAAATCTCCCGAATTTTAAATTTGGCAACGAACCTCAAAAAGCAAGCGAACCCAATTAAGATACGACACTGCAGTCTAAACAGGACGCGCCCACCTGAGCTGCCCTTGAGTGATGGTTTTACATAATGTAAGAGACATAAAACCTCCGTATACACAGTCCTCCTGAGCCTGACGCCCAGCCACCTGGCTCACCCATTCTTTAAGATTTGGGGTGGGAAGGACACGCCACAGGCTGCCCCTGTATTTCCCACTCCCGGGCATTGCTGCACTCCTGGTGACAAAGACCCCTGACCAGTTTGCTTTCCTGCATTTTCCCATTTGCCTACAAAGAACATAGATGTATGCAATTTTTACAAACCACCTTGGCAGTATCTCTAAGTAAAGCAAGTCTGGCTGAGCTGACTTCACGGGTTCCAGTTCCAGTTCCCAGATACACCCGAGTGGCCTTGCGTCTCCGCATCTGCCTACCCGCCTCGCCATCCTCAGTTCGCATACCACAGGCTCCAGCCTTCTCTGGCTCGTTCCTGCTATTCCTTCCTCCTGAGACGCCCTTCTTTTTAACATTAAAATTTAGGGGGGGAAGGACCTCACCTAGCTCATGCTTACTCATCCTTCAGGTCCCAGGTTAGAGCTGCCTCCTCCAGGAAGCCCCCCGGGTTTCCCCAGGTTAAATGAGATGCTTCCACCAAGCTCACTGCCTCATCCAGCTACTTGTCCCAGGTTCCCTCACCAGCAGGCTCCCCTAATGACCTGCCCATGGGTCTTGCTTGCTCTGCAGGGAGCAGGATCCCCAAACCCAAACACCTGATGTTATCTCTGAATACGGTCATTCACATGGACACCAAGATACAGCGATCGGCCCTCAAGCAGATGACCCTCATCAAACAACGTTTGACTTCTGCCCCAGCCCCGGCCATGAGCCTGTGGTGTGCTCTGAATCCACAGCTAAAACAGATCCTGTCGCTTCCTTATGACACAGACTCGCAGGCCCCGTCGTGGGTGGGTGGGTGTTAAACGCAGTCTCATTCGCTCATTGCCAGCATGAAAAGCACAGCAGTGAGTTTTGTAAACTCCGAGTGTCCTTCCCATGAGCCTCAGGGAATGAGGGTCTGGATCTCTCCTGGCACAGGGGCCCCAGTGACCAGGACCGCCTTTCCAACCCTCTCTGCCCATTCAAACCTGCCCTGCCCTCCCCCGCCCCCCGCCCCTCCAGGGCTCACAATGGTGATTCCCTTAACGAAACAGACTCTGCCCAGGACTGTCAGGGTGGGCGGTACCAGGGCGGGCCTCACCTGCACAGAGTCTTGGCAGAAGGACCTTCCTGCCGGGCAGAATGGCTGGGCTCCTGCCAGCCCAGGCCTCCTACCTGCGGAGGCTGCTGAGACCCTTCAAGGCCCCTCCTCCTCCTCAGGAGCCCAGGGAATCCAGGGCACCTCTCCCCGCGGGCTCCTGGAAGCCTGGCACCGAGCTGGTCTGACCCCGGCCTCAGTGAGCCCTCCCCCAGGGCCCTGGGCCGTGAGAACAGCCCAGGTGTGTCCGGGGCCCTGATACCCAGGCCCAGCTGTGCCCGTGATCCTGGGGCTGCACATGAGGCTTCAGGGCTGCAGCTGAGGGTGGGGGAGAAGGTAGAGCTGAGACACGGCTCCCTCATCCCTGGGCAGCCCCTGCTGCTTGTCTGCCCAGATGGGGAGCCTGTTAGACACGCAGGTTCCATGAGGACCTCCAGGAGGGTTCTAGAAATCTGCCGTGTGTTTTTGTAACGGGTGCACCAGTCATTCTCACAGTTGGGCAAGTGGAGGATATTTCTGGGAAGGAGCCTCTGGTGGAACGGGAGCCTGGGGCTGGTCCAGGCAGGTAGCAGAACGGACCGGGAAATGCAAGGAGAAGCAGGAGGACTAGCAGACGGTGGTCAGCCAGACGGACAGACGAGCAGCAGCCTGGTTGTCTCCCCCCGAGTATTCACCCACCTTGTGATTACACATTTGTCTATTTGTCCATTTGTTGTTGCTGTGTAGCCCACTGGAAGGTCAGCCTCAGGAGGGCAGCGACTGTGTCTGTCCTGCTCCCGGCAATGTCCCAGGCCTAACAGTACCTGGCACACAGCAGGTGCTCAATAAATATTCATGGAATAAATGGATGAATGAAATAGATGCATGAGAGGAGAGCTAGACAGACCAGCAAATAGATGAATATATGCATGAGTGGGATAGATAAATGGATAGAAGGATGGATGGGTGGGTGGGTGGATGGATGGGTGAATGGGTCAGTGGATGAATGGATGGATGGATGGATGGATGGATGGATGGATGGATGGATGGATGGATGGATAGATGGATGGATAAATGGATGGGTGGGTGGGTGGATGAGTGGATGGGTGGGTGGGTAGATGAATAGGTGGATGTGTGGGTGGGTAGGTGGGTGGATGGATGGATGGATGGATGGATGGATGGATGGATAAATGGATAGGTGGATGGGTGGATGGGTGGATGGATACATGGATGGGTGGATGGATGATGGATGGGTGGATGGGTCAGTGGATGGATAGATGGGTGGGTGGGTGGGTGGATGAGTGGATGGGTGGGTGGGTGGGTGGATGGATGGATGGGTGGGTAGATGGATGGATAAATGGATGGGTGGATGGATGGGTTGGTGGATGGATGCATGTATGGGTGGGTGGGTGGGTGGATGGATGAATGGGTGGATGGGTGGGTGGGTGGATGGATAGATGGGTGGGTAGATGGATGGATAAATGGATGGGTGGATGGATGCATGGATGGGTGGATGGATGAATGGGTGGTGGATAGACAACGGGCAGAGGAACAGAGAGGTGGATGGACAGGTAGGTGAACAAGCACCAGGGTTGCCATTCCAGGAGCCTCCTGTGCAATCTCCTGACCTATCATTCCATCCCAAGAGACTCAGCTCCCCACAACTGTTTTGAAAGTTCAAAAGTGCATAATGGCCTAGAATTGTTCAACGTCACTTTGGCTCAGTGTGTGTCTCCAGCCTCTGGTTTAATACACACTCTAATGTTTAAATAGTAGATTCAAAATAAACAGGAGTATAGACATGAAGAAACGGCACTTTTGTTACTTCTCTCCTTTGCCTCAACGTGGAGTGGCATTTCCAATGTATTTATATTTAAAAGCGTGAAACAGGGTGTGAACGGCTAGGAAAATATTTTGTTTTTTTTAAGCACAAATTTCTAGTTCATTTCTTATCTATTTTACTGAATTTGAAGACGGCTTTAAAACTGAAATTTATCCTTTTAAAATGATTGGTTTAAAATCAAAGAATCAACCATGAAAATAATACTTCTATGACGGCCTTGTTACTGAAAATAATTCTGTCATATAGGGGAGGGGAGGGGAGTGTTAAAATAAAAAAGACCAAATATCCTCGAATCTTACTGCTTCCCAAAGGCACTCTCCACTGAATTCTTTTCAATCTTGCTTTATATTGACCCATCCTATATAATAAAGAGGGAATATGCTAATTGACTGCCCCACCCTCAAAGATGGCAGCGCCCACAGCCACAAGATGGCTGGCAGGGGAGGGCAGTTGTGGGCCATCAGGCCAGCAGGGGAGGGCAGTTGGGGGTGATTGGGCTGGCAGGGGAGCAGTTAGGCGTTGATCAGGCTGGCAGGGGAGTGGTTAGGGGGTGATCAGGCTGGCAGGGGAGTGGTTAGGGGGTGATCAGGCTGGCAGATAGAAGCAGTTAGGGGCAATCAGGCAGGCAGGCGAGTGGTTGGGAGCCAACAGTCCCGGATTGTGAGAGGGGTGTTTGACTGCCCGTCCTGATCAGGCCTAAACTGGCAGTCGGACATCCCCCAAGGGGTCCCAGATTGGAGAGGGTGCAGGCAGGCTGAGGGACATGAATTTCATGCACCAGGCCTCTACTATAAGTATATGTATCAACAGAGTAAATAGAGCACTATTTTGCATATGTACAAATGTTAAATACCTATGGATATTATTACCTTTTATACCTTGTTCTGTAACTTTCTCACCCTACAGGATGTGCTTAGACCTCATCATCTGAATGCACGTAGGCTAGAGCTGTGTCTGAAGCAGCGATGGCCATTGAAGAGGCTGCGTTTTGCTTATTTGCTCCTGTCCTGATAGGCTGCCTCAGCTTCTGCTATATAAATACTGTGCCCTGAGCAGGCGCGCCTCTGGCCGTGGCAAGGTCGGGGCAGGCGGAGCTCTCAGTCAAAAGGTCCATCATGTGCCTCCTGAAGGCTGCTCGCCTGCAGCTCCTGACGGGCCAGGGCTATTTTCACCCCTGCCCTTTAGCGACGGCCCCGGGCCAGGTCAGGCCAGGCCCCGCACGCCTCTCTCATCTCAGCTGGCACCTCCCACATGATCCCATGACCCTGTGGCCATCCCAAACCCAGCACCACAAGCCTTGTGATCTGGGCTATTTAGGCAAGCTCCCCAACCCCATACACACACACACACACACACACACACACACACACACACATACACGCACACGCTCGCTCACAGCCCTTGGTCTCTCCATGCCAAGGAGAGATTTCCAGGCCTGATCATGTTACTCGGCTCCGTGTTTCTGGCTGGCAGGTGGGGCCGGGGATCCCCGGCGGTTCTCATCGTCCACACCGTAGCTTTTCCATCTCCCCACAAACATTCCCCTGGCCACTGTCCATGCCTGTGAGGGACACCAGGCGCACCCCAGTTCAAATCCTGGCCACGGAGGGACTTGCTGTGTGACCTTGGGCAACACGCTTAAGCTCTCCCTTTATATACCCATCTGCCTCCCCAGCTGGCCTGTGACACCCTTGAGGGTAGGGACAGCATCTTGCTCACTGGGTCCCCAGGACATGGCATGAAGTAGGTGCTGGGTCATTGAAGAATTAACAGTTGATAATGAAATAATTACAGCTACTCTTTGTTGAGTCTTTACTCTGTTGGGCACCATTCTTTCTTCTTCTTTTTTTAAAAAAAATATATTTGTATTGATTTCAGAGAGGAAGGGAGAGGGAGAGATAGAAACATCAATGAGAGAATCATTGATCAGCTGCCTCCTGCACGCCCCACACGGGATTGAGCCCACAACCTGGGCATGTGCCCTGACCAGGAATCAAACCGTGACCTCCTGGTGCATAGGTCATCGCTCAACCACTGAGCCACACTGGCCGGGCTGGGCACCATTCTTTATGTGCATTTTCTCACTTAATCCTGCAGGCTCTCCTTGGCCCAGACCTGCCTTCGTCTCCAGGCTCTTCTCTCTTTACCATTCCCTGCCTCCCAGCCTCCAGTCCCTGGTGGGTCAGATTTATGCTGAAACCTAAGATCCACAGCTCTAGGGAACCTAGGGGTGTGTGTGTGTGTGTGTGTGTGTGTGTGTGTGTGTGTGTGCATGTGTGCGTGCGTATGCGTGTGTGTGTATGTATGTGTGTGTGAAGGAAAGCAGTAAGTGAATACTCTGATTTTAAAAGGTGTGGCTCAGTCGAATGAGTGTCATCCCTACACCAAAAGGTGCAGGTTCGATCCCCAGTGAGGGCACATTCCCAGGACGTGGGTTTTTACCCCTGGTCAGGGCATGTGTGGGAGGCAACCAACTGATGTTTCTCTCTTTCTCTCTCCCTTCCTCTCTCTCTATAAAAATAAAATAAAATAGCAAAATACATTGAACACGGTTTTCTAAACTCCCAACAGCTTCCCTTGCCCACCGGGTCCTGCTACTCAACTCCGTTGTCTGTAGGGATGCACTCTTTCATATAAAGGAATCATCTTCAAAATGCCCAAGTACCTCACTGTTCACTTATTTGAAGGAGATGGGGGGGGGGGGCAGGAAGAGGAGGAGAGAGGTGAAGAGGGAGAGGAGAGGAGAAAGAGGGATGAGGAGGAAGAGGGGGAGGAGGGGGGAGAATCAGACTGTCCTGTACACTCTGGTCCCAGCCACTCACTCGTAGCCACCTTCTCTCTCCCTCTCCTCTCACCGTCCTTCTATCTGTCTCTGTCCATTGACCCCTTATAGAAGGGGTCATACTTGCACGTTTCTAAGTTGCTACGAAGTCCCCTTCTTATTACGGGTTGACTTGGGCTCCCCCCGCCCCACCTCCAATCCCTATATTGAAGTCCTCACCCCAGGACCCGGGAATGCGACTTTATTTGGAAGTAGGGCTATAGCAGATGTAATTAGCTAAGATGAGGTCATGCCGGAGTGGGAGAGGGAATCTGATAGGACTCGTGTCCTTATAAAGAGAACACCACGTGAAGAGAGACAGACAGGCAGAGAGGGAGGACAGTGTGAGGACAGGGAGGCCACTGAGAAGTCCAGGAGGGCTCAGGCCCAGAGTGAGAAGCAGGGGGCAGCTTCTCGCCCCCAGCCCTCGGAGGAACCGCCCCTGCCGACTCCGTGATCTTGGGCTTCCAGCCTCCAGGCTGTGAGATGATGCATTTCCATTGCCCAAGCCGCCCAGGGCACGGGGTGTGTGTGGCAGCCCCAGCAAGCTGGCATGCCTCTTGTTCAAGATGGTGAATACCCACAGCCCAGCCACAAAGAGGATTGCCACGGCCTGTCACATTTCACACGTGGGGCCATGGCCCCAGAGGGGTCACTAGTGCGCCTGGCCCCCCAGCACTTCCGGGGCTGAGCAAGGGGCGGCCTTGGCACAGCTGCAGGCTGCTCTCCCCTCCTTTCTGCTTGAATGCGTCTCCGACATCTGTGGGTGTGATGACGGGGGAAACAGTGTCCATGGTAAGGGCGCTAATTGGCATGAGCTGGTCACTCAGGCGAAGCCCCGTGGATGGCAGCCAGCGGGCGGGGACCGAAGCTGCCCACTTCAGTGGGTCTTGCGGCCAGTGTGTGGGAGGACGTTGCCACTGGCCGTCAGGCTGCTGTTTCCCTGCCCCTCAAAGTCGGGGGGGGGGTGGCGGTGGGGGGGACATTCCTTCCAGGAGACAGAGCCGCTGTCTCGGGGCCCACTGGCTTCTCCTGTCATTAGATAGTCTCGGGATTCTAGGAACAAGACCCCCCATCCAATTAAAGGGCGCCCCGAGCTGTCGTTAGCAGTGTTGTCCGCCTGCTCTGCCACTGCGAGCACAGCCCACATGCAGCCGGCCAGGAGGGTCCTGCCCTGGAAACCTGGGGGGCTTTGGGAGTGAGGGGCTCAGGGAGGCTCCGCCCAGCACGGAGCCCACACAGTGCACCCCAAGGCTGGGAGCAGAGGACACCTGGTCAGGGTCATTCGGGCCAGCCACCCCACTGCGTCCCCTCTGCCGCTGGCCTACCCCTGTGAACTCTGGTTCAACAAAGACACCATCCCGCGCACTTCCCTGTGGGTGTGAGAAACAGCTGGCCCTGGTCACAGGGATGCTCTCGCATTAGGACAACGGCTGTTAGAATGGATGCCCCAGGTTGACATCCTGGCTCTGCCACTTCCTGAATGCCCTCGTGTGAGTGACGTCACCTCTCTGAGCCTCAGTGTCTTCATCTGCAGAATGGGGTTTATGGGCGGGATTGCTTTGTTCGTTCAAGAATGCTAATGTAGCCGTGGCCGGTTTGGCTCAGTGGATGGAGCTTCAGCCTGGGGACTGGAGGGTCCCGGGTTCGATTCCGGTCAGGGGCATGTGCCTGGGTTTCGGGCATGTCTCCAGTGGCGGGTGTGCAGGAGGCAGCTGGTCGATGTTTCTCTCTCATCAATGTTTCTGGCTCTCTATCTCTTCCCCTTCCTCTCTGTAGGGAATCAATAGAATGTGTTTTGAAGAAAAAAAAATGCTAATGTAGCCCTAGCTGGTTTGGGTCAGTGGATAGAGCATCAGCCTGCGGACTGAAAGGTCCCGGGTTCGATTACGGTCAAGGGCACACGCTTGCTTTGAGGGCTCGTTCCCCAGTAGGGGACATGCAGGAGGCAGCTGATCAATGATTCTCTCTCATCATTGATGTTTCTCTCTCTCTCTCTCTCCCTCTCCCTTCCTCTCTGAAATCAATAAAAATAAAATTTAAAAATGCTAATGTATGTAAGAGGCTTCCTGCAAGGCTCGGGATGAGGGAGATCTCCGAGCCATGGTGAGGGTTGCCTTGATCAACTCCCAAATGCTTGAGAGCCCGTCCTTGTCCACACAGGCTTGGAAACCTGGCCATCTGTGGTCACGTGGGTTTCCAACGTCCACGGTCACTGAAATGCCGATGTGGGTCACTGCCCGGCTTCCACCTTGGCCCTGAGACCCGGAGGGCGGAGCCCGAGGCCGCAGTGGGGTGCCCCCTCCTGAGGGGCTCCCCGGCTTAGGGTGTGTGCGCGTTTCTCTTTAGGAACATGGAGCCCACCTTCAAGGAATTCGCATTCCACTGGGGGAAACAAATCAGTGAACTGTCATCTCGACTCAGGGATGACAAGAGCTACGGTGGCGGGGAGTACGGAGGCTCTGGGAGGATGCAAGAGCTCGGAGGGTCAGGCGCACTTCTGGGCGAAGCGGGAGGACCGGTAGGGGATGCTGCGAGGGGAGAAGAGCCGTCCAGGCGGAAGGAACGGCACGTGCAAAGGCCTACAGGACCTTAAAGAGGAAGAGCGCTGAGCTGGGGACCAGCTGTGCTGCCGTAACGCGGGAAGGAATGAGCATTGGCTAGAACCCGGGGCTCGGGGTGGAGCTGAGTTTGGGCTCTGTCCCAGGAGAGTGGGAAGCCTCGGATGGATGCTCAGGAGACCTGAGTGAAGAGAGACAGCTTTAGAAAGATCTTTCTTGCAGGAGAGCTCTCTCCCAGAAAACGGATTCATTTTCTGAACGGGAACGGCACGTGGCCACACCTGGGAATGGCATGAAGAGCCTTCTGATATCTCCTGCCGGCTGAAAGCTGGCGATGCTGCCCGGAGGGAAGCTGACCACGCAGGCGGTCACTAGTCCCGGGAGCGCTGGGGGCTCTCGGCCCCAGGCCAGGAGAGACCGATGTGCACAACGATGGGCTCCGGAGCCCCTCGGCCGGGTGGTAGGAACGGACTGCACTGGACCTCCACTCCCTCCCCTGGTGCTGGTGGGGGCTGGAGGCTCCTTGCCCAGGAGGCAGCCAGGTGAGGGGGTACATGTGACAGCCCCCGCGAGACAAGAGAAAACTCCTCCAGACCCCTGCTTTCCGGAGCTCATCATTGTAGTAGGGACTCAGGACCTCACATACAAGAGTGAGTTATCAACATGGAAAATGCGGGGGAGGCGGAGAGGAAGGGAAGGTGGAGGACCAGCATCTCATCTGAAATAGCGAGGAGTCACAATATAGCGCCCGTAGTGGATGGAATAAGAAATAAAGGAGCAAAGGCAGGTCTTAAAGTTGCCACGGTAACCGGAGTGGATCTAAAAATAGTGGTGGACCGCCACTGGGAGGACAGGGCAGGCATGCCAACAGATGATAAGGTCTAAGGTGGGAACATGGACAAATCCCAACGATGAGCACGGGCCTGAGAGGTTTGGAGGCAACCACAGGCAAACAGAAGACAGCGGACAGGAAGCCCTGGGAAGCGGCCGAGAGGAGGGGGGCGGGGCGGGGCGGCTGACAGATACAAGGCTTTCTCTCCGATTTGATTATTTCTTTAACCATGTGTACGGTCTGAAGGATCCTGGGCATTCACATAGAGATACACCAGCGCTAACAGAGTCAGGGCGAAAGGCCAACGCACGGCAATTAACACTGTCGACTTTGGAGCCAGGGGCCTGTGGATACAACTGGGAGGGGCCGCGGACCTGGACGGGAAAAATAATTCCCTCTTCACTTTCCCATCCTCTCCCTGAAGTGCAGCCTCGGCCTTCCTTACGAACACAGGCAAAAGCCACGTGGGTGTTACCGGACCTGTGGCTCCGTCACGGGTAGAGATCATAGGCATGTGCATGTCACCTTGCCGCTGTTGCAAATATCTCAAACATCTGCGCTCCTCACCACCTGGAAAGCACAGCTTTTGTTTCGACGGACTCCAAGCTACTCTGGTCCGTTAGTCCATTCACAGAGAACACACATGTTCCCATATCACACTTGCTTCTTTAACATGCATGTTTTGCCGCGACATTTCAATGTAATCGGTTCCCTTGCAGTCCCGTGTGTAATTTTTTACCCATTGAAAACATACTTCTTAGGAGGGGTGTGGAGGCTTCGTGAGACGCCAAGGGGTCTCGGAAGGAGGCGGAGAACCGGCTGTGGGGAAGAGAGTGGTGGGGGGCGGGGGTGCTCAGGTGGTTGGTGAAGGCTTCACAGGGAGCAGGAGCCACAGGTCGAGGCAGCTGGGACCCAGGTGGATGGGGAGGGACACAGAGATGGATGTGCAGGTGCTGAGGAAGGGGTGCAGCTGGTGGGCCAGTCACATAGCAACAGGGGCAGAGCTACAGGCTGCTGAGCTCACAAGTTCCAGACGCTGGCCCCAGCCCTTTGCAGACATGACTGCATTCGACCTTGACAATAACCGTAGAAAGGTCCGGACGCTATTTCTCCTTCACAGCCTAGGAAACACAGCCCCAGCTGGTAAGTCAGAGAGCTGGAATTCAACGGGTCTGCCCAACGCCCGGTCCACACTGCCAAGTATGGCGGGAGGGCTTATTCTCACAGAACCGACAAAGAAACCCCGGAGGAGACGCAGTGAGGGAAGCCAGGCCCAGGGCGCCGGCGCCTGGGAAAACCCAGCCAAGGCCTGTCCCTGCCCAGCGGCCCCCACGGCACCTGGGGCTGGGGAAGCTCAAGGAGCCCCATGCCAGCGGTCTGGGCATCACCACCAAGGCTCAGATCCCGCCTGGTCTCCCACCAGCACCTCATCCAGATCTTCCTCCCCATCTGAGCCCTGGGAGCCCTCCTGGCATCCACTGGTAATGCCACCATAACCTCCCAATGGGCTCCCCAACTTTAGCGCCTGCTCCCGCTATTACTGGATGCACGTGAAATTAGGTTCCTGATATTGGGCTCCCTGTGGGACAGGGGGGCTCATAAAATGCTGGGGTGGTATTGCAAGCGTTATCATTGTGTATTTACCTATAGGACATTACCATCGGATTCGCTGGTATCTATCCTATCACTAAGAATGGCCACACAGCCCAGCCAGCCTGGCTCAGTGGTTGAGCCTCGACCAAGAGGTCATGGTTGGATTCCCGGTCAGGGCACATGCCCGGGTTGCGGGTTCGATCCCCAGTGTGGGGTGTGCAGGTGGCAGCCGATCAATGATTCTCTCTCATCATTGATGTTTCTCTCTCTCCCTCTCCCTTCCTCCCTGAAATCAATACAAACATATATATTTTTAAAAAGAATGGCCACACATTTCCAGGGACTGTTCTGTTATGAAGGGGACTGGGCCGAGCTGTCCTGCTTTAATTTCAGCTGGATAATGAGAACAGGCCGAGGCCCCAACACGGAATGAGCCGCTGCGGCTGGGGAAGTCCAAGGCTGGGGCACCACGCTGCACGGACGGAATTCGCAGCCGTGTGAGGAGGGGAGACAATGAAGCCATCACAGGGCCCTGGTGGCCGAGGCCAGCGGAAACCCAGGGAGCGGGCCCCGCGCCCGCGCTGCGAGCACGTCCACTCTGCCCACCGCAGACATGCTCTGAATCCAGCCTTGATGTGTTTTGCAGTCGTGATTGCATTTAATTTGTGGGTTTGTTTGGGCTTTCTATACTGTAAGGGGATCATATTACCTCAGTCCACATGTAAGCAGCAGCAACATAAAAGTATTTCCTGGCGACGCGGAGAGGGAGGTGCCTGTGAAAATATGTGCCCTGTAAAAGCAGCTCGTGTTTGAAAGACGCTGAGCCACGTGCCCTTTTGCAGGCCACGCTCACAGCTCAAAAACCGTTGCCCATTTGGAGTTAATATTCTAAATGCGCAGCTTCTCTCCTGCCCGTCTCTATGGCTAGGCCCTCCCCTCCGGCCGGCCAGTCAAGTTTATGTCCTTAAATGTGTCTGCGCCTATTTCCAGCAATGGTTCCTAAGGATGGGGTGTGCCCACCCCTTAAATTAGCACCTAAAGTACTCACTAGCCCTGGCTGGTGTGGCTCAGTTGGTTGGGCATCGTCCCATGCATTGAAAGATTACTGGTTCCACTCCCGGTCAGGGCACATGCCCGGGTTGCGGACCCGATCCCTGCTGGGGGTTGTGCAGGAAGCAGCTGATCAATGTTTCTCTCTGTCTCTCCCTCTCCATTCCTCTCTCTCTAAAAATTAATTTAAAAAAATATATAAACACTGACTAGTACCTGCTAAGTGGTAACCGCTACTAACACTGCTGTCTCGTGGGGCTGAGGGAAGGGACGCCCACTGGTACAAAAACACCCACTCCTGATGTTCCTGTCTCCATAGCTCACAGCCCAGGCAGGAGAACACAAGGGAGTCTGAGGTCAAGAGGGGAGAAACGCCTGGGAAGGAGGCAGGGAGCCTCCATGCCGTCGTGGAAAGAAGCCTCCGGATGGAAAACAGTCTTGGGGGTAAGGCCCGGCTCTGCGTGATCTTGGAGAAGCCACTTGGCCTCTCGGAGCCGCTGGCTCCTGGAATGTCAGATGAGGTCACCCCAGCCCTGCCCAGGTTACAGAGGGGATGGGGCCGTCCATGAGGTCAGGGATGGGGAAGGTGTGACAGCAGTATTCCCGCCAGAGTGGCAGTGAGGAGGCAGGCAGAGATGCTCAGAGGGCGGTGAGGGAGGGAGAGGCAGAGACCCAGAGACGGAGAAGGGGCGTACCTTCCTGCCTTTACTTCCTGTCCCCGTCCCAGAGCGACACAGACACAGTCCCCAGGACGTTTCCCTCCCAGCTCCTCCCTGGTCCACGCTGGGATGCTGGAGGGGGGTCATGGCTGGAAGAGGGGCGAGGCCCTGGGCGGGAGGGGATGCCCGAGGCTGGGTGTGCAAAGCTCAGACCCCGCCGCCTCCATGGGGGCCTGCATCCCCGCACTGACCCTCCGTCCTGCAGGACGTCTCGGTCAGCCCTTCTCAAATATTCAGCGGGCGCTGGAGGCCCAGAGTGTGTGCCCGGGCGAAGAGGAAGGTCGGGGGGGGGGGGGCACGGCTCAGTGTGGAGGGCCACGTGGCCAGAACGCACTTCCTCCCCCAAACCGCTGGGAACCAGGCAACAGCCCTGCCGCTTCCTAAGACAGGACTTGTTCTCTCTGCTTTGGGCTTTGACCCGAAAATATTTGGTTTTCATTTGAGGTCGTTGGTTTTCCTCTGTGAGCACCAAACGCCTCTTTATAACGCATTGTTCCGAGGGAGGCACGGCGAGCATTGCGAAAGGGTTTCCCCCAGCCGTGTTTTCTTGAATAATGAACTCTACTCTGGTGTAAACATTTGTATAAGAATCTCCCTCTGAATTCAAAAGTGATTTTTAAAATGCGTTTGGCAGAGGGGGCTGAGGGATGTGTTCAAGCTACAGCCTCATTTATTCCTCATGGAGCGGAACGGAAGTGGAACCAGGGGAGAAATAGAAGAAAGAAAGAAAGAGAATCAAAGGACAAAAGAAATAATGTAATGAACTGTGTGGGCTCTGAATAGGCACCTTGTGCTGTGCGTAAGCCGTTGAGTTAGAAGAGCTACGGGAATAAGGAGCCGGAGCCCATTTCTGGCCAGAGACCAATTCCTGCGCCTGGGGCACGGCCACTGTCTCCTCTGGGCCCGTGGGCCTCAGTGCCTGCATCTGTCCAATGGGAGGAAGCGCTGAGGGGCTGCAGAGGCGGTGACGACAGCAGAGGCGGTGACGACAGCAGAGGCTGTGACGACAGCAGAGGCTGTGACGACAGCAGAGGCTGTGCATATGTGAGGTGGGGCTGTTATTCAGGCGAGTGGGGGAGGAAGAGAGAGGAATGAGCTTCTCACGCTAAGGATCTGGAATTTGAGAAAAAATACAGGACATACATACTCACAGGTATACATGTCCACAGATGCAGACATGGACGCATATACACCGGTTCACACTCTCACACAGACACACATGCGCCTCATGCAATCCTTCATACACTGTCTCACACGCTCATTCTCACAATGCTCACATATAGACAGCACACGTGTGCAAGCTCATTCGTACACACCCTTCCACACCGTGCATACGCCATTCAGTACACAGTCTCACACATAAACTCCCCACAACCCCACATACACGCACCCCCTCACAGATGCTGCTTCACAGACCGACATGCTTATACACACTCACCACTCTCACATACATGCCCTCAAATACATCCCTGCACGCATACAGACCATCATACACGCCCCTCACACACATGCTGTGTCCTTCCAATTAGCCGTTCCTGCCGGGGCCCACGCCGCCGCCCCTCCCAGCAGGACTCCGGGGAAAGCAGAGCGGACGCTCTGTCTACCTGCCCAGCTCACGCCCTCATAGCCCCACCTCCAGGCCTCTGTCCCCGCGCCCAGGAACTGCTCCAAGCTCCCATCCACCTGACCCCTTGGCGATGTCCCTCTTTTTGTCCCCTGTCCTTGGTGTCTGATGGCCACATCAGGAACTTGGAGCTCCATGAGTAGAGGGGTCCCTTCTGTCTCATTCACACGTGCATCCTCTGAGCCGGGCATAGATGGTGTTCCAGGGACGTTTGTTGAATGAGTGAATGAGTGAGTGAGTGAGTGACTGACTGAGTGAGTGACTGAGTGAGTGAGTGAATGAGTGAGTGAGTGAGTGAATGAGTGAGTGAGTGAATGAGTGAGTGAGTAGGTGAATGAGTGAGTGAGTGAATGAGTGAGTGAGTGAGTGAATGAGTGAGTGACTGAGTGAGTGAGTAAGTAAGTGAGTGAATGGATGAATGAGTGAGTGAGTGAGTGAATGGATGAGTGAGTGAGTGAATGAGTGAGTGAGTGAATGATTGAGTGAGTGAGTGACTGAGTGAGTAAGTGAGTGAATGGATGAATGAGTGAGTGAGTGAATGGATGAGTGAGTGAGTGAATGAGTGAGTGACTGAGTGAGTGAGTGAATAAGTGAGTGAATGAGTGAGTGAGTGAGTGAATGAGTGAGTGAGTGAGTGAATGAGTGAGTGGTGAATGAGTGAGTGAATAAGTGAATGAGTGAGTGAATGAGTGAGTGAGTGAATGAGTGAGTGAGTGAGTGAATGAGTGAGTGAGTGAGTGAATGAGTGAATGAGTGAGTGACTGAGTAAGTGAGTGAATGGATGAATGAGTGAGTGAGTGAGTGAATGGATGAGTGAGTGAGTGAATGAGTGAGTGAATGATTGAGTGAGTGAGTGACTGAGTGAGTAAGTGAGTGAATGGATGAATGAGTGAGTGAGTGAATGGGTGAGTGAGTGAATGAGTGAGTGACTGAGTGAGTGAGTGAATAAGTGAGTGAATGAGTGAGTGAGTGAATGAGTGAGTGAGTGAGTGAGTGAGTGGTGAATGAGTGAGTGAATAAGTGAATGAGTGAGTGAATGAGTGAGTGAGTGAATGAGTGAGTGAGTGAGTGAATGAGTGAGTGAGTGAGTGAGTGAATGAGTGAATGAGTGAGTGACTGAGTGAGTGAGTGAGTGAATGGATGAATGAGTGAGTGAGTGAGTGAATGGATGAGTGAGTGAGTGAATGAGTGAGTGAATGATTGAGTGAGTGAGTGACTGAGTGAGTAAGTGAGTGAATGGATGAATGAGTGAGTGAGTGAATGGATGAGTGAGTGAGTGAATGAGTGAGTGACTGAGTGAGTGAGTGAATAAGTGAGTGAATGAGTGAGTGACTGAGTGAGTGAGTGAATAAGTGAGTGAATGAGTGAGTGAATGAATGAGTGAGTGAGTGAATGAGTGAGTGGTGAATGAGTGAGTGAATAAGTGAACGAATGAGTGAGTGAGTGAATGAGTGAGTGACTGAGTGAGTGAGTGAATGGATGAATGAATGAGGATGTGAGAAATGGAGGAGGAGAGGGTCTGCTCAGACCAGGCCTCTGGGCTTTGAGACTGAGGTGTGGGAGAGGATGGGGGGCTGGCCCCACTCCAGCTCTCAGCCCTTCCTGAGCCAACTCTGCCCAGCTCCCCCCTCCCCCCCACCCACCGTTGTCCCCTCCTGCAGGGCCCGCAGGACTGCTCCTCTCCGGGACCTGCCACTGCAGCCACCGCCGGCGCACCCCCTGGAGCCTCTGGAGTTTGCAGGAAAGGCAGCTTGCCGCAGGGACACAGGCTTTAGTCTGACCAGCCTCCACACCAAGTTCTCAACCTTTAAATACAGTTCCTCATGTTGTGACCCAACCATAAAATTATTTTCGTTGCTACTTCATAACTGTAATGTTGCTACTGTTATGAATCGTATTGTAAATCTCTGATATGCAGGATGGTCTTAGGCGACCCCTGTGAAAAGATCGTTTGACGGCCAAAGGGGTTGCGACCCACAGGTTGAGAACCGCTGCTCCATACCAACACTGCCATCGGCACCATCGCAGTAGCCACCGTGTGCCAGGAACTAGGCTGCGCGATTAACACCAAATCCTACCGACTGCTCTAGAAGGGAGACCCAAGTAACAGCTCCGTCCTAGAACCGAGCAGAGGCTCCGGGAGAGAAGCGATTGGCCGGGGGGGGGGGGGGGGGGGGCGGGGGGAGGGGGGATGAAGGGGGCAGCATCTGGCAGCTGGCGGAGCTAGGATTTGAACCCAGGACCCGAACTCTCAACCCCTCGTTTCCCCGACTTCCCACATTCGGTGTGGCACCCTCAGCCCTGTGCTTCTCCCCTGGGGCAGCTCGCCCTCTCTCTGTCCTCACCTGCCCGCCCTCCCGCCCGGCTGGACCAGCCGCTACTCCGTGGCAGCAGGGGAGACGACGCTGGCCTCTTGCCCAGGGTGTGCCAGGCCAATACCCCATTCACCAGCTGCTGACCTATTTTTATTTTTTTCTGGAGAACTGCCTTACGACGTAAGGACATTGGCTTACCGGGAAAATCATCACAGCCTCACCCCACTGAGGACAGCCTGCCACAGCACCGAGGTCGCCCGCGTGGCAGGTGGGATCCACGCTGCAATGCGGCTCCTGCTCCCCAGGCCCCCACGCAACCGGGCCGGCACCTCCAGTGTGGCCCAGCCTCGCTCAGCCCCTCGGCTGCCGTTCTACAAAGCACCGCGCCCCGACACACACGCACAGCACATCACATCTCAGGCTCCGCGTCCAGGGAACCCGGCCTGACCTGCTGCTGTGTGACCCAGGCCAGTGGCCAGTGGGCGCTTCACGTGCATGTACTGGATGACAAGCCCTTTCTCGGCCCCGTCAGAGCCGCTGCCCCACTCCGCGGGCCTCCTGGGTCGGGCCGTGCGGGGACCCGGGTCCCAGCCAGGGCAGGAGCGTGACTTTCCGTAGTCACCACAGTGCCCTGGTGCCTGGACCAGTGCCTGACACACAGGAGGCGCTCAGTGAATACTTGTCGAATGCGTGAACGAGTGAGTGAGTGAATGAATGAATGAATGAGTGGTTCATCCTCCCCCTACCCGGTGTCTGCCGTCTCAATTCCTATCCAGCTCCCTCTGAACCTCCAAGGCCACCTCAGCCATCACCTGCTGGGGGCCCTCCCCTGTCCCTTTCACCTTGGCAGGCTTTGACTCCACACCAAAGTGCTTTGCCGGCTGCCCGCACACCCCCAGGGTTCACTGAGGGACCTCAGAGGCCCTCAAAAGCAGGGGATCAGAGGGCCCTGGGCTGTTCAAGACCCCTCCCTAGGGTCACCCAGAACTTTAATCCATTTCCAGGAGGTTTATTTGAACGAAAGTCTCCGTGGCCACTAAGAAACAGCCCTCTGCTGTCTTGCAACTTTTATCCCCCCACCCCCACCCCCTGGATGCTGCCCATCCAAATTTTGTGTGTAGATGTCCTGCTTAAGTCTCCATCTAACTGGCAATTCCTTGAAGGTTCTAGCCTAGAGGTTAAAAGCATGGGCCTTGGCATCAGAAAGGTCTTGGCCACATGATGAGCCCCTCTTAGCCTCAGTCTCTGTAGCTGTAAAATGGGCAAGTAACAGAGGTTCAATCTGAGAGCTCAGTAAAGTGAATCTATAAAGTGCTAAGCACAGTGCCTGGCTCCTAGCACATAATAAACGGTACCTTCTCGTATTCATTGATCACCCCGCAAGTGCTTTGGACACAATTGATAATTAATCATCAAAGTTATCACACTGTCCTTTGCAAAGGAAAGTTACACATGGGTGTGGGTGCAGCTCATCCTGTTCTGCTGTGGGTGTGTGCCAGGGGCCTCGGGTCATGACCCCTGGCTCTAGTGGGAGCCTCTAATTCCGGGTGGACAGGCAGCTGCGTGGCCAAAGAGGGCCCCATCCCTTGCTGCAGGGGAGGGACCCCGATGTCCCTCTGCTTCTGCAAGCACCTGGCTTTCTCCCAAGTCCAGGCCGGCGGTGCACAGACAGCAGGGAAAGTTGGAAGAGAGTGCTGGTTCTCATTTCTCAGGTTCGCGGGCGTATCTGCAGCCGACAGAGCTGGGGGCATAGTGAGCGCTTGACAAACACGGTGGAGGGGACGCAGGAATAAAGGACTGAGCGGATTTGAGGTCCACCGTGGAATCACTGCCCCGGGGAGAGGCATCCCTCCACCAGTGCTCTTGAGGGATGGAAGGAATTCCAGCTTTGCTATCACATTCCCAGTTCCGGGCCCAAGTCCTAGCCCACAGGAGGCCTGGGAGGAATGTTTATGACGAAAATGAGCTACACACACCATTACCCAGAAAGCAGCGGGGCCTCAGCTGTGCAAGTGCTTGCCCGCCGCCTTGCACTGGCCCCGGACTCACGGGCACGGGTTCCAGGCACCAAGCCCTCGAGGTCAGCCACCAGCCTGGCTAGGCTCAGCCATGTGGGGGGGACGGGGTCTGGGAAACAGAGCCAGGGCCCCGAGGGCAGCACTGAAGACCCTTGGCTGGCCTGCGGGCAGCTCCTGGGTGCAGCACTCACCCAGATGGACTGAGCTCGCAGGAGCAGACCGCAGTGGCCAGGGACGGCCAGGGAGCCTCGTCCGCATGGCGCTGGCAGCAGTACAACCTCACACAGACGGGGCACGTGGCTGCGCTTCCGCCTGGGCCGGCTCTGCCGGGACCCGGCTCCTCCCCAGTCAGCACCTGGGGGTCCTGCTCATCTTCCAGAGGCGCCCCATGTGGCACAGACATGTGGCCACGCACCCAGCTTCGCTCCGCGTACCTGGCCCTGCATCCCTCCCCAGCACCCCTGGCCTCTGTGCCGAGCAGATGGTGGCCACGGACCACCTGGTGTGCCCCCAAGAGATGAGACACAGGGGACCCCTTTCCTGGATGGTGGAACCTCTGTCAGCCCGGAGCTGAGGCTGAGTCCACAGCGCAAGCCTCGATACAAGCCACGGCGCCTCCCTGCTCGGGGGTGTGGAGCTGTCCCTCCTTCTCTGACATCCCCCCGCACACCCTCCGTGCCGTGAGCAGGCAGGGGCCCCCTCCTTTGCCACTGGGGGACTGATTCCCCTGGGAACCAGGAGGGGCTCAGACCCTGCAGCGCTGTCCCACCTGCAGGCTGGACCGGTGGCCCAGAGCAGCCGTGCTCCTGGGCAGCCCTCCGTGGCCTGGCCACGCTCCGGGACGTGGCCTCCTCCTGAGCTCCCGGCGCAGGCAGCAGCCGCTCAGGCCGTGTCCGGCCCAGCCCCCTAAACGGCCACCCCTGGGCGCAGCGGGCGGGTGGGAGGAATGGGGCCTGGGATGCTTAGACAGACGGCGCAAGACCCAGCTCCACTGGGGCGACGAGGAGAGAGTCGGGGCCCTGAAGCCTTCCTTCACCCATCAGGCCCCCTTCAGCACGGCCTGGGGGTGGCCCTGCTGCCGTCCGACCCTGGGAGAAGGACACTGGCCTGGCGTGTGGTCCCCGTGGGTCCCCTTCAAGTCAGGCCGAGGCGAAGGGGGTCGCAGATGCTGGGAAGCCCCTCACGCCCCCGGAGAGCAAACTGCACACACGAGACGCCCCCTCCCCGGATGCCCAGGCTGGGCGCTCCAGGCCCCGCCGCTGGGGAGCAGGGCCCCCGCCCGTACTCACTGGGTCCTGGGCCTGCGTGGCGTGGTGGCAGCCGCCCCCTCAGGCAGCGCTCCCATCTGGAGAGGCCGCGGCACTAATCAGCCGCCTGGTGCGGGGTGGCCTGGTGGCTGGGCTTTAATTGACACCAGGTGGCCCCTCCCCAGGGGCAGGCTGGGAGGCGGCTCTGCTGGCTGGGAGGCCAAGCCCTGAGCGCCCGGGCCTGGCCGGTTCAGGCTCCTGGGGAGGAGCGAGGGCAGGCAGGTAGCGGCCGCCCCCTCCTCCCCGCCTGCCACCATCTCCATTGCACACCCAGCCCTGCTTCCCCCGGCTCTGACCTTTCTTTCATTTCAGAGGCAGCAGTAGTGCGAGCTTCCACCCAGGAGCGTGGCTCAGGTTTCCCGGGCTGGCTGGGGACAGCCTGGAGTGTGCGTGCTGGGTCTGCAGTGGCCCGGCTGGGCTCGCTGGATCTGGGGGAGCCAGTCTCCTTCTGTGGGCCTCGGCACATTGAGGACCCCCAGACCATCTTTTATCGAACACCTACTATAACCCAGGCCCTGCATGATGCCCATGCGTCTCCTGTTAAACTCTCGTGCCCGGAGAGGTGGGTATTTTTTAACCCCGTTTTGCAGATGAAGAAACGCAGGCTCAGAGAAGTTAAGCTTCTTCCCTAAGATCACACAGCAGGAGGGATGCCAAGTCAGGGATCTTAGCTGCCACCTGCGCAGTAGGTCATGGTTTTTCAGGTAAGAAATCGAGTCTCAGAGAGAGAAAGCCGTTCTCAGGGCCATACAGTGAAGTGAGGAATTTGGATTTGCCCAGCTGTGTCGGGCTTGGTTGCCAGGAAGAAAAGTCCACTCCTGGAACCGCAGCCTCTCTCCTGGCCCTGCTTCTGTTCGGGCTCCACGTGTGAATCACTGCTGGGGTTTAGGGGAAAAGCATTGGATGTGGAGTCAGAAGACCTCTGCCGAATTTGCTGTGTGACCTTAAGCCAGTTACTCTACCTCTCTGGGCTTCACTGCAGTGAACACCAAACGGGACGCCGTGTGGAAAGGGTATGGCTGGGACTCACCAGGCGGGATTGGGGCGTGCCAAAGCCTTCCTTCTTCAGGCCCAGTAGCCCTTCTTCAGGCCCCGCCCCTGCCTTTTCCTCTCTCTGCCAGACTCATCGGGACCCAGCAGTGAGGAGCACAGCCAGACTCTGCAGGAACAGACCTGAGTGTGAATCCTGCCTCTGCGCCTCACCAACGCCCTGAGGGTCAGAGGTCACGTCACTTCCCCAGGTCTCAATTTCTCATCTCCCAACCTGCTCGAGGGCACTGCCTCCCTGCCTGGGCCGTGAGGACAAAGGAGAAATAGCCCAGCGGCCGCCTTTTCACTCAACACCACCGACTGAGCACCTGCCCTGTGAGAGCCACCGTGCCGGGGTTCACGGTGGACACAGTCATCAGTCACTGAATGGACAGACAATAAATGGAAAGACACACAAATAAAAACGTCATTCCACAGATGAACTCCTCGACACATCGAAGTGACTATCGCTGTTTCTGTACTTAGTCGACAACAGAACTGGAGCACTGCTATGCGCCTGGGGCTTACAGGCGCTGGGCACACAGTGCGGACGGCCAGGCCCCGGTGCACAGGTGACCAGCGTTTTCTAACGATTAGCCACGATCCTGTGCAGCCATAATCGCTCAATGGCCGTTCTCCGGCAGGACAGCCCGCGCCTGCTGCATGCTTTGGTTCCCTCACCGGTCGAATTAACATGCCTGCCTGCTGGGTCTGCCCCTCGGAGAGCTCCAAGGTGGAATGCGGGATTCCAGAATGTTCTCAGGTCTAATCCTCAGTGAGGCTCATGGTCTCCTTTTGGCCTGACGGACGGGCAGCCTGGCAGGCAGCTCATCCCCCTGGCGCAGACCCAGGCCCCACGTGGGCTGGGAGAGCCGAGCCCGTGACTCAGCCGGCCGGGCGTGTCAAGCCGAGAAGGGAGCGGGCAGCTGGCTGGGCCGTCAGCCATGGGGCCTCCTCAGCCAGACACGGGGCAGGTGACTGGGCACAGACTGGGGCTTCGGGCTGACAAGGGAAGGGCCTGAGGTCAGGTGACTGCAGGCTGGCTCCTGGGGGGGAGTAAATGTCACTAGGAAAGAAGATATTCTTGGAAGAAGCAGGGAGAAGTCAGAGTGGGCTGCCTTGTGAGGTAATGAGCTCCCCGTCAGTCAAAGGACCCCTCCGGATGCTGGAGAGGGGTCTCCAGAAACTGGGAGAGAGTTCTAGAAAAGCCAGTTGGTTTCTATTCCTCCTCCTGGCGTCATTATGGACATCACCTTCTCCTGGGAGCTTCTTCTGAGTCCATCTCCCACCCCAGGCAGTGGCTCCCCTGAGTTCCCCGGGCCCCAGGCTGACCCCGGCCCAGGACTGACCTCACGGCACCAGATTTGCCTGGTCGTCCAATGTGCCCCCAAGACTGAGCTCCACTTTCTGTCTCATTCACACCACTGCCCTCACCCCCAGTGCCTACGCACGGAAACCATCTCACAGTAGGTGCTCAGCAGGCGTTTCTTGTGTTAAAAATGCGCAGGTCGGGAGATGACCTTTGACCATCGGAGGCTTCGACAGCAAAGCAGTCCTGCCATTTCACTCACGCGTTTGAAATATAAGAACCATTCTCCTGCGTGTGGAACACAATTAGGCTCCGGTCATGGGGGCCGGGGCTGTCGTGTATGTAGCGGAGCAGCCACAAACCGGGTGCAGGGAGTGGTGTGGTCCAGCCGGCCCTGCCCAGCCCAGCCCAGCGTCCAGGACATCGCTCAGCTGCATGTCACGCCTGCCTCCTGGGCAACTTCTTCTAGAATGTCCCGCTGTTGCTCTTTAAGTGGGATCTGATAGCCCCCTCCATCCTCTTATGTATTTATTTTAAGACAATCTCATTGGGATTGGAAAATGCCAGGTAGAAAAAGAATCAGGATGGTGCGAGGACATAGCGGAAACGCTGTCCGCCAGCACGCTCCCAAACGTACCCCGCAGGCAGGCTGCGGGTATGGAACCGGATGTCGAATACGTCATAAGGAGTCAGCGCTGGCGGGGACCCAGTGCAGGCAGGGGTGGGGCGGGGGAGGCTGGGTCCACGCTGCCGGGCGAGGCCATCACAGGTGCGGTGACTCCACAGCCAGCCTTTCTGGTAGGAAACCCGGCTCTCGGGTTTGTGAGCCGAAGAGAGCTGCCCCGAAGCCGCCACGTGGGCTCCAATCACAATCCGATAACGATGGCCAACCAGCCTTCCCTGAATTATGAGGGAGGGAGGCTCCACGCCAAATGGCTCCCATCCGTCATCTCCTGACCACTTCTCCTCCAGCTGAGACGGTGGGTGTGACGATTATCTACCTGAGGCCTGAGGACATGGGGGCTGAGAGATTTGCAGAAGGCCACAGACTCTGAGAGGAGGAGCCACAGGCAAGCCCTTTATTAGGGAAGCGACCCCAGGAGAGATGGGTAAGGGTGGGGAGTAGGGGGGAGGCAGGCGAGGAGCAGTTTCGGGCAGCCTGACCCTGCAGAGGGCTCTGGAGTGTGAGGTCCACCTTGGAGGTCACAGCAGTCACTGCTAAGGGCTGCCCTGGGGGTTTGCAAACGCAGCTCGCAGCTCGGCATCTGGAAAACAGTCACTCTTTCTAAGGGATCCCAGGAGCAGCTGTCAGAAGCCAAAGCACACAGAGGAGGGGGAGGAGCTCTGACCAGGAATCGAACCGGCAACCTTTCTGATGCGTGGGATGATGCCCAACCAACTGAGCCACACTGGCCAGGGCTAGCTTGCCTTTCGTTTATAAAATAATGGTGACAGTGAGTTGGAGAAATCTTGTCTGGGTTTTGCTTTGTTTTTTGATGTCTTTACTTTGCAAAATAAAAAGCTGAGCCTATATATGGTTCCCCTAAGGTTTCCCCCACCCTTTCATTTAATGGTTCAGAAAACATAGATTATCAGGCTACATGGTCTGTAAAGGACCCAAAGATGTACTCTGAGTTTTTCCCATGGCTGACAGCCGTGTTTCTCAAAGAACTACATGGAACACACCTCCTCCAAGATAGTGAACAAAGGGGCCAAAGAGTTGGGAAAACCACCCTCTCTAGCCCTCTCTGGGAGGCTTACAGGCAATGAGCACACTGAAGGCTCTGACAAGTCCTGCAGCAAAGAAACACACTTAGCTTGGACCACACTCACTAGTTTGCTGTGAACGTATTTCAGGGAAACGCTGGCGCTGGCTGAAGTCCCTGTTCTCAGCGCCCAAGAGTGTGTTTTCCCTTATTTGGCTTGTTGGTGGCGAGATGTTATTTCACAGGCGGGTAACCCCCGGGGAGCTTCCTGAGCTACAAACGGTGCAGGGGCAACAATGGCCCAATTGTCAAATGCGGTGGCCACTGAGAGCCCTGGGAGGGCAGGGCCTGGCATGGATGTGCCTGGGTGGAGCGGGAGTCCCCCGCTTGTCCACGGGCGGCCCCCGAAACAATGACCCACCCCGGAGCAATAATCCTGGATTATTCAAACAGTGATTGCAGGGCATATTTTGGAAACACAAATGCAAATGTCATGTAAGGCCTCAGGGACCCAGCCCAACCAGCAGGAAGGGGTGGCATGAACGAGTGTGGGGCCAGGGTGTGTGTGTGTGGAGCGGGAGGGGGCCAGTGGGGAGCCGTGGGAACTGAGTATTTTGAAAGTGGGCAGGCGTGGGTGCGTGTGGGTGGATGTGGCGGGGTGAGCACGCAGAAGTCCGCTCCTGGAAGGTCGGGGTGGGGCCACCTCTGGAACCTGGAGGCCTGAGAGAAGAGGGTCTGAGCCAGGAGCCAGGATCCCCCTTGTCCAGCCCCACTCCTTCCTGGAGCTCAAGCCTCCTTCCCAGGCCACACCTGCTCCCTCCGGCACGCCGGCCTGGGCCTCCCGGGGCCTCTGGGGAAGTACGAGAAACACACCTAAGTGTCTTGTGGGGTCCCCGTGTCTGCCCACTTCTCATCAACTGACTGGTGACCCCCGGACTCCCACTGCCTGTCAGGCTGAGCCCGCTGGCATTCAACGCTCTCGACAAACGTCCCCGTTCCAGTCCTAACCCTGTTCCCCAGGTGCCCCGGCCTGAACACGAAGCATCTTCCGCCATGTCGCGGAGTGTTCATCACACAGAAGAGGTACTATTACCATCGTTACAGGTGAGCAGTCGGAGGCTCGGAGACACACAGCGACTTACCCAGGTCGCAGAGCCGCCCAGCGGTTTGCATCCAAGACTCGGGCGGCTCAGGGGCCCCCCGCCTGCCCATGCACACGGATGCTCTCCGCTGAGGCAGCCCGGGTGGGGGAAGGAGAGACCCCTGAGGCTGGTGTGTTGAGTTAGTTCTTCTCCAAGTGCCGCCGACCCAGGTGCAAGGTCAGCGGCGCCCTTTCTAGCTGCAACTTGGAGCGTGCATCACCTCAGTGAGCGTCTGTGGCTCCCACCCGGATGGCCACCCCCGCCTCCCGGGGCTGGGCTGTAAGCCAGGCGATGCATAAATGGGCGCCTGTTGGATGCAGGAAGGGTGGCATCGCGGGCGCCCAGCCAGGCCCCTAGGTGTTTAGTAATTCTTACGGAGTTCGAGTCTGTCCCTTTGAAACTCACATGATTTCTCGCTGCATTTGCACAGTGAAGCTGGACGAATCGCTTTCTTCTTCTGGGAGAGCTTTTCTAATTGCTCCCCCTGCAAACCTGCCAGCACCCCCTCCCTGCCCTGTACTTAGCTACTTTCCAACAGGGGCTCTGACCTTTGGGCTGGACAATTCTTTGTGGTGGGGGTCTGCCCTGTGCATTGTGGGGGCAGCATCACGCCTGGTTGAGAACCGTCGAGGCACTGCGACCTCTTGAATTCATTGCCATCTGCCTTTGGGGGAAGCTGCCCAGAACTGCAGCTCAGAGCACGGGCCCCAGATTCTAATTGTCTGGGTTTGGGTCCTGGCTCCACACTGTGTAACTCTGGGCAAGTTACTTACCCGTTCTGAGCCTCAGTTGCTCCATCTGTACAATGGAGTATTTGCATCCACGGGACTCTAGCGAGGATTAAATGACACACGTAATGTGCTCAGCACTGTACAGCCTGGGAAGAGGCTGATGAGAGGCGGGGGGCGAGGGTGGGCTCTGCAGGGTCTCAACCTGGGCAACGGTGAAGAGGAGCCCAGGGACCAGAAGGGTCTGAGGCCATGTCCCTGCCATCCGGGCAGCCGGGGGCCCTCATCCACGCCTTGTTTCTGGCTCCCAGGCACTTCCCCTGCAGCCTGTGCACGGAGGTTAATGAGCTGTTCAGTTTCCATGACTTGCAAGGCCTCCCTCCCTCCCTCCCTCCCTCCCTCCCTCAGCTCAACACCTTCTGTGCCTGATGGATGGTGGCCCTGGGGCCACAGAGGACCACAAGCCAGAACCAGGTCGATGTATTAGCTCCAGGCCCGGGGAAGACTTTGCCCCCTTCTCTTCTGCTGGAAATATGAGATGAGGATGGAAGGTTCTGGTCTCGTCTCACCCTCCTCCCATCCACTGTCTGAGCTAAATGCAGATCTGAGCTTGAAATACCTCACGCTTATTGGTTGTATGTGCCAGGAACGGTGTTAAGTTTTTACCCGCTCCTCATTCTGACCGTAGTTCTCTAAGTGAGAGTCATTATCATCATCTCAATTTCACGGGCAGAGGGACCGAGGCTCAGAGGACGTCACTGCCCAGCCCGGTCACACCGCTGGTCTAAGGGGGACAGCCCAGGACTGAAACTCAGAAGCTGCCGGAGACTGTGACTCCATGGACTCTCCGTTTCCCCATCTGCAAAATGGGGCAACTCCTATTAGAGGGCGAGATACCAGCTCTGAGAGAGACACTGGGGTGAGCCTGCACCTGGTCAGCGCTCAGTGGAGAAGGAGCATTCTTGGGAGCAGAAACTGGGGGTGAAGTCTGCTCTGTAGTCACTGAGGCTGGCCCTGCACCACAGCCACCCTAGGGATAAATAGTGACTCTGCAGCAACTGGCATCTGTAGAGAGCTTCCTAGGGGCCAGCACTGCCCCATGTCCTGGTGTTAATTCAACACCGGGAGGCCGGTGCTCCAGGTACAATAACCACCCATCTTACAGAGGAGACCGAGGCTCAGAGAGCTCAGCAGCCCACTGGAGGCCACACAGCTTGCAGGTGGTAGAGCTGGAGTTTGACTCGGGGTCCGTCGATGGGCTCTTACTCCTGACATGTGTGCAGGGAAGAACTTACTGCTCTGCCTGCAGCTCGGGCTCCAGGGAGGCGCTGGGAGTTGCACTCGGCTGTCCTGTCGCTCTCCGCTCCCAGCTCTCAGCTCCTCTGCTTTGAGTGAGCCCCACAGCCCCCGTCTCCCTGGCTGGCTTCCCGGAGCAGAAGAGGTCTGCTCACAGGAGAGCGTGCTGTGACCCTGAGGAATGCTGTGTTTGGGCCCAAAAGAGCATGAGGTTTGGGGCCTCGCCTTGGGTTGGGCCAGTTACTTCAGCCTCTGAACCAGCTTCATCTGTCAGATGGAACTGGGTGGTTCTGGGGGTTACGGAGACGATGCTGAGTACTTCATGGGCTGGGCGTACAGCAGGAACTCACTAGGCAGAGTCCTAGCTGTGTGTGTGCGCGTGTGTGTGCATGTGCACATACGTGTGTGTATCTATGCATTGCCACCATATTCATCCCTACAGAGAAAACCATCTGTGGCTAGCCAGATGGAAGAATACTAGGCCAGGCTATGATAATATGCATTGCTGTTCAGCAAAAACTCACTTCCCTCCTCCCATACTAGGTGGAGTCTACAGCCCTTCATCATTGACAGTCTGAGTCATGTGACTTACTTTGGCCACTGGGATATTAGTGGGTGTGGTTAGAGAAGATGCCTTGAACTTGACCTAAAGTCTAATGAGGAGCCTTAGTTAAGCCCAACCCAGACCTACAGACCCAGGAGCATGAGAATAAATGCTGGTTGTGTTAAGACCTGGCTTTGGGGGAGGTTTGCTACACAGCATGATTGTGGCAACAGCTGACTGATACACTGGCCAGTGTCACATCTCAAGATTCCTTCTGTGCAACAGACAACAACAGAATTCAGAGCTGTTTTGGCGGCAGTGCAATGCAGTAATTCTCAAATTCTTTATTGGCATAAATAATTCAGACACTGGATTCTCACTAAACATTGCACTAAACACAAGAAACAACAAGCTTGTCAGCACAGAGGCGCACTACCTGTCCGACAGCCCATGTTAGAAAGACTTTTTTGAGAAGTGTAGAAAACTTTATAAATGATCTGTACAAATATACACTGCGGACCCTCCATCTATCTGGCCTTCCTTTCTGGGATGGCATCTGAATCGATTGTTCTTTCCCAGCAACGAGACGTTGGCAATGAGTGAGAGACAGAGACCGAGGCAGACACAGAAAGGGGAGGGAAAGAAGCGGCCTCAGGAATGCAAACCAACCTCTTACATGAACGCGTTCTGCGACGGTCATCACAACCACGGAGAAGACAATATGGGCCATTGGTCCATGTCGGTCTGTACAAGAAATAGTCTTTATGTATATAATATATATGTATACTATGTATAGGTATATATACTTTGTGTATAGAAAAGGTGACAGCTTAGTTTACATACAGAGAAAGCCTTTTTACAATGACAACTTTCCTAAGGGCAGTAACTCGGAGAGGAATCACCCACTGAACCATGCGGTAAGTGTGCGGCAAGTGCGGAGCCCAGTGCAACACCACAGCTCAGCGAGAGAGAAATGAGAGGCGTGGGGGGCACGTGACCGCCCACGTTTTAGATATTCTCGGCCTGGCCCAGCCCGGCCACGGGCAAGGACACTCCCCTGGTGTGACCAGGCCACCTGGCCCCAGGGAATCCCCTTGGCTCCCTGAGATTGAGCCTGTCCTATGGATGCTGACCCACATCACCTGGGAGGAGTCCATGAGACTTGGGCATCCCTCCCCCTGCCCACCAGGACACAAATATCTAAGAAACACATAACCCACCACCTCCCAATTCCAGTCTTCTGTTTTCTCAGGAATGTCCCCGGGAGGTGGAATTCCTGGAGACATTTTCAGTTGAGCTATTGGTAAGAGAAACCACACTTACTGAGCACCTACTGTGTGACAGGAATTTGGGGGTGCTACTGACATTTGTTATTTCATTCACTCCACAACCTCGACGGATAGGGATGTACTAAGTGCAGCATGAAGCCAAGAAAATCCAAGGGCTGCTTTGGAGGACCTGTGGCACTGAGAAATCGATGGTGAGGTCATTGTCCAGAGAGAGAGAGAGCTGCTGAGTGGAACCAGGTAAGCAAGTCCTGCTAATTCACAGCGACCACACACACCAAGGGCAGCCAAAGATAGCAGGTTTCCTATCTTTCAGGCCCTGCTACCTATGTATAGGGACAGTTGGACACACCATCCCACCGAGATGGTTGGGACGTTCTTTCCCACACTATAGTCCGTATGGCAGACTTGGCCTGTGGTCCACTATGACCCCTAGGTCTTCTTCAGCCACTCTGTAACGAACCAGTATTTTGCCCATCACACCTGTAATATTTAGCGGGAGACCTTTAGCATAAGGTCTTTCCACCAATAAATTTCCATGGTTATGCATGTCCTTGACCTTGATGGCCTATACACAGAGTAACAGAGACTGTCAGGAAAGAGGCCTCGGCGAGACAGCTGAGGGAGGTTTTCTGGTGTGGCAGGGCAGATCTGCGGGCCTCAGAGAGATCAGAGACACGGGCCATGGCAGGAGGCAGAGGGAAAATGAAGCAGAAGCAAAGATAGGGAAGAAATGCTTTAGAGAGAGGGCTGCTGGCCAATCCATCGATAGCAGAGATGCCCATGGACTGAAGACCCCGATAGAGGAGGACGAGAAACGGACCTTGGGACAAGGCGGGCAGGGACAGAGAGGGAGGCCCACAGGCCAGAGGAAGATGCAGCGAGAACCTGAGGCCTGACTCCACCCCTGGACACCTTCCCAGGATACCAAAGCCAACAGCAGGGACCAGGGCATGGAGGGGGGAGAAGTCAAGGCCTCCCTATCCCGTCTCCCCCACTGGACTCGGGTTCCCGTAAGGAAGGGTCACGTTTCTCCCCTTTCCCCCCAGAAGTGCAGGAGGCACTTTCTAAGTGTGCAGTGAGTATAGGAAGTCAGTCTTGGGGAACGAAGGGGGAAGGCTATTGATGCTGGGCTCAGCTGAGGGTGTGGCAAGCGTGGTTGGGGGCACAAACTTATAAAATATGAAATCATTTGTAAAGAATTCTTCAGCTGCTTAATTGGAGGCATTTTATAGCCACGAATGGGTCAAAAAGTAGGAGCTCTGGTGGTACTGGGGACCAGGGCGCCTCGTGAAATGTGGGCGCCATCCGGAAGCTCATGGGCGGGGAGGGGGGCAAAGGCTCTGGCTGCTTGGAAGTCAGGGTCGGAGAAGCCGGGCGAGGCGATGCCTGAAGTCACCATGGGGCTCCCAGCCTTTCATTCCTGGCAGCAGAGCCGGGATATGTGTGTGTGTGTGTGTGTGTGTGTGTGTGTGTGTGTGTGTGTGTGGTGTGGTGTGGTGGGGGGGGGGGGATGTTGGAATAACAATCCACAGCATTCCCCGGGGGTGGGTGGGGGAAGAGGGGCCAGTTCCTGATGGTGCTCAGGCCTGGCCAAAGGCAACTCATGCTCCCCTAACGCCAGTCCTGCCAGGCACTGCCCAGCTGGCTGCCCGCGCTTGGCAGGGGCTGCACAGCGCCCCCAGGAGGCGGGCCGGGAGGGCAGGCGGGCTGGTTGGGGCCTGGGTGTGGCAGGAAAGTCCCTCAGGTAGCCTGTGTCTACACTGTAGCTACCGAGCAGTTACTTGAACTTACATGAGTTCATAGGTACCCATTTGAATAGTACTTATATTATTATGATTGTTGTTACTCGAGTAGTATTAGCAACACAGATAGAAAATGAGCAGAGGAAGATGGCTACACTCGGGAGGACCAATGCATGGCATTAATTGTCCAGGATGCACTTAACACTGCCACTGCCCCAACCCGGACGGGGTGGAGGGAGGTCGGCCCACCGGGGAACGGGGCCCAGTCGGCTCAGCATCCTTCTTAGAAGGTGCCTGGCCGTGTCCCCACTTCCCAAAGCAACTGCCCCAGCCCCAGTCCTGGGACTGCGGGAACCTGGGATGTGAAACCCCACCCATCTCCATCCCCAATCAGCCGCCTGGGACGGGTGGAACTGCCTGCCACCTCTTGTCCAGACTGCCTGCTTTACTGCTTCATCTCCACCAGAGTCACCACCACTCTCTTCACCAGAATCAACTAGGGCCTGGAGGGGGCCCTCCTGCCCCGGGAAACCAGAGGGGATGCCTTGAATAGCCCCCAGGGCAGCACTGGGGTTGCCTGAGGCCAGTCTTGAGGTTTCAGCCCAATAAGGGGACTTGCTTCCCAGAAGGACTGGGATGATGGAGTGGGAGACTGGAGGGATCAGGGGAGAACTGGCAGGAAGAGCCAGCCTGGGTGGCTGACCTGCAGTCATTGCCTGCCCAGGAGTCGAGGCCGCAGACCCTGTCTAGTCCTGTGGGTAATAAAGGACCCGTCCACATCCTCCTCGCCTAGGTGGCCTCCCAGCCAGGAAGATGCCAAGTGTCGCTTTAACACCCATCTGCTTGCCCAGCTACTCCCTGCGCTTTCCCGTTCCCTCTGTCCGCCTCCCCTTTCCTCCCAGGAGAGGCTGCAGGGGCAGGAGCTGGGTTTAGTCTCAGGTTACTGGTACCCCCACTGCTTTTCCTTCCACAGGCCTCCATGGTTGTAATTTATACACTGTCGTTGGCTCGCTTCCTGTCTATCTCCCCCACCGAGCTCTAACCTTCAGATTGATTCATCCTTAGATACCGGGGTCTCAGATAGAGTAGACAGGTGCTCAATCAATGACCAGTTGACTACATGCTGATGAAGACATGAGCCGGATTGTAAACCCACCCGACATGGCTTCCTGTGAGGACACCAGACCCCGCCCACCGTGGCAGCCCTCACTCACCTGCCGGAAGGAAGGCTTCTCTGCCCCGCGCCTGCCTGTGTCCTCCTGCAGACGCGGCACCAGTCTTTTCAAAATTCTCACTCTAGCACTGGAGGTCAGGGGACTTTTAAACTAAAAGAACTAAGCAAGCTGGTATTTTTTTAAGAGGTGGAAGAGAAAAATTAAGATTTGTTTTTAATCATTAGACTTTCAAATCTAAGAAGGCATGATGCAAATAGCACGTTGGCATAAACAATTGCTGCCCGCTCAATGGAGGGAGGGAGCCGTTCTTCTGAGCTAATTTAAGCTACATACATGGCAGCTATTTTTCATCCCCACTATTGTGTTAACTTTCTCCTCAGCTCACGGTCCAGGGGGAGATGTTATCTGGCAGGAGATGGGGGTGGTGAAGAATAAGGGGAGGAAGGAAATGAAGAGGTAGTGGAGCCACCAAGCTAGCTATGAGAGGCGAGTCTAGAGCTGGTGGTCCACTAGGACCCCAGGGACTTTCATCTGGGTGAAAACTAGATTTTGAGCCTTCCATGCTAGGAAGAAACCAAAAAGCAACTGGAGTCAGGGTCCTTTTCCTCCCATCCTGTATACGCAATGTTCCTTAACCTCACAGATGTCTAGATTGAACTACAGAAACTTTCACAAACCACCTCAAGTAAAGAATGGCTTTCCCACCCCCCTCGCCCACTGCCACATGCACGCACGCGCGCACACACACATCATCTTCCCTTAAGGCTCCGGGCCTGCCAGCCAGCTGTCCCATGTCTGGGGGGCACCCAGGCCTTGAGGGAACTGTTCCCTGGAAGATAAACACGCTCTCTCCAAGCAGCAGATGACCACAGGCTCACACGGAGGGTCTTAGGACAGTCTTTCTGCATTTTCCAAGTGCCCTATTGAAGAAAAGCTCCGCAGGGCCCTCAGATACTATAGACCAGCTACAGCCAAGACTTCAAAGACTGGATTCCTGGAAGTTTCCAAGACCTTAGTTCTAACCCCACCTCTGCCTCTCAGAAGGGACTGAATGGGGGAGAGGTTGCCTTCCCGCTCTGGGCCCAGGTTCCTTCTTCTGAGGAAGGAGGGGAGGCATGAGATGAACCATGGTCATTCGTCTGCCCCGAGGCTGCATGGGTGGTCCGCAGGAGGGCGTGCTGGGATTAATGGCTGCCAAGAGCACAGGATGGGTAGTGGTGGAGAAACGTCATATATTTGCCCTCCTTAGATTAGAGCATCCTTCTAGATGGAGATCATGCTAGATCCTCATTCCAACAACTTGGCTGATGATATAAATTCAGGTAAACACCTCAGTGACCCCTCAGGACATCCTCTACTATTTCCACATTGGTCTCCAAGCCGTGGTTTGGTGGGGAAGCCACCCACTACAAATCTGACCCCTTCACTGGAAGACACGATCAGCCAGAATTTTCTTCTGTGGCGTCCTTGAGCAGGGAACACTGTTCATATGCGTGAAGCTGGGGTCTACACATGGGGCCTGGGTGGGGACGGGGCCAATCTGTCTTTCCCAGCGCCGAGCACGCAGCCTGTCAATGCTGGTGGTCAGCCGTTCTTTTCTGTGGGCCAGTCCTTTGGTCTTTGCTCTCCGAGTACCATGCAAGACACCAAGTGGACTCACAGAGGTCGATCTTATCGGCGCCTGAGAAACCAGCCCGGGAGAGCTTGGGCAGAACAGCCTGCTGTTGGCCTTTTAGAGATTTAACCACACAGAGTGTCTTAAAAGCTCTAGTAAGTCCTGCAATCAAGAAGTAAGTGTAATCTGGTTTTGCCTAAGCATTTCCAGTGCGTCTTTGTCCCAGAATCCCCCCAGTAAGGCAACATGCTGTGGTCTGCGTGGAATTAAAGGTCTACGAAACACGTTTGGCAAACTGGGTCTAACCGCCATCTCACACACTTCAGACAAAGCCCCTCTCCTCCAGCTCCACGCTCAATAGAGAGACAGCGGCACCGCACCCTGCGGGGGTGACTCCTTCATATTCTTGGGGTGAAGGAAAGGGGCTGAGTGAGCGGGAAGGAGGGGCCCCTTCCCAGCCCTTGGAGGAGGAGCACCCACTGGTGAGCCTCTTGGGACAGAGAACCAGCTAGACGCCCAGTGGGAGGGGGTGAGGCCAGCTGCTGGATCAGGTGCTGGAGGAACCCAGCTCTGCTGACCTGCACTCACATTTCCTGGAAACCGGCGGCCGCTGGCAGCCTGTCAGTCTGGGCATGTAAGTGGGACCTTCCTCACAAACTCCCACAAGGGTCCCCACCCTCCCCACACTTCATTCAGTGATTTCCTGTGCCCCCCTCTTCTGGTCATGAGCTGCAGGTAATGCTGGGGCTATCCCATCCCAATGGGCTGCTGGACAGGAGCCACTCGGAATGGTAGTGGGCTCCTGGGAATGGACAAGTCCAAGGACTCATATTTACAACGTTGGCTCTACCACTTAATCGCTGGTTTGCATCTGTTGCCCATACTTTCCTGGCCTGTGAAGTGGGGATAATGGTACCTCATGGGCATTCAGGTGGCCTGGCACATAGTAAGTGCTCAGTGAACAGAGGCTGCGAGAGATGGATCATTCCTCTGCCTCCTGGGGCCCCGATGCCTGGGGTCACCTGACCAATGGGCCTCTTTATGAATCATATCCACTAAACCTGGCAAATTCACGTGGGGTGATGTGGGAACCACAACACAGGGCCTGGCTGTGGGAACCCCATTACTGCCCAGCCTGACCAGTGGAGCCCCTCTGGCTGCAGGGAAGGGTGTCTGACTCCCCCTGGGTCACCACCTCGCTCTTACCCAGCAACCCTCCCTCTCGGCGCCCTGTAAACGTTTACTGAGTATCTACTATGTCCCAGGCACTGTGCTAGATGCTAACACCTGATCAGCCAGGGACGGAAGCTCTCCCACCAACTCCCTGCCCCAGCTGTTTAGAGGATGGGCATGAATTGTAGGGCTTTGAGACAGGAGTTGGGCATCTGGGTTAAGAATCAGGAGCAAGGCCCACTGTGGGTGGCAAGACATGGGTGAGTAGAAAGAACGAGAACCTTCAAGACACTGGGTTCCCATGTTCCGGGGCCCAGACTGATTCTCCCCTTACAGGTGTGTGCAGGTGAGGGCTGCGGTGGGGTGAGGTGAGGCGTGAGGTGAGGCTGGGGGCCGGGGAGAGTGCCCACCTCAGCCTGTGTGGGTACTTCCTCACTTTACAGGCAAAACTGAAAAAGGACACAGTGAGCGCACAGCTCACCAAGGCCCATTCCTTCCCACTGAGCAACAGCATGAATGGAAACAGACGTGGTGTCACCAACCACATCAGAGCGGGAAGAAGCACAGTCATTTGATGGTCGCGTGATGGTCACACTGCAGACAGGCCGCCCAGCCTCACCCACGAAGCCCAGGGCTGTTGGTCCCCAGGGATGGAGGCGTCAGGTAGGGGCAGGGTTGAGAAGAGGGAGGGCAATGTCCCGACCCTCATGGCTAAGGGATTCTGCGGACTATTCTCCAAGGGGGCCTGCTGTGAGACCCAGATGATGCATCAAGGCACAGAGAAACCTCCTGAGAGGGTTAGAGGGTGAATTGTGTCCCTCCCAAAAAGATGTTGAAGTTCTAATCCCCAGGACTAAGAATGTGACCTTATTTGGAAACGGCACTGAAGATGCAATTAGTTGACATGAAATCAAGCTTGAGTAGGGTGGGCCCTTGATCCATTTGACTGGTGTCCCTAGACAGAGAGAGAGAGAGAGAGAGAGAGAGAGAGAGAGAGAGAGAGAGAGAGAGAGAGACAGCAGGGATGTATGTGCACCTGGGACCATACAGCCAACTGTCTGAAACCAAGGAAAAGGGCCTTGGGAGAAACCAACCCTGCCAACACCTTGATCTTGGACATCCAGCCTCCAGAACGGGGAGAAATGAATGTCTGTTGTTGAAGCCGCCCCGTCTGTGGTATCCTGAGAGCCTAATCCAGCCTTCAAGTCCAGCTCATCCTCCCACCCTCCAAGGCCTGGACTCCCACCACGTCCTGCAGGCCAAGTGGTCTCGGGGTCTGCTCACACTTAAGGACGGGGGCCTTCTACCTCCTGAGACAGCCCCGTGCACCTCAGGCAAGTGTAGGAGGCTCTTCTCTTGCGGGAGCACGTTCTCTGCCCTCTGTCCCACCCTGGCCCTGTTTCTCCCCTGGTTTCTTCTTCAGTTGCACACATCTCTAGCTCAGAGGTTGGCAAACGTTTTCTGTAAAAAGCAAGGCTGTAAGATTTTCAGCTTTCTGAGCCACACTGCCTCTGCCCCTGCAGCATAAAGAGAGCACGGTCCATGTGTAAATAAGGGTGTGGTCATGTGCCAATAAAACTGACATCGGCCGAAACCGGTTTGGCTCAGTGGATAGAGCGTCGGCCTGCGGACTGAGAGGTCCCGGGTTCGATTCCGGTCAAGGGCATGTACCTGGGTTGCGGGCATATCCCCAGTAGGAGATGTGCAGGAGGCAGCTGATCGATGATTCTCTCTCATCGATGTTTCTGACTCTCTATCTCTCTCCCTTCCTCTCTGTAAAAAATCAATAAAAGATATTTAAAAAAAAAAAAAAAACCTGACATCGACACTGGAATTTCATAGAGCTTTCACGTGCTACGGAAACCTCTGCTTTGGCCCCCTCCACCCCCAATTAGAGGATGTAAAAACGATCGGGTGCACTGGCTACAGTCCACGGGCCATGATGTTTGCCAACCCCAGCTCTAGATTTCTTAAGACAGCGACTGGGCCTGAGCTAAGGGTATGCCACTCCCTCCACGATCCTTAGATGATGAAGCGCAGGAGGGACAAGGTGACGGAGTCGGGTTTGTGTGGGGGGGCAGGGTGTGTGTGCGTGGGATGGGAGATGGGGAAGAGGCAGAACCAGGTTTCCTGAATACAGGAGTCTAGTCCCCAGAGACCCAGCCAGGGCTTCTACTGACAGAGAATCCAAGATACAAATGGAGAGGAGGGGAGCTCCAGGGCAAGACTAGATGTTTCCCTTTGACCAGTGAAAGGAAAATCAGGACAAAACAGCATTAAATGGATGAAGATTTCGTGTCTCCCCTTCTGTCTGGGGATGGTGACATAGGGGACATCCCTACATAAGGCCATGGGGTGTTCCCCCTGCAAAGGAGTCTCTGTGTTGTGGGTGAAATTCAGTGTGCAAATCCACAACCTTCAGAGGAGGCAAGGCCAAGGTCTCCTGGGGAGTCTGCACTCTGTGGACTGGTCCACAGGGGAAGCCGGTGTACATCCGGGTTTGCGAAAGCCAGGCACAGACAGAACACCTTGTGGTAGGGCGTTGGGCACCTGCACCCAACTGTGATGGGACAAGTACACACACACACACACACACACACACACACACACTCCATCTTCGTTGTGTGGGCTCTATAGCAGGATCACAGGCAATCATGATATAAAAATAGAAACACCCCCCCTTTTGTTTTCCTTGCAAAAGATTAATGAATAGGCCCTCCTCCCAACACTTCCCCAGTGCATACAGGTTGAGGTCAGCAGGGAAAGCATGGCTGGGTTTTTCCCGGATGGAAACGTCTGAGCCTGGGCCTCTGAACAATTCAGGGTGGTGTAGCCAGGAGGGGGGAGGGGCAGGACGCCTGGTGCAGGCTGGCTGCTCGGAGACTGAGGCCAGGAAGCTGGGACAAAGGAAGGAAGTGGGTGAAGAGGGAAACGTCAAGAGCAGGGGATGGGCCCCAGGAAACACGGTCGGCAAAGCAGAGAAGTTCAAGGGTGCGGAGAAGGCTGGGGTGCCTCCCTGGGTCCCTCAGGCCCTGTTCTTAATCTTAAGCTAGTGCTGTGACCGGCTGGGAAATCAGCCTTACGGGGCCCCACTGGGCCTTGCCCAGGGCTCTGGGTAGCTGAGCGGGTTAGTTAGCTCCGCCACAAGAGGAGAGAAGGAGCAGGCTGCGGCTTGGGCGGGCACTTCTGCTGCAGGGTAGCCGGACCCTGCCTGCTTTTCCCTTTCTCATTTCTTCTCCCAGCGAGAGGCCCATGACAAGGACTGCTGTCCCTGGGCCCAAGAAGCTCTGGTTGGATTTCAGGCCCTCGGGAGGCCAGCGGGCAGAGCCAAGGCTCAGGCCTGGGGTCAGGCCGCTGGGTGACACAGTGGCAGCTGCTGCTAAGAGCTGCCCCCAGCAACACTGGAAAGGCAGGGGCTTGTGCAAATGTGTGTAAAATGCCCCCAAGACACACACGTGTTGAGCTAAGCCACAGAAGTCCTCTGAAAAGGAACTGCCACTTAGAAGAGCCCACAGGGCCTTCGCCTCTGGGCCCTGCAGGTGCCAGTGCTGGGCAGGCACGAGGGAAGGTTCCCTGGAGGCACAGGGGCTCCCTCACCTGGGCCTCGGGAAACAGTTCTAGTCCCATCACTTTCCCAGTTTGGAAGCAGGTGTGGCCCCCAGAGCTCGAGCAGGTCTGAGGGTGGCCCAAGGTGGGAAGACCCTCCCCCTGGTTGGAGGCTGAGTCTAGCTCAGGTGGGGTTTTGAAGCTGGGCTCCCTCTCTGGAGGGAGATGTCTGGGGAAGGTAGTGACCAGAAGGAAAGCAAGCTGGGCAGTGCCCGGGGTGTTCAGTGAGGCCACGCCCCATCCCTGGGCATGCTGCCTGCTCTTGCCCCCCTGGGGACAGAGCTCCCTTTAATGCCAGATCAGATGAGTGGGGTCCAGAGCTTTGGGAATGTAAGCCCTACCCTTACAAGGTATGGAATGTAAGGAACATAAGACATCTCATTGATGTTTCTCTCTTGCTGACATTTCTCTCTCTCTCTCCTCCTCTCTCTCTCTCTCTCTCTAAAAAAAAAAAAAAAAAAAAAAAAAAAGACACCAGAAAAATAAAGAAAGAAGAAGGAACATAAGACAGAGGCTCCCACCACTTTGTGAGCACGACCTGCTCCCTGCAGGTCTCCGGCCAGGCAGGCATGAAGGTGAGAGACCATGCTCGGCCCTGAGCAAACAGAACCCCCTGTAACGGGGACGCCACTGGGGCTCAGCACGGGCTGGAGTTGAGAACGCAGAACTGCTGGAAACAGCCTCCTTCCTCGCCTCCCAATGGCACTTTTTAGGGGTGAAGGGGAGGGGAAATCCTTTGCAAGCAGGATGCTGTGTGCACCCCCTAAAACCCCACACGCACGCGTCCCAGGAACCCGCATCTGTCCTTGTGGTCGACAACCTTAGCTGGTGTAAGTGCCGAAGCAGAGGGAAGGGAAACAATGTTCTAGAAGCCCCTCCCCAGGGCCCCCGTTCTCAGGGCCTGGGCTTCAGGGGTGTCATGGATGAAGGTGAGCTGAAAGGAAGGAGCCCCCAGAAGTCATCCTTGCTAGGGAGCCACTGTGCTTTCCGAAGAACAGGGGCAGGGTGGGGCAACAGGGCGGTGCTCGCAGAACAGGAGTGGGAGGTCTGGGACCGACCCAGCGAGACCCAGAACCCAGGCGGCATGCGAGACTGTCTGGCTGCACTTGGGAGCTGTGTGGGGAGGTGCCACAAACCAGACAGGCTTGGGTTGGGGCCTCTGAGACCAGATGTTGACAAAGAAACAGCTTGACCCTCTGCCCAGGTCGGCCCTTAGCCCCCGCTAAGCTGGCTCAGCCCTGCACGCCTGCCCGTGTTCCCTGAGGGCTCAGCCGGGGCCCACTGCGCAGAGCCCAGGACAGCCCAGGACACACTGGGATGCGGAGCCGCCTGGCTCTGGCTCGTCAAGGGCAATCGAGCACAGATGGCATCGCGCACACATGTACACACATGTCCACGCACATGGGTCCCGCGAGCCTGCTCCCTGGGCCTCCTGCCCTGGTCTCCACGGCCCGGGGACTCCACACTCAGTTTGCATCCCTCCTCCCTAACCTGCCCCGCACCTTGTGCGTCAATTCCGTGTCTCCCTGGCTGGTCCTGTTGAGTCCCAGCTCAGGGGTCCCCAACTCTTCCCGAGCGAAAGGACACAGGTCTGGGGTACAGGGAAGCCACCGAGCTGGGTTGTGCAGTGCTCCCAGGCCGGCCGGGTGGTCCCCTCTGACGGCGAGCCTCTGGCCTCCTAGGCTGGCAGAGGACAGAGCAGGGGAGGAGAGGTGGCTCGGGAGCTGAGGCCGCTGAGCTCCATCCCTTTGTCCAAAGGTCACAGCCTAGAGAAGGGAGAGAGTGGCAAAATGTCACACGGATTTGATGATGCTGTCTTTTGTGACCTAGCACCCTCTCTAAGGCCAGGTGGTTTGAGATGAGCTGTTCCCATCCTCTGCAAGAAAAGGTGGAAGGGACTTCTCCTTATTGAGGTCCTACTATGTGCCAGACTCTGCCAAGTGCCACAATACTTGATCTCATCTAAATCTGAGACTAGCCTGCAAGATAGGTACATCATACCCTTTTAACAGATGAGAAAACTGAAGTTCAGAGAGGTTAAGTGATTTGCCCAAGGGTGCACAGCGAGGAAGCAGCAGGATCAGGATTTTAACCCAGAACTCTTCCCACTGGAGCGCATAGCCTCTGGACTAAGTAAGGATGGCCGCCCAGCGTGTGGGCTCGGGGGAGGCCCTGTGGGCTGGAGTACCAGCCTGCATGCATGTGGAGCTGCCGAGAATGGTTGGTAAGGGCTGGAGCTCCGGGAAGACTCCTGCAATGAGGAGAGGCTTTGCTGACCACTGCTGAGACAGAATCTAGGCCACCAGGGGCAGAAGTACGTACCCAATCTCCCAGGATGGTTCTGGAAAGAGACCCAGAAGGTGCACAGGTAATCTTTGCCTAGAAGCTGGCAGAGTGGAGGGGTCAACATCATGGATTTAGGGTCTAAACCAGCCTGGGTTCTAGTACTTGCTCTGTTCCTTACTAGCTGTGCGATCGTTGGGAAGGCACTTAACCTCTGTGTGTTTGGTTTTCTCATAAGTAAACAGTGACAGTAGCAGCACCTACCTCCTGGGGGGAGGGGCTCTTAGGATGCAATGAGGCAATGCAGACAGAACCCTGACATAGCACCGGCCACACATGTTTAGTAAGTGACACCCAGACGACAGGTACTGTGCTGGTGGTTGTGATGATGATGATGCAGACAAGTGCCATGCGATGGACAAACAGTGCAACCCAAAAGAAATGGAAGCAGGAACACCGACAAATACTTACACACCAACCCACTGAGCTGTACGTTTGAAATGGGAGAATTATATGCTATGTGAACTATATCTCCACAAGCTGTTTAAAATGAAGTCATCTATGTCATTGTAAATTTTCTAATCATATTTTTAAAATTAAAATGTAAAATTAATCTTAATGATATATTTTACTTAATTTAAGTAGCTCCAAAACACTGTAATTTCAACATGTAGCCAATACTGTCCATGTAATGTAACGAATTATCCTGCAGTCTCTTCTTTCTCCTACGTCACACCTAGAGTCCATCTCCATTCCACTCCCCTCTCCAAGGGCTCAGTGGCCACACACGGCGAGTGGCTGGTATTGGACAGCAGAGGTCCAGGCCCCACTACTCAGAGGGTAGCATCACCTCAGAGCTTGTTGGAAATACAAGATCTTGGGCCCCACCCAGACCTGCAGAATAAGAATTCCCTAGGACCTCCGTGGTCGGCAAACTGCGGCTTATAAGCCACATGCGGCTCTTTGGCCCCTTCAGTGTGGCTCTTCCACAAAATACCACGTGTGGGCACGCACGTACAGTGAGATTGAAACTTCGTGGCCCATGCACAGAAGTTGGTATTTTGTGGAAGAGCCACACTGAAGGGGCCTACGAGCCGCGTGTGGCTCGCGAGCCGCGGTTTGCTGAGCCGCAGTTTGCCAACCACTGCCCTAGGTGATCTGAACGCACATTAAATGTGAGGTGCACGTCTCTGGAACACGGGCTTGCCTTCCTCCAACCCACCATGTGCTGAGACATACGAGATTCTAGAAACCACAGCTCCTCGGGTGTGACCACCAAAGGGGCGAACTGAGACCCAAGAGGTGAGTTTTGAGTTAGCCGCGACGCCCTTGGAACACGCCAGCTGCAGCTAAGACCTCTTGGTGGGTCCCCTTTGCAGATTACAAACCTCTGCTGCCCCGGCTGCCTCGGGAAGGACTCTAGCACTGACCACTCCACTGAGGGAGGTCCCCAGAGAGAGACACACGTATTGTCTCAGAGCCACTGGGCTCCAGCCAGGAATAAGGGGGAGGGGAGCGGCCTGGCACCTCCTACTGAGGAAGGCAGAGATACTTGTGGCAGGGAGGAGGGAGAACCTTCCCTACCTGTCTTTGTGCAACAGAGAATGCTGGGAGCTCAGAGTTGCCTTGATGGGGACAGGCTGCTGGTTTGAGGGAAGATTTCCTGAAAGCTAGGCCTTGTGGAGGGGTCCGTGGAATACCTGACACGTGGGGCTTGGTGGGTTCAGGGTACCACCTTGCCACGGGATGCTCCACCCACTGGGCATCAGCCTTCATCGGGGAGAACTAGGCAATGAGGTGGCATGGTAGCCACACGGCAGTGCTAGGGCCCAAATCCCAGAGCAGACTTCCCTGAACAGAAACCTGGTAGGGACGAATGGTGGCTGGGGGAGGGAGGTGGTGTATGGGAAGGAAAAGGCTGGCAAAGGAGTTGGGGAAGGGAGCAACAGGTGACCAAGGCCAGAGGACACGGGCAGCGGGGAGAGGGCTGAGGGAGAACACCTACTCTGCCGACTTCCAGAAATGCCCGGGGTGAGATAGGCGGCGGTTTCGTTTTGGCAGTTTCTCCAGCATGTCCATGAGCTTGGTGAAGGTGGGTCTCTCCTCCTGTTCAAAGGCCCAGCAGAAGAGAAGGATGTCCTAAAAGAAACCAATATGTGATGTTTTAACAAAAATGATGTCTATATTACTCTTTGGAACCTCACTGGATCTGTCCATTTGTATATCCATTTATCCCACTTCCATATTCTTCAATCATCATCCACCCATCATCCATCTATCCACACATCCATCCATCCATCCATCATACATGTACCCATCTAAATTCATGAATTTATAATCCATCCATCCATCCATCCAAAGATCCATCCATGCATCCAGCTACTCATCCATCTATCCATCTATCATTCATATACCCATCCATCATCTTTCCATCCATCCATCCATCCATCCATTCATACACCCATCCATCATCTATCCATCCATCCATCCATCCATCCATCCATCCATCCACCCATCCATGATCTATTCATCATCCATCCATCCATCCATCCACCCATCCATCCACCCATCATCTATCCATCCATCCATCCATCCATCCAATCACCCATCCATCATCCATCCATCCACCCACCCACCCACCCATCCATCCATCCACCAACCCATTCATCCATCCACCCATCCACCTATCCTTCTACTCACCTACTTTCTAGGCCATATGGCAGGCTAGGTTAGCCCTATTCTAGAAGGCCTGGAATACACTAAGATCAATAAAATACTTCTCAATGAGTTTGTGAACATTTTTCTTAATGGGGAGGGAGAAAAGGAATCCACATCCCAATACTATAGTGCCCTTCAAAGTCATTGAGGGGAAAATTACTTACAGTAATATTCTCACCTGAGAAAGGAAACTTAAGAGGCAGGCAGTCCTTAAAAGCATTCCAGATAATGACCCCCTCCCTGACTCATCTGTCTCTGATCAAAAGAAGGGAATTCGCCCTAGCTGGTCTGGCTCAGTGAATAGAGTGTTGGCCTGCGGACTGAAGGGTCCCGGGTTCGATTTTAGTTGAGGGCACATACCTCGATTGCAGGCTCCCGGCCCTGGTCGGGGGCATGTAGGCGGCAACAAATTGATGTGGCTCTCTCACATCAGTCTCTCTCTCTCACTCTCTCTCTCTCTTTCTCTCTCCCCGCCCCCCCCCCCCACTCTCTTTAAATCAATAGAAAAAATATTCTCGGGTGAAGATTAAAAAAAAAAAAAGAGGGGACTTCTTCATGCTATGTTTTAGAGGACGACTACTAATATACTAGTGACCCAGTACACGGATTCATGAACACTGAAAGGAAATTAATTAGAAGGTGGCCGGTGGGGCGGGACTGGGCAAGATGGGCCGGGCACGCCCTGGAGCCAACCTCCCTCTGTCCCTCCCTGGCGTCTGCAGAGTGAGTGGGGTCCCTCGGCCTGGCCTGACATCCCCCAAGGATCTGACATCCCCCAAGGGGTCCCAGAGTGCGAGAGGGCGCTCTGCAAAGCTGCTGTCATACAGGGTGTGAAATGCAAATGCAAGTGTGCAGCAAACCAGATTTGGGGCAACAGTGCCCCAGCAACAACATAACCCACGGCCGAAGGTGGAATCACGAGGCCCCACGGGGAATCGGGTTCCCTCCTCTCTGGTTTTGAGGTGTGTCACCCGAGAACTGCCGCTGCCAAGTCACTGCAGCTTGGCAGCTCCTGTGTTGGTCACAGGCAGCACGCTGGTGGTCAGTGTGCATCATAGCAACTGGTTGGACAGTTGGACACTTAGCATATTAGCCTTTTATATATATAGATACTCAGGCTTCTCTGTTTCTTTATATCTTGTCCTGAGTTGGACAATGCCTTAAATTTTTTAATGTAGATGCAATTAAAATTAGATTACCAGTGATATTTTAATGAATGTCTTTTTTAAATCAACAGAAAAAGAAGGATTCCCTGGTTCTACTTAACTCAGCAGTCCACTGCTAGGAAAACCTGGCCAAGTTCCTACTGATGGTAGGAACCTGTATTGCAGGCACGGTTCAGAGAGTTTTGCCTTCTAAGCTCCAAATTATTACAGGACAAGGCTGTGGGCATGCTTTTTGGTTACCCTTTGGGAAAGCACTTGCAACCTTCACACACAAGAAAAAGAAAGCCGGAATGGTGTCTGCTGCTCCCCTTGTCCCCAGGACCTGGCACCATCCGACTCACCGAGATCTCCTTTCCCACGCCGATCTGGCTGAGGTTGGGTTTCATGCCTGTGCCCATTTGCCAAATGATTGCCTCTGCTGGCTGGGTCTTGAAAGGCCACTCCCTGGCGTGAAGTTCATACCAGATTGTTCTGTTGGCAGATGTTGTTAAAGGGGTGTTGATGTGACATGTTACTCGTATCCCCCCACTAACACCCACCCACCCGCCAGCCTGCTGGCTGGTCACTCTGTCTCCTACTTTCTGCCTCACAGGGTGGCTGTTTCTCTCCCTGGCTGTGCTGAAGGCTTTCTTGGTGTCTTAGAGTCATGCTTATCCCAGGATACCGCCTCTGGTGCCTTGATTAACATGAATCAAAACCTAGAACCCGTAATAGAGTGTGGCTGTGACCTCTGGCCTGTAATTCTAGAGCAGGGGTCCTCAAACTTTTTAAACAGGGGGACAGTTCACTGTCCCTCAGACCACTGGAGGGCCGGACTATAGTTTAAAAAAAAACTATGAACAAATTCCTATGCACACTGCACATACCTTATTTTGAAGTAAAAAAACAAAACGGGAACAAATACAATATTTGTATTTGCATGTGGCCCGTGGGCCGTAGTTTGAGGACCCCTGTTCTAGAGAGCCACTGTAGGGCAATAATTAAGGATACAAGAGTCATTTACAAGGATGTTCTCTGCAACATGATGCGTAACATTGAAGAAAGCAGGAATGATGCAAGTGTTCAGTAGAGGGAACAGGCTGCATGTATCATGGTAAACCCATCAAATGACATAGAATCCTACATTATTAACACATTTCATAAAAACTTTGCTAACAGGACAAAAATGCTCAAGATATCACTTTAAATGAAAAAAAAAACACCTATGTCTAAGATATAATGTTACTCTTTCTTTAAAAAGCATTATATATATATCGACAAGAGAATAAAGAGAAACACTGTAAAGTGTTAACAGTGGCTATCTCTGTGATAGGATAATATAGGATAGGAATTTTTCCTTTTGTACTTGTGTTTTTCTAAGTGTGAATCATCCTGTAGAATAATTGAAAGAAAAGAAACGGTCTGAGGGTCAGACTGCCTTGCGTTCAAGTTCTGGTTTTACTCCGCACTGGCTGCATGATGCTGGGCAGGTCACGTCACTTCCCTGAGCCTGGATGCCCTAACCTGCAATGTTAGAGACCGGAGGCTGTTTATCTGGGATGCTGAGTGGAGGGAAATTCGATGCCAGGTTGATTCTAGAACAGCCGTGGGCAAACTACGGCCCGCGGGCTGGATCCGGCCCGTTTGAAATGAATAAAACTAAAAAAAAAAAAGACCATACCCTTTTATGTAATGATGTTTACTTTGAATTTATATTAGTTCACACAAACACTCCATCCATGCTTTTGTTCTGGCCCTCCGGTCCAGTTTAAGAACCCATTGTGGCCCTCGAGTCAAAAAGTTTGCCCACCCCTGATCTAGAAGGACTGATTTTGTCATCACGTATTTCATAGACAGTGACAGTGTAATGACTGAAGAAAGTCTGCTCCGGTGAGCAGCACGTGGGAATGAACAGGGCCCGGGCTGGCAGGATAAATGATGCTGGGAGGTGTGGGGGGCAGTGAGGACCATGTGGGTGGTCCTGGGATGTGGGTGTTGGCGCTATTCCGTGTGGATAGGTCTCAGCTTGAAAGGGGCAGAAATAGAATGATGGGAAACCAGCTAGTACTGTAAGAACTATTAATCAGGCTCTGTGATTGTTTTATTCTGATTAAAGAAGGCACATTCCACCCTGGCAGGAGCTGACTTGGAGACGCAGCCCTTTCTCCCCATTTGGAGCTGCCTATTATCATGAAAAGATTAACAAAGATTCGTTACAGAAACCAGAATTGCCAGCCCTTTGAAGATTCCCCAGCCCTTTTTGCATACCTGCAGGCCTTTGCAGACCTCCAGCCTGCTTACCTGTTAATTCTGGCACTCCATTCGGCTATTTCCCCATGTAACCCCAGCTCTTGCATGTCACTAAGCCCTTTGAAGACCCCTAGCCTTTTGCATATCTGTCAACTGCCCTTTTGCCTACTTTCCTTTGTGTACTTACGCCTATATAAGCAGCTGGCTTATGGTGGGCTGCAGAGCAGATTTTTGTGGCTAACCTGCTGCTCTCCCATACTGCCGGCAATACTGGAATAAACGCTCACATATGATTCAACCCTGTCTCTGCTTAATTGGCTTGAGTAGTGACAGGCAGCACGGAAAAACTCACTGAGAACAAGGCTCCGCAACTCAGGGACTCTCTGAAACCATCCTCGGAGCGGATCTTTCCTCCGATCTAGGCTAATTTGTGTAAATCTGCCTTAAAGAACACCAGCACCCCGTTATCCTTTTGAATCAGAGGACTGTGTCAGTCGGGCTATTTCTAGGGTCCCACTTCCCCTTAGCATCGCTTCTCCCTGCCGACCTCATCCTTCTGGGGCGGGGCGGGGTGCTGCCGCTCAGGTGCTGGGATGTTGCTTTAGAGCAGTGGTTCTCAACCTTCCTCATGCCGCGACCCTTTAATACAGTTCATGTTGTGGTGACCCCCAACCATAAAATTACTTTCGGTGCTACTTCATAACTGTAATTTTGCTACTGTTATGAATCGTCATGTAAATATCTGACATGCAGAACGTATTTTCATTGTTACACATTGAACATAATTAAAGCATAGTGATTAATCACAAAAACAATATGTAATTATATATGTGTTTTCCGATGGTCTTAGGCAACCTCTGTGAAAGGGTCGTTTGACCCCCAAAGGGGTCGCGACCCACAGGTTGAGAACCGCTGCTTAAGATGCTCAGGAAGTTCTCAAGTTAAGGTGCTCTGTGGTTTTATCCTAACAATAAACAATAACACTGATTGAGTGTTTACTTCTCAGTACATATGCCCTGTCCTTCTGGGAACTGTAACAAAGTATCCTTTCAATGGCAGTCATTGCCCTAATCCAGTGGTCTGCAAACTGCGGCTCAGCAAACCACGGCTCGCGAGCCACATGCGGCTCTTTGGCCCCTTGAGTGTGGCTCTTCCATAAAATACCGGCTCTTCTACAAAATACCGACTTCTATGCATGGGCCACAAAGTTTTAATCGCACTGTACGTGCACGCCCAAACGTGGTATTTTGTGGAAGAGCCACACTCAAGGGGCCAAAGAGCCGCATGTGGCTTGTGAGCTGCGGTTTGCCGGCCACAGCTAATCTATTGGCCTCATCATATCTGAATAATAATGAAAGCTCCATTTTAAGCAGGAGGCACCCTCATTATGCCCATTTTACAGATGAGAAAACCGCGGCCCAGAAAGGTTATGGTATCTTACTTGAAGTCACATAGCAAATAGGTGGTTGTATCCAGCTCATTGGACTACAGAATTGCATCACTGGCCATTGTGCTAGACTGGCAACCCTATGACCCATCATGCAATCGGGGCAGAGAATTCTCTGGGAGGACAACCCCTGTCGTTGATGGATGAGGGCTGGTGAGGGGCACAGACAGACTGCAGGCTCAGGGGCTGCTCATGTGAAAGGAGAAAGGGAGGCTGTCGGGAGCGGGAGCGGGGTGCTGGGCTGGGTGCCCTATGGGTGTTTGCTCACTTACTCCTTCAACACCTCAGTGGGTTTTATGATCTTTAATTAGGGCTCTGAGTGGTGAAATGACTCCGTGGTTCAAAGCACCAAATCTGGAGCGAGGCTGTCCCCCGTTTGACTCCCAGATCCTGCCTGCCATCGGGAGAGTCACTGAGCCCTCGGAGCAGTTTCCACACCTGTCAGTTGGGAATGGGCATGACACCTGTTCGTAAGAGCCCTAACGCAGTGCTCACCACGCTTCTGAAAGTCCCCTTGCCCTAAGTCATGCGTGAGCATGGCGCTCCCAAGCACCTACGGGCGTCTAATGGGCAGGAAACCAGAATGCAAGTGTCAGGAATGAAGAAGGCCTCCTTAAAACTCTTTTGCACCCAACTTGCAAGAGAACTCACTTAAAGGAAAATAACAGTTGCCGAAGATGAAAACACCAGTGGAAAAGTAATTACTTACTTCAGTACATTTTGTTAATTACATTCTTCTTTCTTTTGCTAAATTTATATGAAAATATACCAACTTAATTACTGCAATTTGGTTTCAGATAACAGTTTCTAACTAGATAAAGATTGGGGCATAAACAAATCAGGGAAAATGACAGCCACTAAGGGGTCCAAGTGACGGTCGTTGAGCATCCTAACGTGCCAAGACCCGCTCCCAGGTTTCACAGAGGGGCGCGGTGGGCACTTTCCCGGGGAAGATGGCCTAACGTCTCTCCGTGGTGCTCAGTGTATCTACACGCATCTGCAGGCCTGCGGCTTTCCTAGCAGCTTCCCCAGCCCTGCCGCCACCCGACGGCTCAGGTGAGGTTGGTGGGGCCGCTGGAGGGAGGGGAGCACAAAGCCTTCCCAGCTGCACCTTCTCAGAGCGCTCGGCCAGCATCTCGGGGCTGAGTGTCCTGGATCCTCACCCCCCTCTCCACTTCCAAAGACTCAGCCGGTCCGTGAGCCTCAGTGCTTGAGCGTCGACCTATGAACCAGGATGTCACGGGTCGATTCCCGTTCAGGGCACATGCCCAGCTTGCAGGCTCTATCCCCAGTGTCGGGCGTGCAGAAGGCAGCCCATCGATGGTTCTCTCTCATCATTGATGTGTCTATTCCTCTCTCCCTCTCCCTTCCTCTCTGAAATCAGTTAAAAACAAAACAAAAACAACAGACATCGGGTTCTCTCCCAGGACGGCGGTCACCCTTTCCTTCCGACAATCCTCAACTCGTCTTTCCCAGCTCGAGATGCAGATTCTGCGCCTTCTGGTTGGCTCCGGGGCCAGCTCCCTGGCAGCTCAAACTCACTGGGTACGACTCGGCCCTCTTTGCCTTCCTGCCCCACCTCCAGGCTCTCTCTACCTTGGTGAGGTGGTAACTCCCTCTGCCCAGGTGCTTAAGGTAGAAATCTGGGCGCCACCCACATCAAACCCTGTCGCTCCCCTTTCTGAATGCGTCTCCATTCCGTGTCCACACCCGCTGGCACGGACTCAGCGGACAGCACCAGCATCTCCGCCTGGACTGGCCACCAGCCTCAATCCTGTCCTTCTCTTTTCCACTCTGCACACAGTACTGTGGCTGTGCTGAAACTGGACATACTGTTGTGAATGAGCCAGGTAGCCTGCCATGCTCCATAACCAGTTAGAAACCAGGCACGAAGATGTGCTGGGGCCCCCCTTTTTCCTGCACCCCAGTCAGATCCCCCAACCTCACTCAGAAACCCAGCCACTTTGCCCCCACAGACAGGCGCCCCGTCCCTCCCAAAAGCACCGAAGGAAACCGGGGACGCGGGCCTCTGCCGGGGCCGAGGCTCTCGAAGGCCGGGCGGGCGCCTACCCGAGGGCGAAGACGTCCGAGTGCTTGGAGAAGGGCAGCTTGTCCTCCTCCGTGTCGGGGGACAGCTGGCGGATGATCTCGGGCGCCAGGTGGCACAGCCAGCCGTTCTGGATGCGCAGCTTGTCCTCCCGCCTGGAAAGCAAAGCACAGAGTCCTGTGTCGCAGCCCGGGAGGTCAGGCCCCCAGCGCTGACCCCAGCCCCTGTGCCATCTCTGCTGGCTTTCTTGCGTCTCCCTGTTGGGGCACTGCCTGACCTTGTACTTGAGGCTAAGACCCGGTGGGAGTGGTACAGGGAAGGCTGGTCTAGAGAGACAGGCAACACCCAAACCATCCCGGGTCCCTTCGCCTCTGAGGCGCCCCTCCCCGCTGCATTCCATGAATACAGCCGATTCTCATCCTTGTGGAGTCATGCTCTGTAATCTCCACAAACATGTGCTGGCGAATACGAAATTGGTGCTCCTGGGAAGTACGGACGGATACCCGCATGCGCGTGCACACACACCTCTCACATACATCATCTCAAATCCCCCAAACCACCCATCCCGGTCCATTCTGCTTTCTTTATTTTGCACAAGGGAAGTTGAGGCTCCGAGTGTTGATGCTTGTCCGGGGCTGCCCCACTGCCCAGTGCAAGCTGGCCCCAGGGCTGGGGCTTCTTGCGCTGCATGGCAGGCACCCCCTGCTCCACCCTCTGGTCATCTGCCCATGGCCGCTGGAGCAACAGGGAAGAGTGGCCCTTTGTTCAGCCTCAGTGGGGAACAGGCCTGTCATGTGACTCCAATCCTTCCCTACCCTGCCATGCTCCTGAATGACTGTGCATGGGCCGTGAATGCGGATTTGGGGTTACCAATACATCCGAGTAGGTGAGTTGCAAATACGGAGTCTGTGACTGAGGAGGATCAGCTGTATTTATGGAGCATGCACTATGACACCAGGCTCTGTCTCGCACCAGGAGCCCAGCGGAGAGCAGGACCAATGGGGCCCGCCCTCCTGGAGCCCGAACTCTGGTAGGGAGAGGCGATGACAAGTGAATTAAATAAACAGGGAAGACACAGATGGTGGTAAGCATTGCACAAAAGGTTAAAAAGGGAAAGTGTCAAAGATAAGAGGAAGCTGGAGTTAGGTAAAATGTGAGCTAAGATGGGCACGACCCAAAGGATCCAGCCCTCTGCACAGGAGAATTGCAGGCAGGAGGGAAAGTGAGACCAAGGTCCCAGGCAGGGCCTGTGTTCTAGAAACCTGGAAACACCAGGGTGAGTGGCACACGTGACGCCATCCTGTGTATCCACTAAATGTTTACATCCAACATGGGGCGGGGGGGAGGCTGGGGTGGCTCCACTTCCTGCACCATAAACAATGCTGCGTGGACGTCTTTGGGCAGCACCTATGAGCATTCCTCGGGATCCATCCTTGGAGGAGACGGGAAGCTGGCTCCCTTCTTCACTGTACACCTGTAGCAAGTGCAGAACTCTCCATCTGAGACTGACATCCGACCTCCTGCGAGTTTCCCCTCTCTCCTAGGAAAGGGCCAGCTGGTACAGGGAGAGTGGGCAGGTGTGGGAGAAGGGGATGGGTACCTCCAACCATCAGGAGTGAGGCTGTGCCCTGGCTGATGCTGCTCAGTGGTTAGAGCGTTGGCTGCACACCGAAGGGCCATGGGTTTGATTCCCAGTCAAGGGCACATATCTCAGTTGCAGGTTTGATCCCTGGTGATCCCCATTCCCGGATGGGCATGTGTGGGAGGCAAGCAATCAATGTGTCTCTCTCACACTGATGCTTCTCTCTCTCTCTCTCTCTCTCTCTCTCTCTCTCTCTCTCTTTCTCTCTCTCTCTGTCTTTCTCTCTCTCTTTCTCTCCCCCCCCCCTTTCCATCCTTACCTTCCTCTCTCTCTGAAAATCAATGGGGAAAAATGCCCTCAGATAAGGATTAACAAACAAACAAACACAAACAAAAAGGAGTGAGGCTGGGAGGCACCAGAGCCCCCAGCAGTGGGGCCTCGGGGGCGCCTGCTGGAAACCCCCCAGACTGGCTGGGCTGGAGGCTTCCTCCAGGGCAGGCTTCTGAGCTCCCCAAGGCATGAGGCATTGCCTCCTGAACTCATTCCTTCACATCCCACAGCGGGGAGTCCTGCCCTAGCTCAACACCTTCGAGATCAGCTATTCTCACCCTTTGCTTCCAATAGGGCAGCCACTAGCCATCCTGGCTACTGAGCAACTGACATCCAGCCGATGCAACTGAAGAAGTGAGCTTTTTACTTATTTGAATTAAAGTTAAAATAGCCACCTGTGGCTAGTGGCTACCACCTTGGACAGTGCTACGCTAGAATATTATTTACAACAAACGGATTTTTTTCACTCCTGTATATTTTAATAGATTACCTTTTAACGTGACCTTAAGTAGAAACTAGCACTTCTTAGGTACACATTAAAATTAATATGGAAAATGTTTGTTCATATCCCCCCTGAGGTCGTCTTGCAGACCTTGCTTGGGGGCGGGAGAAGCCTGGCGAGAGGCTGCAGGAGTCTGAGTTCTGGTTTGGGCTGGATAGTCCTTTGGGTGGGGCTGCTCTGCGCACTGGAGGATGGTGAGCAGCATTCTGGCCTGTACCCACTCGACACCAGTAGCACCTCCTCTCCCGTTGTGACAACTAAAAATGTCTGCAGACATCACAAATGTCCCGGGGAAGGGCGGGGAGAGCGTAGCTGAGAATCACTGTTCAAATTTCTACGTAAAATAAGGAAATGGTCCAAATTTCAGTCTTTCCCCATCAGTGACACATGACTTGCTCCTGTGCCCTACACAGCGGACGGGATAGAACACACTGCCCGCTAGCAAATACAGGACTCGAATCCATAAGCAAGCGCTTGAGGTGGCAGGCCAGTGAGTTCTTGCTTGTGGAATCGAGACACTGGCAGGGATTTAAGGACCCATCTGTTGCTTACTAGCTTTGTGACCTTGAGCAGACCCGAGTCTCTATTTTCCCACCTACAAAATGGGCACATACTTCCACATGGCCGGTGCAGGGACGAACGGGAGACGATGCCTGGTACAGGGCTGTGTCAGCTGCCAGGGCCACACAATCAGTGCGCTTGGGTATTACCTATGGATACGTTTTTTTATCTTGAGGACTCAGAAATGAGGTTGAGAGTAGAACCCAAAGTAAGAATGCCATCCAAGAAAGAGGGGCAGTGGCGATGGCAACAGGGGGAGTGTGCTGGTCCCCCTGCAGCAAACCTCGAAGTAAGTACTGTCGGGAGGCAGAGGGAAGGAAGGAGCCCGCAGGAGCCAGCCTGCCTGGCTTCTGGGTTCTGACTTGAGGCCTCTCTCCACCTCGCTCCTGGCTGATGTATTTGATCATTTTCTGCCTATTTTCTTATCTGAGATGCTCTATGTAGATGGTTTTGAAGACTGCGAGAATTTGGGGGGGGGGGTGGAGTAAAATCTAAAAATGAAATTTAAGCTTCTGTTCGTTTCCGCATCACACAGAAAGAGCCAGATCACGTCTCACCCGACTTTGGATGGTGGGACTTAGACTCAAGGTATTATGGAGCGTGAACCAAATTCACTTGGGAGAGGCCTGGGTGCAGCGCAGACACCAGTAATTCTCAAAGGGAAGAAGCTGAAGAGGAAGGAGAGAAACTGCGAGGCTGCCTCTCTGAGGAGGAAGCCGCTCGTTATACGTGGGGCTCCGTTAGAGAAAACACGCTGGGTCTGGAGCGTGTGTGTGTGTGTGTGTGTGGGTGTGTGTGTGTGTGTGTGCGCGCGCGCGCGCGCGCGCGCGCGCGGGCACACTTTCCAAATTAAAAGCCACACAGGCGGCCCTTCTGAATTATGGGTTGTTTACTTGGGATCAAGCTGTTTTTCACACGGTCACCTCGCTCTAGGGGTGAGAGGCGCCTGAGAGTTAATTACTTAACTGGTGGTTAATGATTCTCCTGTGTGATATTGAGGAGATCTATGCAAATTAATACTAATTACAACTCAGCAGCAGCTACTATTTGCAGTGTCCTGTGCCCCAGGCACTGCGCTGGACTGGATGTGGTATCTGATTTTATCCGCACAAGGACCCGGAGGCAAGCACAACCCCATCCATCATTTTCCTTGCAGACGGGAAACTGAAGTTCAGAAAACGTCCATGACTTGACTGAAGTCACAGTTAGTAAGTAAGTGGCCAAGCCACGCTGGGCCCAGGCGTGTCTGACTTTAAATCCCTCGCTCTTAACTGAGTCCTGCTCCACTAAAATGAATGGATTCATAAGGAAGCTTGGAGGGAGGCTCTTGGGTGATTCCCACTTCCGGGTGAGTACTTGGGATGAGGAAGAGTCCTCCAGTGAAACTCAAGGCCAGGGCTTTGCAGGATTTGGAGATGCTCGGTATCCACCTGGGAGTCAGCCCTGCACCATCACAGGGCGGCCTGGCTGCTCAGCTAGGTGACCTCAGGCTACACCACGTCTAGGTCACTAAAGCCATTTGGGATGACTCCCCGTCCCCGTCGAGAACCCCTCTGAGCCCTCCCACCACTTCTCACCTGCCAGCCTGCAGCACCCCGGAAATGCTGAAGAGCCCAAAGTCTGTGATCACCACTTTGCCATTGTCGTAGAAGACGTTCTTGGACTTGAGGTCCTTGTGCAGGATTCCCTTGGCGTGGAGGTAGCCCATGCCCTGCCAGGAACAAGGCGACAGGGTTGTGAGAGGAAACCTGAGTGCCCGCTGCCACTGCGGCCTGGGTTCTTGGTTCACGCTCCCTGCTCTGCCCAAGGGACAACACGATAGCAGTAGAACCAGGGCCCACATTAAAGGCATACAGGCGGGTGGGAGAAGGCCTGGCAGGTGGGAACAGGCAGGGCCCCCAAGACACAGATCTGCCACCACCCTCAGACCACTGCACGACTGTCTCCGTCTAGCTCTTCTGCTTCCTGAATTAGAAACAAAGGAAGATCTCTCCAAAAGAAAGAGGGTGGGAACAAATCTGAGATGAGGGCCCCCAAGAAAGGAATTTCATTAGCTGTCCCCCCCCCACACACACACACCGCCCCATTCCTCTTTGACAAATAACTCCCCGCAGGAGACCTGCTCCTTAGTCTACTTAACCCGCCCCTGCCCCTACTGAACACACTGCATTCCTCCAGAGACATAACAGGATTTGATCATCAAAAACATGGAGAAGAACCTGTTGAAAGTGCAGCTCAAGGGTGGGTGTCTAGAGTTTTGTCTGCCTTTATGAGAAGTTACATTTTTATTGCTTCTCACCCCTTAGTCCTGACACTTCCAATGGAAATAAAAGACCGGATACAACTGACTAATGAGGCATCTGCCAGAAAACACAGGATGTTCCTGCTTGTTTTAATTCCAAACAACATCCAATAATTGGATGTTTCCCCAGCAGCTAGAGAGAGATGGCTAACACACCTGGGAATTCAAGGACTTGAGGAGTAAAGGATTCTAACAAGGAGAATGTTCCCCTCCTGGTCCCTGTACATGTCCAATTATCATGATGACGAGGCACTAGATAGGAACCAAACACCATCCCTAATGGTGGTATCTTGGGGCAAAATTCTTACATACACTTGGCATAACATTTGTCAAGTCAAGTCTGATTTCTTTTAAGCCCAGACTATTGGTCTGAAGCCACACTATGAGTCCCAAGAGGGGGCACGGTCTTTCTGAGTTTCAGGGAGGGTGGGGGCCCAGACCCTATGGTACCTTCACAATTTCTTGGGCAATCTGCCTGGTTTTATTGACATCCAAGACGATCTTGGCGTCCCGCACCACCGAATAGAGGGTCCGTCCTTTACAGAGGCTGGAAAGGACGAGAGAAATGGTTGGTAGCTGTTGAGATGAGGGTGACTTTTCCTGGCCGGTGTGGCTCAGTGGTTGAACATCAACCTATGAACCAAGAGGTCACGGTTCAATTCCCGGTCAGGGCACATGCCCGGGTTGCGGGCTCGATCCCCAGTAGAGAATTGCAGGAGGCAGCTGATTGATGATTCTCTCTCATCAAGGATGTTTCTTCTCTCTCTCCCTCTCCTTTCCTCTGTGAAATCAATAAAAACGTATTTTTAAGAAGGGGTGACCCACACAGTTATGAGAAGTGACACATAGTAGGGTGGACTTGTGGACATGCCCCTGGTAACCTCCTGGGATAGTAAGCCTGGGGCGGGAACTCGGGCTGGTTCTGGGAGGCGGGTCTGGGAGCAAGTTCTTCTGGGCTCTCCAGGATCTTCACCAGCACCCACCCCCACCCCAGCCTCCAAGGACACCTGCGGAATCTAGCCGAGTTCCCTCTCTCCCAGGGTGTCAGGAGGGAAAGCTGGGCACACCCCAACGATGGACGGGTCCTCAGACCCCACTCAGACAGCACTCTGCCGGCCACTCATCCCAGCTGCTCCTGCTCGCCCGGAGTCATGGTTTGTGGGGACAGTGATAAAAGACCAGCAAAGTGGCCGCTGATGCATACTAATTACCATCAGCAAATGATGCATTAGAGTCTTCAGACAGAAGTGTGTAAACACCAATAATACTTCCCCCAAACCAGATGCCTGTCTAGATAGAGGGTTTTTCAAACTATTTTCAGCCTCATTGAGTTCATTTCCAGGACCAGTGGTTTAAGATGAATGACAAGATGGAAAGGGACATTATGCAGTGACAGTCACACCTTCTCATTTAGTTGCTGGCATGCACATCTGTCCTTCCCCTGCAAAGTGAGCCCGACCAGGCACTCACAGACCAGGCCCTCAGTAAACAGTCACTGAATGAACAAGTGAGTGAGTGAGGGAGGGGATGAATGAATGAATGAATGAATGGAGTTCCAGATTCACCGGAGCATCCCTAGCCCCTAGCACCATGTCTTGCTCACAGGGTCCAATGTTGGCTGAAAGAAGCCGGAATGACATTAGGAAAGTTCATTTTCCATCTACGTCAACATAAGAGCTTGCATTTTTCTTTGGTCTATGACTTCATTGCTAAAATGCCATAGGCATTCTATTCATTTCCTTAGTATTCACGGAGCCCTTGCCGTGTGCTAGACTTGGCTGAGATAGTGTGGGTGAGGTCAGAGCTCTGGTATTAGATGGTTTCAGTCTGAATCCCAGCTCTCTTCCTTGCTGACTGTGTGTCTTGGTGTGCGTTACTTAACCTCTCTGGCCCTCCGCTTCCTCATCTGTTAAAGGGAACTCATGATTCCTACCTTGCATAGTGAGAATGAGAAGTGGAGCTCCATACCATGCTTGGCACTGGGTGGGAAGTGTAAAGAGTGGTTAGGAGAGCGGAGGCCTAGAGCTAGATGCCATGGGTTACAATCCTGGCTTGTCAGCTACTGGCTGTGTGACCCTAGGCAGGGGAGTTAACCTTCTGAGCCTCTGGTTCACTGTTAGTAAAATGCAGTCAATAGTTCCTGCTTTCTAGGGTTCGTAAGAGAATCACATGAAATCAGGTGTGTAGACATGTAGGCATCTGTCCATGCCTAACACATGGTAAGTACTCAGGTAATGCTGGACACTAAGAGAGGTAGCAGATGGTCAACACACACTTGTGCAAGCCTACATAAGTTCACACACACACACACACACACACACACACACACACACAATCTATTATCTCTCTATCCATCCATTCACTCACCCAAAATGCTAGCCCATGATCTCTAAGATTCACCTCCTCACCTGCTTAAGGTGAGATTCCCAGGGTAGCTGACTCACAGGGAGTCTGATTCACCTGCCTGGGTCGCTGACTCAAGGCTGTCCCCCATGGCCGGTGAGGCGGGTGAGGCAGGCAGTGTGTTTGCTGAGGCTGTGGTGGGGTGGGGGTGGGGGGGGCGGGGAGAGCTGGAGGTGGGGTGGGTTGCGCAGCCAATTAACCACATTGACATTTAAATATTCCCAAGGTGGGACTGTGGGTGGATTCCCTCCCTTGGATACTCCGTCCTGAACAGACACCTACACTCATTACAGGGCAGAGCCAAGAAAATACCATCTCGTGGCAGATGGCACAGCAAACAACTGCAACAGGCTCCCGACTCTCCGACTCCCCTGCTCAGGAAAACCAAGACAGGTCGCAGGCTTCAAACGTCCAACCCGTCTTCTTCCCGCGCACACCTCCTCTCCAGCAGCAACTGCTAACGTCGGCTCCTCTACTACCCCATGGCGTCGGGAGCCACGGGATAAGCTAACGCTGACTGGCGGGATATACATGGTACGCCCACAGCTTGGGGCATCTGCTATGTGAAATATACAAATAACCCACGACCAGCAATTTCTCCCCTAACGAAGCAGGTACCCAGCAGGCATGCATACTCGTATTCACCCACACACGTACTAGAATGTACTAGAATGTTCCAGAATGTTAATAGCAACCTATCCTAATAGCTCCAAGCTGGAACTAACACAAATGTTTATCAACTGAAAAATGGATAAATTGTCGTTTATCTATATAACTAAAAGAACTATATTCATACTGTACTGCATAATAAACAAACCATTGCTAACTGCAAAAGAAGTGAATGAAGTTCATTAAAATGTTAAGCAAAAGAAGCCAGACACAGAAGACTCACACTCACACTGAATTTATACAACGTGAAAAAGACGGGCAAAGCTGATCCACGTGCGAGTCAGCATAGAGGTGACCCATGGGGCTACGGGGGCCGTGAAGGGCAGGCGTGATGTCCTGGCCTGGGTCTGGGTGCCTGTTCTATGGAGATGCATTTAGTGACAATCCATCAGGCTGTGCTCTTAGGATCCAGACACTCTGACAGGTGTTATCCTTCCCAAAAAAAAGTTTACTTAAAAAAACCAGCAAGAAAAGGATGAACAATTACTACATGGCATGGGAACTTAAAAGGAAATCGAAGCCAAGACTGACACCCTAGGTGTCCATTTCTAACGTCCTCCCTGTCCCCAGGGCAGTGTCTGCAGAGGAGCTAGGAGCTCCCGAGGCTGGCTGTGCCCACCCAGGTGTCTTTCGGGGGCTGAGTTGGGGAGCAGGTGCAGGGCAAAGGCTGCGCTCTCAGCAGGACGAGGCCTGAGGCAGGTGTCCTGTGTGCTGAGGCCTGGGTTGTCCAGCCAAGTCAGTCTAAGTGTCCAGGGCAAGTGCTCTGTGCTTGGGATTTCTGTGGCTAACGGGGTGCCCTAAAGCTGCTTGCAGGTGGGCAGTGGGGAAGGGAGGGGAGGAGAGGAGGGAGGCTTACTGAGCACATGCATGAGGCTTAGCCCAGCTCTCAGTGTTATGTGGAGACTCAGAGCAATGGAGGACTGGCTCACAGACACGCAGCCATGACCAGCCTGCTCCTGATCTTCCTCATCTCGTCCTCCATGGTGTGGGTACCCAGTTACTGGACGTGATTTTCAGGCCATTAAAGAGACACACAGCCAAGTGAGCCCACATCACACTTCTACTGTTTACTACTTGCTGGGTGATATTGGGAAGTAACTTTGACCTCAGTTTCCTCATCTGCAAAATGGGGGTGATAGTGACAAAAGAGCCCCACTAGGTGAGTGTTCACACTGTACTTAATTGATTCCATCTTCTCTGAAATGAGACAGCATTCACTGACAGGTCAGTTTCACGGACACTGTGTTTCTTTGTAGCACATGAAGTAAATGCTGTGTCATCTAACGGATGACATCGTGGACTGAATGAAGTCTGGGATGGGCTCGTTTTACAGATAAAGAAACCTAGGCTCAGAGCAGTGAGAAGAGCTGGTGTTTGAGCCCAAGCAGCCGTCTCCAGAGCTCATGCTCGCGACCCCCATCACTGCGTCTTCACTGTCTCTGAGGCTCGGGCATATCATAGGCCCTCGGAGAGTGGAAACTGATGTAGCTACAAATGGAGATTAATGAGGCTGCTGGCCTCCACACCGTGTCAGTCTGGGGGTCAGGAGAAGGTGTTCTAGTGGCTCGAGGAGATATTTAGTAGCCCTCTAACTTCTGGAGCAGTAGCCCTAGGCATGCATACACACACACACACACACACTCCCTCTCAGTATCTCTCTCCTCAACAACATCATTTTTCCAAGAAGAGGAGCCAAGATTGACAATTTCTTGTCTCGTCCACAGGCCACCATCTCTCCCAGTCCTGGCTCCAAGCAGCTCATATAAGGTCGGCTTTCCACCCCGCATCCCGGGTGACACAGGGAGCCTTTTGGCCAAGATGACACAGCAAGTGTGAGACATTCGTTGTAAAGCAGCCTTACAGAGGCTGCCAGAAACAATGACATAAAACAACGTGGATTTATCTCAAGGGCCTCCGTCCAGCTGACTCATTCTGCCCAAACAGTGGCTGGGAAAGAAATCTGGCAGCTCGCAGTGGCCACTTCCTGTCCCTCCCCCCAACTCCTCACCACCAGGCCCAGAACCCAGGCTGGGGTGGATGGTGGGGAGTGTGCGTGGGGCAGCCACCTCTGGAGACAGACCGGTTATCAGCCCAGCGCTGCCACCTCTGTGCCCACGCGGCCTTGGGGACTCACGTGAGGATGCCCACAGGACCCACGTTTGTAACCACGGGAACGCGCCCACATCCCGATCCTCAGAACCGGTGCCGGTGTGGCCTTACACGGCAAAGGCCCTGGCTGCTCCGAGGCAGCTGGTTTCAGGCAGATGTGGTGTTAAAAACACTGGCTCTGTCAGCAGGGGCCCTCCTCCGCCGCTGTCTTCTAAGCACCTTTAAAAACTCAAAACCCCCATTTAATGGCCCTCCGCTCCTTCCCCCTCCCTTGAGCAAATAAATCCCATTCCCAGCAACAGGTTGCACGCTCCATCAAATTCCAGCCGCAGGCCCAAGCGTCCAGGTCGTTCATGAATCCAACTCCGAAGATATTAAACCTTGTTGGGCCTCTGGGGCCTCCTCATCAAAAGTGCCAGGTGAGCTTCCTAGACAAATGGAAAGTGCCAGAAAGCAAGTGAGAAATGCCAGCTGTTTGCCACCTGCTTAACTCCACGTGCGCCCGGGAATGAAGAGTTATGGAGTTCCATTAAGCAAGGCGCTGGCTGGAGGCTCCTGTCCCAGGTGGAGAAAGACGCCAGTGGCCTGCCAGGCCAAGAAATGTGCAAAGCGGGAGCCTGGCTGCCTGGAGAGCAGGCTGAGATTTTGCTGAGGTTCTTTCCCTCCCACCCCCTCCGGCCTTTGATGTTGCAGCAAAGCCCTGAGAAGGGGGAGGGGAAAGGAGGCTTAGACTCAGTGTTACCGGGTTCTTCTCTCTGGGCACTTTAAGGACTGGGGTGGGGGTTCTTCCCATTAGGGGGCGCTCCTGCTGCTGTGACCCACGCATCTGGTGACATCCTGCCCTCCCGGTCTGGGCTTCACAAAGGAGGGAGTGTCCCAAGGGCACAAGCAGCCAGCTGGGGAGGTGCGGGCTTCCAGGCCACGTCCACAGCAGCCTGGCTGGTCCTCTGCCTCTTGTCGCACTGCATGGTCCGGCCACCATCCAACACTTGCTCTTCCTGACCTGGTCCAAACTCACCCCGGGGCAGGCTGCTCCCCAACTCTGCAGCACATTCCCTCGCATCTCCTAAGGGTCAGATGATGCATCTCCTTCGAGATCCCTCGCATTGCAACCAATCATTCCAGAACCACGGTGAGATTTTTGTCAGACCAGCCAACTCGTATTATCTGTCACCTCCGACTAGGTTCCCTTATCAGTGGTTCTCAACCGTCTGGCCCTTTAAATACAGCTCCTCATGTTGTGACCCAACCATAACATTATTTCCGCTGCTACTTCCTAACTGTCATGTTGCTACTGTTATGAATCGTCATGTAAATACCTAATATGCACGATGGTCTTAGGCGACCCCTGTGAAAGGGTCGTTCAACCGCCAAAGGGGTCGCGACCCACAGGTTGAGAACCACTGCCTTAGATGCATTGCCTTTGGAAAGTAAGTGGGCTTTTATAATACTTTCTGCCATTACCTTCTAGCATGACCAGGGTGAAAGCAAGGATCTCCAGCCCCAAAGAAATGTAAAAATAAACACAATGAAAATGAACACATTAGAAAGCAAAAGTAAATCCAGCTGGGCATTGTGGCCTGCCCCAGGACCTGAGCTTGAGGCCACCACTTTTTGTTTTTAAAAGGAAGTTTAGCAAATGAGGGTGAGGGAGGTGGTAAACACAGGACTGAACGGAGACTCCTCCTGCATCCACGGGGCTCTCTCCACAGGCACTCCGCCAGCCTTCCTCGAGGGACACCGTGTGCACAGGAGGAAATTCAGGGGCAGGAAGCTTAGGTGACCTACCCGGGGGCGCTGGAAGCAGGCAACAGGGTCAGGATTTGAGTCCAGATCTCAAATCCTCACATCTTTCCAGGATTTCATAAGATCCCTTGGGAAGAGATGATTTAGCCCAGGAGAAACTGATGGCCGGACCTCCACAAACCCGTTTGTCCATGGAGCTTCGCTGAGGACCCCTCCCTCCAATTCTAGGCTTTTCCTTCCACCCTCCAAATTTGGGGCCAGCCCATGGTCCACGCGGGTCTCACTGTCCGTTTGCTGCTTCTGTGTGGGAATGTCCAGCTGTCCCCCAGAGAACCAGGGCAGGCTGAAGAGGATCGGTCATCTGAGAGAGTCTGCCAGTCCAGCGGGCAGCACACAGCTGGCCACGCACGGGGGTGCTCGGGAAATGTTCCCGGGATGAGTGAATGGAGGAGTGCAGGAATGAATGACTCCCGCCACCTTCCTTCCCCCCACTGTCCACTGAGCTGGAAGGGCAGTGCTTATGACAAGGCCCATCTCACCGATTGGCTTAGTGCACGGAACTGGCCATGAGACCAACCAGATGATGGTGGCGAGGAAGCTTCCAGATGCTTCCCTGCTTGAGGCGCCACGTGGCATCAAAACGCCAAGCAGACCACTGGCCCTGCCCCCAGGGCTGGGCACCGAAACATATCAATTCTGGTTCTCTGACCACAACCACATTTAAAAAGAAAAAGCTCAACAGTAGACTGAATATTCTGTCTTTAAAAAGTATATACATTCCACCTAATTTATATGCATTAAAAACCCACAGAGGATTGACTCTGAGGGTGTTAGCAGAACTATTTCCTGGTAGTGGGATTAGGAGCTTTTCACGTTTTATTTTTTCTTGCTGCTTATCTCTCTTTTCTAATTTTTCTCTCATAAACACGTGTTACTTTTGTAAAATGAGAAAAAAGCAAGGAAAAAAACACCTCTGAATCAGACTGAAATGAAACCAGACACACGTGTTTATACTACAGACAGTTTGGAAAATATTGAACTGGCGACAGACTGAGATGAAAACGTACAGTCTGAGCTGAATCCATACTCCAGGCAGCTGACTTGCTCGGAGCTTCTCTGGCTGCGACTCTGAGGGGGGAGGTAGTTTCTGCTCGTCTTTGGCACAGGGTCCAGCATGTTCTGGGCAGAGGGCAAGTGACTAGTGCTGCCCGAAAGCCCGACGGCAACCCTCTCCCTGGGAAAGTCCAATCCTCATTGAGGAAGACAGTTTACGATGGAGTTTTTAAAGTAACTGCGTGGCTAAGAGGGGAAGGGGCAGATTGGTGATGCTTGTGACCCCAAATGGCCGTGTCCTTTCCGCCCGGGTGACCAGGGGCCCAAGAGAATGACTGGAGATGGCAGGTGAGGAGGGGAAGGGCAGGAGGGGAGAGACCCTGGGAGGGAAAGGAACTTGAACTAGCATGTCATCACCCCCCGAGGAATGGAGAAAGTCTAGCGACAGAGGAACGTGCTGGGAGGAATGGTTCCTCTCAGAAGCAGAAGCAGAAAAAAGCGCTGAGGAAACGGGGCTCCTGGGGAGCACAGCGCTGGGGTCCAGAGCGGCCCTGGTCCTCTTGCCTTTGGGCAAGTTGCTCAAAACAAAAGCAGGTGGACCAAGCAGGGCCTACCTCACAGGTGTGGGGAATTAAATTAGAAAGGCTTGGAAGAAAGAGACAAATTCTGCTCCACAGCGCCCCCTCCCAGGCCCATGGGGTACTTCACTTCCCCGTCTCTAGTTACACAGCACCACTTGACAGGTGGTGGCCAATGAAAGTGACCTATCACTTCCTGTTGGGGGCTGAGAAGCCCTTTGTGAATCTTCGTCTCACTCGTTTTGTGCCTCTGTGACCATGGAGGCCACGTGATGATAAGACAGGGCCAGGAGATTGGGAAATCCTGGATCCCTGAGTAACTGCATGGAAGACACTGCCCCGCCTATGGCAAACTTCATGTAAGAAAGCAGCTCTGAGTGAGCCACAGGGATTGTAGCATTGTCTGTCACTGCAGCATAAGCCTATCCCATCCTGACTAATAGAACAGGTAATAATAGGGTTAGTGCCTACAACATAGAAAGTGCTCGATAAATATTGGCTGTTACGGCTAATTGGTGGACCTCAAAGTACAAAATCATTGAGGTCATAAGAAGAGAATGGACAGAAAAAGGGACAAGAGCAAAATAAACAAAAATCAGATATTCCTGCTGGGGTCAAACTTTTACGGGGAGCATCGCCAGGGAAACCGAAACCTCTGAGACGGCCGGCAGCTGTTTTCCTCGGCACAGAAGCCAGCCCGGTCCCAAATGCCCACAGGCACCTCCATTTGTACGTTAACTGGGCAGCACAGTGGTTTTAAAGAACCAGAGGTGGACGGGAGATTCAATTTTGTGTTTTTGTTAATAGCTTTCTCCTGCTCCTTGCCGATAGAAAGCGGGTCACCCCAGGGATTGACCTCACCTCTCAATCATTTAAAAACAGAAAATGAATGTCCAGAGAGGTTAAAATCACAGATTCTGTGCCTCGAAAGGTTGTCACGTGTCAATGTTGCATCTTCATGGGAAAGATGAAAACTTGATGTAATCCTATTACGAATATTTCTGTTAGTCGCCAAGCCTTACTTTGGTAATCTGTTTCAATTCAAAGTCCCGTCATTCCCCAAATCCAATTTAGAAGATGCAGGAACAACATGCAAGTATGTGAAGATTTCTCAAAGATGAACGAAAATCGTCACTTGAGTTCATTTGGGGTTCTTTCTTTCCCCTAAGCTCTTAACTCCCGGGCACCAAGAGAATTCCCTCTTCATGTTTTTCTGATAAATCCTGCCCTCACAGGCCTCCTTAAATCCCACAGGCACTCTAGCTTCTACCTTCAAAGCTTCGAGGGCAAGGATGTAGAGATCTTAGGCTGGAACATTGGTGGGAGGGGGTGCCCAGGCCTGGGGCTGGGATGTATAGAAGAGAAGTTAGGACCAGCCAGACCATTCCTTCTACACAGCTCAGAGCCAGAGGCCCGACTCATGCCAGTTCCTACACTGTCCGCTCCGCCAGGGTGGAAGCTGACACACCATTTCAACTGCACTGTGGGCGGGTACAGGCGGCCTCATTGTACATGAGGAAAGGGAGCTTCAGGGTTTAACCCAAACCCTGGAGCCAGCACGTGGCTGCCCCTCCGGCCAAGACAGGACCCCAGGCATCTGCTTGTGTGTGTGTTTGTGAGTGTGTGTGTGTGTGTGCGTGTGCGTGTGTGTGTGTTTGTGTGTGTGCGTGTGTGGTTTTCACCGAGCACCCCAGCCGCTTGCTCAACCTGAGCTGCTCACACTCAGGGAACCCCGGACAAGTAACCAAACTCCTTGGAGCCTACAGGAGATGGAATGTGTGTGTCCCCCCAAAATTCCTACGTTGAAACCTAATCCCAATATGATGGCACTGAGGTCGTGAGGGTGGAGTGGAACTGGGTTGTGATGGGATTAGTGCCCTTATGAGAGGGACACCAGGGAGCTCCCTTGCCTCTTCCATCGCGTGAGGTGACACTGACAAGACAGCGTCTACAGATGGCGAAGCGGGTTCTCACCAGACACTGAATCTGTCCACACCTTGGTCTTGGACTTCCCAGCCTCCGGAACTCTGAGAAATAAATGGCTGCTGTTTATAGGCCACCGGGCCAGGGTATTTTGTTATAAGCAAAAGACAGAGCCGGGTCTGCAAAATGGTGACAAACAACTACATTCACCTCTCAGGGTGGCTGTGAACTTTGGTAACATGCTCATTACAGTGCCTGGCACACAGGAGGACTCAGTCACTACCCACCCCTGTTATTACGAGTGCTCATCTCTGAGGGTCAAGGGCTTCTCCCTTTGGTGCCCCGTACACTCCCAGTTGGCACCATTTCTTCCCTCCGCCCCCTCCTTCCCTCCGCCCCCTCCTTCCCTCCGCCCTCTCCATCAGGAGCGCTCTGTCTCCACTCCCCGTTTCTCCCAAAATGTCTTCTTCTTCAGGAAATAGCCCATCTCGCTTCACTCCGAGTTCCCGTCACACCCTTCGCACACCCCCCTTCAGACGACCCTTTCCATGTGGTGCAATGATGGCGGCGCTCCTGTCTGTGCTGGCTGAGTGGAAGAGAAAATGAATTATTAACAAGGCCATTTTTGAAATTTTCGATTATGGACACAGGTCTTGAGCATCTAGGACCCGGAACAAACCTTCCAAGTTGATACACACGCCACCGTATTGGGCCAAGGAAACATCATCTCTGTTAAAATTAGAAGCGAAATGTCAAGGTTCTCAGAGGCAATTTCATAAATAATTCCAACTAGGCAGCCCAGCAGACCCAGGTGATGGATTTCATTGGCTCTCCATGTTCTATGTTAGCACACTTGCTGGCAGCCTGAAAGTGACATTTCTCTCCCCAGCCAGGTTCACCTCTTTTCCCACTGGGCAAACATGGATGTACTTTTTTGCAGTTGTCAATTTCAGGTTGCGATTTCTATCCCTGTTCAGTCCAAGTCCAGGGGCAGGAGGGTCTGTTCGCTTCAGAGATTCAGAATCACCATCTTCTTCGTGCCAAGCCTGTATGTTGCCTCCCAGTACGGCTTCAGAAACCACACAGGAGATGGGAAAAGGGAGCTGGGTCCAGAGGCTTTTAGGAGAAAAGTGGAGAAAAAGACCTTGGATTTTTCCCTGCAAGGGTAGAAGCTGGATAGAGAACAAGGAGAGCGATCAGGGGCTTCACAGTAAAACACAGGCTCAGGCCTGACCGGCGTGGCTTAGTGGTTGAGCATCAACCTATGAACCAGGCCGTCACGGTTCAATTCCCCATCAGGGCACAAGCCCAGGTTGAGGGCTCAAACCCCAGTGGGGGGCATGCAGGAGGCAGCCAATCATTCTCTCTCATTATTGATGTTTCCATCTTTCTTCCTCTCAGAAGTCAATAAAAACATTATTTTAAAAAACCCCACACAGGCTTGGGCACTTCCTAGCTGAATAACCCAGGCACATTATTTAACAACTCTGTGCCTCCCTTTCCTTATCTGCAAAGTAAGGGGGCTCATTCTATCCTCGTGAGGAGTCCAAGAAATGCTGAGATGTTAATCCTGCCTCCACCACCACAGGCTGCTTTATCTTTCTGAGCCTCAGCTTTTCACCTGAAAATGGACTAATCCATCCAAAGTGGCTCCCGGAGAGCTACAGAAAATGCAGCTCCTCATTCTGGGGACCACAACAGTGATAGCACGCGCATTTCCTTTCTCCCTTTAAATAACCACCACAGGCATGAATTCATACGACAGGTGGGTGACTGCCTCCTGGGTCCCAGGCTGTGTGCTAGGCTCCAGGGGTCACGCAGTTCAACTAGGCAGCCTGGGACCTCCTGGAGCTTGCGGTCCAATGAAGGTGGCGGATGTCTGTGCACCCACATCCCATCAGGCCACACGTGTGAGGAGGGGCACGGAGGAGCACCCAGAGCTACCACCTGGGGGAAGGGGTTGCTGTGGGGAAGGGTTTCCAGCAGAGATGCCGAAAGGCAAAGGGAAAGCATCAGCCAGGGGCTCAGGCAGACATCATCCTAATGGCACCGGGTCATTGGGGGTTCAAGGAAGACCACGCACTGCTGGCAGGAAGGTGGGGGCTCTTGTTTCTGGTGAACCCCAACACCTCTTAGTGGCCTTAGGTTTCTCAGCTTCCCTCTCTCCAGCCTGCTCGCCACACAGCAGGGCAATGAACTTTGTGGCTTCTCCAATGAATCACTACCCACCCACACCACCCCCATAAAGATGACTAAAACCATCCAAACAAAGGTTTTTGCAGGGGCCCTGGTACCTAGTAAGGGGGGGGGGGGCAAACATAGGTTTACAGTTGTGAGTACATGAAACACAGAGTTTATTCTTATATTATTATTTATTAATTATTGTATCATTTTCCATACAAACAACTGTACATCTGCTTTTGTCTCCCCCTGTGTTAACTATCATTAGGAGGATGACTCCCACTCTTCCAGTAAGAACTATTCTTATCATCACGGCTTCAGCATCCGCTTTTCTTTGGAAACTTAATTTTGTCCCAGGAAACCTCAATACCCACTTGCACCCAAGATACCTAACAGGTAACAACGGTGATGTTAGCTACCAATGGTTGGGTCCAAGCTTTATCTTAGGCATCAAAGAAATATACCCTACCTTTGTTACCACAATTTCTCTCCTCAATAATCCTGAGAATGAAGACATGGTCTCCCCTTGCGGAGAATGACTAAAGCTGCCCGAAGTCCTAGAGGCGGGCTGCGCCTGAGTCTGTCAGATACTGGGGCCCTTGTCACCATCTGCTTTTTAAGATTTTACCTTTTATTTATTGATTTTAGAGGAGAGAGAGAGAGAGAGAGAGAGAGAGGAGGAAACATTGATTTGTTGTTCCACTTATCTATGCATTCATTAGTTGATTCTTGAATGTGCCTTGAGGGACTCGAACCTGCAACCTTGATGTATGGGAACAATGCTCTAACCAGCTGAACTACCCAGCCAGGGCTCACCATCTCTTTGATTCTGAGAGGAGAAAGAGGTGACGTGGATCATTTTGGGAACTATTCAGCAGTTCCTAATCCTGGTTTCCTGACAGAATTACCTGCAGAGCTTAAACAAAGTGACATCCAGCCCCACCCCAGATCAACTGAATCCAGGTCTTTTCAGGGTGACGGGTGGAGTCCAGGCATCACTCATGATTAAAAACCCCTCCAGGTAATCTGAATAGTAAGCCAAGGTACAAAACTACTGGAAAAGCTGCAACCACTCATTCTAACTCAATAAAGGGGGAAAAATTCATTTTTATTGAAATCCATCTAAAAAACATCTGCTCCCTCATATTTGTTTTGATATTTTTGTTTGTTTACAAAACACCTTCTGGTTTAATCTACTATTTGAAACGATTCTGTGGTATAAGGATCAGTGTGCCCATTCTACAGATGAGGAAGCTGAGGCCCACAGAGCCCAGAGACATGCCTGAGGCCATCCAGCACCAGGATGGAAACCAGGTCTCCCAACTCCAAGTCCCAGGGGCCTTCCTCAAACAAAAGAACCAGAGATCTTCAGGACATTTACAGAAAGCCAGGGCCATTCATCTCACACAGGGAGGGAGTTCAAGGGACCTGGTTTTGACACCTGACCTCAAAAAGTGAGCTTACTAGGGTTGGCTTTTATTGTGATAATGAAATGGCAACATAGAGCCAATTGTCCAATTCAGTGGGAGGGGATGGGGCAGGAGGGGTGGCCTGCTTCTTAGAGAGAACCCATTTTAAGATAAAGGGAAGGTTTCTGGCTGCCAGGCAGGACCCATGAAGGCTGGAGGGTGTCTGCCTGTCACCCGCCACCGCCCCATCTGCCTGGGGTGAATGTGCTGAGGCTCTGACACTGGTTGGTTTTCTTGAGTGGGTTAAACACAGCCCCTGATCTTGCCTGAACTATGATTTGCTTAGCAAACACTTTCCCTATAAATAATGAGTGCGTACACCCCAGCCTGCTGCTGATAAATTACTATGAGTTGGGACTTAATGGGGTGTAAACTAGGCAGTGAACAGCGCTGCCTTTTGGTCTGCGGCCCCCACCCCACTGCCAACCTCTCCACAGTGTGCTAAGCTACCTCAGAGCCTACTAGATTGCCCCCCGCCCCCCAAGATCACCTCTGAGCACCCTCTCCTCCTTCTGTTACCACGCTCAGCAGCACAGAGGGCCATACAAATCAGAGCCAAGGCAAGGAGACGTGAAAGCCAAGATGATTCGGATTCTTTTAGCCTTGCTGCCTGGGTTTTCATTTGGGTCGTCTGCTCTCTTTTCATTTCTGGGCATGTGACCCACAGCTCATTTCCACAGGTGTGCAGCCTGCTGAAGCTCCCATCTGAGGATGCTTCTGTAGCTGTGGGCTCTCACCAGTGATACCAGACGATGCCGACCACTCGACCCTCCGGTCTTGCCTTGCTTCTAGGAGTCGGCTTTAATTATGACCCACTGTCTGCCTCCACTATGTCCCAGAAGAGAAGCCCAAAGTACTCATTCCCAGCAACTGGCAGTACCTGAGAGAGAGCAGGCTCTCAGCTACCATTCCCAGAACAGCTAAATGGCCAGATACTTATGAGTGGGTGGATAGGTACGTGAAGGGATGGACTGAAGGACTGGAGGATGAACTGATGAATGGATGGAGGAGTGTTGAGTAGGAGATGTTGAATAGATGGATGATTGGAAGAACAGAGGGGTGGATGGGAGAGTAGACAGATGAATGGATAGAACAGTGGTTCTCAACCTTGGCTGCACATTAGAATCACCTGGGAATCTTTTTAAAATCCTGATTTCTGGGCCTCATCCTCCGGAAATTCTCTTTCTTTGTTACTAATATTGTGGCCCCACCCCATAACAAAGAAACAGAATTTCCGGAGGATGAGGCCCAGAAATCAGGATTTTAAAAAGATTCCCAGGTGATTCTAATGTGCAGCCAAGGTTGAGAACCACTGGGATAGAAGGATGCATGGAGGATTGGTAGGTGGAGAAGAATGGGTGGGTAGAGAGATGGGTGGGTATATGGGTCTTTGAAGGGAGATGGGTGAATGAAATGATGAGAAGTTGGAGGGATGGATGAATATATGGCTGGGTGGCTGGATGAGTGATCACCTACTCCTATAAGTTTAGCTTAGGTCACCCAACCCCAGGCAAGGAGGTAAACGAGCCAGCTAAAGATCAAGTATGTTATAATCATTTCACAAACAAGAAAACTGCGAGCTAGACAGGTTGAAGGCTTATCTAAGACCACACAGCACAAGAAATTGAACTCTGGGCTCCTCCCTCCCTCCCTGCTTTTCCCTGCTGTATTCAGTGCAGGGTGGAGGCCCATCCCTCTGGAAGCTGTGTAAACAGAGCCCGTTTTTCATCTCTGACTCTGTAGCTGGTGATAAAATAAGCCCCAGGGATGTGCCAGCATCAAGATGAAAGCAGGCAGGAAGGAGAGGCCAGAGAGAGCAGAGTTCCTGCGGGTTGATTAGCAGGAGAGAATAATGACACACAGGGCTGAAACGAGTCTTGAGAAACTGTCAAAGGCAGCCCTTCTTGCTTGGAGAGGATCAATGCAGGTGACTGAGATGCTCAGACAGTCCCTGATGGTCTACAAACTCCGCCAAGCAAGCCCGCTGCCCGCTGGGAGTCCTTTTCTGCGCCTCACAGTCCCGAAGGACTGTGCTCACGGCCGCCCCCAGGGACGGGCCTCAGCTGGGGAAGTCTGCAGCGGCTGTGAGCCTTCCTTGCCTTTGAAGATCTCTGATCGACTCTCCACCTGGCACTCCTTCGGGTCTCTTGAGCACCTGGAGGAAAGCGAATCCTCTGAATCCTCTTTTGAAGAGGAATCTTTTGATGAAAAGCAAGAGCAGCGTATCAACCACAAGGCTTGTTCCTGCCAAAGTGAGAAGATGACAAGAGGGCCGGGGAGAGGGGGCCCTGCTGCTCCCGTCATTCACGGGATGAGGACAGTCACTGCCGTAGAGACCACTGCAGGGCCTGAGCCTCAGGAAGGGGGGGGGGGCTCAATGCGGGTCCCCTCAGTTGCAGTCCCAACTCTAAGATGACACAGTACAGCTCACACCAGCTGTATGTCTTTGATGAGCCACCTCATCTCCCTAAGTCCCAGGCTCCTCTATAAACGGAGACAGCAATTCAATGAAGCAAAATCTATAAAGCCCTTAGCACAGAACTCAGCGCGTAGTAAACGCTCAGCAGATAAGTTCCCTTAACCAATATCCAGAGTGCCAAAGCCCTCTTTCATATTAGAAGTGATGAACCAAGCAGCCGCCTGCCCTTCCTTATTGTTACAGGACAGTGACGAATGGACATCAATCACTGGTTTTGAAAACAATACTGCGCAGTGCCCAGAGAGAACAGCTCCCGGGAGCAGATTCATTGCCAGCCTCAGCGACTCCACGCCGCCATTCTGATGAGTTTCAGCGCTTCCTGCTGGGAACTGTTCCTGGGAATGGATCTTCCAGCTGTGCCTCAGACCCCTCCGATGACTGTCACTAGCGTCATCCTTCTGGTTGGAAGGGTGGATAGTTCCAGTCCCACCCGGACCTTAGCCCGAACCTGGAAATGCTCAGGTAGCCCCTGGAGCACAGGTGGGGCTGACCAACGTCACTGGGCAGGTAAGGAGGGAGCCTGCGAACAGGTGCAGCCACAGGCCGGCCGACTGTGAGGGCTGCAAGCTCCGAGGGTCCCTCTTCCACTTGCGTCTCGCCTGTCCTTTCGGCACCGGCTTCTGAAGCCCCTTTGCTGCAGCACGGCCTGCCCGGGCTTCCATGACAACCGTCTCTCGGGCCCCTTCTCATCGGTCTTCCCTGCAGGAGCACTCTGTCCTCTTCTCACTTTGAGTTTTTGCTCCAGGGCCACTGGTTCTCTTCGTGGGCTTCCCACACCTGCAGCAGCATCACCGGGGAATGTGTGGAGAATGCAGCTTCTCAGGCCCCCAGCCGGGAGCCAGGGAATCAGAGACTCTGGGGTGGGGGTGGGACCCGGCACTGTGTGTGCACAGCCCTCCGGGATCTGAGGATGGGCAGGCTGGAGCAGCACTGCCCAGGCAGCTGCATGCCTATGGCTCCTAGGAGCTCACAGCACAGATGGCTCCCGGTTCTAGACCCCGTCTCTGAACTAGGATGTATCTAAATGCCTACTTAACACAGCCCTTGAACGACTCGGTGGCACCCCTCACACTCAAAATGCCAACCAAACTCAGCTTTACTTCCTGAATCTGATGCAGTTTCCAATCTCTTTCTCAGTGAAGGTGGCCAGCACCTCAGCAGCCAGGCCTCCCCTGCCCTCCCTTCTCCCCCACCCACCATCCTATCCAATCCTCCCCTCCTCTCTTTCCTTCTCCCCGGAAGGCCAGACAACGCAACCCATGGGCAGAGGGGATTTCTGGGCACTCAGACATCCAGAGAACAGAACAGGCAAACACTAAATATAGGCTCTTTTTAAAGCAAACCTCTCCCTGGATTTCCGCAGCTCATCAAAAACCAATGAGCACCTACAGCGTGGGTGGAAGGAGAGTGATAGTCTCTGTCCGTCTTTCCTGCCTCTCTTGCTCCCCTCTGCTTCCAAAACAAACTCTTATTTCACATTCAAAGATATATGCTCCCAATGCACACAGCAACGCACCTATTGATTTTCTTGTTGCCAGTCATTATCAAGATTTATTAATCGCCCCCGCTCCCCATTGATCGAAGAAAGCAGTATTCCCAGTGGCCAATCAATCCTGATAGACTCTATGACAAAGAGTCAATATCTATTTATTATGTGATGTATGGGCTTCATTACCTTAAACACCATCAGCTGGGACCCGCAGAAGTTGAGCAGTGCCCAGGCAGCTGGAATCAGGCTGGGAATGCATCACCCCGAACCCCAAAGCTAGCAAGTTCCCAGAGCAGCGAAAACACGCTGATCCCACGCTCTCCCCCTCCCTCCCTGCCCACTCTCGGACCCTGGAGTCCGAGAACAGCAAGGCAAAGGGTCAAATGCCTGGGGTTCAACTGGCACCTGCTGCCAACTCAACAAGCACGTTTGAGGTTCGGACAATGAGACTGACTGGGAGGTAGCCAGCCTGTGTCCTCCCGCGGGGAGGCGACCAGCCGGGGAGGGTTCTAAGGCATAACAAGGCGATGACTTAAGTCAGTGATGGCGAACCTATGACACGCGTGTCAAAGATGACACGCGAGCTCATTTTTTGGTTCATTTTTCTTTGTTAAATGGCATTTAAATATATAAAATAAATATCAAACATATAAGTCTTTGTTTTACTATGGTTGCAAATATCAAAAAATTTCTATACGTGATGCGGCACCAGAGTTAAGTTAGGGTTTTTCAAAATGCTGACACGCCGAGCTCAAAAGGTTCGCCATCACTGACTTAGGTACTGCTGAACGGGAAAGAGAAGAAGAGGATGGTTTGGTTCAGACTCTGGTCTGGATGGGTCTTGGGTTCAAACCGGCACCCTTTGGCATGTGCTTTGTCGTTCAGTTTCCTTGTCCAGACACGGAGCTGACTGGCACCCACTTCAGAGGCTGCTACAATTCAACATGAGGAGCCCCGGGATTTCCACACGGGCTACTCGGCTTGCAGGGACCGGCTTCAGCGACACCGTGGCCTCTCTCCGCAAGTCACCCGTATGCCCAGGCATCTCTGTGTGCCCACCGGCCAGCGACGCTGAGGCAGCCGGCTCTCCGGTGCCGGGAACGTGAGGGACCTGGTGTGGCCCACACTGGCCTTCTAACAGGACAGGGCCGCTGGCTAAACAGCGAGAGCTGTTGGAAATGTCTTCCCTTCCAATGCACGGCCAGCTGCTACCGCTCCCCCCTTGGGTGAGATGCCAAATGTCTCTTAGAAGCTGGGCGTTCGGACCTGCGGGGCTCCCAATGATGTCCCATTAGGACCAACTCCAACCGCCCAGGCCATTCCTGGAGGAGGGACACACAGCAGCACCCCGCTCGCTGCAAGCTCTCCTGAGAAAAGGGGTCGCCCCAATGTGGGCTTTCTAACATGCAAACCAGACTGGGTCCCTCCTCTGGTGAAATCGCCGGCGGCTCCCCCACTGCCTCCAGGAGAAAAGTTTGGATCCCTTAGCACAGCGGTTCTCAACCTGTGGGTCGTGACCCCTTTGGGGGTCCAACGACCCTTTCTTTCACAAGGGTCGCCTAAGACCACCGGAAAACACATATATAATTACATATTGTTTTTGTGATTAATCACTATGCTTTCATTATGATCAATGTGTAACAATGAAAATACATCCTGCGTATCAGATATTTACATTACGATTCATAACAGTAGCAAAATTACAGTTATGAGGTAGCAACGAAAATAATTTTATGGTTGGGGGTCACCACAACATGAGGAACTGTTTTACAGGGTCACGGCGTTAGGAAGGTTGAGAACCACTGCCTTAGCACGTCCGCACGGGGTCCAGCTTCTCAGCTCTCGCTGTTCCTATGTGGGTCCTCTGTACCAGCTCTCGACTGCCCCACAGCCCCAAGTCCTGATCCCCCCACCTCCAGCCCTTTGCAGATGCCGTTGCTTTTATTAGGGATGCCAACACCGTCATGCCCATCGGGCCAATTTGAATAAGGAGCGGGTTCTGGTCCCCACAGCCCGCTATGATCCTGTTGCAGAGATTATGACTCCGTTTGCCAATCACCCAGTGCCTGGTCTCTCTGTGAGCTCCATGGGGGCGGAGGCCATCACACCGAGGCCACACACACGATGAACACTGGGGCAGATACCCCCAAAGCACACGGCCTCTTTATTGCTATCACTGTTGTCATTTACATCTTATACCGGACACTGTGTTTGTCTTCATCACCGTTCACTCTCCCACATCCCAGCCAGCCACCCTCCACCCGCTTGGACTCCGTTTCACTGGGTGCCACTCATTTCCCAGGGAGTCTAGGTAACCAGCGCCATTCACTGTGGGCTGCTACAAGCGTTTGCCTAGAGGCACGGGGTGGGATAATGCGTGTGAATGTATTTTTGGAAACGGGTATTTATGTATTCAACCACTGTTCATGTATTCAGCCTAATATTTGAGGGGCTGGGGTATAGAGGTGAGTCCATAGCTGAGGTCCTAGCTGAGGTCCGGCTTTCCTGAGGCTTATGTTCTGAGTGGGGGAGGGGAAGGAGGGAAGAGAGACAAGAAGCAAACAAACAAATCGAGGAACAAAAGAACTGTCACCTCTGGTGAGAGGTGCCCCAATGAAAATAAACAGGGGGAGGGGAGGGGAGGAGAGGGGCTGGGGCAGCAGGAGCCACTGGGGGTTTGCTTCCTCAGTCCCTCTCTTCTGGTAGCCTCTACCGCCTGCTTCTTCTCAGGCCCCTGTGCGGGGTGACCCTTCCCCACCAGGGCCCTCAGTGCTGGTGCTCTAGGCTCCGTCCTGGGTCCTCGGGTGACCCCTCCATCTTCCCTGGTTAAACCCCAGCTCCCACTGAAGCCCACAGCTTCAGTCGCCACTTCTCTGCCAATGACTCATGCGAGGGCTATTTCCAGCCCCAACCTTCCATCTGAGCTGGAGACCAGCATAGCCAGCTCCTTACTCAACACCTCCTCCTGGGTGACTTGAAGTTTAAAGAGGTTAAGTAATTTGGCCAAGATACAAGCCAGGCACTGGGACATAAATCAGAGCAGTCAAACCACAGCCATCCCCTCTATCATCCGATATTCTAATAAATTCTATCTGTAGTGCCAAAGGCACCCGAGAGGAAATATACTGCTTCTAATTGCTGCTATCATGATCATTATTGTTAGAATATTATCACTATTACTCCAGCAGCGAGGAGATACAAAGCACTGAGTGCCTCCAGTTCCAGGAGGTATTAAGCTATAGCCTTTCTATACAAGCTCTTCAATTCTTATCGCTACCTTGCAAGAGAGAGCAATGTTACCCCATTTACAGATGAGGAAACTGAGGCAAACAGGAGTGAAGAAATGTGCAAAGGACACACATTTTTAAAAAGGGAGTGTTCATACCTACAGTGTTCAGTGAAGTAGCGAGTCACAAAATGGGGCTGCTGGATGGGTCTGTCCTCAGCAGCACAGAAGATCTATCCCCTCAATGTTTGTATGTCACAGAGCTGCGGGCTCTTCACCAAAACCCACATCGTTTTCCTCCCAGGAATACAGTGAGCGATTTCTCAGCCTCCCTTGTGGTCAAGTGTGGTCAAGGTACCATGCCAGCCCAGAAGACAGGCATGGAATGATGTCCACCACTTTTAAGCATGGCTCATAGAAACCTCCCACACGTCTTTCCATGCTCTTCCCCTTAGAAGCAGAGAACTGGAGCCCTCAGGTGACTCTAAAATATGGGCGTGGTCTTGGATCCCTCCACGCATGAAGAAAAGCCACATACAATCCAGAAACACCCATCCTGGACTATTATGTGAGCCAGAAATGGGCTTCTATTGGGTTAGGCCACTTAATGTTTTTAGGCTTATTTATTACAGCAGCTACCATCAACCTGACGCATACAAACTGTGAGTTTGCACATACAGTATGCCCCCACTTAATGTTGTCCACAGGTTCTGCAACTTTAAGGTAACAACAAAACCACTTTTCCTATAGGTTAACTGACATAGACAAGAGTTGAGTTCCTAGGGCACCTCATCAACGCTTTAATGAAACAACCTAGAATGAAACAGTTATCTGAGGGCCTGCTGTATATTAAGAAAACTTCCTGGAAGGATACACACCAAAATATGAATGTGATTCTCTCTGGCTGGAAACTCTACGGGTGAATTTCACTTTCTCCTTTTTGCTGATCTGCGTTTTCAGTAACAAATGAGTTATCACTTGTGTTGTTCAGTTATTTTTTTTAAGTGGTAACAGATGTCCCACATGCTAATTCGGAGTCTCTGAGAGTGGAGGAAAGGGGTGGCCAGTGGCAAAGTCTTCCTCACCCGTGCGAGTCCTCTGCCAGTCATGTGACCATTCACCAACAGGCATAGGCAATGTACATGAGATGATGCTAATAATAATAATGATAATGATGCAGCCCATTTATAGCGCTTCCTTCACAAAAGTCCCGGACGCTTTACATTCTGGCACAATTAAAGGCAGCCACAGACAAAAAACCTTTCAGCTGCGCTTTATAAAGAGAAAGCAACTCAGCTCTTTGAACATAAAAGGAAGCCGATTCTACTAGATGACGAGGGACGCAATTTTCATGCGCTCGGACCCCCCAACTCTTGTACGTTATATTTAGGACAATCAAACTGGCCTGAAGGGGAAATAATCACAACGCCCAGAAGTACAGAGTTACAGAAAAAGCGAGTCGAGATCTCAATGGGGCAACCAGTTACTGTCTTAGCCGAAGGCGGGGCCTCCATTTGTCTGTCTGTAAATAGAGCAGCTCGGCGCTATTCTATTTGAAAGCCTGAAAAATAGGACTGATGTGGAGTTGGAAATCCATAATCTATTAAAGAGCTCCTGGTATTTACCAGATTTAAATGCTGTGCAAAGGAGGCCCAATGGGACTTCATTACTACCGGGTCCCTGGGAGACAGGTCGGGGGGGGCGGCGGGGGGGGGGTGGTCACACGCACGGGGGCAACATAGTCAACCCCGCGTAACAGGGAAATTGCTTTCACACTCAGGCACCGGCAAAGGGGCTGGTGACATTCGCCAAATGAAACATTTTAAAATTTCTTCCGAGAACATGGGGAAGTCCTCGGCTTGTGCGCAGATGGGCCCGGGCCTTCTCTTGTTACCAAGTGCCCAGGTAATTCTGATCTGGTCACAGGTAGGAAAATCCCGGGATAAGCTATTGCTCATGGGTGGAGCCGGGTCACCATGACAAAAAAGGCACGTACTCGATGCATATTCACATGTACATTTGCTCAAGTCCAGGTTCTGCCAGTTATTTGCTCTACGACCTAGGCAGGGGCTCCTTTTACTCTCTGACCTCAGGTTTTCCCACCTGTAAAGTGGGCACAGTGATAAAACGAGACCATCCCTGAGCCTGGCCTGTGAAGCCAAGCACGTGCTGAAGGCTGGTAGAATCTGTTGTTTCTTAGGCTCATTTGGAGGAGCTCTGCATGGATAAATGCAGATAAGGGTGAATTAAACAAATGCCCCTCAACCAGGGAAATGGTTTCCGCGATGAGGACCAGCTGTGCCTGCTCAGCTTCAAGTAAAGGGACTTCTGAGGGAGCCATAGTCTCTCCTGAGCCCGAAGCTCTTCGTGACTTCCTTTCCTGAGCGAGGGCCAGAGCGGAAGCTAAGGACGGGAGGCATCAGGACGTGGTGATAAACCTTTCTGGGAAGAAGGAGGCAGCTTCTCCCTCCCCACACCCTAAAAAATTTAAGAAAAGAGAATCTCGCTGACTTTTATCATCTGTTTTCTAGGGATAGACGCATGGGAGTGAGAATATGCGGATTCCTGGAAACCTGTAATTGGAGCTGTTTTGGATAAAAACAGGAGTGTGTCCCCATAGGAAAGGTTAAATGATGTTTAACCTTAGGAAAGGGAATTGGTGACTACAAGGGTCCGCATGTCAGAAAGGGTAGAAATTTGCCTTAGCAGGGTTGCTCAGTGGCTAGAGCATTGGCCCGCAGACTGAAAGGTCTCAGGTTCGATTCCTAGTCAAGGGCATGTATCTTGGTTGCAGGTTCCATCCCCAGCCCTGGTTGGGCACATGGGGGAAGCAACCAATCGATATGTCTCTCTCACATCAATGTTTCTCTCTCTCTCCCCACTTCCTTTCCCTCTTTCTAACCTCAGATGAGGATTAAAGGAAGGAAGGAAGGAAGGAAGGAAAGAAGGAAGAAAGGAGAAAAGAAAAGAAAAGAAAAGAAAAGAAAAGAAAAGGAAAGAAAAGAAAAGAAGAGAAAGAAAAGAAAGGAAGGAAGGGAGAGTAGACATTTGAAGTAGAAAATGAGGAAAGAGACTAAAAAGTAGGAAGTAAGTCGAAGCTGTAGTTCAGGCTGTTAGAGAAACTGAAGTCGGACTGAAGGTCAACCAGTGAGAAACTCTTGAAGGCCCATTCACGGAGGGTGGACAAACCAACTGCAGTGGATTCACACCGCGGACTGCTACGTGGCCACAGAACTGACTGCTGACGCACGCAACGCCCGGGTGAATCTCAACAGCATGATGAGTAACAAAAAGCCAGACACAAAAGAAATCGCAGCAGGATTCCATTTACATAAAGTTCAAGAACAGGCACGAATAACTGGCGTGCTGTAATTCAGAACAGAGGGAATGGGGGCGTATGAATTGGCTGGAAGAGGCACAGGGGCTTTCTGGGGTAACTTGGGTAATAGCAACACGGGTAGCAATTTTTTTAAATGCCCCCTGGGCCTGCACCCTTTCTTTAGATGTTTGCCCTCAAAAGCACCAGGTCTGCCCCTGCAACAACCCTCCAATGGCTGCCTGCTGCCCGCAGCATCAAGCCCAGACCTCTCCCCAGGCTCCGAGGCCCTACAACAGGAGGTCTCAGAGGACAGAATCACATGGAGGAGGTTTTGTACTGAGGTCTGAGCCCATGCAGATAATGAAAGTAGACTCTAGGGCAATGTTCTTAGAGTGGAGTGACTTTGCACCAGGGGACATTTGGCAATATCTGAAGACACTTTCTGTTATCACAACCAGCGCCTCGGTACTACTGGTATCCAGTGGGAAGGGGGAGGGGGGCAGGCTGCTGCTAAGCATCCTACAATGCCCAGGACAGGTCCCTAAAAACGAATGATCTGGCCCCAAATGTCAGAGTGCCGCGGCTGAGGTTGAGAGACTGCTGTAGGCATATTATTTTAAAAGTCCCCAACCTGCACCAGACTTGAGAGTCCCTCCCCCACAAAACTGGCTCCTGCCATTTCTTTACCCTCATCTCCTACCCTCTGCCCTCAGGTTCTGCTACCACAGTCTTCTTTCTGGTCCTCCCCCAGAACTGTAAGAGAATAAACGTGTGTCATTTCAAGCCGCCAGGTTTATGCTAATTGGTTACCACAGCCCTAGGAAACTGAGTGGCACCCAGGAATCCGCATGTTAATGACCACCCCCCTCTGCCGGCTCTGACACAGGAGATCGGGTGGACCATATGTGGGCAGCAGTCCCAGGCTGCTTCTCAAACACAGCCCAGTCTCAGGGATCCAGAGAATTCTGTTAGGAAGGACCCCACGGCAAACATCCACTTCTACCTGCTCTTTTTAGAGAGGGGGGAACTGAGGCCCGGGAAACTCCGCAGCAAGGTGGAAGGATGAGAGATGCTTTCATTCAACTCTGTCTTGACAGGCTTTCAGATTCCATTTGGAGGTTTCCAAATGAGTTATTGTGCAGACTGTCGATAGCTTTGCTATCTCATAATGACCCAATCGTGGAACGATTGAGCAATCCTGCTAATTGCATTTGGGGATATAGCAGTTGGGTAACTAGTTGGTGATTACTCATTCCCAAGAGCCCTACACATTGCATTACAGGGAAGCTAATCTTAGAAATACTTGTTAACGTCGATGATAATTACTAAGTAATTGGCTAGAACACGCCATTGTGAATTTATCCAGGATCTGCCAGGTAATTATCTGGTCTTGTGTTCCCTGTAAAATAAATCCAGAGTCCAAAAATGGTTCCAGTTGGTTGGCTATCATCCAACCACCGACCTCTGCCAGCCAACTGTGCGAATGCAGGAGATTAATCAAATTACTCAAATATTTGCTTTTGAACTGAATGTTAAGAAACCTGGATGGCCAACAAGTGGACGGTGCTAAATGGGAAAGAGGGGTGCACAGAGGCCCCCCCAAGATAAATATATAATCACCCAGTAATATGGGATAAATGCCACTTCTTTGGGGGCTCATCTGGCTTCTTCACACAAAATACCAAAACACTTCAGAGACCAATTATTTGTCCCAAAGCTGCAGCGCCTTTATCACGGTGCCAGGAAGAGGCTGTGCTATTTGTGAAATTTGCAGGCAGTTATGATGCTCGGGAGGGGGCTCAGAAGAGGCCGCAAACACAGCTGGCTTGTAGGATGGAGAGACATTTTCATAAGGACCACTTATTTTTCAAGCATGGCTGCTAACCGAGCCGTCTATTTCCAATTAGCCAGCCCTTGGCAAAGGGGTGCGAAAGGCTTGGGTTCCACTGATAACCCTGGAAAAGTCGGAGGGTGGAGGCAGGAGGTCGTTAGAAAGGCCAGGCAAAAGAGAAAAGACAGTGGATTTCAAGTTTCTAGTTTGGGGAAGTAAAAACAGGGATTAGAAAGCCAGAAGGTGAGAGAAAGCTCGGGAGCAGACTGGGGGGAGTGGTGGGCAGAAGGGCAGTGCTGGGGAACAGACCACCTTCCAACCAGACCTGTGCGCCCAAGGAGAGGCTGCTGCCTGCCTGCTCATGAAGAAGACACGAGCTGGGAGGAAAGGGGCTGAGGGCCTTGTGTTGGCAGGTGGTAAAATGGCCACAGACCATCCCGTTCTCTGCATCCATGCCCTTGCAATGTGACACTACAAATCCTCCCGTCCAGAGGCGGAGTCTGCTTCCCCATGCCTTAAGCAGAGGTTGACCACGTGACTTGCTTTGGCCAGTGGGCATTAGCCAATGGGACAGACAGACATGTGAAAGGCACGTGTCCATTGGGGCTTGACCTCTTGCTGTTCTTGGAGCCCTGGGAGCACGATGGGAGTGAGCCCGAGCTGCCCTGTTGGGGGTGAGAGGCCACGTGGAGGAGAACCAAAGCACCCAGTGGACAGTCTGCTAATCCAAAGGGCATCCAATACCGACCAGCCCCCATCTGACCTGTCAGCTGACCACAGACACATCCATGAGCCCAGCTACTGAGCCTGGCTCAGTGCAGAACTATCCACAGAACAGAGAGAAACTATGAAGTTTGGGGGTAGTTTGTCACTCAGCAAAAGCTTACTGATACACTCACCTAATCAGAACCGCTCAGCTCCTGAATATTATCTGGGCTGATTATTTGAGAGCCACGGCTGTCCTGTGCAGAATGGACAACAACCGCTTTCACCCCGTTTAAGGAGAGTTGAAGGACTATACCCGAATCCCTAATCCTTTGCAAACATCATTTGACACATGGGTTCCAGTCAACCCACCATCTGCATCATCAATGGTGACAGACAATCACACTCCTTCTACCAATCACCCAGATCTTACAAATGGACTCAAGGAGGCTTTAATCACAAGGGAACAAATCAAAGACACACCAGGTCTTCCCTGAGCCCACAGCTCCCGCTACAGACCTGCCGAGATGTGAGGCTTGTGTATTCGGGATATTCCTGCTGGAGCTGAGTCTGGGAGACGGGGCTCCTAATTCACCTCTGGCATCACAGGCTGCCCCACAACACCGCTGCTGGGGCCACCCTCATGCAACACGGGAGCCGATGCCAGTTTAAACACACACCGAAGGATTGGTCCATGCCGTTCAACTAAAACTGAAGCTATTTTTTTTTCAATGTTCATGTCACTGGGCCAGGTTAGAAAGAGCAAATGCAAGAAAGTTCCTATCACCTGACATTTTCCTAATGTCAGTTCTCTACTGATGACCCCTTCTGTGTCAGGACAGACCGCGGATCCTGGACATTTCAAACCACGATGGTAAAGGCCCGCACACATGCTCTGATGCTTTGAGGAAAGCCAGAGTAACAGCCATCGGAATCTTACTCCAAGGCTTAGCAAACTAGGTCCGTGGGCCACCTCCAGCCCATTGCCTGGTTCTGCAAATAAAGTTTTATCGGTACACAACCATGTACATCCATTTGTGTCGTGTCTGTGGCTGCCTTCACACTACAGTGGCTGAGAAGTTCCTATAGCAACTGTATGGCTGCAAAGCTGAAAATATTTACTACTGGAAAAAGCCTGCAGACCCCGACTTAGTCTGATCCAGTTAATTCCCACATGGAAAAAGTGAGTCTCAGAGATGAGGTTTCACAAATTTGCACTTGAAGCACAGGGGGGTCTAGAACCGATTTCTTGACTCCCTGCGCAGTGCTCTGCCGAGGGATTTTAGCATTCAGAGTGCTTTCTGGAAGGGCAAACCTTCAACCACACACCCTGTGAATGGCAGAGTAACCCGAATCCCCACTTCTTAACTCTCCCGGAGGCAGAGCTTTGGGACTAAGCCCACGGGCGGGGAGCCCGGGTGGGACTGACCTGGTGATGATGGCCAGGTGGGGCGGGCTCATGCAGGCGCCCATGAACAGCACCACGTTCTCGTGCCGCGTCTGCCTGTAGGCCATCACCTCCCGCTTGAAGGCCTTCAGCTGCTCCTCGTTGTCCCTTTCGATGTCGATGAGCCGGATGGCCACCTCGCCATGCCAGCGGCCGTGGTACACCTGCCCGAAGCGGCCCTTCCCGATGAGCTCGCCGATCTCCAGCTGCTCGAAGGGGATGTCCCACTCCTGCAGGAAGATGCTGGTCTGGCTGGCCTTGCGCGGGAAGCTCCGGGCCGAGAGGAGGGACAGGTTCATCTCCTCGAAGTCGTCCTCCGACTCCTCGGCCTCGTCGTGGCCCTCTTCGTTCTGTGGCCGAGGGGGAGAGAGAGAGCTGTGCCTGCACTGCCTGGGGCATGGTGTCCTGCTGGGTCCTCTCTGCGCGGGTGCAGGCCTGGACCTGGCTCTCGGGATTCTTAACACCCTGAGAAGCCCAGTGTCCCTGAGACCACCCCCCACCCTCCCGTGTATTCAGTGGGGCACACCCCCCCTGGGGATTTATCCAGCCCTGAGCTGTGTTTTCTACCAAGAATACAAATGGCTTGCCAACTTCTGCACAAGTAGCTTTCCCATGATGCACACCATATAATGCCCATTAGGCTGGTGCCGGGAGGGGTCACCACTTGGTAGCTGTCCCGGAGTTAGAACAGCCATCACTCAGGACCCCGCACCCCCGCACCCCGACCTGCCCCAAGCCCTCTGCATCAGCAAGGCATCACTCGGCTGTGCTGAGTTCCGGGAAGCCCCGGAAAGCACCCCGACCTGCCCCAAGCCCTCTGCATCAGCAAGGGCATCACTCGGCTTTGCTGAGTTCCGGGAAGCCCCGGAAAGCACCCTGACCTGCCCCAAGCCCTCTGCATCAGCAAGGGCATCACTCGGCTTTGCTGAGTTCCGGGAAGCCCCGGAAAGCACCCTGACCTGCCCCAAGCCCTCTGCATCAGCAAGGGCATCACTCGGCTTTGCTGAGTTCCGGGAAGCCCCGGAAAGCACCCCGACCTGCCCCAAGCCCTCTGCATCAGCAAGGGCATCACTCGGCTTTGCTGAGTTCCGGGAAGCCCCGGAAAGCACCCCGACCTGCCCCAAGCCCTCTGCATCAGCAAGGCATCACTCGGCTGTGCTGAGTTCCGGGAAGCCCCGGAAAGCACCCCGACCTGCCCCAAGCCCTCTGCATCAGCAAGGCATCACTCGGCTTTGCTGAGTTCCGGGAAGCCCCGGAAAGCACCCTGACCTGCCCCAAGCCCTCTGCATCAGCAAGGCATCACTCGGCTTTGCCGAGTTCCGGGAAGCCCCGGAAAGCTGGCTTCGCCATCCCCAGTTCTCACCTCTGAGGTCGGCTCCACTTCAATTTGAAGTAATGGATTTCCTTCCAAGCTTTAAAGAAAGAAAAATAAATGTGACCCTCGGGTGCAAAGGTGGGCCCCTGTAATGACCTTATCCTGGTATGAGACCCAAAGTGAGAGGTCCTCACCACAAGCCTCCATCTGGAATTCACTTCAGTGCTGCTGTCAGAAATAGCCCGTAACCTCGCCGTAAAAAGCCGCACATGAGGACTTTGTTTTCAATACTTTTTCTGGGCTGCTCAGGGCTCATTTTTCATGACTGCATTGGTTTCCACTAATCTAGCAGCTTCCTATACACTGCCCTAAATGCCGTGGGTGGAAGAGTCCTCGGAGCCCTAGGTGTTCCCTAGAGAGAATTAATCAGGTCTCCAAGCTTCACTGGGATTTGGTATCTTCTGAAAGGATCTAGTGTTCATGTGTTTGTTTGTTCGTTCATTCATTCAATTACAATTATGTGCCAGGAACCGTGCTAAGCCTTAGAAGGAAAAGAGTTGAAACTGGCCTGGCTCCTGACTTTAAGAAACATTACATTACCACTGAAGGAACTACAGGGAGTATGCAGATATTGTGCAGAAAGGCAGAACAAGGGCCCAAAGTCAGGTAGGAATTGAATAAATGGAGTGAGATGGAAATTCCCAGGAGAGAGGATTCCTGGATGGATTTAGGAGTCCATCGTGTTTAGTTGGACCTTGCAGGTCACAGTGAATCGAGATGTGTGGAATGAGAATGAAGAGGAGGAAACAAGACTGTATCGGACTGGAGGACGCAGGTGTGTGTGTGTGTGCGTGTGTGTGTGTGTGTGTGTGTGTGTACTAAGTATATATATTGAAGGTATTGTGTGGGTATTATGGGATGTGCTCTGTGCAGTTGTCCCGGGCCTGTGAGTCTGGTGTCACTGGGTATGTACTGAGGGTAAGAGGGGATGCTGGAGTACACGGGATGGGAGGGGATGGGATACAGGCACAGTGTGTGTTGAAGGGTTTCTGGGGGTGATTTAGAGTAGAGGCTGTGTATGTGTTTATAGGGTGAGCTACATCAGGTGGGAGGAAAGAATCAATGGATACCATGCCCCTTCCTATTTCCCAGCTCAGCAGATTCCCCTACCCACCTCCTCATCTGGGGGCCTCCCTTATCCTGACCCGCAGACCCTAGGAAGCTGCTGACCCTGCCGACAGAGTCCATCTGCTCGCTGGAGGGGCTCCCGGTGAGAGGGAGTCTGAAAGACGTAAGAACTAGCAGGAGAAAGGAGGGGGTCACAAAGTGGCATCTGCCATCATATTAACCAAATACGTATAGTTATTCCGACGGGAGGCGGAGTGACACCGCACAATGATAGCTAATATGCTGGGAGCCCGACGCCCTGGGGGAGGCTCAGGTGGGACAGTGCCGCTGGGATCCCTCCTCATACCCTACGACTCGGGCCTTTCTCTGTTCCATCCAGGCGAGGCTGCAGCAGCCGGGCTGTTAAATCATTTCCCCTCTGTGAGGAGGTAGCGCGCATCCCTCCACCTTAATCGGTGCCTGCACATTTAAGCAGACCGCAGGCACTGATTAACTGTTTTCTCGCTGGCGCTCCCTGGCTGTCGGTTCATAACCTGGAGCCCGTCTTGCACAAGTTGTGGAATTGGTTTGTGCACAGCAGAGAAATGATCCGGGGCTACATGTCAGCACAATATCCCCCGGCAAACTGCTGCTCCTTTGATTTCAGAGATGTACCACTTCGGTCTTTAACAAAGTCTGTAACACGGGTCAGAAAAAACGGAGCAGCTAGCAGAGAGGGGAGAAAAACCAAGTAGGCAAAAATGTGAGTTGAGAAACCAGTCAAATTGAAACTAGGTGCCTAACAAGTCCCAGACTTTGGTCATAATCAAAGAAGCTACGGAAGACGATGTCACTTCAGCTGCCCAAGCCACTGACCACCCCGAGGCTAAAGATGCCCACACAGAGATGTGCCCTGCCGTACTGTGTACAACAGTGAGGTGTGGGGAGATGTAAGATCCTGCAATCAGGAAATGGGTAAGGAAATTATCCCACATTGACACAACATTCTACAGCCGTTAAAAACAACGTGTGCGAAGGGTCTGGAATAATATGAAAAATGCGACGTTATAGCATTCTCGGATGAAAAAGTAGGCTAGAGACTGTGTAGATCATGGATCACACAGAGATCAACTATGAATAGAAAGAGCACATATCTAATGGGCACATATTTACAGAATAGTCCATCATATTAGTTATTCTGTACAATGTATTCTGTTCATATTAGTTGTTTGTACAATGGCGTAAGCCTGAGGTCAACGAACTTGTTCTATAAAGGACCAGATGGTAAATATTTTAGACTTTGCGGGCTATACAGTCTCTGTCGCAATGGCTCCACTCGGCGGTTGGAGTCTGAAAGCCAACAGAGAGTGTGTTGCAAACAAATGGGTGTGGCCGTGTTCCAATAAAACTTTATTTATAAAAACGTGGCACATTGGATTTGTCCACCATAAGCTGTAATTTGCTGACCCCTGGTATACACCTAAATTATACTTTTGAAAGGGGGGACAATGACATAACAGAACGGCCCTTCCACTGAGCACTGGCTCTGGCCTGCACGTTGTCTTTCTGATCCTAGGAGGGTCGGGGGGAACAGTCCAGCCCCTAGCAATCGCACGTGACCGGCAGGGCCAGGAACACAGGACAGAGCTGACTTGTGGGGGCCTCTCTCCGCCTGGGCTGCCACACTCTCCCTCTCTTTGCTTGACTCATCCTGCGTCTCTCCCCCCTCCCCCTCCCCCGCTATGTCTCCCTCCCCCACTGCCTCCCAGCACGTCAATTCCAGGAAGAGGAAGGCAGAGGGGTCCCGAGTGGACTGCAGGCCGGGGGGAGGTAGAGGCCTCTGTGCCACTTACATGGGATTCGAGGTCACTGGATGCAGGACGACCTGGGGCGCCCGGGTCGGCGTCTCCAGCACCGGCACCACATCTGACAGCAGAGATCAGATAGTCAGGACCCGGACGTGGAGCACACCCACCACCACCTGACTTCTGGAAGCTGGTAGCTGCTCACCAGCTCGTGGGTCCCCTCCCCTTCCTGGACCACCTGCTTAGATGCAGCAGTGGTCCAGATGGCATCTTGACCGAAATTCCCTGCCGTTACCTAGGGGGCTGCCAGAACCCCCAAGCCTCTGGTCATCTCCAAATCCTCCCCACTCCTGCTTCCCTTTGGAATGACGAGGTCACATGGTTTGACCACCTCTCCCCTTCCATGTGCTCTGGGCCTCCCCTGCTCTTGCCCGTCCTTCTGCTGTGGACCACCTTCCCAGACGACCTCCTTGGTGCCATTGCGCCCTTGGGACCCCCCACACTTTCCTTTTCCACTTCCACGTCTAGCCATTGTCCTGGGGCCAGGTGATCCCACCACCACCCTCACTGAGCTTGTCCGCCCCGACATTCACCTCCATCCATCCCACTCAGAAGGGGCTGAGCTCACAGGGACTCACCTGGAAAGATGAACTGCTGCTTGTATTGGTAGTAGTGGGACGCTAGCAAGAGAACAAAATCACCAAAGTGAGTGCTGCCCTAGAGTAGGCCCTTCAGGTACCCAATGGGGCTCACACAGCCACGGTGTGGGTTCTCTGCCCGCCCTTGAGGGTTTCCAGACTCCTGCAGACACCCCGAATTCCAAGGGACTGAGACGTGTAAAGACACCAGAGCACTAAACATCCAAGCCAACCCTCTCGTTAAAAACTCTGAATACAGAGCACTGCAAGTCAGAGAGAGTCATTCGGAGCACAACCCCATTTTTGGAAAATACATAAGAACGCACACAGAGAAAAGTGTGGAACCACAATCTAAAATGTTAAATTTTCCCCTTTGGGTAGCGTGATTGCAGTGACTTAAAAAACAACAACAAGGAGTTTCCTGTGTTTTCCAAATTCTCTGCATTGAGCACTGTATTCATCTTCTTATTGCTGCTGTAACAAATTATCACCAACTTTGTGGCTTAACACAAAAGAAATTTATTGTCTTACAGGTCTTTGGAGGCTAAGTCTGAAATAAGTCCTAAGGGCTAAAAGCAAGGAGTTGCCAGGACTGGTTCCTTCTGCAGTTTCTTGCCTCCTCCGGCCCTTGGGGCTGCCTGCACTGCTTGGCTCACAGCCCAATCTCGGCTCCGTCTGACACTGCCTTCCACTGTCTTTGACCTTCTTGCCTCCCTCGCATGAGGATCCTTGGGATGACATTTGGAGGCCCCAGAAAATCCAGGATAATCTTTCCACTTCAAGACCCTTAACAAAGTCACAGCTGCCAAGTACCTTCTGCCATATAAGGTAACATAATCACAGACCCCGCGACTAGAACGTGGTCATCTTTGGGGGACCATTAGCCTGCCTACCACAGTATGAATTAATTTCCACGTGTAGGAAAACTGATGTAAAAGAAATATCCTCAGCGTCACTGCTGATTCTCCTACAATTCATTTCACTTCCAGTTCAGCCCTCTCAGAGGCCAGTTCTTCCAGACAATTCCCAGGGCTCTAACTTACGGCGGGGGCAGGGGGGCGGGGGGTGATGGGCCTGGAGCAGAGCAGCCATGGAGTGTCAGGGAATGGACAGATCACACAGAGCTTTCTAATCTCTAATAAAGGAAGCAAGCAGGGTGGGCTCAGATACAGTCTCAGTGGGTGGAGATAACTTCCAAAAACAATGTTATTCATTCAGGGACAAGCTACAGCTGGGAGCTGGCTCACAGAGGATTAGTACAGAGGATTAGTGGTTCCAAGCCCGAGGTCTGAAGGCCGATCCTGGAGGCAGGGCTGAATCCTGGCTCCTCTGTTGGCTGTTTGTAAAAGCTTGGGCAACTCTCTCTGAGTCTGTCTCCATGTGTATACCGTAGGGATGATAAGAGTCTTCCCTTATAGGGCTGAGCTCATCCTTATATGAAACAGGAGTGCATAGTAGGTATGGAGTAAGTATTGGCTGCTATGAATGAGCCAATATCTTTCGATGCTGTCTTAACTAACAGGTAAGAATGATTTTTAATTAAGAGGCAATCAGAGAGCTAAACCATTAGCTGCCCTTGAGGTTGGAATTGATGGATAATCCCCACCCCCAACCCTACCCCAGGATGGAGAGCAAGTCCTGGCATCTCAGGATCCCAAGCGCCTGGTCTGGCACCTGGACCCGTGGGTGCACAACTCATGTTTGTTGAACTAACTCCCTTTCTTTTAGTGCAACAAGTGCCCAAATTCCAGGTAGCTGGAATACAAACAGATGCATTTTTTATTCTAGAAAATGAGTTGCCTGGGATGGGAAGCACAGCAATTCAAGGTCACAGAGCAAAGCTTTAAAAGAAAACCAACCTCCATGATTTGTGGGACCTTCTTCTGCTGGGTAACCTAGGTTTTTTGTTTGCTTGCTTGCTTTTAATTGCATGCAGGCATTTTGCTGTCAACAAGGGGCTAAAATTAAAGGAAGAAAAGTACCCGTGGTTCTCAATAGGCTTAGCTGATCTCTTCCCTCCGGCGGGAATGGGGGATTCAGTGGCCGCAGAAAGGTTAGCTGGCAGGGACAGCCATCTCAGGAGGAGGGGCTGGGCAACAGAAGGAGCCCTGCTCTGAGGAGGGACAGGTGCCGGGCAACAGGACACCCCGCAAATGCCTGCACGTACAGAGTCAACCCCTCCTCGACTCTTCTGTGCAGGAGCACAGCTGTGCCTGGCGACTAAAGGGAGGGAGTGGCCGGAAAAGGGGACGGCGTCACTGTCAGCCCTGTGCTCGCCGATGAGGGACACCAGCGAGAAGCGGCTCCAAGGGACAGCTGGTGAACCCGAGTGGCCTGCTCGGGGCACCTAGGGGCTCCTGGGCCGCTGGCATCACAGGGTCATGAAGGCTGAGAGGCTTAGATGAGCAGACGTCAGAGGGCAGGAGGCCACCGTGAAAGTGCGTCCACTCTGGAGTCCCCACCACTTCCTCCCTAGGGCCTCCCCAGTCAGCAGCCTGAGTGGTCTTCTGAATGGAAGGATCTGGAAGGAAGAAGGATCCCTTGCCTCAACCTTTCAGTGGCCTCTTACTGTGTCTTCAATAAAATCTAAATCCCTGCTCGGCCTGTGTGGCTCAGTTGGTTGAGCGTCCTCCCATGCACTAAGAGGTCACTGGTCCATTCCGATGAGGACACATGCCTGGATCCTCAGGCTTGATCCCCAGAAGGGGCATGCAGGAGGAAACCGATCATCAGTGCTTCTAGCTATCTCTCCCTCTCACTTCCTCTCTCTCTCAAAATCAATAAAAACATGTTTTTTAAAAACCTAAATTCCCGCCAAGCCCTGCAAGGCCCCGCCAGGCCTAAGCCTGCAGCTCTGTCTCACTTGGCGCCCTCCTCCCTTGTTTGTGGCACTCAGGCCATTGGACAACTTTTCAGCTCTTTCCTGTGGCAGGGCCTTTGCAGGTGCTCCCCTCTCTCTGCCGGGACTACTCTCCCCATCTTCAGGACTCACCTGTCTCTGACATTTCAACTTGAACTTGTTTTCTTCTTGAATTTGCTCCCAGCACTGTTCTTCCTCTCATTTTCATGTGTGTTTGCTTGGTTCACACCTGTCTCTCCCACTAAGCTACAAACTCCAGGAGAACAGACTGTAAGAGGCAGGACAATCCTACCCTCCCCTGTCCTAATCCCTGGAAACTGTGACCACATTTCTTCACATGGCAAAAGGGACTCTGCAGATGTGACCACGTTGAGGATCTTGAGATGGGGAAACTATACTGGGTTCTCTGGGTGCATCCTAAATGCAATCACAAGGGTTCTCATGAGAGGGAGGCCGGAGGATCCGAGTAGAGTCAGAATAGGAGCTGTGAGAATGGAAGCAGAGGCTGGAGTAGTGCGGGGCCACTAGCCAAGGAATGCTGGCGGCTACTAGGAGCTGTCAGGCAAGGAGATGGATTTTCCCCCTAGAACCTTGCACAGGAAACACCCTGCTGACACCTTGGTTTTCAGCCCAGAGACACAAAGTGTGGACTTGTGACCTCTATCACTGTAAGGTAACAGATGTGTCCTGTCCTAAGGCATGACGCTTGTAGCAGTGTTACAGCAGCAACAGGAAACTCACACCGGGCGTGTCTGCTCTGTGCATGTCCCTCCGTACAAAGTGCCTCGGACAGTACCTGGTACGTCGGAGATGCTCAATAAATGCGTGTTCAGGAAATAAATACATGGATGTGGTCGGAAGGCCAGAAGACGACTTGAGAGGGAGAAAAACTGCAGCCCTGGGCAGTGCATGAACTCAAGTGGGAATGTGTGAGGCCGAAGAATCCTTGGGGTCCTGTCACCCACCTACGTCCTTTCAGAGGTGAGCAAGCTGAAGCCGGAGGCCACATGGCAGGAGTGTGATAGAGGAGAGTGAATCCAGAACTCCAGCCTGCTCATGCAGAGCCCTCTCCTGACGGGGGGGTAAGACTCAGAATGCAGCCCGCTCCGCTCAGGCGTGGGGGCCCTGAGAGCCTGGGCTCAGGGTCCCCTGCCAGTTTCAACGATTTAGCCCATAAGACAACTGCCAGCTGCCCCTGTGACTTAGATGTGGGTGGAGATGCCGGCTTGCTGCTGACCAACAGACATAGTCTTTCCTTCTCAGAGGCGCCGTTTCCTCGCCTGTTAAACGGAGCTGATAATACGCCGTGGCTACTCTAAAGATCCAGTGAGTCATGTGTGGCAAGAGTCCTGCATGTAAGACTCGCTCCACATGCCTTCAAGCGTGCCCCCAAGTGACCCTGGCATGAACCCAACACCTCCTCGCCTCCCCGAGCCCTGGGGTACCTGGCAGGTTGAAGGCCTTCTGCTGCCTGGTGCACTGCGGGGAAGGGTGGAGGGGAGACGGCGGCGTGGCGCTGGGAGGGAGCGGGGGTGCTGGCGAGGAGGGCGTGGAGGACGTCGTGGACGAGGGGTTGCTGCTGGAGTCTGGCTGGTAAGGGACAGGGATGTGGTCCTGCAGAAGGAAAACAGGGCGGGGGCAGCAGTGAGAGTGAGCTGAGCAGGAAGAGACCCACGCCAGCATCCTCACCCCCGGATCCTTCCAACATCCCCAGCAGGTGGCATCCAGCTGTGGAAGGCACAGTTTCTGTAATCAAGTTCCTGTCCACTGTCCGGACCCCCGAGTGAAAGGTGACCACGGAATGCAAGCACGTGGGTGACTGCCACGCTCCCGTTCTCTCTGATTCGGGAGAGAGCCACGCGGAGGTGTCCAGTGTGCTCTTCCCATCCCGACACCTCTCCTCCCGGGTGTTTATTAAAGAATCAGCAGCCTGACAGCTCAGGGGAGAGCGGGAGAGGAGCCTCCGCACCGCCCTCGCGTCTGCACTGGAACCAGCGCGGCCTCTCCTGGCCCCCGAACCTGCTCTAAAGCAAAGATGAAGGTGAATCCAGTGTGCATCCTCACAATGGCCCTGGCGGGTGAGGTCAGGAGCTGTGGAGTGGGCTGAGCAGTGTTCCACCTGGAACCGCAGAGGGGGACCTTACTTTACTAAAGGACTCCACGCGCCCTGAACGTAAGGATCTTGAGATGAGATCTTCCTGGGTTGGGGTGGGCCTAACTCCAATGCCAAGTGTCCTTATAAGAAACAGAAAGGGAGGGACACACAGAGGGAAAGGCCATGCGCACATGGCGGGAGAGGTTGGACTGATGCTGCTGCTACAAGCCAAGGAACGGCAAGGATTGCGGAGCCGCCGGAGGCTAGGAGCGAGCATGGAGGGGATTCCCGGGGTCTCCAGAAGGAACCAGCCCTGCTGGAACCTTCATTTCAGACCTCTGGCCTCCAGAATAAGTGACTGTTGTTTTAGCTTCCAAGGCTGTGCTCATTTGTTACGGCAGCTCCGGGAAGCAAATGTAAGCAGGATCTGCAGTAGCCAGGTGCCAGGCACAGTGTGGTCTGTCAATAAATGTGTGCTAGACAAAGGAAAACAGGAAGGAAAGAACAGGAAGGAGGAGAGTGGAGAGGTGGAGAGGAGAGAGGGAGGTAGAAGATCTATCTCTTCCGACTAGACTATGTCGTATTCATCTTGGAATCTGCAGAACTTAGTACAGAAACAAAAACTAAGAGGTTGCTCATGAATGAATGAATGAATGAATGAATGAATGAATGAATGAATATAAAAAAGGAAAGATGGAAGGAGAGGTGGAGGGAGGGAGAGGAGGAGGAACTGTCTTTATGGAGAAAGGAATTATCTCTACATCCTTGAGGATAGGAACCATGTCATTCTCTTCCGTGTAGCAAAGCTCAGGGCTGATGTGAACAAACTGAATCAGAGAGAGAGAGAGAGAGAGAGAGAGAGAGATGGTGCCCACTTTCCCTGGCAGAATCACTCCCATAGGAGGGGACTCAGATCTGAGTCCCAATAGGGCCAGCAGCAGGAGGCTGTGTTCCATCAGAGGGAAACTCAAGCTCCCACCTCATGCAGGGAAGGGAAACATCCTTTAGGACCACCCAGTCCAAGCCCTTCACTCTACAGAGGGGGCACTGAAACTCAAAGGGGGAGGGGGTGACTTGTTGGAAGCGTACAGAGAGTTAATGGCTCTGGCCTAGAAGCAGAAGCACAAGGTTGTGCCATCTCCACACTTCCTCCTCCTCCATCTCCACTTCCTCCTCCATCTCCCCATCCTCCTCCTCCATCTCCTCCATTCTCCTCCATCTCCACTTCCTCCTCCATCTCCCCATCCTCCTCCTCCTCCTCCTCCATCTCCTTCTCCTCTGGCTCTCTCCTCTCTTTTCTTCTTTTTCCTCTTTCCCCCTCCTTCCTATTCCTCCTTCTGCTCTTCCACTCCACCTCCTTCTCCCTCTTCCTCCTCCATCCCCTTTCTTCTTCCACTTTCTTCCTCCTAATCCTCCTTCTGTTCCTCTTCCTCATTCTCTGTCTTCTTCTTTATCCATTTCCATGCCCTGAGTACCCAGTGCTGGACTAAATTCTTTACACATATCACTGTATCCAATCCTCTCCACAATCCCAATAGTAGTGTCTGCTATGATACTTCTCCTCTTACAGAGGGAAAAATCAAGGCAGAGAGATCTTGCTCTGATCACATAGCAAGTGAAGACACTGAGTTCCAAGCCTTCTGACTAAAAAATGCAGACTCTAACCATTATGCCGAAGGAAAAAGCTGGGCTTCTGCGAACCTGGATTGACTGAGCTAGACCGGAGAGGAGACAGACAGCAATGAAAAGGAAATCTTCAGACCAAATTGGCTTAGAAATCTATTGCACTAACTACATCATTGCCTGACAAAAAGAATCTGTGTGAAGCCAGTGAGAAGAGAAAGAGGGGAAAAAATAACCCAGCTCTATGATAGATTCTGTCCACCTTCATGTCAAAGCCACTTTCTTAATAGAGGTTAATTTATTTCTCTTATCAAATTCTCCTGCTGGCAGACAAGCAGAACAATGTCACAGTAATTGATCTATCTGACCCTTGTTTCTGTCCCATCTGACACCAAGAGGCTCATTGTGCCTAGAAATCGAGAGGGGGGGGAGGGGGGTTGTGATGGCTCTGAGCTCCTTGTCCCCAAGATGTCACAAAGGAAAGGCTGGGTTACAGGCATGCAGTTACTTTCCAGGGGCCTCATTGTGCAAGCCCTCTCATCCCTTCCAGAGATGGGGATCCCCTCTCCTAGAGACCCATCTTTTTCAAATAATAAAGAAAAATGGAATTTTGACCGGAAACCCAAGATTTAAGCTGATGATAATAGCTAGAATTTCCTGGACACTTACCATGTGCCAAGGAACTGCACTACGTTCTTTTAATGTTGATTATTTTATTCTTCCCCATAATAACTCTCTGAGGTTGGTGCTTTATTACCCACCATAGACATTTTAAAACATGGCCACAAATTCCTTGGACTCTTCCCATCAACAGGATGGGGTCTACATCTCCTCCCCTTGAATCTGAGTAGGCTGTGACTGTTTCTATAAGCAGAATGCAACAGAAGGTCACTGCCAACCCTTGGCTAATGCAAGCCAAGACCATCACTGCATGGACTCATATTGCCAGGTTATAAAAACCCATGTATCTTCCACCCTGTTTGCTGAAACAGCTGCCCTTCAAACCCAGAGCTGCCATGCGAGAAGCCTAACTATGCTGAGGCAGCCATATTGGAAGGAAGCCCAAGCCACAAGGTAGGCCCACATGGAGGGCTTCTGTGGAGCTTCTACAGAGCCCAGGCTTTGACTCCTCCCAACCTGGCACCAGACCTGTGAGTGAAGGAGCCTCTAGATCGGGGACTGGCCAACTTTTTCAGTTAACAAATCTATTGTGCTTTGTGAGCCATGTGGTCTCTGTTGGAACTACTCAATTCTGCCATTGTAGCATGAAAACAGCCATAAACAATAAGAGTGTGGCTTGTTCCAATCCAACTTTATTCACACACACAGGTGGTAAACTGGATTTGGCCTGTAAGCCTTAGTTGCCAAACCCTGTTCTAGATTATTCCAGCTCCCCACTGTGTGAGTTTTCCCAGTTGAGTCCCTGGACATTATGAAGCAGAGACAGTGCCCCCTGTGCTGCTTCTTAATAGCTGCCCCACAGACTCCAGGAGCATAATTAAAGGGCTGGTGTTGTATACCACTGAGTTTGTTTGAGCAGTAGTGCGTAACTGGAATGTACCCATTTTACAGACAAGAAAACGGAGGCTCTGAGAGATTCCATTACTTGCCCAGAGTCTCACAGCTGGTAAATGGAGGAAGCCCAGGCTGGCTGCTAGGTCTGCCTGATTTTAGAGGCCAAGTTCTCAACTGCTGAGAGGATGCCGCACGGAATCAGACGGTGAATGACTGAAATCTACTAGTGAAAATGGTGGGTGACAGCAGGAGAGTAAAGGACATGGGCTGTGGTGGGGAGGCATGGAGAAGGAGGTCAGGGACGGGGAGAGGGACCATATTATGCACTGCCTTACAGGGTGCAGTATTTGATCTGTTTTCTAAATGCACTAGAAAATGACCAGATGCTTTTTAAGCAGAGGTGACACAATTTAAATTATATTCATTAAGAAGCACTCTGGTTGCTGTGTGGAGAACAGACTGGGAAGGGGGCCACGTCCTCGGCAGCCTCATGCAGAGAAGTGAGACCGTGCCGCACCGGTGAGAAGTCCCGGTGCTCCTCTGGGTCCTGAACACACTCAGGCTGATCCCCACTTTACCGCCTTCAATACCGTGCACGGAGGCGTCTGGGGCTTGAGAAACCACCTGCTGGCAAGTGCAACTTGTGCCTCCTCCTGCGGGGCTGGAAGCAGCCTGGGATAACTTCGGTGGAGTCCAACCAGCAGACCAAAGGATGTGGAAATCATACTGAACATTTGCAGGTCTCATTGGGAAGAAAGATGCCTAGAGAGGCCCACGTCTGAGGATCAGCAGGAAGTCCAGCAAAGTGGCTGTGGCTCTCGGAGGCCCCCGCACACACCCGTCCACCCGTCTCCGGCAGGAGCTCAGAAATAGATCCCTGTCCCCCGGTGGTTTGACTCAACAGATGTGTCAGAAAGCGCAGAACCATCTGCAACGCTAATCCCGCCAGATGGCGAAACATCTCACAGAGCAAAGTGCGGGGTCTGGGCCACTATGGAACCCGTCTCAGACTCTCCTGCTAATCCCTGCTGACCGTCCTCCACACTCATTCATCCTCATCTCCGTGTGCCGGCTCCCTCCGTCAGACAGGTTCCTGGCGCTCACTCTCCACTGATGGCTGGATGCCCCCCAAGCTTGACTCAACACCAACCACACAGAATTAGCAGTGCCAGGTGCTGGGAGGCGAGGCAGTGCTCCCGGAAGCCCACCGAATCCTCCTCCGGACCCCTCCTCCCTCCTGCAGCGGCAGCCCCAGCCGGCCCAATAGAACCCCAGCCTCACCTTGTTGATTTTGTTGGTTTTGGGGAGCGTCTGACTGATGTGCAGGTCCGAATATCGGGGTGGCTTTCGCAGAGGGTTGTTGATGTCACACGGGACCGACTCTGTCCGGACTAGCCTTGCTGGATCCGTAGGGATAAAAGCAGCGATTTGGGAGTTTAAGTATTACTTGGGCTTCCATTCCAGGACAGCAGAGGCCCACCCCCAGGCTGGAAGGGAGTCACTAAAAATGACAGTTGTCATGTCAGGGTAGTGGCATCAGGAGCTCTCTGTGGCCGTTGTTTTCATTGTCAATATGTGGCTTGACCATGACAAATTATAATAATAAAACGGAAGCTATCTGTTTGTTTTCAGTTCCGTAACTGTTTCACATTGGTGCTCATTTCAGAGCTGAGCTCCTTTGAAATACAAGAGGTTCCTGATTTCTCAGGGTCTGTGATCAGTGGACAAGCTCATTATGGCCACCCATCCCTGCCCCGTCCGACCTTCATGTCAGGATCACCTTTCATTACTTGTCGGATTTCTCAGGCTTGAGCAGCCTGTCCCATGTCGAAACACATTTGTCCTAATCAAGGCCACTGGGGTCCCCGGAGGAAAGGCTTGGCTTTCCCAGCGTCCCTTTCTGTATCATTCTGAAGCTACACAAAGATCTGGGCACACGGCTGATGCTAAATAAATACTTACTGTGCCAAACCACATCATCCAAGCCCTTTCCCTGTTACCCCTCTGTTATTTGTACTACATACAGGGACCACGGGGTGGGACAAAAATGAGAAATTCAAATTGGATGCTAGTAAGTGTTACTAATTAGCTTTTATTTTTATTGTGGGGGCGGGAGGGGGGTGTTAGTGGAAAAGTTTAAAGCTTTGGACTGACCCAGGGATTTAATTTCTCTGCTTAGCCTGAGCAGACATTACCATAGAAACCGCCACTATTTCCAACTTCCTACTAACGATGGGGTGGGGGCAGCAAAAATCTGGTGGACTTCTGGAAAGCTCTGTTTGCTTCGCATGTACAAAGGGGAGCCCATGACTGTGAAGGTGGGTGGGAGGGAGCCCTTCTTCAGATGCCAGCCCCTGAGAGCGGGTCTCCCTCCAGCAGGCTGGTCTGGTCTCCTCATGGGAGGTGAGTGCCAGAGGAACCAGCTATGGATGAGAATTTGGTGGGAGGCAATTTCCCCAACAAAGCTGACCCACGACAGTTCAAGAATAAGAGAATTCAGGTTTAAAACAGCCTCACTGATGGCTTTTAACTGGGGATGTGGGTGGGGAGGGGCCGGGGGGCAGGAGGGGCAGGAGGGGCAGGGGAACAGAGCACAAAAAGAGAGATCAGACTTTCCCTTCGCTTGCAATTTCCAAAGCAGAGATCATCGAAAACCAACGGCCCGCTGGCTTTGGGACATGTCTCAGCACTTTCTGCAGCCGTCTGCTGCCTTCTTTCGCTTTCCCTTGGGTTTGTTCCAGCAGATTCCCCTGAGCAGGCACTGGCCAGGCCAGGGGCTGGGAGGGGCCTCGCGAGAGGACTAGGAGGAACTCAGTGCTCCTTAGCAAGGCTCTACCCCCAGATGGAGCCTTAGCTTCATCCATTCATGGGGGGTGGCAGGGAGGAGGCCAGCAAGAATTTTTAAACTTTGAATAAGTTGCTGACGTTTTTAAATAAGCACTGGGCACATAAAACAAGTTGGGCTTTTCTTTGAAAGGTGGGAAATGCTGCAGCATAGGTTCACGGAGCGGCTGGGTGGCTATTCTCCCTAGACAGCGCCGGGGCTCTCTCTCCACCTTGCACGGCCCCCTCTGGCCAGCTTCTCTTTCTTACGGCACTTGCTTGGCCCTGGAAGGCATCTGAGTTTGTAACTCCTGCTCCAGAGCAGCACTTCTCAACCTCAAAGTGCACAGGACTCAGCTGCAGATCCTGCTGAAATGCGGATTCTGATTCCATGGGTCAGCAAGGGAGGCTCCAAGCTCCCTGCTGATTCCGCATTGCTGGTCCTTGGCAGCAAGTGTTAAACACTTACCTCCTCGGTGGATGATGAGGAGATGGCAGGGCGGGGCTTCTTTGGTGCATTTGTTGTGGCACTTTAACCTGAGAGAAAGAGAGAGAAGGGCGGTTGGATGATGGATGGATGGATAGATGCATGGATAAACAGAGCGATGGATGCATTCACGGATGCATAGATGGATGGATAATGAATGGATGGATAGATGGTTGGGTGGATGCACAAATGCATGGACAGATGAACAGACAGATGAATGAATGCATGGGTGGATGGGTATATAGAGCAAAAGCAGAGTGGACTTTTTGAACACCTTTTACAAACCAATATGGAGTCACTGTCGGCTGTGATAGTCATGTCAAGCACTATGTCAAGACTGAGGTATGGAGTATAACAGGAACACCCAAAACCACAAGTCTGGACATTTGGGTAAAGGCTCCATCAGGACTCCGATATGAGTGGGATCTCCACCCCTCGGGGGCTATAAGAACTCAGAGTTTTGACCATTCAACATTCAAGCTTGGCTGTAGCACGGGTCACGCTCAGAGCACGGAGGGACTTCCACGCCACAGGCTGTTGGCCGCCACTGCAGTCACCTGGCTTGAGACGACTGTGCACGCTGCCAGTGACCAGGACTTTCCCCTGGATGCTCACTCTGCTCACGTCTACCATAAGCTCCCCCTCTCTGTGTGTAACCTGCATGGGACTCTATTGGCTTACGGGGGAATTCTCCCCTAATAAACCTTTCGGGGATGCTCCCTTGCCACAACAGTGTGTGGGTAGCTGGCTAGATGGATTGAGGGGTGGGTAGAATAATCGATGAGTGTGTGGATGGGTGGGTAGATGGGTCAATGGGTGGATAGATGGGTGGATGGACAGGTAGATGGATCAGTGGGTGGGTGAATGGGTGGGTGGATGGATGGAATACCCCAGTGGTTCAGAAAGCTCTGAGTACTGTGGATACCAAATTTTAAGATGAGATGGGGCAGCTACTGAAAAGACATTATTCTTGGCAGCCAGGAAATTAACTCTGGAGAGAGATTGCTGCCATACCACTCTCACGGGTCAGCCCTGGGTGGCCCAAGAGTGGGTAGACACTTCAACAGTGCCCACTTCATGCTATGAAAGACATTCCCCCCATCAGTCTGTATTTATCTTCGTCATCATCATCTTCCAATCCCAATAATCATCTACCATTTACTTGGAGACTCATTTGACAGCCATGGTACTACACATTTCATAGACACTATGCCACTGGATCTTCAGAACAACCTTATGAAGTAGGTATTACTATCCCTCCCATCTTGCAGATGGAAAAACAGAGGAGCTGACTGGCCCTGGCAGAATAGCTGGGTCAGTGGTGGCCTCTGATTTTACTTAAAGGCTCCAGCTGTCGGAGACAGCCACCCAAGGCAGTGATGGGAGGTCTCCTTCCCTGCTGGGAGGGTGGGACATTCAGGTTACACACAGAGAGGGGGGCGCCGATGTGGTAGAAGCGAGCAGAGTGAGCGTCCAGGGGAAAGTCCTGGCCACTGGCAGCGTGCACAGTCGTCTCAAGCCAGGTGACTGCAGTGGCGGCCAACAGCCTATGGCGTGGAAGTCCCTCCGCCTCAGAGGGCAGAGCGAGGCGTGGGAGCACAACCGCGGCTCATGCAGAACGCCCCAAAGAACCGGCTCCGACGCTCAGGCTCTTGGCTTCGCGTGGAGGTCCAGATGTCAGAACCAGTGCCCACACATCCAGGGCTGCTCATCCAGCCCGCAGGACTAGCTAAGTGCCGAAACCACACAGACCCTGGAGGGCGGGTCACAGGGACCGAGGCCAAACTGTTGCACAATGCAGACCGTATGTCCTGCTTACGAAGAATCTTTTTTCCAGCGTATGCATGATTCCACCCAAGTCAGCTCCCCAAGGTTTGCCCTCTGAGGTTCTGATTCAGTAGCTGAATGTGAATTTCCAGCAAGTGTATTCCAGAGTTTAAGAACCACCATGTAAGAGGGGCACAATCTCCCTCCCAGGTGAGAGATGTCTGGGAACTTGACTCTTACAGAATAAACCATCCCCCACCCCCACCCCCAAAAGCAGGGAAATGAGGTCAGGAGAGTATACAGAATAAATCTGGCTTCAAATCCCTACACCCCTACTTCCTGGCTGTGACAACTTGGGCAAGTGGCTGACCGGCTCTGAGCCTCAGTTTCCTTACCTGTGAAGTGGGGACAATCATAGCACCTGCCTCACGGGGCTGCATGAGGACTAATAGTATGACACGAATCAGGTGCTTGGACAGATACTTGCAGCAGCAGGCGCTGTCCTTCTTACTATGGTGGTTATTGTCATTATTGCTAATTGGTACAGCCAGCCCCTAAGACCCTCCGCAGACAACCTTCTCTGGCTGGAAAGGTGGGCTGGCTGAAACGCAGGAAGCCTGAAACAGCACGATGGGGAGCTGGGTGATGAATCTCTCAGTCTCCTCTCTCTTCGGTAGGACAACTCAGGGGTGTGTCAAGGTGGGGCTGGACCAAGTTGCCCATAACTGCCCTTTGAGGCAGCTGTGCTGGTTGCTTTGCCTTCCCTGTCTCTCCCCGACTCCCCTGCTGGTGTGGGCTGGGATCTTCTCTCCAATAAACCAACCATCTGCCCTGGAGTCCTTGCCTCAAAGTCTGTGGAAACATGGGAGGCCAACCAAGACACGATGATTATTACAAGAGGCAGAAATCAGAACACCAGGGAGGTCAGTCCCAGAGCCCTCACACCAGAACCAAGCCCTCTGGCCACACTCCCGTGTGTCTCTTTAGCCCACAGTCCTTGATGGTGAATTTCCTTCTCAGGTGCTCTGTCCCACAAGGAGGGAAAGGGGGGCTGGGGAGCGCACAGCTGACGACCACGGACAAAAGTGTGCACCAGGCCTGGCCCAGAGGAGCACCGGGATTCAGGAGGGCGGCTCTGGGCCACTGCCAGGCATGGGAACGGTTGTATGTGGTTCCACACCTAAGCCTGACCTGAGGTTCCACCCTTCCCAGACCAAGGGGACATCCGTCTGCTTCGCTGGGGTCCAGGGTCCTCATTGCAAACTGTGATGAGGGTCCCATGAGAAAATGCCCAGGTCAGTACCCACTCAGGCAGCCAATAGGCAGTGTTTCTGCTTTCAGGGCTGAAGCACACCGAGTGCCCACAGGATGCCCACATCCAGCCGGGAAACTTGATTTAAAACTTTCATTGAAAATGATTCCTTTTTTTTTTTTTTTTTTTTTTAACTTTCAAGGCTAATAGGATAAGCTTCAGTTGTCCAGAAAAGTTGCCTACGCGGAACATCTCATTCCCCAAAGGAGCTGCAGGCTAAATGACATGTCCTCTCCGTCTGAAAATTAAATACGTGAATTTATCTGGAGGGCAGCATCTGGGTCTTCCTCATCTTGCAGCTCCCTTCCCCACTGCCCCCTCGGTGCCTGGTCTGGTGGCTGGTGCATAACACACTGGATCAGCATCAGAGAGATGGAGAGAGAGGAGGGAAGAACAAGGAAGCATCAACAGATGGAAAACGGGTCCAACGCTCCCGACGTCGGAGCACTGACAGTCTCTATCAAAATTTGTTTTTGAAAAATGGTATCTGTTCCTTATACATCATTTCCCTTGAAGTTGGTGAAATGCAAAAAAGTCCCTCTCTGCATTCCCTTCCCGCCCTCTCTCCTCCCCCACCTGGCAGCTTCCTTCCTTGCTTTTCCCTGCAGGGATGATATGAGCTCTCCTTTCCTCTGGGCATGAGGAGAGGAGGCACGGGGAGGGAGGAAGGAGAGGTGAGCAAGGGATGGGGCAGGAGAGTGGGTCTTTATTCTGAGAGCAAGGGGAACCACGGAAGGATTTTAAGCAGGAAGGTGGAGGCTGGGTAAGCATTTTGGAAAGGCCCCTCTGGCAGTACATTTACCATCAAAGGGCACCAGGGTCCCCTCCCCGCCTCTCCTACCCCCTTTTCCTAGTCCCTGGCTCAGTGCTCCTCACTTCCTGCGGAATCAGGAAACCCAATCAGGACCCCCTTCTCCTGGGGCTTTGTTTCATTGAATCGCCTGACCCAGCAGTTGTCTCAGTCTGGCTCCCCTATGGTGTCTTCTTTGAGCCAAATGCTTCCAGAAACATCTCCGTATGTCCTCAGTGGAGGAAATCAAAACACCCCTTCCCTCACTGCTGACAACGCAGTGGGTTGAACTCTCTGGCCTACAACTCGTACAAAGAAACCCCCGATGACAGAATGAGAAAGGTGCTGGGGACTGTGACATATAAATCAGACCACAGGCCCCAGGGCTGAATGAAAAATTCTCAGGAAACCCCAGCACTGTTCTCTCCCTGGGAGGATATGTACCGAAACTGCGGGCTTAATTAGCTGCTGGGGATGCCTCCAACCCTCCTCACCCTCCAGCTTCCCCGAGAGAGGAGCCCATGGCCACAGGGTCGTCACAGCTCCCAGGACCTGGAGGTGTTTCTCAGAACAGGAAGACCCATTTGTCATCTTTCAATTCAAGAAAGGCTGATGGGAGAGAGTGGCAGGAGGAATGAGAAAAAGACAAATAGCTCTGGTCCAGGGTCAGGCTGAGATCAGTCTCACATTCCGTTTTGATTATTTTGTTCAAGGAGGAGCAGAGTGGGGGAGCATTTGTTGCCACCCTTCTGTGTGGCCAGCCCTTAGCTCATGTGAGTGGATAGGAGTCCAGGTTCTTGATTCAGAAGGATTGTATGTAAGTGTGAAGAGCAGATCCACCCACCATGAGAATTTGGGTCAGTTATTTAATCCTAAAGGTCTCTGTTTCCTCATCTGTAAAATGGGGATAACAACAGACCTTATCTTCCATGGTTGTTGCAAGGATTAAATGAAATAATGTTTTTAGCAAAATGTATGGCACTTAATAAATCTTCAATATATAATATTATCATCACCACCACCACCACCACCACGACCACCATCTTCACTACCACCATCACCATCATCACCATCACCATCACCACCACTACCATCATCACTATCATCACCACCACCACCATCACCATCACATTCAACCCCCACCTCAGCCCCCAGTAAAGTTATAATCATCCCTCACACAACTGTAATTAGACCCACATTTTTGCTTATAATAGGTAAAAATGCACATAAGGGACCATGAATTCCCACTCTGATTATGGCAAAAACTGAAGTGTTTCTATTAATGGAAAAGTAAGTTCAGGCTTCAAGCTGGAGATCTCTGAAACACACGCTCATAATTATATCCTGCCAATGTCCTGCCTGTTGTACAAGTACCTGAAGCTTCCAGGAAATTCGCAGCAGCTGCAACATCGGTGCTCATCATTGCCCCAGCTTTCCAACAGCTGAGAAAATTAGTGCACCCAATCGCTCTAACCAACCATGGCCTACTTCACACTTCTATCTCATCACAGACAAAACACTGTATTTGAAGCAAGAACACAGGCTAAGGGGGTATACAGGGCACGAAGGGAACCAACAAACACATGAAATCCAAGGGAAAAGGTCCATTAACAGAGCAAAACTGGATAAAGGACTACATGGCTGATTTAAACAAAAATCAGTAAAAGTGACAGCTTGCAGGGAGAGAAATGAGAGCGTGTCCAGCCAGGCTACTGCAGGCAGGAGAAGAGGGGGGTTGTGGGAAAGGCATTAAGACCCCGCTGGGACAAATGGAAAATCCAGCGCTGGTTACCTCGGGTTCCAAATGCCACGCTCTACCTTCCTGGGGAGATGCTTATGAGGTGGGCAGTGACCTTGGTGGGAACATGAGATCTTTCCGTTAGCATGGACCTGCCTCCAGCCAACCTGGGACATGGGACTTGCAGGGGTCAACCCAGACAAACCAGGATGTTTGATCACTGTATAACCTGTTGATTATTTTAGAAACAGCACTGTAGTCTGGCCAGTGTTGCTCAGTGGTTGAGTGTCGACGTATAAACCAGGAGGTCACAGTTTGATTCCTGGTCAGCGCACATGCCCGGGTTGTGGGCTTGATCCCCAGTGGGGGCGTGCAGGAGGCAGCTGATCAATGATTCTCTCTCATCATTGATATTTCTCTCTCTCTTTATCTCTCCCTTCCTCTCTGAAATCTATCAAGATATATATGTGTTTAAAAAGCACAAGATCTTTAAAAAAAAAGAAAAGAAAAAGAAAGAAATAGCACTATAATGCTAGCACTCTGAAATGGAACAATGCATACCACAGTCCCAAGGCTCGGGAATGAGTGATTTACTATATAAGCAGTGCTTGCCCACCAAGGGCAATTTTGCTGCCTTCCTCCCCCACCCCAGGAACATTAGCAATGTCTGGAGACATTTTTGGTTGTCACAACTGAGGGTAGAGTTGGGGGCCACTGGCATCTAGTGGGTGAAGGCCAGCAATTCTTTGAAACATCCACAAGAGATCCCTAGACAAAAAATTACCTGGCCCCAAATGGCAACGGTGCCCAATTGAGAAACACGGATATAAACCCTTCCATTGGTCTCCTACGGTGGCTGGTTCAGAAAATCCCCAAAGAAAAACAGAGAACGAGAACTATGGAGAAGTAGGAAATAAGCTAGATTTTCCAGACCACTGACCTTGCTTCAACCCACAGAGGTGATAATGGTTCTTGTTGTTTATACTTTACGTTAACAGAAAATCCATTTCTGCAATGAAGAAAATGCTGAACAACTTATTTAAAGATTCTGATTGAAGGAATTCCCAAGTCATTAATGTGACTTGGTTTCTACCCAGGTTTCTACCAGTACATGTCTTATCACCTTGAATGAATGTATGCATGAGCCTCGTTTTCCATCAGAGAGGTTTAGAAACTTTTCCAGAGTCGCCCAGCTGGGAGGCGGCAGAGCCAGAACCTGAACCCAGCTCTCTCTGGCTGCCAACTCTGGACTCTGGTGCTGTCTTACTGAGTTAGGCTCCCCTAGAGGCAGAGCCTGAGAAGGGTATTCCTACAAGTGAGTTATGGAGGTTTTAGGAGACACCCTCTCCCTCCCACACTCCAGCACATGCAGAAAAAAAAAGCACCTTGTTCCAACTCTTGCTTTCTAGAGTGCAGCCACCCAAATGCCACCCTGAGATGCAGATGGGGGAGAGGTCCCAGGCCTAGCTGCACACAGAGGAAGAGGCAGATAACATGACCGAGGGCTGGGGACGCCATCAACACCTTCTTGCAAAGGCAAACTCCAGCCAGCTGAACCCACAGTTATCAGACAATACTCGGATTGTGCTGACATCCGACCACTTAGAATGGAACTCCACTCCGCGCTCAAGAACCTATTTGATGAAAACGCCTCGATTTAGATAACTGCAAATTGCTTTCCGAGCATAATTTCCTATTAGTTCATTAATCTCTCTATTCAGAACGCCAACAAGACAGCTGATGATAATTCCGGAGGAAGTGGGCGTGACGCAGGAGCAGGAGGGAAGGGGGTGAGACACTCCGGAGTCTCCTGGCTTCCTGGGTGGAGGGGTACCCCAAACTAATGTATTCACTTTTGTTTATTAAGGTCTTATCATGGGCCAAGTACTAGGCTGAGCATGTTACCTTATTATTTCAGATTTAAAAAATTATAAAAATCTCATGAGTAAATGAACAAATGGTTCTGCCCATTTTTTCTAAGAAGCTGTCCCCTCCCTCCCCCCCCAAGTCTTGGTGCCACCTCTCTGAAATTCCCCATCACTGTCTTTATCGTGCACGTCTGTTTCACTGAAATTCATTTCTCAACAGCTGTCTCCCCTAAACTCCTGGACAGTGGGGTCTGTGTGCTACCTGTCTCTGTCCCTCCTCCAACCCTTCTACCTTGCCCATAAGTGTGACCAAAATGTCGCTACCTTTGAAAACAAATACCAATGACCATCCATCCTCGCTGTTCTTAATGCAAAAGCGGAGGGTTTTATTCACAGAAGAATACGTGCAAATGTAGCTGGCGAGACCCGTGGTGCGGGCTCACCGCTCCAACCTGGAGGCGCGCTCACCCTGCAGTTACGCAGGGACATGTCGGAATTCCCGAGCGTGCCGGCCCCGCAGCAGCGACATGTCTGCTTCCCACCGTGGCAGGTTTCCTAAGGGCTCAGCAAACTGGTGCCCACGGCACAGCGGAGCACAGCGTGGCTTCAATTCTGCCGTGTTCACACCAGGAGTCACTTTTGCACAAGGTGAGTGAGGAGAAAGTTCTGTAATAGAACCTTGTAACCTGGGGGCAAGGACGTGTCACTGACTCCTCCCACCAGTCCTGCGGTGGGTGCTCCTAGTGCGCCCACTTTACAGATAAGGAAACTAAGCTCCCAGACGGCACGTGTCTTGCTCAGACTCATACAGGGAGTTGGGCGATGGAGCTGGGACTCAAACTCGGTCCTGGCTGCTTCCAAAGTCTGTGCTTCTAGCAGCCAGCCCTCCCCCAGATCCTCATACTTCCTCCAGTCCCCCCCACCCCAACCCCTGGCCGGCTCCAAGCCTTTGCTCATTACTTCCAGAACAGAGGACAGAAGCACAGGACGCCTCTGAGTTCTGCATCCAGTGCCGAAAATTAAACGGCTCAGGAAGCCTCAGCCTGGCCGACTCCTGGCTGTGTCCCTGTCACCTAATTACCTGCCTTCAAAGCCTCCACGCCGCAGTGTGAGGCTGTGAAAGCTGCCTTGTCCCCCGCAGAACACGGTGTGACTGCGCACAGCCGGGAGCGGCTGGTGTTCGGGGGAAATCAGACAGCTTTCCGGCTGGACCCCAGGCCTGGCCTTGTGCCTCTTGGGAAAGACCAGGGGCCGCCATCTTCGGGGCCCACCCGAGAACCTGGGTCTGTGGAGGGCCGAGGTGGGCAGGGGGCCTCCCAACACAGATGCTTGGTATTACTGTCCTGTCTGTCTTCCCCGTGTCCGTGGAGCTGCAGGCTCCTTGGGGGCTGGAGCTACCTAATCCTTCCCACAGGGGAAGGGAGCCTTCCCCTCATCACTCCGGTGAGACCTGCAGGCTGGCGGGAAGAGGGAGCCCGGGTCCCTGTGCCGTGCCGGCCCACCTCCATCACCGGCAGGGCTGGGGGTGGGGCCTGCAGGGGCCCCATTGAGAGTGTGGGACAGACAAGGCTACAGAGGAAGAAGGTTTCCTGCCATCTTTTTTATTTTAATTTATACACACACACACATACACACACACATACACACACACACACAGTCTTTCTGATTTCAGAGAGGAAGGGAGAGGGAGAGAGATAGAAACATTAATGATGAGAGAGAATCATTGATCAGCTGCCTCCTGCACACCCCCTACTGGGGATGGAGCCTGCAACCCGGGCATGTGCCCTGACAGGGAATTGAACCATGACCTCCTTATTCATAGGTCCACACTCAACCACTGAGCGATGCCAGTCAGGCAGTCTCCTGCCATCTTTTAATCTAAGTGGCTCCAGGCAGCAGTCAGACGTACATTCATCTGTAACTCTTTGCTATAGCTGAACGTTATTGACTATTTCACAGTCATTGGACCAGAGTGGGTACCTGATACACGTTTACAGAAGGAGAGAGGGAGGCCAGGCAGAGAGGCACGTGTGACCTGTGACGGAGGACAGGAGTCTGAGCCTGCCCCGCACCAGGCTGTGCCGTTAGTGCTGATGTCTTGAACGCTCACTGCCACAGCAGGCAGGTATGATGACTACTCCTGTCGTGTAGATGAGAACACTAGAACAGAAACGTGAGGGGACTTGCCCAAGGTTACATCGCTAGAAAGCAAGAGAGCCGGATGTAAGCCATCTTAGTCTGACTCAAGAGCCCACATTGGCCACCATAGTTTTTCTACAGCCTCCCCACCTTTGGCCTGCCATGACCTGGAACGTATGTGTGGACGTGGGGTGGGGGGAGAACTGGGGACCAACATGATGCCACAAAAAAAGTTAGGGGCCAGGGTTTAAGTCCTGACTGCCACTTCCTGGCTGTGTGACTTCAGGCAGGAGATTTATCCTTGCCAAGACTCAGTTTTCACATCTACAAAATGGGGAGAATCATCACCACACACCGCCCCCCCCCCCCCCCCCCGCCACCCCCTGGCTCAGAGGAGGAACAATAAAGAAGAAAAAGATTTCACAAAGTCTAACTCGGGGATTGGCAAACTACAGCCAAGGGGGCACAGGCCAGCTGGCAGAATATTTATGCAAATAAGGTTCTATGGAAATATATAAATGTGTCATGCTCATTTGGGTATTGTCTCTGGCTGCCTTTGAGCTACATGGCAGAGCCAAATAGTTGAAACAGAGACACTATGGCCTAGACGCAAAGCCTAGAATATTTACTGTCTGATCAGCTCTGGAAAAAGTTTGCCAACCCTTATCTTGGATGCTATGAAGACGCAAGGTGCCCCGTGCCTCAGCAGGCAGCACCATGCGTTCATTTCCAGCACCGCCCATCAGCTTGGGCTCTCTTTCAGAACTGCTCCCCTTGAGCTCTTCCCCAAATATACAGGATCATTTAACATCGATTTCCGAAAACCGGAACAAGCAACTCAACTGAAAGTCAAGAAACCAAACTCCCACCAGCCATTTCAGGGCCCGATGAAGCGCTAGCTGACATCAGGCACCGTGAGAAGACGCTTCCAGGTACAGCCACTTACTTGCAATTTTTACACTTGAGGCCAAAAAGCATCCCTTTCCCACAAACTGTGCACGTCTGAGACATCCAGTACTTGGTGGAAAACCTGTGGAAAAGAGACAGAAAATGGTCAAGGTTAGGGTGATGGCAACTGACCTGTCTCTATCAGGATGAACCCCTTAAAGGTAAGACCTCCAGGCTGGCATCTGATTCCAGTCCTGCTTCTTCCAAGATGTGACTTAATCAACTTGCTTAAACCCCTGGAGCCTCAGTTTCCTCATCTGTAAAGTGGGATAATAACAGTACCTACCTCATAGGTCATCGGGAGGATTAAACACAGTCATGAAAAGTGTCAGGGCTTTCACACAGCCCCTGACAGATAGTGAGCCCTCAATTAATTGGGTTGTGACTGTATTACCTGATCATTCCTAAACAGTCAATCAGTCATTCAACAAATATTGCCTGATGTCCTACTACGTATGTGCCAGTTCAGTTCTAGGGCAGAGTTATGGAAGGGGCTGGAACTGTCCTTGGAGCTTCCAAAGCAAGACAAGGCCTCCGGAAAGTCCAGCTAAGCCATTCCCCATCGCTGCTCGCCATGTCACCTGGGAAGCTTCCAGAGGGGACCACGCCCCAACAAGCTGAGACCACAAACTGTAGGAGAGTCCCCTAAAAAGAAAGCCTTTCAGAACATCAGCTCCTCTCCCTCCCCAACCACCACCACTTGCTGCAACCAAGGCAGCTTGGAGGCCTCTGACATAGAGCGACGAACCAGCAGGAATGGAGGTGCATTCCTCCATTTCCAGCCGATGGGTGCCTGGGTACTTTCTTCTCCAAGAGACAGCAGGCGCTGAGCCAGGGAGTGGAACAGAGCCAAGAACATGGCCAATCCAGGGGGAGAACCGAGTCAGGGGTGTTGCTTAGCCAGGGGTGAGGTCAATCCAGGGGGGAGAACCGAGTCAGGGGTGTTGCTTAGCCAGGGGTGAGGCCAATCCAGGGGGGAGAACTGGGTCAGGGGGTGTTGCTCAGCCAGGGGGTGAGGTCAATCCAGGGGGAGAACCGAGTCAGGGGTGTTGCTTAGCCAGGGGTGAGGCCAATCCAGGGGGGAGAACTGGGTCAGGGGGTGTTGCTTAGCCAGGGGTGAGGTCAATCCAGGGGGGAGAACTGGGTCAGGGGGTGTTGCTTAGCCAGGGGTGAGGTCAATCCAGGGGGGAGAACTGGGTCAGGGGGTGTTGCTTAGCCAGGGGTGAGGCCAATCCAGGGGGGAGAACTGGGTCAGGGGGTGTTGCTTAGCCAGGGGTGAGGTCAATCCAGGGGGGAGAACCGAGTCAGGGGTGTTGCTTAGCCAGGGGTGAGGCCAATCCAGGGGGGAGAACTGGGTCAGGGGGTGTTGCTCAGCCAGGGGGTGAGGTCAATCCAGGGGGAGAACCGAGTCAGGGGTGTTGCTTAGCCAGGGGTGAGGCCAATCCAGGGGGGAGAACTGGGTCAGGGGGTGTTGCTTAGCCAGGGGTGAGGCCAATCCAGGGGGGAGAACTGGGTCAGGGGGTGTTGCTCAGCCAGGGGTGAGGCCAATCCAGGGGGGAGAACTGGGTCAGGGGGTGTTGCTTAGCCAGGGGTGAGGCCAATCCAGGGGGGAGAACTGGGTCAGGGGGTGTTGCTCAGCCAGGGGTGAGGCCAATCCAGGGGGGAGAACTGGGTCAGGGGGTGTTGCTTAGCCAGGGGTGAGGCCAATCCAGGGGGGAGAACTGGGTCAGGGGGTGTTGCTCAGCCAGGGGTGAGGCCAGTCCAGGGGTGGAGCTGAGCCAGGGGCAGTGCAGAGGAAAGAAACAAAAAGCAGGCCCCTTTGATGCCCCTCTCTCTGCATCTCGCTACCTGACCATTGATGTGTCTATCACATGTTTCGCACTACTTCCTCCGCCACTTTCTCATTTGAGACTTCACAAGTGTCCTGTCAACATATTTCCTTCAAGAACTGTTGATGAGATGCCTTTCCAGGACAGCGCACTGCCCTCCACACCCATAGCCCTAATCTCTCCCTACTGTCCTGGTCTGTTTGCTGCCTAACCCTCCACTAGACCATGAGATCCTTAAGGACGCGGGTCTACATCTCTCTCAGTGCTGCAGCCAAGGCACAGAAATTCTCCACAAATACGAGTGGAAAGAATCCATGAATGAGTGAACCAGTCCCTCAGCCCATTCTCGGAGTCCTTGGTGCAAAGAAACCTCTCAGCAGCATGTTCAAAGAACACAAAGTGCCGAGGTCAGCTGGCTTGTAGATCCATCACTGAATCGTCCAGGGCCTCAGCTTTCCAATCTGTCAAATGGACATGACCACACTTTTGCCATTTACCCCACAGTGTTTGTGAGGAGACTGTGAGGATAATGAGCTAAACTGTGGAAAGTAAAGAACTTCTTATAAGGGATGACTAGTAGTTACAAATCTCCCTCCTGAAAGGGCAGGCGTGTCCCTGGAGAGGTGGCCCCATGCACCCAGCGTGGCCGCAGCTCTGCATTGACTGACACCTCAGAAGAAGTGAGCATCCATTCCTGAGTCTTCTGACCCAAAACTAGGATGTAAAGCATTCGTTTTGACAAGGATACCAGTTATTAAGTGGTTATTATATGCCAGGGCCTTTGCTTAGCATTTAATATAGTATCTCATTTAATCCTCATGACCACCCTGTGGGTAGGCAGAATTATCTGATGAGAAAATTGTGCCTCAGAGAGGTTAAGTAACTTCCTCAAGGCTGAAAAGCTTTACTACAGTGGTTCTCAACCTTCCTAATGCCGCGACCCTGTCATACAGTTCCTCATGTTGTGGTGACCCCCAACCATAAAATTATTTTCGTTGCTACTTTATAACTGTAATTTTGCTACTGTTATGAATCGTCATGTAAATATCTGATATGCAGGATGTATTTTCATTGTTACACATTGAACGTAATTAAAGCATAGTGATTAATCACAAAAACAATATGTAATTATCTATGTGTTTTCCGATGGTCTTAGGCGACCCCTGTGAAAGGGTTGTTCGACCCCCAAAGGAGTCGTGACCCACAGGTTGAGAACTGCTGCTTTACTATCTGGGATTGGAACACAGGTCACTCAAACTCCAAAGCCCTGGCTTTTAACCATTATGTGCTAATTTCACATGGGCCAGGTTAGTAAGACGCAAACATCTCAGTCCCCGGCTGTCACGCTGAGGTTTAGCCTGGCCCACGCGAGAGCAGCATGGTGACATAGCAGCTGGAGTGACACATCTGCCCAGCCTCTCCCCACCACGGGGGTCACAGTGCCCAGCCCTCACCATGCCGGGAGGTAGGAATCCAGCCTACCTGTGCTTGATGGAGTTGCTAAGGTCTCTGCGAGAGATCTGCGGGGACCAGCGCGGTACTGACAGTGTGTCTGCGGGGAGAGAAGAGAGGAGGACAGCCGGTTACACAGAGGCCAGAGCCTGGCGTGGGCCCATTACACAGAGGATTAGAGGCTGGTGTGGGCTCCAGCCAAACCCAGTAAGAGGGAGGCTCACCGCCCTCAGGAAGGACAATGACCACATCACTTGTTAAACCAAAGCCGAGCAGAACGCTGGTTTAGCCTGTTTATCTTAACCCATGCAAGGTCCCAGGGCAGGGCAGCCAGAGAGTGCCTTAAAGGAAGCCAGCGTGAAAACAATAAGATTAAGCATCACTTCCATTTACAGAGTGCTTAGTGTGTGCTGGGTGTGTGCCCACACGTGCCTCAGTTCAGTACGTCGTGAGACAATCCCAAAGACGGGGGTTGTTAGCATCCCCACCTTGACGGTGAGGCAGCTGCGGCCTGGAGAGAGGAAGTCAGTTGCTCAAGGTCATACACCTCGGAAGCAGCACAGTCACTGGGAAGCCAGGCTTGAGGGCTCTAGGCATGTGCCCTTGCAGGCAAAGTTCTAAAGCGGTAGATTCCAAATGCCAGTCACGCAAGTACCACCCTCCTAATTTTGGTCACGGCCCTGTATAACCCATAGAATTATTTGTTTCCTATTTTAAGTTGACTCTTTTTGTTTGTTTAAATACATTTATCTTAAAATCAAAGTCTATATGGAAAACTAGTATCACTTTCTATATATTGTAGGTAACTATTTAAAATATGTCCAACCATGAACCATCTAAACTCATTCTAGAATAAAGGGATGGACTGGTTGATGAACAGGTGGATGGATGGCTAGACGGATAGGTCGATGGACTGGTTGGTGGGTGTGTGGATGGATGGATGGATGGACGAACGAACATGTGGGTAGGTGAATGGTTGAATAGGTAGATGGATGAACAGATGAATGGATAGATAGATGGGTAGATGGTAAAATGCTAGGTGGGTGAATGGGTATGTGGACGGGTGGATAGGTAGATGGACTGGTAGGTGGGTGGGTGGATGAATGGACAGATAGATGGATGAATGGTTGGAGAGGTGGGTGGCTGGACAGATGATAGGCAAGATGGATAGATGGGTAGGTAGGTGGATTAAGTGCTAGGTGAGTGAGTGGATGGGTGGATGGATGGATAGGTAAATGAAGTGGTAGGTAGGTAAGTGAGTGAATGGGTGGGTGGGTAGGTGGGTGGGTAGGTGGATGGATGGATGGATGGATGGATGGATGGATGGATGGATGGATGGATGTTTGGACAGGTGGGTGGATGAATGGTTGGATAGGTAGGTGGATAGACAGATGACTGGATAGATGGACAAATGGGTAGGTGGGTGAATGAATTGCTAGGTGGGTGGATGGATGGATGGGAATGAGGGGGAAACAATACATCACACAGACTTCAGACTGGATTCCTGTCCCCATCTGGTCTTTTCTTTTTTATCTTAGACTAAATCCCAGTGACCTCCACTGACTGAGTTCTGGGACTTTGTCTGCAGCCTGAGCCCCAGCCCCCACCTTCCCTCCACCTCCCGGCTCCTCACAGACCTTGAAGGCGCTGAGAGGTGTGAAACAACAGCAGAAATGAACTAGTGCTGCCTGCGAAAGCTCCACCAGCCAGGGCGAGGAGAAGCCAGAGGCTGACCCACACGCCAGCTCTCATTTCTCAGGCCGGAGGGACGGGGCCAGCTCCCCGTTTTCCGAGCGGCAAATGCACGCCTCCTTTTTCACAGCAACTGTAACGGAGCTGTGTGCTCACGGGGGAGCCGGGCTTGTCTGAGCCGATCAGGGAGCATTGAACCCCCAGCCCATTCAAACCCTCTCTTCGGTCTCATGACACTGGCGGCAGCCATCTGAAAGCTGTTTCCAGAAACCCCAGTTCTGCCCTGGGACCCTTGCTCAGAGAGCTAATGATTCTCCAAGCCCCAAAGGGCAGGGAAAACACAAGAGGGACGCAGCTGACAGATCACTCTCAGAATCACTGCCAGTGGAATCCCTCTAGTTTAACTAAAAACCAAATGTCACCCCTCTTATAAGCCCATTTTACTGCTTGTTTAGTTTCTGAGAAACAAACAAGCAAACAAAAAAGAAAAACATTTGAGATAGACAGAGAGAGAGAGAGAGAGAGAGAGAGAGAGAGAGAGAGAGAGAGAGAGAGAACACGCACGCGTGCTTTCTTCCCATTGCCATCTCCTTTGGGGACTGAAGTGAGTGAGATTTGAGAGGAAGGATTCTACCTGCTAATTCCTTAAAATGTCTTCTCCGGGGCCAGGGATGGGCGAAGGGGTGAAGCTGTGCTGGAGGAGGGTCAGCTCAGATTCACCGCCGCCTCGTGGGGAACCCACAGAACGGGAGTGCCACAGGGGAGCTCCATCTCCCGGAGCATCAGCAGGGCTGTGGGAAAGGTGTGTTGAGGGGATTCTGAGGCTCGCTAGGAAAGACCTGGGAGACTGACTAGCAATGCCTGCAGGGCGAAGCATAAGGTCGTACCCACAAGTGTGCGTATGTTTGCCTCCCCAGCAAGCACAGAGACCACATCTTTGTCTCTGCCTCACTGCCTCAGAGCATAGGGGCGGGGTCAAAATAAGTGCTTAAAACATGTTTGCTGAATCTAAGATTATTATAATATAAACCCTGAGTTTATTGATCACTCAGTACGTGTTACCCGTTGGAGTTTCTACCTGGAAGCTATGCCTTGTTGCACTCAGGGTTCCCATTATTCCCGCTGTACAAAGGAAGACACAGGAGCTCAGAGAGGTACAGGGACTTGCTGAAGGTCACACAGCCAGGCACTAGCAGATCCTCAAGCTGTGACTGCAATTGTTCACAAGTCCTCCGAAAGCCCTACACAAGTGTTCTCAGCCAGGGGCACTGATGGCCCCCAGGAACATTGGGCAATGAATGGAGGCATGTTTGGTTGTCAGGCTAGGGTGGGGAGGGTGCTACTGGTATCTAAGAGGTAGAGGCCAGGGATGCTGCTCAGCATCCTACAGTGCATAGGACAGCCCCCCACAGCACAGAACTAACCACCCCCAAAGTCAATGAGAATCCCAGATCCAGATATTTTTGCTTCTCGAGGCATCTCTCTAACCCTCAGACCCCAAATGACCCGGATGGTGTTCCTGAGGCTCAAGTCAGCAGACAGCAAGTCCTCTCGTATTATAAGCACATCTCACTGTTCCACTCAGAGTCTAATTATCCTGTTATTCTCAATTACAGCGCCGTCTCGAAAAAGCAGAAGTAATTAAGTTTAGTCGTTTGGTTTCATTCTCCCAATATCTGGTTGAAGGGTGAACTCTGTCCATTACATTACGAGCTGCAGCAGCGTTCTTCTCAGGCTATAATAACCTGCTCACAGCATCACACAGGGTGTGAAGAGCTGAACTCTGAGACCCTCCCTTTACTTTCTGCGTTTCGATTTCATTACACTTGCCAATGCAAGCCTTAAAGCAAAGGGAAACCGTTTAAAGGGAAAGGGGGTGGGGGTGGGGTGGAAATCTATGAAAATCGAGGCCTTATCATAACAGAGAAGGCAAACAGCATTTACAGCAATTAAACTGATACAGAAACTTCTGCTCAACAATCAAAGCGCCTATTAAGATGTCTCCATAGCTGAACAAAAGATTCTTTTTCTAGTCTAATTTTCTGATAACAAGTCGTGCAGACACGGAGGCAGAACTGCTGCCTTCGGTCCCAGGGGGAGAACACCAGACATGTCTCCTTAGACATTTTCATTCCCGCTGCCTGGAGAGGGAACGTGCTGAAGGGGAGGTGGGGTCTTCTCCCTCCTGCAGGCCCCTGGCAATGCCCTCCACAAGTGCCTCCGCACAGAAGGGGGTAACCCAGGAGCCTGGTCTTTGAAACCACCCTGGTAGCCAGATAGACAAACAGAAGCCTCGACAGAAGAAACCGACATTAATAAAGCATCCATGTAACGTAGAGCTTTGATATGAAAAACTCAGAGTCAGACGCGGGAGAAGCATCGAAAAACATTTAACACAGGGACACCAGGTAAAAACGGTGGCAATAAAGAGGACGAGGAGGGAAAGGAAATAAGAATAACAACCAGCCCAGCAGTGAGGCTCAGCGGCTGAGTGACCCTGAACCAAGAGGTCAAAGGTTTGGTTCCCCATCCCCCGTCAGGGAATTTGATTGCCAGCTGATTGATGATGTTTCTCTCTCACCGATGTTTCTATCTCTCTATCTCTCTCCCTTCCTCTCTCTTTAAAAATCAACATGTTTATTAAAAAAATAACAATCAGAAGAAAATAAAAAATAATAGATATGCTTTTTGTGGAGTGTTACCATGTACAGGCACTACTGCCAAATAAGGCCTATCCTATCTAATAAAAGAGAAACATGGTAATTAGCGTACGACCGCTACCCTTCCCATTGGCTAATCAGGGCGATATGCAAATTAACTGCCAGCCAAGATGGCGGCCGGCAGCCAGGCAGCTGGAAGCGAACATGAGGCTTGCTTGCTTCAGTGACGGAGGACTCCAACGTTCCCCGCCTGCCGCTGCCGGCCTCTGAGCTTGCAGTTTAAGAAACATTGTAACAAATATAGAAGCTAAACAAAACCCCAGGAACCTGCTTTCAGCGAGCCGGGATCTTGAGCTGGAGTTGATACAGTGTCTCGATTATAGAACCTAAACAAACCAGATACCTGTTTTTAGCAGCAGAGGCCTCAGAGCTGGAGCCAGAGCTAAAGCTGGCCCAGAATAAAAAATAAAAGAAAAAAAGGAGCCGTTGGGAGCTTCAGTCACTCACCAGCCTGAAAACAGCCCTCAGCCCCTCACCCAGACTGGCCAGGCACCCCAGTGGGAACCCCCACCCTGAAGGGTGTGTGACCAGCTGCAAACAGCCATCATCCCCTCACCCAGGCTGGCCAGGCACCCAAGCGGGACCCCCACCCTGATCCAGGACACCCTTCAGGGCAAACCAGCCGGCCCCTACCCACGCACCAGGCCAAGATCCTATATAGTAAAAGGGTAATATGCCTCCCAGCACCAGGATCAGCGGAGCCGGGAGGCCTCCCGGCACCGGGATCAGTGTGACAGGGGGCAGCACCCAAACCCCCTGATCGCCCTGTGGCTCTGTGTGTGACAGGGGGCGGGGCCACAACCTCCCTATCCGCCCTGCTCTGTTCGTGACAGGGGAAGGCGCCCCAACCCCCTGATCAGCCCTGCTCTGTGCCTGATAGGGGGGAGCTCCCCAACCCCCTGATCGCCCTGCGGCTCTGTGTGTGACAGGGTACAGTGCCCAACCCCCTGATCAGCCCTGCTCTGTGTGTGACAGGGTGCGGCGCCCCAACCCCCCGCCCCCACGGGCCCTGCTCTGTGTGTGACGGGGTAGAGCCATAACCTCCCCATAGGCCCTGCCCTGAGTGTGAGAGTGGCAGCGCCCCAACCCCCTGATTGGCCCTGCTCTGTGGGAGATAGAGGGCGGTGCCCCAACCCCTCCCCCACACGGGCCCTGCTCTGTGTGTGATGGGGTAGAGCCATAACCTCCCCATTGGCCCTGCCCTGAGTGTGACAGTGGCAGCGCCCCAACCCCCTGATCCGCCCTGCTGTGTGTGTGACAGGGGGTGGTACCCCAACTCCCCTATCGGTCCTACTCTGTGAGTGACAGGGGGGAGCTCCTCAACCCCCTGATGGGCCCTGCTCTGTGCGTGACAGGGGGGAGCTCCCCAACCCCCCTGATGGGCCCTACTCTGTGCGTGACAGGGGGGAGCTCCCCAACCAACCCCCTAATGGGCCTTGCTCTGTGCGTGACAGGGGGGAGCTCCCCAACCCCCTGATCGACCCTGATCTGTGCGTGACAGGGAGTGGTGCCGCAACCTCCCCATCAACCCTGCCTTGAGTGTGACAGGGGGCGGTGCCCCAACCCCCCAATCGGCCCTACCCTGAGCGTGACTGAGGGTGGCATCGCAACCTCCCGATCCGCCCTGCTCTGTGCATGACAGGGGGCGGCGCCCCAACTCCCCAATCGGCCCTGCTCTGAGCCCGACCAGGGGCTGCACCTAGGGATTGGGCCTGCCCTCTGCCACCCGGGAGCAGGCCTAAGCCAGCAGGTCGTTATCTCCCGAAGGGTCCCAGCCTGCGAGAGGGCACAGACCGGGCTCAGGGACCCCCCCTTCCCCCCGAGTGCACAAATTTTTGTGCACCGGGCCTCTAGTGTATATATATATATATATATATATATATATATATACACTATCTCATTTAACCCATACCTGACAGTGCACGCATTCTGGTAACCTATCAGCTGTTATCATTTCACCTCTAAGGACATCAAGTAGTGATGCCATTTGCCCAGGGTCACACAGCAAGCAAAGGCCAGGACCGGAGTTTTTAATTGAGGTCACACAGCCGGGGCCCAGTAAATGACAGTCCATTTCATCTCCATTCATAGACGGAAACACTGAGGCTTAGAAGCAATAAATGACTCAATAGCTAGTAAGTGGCTGAGTGGAGATTGGAACCACAGACAGGAACAACTGCACTGCATGCTTCCAGTCCAGACTGCCCTCCGGATCCAGGGAGTTCCACCCACCTCTGCTGTCCATGCCTCCTCCCTGTGTCTCAGGGAGGGCAGAGGACATGAGGGGCACCCAGCCTGTTTAAGCTCAGGGAAGGGCCACCGAGCCCTGGAAGAGGATGTTGGTAACATAACAACATTCAAACCTGTAGAGAATTTTGTGAGTTTATTTGAGCCAAACTGTCGACAATTGCCGGGAAGCAGAACCTCAATGGATTGAGATAATGCTCCAGAGAATGGCGGGCTACATCTATATTTATACATTGCAATCAAAGGAAGGGGCCTGGTGGGGTACATGAGATCCATTGGTGATAGACTAGAGAGGCGGGAGAAAGCAAAGCGGGGGAAACCCCTGGGATTAGATAAAAAGTAAAATGATGGACACATACTTCGGTGGGTGCGGGAACGATGAACACGATAACAAAGAAGGAATCTGTGGTCTCTGTCCTGGCATACAGGCACATTATGTTGTGCCCCAAGGGGTCCAGAAAAAGGGAAGTTACCAGTTACCCAGATATTTCAAGGGTATATCGTTCTAGATGCAAAAAGACAACTAGGCTCAGTTAAGGTAAAGGTTGACCTTGTCAGTGAAGATATTGGCCTAGGAGGTGACTGCCACCATCACTGCTTTTAGTTAAAGTTTAATTTCAGACCATCCTTTGTGGTGACTTTAGGTCTCTGAGTTTGCAAGACCGCCATGCAGGCCTCCCCTGAGCTTGTCAGGTTCGCATGTGGCCCCTTTCGTCCACAATGGAATAGCCTGTTCATTCCTTCTGTTGTTCATGCAGTTGCCCAGTAAATACTTTGTTGAGCAGAATGCCTTCTGCCCCTAAGTGTTCACATCCTAATCCCTGGAACCTGTAAGTCTGTTACCTGACAGACAAAAAGACATTTTGCAGATGTGATTACAGATCTTGAGATGGAGCAATCACCCCAGGTTATCCAGGTGGGCCCCGTGTAATGATGAGTGAAATAGGGAGGCTGAAGGGTCAGCGTTAGAGAAAGAGATGGGACGATTGCTGGCCTGGAGGATGGCAAGGAGGAAAGAGCCAAAAAATGCTGCCGCCTTCAGAAACTAGAAAAGGTGAGAAAACAGGCTCTTCCCCAGAGCCTCCAGGAGGAGCCGGCTCTCCTGCAACCTTGATTCTGGACTTCTGGGCTCCAGGACTGTACGACAATAAATCTGGGTTGTGTTGAGCCACTGAGTTTTGGTAATTTCTCTACAGCAGCTGTAGGAGACACATACAGTACCTATTTTGTGTCAGGTAGCGTTTTAGGAACTGGGGAGTATAGTGAACAGGATGTTTTCTGAGCTTAGAGTCTACAGGAGGAGTATGAAAGTGACATATTCCACGAAGGAAATAAAACAGTACGACCCTGAGATTTGCTGTAAGTCAATGGGAACCTTGGAGTTCATTAGAACAGAGTTAGGATGCAAGGATGCTGGGGGTGGGGAGGGGAGTCATCTCACAATTTTCAGAGCTCCCTCTGGCGGTGGAGGGGAGAATCGCCTGCCAGGCTGTGACAAAAACAGGAGTGCCCCACCCCCATCCTCCAAGGCTCCACCCCCAGCATCAGGCCAGGGGTCTCCCAGCCCAGCCCTTTCCCACTTGAGCTGCCAAGATCCCACCTGCTGCTCCCAATTAAACAAACAGAAAACAAACAGAAAAACCCCACACCTTAGGACGGGAGCGGTGATCAGCCTTACTGTACATATCCCAAGTGGGAATACACCTCTTAGAGCCATTTCTTCATTTAGTGCAACAACCCTATGAGGTTGTATCCCTAGTTTACAGCTAAGGAAACTGATGATAACGTAAAGCCCATCCCTAGGACTTAGTGGACCTTAAAGTTGAACCCAGTTTCCTATAGAGCTAAAGCCTTGCTACTCTCTCCCCACCACATACACTATTCGCTTCCCACAATATGTCTACTTCTGCGACATGTGCACCATTTATTGTTTAAAACATGCAGCCCTATGGAGGGATTGAGCGAGAGAGAGGGAGAGAGAGAGGGAGAGAGAGAGAGAGAGAGAGAGAGAGAGAGAGAGAGAGAGGGAATTCATGGACAACAGTGCAGTGGAGTGGGGGTGGAAGAGGGTATAAAGAGGAAAAATGGTGATAGAAAAAATAAAGAAAAACCACACAAACATGCAGTCCCAGAGCACAGGAAACTGTTGATTGACGTCTCTGAGCCTTTAAGCAGTTTTGGATAACAGAGGAGCTACCCTATCCTTAAATGTGTCCCTGGAGATAAAGACCTCGGACACATAATAGTATCCATAATAATAAAAGCATAATGTGCTAATTAGACCAGACAGCCGAATGACCTTCTGGACGTCGTTCCTGCTGTCCTTCCAGACAAAGCTGCAGCGGCGGCGGGGACTGAGGCAGAGGCGGTTAGGGGTGATCACGCAGGCAGGCAAGCAGTTAGGGGTGATGAGGTAGGCAGGCGAGTAGTTAGAGGAGATCAGGCAGGCGAGTGGTTAGGGGTGATCAGGCAGGCAGGCGAGTGGTTAGGGGTGATCAGGCAGGCAAGTGGTTAAGGGCAATCAGGCAGGCAGGCAGGTGAGCAGTTAGGAGCCAGTGGTCCTGGATTGTGAGAGGGTGCAGGCCAGACTGAGGGACCCCCCTGCCCCCCTGCCCCCATGCACAAATTTTGTGCACCAGGCCTCTAGTTAATAATAACAGCTAACACTTAGTGAGCACCTACTGCATGGCAGGACTCAGATTAAGTGCTTCAGATGTATTATTTAATTGGATCTCTGAAACTTCATTTCAGGCGGTAGAGCTGGGGTTTGAGCTCAGACATCAAGCCGCAGAGCTCACCCTCAGAAACACCACAAATGAAGTGGAAGTTCCACGCCGCCCCCAAGCTTCCAGCTCAGCCTGAGTGAGAACCTAACAATGCCGCTGCTTTCAAATCCACAGGAAGATTCTCCTGGGCCCCAAAATACCTGAAAAAATAGAAACTTAGACTATTCAAAGTTTCTTTGGGGGCTACAGGCCCATCGCCAGCTAAAGCCCCACTGACTTAGCCAAGGTGCCAACCAGTCCTGATGAAAGCTGCTCATGATATTATGCACATAGCAGGGAAGAGCTCTATTTGCTTTAATATCAATTCAAATAGATCAGATCTAAAAGCATTTCAATGACGTGTGCCTCTAAAGGTTATAGCTCCATGATTCTGTAAGGCCAAACTGAGTTTCTGGGTGAATATGGTTATCATTGTCTCCCTGAGCTTCCCAAGCTCCTATTTCTTCATCCGGAGGCTGTGGTGTCTATGCCGTTGTCCGGGGAACCACTGGCATTGGCGAGTGTGTAGACGAGGTGGGCCCAGGTGCCACGACAGGAATGAGATGCTAGGGATTAACAGGATTGTGCTGCTCACTCTCTTTTTCCTCCCATTGACTTTAGAGAAAGTAGAAGGGAGAGGTGGAGGGGGAGAGGGAGAGAGAGAAACACTGTGGGAGAGACACATAGATTGATTGCCTCCCACATGCGCCAGAGACGGAACCTGCAACCCAGGTATGTGAGCCATTACCTGGAATCAAACTCACGACCCTTCCATGTGGGGGCTGACGCCCTAGACCAGTGACGGCGAACCTTTTGAGCTCGGTGTGTCAGCATTTTGAAAAACCCTAACTTAACTCTGGTGCTGTGTCACATATAGAAATTTTTTGATATTTGCAACCATAGTAAAACCAAGACTTATATTTTTGATATTTATTTTATATATTTAAATGCCATTTAACAAAGAAAAATCAACCAAAAAAATGAGTTCGCGTGTCACCTCTGACACGCGTGTCATAGGTTCACCATCACTGCCCTAGACACTGAACAACACAGCCGAGGGCCTGTGCTGCTTCCTCTTGATGGAAGGGACTAGTCCCAGGAGAGACCAATTCAGGATCCCCTGGCATTGAGGCAAAACAGAGCTACCGCCAAGAAGCAGGACCCTGGCGGGTACGGAGTTATTGTGGTCAACCCAACCGGCACGGGGGAGTTGGGGGGGGGGGAGGGTTTAAACTAGAAGCAAGACCTTGAGCGCGGGCCTCCTTTGGAGTCAGAGCCAAATCCTTCTTTCTGAACAAGAAGGGCCTCCAGGTCACCCAGTTGCCCACTGAGTGTGGGAGATGGCGCGTGGGACTGGCAGCAGACCTACGTCCCAACATCGGCTCTGCCACTTACTAGCTAGGACACCTGGGGCACGTTCACCTCTGAGACTCTGTCGCCTATAGAAAGAGGGTCATAATCTCTCCCTTATAGGAAAGTCAGGAGGATGAAGGGGGTAATATAATTGGAACAGGGCTCCGCTGAGTGCCTGACATACTGTTATTACTGCTTTTGTCACTGTCATCATCACTCTGCCTCTAGAATGAACACACCAGTTAGAACATGATAAAGCTCTCCAGGACTCTTATTTGGAGCAGTGGTTGGCAAACTGTGACCCTCAGGCCACATCCAGCCTGTCACCTGCTTTTGTAAATAAGATGTGATTGGCACACAGCCACACCCACTCGTTTACATACTGTCTGTGACTGCTTCTGCGACAGAGACAAGAGGGCCCCCACCGCCAAAATTAATTATTACCTGGCCCTTCAGAGAAAAAGTGTGTCAACCGCTGATTTAGAGCTGAGGAACTCATTTCCTTGGCTGATTAGCAGATATTTTTTTTCTTTTTCTTTTCCCCCTCAGCTTTATTGAGGTATATAATTGGCAAATAAAGTGGTAAGATATTTAAAGTATATCATGTGATGATTTGCTATACATCTACATTATGAAAACATTTTTTTCTTTGCAGCCAGAAGACCTGAGTGAAGACTCACTTCTGCGACTCACACAGTGGGAGCCCTTGGACAAATGGCCTGTCTTCTCCAAGCCCAAATGTGCAGGACCCCTTGGCGTCACCCCCCGGCTCACCTAGTCCCAGCACCCTGTGGGGTGGGGGGTGCTGCTTCACTGCCATGTTACAGAAGAGAGGGGCTGGGTGTGGGAGGACCGCAAGCAGTCCAGCCAGTCTCGCCCCGACCCCGGGTTCTTCTAGCGCTCACTGTCTCCTGCAAGGTCTCCGGTGACATGCCACTGCTGAATCCGTGTCAGCCGTGAAGACAAGGGAAAGGAAAATTAACTCTCTCTTCTCACTGCTTCTGTCTGGGCTAATTAATACGATTATCCACTTGTCACTTGATCAAGGCAGAGAGAAGACCCTGAGGATGTGTATGTTGCAACGGGAGGGGTGATGGAGACGGTCATGGCCGAGGGGGTAGACAGAGAAAGGGCCCCCTTGGGAGTGTCTCCAGGTGGGAGCCTGCCTGGGTGAGACAGGTGAGCAGTGAGGGCGCGGGTAAATGGTAGCCCAGCAGACAGAGGGCTGATGTGCAGGGCAGAAGGCAAGAAAGTGCAGACACTGTGAGGGGAAGACATCACAGACTCACAATTCAAGTCTCTTCGGTCACCCCTTCCTCCTGGCCCCAGGCCTGGCTAAAAAAAATTTTTTAATGGTGAAACCATTGCCCTGGATGATGTTGTTCAATGGTTAGAGTGTCATCCATGCACTGAAGGGTCTCAGGTTCAATTCCTGGTCAAGAGCACATACCTGGGTTGCAGGTTCGATCCCTAGCACTGGTCAGGATGCATGCCAGAGGCAACCAAATAATGTGTCTCTCTCACACTGATGTTTTTCTCTCCCTCACCCTCCCTCTCTCCCTCTCTCTCTAAAAATCAATGAAAAAAATATCCTCAGGTGAAGATTAACAAAGAAATAATAAGCAAATAAATTAATTTTTAAAATGGCAAAACCAACTTGGAAGCACCTTCAAGATCTAGTGGGGAAACTAGAATATATTTAACACCCCCTCCTCAAATCATTCTCCCCTTTTTAAAAGGCCATCACCATCTCCTTACTGCCGAGCTGGGGTCCCCATTCCCCATAAATCAAATGTGTGGACAGTGATGGCACCACCCGCCGCGGGAGTCCCCACTGAGGTTTATGGGAGCCCCTCCGAGGGCCTCGATTACTCCCCACTGCTGGCAGAGCGAGAGACAGCAGAGGCACTTCGTTACATTTCATCATGTGCTCACTGCCGAACGCACTGGAGCGGATCGGGGATTTTTAACCTCGTAATCCAATAATGGGAGACCCGGGTGCCACACGCGTAATTATCTTCCTTGCGGGGAAAGGAGAAGGAGAATCCAACATGTTAACTGTAGGCCAGGTATGCATGTCCGATGACGGGGCTGGGGGGGAGGGCATAACAAGAAAAGTAAGGCAGTGAGCTCTAATTCCATGAGACACACCCACAGATTGGCGGGGGCGTGGCACTGTCAATCACTCCTGATTCTAAACCATGAGACATATCAGGAAATCTCTCTTTCCTCCTCTCCCCGTAGCCTCCGCGCCCCCCCTCCCCGCCCCTGGAATTCCCCTCGATATAATTTTACTGCTAGGGTCTAGAAAAAGGAGGGGGTCATCTTAAAATGTCAGAATCCGTTTATGAAACAAGGTAATAAAATTAAAATGAAAAAGAGGAAATAAAATCTTAACATCTAGAAAAATGTAGAAGAATCTCATTGTGGCCACGGATCCACCGTGGTGTGGTTCAGATGTGCTTGGGAGATAAATGATCAATGAGGAAACATGTGTGGTGCTACTAATACGACCCTGAGGGCGGGGTGCTGTATTATTCAATATCACTGTCTCAAGGACTCCGTTACAGCATCCTATCGGCTCAAGTGACTAAGAAAGGTCACACGGGAGGAAGAACATGCTGATCCCAGGCCAAAGAGGAAGAAAGGCCCCGTGCATCTGAGAAAGCGACAGGACAGCACTAGGAGCCAGTCCTAGGCTTAAAATCGCTCATGGCCATTGCTGTCCCTGGCCCTGCCCAGTCCTCCCTGAGTCCCACTTTCAAAGAAGCTGTTCTCTCTATCTAAAAACTATTCTGCACCCCTCTCCCTCCTTCTCTTAGCCCAACTCATGCCAACATCTTTTCCAAGATCCAGCTTAGGCATGGCTCCTCCAGGAAGCCCTCCGTGAATGCGCAAGGGCAGACACCCTGCCATGTCCCTCCTGTAGCATCCTGCGCTTACCTCTCCAGGCTACATCCTCATTATACAGAGTCTCTGCTTACACGTCTGTTCTCCCCACCACCCTTGACTGTGAGCTCCTGGAAAAGAGATGCGACCAATTACTCATCTTTATGTGTTCAGTGTCTCAAGCAGCGTTTGGCTTAGCGCTGAGAGGTGAAGGGTTTTTCCTGCTTACTCCAGCAAAAACAAGCCAGCAGCCCAATGCTCTGAATGGCGGCTTCACTTCCCCATGTCTGGCGAGACCTGGGACAGTCAGGCATCCCAGGAACCCAGGGGTCCCACTCTGCCCTGACCCACACCTCCAGGCCCAGCTCCCAGGGTGGGACCTCGGCAGGAACAGCTGAGTAGATGAAGCCCTTCTGTGCAAAGACAGAGCCCACGACTTTCTTTCCCATCGCTCCCCGCGCTTGCCTGCCTGTCCAGGGCCCCGCAGTTACCCTAGCACCGGCAACGCCATCTGTTCCTCCTGACTCTCATCTGTAATGGGTCCCTCCTGAGGACAAGCTTGCAGTTTAGGTCAATTTTCACATTCATTCCTCTCAGCCACTCTGTCAGGGAGGTGTAGTATCGCTCCCATTTCACAGATAGAGAAACTGAGGCCCCGAGAGCTTAAAACAAAGAAGCAAGGTGATCAAAAGAATGGGGTTTGGAGTTAGGAAGACCAGGGTTTTTGCCCTGTGTCTGACACTAACTGGACAAGTTCCTTAACTTCCCTGAGCTGCTGCCGAGTAATAATGAAAACAGCTAACACGGGCCGTGTCGGTGTTCCCAGAACTGTCAGCTCCCAGAGCAGGGATGGGCAAACTTTTTGACTCGAGGACCACCATGGGTTCTTAAACTGGACCGGAGGGCCGGAACAAAAGCATGGATGGAGTGTTTGTGTGAACTAATATAAATTCAAAGTAAACATCATTACATAAAAGGGTACGGTCTTTTTTTTTTTTTTTTTTAGTTTTACTCATTTCAAACGGGCCGGATCCGGCCCACGGGCCGTAGTCTGCCCACGGCTGTACTAGAGTCATCTGATGCCTGTGCCCCCCTCTCGCACTGTGATTTAATTCAGAGGTCAGCAAACTATATCCATGGACCAAATATGGCCCACAGCCAGTTTTTATAAATAAAACTTTATTGTCTCACAGCCACGCCCACTGTCAATGGCTGCTTTTGCACTATACAGGCAGAGTTGAGTAGCCATGCAGGGACCATGTGGCCGGAAAGGCTGAAACATATACTGACTGGATCCTTAATAAAAAGTGTGTGGACCCTTGACTAATTTGTACTGCGGTATGGCCTGGGGTTGAAAGTTTGAAAGGTCTCCAGGTCATACCAATCTGCAGACAAGTCTGGGGTCTGCTCGCGTGGGTGCTTTACTTGCCTGAGCTCATTGACTCTGTAACAACCGTGACTATCTCGCTCCTGTGTCCTCAGCAACTAGCTCAGTGATGGGCATGGACTGGCACCTCCACAAAGACTAAATGAAGGAACATTTAAATAAATGAAAGGGTGAGTGAATGAGTGAAAAATCCACCCGTGAGGAGGGCACTGATGCCCCCATTCTGCAAACGGGAAAGCTGAGACTCAGAGGCCGGCTAAGGATTTCAGCCTCACTCTCCCTGAGGGGGAGGCCCCATTTCTTATCAGGAAGGAGGAGAGACCACCAGCAAGGCTCTCGAGGGGGGTCCTTTTGTGTTACCCCCCCTGGGAGAGAAGCCCTGAGCGTGAGGAGAGGCAGCCTGGAGACCCAGAGAAGCCCGGGCCGGCTTCAATGCAGAGCCCTCTCAGACCACACAGACACGGGCCTGTCTCACCCACCCGGAGAAAACGCTAATTGGAAGAGGCTGGCTTACTGCGCCCTGGCTCAGGCTTACGTGAGGACAGAACAAGAGTTGACAGACAGGCCCCACACGGCCATCGCCACAATGTCCCTGTGAAGGGAGAGAAACAGCCAGCCCTGTGCTCCACTGATTTCGATTGTAAATGGTCTCACGTTGAAACAGACCCTCAGAAACAGCAGTCAGTGACGGCGTCGGATGAGCGATGCACAGACCACAGGTGGGGGCTGCCGGGACAAAGGGCTGCTGAGAAGGTCCCCCCACCCCACACAGAGTCATTCCGTGGAATCTGCAAGTGGGGCTTGGCATCTGGACCCAGAAACAGGCGAAAGGAGGTGTTCGTGGACTTTGTGATGCACGATCTGGGCACCCCAGGAGCCCAGACCCCCTCTTTGGCCTAAGAAGCAGGGGGTTGACATATGAAGCAAGAGCCTCGCACGTAGTAGGTGTGCATTAAAAGACGGCTTTCCCCTTGAGCGACCCAGGTTCTTGTTGGCGGCTTTCTTTCCTAGTGCTGCTTCTCTCTGGCCGGAGGAGACAAAGCCTGGGCAAGAGGCTCTTTGGGGAAGAAGGCCACCCGTCGAGGGAGCAGCCGCGCTGAGTTATGGGGAGGGCGGGGCTGTCTAGGTCCCCGTGGCCATTTATTCGTCTCTATCACCGTGTTCTCAGAGCGCGTCCACAGCCCTGGCTTGCCCCATGTGATGGATGGGTCTTAAGTTCCTCGCACACTACATCATCAATTACTTTCATATTTATTGCCTTGAACTGAGTTTATGGATCTTAAATCAGAGCCGCTCAGAGTTGCCTGAGCTGAAATTCTCCCCCGATGGAAATGTGGCATTTTTTTAAAAATTATGCAGCCACCCTGTAGCTAATGTTCAGTGGATGCTAATTGTCCGTGGAACAAAGGGCTGCTGAGAAGTTCCCCACACAGAGGCATTCTGTGAAATTTACTGCCTGAGTGGGCTCAGCGGGGACAGACCAGGCAAGCACATTGCGAGAGACCCTGGTTCACCTTTAAGAAACCCCAGACGCCAGGCACCCTCACGTCTGAACTTCAGGAAATAGACTGCCTCCCTCGCTCAGCTCCCCAAGACTCAAAGCGCCACCCAAAGAGATGCCACACTGTCTGTAGTTTGCAGACACGGTGGAGACAGCCTTGTGATGGGTCACATTCCAAGGTCGAGATGGGGTGTCTATATTCCAAAGCACCCCAAGTGGGGCTGAGCTGACAGAGATGTGACCGGTCCTGGTCCTGGTGTGGCAGCCTGGTCCTAGTGTGCGGGGACCTTGCTGCCACGGGACCGTGGTTCTTCAGTGAGAAGTGCTGTCAGTATCTGGGGCACAGAGGGGCCTCGCCCCCAAGGGCTTGGAGATAAGGAAGTGACCCTCCAAGAGTGAAAGTAGCCCATGTCTAGTGGCTCAGAGACCAGAGAAACAACATTGAGCCAATACAGAGGCTCCTGCAGTGGGGGGTGCAGCTCCCAGGGGACATCTGGCAATATCCAGAAGCATTTTGCAGGGTAACAGCAGGGGTGGGTAGAGGGGCGTACTACTGGCTTCTAGTGGGTGGAGGCCAGGGATATTGTTAAACAGCCGCCCGCACTAAGAGTTATCCAGTCCAAATGACAACTGTTTTATAGTTCAGACTCCCTGCCCAAGGAGCCAGGAAGAGATCTGGATCCAGAGCCGGTGGCAATCAGATTAAATGGACAGACAGATGGAAAGGAGGGCTCAGGCAACCACGAAGGGAGAGACAAGGCGAGTCACGGGGTGGATGCTGGCTTGACTCTCCCAGCCATCCAGTGGACAGGCATGTGAGGCGCTGGACACCACTCCCCGTCTAGTAACAGCAGCCTGGTTTTCCACTGGGAAATTACCCTCCGACGTCTCAGTCCTAGAGGTCAGAGCAGGTGAACTTCCCTTCCAGTCCTGACCCAGGCATGGCACCTTTTTTCCTTAAAGATATCCTCTAGCCCAGTGGTTCTCAACCTTCCTAATGCCGCGACCCTTTAATACAGTTCCTCATGTTGTGGTGACCCCTAATTTCATTGTTACATATTGAAGATAATTAAAGCATAGTGATTAATCACAAAAACAATATGTAATTATATATGTGTTTTCCGACGGTCTTAGACGACCCCTGTGAAAGGGTCGTTCAACCCCCACAGGGGTCGCGACCCACAGGTTGAGAACCGCTGCTCTAGCCCCTAGAGTAGCTAAGCTGGTGGGCTGCACCTGAGCGCCCAGGGGCTACCTGCGAGAAGGACCTGGCCTGAGATGAGCCGCACACTAGAAAAGCAGAAGCGAACGATACAGAGAAATCAAGGGTTGATATATCATTTAAGCCCTGGAGCATCGCGTTATGATTACCAGGGCTACCGGTTACTAATGCGGGTTTTGTAATCAAAGAAAACACGATAATTTCAAGAGAAACATCAAAAGTGCTTTATTCAAAGTCATGTCCATCACTAGCTACACATTTCCCCATCTTTCAGGTAATTTGTGGATACCGTCCCAATAGAACTTTTCTTGTTTTGAGGCAAACCATTCAGAGACACAATTTTCCACTTTGTCCTATGTTTCAAAGTGCTGCTCAGCAAGTGTGTGCGCCATCGATCAGAACAAGTGGTCATCTGAAGGAGCAAGGTCTGGTGAATACAGCGGGTGGGTTAATACTTCCCAGGCAAGATCTTTTAACATATCTGTAACTGGTTTTGAAGTGTGTGATGGTGCGTCATCATGAAGCAGAATTACTTTGCCATGTCTTCTGGAACATTCTGATCGTTTTACCACCAAAGCATGGTTCAAATTGATTATTTGCTGTCGGTAGCGATCAGTATTAACGGTTTCACCTCGTTTTAGAAGCTCATAATACACCACACCTTCCTGATCCCACCAAACGCAGAGCATTGTCTTCTTTCCGAAGCGATTTGGCCTTGCAGTCGATGTTGATGGTTGACCTGGATCAACCCATGATTTTGTGCATTTGGGATTCTCAAAATAAGTCCATCTTTCATCACGTCACAATTCGATGCAAAAAAGACTTTCTTTCGTGCCTTTGAAGCAACATTTTCCTGATGACTTTTCGGTTTTCCATTGGTCTTTCGTTCAGTTGATGTGGCACCCATTTTCCTTCCTTTAAAATCGTTCCCATTGCTTATAAATGATCAGAAATTGTTTGCTGAGCAACATTTAATCTTTCTGAAAGTTGTTTTTGAGTTTGACACATATCTTCATCCAATAATGTTTGTAATTGTTGGTCTTCAAACTTTTTCAGTTGACCTGGATGTTCTTTATCTTTCACATCAAAATCATTACTTTTAAAGTGTTTAAACAAGTATCTTGAGATGGAACATGTTCACCATAAGCTTCCCAAAGTATACGATAACTTTCATCAGCACTTTTCTTCAAAATAAAGTAATGAATTAAAACTTCCTGAAAATGCTTTTTTGGCACGAAATTCGACATTTTTAAGCGTAAAAATATCTATGATGTTAACACCTTCAGAAAATTTGACATATGAAGTTTGAAGCTTGCTGTCAATACAACAAAATAGCATACATATCAAATCGCCTATATATCAACATATCTGTAACTCCATCTACTGAAAAAAATTTGCATTATTAACTGGTACACCTGGTAAATTCTTATTTAAATATATATTTAAATAATATATATATTTTATATATTGTATATAAAATTATATTATATATTTTACATATTTATATATAATAATATATAAAAATAATACATATGTAAAATATATAAAATAATATATATATTTTATTGACTTCAGAGAGGAAGGGAGAGAGAGAAACATCAATGATGAGAGAGGATCACTGGCTGCCTCCTGCACACTCCTACTGAGGATGGAGCTGCAACCCTGGCATGTTCCCTGACTGGGAATCAAATCGTGACCCCTTGGTTCATAGGTCGATGCTCAACCATGAAGCCGCACCAGCTGGGCTCTTCACTTTTATAACGATGACTGCTCTAGGTCAGTGGGTCTCAAACTTCATGCATCACAGTCCCTTGGAGGGCTTGGTAAAATACTGATTTCTGGACCTTTGAGTTGTCAATTCACCAAGTCAGGGGAGGCGGCCTCGATCCCTGATAGGATGGTGCACTGGAAGGTACTGAGTAGCGTCCCTGGCCTCTATCCGCTGGAGGCCAGCAGCACCCTGCTCCCCAAGCCATGACAATAACGTCTCCAAACACTGCCAGTGTCCCCCAGGGAATGGGGCAACACTGCCCCGGGTTGAGAATCACTGCTCTAGACCAAAGACACCCCAAAAATGCACATGAAGAAAGGAACCACCAACTGCAACCCCTAAACTTCCTGGGGCTCGTGACCATGGTCCCAACTATTTATCATGGATTGAGGGTGAGTGTGGGAGTTCAGACAGGGTGCCTAAACCTGTCACTCCTATGGACATCTGAGCTCTGTGAGGCCAAAGAGCCTCAGATCCTACAGCCAAATGGCTGTCTTCTCAGTTTCCCCAAGTTCTCAGAGAAGTCTCCCCCTCCCCCCAGGTGCAGTGGCTCAGCCCATCACGAAAGACAGAATGGCCAACCCTAGCTAATCACTGAAGAATGAGTCCGAGCCAGCGACAGCCAATGCTCAAAGACCGTCTGATTGCAAATATCACAGAGGAAACATAAATTCAGAGCGGCCCCAGGTTCCCAATTCTCAAGCTCGGCAAACCAAATTCGAAGGTGCAATCTTCAGAGGGTTTTTTAAAAGCCAGGTGATGGGTAGTCGGTGGGGAGAGGAAGAGGTGCCGAATCCGGGCCTGATGGATGGGTGTGGGTGCAATCAGACTCGTCTTCAGAGCTCTTGGCTCAGACACCTGCCCCCTTTGTCCCTGGAGTTTGGCTCTGAATGTGCCCCTGGACCACACTCTCCCTCTCCTCTACCTGGTGCTCCTATTCTTGTAGAAAGGCACACAACCTAATGATGAATTTGTTCAGGGCAATCACTCTCGCTTACGTGCAAAACAAAGGCAGGATTGATGAACAGCAGGAAGCACATTCACCGGCCTGATCTATGCCTTTCTCCTTGGAGCAGCAGCAAGGCCTCCAGACGCATGTCAACATCTCTGCATCTGTCAATAGGACCTTGATTCTCTAAAGACTGAAAGGGGCTGTCAGGGCTGAATGTGTAGAGCCAGCTCAGGGTTTTCGGAGCCCCAGTCAAAGCCTCCAGGTGACTCTTTTTGCATCTGCTAGCGTCTTTCATCCGGAAATATTACCCTTGAGTGAGGGCTGAATGGGGACGTTAAAGGCACAGGGGAGGGGGTTTCAGGGAGGGGCGCTCCTGTGCTGGGAACAGCTCGGTCCTGCTTCCTGAGCCCACATCTCAGCGCTGCCTCTGGCTGAGTCTTTCATCCTCTCTGACATCAGTTCCTTCCTTACCTGCATATGAGACTCCGACCCTGCCAGGTGGCTGTCGGATTCTACAGGCCTCTCCAATCATGCTGCCGGCTTGACTCTGCCACTTGTCAGCGGTAAAACTCTGGGCTAGTTCTTGCTTAATCTCTCTGTGCCTCACTGGTAACCACGCACTTAGAATGGTGCCTAACTTTTAGGAGGTGCTTAATTCATATTTAACAAATATCCCTCTCCAACTCTACCCATTAAAAAGGGTGAAAAGCCTGGCCAGTGTGGCTCAGTGGTTGAGCGTTGACCCATGAACCTGGAGATCACAGTTCGATTCCCGGTCAGGGCACTTGCCCGGGTTGCAGCCTCGATCCCCAGCAGGAGGCTGCCGATCAATGATTCTCTCTCATCAATGATGTTTCCATCTCTTTCCCCCTCTTCGTTCCTCTCTGAAATCAATAAAAATATTTTTAGAAAAAGAAGAACAAGGGATGCACTGGTTCATCTCAGCATCCCCCGTGCTGGCCCAGGGCCCGTGCGGCTCAGAGTGGTCGCTACTAAAAGTCTAGCTGCATTAAACTGAGGCAGGGCTAGGGCAGTGTGCACACAGGAAATCGCTCTCACTCACGTTAATGACAATAACTGAGATGCATTCACTATGCTAAGAGCTTGGAATGTGTGGCTTATTCCGTCTTCCCAATGACTGTGGGAAGAGGCAAATATCTCCCCTTTCACTAGGAAACAGCCCAGAGAGATGAACAGCTGGTGGGTGGAAGCCAGCACTGCGCTTGGGGTGGGCGCCTCAGCAAGCCCCAAACAATAAGGTCTGCAACATCTTCGAGGGACTTGTGTCCCCTTCTGGCCTCAGCTCACCTCCCTGAGCTCCCGTTCCCTCCACAAATGCGGGGATCGTATCTCCAGAGGGGAGTCGGGCAAAGCTCAAAGCTGCCTGGGCTCGTGCACTGCAGCTCTCCCGGGAGAGGAACAGGGAGCAGGCTTGATTAGCAGGGGGCGGCAGAGCCAGGCGTCTGGCTGACAGGAGATTAACCGGGGGTTCTGCAGATGTGAGGCTCACAGACAGGTATGACAGGAGGGGTCAGGGTTTCTAACACCACTGGTGCCCTATTGGGGAGAGCGGGGCAGAATGTGGGCACAGTGGCACCACGTATGAGACTGGACTGTCCCCAAGGCTACTGAGTGTGACGGTTCCTTAGCACTGATGCCTGGCCTGCGGGAACCACTGACACACGACCAACTCGACCGCAAGGGAGGCGCCTCCTCAATGTTTCCTTAACGGCTGAGAAGGCAGGAAGGAGTTGGAGTGAAACAGTCAGGGTTTGAATCCCTGGTCCACTCTGAGTCTCAGTTTTTTCATCTGTACATCGAAGCTGAAAACAGTGCTCACTTCTTGGGCTTGTGAATGACAGACTGCCTATCAAGTGCCTAGGACTCGTCTAGCACTTGCCTGTGTTTTACGAAAAGCTCTCCTCAACCACGTGTTTCGCAGAGACATGAAGGTGCCCAGAGAACTATGAGCTTATAGTAGCTGCTCAATTAAGAAAAAATATCGCCAAATGCAGGTATGAGCAAACAAATGAACAAAACCATGGATCATTTGATCATCGCCTCCTGATTTAGATTTATAAAATGTCATTATTACTTTTAAAACAAGGAGATCTTAGTCCAGAGAATAAAGAAACTTGCTCAAGGACAAGTTGTGACTTGGCAGCTGCGACTTGGCAGCTGTGACTCGATCCCAGAACTGTGGGGACCAGGCCCAGAACTGCTACCATGCTCGGCACAGGAAGGACAGTGCCAGGGACCCAAGATTCTTACGGGGGCCCATGAAAATGCTTTCACATTCATTTCTTTTTAAATTGGAAGAAAAAAATGAATGTATAAATATTCCTATATAATAAAAGGCTAATATGCAAATCGACTGAATGGGGGAACGACCGGTCGCTATGATGCGCACTGACCACCAGGGGGCAGATGCTCAATGCAGGAGCTGCCATGACACGCACCAACCATTTACAGAGAAATGGCACCGCGGACCTGGCACCCACAAAGTAACACTCAGCTTCTCCCTAGTGCAGCGGTTCTCAACCTGTGGGTCGCGACCCCTTTGGGGGTCGAACGACCCTTTCACAGGGGTCACCTAAGACCATCGGAAAACACATATATAATTACATATTGTTTTTGTGATTAATCACTATGCTTTAATTATGTTCAATTTGTAACAAGAAATTGGGGGTCACCACAACATGAGGAACTGTATTAAAGGATTGCGGCGTTAGGAAGGTTGAGAACCACTGCCCTAGTGGGATATAGGCTCCGCCACCAGCCCGGAGCAATATCCCACCAAATCACAGCCAATGCTGCCAAGACCCCATTGGAGCAAAATGCGGCCCACACCCCAGCCCAGTCCAGCCTGGAGATGGTTGCTGTGGGCTCTGGGTAATGACATAACGTAGCAATGCCCGGCTTCCTCTCCCTAGCGACTAGCCTCCTTAGAATTTCTCCAGCCCAGGAATACGACTTGCTTTACAGCCAGGTGGAAACATTTTAGACTTTACCAAATGTCTGTGAAGCGTTTTCCCGTGCCTCATCTCACTTCATCCTCACAGAAGTCCTAGAGTATGTAGATAGGAGACTCAGTGGAATCCTATTTTCTTTCCATTAGCCGGAAAACGGAGATTTAGAAAGCTTAGAAACTTGACCCAACTGAAAAGAAGAAAGAAATGGCGGACCTTGAAAATGACTTCAGGTTTTCTCACTGCGCAGAATACAGTCCCGAGATGAGGCACGGGAAAACGCTTCACAGACATTTGGTAAAGTCTAAAATGTTTCCACCTGGCTGTAAAGCAAGTCGTATTCCTGGGCTGGAGAAATTCTAAGGAGGCTAGTCGCTAGGGAGAGGAAGCCGGGCATTGCTACGTTATGTCATTACCCAGAGCCCACAGCAACCATCTCCAGGCTGGACTGGGCTGGGGTGTGGGCCGCATTTTGCTCCAATGGGGTCTTGGCAGCATTGGCTGTGATTTGGTGGGATATTGCTCCGGGCTGGTGGCGGAGCCTATATCCCACTAGGGCAGTGGTTCTCAACCTACTGCAGCACTGCTGCAGTTAAATATTGTACCCTTTGTTCTCCCTGAGTGATCTACAATAATAATCTGCTTCGTGTTGATATTTACTGCTGTGTTGATGACAATTACCTGAAAGAGAAGTTGGGGTGCCTCACTGGGCTGGAGAAGTTTAGCTAAATCAGAAAGCAGGTCTAATTAAGTAAGTTTATTCTACATCTATAAAAGGCTACGTTGACTCACGCATGCACCATACATATAAAGCTCTTGGTGGCACCAATCCCACGCATGTGTTTTGATCTGTCATTGTCGATCATGAATTTGGTTGACACTTGTATTATAGAGAAAGAGCAAATAGCAATATTAAAATATTTCTTCTAATTAATTTTCTTTAAATGTGCATAAATTCGTGCACCAGGCCACTAGTATATAATAATAACTCTAACATGAATGGTGGTTATCTTGATGACAACATAGTCACAAAACAGAATTTTTATTTTTTTTTAATGGAGAGAAGGGCTTGTGAAGGCTGAAGTGGCTCACTGGGGCCTGCTGGACGAGCACGGAGCTCAGGGGGGACAGACCCACGGGAAGAAGCAAGGAGCTCTGAGCCAAGGCTAATGGATGGAGCTAAGCACTGAGGCCTGAGATGAACACATTTCGAGAGTACTTGCTCAAACTGGGGGTGCACAGGGAATCGGAGGAGCCCAGCCACAGTCAGGGAGCCCCCTCCCTGCCTCATGCCAACAGGAAGCTACACTGTCTCCCAGCCTTCCTCACATGTGTCATGTCCCCATTACTCCTGACGCCCTACTCTTTTTTTTCAATTGATTTCAGAGAGAGGGAAGGAGAGGGAGAGAAGGCCAGAACCATCAACGGTGAGAGAGAATCATCAACCAGCTGCCTCCCACACCTCCTGCTGGGGATCGAGCCTGCAATCCGGGCATGTGCTCTGACAGGGAATTGAACCATGACCTCCTAGCTCATAGGTCAATGCTCAACCACTGAGCCACACTGGCCAGGCCCTACACCCTACTTTTTGTCCCTCTCTTTATCTCCATCTGCACCTCAGTCCCAACCTCAGACAGACACCTAGAGACTTGAAGAAAAACCTTGTGATTTTGGAGCCAGGTGGCCTATTGATTTCCTATGCTGGGTTCAAACCCCAGCTCCGCCACTTTGTAACTAAGAGACACATGACTTCACCTGGCCTCAAGTTCCTCATCTTTAAAATGGGGTCAGAACCTCCCACAGGGTTGATATGAGAGTCAACAAAACAACAACCCACATACTTTACCCGGCCTATAACAACTACTCAATGTTGCCACCATCAAAAGAATCTCCCTCTAGTAGAGTTCAACTAACCCAGAGGCCAGCAAAGTGGCTGGAAGGCCAAACCCAGCTCACCATCTGTTTCTGTGTGGCCTCACTCTAAGAATGATCTTTTTTAATGATTGAAATTTTTTTTATTTAATTTTAAAAAACGTTTAATGAAAAAAACTTAGAGCATTTTATGACATGTGACAATGATATGAAATTCAAATTTCAGTGTCCGTAAATAAAGTTTTATTGGGACACAGTCACACCTATTCACTCCGGTGTTGTCGGTGGCTGTTTCTGGGCTACAGTGACAGAGCTGAGTAGTGACAGGGACCATATGGCAGCGTTTCTCAGCGGTGGCACCACTGCCATTTGGGGCCGGGTGATTCTTCCTAGTGAGGCTGTTCTGTGCCTCGTGGGGTGTGGAGCAGCATCCCTGGTCTCCACCCACTAGACAAATGCCCATGGGCCTCCCTCCCGAGTTGTGATAACCAAAGATGCCTCCAGGGTAGGAAGGTTTTTTTAGCTTTTAGGGAGTACAAATCAGTACAATTTCATAGGGTAATCTGGCAACATAATTCAGTAGCTTTATAAATAAATACACACACTCCATGACACAGATATTCTTCTTCTAAAATTGCCACCTAAGGAAATAATCATGGATGCACACAAGCGCGGTCATTATGGAGACTGTTTTGCACTTGTAGAAGTTTTTAGAATGCCCCCGGAGTACAGAACAACCCTAATAAAACACGGGCACAGGGTGGGAAGACACTAGGCAGCCAATGAAACTGGTTCCAATAAAAAAAAATATACTCACATATAGTTTTATATATAAGAATATAAATAGAGAGCTACTTAACTTCAAAATATTAATAAGAACTCTAAGTAGACTATTAGCAATGTGTGAAAAATAAGTTATTGTTAACTTAATTTTTTAAAGAACTTGAAACCCCCCTCCCTTCTTCCCCCCTCCTGCATCCTCAGCACCGAGGGCATGGGGTGAATCCTTGGTGGGGATGGGGTGGTCGGAAAGGAAAAGCTTGAGCAACTCTGACTTGGCTCTGATGCGCAAGGAAGCTTGGGAAATCCCACAGCGTGTGGCAAGGCCAGGGTGAGCGCATGGGTTCTCTCTGTTTCTTTCTCTCTCTCTCTCTCTCTCTCTCTCTCTCTCTCTCTCTCTCTCATGCTCTAACCACGGATCAAACCGGCCAGGGCTCAATTTGTACTTCTTTATTATTGTTATTAATACCATAAACATATATGTACTCATCTGAAAAGATGTCCTTAACATATAGTTAGGTGGAAATGTGCAAGGTATAGAAAAACACAGATTTCATGAAATTTACGAGTAGGACAGGACTAGATGGATAGAAAAATACTGAGGAAGGATACATACCTTCAGGCTGGATTAAGTGGACATACTCCAGTAGAGGGACCTGCCCTTTTTACTTGGTCACTGCTTTGTTTAAATGTATAGCAATAAGCATAAACTGCTCTTTGACTAAAAACTGAAGTTGTAAAAATTCTAGAGAAAATTTTTTCAAAGGTAAGATGCACAGAATTAAGTGCACAAATGGAAAACTGAGAATTGACTGGACCTGTTTGACTAGATTAAAAATAACACTAAGTGCTCTGAAATCTCTGGAACACCTGTGGGGGGCAGGGCTGCTCAGAACTGGAGCTCCTTATACAATAACATTAATTTAGTATCACTATTAGGAGTAAATGACTGATCCCGTTGAAAAAAGGAGCCTAACAGAGATAAAAGGAAAGGCTACTGACATAGTCATGTGGAGAAAGAAGGGTCTCTTAATATCTCCCTCCTGTACTTCAGTGTGTTCAACTATGGCAACTTGGGGAGGAGAAAATGAATCAACACTACAGGGCTGACTTTTAATTTACACCGTGAAATAATTCAGACGTCATTCAGAAGTTCAAACAGTGTGTATTCTGGAAATGTCACCACTGCCCCTGAAATTTACTTTGATATTCTCTGAGTATTATCTATTTTTCAAAAAAATTTTATTTCAGAGAGAGGAAGGAAGAGATAGAAACATCAATGATGGGACTCATGAATCAGCTGCTTCCTGCATGCTCCTTATTGGGGATGGAGCCCGTAGCCAGGCATATGCCCTGACTGGGAATCAAACTGTGACCTCCTGGTTCATGGGTCGATGCTCTCAATGTAACAGGTGAGTGTGGAAAGACCGGTTCTCTGACTCCTGTCCTGACATAGGCTAAGACTTGGCCTGAATTTTATACTAGTGGTTGCTGTTAAGATAAATTTACCCTGAAAGAAAACCTACTTTGCTCTCTTCTGCTCCCACCCCTACATACACACTGGAGGTCCCTGCGGTACCCTGGGCCTCTGGGGTGCTCCCCACTCCCATCTACCTGCTGTGGGAGGAAGAACCTTGGGGTAAGAGCAGAGGTGACCACCACCCCCTCTCCTCCTGATGAGACGCACCCACAGCGCTGAAAAAGCACGTCCCTTTCTCTGCAGTTACTCACACCTACACGGGCACCATGTGGTTTTTATCTAGACATTGGAGTAGCTCGGGCTCAGGGGTTAAATCCCTCCCGGTGACCCCAGACCTGGAGAAAGGGTGGTGTCTGCCAGCCAGAGTTAAATGCTTTGCTCTTCCTCCCCACTCCTCGCCATTACCTGCCCACTCCCAAATCTGTGGTTTCAGTAAAACTTAAGGACCATAACTAGGTCCACCTTGGGGCACGGCAGACTGGACAGACCCATGCAGATACAAAACATCGCGGTGGCCGTTACACAGGCGTAGACACCTGTCAAAACCCATCCGACAGGAAATGCAAATGGGTGAAATTTATTGTACTTCAATAATTGGATGTAAAATATCTAAATCAGACCTAGGCCAGTTGGGGAGACAGCTCCTAATTCTGGAACATCACAAGCCTATGAATTAAGAAATTAAACCATGGGGTAGGGGGCGGCGACGGGCTAGAAGGGGTCAATGGGGAGAAAAGGGGTCATATGTAATACTTTCAACAATAAAGATTTTTTAAAAAGAAATTAAATCATGATGAAAATAGAAGATGAAGTTCACGTTTCCTAACTCCGTATCTGGATCTCCTCTGGGTCTGTCTGCGTCTTCTGGTTTGGAGTGGTGTCTTCTGCCTCCCAACATGCCTGGCAGCTATTTTATTGAATTCCTAAAATTGTACATGAAAATTGAGATAATTCGTGTTTCTGGTTGATGTTATCTTTCTCCAGAGAGGATTGAAATTTTGCTTGTGGCAGGCAGTTAAGCGAGGGGCCAATCACATTAACTCAATCAGGGGTTGAGCAGATTTGAGGCTCGGCCTCAGCTTTAGAAGCGCTGCTCTATTTCTAGTTGACCCTTCCTCCTAAGGTGGAGCCCTCGGGCCCCTGCTGGACACGCTGGTATTTACCGGGGTCCCTCTCCTTGTCCCCAGCTCCCACATGAAGCACAGACATTCTCAGCTTCTCGGGCTCTGAGCGCCACGTTGGATTTAGCCAATACCTTGAGGGGAAAACAGCATTTAACTCTGGGCTCACTCCACGGTATCTCCTTTCTTTCTTGGACCCTCACTCCCCAAGTGGCTCGCTGATACCTTTAAACACGGTTTAAAAACATCTTGACCGGCATTTATAGTTATTCTTGGCAGGAGGGCTGGGCCACAACCTTGGAAGCAGGAATTCCTGCAGTTCCATGGGGGGACACAGAGCCAGCCCCACCTCTCAGAAACTTAAAATTTTCAATTTTCATTGAATTACTACAGAGGCATCGGCTGCACTGGTTGGGCTACCAAGCGGGTGCAGCCGCTTCCAGCAATGTTTCCTGCGTGCAGTGGGTCTGAGAACAATTCCAAGTTTGAACATTCTAATGAAAATGCACACGTGTGCGGCATGTCAGTCGTCCGAAGCGATGCCAAGTCATCATCTCACTTGAGCCTCCCAATTGATTTTTTTAAAACAGCATTATTGAGTTGTAATTTACATACTGTGAAATTCACTTGTTTTGAGGGTCCAGTTCAGTGACTTCCAGTAAATTTAGAGTTTTGATCATCATCACAATCCAGTTTTAGAACACCACTCATTTACTCTCTGCCTCTACATAATTGCCAAGCCCAGGAAAATGGCATTGGTATGATGCTGCTAAGAAGTTCTGTGTTATTTACATGCACATATATGTGGATGAAATAACTGAATTCTGGCTCTGTACCAACCTGTTGACATGCTGCTATCATTAAACCCCTTTGAGGTAGATAGTACCATTCTCCCCATTTTAGAGATGGGACAACTGAGGCACAGAGAGGTTAAATAACCGCCTAAGTGCATGCAGCGCATAAGTGGTGGAGTTGTGATACAATCCTGGATTCTGACTCCAGAGGCTGTGCTGTTCACCTCTTTTTTCATTCTGCCTCCCACTCAGTAATAAAATTCCTTAGCAAGGGGACTTAGATTAGATGCCCTCTTAATCTTCCCATGGTGAGTTACAGGTGCTAGGGGCTGGCCGCATATTTAGGTCTCGGTTTGGATATGTAAGTCAGGCCTATGGGGTATGCCCAGACTGGACCTTTTTCTCTCCCTGCCTTCCTAGAACTTGCTGGTAAGTCTAACTCATAAGAACTACTTTTTGCTGCCCATGCTGGAGCCAGGGGGATGACCCCCTCTACACAACTGATCTTTAGTTAATAATCTTTTACCCGGTATTGACCCATTCACCTATCTAGGCATATGTTTGCCACTAACTTGTTTTCTGCGGGTATACCAGGAAGCTATTTTGCTGCTCAAGAATAAATGATTTATGAGGGCTTTCATTATTTCTTTTTTTAAAACTTTGAAATTTTGTTTAACAAATGATAAAAGCAGCTCACATTTTTACAGTGCTTTTGGGCTTAAAAGTACTTTTTATGTATTATATCATTTGATAAATAATGGCAATTATCCCCATTCTACCCTCAAGTAACTTCATTCATCTTATTTGTGAATACATCAAAAACATTGAGGTTTTGTTGGGTTCCGGGTCTTAATTACCACTTAGTATGCTTAGGAAAGGAACCGACGAAAGATTATCTGGATTTATTATCATAATATTTAGCATACTGGAATATAAATGAAGAAAGATAATTAGGCATGAAAAATATAGATAAAAGTCAAGATTTTTTTCTTATGAAGATGACCTAGATTAATGAAAATCATAAAGAAGAATCATGTGGTGTTTTTAATCATAGAAGAAGAGTCTAAAATGTTTTAAAAACAGAGAAGTAGTTACACAGGGTCAGGCCTTGTGGTTTTAAAATGGCATCTCCCTGGCAGCTCCTGACTCAGATATTGATTCATTCTTTCAGCAAACATTTATTGGGATTCTTATTCTACCATCTCTCACTTCTCATGGAGCCCATCGCCTGGGGTGCAAATCCCCAGGTCTAGGGGTTCAATACCAACAGGAAATAGTACCATTGTCCTTATCAGCAGGGTTCCTGCTTTTTTTGCAGAAGCCTTGGTTCCCACGGCCACTTTCTCCAGCTGCCAATAACGACTCTCCTGAACCCATGCAATCAAGGACCACAACTTCCACAACACCTTACGTCTCCCATTGCTTCTGCCCATCTGCATTCCCACTGCTGGGTCAGACACCACCAGGGCCACAGCCTCCTAACTCCTTCTCTCCCTTTGCCTTTTTCCATTCATTCCCCAATTAATTGCCCCAACAGGCAAATCTGATGCATGACTTCTGCTTATAACCCTTCCATGACTCCCACTGCTCTTCAGTCAAAGCCCAAACTCCTCGGTGTGGCCACCAGGCTGTGTGTGCTCTGCCCCTGCCTCACCCCACCAACTCCAACCGCTCTCTCTTCTCTCTTCTCTCTTCTCTCTCCTCTCTCCTCTCTCCTCTCTTCTCGCTCTCTCTCTCTCTCTCCCATTTTCCCCTTCTCTAGCCATACTGGTTTCTTTCAGGCCCTCATACCACCACATCCTCTCCTACCCCAGGACTTTTGCACATGCTGTTCTCAAAGCCTGGAATACAGCTGAGTCACTCCTCAGTCTGCAGTGGACTAGCATTTCCTAGAGGGGCACTGGGAGCTGTCACTCCTGAGTATACCTGTGGCATGGGGAGCAGCACTTCCTTAGAACTTTAGCATCTCCTTGCCTCTTCCTCTCAGTGTGGGAGGAACCCAACACTGCTGAGGGCTCTCCTTGGCCTGTCCGTGGGCACTCCCATGACCCACTTCTGAGTATGCCCCGTGGGATGAACAAGGCAAATGGTGGCGCACAGAGTGAAATTTGGAGGGGTCCAATTGGTAGAAGACTCACTGATGTTTCTTCTTTTGCAAACGTGAGATGAAGGCAGTAGTTTCTGGAGGATGTATGCAGTTCTCCTTGAAGTGCATCGCCTGGACTCCCTTCAAAACTGCTTTTATTGACCTACATTTTGGTTCTTATGTGTCCTCATCATTGAGTACATTTTAGGCTAGTCCCAAGAGGGATTTGTTGAGGATGTTGATTGCTATAGGGATCAGTGCCCTGTCAAGGACCTCTGAGGGAATTTGTTTATGATATCAGGAACAGAAAGAGTTGTGATTCTAATATGCTCTTGTTTTGTTTTTTATATTATGGAACCAGTGACTGAGTCCGGTGATTCATTGTGTTTTCCTCTTTGCTCTGGCCACCAGGAAGTTCAAAAACAAATCTTTGGCCAGCTTCTCACAACTGGCAGCATAGGTGTTATGTCTCTTCTCCTTCCTTCTTGCCCAGCTTTTTTTAAACTAGTTCATTCAAAAAACCTTTTTCTTCTATAATGTATGAATATAAATCGCTTTCAATATTTTCTGGGATAAAGGAAAGCATAGATAAATAAATGTGCCAACGTGCCCAACCGGCATGGCTCAGTGGTTGAGCATCAACCTATGAACTAGGAGGTCACAGTTCGATTCCCAGTCAGTGCACATGCCCGGGTTACAGGCTTGATGCCAGTGTGGGGCGTGCAGGAGGCAGCTGATCAATGATTCTCTCTCATTATTGATGTGTCTATCTCTTCCTCTCCCTTTCTATCTGAAATCAATAAAAATATTTAAATAAACAAGTAAATAAATGTGCAAACGTGGGGTATCATTATATAACTCCTCCAATGTTCACCCCTGAGAGTGAGCGGGCATCCACTACATGCCCTGCCCTGGGCTACATCATCCAATTTGCATTATGACATTTAAAGAAATGGAAAGTGAGGCTTGCAGAGGTTGGGTAGCTTGCCCAGAGTCGCAGACCAGCAACTGGCAGACTCAAATTTTAATGTCAGCTCTGTTTTTCAAAGCCTGTGCTTTGAACTACTACCTTCAACTCCTCCATTGGAGCCCTTGCTGACTCAGTTATTCGGCTCGTCTTCCTCTCACACACAGGTATTCCAGGAGTGCTCATGGCTTGTGCGTGTTTCCTGGCATGCGGCACCGTGTTTGGGATATGGAAGAAGTCCAATAAATATTTGTTAAGTGGGCATGAGCTTGGGCTGGGTGTGGGGAGAATTTTCTTTCTAAAAGTGGAAGAAATAACATTTCTAAACAATTCAAGCATTTGAAAATTCTATTTAATTGAATCTTTTTAGTATATAATGAACCTGGACGGTTTTGCAGATGAGAGAGAAACTTTCCAACCATCTGAGTTAGACAATGTTACCTTTAAAGCAGTGGGAGGTATTAACGTGTTTAATCCGTTCGACCCTGTCTGCTGGGACAGGGAAAGGAATCTTGATAACTACAGTTCACAACACTACAACAGCACAAATAGATGCTTGAAAAGCAGACGCTAGTTGAATACAGCAACTTCTGTTTAACCAAAGAGGCTCTGCAAGAGAATCTTTCTTTTGCTTTGCAGGGTGTTTTGTTTGTTTTGTTTTTTAGTTTTATTTAAGGCGGGCTTGGGGTACAAGGTCTGTGAAGACTGATTATAACCTCAGCAGTGTTGACTCTCTGAGCTCTTGTATCACACATGTAAAATAATATGCAAGAAATGATTTAACCTTGAGCAAGTCACATACCAAATCCTGGATTCCCAGAGGACTCGGTACTTTTTCCTCAGCCATGACACTTGCACAGGCCAACCACCAAGGCAGGCAGCTGCCAGGCCAAGATTGAAAGGAGAGAAGTCACACTTAGCATGTAGAGTGAGGAGGGATTTCCATTTCAGGTCTGTTCCCATTTCTATGAGAACCTGCCACCAGGGAGGCTGGGGCTCAGGCAGGAGCACTCTGAGCACCCCCCTTCCAACCCCCCCACCCCACCCCCAGGGACCTGCCTGTCCTGAGGCACCGGGAATCATCTAGGTTACCTCCGAGCCCGATACCGGACTCTGGATGTTCAAGGTGACACCGTGTACATGTCCAAGGTGCTATGGATGCTGCTGCCCCAGCAAATCAAGCATTCCAGGGGCACACAGACAACTCAGCCCTCAGAGGGCCGGCCCACAGCCGATCTCCCAGGGTGCAAGCCCTCAGGACAGGCCAGAATCTGCTGCTAAACTCGGGGCAGGGGAATCAGGCCTCCCTTCCCCTGTTCTGGGCGAGCGCTGGCTCCTTCTTGCTCCCATGGCCAGCTTTCCTGCTGTTACAAACACAACCGAACCTGAGAAGGCGTATTCAGAAAGAAGCACAGGACCCAAGCATCATGCATTTTACATCGTGAAAGGAGAGCAGATGATTAGGAAGAGATTAAAGCTGAGCGAAAAATAAAGGAGATAAATGACCTGAGAGTTAAAAATGTGTTAGAATTCCAATAAATAGAAGACATTGAGAATTTTTACCTTAAACAGTGAGACAAAAGAAAGGAGATTTAAAACGAAAAAGACTGCCAGTCAATGACGCGCAAAGGAGATGAGAGAGTAAGATAAATGGTTTAAAACTAAGAGATGATAAATGAACAATGGAAGAGTAAGCGATGGGTTTTAAGGATTAAGAGAAGGAGTTAACAGAAAAGATAAAAAATAAATTTAAGAAATGAGGGAAAACTTTTTTAATCAACATTTTATTCTGGAATACCTTTTGATTTACAGAAAAGCTGAAAGGAGAGTACCAACAATTCCTATATACCATTCACCCAGCTGCCCCTCATGTTAACATCTTATATAAATTAAGTCTGCCCGGCCCGTGTGGCTCAGCCGGTTGAGCGTCATCCCATGCACCAAAGGGTCACCCGGTTCGATTCCCCACCAGAGCACATGCCCAGGTTTCGGGCTTGATCGCCAATAGGGGGCATGTAGGGGGCATCCCATGATGCTTTTCTCTTCTTCTTCCTTTCTCTCTCTCTAAAATCAATAAAAACTTTTTTTAAGAAACCAATGTTGGGACATCATTAAGTAAACACCGGATTTTATTTGGAGTTCACTAGTTCTTTACTGATGTCCTTTTTCTGTTCCAGGATCCCACACTGCATGTAAGAGAGAACGATTTTTAAAGGAAATAAAAGAAAAAAATTTAAAATTACCCAGGTACACATAAAAAAGAAAAACGGAAGGATAGAATCAAGATGACAACCAGTGGAAAAGGACAGCAAACACAGAACAGTCCTGGGTGAATTTAGACACCTGATAAATGACATGCTGGCATGGCCGATCCGTGGGGGAAGAAAGGTTATTTGATAAATGGTACTGGGGAGTTGGTTATCCATTTGATAGGGTAGGGGAAATAGAACTCTGCCTTATACCATACACCAAAATCAATTCCAGATGAATTAAAAATTTTAGAAGAATATATAGGGCAATATGTTTACAACCCCAGGGCAGAAAGAATTTATTAAATAAGATCTTTTAAAGCCAAAACCATAAAGGAAAGAAATGATGCATTTGACAACATTAATGATAAAATCTTCTATTCATCAAAAGAGCCAATAAATGAGAAGACATACCACAAATCGGCAGGAGATATTGTTGCCACACATTTATAAAAATAATTAGAACCTAGACTGGTTTTTTTTTTTTTCAGTTCCTAAAAGTCAGTAAGAAAAAGAGACAACTCAATAGAAAAATAAAATGAGCAAAAGACATTTCACAGACGATGAAACACAAGACGCCCCTTGAGAAAAGACCCTCAACCTTGTCAGCAGTCAGGGAAAAGCAAGCTGAAGATGGGCTGAGACACCATTATATTCTACCAGGTTGGCAAATCAGTTCAACAGTCTGGCCACACGGAGGTTGGCAAGAGGATGGAGCAATAGGAACGCCTCTGCATTGCTGGTGAACATATAAATCAAGGCAACCATTCGGGCAACCAATTAAACATCACCTTGTCCAGTGGTTCTCAACCAATCGGGTGATTATGCCCCCAGAGGATATTTGGCCACATCCAGAAGCATACGGTTTCCTTTTTATTTTTTTCTTAAGGTTTTTTTATTGGGGTTTTTTTTTTTCTTATAAGAGAAAGACAAAAGGAGAGAGAGAGAGAGAGAGAGAGAGAGAGAGAGAGAGAGAGAGAGAATGAGAGAGAGAAACACTGATGTGAGAGCAAGACATTAATCAGCTGCCTCCTGCATGTCCCCTACCATGGACAAGCCTACAACCTAGGCATATGCCCTGGCCAGGAATTGAACCCACAACCTGGGCACGTGCCCTGACTGGGAATCAAACCAGCAACCTTTTGGTGTACAGGACGATGCCCAACCACCTGAAACATCCCAGCCAGGGTAACATACTGGTTTCTTAAATGTGCTTGTTGGTTGGGAGAGGTGCTACTGGCATCTTACAGGTGGGGCCAAGGATGCTGCTAAACATCCTACAAAGCACAGGACAGTTTCCACCACGAAGAATTATTCATGCCCAATGCCCACTGTGCTAAAGTTGAAATAATTTGATCTCATCAGGCTGACGACTCTCAGACCCAGCAGGTCTACTCCCAGGAATAGTTCCTTGATTGACATTAACCATGCCAATGCTGTCCTGATAAAAGTGAAGGAGTGCGTTTATATCTAGGACTAAATCCCAGACTTCCCCCTGGAGAGGCTGATTCAACAGGCTCCGGTGAGACCCAGCAATCGAGATTTTTAAACAAATGCTCCAGTGACTGGTACCACCCGAAAAGCTTGGGAAACTGTCCTGGATGCTCACGTGCACCGGAGAACATCCATGAGTGCTTCAAAGTGGAAAACGGGGAAAGAACCCAATTGTCCCTCGACGGAGGAGTGCGCGCGATAATGTGGTCTATTCGTACAACAGAATGTCACCACATTTCACTGACTTTTAAGATGCCACTGAGTGTCAGGTCATTGATTTATGAACCACTAAGAGAGAAAGAGGCTGCCAATTAGCCTATGACACAGGGCTTTCTCACACTTAACATGTTAAATTTAGTGTTATTTTAAAATCTCCTAGATTTATTTAGACATTTTATCATGTGTCATGCTGCTCTGTTCTCACGCCTTTCCATATAGACAACAGGCACTGAGAGTTACTCTGCTTCAAGGCCACATTGCAGCGTAATGCTTTTGAAGACCTTTAAACTCCCATTAAACCCAATTCACATGAGATGGACAATGCACACAGCCCCGGAAGTGATGCCACCTGACGAGCACGTCCACGGGCACTGGACGCAAGCAGTGACGACTGCAGCCCACCCTGCCAGGCAGACGGTGACGGTCAGGCGCCACAGGCGGCAAAGCACAGCCCAATGTCAGAGGCGCTAAGCTGTGGGCAGACGTGAGCACCTTAGAGTCGGGGAAACCAGTATGTGACAGCATGAGATGAATGAATCTCCAAACCAGAATATTTCATTTTAAAAGCAACAGCACACATGAAGCAGGATCCTACTGTATGAAGTTCAAAAACATGCAAAACTAAACTATGTATTGTTTAGGGCCACGTACTCATGAGGTGTCTGCAAAGATGAGCAAGTCAAAGAAAAACAAATAAAGGATGATGCCATGGGGAGGGGGATGCAATCAGGAGATGCACATAAAAGAATTCCAGGAGCTCGTGACGTTCTGTCTCTCAAGTTCAAGTTCAGCTTCTGAGTATTTTTACCAGGCCCAGGACTAGGGAAATTGAGGCACGGGCCTCTGGCACAAAATTTAAGGGGGTGGAAAAAAAAACTCAAGGAGCAAGATAATATCTTACTGTTACATTTTTTAATGGGGTGCAAACAAATCCATGAGGAACCAACTATCAAACTTTTATACGAGGACAGGAATTGACCCTGCACTTCCATGACCTTGCCTCCTCTGTCACTCTCTAATCCCAGCCCGGGTTCGAATTAAACTTTATTAACAAAAACAGCCAGCCAGTCCACAGGCAATATCTTGCCCACCTGATTTTTTTAAATAGTGCACTAAAGTTTACTAGTATTCTTTAAAGTGTATGTAGATCATAAACATACACACATCAGCACATACACACATATGTATATATGCAAAGACACTATTTTTAAAACAATATTTGACAGAAAGGGAAAACCAGTGAGAAGAACACGCATCACAACACTGGGCAGGGAGGTCACGGCAGCAGCCATGACCCTGCTGGAAGGAACATGCTGCTCAGCCTTATCGGTTGTTACAGTAGATCAAGGGATGCGTCCGACTGCAAACTCGGAACAGAGGGGTGGGGGCTCCCCCAAGCCCCTGCAGCCTGGCCTAAGGTCCTTCTCCATCAGCCTCCGCCGTGAGCAGGACTCTGCATTTTAGAAGCCTCTTCGCCATCCACACTTGAGTTCAACCTTTATCATACTGCTGTGGGTCAAGTAAAGAATCCCCACTCTCCAGATGGAGAAACTGAGTCCCAGAGAGGTTGACTAACCCGCCCAACATGGCAGTGAAACCACTAGTTTATGTTGGTTTCAAATCCATCCAGCACCCATTCCATCCTATACAACTGACTGGTGGCCTTGGGACTGAAGACGTGTCTTACCTGGTTTACTATTAAATCAGAAAGTGGGGTGGCGACAGTAAGCAAAGGGGTCCCAATGAACCTCTTTTGGCTGGGAGCACGGTTTCATGTAAGAGCCTGTTCCCACAGTGCTGCAGGCAGTATAGCCCCGTCCGTGCACCAGAGGGTGGGCGGCAACAGCTGTGTCTAATTGGCTCCCACCCCTCCTCCGCCAAGAGCCCCCATGGGCTGCGGCCAGATTCTCTTCCCTGGCAAACAGCCGTCCAGGGAGCCAGGAGCCTTTTTGGGAAGCAGCGCTTAACTCTTTATGGTCACTGGGAGGCCATCTGCAAGGCGATCACTCGAACTCACTGATGGATGAGCAATTTCACAGCTGAGAAGAGCGCGTGTCATTTTCCCAAAAAGCACCCAGTTTGCTCCCAGACTGATCATGCAGACACGGGAGGCTGGCTCCTCGGCATGGCCTCGAGTACCTCAGGGCTGGAGAGGGCCCTGCAGAGACACTTGTCAGTGTCCTAGGGCGACTCTGACCCCAAACTGGGGGGCTCAGAACAGCTCAAGTGGGTTCTCCTGCATTTTGGAGGCCAGAATTCAGGGTGTCAGCAGGGCGAGGCGCCCTCGGAGACTTGACAGAATGTGTCCTGGCTCCTTGTAGCTTCTGGAGACCCTGGCTCACACCTGCACCCCTCAATCTCTGCCTCCATCGTCACATGATGCTCTCCTGCTGTATTTGTCTGTGTCTGAAACCCTCTTCTTAGAAAGACACCAGCCGTATTGGATGAAGGTCCCACCCTCCTCCAGTATGATGGCATCTTAACACGACTGCTTGCATTTGCAGCAGCCCCATTTCCACACAAGGTCGTGTCCTGGGGGCCTAGAACTTTGACATATTCTTTTGGGGAACCCTGTTCAACCCACAGCTGACCCACCTGTCCGAGAGGAGAAGCTGCCACTGAAGGGAAGTGTGGACAGCACAAGTGAGCCTGAACCCCAGGTGCTGAACTAAACCCTGGATCTGGCTCCCGCTCACCTCTCCAGCCTCACCTCCATCTCTCTCTGCTCCACCCACAGGTGCATGTGCTCCTTCTGCCTCAAATGCACGTCCATCCCACCTGTCACCCACTACCCCACTTCGCTATCCAGTCTCTGAGTAAAGCGCACTAGCTCATGGAAGCCTTCCCCGCCCCCTGGCTAGCTCAGGTTCCCTGCTCCCTGCCCCCCAATCATTGCTCCCCAGTTCTAGTTTGCACAGCATCCTGGACACCCACTTTGCAGCTCTCCTCACTGGCATGATTGGCTGTTCTGTCGGTCTCCCCAGCAGCCTGGAGGTTCCGTGAGGATGGAGGTCTTGGATGTCTATTCATCCCTGTATCCCTGATACCCACGCAGGGAGTAGGCACTCAAAAATATTTTTGGTGAATATTGGCCATTTCTCAACTCAAAGGTTATGCTGTCGGAAAAGCCATAGTTCCCCCAAGGCCGGAGCTGGCTTTGTAGCTAAAGGAAAAGTGGAGAAGCGCCCGGGAGCCCAAGGCAAACCAAGCCCTGGCCCCTTGGTCAGGAAGAGGTGTAGGAAAATGGTTTAATCCGAAGACCCTGTTCCCACAGTGAGACCCTGCGGGAGCCGGTAATTCCTCCCTGGACTTCATTCTCCTCTTTTGCACTGTGAGAAAATAGACCCAGCCGCCTCCCAGAGCTGTTACAATGAAGACCCCACCCTCTGACACGCCCCAGGTGCTAACTCCATGCTGGGGTTGGGGAGGGAGGGGTCCCTTTAACATGCAATGACGCATCAGCCTTGGGATGACTGAACCCAGTTAGGTACCAGAAAGTTGGGGAAATACTCTCCCTCCTAGGGGCTCGGTTTCCCATTCATAACATTTAAAGACATTTCTAGGATAGCAGTTTCCTGAGTTTCAAAGGAGAGTCTTAAGGGCCACCACTGTCGGAGGACAGGAGGGGAGGCTGCCCATAACCCAGACGGCTCCACTTCTACCTGCTGGCACCCACACTGGGGGTTTAGGTAAGATTTCTTCCCGAAGAAAGAGATTTTTACTGAATAGTATTAATGATCAGCCTTTAAAACTCCTAACTAGAAAAGAGGTTCCCGAATTGAGTTTTATGGGCCAGAAAATTTACTAAATAGGGGAACTGCCTAGAGTTGGCAATGTTTTTTCCAAGCAAGGACACTACATGAAATGCAATCGTCATCTATAATCACCCATCATTTCACTTTACAAAGGAAGTTTAACACCAAAAGACTGGAAGGGTGTTATTGCAAACTAAAGGGTTGTTCAGGTTCACTAACATACTTCATGGAAACAGAATTGTGTTTCTTGCTGTTGTTCTTTTTGATTTTTAATCTGGCTGGAAGCTGGTTAAAAACATGGCCATGTCACAACGCTGGTCTGGGAGCTAGGTCTCTGTGTCATAATTCCACGGGAGCCTGTTCAATACCTGGATTCTAGGCCCAGCCATTACCTGTGCATCGGGAATCCCGGCTTCAAACCCTGGCTCTGTACCCCTGAGCAAGTCCCTTCCACTCTCTGGCCTCAGTTTCCCCATCTGTAAAATGAGGGGTTGGACTCAAAATGAGGCTCCTACCAATTCTGGTCTCTATGATTCTAGAGCAGAGCTTGAGAATTGGGAGCCCCCAAACCCAATACGGCCCACACAGGTTTGGGATTAATACCACCTCACACAATGTTAGAAGATTTGTGGTTAGGAGCTGACATTTCTAACTCGGAGGGGTTTCTAATAAAAGTCACAGTCTTCAACTTCTTTTGAAAAATTCAAAGGTCTAGCAGCCCTGGTCCCTCCAAGGAGGGATGCCCTCAAGGAGGACACAACTCCACTGCAGGGTTCCTGCCCACACGGCACAGCCTGGGTGTAACCACGAGGAAACATCAGACAAACCCAAATGAGGGATATCCGGTAACGTAGCTGGTCCCTGCTCATCAAAGATGTCCGCGTCACAACCAGCCAGGCTGAGGGACCGCTCAAGCTGGACACACCGCTACGTGTAATATGTGATCTTGGGGATGCAATGCCAAAAGGATGTTGCTACCCAGGGCCCTACTGGAACACTTGCTGATTAAAGTCTTGATTCGAGGTCAAGTTTACTGAGCCTGGTAACTCCGCGTGGTTACGTAAGAAAGTATGCACCTAGTCTCAAACGGCTCATAAAAATAAGACCGAACTCGGGGGGGGAGGGGGGATTAGAGAGAGAAAGCGAATGTGTGGCAATGCTCAAAACAGACGGGTCTGCGGGAAGGGGGGACAGGAGTCCTTCGTGTTTTCTTGCAACTTTTCTGTAAATTTGAAATATTGCAAAATAAAAACTAGAACTAAAACTCATCATAGAATTGAGTGATTCTCCAACGTTCGCCTCAGAATCCCCTGCAGGGCTGGTGACCCTCGGGCGCTGGACCCCCCAGAGCTCCCGATGCAGCAGGTGTGGAAGGAAGAAGGCAGGTATGCGAGTCTCCAGCAAAGGCGACGCTGTCGCTGGTGGTCCAGGGGACACGTGGTGAAGCCCTGGTCCAACCGGTTTAAACCGCGGAAGTGGCACCAGCAGAACTAGACCCAGAGCGCGCTGTAAAAGCAGGCGGGGAGCGGGATGGCGGAGGGACCGTGTGCTCGTCAGGAACCGTGCTGTGTCGTTCTGTTTGTTCTGGGTGTATATACTGATGCCTACAGAGCATCTAGGTCAGCACCTGCCTGGCCAGTAGCAGACGGTCAGTACATGTCAGGGACCTGCTGGGACCTGGGTTTATAAAACACAGTGCCAATGACAGGCAATATAGATGCTTTCTGTGTTTGCTGGGGGTGAAGGGGGGATGGAAAGGTGGGGAGCAGCATTCTTGGGGAGAAAAGCTCTCTGGGTTGCTCCAATGATATATATATATATATATGTTTTCCCCTTGGAATTGCCGCCACTGAGTCAGGTCAGACACAATCTTCTCGACCTCTCTCCGGATTCTAAGGTGAGAACGTGGTTTTCAGGCAACAAACTTCAGTCAAGACAGGCTCCTCCTCCCCCTCTTCCAGCGGGTAATGAACCTTGGCCTCAAGGCTCATTAAACCCCATTATATAATCACCCCCATACCGAGTTTCTTTATAACCCTTCCGGTGGCTGGTTCCTTGGGAGTAGGCAGTTCAGCTTCATCGGTCTTTATTGCTACCTGCTGCTGCCTCCTTCCCCAAATCAGGCGCCCGCCTCAGCCCCAGGCACACCAGGCCAGGCCCTCGGCAGAGGGACAGCTGTCTGTTGCCTGGTCCCCAGGACAAAGAACAGGAGCTGCTTGGAGAAGAGCTGGGGAGAGGGCAGAGTAAGATGGGGGAGGGGAGGGCATGCCGCCTTCTAAGACACCTCCTCAAGTATTTCATGAGACAGGGGCCTCGGACAGAACGCCAGCTGGTGTCATTAGGACCAAGATGGGGACGTCCAGGGACCATCAGTCACTTGTTCCCTCCAGTGGCTGCTGCCCTGAGTGCTGGACCCCCACAGGCAGCTCATAAAGAAGCACACAGAAAACTGCAGGGGGGAAAGTACCCTGTCATTCCTCATCCCCAGGACGGATGAGGTGCAGAAGCTGGAGCTGCATTCTTGCAGCTGCCGGTCCCCCACCCCCACCCTCAGGAATGGCCACCACCTGGGACCATGGATGCTCTGAATATCGATTGACACTGAGTCCTGGGCGGTACTGACTGGTGAGCCAGTACGGGCACTGCTCTCTCGAAGGCAGCCTCGAGGCCTGGCTGTTCTCCCAGCTGGGCAAGTGCGACAACCTGAACAAGGTCCCTACTTGAAGAGCAAGCAGGCTTCCGTGAGGGCGGCTTTGCGATCTCATTCCGCAGGGGATGGTAGGGTGGCGGGTTCCAAATGAGTGCAAACTCCACCTCCTTCCCGACTTGGTGACCTTGGGTCAGTTCCGTAAACTCGGCCCAGTTGCCTTGTCTATGAAATGGGGTACCAAGAGCACCTACCGTATGGAGGAGTGGGAAGCTTACGTGAAATAACAGGTGGAAGCTGCTTTAGCCAACTTGGTGGTGCCTGGAGCCTTGTCAACACACAATAAATGCCAGTGGCTATTACTGTCACCGTTTCCATCACCATCACACACTACCCCAGCGCACAGCACATAGCAATCGCTCCCAACGCCACCCTTTATGGGAACCTGGTGCTCGAAGGCCCAGCCCTGTGCTAGGACATTCACATGCATTCCTCATTCTGTCCTCACTGTCCGTCCCTGCAGGCAGAGCCGGGCTCAGGCTCCGTGACTTGCCCAGTGACACCTCAGCAACCACTTAGTTGCTGTCAAGCCGAAATCGCTTCCACCTGCTGGTAACGAATGAAATGATTCCCTCCATCTAGCAGGCATTTTCTCATTCTGAAGAAGCCTCTTTACAGGGGTCATAGAGGCTGCCTGAGCTAAGGCAGCTGGGCTCAGAGACCCTTCCAGGAGTCACTGGCAAACAGCTTGTTGGACCAAAAGCGTGGAGGGCATCCGTTCAGATGGTCCTAGGGCAGCGTGGCGGGCGAGAAGGCAATGCCGAGGAAATGCAGCAGGGACGGGAGCCACGTCCACCGCCCTCTGCTTCTCTGGGGAGCCGTTCTCCCTGAGTCAGCACCTTCCACGGAGCACAGTGGAAGCCCATCCTCGTGTTCTGTCATGGCTAGCCTTGGAGACAGAACCCTCCATACTCAGGGGCTCCTGCCACTCCCCTCCCTCCCCAGCTGGTCACCCCCAGACCAGGGAAGTAGGACGGGCCCTGAGGAGGTGAAGTCCTCACAGCCCATCCGAGGTGGCTCGCACCCTGAGGGCTCAAGGCTCGGCTCGGCTCGGCCCTCCTCGGCCTAATGCTGTCTCCCGGCACTACAGTCGGGGGTAATAGGATGGTATGTCACCTCCCCTCACACTGAGGCCTCAGCCAGAGCTGACAGTGACAAACGGGTAGGCAGACTCGGCCTGGCAGGCTCCCTTGGCTGGCACAGTGGGGCGGGGGGGGGGAGGGGGTAGGGGGAGATAGGGAGGGGACCAGAGGCAGGAAGTTCTCTTCTGAAACTCAGAGTGGTGGGAGAATGGGACGATTACAAGCAGGGGGAACCAGCGCCTGGCAGCCATGTTCTCCCAACAGCCCGGCCGGAGTCTCCATACCAGCTTTCTCAGTGAGTCAGGAGGTGCCCAGGGGAAGCTCACTGGGTGAGCCTTAGGATCACAGAGTTTCTAAGCTCTGAAACAGACCCTCGTGGAGTCTCTAATTGTCCAGTTGGGGAAACTGAGACCCAGGGAGATAGAGACAGGAACTCACTGCAGGAAAGAGATGGAATCTGAGCAGGCTAGAGTTGGGCCTGGGTTCAAAACCTACCACCCAGGCAACATCATTCACACCTTCTGAGCCTCAGTTTCCTTATCTGTAAAATGGGAATAACAATGCCTGCCTCAAAGAGTGTGGTCAGCCTTGATGGTGGCAAGGCAGGGACAATGTCACACAGGCAACTGGTGGCAGCACAGGGACTCGGAGAGAGAGCTTCCCGCGGCCCGATGTGGAGCCCGTGCCACCAGGCTGCCCCGTTCTGTCGTTTGTTAGGGTCAGTGCAAACGGGGCTGGTCATTCTCCCAGTGAGGCTGCATGTGCTCGTCCTCCTTTCAGAGAGATCCAGGGACCTCCCTGTCCACAAGGACCAGCGCTGAACCAAGAGGCACCTGTGCTCCCAGGGCCTCTTAGCCAGGAGCTGCTCCCGCCACAGGCACAGGGAGAAGCCGCGCCTCTCGGATGGAGACCAGTGCAGGTGCCCATGTTGGGAGCCACGGTGAACTCAGCCTGGCTTCCTCGTCTGTAACTCCCTTTGGCAGGAGGCGAGACCTGAATGGGCCAGTCCGTGTTTGGTTTGGTTTTTAAACAAGCTGTAGGTGTTTCTGCTCTGGCCAGAACGAAAGAACAGAGCTGTGGCCAAGCCCTCGCGGAGGGGCTAGAGAAAAGAGGCCGACGCATATCCTAGCAGCTGCCAGTGATGAAGCGCTTCCTGTGCAGGCAGCTCGACACACACGAGCTTATCTAATCCTCACAAACATCTATGAGATGCCTCTATTGTGATCCCCATTTTACAGATGAGGAGACGGAATCTCAATGAGGCTCTTCAACTTGCTCAAGGTCAGGCACAGGGCTCAAAAGCAACCACGGTGGGACTGGAACCCGGGCACTTCCCCCAGGGCTAGGACGTCCTGCCTCCCCCCACTGTCTCACTCACCTGCTACGTCATCACATCTTTTCCTCACCCGGGCTCACTGAGCCACCCTCCGACGGCCACGTGCCTGCCACGCAGGCCACTGTCACGGAGCAGGTCTGGTCTCTGCAGGGATCCCTCCTGACTAACGGGTAATAGGCTTTCTGGTGCTGACGTGGGCCGCGAGCGCTATTTTGGTCTGTTCTGTTCAGGGCCTGCACCCCTGGGCCTAAACAAGCCAGGCTCTGGAACTTCCCCCAACGACGTCCACATGGGCCTCCTGCTCCCGCGTGGATGCAGGCTCCACATCAGTGGACTGCAACCTGAGCTCGGCCCGGCTCCTCCTGAGCTCCCAGGAAATAAAAGATCTTCTCTTGGCCCTGGGTGGTGTGCTCAGTGGTTAGAATGCTGGCCTGCACACCAGAGGGTCACCTGTTCAATTCCAGTCAAGAACATGTACCTGAGTTGCAGGTTCGCACCCCGGCCACAGTTGGGGCGCATGTGGGAGGCAACCAGTCAATGTGTCTCTCTCACATCAATATTTCTCTCTCTCCCCCTCTCCCTCTCCCTCGCTCTCTCCACCACCTTCCCCCCTCCCCTCCACTCTCTCTGAAAAGCGCTGGGGAAAATATCCTCAGGTGAGAGTTAGCCACAACAGAGAGATCTTGTCTTGGCCAGAATACTAGCTGGGCTTTCCTCAGGGGCTCCCCTCTGAAAACGGCTGTGCCTGTTCTGCAAAACGGGCCTCTGGGAGGAGAAGATTAAGTGCCTTCTAAGACCTCAGCCCTTGATCGCCAGAAAGTTCCATTTCCGCTCTGAGTAAAAACAACTTCATCTGCAGCAGAATCCACAGGAGCAGAATGTAAACCACCCCGGGCCATGCTCAGCCCAGTGTGAACCCATGTGCATGCTGGAGATGTAACGGTGACACTGTGCTGATCTGTGTCGGGAGGGTGAAATAACAAAACACAATCACAGAGCCTCATCCACAACAGAAAGAGGAAAAGGCCGGCACCGGCAGCTGAGAAACCGGAGAGGAAAAAGCTGACATTCCCATCCTTGAATACCCGGCACGCTGGCTTCCCTCTGTTATCCCTACACACCTGCCGGGCCAGTGGCAACAGCCAGTCCACCTGGAGCGCCGATGACACCCCTTCCCTTGAATCCATTCAAAGAGGCGTGTGTGGCGCAGGTGGGAGGTGGCAGGCAGACGCAGATGAGGCGTATTCGGGAACATCTCAAGAGCGTTTTCACCAAAGAAAAGGAACTCAGAGAGAGCGTGCACCTGGCAGAGAGCGCAGCCCTGGCGCAGCGACTTACTTGAGGAGAAGCTGGCCTCGCTGTGGACCGGAGGGGTGGAGGGCAGGAAGGGCCCTTGTCCCACGAAGAAGGAGCGGAGGGAGCGCTCGCACAGGAGCGGGGAGCGCTGCTGGGCTGGGATGTTCTCGCAGCTGCCCACGCTGCTGTGGATCTTGAGGTTCAAGGGCTTGCTTTTCTTCTTGGCTCTGGAAGGGGGACAGAGAGAGGGAAGTGTATGCGTACACACACACAATGAGATCAGGGAGAGCCAATCTCCTTAGCGCGGCGCCCAACACCCACTCCCACCTTGACCAGGCCTGTGGCCCTCGCCATCCCCGTTTCTCACCTCCCACCCTTCGCTTATGCTGCCCCCAGTGCCAGGAATACCATCCCCTTCTTTGCCTGGTTAATCCCCATCTGTCTTTTTTTTAAATTTTTGTTTATTAAATTGATTGGTCAACATGAACATACAGGTTTCGTGTGTGGGTTTCTATGTTACACGATCTGTATATTGCACCGTGTGCCCGCCACCGAAAGTCAAATCTTCTGTCACCTTGTATTAGGATCCCCTTCCCCCTCCCACCCTCCCTCTGGCTACCACCACACTGCTGTTTGTGTTCTTAAGGTTCAGATTTATATCCCACATGAGTAAAATCATATGGTTCTTAGCTTTTTCTGACTTATTTCACTTAGCATAACGCTCTCAAGGGCCATCCATGTTGTGCCAATGGCACTATTTCATCCTTTCTTACGGCTCAGTAGCATTCCACTGTGTACATGGATAAAGAAGACGTGGCCCCTATGCCCACTGGTCCTTTATGACTTGTCTCTGGGGTCCTCCCCTCCAGGAAGCCTTCCCTGACACCAATGCCCCCAGCAGGGCCGAGTGTTCTTCCTCTAAAGAAGCCCTGGCTTGGGTTGGCTGTTCCTCCTCAATTCTCCTAAAATAGTCTGTATATATTTCCGTGGCTCTGCTTTCCTATTTTTCCAAATTCACTCTTTCAGCTTTTATCATCCAAGCGGACTGAGTCTTTGAGGGCAATGATTCTGTATTGTTCATTTCTCTGTCCTTGGCAAGTATAGCACAAAACCTGCACACAGTAGGTGCTCACTGAATGCTGATTCAGGGCCCGACCTGGATTAAGACTCTGGCACTTATCACATTGCATTCTAATACCCTGTCTTCCACACTCGACTGCGGGCTCCTTGAGGGCAGGAACCTGTGGTTTCCGTTGTTGGCGCTCTCAGATCCTTGCTTGGCACCGGCTGAATAGAATGAACCTCCCCAGCTGGTTTGGAAACACGTCCCCACTTCTGAAGAGCTTAGGTGATCAGGTTATGAGAGTTTGCTTTAAAATGGCATCCAAAGCTAAGCTCACTGTTCTCCCCACCTCCCCACAGCACCCCATTCAGGTCTGGCCAGGAGTTGGGCGCCCTCTTGTGGCCAAAGTGAACCTCCTTGGAAATGCCCAAGTTCTGGAAGGAGCGCCCAGGAAGGTGTGTTCATGTAAGACTGGAGGGCTCCCATGTGAGCAGCCCTGCCCAGCGGGGCGCCTGCTGCTGCTCCGCTGTAAGGAGCCCAGGGGTGCCCACGGAGCCGCCCCTCACAGGCCCGCCGTCAGCCCTGCGTGTCACCTCCCCAGGGGCCTGTGGCCAGGCCCAGGACGTGCCTCCCGCTGCAGCAGCCCCTGGTGGTGGCTCTCCCTGGCCATGGCGGAGAAGAGCAGGAAGCAGGGAACCGGTGGCATTCGTTCCACACGAGTGCCCGGTGGTGCAAATCCAAAGAGACAGTGTCACTTCGGAGTGAAACTCCCCGGCCCGGGGGTCAGGGAGGCCAGGCGCGGGTCCTGACAGTGACCTCCGAAGAGTGCTCTCACCTCTGGGCCTCGGTTTCCTCAACTGGACAGTGAGAAAAGTAACAGCGCCTACCTACGGGGGATGTCATGACAATGCTGCGTGATCATGTGCCTGGCACAGGGCTTAGCACAGAAGGAGGGCTCAGGTCACCCACTGTTAACGTCACTATGATCAGGTTAAATTCGGTGTCTGTGGAGCATGGGAAGAACCTCAAAGAAGCCAGGCTGTGTTTTTCATCTGAAACATCCACCAACTCTCAACTCACTCCCCCCGACCAATGAAAAGGGTGCAGTCAAACCCTTTAGCCAGAGATACTGTTGTCATCCCCAAACCACAGACGGGAACCGTGAGGGCCCCCAAGTGATGAGGCCAGGTCCTTGTACAACAAGCATGTCAAACTCAAGGCTAACATGGATCAAATAAACGCCACATGCGGGCTGAGGGCCACAAGTTTGACATGCTTGTTGTACAAGGAGAACCAAGTCTAATCCAGCACAAGTTTAACAGTAGCTTAATGAGAGTCCAATTGCCTTAAACAGATGGGGCAGAAAAGGGGTGTATATAAACAAATGATAGTTGGACAGATGGATGAAATAAAAAGATGAATAAATGGATGGGTGGGTGGATGGGTAGATGGATGAACAGAAGGATGGATGGAGGTAAGAATGGATAGATGGGCGGATGGATGGAAGGGAGGGAGGGAAGGAAGGAAGGTGAGAGGGAGGGAGGGAACATGGAAGAAAGGATGAAAGCAGAAAGATGGAATGAATAAAGGGCGGAGAGGATGGGAGGAAGGCAGGAAGGAAGCGTAGGATCCCTGATGACAGACACAGCTTACTTTTCTTTCTCTAGCCCCTGGCCACCCCCTGCCTAGGTCTCTAGCTGGCTCTGCACACAGAAGGCTCTAGCTCAGCACACATTAGCCAGCCGCCTCTCGGCGCCCTCCCCACAAGGAACACCGAAGGGCCTCCCCATCTGGCGCTTCGTCTCTGCCCCATTTCCTGCTCCAAGGTCTGCTGGGCTTTGGGTTACGCAGAGCCACCAGCTCACGTGGCCTCTTCACCCTCAGCTTCCTTGAGTGTGGGGTTGTGTCCTCTTGAACTCAAGAGCCATCACCCGGCCAAATCCCTCAGCGTCTCATTAGCAGTGTCTGCAGCGTCTGGCCCGGCCAGTTGGGAGGAAATGACAGGGCTGGGAACAGACAAGGTCCTTGCAGTCATGGTGGGAGGACAGGCGTGAGCTCACATTCTCCCACACCACCCTGAGCAGCACTACGCGCTAACCCGTTTACTGGGACACAACCATTTCCCAAAACTGGAACAAATGCCCGCTGGTCTTCCACGTGGCTCAGTGAGCTGGCCGACCTCTCCATCAGGCCCTTTAAGTCCTTAGCAGTTGGCCTGGTCTGATGGCCTACTAGGAGGCCTCCAGGAGAGGCCCTCTTCGGAACCAAATAGCACCAGTTCTTGGGTGAGAAGGGAGGGGCAAGGGTACCTACAGACCCTCAATTCAGGTGCTGATTCCAGGCATGGGGGGCTTGAAAAAACAGGGGCCTGTCAGGCCCGTGTGGCTCAGTGGTTGAGCACCGACCTATGAACCAGGAGGTCCTGGATCCATTCTCAGTCAGGACACATGCCCAGATTGTGGGCTTGATCCCCACTGGGGGGCGTACAGGAGGCAGCCAATCACTGATTCTCTCTCATCACTGACGTGTCTATCTCTCCCTCTCCCTTCCTCTCTGAAATCAATAAAAATGTATTTAAAGAAAGAAAAAGCAAGGGCCTGGTAGGGCTCACACTGGGAGGATAGTTCGTGAGAGGCCACTCTGCTCCTTGGCTGCAGTGTAGATGGCCACCGTCATTTCTGGCTTGAGCACACCCCGAACGTGGCATTGATAAACCAGGCTCTGGCGAGAGAGGAGCACAAGGACGCCTTCAAATGCAGGAGCGGGAGCTCGGGTGGGAGCTGCCTTTCCCCAGGTGTGCAGGGGCATGCCATGCTTTTAGATGACCCATGAATGATATTTTTGTATTTTAATAGTTAGAATTGGAAAAACAAGCTTTCACACCACACCAAATTACTTCCTGGCATACAACTTTATGTAACATACACTAAGAAGAAGAAAAAGAGGAAGAGAATGAAGGACAAGGAGAAGAGCAATTGAAAGAAGGTGAGAAAGAAGAAAGGAGGGGTAGGAAGAGATGGTGATTGAAAAAATGTTACGTAAATTCATGGTTCAATTCCCGGTATAGGTCCCACCAGAATGCCCTGTCCCTGAGCTATCTTTCCACCAAAACTGGACCCAGACCCTTCCTTTCTCTGGCTTGGCCTGACCGTGAACAAATCACCTAAAGTAACCCCCAAATCCTACTTCCCGAAGCCTAATTCACCCCAAGAGTGGCCACCCCTGCCACCTGGTATCTTTTTCCACATCCTGACCCCGCCCTCCTGGGGTTGGCTGGGTCTTGTCACAGCACCTCTATGTTTCTTCAAGCTCCGGCCACAGTTCTGGAGGACACACACGTTTTTCTGATTATGTGATGACCGTGGGCCTTGCCCACCTGTCTAGAAGTGGATCTCCAGGGCCCAGAACAGACCCTGGCATTTCCGTACTGAGAGCTCCCTTAACTCCCTCATGCTTCCAGTGCACATCCCATAAAAGCTGGTGGGCTCCTCGTGGAGGTGAGTCGGAGGGGCAGCCCTCCAGTGGGTCCACTTTGTCTGGATGCTATGAATGGGCCAAGCTGGGCCCCCCCCACTGACTATCCATTTCTAATAGGAAGTGTTTGCTGCATAGAGTGCCTGGGGAGGGAGGAGGGTGGCAATGAACCTGCAGGGAGGGTAAGGGCCTGCACTATCCCACCTGGGGGGTGATTCCAGCATGCAGGACTGCTGGCGTCAGCGCTGAGGTCCCACGGGCTGAGTGGGCAGGAGTCGGCCCTGTGCTGGGGACATGCTATCTCATTTGGGAGAGGAACAATTATGGCCTCCACTTCATAATTAGGGTGACTGGGGTTTTCAACAGTTAATATCCCAGATCACAACTCCATAAAGGCTTGGAGTGTGGTCATAGATTTCACTGGCTTCAAAGCCTGCTATATATATAATTGATTTCAGAGAGGAAGGGAAGAGGAGGGGGGAGGGAAAGATAGAAACATCAATGATGAGAGAGAATCTGACCGCTGCCTCCGGCATACCCCCTACTGGGGACTGAGCCTGCAACCGAGCATGTGTCCTGACTGGTTCAGCCACTGAGCCACTCTGGCCAGGCTCAAAGCCTGTCCTTAATCGTTCTATTAATCCTGCTGTAGGAGCTCCTCATGTACACGCCCATTTTACAGGTGTGCTTGCAGAAACCCAGAACTGCCCAGTGGTCGGCAAACTCATTAGTCAACAGAGCCAAATATCAGCGGTACAACGACTGAAATTTCTTTTGAGAGCCAAACTTTTTAAACTTAAACTATATAGGTGGGTACATTGTTATTAACTTAATTAGGGTGCTCCTAAGGCTTAGGGAGAGCCACGCTCAAGGGGCCAAAGAGCCGCAGTTTGCCGACCACGGGTAGGCCATCGGTTTCAGGATTAGCTGGGGAAAACCAATCTTTCACTCACAGCCTGGGCATCTTGCCAGAAGGCTGGTCTTGGCCAGTTCTTGACCTGGACATGGACAATGCTGCCTCTGCCCCATGGAATAATCCAGAATCCACGGCCTCCTCTCCAGGCAAACACCACTGTCGGCCGGCCCAGCCTCCCCCACCCCTCTGAGCTCACCCGGCCAGCCAGCCTCGGCTCTGCCTCCCAGGCCTGCTCTGTGCGGGCGTCCAGGCGCGCTGATTTTCCTGCCTCCCTGTGATTAGCGACTAATCTTATTTTTTTGTTCCCCGACCCATAAATCAGTTACAGACCAAATATTTACACAGGCCATCATTTCCGACTGAACCAGGGCTCGTGACAGCCCTGGTTATTAAAAAGGATGACTGATTTGGGGCCGAGATTTCACGGGCATGTGGCTGGATGTTTTCTTTTAGGTTTCCTTCCCGGTCCCCTTGCCCGAAGAAAAAACCAATTTCCAAGAAAAACTGGCTCAGAGATCTGCTCTCGCTGTCTCCAGGGGGCCAGTGGGACATGGTCAGCCCCCAAAGTGCTGGCCTGTGCTGGCTTCTCCCCCTTCTCTGGGAGCCCTTCTCTGGCCTCCCCCTGAGCAGGGAGCCATTGGACCCTCAAACATCCCCTAACTCAGGAACCCTAAAGAAGAGGGGGGGGAGGGGCCAGGAAGGGGGAACTGGACAGCATCATTACTCTCAGCCCAGGACACCCGAGGTGGCCGAGGGAAGCCATGTGTTGAGTTGGTAAGATCACCCGGTGGGGCAGCAGGAGGCTCTGTCATTTCCTAGCAAGTCACCTTGGCTACGAGGCTGGTTTTTCCTCCAGTCAAGTGCAGGGATTTGCTGGGTGGTCTCTGTCCCTTTCTGCCCCGTGTGTCTTGGTTCTAATTATGAGAGCTGCCATTCACTGAGCCCTCACCAGGTGCCCGGCCTTGGGCTAAGCATTCTACAGGCATTAACTCGTTCTGTTCTTTGTTGTTGTTAATCCTCACCTGAGGACATTTTTCCATTATTTTTTAGAGAAAGTGGGAGGGGGAGAAACAGCGACATGAGACACACACACCGATTGGTTGCCTTCTCCACGTGCCCCGACCAGGGCCAGGAATTGAGTCTGCAACCGAGACACGTGCCTTTGACTGGAATCAACCCTTCAGTCCACGGGCCTACACTCTATCCACTGAGCCAAACCGGCCAGGGCTCTTTCTGTTAAGATGGGGTTTGTCACCTCCAGATGAAGGAACAGAGGGTCGGTGACTTGCCAGGACCACACAGCGTGTAAGGGGCGGAGTGAGGATTTGAACGTGGCAGTCTGAGCCCAACGCTCTTAGAGCTAAAAGACCCTGCAGCCTCCCCAGGCCCTAGTTCTGCTGCTCGGCCACTTCATAAGGAAAGCACCCTCCCGCGTGGACTCCCATCACCCGACACCTCCACATGAACACGTCCAGGTAAGCATCCTAAGCCAGTGGTTCTCAACCTTGGCTGCACATTAGAATCACCTGGGAATCTTTTTAAAATCCTGATTTCTGGGCCTCATCCTCCGGAAATTCTCTTTCTTTGTTACTAATGTGGCCCCACCCCATCACAAAGAAACAGAATTTCCGGAGGATGAGGCCCAGAAATCAGGATTTTAAAAAGATTCCCAGGTGACTCTAATGTGCAGCCAAGGTTGAGAATCACTTCCCTAAGCGAAGGCAGGATTGAGGGGATCTGCTCAGGTGGGAGCCGGCAAAGGCCTTCCCTCTGCAGGCAGGGCAGCCGGAAATATTTTTTCAGGCAAACGGTGAGATTTTGCCACTATTGAATATTTCACCAGAGATGCTTGATGCTAGGAAAAATGAATTGGGAGTGAATCCTTACGAACGTGCCTCAAGAGGCAGTATTTCAATGGAGCAATTCTATGAGAAACACACTGAAATGCGTGCATCACAGCCTGAGAGACAGACAAGAGCATCTACCCGCTGTAAGGGCTTGGGAAGGACTCAGACTTAAGTTACTGAGCCCGGCTGGGCGCCCGCCAGCTGCTAACCTCAGCTGCTCTGTTTCCTTTCTTGTAAAATCTCACCCTCAGAAGCTCCTCCGTCCTCACAGTGATGTCTCTCCCCTTCCTGCAGACCTCTGGAGTGGCCTCGGGCAGGGCCGACTCTGCCTGGCTTTGAGTCCTCCTGTTTAGACAATGGGATCACCCCTCCAGACCTTCCATCCGCCCTGGCTTCTGTGGGGGCAAATGCGTCAGCACTGGCTGAGCAGAGGGCACAGTAAAACGTCAGCTGCTGTGGTCCCAGCAGCGCGGCATTTCCACTAAATCACTCGTGACTGTCTGACGGTGTCTCTGGGAAGAAAGTCTGGAACTCTTATTTCCATGTGAGTGTGAAGAACTGTTGTTGCCTGAAATCTGTGTTGTTGCTTTTTTCCAGCCAAGGCCTTCGACCTGCTTTCAGCTTTTGCTGATGTGGGAAGAAAACTCACTGCCAATCAACACATTTAGTGTGATTTTATCTATACAAATATCCTATCTAATAAAGAGGGAATATGCTAATTGACCATCACAACCTCACAAGATGGCAGCGCCCACAGCCACAAGATGGTGGCACCCAGTCCCCTCAGCCCCGCCTCATCCAGCCAGAGTCCCCCAGTCCTCTCAGCCTCACAGGGGAGGGCAGTTGGGGGAAATTGGGCCAGCAGGGGAGGGCAGTTGGGGATGATCATGCTGGCAGGGGAGCAGTCAGGTGTCAATCAGGCTGGCAGGGGAGTGGTTAGGGGTGATCAGGCTGGCAGCAGAGTGGTTAGGGGCAATAAGGCAGGCAGGCAGGCAAGTGGTTAGAAGCCAGAAGTCCCAGATTGTGAGAGGGATGTCCGATCCTAGCCTAATCCTAGCCTAAACTGGCAGTCGGACATCCCCTGAGGGGTCCTAGATTGGAAAGGGTGCAGGCTGGGCTGAGGGACACACCCCCCCCCAGATGAATTTTATGCACCAGTGTGTGTGTGTGTGTGTGTGTGTGTGTGTGTGTGTGTATACCGGTATATGATTGTAATTATGTATAAACACACCTACACGTTTGAATATATTTACTATATATTCCTGTGATATATTTAAGGTCACAGAAAAAGAACCGGAAAGGTTTCCACTGAGTAAGACAGTGGAAATAAGGGGTTGAGGGAACCTCCATATTTGTCTATGTGTGTGAATCTCTTGCAGTGACAATGCCTACCACGTCTGCGATGCATGTGCAATTTGTAAAGAAGGCAAAAGCAAGGAGGGCAGGGGGAAAGAAAAGGAGGCTGTATATCAATAAAACTTTAATTAAAAAACAGGCAGTGGGCTACCTTTGGCCCACGGGTCATGATTTTCTGACCATTAGTCTAAAATATCAATTCCAATTGGAATGATGGTGCCAGAGGGGAGGCGGGGAGGGATTGAGAAGGGCAGACTGGCAGTTACAAAACAGCCCCAGGGACGGAAAGCCCAGCACAGGGAGTACAGAGCATGTGATAACTGTGTCCGGTGCCAGGTAGGTGCCTGGAACACCAGGGGACACTGTGGAAAGTATCTGATTGTTTAACTGCTATGCTGTATGCCCGAAACTAGTACAAAATAATACCCAATGTCAACTGTAACTGAAAAACAAAGTATCAGCTCCAGGAGGGAGGGTCATGGCAGTTTCGGTAACTGCTATACCCCGGATGTCCAGGACACACCTGGCACACAGTAGCAGCTCAAGAAACGGTTATTGAAAGAATGAATAAAACCCGGCCTCTGTCTATTCACCTGGAAAACTAACAATTCAACTGCTATCCTGAGCCCTTGAAGGGGAATGTGGCTGTTACTCATTTAAGTGTCTTGAACTAATTGTTGCCAGCACGCAGGTTAATGAAACTGACTGATTTAAAAAAAAAACAACCTGAAATAAGCCAGTCAGAGAAAGATAGATAAGTATCACATGATCTCATTCATATGGGATATAATGATCAACATAAACTGATGAACAAAAATAGATCCAGAGACAAATGGCAGGGGAGGGCGAGGGTTAGAGATCAATCAAAGGACTTGTATGCATGCATATTAGCATGACCAATGGACACAGACACTGGGGTGGTGGAGGCTTGCCCTCAGGGGTGGGAGTGGCGGGGGGGGTAGTCAATCAGGGAAAAATGAGACGTATGTAATACTTTAAACAATGAAATAAATAAAAATAAAACAAACCAAAAAATAAAACTGCCTGGCTGGTGTGGCTCAGTGGTTGAGCATCGACCCATGAACCAAGAGGTCATTGGTTTGATTCCCAGTCAACACACATGCCCGGGTTGTGGGCTCGATCCCCAACAGGAGTCGTGCAGGAGGCAGCTGGTGTTTCTATCTCTCTATCCCTCTCACTTCCTCACTCTAAAAAATCAACAAAAACATGTTTTTAAAAAATCAGTTCTCATTCTCACATCAAAAGGGTCCCGCTCTGGGGCACTTTGCTGGCTTAGGAAAGGGAGAAACAGGGCTGATGGCTTCTGCTCAGCATTGACAGAGGTTTCTCGGCCCCCGCCAGGCACAAAAGCTGGTCCCGCGGTCCTGTGGGTTCCCAGATCTGCGGGCAGAGGCGCCCATCTCCAAGGAAACTGCATCTATCAATGCCACGTGGTATTTTCCAACCACAGGCAAACAGATTCTGATTCAGAGGAAAATCTACAAACTTTTGCTCCAAAATAGGGACAGGGCTTCAGGGGGAACCTGACATGGTAGGGGGCAAGGCAGCAAAGGGGACTTTTAAAAGAATCAGGGATATATATATTTTTAATATATTTTTATTGATTTCAGAGAGGAAGGGAGAGGGAGAGAGAGATAGAAACATCAGTGATGAGAGAGAATCGTTGATTGGCTGCCTCCTGCATGCTCCCCACTGGGGACTGAGCCTGCAACCCAGGCATGTGCCTTGAAGGGGAACTGAACCATGACCTCCTGGTTCATAGATCGACGCTCTATCACTGAGCTACGACGGCCAGGCCTGCAGGTGAATTTTTAAAGTAGGGGAAACTGCTGCACTTTTGGACGCTTTGTTCCATGGTGCCCTGGACTCAGGGCAACTGGCATTTCAACAGGCAGACCAGGGAGTGTTGCCAACACAAACCAGTAAGCCTTGGAGTCTGACTGTTGCAGCAGTGGGCACCGAGGCCCGGCCCTCCCCTTGCTCCACGCTCCTGGGAAACTGGGTAAGAGGCTCCCACCCTCCTCCGCCTGAATATGCAAACGCACCTGCCCTTCAGCAAAGGATGAATTATGCATCAGGTTGGACAGGTTGACAGAGACAGGCAGCTGCCCACCAAAGGCCACTCGGGGTACAAACAGAGCCGTCACATCAAGATGTTGCAAAAGGCCCCTCTGCCCCCATTCGCCTTGACACAAATCTCTGGGCTGTGTGCCTGTCTCCATCCCTGTCCACAGTGTCCATCCCAGCTTGCTTGTGGATGCAAATGCACCTAGGGAGGCAGTGTATGTCACAGGCCAAGCCGTGAGCTGCAAATTAAATCAAGGAGTGAAGTAAAAATCACACTAATAGGAAGTTTCGCCATCTCTCGGGGACCTCCCATGCTGGGCACTGGGATATACATTTCCCTAACATTACCTCCAATCTTCAGCGCCAATGGGGGAGTAGAGGATCGTGTCCCCATTGTACAGAAGGGGAAACTGAGGCAGGGAGCGTGGAAGCTGCTGGCCCCCAAGGCCCACAGAGGTGGCTGGTTTAAGGTGTGTGCTCCTTCACCTCACAGGTTGTCACTGATACAATCAGGCTGGCTGGGGCTCCACAGAAGGAGAGGTGACGAATGTGGAGGGTATGGAACAACAAGACAACCAACCCAATGAGAAAATGGACAAAAGACTTAAATCGACATTTCTCCAAAGAAGATATACAAGTGGCAGCCAACAGGCACATGGAAAGACGCTCAGCATCATTCGTCGTTAGCAAAATGAAAAGTCAGAGCACACTGAGATACTACTGCCCACCCACTAGGGTAGCTATGACTTAAAAAATGGAAAGTAAGTGATGATGAGGATGTGGAGAAATAGGAATCCTCACACACTGCTGGATGAAAAGTCGTGCAGTTGCTATGGAAAGAATGGATGCCTCTTTAGAAAGTTAAACAATTACCATGTGATACAACAACACTCCTAGATACCTACCTAACAGAATCAAACTCTCAAACGATTACACACGCATGCATGTTCAGGCAATGTTATTCCCAACAGTTACAAGGTGGAAACAGCCCAAGCGTCCATTCATGGGTGGATGGAGAAATTGTGGCAAATCCATACAATGGGATATTGTTCAACCTTAAAAGGAAGGACATTTGGACACAGGCTGCAGCATGGATGAACCTGAAGAATTATGTTGAGTGGAAGAAGAAAGCCACATAAGGACAACTCTTCTATGACTCCACTTGCAGGAGGCACTTGGAATAGCCAGTCCCAGAGAAGGGAGGTAGAATGGCAGTTTCCAGGGCTGGGGGAGGGGAGGATGGGGACCGAGCTTCAGATTAGGAGGATGGAAATAGTTCCAGAGACAGCAGTGACAGCTGCAGAACGTTAACATGCTCAGGCACAGACGGCGTACCTGAAAATGGTTAAAATAACCACCAAGATGAGATGGGGAGGAGGGCCCTGGGGGGGGGACGGGGGAAGAGAGAGGGAGTGACTTGGAGAGGTAACTGCTTTTCTTTAAGACGAAAGGGAAGGTGGTTTCCTGGGGAAAGGAGGCTGAGCTGGGGGGAGGGAGCTGGCAGCCACTCAGTGAGAGAAGCCACCCGCTGGCTGGGTTTATTTCCTGTCCACCTTCTCCACAGCTGTCACACATCTTGTCTAGCTGTGTGCTCTCCGCCTGCTCAGACCCCATTTAATTGGAGGTTCAGGGCTCCCCAAGTGCCAAAAGCAAATGCCAAGCTGGTGACCATCAGCGAAGGAGTTGAGAACCCAGGTTGGCTGAAGTGCAGCAAAGAACCACCTGCCCCCTGGGGAGGCTGCCAGGCACGGCCTGGGATCCTGGGGTCCCGCTCCACACGGTCACCACAGTGTCTGCGCTGTAAGAAAACCAGGGGCGGGGGACCCCGAATGAGAGCGGACGCTCAGAGGCACAGCGAGTACCAGCTTTCAGAAACAATCAGGCCCTGGTCATCTTGGAATACCCTGAGCGGTGCCTTCAGCAGGGTTTTGCAGCGGACACCAGGGAAAACGCAGACTGGAGTCAGACAACCCGCAATGGGCTGCTCTGCACCCTGGATTTCTGGGTAACTGTTTCCTCTGTGGCAGTTACCCATTGCACATACCGTTCCCTTGACCTCTTTCCTAGGGTGGCTGGAGGCAGTATCTGGAGTTCACCTGGGGTGTGGGCTCGGGAGAGCAATGAAATCAGGAACCCAGCGCTGCAGCGACCAGCAGCTCCTTTTCAGCGAGGTTGCCTAATCTCTTTAGTCAAGGGGACGGACTGAGGTAGACAGTGCCATTCCCTCAGGGACTCTCCTCGCTCCGGTCCTCCCTGGGACCAGCTAGTATGCCCACTAATGAGGGACAGCGGTCACCCGAAGACAGCCCTTGCCACGTCCAGGTGACGTCAAGAAACCCTATGACACTGGAGCCAGGAAGTCACCTCGCAGAGCCTCAGCCTCCGCGCCTGCAAACGGGACTAACTGCAATGCCCGCCTCCCTGGTTGCTGGGAGGGTTTCCTGAGAGAACACATGTCACCTCATGGCACACACAGAGCTGACACAACACATGGGCCAGGACAGACAGATGAGGGGGCTCCAGCTGCCCCAGGCCCCCAGGGGACTAAGCCGACTTCGATGCACCTTTAACCGTTTTGCAGGACACGGCGGGGGGGGGGGGGGGGGCAAGGTAGGTCCACTCAAAAGCTCCCAGCACAGGCAGCAAGACACCGCTCTCCTTGTCCCTGGTGCAGGAAGCTATGTGAGTTCTTTCTCCTCAGACACACACAGGCTCGGGCTCTTTATGGTTCAAGTTCAATTTGGTTTTCTTGTAAAAGAGCATCCACGCAGTTTTAAAGTGTTACTACCGCCCCCGGAAGGTCCATAATGACAAATAAAAGGCCCCTCGGGAGGGCTTCTGGGAGCTGGGAATGTTCGGATTCTTCACCGGGCGCTGGTTACACAGGTATGTTTCTCTGATAAAAAAAATCAAGGGGCTGTCTACACTTAATAAGGCGCATTTTGTGGACATGTGTTAGATGTCAATAAAAAGAGTGTTAAGTCCCTTGTTATGGGTTGAACTGTTCCCCCTCCCCTGAAAGACATGTTAAAGTCCTGACCCCCAGACCTAAGACTGTGACTTTATTTGGAAATAGGGTCATTGAAGATGTAACTGGTTAAGTTTAGATGAGGTCATATTGGAGTAGATATGATTTGTGTCCGTATAAAAAAAGAAACTTTGGGCACAGAAGTGCATATAGGGCAGACGATGTGAGAGACACGGGCACCACGAGAAGATAAAAGCAGAGGCGGGGCGGTGCTTCTACCAACCAAGGAGCCAAGAAGGCCAGCAAACCGCCAGGAGCTAAAGGAGAGGCTGGAACAGGCTCGCTCAGCAGGAGCCAGCGCCCCCAGCACTTGGTTCTGGACCTGGAGCCTCCAGCACCGGGAGATCGTGTCTGGGGCCCAAGCACCCAGTGTGCAGCACTTTGCTATGGCGATGGCATCTCTGGGAACCAACAGCCCCTTTGTCCTCCCTCTGATTCCCAGTGAGGCTCCAGCGAGGCGCCCACTGTTAATGCTTTTTTTTTTTTTTTTTTTTTTTGGTTAATCCTCATCTGAAGATATTTTTCCATTGATTTTTAGAGAGAGTGGAAGGGAAGGGGAGAGACACATCCATGTGAGAGACACATTGATTGGTTGCTTCCCACACGTGCCCCAACCAGGGCTGGGGATCGAGCCTGCAACTAAGGTCTGTGCCCTTGACGGAATCGAACCCCGGACCCTTCAGTCGTCGGGCCAACACTATCCACTGAGCCAAATTGATCAGGGCTATTAACGGTTTCTTGTGTGTCCTCCCAGAGAATTTGTTTTAATCATTACATCTGGCATCCCTTCCTAGCTTTGTCCACGGCTCTGCTGTGGGTGGTCACATACCTGGGCTCGGAGCTCCAGGCCCACTTCTCAGAGTGAAGCCTGGTGGAACCTCTGGGAGGTCCCTCCACAGCTCAGAGCAGCCCCCACACCCACCCCTCTGAGATCACAATCACTTCAATATGGGGGAGCAAAAAGGATGCTCAGAGCAGCTCCCACGCACGAGCTCCAATACACTGCCCTGGCATCGAGATCCTCAGAGAGACCTTTCCTGAATGCATCCCCCCAAAAGCCTCCAGAAATCTCGTATGTCATGTTCTGTCCCCTCACCCACCTTGGTTTTCTCTAAGCACCACCTGACATGGTGTTATGTTATGTTTATGAATCTCCTGCCTGGGCCATCAGTCTTACTGGCTGCCTCAGGACTTTTGCACATACCGTTCCCTTGACCTGAAATACTCTGTCTACAGAAACCCATCCAGCTTGATCCATCATTTCATCCAGTTCTGTGCACCAATGTGCCCTCATAAGAGCAGCCATCGAACCACCTCATCTGAAAGGGTAGGTCTCCCCCCAGCTCTCTCCACCTCCTCTTGGCTCTCATTTCCTCTGTGGCAGTTATCATCATGCGAAGGGCCTTTGTATGTTCTGTTCTGCCTTAGGCTCAGCACCTAAGATGGGTGCAGCATGTGCTAGACATTCAACCAACACCTGTGACCAAACCCATGTCACAGCATGTACTAGTAAAATGCCAGTAATGCCCTGGTCAGTTTGGTTCAGTGGATAGAGCATCAGCCTGTGGACTGACGGGTCCTGGATTTGATTCTGGTCAAAGGCATGTACCTTGGTTGCAGGCTCAATCCCCAGGCCTGGTTGGGGCTCATGCTGGAAGCAACTGATTGATGTGTCTCTCTCACATTGATGTTTCTCTCTGTCTTCCTCTCTCTTTCTCTCTCCCCCTCCTCCTTCCCTTCCACTATCTCTTAAAAAAAAAAAAATCAATGGAAAAAATATCCTCAAATGAGGATAAAAAATAAAAACAAAATTCCAGTGATAATTATCACTACCCCGTTACTGAGTATTGCCTGCGCATTCTCTCACTTCATTCTCCCATCAGCCCAGTAAAGTAGGGACTCTTATTCTCATTTTACAGATGGGGTACAGAGTGACCCACAAAAAGCCATACAGCTCCAGGGTGGCGGCGGTGAGATTTGACCACAGCTGTGTTAGATCCCAGAGCCTGTGGGCTTGAACCCCTCCACTCGCCGCCTCCACGTTCTATGTGACCGTGACCGTCATGGTCCACTTTGCCTCCCCAGCCAGGGTCTGACCTCAGCACCATCGTAGAGTGAGGTCCTTAATGAAATGCAAAGTAAAGGCAGCCAACTGTAAGCACCAAATTGCCTTTCTTATTTATTCTCCCTGCACAGGACTGGCCTGCTTGTTATAAATAATAATAATAAGTCAGTGAAAAATGATGCTGCCCGGTGCCAGGGAGATACATGGAGACAGAATAAGCCTGCCCAGGCTTTAATGGGCTTCCTGCCACGGGGTGTACTTAACTAGGTGAGGACACTATTCACTGCACCGATGGAAACATTTATTCGCAAGAAAGCCACAGAGTGAGGGGAGCGTCCGTGTGGGAGCAAATGTCGGTGCTGCTCCAATGGCTGGAACGTCCTCTTACCGGGCTTTGTGCAACGCTCAGCGCCGGTGCCATCATGCAGGGCAACACTGAATACATGGTTCTGGATGGTAAAAAGGGTCTTCCGGTTTACCTCCACTCGCTTTTCAGCGTCCCTCCCTCCACCACGCCAGGACAAGCCCCCGTCATCTCTTGCCAGGTGACTGAGAAAAAACCTCTCAGCGCTCCTGAAGGCTCACCAGTCCTCTCTCCGCGCTATAGAAAACTTTTTAAAAGTTTAAAGCTGGTCACACCACATCTTTGCTTAAAACCCTTTTGCAGCGGTTCTCAACCTGTGGGTCACGAACAATGAAAATATATCCTGCATTTCAGATATTTACATTATGATTCATAACAGTAGCAACATTACAGTTATGAAGTAGCAACGAAAATAATTTTATGGTTGGGGGTCACCACAACATGAGGAGCTGTATTAAAGGGTCGCGGCATTAGGAAGGTTGAGAACCACTGAGAGTTTAGAGGCGTCCCAGGGCTCATAAAATAAATAACAAATTCTTTAACATCACCTCTGAATGATGCCTCTTCCCAAAGGATCGATCCAATGGGACTTATGAAGGGTTGCCTTATTTGGAAAAAATAAAAATAAAAAAAAGGTCCTGGTAGATTTCATTCAGTTAGGAATCTTGAGCTGAAATAATCCTAGATTGTCCAGCTGGGCCCTAAATCCCATGACAAGTGTCCTTATCAGAGAAAGGCAGCGGGAACTGTCAGAGAAGAGAAGACACAGAGGGGAAGGCCAGGTGAAGGTGGAAGCAGAGACTGGAGGGATGCGATCACAAGCAAAGGAACACCTGGAGCCACCAGAAGCTGGCGAGGCAAGGAAGTACTCTCCCCGTGCACCCTTGGAGGGGGCACAGCCCCTGCTGACACCTTACTCGGATGTATGGCCTTCAGAACTGAGAGAATAAATTTCTGTTGTTGCAAGCCACCCGTCTGGAGTAATCTGTTACACAGCCCCAGGAAATGAATGTGATCGGACCCCTCTCACTATCTCTTCCATCAGACTGCTCTTCCTCATTCACTCAAATGCAACATGCTTCCCTGCCCACCCCAGGGCCTTTGCACATGCTGTTGCCTCTGTCTGCCCCCTAGTTAACTTCTTCTACACTTTCAGATAGCAATTCCATCATAACTCTCCTAAAGAAGGCTTTCCTGGTATCAATGGCCAAATGTGATTCTCCATTACAGCCCTCCCAGCACCAGGCACCTCTCCTTGCTAGACCACCAGTTACCATCCCAAAGGTGAGGGATTCAATCATCTCCTGCATCAAAATCTGTCTTCTTCTATCCCCAGGCACTCTTCTTCTGCCTGATATATAATAGACACCCAAATATTTGAGTGAATGTTGAAGGGAGGAGTAATTTAGAGAATCTCAAACAGACCCATCAAACTAAAAGGGGGGAGTGTCTGTGGGTGAGCAGGCAATTCAGCCTGACTCATTTTCCCAAAACCACATCAGAGTCTCCAGAAGCCACTTCCAAAGCCGGTGGATGGTGTCAAACCAGGACATCTTGTCCTCCAGACTCCCCGTGTGGGCAGAACTAATTTCCTCATTAAGGATCCTCTTTATCCTCACCCCCACCCAACTGGAATATTCCCAGAGACCAAGTCAGAGGCTCAGGTCACTTGCAAACAGAGGTTCTGGGCAGCTCCTGGAGCTGGTGGCCAGCATACTGTGGCCTTTGCAGAAGCTCCTTTCTGGTGACGGGATGTTGAGCTGTGGAGATCTCCCAGAGCCACCATATGACACAGGAAGGGCCATTTTTCTCGATGCGCAGCGGGACCACTTGGGAGAGGGGAAGCCAGGCAGCTCTCCCCCCAACGCAGGTGGAGAACGGGTGAGGAAGGACTGGTTTCCAGCAACAGATTGTTTCCTTCTCACCCTCTCCAAACTCCAGGTCATCCCCCTCCCTCCCCTTACTCCCCACCCCCCAAAAAGGCAGCCCAGGAATGAAGGGGGACAGAAGGAAGCCAGGACCAGACTAGGGTCAGGGGGAGAGAGAGTGAGATGGCCCTAGGCTTGAGTCACAATATCAGGATCCACCACGTGCCAAACCTTGGGCAAGTTATTTAACCTCTCTCAGCCTCACGTTCTTGCCTGTAGAGCAGGAATTAATTTGTCCCTTCGGCAAATACTTATGGAGCACCCACAGGATGCTGGGGGGGCCGGGACTAGGATGAGATGAGCGAGGTGCCAGGGGCACAGGATTTAAGGCAGCACTGACTTTGAGACACTCACCCAACTCCAAGAGGGAACGGCTCCTGAAACGCTGCTCTGCACGCCCCTCTCTAGCCTCTGGCCCCAGTGGCGGGTGCGGGGTCCAGAACCCCATTGAGCCGAGGGGGAGAAAACCAGCTTTCACTTCCTGACACTGATCCCCGGGCCACGACGAAAACAGCAAAGAAATTGCACCTTGAAGCTCTTAAAAGGCAATTCCATCTCCCGCTGAAAAACCACTTGTATGTCCCAGGCTAACCTGAACTTATCAAACACACACAGCTACCCAGCAATCTTCCCAGAGAGCGGGATTAGAGGCCAAAGGAAATTAACACCAACAGACCCCGTAAATATCTGTCTCTTCCAGACCCGCTCTGCTGGGGGCCCACCGGCTCCTGACCTGAAAGCTGTGCGCTCCAACCACCTGGAGACTGCAGGCACCGAAATCACCCCGCTCCACGAGGAGTACGGAAAACAGGGAAATCAGTTAGTCTCTGCACTTTGCAAAGAAACTGTGGAGGAAGAAAGGGCAAAACAGCGCGTCCCTGCCACCAGGATGTAACACACACAGAAGGCATTTGGGGCAATTTCTGGGTAAAAGCTGCATCTCATTTCGGGGCAGTATATGACGCCTGCACTGCTTCCCATGGGGTTCCAACAAGACCTGTAACCTTCGGGATTATCTGAATTCAAGGAGGCCGTTTGGCATTCACGGAGGGAGGGAATTCATATTCACGCCTTCGCTGCAAATGCTGCTGAGCCGCAAGTGCCCCTGAAAGATCTTTCATATCAATTGTGTTCAGTGAGGGAAACAGCTCTCCAAACAGGCGCAGCCACGAGGCCGCCTGCCCCCCGCCGCCATCCCCAGCCTCGTGGGCAAGCTGAGAATCACGTGCCCAGCGTGGAAGGGAAAGGGGTGCTCGGTAAAGGGAAAAGCGTCCCATCGCGGCTGGTCTCAGAGCACTTGCCTCCGGGGCCACCGTGCAGATGCCAGGAGATGAGGCGCAACAAGCCTGGGCTCCGGGGGCGCTGCGCAGGCCAGCTGCTGACGTTCCCAGCAAGGAGCATGTCTGACCACCTGCACCGGCTTCCCTGGGCTGCTGGAACCAGCCCCACAGACTGGGTGCTAAAAACTACAGCAGTTTCATTTTCCCACAATGCTAAAGGCTGACCGTCTTCTAAAATCAAGGTGCTGGCAGGCCCACACTCCCTCCCAAGGCTCTAGTGAGGGATCCTTTCTCTCTTCCAGCTCCGGCCCCCCGTGGTATTTCTTGGCTTGTCACTGCTCACTGATGTCTGTCTCTGTTGTCACATGGTCCTCTCTGTGTGTCTCTGACTGCCCTCTCCTCTTCTTAGAAGGACAGCAGGTGCTGGGTTTAGGGCCCACCATAACCCAGGATGGCATCATCTCAATTGGATTACATCTGCAAGGACGCGTCTTCCAAATGAGGTCACATTCTGAGGTTCTCGGTGGACATGACTTTGGGGGGGACACTATTCACTCCACGTGTTGCTCATGCTGGGATTGTTTTATTAGAAGCTACTGCCTCTAAGTTTGAAGAACAGGATAAGGTCAGAAGGAATCATGTGTCTGGCCTTTTCTTTAGTTACTTGTCCTGCAGACATTCCTTAAGGGCCTACTGTGTGCCAGGCCCTGGGATAGATGTTGGGGATGTGACTGTGAACCAGGGGCTGGGAGTTCGGTCTGTAAAGGACGGCTTAATGACTGACGGAAAGTCCTACAGAGGGGGAGTGCTGGGGGTCCGAGAGCGGGTGAGAAGCTCGTGGACACATAGTCTGGAGAGGTTCCCAGAGGAAGCCGGGACCAGATGGGGGAGCAGACTGGTCAGGCAAAGGACATTCCCAGAGAGGAGATGCACCTGCCGATTCCCAACCTACGATCCCATTTCACAGATGGGGAAACTAAAGCCGAAGAATATCAGCCTTGTCCACTCACCCCAACCTTCTCCCAGCTATACAATAGGCCCACGTATGTACTGAGGAACTATTAGGTGTTAGGAATCAGGGACACAGGACAATGTGGATCAGGGACCCCCTTTCCTAACTCTCTATGCACAGTGGCAAGTGATCTGATGGGGCTCCAGGGGTCACCAAGCAGAGGTCCCTAACCCAGTCCTTACCCTGCTAACGTCAGGACCCAAGCTTGGTGGAAAACAGCTGCCTTTTGCTGCTGACTGACAGTTTCCATCTGCTTCATTACCATCATTACCCAGAAACCTCATTTGCAGCTAAGTGCTCTCATCCCTAATCGGTTCCTGATATACTGGGCTGTGACAGAGCACTTAGAACCACCAGGCCAGGCTGGGACCAGGGGCTGCCCTCCTTTTGGAAATTTGGGCAGCTGATGAGGTGGGAGGGCGCAGGCTCTGGAATCCAGCAATCTGGAATTCGTTGCCAGCACCTCCATCACTGCTCTGAGCCTCAGTGTATTCATCTGTAAAGTGGGGCTGATGATACCTGTCTCACAGAACTGTTAGGACAAAGGGAGGTGGTGACTGCAGTGTCTAAACTTCACTGAGTCCTTGGCTGTGTGAAGAACATTAAGCTGAATGTTTAAATGTATTCACTAGTTGCAACTTCCCATCCTGCAGTGATCAACCCCATTTCACAGGTGGGGAAACTGAGGCTGACAGAGGTGAGATCACTTGCCCAAGCCACAGGCAGTATTACCTCTTCTCTTTCAGTACTGGTCATTCTGCATGGAACACAGACTTAAAGGGGCCCAGTCGCGTGGGTAGAGAGAAAGAAAGCAGGTTGGTGGTCGCATGGAGTGGGGATAGAAGCGGGGATTAACTGCAGACAGGCACAAGGGATCTTTTGGGGTGATGGACATATCCTAAAACTAAGGTGTGATGAAAGTTACTCAATTCTATAAAATTAATAAAGTGCACCGAACTGTACTTACAATGAGTGAATTTTATGGTATGTAAGTTAAAAAATATGATTTTGCTTCAAAAAAGTGATTTGGTCAGTGGCATGGCTAAAAATATGAACTATATACATGGTAATAAACAGGAGAGATAAAGCAGATATGAAAACATATGTCCACATTGCCCAGCCTGTGTGGCTCAGTGGTTGAGCATCGAATTATGAACCAGGAGGTCACGGTTTGATTCCTGGTCAGGGCACATGCTGGGGTTGCGGGCTGGATCATGCAGGAGGCAGCTGATCAATGATCCTCTCTCATCATTGATGTTTCCATATCTCTCTCCCTCTCCCTTACTCTCTGAAATCAGTAATAAAAATAAAAAAGAAAACATATGTCCACAAAAACCTGTCTGTGAATGTCCATGCCAGCATTATCTCCATCACCAGGTCCTTAACGTATCACACCTGCAAAGTCACCCTAAATCCAATGACTAATTTGTTTGTTTTTTTAGAGAAGGGAAAGGGTGATTGGAGAAGGCTGTGTGACTGATGGGCTCATACGCCAATGAGCAGCAAGGACTGCTGGCCACCTCCAGGAGCTCAGAGAGAGGCCTGCAAGAGGAACCGACCCTGAGGGCACCTTGATTTTGAACTTCTGGCCTCCTGAGCTACAGACAATAAATGTCTGTTATTCAAGCCACAGATCAGGTCATTTGTTATAGCAGCCCTGGGAGACAAATACAACTTCCAACCCCTGAAATGGCAGCTCTTCATCTCGATGTGATTCTTCCCCTGAGAAAAAATTTTAGGGAGCTGGTGGTCGGCAAGAATTGGAAACGGGTTGGGAAGCGGCAGGTTACAATATAGGCAGGACACGTGGGAGGGAGGAGCTACACCTATCAATAACTTGATGGATTTCACACAGTAATGAGCCTTGTGACTGGGGGAGCGGAGGGTGTGATGGGGTTTGTAGGAGGAACACCAGCCTGAGGGAGTTGAGAAGGCTTGCTGGAGGAGGTGCCACCTGAGCTGAGTGCTCAAGAATAAATGGGGAAGGAGACGGGGAAGGAGGAGGCAGGGAAGGGCAACGGGAAAGGAACAGGACAGGAACACACATGGTTGCGGGTTCCTGGAGAGGAACGTGGAAGGACAGGAGATGCAGATGGAGAAGCAGGTGGGAGCCATCCCCAAACTCCCCGCACAGAGCAGCCAGATGAGAGCATTCACTCAACCAACAGCTACTGCGTCTCCACCGAGTGCCAGGCATCAGGCTGGTGGCCCCGCAGTGGATGGGACAGCGTCCTACGGGAACCACAGGGTTTCTCAGCCTCGGCACCCTTGACATTTAGGTCAGACATTTGTTGCGAGGGGCTGGTCTCTGCATTGTAGGATGTTAAGCAGCATCTCTGGTCTCTACCCAACAGATGCCAGTAGCAACCCCCCCGGCCCCCCCGCTTTCCCAATTGTGACAACCAAACCTGATTCCAGGAATGGCCTAATGTCTCCTGGGGAGCAAAGTCACCCAGATTAAGAGCCACTGGCTTTTCGGGAGACAGATACTAAATGTGCTTGACTCTGGATCCACACCCAGTTCTCATCCTAAGAAAAAGGCCACAGAGTAGGTTTGCTTCTTCCTCTCAAGGGGGTGGATCGGGAGAGGGCCTTGGCATTTGAGAGGCATTTGAAAAATCGTTGCAATATTGAATCCAAGCCCTGTATCTAGGGAGAGACACGGGTGAATAAAACATAGTGAGGCCCGACAGGTAATGACACCATTTGAATATGGCCTCTTGCTCCGAACCATCAAACCGTCGCTTTTGTTTTGTTCAAAGAAAAAAAAATGACCAAGAGAAAAATTGGCAGGTGACATCGAAGGCCTTGAGGGCATCTGGATTTGATTATCTGCTTCTCATCTTTTATTTAACAAGGAAATGGGAAAGTTTCAGAGCATTCTGGGGGGAAGGAAATAATGGCTCATTCAAATGCATGACAAAGTATGAATTAGGGCTGAGCAGAAAGCTGGGTTGGGGGGTGGACTGTGGCGGAGCCTGAGGTGCTTACACCTCCCCACGCCCCAGGTGGCCTTGGATGCTGAGGAAAAGCACCTGATGTTGGAACGCAATGCGGCCAGGGCAGGTGTTCTGTGGTGGTGAAAGCTCTGGAGTCCTGGGTTCAAATCCCAGTCTGCCCTGCAGGCTGTGGGGTGGGGCTCTGGGCATGTCTCATAGCCTTTGGGAGACTCAGATTCTTCATCTAAACCCTGAGAAGAATCAGACCTGTGGTTGTAAGAATTCAGAGAACTGTGTGAAGCATTTAGCTCAGGGCCTAACAAACAGGAGCATGGAGAAGGTGGTAACATTATGCTGGTGATTTTTAACAAATGCCAACTCTGACCCCTGCCTTCCTGCCTGGCACCATGTCACATCTGCTCACTCACCACGCTTTGCCATGCCAACGTTTTTTCCATGAGCACACTAGAACTGTTCCCGCTTCAGGACCTTTGCACATGCTGTTCGCTCTGGGTAAGACAGTCTTTACTCCATTCTCCACTTGGCTAATGTCTACATACCCGTTAGAGCCTGTCTTAAATGTCACTTCATCAGAGACACTTTCTCTAACTGTCCAGTCTAAATCACTTCCTCCTCACCTCATCCCTCACTGTGCCCTTTATTTGCCTTCCTATCCCTTATCCCAATTTTATATAATTGAGTAGTTATCTGTTTAAAGAACATTGCTGCCTCTAAGTTCCAAGGGGGCCAGGACATGAGTTGGCTGACAGGCTTGCATTCAAATAAAGCCATTCCAGTGTCCCGAGTGCTAGGACAGAAACGCACATCCTGCTGATGTTTGTCCACGCCAAGCACATCTGGCTGAGACAGAGGATGGCAGGGTGTCAGGAAGGCCTCTCTGAGCAGCTGAAGCTCAGACTGGAAGGATCGGAGGAGTCGGCCACGCAGAGAGGGGGAGTGGAGATGAGGGAGGTATTCCAGGGAGACAGCAGGCTTTGCAAAGGCCCTGGGGCAGTAAGTGGCTGCAGGCTCCAGGAACTCACCGAAGACCAGTGTGGCCGGAGCTCTCTGGAGAAGGGCTTGGAGAAGGGCATCATGGTTGAGAGGCCAATGGAGATCCAGTGGGAACAGTCACATCAAGGGTGGATGGAGTCAAGCTAGATTTTGGAGGTGGGACTGACACACCTTGCGGATTAGAGAAGTCTGGGCGTGAGAGATCCATGCTCACACAGATCAGAAACTGGAGGCTTTGGCTAGACCTCTTCCTGAATTTTTCTTGGCAGGATCTTTCTGAAATTCTCCACGGTCCTCTCTATCCATCATCATCTTAAGCTCTGGCGGAAATGCCCTTTGCTACTTCCCATGATATTCAAAACCGTGGGCAATCCTGCGGTGAGGAAGAGGGCCTGAGGACCGCCTGTGGCTGGCTGTGTGTCACCACGAGGATTCAGCCTGGTGATGTGGGATCAGAGACACAAGTGACCACACCCTTCTCTCTTCCTCCCACAACCACCGCTGCCTGGAGGAGCTGAGCGGAGCTCAGGGCCAGGGTGTATCTCCATGAGCTACAGGCGAGCCAGCCAGGGCGGGAGGCACTGAGCCAGGCCCAGAAACAGGCTGCTGGTGGGCTCGTGCCTGTCTCATCCCCATGTGGGCAGTGACCAGGCCTCTCCAGCTTGTGCTCTTTAGCAGGAGGTAAGGTAGAAGCCCAGGGCACCTTCAGTATTTGTTCAGCAGCAAAAATCTCATCTCCACTGAAAAGACGCCCTTGTGCTCTTCTCCAGGAGCCTCAGCCTTGAGAGGTGATGGCGACTCTTCCCAAGAAAAGGTGCAGCCTGGGGGCGAGTCTCAGGGCGCAGCCGGAAGGCGGGAGAGAGCGGGAGCCATGAAGACCACAAGAACCTCAGAAATACCACTGGCTGGAGGCAGATGCAGGGGCTGCTCCTCCCTGCCCCGCAGCGTGGACACTCTCACCAGCTCCCTCCCAGCCTCACCCCTCCACCTGAAATGGAGCCATGAGCTTGATCTCTGTCTGCTCGAGCGCTCATAGGAGCTGGTGATAAACTGCTGTCCGTTAAAGGCATTAACACAGCGCCCAGCATGTGGGGAGGAATTCTGTCTCCAGGCTGCCTCTCGACTCAAGATGGCAACATCAACTCCAGAATGCCCAGCCTGCTGGCCCGCCAGGAAGGTTCTGGACTTGCCAGCCCCACAGTCGCATGAGGCAATTCCTTAAAATAGAGATAGTTACAGCTACAGATATAGATACAGGAGATAGAGAGATAAAGGTGATATTGATCTAGATATAAATGATATAGATATACATGACATAGATGAGACACAGACATAGATAATAGATGATATAGTATAGATACAGATGACATAGAAATGAGAGAGAGAGATAGAGACAGAGACAGAGATAGAGAAAGAGATAGAGATGAGATAGAGATAGACAGACAGACAAACACACACACACACACACACACACACACACACACACACACAGCCTGCTGGTCGCTTCTCTGGGAACCCTTGGGCATGTTAGCTATTACTCTCCAAAAAAATATTTCCTAGCCAAGGAAGGGTTAACAGCAGTGCCTTTGGGACTAAAATTGGAGCAGGATGGAATGGAGCCTTTCATTGTTTCACTCTATTTTGTATCACACCAGCACCAATTACCTTTATCATTTAAGATAGGGATAGGTGAGGACAGGAAGAGGACAGGGGACTCCACAATCACAGCCTTTGCCTCCCTTCCTCCCTTCTGTGAGCCCTGAGGAGCAGGTACTAGCCTGAGGGGTGAGATGGGGCTGCAACCTGGATGGAGGACAGGGGCTGGGTCACGGGCACAAACAACTTACTCCGGGGGCTGACTCAACTTCAGCTGGGCTCCCTGGATGCCAGCAATCACTACTTCTAAGTCGGAATTAAATGAGTTCAGCACCGAATTACTTGTGCTGTTTGGGGGCTGAGAGGGCAAATTATTCCCCAATGCTTTATTCCTTATGCATTCATTGAAGAGGTCAGGATGATTTGGAGGCAGGATGGGGAAAGCAGCAGCTCTTCATTAGCAAAACCAGCTCTGTAAATCTGCCGCCAAATGCCTGTTACTGATGCAGAGGGAGGATCTGATTTAGGTTCCAGTCTCACTGATCTATTATTCCTTTTGGAGCTGCAGGTGGAGCTCTCTCATGAAGCTGCAAATTCTAACACCACACCGTTCTCTGAAGGGAACTTTAATTAAGTGGAACTTTTCCTTTACCCCAACGTGTGCCCTGCCTGCTGAGTCCCACGAGGAGAGGAGAGAGGAAAAGCAAAGGAAACCTGGGGGCAGCCTGCACCCATCTGCCCCTAGGTATTAGCTAAGGGGGGACAGATTCCAGAGCCCACGGAGGAGAGGGAGGAGGAGAAGGAGGGAGGGTGGAGAAAAGGAGGAGGAAGAGGAGAGAAGGAGGGAGAGGAGGGGAGTGGGCAGCAGGGAAAGAAACACAGAGAATCTACCTTGTGCCTGCACTTCATTGACACCGTTCCAGTTCATGTCTACAGCAGCCTTTGAAGGAGCTATTATGCTCAGAGAGGCTAAGTGACTTGCCCAAGGTCACACAGCTGCAGGGATCTGAATCCAGTCAGTCTGACCTCTAAGTTCTGTGTCCTGCAGCAGCTGCCTCCGGACTCACACGGGCATCAGCGTCCGAGGGGCCCCGCTATTACCAGTGCTTCCCAACTGGACACAGTTTTGCCCTCCAGGGGATGCTGGGCAATGTCAGGAGACATTTTCTTGTTATCACAACTTGGGGATGGGGTTGCTACTGGTACCTAGAGGCTAGAGGTAAGAGAAGCTGTTAAAGACCCCCCAGTGTACAGGGAAGCCCCCCACCACAGAGAATTCCGTAACCCCAAATGTCAACAGTGTCGCAGAGGAGAAACTCTACACTATGGGGAGAGCACTCGAATCACTCCCATGCACCCTGGCTTTGGCATTCCCCCTGGGAATCTAGAAGTTCCAGCCAGCACTCATTTTTTTTGCCCAACACCCAGGATTAAAACTCACCTAGTAGTAAGCAAGTATTTGAGGAATTCTTGCCTCTCCGTGTTGCCCCTGGATACATAAATTCTCATCTAAATTCACAGTCACATTCACAATTTCACAGCGCAAGAGAGACATAACTTTCTCATTAAGGGGCGCGTTCTTAAGTTTCTCTCCACTGAGATCAGTAAGAATCTGGACTCCCTTGAAATGATGTGCGGCTGTAATTAACATTAATAAAACACTAAGTCGCCCCATGCCAGCTCAGGAGAATCACTGTTGGAGGGTCTCTGAGCTACAGACCACGCCAACATCCCCCAGCCCCCATGCAAATGCCATCAGGAGGGCCCTAGAAGGGAACACGGTCCCATTTCCGCGGCCTGGGAACACGGAAGGGCCACAGGAGCACTGGACATGGAGCTCCAAGAAGGAGCTGGAGAAATAACAGCTACAATAACCTACATTTTGTGGGAAGAGCCAGTTTGAGATTTAGTCACTTGTAAACAAAGAATCCTGTCTGATACAACAGGAAATCAAGTACAGCACCTTTTAAAAGAAATGTACTTGTATAACTTTTAATGCAGTAATTTCTTCTGGGTTAAGAGTATTGCCTAGAGGTGCTGCAAGAATCTTTAATAACTAGGTTATAAAACGGAATAGACACAGGTTCTTCTCAAGTCACTGGGAATGCACAGAGGTTCATGAGAAGGGCACTTTCTCTAGGACCATTTTGGTGAAATCCGATTGTTTGGGGTCCGTGGAAGTAAAGCCACTGCTCAGCAAACTTCAGACAAGTTACTCCCGTTGACATAATTCAGAACTGGACTGATGGGGCATCAAATTAATGTGGCCTTCAGGGCTGTGTTCTTGTTCCTGTCCGACTGCCACCCAGGATGCCTCCACCTTTACCCTCCAGTCCTGGCCTATGAGGCTGGTGGGTGGGTGGCTCTTGGTCAGATGGGGAAACTGAGTCACACATGCCTAGCCAGAATTAAGTGTGTGAACGTCAACCCTCCAAGCCAGGCTTCCTGCCATGAAGATTAATGAGGTGACAACTGTCAATGGCCAGGAGGGGGTTAAAACAAAACAGCCACCCAAACACCTGCGGCTGTGTTCAGCCTCTTGAATGCGAAGGCCAACAGCAGCCCTGGCAAAGCCCGACAGGTGTGACCGCCTCCCTGAGAGAGGCCCTGCGTGGGCCCGTGGGCTTTCTATTTTGGTGGACGTCAAGGAAAACATTGACTGAATGATGTGCAGGGTTTTACATTTAGGATGCAAAGGGGTGGCCTGTGGCCCAACAGCTGGACGGCAGACACGTTTTATCGGGCTCATATGAGGCTTAAATGTGGATTCATTGGCAACATTTTTTAAAAATAGAGAAATTTCACACTAAAAATTCCATACTTCTGGCTGCTCTTGATAACTATAAGTCTGATAGCATCCCCTCTTGAAGGCAATTTCTCGCTTCCCGCCGTCCTCTCTGCTGGCAAGCCCTTCTCCTCCCCTCCCCTCCCCTCCCCTCCCCTCCCCTCCCCTCCCTCCCCGGGTAGACTCTCCCCTCTGCAGGGTCAGCCCAGCGGCACCTCCCATGGAAAGCCTCCCCAGGCGCTCTGAGGATCAATCTTCAACAATTGCCCATGTCCAAAACAACAAAAATTATTATACGAGTATCTGAGACCCAGCTGTCTTTAAAGCCTGCGCTTTCTATTTCCATTTTCTCTTTAAAACACAACGTGTTTCGGGGATAGGATTTAGTGTATATCTTTTATTCCTAATTTTTTTAAAAATTTTTTCAACTGTAGGTTACATTACAAAGTGTCCCCTGCTATTCCCAGCCCCCACCTGGCACCGTACACCGTTATTACAATACCACTGATCATCTTCCCTGTGCTGGACTTTCTATCCCGGGACTATTCTGTAACTACCAACCTGCACTTCTCAATCCCTTCACCTTTTCCACCCAGTCCCCCAACCCCTCTCCCCTCTGGCAGCCCTCAGTCTATTGTCTATGTTTATGAGTCTGTTTCTGTTTTGCTTGTTCTTTCATATTGTTCTTTAGATTCCACATATAAATGAAATTAGAATGTAAGTCTTTTAAGCTCTTCCTGGAAATGAGCAGCAATGCCCCCACGGGTGCCGAGGACTCAGGACGGGTGCTGACCTACCATTTGCAAATACGAATGGGACTTTTCCTACATAGCGATGCAATAGGCAACGTAACCTTTCCCTTGGGCCCTGAAGAGTCGCAAGAGCCTAGGTGGCTTTCTGCTGGCAGCTACACTACCAGCACCATCTCTTTGGGTCATCAGCAGAAAATAGTCTTGCCCCCACCCCGCCATGCAGTTCTGGGCTGCTGGGTGCTCCATGATCTACGTCAAACAGGCGGGGGGTCTGAAGCACAGGACACAGCCAGCGGCGTCGGAGGCACAAGAACATGCCAGGAATAAATGGGAAAATCAGCAGAGACAAGAAACATTTTCAATCCCTTGTAGGGATGGCTGTTTGCAAGTGTTCAGCCCTAGCTCTGATGAGTCACTCGTTAGAAAAGAAAAAGCATGACCTTTTGTGACTGATTCCAGGAAGACTTGGGGGTGGGTAGTGGGGGGGGGTTTCAGAGTCAAAGACACAGGGAGGAATAAGGCCTGGCTGTTTAGACAGGATGTCCTCAGGGCAAGTGAGAACTATGCTGGGTGAGAAGAACAGGAGTGAACAAGAACACGAGTGAACAAAAAGAAACAATTAGCTTACTTTTTCTCTCCCAATTGCCCTCAGCCAGAGCCCAATGAAAGAGGGGGAGCTGAGAGAGGGAAAAAACATAAGAGATGGAGGAGAGGGGGCCAGGGAGCCGATGGGAATCAAGACAGTGTGGCACTGGCATAAAAAACAGAACAGAATGCAGTTGTGAAATAGGCCCACATGGTCACGGCTGATTTATATTAGACAAAGATTCCTCATAAGTCAATGGAGAATAGGTGGTCTCTTCAACAAACGGTGCTGGAACAACTGGATACTCATGTGGAAAATAATGAAGTTTGACCCTTACCTCACACCATATGCAAAAATTAATGTGAAGCGGATAATAAACCTATCATAAAAGCTAAAACTGTAATACTTCTAGAAGAAACAGGAGACTAACTTGAAACTTCCAAAGATTTCTTAGACAGGATATAAAAAGCCGTAAACACAAAAGAAAAAAAAGTGATTAACAGGACTCCATTAACACTGAGACTGTCAGCTCTTTGAAAGACAACCATACGCAAGTGATAAGGGAAGCTACGATTGAAAGAAACTATCCACAAGACATAATCTGACAAAGGGCCTACCACACAGTTAATAAGAAGATAAGCAATCCAATTAAAATTAGGCAAAAGACTTGAACAGATAATTCAGAGAGGTAGGGAGGGAGGGAGGGAGGGAGGGAGGGAGAGGGAGAGAGAGAGAGAGAGAGAGAGAGAGAGAGAGAGAGAGAGAGAGAGAGAGAGAAATGGCCAGTAAATCCACAAAAGGATGTTCAACATATTTAGTCCTCAGGGAAATGCAGTGATTAATTAAATAATGCAAATTAATATACAACACGATACCCCTTCTTACCTACTAGAATAAATAACGTTAGAAGCCTGACAATATCAAGCGATGACAAGGATGCAGAGCAGGGTTCCTCAACCCTGGCACTCCTCATATTTTGGGCTGGATAACTCTTTCCTGGAGGTGGGAAGGGGCTGCTGCATATACTGTAGAATGTTTTATCGGCATTCTTGGTCTCTACCCTGGTGATAGATGCTAGCAGCACTCTCCTGTACCCCCAACCCCCAAATTATGACAACCAAAAACATGTCTCCGGACGTTGTCAAATGTCCCCTGGGGACAAAACAGCTCCATGCTGACAACCACTGACTTCTCACACATTGCTGGTGGGGATGTGACATGTACTACCACTCCAGAAAACAGTGTAATGATTTCTTATAAAGGTAAACAAATAACCTGGCCGGTATGGCTCAGTGATTGAATGTCCACCTATGAACCAGGAGGTCATGGTTTGATTCCAGTCAGGGCACATGTCAGGGTTGCGGACTCGATCCCCAGTGTGGGGCGTGCAGGAAGTAGCCAATCAATGATTCTCTCATCATCGATGTTTCTATCTCTCTCTCCCTCTCTCTTTCTAAAATCAACAAAAATATATTTTTTAAAAATAATAAAGTTAAGCTAATATGCTATGACTTAGGAATTCTACTGCTAAGAATTTACCCAAGAGAAAGGAAAACATTTGTAGATAAAAAAATAAGTGAATAAAGCCCTGTATGGAATGTTCATAGCAGATTTCATCCCAAGGGCCCCAAACTGGAAACACTCTAAAATGCCCATCAATGGAAGTGTAGTGAGCCCTAACCCCAGTACCTGTGAATGTGGCCTTACTTAGAAACAGGGTCTTTGCAGATGTGATCGAGTTAAGCTAAGGTCATCATGGATGAGAGGGGGCTCTAACTCTAGTGGCTGGTGTCCTCACAAGAAGAGGAGAGGACATGCAGAGGAAAGAAGGCCCAGTGCAGACAGAGGCAGGGGCTGGAATGATGCGGCTACGAGCCCCAAACACCAAGGGCTGTCCCCAGTCCCCAGAAGCTAGAAAAGGCAAGAAAGAATTCTCCTCTATCCTGAGAAAGCAAGGCCCACTCAACACCTTGATTTTGGGCTTCTAGCCTCCAGAACATGAGAAAATACATTTCTATGGTTTTAAGCTACCACGTTTGAGGTACTCTGTTGTAGCAGTCCTAAGAAATGAATACAGTAAGGAAGGAATAAACAAACTACTGTGCAGTCACACAATGCAGTATCAGTAACACATAGTAACAAAGTAATACAGAAGAATGAACCACTAATCCACACAACAACATGGATTAATCTCAAAAACATCATGTTAAGTGAAATAAGCCAATCACAAGTGTGTATAATGCATGATTCCATATACAGGATGTTCTATAAGAGGCCTAAGCTATGGGATAAAGATCAGAATTGTGGTTGCCTTCAAGGAGGTGAATATGATTGGAAAGGAGGCATGAGGGAATTTTCCAGAGTGAATGAGAAATGTTCTACAGTGGGGCCTTGACTTACAAGTGTCCCGACTAACGAGTTTTTCGAGATATGAGCCGTCTCTCGTCCGATTTTTTGCTTTGAGTTGCGAGCTAAAATTCGGGTTACAAGCCAGCTTCAGATACCCCACAGCTAGTTGGCGCAGCAAACACCACAGTGAACGCCACAACATCAGTCCAGCATCACATGTCTCACTTGTTCACTTTTGATTTGACATACGAGTAATTTTTGAGTTATGAGCTCCTTCACGGAACGAATTAAACTCGTAAGTCAAGGCCCCATTGTATACCTTTTTTTTCTTTTCTTTGTTAATTCTTGCCTAAGGATATTTTTTCCATTGATTTTTTTTTTTTTTAGTGGAAAAGAGAAAGAGGAGGGGGAAAGGGAGAGAGAAACATTGATGTGAGAGAGACACATCGATTGGCTGCCTCCAGCAGGTGCCCCAACCGGGCCGGTTGAACCTACAACCCTTTGGTGGGTGGGCCAACACTCTAACCACTGATCCATACCAGCCAGAACGTTGTTTTATATCTTGACTGGGGTTGTGGGTACCTAGGCATATATGTTTATCAAAATTCAATGAATTTAAAGCCTATGTTTTTTATTGTATTAAATTAATACTGGCTTTTAAAAACTGCCAATAAAGAGGCTAAAGCAGCCGTGGGCAAACTACGGCCCGTTTGAAATGAATAAAACTAAAAAAAAAAAAGACGGTACCCTTTTATGTAATGATGTTTACTTTTAATTTATATTAGTTCACACAAACACTGCATCCATGCTTTTGTTCCGGCCCTCCGGTCCAGTTTAAGAACCCATTGTGGCCCTCGAGTCAAAAAGTTTGCCCATCCCTGGGCTAAAGGGAAGAGAGAGGACCGTTGGGAAGCATGTGACCTGCTCACAATGACAAGAGGCAGATGAGGAAAAAGGAGGGAGCAGGCAAAGGGGTCATGTGAGAAGAAGACCCACTCTGTCCCACCTGCAGCAAGCTCTGTCATTTCTTACACCTGCACTCACCATGGTTAAGTAAACTCACTAATTCGTCACTGCAGGCCAAGTGCAGAGCTGCTCGCAGCAAATTGGCCCAGGCAGACATCCCAGCTGCTGTCCATTATAAGCCAGGACGGAACATTAACTTCTGAGAGGTCCTCTGGCTCCCTGCGAGCCCCTCGCCTCCCACACTTCGGGAATATTCTTGAAAACCTAAATGGATAACTGAGAAGAACTCAGACCGCAGTGCCTGGTGAGCAACCCAAGGCCTCCCAGGGGCGCGAGACACTCGAGTGTGGATAACGGCCCGGAGGTCCAGACAGCACCGAGCTCTCAGCTCATACGATGCCGGGTCCCTGGCCCAGCCAGCTGCAGACACACGAGGTCTCAGGAAGGAAGGAGGGGCCTGAGGCTAAGTCATCTACTGCCCTCCCCCACAGCCGAACCAGGACAAAGGGGTCACAGCAAATGCGGGGAGGGGCCAAAATCATTAGCTTTGGCACCAGGCCGTCCAGAGTTCAGAGGTCAAGACTGCTTCCTTCATTTCCAACTGGTGCTGAGATGCAGGTATGCAAGGAACTGGTGCTCAATAAATGCTGGCTTCCTTTTGTGAAATGCAGGCAACACCTTGACATTGAGTTGGAAACTTTACATTTCACATGAGTTACATTCCTTGCTCACAAAGAAGTTCCCTACTGGAGACATCGTCTTCACGACAGCCCTTGCAGGAGGGTGGTGCCGCTCTGCCGGTCCCTGGGACTCAGCTGAGCAAGTGGAAGAGCCCCCCTCGCCTGCAGACCTCTTGCAGCAGCTCCAGGAAGGAGCCCCACACATTCACACTCAGGGCTGCGCCTGCCAGGGGTCAACACTGCTTGCATACGGTGTGTGTTGTGATGTTCACAATCTGAATTCTGAGAGAGGACAATTCTAAGAGATTTGTCCAAAGGCACAGTAAGGAACGCTTCCTCTGGCACCAGCCAGGTGCTTCCACATGACCCTGCCCAGCAGGTCTTCAGCAGGGATACTGTCTCTTGTCACCATTTCTGCTCTACACAAGCGTACCTGGACATGGGCCCTCCCTGTGTAGCTTCTTTCATGTTCATTCTGTAATAGAGAACTAGACTGATAGCCTGGCGGGGGGGGGGGGGGGGGGGGAGAAGGTGGTTTCTAATGCTGAGGTGGAGAATCATTCATTCATTCATTCATTCACTCACTCACTCATTCCTCCAGCAAACATTCACTGAGCCTTCAACTATGTACCCAGAGCTGTTAAGCACACAAGGGACAGAGAAGAGAAAGACAGCATTCCTACCCTCAAAGAACTCACAACCCAGAAACACAGTAGGGACTCAAAACCTGCTGGTGCACAAGTGACAGGCACAACCACCACAGAGACAACCTGGGGTACATAGTCCTAAGTCCTGCCCCTGGGTCAGATCTGAATCACATTTGCCACCGATCAGCTAAGGACAGGATTCCTCAGGCATTTTCTGAAAGGGCCAGGTAGTGAATCCTTTAATCCTTTAGGCTCTACCAAGCATAGTCTCGGTTGCAAGGACGGCAATAGACCGTCAGTCTATGAGTGAGTGTCACTGTTCCAATAAATCTTTATTTACAAAAACAGGTGGTGGGCCGGATTTGGGAAGACGTAATCCTACTAGGTTTCTTCACTACAACAGAGAGATGGTGATACCAGCTACTTCGTGAGGTTGTAGAAGTTGATACCACATGTAACGTGTTTGGTACCATGCCCATAGCATGGTAAGGACTCGATAAATGTTGGCTGTTTCTACCGTTGTTATTCACTGCACCACAGTATGGTAACAGAAACATGAAGGCAGAGTTGGAAAGGAGTGGAGGGTCAGTTTGGTGTGAGGAAAACCACAGCCAATTTAACTGAGAGCCTCTCTCAACTTCGCCATCAGAACAAGGACAAGGACGAAGCCCTCTTAGCCGCCCCCCAGGGCTGAGCTGCTGTCCAAAAAGCTCTCCTTCCAAAGATGGGGAAATTCTCAAGTCCTCATAGCACAGTCCTCAAATTCTCAAGTTCCACAAAACAGAGGGTGTGAGGAAAGGAGCCTGTACCTGCCCTGGGCAAAGAACGCGTTTCTTAGATAGTCCCCGCCATATTCACTGAAAACAAAATGTTAAGTCTCAACATCTTGGGAAGTGAAATCCAAGCTGGTGCCAACCTCAGGTGGCATCCCGACACAGGTCCCATCCGCCCGGCTGCTTGCCACCCGCTCAGGGGTTAAAGCCCAGGTTGGTGCGCAGGCATCTTCTCCCCCTGGGCCTGCGGCAGCAGCCCGCCCTGAAAGGTCATCTCTCCCATGTACAAAGTGTGCCCCTGAGACCCGAGCAGGACTGGAAGATACGCCTGCCCGCCCACCCGGTGACTACTTCCTGAAAACCATAAGGCACCTAGGAGATCATCTCGCCTGCTCCCCTCACCTCTCCTGGGAGCCTGGCCGTGGTGGAAGGGCCTGGAGAGCTGTTACTAGTTTTATTCTTCCTCTATTCATCCAGGTTGATAAATGCCTCCAGCCTGAGGGAAGCAGGAGGGGGAGGGGGGTGAGCTGGAGAGCTCTCAGCAGCCACCAGACAGCCCCAGGCCACACTCAAGTTAAACTGCGGAGTCCCCACAGGCCCTCCCCCACCAGCTGCAGGTCAGGAGGCCATGGGAGGTGACGCAGGCAGGGGAAGGAGCAGTCCTGGAAGGTGCCATCCTTCCCGCCAGCAGCAGACGGCAGAGCCCCCACTGACTTCTGCCTGCTGGGTGGCCGGAGCCACACTCTCCTGCGTCCTGGGAGGCAGCACTGCATACTTGGAAGAATTAATTAATAGAAAACAGGAACAAAAAGGCTCAGAGCAACTGGACTGAGGCCTTGAGGCCAAAATGCATCGCATCTAAAATGGCACGTGACAGGTCACGCCCCTCCAGGAGAGAGCCCTTCCTGAGGCCCCTGCCAACCGACTCAGGATAAACTCCAAACTGCCCAGCAGCTCCTCCTCTGCACCCCTCACCACTCCACAGCGCGCTCAGGCTCCGAGTCCAGCCCACGGCCACGTTCAGCGCCCAGCCTGCTGTTCTCCTGCCGCCTGCTCTTCCCTCTCTCTTCACCCGCCAACCCCACCCACTCTGCAGGTCCCTTCTTAGGTCCAGTGCTGGCAAACTACAGCGGCCCAAAGGCCGAATCAGCCCACTTGTTTTTATAAATGAAGATTTCCAGGAGGAGCCTGGCCAGTGTGGCGCAGTTGGCTGGGCACTGTCCCATGCACCGAGAGGTTGCTGGTTCGATTCCAGGTCAGGGCACATGCCGGGGTTCAGGGCTTGATCTCTGGTAAGGGTGTGTAGGAGGCAGCCAATCCATCAATGTTTCTCTCTCTCCTCCCTTCCTTTCTCTCTAAAAATCAATAAAAATATTTTTAAAGGCTGTATTGGAAGACCACTGTGCCATTCACTTGCGTATCCCTTACGGCTGGTTTCACTTACAACCTCGGGGCGGGTGGATGCAAGAGCGGCGGCAGGGCGGCTCCAGTGCTATTTACTCCCTGGTTTCTGACAGGACACTTTTCTGACCCGCCTTAGAGGACGGGTCCTCCAGGAAGCTGTCCCCGGCCCCCTGGGATGTTCTACGTGATCTTCATCGGGCTCCTGCAGCTCGAGCCTTACTTTCTCTGCTCCAGGCCTTTCCCCACTGAGTTATACTAGTTAACTGATGTTTTCAGCCTGACTCCTCTGAACCCTGAACTCCAGGCCCCTCACACAGACCCTGCTCGTCAAAGCTCAAAAAAGCAAATTTGCAGAATGAATGAACAAGCCAGTGAGTATTTTTTTGCTGCTGGACTGCAGAGCCTAATAAAACCACTAAACAGAGCACAACTCCTTCAGGCAGCTGATACCTCACGGGGGACTCTGCACAGCAGCATTGTGTCTCTGGGACAGACAGCAAGCAGGGAAGGCCCAAGAATGAGCCTGCCCAGCGAACAAAGGAGCCTCAAGTATGTACTGGAGGAATAACTGCTCCCAGACCAAACGCAGGGGAGAAGAGAGGAGAGTTTCACTAACAGGTGGGGCTCAGACTCTCCCAAACTGGGACTCAGACTCAAACTCGAAATCTTATTGATGCTTCCAAGGTAGACCCCTCCTTGTCCTGCTCCGCACACCTTACTGTTCTAGTCTCCTCACTGAGCATTCTTTCCTTCTCCGCTGTAAACTCCTGGGAAGCCGGTCATTTGCCCACCAGAGAATCCCTGTAGGACTTGGTAAAAATGTATGATGAATGAATGAATGAATGAGAGAGACTCAACCATCAAATCCTTCCATCGGGTATAACGTGGTACAGAGAGCCAGGTGGGGCCCGGTTTCACTCTGAGGTGGGCCCAGGACCCACCCCTGCCCCAGTAGCGACCCTAGAGGTGCCCTATTTAACAACAATCAATCGTGACTGTTTCGTGACTACTGTCTTGTGGCATCTTACGCCTGGCATGCTGAGGCCACACACTTGGCTTTGAATAGTTTCCTCACCTCAGCCTCCAGTTTCTGGAGGTATTTCTGGGGTCTCAGCTGTCCCCAACCTTGTTCCTGTCCTCTGTCTTGGCTTTCAAAGGCCTCACGTACTGCCCGTCTCCGTGTGACTGCTCCACCCCACGCTGATATCATGCCCTCATCCCGGTCCCCATTATCTTAAATCAAAGTGCTGGGCAGCTGCCCCCGATGACTCAAGCCACCGTCAGGAGCCAATGCACAGTGGAGAGGCTGGCTCTGGGAGGAATGTTTCTATCTCCCCATTTATCACACTAAGAAGTTGGTTTCAAATTCTATCAAATAAGTCAAAAATCAAGACAGAGAACAGTGCCTTCTCTTTGTCTTTTCCAGAAGTGGCACCACCCTCTATAGCGAATAGATTTCAGGCATTTAATCTGGCAACCAAGTGACAGTGACTCCCAGAAGGCTGGCGCCTGCCAGTGGCAAGGCAAAGAGGGGGTGGGGGGGAGGTAAGAAATATGCCTCTGATTTATCCTCATAGAAAAGAAACAGCATGTGGTCAGGTGGCTGCTGGATTTCCCCGAGAGCAAACAGGATGTGGGGGTGGGGAGAGAGGATGAGGGCTGTGCACCTGGCTGATAGCACATGTCCTCGGAAGATTCCCCCAGCCCCGTGGTCAGCAAACTGCGGCTCACAAGCCACATGCGGCTCTTTGGCCACTTGAGTGTGGCTTTTCCACAAAATACCACGTGCGGGTGCACCTACAGTGCGACTGAAACTTCGTGGCCCATGTGCAGAAGTCGGTTTTCAGCCTGGGCGAGTCTATTTTGAAGAAGTACTATTGATATTTGGCTCTGTTGACTAATGAGTTTGCCGACCACTGCCCTAGACCAGTGGTTCTCAACCTTCTGGCCCTTTAAATACAGTTCCTCATGTTGTGACCCTCAACCATAAAATTATTTTCGTTGCTACTTCATAACTGTAATGTTGCTACTATTACGAATCGTAATGTAAATATCTGATATGCAGGATGGTCTTAGGCGACCCCTGTGAAAGGGTCATTCAACCGCCAAAGGGGTTGCGACCCACAGGTTGAGAACCACTGCCCTAGACAAAGGGAGATGGAGGTGACTACAGAAAGCCCCAGCCCATTTTTTAAATAACCCAATGGTAGACAGCAAGACCTAGGCGACCTATTAGGAAATAGGTGGCCAAATGGTGCTCAGCCAATGAGGAACTGGAGGAGGGTCTAAGTAAATCGGCTGTGTTCCTCACCCCAAGTGTGATCCTGTAAAATGGGTGTCCCCTCTCTAGAGCAGCGGTTCTCAACCTGTGGGCCGCGACCCCTTTGGTGGTCGAACGACCCTTTCACAGGGATCGCCTAAGACCATCCTGTATATCAGATATTTACATTACGATTCATAACAGTAGCAACATGACAGTTATGAAGTAGCAATGAAAACAATTTTATGGTTGGGTCACAACATGAGGAACTGTATTTAAAGGGCCAGAAGGTTGAGAACCACTGCTCTAGAGTGTTATTAAAAGTCTCATTTAAGCCATGCTTCTGTTTCCTAGTCCGTCATTTGAAATTTGGACAGGTGAGCCATTTCTCACAGAGGAGAGGGAGCCACAACTCAACATGATTCAACATGATTACCACCGGACAGAAAAAGGGACCATCAATTCCACTCCACGAATGAAGTCCCTCAGGAAACCTGCAGCTTCCTGGACAGCAGACGTGCCGGACAGCAGACGTGCTTTTATTCCCAGGTACCGCAACCCTAAGTGTGACTCTAATGCCCTTCCCTCTAGGATGGCAATAACAGTAACTACGGCGATGTCTTCGAGACTCCGGTGTCACACCAAACCCATCATCCCACCTGTGGTTCAGCAGCGTGGCTTGCATGAACATGGGCCTGTAGGATGACACTTCCATCTGTAAGATAATCACAGCACCAACAAACCACAGGTGTCCTACAGCAGCCGCCAGGAAATCTGTTTACCAGCGCAAGGATGATACACTCTTCCCCTGCTTTTTCTCACCTTCCTTTGTTTCATATTCTCAGTCACAAACCCAACAAGAGAAGAATCCCCGGCTCTAATCAACAGAATGAAGGGCTTTGGGAAGGGATAGAAATGCGATGACCGAACGTTCCAGTTTTGACCGACTGGCAGTGACTTGCCAAGAGCCCTGTGTTGAGGAGGATTCTGATGGCACACCAGAGCCCATGAGAAATGCCTGCCTTTGGAACAGAAGGAGGAATGGCTGGCCTTAGACGTGCCAGACGTGCCAAGCCTGCCTTTGGTCATTTGAATCGGGTCAGACTGGGTACTGGAGTTTCTCCCCATCCTCTCTGCCCAGCCTACTCAAACGCATCCAGGAGATCCCATTACAATGTCACCCAATGTCACTTACTTCTCTCCTTGACACCTTTCCCTTCTGCTCAGGGGAAAAGAAACCCTTGACTGTTCCAAAATGTGATCAAATGTGTAAACTTGACATCTTTCCTTACACTGGTGCCTTTCACACTGACCAGGGGATTTGCCTCCACAATCCTTTCTGTATCCCAGTGACTGGTCCACGGTAGGGAAACACCGATCGGTTGCCTCCTGTATGTGCCCCAACCAGGGACAGAACCCAAAACCTAGGTATCAGCCCTGACTTGGAATCAAACCCACCACCTTTTTTGGTGGATGCTCCAACCAATTGAGCAACCCAGCTGGGGCTCTACCAACAAATCTTTTAATTTAGTAAAAATGTGTGCACACAGCTATGTATAGAGCTGAATGCAATCATATTAATGATTACCTTTATTCCTATCTTTGTTTGGGTTCCTCCAAAACCAGACCCTGGGAGAGGTTTTGGGGTACAAGTTGTATATTTGGGAGGTGGTCCCGGGAAGCATGACAATGTGGAGAGGTCAGGCAAAGAAGGAAGCAAAGCCCATAAAGGAGGCGTCATGGGAGGTCTTGCAGCCACAGGCAATGCATCCCAATAGGACCCCGGCGAGGCGAGGCCATTTCCTTTTTGGAGTGCTGGTCACAGCCATCCATGAGTGAGCATGATCGCAGATTTAAAAGCACGAATGTATTCCAACCCCTTTGGTTCACAGATGAGAAAGCTAAGCCGTGGAGAGGTTAAGTCAAAGGTCACAAGGCTACTTCCTGGCAGAACCAGGATGTAAATGCTGGCTGTTGTTATCAGTCTACTTATTAGAACTCAACTCAACTAATGTCTCTCTATAAGCCCTTCATTCATCTCCCTGGTTAGAATCCCTCTCCAGCCCTACTCCCCCAGCCCACACAGTCCAGGCACCACTGACTCTATCTTGCATCTTTTTTAACATCAAACGTTCAGGTGCCCTCATGTCCCTATGGATATGGTGGCGTGGTCCCAGGACAAGTAGTTACATGGCATCGTCCACACCACCAAACTGACCACTCCACCACTCTCCTCTGCTGGCTCCTTGCCACGAAGCTCGGCAGCCCTGGGAGGTGTGCCCACGGAGGGCCTTCCTTGAGGAAGTGTAGAGCTTGCTAAACTGAACAGAAGAACTCTGATGGGCAAAGCTGAACTTAACTTGAATCTTGATACAAAATATCAAGAAACACTGAAGGTCGGCCCAATCGATTTTGGCAGACCAGGAGGAAGTGGGCAATTCAGCCCAATAAATCCCACAGGGGTCCAAAGAAAGGCTGATGTTTAAAGTGTGGTCCTGGCATGAAGACAGACACACAGACCAATGGAAGAGAATCAAGAGCCCAGAAATGAACCCACATATGTGTATGGTCGACTAACATGTGGACAAGGAAGCTGAGCAGGTCAGGACATGCATCTTAGTTACAACACTAAGCATGGCCCTTGCACAGGGTGGGCCTAGGGCTGACCTGGACAATAGCCCCTCACCCGTGTAGCCATTCCACACTTGAAAGGAGGGCAATCCAAATCGAGGTCAGCAGTAAGCGTAAAATGTACACTGAATTTCAAACATATGGCGGGAAAAAAGACAGCAAAATGCCTCCAGACTCCACACTACAGTGACAACATCCTATCTAATAAAAGAGAAACATGGTAATTAGCCGTACATCCGCTAACCTTCCCATTGGCTAATCAGGGCGATATGCAAATTAACTGCCAGCCAAGATGGAGGCCGGCAGCCAGGCAGCTTGAAGCTAACATGAGGCTTGCTTGCTTCAGTGACGGAGGACTCCAACATTCCCCGCCTGCCACTGCCGGCCTCTGAGCTTGCAGTTTGAAACATTGTTACAAATACAGAAGCTAAACAAAACCCCAGAAACCTGCTTTCAGCCCTCCGGGATCTCAGAGCTGGAGTTGATACAGTGTTTCGACTATAAAACCCAAACAAACCAGATACCTGCTTTCAGCAGCAGAGGCCTCAGAGCTGGAGCCAGAGCTAAAGCTGGCCCAGAAAAAAAAAAAAAAAAAATGGAGCAGTTGGGAGCTTCAGTCACCCGCCAGCCTGAAAACAGCCCTCAGCCCCTCACCCAGACTGGCCAGGCACCCCAGTGGGGACCCCCACCCTGAAGGGTGTGTGATCAGCTGCAAACAGCCATCATCCCCTCACCCAGGCTGGCCAGGCACCCCAGTGGGGACCCCCACCCTGATCCAGGACACCCTTCAGGGCAAACCAGCTGGCCCCCACCCATGCACCAGGCCTCTATCCTATATAGTAAAAGGGTAATACGCCTCCCAGCACCAGGATCAGCGGAGCCGCGAGGCCTCCCAGCACCGGGATCAGTGGAGCCGAGAGGCCTCCCCACACCGGGATCAGCATGACAGGGGGCAGCGCTCAAACCCCCTGATCGCCCTGCGGCTCTGTGTGTGACAGGGGGCGGGGCCACAACCTCCCTATCCGCCCTGCTCTGTTCATGACAGGGGAAGGCGCCCCAACCCCCTGATCAGCCCTGCTCTGTGCCTGATAGGGGGGAGCTCCCCAACCCCCTGATCACCCTGCGGCTCTGTGTGTGACAGGGTGCGGCACCCCAACCCCCTGATCGGCCCTGCTCTGTGTGTGACAGGGTGCGGCGCCCCAACGCCCCCCCACGGGCCCTGCTCTGTGTGTGACGGGGTAGAGCCATAACCTCCCCATCGGCCCTGCCCTGAGTGTGAGAGTGGCAGCACCCCAACCCCTGATCCGCCCTGCTCTGTGTGTGACAGGGGGTGGTGCCCCAACTCCCCTATCGGCCCTACTCTGTGAGTGACAGGGGGGAGCTCCTCAACCCCCTGATCGGCCCTGCTCTGTGCGTGACAGTGGGGAGCTCCCCAACCCCCTGATCAACCCTGCGCTGTGCATGACAGGGTATGGAGCCCCAACCCCCCTGATGGGCCCTGCTCTGTGCGTGACAGGGGGCAGCGCCCCAACCCCCTGATCCACCCTGCTCTGTGCGTGACAGGGGGTGGCGCCACAACCTCCCCATCGACCCTGCCTTGAGTGTGACAGGGGGTGGTGCCCCAACCCCCCAATCGGCCCTACCCTGAGTGTGACTGAGGGTGGCATCAGAAGCTCCCGATCCGCCCTGCTCTGTGCATGACAGGGTGTGGCGCCCCAACTCCCCAATCGGCCCTGCTCTGAGCTGACCAGGGGTTGCACCTAGGGATTGGGCCTGCCCTCTGCCACCCGGGAGCAGGCCTAAGCCAGCAGGTCGTTATCTCCCAAGGGGTCCCAGACTGCGAGAGGGCACAGGCCAGGCTGAGGAACACCCCCCTCCCCCGAGTGCACAAATTTTTGTGCACCGGGCCTCTAGTTTTGATATAATGGGCTACATAACACATATTATGGAAATGCCTAGCCCTTGTTTATTTTCACTCTTTTGAATGTGGCCACTAGAAAACATTATATTGCCTGTGACATTCACATCCTATTTCTAGGGGTAACACTAAGGTAGACCCCCCAGAAGTGGGCAAACTTCCCCGGCAAAGGCCCCGTGGTCAGTATCTATGGCTTTGCGGGCCATACTCTACGCCGCCATCACAGTGGGAGAGCAGCCAGGGACAATACATATGAACCTGACTTTGTGGCCAGAGATTCATATTTGACCCCCAAACTACAGTTTGGAGACCCCTACTTTAGGACAGTAATAGTATTCAGAAGGGTCATTTCTGGAAAATTCCACTCTGTTTTCTCATGGATCTTTCATTCAACTGGAGGAGGGAAACATAAGTCTATTCAGGCTTCCCTGAGTTGGGCAGGTCCTGGGCCTCAAGGTGGGCAGCCCCCCACTACCCCCCTCCCACAGCCCCGGGCTCAGCTGCCCCAGGGCACCCACCATGCACTCACTTGGGCGTGTGGGCCTCGTCCACGCGGTGGCCCAGCTGGAATTCGTGGGACTTGCTCCGATGCAGGGCCGTGAACCCCGGGAGCAAGTGGATCAGCTTCCGGGAGGAGGGCGGCGGGGTCCCTGGGGGCTTCAGCTTGTTCTTCCTCCTCATGGGTGGCGTGCCTGGCGGGGTCACGGTGGTGACGATATTGGGGGTGCGTGGCGGTGTGCGGACTGCATGCCGCTGACGGGGCGACGGGGGCAGGGAACGGTGGCCTGATTCCAGGGGCAGTGGCGGGCACAGGCCCGGGTAGGTGTCCACGGTGAGCCTGTCCACTTGGGTATACACAGGGGCCCCAGGGGTGGGGCTGGCGTGACAGTACAGCTGGGCGCACTTGGACTGCACCCTGGGGCTCTGGGAGAGGTGGGTGCGGATCCATGGCGTCGGCTCCGGCGCACACACTGGACTGTTCTCCTTCCCCGTCTCTGTGGTGGGCCACTGGATGGTCCAGTCTTGTTTGGAAAGGTTGCCGCCTGAGTTGTCACAAAGAAGCAGAGAACAAAACAGGTGTGTTACACTCCCTGTACTTATGCCTATGTGCACATTACACTGTATACACACTACACATGTGACAGCATATGCACACTACACTGTATTTGCTCAAGGAATACAAGCTTATTGTCCAATTAACATACGTAAAACCTGTTTAAGAAAGTAAAAATATTTTTTAAGTTATCTTCATAATACACTGCATTCCAAGGCCACAAAGAAGCCACTAGGACATTGTCACTAACTATAGCTCTTGCCCTCCCTGGGTGAAATGCAAAGAATGTGTGATAGGGACTCAGAGAGATCTGGCTTAGAACTCTGGCTCCAACAGTGACAGTTCTGTGGCTTTGGGCAAGTTACTTGACCTCTCTGAGCCTCAGTTTTGAGGTCTGTAAAATGAGAATGATCATGGCTCCTTTGAAGGGTGCAACGAGGGTCAAATGTATCCACTCACTCATCCAAGTGTTTCATAGACATGTGAACACCTCTCAGGTACCAGGCATTATTCTAGGAACCAGGACAGAGCAATGAATGAAAAAGGCCGAAGTCGCTGTCCTTGCAGAGCTTGCATACTTTGTGGAGTAACAGGGGAGAAAAGGGGATAAACAAATAAATGACACAGATAAAATCTATATATATAAAAGCCTAATATGCAAAGTGTCCCCTTGGGAGTTTGAACGACCAGGAGTTTGCTCGCTATGACGTGCGCTGACCACCAGGGGGCGGCATGGACTAAAGGAAGGCCCTGGCCAGCAGCTGGCAGCCACTAGGGACCCTACCCATGCATGAATTTCGTGCACCGGGCCTCTAGTATTATCTATAAGCTGCCATGTACAATACATTATCTGTGATTGTCAGTGATAATAAGTGCAATTATAGGAAAGAAAGCAGGGCTTGGAACAGAAACACACACACACACACACACACACACACACACACACACAAAACAATGCTGGGGAGTCCCTTCAGTCAGCAGAGAATGAGGAAGTGACAGTGGGCATCTGAGCAAATATCAGAGTGAAGTAGGAGCACACAGTGAGATAAAGTGAGTGAAGCCGTCAGCTCAGAGCCTGGACCAGCACGATGATGCAGGCACGATGATGCAGGCACGTAGGCAGGTGACTGAGGTCGCTGGAGACATCTATTCTGGGTGCCTGGGACTCATCCAATTTGCTCCCCAGCCATTCACTGTGCTTACCTTACCTGCCCTGTAAAGTAGGTGCTATTGACTCACTTTATAAATGAGTGTGAATGAGTGATAGGACTTGGCTAAAACCTCTTCCAGGGTAGCCACCTATACGTAAGCTGGGCCCACTGCCGCCCTTCACCTACAGTTGTTCACACACACACACACACACACACACACACACACCTCCACTAGATTCAAGGAAGCACTGAGTTGCCCCCAAGTATCCCCGTCCTGAAGTTGTTTCAAATTAACTTGACCTGATGAGCAGAGAGGAAGAAAGGCTTTACCCCGCCCAGTTCCCATCACCATCAAATCCTCGCCTCTCCATGCCTCCATTTCAAAATGAGAAGTTTGGGGATGAAGAGGCAAAGAGCCTCATCATCGTCCCGCTGCCAACTGCTCCACTGGCGGGGCCTCCACTCCTCCCTTCGAAGGCTGCTGCGGAAGGACTGCATTATATCAACTCTTCCCTGCTGCTTTTGATCCCCTTTTTAATAGAGTCTCGGGGAAAAGGGTAATTTTTCATTTTAAATAGGGGAGGTGTGTACCAAGGTGTTTGGAGGGTTATTAATCGCAACCCTTGCTATCTTGTCATCCATTTCTGCAAAACCATTTCAAGTCTTGAGCTGGGCGGGGAGAAGGGAATAGCTTTTAAGGTGTGAAAGGTCTGGGGATTGATGAAAGACATTTCAAGATGCAGGGGGTTTTCTTTTGATATTCTCTAGGAAGGGACTAAGAAATAACAGACATTTTCAAGGGAGGAAATGATTTCAAAAAGTCTAGGCAAATGTCTAACTTCTTCAGCCCTTCCCATTAAAATGCTATAAACAGGACAATGCATGACTCAGAATTCATCAGACTTTCAGAGCCAGCCTTGGATGCACATGCGCTTTAGCCCTTCAAAGGCAGGACTAAGAGACTACTGTTCAGAACCTTCACTGCTTGCGACTTCTGTGAATATTTCAAAGCCCTTGTTAGTTTAATCCTCCAAGATTTCCAGAGAGAATTAGATGTTGGTTGAATATACTAGACTGAAGGTACTGATGAAACAAAAAAAGTAAGTTTTTACTTTAATCCTCATAATTTTGTAGCAAGAAATGGAACTTTTAGATGCTGTTTGAAAATGTTTAAATACTAGTAGAGTCACTGGTTATGCAAAAAAATCACAGTAAGAACAATTATTATTCACACAAATAATAGTTACTGTTTATTGAGCATTTGCTAGGTACCAGATAGTCTTCTAAGTATTTTATATGCATCACTTCACACTATCCTCCTGAGACCCCAATGAAGAAAATTCTGCTACTGTCTCCATTTTACAGTGGAGGAAACAAAGGATTACCTAAGACACTGAACTGCCCGAGATCACACAGCAGGTAAGCGTGCGGCTTCCAATCCAGGCATGCACCCCTCACCACCACGGCTCTCTCTCTCGGGAGCCCCCATCTCCCTCGAAAGCCCTGGAAAGTCTGAACACTTTCCCACAGGCCTTCAGATCACCACCAGAAACAATGCTCTGGCCCTCCAAAAGTCAAATAGGACACTGGTTTCAGCCATAATCCTTGCAAGGGTAAGATCTGAAATCCAGGAAGAATTTTCAAGTTTCTAGTGTGTATGATTGCAAAAAGAAGTAAGTATGGACAGATGAAAAACACACAGTTGTCAAAGCAATTCAACACTGTCCAGAATCTTAACCTAAGACCTCATGAATGAGCTTGGCATCCAGCCAAACCCTGGGTCCCTCTGGGCACTGTCCCTCCTTCAGAATGTCCCTAAGTCGAACTAAACAAGTGTACTGACCCCAGCCTTTGCAGGTCAGTCACCTGGGAGATGGGACGGGGCAGAGACCATGGGTTCTGACCTGGTAATCCTTCCCAGGTCCTGCTCTACAGGCATTTGCGATTTTACTCCCCACCACGAGATCTGGCCCGATTAACCTTTAGTCACTAACTTTGGGGTAGGTAGCTTTTCTGTTTTAACAAAGCTCTTTTTTTTCTAATTTATTTTTTATTGAGATGAAGTCCACGTTAACCATTTTAAAGTGTTGAATTCAGTGGCATTTAGTACATTTACAATGTTGTCTCTATCAATTTCAAAATATATTCATCAATCCCCAAAGACCACACCTACCAAGCAGTCATTCCCCATTCCCTCTTTCTCCCAGCAACCACTAACCTGCTGCCCGTCTCTATAGATTCACCTATTCTGAATAGTTCAGACAAGTGTAATCACACAATGTGTGGTCTTTCGTGATGGCTTCTTTAAAAAAATATATGTTTTTACTTATTTTAGAGAGGGAGGGAGGGAGAAGGATAGATAGAAACATCTATGAGAGAGAGACATCCATCAGCTGCCTCCCACATGCCCCCCACTGGGGACTGAGCCCTTAATCCAGGCATGTGCCCTGACTGGGATTTGAACAGGGACCTCTTGGTTCATGGATTGATGTTCAACCACTGAGCCACGCCGGCTGGCTGGCTGGCTTCTGTCACCTTGCAAAGTGTTTTCAAGGTTCACCCATGTTACATCCTGGATCAGACTCTCGCCCCTTGGCTGAGTAATATTCCATGATGTGGTTAGATGACATGTTGTGTATCCATTCATCAGCTCATGGACATTTAGGTTGTTCCCACCTTTTGGCTATTAAGAACATTTGCATACAAGTATTTGTTTGAACAACTGTTTTTCGGTTCTTTGGGGTATATACCTAGAAGTAGACTTGCTGGACCATATATTCATTCCTGTTTAACCTTCTGAGAAACCACCAAACTGTTTCCCACTGTGGCTGAGCCATTCTACATTCCCACCAGCACTGCACTCCATCCAGGCACCAAGGGTCCCAAGAGAAAACCCACCCATCACTTAGGGATGAGGCCAATATTATGTGGACCATCATGTGAGGGAAATCCACGGGTTTTTTTTCTGTCCTTTCTCTCACCATTTCACCCCAAGGACAGGATCAGTCATTCAGACTGTGCAGTGGGACAGAAAGCTAAACTCCAATTGAAACCCCCCGCCCCCATCTTTTGGGCCGGAAGAACAGAAGAGGGGACCAGAGAATGGGGAAAATACCCCCTAAAGAAAAGAGCTGGAGAAGGGGGTCCCTAATTCTGTGTGTGCCATGATACACTGGCTTTGAACAAACCCAAAGAAGCACACAGAAAACTGTGAAAAATGATCTGGCCCGGGACCGCCTCCCACAGAAGGCAAGACGGATGTGCAGTCTAACCTAACCAGATTGGTGGCTTCAAAAATCCAAACGAACAAGCAAAAATCAATATTCTCCAAAGGAGACCCAGAATCCCGCAACAAATATTCCAAACGCCCAGGAGATACTCCCAAACCACCGTCATGCTTTAGGACACCCATTATGTAAAACAGTGGTTCTCAACCTTCCTAATGCCGCGACCCTTTAATACACCACCTTGGGGTTACCACCTCATGTTGCGGTGACCCCAACCATAACATTATTTTCGGTGCTACTTCATAACTGTCATGTTGCTACTGTTATGAATCATAATGTAAATATCTGATATGCAGGATGGTCTTAGGCAACCCCTGTGAAAGGGTCGTTTGACCCCCAAAGGGGTCATGACCCACAGGTTGAGAACCGCTGAAAAGGAAGAAGAGTGAAACGCAGAACAAATTAGGCTCTTAATGAACGATAGCGTTACCTTTGCTCCACTTGCTCTGAGATTTAACAAGGAAACAATGTCTGGTGGATGGCTTTTCCCCAGGGAGAGAAGTGTTCCAACCACATGAGACACGCAGTCTTCCTGAACACCAACCACAATGCCCACGTCTTCATACGGAGCTCAGTGTGAAAACCCAGCTCCCGCCCCCCCCCCCCCCACCGAGTCTCTATACTAAGGCTGACTGTAATGATATAAAATAGCAAATAAAATTAGGAAACTAAAATAAATGGGCTTTCATTATGTACATTAGCTCTGGGCTCGATCATCCAGCATCCTTCCCTAACCAGCCTACCTGGGTTGGTCCTCACTGCTTGTTATTCTCCGTCACTGCCTTCCCATGGAGCACAAGTTAAGATGTGTATGCACCTGGTTTTCTCCATTTACTGTTGCTCTCCTCCCCTCCCTATCGACTGCAAGGTCTGTGTGGATCACATTGGTCTTGTCCAGCCTGGGCTCTGGAGCACACGTAGACAGATGCCTGGCACGCAGTGGGCACCCAAAGATGTTGGAACGAATGAAGAAATGAATGAATGAGAGAAAGGAAGCCAAGCGATCAGTTCATTAGCCAAAGTGAAGTGCAAAGATCGATTAGGAAGGGAAGGGAACGCAAACCACACGGGCAGGCACAGCAGGAACTTTGCCTAGACATCACCAGAGCAGACTAGTGAGGAAGAGTGTGATGCCCCCAGATCTTCATGGAAAGGTTTGGACAGCTACCTGCCGAGACGTGTGCAATGAGGAGAAGTGATGGCAGAAGATTCTTGAAACCTCTGTCAGCTCTGTAGTCACCTCTGTGAAAGGAGCCATTTTAAAGAACAATGTCCCAGTAGTTCACCAACTTCACAAGTCAGACCCTCTCTATAGGATGCAACTGGGAAAGAGAAGTCTTGGGAAGAGATTGAGAACAGACAGCGATCTTTCTGCTCGAAGCTCTAGACCAGGGGATCTCAGAGTTGAGCACATCCCTACGTTCCCCCACCCCCGGCCCTCAAACTAACAAACAAATGAATAAATGGTCAAGACCCCCACCGCAGTCTGCCCCACTACACCTCCCAGATGCCTGTACTGGGATGCAACGTTGTGTCTCCCTAATAAACTGTTCCCTGTTTCTCTATGAACCAGAATCGCCTTTTCCAGATCTCTCGCAACGCTTCTCTCCAACCCCAAACAGTAAGTTGCACAGCTCGGTGTCGTAGCAAGTGGCCCCTGTATAGATGCGTGGAGCTTATCAAAGGGGCAGGACCGGACGCTTCCTCGCTAAGACACAGGAGGAGAAGAGGCCCTGCACAGAGCCAGTGACACCCCGTGCAGCACCTTGCCAGGCGCCTACCGTCCGTGCCCCATATGCACAGAACACTGCACAGCGGACCGTGGAAGCACCCATCCCAGAGATCCTTGCAGGGCAAACGGGGCCCTGCATGGAGAGTGCTCGGCACGGGGCCCGGCTCAGCACAACCTCCACCAAGGCTGCTGTTATTAGGAATCTCGGCCACTTTAATCAGATGAGCAGCCTGTCCCGGCCCCTTGGCCCCAGGTCCTGGGGCTTTGTCCCCCTGTCTGACTCACTCTGCTCCCTTCGCTTGTCTTTTGATGCTGTTTGGCCACTACTTCTCCAGAGCTGGAATATGTCAGAATGTGACTGATGCACCCAATTGTAAAAATAACCAGTTATTTTTATGTTGAGTGCATCATCCCTAAAAATAACCGGGTGTCTTAGAAGTGAAGGCGCCACAGCAAATGTTGGGTTGCATCAGGTGCGTGCACACTCACAACACTCACAACACCACACGCACGCACACCATGGTCACTTTACATAGGATGGAAAGCCCTGGCCAGTGTTCTCAATGGTTAGAGCTTCGGTCCGTGCACTGAAGGGTCTCTCTGGTTCCACTCCTGGTCAAAGGCACATACCTGGGTTGCAGGTTCCCTCCTCACCCCTGGTTGGGGAGCATGCAGGAGGCAGCCGGTAGCAACCAATCAATGTGTCTCTCTCACATTGATGTCTCACTCTCTCTCGCTCTTGCTCTCTCTCTCTTTCTGTCTCTCCCCCTCACTCTCTCTGAAAAGAAATGGAAAAGATATCCTCAGGTGAGGATTAAGAAAAATAAATAAAGTGGGATAGGAAGGGCTTCAATCAGTGAGGGGTGGGTGGGGGTTGACAGCTCCTCCTTCATTCTCACTGTCAGAGGATGATGGTGGCATTGTATGGAGGGTTCTTGTCAGGAGGCAGCTCCTTGGGGACACTCCCACAGCCTCAGAGCCCTGCGGGCTAACAGGTATCCCTGCATCCCCCATTCCAAGCAGGTGTCATGCTTCCTTCTGTTAGCAGAGAGATGGCCCCCAGACATGTCGTCCTGATTTGCATCACCAAGGGACACCCATTCATCATGCCTCAGCCGCAGGAGACTCTGTCCCTTGCCTTTGAAAGCACCCGGGAAGCTTGTTTCTACCCCTTACACTCCCGGGACTACAGGCATAAGGTTCAAAAACCTCTCTCTTTTTCGGAAATCAGCACAGTCATCCTTCTAGAGCCATCACCCCACCCTGCCTCCTCGAGACAGCCACTCTGGAAAACGATGTCCCCTTTCACAGGAAGATCCCCTGCCAAAAGGAACAGGCTAGCACACCAGGAGAACACGACGAGGTTTCGACTGTCCCTACATGTGATGCTCTGGGAGCAATTCGGACTCTCCACAGATGCCTCTGGTGCCCAGAGAATGGCATCTGCCCCCAGGTGCAGGAAGGAGGCTGCGCCAGCTTGCCCGCAGGAGAATGTGGGGTCAGCATGCCTGGAGGCTGGGGCCGGAAGCCTGCGTTTCAGCACCAGTTCTGCCTCTTACTAGTTGGGCATTTGTGAGCAAGGGACTATGTGAGCCTCAACTTACCAGTCTGTAAATTGGGGAGAATCATATCTGCCAGGTAACATGGTGGCTAAGGACTAAATGAGTCGGTGTAATGAAATCGCTTGGCACCGTGTCAGGCATATCCTGGTAGTAAGGACCAAGTCACTGTCCTCAGCACCATCACCATCAGGTTTATCACTTTGGACGCAATGGAAGGGATGTAAGCCGCCCGGTACACTTCGTGACTGTGTGACATTCCTGAGAGTGTCCTTTCTACCCATGAGGATACCACTGTGGTGGGCGAAGAGCATGGTCTGTGGAGTCAAACAGACCCGGATTCAAACCCCAGCCCTGCCGCTTACGAGGCACGTGCCCTTCACTCCCCCCAGCCTCGGTTTCCTAGGCCGAAGTGGAGCCGACAGGACCTAGTGCCAGCACAGGTGCGGGATGAACAGTTTCTCACCATGTGCCAGGAACATGGTGATGAGAGCTCCCACGGAGGCGCAGCCCTGCTGTGAAGCCTCCACAGTCCCCGGGATTCACCCGGAGCAGGGAGAGCAGCCTAAAGTCCCTCGATTCACTGCTCACTCCTCGACCAGTATTTCCTAAGTGCCTACTGTGTGTCAGGTTCAGAATCACACGCTGGGGACACTACAGAGAGCACAGCCACAGCAGCCCTGCTCCCCAGTGCATCCTGGGAAACAGTGAAAGAAATCATGACACCAAGACTGGATGACAGCTCCACGGAAAGTTAAACACAGAATCGGCTCACGACTCTGCAGTTTCACTCCTACAGATGCTCGCCAAAAACCGAAAATGGGCTCAAGCATCTCCTGGCATAGGTGCTCACAGCAGCAGTGTTTGCAGTAGCCATTTAGTGCCTCAGAGTCCTGGACAGCAGAGTCTTCCTGGGCTAAAATCACGAATCGCCACAGTGGTGGCCCTAGGGGACAATCTGTTTCCTTGCTTTGCCAGCTGCTCAAGGCCACCCGCATTCCTTGTGGCTCCCAGCTCCTTCCTGCATCTCCAGGTCCAGCCGAGGAGCACCTACCTTCAAATCCCTCTCTCAGACTCTGACCCTGTGCCTTCCTCTTCCTCTTATAAGAGACTTTGTGATGATATCAGGCCCCCTGGGTAATTCAGGATCATGTCCCCCTCTCCAGACCTTTCACTGAGTCACATCTGCAAAATCCCTGTTGCCATATAAGGTGACATAGTCACAGGTTCCAAGGATTAGGATGTGGACATGGAGGGTGGGAGGAGGGGCATTATTCTGCCTACCCTTCTCTCTGAGCTTCAAGTTTCTCATCTACAAAATGGACATAATGAGTTTCCTCAAAAAATTAAAAATGGAACTTGGGTTTGATCCTAAACTTCTGGGAATATATCCTAAAAACCCCAAAGCACCAATCAGAAAGAATATATGTACCCCTGTGTTCATAGCAGTGTTATTTACAATAGCTAAGATTTGGAAACAGCCCAAGTGCCCATTAGTAGATGAATGGATAAAAAAGCTGTGGGACACTTACACTGGAATGTTATGCAGCTGTAAAAAAAGAGGGATCTCTTACCCTTTAGGACAGCATGGATGGACCTGGGAAATATTATGCTAATGAAATAAGCCAATCTGAGAAGGCAAATATCCATGATCTCACTTATTTGTGGAATCTAATGAACAAATGAGTTGAGCAACAAAATACGATCCAAAGCATAGAAGCATGAACAGACTGACATACCTCAATGTGGGGCTGGGGGGATGAGAAGAGATAAACCAAAGAGCTTATATATTTATATGCATGGCCCATGGACATGGCAATCGGGTAGTGAAGACTTGGGGGAGGTAGGAGAGGGGCTAAGAAGAGGGGAGGGAGTAAAGGGGGCAGGGAAATGAGAGGGAGCTGTAATACTATCGACAATAAAAAATGTATTAAAATAGATAGACAGATAAAATGGACATAAAGTAATAATAATAGAACCGATGCCCTGAGTTTGTGTGAGGGTGACTGAAGGAGTAGAATGATCTCTTAGCATGGCACCCAGGACAGAGCCGGTGTGGGGAGGGGCCAATCATGGTCCATCCCCTTCTGTTTCTTACCCCAACTCTTTCCCAGAAACACCCAGAAGCCCACTGCATCTTTGGAACCAGGATCTGCCAAACTCCTCATCCAAGTTTCAGGCTCAGAAGAAAGTTCCATCTTGACTTCCAGCCCCAACTGTGACAAGAGGGTGTCATCTATATATATAAAACCCTAAGTGACCGTTCGACCGTTTGACCGGTCGCTATGATGTGCACTGACCACCAGGGCGCATACACTCAACTCAGGAGCTGCCCCCTCCTGGTGGTCAGTGTGCTCCCACAGCAGGAGCGCTGCTCAGCTGACCACCAAAGGCCTCTCCTGCCTCCGCGGCAGTGCTACCAAGCAGTGGCAGCAACAGGCACAGTGGGGCTGGGATGACCAGGAGCAGTGCCTGGCCCAGGCTCGGGCTCCTCCCTGGCCACCTGCTGCTTGGCACACTACTACATGCCTCGAAGGATCGGGCCGAAACCAGCAGTCTGACATCCCCCGAGGGGTTCCGGATTGTGAGAGGGCACAGGCCAGGCTGACGGACCCCACTGGTGCACAGGCCTCTAGTTCTTCATATAAAAGTGAAAAATGAGTCCTCACCCCCCCCCCCCGCCCCCAACCTGGACCTGAGAAAAATGGGATTCCTCAGGCAGGCTTCATTACTGGGACTCAGTGCCATCTGAATAATAATTGCATTCTGAAGCCGGAATTGATAAATGTCCCAGGCATTGTCGCTACTGGACATTTACCTGATCTATTTGATGAATATTAATTCATACAAAAAACATTTCCATTCCTGAAGCAATTCCGGACAAAACAATGCCCCGCCCCTGCCCCTCTACCAGCAGCTGCCAAAACAATGTGCAGAGTTAAGTAACAACAAGCCCTGTCAAAGTGATTTATGGGGCTTGAAACAAAGAGGGGGAAGGGCATCAGCCGCTCCCTCGTTCGTTCGGGAGCACCTTGGGGAGGAACACTGCGTTCCTTCCAGGGCCGGGACAGTGAGCTTGCAGGCCACTGACAAGAGGGTTTGGACAACATACATCGCTTTTATGCCAGTGTCTGAAAGAGGGACCAGGATGCCTCATGCACCCTCGCCCCATGCTGGGGAGCCTGTAGAAAGGAGTTAACATTTACTAAGCACTGGCTATGCTGCAGGGGCTCCAGACATGCATTTAATCCTCACTACACACCGGTGAGATGGGGCACATCCTTGTCCCCATTGTACAAATGAGCACACTGGGGCTCTGAGAGGTCAAGGTGACACATGCTGAAGGTGACACATGCTGAAGGTCACTGCTAGAAAGTGGCAGAGCTGGGTCTGGAACCCAAGTGTGACTCCCAAAGACCATTCTCTTACATCAGGGGTCAGCGAAGCACAGCACACCTATTTCTGTAAATATGATTGACCTGGAAAGCAGCCATGCTCATTCGCTTACAGATTGTTGTCCAGCTGATGACACCCTAGAAAGGCTGAGTTGAGTAGTTATAACAGAAACCATATGGTCTTCAGAAGCCTGAAATATTTACTGTCTGGACCTTTAAGAAAAAGTTGGCTGGGCCTGCTTGCTACCATGCCTTTTGTCAGCATGTTTATGGTCCATTTGGAGACTCTGGATATGTGCTCCGTAAATGGCAGCCAAAGTCTTCATCACAGTCATCTTTGCTGCTGCGGTTTCTGTAGTACTGTTATTGTGCTGCTTTTACTATCGTCACCTCCTCGAGGCAGAGAAAGAAAGCTCTCCAACCAGCACATTAAGGAACCAGCCTTCAAGATAATGTGTTTCCTGCAGTAAATCATGAGATCCCTCAACTATTTAAAAATATTTTAAGTCTTTCCATGTTTCCGGGTCCTTAATGAGGACTGAAATCAAAACTGCATCCTTCCACGAGCTCTTCTGAAAATGCTAAGCTTCTCAGCACAGAACAGTCCCAGGGTGTCCCCAGGCACACTGCTGAAAAGGCCACGGTTACTGACCAAGACACGCCGCAGGTGGGAACAGCCACAGGAGGGGCATCGCCAGACATCGGGCCCACTGGCCACCGCCTACCTGTGGACCTCGGAAGTGGTGAAGGAACTGGACTCGGTTAGGTAGGGGCCAATCAACCCCGTCTGCCAAGGACCAGGGCGTCTCCAGGGACCTGGGACTTTCTTTGCTAAAACTAGGAAAGCCCCAGGCAAACCAGGAGTTGGCCATCTTCATCCCAATCACTGTGCTGTGAGCCCATCAGAAGCAGACGGGAAGGCCCCCTGAAGTCACCCCCAGAGCTCTTCATGTGGGGGACCTGCTTATTACATTCCAATACCCAGACACGCCTTGTCAGAGAGCAGCTCCGCTCTGCTGAGTTCGGACTCTGACTATCACCTGGGACATCTCCGAACCATCTTGGCCAAGACGCAGAGACGGGAAGTGAGACACACTTCTCAGGCGGTGGGGGTGGGGGGTGAGGATATTGACTCCAGCCCTCCTGCCTCTGAGTCTCAGTTTCCTCACCTGTGAAACAGGCACAATCGAAACACCTGCTCCACAGAACTGGTGCCAGATTAAATGACCGCAGGTCACCAGAGGGCATAAACAGAGCATGAGCCCGAATAACTGCCTGTGCTAGATGCTCTTTTAAAAGTCTCCGGACCTCGCCGAAACCGGTTTGGCTCAGTGGATAGAGCGTCGGCCTGCGGACTCAAGGGTCCCGGGTTTGATTCCGGTCAAGGGCATGTACCTGGGTTGCGGGCACATCCCTAGTGGGAGATGTGCAGGAGGCAGCTGATCGATGTTTCTCTCTCATCGATGTTTCTGACTCTCTATCTCTCTCCTTTCCTCTCTGTAAAAAATCAATAAAATATATTTAAAAAATAAAAAATAAATAAAATAAAAGTCTCCGGACCTGAATGTTAACCATGTTGATTTAGTTGCATCTCAGACCTGGCTGAGAGTGGTCCCTGCATAGCAGCGTTAGCCTCCTCCTGGATCTGGTTAGAAAGGCCGATGCTCACACCCCTCTCAGGACCTGCTGAACCCCAATCTTCAGTGTAACATGCTCCCCGCTGATGCATGTGCACATTGAAGTGTGGGAGGCACCATCTGAATGTCCAGCCTCTCCTGTCGGTCAAGACTTGGGAGGGACGTGGTATGAAGACAACCCAGGATGGAAGAGTGGGATTCAGGGGGCGCTTGCTCTGGCTCTGGCTGCTCACCTGCCACAGTTTCCAACCCCTCTTCCCACTGCCTGGACCCCACCCCAGAACCACGAGATCGGCTCTGCACATGGAGCCCAGGCAGCCAGGGGTTTACAAGCTCCCAGTGACTCTAACTGCAGCCTGGGTGAGACTCCCTGTTTCAGTCTGGACCAAAACTCCTCCAGGGATCTGTTTAGTTAACAGTCAGGCTAAGGATCTCTTTTTTAAAAAGTGAGATGAAATTCACATATCAAAAAATTAACCATTTTAACGTGTACACTTCAGTGGTATCTGCATTCACAATGTTGTGCAACCATGAACCTCCTGGTTCAGAGGTAGACACTCAACCACTGAGCCACACTGGCCGGGCAGAACTTCCTTCATTTTAAGTTTGGCTCAATCTAGGGCCAAACATTAACATCACCCCCAGAAGAGACCCTGTACCCAGGAGTCAGTCACTCCCCATTACCTCCTCCCCCAACCCCCAGCATCCGCCAATATGCTGACTCTGTAGGTTTATCAGTTCCAGGCAGTTCAGAGAACTCGGGTCATACAGTGTGTTGCCTGTTGTGTCTGGCTTCTTTCGAGGTTCACCCATGTTGTAGCATGTAATCAAAACCTCATTCCTTTTTTAAAAAAATATATGTTCTTATTGATTTCAGAGAGGGGTAGAAACATCAATGATGAGAGAGAATCATTGATCAGCTGCCTCCTGCACGTCCCCCACTGGGAACCGAGCCCACAACCCAGGCATGTGCCCTGACTGGGAATCGAACTGTGACCTCCTGGTTCATAGGTCGACGCTCAATCACTGAGCCACGCCAGTGGGGCAGAACTTCATTCCTTTCAAATCACATTCATCTCAAGTGTTCTGTGAATCAAAACTCAAATTAATCCCTGCAGAGGCTTAAAGACTGGCTGGACCTCCGGAACAGGCCTTCCACTTCCTAGAGGGGGCCGTCCCTCCCACACCAGTCACGGCCTCCCCCAGCTCCCCATCCTGTCAGGATCCGTGACAGAGGGACGTGGGTAAAGAGGGCATGTCACGCCAACCTGTTCCACTCAGCCCCAGCGGCTGTGACACTTCCTTTTCATGGTGGGGGATCGGTGGTGCCCCAGGGAAGCTGCCAGGTCCTGATGAGACCCGACAGGGAGGGGAGCTGATGGGGGTGACAATGGCACTCTCACCCGACTCTCCACTCCAGAAACAAAGCGAGGAGGACAGGAAGCAGACGATTCCTGGGCCCCTCGGGAAACTGAGGCTGCACTGTATTTTAGAAACCTACAGTGGGGCCTTGACTTAAGAGTGCCCCGACTAATGAGTTTTTTGAGATACCAGCTGTCTCTCAGCCGATTTTTTGCATTGAGTTGACAGAGTAATTTGAGTTAACGAGCTCCTTAACGAGCTCGGTCTCAGAACGAATTAAACTCATAAGTCAAGGCCCCACTGTACTTCTAAATCCTACCTGACCACCAGGGTGTGTCCCCCCAACCACCCCCCCCCCCATCACCTAAAAACCTGAGAGGCAAGGCTTGAGTGTGGCATATAAGAAATGGAAAGAGGAATAGAAGGTGCACACACAAAACACCATTACTTTAGAATATTCCACAAACTGGGCTCCATCAAGTAACACAGCTCCACATGCATGAGGAGGTGCTGCGGGAAAGAGGGACCTCGTGCTCTAATAAATTTGGATTAGCGCCCTCTTTTAGAGATTCTCCAAGCCAGTTTTCAAGTTAAAGGCTCTGAGAAGTCCTGCAAGAAAGAAAACTGTACTCATTGAATTTAATACATCTGATCAAGGAATAATTTCTCTGTGTGTAGGGACCCTAACCTATTAAATGCATTTGAAAAATCCCTGTATATATTGAATTCTTTATTCAACATACGTTCACTGAGAACCTACTCTGTGCCAGGCACAATCTGAGGGACTGAGGGTGTGGCAGTGGATAGTTATGATCTCTGCACCCAAAGAGCTTCCACTTTTGTAGGTAGAAACCGGTAATAAATAAGGAGATAAACAAACAAAAACAACAACGCCTGAAATCCACTCTTTTAGTATCTGCCCCACAGGTGTCTTTATTAAACCTTCATGGGCCCCTCCAATCACGGGTGACATCTCCCCCTCTGAGCTCCTACAATATTTATGGTCTGTCCCATTCGGGAGGTGATTAACTGTGCTCTGCCTGCAAGAGCTCCCAGATAATGGCGAACATTTATAATCTCTTGTTACCTATATTCACACAATGCCAGGAGCTCTCCCTTCCCCCCGTTGTGACAACCAAAAATGCCAGACATCTCTGGGGAGGGGTGGAAACACTGAGACCTTCTCAGAAAGCACATCCCTGGCCACCTAACCTAAAATTATCCCCTCACCTGAATATCATCACTCACTCTTCCTCTGTCCTGCTTGTTGGCTGCTCATAAAACTTACCACTGGCCTGGACTTAAGCTCCTCAGGCACAGGGACCCTCCCACCTTACTCTCTACTTCATCCCTCACACCGAGCCCAGCTAACAGGGGCTCAATAAACATTTGCTGAATGAATGGGAGGTGAATGGGGTGCCAGCGATGGGGAACAGACGGGGATGGGAGGACTAGGTCTCTGGAGAAGGATAGCATGGTTTGACCCTAATCAACTCAGTGATTCAGAAAGCGTAAGCAGTGATGGCAAACCTTTTGAGCTCCGCGTGTCAGCATTTTGAAAACCCCTTACTTAACTCTGGTGCATGTCACATATAGAAATTTTTTGATATTTGCAACCATAGTACAACAAAGACTTACATTTTTTATATTTATTTTATATATTTAAATGCCATTTAACAAAGAAAAATCAACCAAAAAAATGAGTTCGCGTGTCATAGGTTCGCCATCACTGGCGTAAGGTGATTCAAGTGACAGGGAAGAAAGAGGGAAATTCAAGGTTGGAGGCTGTGGGGCGCTTCTGAGGTTCAATTACTGTAGCTCTCTCGACACAGCTCCCAACTGGGAGGAAGGAGAGTCCAGTCCGAGTCTTGGCCAAGGCCACTACCCCTCAGGGTCTGGCCACCAGCGAGCTGCTGGCGGGGAACCTTGCAAGCCGGTCTGGGTTTCTGCCTAACTGCGGTTGGTCAAATAACCAGTCCATGCAATTCACCTGCTATGACTCTATGACTCCTATCGCTGCAGTATCTCCACCAAATGCTGGTTTAATATTAAGTGAGTTCTCTGTCAGTTTTAAAGATGATAGTGACTGGCAATTGAACCAGGACGTTTTAATCCTCACTTCACACTCCCAGATACTATGCAGAGGAAATGAGAGGCAGCTCATGCAATATGGAGACGGTTAAACTGCGTAACCAGACCTGCGGCTAGTCTTTGCCTTTTGTTTATTTGTTTTGGGAAGTACTATTTTTGGATGCTTTTAGAAAAGGGAAAATAGAAATTTAAAAAAAAAACGAGTGAAGTTAATGAGCTTATAAATTGCAAAGCTAAACAAATGAATAAATGAAAATAATGTTGTGAAACAAAACAAAATTAAAATGTGCTGTGATGTGTTTTAAGAGAATATCAAACTTGGTAAATCGATGGGTCTTCATGGAACCCACAAGTAAAGAGAGATTTTTCTCCTGCTTGCCCACCAAAGTCAGGGCCCAGCTCACACCTTCTCAGTGACAGGTAATTCAGAAATCCATTACATAGAGGGCAGACCTGGCTAACAGGAAGTTCTTTTATGGAGCCCAAATCTGGTCAGGGTGACTTCTGCCCTGCTGGCCCTGCCGTGCCTGTACAGCACAAAGAACAGCCCATTCTGCCCCGGGACAACCCTGATTTCAAACTATATTACAAAGGCATAGTAATCAAAACAGTATGGCACTGGCATAAAAACAGACACATAAACCAATGGAACGGAATTGAGAGCTCAGGAATAAACCCACACATATACAGCCAGCTAATATTTGACAAGGAAGCCAGGCTTGTCATTGAGGAAAGGATAGCTCTTCAATAAATGGTGCTGCAAAGTGGACGTCCACATGCAAAAAAATGACATTGGATTCCTATCCTATACCACTCACAAAAACTAAGTCAAAATAAATTAAGGTTTTAAACATAAGACCTGAAGCCATAAAACTACTAGAAGAAAACATAGGGAATAGCTCCAATCAACACTATGAAAAGGCAACCTACAGAATGGGAAAAATAGTAGCAAACCATATATCTGATAAGGAGTTAATGTCCAAAATATGTATGTCAGAATAAATATTATTTTTTAAAAAAAGGACAAGAGATAACAAACGCTGGCAAGACTGGAGAAAAGGGAACTCTGGTGCCCTGTTGGTGGGACTGTAAACTGGTGCAGCCATCATAGATAACAGTATGGAGGTTCCACACAAAAATTAAAACTAGACAGAAGTTTTCCCACTGCAGACACAGCGGACTCTCACAGCCAGTTGGCCTGGAGGTCAAATCCCCCCAGTATTAACTACAACAATCAAGGCTTAACTACAACAAGACTGCACACAAAGACCACTAGGGGGTGCACCAAGAAAGCATAAAAAAAATGAGGAGACAAAGAAACAGGACAAAATTGTCAATGGAAGATATAGAGTTCAGAACCACACTTTTAAGGTCTCTCAAGAACTATCTAGAAGCCGCCGATAAACTTAATGAGATCTACAAGAAATCTAATGAGACCCTCGATGTTATGATAAAGAACCAACTAGAAATTAAGCATCCACTGACTGAAATAAAGAATACTATACAGACTCCCAACAGCAGACCAGAGGAGCGCAAGAATCAAGTCAAAGATTTGAAATGCGAAGAAGCAAAAAACACCCAACCGGAAAAGCAAAATGAAAAAAGAATCCGAAAATACGAAGATAGTGTAAGGAGCCTCTGGGACAGCTTCAAGCGTACCAACATCCGAATTATAGGGGTGCCAGAAGAAGAGAGAGAGCAAGATATTGAAAACCTATTTGAAGAAATAATGACAGAAAACTTCCCCCACCTGGTGAAAGAAATAGACTTACAGGTCCAAGGAGCGCAGAGAACCCCAAACAAAAGGAATCCAAAGAGGACCACACCAAGACACATCATAATTAAAATGCCAAGAGCAAAAGACAAAGAGAGAATCTTAAAAGCAGCAAGAGAAAGAAACTCAGTTACCTACAAGGGAATACCCATATGACTGTCAGCTGATTTCTCAACAGAAACTTTGCAGGCCAGAAGGGAGTGGCAAGAAATATTCAAAGTGATGAATAGCAAGAACCTACAACCAAGATTACTTTATCCAGCAAAGCTGTCATTCAGAATTGAAGGTCAGATAAAGAGCTTCACAGATAAGGAAAAGCTATAGGAGTTCATCACCACCAAACCAGTATTATATGAAATGCTGAAAGGTATCCTTTAAGAAGAGGAAGAAGAAAAAGGTAAAGATACAAATTATGAACAACAAATATGCATCTATCGACAAGTGAATCTAAGAATCAAGTGAATAAATAATCTGATGAACAGAAAAAAAAATTAAAACTAAAACTACCATGTGATCCAGTGATCCCACTTCTGGGTGTATGTCCAAAGGAGAAGAAATCACCAGGCCAAAGGAATGCCTGCACCCCCACGTTCACTGCAGCCTATTCACAATCGGGAGACAAGGATATGACTACATGGCCATCAGTGGGTGAATAGGTACAGAAGACGGGATGTATATATGTAATATATACAACGGAATATTCTTCAGCCACAGAAAAGAAGAAAATCCTGCCTTTTGTAACAACATGGATGGGCCTTGAGGGCATTATGCCAAATGAAATAATTGACACAAAGGCAAATACTGTATGATCTCATGTACATGTGGCATCTAAAAATCACTGAACTCGTAGAAACAGAAAGCAGAATGGTGGTTGCCAGGTCACGGTACACACTTGCGGTTGGAAGATGAATGTTACAACATGGAGACTGCAGGAAGTAACACTGTACTATATACAAGTTACCATGAGAGTAGAGCTGCAATGTTCTCAGCGTAACAACAACACAATGGTAATCATGGGAGGTGAAGGGTGTGTTTACTACCTTATTGTGGTCATCGTTTCACATCACTTACACACATCGCACACCTTACACGTACACAATGTTCCACGTCAATTATAACGCAATGAAGCTGGAAAAATTAATGTCCCCTGTGTCTTGTTTCTTTCTTAATGTGGCTACTAGAAAATTGAAGTGTGGCAGCCCCGGCAGCCACGTGGCAAGGCCACGTCTGGGAGTTCCGCTGAGGACCTGCCTGAGGTTTCAGTCTCCAGAGCTAGGAGGGCAGGTCAGCTTTTAGATGGTTCTGATTCCCAGCCAGCGTGGAGCTGAGACAAGCATCCCACAGTCCCCCGTCCCAGTTCCTGGCCCTGAGAATTCACTGGCACAGTAAGATGGTGTAACACCAAATTCGGAGTAATTTGTCGTAGCTGGAACAACAGCCTTTACAAGTGTCTGTGAACTGGCTTTGCTGTGGTCATCATGGACCTTCGGAAGGTTGTGTGACTGAGTTCACACGCCTGCAGTCTGCGTGCTCCTTCCGAGTAAGGTCCCTATCGGTCCATAGCACAGGCACCTTGTATCCTCAGTGCCTGCTCAGAAACCGGCCAATGGAAGGGCTGCCTTCACTGGGGCCAGGCACTGAGCTGGGGGCTCTAGGTGCACCGTTGCGGTTAATTCGCACAACCACCCTATGACGTAGAGATGCCCGCCCATTGTGCACATAAAGCAACAAGGCTGAGAGAGAAGTGGTGAGTCTGCCTGTGGGTCATCAGCCCGTAGGTGGCAGAGCAGTAATTCTAACCCAGAGCTGTGGAGGTGGCTTCCACACCCCGCACTCTGCACCGCGAACCATTACACAACCCAGCACAAAGCGGCCTCAGGGAAAATGAATGGCCAGATGGGTCATTTTCTGTCTGCGATGCCAGGAATCCAGAACTGGGCTTTCAATCAAGGGCAACTCTTCTTCGTGAAAGTTTTGAGAAGCCATTCAAGGACTTTCAGAGCCTCTCTGTGAGAAAGTTTGCTGAGAGAGACATCCCTTAAGACCTACTGTCTGTTTGCATCTGAATTTCAAAACCATTCTAGTAAGCGTTGTTAGACCCTGAGTGTGGCCTAAGAGAGAATGACCTGATGTCTTCCTCCCTCAGTCACCCTCCCCGAAACACCATGGGATATTAGATGGATCTAATTCATGATTCAAAAAAGAGAGAAAGGGCTGGCATGATGCTTATTCCAGATCATCGCTATACATTTGGATGGCAACGAGTTAACCCTCCCACAGCAGGCTCACTGCTCGTTAAACGAGGAGCACCCCACTCCAGATCTGAGCTCCGGGTCTCATCACTGATGGCCCTTGCCCAGCCCCTCCGTATTTATGGGCCAGCACTGATGTCACCCACCAGACCTGGAGTAGACCCCAGAGGGCTATGACAATGGATAAAGACAGACTTCTGGAGACACAGCAATGGGGCCAAATCCCAATGTCACCATTTGACCTTGGGGAGGTGGCCTGCCCTGCCAAACCTTCATTTCCTCACCTGGAACGGGAGGCTCAGCAGAGGCAGTATCATGCTTGGCTGCTCCCACCACTGACTCAGAGTCTGATCTAGCTCTGTGGCCTGGGACAAGTTGCTTAACCTCTCTGTGCCTCAACTTCCTCATCTGTAAAGTGGGAGTAACAGAACACCTACCTCGTAAGGTTGCTATGGGAATTAAGTAAGCTGAGGTGCACACACCACTCAGGACAGAGCCTTTCCATAAGTCCCTGCTCTAATGAGTGGGCTCCTATGGGCGAGCTTATATTGTCGCTGGGAGAAATGGGTGAATGAGTGCCCAGGAAGTGCTTAGCACAGCGCCTGCCACCCGAGAAGCATCTGATAAATGCTCGTGGGTGCTGTTGTTTATTGTGGTTATTGTCACTTCTGAGCCAGCCTTTGATCCTGCTGAAAACTTCCTGTGGCTGGAGGAGGAAAGTGAATGCAGTCCTTGGCTGCGCGATTAGGCAAATACCGTCCTCAGAGACAGGCTTTGTGTGTTCTCCGGTCACAGGACCAGGGGACTGGGCTTCCGGAAGGCCTGCCCAGTGAGAACCAGACAAAGGAAACTGCAAAGGTTCGGTCCAGAGAAGACAAAACTGAAAAGAAGCATAAGATGGGATCTTCCAATGATCAAAAGCTACGTTAAATGTCACAGTCCATGGAGGCTTTCCCTGACCATGGCACCCCCCAAGAAGGTCAGCTCCCCATTATTAGCTCTCATAGCTCCTACACCCCTCCCCTCCAGAGCATTGGAGTAAATCATTATTTATGAACGTCTACCCCCTCCCACCAAACCGCGAGCTCAGTGGGGCCAGGGACTGGGTGTGTCCCACGCACCACTGTGGTCAACATACTTAGCATCAATCCCAATAAGATGATGAATGGGAAAGGACCAGCGGTCAGGAAGAAGGGGGAAAGGATGCACCCCAAGAAGTCAGGCGGGCGGAATTAAGGACAGAGAGAGAGACGTGCTAGGAAGCCAGTATGAGATTGTTCAAGGGTGAAACACCCAGAACAAGCCAGCCTGGAAGGGTGCTGACTTACTTGGGAGTGAGCTGAGGGCAGCCATGGCAAATAGGTGCCTACTCCGCATTCTTTCATCAGCAAACATCCACTAAGGCAATGACTCTCAACCTTCTGGCCCTTTAAATACAGTTCCTTATGTTGTGACCCAACCATAAAATTATTTTCATTGCTACTTCATAACTGTAATGTTGCTACTGTTATGAATTGTAATGTAAATATCTGATATGCAGGATGGTCTTAGGCGACCCCTGTGAAAGGGCCGTTCGACCACCAAAGGGGTGGCGACCCACAGGTTGAGAACCGCTGCACTAAGGCATCTTCTTTGTGCAGGGCGTTTCCGAGGGTGTGTCCCAGGCCTCCCAGGGGCTCCAGAGTTGCAGAGAGCATCCCTGACCACGTGAGGCCATCTTAAAGTGCAATGAGAAAAGGGCACCCGAGGGCAGTTTGGGGGTAAAAGACATGTCCCCTGTCTTGATTCACGATGATGGTTTCCTGTGTGTACACAAGTCAAATCTCACCAAATTATGTACCTTTTGAAATGTATTATACGTTGATTATATCTCAATGAAGTTGTTAAAAAATATACCACCTTTAAAAGAAGTGGAATGAAAGTAAATGATCCAAAGACCAGATGACACAAAGATGCTCAAAGATGTGCGGGGTGGTCATGTGAATAAACGGGAACACAATATAACCCCAGCCCAGTGGGTACACAGACTCACCGCATCCACAAGACGAAATGAGGGATAGCTATTAAATGTGATGCTTTCAAAAGCTAATCCATGACATGGCCAAAAACTGAGTGAAGGAAAAAGGATGTAAGAGAATCTACATGATTTGATATTGTTTCTATTTTGTTAAAAATGCATGGGGGAGAAAAAGCCTGGGAATTATCACAATTAAAATGTAATGCGGAGTTACACAGGTAATTTTGAAATCATTTTTAAATATTGAAAAAGCCCAGTACGAACTCTAAATATGGGCTTGGTCATGGGTGATTCGGTTTATCTGTTTTTATACATTTTTTTATTTTCCAGGATTTTTGCAAATAAAAATGATTTTAGAATCAAAAAGGAATAAATATTACTTTAAAACAACAAATAAAGGGTATGTAAGGTCTTCCCCCCACACCAGTTCTGTGGAGAGAATTCAGAGGAGCATTAAATTTGAGGTAACCTTGACCCCCTGAAGACCACCCCCATGACCCCTCCTGACCTCCCGAGGAAGGTTTGGGAGCACAGAGGCTGTGGGCAGTCAGAGGGGGCTGCTGGCTGATGTAGATGCCGATTGGATTAGTGCCTGGGTCTGTTTTCCTCTAAGTGGATTAGGCATTTCTTGAACCTGCTCCAGCGGGTCCCGGAAATTCAGCCCAGGACAGTCCTGCGGTTCGTTTTCAGAGCTCGCTGGAATATGTTTAAGCATGTAATAAATACATTTAAGCCTAACCGGATAAATCACTAAATCAGATCGTTATCTTGCAATTTGAAAACCAGGCTCCAGCTACAGACCCCGGGGGAAGGAGGAATAGGAAGAAATAGAAAGGCTTTGGGCAGATGGCCAGGTCACATTCCTACCCAAGACCATCCAACACCAAAGGCAAAGAGGGCACCCCCCGCCCCCCAAACCCAGATGCTCATCCGCTGCTGACTGGCTTCAAATTTGCAACAAAACTTTGCAACAGTCGAAGTGTGAAGAAGCACCTAGGCGCTCCCTGCAATGCAGGACCTTCCAAGGCGCACCAGCGCTGGATGGAGTCCCAGGTGTGGTTCATCTGGTCTGTCTCCTGCCTCAAGTGAAAGACCTGTCAAGTTCTCCACCAAGACCACCGGGAAAGCCAGAATCACCCTTTTCCAAGTCTGAAAATATGCTATTGAGCTTTTGTTACGACAAAGCGCAGTGGAGTTGACAGTAAGGGGCAAGAACTTGAGAATCCGGCAGGTCTACGTCCAGACCCCAGTGTTGTCATTAAGTGTGTGTGAGACCTGGACAGGTGTCTTAGCCTCTCTGTGCCTCAATCTCTTCCTCTGTAAATTCGAGACAGTGATAGCACCTATCTCATGGTGCTGTTGAAAGGGTTAAATGAGACAATACATACAAAGCACTTACTTCAACGCCTGGCACAGAGTAACCAATCCATGTTAGATACTTTTATGGTCTGAATTATTTTTTATAGGACTTCCTACTCAGTATTTTCTTTATGTGGACATACATTATCCCTATAAGATAAAAGCTCCCAGAGAACATTTTTATTTTATTCCAATAAATATTAACTGATACCCAGGCTCTGGGAGATGTGGTAGGAACAAAACAGAGAGGGTCCTTGGCCTCGAGGAGCCTCCAGTGTTATGAGGCAGGTGTTAATAAATAAGCATAGAAATAAACATATAGTTCAAGACCGGGACTCGTGCCACAAAAAGGAAGAACAGGGTATCTTAACAGAAAACAGAGGGGTGCTATTTTGAGTTGGGGGACAGAAAGGAAAAAACTTTTAAGCCAGAAAGTAAACGTTCAGTAGGAGTCAGCTGGGGCGAAGAAGGGAGAGAATGCTTCAGACAGAGGGTACAGCATATGCAAAGGTCCTGAGGTGAGAAAAGCATTCAAGGAACTTGGCGGGGGAGGTCAATGTGACTGGAGACGCTGAGTAAGAGAGAAATAGAATGAGATGAGGCCATTAAGATAGGCAGGATGAACCATGCCTTGTAGATGATGAGTTTTAAGCAGGGGAGTCGTGTGATTTAATTTGAGATTTTAAGAGAGTAACCTGTCTCCTAGTGGAGAAAGCTTTGGAGGGGAGCAAGTATAAAAGCAAGGAGACCAGATAGGATGCCGCTGGAGTCATCCAGGATAGACTAGGGTACTAGTGGTGAGAAGCGGGCAGATTGGACATACATTTGGAGACAGAATTCACATGGCCTGGGGACATACCGCAAGCAAGGAGTGAGGATAGGTCTGGAATCAGAATGACTCCTAGATTTCCAGCTTAAATAACTAGAGAGATAGTGCTATCATTTACTAAGAAGAAAAAATCTAGTGGAAGAGCAATTTGGGGGCAAGATTTGTATATTCCGTTTTAGGCATATAGGGACCAGAGAGAGAGGAGGAATACCAGGAAGTACACTTTCCTGATAGCCAAGATAAGTGGATGTTTCCTAAAGGAGGAAGTGGTCAGTGGTTGTATGAGAGATCAAGTGACAGAAGACAGACGTGTCTGTCATATTGTAGGTTGTCAATGAATGTCTGTTGGGTGCATAGATGGAGAGATGGGTACATGGATGTGTACATGGGTGCCTAGATGGATATGCACATGAATAATAGAAGGGTGTGTGGATGGATACATGTGTGGATGGGTGAATGGGTATATGGATGAATGTTTGGGTGCATGGATTGTGCATTGATGCATGGATGGGTGCATGGATATATGCATAGGTGCATAGATGTGTGTACAGGGGCAAGATGGTTGTGCACATGGATGCTGGATGAGTACACAGATGGATAGATACACAGAAATAGATGCATGGAAATAGTGGCTCCAGCCACACAGAATTGTAGTCAGTTCCTCAAGCAGGAACTACTTCTCTCCTTCACAGAACCAACCATTCCCTGTATCTAGAGAACTCATGTCACATCCACTCCCCTTGACATTCTTCAGATCTTAAGTCATATGTCACTTCCTGGGAGAGACCTCACTGAGTACTCCAGCTAACATGGCTCTCTCACTACCTTCTTCACAGCATTGATGAAATTCTCAAATCACCATTTCTTTGTTTAATGGTCTGTCTCCTAATTAGATGGTTCAGTCAACAGGGCAGGGGCCTTGTTTATCATTTCTGAATCTTCAGAACTCAGCAGAGTGCCTGGTGCATAGAAGGGACTTGGTGCCTATAAAATAGATGGATAGGTGGGTAGGTGTGTGGGTGGGTGGATAAGTGGATGGATGGATGGATGGATGGATGGATGGATGGATGGATGGGTGGGTGGGTGGATGGGTGGGTGGTTGTTTGGATGGATAGGTGGGTGAGTAGATGGATAAATGGATAGTTATATGGATGGATGGATGGATGGATGGATGGATGGATGGATGATAGGTGGATGGATAAGTGGGTGAGCGGGTGGGTGGGTGGATAGGTGGGTGGATGGGTGGATGGATACAGGTTTGGATGGATAGGTGGGTGGGTTGGTGGATGAGTGGATGGGTAAGTGGGTGGGTGGATGAATGAGTGGATGGATGGACACATGGACTGATGGATGAATTGATGAATGGAGCAAAGGGAAGGAGAGAAGGGGAAGAGTTGGAGGGAGGAAAAAGGAAGGGATGAAGGGTGGGTGGATGGATGGATGGATGGACAGATGGACAGAAGAACCTCACTCCCTTCTAACCTCAGGACAACTGACCTAACCTCGCTCAGCCTCTGCCTAGCCACGAGCTGACCAAGCCCAGAATGGTCACAGAGAAGATGCCCAACGCTCCCAAGTGCTAAGGAACCTAAATTCCCTTTAACAAGGCAATTCTGCTGTGCAGCCTCAGCCAGAGCTGTGGTGACACCCACTAGCTTGTTCCTGTTCTACTATCTTAGATAAACAAGGCAGGGTCAAGCTACCAGGCACCAGGAAGGAGGGAAAGGGAGATTTTAAAAGACAAGGAGGGGAAAAAGTCACTCTAATAGGCTAACAAACAACAAAGAAATACTTTTAAAATGCACTGCTTCTTAGGGTGGGCGTCAAGTGCCCCACTCAAAATATTCAGAAGAAGACAAGCGAGAGACACATGAAGTCTGAGGGGTGACCTCCACGAAGCACTGCCTGACACTAGCAGAGGCAGGTATTAGCATTTGGTGAGATCTTTTAAAAAATACACACACGTACACAGAACTGATTAAAGCATTAGGGCTCCTACTTTCCTACACCTTTTATTTAACCCTTGTGGAAAGTAGCTTTCTCTTTTATAGCTCTGTTCTCAGGAGCCTTCCGCAGTTCAGTTTTATCAACCCCTGGCTAAGCCAGTATCTCATATTATCCTTCCAACCACTCGGTGAGATAAAACTCAGCAGGGATTCATATTGTTCCCATTTTATAGATTGTAACACTGAGAGAGACCTCACTGAGTACTCCAGCTAACATGGCTCTCTCACTACCTTCTTCACAGCATTGATGAAATTCTCAAATCACCATTTCTTTGTTTAATGGTCTGTCTCCTAATTAGATGGATGGATGGATGGATGGATGGATGGATGGGATGGTTGGTTGTTTGGATGGATAGGTGGGTGAGTAGATGGATAAATGGATAGTTATATGGATGGATGGATGAGGAGCAAAGCAGCTCAGGACTCTCATGTTAACTCTGAAGCTATTACTAAAGTCCATGAGGCCAAGACTGTGTGTTTCTTGTCCGCTCTTGTGTCCCCAGAGTTTAGTACAGTGCCTGACACAGAGGAAGTCCTTGGCAGGTACCACCCCAATACCAACTCTCCTTAAACAGCATTTCCCAAAGCCTGCTTCATAAGACACCGCCTCAACACCTACTCAGTGAAAACAGAAACCACAGTCAAATTCAGGTGGAATCACGACATTATAAGTAAAATTAAAAAAATAAGTAAAATTAATGCATAGCAACTTATTAACTACACCAAGAAGCTCTACAGAAACGTGTTTGATTTTTTTTTTTTTAAGAAAAATCCCTCAACATTCTTTAGAAAATGCTGCCCTGGATAATAATCTAATTACTAAGCCATTTCATGGAGTGCTTACTGTGCAGCATGCACTGGCTTTATATATTATTAATTCATTAAATTCTTAAAATAGTCCTAAGAAGTGACTGTGACAATTAACCCCATTTCACAGATGGGGAGGCACAGATCTCTAAACCTCTTTATCAAAACAAAAAAAAAAAACCTGGACCTACCCTTGTGGCCAAGCTGCCCTGAGGTACAGAGGCAGCCCAATGTCCAAGATCAACTGGCCCAAATCCTGCCAACTCTGGGAGCTCTCAGCCTTGACCTCAGGCCCTCAAAGCGCTACTAGTACCCGGACCACATGGCTGTCCTTCTGGGATTTTCTCTCTATGAAATGCACCAGACGGCAGGTCCTTCTCCCCTGGCCAATCTCCCAACTGCCATCTGTACTCCATTATGAACACAGGACTGTGCCTTAGATAATTCTAGTGCTAACACTCCCATTGGCCTCAGAAGGCAGGGAATAAATTCCAAAAGGACAAGTAGTTCTCAAGGGCCTGGGAGACACTTGAGATGGGTATAAAAATGAAAAGCCAATCTGGATCCAGATCGCCCAGCTCCAAAGCTTCCCACAAATAGGGTGACCTTGGGGCGCCTCCCCAGTCTGATGAATCCAGTCAACCACACTCTGACCCTAGGCTGTGGCTTGGAGCTAATCGCCGTGGAATGAAAACAGATAAGTCGCCATTCCTGTCTCAGAGTGCTCCCACGTGTCCCCTCAACTATTTCACTAGCCTCATCTCCTAAACCCTCCTCCAGGTTAACTTACAACTCCCTGAGCTGGTCATGATTTACCCCACAATTACCTGCCTCACTACAGGCTCTTCCCATACCTGGAGGGTCATGGTCCCTCGGCCTTTTGGAAACTTCCCATATTATACCCATCTCAAATTTCTCCTCCTCCATGAAGGAAGGCTTCCCTAGCATTCACCTGCCCTCCTCCAAAACACTGGCTATTTCCTCCTTCGTGTTAACATAGCAACAGACCCAGTCCTCTGCACCTTAGTGCAGCGCAGTAATTCCTTATAGACAAGAAACACCTAACGGGGGCTTGTCGCCAAGAAAGCGTTTCCTCAACGCCCGGTAAGTAAGTGAATCAATCGGCCTGTTCACAAGCCGACACAGAGGAACACGGCCAAGGACGAGAACAGAGGCTGCAAACTTTCTCTGTGAAGGACAAGACCGTAAATATTTCAACCATGAGCCATATGGCCTCTGTTGTAACTACTCAACTCTGCCATTATGGCACAAGCAGCCAGAGATGGAACATGACTGAGTAGGTGTAACTGTGCGCCAAAACCATTTTATTTTAAAAAGCAGGCAGCTGGACACATTTGGCCTGTGGGCCATACACAGTTTGCTGACCCCTGGACTAGATTATTGAATACATCTCAAAACGGCATAAAGGAGACAAGCTCGTTCTGAGCAAGTCATCCTCTATTTTGCCCTAAGGACAGCGGGCCAGTCCAAAACAGAGGGAGGGAGGGGAGGATGGAGGGGAGAAGGGAGGGGAGGATGGAGGGGGGAAGGAATGCCATCTCCTAAGAAAGCCTGAATAGTTTCTGGATGATTAAAAAGATTTTCTTAAAACTCTCTCAGACCTCAGGCTTCAAATCCTCAGGACAGACATGAGAGCAAAACCTAAGTGAGCTACAAGTTAGTGATGATTCCTACAGACAGACGCGACTTTAGCCACAAACTTGAGATACAGATCTGTGTGCTGTTTGGTTTGTTTTGTTGTTGTTGTTGTTTTACCATTTTTACTAATACTGTCATTAGTAATACTATTATATTTACTAATACTGTCATTTCTATTGATACATTCTTCTCTAACTGAATGTCATGGAAAAGAAAGACAAACAGAAAATTTGTTCAAGGTAAAAAAACAAACCCCAAGGACATTTAATCAAAGCAATAGATTTCTTGACTGTAAAAGAAGAGAGATGTGACATGTCCCAAAATCCAGGTTCCTCCCATGCCCATCTCCTGGGGCATGAACAATCCAAATACTTCCCCCAGAAACGTCCTGATGCTGTTCCCAACACGCCCTGAACGCATCACATCCCGTCCATCTGTGAAGAAGGTATTTCGTGCTGCTCTTTCTTCCCCCTCCCTAATAAATGCATCTGAAAAGACGTCTGGGTTATTTGTTAGCTCTTTCTTCTTCTGTCCTAGTTGTTGGCTAATGCTCTCTCTCCACCAGCGTCCGGCCAGTTCTTGCCTCAGGTGAGAGGTTTCATGCCAGCATCCTGGCCCATCTCACTAGAGGCGGGGAAGGGGCATCCCAGGATCCCTCTTCAATGCCTGAGAGCTGGACCATATGGCTTAGGTGCCTGGCCTTCTTTCTTCATCTATAAATTGGGGCACCCCCTTCCCACGGAAGATAGTGTGGGGAAAGGAAGTATAATTGAAAGAGAAGTGAAATCATCCTGCAGGAAAGCCGGAGACATACAATGAGATCAGACAGGTGAGGCAACCTCCCAGTAATTCTGACGGCAAGGCACCCATTACCAGGCCCCCATGGCAACTGCATGCCAGGCCATGGGCTTTGCATATTCTATCTCATTTCATCCTCACCATGAGCCAAGAAGTAGGGACAATTATGGTCCAAATGTTTAGGCCAGGAAATTATGGCTCACAGAGATGCAAGGGTTCAACCAGGGCCATGAAGCCGGTACCTCACACCCAAAGCCAGGAATACAGTTGGTATTTAACAAATGCTGGTTAAAGCTGAACGCACAAGTGAACTACATAGTAAAGTATCATCATCCCTTAACTCCCACGACCTCTGTGGACAGCTAACCGGGCTCTGTTTTCAAAAGTAAGGGGGAGGGAGAGGAGAGGTGACCCCAGGTGGGCAAGGAAACAAAATCATCAACCCAAGAAGAAAGCAAAGAAGCCCAAACACATCCTGAAACTCAGTGTGGCTGTTCTTCCTCTAGAAAGCATCCCCTGGATGCTCTTGGCTGCACTGGGACCCCTGCCTCCGCCCCACTCCGCCCAGTTCCTCCCAGCCTCCGTGCTCCAGTCTGTGAAGACAACAACGGAGGCGACAGCCACGCTCACACTGTGTGTGAGCCCTTCCTACGGTGCATCTGAGCCACGGCCAGGACAGGAGGAGCCAGCCCACGAAAGAGTGTTACCTGCAGGAGGACCATCAAGTGCAAAGATGACACTAATTCCTTACGTTCAAAGAATCCACAAAAGGGTGTCGCTGGGTTAATATGGAGATGCACACAATAACAACTACTGGATGCTGGGTATGAACTGTACAGTCATCCATGAGAGTGGGGACGCGATGACTGGGTTGAGCTCACTCACCCAGCGTGAAAGGTCAGCCCTGAAACACAGAATCCTGAGGGAAGGGTTTATGGACTGTCCTACCTGTCCTCAGGCATTTGACAGGCCCAGACACCAGGCTCCGCCGGGCCATGTGGCTCATCGGCTCTCACAGCTGGAAGAGACAGGAGAGGAGAGACCCGACCATCTGGCCTCTAGCCCTGAGCTCTCTCCACTACTGTCCCTTCTATGAGCAGTTCCTCAAGGAAGAGTGTAATTGGAGCTGTTGACCGGCAAAATGGAAATTTTAACGAAGTCCCTAGTAAGAGTGGGAGAGTTTATGCATGTGAGTATGAGAGACTCGTAAGCGCGCACGTGCGTGTGCGTGTGTGTGTTGGAGGGAGGATGTCACAGCAAGGCCCCTAGCTTTCATCTGGTTCCTGTAAACGTGACGAAGGGCCCCTGGGAAAATCATGCTCTGGGCCTGAGAAGCCAGAGTCCAACTCAATTACAGTTTTCTGTGCTTTAACAGAGACTCCGTCTTCACAAAATGCCCTGGCTTTCATCTAGCCTCAGCATTACTTACGTTGTCATCATCACTGACATCATTATCCTCCTCATCCTCCCAGCCTCAGCACCGTCCGTCAGCGCAGCCTGGCACACGGCAGATAAGCCAAGGCCACCGTTCTCAGCCGGGAGCACTGGGCGTGGGGGTGGGGGGGATGTTACTGACACCTGGCGGGTAGAGGCCAGGGCAGCTGCTGAACACCTGCCAGCGCAGAGAGCGCGCCCTACAAGTGAGTGACCTGGCCCCGGATGTCACAGGCCCGAGGCTGGGAAGCTCCGAGCTGGCCCTTAGGTGCCACCACTGGAGCCTCCAAGATCATCTCCTACGTGAGGCCCGAGAGCTGGTGAGCTGACGTCTGATGGCATTCACAGACACTGCTCACTGCTCCTCAGCACGCCTCTCCGGGCCCCCGGTCTGCAGTGAGGAAGGGCCGCACTGTGAACCTACACATCCCCTGCCTGGAAGCCCCTCAGTCTCTAGACCCTTGCTTACTTTGGGGGCATCAATATCGTCCTGTGATTTTATAAAAGACTATGGGGACTTCTCCAACCTCTCGAATAGGTCAAAGGAAGACTGTGATGGATTGCTACCTTTTTTCTGCTCCAAGATGCTGAAAGGGTGGCACTGGCCATGTCACCCCCATCCACGGGGCATCAGCTCTGTCAAATTCAGGGGCTTGAAGAATGTCCTGGCAAAACCCTCAGCTGCCCACACACATCCGGATCCTGGTGACCCCCTGCTCCTGAGGGCTCTGCCTCCTGGGAGCAGGCTGGCGGCAGAACAGGGAGCAGGGAGAGAAACCTTTGCTTCAGCCCATTCATTAGGGCCTGAGTTCCAATTCCGTCCAGCCACAAACCCAAGTCAGGTCCTGCTCCAATCGGGGAGGCAGGCCCACACAGGCGAGAGCACACCTCATTTCACTTATTCCTAAATGGTTATGCATGGTGACACCTGTTTCAAAGCCCGGGACACTGATGGGGAAGGGGCTGGACCAAGTGCATTCCAGCCCCGTGGTCCAGCCGGGACTCACGTGCCAGGCGTAGAATTCACATGACTTCCTGACTGGGCCACGAACGGGCCAGGCCAGAGGGATGAAGACCCAGGAGCCCAGCGCTGACCCTGGGGCCCACGTCTTTAATTATCTGTGTCCCAGTGCTGGGCACGTTGCAAAGGCAAAACATTGATTTCCACTGAAACAAATCCTGCTGCTTCTCTTTTCAGCCTTTCTGTTAACAGGCTTTGGGGGGAGGGGGTCCTACGCAGCGTGAGTCACCCCAAAGTCTGGCCCCAAGCTCTTTCCCGATGCCTCCCAAGGCAAGGAAGCCGCTGCCTCTTCGCAGCTCTCTGCAACACCACGCATTATTATTTGGAGCCTGCTTTGCAGGTTCCTTCTTGGCAGCTCATTTTCTTCTCTTAATTGGTCTTCAGTGTGGCAGGGAGACCAACGCTTCTGTGACATGAGCGCTGCAGGGCCATGAGGGGCAGCAAGACCCCCTCTGCACAGACTGGAGGCAGGCAGGAGCTCCGAGCTCGCTCCGTGCTGTGAGCTCACTCAAAGCTGGTCAGGTAAAGAGACTAAAGCTGCTCCCACCCCTCCCACCCCCTAGGGTTTCCGCCTGCCCAGGATGCCGTGTCTGTAACACAGAGCAAGCCCCTGCTTGTCCCCGCCACAGCTGGGTCGTGCCTTTCTCCTCTCTGGGTCTCAGTCTGTCCTTATATGAAGGTTGAGATGATCAGACTGAGGTTCCTTCCAGTCTGCACACCCCTGTAGCTCTTTTTCCGCGGCACTCGAGCACATTCTTTGGCTTCTCAGCTGAAGGAAGATTATCAGGCAGCGCCTCCTGGTGACCGTCAAGAGAAGAGGCCCCAGTTGGATGGTGTCCAAGGCAATCCATACTGGGAGGAAAAGGCATCGAAGTGTCTGCAGCCAACCAGCTATGTGACCCTAACACTAGCAAGCAAGGAGACTAGGGCTTAAAGCAAAATTACAGTCCTGCCACACACACAGGCCCTCCGCCAGCCGTGACAATGAAGGCAGAAGGTCTTCAGAAGGTAGAGCTTGAAAAACAATGCCAGCCCCGGTCACCCAGGGTGTCCCGGTATCTGATTACAAAGCCTGTCCACCTCATTTCTCCTCCACAAAGTACCAGCCGGAGAAGGGAAAGATAAACGTGCTAAAGAAAGAAATGGATCAGATGATGAAGCTAAACTGAGCCTGTTCCCAAGGGCAGGGCTGAAGCAGGGCCGGGAGCGCCAACAGGTCTCCGTGTGCCTGCAGAAGGGAGGCCGTTCCCAAGTGAGGAGTGAGGTCAGCAGGAGATCCGGGCTGTGAGGCACCCCACCTTCAGAATCCCATGGGGATGGCGATGAGACATATTCACCCAAAGAGAAGAACCACAGGCCCCCTCAAATGATCGTGAGCCTCCAGGGCCACTACCCAGATGTCACTCCAGAGACAATGAGATATGGTCCTCACCCCCAAAGAGCTCACAGTCTGGTAGGGAACAGGCAAGGGGAGTGGGCGTGGAGGACACTGCAAGTTCAAGCACGTGCTTCGGGTGAGACTGACGTGAGTGCAAACACAGGCTCTGGTACTGCCTGTGTGACTCTTGGCAAGTGACTTAACCTCTTTGGGCATGTCCATCCTTCCAGCCCTGGCCACTTGGTACAGTATGTTATCACCAGCAGCTCCATGTAAGTGCTGTACCACTTTAAGGGAGACTCTCCTTGGTGATCTGAATGGGCCTGGCTCAACCCACTGAAAGGCGTTAAGAGCAGGACTGAGGCTTCTCGGAAGAAAAAGGAATTCTGCCCCCACACAGCCAGTTCCGGACAGCCTGTCCAGTGGATCTCAGACTTGCCCAGCCAGCCTCCACGGTCACAATAAACTCCAGGCACTAAATCTCAATTTATTGATCCCGCCCTGGCCAGGTGGCTCAGTTGGTTGGAGCATCATCCCATATACCAAAAGGTTGTGAGTTCGATTCCCAGTCTGGGCACACACCTAGGTTGCACGGTTGATCCCTGGTCAGGGCTCGTACTAGAAGCAACTGATCAATGTTTTTTTTCTCTCTCTCTCTCTCCCCCTTCCTCTCTAAAATCAATAAAAAACATGTCCTCAGATAAGGATTTTTTTAAAAAGAATGTTTAAAAAAAACCTCACTCTACCCCACTGGCCCTGCTGCTCTGACACACGGCTGTGACCACCCCGTCCGAGCTGGCCTCCTGGTCACCATCACGTCACTCCATTTTAATTCTCAGCATCAGACTCAGCACCGCGGGGCACATTTCCTGTCCATCCTGTCACTGTGCTCGGAGCAGTGCTGCCAGGGGAACGCTCTGACGACGGAAACGCCCTGGAACTGCGCTGTGCCGCCAGCGTGGCCGCCAGCTACAGGAGCTTTGGGTCACGTGAAGTGGGGCCAGTGCCTGCAAGGTGAATTTTTAACTCCATTTCCTTTTCATGAATAGAAGGTTAACTTCCACATGAGTCTAGAGGCCACCCCATTGGACAGCTTGGGTCTAGGACCATGAGAGCGGGAAGCGGGTTAGCCTTAACCATCACCACAGTCCCACAGTGACTGAAACAGAGGACATGCTATCGATATTTACAATGAATGAATGAGCCATGTGTGGGTGAGCGTGGCTGCCTCAGGCCTCTGTCCCTTGCACTGGAGAATGCTAACGCCGTCCTATATCCATGTAAGGGATTCCTGAAAACCCACGGAACAGGGCAGCGGGGGACGTACAGGGAAGGGAGACGAGGAACAAAGATGCTGCAACTCACCAGACACTGGGGCTCTCTGGGAGGTGGCTCTTCCCCAGCGCCCAGCCCTCCCAGAGTTGGAAGCAAGTGGAACAATAGGGCAATCAAGGCGGCTCTTCCTCTTTGTTCTAGGCACAGGAAGGGGGTTCTGGTGGGCTTCCTTCAACACCAACTGCAAGGACCAGGGGAGCATCTGGGCCGCTGTCCTATTTTGGAGCCACTTTACACCCAGTTTGCACCTGGCTGTCAGTTCCTCCCTGGGCCCTCAGGAGAAGGAGCCGGAGGGGGCCCAACAAAGCAAGCTCCAGGGAGGTTGCCAGGGTGCGGGCAGGGGGATGGGGGGCCTGTCTGTCAGGGGCACCCTGGCCTTCTCTCTCTCCCCTTGCCTGGCTGGCTGAGCCTCTTCTTAGACGTACCAGCATCTCACTCTAAGCCATCCTCCTACTCTGCAGCTGGTGTTTGTTTGAAAACTGGATGAGTGAGCCAGGCATCCTCTGCTCAAAGCCCTACAATGCAAGCTCTGTGCCATGATTTTCCGTGGGGGCTGGCCCTGCCCACTTATCTGACCCCAGTTCCCACCGCTCTCCCAGCATCCCCAGTGGGCCGGCCACAGCGGTCTCCCTGGCACAGGCTCCCTCCGGCCACTAGGCACTTTGCATGTCCCCGCCTCCCCTTTGTCATCAGAACTCCCCCTTCTTCTTTAGGTCTCAGCTCTACCCCGAAGCCCCGCCCCGAGAAAGTCCCCACGCCCTGGAACCCACCCAGCACAGCGCCAGATGCATAGTGGGTGCTAGAAGAATATGTAGGGGAGAGAGGGAGGGTAGGAAAGGAAGGGGGAAAGCAAAGTCTTCCATTATCTGGAACCTGGGTTTTTCCTTGGGAAAGTGAAGATGCAAATGAGCATACATTATTAAAGCGATCACAGGCACACGCTCTGCAGCAGCCACGTCAGTGTCACCTGGGACCTCAGCTCTGTAGTGACCTGGGGGTGGGGGAGCAGAAATGGGGCTGTGTGCCCCGGGAAACTGCTTGGGGTTCTGCTTTTATTCTGGCCAGGGAAAGGCAGGCTACCCCTAGAGAACAATCAAGCCAAGCACAGGGGAGATGGGCTCTAAAGAAGCGGCAATGCTGAGAGAGACAGTGGCTCAGAGGGAAGAGAAGTCAAAGACAAACAGGGAGCAGAATTAGAAAAGCTGAAACCCGGGGGTCCTTTGGAGACAAAAGAAAAAGAGAGGGGCCCTGACCGGTTTGGCTCAGTGGATAGAGTGTCAGCCTGCAGACTCAAGGGTCCCAGGTTCGATTCCGGCCAAGGGCATTTACCTGGGTTGCGGGCACATACCCAGTAGGGGGTATGCAGGAGGCAGCTGATCGATGTTTCTCTCTCATCGATGTTTCTAACTCTCTATCCTTCTCCCTCCTCTCTGTAAAAAATCAATAAAAAATATATTTTTAAAAGAAGAAAAGAAAAAGAGAGGGACAGGAAGAAGATGGAGGAAAGCGAGACGGGGCAGGGAAAGCCTAGAGGACCCTGGTGAAGATGTTGATGGTAATGATGGTAATGAAGGTGGTGATGGTGATGGAGATGGTGATCTTGGTGATGGTGATGAAGGTGGTGATGGTGATGGTGATGATGCTGATGGTGATCTTGGTGATGGTGATGAAGGTAGTGATGGTGATGGTGATGATGCTGATGGTGATCTTGGTGATGGTGATGAAGGTGGTGATGGTGATGATGATGATGGTGATCTTGGTGATGGTGATGAAGGTGGTGATGGTGATGATGCTGATGCTGATGGTGATCTTGGTGATGGTGATGAAGGTGGTGATGGTGATGGTGATGATGCTGATGGTGATCTTGGTGATGGTGATGAAGGTGGTGATGGTGATGGTGATGATGCTGATGGTGATCTTGGTGATGGTGATGAAGGTGGTGGTGGTGATGGTGATGGTGATGAATGTGGTGATAGTGATAAGGTGCCTAACATATAGGAGGCATTCAATACATTTTGATGAATACGGGAATGTTGTTTTTTTTATTTCAGGCCACAGCTGATATGATAAGGAAAATGAGGAGACCCTGGCTTTGGGTCCCTTGGGCTTCCTAATGGAATAATATTTTTTTAATTAAATCTTTATTGTTCAGATTATTACAGTTGTTCCTCTTTTTTCCCCCCATAACTCCCCTCCTCCCAGTTCCCGCCCCACCCTCCGCCCTCACTCCCCACCCACTGTCCTCATCCATAGGTGCACGAGTTTTGTCCAGTCTCTTCCCGCATCTCCCACACCCCTTTCCCCCGCAAGAATAGTCAGTCCATTCCCTTTCTATGTCCCTGATTCTATTACAATCACCAGTTTATTCTGTTCATCAGATTATTTATTCACTTGTTGATAGATGCATATTTGTTGTTCATAATTTGTAACTTTACCTTTCTCTTCTTCTTCCTCTTCTTAAAGGATACCTTTCAGCATTTCATATAATACTGGTTTGGTGGTGATGAACTCCTTTAGCTTTTCCTTATCTGAGAAGCTCTTTATCTGACCTTCAATTCTGAATGATAGCTTTGCTGGATAAAGTAATCTTGGTTGTAGGTTCTTGGCATTCATCACTTTGAATATTTCTTGCCACTCCCTTCTGGCCTGCAAAGTTTCTGTTGAGAAATCTGCTGACAGTCGTATGGGTATTCCCTTGTAGGTAACTGAGTTTCTTTCTCTTGCTGCTTTTAAGATTCTCTCTTTGTCTTTTGCTCTTGGCATTTTAATTATGATGTGTCTTGGTGTGGTCCTCTTTGGATTCCTTTTGTTTGGGGTTCTCTGCGCTTCTTGGACCTGTAAGTCTATTTCTTTCACCAGGTGGGGGAAGCTTTCTGTCATTATTTCTTCAAATAGGTTTTCAATGTCTTGCTCTCTCTCATCTTCTGGCACCCCTATAATTCGGATGTTGGTACACTTGAAGCTGTCCCAGAGGCTCCTTACACTATCTTCGTATTTTTGGATTCTTTTTTCATTTTGCTTTTCTGGTTGGGTGTTTTTTGCTTCTTCGCATTTCAAATCTTTGACTTGATTCTTGCGCTCCTCTTTTCTGCTGTTGGGAGTCTGTATAATATTCGTTATTTCAGTCCGTGTATGCTTAATTTCTAGTTGGTTCTTTATCACAACATCGAGGGTCTCATTAGATTTCTTTAGGATCTCGCTACATTTATCGGCAGTTTTGAGAAAATTATTGAAAGACCTTAAAAGTGTGGTTTTGAGGTCTATATCTTCCATTTCTGATATTTGCGTACTGTTTCTTTGTCTCCGCATTTTTTTATGTTTTCTTGGTGCACCCCCTAGTGGTCTTTGTGCGCAGTCTTGTTGTAGTTAAGCCTTGATTGTTGTAGGTAAGACTAGAGGGGATTTGAGCTCCAGGCCAAGTGGCTGTGAGAATCAGCTGTGTCTGCAGTGAGAGAACTTCTGTCCTCTAGGGCAGTGCTAATCTAGCCTTTGCCTGAGGCTATCCCGAAAATGGCTCTGTGCAGGGCTTGGGCGGGGCATGTCCCAGGGGATCAACAGGGCGGGCTGAGCAAGCAGTTATGGCTGCTCTCAGTCCCGTCCCCGGGGGGGGGGGGGGGGGCTCTGCCTCTCAGAGTCCCAGCAACCGCTGCAAACCTTGGAGAGAAAGCTGCATTCGAGTTCTGACAGAAGCCAGACAGTCCCGCTTCTCCCGGTTGAGTCTGGGTCCCTAGAGACTCGCCCGGATCTGGAGCTCAGAATCTGAGACTCCCTCCCAATTGGAAAAGACAACCGCGCCCTCAGCCGCCAGCCCGCTCCGCACCTCCGCACCTTAGTATTTGACTTCAGCACTGCGCCTCCTCTGAGTCTCGGTATGTTATTCTCTTTCCTCCTAGTTGTAGAACTTCCACTCAGCCAGCCTTCCTGTGGTTCCGGATCCATTTTGATGAATATGGGAATGTGTTTTTTTTTTTATTTCAGGCCACAGCTGATATGATAAGGAAAATGAGAAGACCCTGGCTTTGGGTCCCTTGGGCTTGCTAATGGAATAATTAAGTATTCTTTGGTGTGAGGCTAAAGCTGATCTAACAAGCTAAGAAACAAAAGATTAAACTTCCCTACCTTTGGGGCATCTTGGACACTGGGAAATAAAGATAACCCCAAAATCCAAGGAGAAAACTAAGTTAGATTCAAAACTATGAAATAAAGTCTCCCCTATCCTAGGAGAGGAGTGGAGAGGAGAGGAGAGGAGAGGAGAAGGAAAAAGAGAAAGAGAGAAAGAGAGAGAGACAGTAGGAAAGAAAGAAAGAAAGAAAGAAAGAAAGAAAGAAAGAAAGAAAGAAAGAAAGAAAGAAAGAAGGAAGGAAGGAAGGAAGGAAGGAAGGAAGGAAGGAAGGAAGGAAGGAAGGAAAGAAAGAAAGAAAGAAAGAAAGAAAGAAAGAAAGAAAGAAAGAAAGAAAGAGGGAGAGAGGAAGGAAGGAAAGAAAGAAAGGGAGAGAGGGAGAGAAGAGGGAGAGAAGAAGAAGGAGAGGGACAGGGACAGGGACAGGGAGGTGGAGACAGGGCGAGAGAGAGAAATTACACATATTCTTGGTCAGGTACAAAGCTTTTTTGTCTCCATGAGTTTCTCAATACAACCTGTATCCCTTCAGTCATTTAACAAACATACATTGAGTCCCCACTACACACTAAAATTTGAAGTATCTAATTTCATCACTGTAGGAAACCCCAGCTGAGAGCTGGGGAGACCAAGATGAAAAAAATATAGTAAGAAGCAAGAGTCAAGAACTAGTTTATTCCCTAGTTTGGGATAAAATATTGGATAAGGTGAAAGGCAGGAAATAATGGGACCATTTAGAAGCTTCAAGGAACCAACGATAATTTTTGAGGGAAGAAGAGAATTTAAGACAAGAAGGATCAGTAGAGAATGGCTCGCTGCACCCCCTGGTGGAAAAGAGTAGCAAACACATCGTACAGCTTTCCCGCACTTCCTAAAGCAAATAGAGCCTGGACGAGGTGCTAGGAACAGAGGGATGAATAGCAGCATAGTGCACCTGTCCTTGGGGAGGTCACAAGCAGATGAAGGAGTAAGACAAAAAGAATGACAATCCGTCTAAGGCAGGAGCAGTTGGTAACAGAAGCATTCATTCATTCATTCATTCATTCATCCAACAAAGTGCAGAGGCCTTGAGTCAGGGGCTTGAGAAAAAGCAGGATTCACGGGGAGGACACAGATGGGAGGAAATTCCAGGCAGTGGGTTGAGTACCAAGGAGTGAAATCATGCGTGATCTAGGAAATTCCAAGTAATTAGTAGATCTGTACGACATTGAGGTTGGAGGGGGGAATGTAAACAGCAGGGTTCCAATTAGAAGCCAAATCCCAAGGTGCTTTGCAACCCATGGGAAAGACTATGTATGTGAAGCCACTGGTGAGTTTCACATACGTCGTGAGTGTGCAGGAGGCAGCCAATCGATGTTTCTCTCTCTCTCTCTCCCTTCCTCTCCCTAGAATCAATTAAAATGTTTTTTAAAGAGAAATATGTACTGAGTCCTTACAACGTGCCAGATACTGAGCTGGGGGTGTCTGGCTGCAAATAAAATGGTGAGCAGAAACGGGAAATCCCTGCCCTCCTGCAGCCTACACCCTACGGGGGGAGGGGGGGGAAGGCATCCGTTAAAAGAAACCACTCCGCCCAAAGGCTAACCTGAACATGTGGAGAGTGATGCGGACACATACAGAGGCAGAGCGTGCCGCCAGGACACTGAGAGCTGTGTGCTGAGCTGCGCTTCCCTGCCAGCTGCCCTTGTTGCCCAGCGCAACACCTGGCCCTGCTCTCAAGGACCCAGTGGCTTGAAGGCTGGCATCGGAGGCAGGACACAGTTGACGGAAGCTCAGCTGCCTGGGAAGAGCTGATCTAGAGGCAGGAGGATCAAGGAGATTGGCGTTTCTCAACCCACGGTGAGGGGTGAAATGAAAGTGGCAGGTCCTCTGCAGCGTTTGGTAAATGATATAGGATAAAATAGAAAAGAATGTAAAATATTGTGCATAGTAAGAATTGGTACTGTTTCACGAAACTCATTTCAGTTGTGTATGTGTATATTCATGTGTTTGTGTATAATGTGTGTGTATAAGGTTGCAATATAAATCATTTGTTACTCTGTCTTTTTTCTATTTTTATTGATAAAAAAGGGAGGGAAGAGGGATAGAAACATCAATGATGACAGAGAATCATTGATGGCTGCCTCCTGCACACCCCCTAATGGGGATCAAGCCCACAAGCCAGGCATGTGCCCTGACCGGGAATCGAAACATCAACCCCTGGTTCATAGGTCAACACTCAACCACTGAGCCACACCGGCCGGGCAATGTTTTGATTACTGTGTGTCTTGGTCAAAAAAGTTTGAAAAACACCAGATCAGAGGCTCTCTCACGGTCTCACCCAGCCCAGGATATCACAGGGGTGGCTGCACAGCCCACAGAGGGCTGACAGAAAGGCCTGTCTCAGGCAGAACTGGAGTCCAGCTCCACTATGAGGACTCTGTCACACTCAGTAGCCCAATTCTGATGAGGAGCTATGAACTCTGAAAAGCAATGAAGAACCTAACCTCACATGCTCACTCTCATGCACTGTGGGGGCCAGGGGGAGGGGGAGGAAGAGGTATAAATTGGTACAAACATTTTGGAAGGCAAACATGGCAATGTCCACCAGAAGTCTTAAAATATGTAAATTTTTTGCTGCAGGAACCACACTCCCATGCAGTCTCACTAAAGGAGTAGCCCAAAGGGAACACTCAGAGTTAAATGTCTAATGACAGCAGTGGTTGGATAAATGGTAACAGTATTCAGGCCTTAAAATGTATTGACAAAGATGTGTGTGATATAGCCTTGTAATTAGGCACCATTTCTTAATGGCGCACTAACTACGAGCTGCTTCTCGCTGTAGGTAGAGAGAAGTCACCCTGAAGCAGGTCTTGTCTGTATTGCATGATTGACAGGCCACTCTTAGCCATGCAAATGTTAGGTGAGTCAACAGCATTGTGCTAGAGTAAGGAATAACATGACCTTTATCGCTGTTTAACCAGGGGTGATTCTACCACAACACCTCCCTCCCCTGAGAACATTTGCAAATACCCAGAGACATTTCTGTTTGTCATGAATGGGAGAGGGATGTTGCTGGTATCTAGTGGATAGAGACCAGGGTGCTAACAAGCACCCTTCAAGGACAAGTCATTCTCCAATTCATGGTCTCTGTTGATGCTGATCACAGCCCTGATCAGGATCTGCTAGCGAAAAAGAACATAAAAGAGCATGCAGAGCTGGAGAGGAGAGAATCTGGGCCAATGACCTGTTTCAGATAAGCTCTGTTTTTGTTCACTGATGTATCCTCAGCCCAACTGGCACAAAGTAGTCACTCAATAAATACTTGTTGAAGATTGCCTGTTGAATCCAGCAAGGGCATCTGTGATTATAACTTTCTGCCTGACTGTGCCCAACTCATGTACAACAGTGACACCTTGTGGTGGGAACTGAAACAACCACACAGGTGGACCAATAACACTTTTTGGCGGGTGTTTTGCAGAGCTGATCCCATAACGCGGAAAAGACCACAGAGTTTTGTGGAAAAATCACAAAGCTAGAGAGAAGCAGGAGGCCTTAAGAGGATGGTGTCTGCTGTCCTGCTAAAAAAAAAAGGAGGCAGATGGGAGTTTGAATAATTTATAGGAAAGATCAAAGAAATAGGACAATATATGTGGATCCCAAACTGATATGTCACAGAGGTTATTTTGTTAGATTTCAAAGAAAACACAACAGGTTTCAAAATAATACGGATAAATAATCCTAATTCTATTGCTTAAAGGTAGTATACACATACCTATTGGTCTGGAAGAAGTATACCAAAAATTATACCAAAATGACAACAGTAGGTCCCTAGAGAGTGATGCTTAGGTAGTTATTATTATTTTTATGTTTTCCGAGTTATTTTATAAAGAATGCATCCTATCTAATAAAAGAGAAACATGGTAATTGGCGTACAGCCGCTACCCTTCCCATTGGCTAATCAGGGCAATATGCAAATTAACTGCCAGCCAAGATGGCGGCCGGCAGCCAGGCAGCTTGAAACTACCATGAGGCTTGCTTGCTTCAGTGACGGAGGACTCCAACGTTCCCCGCCTGCCGCTGCAGGCCTCTGAGCTGCAACTCTAAGCAACTATGTAACAAATATAGAAGCTAAACAAAACCCCAGAAACCTGCTTTAGTCCACCGGCTTCAGCCAGCAGGATCGCAACACTGTAAGCAAAGGCCAGAAACCTACTTTCAGCAGCGGAGGCCTAAGAGCTGGAGCCAAGCCTCAAAGCTAAAGCTGGCCCAGAATTAAAAAAAAGAAAAGAAAAAAAGGAGCGGTTGGGAGCTTCAGTCCCAGCCTGAAAACAGCCCTCAGCCCCTCACCCAGACTGGCCAGGCACCCCAGTGGGGACCCCCACCCTGAAGGATGTGTGACCAGCTGCAAACAGCCATCATCCCCTCATCCAGGCTGGCCAGGCACCCCAGTGGGGACCCCCACCCTGATCCAGGACACCCTTCAGGGCAAACCAGCCGGCTCCCACCCATGCACCAGGCCTCTACCCTATATAGTAAAAGGGTAATATGCCTCCCAGCACCGGGATCAGCAGAGCCACGAGGCCTCCTGGCACCAGGATCAGCGTGACAGGGGGCAGCGCCCAAACCCCGATTGCCCTGCGGCTCTGTGTGTGACAGGGGGCGGGGCCACAACCTCCCTATCCACCCTGCTCTGTTTGTGACAGGGTGCGGCGCCCCAACCCCCTGATCGGCCCTGCTCTGTGTGTGACAGGGTGTGGCGCCCCAACCCCCCCCCCCCACGAGCCCTGCTCTGTGTGTGACGGGGTAGAGCCATAACCTCTCCATCGGCCCTGCCCTGAGTGTGAGAGTGGCGGCGCCCCAACCCCCTGATCGGCCCTGCTCTGTGGGTGATAGAGGGCGGCGCCCCAACCCCCTGATGGGCCCTGCTCTGTGAGTGACAGGGTACAGAGCCCCAATCCTCTGATGGGCCCTGCTCTGTGAGTGACAGGGGGCAGTGCCCCAACCCCCTGATTGGCCCTGCTCTGTGCATGACAGGGGGCAGCGCCCCAACCCCCTGATCCGCCCTGCTCTGTGCGTGACAGGGGGTGGTGCCGCAACCTCCCCATCGACCCTGCCTTGAGTGTGACAGGGGACGGTGCTCCAACCCCCCAATCGGCCCTACCCTGAGCGTGATTGAGGGTGGCATCACAACCTCCCGATCGCCCTGCTCTGTGCATGACAGGGGGCGGTGCCCCAACTCCCCAATCGGCCCTGCTCTGAGCCCGACCAGGGGCTGCACCTAGGGATTGGGCCTGCCCTCTGCCACCCGGGAGCAGGCCTAAGCCAGCAGGTCGTTATCTCCCAAGGGGTCCCAGACTGCGAGAGGGCACAGGCCGGGCTGAGGGACCCCCCTCCCCCCCTGAGTGCACAAATTTTTGTGCACCGGGCCTCTAGTAATGTTTATGTAAAAAAATAAGAAGGTAGATGTTGACCCAAATTACGACAACACTTCAGAATGTCTAAGGTGAAAGGATTCTGGTCTCCTACACACATCTCGGACTTCCAGTACCTGGACCCTAATTTTCCAGAACCAAATGTCCCACAACCTCCGAAGGTCTCCTTTGGAGCCAAGTTCCCAGACGCTGCGCTAACCACTTTCAAGTCCCAGGCCCCTCTCTCCTCTGCTCGCCTGCGGCATCTACCACCCAGAGTTGATTGTGTCTCGTCCAGGCCTGCGGCCGCGGGCACAGGAACCTGGATGCCCTGTGGCAGACGTCCAGCCTGCTCACCTGACATGTGCACGTTCCGGAGGCAGGAGAGGGAGGCATTGAGGCGGGCACATTCCTCCTGGTTGGCTCCGTATTTCTCCACCGTTTCACACACCTGCTCATCCGTCATCTCCAAGAGGTCCTCCAGGCTCAGCTGGCCCGGGGTGATTTCCTAGGGAGGGAAGAGGATGCAGACGTCAAGTGCGGAGAGTGGAGGAATGAGGTCTGAGCCTCCACACTGCCCTCTGGTGGTACCTAGCTGAACACCCCGCACTGTGTGAATGGCTCCTTGGTGCAGCTGGGTCTCTGATTTGGGCATCAGACAGGCTTGGGTTTTCTCTCAGCTATGCCACTCGTTAGCTAGATGACCATTTAACCCATCTAAGCCTCACTTTACTCACCCAAAATGGGAATCTTAAGTGCACACACTGTGTAGGGAAGCACGTGCACTTAGCACATGGCGCCATAAATGGTGCAGTTCAGCCGTGGGCAAACTACGGCCCGCGGGCCGGATCGTTTGAAATGAATAAAACTAAAAAAAAAAAAAAAGACCGTACCCTTTTATGTAATGATGTTTACTTTGAATTTATATTAGTTTACACAAACACTCCATCCATGCTTTTGTTCCGGCCCTCCGGTCCAGTTTAAGAACCCATTGTGGCCCTCAAGTCAAAAAGTTTGCCCACCCCTGTAGTTTATAACTTGTCCGTGTCCCCATGCAGCTTCTAAATTCCTTATGATCAAGATTCTAATTGATTTATCTTTGGAGGCCCTCCATGCCTCCTGCTCAGCTCCTACAGCAGTGACTTGTCCCAAATTCAGGGTGAACCCAGAGCAGACAGCCCAAGTCCCCTGATGGCTGTCCTCCACTCTCTGATAGTCTGAGGCAGGTGACCCTTGACCGCCACCAGTAACCATCCCTCCTTCCAGAAAGGCTGAGTCCCTAGACACTATCATATGGATACAGCTTGAAATTTGTCAAGCTTCCATATTTACACATCTATAAAAAAGAGTCTTCATTTTATAGCACTTAATGGTATCCAATGTGTTTACATTTATTATCGTTGTTATTTTTATTGATTAAGGCATTACATGTGTCCTCATCCCCCCATTCCTCCCCCCCCCCCCTGCCGCCCCCATTCATGCCCTCATCCCCCTGGTGTCTGTGTCCATTGGTCATTTGTTGTTGCTATTTAAATAAGAGTTTCAGATAATTGAGGATAGAGATTCTAGGTCAATACACAGCATACGTGTGCCCTCTTGTGGCCAGATCTGTGTGTTACAACAAAATCAGACATACACACACACACACACACACACACACACACACACACTAAACTCGCAACCAAGAAGAGGAAAAGTGTATAGCACTAAAATTCTATCCAAAAAACATGCATGCAAAAGCCATGAAACCCAACTGGTGCCTATCAAACTCGCCAGGGCAGGGGACAGAGCGAGCAGTAACTGCGTGGCTGAGGGGCTTTCTCACACAGGAACTCTTGCAGGTAAGCCCCACTTTACGAAAGGTGATCGACCAGAATCTGAAAGTACAAAATGACTCTTATTTAGAAGGGATATTTCCCAACATAAAAGAATTATCCTCTTTGCTGCGGGATACACTTTTGCATTTTAATCTTGTAACTTACCTCCCAAAATATTCAATTTACACTGAGGTTTTTAAGGACGGACACACACACACACACACACACACACACACACATCACAGGAGTAATGATACTAAAAATGGAGAAAGCCTTGACAAACCTGGGCCAAAAGAGCAGATGGACTTCTGTTGGATAAAATAATTAAATGATAATAACAATAATAATAATAGTAATAGAAAGGAACGTAGCACTATTTTAAGTGCTTTTCATGGATTTTCTTTTAAAAAGGCAGACCACATTAAGTAGGTACTTTCATCATCATCATTAGTCTATAACTAGGACACTAAAATTCAGAGAGGTTAGAACACCGGCCCAAAGTCACACAGTAAGTTTGAAGCCAGACAGTCTGTCCTAGCAGCTTTCTCTGTACTTCTAGCTCCTCCAGAGAAAGGGGCCCTTTGGGGTACACACGTGTGCGCTACAGACAGAGAGCTGGGACCCAGCTGTCCTCACCCCCTGGCTGGTGGCCTTGGGCTCATGATTCTCACTGATCAAGGTAAGAACCAGAACTTGGGTACCTGCAGGCAAGGGGAATCAAAATGAGCAAAGCTGTGAAACTTGGGAGCCTGCAGGGCCCAAATGGGCAGCAGAATTCAGTTCACTGCCACCCGACAGGAGTTCATTTCAGTGAGGTAAGCAACTCCAATTTTTCAAGAGAAGGCAGAGATCTGGGGTTTTATGCAAACGCTTTCAACTTTTAAATACTGGCTCAAAAAAAATTTGAACACATCAGCCAAGCAAAAAAATGTCTGTGCATCAGATACCGCTTCAGGCCATCATGTTCAGCCCTTGGTCAAGATCTGTCCCTACCTAATTTGTCCTGTTTGATAAATAAATGGTCCCAAACGCTTCTGAAAAGTGCACTGGGCCATGCAAATAGAATGCACTGTTTGTACTTACACGGGGCTGTTCCCATTAAGGATATTCACACAACACTGCCAGCCTGGGAATGAATTAAAGAAACCGCAACTCATACCCCGTCTGGTGTGCATGCGTGAGATGGGGGTGGAGGAAGGTGGGGGGTGGGTGCGTCTGGCCCAGGATTATTAGATCTGGTGGGTTCAGGCAAGATCACATCTAGGCAAGTTCTGAAAAAGACAAACGGTGGAAGAGGATCTTCCAGCCGCTTCAAGGAGGAAGCAGGGAGCCCCTTACGAAATGGTACATGCCCTGCAGGTAGAGGGCGCCCCTTTCCTCCCCAGGTCAGGGAGGCCTCGGCAACCGGAGAATGGGGAAAGACAGTGCTTTCCATCTCCGCCAACCCCACCCACTCACTAGTGAAATGAGTCCCTTCCTCTCTGAGCCTCGGTTTACTGCTCTGCACAATGGGGTGATAGTTGTAACTACGTCAAAAGATTGTTGCAAGGATTTGAACAATCTCGACACTTGAGATGCTGCATGGAAAGCCCTCCGCACAATGCCAGGCACCAAAGATTCGAGGTGAGCTGGTTTCATCCAGAAGGGCTCGGCCCAGATGCTGGAAACAGCGATGACCCAGGATCCAAGAAGGCAAGGAAACCCCACCATCCTAGGGACCTTAAGCATGCGCTCCACTCCTTGAGGGCGGACACAGACAGCATGAGCTGGCTCTGTTTTGCCATCGGAGAACCTGCTGCTTCCAAAGTTTGCAACAACAATAACAACACTGAGCTGACCTCGACCGAGTGCTCGGTGCCTAAGTACGAGCTGAACACTTTATCGGGATCATCGTATTTTACACGCCAGCCACTTCAGAAGAGGAGACAGTCATCACCCCATTTAACAGGTGAGAAGACTAACACCCTCAGACTGTGGTGTCCAAGACGCTGGTCCCTGGCCACATGGATTAACATTAAATATGACTGGAAGCTCAGCTCCTCGGCCACACGCACTAGCCACAATTCAAGTCCTCGAGAGCTACACATGGCTGGTGGCCACTGCATGGGGCTTAGCACAGACATTAAATACGTCCATCCCAGCAGGAAGCTCTGAGGTACAGTGACTGAGCTCATGAGCGGCAGAGCAGAAACGGCCCATGCAGAGAGGGTCTCTTGACGCCTTCACCAATCCATATTTACTGAGGGCCTACTATGTGTCAGGCACAGCCAAAACCCCGTTACCCAAGGGACTGGCTGCTGGCCAGCAAGGAGCAGAGGGCAGGGGCCGCCGCCGGTCACCTCCAGGACTTCCTTGCGCACGTCGACAATGCGGAACCAGTGCCGGAGCTGGGGGAAGCCGTCCAGCTCGGCGTTGCGCTCCTGCAGGGCCACCTTCTTCTTGCAGGACAGCTGCCGGCTGAAGTACTTCACCAGCTTGCTCTGCAAAGACACAGGAGGACGCGTCTCAGAGGCACTGCCGCCAGGAAGACAGAAGAATCTCCCATGGTCCCCGCCCCGCCTGAGCCCCATCCAACTCCATACGCTAAAGGAGGGGGACACGCACTGGGGCCACTTCATGGGGGCCTTTGGGCTGCATGCATGTACATCGCCACTGCTCGTGTCCTTGGACCCAACAAGTCCACTTCCAGGACTCACCCTACAGAGACCACATCCTGTGCATAAGGACTGTGTAGAGCAGTGATTTTCCATCCTTTTCCCCTTAGGGCAGTGGTCGGCAAACTCATTAGTCAACAGAGCCAAATATCAACAGTACAACGATTGAAATTTCTTTTGAGAGCCAAATTTTTTAAACTTCAACTATATAGGTAGGTACATTGTTATTAACTTAACTAGAGGCCTGTTGCATGAAAAGATTTGTGCAATAGGCCTTCCCTTCCCCTGGCTGCCGGCACCGGTTTTCCTCTGGCACCCGGGACCCAGGCCTTCGCTCCGGCCAGAGCCGCCTCCAAGCCTCTCACTGCTCCGGCAGCCGGAGCCGCCTCCAAGCCTCCCACGGCTCTGGCGGCCAGAGCTGCCTTCAGTTTTCGCTCTGCCGCTTCAGACGTATGTATGCAAATTAACCGCCATCTTTGTTGGTGGTTAATTTGCATATCTCACCGATTAGCCAATGGGAGGCGTAGCGAAGGTACGGTCAATTTCAATCTTTGTCTATTATTAGATAGGATTAGGGTACTCCTAAGGCTTAGGAAGAGCCACACTCAAGGGGCCAAAGAGCCACATGTGGCTCGCGAGCCGCAGTTTGCTGACCATAGCCTTAGGGCACATAAACTAATTACTGAAACTCTTCAGCACACCAAAAATATATATTTTTGCCAATCTGACAACAAGAAAGAGTATAATTTTGATTCATTCACACCGAATGGCTATTGTGTTGGCTGTTGTCCCTTTTTTATTCAACAACCTCAGGGAAAAGAGGTCAGTGCTCTGACTAAAGAGCCAGGTGTTGCATGTTTTAAAAACTGTGGTGGCTCACGGGGTGAAACAGCTGGTGAACGGTGAGGGAACATTTCTTACCGTTCAGTGTGCAATGGCAAGGACTGCAGACACTCTGAGGGTCCATCAGGAGGAGACTCATACATGGGGGTCCACACCCCCCCCCCCGAAACCCTATGCAGGTAGGACATGAGATGAGGAAGCGTTCTGTGCACCAATACAGAACCGTCTCCAAGACATGGTGATAAATAAGCATAAATACTCTCCCATTCACGTGGGAAATGTTAACATGTATATATCTCCACAATGTAGACACTTTCTGGAAGGATTCCCAACACCCTGGGGAAGGGAAGAGGGAGGGCCAAGAACAGAGGCGGGAGAAAGACTTTACTTAAATCCTTTTGTACCATTTGAATCTTGTCACATGCAAACATGCACAAATGAACAAATGCTTTGAAAACCAGGTGGACCTGAACGCATACTTCTGGAGAGATGCAGTACCATGAGAAAGAAAAGTGTTTTCTTGCTAGTTATGTAAAAACTAGCAATGTTAAGCCCGGCTGGCGTGACTCAGTGGTTGAGCATCAACCTATGAACCAGGAGGTCACTGGTTCGATTCCCGGTCAGGGCACATGCCCAGATTTTGGATTCGATCCTCAGTAGAGGGTGTGAAGGAAGCAGCCGATAGATGTTTCTCTCTCATTGATGTTTCTATCTCTCTCTCTCCCTCTCTTTTCCTCTATCTCTAAAATCAATAAAAACACATTTTAAAAAAAACTAGCAACGTTAACAACAGAAAGGCAATACATGTCTTCAGTGAGCAGAAAAGAAAGTGTGGAGGACACCCCCAAAGCCTCAAAAGTGCAGAAAGGATAACTATTTCAATTTACTTTAATTATTTAATAAATACATGTATTTATTTCCTTTTAAAAAAGTTGGAACATTTCAGATAAGACCAAAGCTCCCCCTGCGCATTCCCTGTAATGCCGGCCCTTCTCCCGAGAGGTGAGGAAGGAGCCTACTGAGGTCAGTCCACCCGCCAGCCTTTTCTGTGCACGCTCATACCCACATGTAGAAACCGCAGGCTGGCTTGTCTGGGGTTGGGTGGCTTTCTCACATAAACTGGATCACACACTATGCCTCCTCCTGCAGCTCACTCTTCCACTCAGTAGTGAGCCTCAAGGGCCTGGCCCGTTAGTTCCCAGATCTGCCTCTCTCTTTTGAATCTTCTGCATGAGGGAGCCCTTTGATCCCAGGGTCAAACACTCAACGATGCATGCAGTTCTGTCATGTCTGCTGGGGCATCTTTGTCAGCTACGATAAAGCATCTTCACGAACAGCACACGCTAGCAGGCACCGTTTACTAGATGCGTGCAGCGTGCCTGGCACTGTGGGATAAATGCTCTGAATGTGTTTGTTCATTTTTCAGTCCACACAGTGATGTCAGCTGAGGCTGGGAGTCTGAGCCTACTAGTCATGTGCCCAGATCCACAGAACTAACGACGTCAGGGAGCCAGGGTAGGACCCCAAGGCTCCCTCTCTTTATCAGGCTGCTGTACTTACGAGTTGTTCAGGGGTCCTCCCCGCTGAACTGGAAATCCAAATGTTGGGCATCGGCCCCTCAAGGGCAGACGGTCTCGCTCATTTTGGGATGCTTTCCGTGTATTGTGGGAGAGGTAAGTATCTGAATTCCAGTTCTGAGGCTTCGGGGAGTCACATCAGCTCCCTGAGCCTCCATTTTCTCATCTGTAAAATGGGCCTGCGGAGGCATCATATGCGATAATGTCTGTGCAGAAGACAAGCTGAGTCCTCCCCACATACACACAAACACCATTCTAACCAGTTGTTGAAAGGGGTGCTTGGATTCTGGAGAGGAGTTTCCAAGGTCACGCTGAGTCTGGACCTACCGTCCCAGGAACAAGAATCAAGGGGCGTCCACACTGCGATGCATTAGCAATGGGGGAGAGAGGGAGGGGTTTAGGACACAGGTGGAGTGGGGAAGACAGGTGGGGAGGGCAGCCACAGGTCCAGGTCTTAAACTAAGGGAACCAAGAATCACCTTTCAGGAAATGAGCACGGCTAGTCTGAGCTGTTAAAAACCCAGAAAACTGCCCAGAGCATAAAACTGGACGGGGCAGAGAGTGAGAAGCACTTCCCAAATGGGGATCCCTGGACTCAGCAGCCTCCCCACCAGGTGCCCAAGATGGGCGGCTATCGGCTGATAGGGGTTCTCTCTGAGCCAATGCTACGACATGCACTTTTTATGAATTATCTAGTTAATCTGCATAGCAACTCAGTGATATAGGACCATTATTGCCCCATTTTACAAGTGGGAAAATCGAGGCCCAGAAAGGTAAAATAACTTGCCCAAGGTCATTGATCAACTAACTGAATGAATGAGTATTTAAACCTAAGTCAACAAACTCTTATTGACACACAAAAAATGTCATGATCTATTGTCAAGTGAGGAAATACAGCAGCCAAAACAACAGGTACAGTATGATCCTACTTTCTGAATATAAAATAAACATATGTGTATATACATATATAAAATCCTATCTAATAAAAGAGAAACATGGTAATTAGCATACATCCGCTACCCTTCTCATTGGCTAATTAGGGTGATATGCAAATTAAGTGCCAGCCAAGATGGCGGCCGGCAGCTTGAAACTAACATGAGGCTTGCTTGCTTCAGTGATGGAGGACTCCAACGTTCCCCGCCTGCCGCTGCCGGCCTCTGAGCTTGCAGTTTGAAACATAGTTACAAATACAGAAGCTAAACAAAACCCCAGAAACCTGCTTTCAGTGAGCCAGGATCTCAGAGCTGGAGTTGATACAGTGTTTCAATTATAGAACCCAAACAAACCAGATACCTGCTTTCAGCAGCAGAGGCCTCAGAGCTGGAGTCAGAGCTAAAGCTGGCCCAGAATAAAAAAGAAAAAAAAAGAAAAAAAGGAGCACTTGGGAGCTTCAGTCACCCGCCAGCCTGAAAACAGCCCTCAGCCCCTCACCCAGACTGGCCAGGCACCCCAGTGGGGACCCCCACCCTGAAGGGTGTGTGACCAGCTGCAAACAGCCATCATCCCCTCATCCAGGCTGGCCAGGCACCCCAGTGGGGACCCCCACCCTGATCCAGGACACCCTTCAGGGCAAACCAGCCGGCTCCCACCCATGCACCAGGCCTCTACCCTATATAGTAAAAGGGTAATATGCCTCCCAGCACCGGGATCAGCAGAGCCACGAGGCCTCCTGGCACCGGGATCAGTGTGACAGGGGGCAGCACCCAAACCCCCTGATCGCTCTGCGGCTCTGTGTGTGACAACAGGCGGGGCCATAACCTACCTATCCGCCCTGCTCTGTTCATGACAGGGGAAGGCGCCCCAACCTCCTGATCAGCCCTGCTCTGTGCCTGATAGGGAGGAGCTCCCCAACCCTCTGATCACCCTGCGGCTCTGTGTGTGACAGCATGCAGCGCCCCAACCCCCTGATCGGCCCTGCTCTGTGTGTGACAGGGTGCGGTGCCCCAAACCCCTCCCCCCCGACGGGCTCTGCTCTGTGTGTGATGGGGTAGAGCCATAACCTCCCCATCAGCCCTGCCCTGAGTGTGAGAGTGGCGGCGCCCCAACCCCCTGATCGGCCCTGCTCTGTGGGTGACAGAGGGCAGCACCCCAACCCCCTGATCCGCAACTGCTCTGTGCATGACAGGGTACGGAGCCCCAACCCCCCTGATGGGCCCTGCTCTGTGCGTGACAGGGGGCAGCACCCCAACCCCCTGATCCGCCCTGCTCTGTGCGTGACAGGGGGTGGCGCCGCAACCTCCCCATAGACCCTGCCTTGAGTGTGACAGGGGGCGGTGCCCCAACCCCCCAATTGACCCTACCCTGAGTGTGACTGAGGGTGGCATCACAACCTCCCGATCCGCCCTGCTCTGTGCATGACAGGGGGCGGCGCCCCAACTCCCCAATCGGCCCTGCTCTGAGCCCGACCAGGGGCTGCACCTAGGGATTGGGCCTGCCCTCTGCCACCCGGGAGCAGGCCTAAGCCAGCAGGTCATTAGCTCCTGAGGGGTCCCAGACTGCGAGAGGGCACAGGCTGGGCTGATGGACCCCCCTGCCCCCCGAGTGCACAAATTTTTGTGCACCGGGCCTCTAGTAATATGGATAATATATTAAATATGTAGTGTACTATATATGTGTAGTATATACATGTTATACATACATATATACACATATAATACAATCTTTAATATATATTACATACACATATGCACATATACATATATAACAAATACTTAATATTTAATGTACAATTGTATATTAAGTACATTACAATGGATATATAAAATAATATATAACATATGTAATATATATGTACTATGCATACACAGAGACTATAAAGAAATGCTCCAAAATGTTAGCTGCTGCATCTCTGGATTATTATAGGTGAGAATGATTTTCTCATTTCTGTGCACCTGTATCTTATAATTTTTCTATAAGCTTGAACTACCTATATGATAATCAGTTACAAATCTCATGAAAATCAGATACTTGCCAACAATAAAGACAGTGGGACATACACAGTGTCAACCATTTCATCGAATGCGTTCTGAATATATATAATCTGTAAATGATATATAGTGTATATGCCAGGTATTCTGCTAAGCACTTCCTACACATTCTTTCACCTAATCTTCATGACAATCGCAACAATATCCACATGTGATAGATGAGGACCTTGGGAGCTGAGGAGGAAGCAGCTCTCCCAAGTTACTAGATACCATTCCCTGTAAGTTCCCTCTTTCCCCAATTTCCTGACGATTAGAATTATCGGACGATGTCTGTTTAAATATCAACCTTTCAGGCCCATCCCCTATAAATTCTGACACAGTAAATCAAGAAAAGCCCAGGAATCTGTAAAAACACAAGCACCCCAAAAATACTGAGAATCAGGCAAGTGTGAGCATCATCCCTCTACTCTCTGAATTGTGTGAGGAAAGCAGTTTATTTCTCAGACAAGCTTAAGCATCCAGATCCTTGGGCAACAGAGTCAGGGCAGAAACCCGTCTGGAAGCCAGGGTGCGGCACCCTCCCGTGCGTGCACAGTGGACATTTACCAAGCCGCTCCCCGGGCAGAGACCTCGTCCAGGCCCTGCAGATTCAGAGAGCCGTCTGCCCGGTCCAGGCCTGAAGGAGCTCCCAGTGGGGCCCACGAGACAGATGTGCAAACACGAATCACGAGGCTGAAGGACAGGAGCCAGAACAGAAGGGCAGCCAGGGTTCAGCACGGGCACCACGGGTGCAAATGCAGAGAACAGCCTCGCGCGGAGCCGTGTCCCTTGACCACAGGATGACAGTGATGTGAGTTCTATGTTTATGCCAAGACAGGCTCTCATTTATTCATTTAAAGTCCCTTTAGGTGCTTTCCAAATGCAAAGAACTAGGGATACAATATGAATTATGCCCCCTCTGCCCTGAGAGAGGGCTATTCCAGGTGTGGCCTGAAGGCCAGGCCTCTTGGGTCAGGTACAGAAAACTGAGAGCATTTAGACATTTGGATAGCTAATTGACAGGCTAACCATGTCTGCTGAATCTAATATTTTCAAAGTAAGGCTTGTATTTCACTAGAGTTTTTTTTGGTGCCTTCCATTTTTCTAGTAAATCATTTTATTCTAATTAATACAAGTATTGGCTACAATGCACCAGGAAATAAAAAGCTGATTCTTCCCCACAGAAGGTGGGAGAGGCACTGACCTCTGAACTTGGGGAATTGGGGGCATTGAGCTTAATCTCCTACGTCACTAAATAATTTTCCAAATGGCTCCAAAGGACCTGCTTTCGTCATGACAACACTGAAGCGTGTGTCAGATTGTTATTGACATATGGGGAAAGTGAGGCTCAGAGGCACTGAATGGTGCCTGAGTTCATACAACTAAAGAGGCACCAGGATTTGAACTCAGGATCTGATTCCCAGTCCTGTGCTCTCTGGTGAAGCAGAGGGTCCAAACAGCCGAGAGGTCACAACTGAGAAGCACAATTAGAAAAGGGCCTTAGTGGTGCCTCGCCCTGCCAGGTGTCCTAGTTTATTTTTAGGTCACCCTCAATTCAAGTCCATGCAGAGCTAAACTGTAAAGAGTCCAAAGGTTCCATCTCCAAGTGAAAACAACACAGGGCTTCTGGAAATAGCACACCCACACGGATCCCCCCCCCCACCCCCTCCACCCCCCCACCCCCCCACCCCCTCCACCCCCCCACCCCCCCACCCCCTCCACCCCCCCACCCCCCCACCCCACCCCCGCCTGGACTGCCTGGGTGCAAAGTAAGCTCTCCTGGGCCTCGGGTCAGAAGGAACCCAGACTCAGAGAGCAGGAGCTCAGTGATGCAGTGCTCTGTTTCCACACCAGGGGGCAGCCTGGCACCTTCCAGGCAGATGGAACAATGTCCAGACCCTCCCGGAGCCGAGCATCCTCAAGGCCTTAGCCCTGTCCTCTGCATTCTCGGGTGGTACATTTAGCAGCATAAACAAAACAAAATAAAATTAAAAAACTTTAGGGTCAAGACATGTGACAGAACTGTAAATAATCATGTCCAAAGTCTCTGCTGTGAAACCAGGAACTTTTCACTCAGAATCAGGTAAATCTAGAGACCATGGGGCAAGCCCCTGGGGTTAGGTTTGCTGGAGCCCAAAAGCATCACAGCTTAGGTGCCATTACAAAAGCACACGCAAGATCAGAGGTCGGGAAAGCTGGGAGTGAGGACCTTCTGGTGGTCTTCCCTGTAAGCCTCACGGCATTGCCAACGGGAGGTTCGCATCTCCCGTGCATTTCACACATGAGGAAACTGAGGCTCAAGTTGTAACATAATTGGCCTTATAATCACAGGGATGAAGAGGCAGGCAGGCTCCAGAACCTTCTGTAGCCCTCAGGGCTACCTGGCAGCAAGCACCTCATCATTGCTGCCTTCTCTTTAGCAGCCACAGGCTAGCAGCTGAGTTCAAAGCCATGAACCCACAGGGTCTTGCTGCCCAGAGCTCTCTCCCTCCCGCTTTTGGCATAAATGGCACTTTCCTATCCGCCCTGTGACATCCCTTCCCAATGTCACCATCATAGCACCCTGATTTTTTTCCTCGGTAGCACTCATCCCTATCACACAAATGATCCTGTTTATTGGTTTCCATGGTTACGCTCCCCCATCACCACTATCACACACCCCCATCAGAATGTCAGCTCAAAGGAGCTTGGGCTTTGCCTGTCCCCCCACCCCCACCCCTGTGCATTCAGAGCAGTGCTTTGCATATAGTAGGTGCTCAAGACATTTTCCTTGGTCGTTCAATAACCAATATCGGGGGCGGGGGGCGGGGGGAGGCAGCCTTCGATCCATAAACACAATTCCTTTTCCAGCGGGCTCTTCACAGTCAGAACCCGGGCCCTGGCTTGGTGGCCAAGGCTCTGGGGTTCTCAGTGCCAGCAGGCGAGGGTAAGGAAATCGCCACAGCAGCCACAGCCAGCAGCCCCATGCCTTCCCGCGGTTGCCAGGGCGACCATTGTCATAACATCCCCTGTGCACTGAGGGCCAGCTGACAGGGGAGAGAATTATTTGACTCGCCAACGTCTCAAGTAACCTGACGATTTGCATCCCTGAGCAAAGTCCCTGCTGAGGGCTGGAGGCCTGGGAGACCGCCCTTCTTCTCTCCTCGCCCCATCCCAGTTAGAGCTCGATCCCTCTGACCAAGGCAGGCAGGACCCACCGGTCCAGTGCTGGCCCCCAGGATGCTGGAATGAAAGCCTGAAACCACCCCGTGCCCACTGCTTCGAGTGAAACCCTCAATGCTGCTGGTGGCTTTTCCCTCTCTTTACAGTACGATTGCTACTGAATATTACAAACAGGAGAAACAGTTCATGGTGTCATGAGCTCCTACTAGATGCCAGGCCCACTGGTAGCATCCTCACATACTCATTATTATAACGTTAATATTTATGCTATAACAATACATTATGCTATAACATATAGTCTACCTATATACTGTATATTCATAGATATATTTATAGACATAGGTAAGAATTCATAGACATAATACATAATATAATTTGAAATGATTTTATATTATATAGCATTGTTATATATTTATAATAAAATTGACATTCCTTAATATTTTTATTTACCAGCCCTGTGCCTACTGCTTGAGGTTTGTTAATAATGGTGCCATTCTCAACAAACTACTACACGATAATACTGAGTTTTTTTTGTTTGTTTGTTTTGTTTTGTTTTTAAATATATTTTATTGATTTTTCACAGAGAGGAAGGGAGAGAGATAGAAAGTTAGAAACATCGATGAGAGAGAAACATCGATCAGCTGCCTCCCGCACATCTCCCACTGGGGATATGCCCGCAACCCAGGTACATGCCCTTGACCGGAATCGAACCTGGGACCTTTCAGTCCGCAGGCCGACGCTCTATCCACTGAGCCAAACCGGTTTCGGCATAATACTGAGTTTTAACTAAGCACTAACTATGTGCCAGGCCCTGTGCTAAGAGCTCTGTTAATATTACTTGTCATGTGCATCCTAAGGGCTAAGAACACAGATTCCCATTTTGGAGATGAGAAAATGGAGGCACAGAGTGACGAGGTAGCTTGCCTCTGGTCATGAGGATAACAAGCAGGGGCTGCAGTGCCCCAAGCCTGTCCCCGTCCTTATTTCCACACCACGCTTCAGACTCTGAACCTGAGCTTGCAGCAGAGACCCGGGGGAGCTTGTTAAGACCACACATGCTGAGCCCCTGCATCCCCCAAACCCACACATGCAAATCAATGACCCTTGGGGACAGGGGCTTCTCAGCTCGCTTATTTTAAACAAGGTCCCCAGATAGTCTATCAAAGGCAAAAAGCCCAGAACCATCGCCTTAGGTTTTTTTCATCTACCGTAATGACAATTACGCGATCTGGTTAAATGAATGGGTCTAGAAGGGCTGAAAGTCCCAGAGAGGGCAGAGTGGCATATTAGAACCCTTACTCCTGAAAAGGAAAAGGGCGGGGGAGAGGGGAAAGGATAAAACTGCAGGGTCACCTCAGGCAAACTTAGCTGTGCCCTCAGCTGTAACCACTCCCAACCTTTCTGGATCAAGGTGGGGCCTGCAAAAAAGATTAATACATAATGACACAGTTTTGTCCAGGGCTGGTTTTAGGGGAGCAAAGGTCTAAACCACCTCCCACTGTCCACCTCGCTATCCACCTTCCTGCCCCCGCTTAATCATTCCCCAGGGATAAGCTGTACAGAGAAATGTAAGCTTGTACGGCTTTGCACCTATACGCATTTTTAACCCTGATACCTCCTGGGAAGTGGCACAGAGCTGTAAAGGAAGAAACTGTCGTAAGCCTGTGGGCGGGCTCTGACGTGAGGAGGCGTGGCTGGGGCGGAGTCATGCAGATGTTCTGGGAGGCCATGCCAGTGGTCCCAGGGCAACTGGGGGGACTGAGAGCTAAATCCAAGCAGCAGCTAAAACATCTGTGGAGGGTCTGCCCTAAGCAATGTGTTGCCTTTGAGTCCACTGCCTGAACTAGAGGGAAAATAGAACTAAGATTCCAAAAGTCAAGGAAGGTCAGATGAATCAAGGAAAAGACACATAAGCACAGAGAGCCCCATGCCGTTTGGGCAATACTTTATTCTGACTGTGGAAGCCTGTTCCCGCTATAGCTGCCCTGCCCAACAGAGCCAGAGCACCCACTCAGGACAAGTAGCCATGTGCAGGTAAATTTAAATTAATTAAAATTGCATAAATAATCAATAGAGTGAGTGAACAGGGTTAGTGTCATATGTGTACCACTAAGAATCCAGAAAATGTCCCTACTTGTCATGATGTGATCTCGGGCCATCAAAGAATTGAATCCCCAGAACACTTGGTTAGAATTTAAGCTTAGAATTGTATGAGATAAACTATTTTCTTTAATGAGTTAGCATCTTTAAGTTCTGGGAAAATCTGGGATGAATAATAGTCATATTTAAGATAATTAAAATCCATAATGTTAACATCTGAATGAAAGAGTTTGTACATTTGGAGTATTTAATTTATATTGTCTGTTTTATATAATTTGGCCACTTAGAGTAAGAGTTCACCTTTTTAAGTCTAATTTGAAATGTGTAACTGGATAACTGATTTAGACATACATTTTAGGTTGAAATTGAATTCAACTTATGTACAGTTTAAGAAGTAGCTTAAGGCTCGGCACAGTTGTAAGTTTAATTTTTTAGATTTCTGTGTGCTGTATAAGGAGTTGGGAAGGCTGGTGTGTTAACAAGTAGAGCACTTTAAAAAGTCCTGTATATCATCTTGGCTTGGTGTTGCTAAGTGGTTAGAGCACTGGCCCATGCACCAAAGGGTTGTGGGTTCAATTCCTTGTCAAGGGCATGTTCCTGGGTTGCAGGTTCGATTTCTGCATGCAGGAAGCAACCAATCGATGTCTCTCTCTCACATTGATATCTCTCTCTCTCCCTCCCCGCTTCCACTTTCTCTAAAAAATCAATGGGGAAAGTATCTTCGGGTGAGGATTAACAAAAATAAAAAGTCCTGCATATCTAATTTATAGATACAGTTTAATTGTTTAAAGATGTTTAATCCACTAAGGTTGTCAGTGGAAGCAAACATTATGCAAAATGCCCTTATGTGTGACTGCGAAACTTTACTAGCCGCACACAAACGAGCAACAATGTATGTGAGCTGAAACAGGAGCACACAGAGAAGAGGGGTGTTGATATTTCTTTGCTGTAATAAACTACATAGTAATTTCTAAATGCAAAAAATAACTCCATCCAAGTGAAAATTCCGATCTCCAGCCACACAAACCACATTTCAAGTGCTCCAAAGCCACATGTGGCCAGTGGCTGCTGAACTGGACAGTGTAGACATGAAATATGTCCATCATCTCAAGGGATGTGTCCAACTCTTAGCAGATTTCTTAGGAAACAAACAGCCCAGAACACTTTTCTCCAAATAAACAATATGACTCTTTCCAAGACCCTGAAGGAAATGAGGCACCCGTCCGTCCATACAGAGCCCGGGGAGGAGGGAGAACAGTGCCAGAAGCACTGGCTGTGAAATTTACCAAGAATGAGGAGAAGCCATAAAAATTGGCAGGACAAAGCACAGAGGCTATAAACACATCCGCAAACCCCTCTCCAATTTATTTCTGATGGATTTTTTTGCCAAATTCTTGATATTACTGTCACCCTGACCCTTGCTCGATACTGAGTGGCTTTGCATGGGAAATCAGGGAGTGGTTTCATCAATTCTGATTTTTTTCCCATTTGGTAAATTGCACACACAAGCTAAAGGATTCTGACCCAAAAATACAGTTGGAAAAGTTCAATTTAGCCAGAAAATGGTCCGGCTAAGATGAGCCATACAATATCACCATGCCCTTTAAATGCATGGGTGAAGGAAGACTACAATGAAGTCAGGAGCCCAGCATTCAACGCCCCGCTCTGCAACGAAGGAACCGTGAGGCCGGGGGCCACGGGCAGGCCACGTAACCTTGTGCAGACTCGATTTCCTATCGAGAGGTGAGAGGTTAGAAAAACAGAAACCTTCCTGAGCGACACCAAGTTCAACAATTCCATAATTATTCCTAGAGGTGAGCCCGATGGGGAAAGGCAAAAGCATCCTACGTAAGTTACACACACATCTTGGCTTTGCTGGGCGAGGAAAACCATTTTTCGTGTTTCCTTGTGCTCCATCTGGGATCTTGGCAACAGGGTCAGTGTTCCGAAGAGAATGCAAGCCAGGCCCATGTGCAAGGGGGTGGTGTGAGCCTCCTGGTTTTGCAGGCCAGCAAGCAAAGCCAGAGCAGGGAGACGTTCTGCCGCCATCAATGAGGTTCAGGCTGAGAGTCGTTAGGGAAACCAGGTTCCTATCTGACTCTCCCAAATGAGCTTGGACAGAGTAGATGTAACCCATTCTCCATGATGTTTCTTCTCCCCATTTCCCTCCCCCTCAGCAAAAAAGCCATACTTGCTGCTCCGTACCTCCCAGGGGCTGAACAAGGGGATTATCACAAGGGTTGAGGGTTTTCTGCCAGACGGTGAGGTGAGGGTGGTACTGTCCAGCAAGCTTGGGGCAGTCTCCCACTCAGATCTTGCTGTGGCCATGGACAGAGGGCCGAGGTCCTGAGACTGTCCACCTTCTTTTCTCCCTCAGACATGCATTTGCTAGGTTCCCAAGGCATGCAGAGTACCATCCAAATTCTTCCCATCCTCACCCCACACCCTATTTTTCTAACGCCAACTCCACAAGAAGGTTCTTCCACTCCTTAAATGAGCCAAGCGTGCTCCTATCCAGGGCCTTTGCATATGCTGCCTCGCACCAAGAAACACACACACACACACACACACACACACACACACACACACACATCTCGCCAGCTGTTCTCATCCTGCAGAGCTCCATTCACAAGTCACGTCCATTACAAACAAGACAAATGAGGCCCCTCTCCATTATTCTCTCCCATATCACCGCATTCTTTTCTTTCATAGCATTTTTCATGGCTTTCGGTCATATTTCCCTGGTGTCTATTTGCTTAACATCCTTCTTCCCTGGCACAACCTTAAGTACCACGAGGGCGAGCACTAGTCTCTTTTGCCATCCTCTGAATCTCCAGGCCCTAGCCCCATGCCAGACACGTAGTAAGTGCTTAATAAATATTCATCAGATGACAAAGTGAGTAATCCCCTACCCTTTCCTCCTCTCCCTTTTGCATTCACCAGGGGATCTCAAAGTGGGATCCCACACCAGGCCAGCAACATCAGCTGGGAACTTGTTAGACATACACATTCTCAGGGCCCAGACTCATGGTATGAAATCCCAGGCGTGAGGGTGCAGTGTTTTCACTGGGTGATTCTGATGCGTGTTTACGTTTGAGAGCTTCTGCTCTAAATCCTTCTGTGCTACTGAAATGACCTCCCTGCTCTTTGACCTCTTATTCATCCTTCAAGTTCTAGCTCAAATGTTTACTCTCCCTGGAGGCCTTCTTTCTTCCTCACCCAGGAGAACAATCCACCACCTTCAACTCCAAACCCATAGTGTTTGTGCTCGGCATCTACGATGTGTTCCCTTGTTGGTTATAATCACATCTTAATTCCCCCACCAGATTGTAAGGATCCTATGGACAGAGAGTCTTGTCCTTGTCATCACTGCTTTCTCACAACCCTGAACCCAGTGATTTCCCCCCAGGAAGTAATTAAAACTATAGAATGAATTTACAAATGAATGAATGATGTGCAGAAAAGAAATGAAAGGTGTTCTCCATGCATAAAACCCACAACTGCCTACACAGTCCTGGGTCCCAGGACTGGACTCCAAATTGCTTTTGTTTTGTTTGTTTTGATTTGTGTTGGGGTGTGGAGGGGGTTTGGTGAGTAAAAGATACACACACAACAGACTGGCAGCTCCAACCATCTGCTGCTAACCTAGGTATGAGGCTGACATCAGAGAGACGTGGAAAGCTTTTCTTTCCAAAGAGAAAGAGAGAAAAGAGATTCTTTCACTCACATGACACTCTTTAGTGTGGTAACTACCCCACCACTGCTGTCCTATGGCCCCTGCTCTGTCATTTCTGACAACCATCTCAGCAGCTAATACATCTCAACAGCAGTCTCCATCATTCATGCTCTTTATGTGTATTTCCTCAAATCCTTACTGCAAATCTGAAAGGTCGGCCTCATTATCCTCATTTTACCAGTGAAAACAGGAGGTCCATTGACTTGCTTGGTGTAAGTCTAGCTGGGTGTTGGCACACCTGGCCCAGGGTTGTCTGGCTCCAAAGCTGCATTCCTTCCACAAGCTGTGGTGGCCAACTGAGTTGATGAGATGGAGCCAGAGGCCAAGGTTGTGGATTTAAATCCAGCAGAGCCAATTAGTGACTATATATCCTAGAACAATTAATATCACTCAACTTCATGAGAAGAACAGGAGACTGATTAGCTTAGGGCCTCCCACCCCCAGTACCACAATCCTATTCAGGGGCCCCTTAGAGGATGTGTCCTGGACACATTTATAGAGAACATTTCCCCAAAATCCCAGAGGCAGCTACAGACCTCAGCAGGGAAACACCATGCAGCTATAAAAGGCCAAACAACCTCAAGAGGAAAGCACCTCACTGCTCAACAAGGCCCCACTCATCATTTCCTGTGTTCCAAATCACCATTCAACTGTCCCCTACACACCCACATCAGCTTCCTCTTGAGCGGAAGGGAGTCACCTGTGATAAGGGGTTCAACCCTAGAACCCTATGGTTGGAGAGATCTGGAGCCTAATCATTCTTCTCTCTATCCATCTACCCACCATCTAGCCATCCATCCATGCAATCAAATCATCCATCTACCTATACGCCCACCCATCCATCCACCTATTCATCTATCCATCCATGCAACCATCCATCCATCCATCATGCAAGCATTTCACTCATGGTACCTTCCTGGTATTATATAATGAAAACATGGGAAAGCCAGGATAGATTCCCATCTTGAAGGCCAATGACATCGAATTGGGCTTAGCCAGCTGTAGGTACCTGTTACATCCAAGTGATGTAGATAATAAAACTAGTTTATAACCAACAACATAGTAGAATAAGATAAGATCATGTTTTACAAGTGCTTCTCATAGTGCCTGGCATAGAGTAGACAGTGAATAAATAGTTAATTTCCTACAAGTGGAAACCACTGTGCTAAACCTTGAGATAAAATGGTGACCTTGGCAGATTTGACCCCTGTCTTCATGGAACTTCTATTTTTGTGGAAAAGAGAGACAACAAGTAAGCAATAAATAAGGTACCCACTGGTTGTGATAAACGCTGTGGTTGCAACAAAGAACTTAAAGCACATACAGGAAAGGATAGTGTGTTACCTGGACCAGCCAAAGGAAATCTCCCTGCACCAGGGGCCAGGCAGCCACACACAGCATGTGCAAAGGCCCTGAGGTGGGAAAGTACTTACTGGCATGTTTCAGGAACTGAGAGTTGAAATATCATAGGCAAAGAGAAGAGGAGATTAGGTCAAAGATGCAAGCAGAGTGGCCACAGCTGACAGGGAATTATTGTTTACTGGGTACAATTTGTTTGGAATGATGAAGAACTGGAGATGAACCGTGCTGATGGCTGCACAATGGTGTGAAAGTACCTAATGCCCTTGAAATAAACACTTCAAATTGCTGAAAAAGTCAATTCTATTATAAGTACTTTAAGAAAAATTGTGGTAAAATATGTTCCTACAAAAGCAGATTCCATTTTCCAGACGTAGAAATAAGTGCAATGGGGCCCTCGAATGATTTGCCCCAGCAACTCCTGTGCAAGTTAGTGGCACAGGCGGGATTAGAACCCACGTCATCCAACTCCACGGCACCGCACAGGGATGTTGCCCCCCTTCCCAGCTTCAGGTCACATGCAAGAAGGAAAACCAGGCACCAGACACAGTTCATGGGCAAAGGAAAACTGATCTCTTCTGGTTATTATTAGCAGAGTGAGGCAGCTGGGTGTGGAGGGCACCAGCTGTGTGGCGCCCACAGGAGAAGAACCCAAGGTGAAATGGAGGAGCCGCGTATCCTCGCATCTGGGCAGCAAACCACACACACACACACACACACACACACACACACACACACGGTAGCCTGAAACTTTCCACCGAAATCCCCACATGCAGCTATGTAGCTCTTGGGGGAGAATTAGCACGGGTCCCCAGGGCTGAGATTTTCCATGTTTAGCTTCAACCCAAAGGAAAATTTTGTTAGAAAGTTTAAAGGGCGTGACTATTTTTAAATAATGAGACACTGGGTTACAATGTCAGCACATCAAAGTGAGAAAGGCTTGTACCTTGCTACTTCTTTGGTCCTATTACAATTCAAATGGCTCAAATGTAAAAGAAAGTAAAGAAAGTTAATCATTAAAAGCCTACCATAGGCCAGGAGCTTGTTTGACCCTAAACTAGTGGTTCTCAACTAGAGGCGATTTTGGCACCCAGGCGATGTTTGGCAATGTCTGGAGACATTTTTTGGTTGTCACAATTTGGGGGAGAGGGGTTGTACTAGTATCTAGTGGGTAGAGGCCAGGGATGCTGCTCAGCTCAACATCCTACCGTAGACATCCCAATGCACCGCCGCCCCCGTCATCCAAGCCCAAATACGCGTAATGCCAAGGTTGAGAAACCTTCTCCTAAGCTAATGGTTCTCAGACTTGATCCCCTGGAGGACTTGTTAAGTACAGATTGCTGGGCTCCACCCCCAGAGCTGTGGTCTGGAGAGGGGCCCACCTGTGCATTCCTGCCAAGTTCCCAGGTCATGCTGATGCTGTCAGTCCAGGAATGACAGTATGACAAGCACTGCCTTGGTCACCCTCACAGCAGTCTTGAGGCATCTGCCTGTCCTCCCAATCTTGTGGGTGCAAGACCTCAGGCTCTGAAGGAGATGAGCACTATCCAATATCACTTAAGCTATTACAGTGACAGAACCAGTCTCCAAGCCCAGATCCATATCACCGCCAGCCTCTATGGACCCTGTCAGACTTTCATGCTCAGCCAAGTGTCCTAGGAGCCCAGGATGGTACCTTTGGCATGCGTCTTCTTCAACCACAGTCATCCTGCCAATGAGGCTTGTAAGTTTCAGATTCGGGGACCAGGCCCAGAACTCCACAACAGTGTTCTTCTGGAAGCACTGCTGATAAACCTAGCAATTTTCAGTAAGATCACTATTTAGAGGTCCTCTCTGTGTTAAAGTCTTTTGCAGGTTCTAGAAACTTTTTATTGATTCCAACATATTTTCTTAATGATTTCATGCCCGATTTACTTTATGGGAGCCCCTTCCTCATACTTCATTCAGACCCATTTTATTGCACTTGAAGATGTTTACATAACCATAAACCATGGTTTTTTCTTCTTCCCACTTGGACCCACCCTGGGACATCTTTCTGCCTAACTGTGCATTACATGTGAGTGGTGTAATGGAAATAACGTTGGACTGGGAGCCAAGAGACTTGGGTTCCAGCAGATGGGAAAAGGAAGGTCTCAAAGTGGAATATTGCAACCTCCCACCTTCTACCTCGAAGGGGTACTGGATTCCCTTGTTGACGGGGAATTACCAGTGGGCCACCTTGCCTCATGGTTAAACATCACCACCCCTCACTTCAGGAAAACTAAATCATTCAATGGTCACACGAGGAGTGTGCAGGCCACATACTGTATGATTCTATTACTATGAAATGTCCAGAATAAGCAAATAGAGAGAGACAGAAAGTAGACTAGTGGCTGCCAAGGACTGGGAAGAAGAGGATTTGGGGAGTGATGGCTAATGAGTATAAGTTTCTTTGGGGATGATGAACATGTTCTGGAATTGGACAGTGGTGATGGTTGCACAACCTTGTAAATATACTAAAAGTGACAGAATATACATTTTTAAAGGGGGAAATTTTACGGTAGGTGAAGTCTATCTCAATTTAAAAAACAAAACAAAAAGCTTCCTGTGTGATTCTAACACGCAGCCAAGGAACTCAGTCTCCATCTCTATAAAATGGGTGTGCCGGCATCGCCCCTATCTCAGCCAGGTCAAGACTACCCTAATGTTCAGATGGGGAGAGCTTGATGGGGCAGGTGCTGTGTCAGGCAGGGCTGTGTCACTTCCTCCACTAACCAGGAGGTGTTAGAGGGAAGTGGGTTTTCCCCCTCTGCCCTATTCCTCTTTGCTCAAGTCAGTGGGGACTGGTACTCTGCCTGCGGGTTGGACAGTATAATCCTGATAATTCGTTATCAGAAATTATTGCCTCATGAGCACCCATCTCCCAAGCTGTGACAGATGCCAGTTTTAAGCCACAATATGCACAGCAAAAATTATCTGGAAGGGGGAAAATACCCAGGCATGGGCGCAAGGAAATACACGCAAACCAAGAACAGCCATGGCACTCGGTGTGGCATGCAGACAGGTGAGAAGGTTGCTGTCCCTGACCTGGCAAGTCTGAGATCTCGCTTCTTTTTAGAGAAAAAGAGAACTCTCAGTCTGCCCGGCAGCCTCCATTATCAGGCAGCATGAAAGGTTGACTAGGAAACCACCACAGCTTGGCAGTGTCCAAAAATACACTCCAAGCTTAGCCGGCGTCTCCTGTGATTCCCAGGCAAGGGGCCCATTCCAGCTTCCTGTCTTCATGCTGTCCCCACTACCTGGCTGGAGAGACATGCCTTTGAGGTAGCAACAGCCTTCAAATGGATGGAAAATCCTCCCCCCGGGGGAATCCCCTTTGGTACAGAAATAAGCATGAGTTGGTAATTTTCCTTTTTTTTTTTTTTTTTTTTTTTAATGTGAGCGAGGTGCTAGCTTTCTGCAGTGCAAAGAAACCTGGTGATGCCAGATCATGAACACGGCAGAAACCACCGAGCAGATGCCCTACAAATAGATTGGGCTCAAGTCCCCAAATGGTTGGGAAGAGTGTTTGATTTTCAAGTCTCCTATGAAAACACCCCCGCAGAAGTTTCGGTTGGCTTGAGAATACAGCCACCCACACCCATGGGCTGGCAGTTTATTGTGTACACTATGTGAGTATGTGTGTGTGTGTGCGTGCGTGTACACTCTTGCCTGCAAACAGCCATGCAGATACATTCCACCCAGCAACCTGGCACGTCCGCTGGGTGGCTTCCTTCGGACTCCTGCCTTCTGCACATCAACCTCCTGCAAACTAGTTCCCAGTCTGGAGGGTTAGGAGACACAAACACACTTCAGAGGGTGATGGAATTGGGAACACACACACACACTGACAGTCAGACTCCCCTCTCAGCAACTGTCTTAGTGCGAAGCCAAGCGCTATCACACTTGTCAAGTCCTCCAGCTTGAGAAGAGGTTAGTGAAGCTTTCTCTTCCCACTTTCTTTGAGAAAACAGCAGGAGGTTTCTTGGGGCTCTTGGGGCTCCTGGCTGGTTTCTGTTGGGGTGGGGTAAGGACCTGTCTAAAGGAAATCCCTGCCTGGAGGTAGGTAGCAGCGTCGGTGACCTCAGGCGGATCTTCCTTAGGTGTGTGTTATTAAAAGCCCCTCCCTTTCTCAGGGCCTTCACACTCAGATCCCAGCATCTCGTAAGCACAGATTATCTCCACACATGGTATATGAATTTGATTGATATATCATGGATCCTGAGGGTGTGACAAAAACATAAAAATCTCCACTGATCCCAAGGCCACACATCCCGTAACTCCCGCACCTCACCCCACCCGCTTTGGGACACCACAATACACTGCAGAGGAAGCCCTGTGAGCAGCTGAACAGTGTGCAAAAGGCCACACACTAGCATCTAAGTGTCTTTTTCTCCAGGGAGGCTGCAGGAGACAGAATTCTAAGACGGCCCCACACCTGTTAGCCCTGGTACAACCCTCACCCTTGAGTGTGGGCAGACCACGAGATTTGCTTCTGGCCAAAAGAATATGGCAAAGATGATGGGATGTCAATCACAGAACTAGGACTCATTATGTCAATCAATGGAAAAGAATAGAGAGCCCAGAAGTAAGCCCGCGTTTTTATGGTCAATTAATATTTGACCAAGGAGGAAAGAACATACAATGGCATAAAGACAGTCTATTCAATAAATGGTGCTGGGGGAAAATGGACAGATACGTGCAAAAAAAATGAAATTATATCATCTTCTTACACCATACACAAGAATAAACTCAAAATGGATTAAAGACTTAAATGTAAGACTTGAAATGATAAAACTCCTAGAAGAAAATACAGGCAGTAAATTCTCAGAAATTTCTCATAACAATATTTTTCCTGACATATCTCCTCAGACAAGGGAAATGAAAGAAAAAAATTAAACAAATGGGACTATATCAAACTAAAAAGGGTTTGCACAGCAAAAGAAACCATCAACAAAATAAAAAGACAAACCACTGAATGGGAGAACGTATTCACCGATACATCACAAGCACTGCACAAGGCAGAGGTCAATAACAGTCTCTGGAATCAGACTGCTCCAATTCAAATCTTGGCTGTATTACCTACCAACTGGACGGCCTTGGGCAAGCTCCTAATCTCTCTGAGCTGAAAAAACAGAGGCTACACATTTTGTGCCCAAATACTGCATGGGCCATACGCAGGTTGAAAAATTATTCATTGTTGATCTGAAATTCAAATTTCACTGTGCATCCTGTACTTTACCTGCAACCTTAACTTGGGGCAACCAGTTCAAATATCCCAATCTAACGCCTACAATACCACTGCAGAAAAACGTGTGCAATCCATACTGCTGATGATGACCAGGACAAGTAAAGGTCACATTTTGCTTAGTCTTTTCTATTTAAGAAGGCAAAAATAGTTGTTGAAATGTGTACATTAAAATAAAAACTTTGAAATGCTTTGTCAGAAACGGTTCACATGCTAGGCTTTGAAGGAGGTGTCACATGTCAGGGAAAATCACTTACAAGGAATAACAGTGTCCCTGAGGCTATACAAAGAAGGGAGAGGTGTGACCATCAGGCCCCTTCATCAGGAGGGTTACTGATGTAGCCAAGGTCACAGGGCTGGTAAATGGTGGGTCCCAAACTCAAGCCCAGCTGTGTTTAACCCCGAAGATGATGTTCTCGGCCCATGGGCCAGCGTTTCCTAACTATCTCCCTTGCATACCACCTTTCTGATTTTTGCCACAAGCACTGCTATTTAAAATCACAACTCTGACTTCGTTAAAATTTATATTCACGTTAATGCAGACCTACTTTCACTATTCATTTCAGCCTGCCCTACAGAGTATCTGTAAGCCACACCTTTGAGATGCTAGTTATGTATTTCCTAATACAAACAAAATAAAACATGCAATGAGTAAAATGTTTGGCCCACATGCCAGACCCCAGCCCCAGATCACCACAGGTACCCTGAGTGGTCAATGTGCCCTACTCTGAGATGCTCGGAACTCTAGAACTGGCAGAGGCAATGAAGGAAGGCAGGCACTCAGAGGAGGAAAGAGAAAAGCGAATGTACTGTGTAGGCCACACATTACAGTTATGGTATGAAAATGATGCCTGCCGAAACAGGTTTGGCTCAGTGGATAGAGCCCCAGCCTGCGAACTGAAAGGTTCCAGGTTCGATTCCGGTCAAGGGCATGTACCTGGGTTGCAGGCACATCCCCAGTGGGAGATGTGCAGGAGGAAGCTGATCGATGTTTCTCTCTCATCGATGTTTCTAACTATCTCTCTCCCTTCCTCCCTGTAAAAAATCAATAAAATATATTTAAAAAAAAAAAAAAGAAAGAAAATGATGCAGGACAACCCTGGCTGGTCTGGCTCAGTGGCTAGAGCATCAGCCTGCAGACTGAAGAGTCCCAAGTTCCATTTGTGTGGGAGGCAACCAATCAATGTGTCTCTCTAACATTGATATTTCTGTCTTTCCCCCTTCCACGCTCTCTAAAAATCAATGGAAAAAATACCCTTAGGTGAGGATTAACAAAAAGATTTTAAAAAAAGAAAGTTATACAGGACCAAGTACAGTGGGGCCTTGACTTATGAGTGTCCCAACGAACGAGTTTTTTGAGATACCAGCTGTCTCTCCTCCGATTTTTTGCATTAAGTTGACAGAGTAATTTGAGTTAATGAGCTCCTTAACGAGCTCGGTCTCGGAAAGAATTAAACTCGTAAGTCAAGGCCCCACTGTACTGCTGTGAATGTAGTCTCTTCCCCATCAGGACAGCACCTGCAGCAAAAACACATTTCGCTGAGAGGCAGGTGATGAGGGTTGGAATCACAGCTCTGCCTCACACCTGGGAACAAGACATGAATTCGCAATAACAGGAAAATAATAAATAAAATTACTACAAGATAGGATCCATATATCCTTGTCTTTCTGAAAAGATTTGGACTAAATTACACCAAGTTCCCTTTTTTTCTGATCTGATACCATGAGCCAAAAAGTAGGAAGCTTGCCCTGTCTGGGTTAAAGCATCGTCCCGATATGCCAAGGTGTGTTTTGTTGTTGGCGGTGGTGGTTTTTTTCCAAAATGTATTTTTTTTGATTTTTTACAGAGAGGAAAGGAGAGGGATAGAGAGTCAGAAACATCAATGAGAGAGAAACATCGATCAGCTGCCTCCTGCACACCCCCTACTGGGGATGTGCCCGCAACCATGGTACATGCCCTTAACTGGAATCGAATCTGGGACCCTTCAGTCCACAGGCCGACGCTCTATCCACTGAACCAAGCAAGTCAGGGCTGATATGCCAAGGTTTTGGGTTCAATTCCCAGTCAGGGCACATACAAGAAGCAACCAGTAAATAAGTGAAACCACAAAATCAGTATTTCTCTCTCTCTATCTCTCTTTCTCTCTCTCTCTCTCTCTCTCTCTCTCTCTCTCTCTCTCTCCCCCTTCCTCTCTCTAAAAATCAATCGATAAATAATTTTAAAAGTAGGAAGATAGTATGTAATAATTAGTAAGAAAATGATAATTGGGTGATCATTAGAAAAGTTAGCATCCATCCATTCCTCAAGTATTTATTGAGTAGGTACTATGTGCCAGGCACTGTTCCAGGTGTTGGGGACACAGGGATGATATACCTTTAAAAAAGTTACTTGTCCTCACACAGCTTTTTTTCTTGGGAGGTGTAAGCTTTTGATGTGTCCAGGATTCTCTCACTAACTCCTCCCAGCAGCAGTTCTCATCAAATCCCCTGTAGGACTTGTTAAAACAGATCCCTGGGGCCCACTCTCAGAGTTGCTGATTTGGTAGGTCTGCAGTGGGATCTGAAAATCTGTAGTCCCAACAAGTGCCCAGGTGATGCTAATTCAAAGGGACCCCACTATGAGAAACACTACCTTTCAACAATTCTATAAAGTAGATATTTTTCTTTTCCCCGTTGGATAGATAGGGAAACTGAGGCTCAGAGAGGTTCAATTTTTCACTCAGATTAACGCAGTAGTCAGTAACACCAAGATTCACACCTGGCTGTTTCTAAATACAAGGCCTATGAGATCAGCCACTGCGATACACTGCCTTTGTTCAGGATGGGGAGTCCGCCGCGCTGATTCAGCAGAGATTGAGCAGGTGCATTTCCAACAAGGATTTATAAAACGTAGGGACATGACTCCTCAGCTGGTGAATCAGGATGTGCCAGGTCTGTGGCTCAAGATGACACTCAGCAGATATCTCAGGTGAGATCTGGTCTCCAGGTGAGGGCACCAGCTGCACCCCTCTCCCAACACCCTCTGCTAACTAATCTGCAGGGCTGGATTGACGTCAGCCACAATGGAAACTGCTTTCCTGCCCTGACCTGTTTAGAGATTAGGAGAGCACAGAACAGAGAGAGAGAGAGAGAGAGAGAGAGAGAGAGAGAGAGAGAGAGAGAGAATATCAGAAAAAAAAGTGAATGGAAAAATCTGCACACGAACCAACCACCTGTAAGAGTACAAGGTGAAAGCAAGTGAGCCTCACACTGTTTAGTCATGAAATGCAAATGAAGAGAAATTAATGTGTTAGCTTTCCAGAAATATCTGGAGAGGAAATATTAAAGCTACATCTGTAATAGTTTTAATTTTTTCCTTTTTTTCTTCCTACAAAGCCATGTAAGAATATAACTGGTGTCATAATAACCCTTTCACTGCCCTTTCTTGGGAGCTGCCAATTTACTGAAAGGGTACTCACTATCATCACACCGCTTGTCTTCTAGAAAGAAAAAAATCAAGTGGAAGCGCCTAGTGAGAGCTGGAAGACCCTGGAAGATTCCAGTTGGATAAAGGTAAAGCGATAATTAGTTACCAAGAAAGAAGCATGCAATAAGAAAAAGAAACATTTGGTGGGTATTTGCTAGAGAGAGTGGTTGAAAGCAATCCATTTACAGTGTGGCATCAATATCTTCTATTTGTATTTCGTGTTGAAATGAAAGTGATTCACATATGGAAAAGCAAAACATAGACTATATTTAAATGAACCTATCATGTATCCATTTACATGCATTCCCAAGTAAACATTAGGAAAAAAAATAACCAGAAAACTCATTATCTTTGACTTTATGTTTGTTTGTTTGTTGTTTTGTTTTTGCAAAACTAATTATTTACTGAGTTTGGCTTTCTTCTGGATTACATTTTAGAATCTACTGGCATGTTTATTGAGCAAGGCTGCCTTGTGTGAAAAACAGTGCTTCTGAAATCCGAACAAATGTGGAAATGCACACCCACCTTCACCTTTAAGGGCCTTCATCACGGCAAAATATTCCTAAGCAACAGCCTTAGGGAGAGAACAGTAAACTGCAACACAGTCCATGAAAGCTGCCCTTTCTACTATCTGGAGGATGTCTACAGTTTAGCAATTTAAGTTTCTCTATGATGCAAATACATCAAGACAATATTCAGTCTTTGGGATATGAATGGAAAACCCTCAGGGTCAAAGGTCAAAAAGATGTGTGTGTTATTCAGCATCTCTGAGGTCAGAGAGACTCTGCCATGCTGTGACTCTTACAAGGATGGGGGTGCACAGCATCTGGAGTCATACACCCCTGCCTACAAACATTTTAACATACTACAGAGAAAAGTTATGTACTAGTATTTTGAGTAAGTCACACTTGAGTTTCCAAAGCAAGTTATAGGATACTCGAGGCCCAGTGCATGAAATTCATGCACTCAGGGGGAGGTCCCTCAGCCTGGTCTATGCCCTCTCGCAGTCCGGAAGCCCTCAGGGGATGTCTGACTGCCAGCTTAGTGGGCCTAAGCTGGCAGTCGGTCATCCTTAGCACTGTCACAGAGGCACCACTGTCGCTGCACTCGCCAGCTGTGAGCCCGGCTTCTGGCTGAGCAGAGCTGCCCCTATGGGAGTGCACTGACCACCAGGAGGCATCTTCTGCATTGAGCGCCTGCCCCCTGGTGGTCAGTGCGCATCATAGCGACCAGTCTTTCCGTGTTTTGGTCGGTTTGCATATTAGCCTTTTATTATATAGGATTCTTTGGAATTGTTAAGGCAATAAGGACATTGAGCAATGAAATGTCCCATTCATTACAGTATTTATATTGCTAGAGGTCTTCTGTAGGTGAGGAAAGTATGACATGAACATGCAACACCAAGAAGCAAGTCAGTCATAGCACCAAGATTCCAACTGGGTTCTGACTCCCGAGATGAAGATGCATGGCCTTCTACCACTGGGTCTCAAACTGGGTTTCATGAAACCCTCATGGGTTCCATGCTCGAACTTGGCAGGCAGGAGTCCAATGCCACCAACTGCTTTGGCCTAGTAACCTTACTTTCACCTACTAGTAACCTCACTTTCACCTACTTTTTATATTGGCATTGTGGTAAGATTTCACTGGGAAAAAGGGGTTCCACATTCTGAACAAAATTTGGACACCACCTTACTGTCCCCACTGGTGTCGCCTTTAAAACAAATTCACTCTGAAGCTGATTTCCACCCTACCAGGTCTAAGCCATCTGACAGTATTTACCAACAGGACAGTGGTGAGGTGGGAGACGATGCCTCTGTCTCTCTCCAGTTCTCTTTCCACTTCCTTCCACCCCAGCTCCTATGTTCTTCAACGGGCTTTACCCTCCAGCCCGAAGACCTAAGATACAACTTACCAAAATGTGGTGTCCGTGTGCCTATTAATATCAGGAATAACCCATCCGGCGTGGCTCAGTGGTTAAGCTTCGACTTATGAACCAGGAGGTCACGGTTCAATCCCTGGCCAGGGCACATGCCCAGGTTGTGGGCTCGATCCCCTGTAGGAGGCGTGCAGGAGGCAGCCTATCAATGAATCTCTCTTGTCATTGAGTTTCTCTCTCTCTCTTCCGCTCCCTTCCTCTCTGAAATCAATAAAAATATACATTTTTTTTAAATCAGGGAATATTTTAATTGATACCTGCACGTGGCATTACCCTGAATCACATGGTATAAGAGTTATTCCCTTTTTCCAATTCTTCTTCAGTTACGTCAAGATTATACCCAATTTGCAACGTCATGAATGGAACTGGAGAGCATTATGCTAAGTGAAATAAGCCAGTCAATGAAGGAAAAATACCACATGATCTCACTCATTCATGGATAATAGAGACCATTATAAACTTTTGAACAATAATAGATACAGAGGCAGAGCTGCCTCAAACAGATTGTCAAACTGCAGCGGGAAGGCCGGGGAGGGTTGGGGGGCAGGAGGTAGGGGGGTAAGAGATCAACTAAAGGACTTGTATGCATGCATATAAGCATAACCAATGGACATAAGACATTGGGGGATAGGGGAGGCTAGGGGACTGTCTAGGGCGGGGGGATAAAATGGACACATATGTAATACCCTTTGTAATACTTTAAGCAATAAATAAATAAAAATAAATAAAAAAAAAAGATTATACCCAGAAGTCTCGGTTTGCTAATCTCCTTCTTGTAACCAACAAAGAGTCTCTATTTCCTCATGTGTAATAAGAACACTTGCCTCGTAGGATGGCAGTGAGGTTCAAACTAGACACTGAGTGAAAAGGGTCCCGCACAGCGCCTAGCATAAAAAAAAGAGTGCATGCTGGCTAATGGGATCTTGCTTTGTGCTTGTTCCTGTACGAGACTAAGAAAAGCAGGGCTGGATAATAGCCCTGCCCCCAGAAGCATTGCATTTTATATTTTATCACAATTTAAACTTACTTTTCTTTTTAAAAGCTTCAAGATTCACACGAGCCCTGGAGACAACTGGAGAAGGGCACTGAGTGGCACAGGAGGGCCGGAGCCTTGCCCGCGCGCCCCCTGCGGTGCCGTGCTACTGTAAACAGCACGGCAGGACGCCTGAAAAGAGGTTCTGGAGGGTGTCGCTTTGGGAACTCTTTGTTGAAAGTCCAGTTTAAGAGGCAGGTATGAGTCTAGCATGAAGCGTGGCCCTAAGAAAAGGGCATCTGTGTGTGCTCACCTATGCTCCCTTGTCACTAACAAAGGGAAATATATCATTCACAAAGACTAGAGGGCTGGTCATGTTGGAAATTCACTACCAAATGCTCCTGCCCTATAGGCCACAGAGAACCTGCTAAAGCAACTGGTCATAGTACTCACTTTGCCTTTAAGATACCGTGCGTTTCAAAGCCTCCATCAGTTATGCCTGATGAACTTCTATGCATCCTTCAAAATCCAAATGAAATTTATCTCCTGTTAAATATTCTCTATGGCAGACTATTATTAACCTACTAGAGGTCCAGTGCACGAAATTCATGCAGGGGGGAGGGAGGTCCCTCAGCCCAGCCTGCACCTTCTTCAATCCAGGACCCCTCGAGGGATATCCGATTGCCAGTTTAGGCCCAATCCCTGGGGATCGGGCCTAAACTGGCAGTCCAACATCCCTCTTGCAATCTGGGACTGCTGGCTCCTACCTGCCTGACTGATCACCCCTAACCCCTCTGCCTGCCTGCCTGATCGCCCCTACCCAGTCGCTTTTCTGCCTGATCACCCCTAACCGCCTTTGCCTGCCTGCCTGATTGCCCCTAACCCCCTGCCTGCCTGCCTGATCGCCCCTAACCCCCTGCCTGCCTGCCTGATCGCCCCTAGCCACCCACCTGCCTGATCGTCCCTAACCACTCTGAATGCCTGCCTGATCGCCCCTAACCACCCACCTGCCTGATCGTCCCTAACCACTCTGAATGCCTGCCTGATCGCCCCTAAAGCCTCTGCCTCGGCCCCCGCCGCCATGGCTTCATCCAGAAGGACAACCGGAATGACATCCAGAAGGTCGTTCGGCTGTCTGGTCTAATTAGCACATTATGCTTTTATTATTAGAGATAAATGTTTGTTCTCTCTCTTTCTCTCTCACAAACACACACAAGCAAGGAGAATAATCCTGCCCACCCCAATAATGGTGGGCCTGGTCAGGTGACTTGCTTTGGCCAATGGAATGTGAGTTGACAAGATGTTGTCGTGAGACAAGGGTGTCCAGGCAGCTTTGTTTCTATAGCCTGGGTTCCAGAATGAGCGACCCATGGAGCAGACTTGAACCTAAGCCATAGCCTATGGCAGAGCTGCTACACTGACTCACAGACTAATGAGCAAGAAACAGTTGTTTATTGCTGTAAATCACCGAAGTTAGCCATTATTTGTTACTGCAGCAAAAGCTAATACATTCTCCAAACAAAATCTCCCTCCTCTGCTATGGATGTACTTGAACATGTCTCTATCTGAGGACTTCTTATCATACTTTAAATTTTTTTCTTTACAAGTCCATGTCCTCATGAGATGGTTCCTGAAGCAGGAACCATCTCTCTCCCTGTTACTTATAGTGGCAGACATTCAATACACTTGCTGGATACATTATAGCACTGACTAGACAAATGCCCCAATGCGTGATGATCACAAACTCTCAACCTCTGCAGGCATCAGCAGCAAACACAGGGATTATTTGAAACACTCCAGCACACTGCTTGGCAAGAGGCCAGAGCCTATGCTTCTTGGGCCAGTAGAGCACTTGTCCTGAGCCTCATCCAGAAAGGACTTTGAATTCAGACATCGACTGCCACTCAAAAGGCCGTGAATCATTATATCACGTGTATTACACATGTCGATTTCCTAAATGGAATCATTTAAAATATCACCAACTTACATCATTCTGCTTTGGCCTTTATGTTTCCTCATTTCTAATATTCTAGAACACTAAAAAAAAAAATGGATGTGGGTTAGATCTCTCTCAACCTCTGAGAGGTATTGCAATAAATAAGAGTCTTAGATTTTCAATGCCATTATGTACTAAATATAAAAACTAATTTTTATCAAAATTAAACAGCCAAGTTGAGTGGGGAAAGCTTTCTCACTGGTATTTAGCGGTTCATATTGAACCCTGCTTAATGCTGTACCTTGACTTTCTTGTTAAAATATACATGGGAGATTAATATTATTCAAATGATAGTATGGTATATTCTTCTGGGAAACACAAAAAAAATATACCGTCACCTTAAGACCAACTGGAACCCTGGAAACTTAGAGCAAAACCTTGCCAATATAGGACATTTCTATCATAATATATGCCCTTATGAAAGACGGCAGTTCCGTTTGGCCACAGGGATTTAAAGTTATCTGTGAGTTCTGAATGGACAGAGAAAGGCTAACAGCAGAAGTTAAGCAAGAAAAGTGAGACACGGAGCATTATATGCAGATGACCTCAATATGTAAAGGGAAAAAATACCAAAAAATGCGTCAGTGAGTGCTTTTGGATGGTGGGATTATGGAGCTGTTTTATGCTTCTTCACATGGCTGCATACTGTCAAATGTCCGACAAGGAACCAGATTTAAAAATATAAAGTCGAGGGCAAACACATTAAAAGGAAGAGGCACCTGAGTTTAACACTTTAGAGGACAGCATTTTTCTCTGACCAAGGCTCCTCGGATGTTATATTTCAGGAAGACAGCAAGCAGGGACCTTTAAGATAGTGAAATGCCAGCTAGGGAGGCTTACCTAGTTAAAAAAAACAATTCATTGGTAGTCAGTCCCCTCAGGGCAGACACTGTTTCCAGCAGTTCTGAAACCAGTCTGTTCCAAATTAACCTTTAGGTGCGAGTCTCCAGCAGGCCCAGAGGTGAGAGGCCCTACCCGGGCGGGGGTGGGGAATGGAGAGAGGGTGACTGTGACATCTAGAAAAGGAATGATATATCCTGTCCCCTCCCCAGGCTGGCTTCAGAAGCAGAGTGCTTGTCCCCAGGTGGCCCAAAAGGAGAAACAACCTGGGATTTGTACAGTGAGTTTCTAGACCAGGACACGAGGACCTGGTTTCTTTCAGCTGTGAGCTGCTCCCATGACAGACGGTTGGGGGAGTTTGAAAGTCCACCCTCCCAAGGAAGCAAGTGCCATGGAGCAGAAACGATACCCTGCCTTGTCTGCCCCCTCCCCTCCCAAGCCTCCTGCTCTTCCCCTGTGAACCCGCCCTTCCTACTGCAGTGAATTGAACAGTATCTCCCCAAAACTCACGTCTCCCTGGAACCTCAGAATGAGATTTATTTGGAAATAGGGTCTTCGGAGATTTAATTGAGGTAAGCATTGAAAGAAGATCATATTAAATTAGGTTGGGCCCTAAATCCAATGAGAGTGTCCTTATAAGAGACAGACACACAGGGAGAAGCAGAGAGGAGAAGCCCATGTGAAAATAGAGGCAGAGACTGGAGGGGTGCAGCCACAAGCCAAGGGAACCTGGAGCCACTAGAGCAGTGGCTCTCAACCTTCTGGCCCTTTCAATACAGCTCCGCATGTTGTGACCCAACCATAAAATTATTTTCGTTGCTACTTCATCACTGTCATGTTGCTACTGTTATGAATCGTCATGTAAATCTCTGATCTGCAGGACGGTCTTAGGCGACCCCTGTGAAAGGGTCGTTCGACCGCCAGAGGGGTCACGACCCACAGGTTGAGAACCGCTCGCAGCACTAGAAGCTGAAGAGAAAAGGAAAGGTTCTCCCTCTACAACTTTCAGAAGGAGCATGGCCCTGCTAACACCTCGACTTTGGAATTCTGGCCTTGAGAACTATGAGAGAATAAATGTATATTGTATTTGTGGAATTCTGTCTCAGCAGTCCCAGGACACTACATTCTCCCAAGTTCTCCACCCTGACCTCTTGAATCTGGCTCCTACACACCACCCTCTCCCGTGGCTTTTCATCTCTGTCCCTCTCATAACTCTGATTAGGGCAACTGGCTCCAAATGAGCTCTAAGGGAGTCCTGCCACTTACTGGCGGTATAATACTGGTTATATATTACATCACACTCTTGGGTCATCAGATTTCCTGTTTGAAAAGTAGGAAGAAAAATATTCTGGGTATACACTGTTATTAGCAATCATGCAAAGATGTAATCACGCAAAGCATTTCAGCATAGCACCTAACCCTTAGAAAACACTCAACTGACTTTACCTGTCATCTTCAGGAGTGCTTTTACTCAGTTATTCGGGTTCCTTTCCTTGGCATTCCCCCCTAAGTTGACCTTCACAGCCTTGGATGAAAGTGTAGCTAAGAGAACAGTGAAGGGTTCTGGGGTTCCTGGAACTATGCAGAAAAATAAGTGGTTGCTAAATAATAAATTCCAAAAATGTTATACCCCTTTATAGTTTACAAATTGTTTCCACTTTTGTGGTTTGTTCTCACAATAACTTTGCAAAGCAGATACTATTATCCTTGATGCATAGATGACAAAACAGAAACTTGGGCACAGACTTCCTATTTCTTAACAATCAGATTTGTCAGAGATTACAAAGCGATTATAAGATCTCTGATTTCCTTCGCTGTGTATCTGGCATCTGCCTCAGTGTCTGGTGATAGCAACAAGTGTTTGACAATACTTTGATGAAAGTAGCAAGTGATCAACTTTCATATGCATTAGCTAAATACAATGGGAAATTGAGGATTTCACACTGCAGAGGGCTGGGGGTCAGCAGAACATCTCAGAAAGATGAAGCCAATCACGAACACATTGAGTACCCAGGATTCCAGCTGTGCAGTGAAGATCAGCGACACCAAATAGTTGGGCTACGAGGTCACCCAGAGCCATTACCTTAGCAGCAATAGTCTGTGTCTGCAGTGACTTTTTCCTACCCAAAAATCAAGATGCAAGGTCACCTGCATCAAGTGCACTTAGAAAGAGGGTAGGACAGAGAACTTTCAGCTGAGATGAGCATGCATCCCCTCTTTTAACCAACAGTCAACTACACACCTGCACATGCCAGGCCGTGGGGAAGTGGCGAGCAACACTGGTGTGGCCTCTGCCACCCAACATATCCCGGGAAAACAGTCAAATGTGTGTCTTTCATGGATCCTGGCACACATGGAAGCTGTGGCTTGAGATATGTCCTAAAATGTTTGCCCTGGCCGGTGGCTCAGTTGGTTAAAGCATCGCCCCCATATGCCCAAGGCTGCAGGTTTGACCCCCTAGTCAGGGCACATACAAGAAACCACCAGTGAACACATGGATGACTTGAACAACAAATTGATCAAACTAATGTTTCCGCCCCCCTTCCTCCCTCCCTCCCTCATCAATAAATATATTTTAAGTTGTCCTCTGTTTTTTCAAGACCTGATTCAAATATCTCCTCGTCCTCGAAGCTTTCTCTAAGACTTGAAGAAGATTCACGGTCTCTTGCCTACACACTCAGAACACCCTCCCACCATCTCCCCGACACCCAGAATTACCAAAGCCTTTTCTACCATTAAGCAGACGTTGGGGAAATGGCCGATTTATCGTTTTGCCAACTGAAAGATTAGCAAATAATTCCACTTCTGTCTCTTGCACTTGCCCCAGTCCATCGCATTCTACATTCCGACAGCCTCCATGTGAGAGCGCCTCCAGGTAGGCACAGGAAACCCCGAGGGTTTCAAATGGTGCCTTGGGGGGGAGGGGTGTCTGTAAGTTCCATACAAGAATTTTACAATTTGAGTTTTCACTTCAAAGGTAATCTTTGTAAACGGCACAGGGAATATACGCCGGCTGGATCACCTACCTGTAAACCAGTCGTGCCCAGCCATTTCAGTGACTATAGGTGAGCTTCTATTATCACAGGCTAATGAGACTAGACTGAGGCGGATTGAATACACAAGAGAATGGGCCACCCCAGTAAAAGCCCAATGCAGTCAGCCCTGCCTTTCTTCCTTCCTCACGCTACTGGGAAGCTAAGCTACCAAAGGCACACATCTGAGGTTCACCAAAGACAGAACAACCTGAACGCAAGCCGGTGGAGTCCCATGCAGGCGACATCCAGCCCATGGGCCAGACCCAGCCCACAAAAGTTTCTTTTCAATTGTGCATTCGTTGACAGCCTTTGAAAATTAGGAGAAGTTACCTAAAAGCTGAATGTCTGGCTTCTCTTGAAAAACAGAGGCTCCAGCAATTTTGAACACACGCCCCTGCGTGGGAAACTCAGCTGGAACGCGGCCGTGACTGTCCCCACCTTCAAGTTTGCTCCATCCCCTCCCCGCCTCCTCACTCCTTATTATCTTACACCCGGTCAATGGCAACTCCATTAGGGATGGCTTTCTGACTGAAAGGGGAGGCTGACAACTGGCCTGAGCAGCCCTGACCTAGCAAGCAGGCAGTTGTTATCGAGACTGTGCGTTTATTTCGGGAGACACGGTCTCAGCCACTATGATGGCCTCTGTGGGACCTCTATGCATTTGAGTTTGCAAACCTTAGCCTTACATGGTGCTTGTGCAGCCTCCTAAGCACACCTCTGATCATGCCGCTCTCCTGCTCATGAACTTTCACTGGCTCCCACTGCCCATCGAAGTCCATATCCGAAGCTCCTGATGCCATTACCTCAGTCTCGATGGCACCTTCCACACACTGCAGCTACAGGTCCTGCGCTTCCTTGCCTTGTCACCTATTTATTCGCCCTGTGACTTCTCCCTACGGCCTCCTAATGACCCTTCAATATCCATCTCAAAGATGGTCTCTTACAACGTCTGTAAGGAAACTCAATGCTCAGGATGGGGAAGGCGGGTGCCCAGGGTGGTGGCCACACCACAGAACAGGGTGCAGGGGAAGGCGTACTACAAGACAAAGAAGCAGAGTTTCTAAACTGGGGGCCCACCAGGCTTCAAGATGGGCCTGCAGCCAACTGATGGCAAACTTCTTGAGAGGCAAACTTATGAAACTGTGGACTCACTGTAGGTGGAAACACAACACCCTCCTCATTCAAAATCACAGCTACTGTGTCCTGTTCTGACTCCCATACCCGTGTTTGATCTCTGAGAGGCAGGAACAGTTTAGTGATCGGGCTCAGGGACAATCCTGGCTCTGCTGTTTACTCACTGCCTGACTTCTGACTTACTTAACCTTTCTGAGTCTCAGTTTCCTCATCTCTAAAATAAGGTTAAAAATAGGACCTCCCTGCCCTAACTGGTTTGGCTCAGTGGACAGAGTGTCGGCCTACAGACTGAAGGGTCCCAGATTCAATTCCGGTCAAGGGCATGTACCTTGGTTGGGGGCACATCCTCAGTAGGGGGTGTGCAGGAGGCAACTCATCAATGTTTCTAACTCTCTATCCCTCTCCCTTCCTCTCTGTAAAAAAATCAATAAAAATATATTTTAAAAAAAGAATAAGACCTCCTTTCAATGGTTATTATAATGATTACATGAGCCAATATATGTAAAATCCTCAGAACAGTGTTGGACACATTAAATACCATAAAGTGCTGGCTGCTGCTATTACTTTTAATTCCACAAATGCCAACTGTGACATCTGGCATATGATAGATGTTCAGTAAATATTAAGCAAGTCGAACCAGGCTGGCTTTGAGGCCAGACAGTGAGACTTCATCATAAAGAGGCTTTTAGAGACACTTCCTTACAAGGTGGTTAACACAGTCTTTGGAGTCAGACCAACCTCGACTCTGCTACTAACAGGCTGTGTGATGCTGGGTAGGTTGCTTCACCCCTCTGAGACTCAGCTTCCTCATCTGTAAAATGGGTGCTGATACCATCTCCTCAGAACTGCTGTAAGAACTAACCACAATCAATATAAAGATCTTCTACCATGCCTAGCACATAATGAATGCCCCTTAGGTGACAAAAGTCATGATCACTACAAAGTCATTGCATAAGGTCCACTTACTCCTACTCCTTTTCCAACACAAATCTATAATAATAAAAGCATAATATACTAATTAGACCGGACGTCCTTCCAGGCGACCTTCTGGACGAAGCCAGGACTGCCAGGGAAGCCCGGGTCCCAGGTGCCAGAGGGAAGCAGGTGCCGACAGCCAGGGGAAGGAAGGCCTACTCTTGCACGAATTTCATGCATTGGGCCTCTAGTAATGTTATAATGGATGCATAATAGAAAAGTGGTTTGAACCTTTCAAAATAAAAAGAGGTAATCAGGACATCGTAGATGCTCTTCTTATGTATATAAATACAAATCCCTATAGAGCTTAGCAAATGTATGTTTCTGTGACAGCTCTTTATGGAGACTGAATACTTTTATTTGCCTAGAATCTGATGCGCTAAATGTAAACAACGTATGATGAAGAGAGCTGGTCCCCAGACAGAAGCCAGGGCTCCTTCCCAAGCTCTCTGGAAGCTGAGCTCCTCGGCAGGCATGCTGACGCGGTATATTTAGGCTGCTAATCACACCCAGCAACGTTCCCACCTATCTGAAGACAGGGCAAACCCAAGTGAGTCTCAAATTAGCAACATCCTACAAAATCTCACCAGGCAATCTAATGCAAATGCTTTCACTTCTCAGAGACAGTCTGTGAGAAATTCTCCCTAACAGCCTAAAGTTCATGGCTCAAGATCAGCTCTCGGGACAATGTAATGAGCCTCTTAGTGCAATTCTATGCGGCTGAAAAGTCCACATCAATCAACTTGGGGTAAATGAAAGCACAATTTGCATAGACAGGATGGGGCAAAAGCAGTTTTATAGCTGTGAGTACTCAAAACAGTTCATTCTTGTATTATTATTAATTTGTATTCTTTTCCATACGAACAACTATAAATCTAGTTATGCCCCACCAAGAGTTCCCTAAAGAAAATCCAGATAGCGCTGGCCAGTGTTATTCAGTGGTTAGAGCGTCGGTACACACACCAAAGGGTCATGGGTTTGATTCCCAGTCAAGAGCAAGTACCTGGGTTGCAAGTTTGCTCCCCGACCCCCATCAGGGCACTTGTGGGAGGCAACCAGTCCATGTGTCTCTCTCACATCGATGTTTCTCTCTCTCTCTCTCTCTCTCTCTCTCTCTCTCTCTCCCTCTCTCCCTCTCTCCCTCTCTCCCTCTCTCCCTCTCTCCCTCTCTCCCTCTCTCCCTCCCTTCTAGTCTCTCTAAAGAGCAATGGAAAAAATATCCTCTGGTGAGGGTTAACAAAATAAGTAAAAAATAAAGAAAATCCGGGTAGCTCATATGGTAGGGTTAACAACTATCACAAATAAACTCACGGGAAATTTTACATGAGCTTGACTTCATGTAAGAAGGTATTTCTGAAGACCCAGAACCAAAAGATTTGATAGATTTGATGACTGACATGCCAGACCAGTGACCTATTGACACAGAACAAGTACGTCAGGCGAATGGAAACACATCTACACCAAATAAAACACAAATGTTTAGAGCTATCAGATTCCAAATAGAAAATAATCCATTCTCACTTAGGGATTCATTCATCCATCAATATTAAGCTTCTAACATGTATAAAACATGTACAAGCACGGTCTCTCCCCTCATGGAACTTAGAACTTAGTGGAGAGTTGTAACGAGAAAGAAAATAAAGGTAAATAAAATGCAATCTATCCTCATTATTCACAGATTTGCCTACTTGCTAAAATGTGCTGATAACTCTAAAATCAATACTCGTCATGTTTTTAGTCATTTGGGAACATATGCAGAACAGGGAGAACTTTGAGTTGTCCCCTGTGCCTTTCCAGAGGAGGTCGAACCAAGGGACATTCTGGTGTCTTATTTTAACTTTCATTCTATAAACAAGTGTCTTTTCCATGGTCTATTTAGAGCCACATCTTCACGCTCTCCCCCCTTTTTTTTGGTGATTTCACCCCAGCCTAGTGCTAAAGTGCTGTCCTGTGTTTCCGAGAGCAAGAAGGCCGGGATGTGCCTTATGGGGAGTATACGAGTACGTGTGTGTTAGATACACTTCGTTCAGGCACGAGCTGTAGTAGTTGGCCATGAGTTCAATGTTACCGTACGCTAAATCACATGTCTTTAAACAGGAACACACATAACACAAGGTCATGTGTTGATAAGTTGGCACAAACACAACCAGAGGCTTGCAGGAACCTAGCCTTGTGTCTCCCCTGGAGCAATGGCTCAGTCTTTGTAATTCAGTGAGGACTTTATAGAACTACTGTGAATAATAACAACTGACTGTAACTCAAATCTATATACACATTGAAGCAAATGACCACGCTGAAACAGAACGGAGGGTGCCCTTTAGGTCAGTGACTATACTAGTATAGTGAATATAGTATTCTACCTTTTGTGTAAGAAAGGGAGTAGTAGTAATTAATATATTTGTTAATATATATTGGCTTTATATATATGCATACACATATATTTGCTTTTTAATGGAGGTTAAAACTAAAATAAAAATTTTCAATGAAACAAATGAACCTATCCATACATCAAGTTGGTGATATAACTATACAGAGAAAAATTTTTATGTGCAATGTCAAGATATTATGTGCTTGGTTATAAAATACACAACAGCATCTATGAAGTATTCCTGCAAAAGAAAATAAACAAACTGAATCTGACCAAACATCAATCATCTGACAGGAATCATGGTGACAGAGGAACAAGTTAAACCATATCCCCAAGGAAGGTGAAAATTCTACAGGACAATGACTCGATTTCTTTAACAAGTAAGCAATATTTTAAAAATTAAAGGAACTATGAAGGTAAAGAACTTAAGAGACATAAAAATCAAATGTAATGTGAGATTCCTGAATGAATACTGATTCATCTACAGGTAAACATCTCCAATCTTTGGGATTTGCTTTAAAATACCAAACACAAGTGGAATGGAGACAAACGAAACAAGACTGCAAAATGCTGATTACTGTTAAATCTGGGCGACAAGTTCATGTAAGTTCACTATACTATTTTCTTGATGTTAAAAGCCCCATTAAGAAAACTTTTCAAAATAACAAATTGGCTCCTATTGACTTTACTCCTTAAAGGAGAAGATAGTTAACAATGATAATTTTAATACCTGGTGGTATTTTACATAATAATTACATAATGAAGATAGCAGCTGTAGCTGTAAATATTATTATTTCCTGCATGCCTGATATAACGCTAAGCATTTTACACATATTATCTCCTTAAATCCTAATACTGAGAAGTAGGTCCTATTATTATCTGTTCTTGGTATTTTACAGGTGGAAAAACTGAGACACAGAGTTGCTCAAAGATGCACAGAATATGCCCAAAGACCTACAGCTGATCCAACAGCAATCTGAGACTTGAACCCAGGACTGATTCCAAAGCCCGTGTGCTTATCTACTACAGGACCCTGCTCAACGTGCCTTTTCAGAAACAAAGCAATGCCTGCCTGTTGATCTTTCTCATGTAACTCTGGAATCAAACAAAAAAGAAAGCTTGCTTAAAACCCGCCAATGACCTTGATTTCATATATCAACAATTTTTATACTGGTCTAGGACCTGCGACTGATCTGGTCTCATTTTGCTGCCCTGCCTGGCTCCTCAGCCCTCCACTCCAGTTACACAATATGCTGGCTGTTCCTCTGAGACCTCAAGGCCTTCGCATGCATAAGCCGTGGCCCCTCCTGTAAGAGCTATTCCCCCTGGCCCAGGTACCCCATAGATCCCTCCCTCACTTCCTCCTCGTCCTGCTCAAATGTCGTCTTTTCCATGAAGCCTACTCCCTTTCTTTTTTCACAATACCACCCTCTATCATGCTTTTAGTTTACTTAGTCTTTATTTGCTTATTGTCTGCCTCCCCGGACTAGAATGTGAGCGGTCCTCAAGCAGGGCTCTTGGCCTGTTTTACTCACAGGTGTATCCCCAGCACCTTTCGCAGCGCATTGTAGGTGCTCAAAACTGAGAAACCGTGAGTTGGGATGAAACAGACCCTGGAAGAAGAAAACAGGACTGGAAATGCAAGGGCAAAGTCAGGGAGACTAGACAAAAGCTGGAACACAGGAGGGTGTCCAGGGACTCCTCCTCCAAGGGACCCCAGTTTCAAGGTGACATCTGGCTCCGCCCACCCTCTGCAGTCCTGGTTCTACCTTTGCAAAGACTCTAGTTCCCATCTTAGCAGACAACTGAGGCGACTGGCTGTGAGGAAATGTGATTATACATGTACGCCTGAAGAGTGGTGGGGAAGAGTCCTCCTCTTAATCTGAGTTAATAGAAGACCGCTCTCATTATCGTTAATCTGATCAAAGAATGGCCAGCTCTCAGACCTGTAGCATGCTCGGAATGAATTTTTCATAACTCTGCAGAGACATTTTCTGCACTGCTGTTAATAATAAACCACGAAGCACAAGACCTAAAATGTATTTCCATTCCGCCACCTCTTCTCTCCTGGCTTTATTTTCCCTCCCTCCACCCTGCCTTCTTGAGGTCTTGCCCATCTACTATTATTATGGGATGGCTCATGTGTGTTGTGGTGTTAAAGAACCTGCCTCCAGCTTAGGGAACCAATAAATTCATGTTATGCTTTCAAACAGTATTTGAGAAGTGGAGTTCATAGGTTAGAGAGTTTTATTCAATTTGATGAGACAGCCTAGTTTTTCTATAAGGAGGGGAGATGAGAAAGGGAAAGATGCAGACGAAGCCAGTTTAGAGAAAGGAGCAAGTACTGTCCCACCCCCTTGCCTTCAAATGGGCCTGAAACCCTCTGCATCCCAGCCACACTGGACTCCATTTGCTTCCTCAAATGCCCCAGGCTATGTCCTACCTCCAGGCTTTGGCACATACTGTCCCTCTGCCTGGGCAAGCCTTTCCTCATCTCTAGTTAACTTCATCACCCTTTCACATCTTAGTTTTAAAATCACATCACTAGATCTATGAGCAGTATATTCACCTCCCAGGAACCTACTAGCACAGTGCCTGATATGCAATATATGTGTACATCATAAGTACTATATGGGCAAGGCTTTGTTCCAGTCTAATGCATTTATTATGTTAGGACACAAAACAAGTCTCTACAAGTTTAAGAAGATTAAAATCATATCAAGCATCTTCTCAGATCACAATGGAATGAGATTAGAAACCAACTATAGTAAAACACTCAAAAACATTCAAACACCTGGAGGCTAAGTAGCATGTTATTAAACAATGAATGGGTTACCAGTGAGATCAAGACATAAATTTAAAAAAACTTCCTGGAAACAAATGAAACACACAACAACCCAAAATCTATGGGGCACAGCGAAAGCAGTCCTGAGATGGAAGTTCATAGCATTACAGGCCTACTTCAAAAACAAACAAATTAATAATAAACTATTTAATCCTACAACTTAAAGAATTAGAAAGAGAACAACAAGGAAAGCCCAATTCTAATAAAGATTAGAACAGAAATAAATCACATAGAGGCTAAAAAACAATACCAAAAAAATCAATGAGACCAAGAGCTGGTTCTTTGAAAGATAAATAAGATTGATAAACCGTTAGCCAGACTCATTAAGAAACAGAGAGGACCCAAATAAATAAAATCAGAAACAAAAGCTGTGAAGTAACAACTGACAGAAATACAAAGGAGTGTAAGAAAATACTATGAACTATATGCCAACAAGCTGGACAATGTGGATGAAGTGAACAAATTCCTAAAAAATACAATCTTTTTTTTTTTTTTTTAAGAATGACTTATTTTTTTTTTAATATATTTTATTGATGTTTCACAGAGAGGAAGGGAGAGAGATAGAGAGTTAGAAACATAGATGAGAGAGAAACATCGATCAGCTGCCTCCTGCACATCTCCCACTGGGGATATGCCCGCAACTCAGGTACATGCCCTTGACCGGAATCGAACCCGGGACCCTTCAGTCCGCAGGCCGACGCTCTATCCACTGAGCCAAACCGGTCTCGGCTAAAAAATACAATCTTCCAAAACTAAATCAGGAAGAATCAGAAAACCTGAATAGGCCAATAACAACTGATGAAATAGAAACAGTAATCAAAAAACTCCCAGCAAACAAAAGCCCTAGTCAAGATGGCTTCACTGGGGAATTTTAGCAACCTTCAAAGAACAACACCCCTCCTCCTCAAACTATTCCTAAAAATCCAAGAGGAAGGAACACTTCCAAACTCTTTTTATGCAGCCTGTGTTATCCAAATTCTAAAATCAGGTAAGACACTTCAAAGAAAGAGAACTACAGGCTAATATCCCTGATGAACATAGATGCTAAAATCCTCAACAAAATACTAGCAAAATGGATCCAGCAATATATTTAAAAGATCATATACCATGATCAGGTGGGATTTATTCCAGGGATGCAAGGTTGGTACAATATTCACAAATCAATAAATGTAACACATCACATGAACAAACTGAAAGACAAAAATCTCATGATCATATCAATAGATACAGAAAAAGCATTCGACAAAATCCAACACCCATTTTTGATTAAAAACTCTCAGCCCAGTGTGAACAATTCATAGCCTGGAATATAGAATCAGCATAGCCAACGAGGCAACTGCACGAGCGCCAGGGAACTGTCACCTAGACCCTCATGTACAACCACAAAAGGCATGGGAGGAATTTTTGATTCTCAAGTTCCTATCTGTGTACCAGCCTGCACATGGGGACATTTCTTTAGTTTTTGGCAGAGGAAAAACTATTTCCTCCCAAAGGGTCCCCATCCTCCCAGCAAACACATGTTCGCAGATGCACTATTCACAATAACCACAGGTGGAAACAACCCAAACATCCACAGATGGATGGATAAACAAAATGGGTCTATCCAAATAATGGTATGTTATTCAGCCATAAAAGAGGATGGAGTACTGACACATGCTACAACATGGGTGGGCCTTGAAGACGTTACGCTAAGTGAAGAGGGCCAGACATGAAAGGCCATGTATCATATGATTTCATTTGTATGAAATATCCATAAAGCTAAAACCATAGCAACAGAAAATAGATTAGTGGTTGCCAGGGGATAGAGGGCAGGGAAATGGGAATGACCACTAACATATATAAGGGGTGTGTGTGCGTGTGTGTGTGTGTATGTTTTGATATTCTAGAATTAGATAGGGGCAATGGTTGCACAACAGTGAGCATATATTAAAAACAATTTTATTGTATACTTTAAAAGAGTTAAAATGGTGAATTTTATGTTATGTGAATTTTATCTCAATTTTTTTAAAGCCTGGAAAAAGAGAAGCTGGGTGACTATACTAATAGCAGAGAAAGTAGTTTTCAGAGCAAAGACAATTACCAGGGATAAATAGTAACTTTACATAATGATAAAGGGTCAATTCGCTAAGAAAACAACCATCTCAAATGTGTCTACACTTAACAGAACAGCTCAAAATAAAACAAAAACTGATAGAAGCGCAAGGAGAAATAGACAAATTCTCAATGACAGTAGTATACTAACACTCCCTTCTGTGTAATCAATAAAACAAAACACCTAAGAGGAAATCAGCAAGGAAATAGGGGATTCTCAACAAGACCATCAGCCAATTGTATTTAATCAATATATATACAACACTGTACTCCTCAACAGCAGAATATACATTATTCTCAAGTGTACACGTTACATTCACCAGGAGAGAAGATATTCTGGGTCATAAAAATAAACCTTAAATATTTTAAGAGAATTGAAACCATATAAAATGTGTTCATTGACTATAATTGAATTAAATGAGAAGTCAATCACAGAAAGATAACAGAAAATATCCCCAACCCTTGGAAATTAGACAACAGATTTCTAAAGAATATATGCATTGAAAGGGCAGCCTCTAAAGAAATTAGAAAATATTGCGAACTAAAGAGAACTGAAAATATGACATATCAAAATGTGTGGGGTGCAGTGAAAGTAGTCCTTCAAGGGAAATTTATGGCAATAAATACTTATATTAGAAAAGAACAGTCTCTAATCAACAATCTAAACATCCAACCTCAAGAAAATAGGAAAACAAGAGCAAAATGAACCCAGACATGCAGAAGACAGAAAATGTTAAGAACAAAAATCGGTAAATTTTAAAACAGAAAAACAATACAAAAAAATAATAATAAAGCCAAAAACTGGTTCTTTCCAAAGATGAATGAAATTTATAAACCTCTAGCCAGACTGACAAACAATAACAGAGAAAAAACACACATTATCAACATCAGGAATGAAAAAAGGACCTCACTATAGATCCCACAGACACTAAAAGGATAATAAGGGATACAATAAGCAACTCCAATCATGTAAATTCAACAATTTATATCAAGTGTTCCAATTCGTTGAAAGCCACAAACTACCAAAATTTACCCAGGAATAAATTAGAGAAGTTGCATTTGTAGTTTAAAATATCCTGGGGGGGGGGGGGGGATTGCTAGGTTCAAAGAGTTTCACTGGTGAATTCTACCAGTATTTAAAGATGAAATAACACCAAATCTACATCATCTAAGGAAACATTTCCAAACTCATTTTGAGGCCAGGTTTACCCTGATTCTGAAACTAAACAAAGGCAGTACAATAAAAAAAACCCAAAAAACAACAGATCAACATCCCTCATGAATATAGACACCAAAATCCCCAACAAATAGTAATCAATCAAAACCAGCAACATATTAAAGGAATAATGTTTCTTTTGGGATTTATCACAAAGCACTATTTCTCCAAAGAAACACAAAAAGTGACATCTAGACTTGCTCTGCTTTCTAACTAATAAATACAGAGCCCCTGCCTGGCCCCTTGATGGGTTTTTCTTTTTTATATATCTGCCTATTTATATGTCTGCCTATTGGCCTCATTGCTGGAGTCCAGGCTACCCAACACTGCCCAGACACCATCCCAGTCCCCTTGCGGGTGGGCATACAGAGAATCATCCACGACCATTTCTGACTGGCCTAACACTCTGTGTCGGGTAGGTGCACAGGCAAAGGGAGTGTCACCATTGCCAACAAGCCCAGAATCCAGGGTTCAATCAGAATGGAACTCACACAGGAGAGAGCAAGGAGAAGGCGGCTGCAGTTTGGGTGAGAGACCTGTCATGAGCCCATGGGCATGGCTCCCTCTCGTCTCTACCTGGCAGGTTCCAAATCCAGATGCAAACTCCTCTTGAAAATGTTTCCTCCGCCCAGAAGAAGCACCTGCCTCATTCCCTCTTCTCCAGAGAGCAGAACCAAAGGATGGAGGTCATCCAGGCGCAGATCCAACTCAACAGGTGAGATCCAGCAAGTCTAACCGTTATAACGCACCCAAACCAAGGCTGCCTCGTGAAAGGACTTGAACACAAACCTCTCCAAAGAAGATACATAAATGGCCAATAAGCACATGAAAAAAAAATGTTTAACACAATTAGTCATTAAAGAAATACAATCAAAGCCACAGGGTGGCTGTAACAAAAAACAAAACAAAACCTAAAATAGCAGGTGTTGGCAAAGACGTGGAGACAACAGAGCCCTGGTGCATTGCTGGCAGAATGTAAAGTGGTCCAGCTGCTGTGGGAAACAGTATGGCGGCTACTCAAAAATTAAAAACAGAACTACCATGTTACCCAGCAATTCCACTCTGGTTATATACTCAGAAGAACTGAAAGTAGGGACACAGATATTTGCACATCCATGTTCACAGCTGCATTATTCACAGCAGCCAAACAACAGAAACAACCCGCGTGTCCACCAACAGATGGGTGGATGCATAGAAGGTGGTCTGTCCACAGAATGGAACACTGTTCACCCACAAAAGGGAATGAGGGGCTGCTACATGCTCCAACATGGATGAGCGTGAGGAACATGATGCTAAGTGAAATAAGCCAGGCACACACGGAGACGCGATTCCATTTCTATGGAATAAACTCATGGAGGCAAAAAAAACCAGAATGGGGGCCACCATGCAGCTGGGGGAGGGGGCAGGGCGTCACTGTTTAGCGGGCACAGAATTTCTGTTTGAGACGATGAGCAAGTTCTGGAGCAGGACAGTGGCAATGGTTGCACAATATCGCGCTCGATGCCACTGGAATGTACATGTGAAAGTGGCTAAAGTGGAAAAAATGAAAATGGTTAAAATGGTAAACTTTATGTTATGTATATTTTACCACAAGAAAAATTAGGGCCCTAACCGGTTTGGCTCAGTGGATGGAGCATCGGCCTGCGGACTGAAGGGTCCCGGGTTCGATTCCGGTCAAGGGCATGTACCTCGGTTGCGGGCACATCCCCAGCAGGGAGTGTGCAGGAGGCAGCTGATCGATGTTTCTAACTCTCCATCCCTCTCCCTTCCCCTCTGTAAAAAAAAAATCAATAAAATATATATAAAAAGTAAAAAATCTGGTTTTTTTCAAAGGCCGCCTTGTGAGATGGGGCTCATCCCAAACCACCCAGCCCACGCTGGCCGCGGGGCAGGCGGTGGTCGAGACAAGCCCTTCCGGGTCTCCTACCTGAGAGGACACGTGACATCGCCGCCCCGACTCTCCCTCCACCACATACACTTCGGACAGGTTCGCGCTGAGAGGCCCAACTCCACATCCGGTGCAGCCACTTGCCACAAAATGACGTTTCTGTCCATGAGGGCGGACTGCAAATACGGCGGCGGCCCCGAGACTCTAACGCAGCTGCGCAATTCCTCCTGCCGAGTGACGTGCAGCCGAGTGACGTGCAGCCGAGTGACGTGCAGCCGAGTGACGTTAGCCATGGAAGTGTCGTAAAGCCACGCGTGACTCACGTGCCTGTGGCGTTGCCGGTGTGAACCAACCTGCGGAGCTGCCGGGCCTGGAACAGCAGAGCGCAGGCCACCGTGCGCAGTCCGCAATGCACGAGAATGAGAGTAGGTACGACGTGACTAGCGTATGTGCTTACATGCTACGCTTTGTAGCATTTTTTAGTTATTTTATTTATTGCTTTGCGAGAGGAAGGGAGAAGACAGACAAAGAGGCATCAGTTTGTTCCACTTACTGATACTTGCATTGGTTGATTCTTGTAAGGGCCCTGACTGGGGACTGAACCTGCAACCTTGGTGTGTCGGGGCAATGCTCGTCTAACCAACTGTGGCCCGGCCAGGGCTAGCGTTACTTTAGAGTGCACTGTTCCTACTTGTAAAATACAGTTTTTAAAGGTTTGCTGTGCAACTGCCACGTTACACAACGCAGCCTCACACATCTCGTGTGCACGGCGCCTCTTGACTGCATTTCCTCGTGTTTGATTTAAGCTCTTGTTGTTTTGTAAATTTCATGAAGGCTAAGTGTACATTGCTTATAAAGTTCGCAGTAGCGGACGGTAATGACCTAGGTGTGTACATACACTCGCCACTCTCTCACTGACTCACCCAGGACTACGTCAGTCCCGCAAACTCCGTTTATGCAATTACCCTATTCAGGTGTACCATTTTTTATCCTTTAGGCTGTATTTTCACTGAACCCTTTCTATTGTAGATGTTAGGTACACAGATAACATTGTGTCACAATGGTCTGGTATTCCGTCCAGTAACAGGCTGTACTGGTTTGCAGCCTAGGAGTAAGAGGCTATACCAGTGGTCGGCAAACCGCGGCTCGCGAGCCACATGCGGCTCTTTGGCCTCTTGAGTGTGGCTCTTCCACAAAATACCACGTGTGGGCACGCATGTACAGTGTGATTGAAACTTCGTGGCCCATGCGCAGAAGTTGGTATTTTGTGGAAGAGCCACACTCAAGGGGCCAAAGAGCCGCATGTGGCTCGAGAGCCGCAGTTTGCTGACCACTGGCTATACCATAGAGCCTAGATGTGTAGTAGACTATACCAGCGATTTTCAACCAGTGTGCCACAAGAATTTTTAAAACATGCAATATTTTTTAAATGGGGCACTGACCCCTTTTCCCTTAGAATTCAGGGGTAGGGAGCCTTTTTCCTGCCAATGGCCACTGGGATATGTATAACATCACTCATGGGCCATACAACATTATCAACTTGAAAATTAGCCTGCTATATTTGGCCAAACATTTAATTAACTCACCTCTAATGCCTTGGCATGGCCAGACCAATGATTTCTCAGGCCTTACATGGCCTGTGGGCCAGATGTTCCTCACCCATGCCTTAGATTGTCAAATAAAAAAATAGCAACAGCCAATAATAGCTGTCTGGTGTGAATGAATCAAAATTATACCTATTTTTTTGTCAAGTGGCATAAATATATTTTTTTGATGTGCCATAAAATTTTAGTAATTAGCTTATGTGTGCCATGAGTTGAAGAAGGTTGGAAACCACTGGGCCATATCATTTAGGTTTGTGTACGTGCACTCTGTGATGTCCACACAACAATGAAATCGCTTAGGCCAGCGGTCGCCAACCGCTGAGGCCCGAAAGGTTGGCGACCGCTGGCCTAGATGACACATTTCTTAGATGGTATCCCTGTCGTTAAGTGGCACATGACTGTACTGTTGTTACCCAACTTAGAGTTGTGATGAGCACACGGCTTAAAGACTAAAGCCTGCCAGGCACTGATGAGAAGTGAGTCAACAGTGGGCGAATTCAAAGATTCAGATCTGGTATCAGAATCTTGTTCGCTTATGTCACCTGCAGCCCACCAGGTGTGCCATTATCCCGTAGAAGACTTCCATGGGTTTCTTCTCATGCCTGGGTGTGTTAGCCCCCTGCCTCTCAAACATTGGGGGCTCAGTTAACACTCATTGAATAAATGAATGATAGATTTAAGAATGACACCTCCCGGAATGGCTAAAATATACTAACCACCACCAAGGGCTAAAATGCCCTCCCCTCCCGATACCAACCTATAGCGAAGATAATAATCAAAAGAACTAAAGGTAAGCCCTAGCTGGTCTGGCTCAGTGGATAGAGAGTCAGCCTGCGGACTGAAGTGTCCTGGGTTCAATTGCAGTCAAGGGCACATGCCTGGGTTGTGAGCTCGATCCCCAGTAGGGGGCATGCAGGAGGCAGCCGATCAATTGATGTTTCTATCTCTCTCTCCCTCTCCCTTCCTCTCTGAAATCAGTAGATATATATAACAATTAATGAGCATTCGCCATGTTCCAGGCACTCTGCTCAGCCCTTTACTGTGCAATCCATTTGATCAACATAACAATCCTATGTAAAATGATCCTGATCTTATAAGCAAGGAAATTGAGGCTCAGAAAGGAGAGTGTATTTGCCCAGGTCAGTAAATCCTGAACTCAGACTAGAACCCAACCAGTCCCTACTGCAGAGCCCAAGACCTCCTAATTACTTGGCTATGCTGCTTCAAGCACCCACCGAAATTTCCAGGGACTCAATTAAGTTATTTTTTCTGAGCCTTCATCTCACTTTTCTATTGGTCCAGGGAAATCAAAGGAACCTGTCTTTGGAATCCATCCACTGCTTGAGTCAATGGCTGGCTACCTAGCAACCCCAGGGGGGCCATATTTTCAGTCTTTATCAAGATTTCCACTATAGCAAAACAGAGAAATCACCGCAATGCTCAAAAGCAGCGCTGTCCAATCGAAATATACAGTGAGCCACTTACATAATTTAACATTTTCTAGTAGCCTCGAAAAATAAAATAATAAGGTATGGGTGAAATCAACTTTAACATAGTTTATTTAACCCAATATATCTAAAACAATGTGCTTTCAATATGAACAAATAATTAATGGGATACATTAGTTTACATTCTTTTCTTCATACTACGAGTTTGGAAGCTAATGTGTGTTTTACATTAATCACACATTTCAATTAGAATTCCCCACATTTCTACTGGCCAGTAGCCAATGTGGTAAGTGGCCACCATACTGGACTTCTCCAGTCTGGAATGTTTGCCTCTCTTTTTCTCATCTTTCCTCGTCTCGGTGGATGCTCTACTTTGTCTCTATCAGTCCTATATTTCTTTTCAATAGCTGTCATCTATAATAGTCGCCAATGAAAGCGTTTGAGCGACGGAGTATGCCATCATCATGACTCCCATTAATCCTATAGCTATCACCTCTAATCACATCACCATTGTCACCTCACTTCCCCTTCATCCTCTGTTTGCTCTCATCTTCCTTTCTCCCCTCCCAGGCCATTACCCCTTCGGGAAATCCACGGTGGAGCAGTAAGCCTCTTCCTCTATCTGTGGCCGCCTGAATTCGCAGTTCGGGTTAAATCACTGACTCTAAACCTCAGTAAACTCACTTGTAAAACAGGAACAACCACACTTGTGGCCACTACCCACTTGCGAGGTGTTCCAAAGGTCACAGATACCCTACGATTTGACTTTCTCCTCCCATTTTTGTCCCTCTTACCTTCCCATTCCTCAGCACCTCCGTCCTCCTTCCCAATGCCACGTGTCCCTCATCTTCCTCAGCTGGACACCTCCCCATCCCCCATATCCAGAGCATCACCATGGGAACGAGGAGGAAGGCCAGGTCCTAGCAACTGGGAGCAGATGAGTGGGAGCCCAGAAAATAACCAATTCTCTGGGGTAAAAAGACCCCCCCCGTTTTCTGCCCATTAGAAGAAGGATAACAAGCACCCTAGTAAAACCCACTCCAGAAACCCACAAGGGTAGTAAAGTCCTTCAGAAATAACTTCTGGCCCTAACCGGTTTGGTTCAGTGGATGGAGGATTGGCCTGCAGACTCAAGGGTCCCAGGTTCGATTCTGGTCAAGGGCAGGTACCTTGGTTGCGGGCACATCCCCAGTAGGGAGTGTGCAGGAGGCAGCTGATCGATGTTTCTCTCTCATCGATGTTTCTAACTCTCTATCCCTCTCCCTTCCTCTCTGTAAAAAATCAATAAAAAATATTTTTAAAAAAAGAAGTAACTTCTGCCACCGGCTCAGAAATGTGAGACCACCTCCTACCCATATCTTTATGAGAACAAGGCAGAAGGAAGATGCTGGGTCTTTGCAGGCTGGCCACTTTGTGTGGAAAAACAAGTCCTCCTCCTGTCCCCACAGGTTCCCAGATCCTTCCCAACTAGAAACAGGAATGGTGAGATTCCAACCTGACGCAACTGTCTCCTTAACCCTGAGCCCTCGGTCATCAAAACACAGGCAATCACAAAATAAAGTGAGCCATAGCCGGTTTGGCTCAGTGGATAGAATGTCGGCCTGCGGACCAAAGGGTCCCAGGTTTGATTCCAGTCAAGGGCACATGCCTGGGGTTGCAGGCTTGATCCCCAGTAGGGGGCATGCAGGAGGCAGCCAATCAATGATTCTCTCTCATCACTAATGTTTCTATCTCTCTCTTCCTCTCTGAAATCAATAAAAATATTTTTAAAAATATATAAAGTGAAACACAATCCCATGCTGAGGATGTGGTGAGATGGGCCCTTTCCCACCCTGCTGGCCGAGGGCAATTTGGCAAAACCTATCAAAAGTCCTGAAACTTGGCATATCCATTTCCAGGAATTGAAGGCGGGGATTACTACAAGCCACAAGGATGTCTACTACAGTGTTATTTATAATAATGGAAAAATATAAACAAACATCTGACATTATAATTTTGGTTAAATTATGGTACATCCATGTAATCCTATGCAGGTATTAAGAATAATACCTATATATATATAAAAGCCTAATATGCAAATTGTCCCCTCAGGAGTTCAGTCGCTCACTATGATGTGTGCTGACCACCATGGGGCAGCGCGGAGTGAAGGAAGGCCCTGGCCGGCAGCCAGAAGGAAGGCCCCAGCCAGCAGCCAGAAAGCCCCAATTGGCCCTGATCACCGGCCAGGCCTAGGGACCCTACCCATGCATGAATTTTGTGCACCGGCCCTCTAGTTTTATCATCCTATATAATAAAACCCTAATAAGCAAATCGACTAAATGATGATACGACCAGTCACTATGACGTGCACTGACCACCAGGGGACAGATGCTCAGCGCAGGAGCTGCCCCCTGGTGGTCAGTGTGCTCCCACAGGGGGAGTGCCACTCAACCAGAAGTCGGGCTCACGGCTGGCGAGCGCAGCGGCAAGTGGACATCCCCCAAGGGGTCCTGGACTGCGAGAGGGCGCAGGCCAGGCTGAGGGACACCCCCCCCCCAGTGCACGAATGTCGTGCACCAGGCCTCTAGTATGAAAAAATGTTCTGGACATATTAAGAGAACTTAATATCTCCAGCTTTCCTCAGAGTCGCAGGCTCATCTACCCAACTGTCTATTTGAAAAATGCAACATGTCCAAACAGGACTTGATTGTCAAGTTCAGCCTAGTCCACCCTCAGTCTTCACATTTCAGATTATGGCACCACCATTTGCTCAGTTCTTAGACACAACATCGAGGAATAATCCCCAATTCTCTTCTTTCACCCCCTCCCCATATCAAATTCATGAGCACCTCCCATGCACTGGACCTTCTGAATCCAGCCACTTACCCCAGCCCCCCACCATCATAATAACTCAAAGCACAGTCAATTTTTGTTTTGACTTCCACACTAACCCCCCAACTTTTCTCCCGGCTCCTATTCTTACCCTCAACAGTCTCTTTTCACTCAGCAATCCAAAGGGTCTTTTAAAAACATAAATCAGTCTCCCCGCTACCCCCTATTCACAGAACAAAATCCACAGATCTTAGGTAAGCCCTCTATGACCAGGTTCCTGCTTCTGTCTCCCACCGCGTCCCTCATCTCTTCCCCACATCCACTCACTCCTCTCCAACCACAGTGGTCTCCTGACTGGTTCAATAACATGCTGAGCACATTCCCACCGAAGAAATTTGTATCTGCTGCTCCCTCTGCCTAGTGTACTCCCCATATATTTCATGGTTGGCTTCCTCCAGTCAGCAAAACGTCCTCAGGAGATCCTTGCTGATTCTCCCATGCCTCTCCCTCTCTTTCCAGGTTTTATTTTGTTCCGGTTTCTTCAGAGCTATGGTACATTGTTAATACTAGATTGCTCGTTGGCCCCCAGTGAACATGCCAGCTGGAATCAGTACCCTTGCATAGTTGCTTCCAAGTTGACTCTGGGCTTATCCACGTAACTGGCTTTGGCCAATGGGACATTAGCAAAGGTTATGGAAGCAGAGGCTTAAGAGGGGCTGTGTGCTGGGGTTTGGCGCCTTGGAACACCTCTGCTGCCGCCATGTAGGAAATCTGGGCTGTCCTGCTGGAGAAACGACGCGGATGAAAACTGAAGTACCCCAGCCAACCACCAGCCATGTGAACAAAGCCATCTCGGACCATCCGGCCCCAGTCAAGCCACCAGATGAACACAACCCAGGCAAGAGCAGCAGAACTGGCCAGCGGGGTCCAGCCCAAATGGCAGACTCCTGAACGATAATGACTGGTTTTAAGCCACGACCTTTGGGGTGGCTAGTTGTGGAGCAATAGATAACTGTTCCAGTGGCTTCTCTGTCACTGGCTATGGCAGAGGCTCCTAGATATTCAGCAAACTGTTTGCCTCTTCTTCCTGGACCCACCTCCCCATCTTCTTTGCAGTGACTGAATTCTAGCCGATGAAATGCAAGCAGGACCCATTAGGGCAACTTTAGGGATGAGGCGTTTAAGGGGCTTTGTCTTCTCCACATTTTCTCCCCTTCCTGGATGAAAACAATGACAATATTGCAAAATGGAAGGGGCCTGGAGTATGAAAGAATGGCCCACCAACCAAGAACATTCATCTTGAATGTTTTGTGAGCAATATAAGATTTCTAGTAGATGCCCGGCTGGCGTGGCTCAGTGGTTAAGCATTGACCCATGAACCAGGAGGTCACAGTTCAATTCCCAGTCAGGGCACATTCCCAGATTGTGGGCTCAACCCCCAGTGTGGGGTTGAGGATCAATTGATTCTCTCTCATCATTGATGTTTCTATCTTTCTCTCCCTATCTGTTCTGCTTTAAAATCAATTGAAAAAATACTTTAAAAACAAAAGACTTCTACTAGAGCCATTACACATGTAGGGACCTATTTGTTAGACCCTATGCTAATTAATACACTGACCAACATTCTCAGTCCACTTGCTTATTGTCTGTCTGGCTCTACCCCACCTTGACAGTCATACATGAATGAAAGCACCGTGAGAGGAGGGGCCTCACCTGTCTTGTCCGATTTCCAGAGCCTAAAACAGAGTTGGGCTCACTACATAATTACACCTGTTGTAAATTAAATATGGCCACAAATGCTCTGTAGCTCCTCCCACCAAGAGGAGGAGTCTATTTCACCATCATCGAAATCCAGACTAGCCGCGTGACAGTCACCAATCAGAAAACACAATGGAAGTGACACTGTTCAACTTCCAAATCTTAAGATACCTTGCAACTTTCGCTCTTGCCCTCTTGGAACACTGGGGACATGTAAGAAACACAGGCTATCCCACTGGAGACGCCACATGGAGAGAGAGGCTCAGCTGTCTCAGCCACCAGCCAATCCGCCAGCTGATGTGGGCACATGAGGGAGCTGGGGCAAGAACAGCAGAAGTACCACCCACCCAATCCCAGTGCCCAGAATCATGGGCAATAACAACTTGTTGTCTGAAGTCCAAAGTTTTCTAAATATGATTAAGTCTAAGGATGGTTTGTGACACCACAATCAATTATAGAGACTGAACATATGAAGACCAAATAACTGATATGTGTATGGCTACATTGTCCTTGCTATGTAAGGAGATTCTGTATGTATCCACCCCCACCCCAATCCCTGGTGTTTGCCTCCCCTTCTAATCTAACCAAAATAGAACCCAGGTCACAACCACCTGCACTTGGCCAGCGCCCGCCATTCCTAGCGTCACCTGCCTGCCTTTCAGATGGTCTCTGTGCCTCTGAGGTCTTTTCTGTCCCATTCACCTAGCAGACCATGGATCTGCAAGCTAACTTGTGGGTTAGGGTTATGGTTATGGTTATGGTTAGAAAAAAATATCAGTAAGAAAACAATACTTTGTAACGTGAAAATTGTATCAAATTTGAATTTCAGGATCTACGAATAGTTTCATTGGAAAACGTTCACTTATGTATTGTCCATGGCTGCTGTGTGCTGCAAAAGCAGAGCTGCGTGGTTGTGATGGGAACCACATGGCCCACAAAGCCTTAACTATTCACTACCTGACGGCCCCTGCTACAGGCTGCCATCAGGCTAACCTTTAATCATCTTTTTTACTGTATTCAGTCCCAAACTTTTGAAGACTTCTGTCTCCTCCCTCAAGGGGATGAAACTTGGTGCGACGTCAGATCCCAGGAGTTAGCAACCTAAATTCGTTTCCGATGACACTCTATCAGGTAATGATCCATTCTGTGTCTTCCCTGGGTTTGTTCTTCTTGACCAGCAAGCCACCTATTGCGATCTAAACCCTCCCCATTCCTCACTGCACTCAGGGTCCCCAGGTCCCCAACCAGGACAGCTTCCCTGCTTTGCCAAATGTTTCCCCAGGTGAATTCTATGGAACATCAGTCCCGAGAGATGGCTCTGGAAAAAGGAAACTACAGGCTATATCCCTTTGAGTCACAATATACGTATCTGGCATGTTAAAGGCTCTGAGAAGTCTTGCAGTAAAGACACCTGTTTCCCTTTGCTTAACTCAACCGTTCCCAAACATATGAACCATAGGATACGTTTTGTCTACAGAACACTGGTTGACTACCAGCATCTAGTACAGTGCCTGGGTTTCAGCATTGGTTGAAAGAATGGAAAACAACAACATTCCACAGAACTAGGAATCCACAGAACATTCTTTAGAAATGCTGCTCAAGCTCTTGCTTCTCTCTCTTCCATCTGAGGTGTTCCCATCCATGTCTTCTGTTCCACACATGTAATGCTAATCACAATAGCTATCATCCACTTAGCACCTGCAGACACTGTGCTAGAGACCGCATGAGACCCTTGAAAAAGTCATCTCTTTTAATCCTCATGACCACCCCTGAGGTAGGTGTGTTATTCTATCACTGGCATTTTGCCAAACATTAAACCATGGGTCAGAAAATTTAAAATCACTGGCCCAAGATAAAGCAAGTAGAAAAGCTAGAATTCGAAACTACATCAGTCTAACTCAAGGGTGGGCAAACTTTTTGACTCGAGGGCCACAATGGGTTCTTAAACTGGACTGGAGGGCCGGAACAAAAGCATGGATGGAGTGTTTGTGTGAACTAATATAAATTCAAAGTAAACATCATTACATAAAAGGGTATGGTCTTTTTTTTTTTTTTTAGTTTTATTCATTTCAAACGGGCCGGATCCGGCCCGCGGGCCGTAGTTTGCCCACGGCTGGTCTAACTCCAAACCTCATGATCTTTCTCCTCCGCCCAAGTCTGTCCCTAGGACACACTGCGACTGGCGTGCTGGCTATCCACCTGATATCCCTCCCTGCCTTCCTCCATGCTAGCCGAACCCTGGTTTGTATGAAGAGGCAACAGGTCAACCAAGGCAATGGATCGTGACCCACCAAGCCAATCACAGTGGTGTTGCAACCAGGACAAGCATTTGACCCAGTTCTGGACAAAAAGACATAATTACACATCATCTATGGGGGTAGGGAGGAGGAGCTGTCCTGGGAGAGCCGAACAAAGATACGGACCAGTTATGCCTTGACCCTCCCCCAGTTCCCCTCCTTCCTGCCTTGAACTTGGTGTAATGGCTGAAGCTTCAGGGGCCATCTTGCCACCATGAGTAGTTGCAAAGACATCAGCTCTGATATTAACTTACTGAGCCAAGGACATACCTCCAGACTTCTTGTTACATAAGAAAAAGGAGCCATCATTTGATTAACCACTGTGGCTGGATTTTCCATTCCATGCAGCTGAACCCATTCCTAATGGACCCATATGCTTTTCCCTGTATCACTTACTGTTTGGACTTAATCATTATTTCACATGTAGATCATTAGCCTTGCCTCCCTAGCCACGAAGTACACTTCCTGAAGGCTAAGCCCTTGCTGTACATTTTTGTTTCTATAGGGGAACAGGCGTGTTAGTAAATTTTGCTAATTATCAAGGTTTTCGGGGATAATCGGTTCGATTTAATACTTTAGTGTTTGGGAGCAGGGAGCTGTCGCCATCCCATAGCTGAGAGATGTGTATCTGTCTCCTAACAGGTTAGTATTTCTCAAAGTGTCAATATGAAAACATACCTCAGAAACAGCTGAACTGTTTGTTACATGCAGGTTCCTGGGCCACCTCCAATCCCAACTGAATTAGACTCTCTGGGGTTAGAGGATGGGAATTGCATTTGTAACAAGCTCCCTGGGTGGTGTGGATATACAAAATTTGAAAACTGTTGGGATCTAAAAACCCTGTGGGTTCCAAGCGTGGCAGAACTTGGCTAGACCCCCGAGTCACCAGCCCCTCACCAGTGGCCCCACCCCAGCCCTAAAGATCTGGGAACTTGAGACCCTTCCATGGACAATACGGATAAAGCGATTGGCACGCCCTGAGGCATATTGGGACCAGGAAACGAACGAACAGATGCGATCTCAATCACTGTAACATCCCACCACGCCAGTGTCTCATCCCCCAATGTAAAAAGAAAACCACACGGCAGAAAAGCAGCAACAGGGCCCAGGGCCGACTTCGACCACCGCCACTGTCCAGGGAGTTACGGGAGGACAGAGCACGCGAACAGAGGAAGAGACGGCTGGAGAAACTTACACAGACTAGCGTGGGGTTCGGGCTCAGAGCAGCAGAAGAGACGGCAGGTGGCCCGGTGGTTTATTTGTTTATTTACTGCATGCAGCTCTGAAGAGAATCATACCTTGGGCACTGCTCAGACCGAAGGCTGGGTCAGGGCAGCCCACACCTTTTCTTCCAGCAGCAGAATCCTAGCCCAGACTGTTCTCCCAAAGCTCCGAGAAAGAAAATACCTGTGCCTCCCCACAGAATTTCCACTCCTCTGATCCCCCCCTGACATTCATCTTATTTCATTTCTAAGGATCATTTTCCCCGATGACAGGTGCACAGAGCCATGTATTTCCAGGGTAGCAAACAGGATATTCAGCACACACACGCACACACACACACTCACTTTCAAAATGATGACCTTTCTGCCTGCTGACATCCAGCCAAATTCAAAACCACGGAGGAAAAAGAAAGACCTGAAAGTGAATCCGAGAGAGGTGGTCATCCAGACCACACGGGGGTGGGAGGAGGTCCGGCTACCGAAGGGCTAAAAGATTCAATTAAGGGCTGAAGGGTTCAGGCCTTGGAAACTCAGGGACTGCCAGCTGCTGGGAGTCCCCAAATCTAATCAAGCCATGTGGCCAGCGGGGCCGGTCTGAGGAAGGGCAGTGAGCCCAGCCCTTCGAATATCTCAAACGACCTGGATGCCCAGGGATTCTGTGGACACCAGGCACAGCCTACGGCTCCTGAAACCTTCCTCCTTTGACCCAGTGGCCTTCGGAAGAAATAACTGCTGCCATCTTCTTTCTGAGCAACTTTGCATCCACCCTACCCCGCCCCCCACCAAGTGCTTCGAACTCCCCCTCAAGTTCTGTTGGAGAGAATGTTACAACAGCCAAAGGTAACGCCTCCATCTCCACCTTTCCTCAGGGTCCCACCGCGATTCAAGAGTATTTCCCCACACCACTTGTGTGCTGATCCGGGCATATTTTTCAAAATCTTTTTTTACACATTTTAGGCCTGCAGCAGCTCCTGCATCAAAGTAATTGGATTGAAAAGGGGTAGCTCAATGGGGATATTTTTTAATGCATCTTGCCTCCTGACATGTACATCACTGAAAAACAAACAAAACAAACAAACAAAAAAAATCCAAGGAGCAAAAGGGGGGCTGGGACGGAGGCGGAGAGAAGAAGAGGTCCCTATTCCTAGGCAACCCCATTCTGCGAGCAAAAGCCACCTTTTGACCACCTGCAGAATGCGCAGGATCACGTGGGTTCTCTGCAGCGCCTTAATGTCTTACCCAGCACACAAGCCCCCGTGGCATATAAACAAATCCACAAGCGGAAAAGACAGAGAACTCACTCCTCGGAGAGGAAGCGAGTGATGATAACGGCCGCAAAAATAATAATAAAGAATAACAATTACTACTACTACTACCACCACCCAGCCCAGCGTTGACGACAGCGGTACAGTAAAGGGACATCCTTTGCAGGCTTTGCAAGAAGATAAATCACGGAAAACCACATCGTGCCCCGCTCGCTACCCTCCCGCCCCCACCCCGCAACAAACAGAATCAAAGGAAAGGGGGCGGTGGGGAGAGAGGGGAGGGGAGGAAGGATTGCAACCCCCCGCCCGTCCCCCGTGAGCAGCACCTACCTCCAGGGTCCGGATTTCTTTTTGTGTGAGGTCGTTGGAGGTAGCACATTTGGTCCTAAGCCCTTCCAGGTTGGAGATACTCAGGTCTATCATGTTCTGGACCAACTCGCACTGCTGTAAGGCTTTTTGCAAACTCAGAGGCTGCTGCTCCTCGCTTTTCGTCATGTTTTCCTCATCCATCGCTTGCTCTGCAAGCCCCCTTCCCCTCCTCCTCCTCCTCCTCCCAGAGAGAAAAAAGGGGGGCGAGGGGGTGTAGAGGTAGCCTACCCCCTACGCCTTTCCAACCACTGCGACTCCTCAATGTCTCATGAAGAAGAAACCTAACATCTCACACAGGGTTGAGGGGGTGGGGTGGGAGGAGGGGACAAGAGCCAAAATTTATTATTTTATTTTGGGGGATCAAGCCGACTCCATTAGAATGTCTCCTCTCTCTCTCTCTCTCTGAGTCTCTGGTCCCTGAAAAGGAGAGATGCCGTTTCTCAGAAGCAAACCAGGTGATGTGATGCTGTCTGCACACTTAGGGAGGAGGAGGAGGAGGAGAACGAGGAGGGGGAGGAGAGGAGGCGGAGGGAGAGGCGGAGAAGAAGGGGAATAGCGCTCACTCTTTACACACCGGCTCCGTGGAGGGCAAAATTATGTGTTTTTGGCTGGCTGGCTTTTATGTAAAAAAAAGAAGAAGAAATCTGGTCTGCCCCCCTCCCCGTTGCAGTGACACGGCATCGTCCGCCGTCTGGGGTGCTTTAGCGCGTTCTCAGGGAGCTGCCTGCATTGCCCCCGCGGCTGCGGCTGGCGGCTGTCTCCTCCGCGCGCTGCTGCTGCTGCGGCGGCCGCCGCCGGCTCCGGGGGTGACGGCTGCTGCATTCGCTCCTGCCTCGCTCCACACCGACATCTTGCCTGTCAATCAAAGGGCGGGGGAGCGAGGGACGGAGCGCGAGCGAGGGACCTGCAGGGGAGCGGGTTGGTGGAGAGGCGCCGTGCGCGCAGCCGCCCCAGCCGGTGCCGGCCCCGGCGCACCAGGGCCCCGCCGGCGGCGGCGGCGGCGGAGCGCGCGGGCTCGCGCACCTGGCCGGGGCCGGGGCCGGGGCCGGGGCTGGGGCCGCTCCCGGCGGGGGAGGGCGGGCGCGGGGCGGGATTTCTAGGGGATGCGGAGCTCGCGCGGCCAAGTGCAATTACTACCGGGCGTGCGTGCGAGCGGGCGGCGGGCGGGGAGCCGGGAGGCGCGCGCTGCGGCCGAGGCTACTCCCCGGGGCGGTGGAGGTGGCAGGAGTGAGCGCGGAGCGCGGAGGCTGGGCGAGGGGCGGGGAGAGGGGACTTCGTGCGGGTGGGGGGGGGGCGGGGGGGGCGGGGGCCACTACTACAGCCCCGCTCTCGCGAGACGAGGCCAGAGTGCTGCTCAGCAGGTGCGCTCTGCCCGGGAGCAGGTGTGCGCCCAACTTTAAAACCCGAAGTGCGTGCGGGAGGCGCGCCAGCGTGAACCTGGGCACGTCTTCTCTGGCTCTCTGGCTGTGCGCGCCTGCCTTTTTGTTCACGTGTCCTTTCTTGTTACTGGGGGGAAAGAAAACAAGCCTGATGTCTTCCATGAGCTGGAGGAAG